>NC_064635.1:122219079-125162829 GCF_023864275.1 Schistocerca cancellata
GAGAGGGGTGAGGGGCGAGAGAGAGGGGGGGGAGGGGGCGAGAGAGAGGGGGAGAGGGGGTGGGGCGAGAGGAGAGGGGGAGGGGCGAGAGGGAGGGGGAGGGCGAGAGGGAGGGAGGGGCGAGAGGGAGGGTGGGGGCGAGAGGGAGGGAGGGGGGGGAGGGGCGAGAGGAGAGGGGTGAGGGGGCGAGAGAGAGAGGGTGAGGGGCGAGAGAGAGAGGGGTGAGGGGCGAGAGAGAGAGGGGGAGGGGCGAGAGAGAGGGGGTGAGGGGGAGAGAGGAGGGGAGGGGCGAGAGAGAGGGGGGGAGGGCGAGAGGGAGGGAGGGGCGTGAGGGAGGGTGGGGCGAGAGGGAGGGTGGGGCGAGAGGGAGGGTGGGGCGAGAGGGAGGGAGGGCGAGAGGGAGAGACAGGCGAGAGGGAGGGAGGGGCGTGAGGGAGGGTGGGGCGAGAGGGAGGGTGGGGCGAGAGGGAGGGAGGGGCGAGAGGGAGAGACAGGCGAGAGGGAGGGAGGGGCGAGAGGGAGGGAGGGGCGAGAGGGAGGGAGGGGCGAGAGGGAGGGAGGGGCGAGAGGGAGGGAGGGGCGAGAGGGAGGGAGGCGGGCGAGAGAGAGGGGGAGGGCGGGAGGGGGCGGGGAGAGAGGGAGGAGGGGCGCGAGAGAGGAGGGCGCGGGCGAGAGAGAGGGAGGCGGGCGAGAGAGAGGGAGGCGGGCGAGAGAGAGAGAGGGAGCGGGCGAGAGAGAGGGAGGCGGGGCGAGAGAGAGGGAGGCGGGCGAGAGGAGGGAGGGGGCAGGAGACGAGAGGAGGAGGGCGTGAGGGCGGGCGAGAGAGAGGGAGGCGGGGCGAGAGAGAGGGAGGCGGGGCGAGAGAGAGGGAGGCGGGCGAGAGAGAGGGAGGCGGGGGCGAGAGAGAGGGAGGCGGGCGCGAGAGAGAGGGGAGGCGGGCGAGGAGAGAGGAGGCGGGCGAGAGAGAGGGAGGCGGGCGAGAGAGAGGGGAGGCGGGCGAGAGAGAGGGAGGCGGGCGAGAGAGAGGGAGGCGGCGAGAGAGAGGGAGGCGGGCGAGAGAGAGAGGGAGGCGGGCGAGAGAGAGAGGGAGGCGGGCGAGAGAGAGAGGGAGGCGGGCGAGAGAGAGAGGGAGGCGGGCGAGAGAGAGAGGGAGGCGGGCGAGAGAGAGAGGGAGGCGGGCGAGAGAGAGAGGGAGGCGGGCGAGAGAGAGAGAGAGGGAGGCGGGCGAGAGAGAGAGGGAGGCGGGCGAGAGAGAGAGGGGAGGCGGGCGAGAGAGGAGAGAGAGGGGAGGCGGGCGAGAGAGAGAGGGAGGCGGGCGAGAGAGAGGGAGGCGGGCGAGAGAGAGGGAGGCGGGCGAGAGAGAGAGGGAGGCGGGCGAGAGAGAGGGAGGCGGGGCGAGAGAGAGGGAGGCGGGCGAGAGAGAGGGAGGCGGGCGAGAGAGAGGGAGGCGGGGGCGAGAGAGAGAGGGAGGCGGGCGAGAGAGAGGGAGGCGGGCGAGAGAGAGGGAGGCGGGCGAGAGAGAGGGAGGCGGGCGAGAGAGAGGGAGGCGGGCGAGAGAGAGGGAGGCGGGCGAGAGAGAGGGAGGCGGGCGAGAGAGAGGGAGGCGGGGCGAGAGAGAGGGAGGCGGGCGAGAGAGAGGGAGGCGGGCGAGAGAGAGGGGAGGCGGGCGAGGAGAGAGGGAGGCGGGCGAGAGAGAGGGAGGCGGGCGAGGAGAGAGGGAGGCGGGCGAGAGAGAGGGGAGGCGGGCGAGAGAGAGGGAGGCGGGCGAGAGAGAGGGAGGCGGGGCGAGAGAGAGGGAGGCGGGCGGAGGAGGAGAGAGAGGGAGGCGGGGCGAGAGAGAGGGAGGCGGGCGAGAGAGAGGGAGGCGGGCGAGAGAGAGGGAGGCGGGCGAGAGAGAGGGAGGCGGGCGAGAGAGAGGGAGGCGGGCGAGAGAGAGGGAGGCGGCGAGAGAGAGGGAGGCGGGGGCGAGAGAGAGGGAGGCGGGCGAGAGAGAGGGAGGGCGGGCGAGAGAGAGGGAGGCGGGCGAGAGAGAGAGGGGAGGCGGGCGAGAGAGAGGGAGGCGGGCGAGAGAGAGGGAGGCGGGGCGAGAGAGAGGGAGGCGGGGCGAGAGAGAGGGAGGCGGGGCGAGAGAGAGGGAGGGGGGCGAGGAGAGAGGGAGGGGGCGAGAGAGAGGGAGGGGGGCGAGAGAGAGGGAGGGGGGCGAGAGAGAGGGAGGGGGGCGAGAGAGAGGGAGGGGGGCGAGAGAGAGGGAGGGGCGAGAGAGAGGGAGGGGCGAGAGAGAGGGGGAGGGGCGAGAGAGAGGGGGAGGGGATAACAGAGTAAGGGGATGAGTGAGAGAGAGAGAGAGAGAGAGAGAGAGAGAGGAGAGAGGGGCGATGAGAGATGGGGGGATTAGAGGGGGGAGGGAGGGGGATGAGAGGCAGTAGGGAGAGTGATGTGGGAGAGGGGAGGAGGGAGAGGGAGAAGGGAGAGGGGAGAGGGAGGAGGGAGAGGGAGGAGGGAGGGGGGGGAGAGAGGAGGGAGGGGAGAGGAGGAGGGAGGGGGAGGGGGAGGAGGGGAGGAGGGGTGGGGGAGAGGGAGGGAGAAGAGAGGCAAGGGAGGGGAGAGAGGGAGGGAGGGGGAGGAGAAGAGGGAGGGTGAGGGGTGAGGGAGGGGGAGGGGTGAGGGGTGAGGGAGGGGGAGGGGTGAGGGAGGGGGGAGGGGTGATAGAGGGGGGAGGGAGGGAGGGAGGGGAGAGAATCTTTCCAGAGTTCCTCTGCAACCTGAGGTTTTAAATTCTTTGTACAGCACTTAGTCTCCACAATTTTGCCTAAAAAATGGCAGCATGTGCTCCTGTCAAAATATCGGCAGGTGCCGATGAATCACCCATCTGTAAGTTATTTGATCATTACCACAATGATGTTCACACACTATGTTTGACATACATGTATCATAAATATGACTGTAAGATATGTTTTTACTGAAATTTTCATTTGCATGTGGGCTTCATATCACTAACTTGGGATCATACTCATACAATTATATTTTTACTTTTTTCTATAGTTGACATTTGCTTGAGAATGTCAACACTGAAATAATTAAGTGTCGTACCTATTCTCTCTATACAGACATTGCATGCATGTATCCTGCTTTTGCACAATTACTCTAGTAAATTCTATGGTACTCTGAAGTATTTCTAACTTGTACCTTTTTATAACAACATCCAGATCTGAAAGTTACTGTTTAAACAGTTCAAAATAGCAATCACTGTTTTCTATGTTGTAATCTCGACAAATATTTGCATAAAAAACTATAGTGTCCAATAAATATTTATGAATGATGCAGAAAGCTTGTTGTTTTTGCCATGCACTTAGGTAAGAACTGACTATGTTATTGATAAACCTGTTTCAACAATTAAGAGGAAAAACAATTTTATGTCAAACATTATGAAACAGAGACACTAATAATTTAGACACTGGTCTTACGCATTAGTGTCTGAGAATACTGCACTGCCAGCCACAGATCCAGAGAGACATTTCTGCTTCTTGTTCAACACACACCCTGCCTTCACAATATTATTTCCGCTTGTACAGACCTCACCACAGTTAGTTTACTAATTTGCTAGGATGTGTACACCAGGCTAATACTTTCTATTTTTCTGCCATATAGTAGGAGGTCTACAGAATGAAGTGCACGGAACTCATGCCACACAAGATAATAACAGGTATTAATGTAACAGTGCAAAGGTATGGTATGGATAACACAATGGAGAAACTTTCGTGAGGTGATATTAGCCTTATCAGAATGTGAAGTAAAATAAAACTGGAAATAGAACTGTTAGCAGAACAGTAATTGCAATACTGTTTTCTTATGCACGGGTACATTTAGTACAGTGGTTTAGGTCCCTTTAAAAACTGTTGTGTAGAGTAGGCACACAGTAAAGGCTGTCCTTCTTACAAACAAAATCAACATAACATTTATTTTATTGTTGTTGTTGTTGTTGTTGTTGAAGGTAGGTGAAATGCTACGCAGGCAGCGGAACTGTACAGAAAGTGATATCCTGATAAGAACCCACCTTCGTCACGGATGTTTTCTCGTCTTGCTTCAACGCTTCAGGAAACGGGAAGTTTCTGCCCATGACAACGTAATCGTCATAGCATTCACACAGACAAAGCAGCCGCAGTTACTTTCTCGCTTCCATTGCTATGAATCCACATGTGAGTACACAAGAACGTGAACAAGAGATTATTGTTGTTTGTTGTTGTTGTCTTCAGTCCAGAGACTGGTTTGACGCAGCTCTCCATGTTACTCTATCCTGTGCAAGCTTCCTCATCTCCCAGTACCTACTGCAGCCTACATCCTTCTGAATCTGCTTAGTATATTCATCTCTTGGTCTCCCTCTACGATTTTTTACTCCACCATGCCCTCCAGTACTAAATTGGTGATCCCTTGATGCCTCAGAACATGTCCTACCAACCAATCCCTTCTTCTTGTCAAGTTGTGCCACAAACTCCTCTTCTCCCCATTCTATTCAATACCTCCTCATTAGTTAAGTGATCTACCCATCTTATCTTCAGCATTCTTCTGTAGCACCACATTTCGAAAGCTTCTATTCTCTTCTTGTCCAAACTATTTATCTTCCATGTTTCACTTCCATACATGGCTACACTCCATATAAATACTTTCAGAAACGACTTCCTGACACTTAAATCAATACTCGATGTTAGCAAATTTCTCTTCTTCAGAAACGCTTTCCTTGCCATTACCAGTCTACATTTTGTATCGTCTCTACTTCGACTATCATCAGTTATTTTGCTCCCATAATAGCAAAACTCCTTTACTACTTTAAGTGTCTCATTTCCTAATCTAATTCCCTCAGCATCACCCAACTTAATTCGACTACATTCCATTATCCTCGTTTTGCTTTTGTTGATGTTCATCTTAGGCCCTCCTTTCAAGACACTGTCCATTCCATTCAACTGCTTGGCATTCCTAAAACCAGTGTACATCATATTCTTACACATCACTGGTTCCATCCTTATCACGTACACTAGATCAAGAATTACGTGGGAATGATTTCCAGAATCATGTACAGTTCTGTCAGTGGGCACAGCAGCAAATCCTCGCCAACCTGAACATCTTCTCCGATGTTCTATTTACAAATGAATGTTCCTTCTCAAACAAAGGAAGGGAAATACAAGGAACATGCATTATTGGTCCAGCAACAACCATGATGGCTTTGGCAGGTGGAACATCAGCGTCAATAGAGAGTTAACGTCTGGTGTAAGATGCTTGGTACTATAATTATTGGCCCTTATTTCATCAGTGATAGTCTAAACAGCACAGTGTATGTCAACTTCCTCAGATGAATTCTTCCTCCTCTTCTGGATGAAGTGCCGATAAGAACCAGAATGCTTATGTGGTATCGACACGATCGATGTCCAGCACATAATGCCTCATGTGCACATTGTGTTCTGAACCGAAGGTATCCTGCCTGATGGACTGGTTGAGGAGGAACAGTTACTTGGCGTGCTAGGTCTCCTGATTTAAATCCTCTGGACTTTTTTCTTTGGGGATGCATTAAAGACGTTATCTATCGTGATATTCCAATGACTCCAGAGGACATGCAGGAACGTATGGTGGTTGCTTGTAATTCTCTTCAGTAGACAACACTGGAAACAGTAAATAATTCCTACATTCAATGTGTGCCCCAGTGTATCAGTGTCCAGAATCACCAGTTTGAGCACCTTTGACTCTCCTGTACCATTGCCCAGGAGTAGAACATTCAAAGTTAATTTTGTGTTATGTTTTTACTTGGTTTTCATTTGTTTTCTGACAACTCCAGCAAGTGGATGAGTTTGTGATCCCAGGCTCAAAGTCAGTGTTGTGTTGTGTAATGAATAATATTGTGTTTCAGTGAATGGTACACTGTGATACATTTTTGAATAGGTCTTTACGAGAGGAAATGAATTACTGAAAAAATACTGGGTGCCATTTAAAAAAGTCACACCACTGTTCATATCTTTCTAAAAAACAAAGCTACAATGAAGGCAACCTTGCTGATTGATGTCATCCTGACAGCTAAAGAACATTTGCTTGAAACATTTTTTAATTTGCATCTGGAAAACAGTTATTTAGGGTAGTCAAGATAAATGGGACATCCTGTATATCCAGATTTTGAAAAACCTTTTATTCTTTTGACACACTTCAGATTACACTGTCGGAACTGTTTTAAGGCATGACTATAATGGTGAGAAAAGACCAATTTTTTACGCCTCCAGACAAATGAATTCAGCAGAAATTAATTACAGTACCACTGAGGAGTTGCTCGCTCTCATGTTTGGAACAAATTACTTTAAGTGTTATGTCAGTTTATTGAGGTTGTGGACTGCGCTGCTTTAGTATGGATGTTAAGCTTAAAAGATCCCAGTAGTTTCTTTACTAGATGGGCATTAAAATCGTCAGTATACAACTATACAGTTCGGCATATGCCTGGTCGCCTGCACAGCAATGCCGACGGCCTAAGCAGGAAGGTTAGAGTTGTGCAAACAGATGAGGATTCCATAGAAGAACTGAAAGAATTACAAGGAAAAGAGATGTAGGATGCCACCGGTATGCATCACAAATTGATTTTGTTACAGAAGATGGTATACTATATCATAAGACACCGGTGGGTAACAAAGTAGTAATATCTAAAGAATTGCAACAACAAATAATAGCACAGTGTCATGACAGTTTACAGGCCTGACAAAATGGGCATTGAGCCACTAATGCAAGAATAGCCTCAAATTATTGGTGGAGAGGTTGACAGACAAACATTGTCTGCCTTGTGTGAAAAGGGCGCCTCCACGAAGGACTAAAGTTCCCTTACAAACCTTACCAGAAGCAGTGAAACCATTTCAAATTGTGGCTCTAGGTATCTGCAGCCCATTTCCACAAAGCACCAAAAATAATAAATATATAGTGTCTATTAATGATCATTTTTCTAGATACTTAATTTTGGTACCAATTGCAGATATGACCACTGAAACTATTGCTTGCGCCTTTGACAATCACTTTGTCCTGCCTTTCGGAAGTCCTGATGCAATACTCACTGATCAAGGCTCAGACTTTATGTCTGCACTGTTTGCACAAGTTTGTAAAATGTTATAAATCAAAAATGGCGAACTATGCACTTTCAAAACTTCCTGGCAGATTAAAACTGTGTGCTGGACCAAGACTCAAACTCGGGACCTTTGCCTTTTGCGGGAAAGTGCTCTACCATCTGAGCTACCCAAGCACGACTCACGCCCCATCCTCACAGCTTTACTTCCACTAGTACCTCGTCTCCTACTTTCCGAACTTCACAGAAGCACTTCTGCGAACCTGCAAAACTAGCACTCCTGGAAGAAAGTCTGGAGGATGGTTCCAGAATGAAATTTATGCTCTGCAGTGGAGCGAAAATCTCCAGTCCAAAAAGGTGATATATTCATCATCAAGTAACATCTTCGTGTCAGTGTCTGGTATAACTTTCAGCTTCTTTAGATTGCTAGGATTATCTGTGTCATTTATGTATTTATTACTCTGTGTCAGCATAGTTCTCCCCCTCCCCCCTTCTCTCTCCCCCCCCTCCCCCCCAGAAAACACTTTTATAGTAACTAATGTTGGTTCATTGTAGGAGCCTGGTCGTCAAGTTGGTATAACTGTCGACCCGATCCAAACAGAACTACCGTGTTAGTCAAAAGTCTTGTACACTTTCTTGATGGTGAGATGCTATATTGCATTTGTCCTACTCATTAGTACTGAGGATGCTCCACCCTTTCCAAACCATCCATCTTCATTAGGTATGGCATTCGAACATTTGGATAACTTCTTGTACCTGCCACATCAAATGTTCATAGTGACTGACTTGAATTTGACAGTTTTACAAGAAGAAGAAACAGCCTTAAAACAGGTTACCAATTGTTTAATTTTTTATGAATCAATACTCTGCATTTTAGGCCATACTGAGACCCTTCATACCCTATGGGATGTCAAACGGGTACTTACTGCCGCCCAGAAACAATTGGGAAGCACCGCAAACATGATACCATCCCATCGGGTAAAACGAGCTCAGTTTAATGCAGGTAATATGATACTGAAAACAGTATTTGGCACTCCTGATCAGACTAATGCTGATTGATGGGACAACACTTTGAACCAATCATGTCCCTTTCCAACAAAAACCATGAGATTCTTCTACCCAAGCACGTATGTCTTGAACATATTGAAGATAGAAGGTTATCAACCACCCAACAATTTAATACACCACTATGAAGAATTGAGAAACTCTATACAGCTGGAATTGGTTAATGTGTGCCATGAGCTAATGAATATGTCTTCTCTTGAAGTAACCAGAGTGCCACAGATCTTACTCTACAATACACATGCACTCCAACTGCATGTCAATACCCTTCATACTATTATTCAGTTAGGCCTACAACAAAAACTAAGCCCTAACTTACCAACCGTAAAGATGTTCTTACACAGTGTTTCTCACTAATATGTCATCCCACTTGTTGCCATCCATGCAGCTGATTTATACTATTTGTGAATCGACTCTATCATGATATTACTCCACTGCTCAGGTACATTTGTTCCAATCAGCAAGCACACTACTTGCTCAGATATTGTTACCCATCACATGTGCCAACTGCAAGGTTGAATGCTACCACTTACACCCATTCCCAGTTATCTGGCCTACAATTGAAAAACACGTACTCTAGCAAACCAATGACATACTGGTAATTAGCAGAGATCGTCAAACACACGCTACCTTGCATCTCAATGACCTTCAGTCTTGTTCACACACCAATTACTACATGTGTCCCTCTTTATCACTTAATATCCAGGTAAAGAGGTGTGAGCTGACAATGTTTCTAGAAGAAACTACCAGCTCTTCTTGCCCTCGCATTGTTCTGACAATGCATGGCCTTGGTTCACCCCTATTGGCAATAGTCTAATGTATTCCATGCATCAGCTTACTACAATCTTCCAAACTTGTTACCAGACTATGTCCGTGTATCAGGCATGCAATATCACCTTAGCAGACAGCAGCCTTTTACTTAACATCACTTCTACTATTAAATTTTCAGCTAATTTGCTTTATACCCATAATGTTGGTCTTAAGCCATTCCTGCTGTACCTGCTTGAAGTATCAGTACCCTTACCACAATTGAATGACTATCTGACATTATCCAACACATCTCAAAGCCACCTCTTACAGCCCATAAATGGACTCCTAGTCAAGGAACATGGACAAATTACTCTTGACCATGCTACCATGCACAATGCTGAATGACATGCTCAGAATTATTCCAATCGGGTGGTCGTTCCAAGGGTTACGTCTGTGCCTGCAGCTCTACTAATCATTACAATTATTGTATGGATTTTGAATAAATATGGCTACTGTAAATCCCGTGTGCCACCACCACAGGTTGTACCAGAACCCCCAGCCAAATGGTGAATACCATTGGTAACTTCTGATGAGTCACATCACTTCACAGGCATGGCCCTCCCAATAGCTTTCTATAACTATCTATTTAAGTTACAAGCAAATTTATGAAAGACAGGTTATGGGCAAGTAGTTTTCAGATACCATGAGTAAAAGCAAACTATTTGCAATGAAAATAATAATACTTCATTTTTTTAATTGCCAATTACACCTCTTACAGGCCTGTTCTGTATTCATATTGTTGAATTACCCCTGTTTATTCTGAGTCTGTTGAGCCCCCATTGACATTATTCCTGCCTGTGAGTGTTGTAGTCGCTGGTACTTGACATCCTCTCATTCGGCCAGTCAACCCTCTATCCATTTTGACTCCAGGGACGTATTACAGTGCCTGGATGACAACGCATTCCAGCTCAGCCAGGCAGCACCACAGTGCCTACCAGTGCATTGGCTCCAGGCATGCATTCCATTACCAGCTGCTGCACCGACTCCGACGGCTTTGCAAAGTGTGTAGAAAAAAGACATTATATTAACAGAGACTTCCAATTATGCACAACTCAAGTGACACCAATGGATCATGATACTGTAAAGTAAAAAAAAAACTTTGTACCCCTCTGCCTTTAGTGCATATTTTATGATCAACTTTCAAAATGAGAATTCAACCCTACACTAGCTTTAAGGCCCCTTTTTAAATAAGAAACACTAATGTTGGCCACCTTCCATGTACATCAAAAGAAAAACTGTGTGTTTTGGATTGATCATTTAGAGTGATTAGTGTCAACAATTGTAACAATCACACACCCATAACTGGTTATCATGGAAGGGGGAAGAAATTGTACATGGTAACAAATAACTATAGTAAAAACTTTTACTGTATTTTACTTCCATCATTTTAACTTAGCCTCGGGCAGTGGCACGAGCTGTTACATAAACTACCCCACAGTACTCTTGGCTGGGTCCCATGCTTCCTACTGAGGGTGAAATGCTCTTTTCGTACCATGTGTGGTTTACTCCACGGCCGTAGCCAGTTTACATGAACTGTGTATCCCTTAGTGGTAGCTTTTAGCAATAAAGTCCACTTTTTCCATGAATCCTGGCATTTATTAATTTTTGTAGAGGGAAAACACCCCAGATGCCCATCTGCTACCATCCTGACATGCACATTAAATGCAAGCCGTGAACTGCACATCTTTAGCTCTCCGTCTTAGGATCCATTGACAGAAGTGTAATCTGCCATTGAGGTCTTGTGGCTTGACAGCTTGCATAGAGTGCTCATGGAGAATTAAACACTTGCACACTTGTCTCAGGATCTTTTTCTTTTCATCAGAACACTTGTTCCCGTTTATCTAGTTTACAAACTGTGGGGATTCTACTGCAATCCATCCTACTTGCAAATGATCACTTGTCTGTAAGTTGCTGGAAGAGACCGCTGAATACTTTTCCACACACAATGCAAAACTGAAGAGGTCACTTGATGCATACAAAATATACCTGTCAGTTGACACAATTAGATAAACTGTATCATTATACCAAGACTGCCTTTTTGTCTGCCTTATCCCATATGGAATAATAGAACTCCATTCCTCTGTTAATGTTGTTCACACTCCACAGAATCACTAATCTTATTCTAATTCTAACAGACACCAATCTAAGCTGATTTAGGAACCAGTTTTAAGTGCTAATGTCTGACAACAGCATTACAATCAGAGCCCAAACAAGAAGACCTTACAGACTGATCTGCCCTCTTTGATTTTCTTCATACTTACAGTCTGTAATGAAATGCCTACAGCAGTACAGTAAAAATCTCAAAAAAACTCTAAAAACTGCAATTGAAAATTAGAAGATTGCTGAGGTATGTACAAAACATTTCTTATGTTTTAATGCTGTCACTAAGCCGAGTGCATACCATGAAATTCTAGTAATCGTAAGTTTCCTGGTTAGAATCTCATTATTTGCACCTTTATTTATTATTACTTGCATTTCACTTTTATTAACAAATATGTTATTTTTATTAAAAGTATGAGCCAGTATTTGATAACTAACATTGCTACTTAGTACTAAATATGAAATCTGAAAACAAGTAAAAATAAATTTGGATTTAATCCAGCAACTCCATGACTGTTGGGCTTCTACATACAGACTGAGTTACTGCTAATTATATTAACTGATGATAAAAGTTTTGTACTTAATAGCACTCTGAACTTTTCCCGTCTTTAAAGATGAATAACCAAGTTGTTTGTGTGTATTCTGTTATACTGCATTAGGAAACTGATGCCCAGGCAATAACCATGAAATCCTACAAGTATGTGAGTTCCCCTTGTACGAATAAAGACAGACACAAAAGTAAGAAATGCGCAATTAATACCAGCAGAAAGATAGTCTGCACCACCGAATACTGCCTACTCCAGAGACAAGCAAAATGGCTCATACTTCAAGTACTTATTTCCAGACATAGGTTTATACGACATTTTATTTCTAGTTTTGACAGCACTATCTGTCATACAAATATGAGAACTTTTTAAACAAACTGCATACCTCTCTATAAGAAGTATAATGCACTGAGGGGTGCACCTTTTTGTTACTAAGATTCCCTATTCACAAGACTACATTAGCATGAAGGGTGACAAGCAAATTTAACGTTCTACAGACAGCTATATTTGGAATAAAAAATGATGGCAGGTTACTTTAGGCTCATTCCACGTACCTACGTCACATGTTCTCTAACAGCCAATGAGCATTCAGTAGTGTTCTGAGCTGTCTGCTATGTGAATATCATAGCCAATGCAAGCATTAAATGTGATTGTAGTACATTATTCACTGAATTTTTAATTAATTTCTTCCGAGTGGTTGTGGTGGTGGTGGTGGTGGTAAGCAACAAATTCTACTTAAGCAGTGAGGGATCCAATCTGCAAGATACAGGCTTTCTTCAAGCACAAAGCATGTGTACACAGGTAATGCAACTGTTATTTGGAACAGGCAACAATACAATCCCTGTCCTTGCTACGACCTGCATGAACCGCCATTGTTCGTGAATCGGACTATACGTGATATACAGCTTGACCTTCCTCTGCTGCACATGGCTGTCAGCAACACACCAGTGGTGGACAGGCCACAGGAAACACGACTCACCTGAAAGTCGTCCTCACTCACTGCATCCTCATCTTCCTCGTCGTCATCCTCAATACTGGGAGCGCTAGGGCTGAGAAAGTCTTCCGAAGATGAACTCTCCTGGAACAGTTTTAAAAATGCTTCATAAAACAAGAGGTAAAACAAAGTTAATGCAGTGCAGTCAAGTGAAATCGTGTGATACTGAGTGAATTAGATGAGGAAATAGTACACCAAAAGTAGTTGATGGCTCATGCAATTTGTCCAGAAGAGTAACTAATGGTGGCTGAAGAAAACCGTACATAAAATGTAGACCGGCTACAGCGAGAAAAATATGTCTGCTAAAGAGGAATTTGCAGAAATCTAATATCAAGTTAAGCATTAGGAAATTGTTGCTGAGGGTATTTATCTGGAGTGTAGCCTTGTACAGAAGTCAAATGTGTACATTAATCAGTTCAGGCAAGTAGATGTTTTTTAGATGTATTGTTACAGAAGAATGCTGAAGAGTAGATGGGCGGATCAAATAATGAGTGAGGAGGTACTGAATTGAGGAAAAAAGAAATTTATAGTAAAATTTCAGTAAAAGAAGGGAGTGGTTGATAGGACACATCTTGGGGCATCAAGCAGTCACTACTTTGTTTGCGAAGGGAAGTGCTAGGGGTAAAAGTTGCAGAGGGAGAGACAGGCATTAATACATTAAGCAGGCTGAAATCGATGCTGTTACGCAGATATGAAGAGGGTTGTAAAGGACAGACTAGCATGGAGAGCTACATAAAACTGAAGACCACAACACACAAGGCAAGAGACAGACTACAACAAACTTTCAGACAAAATCACAGAGAAATACTCTGTCCACTTTCTTTCTTTCACATCTAAAAAAAATGCATTGACCTAAGTGATTACAGCTAAATGCATGGTATTCTGAAACATTATATAGAACATTTGTAATGTAAAAGTACATGTAGGCATTATAATCAGTCCAGCAGATAATGTCCTTGTTCAGTTGCATCAAATGTCAACAACTACAGCTGGTTTAACACTGAGTCACATTGTTGGGGATGATGGAATGTACGTCATAGGAAATGGTGGTGTCTTCACAATTGAGAAAACATAAACTCTGTATCATGTTGCTCAGAGCATTACGAAACAGTGAAAGTGAGTGTATGGACTGCTGTCCATCTTACAAAAGGAAGATTAGGTTTTAATGTCTTGTTGACATAGAGGTAGTCAGTACTCAAATCTTCTAAAAAATCAGAACACAGTATTTACATCAAGGAACTTGCAACACTGCTAAGTTAATGGCCAAAGCAAAATAAATAATGGATATTCTTGACAAAGGTTGTGTGGTAATTTTTGCACACTGTGGAGAACTGAAGGAACAGGAAAACTATGGTACAAACCTTTCAAAATGTATGAAAATTTTGTGTAAATAAATAATGGAAAAATCCAGAATGGAATGCAAAAACATTATGAGAAAGAAAGTTGCTACTCACCATACGGCGGAGATGCTGAGTCGCAGATAGGCACAACAAAAAGACTCTCACAATTATAGGTTTCAGCCGTGAACCACTGCAGTTTGGTTTCAGTTGCCTATGACTGCAGTTGTGTTTGTGAGTTGCATTTGGGTGAGCGTGTATGTGTGTGCCTATTGTTGACGAAGGCGTTAACTGCCGAAAGCTATAATTGTGAGAGTCTTTTTGTTGTGCCTATCGGTGTCTCAAAATCTCTTCTATATGGTGAGTAGCAACTTTCCTTCTCATAATATTATAACACAAAATCAGTTATTTTTAATCACAAAATGTGATATCGGCAGTTCCCTTGAAACGTAGTGAAATTTGCTATTTTCTTCATTCCTGTGTAAAAATGTTGTACATCTGAGAGCAGAAGTTCACCAATATTGTAAACTGATAGTTGTTAAATGTTGATACTGAACTCAGTTATCATCATCATCATCATCATCATCATCATCATCATCATGAGGCTAAGGTTTGCATACAACCTTAAAATGACTGATGCCCTCTATCTGACTTCACTTGAAAACAGCCTGCTTTCAACATTCCATTAACAGTTTTACTCAACTATGTATTGACAGTTTTGCACCTCAAATTGTACCCAAACAATAATGTTATTGGAGGGATCTTTAATGTGCTGCATGAATTCAACTGTTTATTTTTGTAGAGCACCACCAAATATCACACTTAAGCTTCATAAATACATAGATCACCTTGTAACCTGTTCAATTTCCTTCTTCTAACATTCAATCACAAGCCTAATATACACAAGAATGGAAAAGAAAATTATGAGGCTCTGTTAGATGACATTGAGTTGGTTTTCGGAAAGGTACAGGTACCAGAGTGGTAATTCTGAAGTTATGCTTGATAATGGAAGCAAGACTTTAAAGAAAACCAAGACATGTTCAAAGTATCTGATGAGCTACAAGAAGTATTTGGCAACCTAAAATGGTGCAAGATGCTCTGAGGACAACAAATGTAAACCAATGGGAAAGATACAAAATATACAATTGTACAAAACCAAGAAGGAAAAACAAGAATGGAAAGCAAAGAACATTCAGAAAAAAAAAGTTGTAAGACAGGAGGAATACCACTATTATTCAATCTACATACTGAAGAAGCAATGATGGAAATGTTCAGGAGTGTGATTAAAATCAATGTGAAAGGATGACAACAATAAGATCTGCTGATGACATTGCTAGTCTTAGTGACAGTTTATAGGAACAGCAGGCTTTGTTGAATGGAATGAAGAGTCAAGAACAGTCCAGAACACACTACAGAATGACAGTACACCTGAGAAAGATGAAAGTAATGAGGAGAAGCAGAAATGAGATATCAGTTAACTTTATATTAAAATTAGTTATGAAGAAGTAGATGATGTCAAGGAATTCTGCGAACTTGGAAGGAAAATAATCCCATGACAGACAACACGAGGACATACAAAGCAGATTAGCACTGCTGAAGAGGGAAGCAGTGGCCCAAAGGTGTCTTCTATATCAAATATCAGCCTTAATTTGAGGAAGAAAGTTCTGAGAATATATGTTTGGAGCACAGCATTGTAGGGAAGTGAATTGTGGATCATGACAAAACAAGAAAAGGAGAAAATCGAGGTATTTGCAAAGTGGTGCTGTAGAGACATGTTGAAAATTAGCTGGACTGGTAAGACAAGAAATGAGGAGGCTCTCCCCAGAAACACTGAGGAAAAGAATACATGGAGAACACTGAGACAAGATGACAGAATGTGTGTTAAGGAATCAGGGAATTACTTCCTTAGTACTAGAGGAAGCTGCAGAATGTAAAAACTGTGGGGGACATCTGAGACTGGACTATATCCAACAAATATTCAAAACATTTGCTACAAGTACTTCTCTGAGGAAAGAGATTAGCACACGAAAGGAAGTTGTAGCAGGCTCATCAAACCAGTCAGGTGACTGATGACAACAAACATTATGCAAACATAACAGTCACCATAGTAATCACATATGATATGTGAAAGAACTTAAATCATGCTGCATGAGCACCAGTGGCAAGTTGTAACAACAATCAAGTTAAAATCTGAAAGCAGGGTCATTTGTGAATTCCAACACTTGGCACTGAAAATGTATTTATAGCTAAGCCAGAACAGAACTGAATTTCTGGATTGAGTGTGTGGATATTTGCACAAACATCAAATATTCCAGAACATACAAACATTACAGACATAAGAAATTTCAGCAATCTTCCATAACTGATAAATGCCAAATGACAAGAAATTGTAGGCAGTCAGGTTTGAACTAGTGACCCACATCATGGCAGCCATCGGTACTAATCCATTCCTTGCCTTTGCCACCTCACTATCAAATTGTCACCTTTCAACCGAATGTAGACCTCAACTTACATTACAGATCAAACTGTCATCACTAACTTCTTTCATGAAATAGTAAAAATAATACTGAATAAATATTTTCAGTGTTCTTTAGTACCACCCAATAACATGTTTATATCATGTGACATCTTCTACACTGTGACTGGCTGACAGAAGCAAATAGAGTGGTCATCATGTTGATTTAGATGTTTGTAAAGCTGAAGTGCCATAATTTGTGTTTTTTTATCTTTATATCTGCATACTACATTAATATAGGTTAATCGATATTGCACATTAAAAATCTCATCTAAATGCAACATGCCTCATACAGTTTGCTGTTGTGGGATGGAGTTTCATGCCTGTTGCACTTGATCAGCCAATGCAGGGATGTTTAATGCTATGAAACTTCCTGGCAGATTAAAACTGTGTGCCCGACCGAGACTCGAACTCGGGACCTTTGCCTTTCGCGGGCAAGCGCTCTACCATCTGAGCTACCGAAGCACGACTCACGCCCGGTACTCACAGCTTTACTTCTGCCAGTACCTCGTCTCCTACCTTCCAAACTTTACAGAAGCTCTCCTGCGAACCTTGCAGAACTAGCACTCCTGAAAGAAAGGATATTGCGGAGACATGGCTTAGCCACAGCCTGGGGGATGTTTCCAGAATGAGATTTTCACTCTGCAGCGGAGTGTGCGCTGATATGAAACTTCCTGGCAGATTAAAACTGTGTGCCCGACCGAGACTCGAACTCGGGACCTTTGCCTTTCGCGGGCAAGCGCTCTACCATCTGAGCTACCGAAGCACGACTCACCTTGCAGTTCTGCAAGGTTCGCAGGAGAGCTTCTGTAAAGTTTGGAAGGTAGGAGACGAGGTACTGGCAGAAGTAAAGCTGTGAGTACCGGGCGTGAGTCGTGCTTCGGTAGCTCAGATGGTAGAGCGCTTGCCCGCGAAAGGCAAAGGTCCCGAGTTCGAGTCTCGGTCGGGCACACAGTTTTAATCTGCCAGGAAGTTTCATATCAGCGCACACTCCGCTGCAGAGTGAAAATCTCATTCTGGATGTTTAATGCTGTTTGTGGATTATGCTGAAGTTGGTATCCAATGATCTCCTATGTGTGCTTGACTGGAGACAGATCTGGTGATAAAGCAGGACAAGGCAACATGTAGACACACAGTAGAGTATGCTGGGTTAAAATAGCAGTATGCAGACGAGCGTCATCCAATTGGAAAACCCCCCTAGAATCCTGTTCATGCATGGCAGCACAACCGGTCATTTCATCAGACTGATATACAAATTTGCAGTCAGGATGTGTGCGATATCCATAAGAGTGCTCCAGCTGTTATACCAAACTGCACCCCAGACCATAACTCCAAGTGTAGGTCCAGCGTGTCTAGCACACAGACAGGTTGGTTGCATGCCCTCAAATCACCACATCCTAACCAACACACAGCCATCATTTGCACCAAGGCAGAACCAATTTCATCAGAAAACCCAACCAATGTCCACCCTGCTCTGCAACAAGCTCTCACTTGACACCACTGAAGTCGCAAATGACAGTGGTTTGGGGTCAGTGGAATGCACGCAACAGGACGTCTACCTCTGCGTTATCCCTGAAGTAATCAGTTTGCAATAGTTTGTTGTGTGACAATTGTTGCTCAAATATCTGCTGCAGATCAGTATGATGGACCAGAGCCATATGTCAAACATGATTGTCTTTCCTCTTTGTAGAGGCATGTGGCCATCTGGAGCCTAGTCTTCTTGCATCAGTAAATTCTCATGACCAGCACTGCTGCAATCATGTACAGTGACCACATTAATGAAAAGTCTTCCCACAATATTGTAGCAGGAACATCCAGCTTCTCGTAGCCCTATTGCACAACCTGGTTCAAACTCAGTGAGATGTTGATAATAGTGTCTTTGCCACCTGTAATGGATCTGGGAAATGTGTTATTTTCTACTGGATTTGTCGATACCAAATTGTAAATGTTTTCTTATATTTTTTGTCAGAATTTTTTATTATAATTTCCCTTATTATATGTTCATTTACTTATATTTTTGAGAGTGAAAGCTACTATTTACTATTAGTAAATGTGACGAAGAATATCAAAGAGACTGATTACAAGTGGAAGCTTGTGTGTTGTGTAAAATGTCTTTGACACTGGAGTCGTCTTTGACTGTACTCAGTCGGCAGTGAACTCGTGGTGTGTGTTGACAGTAGAACAGTGTGCAGGTCACCGTCATAATAATTTGGAAGTGAACAGAAAAAAAATGAATTATGGTACTACTTTGTTTATATAAACTTTAAGAAGAAACCACATTCAAAGAAATGGTATTTGAAGCACCAAAAATGAGGCAAACGCATTGAACCAGGTCATTTCTGCAGCCGATGAAACTGCATTGTGGAATCATACTTCCACTAGACAACTGAAGCCAAGACAAATATCGCCTTGTAAACATTTCACGGAAAAGGTACTGTCACGAAATATGCCAAATTTAAGTAAATAAAAAATAGTGAGCCTATATCAACTGGGAACTGTAGCTGGGATATTGTGTTCATGAGATCTTCAACAGTGCTACGAGGAAGAAAATTTTTGTTTGTCAATACCAGTTTTTTTAGAATGTGTGTTACAGTATTTGTGTTCATCGGGAAGTAAAAGTTTTGGAGAAGAAATGTTTTGGCAAAAAATATAATTTTCGACAGAAGAAAATACTTCAAGAATTTTGGTCAACAATCACATGGATGGAAAACGTGGATTTGCAACAGTAGAAGAGTGTTCCAGATAAGTCACGAAATCCTTGTATTTTGTTAAAACAATCTTTTTATCTTGTTTTGTATTGTTGTGTATAATTTTTTTTTCACAATGACTTATGAGATTTTCAAGAGTATTGTGCCTAAAGTAGAAAGTAGTAATTTAATAGACTTCGAAAATCAGGACAGGTCAAATGAAACAGAAAGAACCGATCAATTTGATTTAAAAAGTTTTCTTGTAAATTTCATGAAAGAAATTAAACAATCAGTTGACGACAATAAGACTTACTGGGATGAAAAAATTGATAACATTTTGTTACAAGTCCAAGCAGTCAATATCCAAGTGGGTGATCTTTTGAACAGAGTTGGCAGTGTTGAGGAAAAAATTGAATCTGTGGAAGCAAAAGTAAATGAAATTGATGCTAAATTGAGCGATGAAATTAATACTGTAAAAAATGAGTTACTGGTAGATAGGGAAAGAAATTTAATTGATTTTAATGAGATAAAGGGGAAATTAAAAATTTGGATGAGAACACAAAAGTTTTAGTAAAAAATGTAGAAGAAAAACTAACAATCGTTTGGTTACTCTAGGAAATAAAGTAGAATGCAATGATTTAAAAAACAAAAAATCTGTCAAAGAACTTGGTGAAAAACTTGAAAGTTTTGACATTGAATTTCAAAGCAAAAATCACAATGTCAACACATGCAATCTTGTATCTAATATTCCAGTGAAGCACTTTTTGGTAGATGGACCCTTACATTCCGTTGATTTTATACAGTATTGTAAGGATTGTTTTTTACCTCACTTACCAGATGATATGAAAATTAAATTTGTGAAAAAATTCTTGGAAGGGGAAGCTTTGACTTGGGCAAACCAGATTGTAACTTTGGGGATGACCTTTTCAGAATTTGAATCAAAATTTCTGGAAAATTTTTGGGATGATCTTAAACAAACTAGAATCAAAAGTGAATTTTTGAATGGGAGAAACTATAGAGAATCAGATGGGAGCATGAAACAATTTTGCAAAAGTGAACTTCAAAAACTTATTCATTTAACAAAACCTTTGGATGACTTGATCAAAATTGATACCTTAAAGAGAAGATTGCCATCAGCAATGCAGTTGAGTTTAGTTCACTGTCCTGATAGTAATGTAGAGCAGTTTCTCAATTATATTGAAAAGTTGGATAGGGTAACAACAAGAACACACAGTGGGTTTACTCAGAAAGGTAATGGTCAAAATTGGGGAAATGATAACTTTCAAAAAAGGGAACAAAACAATTATCATGGTGTCAGTCAAAATTCAGGGGGATATAACAATTTTCAAAAGTAGGACCATAATTTTCATCCAAAACAAGAACAAGATTTTCGCAGAAATAATCAACAAAATAGAAAACACTTTAGGGATCAAAATCACAGAAATTTTGCTAGAGATCAGTACAATAGAAACTACCAACAATCAGGTAATGTTTGGCATAGGAATGGGAACAGAAATGTTGATCAGAGACATTGGCAGAACCACAATCAGCAGTTCAAACAGGAACCAGTTGTAATTCAGGAAATAAAAAATGAGTAGACACCCCCTTGAAGGTCCGCAAGGTTGAGGCAGAAGGTGAGCATGATGAAAGGACCAATGGATGTGACTATTATAAACCCAAACATGACAGTTCCAAACCTAAGCTATCACATGAGGTCATTAGTTGTTACTTATTGAAAAAATTTCAAGAGGAAAATAATGATGATATTGATAAAGATAAAATTTTCAGTAAACAAGAACATACAGTAGATAAAAGTAATTGCGATTCATTTAATTTGACAGAGTTTTACACTTGGGCAGAAAAGAACAACACTTTGTCAGATGATGTAATTTGTAGTAGTTCAGAGACGTGTGTGAATGAAAGAGAGAATGCATGCTGTGAGAATGAAAATATTGGCGAAAGGGATCTGGTAACTTTAGAAATGGGAAATAATATTTTAGGGGATAATTTGAATGTGTATGACCTGAACATGTATAATGATAATGATGTTGATGATAAAGTTGGTAATGATGGTAATGGTATTGATGATGATGTTGAGGAAAGGTGTTTCATTAGTTTAAATAGGGAGTTGGGTATACACATGGTTGAAAACGGATTAAATAGTGAGAATATTATAGAAATTCCCAGGGATGTTACCAGGATGAATAAGGCTCACAAGCTGGGTGTATGTGAAAGTGTGAATTTTGATGTTGTTGGTAAAGAATCTGACTACACAAATAATTATGACACATGTATAACTTCTAGCCTAAGTGAAACTTTTACAGATACTAATGACACACACACATTTCTTATGAATATATGGCTGAACAGTGAAACTATTTCTTTGGACAAGAACTTTAGAAAGATGCTTATTAATGTATGTGAAACTGTATGTCCTGAGTGGTGGAAAAAAATGAGATTTTATTTTTGAAAAGCTGAAGGATAAGTACTTCAATAGTATACAATGTGATTTGAATGAAAATTCTTGGCCATTTGAGATAATAGAGAGTACTAATGACAATTTTGTAACTTGTGCAAATTTTATAACTGTGACAAATAATACATATAATGATATACCATATGATTCTGATAAGTATAGGTTTGGGGAAATTGAAAGTGATTTATTACATGGGGACACAGGATCTGAGAAAAGTGATCAATTTTGCAGTCCTTATATAAAAGTTCAAATTGGGTCATGGATTGGTAAATGTTTAATTGATACAGGAAGTGAGATCTCGGGAATATCTGAAAGGTTAAGCAAGAAATTGAAAGCAGGGAAAGATTATGTTGAAATGCCAGTTGTTGGGGGTAAAGATAAAAGGTGCTACTGGGAAGAGCAGTACATTGGTAAAAAGCCAGGCTTTAGTGACATTTTTAATTGAAGGCAAGTTGTTCACACATGGATGTTTTGTAATTCAGGAATTTAATGAGGATTTTCTTTTGGGTATGAATTGGATAGTAAAAGTAAATACAGCATTTGATTGGGTTGGAAGAAAACTTTTGATAGAAACTAGTGAAAGGGAATACATTCAGACAAATTTTGTGAACACACTTGGTGATCAGAGTAATGGAAATTTTGACAGTATCAATTTACTAAAAGAAAATAGATTGGAGAATATTGAAATTCATAGATTTGATACTGATGAAGTTGAATTTGGGAATTTAGTAAATTTGAAAATTTCAGAAACACAAAATTTATCTGGGGAGCAGTTGTTTACAGTTAGAAAATCTGCTGTGGGAGTACAGTGATGTTTTCAGTGACATACCTGGTAGGGTAAAGGGTTATCAGTGTGAGCTTCAGGTAAAACCTCATGAACCATTTTTCATAAAACCACACAGTATTGCAATATCAAAAAGACCTGGTGTCGGGAAAGATCTGAAAAAGAGGGAAGGGTGTAATATAATAGAAAGGAGTATCAGTGCATATAATAATCCTCTAGTAGTGGTTTCGAAAAAAGATGGAGTAAAACTGTATAAACGGAAATCATAATTTCAAAATTTAAATAACCTATTTTCATATAAAACTAAAGTCCTCCACTGGAATATGCTTGTTAGAACAAAACTACCTGTACAACCAAGTATGTATATTTGCATGTATAAATTAATAATTTGAAATCACATGTTAATTGAAACTGATGAAAAAACACTGTTGTAACAAAGAATGAGAGAAAGATTTATTTTTACTTTTTTACAAAAAAAAGTCTCCGTAGTGAGCATTTATGAATTTTTTATAATTTTTGGAAGCTAAGTCTTCCCTGTGGGTGAAGGCATGCATGTGAGGAGATGCATGCAATTTTAGATGAAGCCTCATGATATATGAACAATTTATTATTCTTTATACTGATGTTGTGGGGAGCGAAAGTACTTTTCAAAGAATGTGACTTGTATTAATATAATATTGTAGTAGAGAGGCAAGTGTACATAAATAATTGCAAAAAAATGAGATAATACTGATGTATCTTTAGCTGTACTAAAAAAAATCATAAGCAAAAAAATATATGCAAAACAAAAAATATAAAATTAAAAAAATCAGAAGTAAAAAAATATATATAAAAGGCAAAAAAAAAAAAAAAAACACTCACTATGTATGTTCAAGAGCCAGTTGGCACAGTGTGACCAAGGAAGTGGTTGTAGATATCTTATTCTAGCAAATGAGTTTTACCTTACTATTATTTTCAATCTGTATGCTGTATGTTAGAATATTTCTCATGTATGTTTTATACCATGTATATTTGTCATGTTAAATAATTTCTTTACTTGAATTTTTTGTGTATGAGATTGATGGGGAAGGATCATTGCAACAACAACCAGTAACAAGTCCACAGAGTCAAAGAGTCCAAATTTGGAAGAGGTTATCAGACTGCATCATTAATGTACTAATTGTGTAATACAGATCCATTACTGAGTGTGGTCGGGATTTTGTTGTATATGTTCATAACAACAAAAGCCCTGGGGATCTGGGAGATGTGTTATTTTCTACTGGATTTGTTGATACCAAATTGTAAATGTTTTCTTATATTTTTTTGTCAGAATTTTTTATTATAATTTGCCTTATTATATGTTCATTTACTTATATTTTTGAGAGTGAAAGCATATTGATTACTATTAGTAAATGTGACGAAGAATATCAAAGAGACTGATTACAAGTGGAAGCTTGTGTGTTGTGTAAAATGTCTTTGACGCTGGAGTCGTCTTTGACTGTACTCAGTCGCCACTGAACTCGTGGTGTGCGTTGACGGTAGAACAGTGTGCAGGTCGCCGTCATAATAATTTGGAAGTGAACAGAAAAAAAAATGAATTATGTTACTACTTTTTTTATGTAAACTTTAAGAAGAAACCACATTCGAAGAAATGGTATTTGAAGCACCAAAAATGAGGCAAACGCATTGAACCAGGTCATTTCTGCAGCCGACGAAACTGCATTGTGGAATCATACTTCCACTAGACAACTGAAGCCAAGACAAATATTGCCTTGTAAACATTTCACGGAAAAGGTACTGTCACGAAATATGCCAAATTTAAGTAAATAAAAAATAGTGAGCCTATATCACACCTTACAGGTATTCTTGACTTACGTCAAATCACCACATTCAATCTATATCTACATCTATACCCAGTAAACCACCATGAGGTGTATGGTAGAGGAAACACCCCATTGTACCAGTCATTAGGGTTCCTTCCTGTTCCATTCACTAATGGAGTGTGGGAAGAATGATTGATTGAATGCCTCTGTGAATGCAGTAATTATTCTAATCTTATCCCCATGATCCTAAGGAAGCGATACATTGGCGGTTCTAGCTTATTCCTAGAATTATCATTTTGCCAGTTTTTGAAATTTTGTTAACAGATTTTCTCAGGATAGTTATGTCTATCTTCCAGAATCTTCCAGTTCAGTTCCTTCAGTACCTCTGTGACACTCTCCCACAGATTAAACAAACCTGTGATGATCTGTGCTGCCCTTCTCTGTATATGTTCAATATCCCCTGTTAGTCCTATCTGGTATGGGTCCCACACACTTGCGCAATATTCTACAACCAGCCACACAAGTGATTTGTACGCAATCTCTTTTGTAGACTGATTGCACTTCCTCAGTATTCTACCAATAAACCGAAGTCTACCACCTGTGTTACCCACAACTGAAACTATGTGATCATTCCAGTTCACATCCTTACAAAGTGTTACACCCATGTATTTGTATGAGTTGCCCAATTTCAACAGTGACTCACTGATATTACAGTCATAGGATACTATGTATTTTACATTCCTGAACATTTAAACGAAATTGGCAATCTTTACACCACTTTGAAATCTTATCAAGATCCGAATGAATATTTATGCAGTTTCTTTTAGACAGTACTTCATTATAGATAACTGCATCCCCATAGTGGCGCTACTAGCACCTCTCTCATATGACTGGCATGAAATATGAAGAGACTTGTTTCAAATTTGGAAACATGCCTATCAACTTTCGTTTACGTCACAAAATTCCTCTTTGGTGCTGCAACTTTGTTTCCATCAGCGTATTCTATAAGAATTCACACACACACACACACACACACACACACACACACACACACACACACACACACACACACACTATGTTTACATGTGGCACATCTTCAGAAAGACAAAAACTGAATTTTGGAAACCGTTTTTCACTGTCATGTTTATGCGTTAAGGGTTGAAGTGTCTTTGCTGGCCCAGTTAAACATGGTGTCTGAAAATAGCTGATCCACTTTCTGATACAGTCAACACAATTGTTATTTCTCTGCAGTTAAATATTACAGACAGTTTCACACTCAGTCTAATATTTCTGCTTCTCCTTCATTGCAAAGTAAGTCCATATTAAACGAATGTTCTGAAAACAAGATGTAACTTGACAACCCAAGCACATTTCAAAACCTGCTGCATTTACATGGGAGCAAAAACTGATTGCGGAATTACAAAACCAGTAACTAGAAGCAGATTTCCAGAACCAATTTGTGCTACCCACAAGCAGTACTGGGAAACTAGTTTATGGAATCTGGTTTTGGGAGCCCTTTCCAAACAGATTGGCAGTGCCCAGTGCAGCTGTCACTGATTTTCTAAAACTACTAATATATCACAAAGATAGGGGTACCAAACAATGAATACAGGAATCAATACATGAAACTACAAATTGCCTTAAATACCATCTGAACTACTGCACAGTGGGTACATGGACAAGAGAAAAATTCTTGGATTTTCCAGTTACAAATACACTTTTTCCCAAGGTGAAAATACACTATAATCCAAGTGAAAGCACATTTTTTGCGTGTTAGGAGGTAATATACTGTCTCTCTGAGCTGTAAAATTTATCAATCCTTTAATTGGTAAAGATTTTATACACCAGTATCAAACTTTCCAGCACTTTAGGAAATAAAACCCAGCAAAAAACAAGGCATCTTTGATCCATGGAAACATGTACACTGCACATTTTTGTATTAACAAAGTATAAGTATGAATTCCACCAAATACAGCATGGTAGATTCGGCACCACTGAAATCAAGATTGCGATGCACTTTTGTCAGCCAATTATAGCTCACATCATGTGATATCACCAGCCAATGACAGCAGATATTCAGACCATAGGACACATTATACAGTCAGCCAATGTTGTTGTTGTTGTTGTTGTTGTTGTTGTTGTTGTGTACTTCAGCCTAGAGATGGGTTTGATGCAGCTCTCCATGCTACTCAATCCTATGCAAGCCTCTTCATCCTTGAGTCACTCTACAATCTGGAGTCCTTGTTAATCTGCTTAGTTTATTCATCTCTTGGTCTCCCTCTATGATTTTTACTGTCCACACTTCCCACCAATTCTAAACTGGTGATCCCTTAGCACCTCAGAATGTGTCCTAACAACCAATCTCTTCTTCTAGCCAGGTTGTACCACAAATTTCTCTTCTCACCAATTCTGTTCAGTACCTCCTCATTAGTTATGTCATCTACCCATCTAATCTTCAGCATCCCTCTGTACCATCACATTTATATATCTTCTGTTCTGTTCTCTTCTATTCTATTCTATTCTATTCTATTCTTGTCTAAACTATTTATAGTCTATGTTTAATTGCTATATGTAGCCACACTCCATACAAATGCTTTCAGAAAAGACTTCCTGACACTTAATTCTACACTTGATGTTAAAAAATTTTCCTTCTTCAGAAACTATTTCCTTTCCATTGCCAGTCTACATTTTATATCCTCTCTACTTTGACCATCATCAGTTATTTTTCTTCCCAAATAGCAAAACTCATCTACCACTTTAAGTGTCTCATTTGGTAATCTACATTCCATTATCCTTGTTTTGCTTTTGTTGATGTTCATCTTATATCCTCCTTTCAGGTTTGCCTTTCCTTAACCTATCTCCTAAGATAAGTCATAGTGTCAGTATTGCCTTACGTGTTCCAACATTTCTACGGGATCCAAGCTGATCTTCCCCAAGGTTTACTTCTACGTTCTTCCATTTGTCTGTAAATAATTTGTGTTAGTATTTTGCAACCATAACTTATTGAACTAATAGTTTGGTAATTTTCACACCTGTTAACACCTGCTTTCCTTGGGAGTTGTTATATTCTTCTTGAAGTCTGAGGGTATTTCAACTGTCTCATACATCTTGCTCACCAGATGGGAGGGTTTTGTCATGGCTGGCTCTCCCAAGGCTATCAGTAGTTCTAACGGAATGTTGTCTACTTCTGGGGGTCTTGTTTCAACTTAGGTGTTTCAGTGCTCTGTCAATTTCTTCATGCAGTATCATATCTCCCATTTCATCTATGTCCTCTTCCATTTCCATAATATTGCCCTCAAGAATGTTGCCCTTGTACAGACCCCCTATATACTCCTTCCACCTTTCTACTTTCCCTTCTTTGCTTAAGACTGGTTTTTCATATGAGCTCTTGATATTCATACACATGGTTCTCTTTTGCCATAGCAAAATGAATTAAGTACCATGAACATGAAATAGGAAAAGTTAACAGTTTAAACTGATATACACACAGCATAGCTACAACAAGAACTAAGTTTTCATATTTGATACTGGTCAATTTTAGCATGTGTATCCTTTAAGATATGCCACTAAGATTTTAAATAATGCCACAAATAGCTTGTCTTTTAGGCAAGACTTTTTTTTTAAGTGGCTGCTGCTCAAAGAGTTAAGTTTTGAATGACAATTAAATGCTCCATGAGTTAAGGAATTCAGCACACGTCCACACAACTAACATAATTCATCTTGCATAAGAGGAAATATACTTTGAAAGTAAAGCTTCTCAAACCACCATTTGCAATATTTTCCTATGAGCTGTCAGAAATGTAAACAGTTGTGATGTCATGCTCATTGAAAGCAGTTTGTTGTTACATAGTATTGCATAGTCTTCGTCCTAAGGCCTTTGACATACTTTGGTGTCAGCAGACACCTGTCTGTCTGTGCACTGTGCACGTTGTTGTAAATGGTGCATTTTCTTTGCAACTAGAGTTTTATTTTGTTGTTTGTCTCTCATTTACATTTTATTGCTGCAGCATTATAGTGCAGTAGTAGGTTAAATTAAAATTCTTCGTTAGAGCGACAGTTCTTACCAGTCAAAATTATAAAACTTAACTGAAAAATGAAAAACACCCGGTATAAAAAATTCCCAGGTTTTCACCAAATTTTTTTCTGGATGAAAAAATCTCACAAATTTCCCAGTTGTCTCAGGGTGTATACAGCCTGCACTAATGTGCATGATACAATTCAACACATGTAGAAATCCTAATGTGTTACAGAGAGGGCTGAATTCATGCGATTACGACAGAGGTGACAAAGGCAGGTAGTTGCTGTGATTTCCTCCCACAAGGCTGAAGCTGTCATTTAATGGCAAATACCACAACCTAATCCTGCATGACAAGTGAAATGGTGGCACCTATATGCAAGTGACATTAGGCTATCTTCTACTCAAAGTAATGAACACGCAAAATGTATTCTGGCTCAAGGTAGCAAGTGGCAAGAGTGGAGTGTGATCATATCGGAGTCATCTAGCCGCAACCGATGGTCAGAAGAGAACCTGGTAAAAAGTGAGACTGGAGTGGCTGCAATTCACAATTTTATGACCTCAGAGTGTCTACTCATAATGATCTTCTGACCCCCAAAAAATTGGGCCAGTACCAACTACTGAAAGGAGCAGTGGCTAAAAAGTACATGCTATGACTTGACTACAACAGTTAAAACAGTCGCCTTTGTATCATTGCATCTCCTCAAGGAAGGAGAAAGAAGTCATTTGAATTTTTATCTGAATTTAACAGTTGCTCTCATCTTGATGAAATAACTGTATTGCAGTTTCTTTTCTCTTTAAATTTTCTATAAGGAAATAATTTATATTTAAAGGTTAGCAAAACTTGAAATACAGCAAATAATGCAAGTTGATTATTAGGTCCGGTTCCATAATCTAAACTGTATGTTGACACAATAACTATTCTGGGTCTCCTCCTCAGTTGGAGGCCACATGTCAATGCACATGTACATGTGCTGACACTTGGCGAGACTGGCTATGGTCATTGTGTTACAGAGAAAAATGACTCACCTCTCAATTGCCCTGGCTAAATGTCTTCTCCTCATCTTCATCATGCTCACATGAGGAAATCTTTTTAAGGTAACATTCGCCAAACAGTTCAAAGAAAATGCCCCCATGAGGTCATAGGGTACACCAAACTAACAATCAAAGTTATAGAGAAATAATTATCCCATCTCCTTTGGTTTCAGTCTAACAAGTGGCTTTTAGGAAGAGATATAGCTAGGAATGTGGTACTTACAAACATCATACAGAACATTTATGCTGTGCATTAGGATAAAGTGCCATCATACTAGCATGTAGGAATGAAATTTAGATGTGCCTAAGTCCTGCACACTTCGAGAAAAACCAGGCTGTCAAGTAATTAATCAATAATAGCAAGAAATTAAAAGAATTATTCTAGAGGTACTAGCAACTGAGAGAAAGAGTGCAGAAAAACAAATTCCTCCATGACACATCAAAAATACACTATGTGATCAGAAGTATCTGAACACCTGGCTACAAATGATTTACAAATCTGTGGCACCTTCCATTGGTAATGCTGCAATTCAATACAATGTTCACCCACCCTTAGTCTTGATGAGAGCTTCCACTGTCACAGGCTAGATTCAGTCAGGTGCTGGAAGGTTTCTTGGGGAATGGCAGTCCATTCTTCACGAAGTACTGCACGGAGGAGAGGTATCAATGTCAGTTGGTGAGGCCGGACATGAAGTCAGTGATCCGAAACATCCCAAAGGGGTTCTATAGGATTCAGGTCAAGACTCTGTGCAGGCCACTCAATTACAGGGATGTTATTGTCATGTAACCACTCTGCCACAGGCCGTGCATTATGAACAGGAGCTCAATCATGTTGAAAGATGCAATCGCCATCCCTGAATTGCTCTTCAACAGTGGGAAGCAAGAAGGTGCTTAAAACATCACTGTAGGCCTGTGCTGTGATAGTGCCATGCAAAAGAACAAGAGGTCCAAGCCCCCTTGATGAAAAACATGACCACACCATAACACCACTGCCTCCGAATTTTACTGTTGGCACTATCAACGCTACTGAGGTCACTGATTTGGAGTACCTGGCAGTAAGTGGCAGCATTCCCCATACCCACACACTGCCATCGGATTGCCACATTGTGTACCGTGATTCATCACTCCACACAACATTTTTTCCACTGTTCAGTTGTCCAAGGTTTACACTCCTTACACCATGTGAGGTGTAGTTTGGCATATACTGGCATAATGTGTGGCTTATGAGCAGCTGAAGGTACACATACAGCACAGCACAGAACTGTACAGGGAGAGCGGGGAGAGGGGGGAGGGGGAGAGGGGGGCGGGGAGATGGGGGAGGGGAGAGGGGGGCGGTGAGAGGGGGAGGGGGAGAGGGGGGCGGTGAGAGGGGGAGGGGGAGAGGGGGTGAGGATGGAGAGGGGGAGAGGGGGAGAGGAGGGGAGGGGAGATGAGGGAGAGGGTGGAGAGGGTGGAGAGGGGGAGGAGTGTGAGGAAGGGGAAGGGGGGGGAGGGGAGAGGAGGGTAGAGGGGGAGGGGGGACAGTGGGGGAAAGGAGAGGAGGGTTGAAGAGGGGAGGAGGGGAAAGGAAAGGATGGTTGAGGAGTGGAGGTCAGAGGAGATGAGAGGGGAGGAGGGAATGGGAGGAGGGAAGATGACGGGAGGGTATGTGAGAGGAAATGAGGGGAGGGGAGGGGAGGATAGTGCGGAAGGAAAAGAGGGGAGGGCGGAAGGAAAAGAGGGGAGGGTAGAAGGAAAAGAGGGGAGGGCAGAAGGAAAAGAGGGGAGGGCAGAAGGAAAAGAGGGGAGGGCAGAAGGAAAAGAGGGGAGGGCAGAAGGAAAAGAGGGGAGGGCAGAAGGAAAAGAGGGGAGGGCAGAAGGAAAAGAGGGGAGGGCAGAAGGAAAAGAGGGGAGGGCAGAAGGAAAAGAGGGGAGGGCAGAAGGAAAAGAGGGGAGGGCAGAAGGAAAAGAGGGGAGGGCAGAAGGAAAGGAGAGGAGAGGAGAGCAGCTGGTGGTGGAGAGAAGGATCCAGATGGTCTGGCTTGTGAAGCGGCAATTGCTATCTTGCATTTACATTCTGCAGCTTGTTGTACCACAAGGCGGGCTACTTTTCTTTTTGGCTACAGTTTGGTGTTGGCCATTCATTCCAATGGACAGCTGGTTGGTAATTATAACAATACAAAAAGGTGTGCAACGCTTGGATAAGTTCTCTACGGCACAGGGTTGGGATTCGGAGTGGTACAGGCATGAACTAAGATGTTGTGGAGTTTGGGTGGGCAACAGAACACAACTTTAGGAGGGGTGGGAAGGATCCTGGGTAGGATGTCCCTTATTTCAGGGCATGATTAGAGATAATCAAAGCCCTGACAAAGGATGTGGTTCAGGTGTTCCAATCCAAGTGGGACTGGGGGACAAAGGGGGAATTCTTTTTTGGCTGCTCTTGGGGTTGGTTGGAGGATTGGGGTGTTTGGTGATATGGAAAAGAAAATCTGTTTGTGGACTAGGTCCAAGGAGTAGTGCTCGTCTGTGAAAGCCATGGTGAAACCTTGAGTATACTGGGAAAGGGAGTCCTTGTCACTTCAGATCACAGTCCTTGGGTAGCAAGGCTGTGTAAAAGTGACTATTTGATATGGAAGGGGTGGTACCTGTCAAAACGTAAGTACTATTGGTGGTTGGTGGGTTTAATGTGGACAGAGTGTGAATGGAACCAACAGTAAGGTGGAGATCAAAAGCTAGGAAGGTGGCACGCTGTGTTGAGGAGGACCATGTGAAGTGGACAGGAGAGAAGGTGTTGAGGTTGTCAAGGGCTAAGAATAAGCTGTCTTGGCCTTGAGTCCAGATCATGAAGATATCATCAATGAACCTGATCCACACCAAGGGTTTAGGGTGCTTGGGGGCTAGGAAGCTTTTCTTTAGATGGCACACAAACAGGTTGACACAGGAGGGTGCTATGTGGCTGCCATGGCTGTGCCACAGATTTGTTTGTATACCTTCCCTTCAAAGAAGAAGTAGTTATGTATTAGAATAATGTTTGTTAGGTGAATGAGGTGGTGGGTTTGGAGTACAAAGGACATTGGGACAGGCGGTGTTCAATTGCAACAAGACCATGGGCATGAGGGATGTTGGTGCATATGGAGGCAATATCAACAATGACAAGTAGGGAACCACAAGGTAAAGGGGTGGGGAATGTGGAGAGTCGGCGGAGGAGGTAGTTGGTATTTTTGATGTGGAAGACTAGATTATGGGCAATTCGTAATCTGAACTCAAGACCAAGACACCGTAGCCTCTTTCCTTGACAACCTCAACACCTTCTCTCCCATCCACTTCACTTCGTCGTCCTCAATCCAGTGTGCCACCTTCTTATTAGGTGGCCACCTTCTTATGGCTCCATCTACATCTCTGCCTACGTTAAACCCCCCAACCACTAAAAGTACCTACAATTTGACAACTGCAATCCCTCCTCCATAAAAACATCGCTCCCATACAGACTTGATACCTAGGGACAGCATATCTGCAGTGACAAGAACTCTGTCGGTATAGTGAAGGTCTTACCTAGGCCTTCACAGACAGGCCCTACCCCTCCAACGCAGTACATAAACAGATTTCCCATGTTATTTCCCCACACATTCCCAATCCTCCCACCACCCTCATGAGCCAGCTACAAGATTGTGCTCCCTTTATCGCCCAACACCACCTCGAACTGAAACAATCAAATAACTTCCTTCATCGGGGCTTTCATTATCTCTCATCATGTCCTGAAATGAGGGACATCCAACCTGAGATCCTTCTTACCCCTCCTTAAGTGATGTTCCATCACCCACCCAGGCTCCACAACATTCCAGTTCATCCCTATGCCACTCCCAATCTCAGCCTCTTGCCAGAGTGATCTTATCTCTGTGGGAGACCTAGGTGGAAGACCTGTCCAATCCATCCATCCAGCGCTTCCTATCCCAGTCCTGTCACAGGCTTATCTTACACATGTAAAAAGCTAAGCCACCTGTGAAAGCAGCAATGTTGTGTACCAGCATGCTGCAACCATTGCACAGTGTTTTATTTTGGTGTGACTGCCAACCAGCTGTCCACCAAAATGAACTACCACCACCAAAAGGGAAGTAGACCACTCTGTGGCACAACATGCTGTTTCAACAGCTGCTTCACTACCTGAGCCAGTTGGATTTGGGGGTTATCATAATCACACTCAGTACTGGATGTGCTATCACAACTGTTACCCATATTTTGTTTACCATTGTTATTTACTTTCTATGTGATGGCACAAGTAAATTCTACAGTACAGATGCCCCATCTTAGCACAGTGCACACGCAACACAGGTTAGAGTAGTGAGGAAGTTGTTTGTCTATAGCTACAGCAGTCTGGGGGACAGCAACTTTGGGCAACACAGTCATGGAATGTTTCCATATGGCATTGAATCTGTCAGAATGTACAATACTTTGTCAACACAATAAGTGGTTCACATAGATACAATTACCGCAGGAAACGAAAAAATGACTTAATGGACATTAAGTCATTTTTCCAAGGGACGCATCATTTACTGTGGTTCATGGTGTGGGTTCCTGTAGTCATGTCCTAGTACATGAACCACAGGCAACGTATGAGTGGCCAAGTAAGTGGTCCCGACAGCCAGGACACCAGTTACTTTGGAATAAGGCTGGGCATCTCGGACATATTCTGTGTCATGGTCACCTTTGTGCTCATATGGCAAAGACTACCAAATCCATCGGTCAGTCCCTCAACCGTTAGGGGTAAAACTCAATGGGACTCGAGGCAAGTAAGGCTAGCAACCTGCTTTCCTGGTACTTTAAATATGATGCTGGCAACAATCAGAGCAAAATGCCTCGGACCTTTGGAGGTGACGAAGTCCCACCTCTAACTGACAAACCAGGGACTCCTAAGATACGACTTGGCAAACAAATGGTAATGAGATGGGGAGCTATTAATATCAATGGGGGCTACTCTGGGAAGAAGGTAGAGCTGGCAGAGGCTGCAAGTAAGATGGGGCTGGACGTTTTAGCTGTTAGTGACATTCGGGTAAGGGGTGAGAAAGAAGAGGAATTGGGAGAATAAAAGGGCTACCTGTCAAGAGTCAAAGCAGGAGTAGCACAATGGGATGTAGGGCTTTACATCAGGAAAGAAATGGAACCCAGCATAGTTGCAATAGGGTATGTAAACAAACGACTGATGTGGATAGATTTGACAGTGTCTAGCAAGAAAATTAGGATTGTGTCAGTATATTCACATTGTGAAGGGACAGATCAAGATAAGATGGATAGTTTTTATGGGGCACTCAGTGATGTAGTTGTTAGAGTAAAGAACAAGGACAGTGTTCTGCTCATGTGTGATTTTAATGCCAGGATTGGAAATCGAACAGAAGGGTATGAAAAGGTTATGGGTAAATTTGGAGAGGATATGGAGGCCAACAGGAACGGGGAACAACTCTTGGATTTCTGTGCCAGTATGTGCTTAGTAATCAGAAACTCCTTTTTTAAACATATGAACATTCACCGGTATACTTGGGAAGGCAGGGGAACCAGATCTGTCATTGACTATATAACAACAGATCAGGAATTCAGGAAGGCTGTGAGGGACACACGCGTATTCAGGGGATTCTTTGATGACACTGATCATTATTTAATCTGCAGTGAAACTGGGATTGTGAGGCCGAAAGTGCAAGAGGTCAGGTCCATATGTAGGAGGATAAGAGTGGAGAAACTTCAGGATAAGGAAATCAGGCACAAGTACATAACAGTTATCTCAGAAAGGTACCAGTTAGTTGAATGTAGTCAATTACAGTCATTGGAAAAGGAATGGACAAGGTACAGGGACACAGTACTAGAAGTGGCTAAAGAATGTCTTGGAACAGTAGTGTGTAAAGGTAGGATGAAGCAAACAGCTTGGTGGAATGACATAGTCAAGGCAGCCTGTAAAAGGAAAAAGAAGGCATATCAAAAATGGCTACATACTAGAACTCAGGTAGACAGAGAAAGTTATGTTGAAGAAAGAAACAAAGCCAAACAGATAATTGCAGCATCCAAGAAGAAATCTTGGGAAGACTTTGGAAACAGGTTGGAGACTTTGGGTCAAGCAGCTGGAAAACCATTCTGGAGTGTAATTAGCAGTCTTCGAAAGGGAGGTAAGAAGGAAATGACAAGTATTTTGGACAGGTCAGGAAAACTGCTGGCGAATCCTGTGGATTCCTTGGGCAGATGGAGGGAATATTTTGAAGAGTTGCTCAATGTAGGTGAAAATACGATCAGTAATGTTTCAGATTTCGAGGTAGAATGCGATAGGAATGATGATGGAAATAGGATCACATTTGAGGAAGTGAAGAAAATGGTCAATAGATTGCAGTGCAATAAAGCGGCTGGGGTGGATGAAATTAAGTCGGAACTCATCAAATACAGTGGAATGTCAGGTCTTAAATGGCTACATAGGATAATTGAAATGGCCTGGGAGTCGGGACAGGTTCCATCAGACTGGACAAAAGCAGTAATCACACCAATCTTTAAACATGGAAACAGAAAAGGGTGTTACATCTACAGAGGTATTTCTTTAATCAGCGTTGTGGGTAAAATCTTCGCAGGTATTGTTGAAAGGAAAGTGCGAGTATTAGTTGAGGACCAATTGGATGAAAATCAGTGTGGGCTTAGGCCTCTTAGAGGTTGTCAGGACCAGATCTTTAGCTTACGGCAAATAATGGAGCAGTGTTTTGAGTGGAACAGGGAACTGTATCTATGCTTTATAGATCTAGAAAAGGCATATGACTGGGTTCCTAGGGGGAAGTTATTGTCTGTTCTACGAGATTATGGAATAGGAGGCAAACTTTTGCAAGCAATTAAAGGTCTTTACATGGATAGTCAGGCAGCAGTTAGAGTTGACGGTAAATTGAGTTCATGGTTCAGAGTAGTTTCAGGGGTAAGACACGGCTGCAACCTGTCTCCGCTATTGTTCATATTATTTATGGATCATATGTTGAAAACAATAGACTGGCTGGGTGAGATTAAGATATGTGAACACAAAATAAGCAGTCTTGCATACACGGATGACTTAGTTGTGATGGCAGATTCGATTGAAAGTTTGGAAAGTAATATTTCAGAGCTAGATCAGAAATGTAAGGACTATGGTATGAAGATTAGCATCTCCAAAACGAAAGTAATGTCAGTGGGAAAGAGATATAAACGGATTGAGTGCCAAATAGGAGGAACAAAGTTAAAACAGGTGGACGGTTTCAAGTACTTAGGATGCATATTCTCACAGGATGGCAACATAGTGAAAGAACTGGAAGCGAGGTGTAGCAAAGCTAATGCAGTGAGCACTCAGCTATGATCGACTCTTTTCTGCAAGAAGGAAGTCAGTACCAAGACTAAGTTATCTGTGCACCATTCAATCTTTCGACCAACTTTGTTGTATGGGAGCGAAAGCTGGGTGGATTCAGGTTACCTTATCAACAAGGTTGAGGTTACGGATATGAAAGTAGCTAGGATGATTGCAGGTACTATTAGATGGGAACAATGGCAGGAGGGTGTCCACAATGAGGAAATCAAAGAAAAACTGGGAATGAACTCTATAGATGTAGCAGTCAGGGCGAACAGGCTTAGATGGTGGGGTCATGTTACACACATGGGAGAAGCAAGGTTACCCAAGAGACTCATGGGTTCAGCAGTAGATGGTAGGAGGAGTCGGGGCAGACCAAGGAGAAGGTACCTGGATTTGGTTAAGAATGATTTTGAAGTAATAGGCTTAACAACAGAAGAGGCGCCAATGTTAGCACTGAATAGGGGATCATGGAGGAATTTTATAAGGGGACTATGCTCCAGACTGAACGCTGAAAGGCACAATCAGTCTTGATGATGATGCCGCCTCATTTACTAACAAATTCTAGCCTTTCACGTTGCGGGCAAATGGATTTTCTTGATACATGTAATCTTTCATCCACATTTGTGGGAAATTTCTTTAGGGGATGGTGATGTGTGTCATGGCCCCAATTCTGTATATGCAGTGTGTTTATCTAGGAAATCCATTTCTCTGTAGTATAGTACACAGAAAATTTCAATATTTGATAATTATTCATCTCTGTGTACTGACACTAATGTAAACTAATACAATTAAGAAGTTCTTGAATCAATAGATCAAGAAAACTTCATCTATGCTTCAAGACTTCTCATTACACAGTAACAGAAAATAAATACATTTCTTTTTGTTCCTGAATTACAGGAGGTAAAGTAAGGTGTAATATTATGTTGAGTACTAATTGTTTACTGTGAATACACATGGATCAGTAGTTTCTATGAGCAGTGAATTCTGTATTTGTAAAGTTAACTCATAATTTGCATTTTTCTTTTGTTTGCTACAAACTATTAAAATTTTATATCCAGTTAGTGTCGAAGCACAGAAATTAATATGGTTGCTGTTAGTTCCAATTTTGTATGATCTATGGACTATTCTATGTCATGAAGTAATGGAAGTTGTATAACATGTTTTAAGCAGTTTTTCAGTTAATTGAACTGCAGAACCTAAGCAAAGTGATTTTTATTTATATGATGAAGGAGTCATTATGTATTTAGAAATTCAGTTTTTCTACGCCTTTGATGTAGGGGGAAATGTACATTATTTTCAGGTCAGTTCTCCGCTTGCAGAGCAATTTGTTAAGTCAATATGCTGTGATTTTATTGCTAGCGAATTAACTGAAAGTCCAACCACATATAGTTAGTAACATTTGTGGAAACCTCACTCATCGGGACCTCATTAATCTAAATCACCAGTTCATCCTGATCTTTTTTCCATTATTTTAAGTACAGAATAGCACAACAATCATTGATTACAACCATAAATTTAAATTCAGCCAACTGCCACACATGGATCCTGGCACAGTGTCAGTTAACAACAAAGCACTGAGATGTACAGTATTGTCTTGCCGCAATTTGTTGAGAGTGTAAAACAGCATCAAAGGGAAAGAGGGTGGAAGTGTCCATGGACGAAAAGTTAGATGCACTGCATAGGATGAATGATGGAGATTAGGCTATAAAGAATAAGTTCAGAACTACAATAATGCATCCAGTGATCATAAAATCACTAATATTAACAGCCAAATCAAAACAACTCTGTTTAAATTGGTCTTCCATGCCAGTTTCTTACAAGGCACAAAAGAATCTATAGATGGACAGTTTGCTTTTTGAAAACTGATTCTTTGAAGATTTTGTGCCAAGTGTAATAAAATCTCTAAAAGAGGAAGATTTGTCTCTGGAGGCCATAATATCAATTGACAATGTTCTGCTACATCCACATGTAGAAGAACGGGTCAGTGGTGGCACCAGTGTGAAATTTCTGCAGCCTAAAATAACAGATCTGTTACAGCCACTGGACCAATAAGATCTGGAAAATGTTATGCACATATATAAGATACAGCTGATGCATAAGCTTCATGAAAAGGAGCGGAAATGGTGTAATAAAAAATCTGAAATTGATAAATGTCGAAGACAAAATTTATGTTATGACAGCCGCATGGGACCACGTTGCAGAATTAACTACTACAGAGTCCAGAAAAAATCTTTGGTCAGCCATTTGTGAGTCTACTGATCATTTTGCACTTCATTTACAGAAACTGGTGACAATGTTGACCTATCGGAGTTCATTTAAGCATATGTAAATATTCAAGGGAGCTCAGATATAGGTGTTAATGACATTGGGATCATGTGACAGCATTCATTTACATCAGTGGGAAGTTTGCACTGATGAAAGAGAGTTTATCAAACATGAAGAATAATTACATCAAGAATCATATCATTATCGTCGTCATAATCATCATGTAGATTAACAGTTTCCAGCCTCTGGCTGAGTCTGTCTGGAATGAAAACCTCCCCATGTAGTCCTGATTTCCCACCATCTTCTGTGTACACTCTGGTCCACTCCTCGCCTATCTTTTCAACACATTCCACATTTTTCAGCCATTTATCCCCTTGGTTTTCCTCTAGGTCATTTCCTTCTCACCTCCATTTGATGTATCTTCTTGGGAATCCTCTTGTTGTCCACTCTCTTTAAGTGCCCATTCCATCTTAGCATTGATGTCTGTGCAGGGGTTCCTATTTCACTTTTTCCCTTACCCTTTTATTCTCCTTGTTACTCCTAGCCTACATTTGAGGAAATTCATTTCACATGCCTGTAATATGCTTACATCTCTTTTTTTTGTGGGAGATCTTTGATACAAACAAGGCTCCTAACACTTCACAGGGATGCTTCTACCTGTCTCCCATTTTCCTCTGTCGCACTTCTAAAGTACTCAACACTTCATTTTTCTTCAATTGTTCACCTCCAATCTTTATTCCACTAGTTGATCTATCTTTCCTTCCAGATGTAACAGGATCTCACATTTGTTTACATTAAATTTCATTCCATACTGTCCCACAGTTCTGTCCCAAGCTGTTACTGAATCTCTTCCTCCCTATTTCCCCAGATCATAAAGTCATCTGTGCCCACCATTTCTTTCATCTTGTCTTCTCCAGTTTTTTACTGCCAACACAGTCATGATCTCATCCATGATGAGGAAAGAAAACAATGCATAGCCCTTAACACCACTTCTTTGCATAAACCAATCTATTCTTTCATTTTCCACTTTCACACAACTCAGACTTCCACAGTACACCTTCTCCACTATGCTTGTTGTCTTTTTTCCAGTGCTTCCCAGAACTTTCTTCTATATCGACAAAGGCTACCACAAGGTCTCCCCCAAATACATAGCAGTGCTCCTAGAGCAGCCTCATAGCAGATATGAGGTCAACAGTTGACCTCCCCAGGTCTGAAGCCATGATGTTCCACTCTCAATTTGTTCTTAACCCTTGTCCAGATTCTGCTCTCCAGGATCTTTTCATATACCTTTGCACAGCATGGTATCAGTGTGACTCCCCTGTAGTTCCTATAATCCTCCCTACTCCCTTTATTGAATACAGGGACAATTAGTGCCCTCTTATAGTCTTCTAGAGTCTTCCCAATCCACATCATCACAGTCCCCTGCCGCCTTCACCAATTCGATACTTACCTCATCCATCCCTGGTGCCTTTCCTCCTTTCATCTTGCCCAGTGCTATTTCCATTTTTTACCATGTCAAGACCTTCTTCCCTCCCCCCTCCCATTTCTATCCATCATCGTTACATCTTCTCTCAAACCTATCTTCTTACTTTTGACTGTTCCATATGGTACTTTCTTACTTCTGCTGCTACCTTCCTTTATCCATTCTTCCATCCAGTTTCTTCTCTCCTCAGCCACTGTCTTATGTGCCCCTTTCTTCTTCTTTTTCTGATATTTCTCTCTTGGTAATTCAGTCCTTTCTAAGAAACACAATCTGAAGGCCTTTCTCTTCCTTCCCACTGCCTCCCTGACATTTTCATTCTGCCATGGTGTCACTTTCCAACATTTCTGCCACTTGTTCGTCCAGATACACCTACTATAACTTCAACCATAGCACTTTTGAATTGCGCTCCATTCCTCTTCTCCTGCTTTTAGTTCATTGTTTGGTAACCTTTCCCTTATAATCTCACAGTATTCTTCCCTCACTTCCTTTTCCTTCAGTTTCCATACTCTAATTCTCCCTTCCTGGTTCTCTCTCTTCTTCCCTTCCTTCATGATTCTCATGCTCATCGTTAGTAGCCAGTGGTCACTATCCAGTGTGTCAGATGGTAGTACATTTATATCCATTATGGTCCTCTTTGTTTCCCAATCACACAGAACATAATCCACAAAAGATTTGTGTGTTAGATTCATTCTGTATCACACTATTTTGTGGCTCTCTTTCTTCCAAAACCAGGAGTTACCTATCACTAAACCATTTCTCTTGCAGAATTCCAGAAAACTGTTTCCTTCTTCACTGCTACTTCCCCATCTTTCAGCTCCCAGTACATTTTCATACCCTTGGCTTTCACTCCCTGCATCTGCATTCAAGTCTCCCATAACTTTGTCCATTCAAAAGCTTTTTTAGTTTCCTCAAATTCCTCCTCTTGACATGTGTAGCCCATCTGAGTGGCATACATCTGAACCACCTCCATACTTCTTTCCCTTGTCTACATGTACATGATTATCTGCAATTCATAATTAAGTGCCTGGCAGAGGATTCATGGAGCCACATTTAAGCTACTTTTCTACCGTTCCACCCTCTAATAGTGCATGGGAAAATCAAACCCGTAAATCTTTCCATATGATCCCTGATTTCTCTTATTTTATTATGGTGATCATTTCTCCCTAAGTAGGTGGGCTTCAAAAAATATTTTCACATTCTGAGGAGAAAGATGGTGATTGAAATTTCATGAGAAGGTCCTGTCACAGCAAAAACACCTTTGCTTTAATGACTGCAACACCAATTCATGTATCACATCTGTGGCAATCTCTTCCTTATTTTGTGATAATACAAAATGAGCTCCCTTTCCTTCAATTTTTTCTACGTCCTCCATCAACTCTATCTGATGTCAATCCCACACCAGTCTAACTACAACAATCTTGTGGCCACCAATCCCTGTACCTGTCATGAAGTGCCCTTTTTGATCAGAATTATTTGTTGTTAAGAAGTCAAGTATGTTTTTGCAAACATTTACACTGCAAGTGAGCTCCTGAACTGTTTGTTCAAAATAATTTTCTGAGAAGGCATTCAGAATGATTTGGACAATGTTTTATGCCTAACACCAACTTCAAACTTGTATCTCTGCCAACATATTGATGGTGGACTGAAGTCATCACCAACTATAATAATATGATTGATGGTACCTATTTGAATTTACTCTCACGTTTTCTTTGAACTGTCCAAAAACTATCATCTGAGTTGGGGGACTGGTAAAAGGAACCAATTATTAATTTATTATGGCTGTCACATATAATGTCTACCAATACTAAGCCACAGGAATTATATACTTCAGTTTCACTACAAAGTAAACTACTTCTGACTGCAATAAACACTCCACCACCAACTGTATTTAATCTATCCTTTCTGAAAAATGTTAGATCTGTACCTATAGCAATTTCAGATTTGGTGCATTCTATTAGCATCTGAGCTGTGGTTCTTTTCCAGCACAACTATGACAGTTTACAACTACAATACTGACTGTTCCTATGTCATTACCATGGGATATCAGTACCACATCTTATTAATTTATTTGGTATAAATCTCTCAATTATCAAAACTATTTCTTTGAATTTAAACCACATGTGATCTATGCTTACATGCATAATTCTGTTCTCCATTATCCTGTCACTTGTCCTTTGTAATTCTTCTTTTAGAAGATCCCTCACAACAGCTCCCACTCCCTTTTGTCTTCCTCATTTTCACTCCAATACAATCTGTAACCTTTCCTCAGTTCCCTAGTGCCTTCTTCTTGTCTCTTGCATGCCTTGAATATCTAGCTTTCTCCTTTCCATCTCTTCTACTTTTCCTCTCAGTGTTCCAATGTTCACAGTTCCAATTTGTAGTCCATTTGCCTTTCTGGGTAGTTATATTTTATGTCCATCCTATCTGAGACTAGTTCCCTTGTTGGAAGCAGGTTGTAGATCCACTGCTGGCTAGGTTGGCTAGCTAGGCCTATCATAGCTTCACCAAAGCCCCATTAGTCACCACTTTTCGGAGTATAAATAAAAGCAATTTTATTTATTTTTTTTTTTTTTTTTGAGGAGCAAATAAACAAGTCTTTTCTATCACATCTTTATAATAGATGAAGTGCATTAAAATATGTTAAAATGGTAGCAAACATATGGCTGGTAGTTCATGAAATCACATTCATAACTACTGTTTAAAGCCACTGCCAGGTAACTTTAAGTGGTTGCACTAAAGTAGTTGCACTCAGCGACTGTTATGTGACTTATAAATTATAGAGTGCAGCACACAGTCGTCCTTTTTTACATCTTACTATGCAAATCCAGATTTCAGCTAGTAGCTAGCCATTCTCAATGCACTACTGTATTCAAAGAACTGTGACTGATGCCTGGACAACTGGGACTTACATGCACTGAGAATAGAAAATAATGCATTGAGAATGGCTAGCTACTAGCCGAAATCTGGATTTGTGTAATAAAATCTAAAAAAGAACGACTGATTGCTGCGCTTTATAACTTATAAAGTCACTGTGTTACGTGTGTGTGTCTGCAAGCAGAAACATATGTTAATAAGGAACAAATAAGTACAGGCATGGAAGGTTCTGACAGAATGTAAATAATTTATGAGTGCCAGTTCTGAGCACCCTCTTCTACAAACACCTTCTTCCCTGCAGTCTCTCCTTCCTCTGTTCTGTCACCATGTTCATATCATCACATTATGTCACATGTGTAGAAGTGTGCTGTTGTAGCAAATTCCTATCTTTCACACCTGCTTCCTCTCTACGAGTCATCGGCCATCCTTCCCCAAGCCTCCCTCCCACTCCCTGCCTTTTTTCTCCCCTCACCCATTCCATTTTGCACAATGAAGTCATACGTGTACGTGTGTGCGTGTGTGTGTGCGCCTGTGCGTGCTCCAGTGCAAAAGAAACATTTGCCCAAAATCTAGGAAAGTTTTCTGTCTTTTTTGTGCGCCTGTCAACAGGTGAAAAATAAAATAGGAGTACAGATTAATGTGTCTAACTGCAGAATAGTAATGTAATGTAGCTGAATTAAATAAGGTGATGTTGGGAGAATTAGACTGCAAAATCAGATATTGGAAACAGAAAAGTTTTGCAATTTGGGAGCTTAATAACTGAAGATTTTAGAAGCAAAGAGGATATAAAATGCATACATATTTTCTGAAAAATTTGAAGTGTAGCTTTATGCAGAAATGAGAGGTGGGAGATACACAATACCATCTAGAAAAGAGAAGAAACTTTTGAAATGTGCTGCTACAGAAGAACACCTCAGATTAATGGGGTCATTGGATAATTAATAAAGAAATAATGAATAAAACTGGAGAGAAGAAATTTGTAGCAAAACTGGATTAGGAGAAGGGATCTGTTGATAGGACACGATCTGAAGCATCAAGGTGTCATCAGTTTACTAATGCAACTCTTCACATTAGTCTATCCTGAGCAAGCTTCTTCATGTCAGTGTAACTACTGAAATGCATGTATGTTTGAACCTGCTTACTACTGTCTAACCTTAATCCCCCCCCTGTAATATTTTCCCCTCACACTTCCTTCTGTTACCAAACTGACTTTCTTGGCAACACAGAATGTGTCCTTGACTAATCTCTCCTTTTACTCAAGCCTTACCATAAATACCTCCCCCCAATAAGTCCGATTCAGTATTGTGTGTGTGTGTGTGTGTGTGTGTGTGTGTGTGTGTGTGTGTGTGTGTGTGTGTGTGTGTGTTTGAAGTTTACGGGCACTAAACAGCATGGTCATCAGCGCCCAAACGCATAAAAACAGGAACACAGGCAGTGAAGGGACTAAGACAAACAGCGAACAAGGAGAACGGCTAAAAGACACAGACCTGACGCAGTTCCAAATCCTCACATACAGAGGCAAAACAAGAGGAGAAGGAACACACTAAAATGGAAAGGAAACACAAGGAAAATATAACAGAAACCGAAGGGAAACAAGGAGGTAATCGTGACTGGCTGACCTCTTACCTAAAACCTGGGTGAGCCAGTCACCCAGCAGTACATTAAAACCCTCTCCCTAAAATCCGAGGCAACAAATTGGACAGGACACAAAACCGTAAGACCTTAACTACAGTCGTTGCGTCATCTTGTAAAATAGAGGGCAAATCCGGTGGCAAAGAAACCACCGCCCTCTGGTCAGAGAATAAAAGAGTCAAGTAAAATGTGGCGGACAGTAATCTGGACGCCACAAGAACTGCAGATTGGGGGGTCCTCCCGCCGGAGTAAAAAACCATGTGTTAAGGGACTGTGCCCGATGCGGAGGCGAGTGAGGAGAACCTCATCCCGCCTGCACGACTGGTAGGACGTACGCCATGGCCGCGTGGTAGCCTTGACCAGACGCAGCTTATTTTCACCGACTGCCAGCCAATCCTCTTCCCACTGACGCATAACGCGAAAACGCAGGAGGGAGGTAACAGCATGGAGGGGGACGGCACATTCAACAACGTGAGGGAGGGAACATGCATCTTTGGCAGCCACATCCGCCAGTTCGTTTCCCCTAATACCCACGTGCCCCGGCACCCAGCAGAAGGAAACCTCCTTCCCTTGCCGTTGCAGGTGGAGGAGGGCATCATGGATGTTCTGGACGACCGTATCCGCTGGGTACAAGTGTTGCATGGTCTGAAGGGCACTCAGGGAGTCAGAACAGATGAGAAACTTAAGACTGGGTACACATCTCATCTGCTCCAATGCCCGCAAGATCACAAACAATTCGGCATCAGAGATGGTAAACGCCGCAGGAAGCCGTAACTTGACGACTCGATCAGGGAAAACAACAGCACAACCAACAGAGTCCCCCAGTTTAGAGCCATCCGTAAATACTGGTACATGGTCGGGATGCTGGTTTAAAATATCATAAAATAAGGAGGTAAAAACAAACGCAGGAGTGCAGCTCCTCCGGTACTCCAACAAGTCTAAAAGGACGCTGGGCCTCTGGAGCAACCAGGGAGGCAGGCGAGTAAAACCTTGTCATTGGGGGGCCACACGCTCCACACCAAGGGAAACAAGCAAATGCTTGGCACGAATCCCAAATGGTCTCGTTGCCCTGGGACGACTGGAAAAGAGACGTTCCATAGGCGGTCGGGCAATGGTAGGGTACACAGGGGAGGTAGGACAGGCAAGGAATTGACACACCCGTCGCACCATGAGGAGTTTCCGCCGGATGGCGAGCGGCGGTTCCCTGCCTCAGCACACAGGCTGGGGATGGGACTGGTACGGAAGGCACCAGTGGCCAGCCTGATACCCTCATGGTGTACTGCATCAAGAATTTTCAGATACGAAGGCCTTGCGGACCCAGACACGATGCAACCATAGTCAAGACGCGATCGGACAAAAGCCCTATAGAACTGCAGCAGACGCGCCCGATCTGCTTCCCAGGACCGATGGCTCAGACACTTCAAAATATTCAGTGCCTTCAGGGCCCGCACCTTGAGGTCTTTAAGGTGAGACAACCACGACAACTTGGAATCAAAAGTGAGGCCCAGGAACCGCACAGTGTTGCTAAAAGGAAGAATGGTGTCCCTCAGACGCAATTCAGGGGAGGTAAAAAGACGTCGAGAACGATTAAAATGAACACACACACATTTGTCTGCAGAAAAGGTAAAACCCGTCTGCACAGTCCATGCCTCTAATCGCTGTATCGTAAGCTGCAACTGCCGACTAGCAGTGACAAGACTGGAGGAAGAACAGAAAACAGCAAAATCGTCCACAAACAAGGAGCATTGGACAGGACTCCAGATAGTGGACGTGATACTGTTAATGGCGACGGCAAAGAGGGTGACACTTAAAACGCTTCCCTGAGGAACACCATTCTCCTGCACATACAAATCAGATAGCACATTACCAGCCCTATAACGAAAGAGGCGGTGGGAAAGAAAGGACTGAATGAAGATGGGGAGACGGCCACGAAAGCCCCACTCATGGAGTTGATTGAGGATATGGCGGCGCCAAGTAGTGTCATACGCCTTATGAATGTCAAAGAAGACACCAAGACAATGCTGGTTATGTAGGAAGGCCTGCTGGATGGCCGCCTCCAGCAGGGTCAAGTTGTCTACAGTCGAACGACATCTCCGAAAGCCACACTGAGAGGGGCTAAGGAGCTGCCTGGTCTCGAGCAGCCAAACCAGGCGACGGTTGACCATGCATTCCAACGTCTTCCCGACACAACTCGTCAAAGCAATACTTCGATAACTGCTGGGATGCGTGCAGGCCTTCCCCGGTTTGAGGAGAGGAATCAAAATCGCCTCCCTCCACGAGTCAGGGTATGTGCCGGATAACCATATCATATTAAAACAATGCAGGAGAACTTCCTTGGATGGCAGCAACAAGTGCTGCAGCATGCTGTACTGGATTTGATCATGACCAGGCGCAGTATCATGAGCCACAGACAGCGCCGAATCCAGTTCCCACATTGTGAAGGGGCAGTTGTAGTGTTCAGAATTTGGAGACCGGAAGTCCAAGTGACCCCTCTCGATGGCAGTTCAGTAGCGGCAGTAATCTGGATCACAGTTAATAGTGGCGGTAGATTCCGCAAAATGCATGGCCAGTGTCTGGGCAATGTCTCTCGGCGCCGTGAGGAGACATCCCTGATGCAGCAATGCCGTGACAGGTAGTTGGCTGCGTTTCCCGGAAATCCTCCTGATGGCTTCCCATACTTTCGTAGAATTAGTGGAGCGGGAGATGGAGTTCAAGAACAATTGCCATGACCGTCGTTTGCTCTCTTTAATCACTCGCCGCGCTTTGGCCCTTGCCACCTGAAAGGCCGCAAGATTGGGCTCGGATGGCGGAGCAGCACTCAGTGGTCCACCAGGGGACAGGACGCCTCTTGGGATTATCGGATGACCGTGGAATGGACAATTCAGCAGCATGGGAGATCACGACTGTAACATGGTCTACCCATTCGTGGACGCTAGCACGGTGTTCCAAAACAGCCAGTTGGCTGAAAAGTGTCCAGTCAGCTCTGCAGAGGTGCCACCGAGGCGGCACTGATAATGCCACAGCCTCATCCAGGAGACGAATCCAAAGGGGGAAGTGGTCACTAGAATGGAGGTCAGCAACAACCTCCCACAGAGCAGAATCCGCGAGTGCTGGAGAGCAAAAGGAAAGGTCAATAGCCGATGACGACCCGGAAGCAGTACAGAAATGAGTGGGAGCACCAGAGTTGAGGATGCACAGTTCCTCAGACATCATGAGGCTTTCCAGAATGCGACCCCAGGGGCAAGTAGTCGGAGAGCCCCATAAGACATTATGAGCATTGAAGTCCCCCAGCAGAAGAAATGGGCGGTGGAGTTGGCTAATAAGGTCTGTGAGAGCCTCAGAGTCTATCACATCCTGAGGTGGGAAGTAGACTGAACAGACTGTGAGCCTCCGACCCACAAGAAGGTCAACTGCAACTGCTTGCAAGTCTGTAACGAGAGGGAGCTCAGATGAGGGGTGCATGTCACGGACAAAAACCGCAACACCACCCTTTGCCCCGTCAGATCATCTTTCCGATATACGGTATAGCCCCGTAAAGAAGGAGCATCAGTGGCCTGAAAATGTGTCTCTTGGAGACATAAGCACAAAGGGCACTCTCGTACAAGGAGTTGTAATTCGGCCACATGCGTCCTGAACCCATTCAGGTTCCACTGTAATATGGGAGCCAGTGATTAGGGTGGATGAACTTTCACCCTTCCTCTGTGCTTCGGAGGAGAGCCCGTACCCGCCGGAGATTTATTCCTGGGGCGAGAAGATCGCCCCCGGTCGACATCAATGTCCATCAGCTCCGATGACGACCCACGGGAGATGTCAGACAGTATGATGGCCTTGTCATCGGACCGACCCTGACTAGTCTCCTCAGGTGGCAAAACCTTCACCTTCGGCATCTTTGTCTTGGAGGGCTTAGAATGCAGAGCCTTGTCTACAGGAGGAGCTTTACTCGCCGGGGCAGAAGGCGCCATAGGGGGAGAGGCAGGAAGTACCCCAATGTCAGCAACCACAGCCTTGTCCGACGTTGCAGGGAGAGCCGCAGGTTGCAAAACAACTGCAGCAGCACAAGTGCACTGGCAAACACAGGTATTAGTGCTAACACTAACAACCTCCATTTGCGTAGCAACGGTGGCCATTGGTACCGGTTTCTTCAGAGCGGAAGCGAAAGATGTTGTAAACACAGGAGGTTGCATGGCCTTAAAGAGCTTCTTGGCCTCACCATAGGGGATGCGCTTAGATATTTTAATCTCCTGTATCTTCCGTTCTTCGAGATAGATGGGGCAGACCCGGCTCCAGACAGGGTGACTCCCAGAGCAATTCACGCACTTCACAGGCGATGAACAATCGGCTCCTTCATGGGCAGGCTGACCACATCTACCACAAGTGGCTATCCCATTGCACCCCAACGTAGTATGCCCAAAGCGCTGACATTTAAAACAGCGCATTGGGTTGGGAAAATATGACCTTACTGGCAAACGTAAGAACCCTGCTTTAACATGCTCTGGGAGTCTCGGGCAACTGAACGTGAGAATAAACGAGTCGGATTTGACTAGGTTCCAATCGACTCGTTTCATAATATGCTGCACGTCAACAATACAGTCATCAGCCCATTCAGATTTTAACTCATCTGTGTGGATATCCACCACGTCCCTACATGTCACAACACCCTTACTATAGTGCAGAGTGGAGTGGAGCTCGGCCTCGATAGCGTACTCTCCGAGACAGGTTGCTTTCCTAAGAGAAGCGACTTGACGGGAACTAGAAGTCTCAACTAACAGAGTCCCATTGCGAAGTCGCTTCACAGATTTAAGTGTTCCTGCAATCCCCTCAAGACCCTTGTGGATGTAAAAGGGAGAAACCCTCTCAAAGCTACCCTCCTTCCGTTTAATAATCAAAAACACATTCTGATTATCAGCATGTGCTCTGTTACGATAGTCTGATAAATCTCGATCAACACCAGGCGCTGGAGGACTCGCAGCACGAAGTCGCTTCTTTGATGGGGTGTGTTTTCCTACCAGTGGCCCACCCAAGCCACTGGTAGGGGGAAATGTAGAGGTCAAAGAGTCCATTGCGGTCCCACGAGCAGCTAGGGAACTAAAGGTCCGCTCAGACAGAGCCCCGCGCACCTGAGTAAGCCTGATACAACTGGGGTGCGGCAGGTGCCCCAGAGGTTGCCCGCTTGCGACTGTTCCACCCCAACAGCCATGCATCTCATAGGTGCGGAGCACACCGGAAGATTGAGGGGTTTTTATAGAGGTTGTCCTTCCTTGCAATCCAGGCGGTCAAGCCAAGATTACCATTCCCCGCAGCACACAACATTCCACCGCCGCGCCATACAGTGGTCGCTGAAGCATGTCCGGGGGTTACGGTGACAGGAAACTGGCGGCGCCAACCAGTCCCCAGCTCAGGACCCCGGGGTCGCCAAGCCCGTACTCAGCAAATGAATGCTGAGCCCCAGGGGGGACTCCCTCATTAGTTATTTAATCTGCCCACATGCCATACAATTCCTGCCTTTGACATTGGTGCAAAGTTAACATCGGCAACTGTCTAACATGATGAACACTGTCTCAAAAAATGATTGCAATCAGCTCTTCATGAATGTTGAATGGTGTCCTGTAGATGTGATCTTTCACGAAACTCAACATAAAAATGCCTAGTAAAGCAATCTGACAGGCCACTCTCAAAGGAGGGAGCAACCACACCCAATCCACCTGCACTCTAATACTTGACTCAAATGTCACCAGACTGCCAGAGTAGTATGTGGTAGAACACTGTTCTGTTGGAACAACATCCTTTGGTGTACATGAAGAGCGTAACGTATATTCAGATGTTGGGTAGTGTTAGTCAACACAATTCTCATGTGTAGTTCACATACTTACGTTAATTTATTAAGAAAACAATGTGCATTTCACCATGCTGAGCTGTAAATAAATGCCAAGGGGGAGGTTACCATGAGAAAAAGATTGAATAATCTATGAAAGGATAACATTCTACGAGTCGGGGCATGGAATGTCAAAAGCTTGAACGTGGTAGGGAAACTAGAAAATCTGGAAAGGGAAATGCAAAGGCTCAATCTAGATATAGTAGGGGTCAGTGAAGTGAAGTGGAAGGAAGACAATGATGTCTGGTCAGATGAGTATCGGGTAATATCAACAGCAGCAGAAAATGGTATAACAGGTGTAGGATTCGTTATGAATAGGAAGGTAGGGCAGAGGGTGTGTTACTGTGAACACTTCAGTGACCGGGTTGTTCTAATCAGAATCGACAGCAGACCAACACCGACAACAATAGTTCAGATATACATGCCGACGTCGCAAGCTGAAGATGAACAGATAGAGAAAGTGTATGAGGATATTGAAAGGGTAATGCAGTATGTAAAGGGGGACGAAAATCTAATAGTCATGGGTGACTGGAATGCAGTTGTAGGGGAAGGAGTAGAAGAAAAGGTTACAGGAGAATATGGGCTTGGGACAAGGAATGAAAGAGGAGAAAGACTACTTGAGTTCTGTAACATGTTTCAGCTAGTAATAGCGAATACCCTGTTCAAGAATCACAAGAGGAGGAGGTATACTTGGAAAAGGCCAGGAGATAGGGGAAGATTTCAATTAGATTACATCATGGTCAGACAGAGATTCCGATATCAGATACTGGATTGTAAGGCGTACCCAGGAGCAGATATAGACTCAGATCACAATATAGTAGTGATGAAGAGTAGGCTGAAGTTCAGGACATTAGTCAGGAAGAATCAATACGCAAAGAAGTGGGATACGGAAGTACTAAGGAATGACGAGATACATTTGAAGTTCTCTAACGCTATAGATACAGCAATAAGAAATAGCGCAGTAGGCAGTACAGTTGAAGAGGAATGGACATCTCTAAAAAGGGCCATCACAGAAGTTGGGAAGGAAAACATAGGTACAAAGAAGTTAGCTGCGAAGAAACCATGGGTAACAGAAGAAATACTTCAGTTGATTGATGAAAGGAGGAAGTACAAACATGTTCCGGGAAAATTAGGAATACAGAAATACAAGTCGCTGAGGAATGAAATAAATAGGAAGTGCAGGGAAGCTAAGACAAAATGGCTGCAGGAAAAATGTGAAGACATCAAAAAAGATATGATTGTCGGAAGGACAGACTCAGCATACAGGAAAGTCAAAACAACCTTCGGTGAAATTAAAAGCAACAGTGGTAACATTAGGAGTGCAACGGGAATTACACTGTTAAATGCAGAGGAGAGAGCAGATAGGTGGAAAGAATACATTGAAAGCCTCTATGAGGGTGAAGATTTGTCTGCTGTGATAGAAGAATTAACAGGAGTCGATTTAGAAGAGATAGGGGATCCAGTATTAGAATCGAAATTTAAAAGAGCTTTGGAGGACTTACGGTCAAATAAGGCAGAAGGGATAGATAACATTCCATCAGAATTTCTAAAATCATTGGGGGAAGTGGCATCTGGCGATTTGCCATCTGACTTTCAGAAAAGCATCATCCACACAATTCCGAAGATGGCAAGAGCTGACAAGTGCGAGAATTATCGCACAATCAGCTTAACAGCTCATGCATCGAAGCTGCTTACAAGAATAATATACAGAAGAATGGAAAAGAAAATTGAGAATGCGCTAGGTGACGATCAGTTTGGCTTTAGAAAAGTAAAGGGACGAGAGAGGCAATTCTGACGTTACGGCTAATAATGGAAGCAAGGCTAAAGAAAAATCAAGACACTTTCATAGGATTTGTCGACCTGGAAAAAGCGTTCGACAATATAAAATGGTGCAAGCTGTTCGAGATTCTGAAAAAAGTAGGGGTAAGCTATAGGGAGAGACGGGTCATATACAATATGTACAACAACCAAGAGGGAATAATAAGAGTGGACGATCAAGAACGAAGTGCTCGTATTAAGAAGGGTGTAAGACAAGGCTGTAGCCTTTTGCCCCTACTCTTCAAATCTGTACATCAAGGAAGCAATGATTGAAATAAAAGAAAGGTTCAGGAGTGGAATTAAAATACAAGGTGAAAGGATATCAATGATACGATTCGCTGATGACATTGCTATCCTGAGTGAAAGTGAAGAAGAATTAAATGATCTGCTGAACAGAATGAACAGTCTAATGAGTACACAGTATGGTTTGAGAGTAAATCGGAGAAAGACGAAGGTAATGAGAAGTAGTAAAAATGCGAACAGCGAGAACAGAGATTGATGCTCACAAAGTCAATGAAGTTAAGAAATTCTGCTACCTAGGCAGTAAAATAACCAATGACGGACGAAGCACGGAGGACATCAAAAGCAGACTCGCTATGGCAAAAAAGGCATTTCTGGCCAACAGAAGTTTACTAATATCAAATACCGGCCTTACTTTGAGGAAGAAATTTCTGAGGATGTACGTCTGGAGTACAGCATTGTATGGTAGTGAAACATGGACTGTGGGAAAACCAGAACAGAAGAGAATCGAAGCATTTGAGATGTGGTGCTATAGACAAATGTTGAAAATTAGGTGGACTGATAAGGTAAGGAATGAGGAGGTTCTACGCAGAATCGGAGAGGAAAGGAATATGTGGAAAACACTGATGAGGAGAAGGGACAGGATGACAGGACATCTGCTAAGACATGAGGGAATGACTTCCATGGTACTACAGGGAGCTGTAGAGGGCAAAAACTGTAGAGGAAAACAGAGATTGGAATACGTCAAGCAAATAATTGAGGACATAGGTTGCAAGTGCTACTCTGAGATGAAGAGGTTAGGACAGGAAAGGAATTCGTGGTGGGCCGTATCAAACCAGTCAGTAGACTGATGACAAAAAAAGTATGATTTATATTTATTCTGTGCTGATATCAGTTCTTACAGCATTTTACTTTTTGTTAACACTTGCTCATAAATAAAATGCACTCATTTTATCAAGAGTTTTCACACAAATTTTCAGCAATAAGAACAATATTATTTGTAATTCAGTAATACAGCACTATAAAGAATTCATAACGTATCTCTGAAAGTGTTAACAATAATGTTAACAATGAATTCGGGTATGAAATTACAAATTTAAAATACAATGTTGGAATTTCCCAACCATTCTGTACTTACTACATTCTTAAAAAGTAGTACTTTCAAATATCAAGGTTTGAATAAACAAAAATACCTCTAGAAATTTATTACTCTTTGTACACTAACTGCTTCAATTATGATTTAGTTTACTAATAACTGAATACTGCTCTGTATTATTAAAAATGTCATAAATAGCCACACACTTTTAACTGATGTACAGTGTTTAGTCAGATAGCATTCAACAATAACATGTGACTGTCCGGTCGGTCATTGCATTGTATAGAAACATGGCACTGCTTTTTGTTGGAAGGAGTGAAAGAAACAGGGTGCGTGTGTGTGTGTGTGTGGGTGTGTGTGTGTGTGTGTGTGTGTGTGTGTGTGTGTGTGTGTGGGTGTGTGTGTGTGTGTCCACGTTTTGCCATTGAAAAAATAAATAAAAACTGAAGCTATTAAAAAATGTATGTCAGGTTACTGAATAACAACTCGACTGTTGGAGTTCTGTATACTGCACTGAAGTTAAGCACAATATATATTATTACCACTCTAACAATATCAATTTAATTTACTTCATGTGATAGTACATTTAGATTATGTTGAACAATTTACTGAATTTGATAAGGATTTTCATATGAATACTGGCGACAGTTGTGGACATTAAATACTGCTTCCATGGTAAAAATCGTCATATACATAAACAAGATGACATATGGAATATTAACATTGTTGAGCACTGATGTTGCCCTCAGTTCAGGCACAAAAATTGGCATAGCTTGTATAATCTTCTACTTTCTCATCTAGGCTTGTCTGCATGTTAAGGATGTAAACCATTTTCCTTTGTTATGTTCCAAACAAGGTAGTGAGTAACAATGAGTTTGTGAGCTGTTGCTTTGATACTGGCAATGTATTGTTTTCAAATATTGGAGATCAGTGGGCCCACTTTGCATTACTGTACAGTGGTAGCTTGTCATCTTAACTACAAGATGTTACTGTGAGCTTTGTTACTAAGTTAGCAAATCATGTTATCTATGAAATGTAATTTCATTGTACACAGACATTCTGTGACTACATTTTGTGTTTACTTACAACTGCTGATGTGGAAATGCACACACAAACATAATAAATGTTTTGTAGAACTCCACTCACAAGTTACGCTTTTTCCCTCCACTGAACACGGAGTTAATGTTGCTGATGTGTGTAGTTACCATTGATGTTCACTTGATTTGATATAGCCACAACTGAAGTTTGTTTATTTTCTCTGTCCACGTGTGTGTGTGTGTGTGTGTGTGTGTGTGTGTGTGTGTGTGTGTGTCACCTGGCAAGGCACTATACAAACTACAGACTGTGTAACATAGGAATCAAATTGTTTAACAAGCTTCCAAAGTACCTAATGGGAAGTCAATCTACAGGAATATCTTACGTTAGTAATAAGTGTTTTATAGTATTAATGAATGCACTTTAGGGAAGTAGATTATCTTCCTTTGCACCATACTATCCATACTTAATTGAGATAAACTGTGTTTTTGTAATTGTTTCCAGCAAGTTATGACATGACTTGTGGCATATATGTTCAAAATCCAAATATTCTATGGGGAACAAATAAATTACTATTCTACATTATGTAGTGCAATTATCCATCACAACATTAGAACAACTCACCTCTTTGATGATGCTTTTTGGATCATGTGTACTATTGTGGTCATCAGGCACATCCCACTCCTGCAATCAATGACAAGGAGTAAACAGAGTTACCCTTGTGTGTGTATAAATGCTTAAGTCATATCATAAACACCAACCAACTTTTTCCCCCTTCTACAATGTGCAGCCAATGATGTATGCAGAGCCAGTCAGCCCTTTCTAATTTAGAGTCCTTTGCAATTAATAGCTTTTTTTTAGCAGAGACGGGGGCTAACAAATGTAGAATTTAAATTTATGATCCTTACATAGATAGCTAGCTGAAAAACTCAAGTGTTCATTTTGTCAATTTGCTATCAGAATTTCCATGTATTTGAGAAAAGAACCTCTAAAATTATGAAACAGTTTTACAAAGAAATACACATGATGTACAAATGTATAAGAACAAAATCCAAATTAAGAAATGTGATCCCAGGCAGTTTTTGTATGTTGAGCATAGCTGCTATCCCTGACTACAATAGGAGGAATAGGAGATTAGTGCTTTAGCATCCGGTCAATGCCGTCATTAGAGATCGAGCACAAGCTCCAATTAGGGGAGGATGGAGAAGGAAATCAGCTGTGCCCTTTCAAATGAACCATCCTGGCATTTGCCTTAAGTGATTTAGTGAAATCACAGAGAACCTAAATCAGAATGGCCAGAAGTGGGTTTGAACCCTCGTGCTCCCAGATGCAATTCCAGTATGCTAACCAGTGCATTGCCCTGCTTGGTGATTTTGTAAATGTTTCTATGGCAATGCCTCTTCACAGCTCTACAGACTTATCGTTGGATATAGCTGTTTCAGTTTCACAGTTGAAAGACAGTCAAAAGTGCTGCCAGATGCCAGGGATTTCCTAATTGACTCGACTCCAGCAAGTTTCTTTGTAGTAAAGAATAAGTGAATTAAAATTCTATGCACAATGTGGCATTTTTTCACATATCTCATATCCCTTGAACTAACATAAGTGTCATACAATGATCTAATTTCATACTACATTCAGTGACATATGTGGATACTGTCTGCCAAATGTGCTCTGAATAGAGCTGCAACGAGAGTAGTAACAAATTTAAATATCATGCACTATGCAGCAGTTTTTCATGCATCTCAGTATCTATCATATCATATATCTCCTGAACCATGGGTAGGTTCAGTGGGTGGCAAAATATGAGTCAGAGGGGTGGGAAGGACAGTAGGCACACATTCCTCATTTCCAGGCACAACAAGAGGTAATCGATACCCCGATGGAGAATGTGATTCAATTGCTCCAGTCCTGGGTTGTACAGAGTCCCGAGGGGAATGCTCCTCTGTGACCAGAAGGTGGGAGTTTGGAAAGTGGTGGGTGATTGAAGAGATAATGCATGGGAGATCATTTTCTGTACAAGGTCAGGAGGTTATTTTAGGATTGTGAAGGTGACCAGGAAGGAGGTTGTAGGTTCAGAATCTGTCATGTAGTGTTCAACAGTAGCAAGGCCAGGGTCATCAGTGATGTTACTGAAAAGGGAGGTGGCATCAATAGTGATGAGGTCACCAGGTGGTAAAGGAACAGGAGTGGAGGTTTTTGTCTACGAGAGCAGAGATTTTATCAGTGGGGCCACAATAAGTGGTGACAAAGGAGCATCTTGGATGGTTGGGTTTATGAACTTTAGAAAGCATGTAGAAGATAGTGTGGGGAGTGGTAGAGGTGAGGAGAGAGAGAGATTATGATGAAAGGTTCTGCGATGGGCCTACGGATTTGAGGAGGGACCAGAGATCCTGTTAGATTTCTGGAATGGGATCAATGGAGCAGGATTTGTAGGTGAACGAATCGAGTCCTCCACAATGTAATCCTTGCAGTTTAAAAACACAATGGTGGAGCCTTGTGTGTGTAAGAGAGAGAGAGAGAGAGAGAGAGAGAGAGAGAGAGAGATATAGTTGTGTTTGGGCGAATGTGTGAGCGTATGTTGTGTACTTCTGAAGGATGCCTTTCAGCCAAAAGTATATTTTTTGTGTTTCACACTGTTTTTTGTTGTTTCTGCCTGTGGCTCAGCATTACCAGTGTAAGGTAAGTAGCACTCTACCATTTTCATACATTGTCTTTATTCCATCCTGGGTTTACCATTGGTTGATTTTGCAATAATGATGTTTGTTTGGTTATTATGAGCTTTCCCTGCACCTAAGGTGTGCAAAGGCTGCAGCTGAATGCTATGTTGTAAAGAGTAAGCAATTAGAATGCAGAAAGCATGCAGGCCAGTAAGCAACTGTAAAATGAGGCAGCCATTCCTTCAGAACAGAGGGACAGAATCACCTAGCACTCAAGATGACAATGTGTTTCTGTGCAGAGCAACGTTACTTCTTGCAAGCTTGGAAGACAGGTGAATTTTAGTACTTACTGGAGTTTCTTCCTCAGCAGATACATACTCCATCTCTTGCTTGGAGGATGCAAGTGGTTTGGCATCAACCTGAATGAAAGGAAATGAGTTAAGTGCAGGTGCAACATTGAGTACAATAATTGCTTATGAAACTAGTTTACAGAATATAAGTGATTACATTGTGACAACAGAAACACTGCCTGAATTTGCCAGTTACCTTGAGCAGCCACCTTCTATTACGATGTCTGAGCACACTTCCCAGTCTGATTCTGACTTCCATTATCACCAGGTTTTCCACCTGTGATTTCTAAACATTGCAACTAGAGGTTCTCAAGTGGGATATATGGGAATAGCACCATTGGAGGACTCAAGTCAGTAGAACACTGTAGCTTACCCTGCCTATACAGTTTCCTCTTTACACAGAATTATCGCAATATGGCAGAAACAAAATGTGTACTCTTAGAATAATAACAAAATGTGACATTAATTCACTAAGTTTATTATCATAATTATTAGTCATCAATTGCAGGAACAGGTTAAATTTAGGTAGATCTGCAGCAGTGATCTGTAAATTATATTTTGAACAATCAGACTTTAAAATTCCCTGTTGGGATAAGAAAACAGTTAATTTCTGTAACAGTCGTACATGTGTTACTCATATGACTAAATCAAACAAGGAAAAAAAATTACATTATATTATGCTATGTTACATTATATTAATTACATTACATTGGATGGTTCTGACTTGCTCTGTTATAAATTTCATTCCTTACAATTTTTTTTAACAATGCAATCTGATTTCAAAAGAAGATCAGCTAAAACTAGTAGGATCAGTTATATGTTCAGTAAACTAGATACATAGGCACTATTGTCATATCTCAATATGGAAACACATTTAGCACTGGGCAGGAGCAGGTAAAGGAACTATGGCTCAAGTGTAAAAGAATGGTTAATCATCCATTTGATAAATCGGTACTCAGCAGAACAGTCCATGGTGGGAGCGACTCTTTGTGGTACACAGTCACTGTAAAAGCCATTAGTGGTACTAAAGTTAGTGTTCAGATACTCACAGATAAGAAAGGAACTGAAGTTGATGGTAGCAAAGTAAAAATAGAAATTCCCAACTCTGTTTTAAAATTTTCCTTTAAAAAGCAATATCCAGGAATGCTACACCAATTAGAAAAGCAACTGAAAAAAAGAAACACCGTAGAATAGGCCATACAGGTTGAGACCAAGGAATACATAGGATGACACTTAGATAGAGTTTAGTGAATGTTATGATCTTGTTCATCTTCGGAGCACAAGGAATTGTCAAGTAGCCTTTGCAAAATTGGGTATTGCTAATGCAGCAACTGGATGTACTCCTCACAAATCACAGACAGTCATTCAGACCAACCTTCAACATCTGGGAGATGATGAACAAAGAGAGAAGGTTGCAAGGTATGCTCTTAAAGGTGCTAATGGAAGCAAAATGGGGAAATATGACGGGAGACATAGAAGTTAATATTACGAACTTAAGTTTTCCTATGATAAGCTGAGAGAGGAATAGCAGCAAGTAAGAGGTACAATATTCTCTAGTAAGGATCAAGAGAGGATGGCTGAATGCGAGTGGAAAATTACTAAACACCATGTCTGGCACAGCAAATAATGATGATATTTCAAGTTTGAATAGTAGAATAGGTCAAGTGCAAGAAGTAGCATAACAGAGAAACAGCAGTGCACTATCATATGACTCAAATTACGGGTATGGAGCAAGGATTGTTAAATGTGACTAAAATGTTCAATAGAATAAGAATTGGATTATAGCAATATGCTAATGTTCAATGATTAACGTGAATAAGGATTCAAGTATAATACAGAATGACCTGAAAAAAATTACACAGCAAAGTAGGAATAGCTAGGCTAATGAGAGAAATAGAAAGCAGTGTAATTGATGCTAGAATACAACTGGAAATTTAAGAAGTTGTCCACCATCCTACACATAAACAATTGAGCACTATGCTGTTAACACCAAAAACATTTTTTCAGAGATTATTGCAAGAAGAAAAGGAATTTCCCTGCACGTCTGAAGGCTGTGATTTCCATAAATAAGAGCAGTATAGCATTTTACTATAATGTTTCCATAGTTAAGGATGTATAATTATCAGTAACTAGCTTTAAATCACAATTTCAATGGTTCATGCACATCCAAGTGGATGGAGTCTTATAGACAGATGGATTAAATTCTTGGTTAATGAAGTATTACTTGTATCTAAAAAACAGGAAATACTCATAATTCTATCAGAAAAAATTTGGAAGTGTCCTAAACGAACAGTTCAAACAGATAACTGGTCATGTGAAGTACAACTATTTTTGAGAAATATGAATGCTTCAGAATGTTGTCGATGAAATGATAAGATATGTTCAGAAATACCACTGTGAACAAAAGAAGAAAACAATTGCCATTAATGTGACAGCTACACGTATAATTGCAGTACTAGCAGTCATTTGTGCAGTTTACCTTTTCCTAAGACATAATATAATGTAAGCAGAGTTAAAAACCTCTTTGTGGAACTGAAGGCCACAAACATTCCATTGGAGGAGAGTCACAATGAGGAAGAAATGAAGGAGTGTTACTCGAAGGCTGCCAAATGGTAGCCTGCAAAGACTTGCTGCTACAGGGTACAGAACGAGGAGGATCCTGCTCCATGAGGTCCACAGAAGCAGCAGCTTGCTTGTGAGGTCAATCCATGGAGTCCAACACTGAAAAATGGTCGGTGGTGCATACAGGCAACACAGAGGGTGAGCGGGCTAAGGTATCACGTGATACCACCGTCAATGAGGATCTTCAAGTCAGAGAAGAAGACCATTTGCCTTTGATGGTCTTCTTTGAGCTTTCCCAGTTAGCAGAGGAAAACTCAGATGTTGGTTGGCTCGAGGGATGTTGAAAGTCTTCACAGGAGTACTCCTACTGTCCTTTCCACCTCACCAGTTGTGTAGCAGGTGGCTTCGCTCCTTGAAGTGAGAGTTTGATGGCTTGTTGTACAGCTGGATGAGGGGGTTGCGATGCTACCTTGACACTGGGCGATTTCACAACCGCAGAGCTGAATTTGAGGTTGCATGTCTGCATGGCAATGTCCTTCATGGAGCGAGAGGTATCAAGAACAGAATTATAAGTGCCAGATGGAAGAACACAGAGTTTGTGACTAGCCAATAACTTGTGAGCGACTGTCTAGGCACTTTTTCCTTTACACAGATCTCCTGGACAGCCCATTCATCAAGATACATGGGACAATTGCGAGAGGACACAGCAAGGCCGCCATTGCAGTTGATACAGTGGGAAGAAGGAGGCAGACAATCACCCTCGTGCACATCCGTAACACAGATTACACATTTGGCTGGGTATTGAAGAGACTTCTAGTGTGGTTGAAACGATGGCACTGGTACAGCACATTGGGTTCAGAGTATACGGTCGGAATGTGATAATTTCATGGCCTGCTTTGATCTTGGATGAAAGCACCACTCTATCAAAGATGAGAAAAAGAGTGTGGGTGGGCGCTACAGAGGAATCTACCTCTTTCATCACCCAACGGACGGCAATAACATCCTGATCAGACAAATATGATTAGATTTTGGCATCAGTTAGACCGCCAAGCAGCCTAGTGTAAATAACACCATGGGAAGAATTCAGAGTTGTATGAGCCTCTCAACACGAACAGGACAGCCATTGAGAAGAGAGGCAGGAAGCAGTTGTGCTTGAGAATCAGAAGCAGCCTCCAAAAGCAAAGTGTCATTCTGTAAATGAGAGCAGGATTTCACAGGACCGGCAATTGCATCAACACATTTCTGAATAATGAATGGAGTTACCGTTGTGAAGGACTGACCATCTTCAGCACGTAAAACTACAAGGAACTGTGGTGTAGCTGTAAGGGTCCCTGAATCGTTAGCCTGATTCCATTTACATTTCGTAGACACTGACTGTGAAGATGATTGGCTCATTTCGAGGAAGTCCCCCATGACTGCCAGCGTCTCAAATGGTGCACTCCTTCCAACTGGGGTTGCTCTTCACAAGGGGGCACACCTGCCCTAGATGACTGTCCACACCTTAGGTCACATGTCCCAAACACATGACAGAGAGACCACTCCGCAATTTGGGAAGGTAGCAGCTCAGGCAATCACCACTCCCTGGTCCTGGCCTGTAGCAGGGGGTACGTGCAAACCCTACCTGTAGACCCAGGGCTGGGAATTACGCATTACCCAGTCACCTGTTACGCATAAAATGCTTGCACCAGCTGTCTGGAGCGCACAGGGAGGAAAAAGAAAAAGAGGAACCTCAAGTGCTGAAGTTGAGGAACAAGAGGAGAAGGGAAACAAAAAAGGAAAAGGGAGTGAAAAACAAAGGTGAGACTGTTCTTATGTCCACGAGAGACAATGCAGAACATTCCCAATAACATTCTAGACATGTTCCCCAAGAGAGGGGAAAAAGAATAGCAAGAGAATATACATTCAGCATGGAAGGGAAAAGACGCCAAAGAGTGGCGAGCCCCCAGGATGGTCTGCGAATATGTTATTCCAGTGCTTCCTTTGAGAACTTGACAACAAGTTGTTATGTCTTCAAAGGAAGCTCTGGAATAATGAATTCACGGCATGCAGATACTGATGGCACCAGTATGCTAATATCAGTACATATGATGGTCTACACATGAAATGCATATGGGACTTGAAGATGACATTAAAATATTCTAACTACTTGCCAAAATAAAATAACTTCTCAAAAGATGTGGCAATCTGGCGATTTTGCTTGGTAAATATTTGAACAGCCACAGTCCCGCGTCCACAATGGATCCAGAGAGATTTTCATAACACTGTCATCATTCCATCCTAGATTTTCCATTGGCTTTTGTGCACATAATCATATGTGTTTGATTAGGATGAGCTTAACCTGCAACCCACAGATGTGTTAAGACTGCAGTGAAATTCTATGGTGTGAAGAGATAGCAATGAGAATGCTCAAGGTGCGCAGGTCAGCAAGTGGCTGTAAAATGAGGCATCTACCTGTTCAAAACAGAGGGACACAATTGCCCAGCACTCAAGAAGACAACATGTTTCTGTGACAAGCCACATTACTTTTTGCAAGCTCTGAAGACAGCTGTCTTTTAGTACTTACAGGAGTTTCTTGCTTAACAGATATGTGCTCGATCTCTTGCTCTGGGGATGCACGTGGGTCAGCCTCAACCTGAATGAAAAGAAAAGAGTTAACTACAGATGCAACACTGAATACAAGAACCAGCCTACAGAATATAAATGATTAAATTCTGACAACAGAAACTCTGTGCCTGAATTTCCCACTAACCGTAAGCAGCTGCCGTAACTATTAGGGTTTCTGAGCACACTTCTCACCCTGATCCTGATCTCCATTATTACCAATTTTTCCACCTATGACTTCTGAGCACTGCCACTGAAGGTTCTCGAGTAGGATTTATGGGAATAACACCACTGGAGTAATGGAGTTGCGCGAGAACTGTGGCTTACCCTGTCTATCCAGTTTTTTCTTTACATAGAATTACCTTGTAGGTAACCTTTTTTTTTTTTTAAGATAAACAAAATATGTCACCATATGGCAGAAATGAAGTAGGTACCCTTAGAACAATAATAAATACTTGACTTCACAATTTTAATTCAGTAGCTGATCATAATATTTATTAGTAACCATTTGAAGGAACAAATTATTTCTACGTAGAACTGCAGCAGTAATATGTAAATTATATTTTGAACAATCGGACTTCAAAATTAACTGCTGGAATAAGGAAACAGTTAATTTGTATAATAGTCATACTGTGTTACTCATACAACTAAATCAAAATAGGAAAAAAATTATATTACATTTTATTATGTTACACTGCATTAGGTCATATTATATTGGATGGTTCTGACTTGTTCTGTCGAAAGTTACATGTGCATGAGCTACTTGCAAATTTTTTAACAACAAAATTTGTTTACAAAATAAGATCAACTAAAACAAGTAGAAACACTTATATGTTCAACAAACTAGGTACAGAGGCACTATCATCATATCTGAATGTGGAACTACAAACACTTAGTTCTGGAAAGAAGCAGGTGAAGGAACTATGCATCATGTGTAAAAAAAAATGTGTTAACCATCAATGTGATAAATCTGTAATTAGTAGAACAGTTGATGGTTTGTTTTGTTATCTTTAAGCGCTGAAAAACAATTGGTGTCATACGCGCCCATGTTAAAACTATAAAACACAAAGACAGAGAGTAGTTAAAAAAATGACTAAACATCATTCCAAATTGACATAAGGGAAGACAGCTAAAATCAGGAACATGGAGAAAGGTCTACAAAAGACACCATACAAAAACAGAGGTCCAAAATAAAAAATTAAATGCCCTTAGACACATTGTTTTGATGGATAAAAAGTAAAACGTGGTCAACATCCCGTGCGTCATTTGCTAAAACAGCCAATAATTCTGACGGCAAACCCACACGGGAACGTAAAGAATGGGCATTCCATGAGAAAGTGGCGGAAAGTTAAAACTTGGGCGCAATGTGTACAAAGTGGTGTGGTAGTGCCACCTAACAAATGACAATAGCTAAAAAGCAGTGCCCAATATGCAACCAAGTTAAAATGACCTTCTCCTGATGTGAGGGCTGAGAGGCGGTCATCCAAGCCCCTGGGAGAGGCTTAATAACCCTGAGATTATTTCCATGAAGGTAGGGCCAATGGTGATGCCAAAGGAACACAACCTCCTGACAGACGGCAACACAGAGATCACTTGAGGGAATACAGGAACTAGTGGGCTGAGGTATGAGGACTGCAGCCTTGGCAGCAGCCTCATTTCCTGACAGGCTGATATGACCAGGAGCCCACATAAACTTCACAGTAGCTCCACCAAGAGTGAGCAAGTGACAGTTTTCCTGGACCCGTTGTACTAAGGGGAGGGCGGTGCACAGCGCACTTAGACTTTGAAGAGAGCTGAGACTGAGCAGAGGACACAATTGAAAAGTCCATGTTGCCAGATGTACTCCATGGCCTGATAAAGGTCTAAGAGCTCGGCTGTAAATACTGAGCAGTGTGACAGACGTCAATAACACTTCATGATGTAAAAAAAAAATAAAAGAAAAAAAAAAAGAAAAAAAGCAGACACTACTGCATAATGTGTATAATAAATCATAGCATATAGGTAGAGAGAGGGTGCATGAAACATGTTTGGCTGTCAAGAGGGCAATACATGAAACCATCAAAGACTGACACAGCAGAATATTATTAAAAAACAAACCCACAGAAATTCAGGTTGTGTGTAACTGTTGTTAGTGGTACTAAAGTCAGTGTTCATACACTCACAGACGAGACAGGAACTGAAATTGAGGGTAGCAAAGCAAAAGCTGAAATTCTAAACTCTCTTTTAAAATGAAGGAATATCCAGGAGTGTTGCACTAATTTAGTTTTGCCCCACTACATGAGAAAAATAGATACCAGCATCAATGGCACTGAGAAACAGCTGCAAATGCTAAAGCTGAACAAAGCTCCAAAGCCCAATGAAATCCCTATCAGATTCTGTACTGAAACTGTAGCCATGTCAGTCCTGTTTTAACCATAATATACCATAGATCCCTCAAATGAACAATCATGCCCAGTGGATGGAGGAAAGCTTAGATCACACCCATTTACAACCAGGGTGGTGGAAGTTACCTGAAAAAATACTTTCCAATATCACTGACATCCATTTCTTGTATAATCTTACAACATATTTGGAGCTTATAATGGACTGTCTCTAATCTGATGCCCTCCTCCCACACAATCAGCATGAATTCTGAAACTGACTCTCGACGACAGACACAGAAATAAGTTAAGGTATGCGCCAGGAAAGTTTGTTGGGACCCTTACTGTTCATGTTACATATTAATGACCCGGTAGACATTATAAGTACTAACTTTTTTAACTTTTGTACATGGCTGAAGCAGCAATCGTAGAACAAAATCATGTTGACAAAATAATAAACAGCCAATCAGTTGCAAAATGGAAAGTTTATTTAAACTCCTTAATGTTTATGAAACCATCATCTTCAGAAATAAATACTGACAACCTAGACAGCTTAACAATGAAAACATGTTAAGATATATATATAAAGGTAAAATAATATACAAAAGATTATTCAAACTTACTGCATACTATGTTATGGCAGAGGAACACTAAAATGACATGTAATGACTGTACTGACAATTACAAAGGACTGATATGGAGACCGTTCAAAGTAAGATATAAAGAGCACCTCCTAAGTGAAGATGGAAGAACTGTGTACAATTCCACTTCCCCTGAGCCCTACAATATCCAATACATGCCCGCACGTACAACAAAAGCATCAGCTCCGAAGGAAGTGTGATTTCCAGTTCCAAAGAGCAGAGGGATGCAATGTCTTCAATAGTTATCACACTGAGCCTCTCCTATGAAGTAATGTTCTGATCTCACAAGAAATGTGTTTCTACACCTATTTTCCTCAGACCTGTTTTCTTGTTCCAATGAGTATTATCATGTCTCTTATTATCTGACTATTTTGAACACCCTACATACGCAAATACAAACAAGCAACATGACAGCATCTATGAAATTACTATATCAAAAATAAATAAATGGTAGTGCATTAAGACTAGTAAAACACTTGAATAACATCAACCATAAAAACAAAGAGAACTCTGACACTTCAGTTAGCCAAAGATTTCTGGGGTGTGAAACTGTGAAGAAACATGTTGAGAGAACTAGCTTACAGATTAACCCAAAAATTTGTAATAATTGGTTCTGTTGTTACTAACCAATGAAACAAAATAGCAGGAAATTGCAATAGGTGAGATGCAAATATTCTGCAGATAACACACCATGAAGTGTAATGTGAAACTGTGAAGAAACATGTTGAGAGAACCGGCTCACAGATTAACCCAAAAACTTGTAATAATTCATTCTGTTGTTACTGACTGATAAAACAAAATAGCAGAGAAATTGCAATAAGCAGGGTGCAAACATTCTGCAGACAACACACCAGGAAGGGCAGTATGGCTAAAAAAACACACAGCAACAACAACAACCTGCTGACAGGTCACAAAATCTACAACATGTTGCTTTGTCGAATCAAGAGTCTTAAGTATGAAGTATCGTCGACGTATCTGTAGAAGCACGATGGGCGGAGGTAAGCACTGCTCAACGCTTGTTCTTCAAAATCCTCCATGAAAAAATTTGCTATTGCTGGTGATAGTGGCGAACACATGGCTGTTCCATCCATCATTTCATAATAATTTCCACTGTATAAAAAGTAAGTGGTCGTCAAGATATGCCGGAACAACTTCAAAATTTCTGAGGAAAAATGAGCAGCCAACAGTTGTAATGTGTCATCCACAGGTACTTTGGTGAACAAAGAGACCACGTCGAGGCTGACCATGATATCATTTGGGTCTATCTTCATTTGTTTTATGATATCAACAAACATTTTTGAATTCTTAATATGATGTGGGCAGTGACTAAAGGAAAGTTGTTGCTCACCATATAACAGAGATGCTGGATCAGCCACCCCCTCCCCTCCCCTCACACACACACACACACACACACACACACACACACACACACACACACACACACACAGTCTCTTGCACCCAAGGCCAGTGAAACAGAGCCAGTGCCAGATACTGCGGTCGCGTGAAGGGGGGTGCACTTGATGTCTGTTCTAATTAAGGCCTGTTTGGCCAAAAGCTTTGATTGTGACAGTCTTTTTGTGGTATGCATCTGCAACTCAGCATCTCCACTACATGGTGAGCAGCAAATTTCCTTTTCATAACGCTACGAAGTCTTTCGCGACGCATTTCTTGAATAAAAATCTCTCGGTGTACATGCCGCGACAATGCAGGAGCAATCTGGCTTTTTTACAACGCTGTCGTGACGAGGAGGTAGTACCAAAATTTGCACTCATCAAACACCACATCAGAACCGCTGCAGTAAACAGAATTTTACAAAAGACCAGTCATGCTACTGTGAAAGAGAGGATACGTCATACCAGGTATGAACTAGACATGAACGCTCACCTTTTATTTAGTTGCCATTTATTTCTGGCCGGAGTCCTCTCACCATTGGAATGGGAATGGGTGGATACGACTTTGGCGGCACACCAACAAGCCAATTTAAGGAGAACTACGGCCAAACAGGCCGATAAATTTGAGTGTCTTAACCGTGATCGAGGAACTACTGGGTCCAACGCCATTCACCGCACTGTTATCAACTTCTCTGACAAGGAATGTGATGAAGTTACCATCTCAGCTCTCAGTAAAGGATTGAACTTTGCCCTAGCTCCACGTAAGTTACCGGTGGTTGAGATTATTAGTGGAGTGGAACAAGCATCCGCTGCTTCCTCAAGAAGCAGCGGATGACCTAAGGCTTGCTACTAGCCAGATTTTAGCGACATCCAAGTCGCCTAAGTCGAACATCAGCAGAGAGGAGAGACAAGGACTGAAATTGTTGCAGAAGGATGAAGATCTAGTTGTTTTACCTGCTGACAAGGGGAACACCACAGTAATCCTCAATGCTACAGATTACCACAAGAAAGTGGGATTGTTACTGGAGGACAGCACATATCAGATTCTCAGACGGGATCCCACATTGGCGCTCAGCAGGAAGACAAGGGAACTACTAAAAAACTCTGGCCTCTCCGACGAACTGGTGAAGAAGTTACGGCTGAGAGCACCTAGGCCACCAAGATTGTACGGTTTGCCAAAAGTTCACAAGGAGAACGTCTCGTTGAGACCGATTGTAAGCACTATTGGCTCTCCTACGTATAGGCTTGCAAAGCACTTAACTAAATTGTTGACGCCTATAGTTAGTCACTGCCCACATCATATTAAGAATTCAAAAATGTTTGTTGATATCATACAACAAATGAAGATAGGCCCAAATGATATCATGGTCAGCCTCGACATGGTTTCTCTGTTCACCAAAGTACCTGTGGGTGACACATTATAACTGTTGGCTGCTCATTTTTCCTCAGAAATTTTGAAGTTGTTCCGGCATACCTTGACGACCACTTACTTTTTATACAGTGGAAATTATTATGAAATGACGGATGGAACAGCCATGGTTTCACCACTATCACCAGCAATAGCGAATTTTTTCATGGAGGATTTTGAAGAACGAGCGTTGAGCAGTGCTCACCTCCGCCCATCATGCTTCTACAGATACGTCGATGATACTTTTTTAATCTGGCCACACGGCAGTGACACACTGCAGCAGTTCGTCAAACATTTAAATGGTATACATCCAAACATAAAATTTACATTGGAGGTAGAGAAGGAAGGGAAGTTACCTTTTTTAGATGTGTTGGTGGAGCGAAAACCGGATGGACGACTGGGTCATTCTGTGTACAGGAAGCCAACCCATACAGACTTATATCTGCATAGCCACAGCTTCAATCATCCATCTCAGAAGAGAGCTATGCTGAATACTTTAGTACACAGAGCCAGGACTATTTCCAACAAGGAACACCTCGGTCCCAAGATTAATCATTTGGCGACTGTTTTCAAGAGGAATAGTTATTCTGCCAGTGAAATTAAATCAGTATTGTCCTAGAAAGTAAGATACGATGCCAGCCATATACAAGAAGAGGACAAACACATAGCACGGCTTCCTTTTTGCAGTGCTACAACAAGCAAGATAGGCAGAGTCCTAAAGAGGCAAGCAATAAAACCAGTTTTCCGACCACCCAGCAAAATTAAGGAAATGTTGAGACCAGTCAAAGCTAGTCTCAGCTTAAGAGTGCCAGGAATTTATAGTATTCCTTGCGAATGCGGCAAGAATTACGTGGGTCAGTCTGTAAGAAACGTTGCCAACTGCTACATCGAGCAGCAGTGCCACCTAAAATACAGGTATTTGGAAAAATCAGCGGTGCCTGAGCATAGCCTGCTTAACAAGCATTAGATCTTATTTGAAGAAACCAGAGTAATAGCCCATGCATTGAATTACTGGGACTCCGTAATCCAGGAAGCAGTCAAAATTCGACTTAGCAATAATAACTTTAACAGAGACAATGGTTATGCACTCAGCAACACTTGGAAGAGTGCACTGGATAAAGAAAAATCACAGAGAAAAACTTCCCGCACTTTACCTCCTGATTCAAGGGATGGTGCAGCAAGCAACACGGGACAGAAACTACATCTATGGAAGTAGAGGGCACCACTTCACTAAACGCCATATTCCAGCCAATCAGAAGCCGTCCTTTGCATATAAAAGTGGGAGCCTCGCTAGTTCATGACAGTCAGTTTTATCCCTGACGACGACCGTGGAGGTAGTGGTCAAAAGCTTGGAGTTTTCCTTTTCATAACATTGCCATTATTCCATCTCAGACTTTCCAAGTCCTAAGTATGACAGATACACATAACCTAAAATAATAACAAAAAAACCAGTCAAATATGTGCTACAATTTCAAAAAATAAGTGTGGCCCACTGAAGTTAGCTTGTAAGTGTCAAAACAGATATGAGCAATGAAAGATCTGACTACCTCAATCAATAATTTGTTTGAAATTTTATGTGACTGCACTGAATAATAAACCTTTTTTAACACCTACTCCTTTTCCTTTACTGATAAAAGGGGAAGTGGTTGTATTTTTGACTTATTGTCTGAATGTTAACAAACAACATAATTAGTCATATTAACATTACATACTGGCTCTTGTTTGATGAGAGTTGCACCACAAACAGAACTTCTGCATTTCCCTGATGCCATCTTCTGAAAAACAAAAACATGTAAATGAACACCAATCACAAACAACAGTCTGAGACTAAATCATGTACCATAACAAAAGTATGTGTAAAGTCCTAGATTCGTTTGCTGGAGAATTAAAGCATGTATTTGAAGGAAGGCTTATTTTGTTTCATTGAAGCTTCAACCAGTTGATTAGTGTTTTGTAGAAGTTAAAATTATGCAAATCTTTAAAACCTTAACTGCTATACACACACATAGATGGAGTTAGTTTGCATTCACTCATTATTTTTTTCTTTACAAGAATCTAGATTCTTTTAAAATCAACTGCCCTAAAACTAGAACAGGAAAGTGTAAATCTTTCAGAAATTCAATCAAAATGAAATGACTATCTGATTAGGCACTCATTCCATAAATTATCTCAACACTGACAACTGATTTGCAAAGCACTGTTAGAATTTGTAGCAAATAATGTTCAATCGAAATGCTATTTCATGATACAGCATCAAATATATTTTTTCAACAGAAACATTATGGGATCTAGCTTTTGATGAATAGCGGCTGAATAATCTATAATACAAAATAGGAGATTTTCTGGTAATAATGTAAGATACTACATATGTATAACTATAAACAGAATATAGTAAATGCTTCTATATCCATATCTAAATCTATACTCTGAAAACCAATGTGAAGTGCATGGTTAAGGGTACATCCCATTGTACCAGTTATTAGGGTTTCTTCCCATTCTATTCAGGTATGGAGCTAGGGAACAATGGTCATTCAAGCCTATGAGTATGCTGTAATTATCCTCACAATCCCTATGCGAGTGATTTGTAGGAGATTGCAGTATATTCCTAAAGTCGTCATTTAAAGCTGGCCTCTTGAAACTAACAGAGTTTCTTGGAATAGTTTACATCTGTCTTCGAGAGTCTGCCAGAGCGATTTCTTCAAATGAGAGAGGAGATAGTGGGAATGAGAAGTACAGCTGAGTGAGGACCACAATGGGCTTGGGCTGTATAGACCCTCCCAGATCTGTGAACTTTAACACGATGTGGAAGGCGCATTTTGGACGAAACGTTTGAACATGAGTACAGGGGAGAAATATTTGTCCGTCCCCACCCGCTCGCCCCATGAACCATGGACCTTGCCGTTGGTGGGGAGTCTTGCGTGCCTCAGCGATACAGATGGCCGTATCGTAGGTGCAACCACAATGGAGGGGTATCTGTTGAGAGGCCAGACAAACGTGTGGTTCCTGAAGAGGGGCAGCAGCCTTTTCAGTAGTTGCAGGAGCAACTGTCTGGATGATTGACTGATCTGGCCTTGTAACACAAACCAAAACGGCCTTGCTGTGCTGGTACTGCGAACGGCTGAAAGCAAGGGGAAACTACAGACGTATGTAATTTTTCCCGAGGGCATGCAGCTTTACTGTATGATTAAATGATGATGGCGTCCTCTTGGGTAAAATATTCCAGAGGTAAAATAGTCCCCCATTCAGATCTCGGGGCGGGGACTACTCAGGAGGACGTCGTTATCAGGAGAAAGAAAACTGGCGTTCTACGGATCGGAGCGTGGAATGTCAGATCCCTTAATCGGGCAGGTAGATTAGAAAATTTAAGAAGGGAAATGGGTAGGTTAAAGTTAGATATAGTGGGAATTAGTGAAGTTCGGTGGCAAGAGGAACAAGACTTTTGGTCAGGTGAATACAGGGTTATAAATACAAAATGAAATAGGGGTAATGCAGGAGTAGGTTTAATAATGAATAAAAAAATAGGAGTGCGAGTAAGCTACTACCAACAGCATCATGAACAAATTATTGTGGCCAAGATAGAAACGAATCCCACACCTACTACAGTAGTACAAGTTTATATGCCAACTAGCTCTGCAGATGAAGAAATTGATGAAATGTATGACGAAATAAAAGAAATTATTCAGGTAGTAAAGGGAGATGAAAATTTAATAGTCATGGGTGACTGGAATTCGAGAGTAGGAAAAGGGAGAGAAGGAAACATAGTAGGTGAATATGGATTGGGGGTAAGAAATGAAAGAGGAAGCCGTCTGGTAGAATTTTGCACAGTGCATAAATTAATCATAGCTAACACTTGGTTCAAGAATCATGAAAGAAGGTTGTATACATGGAAGAACCATGGAGGTACTAAAAGGTATCAGATAGACTATATAAGACAGAGATTTAAGCGATGATGATGTTTGGTTTGTGGGGCGCTCAACTGCGTGGTTATCAGCGCCCGTACAATTTCCCAACCTTTGCTCAGTCCAATTTCGCCACTTTCCTGGATGATGATGAAATGATGAGGACAACACAAACACCCAGTCATCTTGAGGCAGGTGAAAATCACTGACCCCGCCGGGAATCGAACCCGGGACCCCGCGCTCGGGAAGCGAGAACGCTACCGCGAGACCACGAGAGAGATTTAGGAACCAGGTTTTAAATTGTAATACATTTCCAGGGGCAGATGTGGACTCTGACCACAATCTATTGGTTATGAACTGTAGATTAAAACTGAAGAAACTGCAAAAAGGTGAGAATTTAAGGAGATGGGACCTGGATAAACTGACAGAAGCAGAGGTTGTAGACAGTTTCAGGGAGAGCATTAGGGAACAACTGACAAGAATGGGGGAAAGAAATACAGTAGAAGAAGAATGGGTAGCTTTGAGAGATGAAATAGTGAAGGCAGCAGAGGATCAAGTAGGTAAAAAGACGAGGGCGAATAGAAATCCTTGGGTAACAGAAGAGATACTGAATTTAACTGATGAAAGGAGAAAATACAAAAATGCAGTAAATGAAGCAGGCAAAAAGAAATACAAATGTCTCAAAAATGAGATCGACAGGAGTTGCAAAATGGCTAAGCAGGGATGGCTGGAGGACAAATGTAAGGATATAGAGGCGTATATCACTAGGGGGTAAGATAGATACTGCCTACAGGAAAATTAATGAGACCTTTGGATAAAAGAGAACCACTTGAATGAATATCAAGAGCTCAGATGGAAATGAAGTTCTAAGCAAAGAGGGGAAAGCAGAAAGATGGAAGGAGTATATAGAGGGTCTATACAAGGGCGATTTACTTGAGGACAATATTATGGAAATGGAAGAGGATGCAGATGAAGATGAAATGGGAGATACGATACTGCGTGAAGAGTTTGACAGAGCACTGAAAGACCTGAGTCGAAACAAGGCCCCGGGAGTAGACAACATTCCATTAGAACTACTGACGGCCTTGGGAGAGCCAGTCATGATAAAACTCTACCATCTGGTGAGCAAGATGTATGAGACGCGCGAAATACCCTCACACTTCAAGAAGAATAGAAGTCAACCTTGGGGAAGATCAGTTTGGATTCCGTAGAAATGCTGGAACACGTGAGGCAATACTGACCTTATGCCTTATCTTAGAAGAAAGATTAAGGAAAGGCAAACCTACGTTTCTAGCATTTGTAGACTTAGAGAAAGCTTTTGACAATGTTGAGTGGAATACTCTCTTTCAAATTCTAAAGGTGGTAGGGGTAAAATAAAGGGAGCAAAAGGCTATTTACAATTTGTACAGAAACCAGATGGCAGTTATAAGGGTCGAGGGACATGAAAGGGAAGCAGTGGTTGGGAAGGGAGTGAGACAGGGTTGTAGCCTCTCCCCAGTGTTATTCAATCTTTATATTGAGCAAGCAGTAAAGGAAACAAAAGAAAAATTCGGAGTAGGTATTAAAATCCAAGGAGAAAAAATAAAAACTTTTCGCCGATGACATTGTAATTCTGTCAGAGACAGCAAAGGACTTGGAAGAGCAGTTGAATGGAATGGACAGTGTCTTGAAAGGAGGATATTAGATAAACATCAACAAAAGCAAAACGAGGATCATGGAATGTAATCGAATTAAGTCGGGTGATGCTGAGGGAATTAGATTAGGAAATGAGACACTTAAAGTAGTAAAGGAGTTTTGCTATTTGGGGAGCAAAATAACTGATGATGCTCGAAGTAGAGAGGATATAAAATGTAGACTGGCAATAGCAAGGAAAGAGTTTCTGAAGAAGAGGAATTTGTTAACATCAGATATAGATTTGTGTGTCAGGAAGTCGTTTCTGAAAGGATTTGTATGGAGTGTAGCCATGTATGGAAGTGAAACAAGAAGAGAATAGAAGCTTTCGAAATGTGGTGCTACAGAAAAATGCTGATGATTAGATGGGTAGATCACGTAACTAATGAGGAGGTATTGAATAGAATTGGGGGAAAGAGGAGTTAATGGCACAACTTGACAAGAAGAAGGGACCGGTTGGTAGGGCATGTTCTGAGGCATCAAGGGATCACAAATTTAGCATTGAATGGCAGCGTGGAGGGTAAAAATTGTAGAGAGAGACCAAGAGATGAATACACTAAGTAGATTCAGAAGGATGTAGGTTGCAGTAAGTACTGGGAGATGAAGCTTGCACAGGATAGAGCTGCATCAAACCAGTCTCAGGACTGAAGACCACAACAATAACATGCGACACTTTCCCATGGATCTAACAAACCTGTGACCATTGTGCAGCCCTTCTCTGTATATGTTTAATATCTCCTCTTAGTCCTATCTGGTACAGGTCCCACTCTATTGAGCAATATTCTAGAACCACACTAGCGATTTGTTCGCAATCTCCTCTGTAAACTGATTGCCCTTCTCCAGTATTCTACCAACAAACCAAAGTCTACCATCTGCTTTACCCACAACGAAGCCAATGTGATCATTCCACTTCATATCTCTATGAAGTGTTACACACTGCTATTTGTAGGATCTGGCTGAGTCCAACAGTGACTCACTGATATTACAATCTAGGATATTAGATTTCTTATTTTGTGATGTGCACAATTTTACATTTTTTAACATTTAAAGCAAGTTGCCAATCTTTGCACCACTTTGAAATTTCACCAAGATCTAACTGAATATATATGCAGCTTCTCTCAGACTGTCTTCATTCCAGGTAACTGCATCATCTGCAAAAAGCCTGAGGTTATACCAATATTTTCCACGAGTCATTAACATGCAACATGAACAGCAAGGGTGCCATCATCCTTCCCTGGAGCATATCCAAAGTTACTTCTATATCTGACGATGTAAGTAATAACAAAAGATATCTATCTCTAACCACATTTATTAGTGGTTTTTCGGATAAGTAGGCTACAGGAATGCAGATTTTATGTCACATTATTGTGGATTCTACTGCATGAAAGAGTCTTCAAAACATGTCTGAATGAACAGTTTTCTCTAGCCCTGACAGCATTCAATTTCATTATAGTTACTGTAATTTTCCTCGTCTCACCCAGTCTCACCCCTTCACTGTTGTCCCTGCTCAAGGACAATTTTCCATCTTCTTTCACGTGTTAGATTCTCAAGAGTAACAGAATTCCTCCTCAGACAAAACACGGTAGATAACAAATTATACAAAGGAACTGTCAGTTCAGTGTTGATAACCAATAGTTATATTAGAATACACACTGACTCTAGAGGGTAAGAGTTGACAGAACAGCTCAGCAGTAAAAACAGATTATATTTAAGAGTAGATTCTCCAAATACTGAGAAGTTGCTCTTCTGGCCGATAGAAGTTTCATTTGTGAATAGCAAACTTCTTTACTGCCTCAACAAAAATCAGGGTGCAGCAACATGGATGGTTTGATATTACTTCCTCATAATTCTATTTGCAGAGCTAGCACTTAAGGAACAAAAGACAAAATTTATAAAATGATAGATGTAGACATGCATATTCGAATCTAAAAATGAAACAACTGTACATAGTAGAAACTTAATGTTTTGGGAGGTAAAGTTAAGTACAACCCATAAAAATACAATTAAACTTCAATGGCCATTAACAGATCCATATTTAGTCTTAGTTCCCTGTTATGCTCAGAAGTACAGGCTTACGTGTGTCTTGTTTTGGTCACTTTCAAAAATTTATATAAGACAACAAGACATATATAATACACAGTAAATCTACAGATTGTGGTGTTATTTGCACGTCTTTCTCTCTCTCTCTCTCTCTCTCTCTCTGACACACACACACACACACACACACACACACACACACACACACACACACACACACACACACACACAGACAGACAGACAGACAGAGAGAGAGAGAGAGAGAGAGAGAGAGACCTACGCAGCTTCAAAATTTAATAGACAATAAATTCATTATAATTGATCTTGCTTTAGTAGCAGTTTTTGCTTATTCTTGCTTCATGTCTGTTGTACTTCACATGGTTTCAGAATTCTTCTAATGAATAGAAGCAATGATCCAATAAGAAATATCAAGCGGGACCCAACCAACAGTCTTGACTGCGCATACCATATTATTTTATCTATCCTTTTAATACAATAAAATATGCAACATGAGTTTCATAAATGTAATGTTTTTAAACTCAAGATCTTTCAACAACCAAAGAATAAGATATTTCAGTATTCTATTGGTGAAGTTAAAAATCCACTGGAGGCTGCTGTTGAGGGAAACAAGATTGTTACTGCAAGCAAATTATACAATGCTCCAAGAACATTCAGAAATAAAATTTCTGGTACGTCTCCACAAGAATGTATTGGGCACTGCTGCCCAAATTATTTCCTGTTCCACTCAATTGCTTTAAGTTAAAATTTATTTACTTTATGCATGTTTGTTTTCTGATTGTATAAAGAACAAATTACTTTCTACCAAATTGATTCTACAATTATTTAAAGCCACAATTGTAGTATAATATGCAGTGTAGTAAATATATAGACCATCTCGAACTGTTAGGATAGGAAAATAGCTGAACAGAAAGGGAAGATTAGAGCCCTTAAGGCTGAACTGCTGCTTAATGCTAGGGAGGAACTGATGAGGTTAAAGGGGGAGAAGGGTGAAGACAGGTGGGAAGTGGTAGCAAGGAACAGGAGTCACAGAAAGAGAACAATATCTGACAGTTTCATCATTGGCACAAACAACAGATTTGCCTTGCTACCTCAGTCAATTAAGGAAGAGGCTCAAGTAGATGTAAGTGTAGTCAGCACTCAACAGACTATCACTAGGAAACCAACCATTTCCAAAAAGTAGAAAGTAAGAGAAAAGTTATGTTGTTAGGTAGCAGCCATGGAAGAGGTATGGGCCAGATCTTGCAGGAAAAATTAGGTGACAGGTACCACGCCACAACTATTTTCAAGCCCAGTGCAGGTCTTAGCCAACTGATAAAGGATGTAGAATCATTGTGCAAGTGTTTTACAAAGTAGGATCATGTGTGATAGTAGGTGTAGCAGGAAATAGTACTGATAGGGTCAGGGCTACAATATTGAGTGTGACCTATTAAAAATAGCATTTGCAGAAAACCATCCAGATGTTGGTTTCGTTCCTGCTTTTATGTGGTATGATCAGCCCCAATTGAACAGCTCTGTCAGCAGGGCCAATATGGAGCAAGATCAGCTGCTTCGGGCTACTACTTTGTCAGGCATAGGCTTGGTGCCTGTTGGTGGTACTGGTAGGTGGGACTTCACAAGACATGGCCTGCATCTCAGTGGGAAAGGGAATGGTAAACTGGCTGGGATGATAGCAAAATCTTTGGGAGGGGGACTGAGTGAACCTCTTTTTTTAGGCTAATCATCCAACATTGATTAAAATTAATCTTAATAAGAAGCTCAGACAGGCAGGTAGTAGAGATCTTAAAACATCTGAAGATTCTCATAGGACAACAGTGAAAAACAATGCTAGTAGGTCAAAAGATTCTCATAAAAGCAGTGAAATATAGTGTTAATATATTGGATCAGAAGGTCAGCAAATTAAAAAACAAAGTAGATGAGCTTCTTGTTTGTTTAGAAGATTTCGAAACTGAGGGTGGAATAGATGTACTATGCCTGTCTGAACATTATATAGTCAGAGGTATGGAAAAGGTAAATGCAGATGGATATAAGCTTTCAGCAGACATAAGAAGAGACACTATGGAGGGAGGATTTTCCACATACTGTATGTTAAAATGTGTCATAGTGTGAAAAATTTGGAGCCTAAAAAATTGTGTGTAGAGTGACATAGAAGCATGAGCATGTGAGCTTAAACTCAATAATGGTACTTTTATAATTGTAGCTGTGTGTAGGTCCCCATGGGGAAATTTTCAGTTATTTTTGAAAAATTTGGATTCTTTGTTGTGCTCTCTGTCAGACAGAGGGAAGCAAATTATTGTTTGTGGGGATTTCAAACTGGATTTTCTGAAAGATTCCGTACCTCCCATGCAAGTTGGCCCGGATTCACATTCCCAGCAGGGTTGGAGATTTTCTCCGCTCATGGACTGGGTGTTGTGTTGTTCTCATCATTTCATCCTCATCATTCATGGGCAAGTTGCCCAATGTGGCGTTGAATGAAATAAGACTTTCATTGGGCAACCGATCTAGAAACAGTGAAACATTATAAAACTGCTGCACTGTACTGAGAAACGTTATTAAAAGTCCAGAAGTATGTGCATTATGTCTGAGATTAGCACATCTGATAATATAATTAGGCTAAAACAATTTGGAATATTGTTAAAAGGGAAACTGGGCAACCAATAGCACAGGAAATGAAAAGTTTGTTAACAAGAAGTCAAAAGTAGAAAACTTTTTTAATACTCATTTTTTAAGTGTTGTAGAGAAAATAGAATCCAGCTATTCATTAGAATTGACAAGGCAATATATGGAAGAGGCAATACCAACACAATTTGATAAAATTGAAATTCTACCCACTTCTCCTACTGAAATAAGGAAAATAATTAATCCAGTAAAAGTAAAAGCTCACATGAAATTGATGCATATTTCAACAGAGTATTAAAAGGTTGTTCCCAACAGGTAAGTAGGATTCTCAGCCACATACGTAGTGGCTCACTGAAACAGGCCATTTTTCCAGACAGACTGAAATATGCTATTGTTAAACTATTGCATGAAAAAGGGGATAGGTCTGATGCTAACAGTTACTGCCCAATCTCACTTCTGACAGCTTTAATCAAAATTATTGAAAAATTAATGTATTCAACAGTAGCTTCTGTAACAATGAAGTAATAATGAAATGTCAGTTTTGGTTTTTAGAAAGGCTTTTCAACAGAAAGTGCTGTATATGTTTTCACTGATCTAATATTAAATGGACTGAATAACCAAACATCATCCATTGGGATATTTTGTGATCTCTCAAAGGCTTTTGATTGTGTGGATTATGAAATTCTTCTACATAAGCTTAAGTACTGTGATACAAGTGTGACAGTGCACAAATGGCTTAATCCATATACAACTGGAAGAATGCGGAAGGTAGAACTTAACAGTACAGACAGTTTGCAAAAATCGGGATAACACCATTGATAATATAGACTATGAACACACGTCTGTCACTAAGGTAGAATATTCAAAATTTCTGGGAGTGTGCATTGATGAGATACTGAATTGTTAAGAAACACATCGATGATCTGCTGAAATGGTTAGGTGCAGCTACCTATGCTATTAGGGTCATTGCAAATTCTGGTGATAAACACGGCAGTAAATTAGCCTATTATACCTATTTTCATTCACTGCTTTCATATGGCATGATATTTTGGGATATTTCATCATTAAGAGAAAAAGTATTAATTGCACAAATTAATCAGAATAATAGCTGGAGCCCATCCAAGATCACTTTACAAACATTTATTTAAGGAACTCAGGATATTCACAGTACCTTCCAATACATATATTCACTTATGAAATTAGTTATTAATAACTCATCCCACTTCAAAAATAACAGCTAAGTGCACAGCCACAACATCAGAAGAAAGGATGATCTTCACTGTTCTGGGTTAAACCTGACTTTGGCACAGAAAGGGGGTGAATTATGCTGCCACAAAAATCTTTGGTCATTTGCCAAATAGCATTAAAAGTTTGACAGATATCCAACCAACAACAAAACTTATTCTAAAGTGACACGTTCAACGTCATTACGAAACGTCGTTTTCATGATCTATGCAACAAATACTAAAATATGTATGTCCTTAGGATGGCCGTAGGTGGTGTTTCAATCCGTCTTCTCTAGCTACCTTTAGGACTTTCAGAATGCAAAAGAAAGCCATGATATTCATTAAAGCAAGTAAAACTACAGACTCCTACAAAATCCATTTCCAAACCGCTGGAGATGCTAACGCTGTTTTGATTGTGTATTTTCGACACTGTTAAATTCGTTTTCAAAAACGGGACAGACAGGGCCACCGATTGCAGACTAAAGAAAAACTGAAATTCACAGACCTGCATGTGTTACGTGCAAATACACAATTTAGTCAAGAGGAAGCATTCCACATTGGCTTTCAGCTGGTCAATAACATTCTCAAAAGTATCTGCACCAAGTCTCTTGACGACGACAACAACTCTGGAAATATACGTAAACATTAAAAAAAAAAGTCCTGTTGCAGTGTATGAAAAATCAGATGCTAAGGCAAAATAGATAAAGATATACATCTCCGGCGTCAATGTTCTGAGGGTCAGTTAAGGTTATTTCTTTTAGCATGTCACTTCTCTTTCACAAACATTAAGTCAAAACTTGATTACACCATCAATGAGTTTGTCTGACGTTTCACATTTGTTTGTAAAATTTAAAAATTACGACTAGAGGGTTTTAGCGTTTAGTTGCAATTAATCGAGCTTGTTCTGATAATCGATTTTACTTAATCGATCAGCCTCACGAGTAATTATTTCAATGATTCCTTTTTTGTTTTAAAGTCTGTTAAATGTTGACTTGCTATTTACACATTGATTTATGTATATCTGCGATTGATGTTTACGCGTAAAGTTTAAACAGTTTTAGAACATTTCAGACAAGTCGTTTTTAAAGTCAATAACACCATGTGAAACAACCTAATGGCTTATGAAAATATGATTCATTACTATTTGAATATGAGCTGATGGCACTTTCAAATAGTATAGTTATGATACTTTAACGAAAAGGACTTGTAGTCCGGGGTGATATATTACAATACAGCATCACCGGTCTATTGCGGTCTAACTGTGTTGGTGAGGCAGTAAATTTCCATAGGGCAGTGACTGCGTCACTGCAATTCACTTTGGAGGTGTGGCGGTGGGACTTACAGTCCCGTACCACTCTCTGACGGTGATAGTATTACTTGAGTCAGGCAGAAAATTTTGCCCAAAACATCATTGCGAACTTTGTAACAACAGATAAATATTGTAACTGCGAGAGAACAGCAGCACCTCCAATATGAGCTGAAGGCTCTAAGTTTCTGGAAAATCGCTTAACTTACGGCTAACAAATGGAATAAAATCATTTTTAGAAAAAAAAATCCCTATATCTGGATACTATATGAAAAAAGAAACATTTTATTTAGAAATTACTTGACAGCTAACTGCAACATCTGCGAAAATAAATATCTTATTCATAATATTATTTTAATATCACAGAAACCAGATGGCAGTTATAAGAGTTGAGGGGCATGAAGTGAAGCAGTAGTAGGGAAGGGCGTGAGACAGGGTTGTAACATATCCCCAATGTTATTCAATTTGTATATTGAGCAAGCAGTAAAGGAAACAAAAGAAAAATCGGAGTAGGAATTAAAATCCATGGAGAAGAAATAGAAACTTTGAGGTGCGCCGTTGACGTTGTAATTCTGTCAGACACGGCAAAGGACCTGGAAGAACAGTTAAACGAAATGGATGCTGTCTTGAAAGGAGGATATAAGATGAACATCAACAACAGCAAAACGAGGATAATGGGATGTGGTCGAATTACGTCGGGTGATGCTGAGAGAATTAGATTAGGAAATGAGACACTTAAAGTAGTAGATGAGTTTTGCTATTTGGGGAGCAAAATAACTGATGATGGTCGAAGTAGAGAGGATAAAAATGTAGACTGGCAATGGCAAGGAAAGCGGTTCTGAAGAAGAGAAATTTGTTAACATCGAATGTAGATTTAAGTGTCAAGAAGCCGTTTCTGAAAGTATTTGTATGGATTGTAGCCATGTATGGAAGTGAAACATGGACAATAAATAGTTTAGACAAGAAGAGAATAGAAGCTTTAGAAATGTGGTGCTACAGACGAATGCTGAAGGTTTGATGGGTAGGTCACAAAACTAATTAGGAGGTATTGAAGAGTATTAGGGAGAAGAGAAATTTGTGACACAATTTGACTAGAAGAAGGGATCGGTTGGTAGGACATGTTCTGAGGAATCAAGGGATCGCCAGTTTAGTATTGGGGGGAAGTGTGGAGGGTAAAACTCGTAGAGGGAGACCAAGAGATGAATACACAAAGCATATTCAGAAGGATGTAGATTGCAGTAGGTGCTGACTGGGAGATGAAGAAGCTTGCGCAGGATAGAGTAGCATGGAGAGCTGCACCAAACCAGGCTCTGGACTGAAGACAACAACAACAACAACATTTTAATATTCCTATGAGAATTCAAACTATTTATCTTTGTAGTTTCAAAAGAATCAAAGCCAAATATGTTCTCATAAACGTATGATTGTAGTTCTGTAAAGGTCACTGGTCACGTATCCGAGCAATACATAGCAGGCAAAGCACATGTTCCATGAACGGGAATGTCTTGTCCATTACAAGCCGTCAGTTGTGTGCTAGTTTTAGACAGTTCATATGTGTGGCAATTGAGCAATGTGACAGCCCCCCATCCCCCACCGCCCTTGTCCAACTGAAATTTCACACGTTTCCCACAAAAAAGTAGGTAAATGAATAAAAAGTTCATTTGACTGACGTATCACTGACGAAACTGCACGCCTGGTAGTTGCAGATTTGAAATATACTGCATTAACGACGTGGGCCTTGTGACGAGTTTTTAGTGAGTGGGCCGAATTCTGACGTTTGTTCCGTTGCAAACATATGGATTGCGCATGTTCTTTCCTACCACAAGCTTGGCGGGAGGGGCAGTATTGGCATTTGTGCCGTGAATAACACCTAGGGCAAGGCTTAATTCTGTTCGTTTGTGTAGCCCCATGTTTAGCGAACTGCTTACGCTGTGTGGAACGTTTTTTACTCGATGTGCCCAGCACACGCCGCGGTGCGGAAACGGGAGATTGCAACTAAAGACTAAACCCGACAAATAGCAGGCTTCTCAAATGTATGAGCCGACAAGACACCGGAATCGTACTGATCCAAGATTTGCACTACTTGCTGAAATGATGGCTCTGACCGTTTCAAAATTTGTTCTCTGAATTTGACATCAGGTGCGTTGTACATGATCACATCACACAACATAACATCTGAATATAAAGCATTGCAAGCAGATTTGAATTTGCATTTCCTTGTGATACCCTGCAAATCTGTTGCCCACTTGTGATAAGATTTATCTGACGGTTTTTTGCAATTAAAGAACTGATCGAGCTGCTACCACATTCACTTGTTGGTCATAATAGTTAGTTAGAGAGGCTTTGATTTTACCCGCTATGACTCTTCCTGTTTGGTTTGAGTAAATCGAAGAACACGCAAATAATAATAATTAATGATAATAGTGTGGTGTCACCGCCAGACACCACACCTGCTAGGTGGTAGCCTTTAAATCGGCCGCGGTCCGTTAGTATACGTCGGACCCGCGTGTCGCCACTATCATCTAGACCGAGCGCCGCCACACGGCAGGTCTGGAGAGACTTCCTAGCACTCGCCCCAGTTGTACAGCCGACTTTGCTAGCGTTGGTTCACTGACAAAATACGCTCTCATTTGCCGAGACGATAGTTAGCATAGCCTTCAGCTACGTCATTTGCTACGACCTAGCAAGGCGCCATTATCATTTGCTATTTATCTTGTGATGCATGTACCGTCAGACCGATGTTCACCAATTATGGATTAGAGTTAAGTATTCCAACAGCTACGACCTCTTTTGCTAAAGTATAACTCCCTTAAATGTTCCAGACCTCACGCCAGCCTGCGTGAGCTTAAACGCGTGCCTTTCGGCTACCAATCATAGTGGCTTGGCTGTCTTGCCAAGTCACAACAAATAGTATGTGGTCAGTTTATAGAAACTTTGCGCGCTTGATAATGGCTTTTTGCGTAAGGTCCGTTCATTCTAAATTGACCATGATTTTATTGAAAATATCGGACTTCGTAGTTTGAATAATTCCAAAGTTTTAGTTCGCTCTGGACCTTTGATATAATTTGTAACACGGATCCTTTAGCCTTGCCAAGAAGCCGTTTAGTTGAAACAATACCTTGTGACATAAATGAAACACAAAATTAAGTGATATCACTGTATTCACAAAATATTATACTAAATTAACCATACAGACACTTACATAAATTCTGTTGCTGTGTGCAGCTATGAGTACGCTTAGTGAGATTGCGCCTCGATATATTAATGACGGTGTGCCCAATAATTGTCCGCAGCGATGGCAGATTCGTCAAATATTTCTGTAATAGGTGGCAGATTATCTGATTCCCTTCCCTCAGCTCTCGTAGATTTGTCGTCGAAACGTATAGCTTGGAGAATTGTGTGGAACCTCATCGATGCAATAAAGAAATCCGGTGCAGTCCCATCAGTGGGCCATAACTCGTCAGTATTGACATGCTGTGCCTTTTTCACTCCTGCGAGATATAATACACCAAAGAAAGCAGACAATTCTTCAAAATCTGTCCGTGGGCAGTCTCGAGCACTCTGTGAATAGGATGCTGCCATTCTGTCAAGTTCTTGGTTTGTATATTCCAAAATGCTGCCAGTTACACTATCTGGAAAAAATAATTTCCACCACTCCAAAATTGTTTCCAGATTTTTTGCAACACCCTTCACACCTGGAAGCTGTCTTACAATATTCTGATGGGCAATATCTGCTGGAGGACCGTGTTGCTTCAACTATTCTGTTATTCCATTCTTCCCCAAAAAAGGTTTCACGATCTGTATATTGAGAAACAGCTGTAGCAGAAGTATCAGATTTGCTGTCTGACTAATATATTGCGGTATTGATCTCTTCATGCTCAGAGTGTGGTTCGGTATCTGATGACGGACTCTCTATGTAAAAATCCTCCTCTAGTGGTTCATCTAGCCACATCAGTATCTGTTCATCTGACATGACTTCTTCCCTGAACATTTTTATATATTTTCATATCCGACAGAGAATTTCATGTACTCTGTATAAACAATTGTTTCATTCAGTTCGTAAAACCTAGTATGAATACTTACTTTTCTTATAAAAGACGTAAACTTTCAGGAGAAAACAAATGAACACAGCCACAGAATAAAAGTGAAGCAAGGCGTTATTGTACGAAAGCAGAAGTAATTGTTATGTGAAGACTCCCGTGTTAGAAAAAAATCTAACACTGCGTACCATTTCAAATAATGGCACAACTAGCAAGCTATTGTTGAAATTTGACTGTCGAGTCACAGATTAATTGAAGCACGGGATATGAAAGAAAGCATTTCTAGATCTTCAGTTCATTAGCTTTGAAATGAGCTGGAATATTTAACTAAAACAATAAATGTTAGATTTTTTCTAACATCACGAAGGATCGCGAGTTAAAACAAAATACATTTCATTATTAGGCATTGTCTGTCAACGGCCTTGCTGCAGTGGATACACCGGTTTCCTTCAGATCACCGAAGTTAAACGCTGTCGGGCGTGGCCGGCACTTGGATGGGTGACCATCTGGGCCGACATACACTGTTGCCATTTTTCGGGCTGCACTGAGTCTCTTGTTGCCAATTGAGGAGCTACTCGACTGAATAGTAGCGGCTCCGGTCAAAGAAAACCATCATAATGACCAGGAGAGCGGTGCGCTGCCCACATGCCTATCCTATCCGCATCCTCAGCTGAGGACGACACGGCGGTCGGATGGTCCCGATGGGCCACTTGTGGCCTGAAGACGGAGTGCAGTGCATTAGTACAAAATTTTAAATGTCTTTCTGTTTCAGATTAGCGGTCCTTGTATGATGTGTCCTCCTTCGCAGTTCATATGCAGGGAGGTCCATTGATCGTGACCGGGCCAAATATCTCACTAAATAAGCGTCAAACGAAAAAACTACAAAGAACGAAACTTGTCTAGCTTGAAGGGGGAAACCAGATGGCGCTATGGTTGGTCCGTGTTTTAGTTGGACCACTTATTCGCTTTGTGATAGATGGCGCTGTAATAGTCACAAACATATGGCTCACAATTTTAGACGAACAGTTGGTAACAGGTAGGTTTTTAAATTAAAATACAGAACGTAGGTACAGTTGAACATTTTATTTCGGTTGTTCCAATGTGACTCATGTACCTTTGTGAACTTATCATTTCTGACAATGCATGCTGCTACAGCGTGATTACCTGTAAATAAAACATTAATGCAATAAATGCTCAAAATGATATCCGTCAGCCCCAATGCATTAGGCAATACGTGTAACGACATTCCTCTCAACAACGAGTAGTTCGCCTTTCGTAATGTTCGCACATGCGTTGACAATGTGCTGACGCATGTTGTCAGACGTCAGTGGATCACGATAGCAAATATCCTTCAACTTTCCCCACAGAAAGAAATCTGGGGACGTCAGATCCGGTGTACGTGCGGGCGACGGTATGGTGCTTCGACGAACAATCCACCTGTCATGAAATATGCTATTCAATACCGCTTCAACTGCACGCGAGCTATGTGCCGGACATCCATCAAGTTGGAAGTACATGGCCATTCTGACATGCAGTGAAACATCTTGTAGAAACATCGGAAGAACATTATGTAGGAAACACCATACATTGCACCATTTAGATTGCCATCGATAAAATGGGGGCCAATTAACCTTCCTGCCATAATGTCTCACCAAACATTAACCCGCCAAGGTCGCTGATGTTCTACTTGTTGCAGCCATCGTGAATTTTCCGTTGCCCAATAGTGCATATTATGCCGGTTTACGTTACTGCTGTTGGTGAATGACGCTTCTGTCGCTAAATAGAACGCATGCAATAAATCTGTCATCGTCCCGTAATTTCTCTTGTGCTCAGTGGCAGAACTGTACATGACGTTCAAAGTCGTCGCCATGCAATTCTTGGTGTATAGAAATATGGTACGGGTGCAATCAATGTTCATGTAGAGTTCTCAACACCAACGTTTTTGAGATTCCTGATTCTCGCGCAATTTGTCTGCTACTGATGTGCGGATTAGCTACGACAGCAGCTAAATCACCTACTTGGGCATCATCATTTGTTGCAGATCGTGGTTAACGTTTCACATGTGGCTGAACACTTCCTGTTTCCTTAAATAACGTAACTATCCGGCGAACGGTCCGGACACTTGGATGATGTCGTCCAAGATACCGAGCAGCATACATAGCACACGCCCGTTGGGCATTTTGATCACAATAATCATACATCAACACGATATCGACCTTTTTCGCAATTGGTAAACGGTCCATTTTAACATGGGTAATGTATCACGAAGCAAATACCGTCCGCACTGGCGGAATGTTACGTGATACCACGTACTTATACGTTTGTGACTATTACAGCACCATCTATCACAAATCGAAAAAAGTCGTCCAACTAAAACATTCATATTTCTTTATATACTACACGGATATGTAATAAAAGTGGGGGTTCCTATTTTTTAAAAAACGCAGTTGATATCTTTTTGACCTATGGTAGCGTCATCTAGTGGGCCAATCATAGCGCCATCTGGTTTCGTTCTTTGTAGTTTTTTCGTTTGTTCTTATTTCCTGCGATATTTGGCCCGGTCACGATCAATGGACCACCCTGTAACTGAAGAATATTTGCTATCGTGATCCACCGACAACGTCTGACAACATGCGTCATCGCATTGTCAATGCATACTTGTTGTTGAGCGGAATGTCGTTAAACGCATTGCCAAATGCATTGAGGTTGACAGACATCATTTTGAGCATTTATTGCATTAATGTTTTATTTACAGGTAATCACGCTGCAACAGCATGCGTTCTCAGAAATGATAAGTTCATAAAGGTACATGTGTCACACTGGAACAACCGAAATAAAATGTTGAAACATATCATCTACGTTCTGTTTTTTAATTTAAAAAACTTACCTGTAACCAACTGTTCGTCAAAAATTGTGAGCCATATGTTTGTGACTATTACAGCGCCATCTATCACAAGGCGAAAAAGTGGTCCAACTAAAACATTCATATTTCTTTACGTACTACACGAATACGTAATAAAAAATGGGGATTCCTATTTTTAAAAAAAACGCAGTTGATATCCGTTTGATCTATGGCAGCGCCATCTAGCGGGCACTCTTCAAGCTAGATGAGTCTCGTTCTTTGTATATTTTTCGTTTGACGCTTATTTCGTGAGATATTTGGCCCGGTCACGATCAATGGAACATCCTGTATAATATACACAATAATAGCACAAAGGTGAGCATTGTTTTGGTATGAAACTTCCTGGCAGATTAAAACTGTGTGCCCGACCGAGACTCGAACTCGTGACCTTTGCCTTTCACGGGCAAGTGCTCTACCATCTGAGCTACCGAAGCACGACTCACGCCCGGTACTCACAGCTTTACTTCTGCCAGTATCTCGTCTCCTACTTTCCAAACTTTACAGAATCTCTCCTGCGAACCTTGCAGAACTAGCACTCCTGAAAGAAAGGATATAGCGGAGACATGGCTTAGCCACAGCCTGGGGGATGTTTCCAGAATGAGATTTTCACTCTGCAGTGGAGTGTGCGCTGATATGAAGTACTGGGCGTGAGTCGTGCTTCGGTTGCTCAGATGGTAGAGCACTTGCCCGCGAAAGGCAAAGGTCCCGAGTTCGAGTCTCGGTCGGGCTCGCAGTTTTAGTCTGCCAGGAAGTTTCATATCAGCGCACACTCCGCTGCAGAGTGAAAATCTCGTTCTGGAAACATCCCCCAGGTCGTGGCTAAGCCTAAGCCATGTCTCCGCTATATCCTTTCTTTCAGGAGTGCTAGTTCTGCAAGGTTCGCAGGAAAGATTCTGTAAAGTTTGGAAGGTAGGAGACGAGATACTGGCAGAAGTAAAGCTGTGAGTACCGGGCGTGACTCGTGCTTCGGTAGCTCAGATGGTAGAGCACTTGCCCGCGTAAGGCAAAGGTCCCGAGTTCGAGTCTCGGTCGGGCACACAGTTTTCATCTGCCGGGAAGTTTCATGTCAGCGCACACTTCGCTGCAGAGTGATAATCTCATTCTGGATTGTTTTGGTAGTTTGCCTAACGTAATTATTATTGCATATCGACGTCACTGTACACAGATTTGACAACTGATATGTGGGCATGTTCACTCGTATCACTGTTTATTTTCACCGATAACACTGTTCTTCTTAGGTCACGCGTCGCGTAATTGAAGACCAGTGGATTTCCATCACACAACATAAGTTCCGTGAAGGCATGGGTGCAAGACTTCGGATGGCAAACTGCTGGCATTGATCTTCGATTTGTCCAGGTAAGAGGGGCTGCTGTATTCCGAGAACAATACATTCCCTGAAGTCCCATCCAAAATTCCTCCACCCGTGGAGTTGTCTTCAGTGCTTTTGTGTGTCACGACCGTAGGTCCAGTATTGTACCAGTTCTTTAGTATGCACAGTTACATTGTGGTAAATGTCATTAGGTGATGCACTACAAATGTTATTGCACTTCACATGCAGAGTTCCATCGCGCTCACACTTCAAATGGCGACGTACAAAGAATGTTATCAAGTTTTTTACATAATTATTTCATCGCGATCATTCTCGTAGCGATATATGAAGAACAGTTTTAACAATTTTGCACACGTACTTCATCGCGGTTACAGACATTGCGATGTATGTAGAATATCTTTAAAGCAGTCTCTTTCACGTAAATCTCGTGGTTTACACAGTTTTATACATATTACAAATTCTGATCACATTTACATACCAACATATTACATTTTGCTTTACACCAATATAGATAATTATACATAAATTACATCTTGGGTTTATATGGAATATAAGTATTTACATAATTTTATAGACATTACAGATTTTTGAACCAAATCTTGCATTCGCGCAAGGAGGTCACCTGAAATTGGAAAGAATAGACACAACATCTGGATACATCAGCAAACGAGCCCAAGCGCACATATACTAATGGACAAACGTCTAATTGCTTTAGACGTTTGTCCATTAGTAGATGTGAAACAAACCTACAGAATTCTGGAGTTACGAATGCGTGTAGAGCGTGTATATGGCCTTGGCTTCAAAAAACATGTGCTATGCAGTATGAAGTGCATCTAATCCGTTCCTAGGTGATAGTGTTTGGTTGATGTGTGGTTTTATGTATACGTCAATCAGTCATGAATAGTCCTTGACCGACGCTACAGTTAGTCAATAATGTTGTCTCAAAAATATTCTCATCGCACTTGTGTAAATGTCGTCATAACATTTGCGTTAAAATTTAGGCTGATGTTGTTTATGTACGTTCGGCGAAGTCGAAATCTCTTCTTTCTTCTTCTGCTACTGGCTGGATCAGCTGAAATAAAATTTCTTATTCAACCTTATTTCCCTGCAGTAGTACTGAGAGGGCTCTGAGCACTATGGGACTTAACATCTATGGTCATCAGTCCCCTGGAACTTAGAACTACTTAAACCTAACTAACCTAAGGACATCACACAACACCCAGCCATCACGAGGCAGAGAAAATCCCTGACCCCGCCGGGAATCGAACCCGGGCGTGGGAAGCGAGAACGTTACCGCACGACCACGAGATGCGGGCGGTACTGAGAGGTACGTGTGTTTTATAAATATACTCATTGCTAACAGATATATGTTTACTACTTAGAATGAAATACTCTTGTCGATGAGAGTAAGGCCCAATGATTCTATTTGTGTTTATGTTCTGCAACAGGTATGCGCCAGGATACTGTATGTTGACAATTACATATGGACCGTCGTACAGCAGACGCCACTTCGCATTGCGCCGTTTTAGTGCAGAAGATTTGTGGTAAGTACGCAATAGTACATGTATGCCTACCTTTAATTCATGCTTTTGCTTAATAGTACTAGAACAGTATCTGTTTCTTGCATTAGCATGCTGCGTCAGCGTGTTTAGTACTTCTCTTACCTTTTCATCATGCGGCAGCTGCTGAGGTGAAATCTTTGGCAGCGCATCGCTCCACTCATTTGATTCTTTGCGGTCGAACATAAACTCGTTAGGTGTATAGGTTGTGTCATATACAGGGTGCGTCAAAAAATGTATACACACTTTGAAGCGTCATAGAAAATTTATTTCCCGTTCTACAATGTTAAATTTCTGGAGATGGAAAGCTTAAAGTCCCATTGGAAAAATAAATGTACTTTCCAAATGTGATTAATGTTCAAACTGGTGGCCTTCAGCATCAATACATTTCTGAGTACGAGTCACCACTGACTCCGTGCATCATATCAAAGTGTCCAATGAGATTTCTGCACACACCGCCTGAATCTCATTCCAAAGTGTGTCGAGGTTACATGGTTTACGTTTGTACACCTCATCTTTTACTGTGCCCCATAAGAAGAAATCCAGCGGCGTGGGGTCTGGAGAGCGTGCAGGAAACTCGATTAGTCCCCTGCGTCGTATCCACTGGCCTGGCACATTGTGATCCAGGTATGCTCGTACGTCCCTATGATAGTGCGGGGGGGGGGGGGGGGGCATCTTGTTGGGAATAAAACTCATCATTGCTGTATAATGCAAGAATGTCAAGGAATATGGAGTCAGCAAGCATTTTTAGATACGTTTCTCCAGTAACAGTACCTTCAAAGCGGAAAGGCCCAATGAGTCCCCTTGCAGACAAACCACACCACACATTTACACCACGCAGCCTTTTTAACTATTGACAGTTCCATTGAGTTTGAATTGGGCTTCATCCGACCAAATTATGCTACCCATAAATCTTAGTTCACATCTCACCATCTCCTGTTGCAGTTACTGCCTTGCCACTGCTACCACCTGTTGAAGAAACATAACATTACTTTCTCACAGATATTTAACCTTGTAGAACGGGAAATAAATTGTCTATGACAGTTCAAAGTCTGTATACATTTTTTGACACACCCTGTATATTCAGATTGTTGTGAACTTCTTCAAATAGTGAGAGATAACTTACCCAATTAGAATGCTGCGTTGGTATATATGTCCTCATGAATCTGTTCACTTCTCTGGAAATTCGTCCAGTAGGATTAGATTGTGGGCTAAACTTGGGGACAAAGAAGCTCTTAATGCCATTGTCCTTCAAGAATTTATGCCACTTGTACGCTGTGTAACACTCGGAGTTACCAGATAAAATTGCCTTGTATTTTCCCACGTGAGGAATGTAGTCAAGTGAGAATCGGCTGAGGACTGCATTAGCAGTTGCCGATTTTATGGCGTACAGCCTAACATGTTTAGAAAATACGTCATAAAATGCTAAAATTTACTTCACACCATCACTAATTGCTGGATGTGGACCACTTATGTCCGTACTTACTATCTCCAGAGATTTGCTGGGTAGTATGGAATGTAGATCTGTCTTTGAAGATAGGTTCTGAGGTTTAGATTTCTGACAACGTATGCACGTTTTAAATACACTGTGAATTTTTCGTCTCATATTAGCGAAGCAACAATACATGCTAAGTTTTGCAAGGCACTTCTTCATTCCATAATGTCCCCAAACTAAGGGTGTGTGCCAGATTAAGTAGTGTTCCGAGTCCTTGGGAATACATAGACACCAGTCAGAGTCATGAGGATGACGACGATAGAATAACACATCATTATGTATTAGGTAACGGGTAGACAGTGGATGGTCAGATCGGTCTATGACTAAAGTTCTTACCTTGTTCCAGTGCAGTTCAGATTTCTGTAAAGCTGCCTTATTTCTACACAAAGCAATGTAATATTGGTAACATTGTTTATCATGCATTAGGAGTACTCTGTAGTCATTGACATTATCAAGCTCAGTTTTAGAATCCTCCATGCCTTGTGGAAGACGGGACAAAGCATCAGCAATTATGTTGTCTTTAATGTATTCAATCTCAAATGAGTAATTCTGCAGAGATAAAGCCCAGAGTGATAATCTAGGAGGAACTAACTTACATGTTAACAAAAATGTCAGAGCACTTGCCCGCGAAAGGCAAAGGTCCCGAGTTCGAGTCTCGGTCGGGCACACAGTTTTAATCTGCCAGGAAGTTTCATATCAGCGCACACTCCGCTGCAGAGTGAAAATCTCATTCTGGAAACATCCCCCAGGCTGTGGCTAAGCCATGTCTCCGCAATATCCTTTCTTTCAGGAGTGCTAGTTCTGCAAGTTTCGCAGGAGAGCTTCTGTAAAGTTTGGAAGGTAGGAGACGAGGTACTGGCAGAAGTAAAGCTGTGAGTACCGGACGTGAGTCGTGCTTCGGTAGCTCAGTTGGTAGAGCACTTGCCCGCGAAAGGCAAAGGTCCCGAGTTCGAGTCTCGGTCGGGCACACAGTTTTAATCTGCCAGGAAGTTTCATATCAGCGCACACTCCGCTGCAGAGTGAAAATCTCATTCTGGAAAAATGTCAGAGCTTGGTGATCTGTATAAATTTTCGTGTGTTTTCCATACAAATAATAGTTTCTGAACACCCAGCCAATAGAAAGAGTTTCAAGTTCCGTGGTTGAATAAGTACGTTCACATTCACTTAAAGTACGGCTTGCAAATCCAATGATTTTTACCTGTTCCTATTCTCCATTCTTAACTACTTGAAATAGGTAACAAACCAAGCCACTGCATGACGCGTCACACGTCATACAAAAATCTAAACTAAAGTCTGGGTGGTCTAAAATGTTTGCATGTACCAATGCGTGCTTAATGTTATCAAAATCTTGCCGGCAGATCCATACCTGATTCTTGTTAAGTAAATCTAGGAGATGCTTACTGTTCGATAGTTGTGACAGGAAACGTCGAAAGAACAGAGTCCTAGAAATGACTTCAGTTATTTTTTAGTGCGAAAATTCCTAATAGCGTCCAACTTACCTGGATCAGGGCGTATACCTTGTGCATTAATTATTTGTCCAAGATACCTAAAACCGTGGTAGGAGACGAGATACTGGCAGAAGTAAAGCTGTGAGTACCGGACGTGAGTCGTGCTTCGGTAGCTCAGATGGTAGAGCACTTGCCCGCGAAAGGCAAAGGTCCCGGGTTCAAGTCTCGGTCGGGCACGCAGTTTTAGTCTGCCAGGAAGTTTCATATCAGCGCACACTCCGCTGCAGAGTGAAAATCTCATTCTGGAAACATCCCCCAGGCTGTGGCTAAGCCATGTCTCCGCAATATCCTTTCTTTCGGGAGTGCTAGTTCTGCAAGGTTCGCAGGAGAGCTTCTGTAAAATTTGGAAGGTAGGAGACGAGATACTGGCAGAAGTAAAGCTGTGAGTACCGGGCGTGAGTCGTGCTTCGGTAGCTCAGATGGTAGAGCACTTGCCCGCGAAAGGCAAAGGTCCCGAGTTCGAGTCTCGGTCGGGCACACAGTTTTAATCTGCCAGGAAGTTTCAAAAGTCCTTACACTCAGTTTGCTTTCGAAGTTCCTAATGTGGCCATCAGTATGGAAGTTATTACAACGGACAAGGACACGCCTTCTGCTCATTACAATGGTTACGCGTATCTTAAACAGAGGGAATCTAAAGAAGGTGTTGTTACGTGGATGTGCTGTCGCCGAAAAGCGGATCATTGCAAGGGAAAGCTGCTTTCGAAGAACGGAGAAGTGTTGAACGTATCAGAACATCTCTGTGGACCACCTGACGATGTGCTCTGGAAGTGAGAAAGCAAGTGGAAAGGGCGAAGAGGTCTCGAGAAGAAACTACTCAGTTGTCAGAGATATACGCGGATGAAATGGGAAATCTTCATAATAAAGGTTATGACTTTGTTACAGTGATGCCTAATTCAGAATCATCTACATCTATATCCATACTCCGCAAGCCACCTGACGGTGTGTGCCGGAGGGTACTTTGAGTACCTCTATCGGTTCTCCCTTCTATTCCAGTCTCGTATTGTTCGTGGAAAGAAGGATTGTCGGTATGCCTCTGTGTGGGCTCTAATCTCTCTGATTTTATCCTCATGGTCTCTTCGCGAGATATACGTAGGAGGGAGCAATATACTGCTTGACTCTTCGGTGAAGGTATGTTCTCGAAACTTTAACAAAAGCCCGTACCGAGCTACTGAGCATCTCTCCTGCAGAGTCTTCCACTGGAGTTTATCTATCATCTCCGTAACGCTTTCACGATTACTAAATGATCATGTAACGAAGCGCGCTGTTCTCCGTTGGATCTTCTCGATCTCTTCTATAAACCCTATCTGGTACGGATCCCACACTGCTGAGCAGTATTCAAGCAGTGGGCGAACAAGCGCACTGTATCCTACTTCCTTTGTTTTCGGATTGCATTTCCTTAGGATTCTTCCAATGAATCTCAGTCTGGCATCTGCTTTACCGACGATCAACTTTATATGATCATTCCATTTTAAATCACTCCTAATGCGCACTCCCAGATAATTTATGGAATTAACTGCTTCCAGTTGCTGACCTGCTACTTTGTAGCTAAATGATAAGGGATCTATCTTTCTATGTATTCGCAGCACATTACACTTGTCTACATTGAGATTGAATTGCCATTCCCTGCACCATGCGTCTCTGAAGAGAACCATGCGTCGTCGATGGAGTCAAGTGCGGGGGAACCAACAAGAGCCTACGAACTCTTATGAAATTGATCTTCATGAAGATCTATTAAAAATGGGAGATGGCACTAGTTTTCCTCTAGAAGACGTTAGATTAGAGGAGAGAATAATGATTTTTAGTGGAAGCAAGGGAAAAGAAAGTTTAGAAACATGTTCCCATTTTTTTATGGATGGAACATTTAAGAGCTGCAGCAAGCAGTTCGCACAAATCTACACCATACACGTAGACCTAGGAGGCCCCATTAAAGAAACAAACATTCTTCCTATTGTATTTGCGCTGCTCCCAAATAAGAAGAAAGACACATACGTTCGTCTGTTTCGTCTGATAAAACAGGCAGTCCCTGAGTGGTGTCCTAAAGAAGTGAATGTCGATTTTGAGGCAGCTGCGATATCGGCCATTTGCCAAGTTTTTCCCACAATTGAAATAAATGGATTCTATTTCCACATGAAGAATTTATGGAGGAGAATTAAAGTTCTCGGTCTAACTTAGGAGTACCGACAGAACGAGGATTTAAGACTTCACGTCAGCATGTGTGCAGCACTGGCATTTGTAAAACCGGAGGCCGTAAGCAATGGATGGATTGAGATTCATGCAGAAGCTCCTGATAACGGAAGGCTCTCATAATTTTTTGACTACTTTGTGGACAACAGGCTAGACAATGAATATATCCCAATAGAAATGTGGAACTGCTATGGAAAAAGGCAGTGAATGACGAATGCTGTTGAAGGGTGACACAACAAAATAAATAGTATTATTGGCAACCCTTACCCTAGAATCACCTATTTGGTGGAGTGCTTGAAAAAGGAAGCAGAGCTCATAAACTGCATGTACATGAAATTGGAAATGAATCTTGAAGGTAAGAAGAGGAAGAAGAAGTACTTGAAGCTGGACGACAGGATAGAGAGAATCGTAAAGAATTATGAAGAGACTGGCAACATTAGGCCTTGCTTGAAAGCCATTGCCCATATTCAGAAACTGGACTAAAATAAGTTAAAAATAATGCGTTAAAACTATGAATACCACTGAGACCTCGCAGATTACTGAGTTAAAATTACTAAAACATTGAAGCAGCATTTTAGGCGCTAATATTAAGTTGTAATTGTAAGTAGGGTGTACATTAGTTCAGCCTGTTTAGGCTGATTTTAAACACGCCAAAATGGTAAATGGTCATTTATCATTTTGACAGTTCAAAGCCTGTGCAAAGTGTGATGGGAATCAGCCTTTATTGTAAAAATTAAAGAATGTTTCAAGCCTCACAAAAGTATCCCTAAATAGCTTAACGATGCAACTAGCTGGTCCCAGCTAGGTTTACTAGCGCGTAATCAAGAAGTAGTGAATTAACGAAGCCAACATTAAACATCACTCAAAAGATCCTCCTGTAACCAGAATTTAAAGTTACATCTAATTTTTTTCAATAGCAATTTCCTTTTTAAGTAAGAGCTCCTACTGTTGTCACGTTAAGATAACTTTTTTCTACCTTCTAATATTATGGCCATACTATTAAATAATTGTGAGTTCTAAAATTATTTTCTTAAGCTTCAGAGTCGCAACTATCACCTAAAATATCATGCTTTGTTAAACTGATAGTATAAGCTTTTGTAAAAGAAAATGGGAACTGAACCTTTGTATTGGACCTAAAATTAACATCCCAAAACTGATGTGATCCTAAGGTTGACAATTTTGGCATCTCAAATATTTTTTAATTTGAGTTTAGCTGCAAACATTTATAGTAGATGTAAATCTATTTAAGTACATTTAGATATAGTCCTTTAAAAATTAAAATTCCTTACTAAATTGTTGATTATCTTTAAACAGGCCAGTAAAAGCAACTGAAACTAGGCAAGGAGCTACTACTGAAAATTAATTGTTATTGAAGAACATCAGAAACGTATTAGACCTACTTTTCGTATACATTAGGGACTTTTTGAAAAGATATTTGGTGATTTCCTCTGTCACTGACAGTTCAGGCACCTCTGTAACATCAGTTATTTGATAGTACAATTTGATTTGCTTCGCAACACCAGCCATATCTACTTCTATACTATGTTTGCAGCTGTTCTCATTTCGAATTCTGGAATATTGACTTCGTCTTCTTCGGTGAAGGAATTTCGGAAAACTGCATTTAGTAACTCCATCAGTAACATTACCGTCACTGTCGCGCAGTAAAGGTACTTACTGAGCCTTTCCGCTGGTTTACTTAGCATAGGACCAGAATCTCTTTGGATTTTCCGCTACATTTCTAGTGGGAGTTTCGTTGTGGAAACTATTAAATGCATCTCGCATTGAAATGCCCACCAAATTTCGAGCCTCGGTAAAACTTCGCCAATATTGGAGATTTTGCTTTCGTCTAAATTATACGTGCCTTTTTCGGTGCTCCTGCAGCAGCTTTCTGTCGTGTTTTGTGTACCATGGGGGATCAGTTCCGTCTCTTATTAATTTATTCGGTATGAATCTCTCGAGTGCTGTTGATACTATTTCTTTGGACTTAAGCCACATATGGTCTTCACTTACATAGTTTGGAAGGACTGGAGACTGTCTCTTAGAAAGAAGTCAACCGAATTTTTAGCTGCTTTTATAAATAGGTATATTTCGCGCTTAGTTTTGGTGAATTTCTTTGTTACCGAATTGAGCCCCGTTACGACTGTGTTCACTAATCCCTGTATCCGTCGTGATGCTCAGGATTATTTGTGGCTAAGAGGTCAAGTGTGTTTTCGTAACCATTTACAATTTGAATGGCCTCGCAAACTAATTGTTCAAAATAATTTTTAAAAAAGTATTTAGAACAATTTCAGAAGTTGCTTTCTATCTACTATAGGGTCTGATAATGTATTTTTGTCAACAAACGGAAGGTAGATTGAAGTCACTGCCAACCATGATTGTAGAATTGGGTTCCTATTTGTGATGAGACTCAAGTTTTCTTTGATCTGTTCAGCAACTGTTTCATCTGAGACTGGGGGTCAGTAAAGGGAGCCAGTTATTAATTTATTCCGATTGTCGAATGTAACCTCTGCCCATACTAAGTCACAGGAACTATCTGCTTCAAAGTCGCTGGTGAGCTGGAATACACATTACATTATTTTTCCGTAAGTTGTGCTTCTTGTTTTTGTAGTGCAGATCATTACTATTACGGCTTTTCGCTCCAAAACCTAGGATGCTTTTCTGTGACCCTGTAAATACCAGAGCTAAACAATGTAGAACAACAACGTACGTTACAAGAATAGCACTCTGTATTACTACATTTGCTTATTTCTTACATTTTAAAATTGTACGTCGACTTTAGATGACATGTCAATCATAGATGTTCTTATCTCTATTTACTGAACGTACGAGTATTTTCAGTCATGTTTTGAACATTGTCCCGCTACACTTTATTAACTAATGTTTCACCACAAGCGATATCGCATTTTAGAGAGTAAATTAATATAGAGTATGTCGTTCTTCTTTTCAAACATTCACATACACATTTAATCTTTCCTTGTTGTGTTTTGGGCATGCATTTGTAGTTATTAAAGTAGGTACAAATGCAGTGATCAAAAAGAAATGATTAGCGTACATTCGCATTCTCTTTACATCGTTCCTTTCTTGTCGCTCCCATGGCGATGGACTGTTTCTATCGCAATCAGTAAGCGTGAGAGGAAGATTTCGGAAAAGAAGTTCTGTATTTCGTCAAGATGTCGAAGAAGAAGGTCCCTTACGTACTGGTTGTATCGAGTAAGATGTGGAGACGGTGGTTTGAAAGCGGACAGAAGGTACATGTTGTATCGAGTAAGATGTGGAGACGGCGGTTTGAAAGCGGACAGAAGTAGTACGAGGAAGGGCGTCCCTTACCTGAGGGATCGCTACTTGGCGTAGGGGCAAGTGTAGCAAATGTCCGGCGTGGCAAATGTCCGGCATTCCTTGGACTAGCATGCTGATGTAAAAGTGCGATGTCTTACCTTGGATCCAAGTATGCAGTGTAGATTTCAGGTTTCATCAACGATTTCAATGGTTGATCTTTTTGTTTGGCATTTACAAATATTCAATGGCGATGGCTCGTCAGGTATGATCCTATTATTCATGCAACAAAGGAAAACAATGTAGCAAATACAAAAAAAGGCCCAGACACGAAGTCGCCAGTTTGATTTTTAGCCGCTCTGGCTTTTCCTGTCTGGTTTGAGTATATCGGAGAACAAGCAAATAATAATAATAATTAATGATAATAGTATGTGATCAGTTGACTTTGCGCGCTTATCAATGGCTTTTTGCGTAAGATCCGTTCATTGTAAATTGACCGTGATTTTATTGAAAATATCGGACTTCGTAGTATGAATAATTCCAAAGCTTTGGTTCATACTGGACATTTGATAAAATTTGTAACGGGGAACGTTGCCAAGACGCTGTTTGTTGTAACATTAGCTTGTAACACAAATGAAACACAAAATTAAGTGATTGGACTGTATTCACAAATATTATACTAAATTAACTATATAGACACTTACATAAATCCTGTTGCTGTGTGCAACTATGAGTACGCCTAGTGAGATTGCGTCTCGATATATATATATGAGAAGCCTGCGAAGTTTGGGAATAAGTGCACCAACTACACATATTTCACGCTTATGTACAAATGCAGACATCTAAATTTCTTTTCCTACGCTAATTTGCTTGCGCCAATAAAAACACTGCGCTCTCAAAGCAAAATATCATCTCTCAATACATCAAAGTTTTGCATCGTGGCTCTGACTGGCGTTGCACCCTGCCCAGTCACATTAACGTGGCCACCGCCTATTCCTACGTCAACGTGCAATAACCACTCACAGACGACACGTGGCAGCGCTAGCAGTGGAGGGTATGCAAAGCTTGACGTGGCATGCGGAATACAGAGCACTCGTTGTCGTAATGTGGAAACGGAGCAATTTACCTGACAGCCAAAATGGCGTGATTGTTGGCTTTTGAGACAAGGGTGGAACTATTTCCAAAGCAGCTATATTTGCAAAGTGTTTGGATACCGATGTGCTAAAATTATACTACACTACTGGCCATTAAAATTGCTGCACCAAGAAGAAATGCAGATGATAAACGGGTATTCATTGGACAAATATATTATACTAGTACTGACATGTGATTACATTTTCACGCAATTTGGGTACATAGGTCCTGAGGAATCAGTATTCAGAACAACCACCTCTGGCTGTAATAACAGCTTTGATACGCCTGGCCATTGAGTCAAACAGAGCTTGGATGGCGTGTACAGGTACAGCTGCCCATGCAGCTTCCACACGATACCACAGTTCATCAAGAGAAGTGACTGACGTATTATGACGAGCCAGTTGCTCGGCCATCATTGACCAAACGTTTTCAGTTGGTGAGAGATCTGGAGAATGTGCTGGCCAGGGCAGTAGTCGAACATTTTCTGTATACAGAAAGGTCCGTACAGGACCTGCAACATGCGGTCGTGCATTATCCTGCTGAAATGTAGGGTTTCGCAGGGATCGAATGAAGGGTAGTGCCACGGGTCGTAACACATCTGAAACGTAACGTCCACAGTTCAATGTGCCGTCAATGCGAACAAGAGGCACCCCATACCATTACGCTGGGTAATACGCCAGTATGGCGATGACGAAAACACACTTCCAATGTGCGTTCACCGCGATGTCGCCAAACATGGATGCGACCATCATGATGCTGTAAACAGAACCTGGATTCATCCGAAAAAAATGACGTTTTGCCATTCGTGCACCCCGGTTCGTCGTTGAGTACACCATCGCAGGCGCTCCAGTCTGTGATGCCGGGTCAAGGGTAACCACAGCCATGGTCTCCGAGCTGATAGTCCATGGTGCTGCAAACGTCGTCGAACTGTTCGTGCTGATGGTTGTTGTCTTGCAAACGTCCGCATCTGTTGACTCAGGGATCGAGACGTGGCTGCACGATCCGTTACAGCCATGCGGATAAGATACCTGTCGACTGCTAGTGATACGAGGCCGTTGAGATCCAGCGCGGCGTTCGGTATTATCCTTTTGAACTCATGGATTCCATATTCTGCTAACAGTCATTGGATCTCGACCAACGCGAGCAGCAATGTCGCGATACGATAAACCGCAATCGCGATAGGCTACAATCCGACCTTTATCAGAGTCGGAAACGTGATGATACTCATTTCTCCTCCTTACACGAGGCATCACAACAACGTTTCACCAGGAAATGCCGGTCAACTGCTGTTTGTGTATGAGAAATCGGTTGGAAACTTTCCTCATATCAGCACGTTGTAGGTGTCGCCAACGGCGCCAACCTTGTGTGAATGCTCTGAAAAGCTAATCACTTGCCTATCACAGCATCTTCTTCCTGTTGTTAAATTTCGCGTCTGTAGCACGTCATCTTCGTGGTGTAGCAATTTTAATGGCCAGTAGTGTATATATGAGAAGCTTGCGAAGTTTGGGAATAAGTGCACCAACTACACATATTTCGCGCTTATGTACATATGCAGACATCTAAATTTCTTTTCCTATGCTAATTTGCTTGCGCCAATAAAAACACTGCGCTCTTAAAGCCAAATATCATCTCTCAATACATCAAAGTTTTGCATCGTGGCTCTGACTGGCGTTGCACCCTGCCCAGTCACATTAACGTGGCCACCGCCTATTCCCACGTCAACGTGCAATAACCACTCACAAACGACACGTGGCAGCACTAGCAGTGGAGGGTATGCAAAGCTTGACGTGGCATGCGGAATACAGTGCACTCGTTGTCGTAATGTGGAAACGGAGCAATTTACCTGACAGCCAAAATGGCGTGATCAGTGGCTCTTGAGCCAAGGGTGGAACCATGTGTTCGGGTACCGATGTGCCAAAATTATACTATGTTGCCGCTATCCAAAACAGGCGCCAATGCAACTGTGGTGCACCACGGCACATGCATGACAGATGCGAACAGCGGCTGTCGAAACGTGTATGGGAGAATAGACATGCAAGGAGCTATCAACAGAGTCTCCTGAAGAACCATTCAGCGAACGTACCTGTGCATGGGGCTCTCGGCAGCTGCCTGGTTCGTGGACCCATGCTGACTACTGCTCGTTGGCGACAAAGACTGGAATTTACACACAACTACCACACTGTTTGTCCACTGAGTGGCGACCGGTGGCTTTTCAGGTGAACCATGTTCGAAAGTAAAGTTCTATGTACTGACTTAGCAGAAAATCCTAAGAAATTTTGGTCTTACGTCAAAGCAGTAGGTGGATCAAAACAAAATGTCCAGACACTTTGTGACCAAAATGGTACTGAAACAGAGGATGACAGACTAAAGGCCGAAATACGACATGTCTTTTTCCAAAGCTGTTTCACAGAGGAAGACTGCACTGTAGTTCCTTCTCTACATTGTCGCACAGATGACAAAGTGGTAGATACAGAAATAGACGACAGAGGAATAGAGAAACAATTAAAATCGCTCAAAAGAGGAAAGGCCGCTAGTCCTGATGGGATACCAGTTCGATTTTACACAGACTACGCGAAGGAACTTGCCCCCCTTCTTGCAGCGGTGTACCGTAGGTCTCTAGAAGAGCGTAGCGTTCCAAACGATTGGAAAAGGGCACAAGTCATCCCCGTTTTCAAGAAGGGACGTCGAACAGATGTGCAGAACTATAGACCCGTATCTCTAACGTCGATCCGTTGTAGAATTTTGGAACACGTATTATATGGTGTCACCGCCAGACACCACACTTGCTAGGTGGTAGCTTTTAAATCGGCCGCGGTCCGCTAGTATACATCGGACCCGCGTGTCGCCACTGTCAGTGATGGCAGACCGAGCGCCGCCACACGCCAGGTCTAGAGACAGATCCTAGCACTCGTCCCAGTTGTACAGCCGACTTTGCAAGGAACGGTTCACTGACAACTACGCTCTCATTTGCCGAGACGTTAGTTAGCATAGCTTTCAGCTACATTTGCTACGACCTAGCAAGGCGCCGTATTCAATTGATATTGAGATTCTATTAATGTATCATCAAGAGCGATGTTCTACAAATGTGGATTAAAGTTAAGTATTCCAGAAGCTACGTACTTTTCTTTATAGCATTCATTACGTATCTTGTTTCAGACCTCACGCCAGCCTGCGTGAGTTTAAGCGCGTGCCTTTCGGCTCCCTCTCATTGTGTCTAGGCTGTCTTGTCTAGACACAACATATTATGTTCGAGTATAATGACTTTTCTGGAGACTAGAAATCTACTCTGTAGGAATCAGCATGGGTTTCGAAAAAGACGGTCGTGTGAAACCCAGCTCGCGCTGTTCGTCCACGAGACTCAGAGGGCCATAGACACGGGTTCACAGGTAGATGTCGTGTTCCTTGACTTTCGCAAGGCGTTCGATACAGTTCCCCACAGCCGTTTAATGAACAAAGTAAGAGCATATGTACTATCAGACCAATTGTGTGATTGGATTGAAGAGTTCCTAGATAACAGAACGCAGCATGTCATTCTCAATGGAGAGAAGTCTTCCGAAGTAAGAGTGATTTCAGGTGTGCCGCAGGGGAGTGTCGTAGGACGGTTGCTATTCACAATATACATAAATGACCTTGTGGGTGACATCGGAAGTTCACTGAGGCTTATTGCGGATGATGCTGTGGTATATTGAGAGGTTGTAACAATGGAAAATTGTACTGAAATGCAGGAGGATCTGCAGCGAATTGACACATGGTGCAGGGATGGCAATCGAATCTCAATGTAGACAAGTGTAATGTGCTGCGAATACATAGAAAGATAGATCCCTTATCATTTAGCTACAAAGTAGCAGGTCAGCAACTGGGAGCAGTTAATTCCATAAATTATCTGGGAGTACGCATTAGGAGTGATTTAAAATGGAATGATCATATAAAGTTGATCGTCGGTAAAGCAGATGCCAGACTGAGATTCATTGGAAGAACCCTAAGGAAATTCAATCCGAAAACAAAGGAACTAGGTTACAGTACGCTTGTTCGCCCACTGCTTGAATACTGCTCAGCAGTGTGGGATCCGTACCAGATAGGGTTGATAGAAGAGATCGAGAAGATCCAACGGAGAACAGCGCGCTTCGTTACATGATCATTTAGTAATCGCGAAAGCGTTACGGAGATGATAGATAAACTCCAGTGGAAGACTCTGCAGGAGAGACGCTCAGTAGCTCGGTACGGGCTTTTGTTGAAGTTTCGAGAACATACCCTCACCGAGGAGTCAAGCAGTATATTGCTCCCTCCTACGTATATCTCGCGAAGAGACCATGAGGATAAAATCAGAGAGATTAGAGCCCACACAGAAGCATACCGACAATCCTTCTTTCCACGAACAATACGAGACTGGAATAGAAGGGAGAACCGATAGAGGTACTCAAAGTACCCTCCGCCACACACCGTCAGGTGGCTTGCGGAGTATGGATGTAGATGTGCCGTGGCGTGTATTGCCCTGAAGCAATCGTGGGAAGAGTCCAGGCCAGAGGTGGAAACCTTATTGTCTGATAAATTTTTTCATGTAATTCCCTGAATGATCTCGTCATTATGAAAGGCACAATGGATTAACACAAATATGCACCTATCCTTGTGGTCCAAGACCTCCCCTACATGCACTTTGTTATGTTTTCAACACAATGGTATTTACCAGTAGGACAATATAACCTATCATACAGATCACAGTTGACGTGCGTAGTTTGAAGAGCACCAGGATAAGTTTACCATACTCCCCTGGTCACCAAACTTGGCAGATTCAAACAAAATCGTCACTGAGGGATTTTCTCGGCTGCCCGCATCATGGATCTCCAACCAAGAAACCCACCGCCACTACAGTGACACTGAAGTTGGCATGGATTCACTCCCTGTTGGTACCAGGCAAAACCTCGTTCATTCTCTTCCTGTATGTCTCACAGAGGTCCATGCATCAAAAGGTGGTTAGTCAGGCTTTTAACAGGTTGAAACAGTTCTGTGGCTAGACCGTGTATCTAGTGAACCTGTCTGACGATTATTAGCTCCAAAAAACAACAACGCATCGTTCGTAGGGTGATCAGACTTTCTGTGATTTTCTCACCTTCTCCTCTGTTTCCTACAGTGTAAACACTTCAGGTACATTGCGAGGAATGGTAATGAACAAAGTCTAATTGTCTGCACACGATTCCACTCCCACAGGTGCAAACGATGTTTAACAACAACCATAGCCACTTTGACGCAATCTGGGTGAGAAAAATTAAACATGGGTCCTTATGAAGTCCGCTCATGGGAAAAAACTGTAGAACAGCAATGGAGATACAGATATGAAGGGTGGACAGTAACACTGATTGCTGGCCGAAGTGGCCGAGCGGTTCTAGGCGCTTCAGTCTGGAACCGCGCGACCGCTGCGGTCGCAGGTTCGAATCCTGCCTCGGGCATGGATGTGTGTGATGTCCTTAGGTTAGTTAGGTTTAAGTAGTTCTAAGTTCTAGGGGACTAATGACCTCAGAAGTTGAGTCCCATAGTGCTCAGAGCCATTTGAACCATTTTTAATACTGATTGTTATGAGGAACTTGTTACGAGAAAATGAAGAAGATCCTAGTAAGGTAGTACAACCAGCTATGGACGTCCATTAGTGGTCTCTGCTTGTAATATTAATGGAGTTTCACAGAAATTAGAAAGCAAATGCCTGAAATGTGGCACAACGATACCAATCCTACCAGTGAGTGACATATATACTGTGGGGGCCCTAGGTGCAAAAAGCGAAATGATGTATGAGCCGATCTTAGTCGCAGCAGGGTGAATGAAGAGGACCGAGATATTTCATCAGTAGTCGTATAGGATTAATTTTGAAGAAAATTATGTCCATTTGAGAAGAGGAGGAATTGAGACGACTATTAGCTTCAAAGGAAGCCTAGAAGGAGAGAGGTGGTACAATTGACAGATATGCTGGCTGACGTATTCGCTATTAGCAGCACCCAACACTATGAAGGCAAGTGCAGTGACACTGCATACATAACGATGGAGATGGAAGGGCAGAGGAAACGACATGATCCTGAACTGCCTGTCAGCCAGGACACAAGACAAAGGAAAGTATCAACAGTGTTTCTGAGATATCGCAGAGGCATAAGAAGATATTTTCTAACCAGACAATGATCATAACGACTGCAGAATGTAAGGTACATGCGAAGGAACAATACTTTTCGTACAGCTGTGCCCAATTCACCAAATCAAAGTACAAGACAGTAAAAATTTTGAAGATGTTGGAATCGGGGATAAGTGAGAGCTCAAAGAGTCAGTCTATGTCTACATCCGCTCTGCTCAAGCCACCTTACACTGTGTGGGGGACGGTACTTCTCCTATTCCAGTCGCAAGTGGGAAGAAGTCTCAGAGTGGGCTCGAATTCCTCTGATTTTAACTAAATTGTCTTTTCGCTAGATTTGCGTATGTGGAAGAAATACGCAGACTGACTCTTCTAGGAATGTATTCTCTCAGAATTTTGCAGGTAGACTGTGCGCCTCTCTTGCACCGTCTGCCACTTGAGTTGGTTGAGCATTTCCACAACATTTCCACGCCTACTGCACCAACCTCTAACGAAATGTTCTATTTTTCTTTGGATTTTCTCTCTTTCCTGTATCAATCCTCTCTAGTACGAGGGCTATGCCGAAAGTTTTTAGCAGAATGTGTAAAAAAAATTTATTTGCAAAAAAACGTTTACAACTTTTCAAAATACTCCCCATTAGCATGTATACATTTTTCCATTCTCTGAAACCACTTTGAAAATGTGTCAGTCCAAGCTTGTTTTGGGATGTCACTTAGTGCAGTCTTGTACACTGCAATGGCCTCTTCATCTGATGAAAACCGCTGCCCTCGAATTTTTTCCTTTGTCTTAGGGAACAGAAAGAAGCCACAGGGGGCCAGGTCAGGTGAATAGGGGGGATGGGGTAACACTCGCACTTTTTCCTTCTCCAGAAAGTCCATCGCTCTGGCAGCCCTGTGCGCAGATGCATTGTCGTGATGCAGAAAAAGGTGCCCACTCTTGGACTTTGGATGCTGTAACTTCCATGTGGCGATGACTTTTGGAAGACAATTGTTCACGTACCATTCAGCATTGACTGTACGACGTGTGTCCAAGGTCACAGAGGTGAGTTGCCCGATCTTTGTGAAAAAAAGTTGCCACCATCTTTTTTCCAGAGCTCCGACTTCGTCGAATTTTTGTGGATGGTTCCTCCCCTGGAAAGCACCACACAGAAGACTGTCTCTTCGTTTCAGGGTCATAAAGGTAGACCCACGTTTCACCACCTGTGTCGATACTGTAGGTGTCTTGGAACTTCCCTCCATTGAATTTTTCGAGCATGAAACGACACCAGTCCACTCTCGCCTCCTTTTGGCTTTCTGTCAGGGAATGTGGCACCCAACAGGCACATCTCTTAGTAAGGCCTAAGTGACTATGAACGATGGTCTGTGCTGCTGTTGATCCAATATTTAGGATTCCTTCAATGTCGCAAAATGTGGATCTCTTTTGATCATTTTCCTCACAGCATCAATGTTTTCAGAAGTCACAGCTGTTGCTGGCCGACCGGGACGAGGTTAACTTCAATTGACTGCCGACCTCTCGAAAACTCGCGAAACCAATTTCCAACTGTGGCCCTAGAAGGGGAAGCTTCACCAAAAACACGCAGCAAAGAAGAATGGCATTCTTCGGCACTTAAACCCTTTTTATAATCGTAAACAATCATGGCGCGAAAGTCGCAGCTGACTCTGCACTGCCTGTGCTTTCTTACCGCTCTGTGGGGGGATCACCGTTAGCCAGGGGCTGCGCGCGCACGTCCCAAGGTCGAATAACATCGCTCTTGCGAATGAAAACAACCCCATTGTCCGCCGCCTTACGGTTTACGGGGTGCTAAAAACTATCGGCATAGCCGTCGTACAGATCACAGACTGAGTCAGATATGTCCGACTTCTCTCCATTCAGAATGACATAATGCGTTTTGTTTGCTAGAAACTAATCAATCCAATCACGCAGTTGGTCTGATATTTGGTACACTTGCATTTTGTTCACTAAGCGGCAGTGCACAACTATATCGAATGCCTTCCGGAATTCAGAGAACACAGCAACTACATGGGCATCTGCATCTGCTCGTGGACGAACAGAGTGAGCTGGGCTTCACACGATCGGTGTTTTCAGAACCCATGTTGATTACCATAGAGAGGATTTACCGTCTCCAGATGTGTCCTAATAAGTGTATATAAAACATATTTCAAAATTCTACATAAGACGAACTTCATAGATTTAGGTTTACAGCTGCGCGGCTGTTTGACGATTCATCTTGGAAACAGGAGTGGCTGTGCTTGTTCCAACTACTAGGAGCACTTCCAGAGCCCTCCAGTACACTGCTACTAGAAGATGGTTACATTCTTGTGCATACTTTGTGCAGAATCGAAATAGTATGCCTCCAGGTCCTGTTGCACGATTTCAGTTGCTTTTCCATTCGTTGTTCACTGATTTAGAAATCTGTCATTTGTCCAGCGATTCAATGGACTAATAACAATGTGGTCTTACTCTGTGAAACGGTTTTCGAAAAAGGCGGCTAGCATTTTCTGCGTCTCATCTGTTTCACTGTCATAATGACCACAAAATGTCTGGGCAGATGGTTATGACCCGTTTACTGATTTAACCTAAGGTCAAAACTTCTAGCATTCTCTGTCAAGTCAATACAATAATCTGCAATTTCTACTTGAGAAGAACAACGGTAATGTATAGGTAGTGCTAGATGCATGCGAGTAAACCAAATCACTCTGTTACAGATGGACAGGCCACAAAGACGAGAGGTATTAGTAGAAAAATTTTGTGGACGAAAAAATTCAGCAGCTCTGCAACAAAGCACTCAGGGATCTGTCTGTCGCCATTCCAGATCAATACAAGTCTCTTGCACATCTTTGCAGAGGCTTGTAAAAAGGATTTAAGATCTCAGTCTTTTAGGCTGCAAGTGAGAATGCACAATTACATTACTGAACAGAACAGCCAGGATGACTCATTTATGAAAAAAATGTTGTGGTGTTTGACGAGACAAATTTTCATCTGAATGGGTTTATTAGTAAAAAAAATTCTGATATTACTAGGACAGGAACCTCAAGCTCATTCCCGAAAACGCACATTGTAGACCAAAAGTCGTTGTATGGTTACCACTGAAATTGTTAGACCTCCGTTTTGAAGACAACGGCCGGCGACTGTCTCTTCTGAGCAGTAGGTGGCTATGGTTAACAATATCTTCTTTTAATGAAATATTCTCTGGTTTTTAAGCCATGTCTAGTGGTTAGCTGTACGAGACTTTTTGGCAGAGAACTCCTCTGCCACTGTCAAGTGGTTGACTGTCGTTTGGATGCTGTTTTTGTGGTTGTATAACTTATATAATCTTATGTGGTCGTCGATATTGTTGATGTGTTGCAGGAATTCTTCCAGCTTTTCATGTCCGTGAGGCTATATGATATCATGATGGAAGTAGAGAAGAAGGGTTGCTTGCCATTCCTGAACGTCCTTGTCTTCTGTGAAACCAACAGCACCTATTGGTTTACGGCGTTACCACAAGCCCACGCAGTACAGAAACGGTCTGTTCTGAGGACCTTCGTACATCGAGCTGAAACCATTTCAGATGCCAAAAATCTGCTGATGGAACTCAGACACTTACGTAAAGTTTTTACGAAAAACGGTTACAACAACAGACAAATTTCGCAAGCAGTTTCATCTAAGCCACGACAGCAGAAAGCCTCTGAAGAAGACACGAACAAGATTGCGTTTTTACCTATTTGTGGTTCAATAACAGGGAAGATTAGACGGCTCCTGAAGAGACATAAAATCGATACAGCCTTCAACACCAGTAAATCCGGTAACATTAAACCCTTTGAATGACGATGTAGGCATTAGAACACTTGTAATATACAAAATACCGTTTGGGTGTTCTCAGTTTTATGTCGGCCAGACTGTCCGTACTAAAGAATAGCACTGCACAGAACATGCACTATGCCGAAAAGTTGGCTGTAACGGAACATACACTGGAAAATGAACACAGAATTGGGTTCGACGAGACTTCTGTTTCTGAATGGAGCAAAGGCTGCTGGGAAAGCGTAATAAACGAGGCAACAGAGATCAAAATATTGGGCAACACCCTTAATAAAGGCGTCGGATTGCAGTAGAGTAAGGCCTAGGATTCTGTGACTGAGTAGTTGAAGTGAGCATGACAGTCACGCCACCGAAACATTACCGTGTATGGTGTGGGACTGAGCACCGGTGACGTCACTGGCGATGGTGCTGCTGTGTAAGCACGGCTGCGGCACCCACACGACAGTGAAACTCTGGACAATGGTGGAGGAGGCCTCTCGCGGAAGCTCGTGGACACTAAACCATTTGATGCAGCTTTCATCCTGAGAATATTTTATGAATGGGTTTTGCTGCGACAGTGTGTGTTCGCACATAATAATATCTTCATTCCACAGATGCAGGAACATTGCATCTAAATGTGATATGTTTATAGCAAGTAGGCCTACAGCCCAGGTGGTCTGAAATTCAATGACTACATTGAGGCCCCACTTTCCACATACATTATGCTGATGATATAGCCGGCAAGATCATCTGATCATTCAGACCCTAATTTTTTCTGTGGAGTCATCTCCAGAGCAATGTTTTTTCACGGCTACTCTAGAATACTGATGAACTGAAAGCTACACTCCTGGAAATGGAAAAAAGAACACATTGACACCGGTGTGTCAGACCCACCATACTTGCTCCGGACACTGCGAGAGGGCTGTACAAGCAATGATCACACGCACGGCACAGCGGACACACCAGGAACCGCGGTGTTGGCCGTCGAATGGCGCTAGCTGCGCAGCATTTGTGCACCGCCGCCGTCAGTGTCAGCCAGTTTGCCGTGGCATACGGAGCTCCATCGCAGTCTTTAACACTGGTAGCATGCCGCGACAGCGTGGACGTGAACCGTATGTGCAGTTGACGGACTTTGAGCGAGGGCGTATAGTGGGCATGCGGGAGGCCGGGTGGACGTACCGCCGAATTGCTCAACAGGTGGGGCGTGAGGTCTCCACAGTACATCGATGTTGTCGCCAGTGGTCGGCGGAAGGTGCACGTGCCCGTCGACCTGGGACCGGACCGCAGCGACGCACGGATGCACGCCAAGACCGTAGGATCCTACGCAGTGCCGTAGGGGACCGCACCGCCACTTCCCAGCAAATTAGGGACACTGTTGCTCTTGGGGTATCGGCGAGGACCATTCGCAACCGTCTCCATGAAGCTGGGCTACGGTCCCGCACACCGTTAGGCCGTCTTCCGCTCACGCCCCAACATCGTGCAGCCCGCCTCCAGTGGTGTCGCGACAGGCGTGAATGGAGGGACGAATGGAGACGTGTCGTCTTCAGCGATGAGAGTCGCTTCTGCCTTGGTGCCAATGATGGTCGTATGCGTGTTTGGCGCCGTGCAGGTGAGCGCCACAATCAGGACTGCATACGACCGAGGCACACAGGGCCAACACCCGGCATCATGGTGTGGGGAGCGATCTCCTACACTGGCCGTACACCACTGGTGATCGTCGAGGGGACACTGAATAGTGCACGGTACATCCAAAGCGTCATCGAACCCATCGTTCTACCATTCCTAGACCGGCAAGGGAACTTGCTGTTCCAACAGGACAATGCACGTCCGCATGTATCCCGTGCCACCCAACGTGCTCTAGAAGGTGTAAGTCAACTACCCTGGCCAGCAAGATCTTCGGATCTGTCCCCCATTGAGCATGTTTGGGACTGGATGAAGCGTCGTCTCACGCGGTCTGCACGTCCAGCACGAACGCTGGTCCAACTGAGGCGCCAGGTGGAAATGGCATGGCAAGCCGTTCCACAGGACTACATCCAGCATCTCTACGATCGTCTCCATGGGAGAATAGCAGCCTGCATTGCTGCGAAAGGTGGATATACACTGTACTAGTGCCGACATTGTGAATGCTCTGTTGCCTGTGTCTATGTGCCTGTGGTTCTGTCAGTGTGATCATGTGATGTATCTGACCCCAGGAATGTGTCAATAAAGTTTCCCCTTCCTGGGACAATGAATTCACGGTGTTCTTATTTCAATTTCCAGGAGTGTATAATACAGGAAGAAAGAGAGGCTATTCCTCAAAAAATGTCTGAGACCGTAATGATGAGCTTCCCTGAATATCTTCAGCAGTGAAGCACCAACGATGGAAGCCATTTGTGTGAAGTACTTTTTACGAAATAAGCTTGAGATTCGCTATACAATAATGGTGATGTCCTTAGAACAGTTGTCTATACGTTACAAGAGTGTAAATAATATTAAGCCTCACAGTAATCAAATTAAAATACACAAACTCCTTGTGACACTCAACATTTTCTACACAGTCCGTATTGTCCAGGTATACGGCTCGTCTGTAGTTCAACCATGCCTAGACGGTCAATACCGCCGTTCGATCGCGTTCGCATTGTTACTTTGTGCCAGGAACGGCTCTGAACGAGGTAAGTGTCCAGGCATCTCATAGTGAACCAAAGCGATGTTGTTGGGGGATGGAGAAGATACAGAGAGACAGGAACTGTCCATGACATGCCTCACTCAGGTCGCCCAAGGGCTACTACTGCAGTGGATGACCACTACCTACGGATTATGGATCGGAGGAACCCTGACACCAACGCCACCATGTTGAATAATGCTTTTCGTGCAACCACACGACGTCGTGTTACGACCCAAACTGTGTGCAACCCCATCGTCCCGAGGTCCATCTTTGCAACCAAGGCACCATGCAGCGCAGTACACATGGGCCCAACAACATGCCGAATGGACCGCTCTGGATTGGCATCATTTTCTCTTCACCAATGGGTGTCACATATGCCTTCAGGCAGACAATCGTCAGAAACGTGTTTGGAGGCAACCCGGTCAGGCTGAACGCATTAAACACACAGTACGGCGAGTGCAGCAAGGTGGTGATTCCCTGCTGTTTTGAGATGGCATCATGTGGCACCGACGTTCACCACTGGTGGTCATGGAAGGCGCCATAACGGCTGTACGATACGTGAATGCCATCCTCTGACCTATAGTGCAACCATATCGGCAGCATATTGGCAAGCCATTTGTCTTCATGGACGACAATACGCGCCCCCATCGTGTACATCTTGTGAACGACTTCTTTCAGGATACGACATCACTCGACTAGAGTGGCCAGCATGGTCTCCAGACATGAACCCTATCGAACAAGCCTGGGATAGACTGAAAAGGGCTGTTTATGGACGACGTGACCCGTCAACTAGTCTGAGGGATCTACGTCGAATCGCTGTGGAGGACCAACAGTGCCTTGATGAACTTGTGGATAGTATGCCTCGACGAATACAGGCATGCATCAATGCAAGAGGAAGTGCTAATGGGTATTAGGTACCGGTGTGTACAGCAATCTGGACCACCACCTCTGAAGGTCTCGCTGTATGGTGGTACAACGTGCAATGTGTGGTTTTCATGAGGAATAAAAAGGGCGGAAATGATGTTTAGGTTGATCTCTATTCCAATTTTCTGTACAGGTTCCGGAACTCCCGAATCCGAGGTGATGCAAATCATCTTTCGTGTGTGTACAAATCTGCAATTCTGGTATACGCTGAAATCCATGCATCAAAATGCCGTAGCACACCACTAGAGGAGAAAAGAGAAAGTGGCGCAGGCTACTGACAAAGTGCAGATAGGCTGATAAATTTTGTTTTGTGTGCTCTAGTTGCAACTGCATTGTGGCACAGAGATCTCCATGTGTACCAGGTATTTACACGAAGAAAAGTAACAATATAACATTACTTTTTAGATGAGATAATGAAAACTTTTGACCCTACAGGACATAGAGACATCTGAATCACATTTGATGTGAGATTACAGAAGCACTTTTTAAGCTGTTTCTCCTCTCCAGCTACTTACAGTACAATCACATCAATACCACCATTGTGCACTCACAGTCTAGGTTCTGATGGTTTTTACGTGTGCTGTGAGAAAATGTGAATATTTCTCGTCTGTGGCTCATTGCGAATCTCTGCAGAATAACGTCACAACTATATAAACATGAAAAAGTAGGTATATTCTAAAGTTGCGTACATTTGGCGAGTGTTGCAAATCTATGTCTTTTCATCAGTGTGAAGTCACGACCATTCCCTCAACTTGCTGGTAATCCTGAACACCTTTATGAACTAGCCTGCAGCTGTGGCTGCTTCAGTGCCCAACTTTGTTCAAATATTTTGTTGCAGATGCGACAGATGTACGGATGCCCGCCAGTGTGCAACTGTAAATGCTGCTTCAGATGACTTTTTTTTTTTTTTTTTTTTTTTTTTTTTTACGAATGCCTTGCTACGAGCCCCATAGCTATGGGAGCGTTCACCAGTGTGCAGCTGTGAGGGATGTTTCAGTTGCCAAAGGCTGAATGTCTCGTTGCAGACGAAACAGATGGGGGACTGTTTGTCAGTGTGTAACCGTAAATGCTCTTCATGTAAGTTTTTCGTACGAATATCTTGCTGCAAAACCCACAGCTGTATGCCAGAACGCATAAGCGACTGTTGCTCCAGGTGACAACTTTTGCACGAATGTGTTGTTGCAAGCTCCACAGCTATATGGAAGTTCACCAGCGTGCAACTGCAAATGCTTGTTCAGGTTAATTTTCTGTAAGAATGTCTTGCTACAAACCCAACAGCTGTAGCGATGTTCCCCAGTGTGCAACCGCGGACGTGCTTCAGCTGCGAATATTGAGTCGAGGTCTTGTTGCAAACGCCTTTGCTGTATGGGCGTTCACCACTGTGCGCTTCAAACTGTTAATTCTTGTGAACGTTTTGTGACACATGCTACACGACTGCAGAAGTTCACATCTTTTCAAGTCTGTGTGCTCCTTCAGTTCCTGCAACTGTGGAGCATCTTTTTGCAGCTGCCACATCTGTGCCTCAGATGTCTTGCACAAATTTTATTCCCGTATATTGCTTCCTGCTTGGTGGTTCGTGGTATCCTGTTACGTGTTCCTGAAGCTACTGGATGCAGGTAATCAAAACACTGCTGTCATCATCAGTCCTGTCGTCCTCCACATCAACAGGGATAGTAGTGCAGAAAGCAGAGAAAACTGTGACATGAACTATTGTCATAACACTGCAAGTTTGTAAATGAAAAATTGGCTGTGATGTCAAACGTCTCAAACATCCAGCAAACAAGGTTATAATGTAGGAACACACTGCCTTCAATGGACATAATCTTTTGGCCTCTTCGAGTGGCAGCACAGGAAGCAGAGTTCATGTGAGGCATTACTTTAGAATCCAAAATCTCGTAAAATTTGTCACAGAGCATTCCACAGAAGTTAAATTTAGACAAATTCGTTGATAGCAGGATTACTTTGAATGAAACATCAGGATAACGCAAATAACAATAATTACCCTGGCAGATGAAAGAAATTAATTGAGAGGGACCATAAAACTCTAATGCATATTTCTATATCAACATATATCCTCCGCAAATCACTGATGGTGTGCGAAGAATACTTAATTTCAGGTATTCCTATTGTCTTAGTGATATGAGGAGACAGGTTTAAGCTCTTCTCATAGCTCTCCTACCACCCAGAAGTCATTGATCACAAAACAACGCTACCTTGCTTTCGGAGCATTGGTGAATAAACACTTTTACAGAGTGGTGGACCACTGAAGAGATGTTCCATTAATAGAAGTCTAAGTAAACCTTGCAGATGTTTCGAAAAAACTATTTAAATGACAACAGAAAGACGGAAAACGCTCAAACTAGAATTTGCTGAAAATTTGCACAGGTATTCACCTAGAAATGACAATCGAAACCTAAAGTAGACCTCTGGTTAACAAACAATTGTCATAAAAGGACATGGACCTTTTTGCTACTATTTCCGAACGTTGATGGGTTAACATATTTATTGAACATTATTTACTTGTTTCATACGTGAATGAAAAGTGAAGAAGACCAAGTAACAGGTACAACGGAATGTAGTCTCTGCCATGCACTCCATAGGCGTATGAAGAGTATGGATGTAGATGTAGAGCTTCGACAGACGGCCTCTTAACACAGGCAACTACGATAGCCTGCAGCTACCGCGCCCTGCGTCAAGGCCAAAAATACCGACAGATTTGAGAGGAATTCTCGCAGAGTGGCAGCTGCAGTCGCTACCAAGCAGAACGCGCAACAATGCTGGGATAGGAGCCAGTTGGCGGATGACAAAATACACTACTGGCCATTAAAATTGCTACACCAAGAAGAAATGCAGATGATAAACGGGTAGTCATTGGACAAATATATTATACTAGAACTGACATGTGATTACATTTTCACGCATTTTGGGTGCATACATCCTGAGAAATCAGTACCCAGAACAACCACCTCTGGCCGTAATAACGGCATTGATACACCTGGGCATTGAGTCAAACAGAGCTTGGATGGCGTGTACAGGTACAGCTGCCCATGCACCTTCAACACGATACCACCGTTCATCAAGAGTAGTGACTGGCGTATTGTGACGAGCCAGTTGCTCGGCCACCATTGACCACACGTTTTCAATTGGTGAGAGATCTGGAGAATGTGCTGGCCAGGGCAGCAGTCGAACATTTTCTGTATGCACAAAGGCCCGTACAGGACCTGCAACATGCGGTCGTACATTATCCTGCTGAAATGTAGGGTTTCGCAGGGATCAAATGAAGGGTAGAGCCACGGGGCGTAACACATCTGAAATGTAACGTCCACTGTTCAAAGTGCCGTCAATGCGAACAAGAGGTGACCGAGACGTGTAACCAGTGGCAACCCATACCAACACGCCGGGTGATACGCCAGTATGGCGATGACGAATACATGCTTCCAATGTGCGTTCACCGCGATGTCGCCAAACACGGATGCGACCATCATGATGCTGTAAACAGAACCTGGATTCATTCCAAAAAATGAAGTTTTGCCATTCGTGCACCCAGGTTCGTCGTTGAGTACACCGTCACAGCGCTCCTGTCTGATGCAGCGTCAAGGGTAAAAGCAGCCATGGTCTCCGAGCTGATAGTCCATGCTGCTGCAAATGTTGTCGAACTGATCGTGCAGATGGTTGTTGTCTTGCAAACGTCCCCATCTGTTGACTCAGGGATCGAGACGTAGCTGCACGATCCGTTACAGCCATGCGGATAAGATACCTGTCATCTCGACTGCTAGTGATACGAGGCCGTTGAGATCCAGCGCGGCGTTCGGTATTATCCTTTTGAACTCATGGATTCCACATTTTGCTAACAGTCATTGGATCTCGACCAACGCGAGCAGCAATGTCGCGATACGATAAACCGCAATCGCGATAGGCTACAATCCGACCTTTGACGAAGTCGGAAACGTGATGATACGCATTTCTCCTCCTTACACGAGGCATCACAACAACGTTTCACCAGGCAACACCGGTCAACCGCTGTTTGTGTATGAGAAATCGGTTGGAAACTTTCCTCACGTCAGCACGTTGTAGGTGTCGCCACCGGCGCGAACCTTGTGTGAATGCTCTGAAAAGCTAATCATTTGCACATCACAGCATCTTCTTCCTGTTGGTGAAATTTCGCGCCTGTAGCACGTCATCTTCGTGGTGTAGCAATTTTAATGGTCAGTAGTGTAACAACAACCATGGCGGGATACGTCACGATATCGGTGAGGTTAACTAAACAGTTTTCCTGATAAGGCCTGATGGTGGATGAACAGTACCGTTCCAGTGAGGATGTTGACAGGGTTAGTGGACAACAGGAGTGGTTTGTTGAATTACGTGTTACGAGAAATACAACATGATACTAGTCTGACAGAACGACTCGTTGCAACGATCTTTTTTTTTCCTTAATGGAGGTGTATGAAGACACAGTACAGTGGCGACAGCTTTACGGACATCCCTGCAACGAAAATCAGTCGACGTCATGAATGGAAGTTAGATATTTCAGTGTTACATAAGTAGTTTAAAAAAGTGTATTACTATGTTCATAGATCGGCGGGACTGCTGCATGCTGGCCGTTCAATACGTGGCACTTGCAGCTGACGAGCAGAGACACCTGTGACCCATCCACCTACAGCTAACTACATAGTCGTACGAAATTCAGAACTGAAAAGAAAGCTGTGTCAATGACACTCAGATATACCTGGCCGCTTTTGAACTAGAAAGGAAGAAAGGCAACCATAAATTATTGTCAGTAAATATTGTACAGGAACTAGAGCATTTTTAGTGCGTTGGGAGTTGACACTAAGACATGAGATGCAGTATTCGCTTTGAAGTGGAGGAGACATACCTGTCAATTCACAGTTTCGGGTTTGAAAGTTGGGTTGAGAGGCTTAAACTGCATCTAGATACGATTCTGATTCCTTGTTTAGTATAGGCTGGCACTAAATTTAAAGTTATATGGTTATAGTTATATAGTTATAGTTATAGTGATGAAGATGAAATGGGAGATACGATACTGCGTGAAGAGTTTGACAGAGCACTGAAAGACCTGAGTCGAAACAAGGCCCCCGGAGTAGACAACATTCCATTGGAACTACTGACGGCCTTGGGAGAGCCAGTCCTGGCAAAACTGTACCATATGGTGAGCAAGATGTATGAAACAGGTGAAATACCCTCAGACATCAAGAATAATATAATAATTCCAATCGCAAAGAAAGCAGGTGTTGACAGATGTGAAAATTACCGAACAATCAGTTTAATAAGCCGCAGCTGCAAAATACTAACACGAATTCTTTACAGACGAATGGAAAAACTAGTAGAAGCCGAACTCGGGGAAGATCAGTTTGGATTCCGTAGAAATACTGGAACACGTGAGGCAATACTGACCTTACGACTTATCTTAGAAGAAAGATTAAGGAAAGGCAAACCTACGTTTCTAGCATTTGTAGACTTAGAGAAAGCTTTTGACAATGTTGACTGGAATACTCTCTTTCAAATTCTAAAGGTGGCAGGGGTAAAATACAGGGAGCGAAAGGCTATTTACAATTTGTACAGAAACCAGATGGCAGTTATAAGAGTCGAGGGACATGAAAGGGAAGCAGTGGTTGGGAAGGGAGTAAGACAGGGTTGTAGCCTCTCCCCGATGTTTTCAATCTGTATATTGAGCAAGCAGTAAAGGAAACAAAAGAAAAATTCGGAGTAGGTATTAAAATCCATGGAGAAGAAATAAAAACTTTGAGGTTCGCCGATGACATTGTAATTCTGTCAGAGACAGCAATGGACTTGGAAGAGCAGTTGAACGGAATGGATGGTGTCTTGAAGGGAGGATATAAGATGAACATCAACAAAAACAAAACGAGGATAATGGAATGTAGTCGAATTAAGTCGGGTGATGTTGAGGGTATTAGATTAGGAAATGAGACACTTAAAGTAGTAAAGGAGTTTTGCTATTTGGGGAGCAAAATAACTGGTGATGGTCGAAGTAGAGAGGATATAAAATGTAGACTGGCAATGGCAAGGAAAGCGTTTCTGAAGAAGAGAAATTTGTTAACATCGAGTATAGATTTCAGTGTCAGGAAGTCATTTCTGAAAGTATTTGTATGGAGTGTAGCCATGTATGGAAGTGAAACATGGACGGTAAATAGTTTGGACAAGAAGAGAATAGAAGCTTTCGAAATGTGGTGGTACAGAAGAATGCTGAAGATTAGATGGGTAGATCACATAACTAATGAGGAAGTATTGAATAGGATTGGGGAGAAGAGAAGTTTGTGGCACAACTTGACCAGAAGAAGGGATCGGTTGGTAGGACATGTTCTGAGGCATCAAGGGATGACCAATTTAGTATTGGAGGGCAGCGTGGAGGGTAAAAATCGTAGGGGGAGACCAAGAGATGAATACACTAAGCAGATTCAGAAGGATGTAGGTTGCGGCAGGTACTGGAAGATGAAGAAGCTTGCACAGGATAGAGTAGCATGGAGGGCTGCATCAAACCAGTCTCAGGACTGATGACAACAAGAACAACAGTTATTTCTTTTTATGTGGTATACACTAACGGCCTCGACGCAGTGCTGACAGTGTTTCCCGTCAGATTACCGAAGTTAAGCCCTGTCAGGCATGGCTAGCACTTAGGTGGGTCACCGTGCAGGTCTGCTGAGGGTTGTTGGCAAGTGGAGTGAACTAAGCCCTTGTGAGGCCAATTGAGGAGCTACCAGATTAAGAAGTAGCGACACCAGTCACGAAATGTGACAATGGGCAGCAGAGTGGTGTGCTGACAACGTGCCATTCTCTATCTGCATCTGGTGGCACTTGAGGATGACAAAGTAGTCGATCGGTACCATTGGGCCTTCAAGACTTGTAAGGATGGTGTCTGTTTGTTTATTTTGTATGGGATACAGTTTAGAGACAGCTAACACAAGAACTCAGAAGTAGGTTTTTAATTATATGTAAATGTAGTGTTGTCTGATGAGTGACATCACACGCAAAACCGTATCCTAAGGACACTCACTGACACACACAGCCATGAATAAGAGATGTCTGCAAAGACACGCCTTCAAGATGGTTGGTTGGTTGGGTGATTGGTGGACAGGGTCAAACAGCGTGCTCACTAGTCTCATATAAGGCGGCAGAAACCAAGGGAGGAACTAGACAAAGAGCACAGTCAAATCAAGGGGAAGGGAAAACGGGCAAACAAAGAGGTAAAAGAAATTTTGTGGCTGCAGGAAGAGTAAAGAGCAGGAGGGAGGAGACAGCGAGAGCAGGAATGCCCCAGAGACACTATGTGCATAGGGGCATCAGCACTGCCACTGATTCTTCCTGATCCCCACACCATAGCCGGCCGCGGTGGTCTAGCGGTTCTGGCGCTGCAGTGCGGAACCGCGGGACTGCTACGATCGCAGGTTCGAATCCTGCCTCAGGCATGGGTGTGTGTGATGTCCTTAGGTTAGTTAGGTTTAAGTAGTTCTAAGTTCTAGGGGACTTATGACCTAAGATGTTGAGTCCCATAGTGCTCAGAGCCATTTGAACCCACACCATACCACGATCATAACAGGAACAACACCAGGGAAAGCAGACACAAGGAAAGGGGAAACAAATTGGCTGTGTGGAGGCATGCCCAATGACTCCATAACCAACGCCAATGTTAACTAAGAGACTCCAATAACAGAGGGAAATCAGGTGCTCCAGTCTGCGAATACAAATCACTTATCCACTAACACCTAGGACAAGAAAGGTGGGAGGGTGTATTTAGTGTGAAGGGCAAAAAGGTGGGAGCAATTCAGCAAAATATGCATCACTGATAGAGGACCCCACAATTACAAATGAGAGTCAGTTCATTGTGGAGTAAAAAGCCATGGTCAACCTAGTTTGGCTCATACAAAGACATCAGAGGGTGGTAGATTCCTGCCAGGAGAGGTGGAGCATAGAACGCCATTTTGTGGAAGTTTTATTGACTGCACGAAGTTTATTAGGTAGGTGGAGGCGGGGATTAGGTGGGGGGAGAGGTGGGGAGAGGTGCCTCCCCCCCTCCCCTAAAAGAATCTCCCCACAACTGAGCAAAAAGGTATTTGACATAAAGCCACAAATACACCCCCAGAGAGGTGGAGGGATGCCAGCCACATCATCAAGTTCATTACCTGGGAGTCCAAAGGAAATCAAATGAAGAAGCAGCAGTGTCAAGATCAGCAAGAAGGTTGTGGATGGCAGCGTCAAGTGGTGGTGGGAAAAGCAGTGACATAGCCTGAAGGCCATTTATTGACTTCACATATAAGAAAACACAGGTTATGGAAGCGGTCTCAATAGATGACCATCAGCTCTGCAGTAAACACCCCTCATATGGCAGGGAAGAGATGCGGTTCCACGCCAACAGAAGATGTGAAGGCATATCCCACATCACTGGTGGATTCAGAGCCATCAGTACAAGAAACAACAGCATCCTGAAACTCTCGAAGAGCTAGTGGAACAAACAGCAGAACACCATTGTGGCAAAGGCGGCCTTTGAACTCCAGATGAAATTCAGTTGTGTCCAGGGTCGAGAAACTAATCAAGAGGGGTGGGGGGTCGGGAAAGAAGGTGGCGAAGCGAAGGAAGGGAGATGGAAATGGAAATAGTGAAAAGTCAGGAAGTGCCTAATCAGTAAACATGCCTGAGGATTAGTGGCAACATCCCAGAGCTGCAAAAAGAATAGAATAGGGGGTGTGTGCAGGGGAAGATTGGGTAGCACTGGCATAGGAAACCAGGAAATGAGACCGCCAAACCAAAAGCGGAGGGATCCCAGCATCAACCACAACATCAGCAACAGGTCTAGTGCGAAACGCATCAGTGGCTAAAAGGATACCACGATAGAAAACCTGGTGCAAGAAGAGGAGCATGGGAGGAGCAGCTGATCCATAAACTTAACAACCATAGCCCAAGTAAGACAGAAATAATGCCCAGCAAAGGTAGAGAAGAATCAAACGATCCATGCTCCAAGATGTGTGGGCGAGGAAGCAAAGGACTGAGTTTACAAAAACTGCCAATCTTCAGAAAGCAGATACGGGGCAACCAAGTAAGACTGTGGTAAAAAAAAAAAATCCAAGAAATGGATCATGGGGACCACGGTCAGATGTTGGTTGACAAGGTAGAGCTCGAATTCAGGATAGACCATAGTATGGCGACAGAAATGCAGCACCACCAACTTAAGAAGAAAGAGCTGAAAACCACTCGAGAATGTCCATGCAGAAGCATGCTAGATAGCACCACAGAGCTGCCGCTCTGCAGAGGCTAGTGAGCAGGAGCTAGCCCAAATGCAGAAATCACTTACATACAAAGCAGGGTTGACCAACAGTCCGTGGAGGCCACAAGTCCATTAATATCAATGGGAAAAAGAAGGACATTTAATATGGATTCCTTTGGAATACTGTTCTCCTGGGTCGGGGGAGAGCTGAGAATAGTGTCAACCCAAACTCTGAACGATTGGTGCGACACGAACTGGTGAATAAAAGTAGGGAGGGTGTCCCAAGGGCCCCAATGATGGAATGTAAGTAGGATCTGACACCGACAAGCTGTGTTGTAGGCCATACAGAGATTGAAGAGAACTGCGAAAAGATGGTGGTGCAGAGAAAAGGCTTGTCGAGCTGCAGGTTCCAATCGAAGCAGATGATCAAGATGATCGATCAGAGAGCTGGGTCTGCAGAGAGCTGAGAACGGTGCCAACCCAAACTCTGAACTATTGGTGCGACAGGAACTGGCGAATAAAAGTAGGGAGATTGTCCCAAAGGCCCCACTGATGTAGTGTAAGTAGGATCTGACACCGCCAAACTGTGTTGTAAACCTTACAGAGATTGAAGAGAACTGCTAAAAGATGGTGGTGCTGAGAAAAGGCCTGTCGAATTTCAGTTTCCAATCGAAGCAGATGATCAAGATGATCGATCAGAGACTGTCACTCTCGAAAATCTACACCTATATCTACATAGATATCTCGCAATCCACCATATGGTGCGTGGCGGATGGCATCCTGTGACACTACTAGACATTTTCTTTCCAGTTCCACACGTAAATAGACCAAGGGAAGAACGACTGTCTATATGCTTGTGTATGAGCCTTAATTTATCTTCCCTTCATGGTCCTTACGTGCAACGTTTGTTACCAGCAGTAGAATCTTTAAGCAGTCAGTTTCAAATGCCGGTTGTCTTTATTTCCCCAATAGTGTTTCCCAAAAAGAGCATAGCTTTTCCTCCAAAGATTCCCATTTGAGTTCACGAAGCAACTCCGTAACACTTATGGGTTCTTCGAACCCATCAGGAACAAACCCAGCAACCCACCTCTGAATTGCTTCTGTGTCTTCCTATAATCTGTACTGGTACGGATCCCAAACACTCGAGGGGTACTCAAGAATAGGTCGCACCAGCGTCCTATATGCAGTCTCCATTACAGGTGAATCACTCTTTCTTAAAATTCTCCCAAAAAAACCGAAGTCGACTATTCGCCTTCTCTACCAAAGTTCTCATACGCTCGTTCCATTTAATATTGCGTTGCAACGTTATACCCAGATATTTGAGCAACTTGACATGTCAAGCAGAACACTAGTAATACTGTGTCCGAACATGACAGGTTTGATCTTCTTACTCATCTGCGTAAACTTATATTTCTCCACATTTATGGCTAGCTGCCTTCCATCATACCAACTGGAAATTTTGTCTACGTCGTCTTGCATTTTCCTACAGTCACTCAACTTCGACACCTTACCGTGCACCACACCATCGTCAGCAAGCAACCGCAGCTCGGTGCCCACCCTGTCGGCCAAATCATTTTTGAATAGAGAACGACAGCCCTCCTATTACACTTCCCTGGGGCACTCTTGTTGGTACCCTTGTGTATATTATTTAAGAGGTCTTCGAGCACTCACATATCTCTCAACTTATTCCATATGTTTGTACGTTCGTTAACAGCCTACAATGGGCCACCATGTCAAATGCTTCCTGGAGATCTACACTGCTGGCCATTAAAATTGCTACACCACGAAGATGACGTGCTAGAGACGCGAAATTTAACCGACAGGAAGAAGATGCTGTGATATGCAAATGATTAGCTTTTCAGAGCATTCACACAAGGTTGGCGCCGGTGGCGACACCTACAACGTGCCGACGTGAGGAAAGTTTCCAACCGATTTCTCATACACAAACAGGAGATGACCGGCGTTGCCTGGAGAAACGTAATTGTGATGCCTCGTGTAAGGAGGAGAAATGTGTACCATCACGTTTCCGACTTTGAGAAAGGTCGGATTGTAGCCTATCGCGATTGCGGTTTATCGTATCGCGACATTGCTGCTCGCGTTGGTCGAGATCCAATGACTGTTAGCAGAATATGGAATCGGTGGGTTCAGGAGGGTAATACGGAACGCCGTGCTGGATCCCAACGGCCTCGTATCACTAGCAGTCGAGATGACAGGCATCTTACCCGCATGGCTGTAACGGATCGTGCAGCCACGTCTCGATCCCTGAGTCAACAGATGGGGACGTTTGTAAGACAACAACCATCTGCACGATCAGTTCGACGACATTTGCAGCAGCATGGACTATCAGCTCGGAGACCATGGTTGCGGTTACTCCTGACGCTGCATCACAGACAGGAGCGCCCGCACTGGTGTACTCAACGACGAACCTGGGTGCACGAATGGCAAAACATATTTTCGGATGAATCCAGGTTCTGTTTGCAGCATCATGATGGTCGCATCCGTGTTTGCCGATATGGCGGTGAACGCACATTGGAAGCGTGTATTCGTTATCGCCATACTGGCGTATCACCCGGCGTGATGGTATGGGGTGTCATTGGTTACACGTCTCGGTCACCTCTTGTTCGCATTGACGGCACTTTGAACAGTGGACGTTGTTGACGTTACATTTCAGATGTGTAACGCCCCGTGGCTCTACCCTTCATTTGATCCCTGCAAAACCCTACATTTCAGCAGCATAATGTACGACTGCATGTTGCAGGTCCTGTACGGGCCTTTCTGGATACAGAAAATGTTCGACTACTGCCCTGGCCAGAATTCTCCAGATCTCTCACCAATTGAAAACGTGTGGTCAATGGTGGCCGAGCAACTGGCTTGTCAGAACACGCCAGTCACTACTCTTGATGAACCGTGGTATCGTGTTGAAGCTGCATGGGCAGCTGTACCTGTACACGCCATCCAAGCTCTGTTCGACTCAATGCCCAGGCGTATCACGGCCGTTATTACGGCCAGAGGTGGTTGTTCTGGGTACTGATTTCTCAGGATCTGTGCACCCAAATTGCGTGAAAATGTAATCACATGTCGCTTCTAGTATAATATATTTGTCCAATGAATACCCGTTTATCATCTGCATTTCTTCTTGGTGTAGCAATTTTAATGGCCATTAGTTTAGGAATATGGGATCTGGCCGTTTCCTGTCATCCATGTTGTTGTTGTTGTCTTCAGTCCTGAGACTGGTTTGATGCAGCTCTCCATGCTACTCTATCCTGTGCAAGCTTCTTCATCTCCCAGTACCTACTGCAACCTACATCCTTCTGAATCTGCTTAGTGTATTCATCTCTTGGTCTCCCCCTACGATTTTTACCCTCCACGCTGCCTTCCAATACTAAATTGGTGATCCCTTGATGCCTCAGAACATGTCCTACCAACCGATCCCTTCTTCTGGTCAAGTTGTGCCATAAACTTCTCTTCTCCCCAATCCTATTCAATACTTCCTCATTAGTTATGTGATCTATCCATCTAATCTTCAGCATTCTTCTGTAGCACCACATTTCAAAAGCTTCTATTCTCTTCTTGTCCAAACTATTTACCGTCCATGTTTCACTTCCATACATGGCTACACTCCATACAAACACTTTCAGAAATGACTTCCTGACACTTAAATCTATACTCGATGTTAACAAATTTCTCTTCTTCAGAAACGCTTTCCTTGCCATTGCCAGTCTACATTTTATATCCTCTCTATTTCGACCATCATCAGTTATTTTGCTCCCCAAATAGCAAGACTCCTTTACTACTTTAAGTGTCTCATTTCCTAATCTAATACCCTCAGCATCACCCGACTTGATTCGACTACATTCCATTATCCTCGTTTTGCTTTTGTTGATGTTCATCTTATATCCTCCCTTCAAGACACCATCCATTCCGTTCAACTGCTCTTCCAAGTCCTTTGCTGTCTCTGACAGAATTACAATGTCATCGGCGAACCTCAACGTTTTTATTTCTTCTCCATGGATTTTAATACCTACTCCGAATTTTTCTTTTGTTTCCTTTACTGCTTGCTCAATATACAGATTGAATAACATTGGGGAGAGGCTACAACCCTGTCTCACTCCCTTCCCAACCACTACTTCCCTTTCATGTCCCTCGACCCTTATAACTGCCATCTGGTTTCTGTACAAATTGTAAATAGCCTTTCGCTCCCTGTATTTTACCCCTGCCACCTTTAGAATTTGAAAGAGAGTATTCCAGTCAACATTGTCAAAAGCTTTCTCTAAGTCTACAAATGCTAGAAACGTAGGTTTGCCTTTCCTTAATCTTTCTTCTAAGATAAGTCGTAAGGTCAGTATTGCCTCACGTGTTCCAGTATTTCTACGGAATCCAAACTGATCTTCCCCGAGGTCGGCTTCTACTAGTTTTTCCATTCGTCTGTAAAGAATTCGTGTTAGTATTTTGCAGCTGTGGCTTAGTAAACTGATTGTTCGATAATTTTCACATCTGTCAACACCTGTTTTCTTTGGGATTGGAATGATTATATTCTTCTTGAAGTCTGAGGGTATTTCGCCTGTTTCATACATCTTGCTCACCAGATGGTAGAGTTTTGTCAGGACTGGCTCTCCCAAGGCCGTCATTAGTTCTACTGGAATGTTGTCTACTCCGGGGGCCTTGTTTCGACTCAGGTCTTTCAGTGCTCTGTCAAACTCTTCACGCAGTATCATATCTCCCATTTCATCTTCATCTACATCCTCTTCCATTTCCATAATATTGTCCTCAAGTACATCGCCCTTGTATAGACCCTCTATATACTCCTTCCACCTTTCTGCTTTCCCTTCTTTGCTTAGAACTGGGTTTCCATCTGAGCTCTTGATGTTCATACAAGTGGTTCTCTTATCTCCAAAGGTCTCTTTAATTTTCCTGTAGGCAGTATCTATCTTACCCCTAGTGAGATAAGCCTCTACATCCTTACATTTGTCCTCTAGCCATCCCTGCTTAGCCATTCTGCACTTCCTGTCGATCTCATTTTTGAGACGTTTGTATTCCTTTTTGCCTGCTTCATTTACTGCATTTTTATATTTTCTCCTTTCATCAATTAAATTCAATATTTCTTCTGTTACCCAAGGATTTCTATTAGCCCTCGTCTTTTTACCTACTTGATCCTCTGCTGCCTTCACTACTTCATCCCTCAAAGCTACCCATTCTTCTTCTACTGTATTTCTTTCCCCCATTCCTGTCAATTGTTCCCTTATGCTCTCCCTGAAACTCTGTACAACCTCTGGTTCTTTCAGTTTATCCAGGTCCCATCTCCTTAAATTCCCACCTTTTTGCAGTTTCTTCAGTTTTAATCTACAGGTCATAACCAATAGATTGTGGTCAGAGTCCACATCTGCCCCTGGAAATGTCTTACAATTTAAAACCTGGTTCCTAAATCTCTGTCTTACCATTATATAATCTATCTGATACCTTTTAGTATCTCCAGGCTTCTTCCATGTATACAACCTTCTATCATGATTCTTAAACCAAGTGTTAGCTATGATTAAGTTGTGCTCTGTGCAAAATTCTACCAGGCGGATTCCTCTTTCATTTCTTAGCCCCAATCCATATTCACCTACTACGTTTCCTTCTCTCCCTTTTCCTACACTCGAATTCCAGTCACCCATGACTATTAAATTTTCGTCTCCCTTCACTATCTGAATAATTTCTTTTATTTCATCATACATTTCTTCAATTTCTTCGTCATCTGCAGAGCTAGTTGGCATATAAACTTGTACTACTGTAGTAGGTGTGGGCTTCGTATCTATCTTGGCCACAATAATGCGTTCACTGTGCTGTTTGTAGTAGCTTACCCGCATTCCTATTTTCCTATTCATTATTAAACCTACTCCTGCATTACCCCTATTTGACTTTGTGTTTATAACCCTGTAGTCACCTGACCAGAAGTCTTGTTCCTCCTGCCACCGAACTTCACTAATTCCCACTATATCTAACTTTAACCTATCCATTTCCCTTTTTAAATTTTCTAACCTACCTGCCCGATTAAGGGATCTGACATTCCACGCTCCGATCCGTAGAACGCCAGTTTTCTTTCTTCTGATAATGACATCCTCTTGAGTAGTCCCCGCCCGGAGATCCGAATGGGGGACTATTTTACCTCCGGAATATTTTACCCAAGAAGACGCCATCATCATTTAATCATACAGTAAAGCTGCATGCCCTCGGGAAAAATTACGGCCGTAGTTTCCCCTTGCTTTCAGCCGTTCGCAGTACCAGCACAGCAAGGCCGTTTTGGTTATTGTTACAAGGCCAGATCAGTCAATCATCCAGACTGTTGCCCCTGCAACTACTGAAAAGGCTGCTGCCCCTCTTCAGGAACCACACGTTTGTCTGGCCTCTCAACAGATACCCTTCCGTTGTGGTTGTACCTACGGTACGGCTATCTGTATCGCTGAGGCACGCAAGCCTCCCCACCAACGGCAAGGTCCATGGTCCATGGTTCATGTCATCCATAGCTCGTAGTATATCATGTGAGAAAGGGGAAAGCTGAGTTTCGCACGAGCGATGCTTTCTAAAACCATGCTGATTCGTGGACATATGGTCCTGTCTCAAGAAAGTTTATGGTATTCGAACTGAGAATATGTTCAAGGATTCTGCAGCAAAGAGAAGTTAGTGGAGGTATTGGTCTGTAATTCTGCAGGTCCATTCTTTTACGCTTATTACATATTGGAGTCACCTGCACTTTTTTACAGTGGTTTGGGACTTTGTGCACGATAAATACCACCTAGATAAGCTGCCAATGCTGTAGAGCACTCTTCATAAAATCGAACTGGGATTCCACATGGACCTGGTGATTTGTTTTTGTTCCCATATCTTCCAGTTGTTTCTCTACATCAGATATGTTTATTTTATGTCGTCCATACGGGAATCTATCCGATGGTCAAATGATGGTATGTTTGTACGATTCTCTTGTGTGAACGATTTCTGGAACATAAAGTTCAAAACATCGATTTTCGTTTTGCTATCTTCAAATATCACGCCATACTGGTCAACAAGAGACTGAGTGGAAGCCTTAGACCCACATAGCGATTTTACATAGGACCAGAATTTTATCAGGTTAACCACCAGATCTTTCGCTAAGGTGTGACGGTGGTAGTTGTTGTATGCTTCGTGCATAGATCTTTTCATAAACGCACGAATCTCTACTAACCTTCACTTATCGTCATTTGTTCGTTCCCTTTTGAACCAAGAGCGCAACAGCCTCAGCTTCCTCAGCATCCTCTGAATTTCGTTACTAAACCACAGTGGGTTTTTCCCACCCTTTATCCACTTTCTAGGCAAATAACTCTCTATACCATGATTTACTATCTGCTTAAAATTTGCCCATAATTCCTCTAGATGTATTTTACTGGAACTCTTATCTAGCAGAAACACTCTCCTAGCCTTCTTGACTGATTTATTAACTTTTGTATTCATAGTCGCTATAATGATTTCATGATCGCTAATCCCCGATTCTATACTGACATTGTCGATAAGATCCGGCCTATTTGTAACTACAAGGTCTAAGATATATCCATTGCATGTGGGCTGCCGAGCTAATTGCTCAAGACAGTTTTCAGAAAACGTAAAGTATTTCGCATGACTATCTGTAACCCTCGCAATGAATCCAGAGACATCCATACTTAACAGGTTAATGTCGCCTCCAACTAGTATTGCATTATCTGGGTATTTACGAGCTATCGACCATAGACTTTCTTTGAATGACTCTAGAACTGTCACAGCAGAATCAGATGTGCGGTAAAAAATTCAACAATTAACTTCGCTTCACCAACATCTGTTACAAACAACCAGATGATTTCACTGTCACACTTAACATCCAACTCAATAGAGACAATACTTTTGTTAATTGCTATGAACACTCCCCCACCTATGGCCTCTAATCTGCCTTTACGACAACTGACAAGGAGTAAAAGATACCAAGAATCGAGGAACGAACTGAGCCCTCAAGCCCCCAACTGTTCAGATAAATTGCAGAGGATATTGGCCGGTAAATATCGAGGAACAATAGATCCTTGCCTTGCCTTAAGGACAGGAATCACAATACTGTCTCTTCATTGAAAGGGGAAAATGCCTTGGAACCAAATAGGATTAAAAACCTGGAGGAGATGTTGTCATTGTGGACGACTGAGGTTCTGAAGCAGTTAGTTATGGATGGAACAGGGCCAGGTGCTGAATAGTGGGAAGAGAGGGCCAGAAGACATTCCCATTCAGTCAAAGGTTCAATGTAGGACTCAACCTGACCAGGGGAAAAATATAAGTGAGAAGATTCATCCCTCTGTTTCCTAAACAGGAATGCAGCTGGATAGGAGACTGATGCTGATCCATTGCAAAATGGGTCATGACATGTTTTGTGGGAAATCATTGAGCTATCCACTACCTGAAAGCAGAAGGCCCTGAATAGCTGCTAACAGTCTTGGGGGAGGGGGTGGGGTGCTGAATGTCACCCATAACTGTGACAAAGGGACAGAACCTAGGGAGGAGACAACGTGATCTCAAGTTTGATTATGTAACGGGCTTTGGTGTGAAGATGGTTAAAGGTTATATGACTGGTGGGGGACAGTTGCCATTTAAGATGTTGCAAGGCTTGACTGCGAGCATGGATGGCGGTGTCAATGGCCATGCTCCATCACAGAACTGTTCAGCAACAAGTCGAGTGAGGAACAGTAATGTTGCAGCATGAAATATCTTATTGCAGAGATCACTCATACTTCATCAATACAACCTAATGAAGAAGGCATAAATACGACCTGATAGGTACAGAGTGGCCAATCAGCACGATGGAAATCCTAGTGGGGTAATCTGGCCATCTGGAAGTGGGAAGGGAATATGAGAATCGATGGAAGGTGGTCACTGTGGTAGAGAGCATTGTTTGGCGACCAGTGTAAGGAATGAAGAAAGAGACGGGAAGTGAGTAAAACAACAACTACAAAGAAAGTGCCATAGGCGACACTAAAACAAGTAGGGGAAACAACATCAAGAAGGCACTGGTCATGGTCTGTAAGAAACGGTAAATTAGAAGCCGCCAACTAGAAAAAAAAGCACTATCCCCCAAAGAGTGATGGACACTAAAATTCCCTGGGAGGAAGAATAGAGGGGGCAGCTGCTGAAGGAGGGCAGTTGGGCATCAAGTGTAGGTGACCCATCAGAAAGGAGATGAAGATTTAAATCATGACCACAGAGTCCAAATGGACATGGAGAGAAAATGCTTCCAATGTGGTACAAAGGGGCCCATGTACTAGTAATGCCCATATAGACCAATATGCAAACACCACTGTAAGCTCTCAAAGGGCCGACCTGGTTTTGACAGAATGCATGGAGCCCATGAAAGGTTGATGAGTGAGCATCAATAAAATGAGATTCCCAGAGAATGATACAAGCTGTAGAGTAAAAGGAAATAATGAATTGCAACTCCAGTAAGGGAGAATTAATTTGAATAAGTATGGAATGATCCACTTGAAAGGCGAACGAGTTGGAGCCAATCATGCCACTAAGTCATCACAAGTCACCCTCCATCACCAACATGGACAGGGTGACATCGATACATAGGAGGTTAACACTCAAGTTGAGAGGAGGCAGGCAGTTCGTCGGGAGGCACCGAAGGGGCCTTGTCCTGGAAATTATGTTTCGTCTTCCTCCGTGTGAAATGTCACAGAGGGGAGGGAATGGAGGAAGACAGAGAGGCAGAGAGAGAGAGAGAGAGAGACCGAGAGAGAGAGAGAGAGAGAGAGAGAGAGAGAGAGAGAGAGAGCAGGCTTTTGCAAGATCTGGAACTGAGAGAGAGCTGGAGGTTTTGCAAACCATGTACTTTGGGTTCCATGGCCGAGTTTGGCAGTAAGCCTTTAGCCAGGAAGACACCCAGTCAAGGGGTGCTGGAAGGAAGCTACATTACCAATGGGCACTGGAGAAGGGAACGCTTCTCTAACCAGGGAGGGGAACCGACAATAGGAGGAAAGACCATGGAATGTCAGGGGACGAGGAGAGGAGAGGGGGTGCGATTGGCGTAAGGAGAAGGGAGAGTAAGGTCATAACAGAGACAAGTTAGGTGTCATCGACACAGGATGAAGATGGTCATATTTCTCGTGAACCTTAGTTTAGGATAAACAATGAAGAGAGTTATACTCCTGTATCTTCTTTTCTTTCTTTTAAACTGGGCCGTCTGGTGGGGTGGACATTGACAGTCATAACAACATACACAGGCAGCAGAACGTAAAGGGTCCTCCACACAGCAGGAAGACATGGCCGGAAATGAAAACACCCCATGGGTGATAGGATATACACCAATAAAACAGAACCATGGCTTCTCCAGAGAATATAATTGAATCATCTGACAACCAATACGGCATGATTACTAGCTTTCAAGCCACGGGTCGAACCATTTCCGAAACAGTTAAGTTTGTAAAGTGTTTGATTTAAAATGTGGTAAAATTGTACTATGCATGACAAAAGGGCACTGTCTAAAATGGGCACTGAGGCGACTGTGGTGCACCACAGGCCATAGATGACAGGGCTGAACAACAGCTGCGGAAATTGTTCCTGGGAATAAATGAGCAACACATGAGAGAAAATGAAAGCGTGGATGAAGCAAGGGGCTACTAACAGCGTCTCTTCGAGAACTGTTAAGAGAACTCTGCAGCAGCTGCTTGCCTCGTCCCCCAATACTGACTGCTCTTCATCAGCGACAAATCTGCATCCCAATACTGTAACTGGACGTCCACTGAATGGTGACAAGATGTTTTTCAGACGAATAATGTTTCACGCTCCATCATAGTGGTGACCACTGGCATGTATTGACCTGGAACAATTGTCAGAAGGGTCCAGGCCAGAGTAGGGAGTGTTATCAACATCTGCATCTACATGGATACTCTGCAAATCACATTTAAGAGCCTGTCAAAGGGTTCATCGAACCACCACACAATTTTTCATTATTTCAATTTCATATAACGTGCAGAAAGAACAAACACCTATATCTATCCCTAAGAGATCTGATTCCCCCTATTTTATCATGGTGATCGTTTCTCTCCATGTAGGTAGGTGTCGATAAAATATTTTCGCATTCGGAGGAGAAAGTTGGTCACTGAAATTTCTTGAGAAGATCCCTCCGCAACGAAAAACGCCTTTGTTTTAATTATGTCCATCAAAAGTCCTGTATCATTTCAGTGACACTCTCACCCCTATTTCGCGGTAATACAAAACGTGTTGCCCTTCTTTGAACTTTTTCCACGTACTTCGTCAATCCTATCTGGTAAGGTTCCCACACAACGCAGCAGTATTCTAAAAGAGGATGGACAAGCATAGTGTAGACAGTCTCCTTAGGTGTCCTACCAATTTAACGCCTTCTTTGGTTAGCCTTCCCCACAACATTTTATATGTGTTTCTTCCAATTTAAGATGTTTGTAATTGTAATTTCTAGATATTTAGTTGAATTTATGACCTTTAGATTTGACTGATTTGCCGTGTAATCGAAGTTTAACTGATTCGTTTTACCACTCATGTGGATGACGTCACACTTTTCGTTATTTAGACTCAATTGCCAATTTTCGCACCATACTGATAATTTTCCTGAATCGTTTTGCAATTTGTGTTGATCTTCTGATGGCTTTACTAGAGAATAAACGACAGCATCATCTGAAAACAGCCTAAGACGGCTGCTCAGATTGTCTCCCAAATCGTTTATCTAGATAAGGAACAGCAAAGTGCCTATAACACTACCTTGGAGAAATCCAGAAATCACTTCAGTTTTACTCTATGACTTTCCGACGGTTGCTACGAACTGTGACCTCTATGACAGGAAATGATACATCCAGTCACATAACTGAGACGATATTCCATAGGCATGCAATTTCACTACAAGCCGCTTGCGTGGTACAGCGTCAAAAGCCTTCTGGAAATCCAGAAATAGGGAATCAATTTGAAATTCTTTGTAGATAGCACTCAACACTTCGTGTGAGTAAAGAGCTAGTTGTGTTTCACAAGAACGATGATTCCTAAATCCGTGTTGACTGTGTGTCAATAGATCATTTGCTTCAAGATATTTCATAATGTTCGAACACAATGTTGTTGTGGTCTTCAGTCCTGAGACTGGTTTGATGCAGCTCTTCATGCTACTCTATCCTGTGCAAGCTTCTTCATCTCCCAGTACCTACTGCAACCTACATCCCTCTGAATCTGCTTAGTGTATTCATCTCTTGGTCTCCCCCTACGATTTTTACCCTCCACGCTGCCCTCCAATACTAAATTGGTGATCCCTTGATGCCTCAGAACATGTCCTACCAACCGATCCTTTCTTCTGGTCAAGTTGTGCCACAAACTTCTCTTCTCCCCAATCCTATTCAATACTTCCTCATTAGTTATGTGATTTACCCATCTAATCTTCAGCATTCTTCTGTAGCACCACATTTCGAAAGCTTCTATTCTCTTCTTGTCCAAACTATTTACCGTCCATGTTTCACTTCCATACATGGCTACACTCCGTAAATATACTTTCAGAAATGACTTCCTGACATTTAAATCTATACTCGATGTTAACAAATTTCTCTTCTTCAGAAACGCTTTCCTTGCCATTGCCAGTCTACATTTTATATCCTCTCTACTTCGACCATCATCAGTTATTTTGCTCCCCAAATAGCAAAACTCCTTTACTACTTTAAGTGTCTCATTTCCTAATCTAATTCCCTCAGCATCACCCGACTTAATTCGACTACATTCCATTGTCCTCGCTTTGCTTTTGTTGATGTTCATCTTATATCCTCCTTTCAAGACACTGTCCATTCCGTTCAACTGCTCTTCCAGGTCCTTTGCTGTCTCTGACAGAATTACAATGTCATCGGCAAACCTCAAGGTTTTTATTTCTTCTCCATGGATTTTAATACCTACTCCGAATTTTTCTTTTGTTTCCTTTACTGCTTGCTCAATATACAGATTGAATAACATCGGGGAGAGGCTACAACCCTGTCTTACTCCCTTCCCAACCACTGCTTCCCTTTCATGTCCCTCGACTCTTATAACTGCCATCTGGTTTTTGTACAAATTGTAAATAGCCTTTCGCTCCCTGTATTTTACCCCTGCCACCTTTAGAATTTGAAAATATATGTTCCAAAATCCTGATGCATAGCGACATTAATGATATGGGCATGTAATTTAATACTCCTACAACCTTTCTTGAATCGTGGTCGTGTGGTAGCGATCTCGCTTCCCACGCCCGGGTTCCCGGGTTCGATTCCCGGCGGGGTCAGGGATTTTCTCTGCCTCGTGATAGCTGGGTGTTGTGTGCCGTCCTTAGGTTAGTTAGGTTTAAGTAGTTCTAAGTTCTAGGGGACTGATGACCATCGATGTTAAGTCCCATAGTGCTCAGAGCCATTTGAACCTTTCTTGAATATTGGTGTGACCTGTGCAACTTTCCAGTCTTTAGGCATGGTCTGGGGAATGTTTGCAAGGCATTCCCCAGGAGATTTCGTCATTCTAGAATGCACACTGGATCAACAGAAGTATGTATCTATCCTTGGGGACCAAGTACACCCCCATATGCGATTTGTTTTTTCATCTTCACGATGACATCTAACAGTAGGACAATATAAACTGTCACACAGCTCACAGTCTACGTGTGCAGGTTGAAGAATATAATAATGAGTTTACCATACTTACCAGGTCACCAGACTCCCAGGATTTAAACCCAATCGAGAATATAAGGGGCCACCTCGATTGGCCTGCTTATTTCATGGATCCTCAACCAAGAAACCCAGTGGACCTGGCAACGACAATAGAATCAGCAAGCACATCCCTGTCAGTACAGAGCAGAGCCTCACCGAGTTTCTTCCTGAGCGCTTCACAGCAGTAAAAGGTGGTTATTCAGTCTACCGTGTATGTAGTAAAATCTCTTTGTCGATTATTAACTCCAGAAAAAAAACATAATGAATTATTCATGGTGTGATAAGACTTAACTGCCAATATCTCACTTTCTCTTCTGTAGAAACAAGAGTAAACGCTTGGTAGGTACAACACAGGGAGTGGTAGTGAACAATGACGAATTGCCTGCACACGCTTCCATTCTCATAGGTGCAGACGAGATTTAGCAACAACCATAGCCCTCTCTGATGTAATCTGGGGGAGGAAAATTAAGCAGTGTTCCTGATGAGGTCCAATGAGGAGACAAACTGTATAACAGCAACGTTGATACAGAGATGAAGAGTGGACAATAATACTGACTTTTATGAGAAACCTATGATGAGAAAATGAAGAAGATCCTAGTAAGGTAGCACAGCTAACTATAGACGTCCATTAGTGGACACTAGCAGTAACATTAATGGAGTTTTGCAGAAATCAGAAAACAAATGCCTGGAATGTGGTACAACGTACCAGTCCTTCTAGTGAGTGGCATTTATATTATCAGTGCTGTAGTTACAAAATGCAAAATGATCCATGAGGACAAGTCAGTCACAGCGAGGATGAATTGAGAGACCTAGATGATTCAGTTGTAGTCGTACATAATTAATTTTGGGTAAAGTTGTGCGCATTTTTAGAAAAGGAGGGATTAAGAAGACTATTTGCTTGAAAGGAAGCCTAGATGTGAGAGAAGTAGTAAGATGGACAGATATGCTGGATGGTGTATTCGCAATTAGCAGCACCCAACATTATGAAGGTAGATGCAGTGTCACTGCATACAAAACAATGGAACTTCCTTTCAACCAGCACAGAAGACCAAGGGAAATATGAACAGTGTTAGTTGACTGACCATCTCCACAACACTTCCACATTTTACTAAATGAACTAGTAAGTACGTAAACGCGCTATTTTTTGGGTCTTCCTTATTTCCTCTATCAATCCTATTTCGTTTCAATGCAAATTGCTCCATAAACATGCTCCTAGGTATTTCATGAAAGTAACTATTTCCGCTGATTTTTCAGCAGTGGTGTGATCATATGATAAATGTTCTTCTGTCTATGTATTCGCAATGTGTTACATTTGTTTATGCTGAGGGTCAGTTGCCATTCTATGCATCAGGCATCGATCCCCTGCAGATCTACCTGCATTTCATTGCAATTTTCTGACATTGCGAGTTCTCTGTGTACAACGCTATCATCCGCGAAAAGCCTCATGGAACTTTCGACGTTATCTTCTAGGTCGTTCATACATATACAGGGTGCCTCAAAAAATGTATACACACTCTGAAGCGTCATAGAAAATTTATTCCCGTTCTACAATGTTAAATTTATGGAAATGAAAAGCTTAAAGTCCAAAAATAAACGTACTTTGCAAATGTGATTAATGTTCAAACTGGTGGCCTTCTGCATCAATACTTTTCTGAGTACGAGTCACCACTGATTGTGTACATCGTACCAAAGTGTCTAATGAGATTTCTGCGCTCACCGCCTGCATCTCATTCCAAAGTGTGTCCAGGTTACGTGGTTTACGTTTATACACCTCATCTTTTACTGTGCCCCATAAGAAGAAATCCAGCGGCGTGAGGTCTGAAGAGCGTGCAGGAAACTCGATTGGTCCCCTGCATCCTATCCACTGGCCTGGCACATTGTGATCCAGGTATGCTCGTACGTCCCTATGATAGTGCGGCAGGGGGCCATCTTTTTGGAAATAAAACTCATCATTACCGTATAATGCACGAATGGCAGGGAACATGGAGTCAGCAAACATTGTTAGGTACGTTTCTCCGGTAACAGTTCCTTCAAAGCGGAAAGGCCCAATGAGTCCCCTTGCAGACAAAACACACCATACATTTCCGCCAGGCAAATTGACAGCATTTTCAACTGTAATGTGAGGATTATCTTCAGGCCAGTACACACAATGGTGCCTATTGACAGTTCCATTGAGTTTGAATTTGGCTTCATCCGACAATATTATGCTACCCATAAATCCCAGTTCATGTCTCACCATCTCCTGAACCCATTAACAAAATTCTAACCTTCGATCTGGATCATCGTCACTTAGCTGTTGCACCAGCCTTGGAATGTACACGCGAAACTTGCCTTTCTTCAGAATGCGTAGCACACTACTAGCACTTACATTACTCTCACATGCCACTTGCCTTGAAGATTTTTGAGGCGAACGCTGAAACAGTTCCAAGACCGCAGTTGTGGAATCATAACTTGTAGCTGTACGAGGTCGCCCTGATCGACCTTTAGGCACATCACACTCAGTTCCATGAATTTCGAATTTGTCTCGTAGACGTGTAATTGTTAACCTTGAAGGTTGTTCTGTACCATACTCACTTCTCCACTGTCTTCGAACCGCAGCTACATTCTCAAACTTCCAGTACCACTTAATTATCTGCTTCCGCGCTTCAAAGCTCAAACGCACATCTGCCATATTGCAGTTACTTCCTTGCCACTGCTGCCACCTGTTGAAGAAACATAACATTACTGTCTCACAGATATTTAACCTCGTAGAACGGGAAATAAATTGTCTATGAAGTTCAAAGTGTGTATACTTTTTTTTGACGCACACTGTATTATGAAAAGAAATGGGCTTATAACATTGTCTTGTGGCACGACCGAAGTTACTTTTCGTCTAAAAGACTTCTTTCCATTTAAATGACATGCTGTGTTCTGTTTGCTAGAAACTACTCAATGCAATCACACATTTGGTCTGATATTCCGTACACTCGTATCTTCTACATTAAACGGCAGGGCGGAACTGTATCGAGTGTCTTCTGGAAGACAAGAAACACAGCAACTACCGCCTTTGCCTATTAGTGGACGAACGGATGTTGATTCCTACAGAGGAGATTTTCTGTCTCCAGAACTGTCATAAACTGTTCCAAAATCCTACATTAGGGCAACATCGAAGATTTAGGTCTGTTCGATGAGCCTTCTTGGAAATGGATATGAACAGTGCTTCTCCAACTGCTAGGAACAATCCGCTCTTCTAGAGATCTAGAGCACACTGCTGCTAGAACAGGAGCAAATTCTTTTGCATACTCTGTGTGTAGCCGGCCGCGGTGGTCGTGCGGTTCTAGGCACTGCAGTCCGGAACCGCGGGACTGCTATGGTCGCAGGTTCGAATCCTGCCTCGGACATGGATGTGTATGATGTCCTTAGGTTAGTTAGGTTTAAGTAGTTCTAAGTTCTAGGGGACTGATGACCTAAGATGTTAAGTCCCATAGTGCTCAGAGCCATTTGAACTCTGTGTAGGATATAACTGGTGTAACGTGAGGTCCCATTGAGCGATTTGAGCGTCTTTTCTATTCCTTGCTTACTTGTTTCGAAATCTTTCATTTGTCCCACGATTTAAAAGAGAAATTACTTTGTGGTCTTCCTCTGTGAAACAGTTATCGAAAAAGGCGTTTAATATTTTGGCCTTTTTGGAGTCTCCTCTGTTCCAATGCCTTTATGGTTAATAAAAAAAAATAAATGATTAAATTAATTAACTATTACTAAATATTATTGACTATGCGTATGAAAATACATTTTTGTAGGATATAATACGATTGCGTTATTAAAAAAGTGTTCTGTGCTCATTTGTATCTTTTGGGCATCGGATTTCGTTTACATTTTAATTGTACCTACAGGCGGCGGACTCCGTGAACACCGGCGCTTGTCGTAATCAAGAAAATTCTCCTTATATGTTGTTCTCTTCAAAAAATAAAAAATATACTTGATAATGTTGTTCAGTATAATATTACTGACGCACACCTATGATACATAGAGCTCGCAATAAAATCGTACATCTTCATTGCCCTTCTACGTACGAGAGAGTAAAAAAGTAAAAACAAAAAAACCTGTACAAAAAATGAATTACCGCACATTCATAATGAACGTCTTTGCCAACTCTCAGGTCGCTGTGTTTATTGATTTTCTTTTTTAATAAATCTTGATTTTGCGGTATCCTGGGGCCTACGTTGACATGGTATGGAAACGTAGTGTTTTACTTATTTATTTATTTATTTTACCGATAAGGGTCGATGCCCTTTATTGTCGGCTTCCTTTCTTGTTTAATGGAATGGGTATGTCAGCTTATCCTATGTATGTTAGAATTCTACAAGAAATTAAAAGATTATATACATAATGTGACAGTCCATTATATATTTGAATTTTAACAATAATGTTCAGTTTGCTTCATTCTCGCTGCCGCGTTTCGCGCTGGCGCACTGACCGATTTGGCCAAGTGCTAGACGCTAACGGTCAACGTGCTAGAAGCTACCGTCACACGTGCGTGCACTCGCTTTCTTAGTGTTGATTTCACGCAGAGCGTCATACTTTCACCTGAGTGTGACATATCGAAGAATTGCTGTGGCTTTGTCTTCATTCTGGGTGCAGTGGGTGTGTGCTTATTGTTCAAAATCCGACGTTGTGGCAGAAGATCTCCATTTTTGCGGCCCGGGCGTCATTGTTACTCTTCGTACTCGCATTTTCAGCGAAGAGAACCCTGACCAACGGCATCCGTCGATGAGGTAAGTACGGTCTCGAACAACTATAGTTCACTTGTCAGTGTGTCAAGCGTTGTGAGCCACGATACTCGGAAGTTATTTCATTGCACACGCATGTGCATGTCGCCACACTTGACCGTCCACTTGTTGAAAGACACATACAGCCGTCCAAAACATTGTCTGTATTGCTTGTTTATAACGTTCATTTCTTCATATAGAGTTTGGCTTCCAATGAAGATTCATACAAGTATTGACCTACAACGACATACCTAACATGATAGCTTATACCTATGGCTGGCATTCCATCCATCGCTTATATTACGAACATAAATTTCTTAAGTTTTAAAACGTCATAAAATTTTCATTAACTGGTTTCTGTTACTACAGTTTGTTTGTTAGTTTCAACTTATCTTCATTCACATCGCATGCACAAATTAATTACATATCACATTATTATGTCACGATGCAAGCATATGATATATTTATGTTTCATTTTATAGATAGGCTTTTATCACTTATGGGAGCTCATTTCCTCCTTAGAAGAGGGACAAAAACCTTGGAAATAGAACTAAAAAATCGCGCATTGCTGGCCTAACTACGCTTGGCGCCGCCAACTTTGTTTGGGAGGGAAGAAGGGAAATGTAACTCATCTACTGGTTCAAGGATTTATGAGGAAATGTTACTCGTACAGTGATGCACTAGTTGCCAAGGAACTTTTGCTTCATTGAAATAATGTGTACCGACTGATCACCCAAACAGTATCGTGTTATTTCTTCATGTGTTAGTGCTGTTTACTTCAATCCACGTGTAGCTTAGTGTGAAATCTGATATTTTAACCATCGCAGACTTACCTATCTCAAATACCGGGAAATGTCATTATTCAAGCTTTCATGTGAGGTTTTTGTAAAACCTCATGCTTCAATGTTTGTGTGTATTCTGCAGCGAACAGGTACGGATAATTGTCACGAAGACAAAATGCGATGCTGCATTTTTCGTTTGCCTTATGACCTCTGTATAAATATCCTTATAACTAAATTGTTTGCTCGAGGTGCTGCCCGTTTCTTCATTTGGTACCTGCTGCTCTAGACGCAATTCTCTTCTCCGCCGTGACGATGCACTGGTCACTGAAAGAAAAAAATTAAAACTAACTTAAAATTCCAGAATGAGATTTTCACTCTGCAGCGGAGTGTGCGCTGATGTGAAACTTCCTGGCAGATTAAAACTGTGTGCCGGACCGAGACTCGAACTCGGGACCTTTGCCTTTCGCGGGCAAGTGCTCTACCATGTGAGCTATCGAAGCACGACTCAGGTCCGGTCCTCACAGCTATACTTCTGCCAGTATCTCGTCTCCTACCTTCCAAACTTTACAGAAGCTCTCCTGCGAACCTTGCAGAACTAGCACTCCTGAAAGAAAAGATACTGCGGAGACATGGCTTAGCCACAGCCTGGGGGATGTTTCCTGAATGAGATTTTCACTCTGCAGCGGAGTGTGCGCTGATATGAAACTTCCTGGCAGATTAAAACTGTGTGCCGACCGAGACTCGAACTCGGGACCTTTGCCTTTCGCGGGCAAGTGCTCTACCATCTGAGCTACCGAAGCACGACTCAGGTCCGGTCCTCACTGCTATACTTCTGCCAGTATCTCGTCTCCTACCTTCCAAACTTTACAGAAGCTCTCCTGCGAACCTTGCAGAACTAGCACTCCTGAAAGAAAGGATATTGGGGAGACATGGCTTAGCCACAGCCTGGGGGATAACTCGCTAAGCCATGTCTCTGCAATATCCTTTCTTTCAGGAGTGCTAGTTCTGCAAGGTTCGCAGGAGAGCTTCTGTAAAGTTTGGAAGGTAGGAGACGAGATACTGGCAGAAGTAAAGCTGTGAGGACCAGGCGTGAGTCGTGCTTCGATAGCTCAGTTGGTGGAGCACTTACCCGCGAAAGGCAAAGGTCCGGAGTTCGAGTCTCGGTCGGGCACACAGTTTTAATCTGCCAGGAAGTTTCATAACTTAAAATCAATTGCATTTCGTAGCTCGGTGGCCACCGATACATTTGGTCATTGCATATCTTCCGCAAATATTTCCATACTTTGAGTAAATTCATAGACATTCGTTTATTCTGCCACCCATTATGGTCATTTACTCTGCAAAGAAAATTATTTGATATTTCGGACGGTATTTTGTCATTAGATCTTAGCTTACACGTCTCTTATAGTTTTTCATAATGCTTCCTTTTGGTTGTAAATATGTTGTACATAAAACTTCCTGGCAGATTAAAACTGTGTATCGCACCGAGACTCGAACTCGGGACCTTTGCCTTTCGCGGGTAAGTGCTCTACCATCTGAGCTACCGAAGCACGACTCACGCCCCGTCCTCACAGCTTTACTTCTGCCACTACTTCGTCTCCTACCTTCCAAACTTTACAGAAGCTCTCCTGCGAACCTTGCAGAACTAGCACTCCTGAAAGAAAGGATATTGCAGAGACATGGCTTAGCGAGTCTCGGTCCGGCACACAGTTTTAATCTGCCAGGAAGTTTCACATCAGCGCACAATCCGCTGTAGAGTGAAAATTTCATTTGTACATAGCTTAGTATTTAATTAAATCTCTGTGTACATATATCAATAGTTTCCTTAGTTCTTAGGTAGTAGATATATTTGCGTAGTATTTCCGTTAACTTTGTTTTTAAATAGGTACATATTGCATTCGTATTTTGGTTGTGCCTTCTGACAATCTGTCACGCATGCGCACAGGTCAATGTCTCCTCTTCTGCTACTGGCGTCAGCGCGCATTGCTGAGCGCGCAACAGCTGAGCCATAAGCTAATTTCGTTTATACTTTCGCGTCGCATGAAGCGGTGTGTTACTTCTCATTGCTGTTAATTTTTATGCCTACGTGTACAAATCAAAAGAATTAATTATGCCTATACACATTACTTTATCTTAAGACACACTCCAGAAGAAAAATTACACTTAGAATTATGTACACTATGTACAATTATCTTGTGAGTCGTGTGGCTTAAGTGTTTGTGTTTGCGTCTGTGATTTTCTTTATCTGTTGTTCTACTAGATCATTATGGTCGTTAAAAGAATCTACCTTCTGGTTTAATTCCGTAATGTTACTGTTAACTTCAGAAAATACTTCACGCTTTACCTGTGTTTTCATATCATTCAATTTTTCGTCGATTTCAGTGCGAAAATTTTTGGTTAAGTCATCGAATTTCTGTGAAACCGCGTCTTGCAAATGCTTGGTTACTCGTTTTTGCTCTTGTTTCATTGTATCTTGTGTGACGGTGTTCAGAGTGTGTGTCAAACTATCAATTTTGGTACACATATCTTGTTTCATATTACTGAAATTGGTGCTCATATTGTTTTTCGTATCATCAAATTTCACGTTTATGTTAGATAAAAACTGCCATAGTAGTGCTTCAATTTTACCAATGTGGTTGCTGTCAGCTGTACTTTCCAAGTTAATGTTCGTGCGCAAGTGGTGTTTGTAACGTGTTGTCAAAATTCATATTGGAATCGCTCTCCATTGTTTCATTCATGAGCGGTATGTCGCTCTGGGAGATGCGTGACATAATGACATTGTCTCGTCAATAGTAAACATTGTGTCGTCAAGGTTGTTCTGCGTGGAGCGTCGCTATCATTTGTCACTCCTGCGACACTGATCTCTGATCTACTTAAACTTTCTACAGGAGGCATGCACGGCGCCTGAACTTCAATTGTTCGATCTCGCAATTCTACCCCATCTTGGCTGATTGCGTTTTCGCCATTGTTATCAACAATGGGCATATACTTTTCGGCCATGTTGTATGAATATGCAAAAAAATAAATTTCTCACAAAAATGTTAAAAATTTCATATGCTAACCGTTACACTTGACAAATGCAATCCACGTGATGTCAAAGCCTGTATTACGTCTATTATGATGTGCAAACTATTGTGTCACAATTTTTTATATTTTTCTGATAATATGTATCACACTGAAAAATTTCTGTAAATTTTTCGCAAATAAAATTCAAGAAAGCGAATAATGAGGAAAAGGTTTCTCTCTACATCAAAAGAGGCGCTACCACGCTTAACCATGCAAGCAACTTGCGTAGCCGCCCTACCTTTGCTATGAAAAACAAAACAGCTTACTACGGAAAATTTTACGCGACCTGGGTCTAGTTCTTACTCCTTTCAAAATTTTTCTCCTCGATTTTTGCCTTTTTGTAATACTTGCTCCCTGTCGTGATTCATGCAAACAAAATACAGGCAATTAGTTTTTATTATTCATAACAATGTCATAGAAATTTGTTATTATAACAATAGTAAACAAATATTCTGGGGACCCGCATCTTGCAAATGCTTGGATACTTGTTTTTGTTCTTGTTTCATTGAATCTTGTGTGACGGTGTTCAGATTGTGTGTCAAACTATCAATTTTGGTACTCATATCTTGTTTCACTTGAAGTCCTGGCACACAAGTCGACAGTTGTAATAAAAAAAGGAAATGAATAAATTAATTAAATATTACTAAATATTATTGAATAAGCGTATGAAGACACATTTTTGTTGGATATAATACAACTACGTTATTAATAAAATGTTCTGTGTTTATTTGTATCTTTTAGCCATCGAATTTCGCTTACATTTTAACTGTAGCTGCAAGCGGCGAACTCCGTGAACAGTGGTGCTTGTCGTAATCAAGAAAATCCTCCTTATATGTTGTTCTCTTCACTTCAGTAAATAAAAAAAATACTTGATACTGTTGTTCAATATAATATTATTCACGCACACATGTGATACATAGAGATCGCAATACTTCATACCTAAAATCGCACATCTTCATCGTCCTTCTACATATGTGAGAGTGTAGGAGTAAAAACAAAAAACTGTACAAAAATTGAATGTTTTTTTTCTTTCATTTGTTTGCGCCTTACGGCGCATTCATAATTAACGTCTTTATCAACACTCTGGTCGCTTGGTGTTTCATTTTTTGTTTTTTAATAAATCTTAATTTTACGGCATCCTGGGGGTCTTTCATCCTGTACATACACAATGGTCACAGAATGTCCAGACAGATGGCTTCGCTCTGTTTACTGATTTCAACTAAGACCAATGATTCTCTGTCAAGTCAATATAATAATCTCCATTTTCTTCTTGAGATGAACAACGGTTGTAGTGGACTGACAAGACAGCCAGTCCACAGTGACGGGTAACCGAAAGCACGCGTACACACACACCGGCTGGCGTGAGTTCTGGAACAGGATACTTTGTGAATGCTATAGAGAAAAGTATGCAGCTCCTCGGATACTTAACTTTATTCCATCATTGTTGTACATCGCTCTTGACGATACAAATGAGACTTTAATTACAAGCACTGTAAGGCTAATGGCGCCTTGCTAGGTCGTAGCCATGGACATAGCTGAAGGCTATTCTAACTGTCTCTCGGCAAATGAGAGAAAGGCTTCGTCAGTGTAGTCGCTAGCAAAGTCGTCGTACAACTGGGGCGAGTGCTAGTCCGTCTTTCTAGACCTGCCATGTGGTGGCGCTAGGTCTAGGCAGCACACAGTGGCGACACGCGGGTCCGACTTGTACTAATGGACCGCGGCCGATTTAAAGCTACCACCTAGCAAGTGTGGTGTCTGGCGGTGACACCACAACGGTAATCTATGGGTAAAATTTCGACGATACAAAATGTAAGTAGCTCAACAGCTAGAGCCAGCAGGTAAACTGGGAAAGCACAATTACATCACTGGGCAGAACAAACCAGGATGACACATTTCTGACAAATCTTGTGATGTTTAATGAGGCAAATTTTCATCTGAAGACGTTTATCAATAAACAGAATTTCTCATCTTACTAGGATACTCATTCATGAAGAGGCCCAGTGTAGACCAAACATTACTGTGCCAATAAAACTGTTAGGACCAATTTGTTTTGACAACGGCCGGCAAGTGGGTGTCAATTCTGAACAGCATGCAGCTATGATCAACAACTTCTTCATTCACAGCTGCAGGGACATTGCACCTAAACGCGATATGGTTTCAGCAAGTGGGCCTACAGCCCTGGTGGCTCGTAATTTAATGACTACAATGAGGCATCACGTCTCACATCAATTATGCTCACAATATGGTGATATCTCATGGCCAGCAAGAACGTCTGATCTTCCACCTCCTGATTTCTTTCTGTGGGGTCATATCCAGCACACAGTTTCTTCTTTACAATTACATCGACTTAGATTATCAGCAATCCCCTGTACGGTGCTTCGCGGAAGGTACCCTGTACCTTTCATGTTTCCTTTCATGTTCCTTTCATGTTCCACTTGAAAATGGAGCGACGGAAAACCAGTGTCTGTATGCCTCCTCTTGAACCCTAATTTCTCGAATCTTATCTTTTTGGCCCTTACACACACTATACGTTTGAGACACTCCACAGTGCTGATGAGCTGAAAGCTGTAATCCAGGAAGAAAGAGAGGCTATCTCTCAAGAAATGTCTGAGATCGTAAAGATGAGCATCGCTGAACAACTTCAGCAGTGCAGCAACCATTATGGAAGCCGTTTGTGTGAAGTGCTCTTTAAGAAATCAACTTAAATTTGACTTTTCAGTAGTGACGAAGTTTTTAGAACCCTTACCTATATGGTACAGGGGTGCAAATATACATCAAACGTTACAATGTGCGAATACTACTTCCAATGCCACCCTACATTTTCGACACTTAATTCTGGAAACAGCAAGAGCGCAGTTTTATTTATACGACTGTTAAGATCATGCTGGAAAACTAAAACTCCATCTCCTGGCTCCTTATTGAAGGTGAGGAATTTTTAGAGGAATTTTCCTCATTATTTGAGATTCCTTGTTTATACCACTACAGGAGCAAGACAGATGTTTCAAACAGAAAATAAACTGCACCACATAATTTAGATTAAGATATGGAAAAATACGGTAGGTATTAGTATATTTTAGTGTGTATCATGGTATTTCAAACTTGACTTAGCAGGAACCATTAGTAATGTTAAATAGTAATAGACGATGAGGTTAACAGAAATGAGTTTTAATGGTAACCTTTGAGCGCACGCGCACGCACACACACACACACACACGCACACACACACACACACACACACACACACACACACACAGAGACACACATACACACACACACACACACACACACACACACGAGTAAGCGCATACACATAGTGACTCTTTTGTTAATATTTTACTAAGCTATTAGCCTGGGTATAAAATGCATGTAATGTTTAATATTACAGAACAATCAAAACAAATATATACCAGTAGTTTATCACTGTGGAAATTAAAGGGGAACAAATCTTACTGATAAGCAATGAAATCTTTTTCAATAAAATGTGCAGTAACACAGATTCGTAACTTTTTTTAATACTCAATACCTTATCACCTAAAATAAAAAGCACGATTTCTAAAAAATGCCACCATCACTCTTATTTCTTAATATCATGCACAATTTCAGTAACAAATTAATTGCAATGATAATGACATCTTGCACCCAATAAATGCTACTGCGATTTTTTAGGTAATTATTGTCTTGAGTCGTTGCATATACAAATCCGCAATTCTATCGTGTACTGAAAACCCTGTGCCAAAGTACTGCAGCACACCGCTAGAAGAGGGAACAGAAAATTGCGAGGGGTACTGGTGAAGTGCAGATGGGCTGCTTCAATTCCCCACTTTGTCCAAATGTCTTGTTGCAAACACCTCAGATGTACGACCAGTGTGTAGCCGCGAATGCTTCTTCAGACTATTTTTGGAGATGAATGACGCCACATCTGTAGGGATGTTCGCCAGTGTGTGCAGCAGCGAATGCTCCTTTAGTGTACTACTTCGTGTGAATGTCTTTTTGCAGACCCTACAGCTGTAGGGGCGCTCGCCAGTGTGCAACCGTAAATGCTGCGTCAGTGTATAACTTTGTGTGAATGTCTTGTTGCAAACGGCACAGTTGTAGGGCCGTTCGCCAGTGTGCACCCGCAAATGCTGCTTCAGACTTGTATTTCGTATGAATGTCTTGCTGCAAAACTCACAGTTGTATGGGCGTTCGCCAGTGTGCAACCGCAAATGCTGCTTCAGGGTACAACGTTGTGCAAATGTCTTGTTGCAAACGCCACAGCTGTATTGGCGTTCACCAGTGTGCTCTCTGAAGTGCTCCTTCAAATCAGTACTGTTTGTGAATATCTTGTCACACACGCTGCACGAATGCTGAAGTTCACATCGGTTCGAGTGTGTGTGCTTCTTCAGTTCCTGCAATTGTGCAAATCTTGTTTTGCAGATGCCACATCTGTGCCCCAAATGTCTTGTACCAATTTTATTCCGATTGAATACTTCCTGCCTGGTGGTACACTGTATCCTGTTGTCTGTTCCTGAAGCCGGTTGAGTGCAGGCAATCAAACTTCTGCCATCACTGTTAGTCTTGTCGTCGTCCACAGCAACAGGAATAGTACTGAAGAAAGCAAAGAAAACTTTGTCAGAAACTGTTCACATAAGAGAGCATGTATCAATGTGAAAAATTATATTAACAAATACTAGATTGACAAATGTCTCAAAAGTTCCAACAAACTATCTTATAATGTAGGAGCACACTGCTTTCAGTTAATACAATTTTAGGCCCTCTTCAAGTGGCAAGTGGCAGGAGAGAGAGAGAGAGAGAGAGAGAGAGAGAGAGAGAGAGAGAGAGAGAGAGCGTTGAGTTCATTTGAGACATTACTTTAGAATCCAAAACTTTGTAAAGTAGTTAGAGAGTATTCCACAGAAGTTAAATGAAGGCAAACTCGCTGGCAGTGGGATTACTGCAAAATTAAACGTCAGGATAACACAAACGTCAATAATTTCTCGAATAGATGTAAGAGATTAACTGAGAGGGGCAATAGAATTGTAGTGGATACTACATGAACTTCTACACCTTCATCCGCAAGCCACCAATGGTGCATAATGGACGCTTAAGTGCAGGTATTCCTTTTGTCTTAGCGCAGTCATGTGATGGGACAAGTCTAAACTATTTTCATAGCAACCATACCTCTCAGAAGTGATCAGTCTCAAAAACGAATGAGCGACTTTAGTTCGATCACTATCAAGAATGCCCACTCGCTGGTAGAGCAGTGGTGAATAAAAATGTTAAAACATTTCATCCTTTACCTTTAATTCTTCATCCTACTCCTTCCTTTGTTCGTGCAGACTAGTACTATCCTATACAGCTTTCTGTGGCTTGGAGGAACTCTGGAGAAAATTTATGAGCCTGTTCTTTCCAATAGCCATAAATATTAATAACTCTAGAGGTATAAAGAATTCAAACTTCTCAGGATAATTCATTCCAAATATGTGATGATGGACAATGGAAGAGATGATGTTCTAAAAACCTATGTAAATCGTGCAGTTGTTTGGACTAAATTATTTAAATGACGGTGGGAGGACAGAAAAAGTGCGAACTAGAATACGATAAAAATTTTGTGGAATTATTCCTCTTGAAAAGTGAACCAAAACCTAGAACAGCTCTCAGATTAACAAAGAATGGTGTATAAAAGAATCTAGACTTTTCGTGTTGTATGTATCCTAAGTACCACATTCAAAATGTTGTTGGATTAATATATTTATTCATTCATTTTTGTCCTCTCATTGGACATATCTCATAAACTAATCACCACCAAATAATTATTAATACTATACAAATTATAATCTAAGAACGATAAGACAACCTTAACGCTTTAATATCTACTTCGGGACTGTCAGATACTACTTTGCTTTTCATGACCTAATCTGTAGTTCCAACATGTGAGATGCACGTGTAGCGGACAGCCTGTTTGAACATTTTCTTCAGCTGTGCTGATGATTGTAACAGTATGCCTACAGTATTCAGCCTTGTAATGATTGCTTACTCTCTGTGGCAACTTTTGTTCACATACAGCACTCAAATAGTGCAAGTCCAGAAGTTTCACATTAAATGGCACACGTCAACCATTTCCCTCGCTGACGAAGGGTGGACCCACGACTAATGAGAAAAATTTACCCCTTTATTGGCTGAAGGAGCCTTACTGCTAATATCGATTGAACATTCGCTAACATATGAAAGATTGTACAAGAATCTGCGTCTATTGGGCTGATATCTTGAGACTGCGGTTATGTGTTTTAATCCATATTTTATTATATATTTGTTGATCTCCTACGGATCTCACTCATTCAAAATACCTTAGTTTTAATAATAACCCGACTCTATATTTTAACTGTAGGTTTACAGTACAAAGCCACAATGTTAGAAAAACTGGAACAGGAAAATCCCTGCCACACTAATTAACCTCTGCCATACACCTAACACTGGTTTGCAGGGGACTTATGTAGATGTACGGGGTCATCCAATGAGTATGTTTCCCTATTTCATTATTCTGCAAAATAAACTTTTCACATGACCTGTGAGGGCTGGCAAGTTCAACTAGTGTCTGTTGACAATACACACACTATCTTACTAAGAATATCGTAGTATCTTACAAGTATGCTGCCAGTTAGCATGGAGCTACCAGTGTAAAGTGTTTCCGCTTTTATGCTGTGCTCTGTCATTCGTTTTTTCGCAGGAAAACAAATATCCGCTGTCAATATCCACCAGAGGTTAATCTATGATTATGAAGACCGCTGTATGAGCATTGGAATGGAGATAAGACATCATTATTCGACCCCTGAGAAAAAAACAACAGACAATTGTGTGGAACAAACCTGGTGAAATTCCCGAAAAAAGGCAAAGGTAACACATTCTGCAGGGAAAGTACTGGTAATTGTCTTTTGGGAACTGTCAGGGGCACATTACAAAGGATGCAGAGAGGTACTGCAGTGTCTTGAAGTATCTGCAAACTAGCATCAAAACAAAACGTTCAGGAATTTTGCTTCAGAAAATTCCCTTCCATTAAGGCAATTCTCTGCCTCATACAGCTCGAATTACCTTGTCAGGGATCGGCAGATTCAACTCTGAAATGGTCCTGCATACTGCATATTAACCAGATCTTGCCCCCAAGTGATTTTCATGGGTTGCCCCAACTTAAAGACCATCTTGGAGGTAAGCCCTTTAACACTGATGATGAATCAGATCAACAGTGAACAGCTGGTTCCGAGCACCGGACTTCATCTGGTATAACACTGGTTTGGAAAAACTTGTCGTGTTACCAAAAATTCTTGGAAAAATATGGCGACTATATAGAAAAGTAACAGAAGCATCGCAGAATGTCAATAAAATTATTTCAAAACAATTGGTGTAATGTCTTTATAAAACAGTGAAACTAACTTATTAGACACTCCTCAGAGAAATGATGTTTCTCTCACAGCCAAGGATGATCTCACAAAGTTGTGTTCGACTACTGAGCCAAGCAGACTTATCTTACTGTAAATATGTCTGCCTAGCATTTAATCGTATATTAAATATTAACGTTGCTCTTTTACTTACTTTCTGGACATGGATACATGAAGACCTGGTGAAGGCATTGTATCCAACATTTACAGACGGGCCCACAACTGTTTGCCTATTATGAGGAAACTGATTATCTTTTGTATATACAGGTCTACAGCTGCTGTACATGTCTTGTATAATGTCATGTGTAGTTTGTTGTTTTACTTCAAAATGGTCACTTTATTTGGTAATTCAGACATAGCTAATTTCGCCCCTTGGCCATTATTAAGCTATTTTTCTTTCTTTTCCGGAAAAACTTACATCCAAAGCTCTACAAGGTATAATACCTTATTATCTCTGTGAGCACAATATCTCACTCGTTATAGCGGGATGCTGACTCAGTTCTTCTGGTTAGCGAATGGGAAACTGCAGTATAGAGAATGGAAACCAGGCATCGTCACCATTGAAATGAGTCATATGATAGTGTGTGCAGTGTTACATTATGAAACAATGTGTAATGTGTGCAGTGACTGTAAGAAAAAAATGAATGAACATTGTAGCACTAGCCTTTTACGTTATTACATAGCTTCTTTGTAAAGCAGTATTGTAAACTAGGGCTAAACCGAATGAGACATCACGGTTTTAAGCAGACTAGCTTTGTATTTTACTGCCGCCAACTAAATTTCGCAGAAAGACCACAAAGATAAGAGAGATTAGGGTTCGTACAGAGGCATATAGGCAGTCATTTTTCCCTCGTTCTGTTAGGGAATGGGAGAGAAGATACTAGTTGTGGTACGAGGTACCTTCCGCCACGCACCGTATGGTGGATTGCGGAGTATATATGTGTAGATGTAGATGTATTCGGGAGGGTGGAGGCTCTGGTATTCATCCAGCCATCTGATTTAGGTTTTCCATGGTTTCTGTAAATTATTTCAGGCAAATACCGCGATGGTTCCTAGTGTAAGGCTCTAGCCTTCTACCTGTCCAGTTCTTGTCATACTAGGCCTGTAAGTTGCAAATGACTGCATATATGAATTAAATCATTTTTCTTGTTACTAAATAGTAGCATGAATTCAAGTTCAATGTCCTTGTAAACTTGATCTTCGATGGATAAAACAGCTACCATTATTCCTACTATTAAACTTCAAAAAGAATATAACTCTGACACATATTCTGTATAGAATCTGACAACAATTTCGTAAGTTCCTGGGACCTTATTTAATTTTAGCAATTTAAATGATTTCTAAACACATTAGACATTAATACCTAGATCATTCATTTTGCAGTAACGCGGAAGTCACACTGAGCCAGCACTTACAGAATTTCCTTTGCAAATGAACATTTGGAAACGGAGGTCAGCAGTTCCGTTTTGTACTGCTACTCTCTCTTCCAGATGCTATGTCATCCATCATCCTTGAGTCTCTGGATAGAGTTTTTTGACGCCACTGAATGCCATTCAACACGCTGAAGATCCTAGTCCAGTAGGCTTTCAGGCCTACATTTGCGAGTGGGACACGAAAGAAAGTGACTAGAGCGGTAGTAGGTACCCTCCGCCACGTACCATACGGTTCCCTGCAAACTATGTGACTAGCTGTGGACCTAGAAACATCTACAGATTGTTGTTCACTGTGGAACAATCATCATACCTGTCATCTGAGTTCCAAGGTCATACTTGGACTATTTCAGTGACTGGCAAAAAAGACTGAGAAGACCAACCCTGCATACGGAGTTTAAACGAAGCTCGTAATTTGCGGTATTTTCCCCAGAACTGATCGTGGTCGCCTGGATCTGAGACAAGTTCAAGGAAAGAAACAGAGGTTTTGAAGCTTCTGTGATCAGCTATGCTGCACTTTTTTGGACTTGTGCCACAGTGTTGACCCACCTAATTTGGTCAGGTGTGCTGCTACCCAGGTAGCTGACTGTGTGTAGGGTGCACACATGGGTCTTTTAGATTTGGCAGCTCTCAATGCAGAACAGATAACGACAGCTGTAGGAGACCTGGAAGTATCTGCCCAAGTCCAAATCAGTGAATCCCACAGGCGACAGTATTAAAATCTTAGCCTAGGGGGCAGTCCAATGAAAAAGGCACAGGTGGAGAAAAAGTAAGTAAACTGTTTATTGTTTCAAAAGTATTCGTCGGAACTGTTAATACATTTATCCCACAGTGAGACATCTACGTCTAAATCTACATTTATACTCCGCAAGCCACCCAACGGTGTGTGGCGGAGGGCACTTTACGTGCCACTGTCATTACCTCCCTTTCCTGTTCCACTCGCGTGTGGTTCGCGGGAAGAACGACTGCCGGAAAGCCTCCGTGCGCGCTCGAATCTCTCTAATTTTACATTCGTGATCTCCTCGGGAGGTATAAGTAGAAGGAAGCAACATATTCCATACCTCATCCAGAAACGCGCCCTCTCGAAACCTGGACAGCAAGCTACACCACGATGCAGAGCGCCTCTCTTGAAGAGTCTGTCACTTGAGTTCGCTAAACATCTCCGTAACGCTATCACGCTTACCAAATAACTTTGTGACGAAACGCGCCGCTCTTCTTTGGATCTTCTCTATCTCCTCTGTCAACCCGACCTGGCACGGATCCCACACTGATGATCAATACTCAAGTATAGGTCGAACGAGTGTTTTGTAAGCCACCTCCTTTGTTGATGGACTACATTTTCTAAGGACTCTCTCACTGAATCTCAAACTGGCACCCGCCTTACCAACAATTAATTTTATATGATCATTCCACTTCAAATCGTTCCGTACGCATAATCCCAGATGTTTTACAGATGTAACTGCTACCAGTGTTTGTTCCAGTATCATATAATCATACAACAAAGGATCCTTCTTTCTATGTATTCGCAATACATTACATTTGTCTATGTCAAGGGTCAGTTGCCACTCCCTGCACCAAGTGCCTATCCGCTGCAGATATTCCTGCATTTCGCTGCAATTTTCTAATGCTGCAACTTCTCTGTATATTACAGCATCATCAGCGAAAAGCCGCATGGAACTTCCGACACTATCTACTAGGTCATTTATATATATTGTAAAAAGCAATGGTCCCATAACACTCCCCTGTCCATCGAGGACAACATGCTGTGTTCTGTTTGCTAAAAACTCTTCAATCCAGCCACACAGCTGGTCTGATATTCCGTAGGCTCTTACTTTGTTCATCAGGCGACAGTGCGGAACTGTATCGAACGCCTTCCGGAAGTCATGGAAAATGGCATCTATCTGGGAGCCTGTATCTAATATTTTTTGGGTCTCATGAATAAATAAAGCGAGTTGGGTCTCACACGATCGCTGTTTCCGGAATCCATATTGATTCCTACAGAGCAGATTCTGGGTTTCCAGAAATGACATGATACGCGAGCAAAAAACATGTTCTAAAATTCTGCAACAGATCGATGTCAGAGATATAGGCCTATAGTTTTGCGCATCTGTTCGACGACCCTTGTTGAAAACTGGGACTATCTGTGCTCTTTTTCCAATCATTTGTAACCTTCCGTTGTAAATGGTTGCGAAAACACACTTGACCTCTTAGCCACAAACAATCCAGAGCTGATAGAGAGCATCATGACTCATACAGGGATTAGTGATCACAAGGTCGTTGTAGCTAGGCTCAATACCGTTTCTTCCAAATCCACCAGAAACAAACGCAAAATAATTTTGTTTAAAAAAGCGGATAAAGTGTAACTGGAAGCCTTCCTAAGAGACAATCTCCATTCCTTCCGAACTGACTATGCAAATGTAGACGAGATGTGGCTCAAATTCAAAGATATAGTAGCAACAGCAATTGAGAGATTCATACCTCATAAATTGGTAAGAGATGGAATTGATTCCCCGTGGTACACAAAACAGATCCGAACGCTGTTGCAGAGGCAACGGAAAAAGCATGCGAAGTTCAGAAGAACGCGAAATCATAAAGATTGGCTAAAATTTACAGACGCGCGAAATTTGGCACGGACTTCAATGCGAGATGCCTTTAATAAGTTCCACAACGAAACATTGTCTCGAAATTTGGTAGAAAATCCGAAGAAATTCTGGTCGTATGTAAAGTACACAAGCGGCAAGACGCAGTCAATACCTTCGCTGCGCAGTGCCGATGGTACTGTTACCGACGACTGTGCCGCTAAAGCAGAGTTATTGAACACAGTTTTCCGAAATTCCTTCACCAGGGAAGACGAATGGAATATTCCAGAATTTGAAACACGAACAGTAGATACCTTAGGGGTTGCGAAGCAACTCAAATCGCTTGATACGGGCAAGTCTTCAGGTCCATCTTCAGGTATACCGATTAGGTTCCTTTCAGATTACGCTGATACAATAGCTCCCTACTTAGCAATCATTTACAACCGCTCGCTCACCGATAGATCTGTACCTACAGACTGGAAAATTGCGCAGGTCGCACCAGTGTTTAAGAAGGGTAGTAGGAGTAATCCAAGTAATCCATCGAACTACAGACCTATATCATTGACGTCGGTTTGTAGTAGGGTTTTGGAGCATATACTGTATTCAAACATTATGGATCACTTCGAAGGGAACGATCTATTGATACGTAATCAGCATGGATTGAGAAAACATCGTTCTTGTGCAATACCTTCGCTGCGCAGTGCCGATGGTACTGTTACCGACGACTGTGCCGCTAAAGCAGAGTTATTGAACACAGTTTTCCGAAATTCCTTCACCAGGGAAGACGAATGGAATATTCCAGAATTTGAAACACGAACAGTAGATACCTCTTTATTCGCACGAAGTAATGGCCGCTATCGACAGGGGATCTCAAGTTGATTCCGTATTTCTAGATTTCCGGAAAGCTTTTGACACCGTTCCTCACAAGCGACTTCTAATCAAGCTGCGGGCCCATGGGGTATCGTCTCAGTTGTGCGACTGGATTCGTGATTTCCTGTCAGGAAGATCGCAGTTCGTAGTAATAGACGGCAAATCATCGAGTAAAACTGAAGTGATATCAGGTGTTCCCCAGGGAAGCGTCCTGGGACCTCTACTGTTCCTGATCTATATAAATGACCTGGGTGACAATCTGAGCAGTTCTCTTAGGTTGTTCGCAGATGATGCTGTAATTTACCGTCTAGTAAGGTCATCCGAAGACCAGTATCAGTCGCAAAGCGATTTAGAAAAGGTTGCTGTATGGCGTGGCAGGTGGCAGTTGACGCTAAATAACGAAAAGTGTGAGGTGATCCACATGAGCTCCAAAAGAAATCCGTTGGCATACGATTACTCGATAAATAGTACAATTCTCAAGGCTGTCAATTCAACTAAGTACCTGGGTGTTAAAATTACGAACAACTTCAGTTGGAAAGACCACATAGATAATATTGTGGGGAAGGCGAGCCAAAGGTTGCGTTTCATTGGCAGGACACTTAGAAGATGCAACAAGTCCACTAAAGAGACAGCTTACACTACACTCGTTCGTCCTCTGTTAGAATATTGCTGCGCGGTGTGGGATCCTTACCAGGTGGGATTGACGGAGGACGTCGAAAGGGTGCGGAAAAGGGCAGCTCGTTTTGTATTATCACGTAATAGGGGAGAGAGTGTGGCAGATATGATACGCGAATTGGCATGGAAGTCATTACAGCAAAGAAGTTTTTCGTTGCGGCGAGATCTATTTACGAAATTTCAGTCACCAACTTTCTCTTCCGAATGCGAAAATATTTTGTTGAGCCCAACCTACATAGGTAGGAATGATCATCAAAATAAAATAAGAGAAATCAGAGCACGAACAGAAAGGTTTAGATGTTCGTTTTTCCCGCGCGCTGTTCGGGAGTGGAATGGTAGAGAGATAGTATGATTGTGGTTCGATGAACCCTCTGCCAAGCACTTAAATGTGAGTGAATTGCAGAGTAATCGTGTAGATGTAGATGTAGAGACTTGCGGTACACGGCTGTTAGAAGGGGGGCAAGTTCTTTCGCGTACCTTGTGTAGAATGGAATTGGTATCCCGACAGGTCCAGTGGACTTTCCTCTGTTGAGTGATTTCAGTTGCTTTTCTATTCCTTGGACACTTATTTCGATGTCAGCCGTTTTTGCTTGTCAAACCGTAACTTGGCCAGCAAGATCGCCAGATCTCTTCCGACTCAGAGCATTTGGAAGAGTATGGGCAGGGTCCTCCAACCAGCTTGAGATTTCGACCATCTAACAGCCAGTTGGACAGAATCTGGCACGATGTCCGTCAGGAGGACATCGAACAACTGTATGAATTAGTGACGAGCTGTGTGCTTGCACAAGGGCCCGAAGTGGATCAACGTGTTACTGACTTTCTCAATTTGTAACGATCTTTCTCTTGAATAAATCATATATTAATTTTAATTTTAAAAACCAACAGCCTCAGCTGCAAAGTTTACCTAGATTTACCTAGGTTTCAGTCGGGATAACAAACCTTCTTCAGAATAAAAGTAACTACCGTTTGTCCATAGTGGACATCGTCAAGGTAAAACTAAAAATCCATGAATTATTGTCAGACTGTAAAAACTTATCTGAAACTGCCTCTGCCCCACTTCGCGACCGCGATGCGGCAGCCACGAGTGCTGTGCTGGAACTGACCGTAGCGTCATGAGGGCGGCCTAGGCGGATGTGGTGTCACCGCCAGACACCACACTTGCTAGGTGGTAGCCTTTAAATCGGCCGCGGTCCGTTAGTATACGTCGGACCCGCGTGTCGCCACTATCAGTGATTGCAGACCGAGCGCCGCCACACGGCAGGTCTAGAGAGACTTCCTAGCACTCGCCCCAGCTGTACAACCGACTTTGCTAACGATGGTTCACTGACAAATACGCTCTCATTTGCCGAGACGATAGTTAGCATAGCCTTCAGCTACGTCATTTGCTACGACCTAGCAAGGCGCCATTACCAGTTACTATTTACACCGTGAATAATGTACCGTCCAGAGCGACGTTCACCATTAATGGATTAAAGTTAAGTATTCCACCAGCTACGTCCGTTTTTTCTAAATTCTAATTTCCTTGTCCTGTTCCAGACCTCACGCCAGCCTGCGTGAGCTAAAACGCGTGCCTTTCGGCTTCCTCTAGTAACACGGTGTTGGCTCTCCTGCCAACCACAACAGCGGACACAATACCTTGCGCCTGCGCAAAGTACAATCGCCAACAAACTTTACATATTCACAGGTACCTTTGCCTTTGATCCAAATAAATACAGTTTCATTACATGATGACTTACGTCTACTACGTGTATATAAAATAAAGGGCGAGGGTGACATATAGGTAGATTTGCCAAAGTCTTTATTAGCATTTTCAGTAACATGAAAGGTTCTGTATGCGATGACATCTCGGTCGACAAAGCTTTCGAGGCCAGATACATTTGGGACACCTGAACCACCACGTACAATAGCGACGGTTAACCATCCGTTGCCATGTGTGAAGGAATCATTGATGTCAATGCTGAAGTTCAGTCTACATCCACAGAAGACTGCCGGTCCATCGAGTAGAGAGTGTGCAGCGACAGATTTTATAGTATTCTTCTTCTTGTCTGCAGCAGATGTTGTCATTTCAACGTCTTCAATTGTTTTATATATGGTATGTCGTGAACGTCGACGATATCTTCTGTAAGGCATCTTGGCAGCGTTCAATGCAGTTGCCTGTGCAGCAGCAAGGCGCGAACCTAACTCCTGACCTTGAATTTACTAGTAAAGTGAAAGAAAAGAAAGGTACAGCTGAGGCAAAGGGTGTGTATGTTATCCTGAGCAGAACGTACTTAGATCGACTGTCTTATCATTTATGAAGTATTAGTTGGTCATGATATGAGGAAGACATCACGTGCTTACAACGTATAGCCTGTCTAGGGAAATTTTGTGCTTAAGCACGAAGTTTAATCACCTAAAAAGAACTTAAAAAGGAGTGGGAAGGATAATACGAAGCCAACATCGTCATTATTATGGCTAGGTCTAAATATTTATTTATTTACTTTGAGACGTAAATGTTATTGACTTAGCACAGAAATTAAAATTAAAATTTATACAGTTGCTGACAGGGCCGCGAAATGTTGACAATTTTTAAATCATACATTTTTTTCTGAAATTGTAATCATTTGCTTGTCACTACATGTATGTCACATCTACCCATTGCAGTTCCATTCAGGTAGTCCTTCACGGAGGTTTTTAATTTTTGTTGTTGTTGGCGTAAGACTGTATTACTGTTTTCTGTGACAGTGCTAAATATATATATTGTCGTCCCTGTGGACATGGATTGTACCCGAGTTACTGTATTAAAGAGCTTTATTAAACTGAACTAATGTTCTATATATGTGTCATAGTATCTGCTGGACCTAATCCAGACAATTAGGCTCTCATCTAGGTCTGCAACAGCATATACAGGGTGAAGAAAAATTCGTGCACTCGGACTTCGCAGCGCGATTCCTCACATACTAGCAATACAAAAACGTCTCTCACAAAATTTCGTTCTGCACGTATTTCCGGCAGCAAATGGACGTTAAAGATTGGCAATCCGGCAATATTGCAATGAGATGTATGGTAACTACCTCTGTCAGCATCCAGCAACACTGTTGTGCAGTTGGTGCAGTGGGCAACATTTTGGGTTAGCATACAGGAGGTCGAAGGTTAAATGCTGGACTGAGGCGTATTAGTTTATACTTGCTAAATGCAGTCTGCACGGTTCAAATGTTCAAATGTGTGTGAAATCTTGTTGGACTTAACTGATAAGGTCATCAGTCCCTAAGCTTACACGCTACTTAACCTAAATTATCCTAAGGACAAACACACACACCCATGCTCGAGGCAGGACTCGAACCTCCGCCGGGACCAGCCGCACAGTCCATGACTGCAGCGCCAAAGACCGCTCGGCTACACCCGCGCGACGTCTGCACGGTACAGTATCTGCCGTCTTAATCGGCATACAGCGATTACAGTGGTTCTTCTACAAAACATTTGCACTTACGCACTATGAACACAGAAATGGAAGTACAATCGCGTTCGTTGGTCACCTTTTAAAGAAGCCTTTTGCACGTTGTGGACGTGAATTGTTTCACACCACTGCTTCTACTAGATTCCAAACCTATTTTCAGTGTACACTCCTCCAGTTGTCCCATACATTAGTACTAACTATTCTTGTTACCACTTTCAGATCCATTACATTTCGTTAGGGATTTAAGTCACCAGTAGGGTTAGCAACGTGCTTTGCAAGTAATTTTCAAACTCTGTTACCATTCACAAGCGTCCATACGATGCCTTTTTTTGTATTCAATTTTGCACATGCGGATGAATTTCCAACAGTGCAACTATGCATGAGCATTTTAGCATGCATAATTTGCTGGAAATAGCGGCCGTGCGTCATGTACATTGCTACTCGCCTTCGGTGGGGATCTTTGCACTTGTTAGCGGACGACAGGCAGCTGGAACACACGTGTTTCATTGTGTAGAGTGTTAAAGCTATGCTATGACGTGATATATCTTACCCCCATGAACCATGGACCTTGCCGTTGGTGGGGAGGCTTGCGTGCCTCAGCGATACAGATGGCCGGACCGTAGGTGCAACCACAACGGAGGGGTATCTGTTGAGAGGCCAGACAAACGTGTGGTTCCTGAAGAGGGGCAGCAGCCTTTTCAGTAGTTGCAGGGGCGTCTGGATGATTGACTGATCTGGCCTTGCAACACTAACCAAAACGGCCTTGCTGTGCTGGTACTGCTACGGCTGAAAGCAACGGGGAAACTACAGCCGTAATTTTTCCCGAGGGCATGCAGCTTTACTGTACGGTTAAATGATGATGGCGTCCTCTTGGGTAAAATATTCCCGAGGTAAAATAGTCCCCCCATTCGGAATACCGGGCGGGGACTACTCAAGAGGACGTCGTTATCAGGAGAAAGAAAGCTGGCGTTCTACGGATCGCAGTATGGAATGTCAGATCCCTTAATCGGGCAGGTAGGTTAAAAATTTTAAAAAGGGAAATGGATAGATTGGAGTTGGATATAGTGGGAATTAGTGGAGTTCGGTGACAGGAGGAACAAGACTTTTGGTCAGGTGAATACAGGGTTATAAATACAAAATCAAATAGGGGTAATGCAGGAGTACGTTTAATAATGAATAAAAAAAAAGGAGTGCGAGTAAGCTACTACCAACAGCATAGTGAACGCATTATTGTGGCCAAGATAGACACGAAGCCCATGCCTATTACAGTAGTACAAGTTTATGTGCCAACTAGCTCTGCAGATGATGAAATATATAATGAGATGAAAGAAATTATTCAGGTAGTGAAGGGAGACGAAAATTTAATAGTCATGGGTAACTGGAATTCGAGAGTAGGAAAAGGGAGAGATGGAAACATAGTGGGTGAATACGGATTGGGGGAGAGAAATGAAAGAGGAAGCCGTCTGGTAGAATTTTGCACAGAGCATAACTTAATCATAGCTAACACTTGGTTCAAGAATCATAAAAGAAGGTTGTATACATGGAAGAATCCTGGAGATACTAGAAGGTATCAGATAGATTATATAATGGTAAGAGAGAGATTTATGAACCAGGTTTTAAATTGTAAGACATTTCCAAGGGCAGATGTGGACTCTGACCACAATCTATTGGTTATGAACTGTAGATTAAAACTGAAGAAACTGCGAAAAGGTGGGAATTTAAGGAGATGGGACCTGGATAAACTGACTGAACCAGAGGTAGTACAGAGTTTCAGGGAGAGCATAAGGGAACAATTGACAAGTATGGGGGAAATAAATACAATAGAAGAAGAATGGGTAGCTTTGAGGGATGAAATAGTGAAGGCAGCAGAGGATCAAGTAGGTAAAAAGACGAGGGCTAGTAGAAATCCTTGGGTAACAGAAGAAATATTGAATTTAATTGATGAAAGGAGAAAATATAAAAACGCAGTAAATGAAGCGGGCAAAAGGGAATACAAACGTCTCAAAAATGAGATCGACAGGAAGTGCAAAATGGCTAAGCAGGGATGGCTAGAGGACAAATGTAAGGATGTAGAGGCTTATCTCACTAGGGGTAAGATAGATACTGCCTACAGGAAAATTAAAAGAGATCTTTGGAGAAAAGAGAGCCACTTGTATGAATACCAAGAGCTCAGATGGAAACCCAGTTCTAAGCAAAGAAGGGAAAGCAGAAATGTGGAAGGAGTATATAGAGGGTCTATACAAGGGCGATGTACTTGAGGACAATATTATGAAAATGGAAGAGGATGTAGATGAAGATGAAATGGGAGATACGATACTGCGTGAAGAGTTTGACAGAGCACTGAAAGACCTGAGTCGAAACAAGGCCCCGGGAGTAGACAACATTCCACTGGAACTACTGACGGCCTTGGGAGAGCCAGTCCTGACAAAACTCTACCATCTGGTGAGCAAGATGTATGAGACAGGCGAAATACCCTCAGACTTCAAGATGAATATAATAATTCCAATCCCAAAGAAAGCAGGTGTTTACAGATGTGAAAATTACCGAACTATCAGTTTAATAAGTCACAGCTGCAAAATACTAACGCTAATTCTTTACAGACGAATGGAAAAACTGGTAGAAGCCGACCTTGGCGAAGATCAGTTTGGTTTCCGTAGAGGTATTGGAATACGTGAGGCAATACTGACCCTACGACTTACCTTAGAAAATAGATTAAGGAAGGACAAACCTACATTTCTAGCATTTGTAGACTTAGAGAAAGCTTTTAACAATGTTGAATGGAGTACTCTCTTTCAAATTCTAAAGGTGGCAGGGGTAAAATACAGGGAGCGAAAGGCTATTTACAATTTGTACAGAAACCAGATGGCAATTATAAGAGTCGAGGGGCATGAAAGGGAAGCAGCGGTTGGGAAGGGAGGGAGACAGGGTTGTAGCCTGTCCCCGATGTTATTCAATCTGTACATTGAGCAAGCAGTGAAGGAAACAAAAGAAAAATTCGGAGTAGGTATTAAAGTCCATGGAGAAGAAATAAAAACGTTGAGGTTCGCCGATGACATTGTAATTCTGTCAGAGACAGTAAAGGACTTGCAAGAGCAGTTGAACGGAATGGACAGTGTCTTGAAAGGAGGATATAAGATGAACATCAACAAAAGCAAAACGAGGATAACGGAATGTAGTCGAATTAAGTCGGGTGATGCTGAGGGAATTAGATTAGGAAATGAGACACTTAAAGTAGTAAAGGAGTTTTGCTATTTGGGAAGCAAAATAACTGATGATGGTCGAAGTAGAGAGGATATAAAATGTAGACTGGCAATGGCAAGGAAAGCGTTTCTGAAGAAGAGAAATTTGTTAACAGCGAGTATAGATTTAAGTGTCAGGAAGTCGTTTCTGAATGTATTTGTATGGAGTGTAGCCATCTATGGAAGTGAATCATGGACGATAAATAGTTTGGACAAGAAGAGAATAGAAGCTTTCGAAATGTGGTGCTACAGAAGAATGCTGAAGATTAGATGGATAGATCACATAACTAATGAGGAGGTATTGAATAGAATTGGGGAGAAGAGAAGTTTGTGGCACAACTTGGCTAGAAGAAGGGATCGGTTGGTAGGACATGTTCTGAGGCATCAAGGGATCACAAATTTAGCATTGGAGGGCAGCGTGGAGGGTAAAAATCGTAGAGGGAGACCAAGAGGTGAATACACTAAGCAGATTCAGAAGGATGTAGGTTGCAGTAAGTACTGGGAGATGAAGAAGCTTGCACAGGATAGAGCAGCATTGACAGCTGCATCATACCAGTCTCAGGACTGAAGACAACAACAACAACAACAACATGAAGCGATATATATGCAGTAATGTCTGTTGGCTCTAATGGAAACACGCTTAAGTTTATAGATGATTACTGGCAAAGAAAAAGTCGTATGGAATACCGCTTCTGAAGGTTATTTGAATAAAAATGAGAGATGTGTTGCCCTGAGCGTCACATATTAAGGGCGTTCAAAAAGAAACGAGCCGAAGGCACAATTACAGACACAAGCAACAGTATGTTAGAAGTATTGACCCTGGCTGCTGAGACACGTGCCCGACTATGACACAAGGCGGTGAATGGCTGTCTCATAAAATTCCCAGGGCTGCGATGTTAACCGGTTCCGCATGTATAGCTGGACGTTGTCGTCTGAGGTGAATCGTTTGCCCCTCAGAGCCTTTTTAAGGGGACCAAACATGTCGTAATCACAGGGAGAGAGGTCTGGACTGTATGGAGGGTGGCCGAGAACCTCCCATTTGAATTTCTACAGGAGTGCCGCGACTGTGTTGGCCGTATGAGGCTTTGCATTGTCGTGGAGCAGAATGACCCCATGGGTGAGACTGCCTGGTCGTTTTCATTTGATCGCTTGGCGAAGGGTGGTCAAGGTTTCGAGTAACGCTGGGCATTCACTGTTGTCCCGTACTGCAGGAAGTGAATCAGATGGGGGCCATCTTGGTCAAAGAAGAACATCAACAGAGGGGCAAACGATTCAGCTCTGACGACGACATCCAGCTGTACATGTGGAACTGGTTAACATCGCAGGCCCGGGAATTTTATGAGACAGCCATTCAGCGCCTTGTGTCACAGTGGGACAAGTGTCTCAAAAGCCAGGGTCAATACTTCTAACATACAGGTATTGGTTTCTTTAATTATGCCTCCAGCTTACTTCTTTTTGAACGTCCCTTATAGATTAAAAAGTCCCCGATCATATTTCTTTAAAGAATAAGATACCGTAAGTTTCGAAGCGGAAGAACTAAGAAGAATAAGCCAAAAATTTATGAAAAGAGTAAACGAAAACTGTGGACGAATATTCGTGCTGTGAAGACTTAAAAGCAGACAACTGGAGCCTGAAATCTGAACAAAGGAAGAAATGAGGCATGTGTAGCTCCTCAGAAAACTACTCAAAATAGAAATGAGGCGTATGATGATGCCAACAATATGAAACTGAAAAATGCAATCTCCGTTCTATTGGATTCTGGCGTCTATGAAATTCCCAAATTCGTCGAGTCTGAGGATGTTAATCTGCATATCATATTTCACGATTAAACACAAATGACGTGTTGAAAGCTGATTAACCTTCACGTAACGACGAAGAAACACCCTTAAGTATTTCTCAGTTTCAGCAATAAACACTTTTATTTTAGTTATGTATTCATGTTTGATCCAGTATACAAGAGAATAACATGGCTATGGAACGAGTCATAATTACACATGAGAACAGTACTTAGGGATGCTATTAGATACAAATTGTAGTATGTGTATAGGAACAAAATATGCTAATAATAACAAATTTATGCATTTCCTACAGTGAAGAGAGGTATAAGACAAATAAATAATAAATTAAAATTATTCCTCATTACAAGCTACAAATTCGATAGAAATGAAATGCTTTGTTTTGAAATGAGGAATAAGTAATTCGAAAGATCATATAAATTGCCAGTTACCAGCTAACAATATTTTATTGCCAGCCTTATCGCTACAGTTTTCCAAGCAGAAAATCTACGACCTCTGTGTGACCTCCTTCTGAAATTTGCATAAAAAATGTTGTCATCACTTTGTATTTCTATTGTTTATATACTTCTTTGCCCACAGTCACTTTTTCGTTTTCTTTTTTGTCGCCCTTTCATCACAATAAACGCAACACAAGCTCCCATGCAAAGCAGAGGATCCATAGCTGACTGCTTTCGCAATGAGGCAATGTCTGGACACGAGAACACCCATGCATACATGCGTTTGTTCCACAAATTCTTTTGCATGTCCTTTTAATCCCGTTCATCTGTGATTGTGTACGTTGGAAGAGGCATTGTATGGATATACAGTACCTTTTGTATGTACTATCATCATGGAACCACTAATTATGCCTTTCAACAGTGAGTCTGATAAGCTCACGCTGTTTAGTAAGTATCGACATATGTTACCGTTATTATTCTTATTATTATAATCGATAGAAACATTACGTCCACTACCATTACGGAAACAGCGTAATTCGAAAATGAACATTTTACATTTAGAAGTATCAGCATGAATCATGCAGACCAAAGGCTATAAAAGAGGTGATGTATGTTAGGTGGAGCAGCCCACTGACACTGTGTCTATAGTGTATGCACAGTTCACCAGACAGGAACTAGTTGCTATTGGAGTAATGCGCCCATGACAGATTCCAAGTATGTTTATACACATATCGTATTTTCTTCTTGTATTATTTTAAAACAATGTGGAAAACGTATGGAATACACAAATAATGAATATGTGGATGTGCTTTTGGTCCTTGGTGCATCTGTTAATCGAGCTGATGTTGCCACTCATGAATATGCTGCTAGATATTCTGCTCGACATCATCCAAATAAAACTGTGTTTCGTCATCTGGAGCTTTGCCTTAGAGAGACAGGTTCTCTCCTTCCACCATCATTTAGTGTTGATTGTCCACGGACTCGCTGTACTACATTTACTGAGTCTATTCTGGAGGTCTTACAATAAGAACCCCAGCGAAATACACGTAGCATAGCAAGGCAGCTGTATGTCTCACAACACAGATGGATGAACATGCACTGCACCGCTATCATTATTCTTTAATGCAACATATGCATCCTGCAGGTCGCTGTCTGTGGATGCAGTTCTGTGAATGGTTCCAACAACAAAACTTCCACGCTTTGGAATTAATGTGCAACGGTATTGAGACAGAACATTTCCACGGAAATGGCTGGGATGGAGAGGTCCAATTGTATGGCCTCTGTGTGCACTTGACGTAAATCCCAGGATTATTTCCTGTGGGGACACTTGAAGGATTATGCATATTCTACTGTGCTGACAAATGTGGAACAAATAATAGTATATGTTCATGCTGCTTTTGTATCTGTGGATGCAGCCACATTGCAAAGAGTCCAGAGCTGTATGACCCAGATGGTTCTACAATGTCTAGATGTTCAGGAAGGTCACTTTGTGCATCTGCTCTTTTGAAAAGGTCATACAGTCACTAACATAGAAATTGTTATTCTCATTGGTTGCTAATGTGTTACATTTGAGTGGACATCCTGCACATAGTGTGAATGATTAGTAGATCTTGAGTGATTTAACTGTACAATCATCTTTATCATGACGAAATTGAAATTTCTTTTGTGGTTAGTCTGTTCTATGACAGGTCATTTGTTTCAACTGTCTATTTCTGACTTATGTGACCACGTTTTTGTTATTTTCGCCATTACAAAACACTGTACTACGTAAATGTTGGATACGTGGGGCTTCATAAATGGTGTATACTACAGTATTATATGGAAGAATGAAACTGGCAAATAAAAACAAATACGACACGACGCAGAATCGAACGCTCGACCTCCTGCATGCAAACCCAAAACGCTATCCACTGCACCAACTGCACAGCACCACGACTGTATGCTGACGGAGGTAGTTACCGCACACGTGATTATGGTGTTGCCAGACTGCCCATCTTTAATGTCCATTTGCTGCCGGAACTACTCACTGGACGAAATTTTGTGACAGACATTTTTCTGATGTTAGTATGTGAGGATTCGTGCTGCAAAATGTCAGTACACAAATTTTTCTTCACCCTATACAGGGTGTTACAAAAAGGTACGGCCAAACTTTCAGAAAACATTCCTCACACACGAATAAAGAAAAGATGTTATGTGGACATGTGTCCGGAAACGCTTAATTTCCATGTTAGAGCTCATTTTAGTTTCTTCCACCTACGCTCAATGGAGCAAGTTATCATGATTTCATACGGGACACTCTACCTGTGCTGCTAGAACATGTGCTTTTAAAAGTAAGACACAACATGTGGTTCATGCACGATGGAGCTCCTGCACATTTCAGTCGAAGTGTTCGTACGCTTCTCAACAACAGATTCGGTGACCCATGGATTGGTAGAGGCGGACCAATTCCATGGCCTCCATGCTCTCCTGACCTCAATCCTTTTGACTTTCATTTATGGGGACATTTGAAAGCTCTTGTCTACGCAATCCCGGTACCAAATGTAGAAACTCTTCGTGCTCGTATTGTGGACGGCTGTAATACAATACACCATTCTCCAGGGCTGCATCAGCGCATCAGGGATTCCATGCGACGGAGGGTGCATGCATGTATCCTCGCTAACGGAGGACATTTTGAACATTTCCTGTAACAAAGTGTTTGAAGTCACGCTGGTACGTTCTGTTGCTGTGTGTTTCCATTCCATGATTAATGTGATTTGAAAAGAAGTAATAAAATGAGCTGTAACATGGAAAGTAAGCGTTTCCGGACACATGTCCACATAGCATATTTTCTTTCGTTGTGTGTTTCCTGAAAGTTTGGCCGTACCTTTTTGTAACACCCTGTATAAAGGAAACTATAGCCTACTGAATCTGTAATAAGAGTGCTTGTCCTTATTACCTTCCTGAACGACATAAGAAACGTACAGCCTAATCCAGTTGAAGGAAAAAAAAAACCTAGTTCTACAACTACATCGATACTCTGCAAGCCACCGTATGGTGCATGGCGAAGGGTGCCCTGTCATTTCTTTTCCAGTTCCACTCGAAAAAAGAGCGAGGGAGGAACGACTGTTTATAGGCATTCGTACGAGCCATAATGCCTCGTATCTTATCTCCGTGGTTCTTACGAGCAAAGTATGTTGGCGGTAGTAGAATTGTTCGGCAGTCAGCTTCAAATGCCGGTTCTCTAAATTTCCCCAATAGTCTTTCTCGAAAAGAACGCCGCCTTCGCTCCAGGGACTTCCATCTGAGTCCAAAAAGCATCTAAGTAACTGTTTTTCGCTAACAAATCTAGCAGCGCACCTCTTAATTGCTTCGATGTCTTCCTTCAACCCTACCCGGTATGGATCCCAAACACTCGAGTGGTACTCAAGAATAGGTCACACCTGCGTCCCGTATGTGGTCTCCTTTACAGGTGAACCACTCTTTCCTGAAATTCTCCCAATAAACCCAAGTCGACCAGTCGCCTTCCCTACCACAGTTCTCAAATGCTCGTTCCACCTCCTACTGCTTTGCAACGTTACGCCCAGATATTTAAACGACGTAACTGTATCAAGCAGGCACTAGTAATACTGTATCTGAACATTACAGGTTTGATCTCCCTACTTACCAAAATTAACTTACATTTTCTTCATTTAGGACCAGCTGCCATTCATCAAACCAACTGGAAATTTTGTCTAAGCCGTGTTATGTCTTCCTACAGTCACGCAACTTCGCCATCTTACCATACCCTATGGCATCATCAGCGAACAACCACACATTGCTGCCCACTCTGTTCGCCAAATCATTTATGTTTACAGGGAACAACAGCGGTCCTATCACACTTCACTGGGGCACTTCTGCCGATACCTTTGATGAACTCTCACTATCTAGTGCAAGATATTAGGTTCTACTGTTTGCGAAGTATTCGAGCCACTCACATATCTGTGAACTTACTCCACATGCATGTACTTTCGTTAACAGCCTGCAATGGGGCATCGTATCAAATGCTTTCCGGAAATCTAGAAATTTGGAATCTGCCTGTTGCCCTTCATCCATAAATGGCTCTTACAAGGGAACCTCCCTATCGCACCCCCCTCAGATTTAGTTATAAGTTGGCCCAGTGGCTAGGCCTTGAAAAACTGAACACAGATCAATTGAGAAAACAGGAAGAAGTTGTGTGGAACTATGAAAAAAATAAGCAAAATATACAAACTGAGCAGTCCATGCGCAAGATATGCAACATCAAGGATAAGGTGAACTCAGGAGCGCCGTGGTCCCGTGGTTAGCGTGAGGAGCTGCAAAACGAGAGGTCCTTGGTTCAAGTTTTCCCTCGAGTGAAAAATTTACTTTCTTTACTTTCTTTATTTTCGCAAATTTATGATCTGTCCGTTCGTTCATTGAGGTCTCTGTTCAGTGTAATAAGTTTAGTGTCTGTGTTTTGCGACCGCACCGCAAAACCGTGCGATTAGTAGACGAAAGGACGTGCCTCTCCAATGGGAACCGAAAACATTTGACCACAAGGTCATAGATCAACCGATTCCTCCACAGGAAAACACGTCTGATATATTCTATATGACACTGGTGATGGCATGTGCGTCACATGACAGGAATATGTTGTCGACCCACCTAACATGTACACTTAGCGAATGGGTAAAAAAAATTCTTCTACCTTGCCCGATTTAGGTTTTCTTGTGGATGTGATAATCACTCCCAAAAAAGTGATGAAATCATAAGAGTTTGTCACATAAACTGCAACAAATGAATGCAACAGTTTCACAGTCGCACAGTTTTCACAGTTTTCCCTGTGTCAAAACATATGTTTTTAATGTTTTCATACAACGTCCCCATACTACGGCGCAGTTACCTCGCATCGGACGGACAGATAATAATTGTCTGAAAATAAAAAGGACCTCTCGCGCAGCAGCTCCTCACGCTCACTACGGGACCACGACGCTCCTGGCTTCATGTTGTCCTTGATGTTGCATATCTTGCGCATGGACTACTCAGTTTGTATATTTTGCTTATTTTTTTCATAGTTCCATGCAACTTCTTCCTGTTTTCTCGATTGATCTGTCTTCAGTTTTTCAAGGCCTATCTACTGTTCCAACTTATAACTAAATCTGAGGGGGGTGCGATGGGGAGGTTCCCTTGTTAGCACTATGGGACTTAACATCTGAGGTCATCAGTCCCCTAGAACTTAGAACTACTTAAACCTAACTAACCTAAGGACGTCACACACATCCATGCCCAAGGCAGGATTCGAACCTGCGACCGTAGCAGTCGCGCGGTTCCGGACTGAAGCGCCTAGAACCGCTCGGTCACCGCGGCCGGCTCCTTCATCCATAGTTCGCAGTATATCACGTGAGAAAAGGGCAAGCTGATTTCGCAAAAGCGGTGCTCGATAAAACCATGCTGACTCGTGGACATAAGCTCCTCAGTCTTTAGAAAGTTTATTAAATTCGACCTGAGAATATGATCAAGGATTCTGCAGCAAAGAGAAGTTAAGGATATTGGTCTGTAATTTTGTGGGTCCGTTCTTTTGATCTTCTTATGTTGGAGACTCCTGCGCTTATTCCATTCGCTTGGGGCTCAGTGCTGGGCGAAGAGATTCGTGATAAATGCAAACTAGGTAAGGGGCCATTAATAAAATCGAACTGAGATTCCATTCGAAACTGGTGACTTATTTGCTGTCAAATCTTCCTGTTGTTTCTTTACGCCAGGTATGTTTATTATTATGTCGTCCATATGGGAGTCTGTCCGATGGTCAAATGACGGTATTTTTGTACAGTTCTCCTGTGTGAATGATTTCTTGAAAGAGAAATTTAAAACCTCAGCTTTCATTTTTCTGTCTTCAACTAAAGCACCAGACTGGTCAACAAGGGACTGAATGGAAGCATTAGGCACGCATAGCGATTTTATATACGACCAGAATTTTCTCGGGTTCTCTGACAGATCTTTTGCTAATGTGATGGTGGTAGTTGTCATATGCTTCGCGCATAGATCTTTTCACAGATGTACGAATCTGTACAAACCTTCGCTTGTTGTCATTTGTACGTTCACTTTTGAATCAAGAGTGCAACAGCCTGTGCTTCCTCAGTATCCTCCAAATTTCGTTATTAAACCATTGTGGCTCTTTTCCATAAACTCAAACTTTGTCCATAATTCCTTTACATCGATCTTACTGGAACTAAGTGATGCCAATCACTGTCTAAGAGAGATGCTAGTAACTGCTTATCTCCTCTACGTATCAGAGAAGCTCTCCTAGCACTTTTGCCTGCAGCTAGCAGTAATTTACACATTCAGATAATTAGAGCTAGTTTTTCAGTGACCTTAGCACAACTGTCATTGTACATGCATTAATAAAACACTTGTCCATACATGAGCCAGTAGGATAACAGTCTGTATCATAAGGCCAGAACTGTGTTACACTGGTATGAAGTCATGATAGTGAATGGCGCTATGTCTTGGCCACCAAATGTATCTGATCTGAACCATGCAACATATCTGGAACACTATCACATCCCAGCTCCACACTAAAAAATCGCTAGCCCAAAACTCAGAGGAATTGCAGAGTAGTATAGCTATGGGCATCCTATGCCACTTTTAGGCAAATGAGCTTGATGCAAATGGGTTGTCAAGGTGAAGGCACCCCCTCCCTCCTCGAGCTGAAGGTCACACAATGGCTGACTATGATGTAACACAAGATGATAGCACGCAAGATGGTAGCCAAGGTGATGGACTGTGGCAGACAAGATGGTAGACTGTGGCAGACCGATGGCACACTGACAGTAAACCATGGCAAACTGTGGTGGTGGTGGTTGTGTGTGTGTGTGTGTGTGTGTGTGTGTGTGTGTGTGTGTGTGTGTGTGTGTGTGGTCTGTGGTATTTCAACATGGCATACACACAGGTAGAGCAGTGGCTTTCCAATCTCAGTTACTCATTTTTTGACTGCCAAAGAGGCAGTGTTCTTTCAAACAGCGTATAAAGCACTGAAACATTCTCTCGAAATTCTGAAACTCGTTTTGAAACTGAAGAATTCTCAATCTGCTGCTGTGATGAACAACTTTGCACATGTACTTTCTATGAGTCAGTAGAATGAGGATGGGCAATAGTGTATGCTGTATCATGCAGATCATACGAATCACTTCATGATAGAGACCTAATCCCAGACATAAATTTGCACAATATGCTGACAAAAAGCGGAAAATTAGAAAAACGATAACATTAAGAGCCACAAGAACTTGTTTGGGAGCGTTGTGTTCTATCCCTAGCAATGTACCATTGGTTGAGCATATCTATTCCAACCCATCACATTGAATGTATATCTGCACCAAATTTCTCATTAAGAGAAATTAATACACATCCATCAATCTGAAACCGATCGCCTCAAACGTAACCATACACTGCCTAGATGGACGCTTTTGAAACACTGCAGCTCTTCTCCTCTGGTCCAATAGTATTTAGATACACAGGAGATTTCAAGAAAGACCATAAGAGCACCTGGACTAAATAGTTTTAGCGACTCAGTCCAGTCGAAAATGTCGAAGATAAACGTAATGACTGGCATCATCTTTCATCCTGAGGCCTCAATTTGACAACAAAACTTTGGTGCAATTTTAAGACAGTATACGAAAGCAATACATATCCATACTGATGGTTCCAAATTTGGTGACTGTATCAGAAGCATGTACTGCATACAATGCCTGCATAAGTCTGGGCTGCTGGAATTTTACCAACAGAAAAAAGTATCATGACGACAAAACTCGTTGGAATACTAAGGCACTTGATTTTGCGCGCAGATGACAGCTTCTCTATATTTCCTATTCAGTTACTCTTTTCCTTCTCTAACAGTACTTAAAAATTTTGACAACTGTTTGACTGAAAACCCCATTGTATGCTCGATTACTGAAGTGCTGACATCGATGCGTGAAGAAAGTCATTCCGTTGATTTTGCTTGAGTCAAATCACACTGTGGGATCACTGGCAACGAGATTGTCGACCGCTTAGCCAAAGAAGCTGCTGTGAGAGGTCAACTACTAGAACTGCAGTCCCAGGTAAGGTTTTATAATATGTTCTAGACAGATGCATGGCAGAAGACTGGGAATGGAATGAGGAGGAAACAACGAGACACAAAGGCGGGAAGTACCTAATAATTCATCTAGATAACCCATTCTACAAAATCATATTCAAATTTAGTGCATTGACACCTCGGCTGTCTAACAGCCAGACATAGATTTAACCACAAATGTTTCCTCATACATCTTCACAGACTGCACATTGCTGGGACACTTTTCTTCAGGAGAAGGAGAGGACGTAGATACAGGCTACATGGAGGTCCTAGAGTCCGTTTACAAGATCGTGTGAAACTTTGCCATCAGTTGCCAACTGGTGTCACGACTTCGTTAGCAACAGAAGATCAGGCTATCTACAGATTTACTGTTACTGTATCCTCATTGTAACTAATTTCTGTTTCTGTAATATATGAGTTTACATCTGTTATATGGCATTGGTCTATCTGTAACTATATTCAGGGGCTGGACAATAATATGGGAATACTAAAAACACAAAACATTACCATGTCTAACACATTGTAGGAAAACAATTGACGTACAGAACAGCTTCCAGTTGTCTATCAATGGATTAATGCAGATCCTGTATGGTTTTCATAGGAATCTTATATCTTCCTTCCACAAAGACTGTGGCAAGATCTCTTAACGATGTCCAAATGACATATGTGGCCAGGTGTCTCCTTTCGATAGTTCGGCTACCTGGTGCAAGTATTTTGATTTGACGCCACTTCGACAACCTGCATGTCGATGACGCCGGAGTGATGATGAGGAAAACATACACATCTAGTCCCCAATCGAAGAAAATCTTCGACGCAACTGGGAATCGAAGCCAGGGCCTGTCGCACTGACCACTCAGCTACGGAGGCGGACAAATTAACTATGAGTGAGGTGGACAGCGATCACGCACACTCCGCTGCAAAGTACACAATAAAGGCCCAATAATACTGAGATATGTTGATTGTTGTGGCCAATGGGAGATGCGACAATTCATCCCCACGCTCACAAGAGTAGTACTGGACAACATGAGATGTGTGTACATGGCTCTGTCGTCTCGTAACACAGCATCACGATTGGGGAACAAACACTGCACCATGGGAAGGACCTGATCAGCCAAACTGGTACATAACCCTTGGCACTAATACCATCTTGCAGAGTAACCATTGGAATAGAGTGACATAGCTGCCCAAATAATCAACATAATCCGGCGTTCTTCACTCTTTCGTAAACTCGGCGACAATTTGAAAACAGTGAGAAGCCAGACTCATCTGAGCAAATGACAATCTTTCATATCTGCACAGTTCAGGTCTTATGCCTTCAGAAGCAATTTTTGCTGTAATAGCCATTTGCATCACTGATGGGTGCTTTTCGAATGCCAGTTCGCCTTACGATTTCCTGCTTACGAAGCTCCCTTTATGTTGTTTTGATGATGACAGGTTTCGCGAGTGTGGAATTCAGTTCTGTAATTTTGCATCTGTCGTCGCCTTATTTTTCATGGTAATCCTCTTCAACGCACTCTGTCATCATCACTCAATTATTTCGTCTGCGTTGTGACTTAGCAGGTGATGTTATCCCCCAGTCCCTTAGGCAGGAAAACCTTCAACATGGTGTCTCTTGAAACACCAAACACTTCGTCTCCCTTAAGGAATAACCCACATTAGGAGGACTAACAATTTGCACACGTTTGCATTCAGTTTGTTCTGACGAATTGCTCTAATAACTTAGCAGAACACTGTGTTCTGACCACGATCGACACGTACAACGTATTGAGGCCATTGCACAGTTACCTTTCCTGGTCAAATACGAGGTGCATTCAAGTTCTAAGGCCTCCGATTTTTTTTTCTCCGGACTGGAAAGAGATAAAAACATTCGCACTGTTTTAAAATGAGGTCGCGTTCATTGTCAATACGTCCCAGAGATGGCAGCACCGTACGGCAGATGGAATTTTACCGCCAGCGGCGAGAATGAGAACTGTTTTAAATACCTAAAATGGCGACGTTTTCCTTACTTGAACAGCGTGCAATCATTTGTTTTCTGAATTTGCGTGGTGTGAAACCAATTGAAATTCATCGACAGTTGAAGGAGACATTTGGTGATGGAGTTATGGGTGAGTCGAAAGTGCGTTCATGGGTGCGACAGTTTAATGAAGGCAGAACATCGTGTGACAACAAACCGAAACAACCTCGGGCTCGCACAAGCCGGTCTGACGACATGATCGAGAAAGTGGAGAGAATTGTTTTGGGGGATCGCTGAATGACTGTTGAACAGATCGCTTCCAGAGTTGGCATTTCTGTGGGTTCTGTGCACACAATCCTGCATGACGACCTGAAAATGCGAAAAGTGTCATCCAGGTGGGCGCTACAAATGCTGACGGACGACCACATGGCTGCCCGTGTGGCATGTTGCCAAGCAATGTTGACGCGCAACGACAGCGTGAATGGGACTTTCTTTTCGTCGGTTGTGACAATGGATGAGACGTGGATGCCATTTTTCAATCCAGAAACAAAGCGCCAGTCAGCTCAATGGAAGCACACAGATTCACTGCCACCAAAAAAATTTCGGGTAACCGCCAGTGCTGAAAAAATGATGGTGTCCATGTTCTGGGACAGCGAGGGCGTAATCACTACCCATTGCGTTCCAAAGGGCACTACGGTAACAGGTGCATCCTACGAAAATGTTTTGAAGAACAAATTCCTTCCTGCACTGCAACAAAAACGTCCGGGAAGGGCTGCGCGTGTGCTGTTTCTCCAAGACAACGCACCCCCACATCGAGCTAACGTTACGCAACAGTTTCTTCGTGATAACAACTTTGAAGTGATTCCTCACGCTCCCTACTCACCTGACCTGGTTCCTAGTGTCTTTTGGCTTTTTCCAACAATGAAAGACACTCTCCGTGGAAGCACATTCACCAGCCGTGCTGCTATAGCCTCAGCGATTTTCCAGTGGTCAAAACAGACTCGCCTTCGCCGCTGCCATGGAATCATGGCGTCAGCGTTGTGAAAAATGTGTACGTCTGCAGGGCGATTACGTCGAGAAGTAACGCCAGTTTCATCGATTTCGGGTGAGTAGTTAATTAGAAAAAAAAATCGGAGGCCTTAGAACTTGAATGCACCTCGTACAGCAGCGCAACCTGAAGCCTTGGCCAGCATCTGTTTTGATGTTCAACCATGCATCTGTCATGCTGTTTCCATATTTTTATTCAGCTCTTGTATGTTTTATCGGTACTTGTATATTTTATATAACCATGACCTAGCTGTATAGCGTAACATAAAGGCCAATAAATTCAATCATTAATAATATTGCTCAAATATGTAGCGCTCATAGGAAATGAAACTAACGGGAGATATTGAACATACAAAAAGGACAGCACAAATGATCACAGGTAAATAAACCCATTGAAGAGGATCGTGACACATAGGCGAGTAGCAGAGATGATGAAAAAACTGAACTTATAGACTGCTGAAAATAGACATAATCAATCCTGCGGAGGCTACATGTACCATAGCTCCTACATAGTGCTCGCATGACTATTGCGAGTATAAGATTAATCACAACACACACACAGAGGTTTATGCAATCATTCTAGCTGCACTCCATAGACGAATGGATTGGGAAGAAGCCCTAGTAAATGGTAGAATGGGATGTACCATTCGCCATACATTTCACAGTGGTTTTCAGGGTATGGAGGTAGATGTTTGACAGACAGAGTCTGCATATGGGCAGTTACGATGACCTGCAATGAGGCTCAAAAAATCACTATGTTAGATTTGAGAGGAAATCTCCATGTGGTCACGCTAAATACTGCACATAGTGTGAACATACTGCACACAGTGACAAATCGGAAGTGGAGTAGGTTTATGGGCGGTAAAATAAAGTGTGGTTTAAACTGGAGCAAACAGCAAACACAAGTGAACAGGCATAGGTAAACGATAACCACCAAACTAGAATTTTGTCTAGTGCAAAAAGCAGTTGAACGCGAATGAAATGCGTTCTGTCGTATTCGGTCTGCATTCACTGGTGTTCGTTCATTATCCACTTCTTATCGGTCTTTTAGTGAACATAAAAACTCAACGCTCTCCCCGTTTCAGTGCTAGGAGCATTGAGAGGATTCATTTGTGTTTTTTGTGTGAATTAATTTTGTTGTTGAGAACTTACATGAGTTGCATGAGCAATTAGGTGGTCATATGAGAGAGTTATTTTATTTATTTAATTGTATGGATCACATGCAGTGCAAAAATACAGGTATATAACACTTGTATATGTGTATAACAAAGAACACAGAAAGACAAAACTACATATATAAGACTAACTAAATGTCAGTATCTAAGTTCCTAATCCATATATGAGCTGCAGCATCAGCTACCGTGAGGTCGTTCTAACCCGCCTGATAGGTACATGAGGGGCATTCCTCTCTAGTGTGCTTGACTGGTTTGGAGCCCCACAGTATACAAACTGGAGACTCTGTAGCACCCCATTTGTAAAGTGAGTCTGCGCATCGACAATGCCCAGTGCGAGCTCTGTTCAGGTCTCTCACCCAGGTATTACTGGCATCTAGCGGTTCTGCTTGCTGTAACGGTGTGTTTCTTGAACTAAGTCTATTTCAACATAGATTTGGTACGTCTTCCTGTATGGGTAATTCCAGTTCCTCCTGTAGCTACGGTATTCCTTCAGCAAGGCTTCGCTTCTGCAGATTGCAGGTGGATAGATGTTGCTCATGAGAAAAATCCAGTAATTGTGTGTTGGTCACATTGTTCCAGTTATTAACTTCATAGCGTGCTTAAACCGGACGTCGATCAAGTTGGTGCGGTAGCTGTTTATCCACATCAGGGCACAATACTACGCAGCTGAGAAGACCAGCACAATGGATGATACGCACAAGCTATATACCGAAGCTCATCATGTTATTCTATACCATTTTTGAATAATATTGTTGGGAGTTTTCATCTTGGCAGCCGTATTTTCAATATGTTTTTTATATGAAAGGGTGTGGTCAAGGGTGAACAGCAAGGTACTTAGGGTACTTATTCAGTTTCATCCTCAGCTCTGTATTGGCTTGGTTGTTGCTCAGATGGAATGAACGTATTTCAGTTTTAATTGTACTGGGTTCAAATCGCCACTTTCTAAAATAGGAGATCATAATGGCTAGATCTTTTGTGAGAACTGTCTCCGCTTACCCAAGATCTGTGCTTCTGCAAGCACGAGCGATATCGTCTGTGCCATAGAATTTTGTTGACCTGGGACTGGGGAGATCCGAGATATATAAGTTGAATAGTAAGAGGGCTAGGACGGAGCCCTGTGGTAGACTATTACTTAATTTTCTCTCCTTGCTCACATTTTCTCCCAAGTGAACGCGTAAATGCTTATTGTTTATCATGGTGCTGACGAGAATTACAGTTTTTCGGCACTGAATTGTTTTTAGCGATTTGTACATAATCCCTTCTCTCCAGATTATGTCATATGCTGTGGTTATGTCTGCAAATGTGACAGATGATTCCACGTTTTCTTGGAATCCAGCATCTATGAAAGTTGTTAGGGCCAGTACCTGGTCGCAGCAACTTCTCTGTGGCCTGCAACCTGCTTGCTCAGCTGGAATCTGTTACAGAAGAAAGCAGCTAATTCTATTGTATATGAGAGATTAAAGTTGGCAATATGCGAATGTAGATATTACAAGCAATTGTGAGTTCCAATACATTCACAACAGTGTGACTGGTAGGAAACTGCTGAAGTACTGTGTGTGTGTGTGTGTGTGTGTGTGACACGAAGTTCATATTCACAGGACATGTACATTAATATGTTCTGCAGAAATGATTAACATTTCAGTCACCTCAGTTCAGCATGTGTCATGTTGCCTAGTATGCTCAGCTTCCTCCATGAGCCCTGATAACTTGTTCCATGTGTGATGGCATGATAAGGAGCGAATGGCATCCTGTGGTATAGCCGTCCATGCTGTGGTGTCACCGCCAGACACCACACTTGCTAGGTGGTAGCCTTTAAATCGGCCGCGGTCCGTTAGTATACGTCGAACCCGCGTGTCGCCACTGTCAGTGATTGCAGACCGAGCGCCTCCACACGGCAGGTCTAGAGACACTTCCTAGCACTCGCCCCAGTTGTACAACCGACTTTGCTAGCGATGGTTCAATGACAAAATACGCTCTCATTTGCCGAGACGATAGTTAGCATAGCCTTCAGCTACGTCATTTCCTACGACCTAGCAAGGCGCCATTACCAGTTACTATTGATACTGAATCATATACAGTCAAGAGCGACGTTCACCATTAATGGATCAAAGTTAAGTATTCCACCAGCTCCATCCGTTTTTTCTAAGTTCTAATTTCCCTGTCCTGCGTGAGCTAAAACGCGTGCCTTTCGGCTTCCTCTAGTAACACGGTGTTGGCTCTCCTGCCAACCACAACACATGCTACATTCATCTGGTTCCAAAGTTCATCTGTGGTGGTTGGCATTTGATCACAGTGCTGCACCTGTCGTTTCACCATATACAGTACATTTTCAATTCGCGACAAGTCTGGTGACTTGCCGGCAAGGGTGAAAGGCTGACATCCTGTGACACCAAGAAGGCACGTGTTCGTGCAGCAACATGTGGTCGTGCACTGGTTCAAATGTCTCTGAGCACTATGGGACTTAACATCTATGGTCATCAGTCCCCTAGAACTTAGAACTACTTAAACCTAACTAACCTAAGGACAGCACACAACACCCAGTCATCACGAGGCAGAGAAAATCCCTGACCCCGCTGGAAATCGAACCCGGGAACCCGGGCGCGGGAAGCGAGAACGCTACCGCACGACCACGAGCTGCGGACGGTCGTGCACTGTCTTGCTGAAAAATGGGGTCTAGGGTATCGTGCCGAAAAGGTGTGTTTACAGGTCACAGTATGTCATTCATGTAGGTCACAATGGGTACAGTGCCCTGGACACGCATCAACTGTGATTTGTGGTTGTACCCAGTACACACCATAAGGCCTTCAGCTGTCTGTTTTGTGTGTATGCAATCACTGTGATGCCTCTCCCCCTTTCTGGCGAACCAAAATGCGGAAATAATTTTCAAACAAACAGAAAGAACTGGAAGCGAGGTGTAGCAAAGCTAATGCAGTGAGCGCTCAGCTACGATCTACTCTCTTCTGCAAGAAGGAAGTCAGTACCAAGACTAAGTTATCTGTGCACCGTTCAATCTTTCGACCAACTTTGTTGTATGGGAGCGAAAGCTGGGTGGATTCACGCTACCTTATCAACAAGGTTGAGGTTACGGATATGAAAGTAGCTAGGATGATTGCAGGTACTAGTAGATGGGAACAATGGCAGGAGGGTGTCCACAATGAGGAAATCAAAGAAAAACTGGGAATGAACTCTATAGATGTAGCAGTCAGGGCGAACAGGCTTAGATGGTGGGGTCATGTTACACGCATGGGAGAAGCAAGGTTACCCAAAAGACTCATGGATTCAGCAGTAGAGGGTAGGAGGAGTCGGGGCAGACCGAGGAGAAGGTACTTGGATTCGGTTAAGAATGATTTTGAAGTATTAGGTTTAACATCAGAAGAGGCACCAATGTTAGCACTGAATAGGGGATCATGAAGGAACTGTATAAGGGGGGCTATGCTCCAGACTGAGCGCTGAAAGGCATAATCAGTCTTAAATGATGATGATGATGATGATGATGATGATGATGATGATGATGATGACAGAACCTGGATTTGTGCGGAAACAGTATCTGATGGCATTCCTGTACCCAGTGACGTCTTTCCATACACCATAGCCGTCTAGCATGTTTCTGTATATTCCTCTAAGGTAGGCAGAGAAGTGGACGACACACACATAACCGACACGGTAACAAACAGCGACAGATAGAGTACGATGTGTCACACTGTTCCACAGTTGCGCCAGAGCCGAGGAGGACGAAGATCTGTCCTACATGCCATTCGGATGAGGTGTCAGTCTCCTCGGATGATGGTCTGGGTGGTACGACCTGACCCACTTCTCCGTGTTCTATGTCCTAACGTGAACCATTCTGTACACACCCGTTGCACTGCCGAAACATTTCGCCCCACAAGAGCAGCAATTTCCCGGATGGATGCATCACATTCTCTCATCCCAATAATGCGGCATCTTGCAGGCCCACTGATTTGATGGTACGGTTCGAACATATATCAGCGAGGCATTCTGCGTCTCTACTCAAAGTCACACTGATCCATTACCTTCCGTTTATAATGCAAACGCCGGCCGGAGTGGTCGAGTGGTTCTAGGCATTTCAGTCTGGAACCGCGCTGCTGCTACGGTCGCAGGTTCGAATCCTGCCTCGGGCATGGATGTGTGTGATGTCCTTAGGTTAGTTAGGTTTAAGTAGTTCTAAGTTCTAGGGGGCTGATGACCTCAGCAATTAAGTCCCATAGTGCTCAGAGCCATTTGAACCATATAATGTAAACGAGCGCCGCAGTCACATTTTAGCGGTAGGTGGGATTACGCTGCGATATCGATGTTGACCTTGAGCCCGTAGTCCGACATGGTTCAAATGCTGATTATTTCTGCAGAACATACTAATGTACATGTCTGGTGAATATAAACGTCCTATCTTTAGTCGTATAAGGTGTTCTGTTTTTTTTTTTTCTGAACATGAGTGTATTTATTTTTCTGAAAAAGAGTAGGTCAGTTTCCTTGAAACTAAAGTAATTCGAAATTGTATCTATTACGTTGATTGAAATTAAAAATACACGAAATGACTGGTTATTTTCGTCGCTTACGATCATGGTGGACGTAGCTGCATGGATGATGCACTATTTTTACGTTAGACATTTTTGTGTACGAACCAAATAAATAAAAATCGTTTTTGCACGGTCACGGTACTTCCCTCTAACAAAGAAGATTTTATCAAGTAGAATATGTGATAGATACGTAGATTTAACATTTCTTTAATCACATTTCATTTGCATCATAGTCCGCCCCCGGTAGCTGAGTGGTCAGCGCGACAGACTTGTCAATCCTAAGGGCCGGGTTCGATTCCCGGCTGGGTCGGAGATTTTCTCCGCTCAGGGACTGGGTGTTGTGTTGTCCTGATCATGATCATTTCATCCCCATCGACGCGCAAGTCGCCGGAGTGGCGTCATATCGAAAGACTTGCAACAGGCGGGCGGTCCACCCGACGAGAGGCCCTCGTCACACGACATAAACACACACACACACACACACACACACACACACACACATATATATATATATATATATATATATATATATATATATATATATATATATATATATATATTTGCATCATCTTCGTTATAAGTAATTTAATAAAATCATTTAAATGCTTTGCATATGTCACTAAAGACTTCAGGAAATTTCTGAAAGTAGCAGCCATTAAAATGCGAAAGAATTACTTTGTCTCCAGATACTAACATCCATAATGTACACGCAAGGCCCTCATCAGTTTATTTTGATCGTCGGCAATTCATGTTCTGTTTTTAAATTTTTTTCCTCTGTAATGAGAAGCCTGTGAAATGCGTCGCCAGACATATGAGCTGAGTTTGGGAATAAATGCACCACCTCCACACATTTCACGCTTATGTATAAATTCAGACACCCAATTTTTTTTCTATTCCTACGCTGTTTTGCTTAAGTCACGAAAAGCAGTGCGCTCTTCAAACAAAAGACAAACAAAAAAAAAGCTTTCTGAATATATCAAAATTTTGCATCACTCCTGTCTAGCGTTGTACAAGGTCTACATCTACATCTACATGGTTACTCTGTAATTCACACTTAAATGCCTGGCAGAGATTTCATCGAACCATTTTCATACTACTTCTCTACCATTCCACTCTCGAATGGCGCGCGGGAAAAAGGAACACCTAAATTTTTCCATTCGAGCTCTGATTTCTCTTATTTTATTATGGTGATCATTTCTCCCTACGCAGGTGGGTGTGAACAAAATATTTACACATTCGGAAGAGAAAGTTGGTGATTTAAATTTCGTAAATAGATCTCGCCGCAAAGAAAACCGCCTTTGTTTCAGTGACTGCGACCCCAACTTGCGTCTCATATCAGTGCACTCTCACCCCTATTGCGCGATAACATGAAACGAGCTGCACTTCTTTGCACTATTTTGATGTCCTCCGTCAATCGTACCTGGTAAGAATCCCATACTGCGCAGCAATATTCCAGCAGAGGACGGACAAGTGTAATGTAGGCTGTTTTAGTGGGTTTGTCGCATCTTCTAAGTGTTCTGCCAACAAAGCGCAGTCCTTGTTCCGCCTTCCCCACAATATTATCTATGTGGTCTTTCCAATTTAAGTTGCTCGTAATTGTAATTCCTAGGTATTTAGTCGAATTGACAGCCCTTAGATTTGTGCGAATTATCGTATAGTCAACATTTATCGGATTTCTTTTGGTACCCATGTGGATGACTTGCACTTTTCTTTGTTTAGCGCCAATTGCCACTTTTCGCACCATACAGAAATTCTCTCTAGAACATTTTGTAATTGGAATTGATCGTCTGATGATTTTACTGGACGGTAAATTACAACATCATCTGCAAACAATCTAAGGGGGCTGCTCAGATTATCACCTAGATCATTTATGTAAATCAGGAACAGCAGAGGGCCTATGACACTACCTTGAGGAACGCCAGATATCACTTCTGTTCTACTCGATGATTTACTGTCTATCATTACGAACCGTGACCTCTCTGAGAGGAAATCACAAATCCAGTCACGCAACTGAGACGATACTCCATATGCACGCAATTTGATTAATAGTCACTTGTGAGGAACGGTATCAAAAGCTTTCTGGAAATCTAGAAATATGGAATCGATCTGACATCCCTTGTCGACAGCACTCATTACTTCATGGGAACAAAGAGCTGGCTGTGTTGCACAAGAACGATATTTTCTGAATCCATGTTGGTTATGTATCAATGAGTCATTTTCTTCAAGGTGATTCATAGTGTTCGAATACAGTATATGCACCAAAATCCTACTGAAAATTGAGGTCAGTTATATGGGTCTGTAATCCAATCGCCTTAACGTGACGACCGCCTGTGTTGGACGTCAACAAGCAATAACCACCCACCGATGGCAGGTGGCAACACTAGCAGGGGAGGATATGTAGAGGCCGTAGTGGCACGCAGAATGTAGTCGTTGTCGTAATGTGGAAACGAAATGGTTTATCTGACTTCCAAAACGGCACGATCACTGGCTTTCACACTAAGGATGGAACCACTTCGAAAATGGCTAACTTTGTAAACTGTTTGAGTGCACAGTGGTTAAATTAGACCACGCATGGAAAAGTGGTGCTATCCAAAACAGGCATCAAGGTAACTGTGCTGCATCACGGTCCCTAGATGGAAGGGATGAACACACACTTGCAGAAATGTGTACGGGAGAAAGAGGTGCAACTGCTGAGCAAATGATCTCCCAGGTGAAGCAAGGGGGCTACCAACAGAGTCTCCTCAAAGACCATTCAGGGAACGTTGCTGCGTATGCGCCTCTGCAGCAGCTGCCTGGTTTGTGCACCCATCTGACTGATGTTCATCGGCGACGAGCCTCGAATTTGCACGCCAATACCGCAGCTGTCCAGAGGAGGGAGCGTTTGTTGTTGTTGGGGTCTTCAGTCCTGAAACTGGTTTGATGCAGCTCTCCATGCTACTCTATCCTGTGCAAGCTTCTTCATCTCCCAGCACCTACTGCAACCTACATCCTTCTGAATCTGCTTGGTGTATTCATCTCTTGGTCTCCCTCTATAATTTTTACCCTCCACGCTGCCCTCCAATACTAAATTGGTGATCCCTTGATGCCTCAGAACATGTCCTACCAGCCGATCCCTTCTTCTAGTCAAGTTGTGCCACTCCTCTTCTCCCCAATTCTATTCAACACCTCCTCATTAGTTATGTGATCTACCCTTCTAATCTTCAGCATTCTTCTGTAGCACCACATTTCGAAAGCTTCTATTTTCTTCTTGTCTAAACTATTTATCGTCCATGTTCCACATCCATACATGGCTACACTCCATACAAATACTTTCAGAAACGACTTCCTGACACTAAAATCAATATTCAATGTTAACAAATTTCTCTTCTTCAGTAAAGCTTTCCTTGCCATTGCCAGTCTACATTTTATATCCTCTCTACTTCGACCATCATCAGTTATTTTGCTCCCCAAATAGCAAAACTCCTTTACTACTTTAAGTGTCTCATTTCCTAATCTAATCCCCTCAGCATCACCCGACTTAATTCGACTACAATCCATTATCCTTGTTTTGCTTTTGTTGAGGTTCATCTTATACCCTCCTTTGAACACACTGTCCATTCCATTCAACTGCTCTTCCAAGTCCTTTGCTGTCTCTGACAGAATTACAATGTCATCGGCGAATCTCAAGGTTTTTATTTCTTCTCCATGTATTTTAATACCTACTCCGAATTTTTCTTTTGTTTCCTTCACTGCTTGCTCAATATACAGATTGAATAACATTGGGGAGAGGCTACAACCCTGTCTCACTCCCTTCCCAACCACTGCTTCCCTTTGATGTCTCTCGACTCTTATAACTGCCATTTGGTTTCTATACAAATTGTAAATAGCCTTTCGCTACCTATATTTTACCCCTGCCACCTTCAGAATGTGAAAGAGAGTATTCCAGTCAACATTGTCAAAAGCTTTCTCTAGGTCTACAAATGCTAGAAACGTAGGTTTGCCTTTCCTTAATCTAGCTTCTAAGATAAGTCGTAGGGTCAGTATTGCCTCACGTGTTCCAACATTTCTACGGAATCCAAACTGATCTTCCCCTAGGTCGGGTTCTACTAGTTTTTCCATTCGTCTGTAAAGAATTCGCGTTAGTATTTTGCAGCTGTGGCTTATTAAACTGATAGTTCGGTAATTTTCACATCTGTCAACACCTGCTTTCTTTGGGATTGGAATTATTATATTCTTCTTGAAGTCTGAGGGTATTTCGCCTGTCTCATACATCTTGCTCACCAGATGGTACAGTTTTGTCAGGACTGGCTCTCCCAAGGCTGTCAGTAGTTCTAATGGAATGTTGTCTACTCCCGGGGCCTTGTTTCGACTCTGGTCTTTCAGTGCTCTGTCAAACTCTTCACGCAGTATCATATCTCCCATTTCATCTTCATCTACGTTATGATCTGAGAAATGTTTTCGTGGGATTTCCTGGGTGATCTTGTTATTCTGGAAGGCACAGTATGTATCATCCCCGGGACCAAGTCAAACCCCACATGCACCTTGTTATTTTCTCAGCACGATCGCATCTACTGGCAGGGCAATGCAACGTGTCTCACAGATCACAGTGTATATGCGTAGTTCGAAGAGCAAGTTCACAGTATACATGTATAGTTTAAAGAGTATTACGATGGGTTTGCTATACACCCCTGGTTATTGAAAACCTAATCGAGAGTCTTGAGGGGTCACTTCGACAGGGCTGCTCGTGCTGTGGATCCTCACTCAAGAAACCCAGTGCAGCTGAGAATGGCGCTGGCGTCAGCATGGGTTCACTCCCAGACAGTACCATCCAGATGTAACGGATGAGCCAGATAATAAGGGATTTTACTTTATTATATGAGCCTCCAAACGGCAACTTCATTTTTGGATTGCGGCCAAGCCACGGCCGGCAGTGTTAGCTGCCTGTAAATTCTTTCATCCCACTTCTGACACCAGTTGTACAGGACGGGCGTATGGGCAGGAGGTGGGCATTATGGAATGATTAGGATTATTTTTAGAGAAAGGCCATTTATTGGCTAAAGCTTGTTGAAAGGGGCTACATAGGCCTAGGGAGGTAAATGTGTTTGGAGCGTGTGAATCTCCACTCATACCCCCCACCCCCTCCTGCGCTGAATTCCAGTGCACGGACCTGGCCACGGCCACGCCCCCTTCCCGCCAGCAGCCTGCGCGCTGCCCGCTGAGGACAACACACCACGCCGCCTCGCGCCACTCGTCCCCGCAGTGACTCATCAGTGGTGATATGTTTATATTTTCAACTTATTTAAACAAAAGCAAGAAAGAAAGACGTTTTTACTTCATCTTAGCGACAAGAACACTTGGCATGTTTACCTAACTCACACTCTTATGTTTTGTTCTAATTTTGTTTTGATATTTTATGAGGTTTTGATGTTTTATGATGTTTTATGTTGATTCTTGTATACACACAATATTGTTGATGTAAGTCCCTTTGCGACCCGTAGGAGGTCTTTAGAGTCTATACACCCTCCCATAGGTTAAGACCCCTGCCGTCTTCCGTGAGGGCCATTCTTAATCAAGTAATGTCTACTTTGATTTGCAAGCTAAATTTGTTTACATTCAAATAATAATTACATTGAGCGAATTCATGTACGTTCTCCGCTCCCACGGAAGGGGGAGGAGTGTAAAGGATGAGCCAGACAGTAGGAGATTTTACTTTATTATATGAGCCTCCAAATGGTAACTTCATTTTTCCATTGCGGCCAAGCCACGGCCGGTAGTGTTAGCTGCCTGTAAATTCTTTCGTCCCACGGTCTAGTAACAGGAAGTCAGCACCGAGGAAGGGCACCTTGGACACGCGCCTCTCTCATGTGCTTACGAGGTAACGCCGCCCCAGGCGTCGCTTAGCAGGCAACGCTCTGGAAAGTTCCATGCCGCCCGCACGGTTTGCTGGGTCCTGACCAATCAGGCCGGTGGAAGCCGCGTGGTGCGTCTAATATACCCGGCTGCCCGTCACCGGGCCCGCTCTCTTGTATTCTTGCTCACCCGCGAGTCGGATGCGCGCCCCGTAGCATTGAACATCTCCCGCTTCTCCAGGTGCTGCGGCACTGTGGACTTAGTTTTGGCAGACAACTACTTTCGGTAGCTTCGCGAACAATGTTTCGCCATACTCTAAGCTCTGGCTCACCCTCACCTCCCTAGGCCTATGTAGCCCCTTTCAACATGCTTTAGCCAATAAATGGCCTTTCTCTAACAATAATCCAAATCATTCCATAATGCCCACCGCCTGCCCATACGCCCGTCCTGTACACAGAACCTCATTGAATTTCTTCCTACATGTCACTCAGTGGTCCACACTGCCCTTCCTGGCGGGGACAGGGATTTTCACCTGCCTCGAGATGGCTGGGTGTTTGTGTTCTCCTCATCACCACATCATCCATCATGAAAGTGGCGAGTTTGGACTGAGCAACGGTTGGGACTTTGTACGGGCGCTGATAACCGCGCAGTTGAGCGTCCCACAAACCAAACATCGTCGTCATCATCCACACTGCCAAAGGTGGTTATTGAGGCGTTTAACACGTGGAAACAGTTATAACTTGGAAATGTATGTAGTGATACCTGTGTGGCGATTATTAGCCCCAAGAAACAATAACACATCGTTTGTAGAATGTTCAGACTTACTGTCATTATCTCATGTTCTCTTCTGATCCCTCCACTTCAAACAAGTACAATACAGGGAGTGGTAGTGTACACTGGCGAATTATGTGTTCACGCTCGTTCGCTTGTGTTCGCTTCGATTCCTTTCAGTTTCAAATGGTTCAAATGGCTATGAGCACTATGGGACTTAACTGCTGAGATCATCAGTCCCCTAGAACTTAGAACTACTTAAACCTGACTAACCTAAGGACATCACACGCATCCATGCCCGAGGCAGGATTTCAACCTGCGACCGTAGCGGTCCCGCGGCTCCAAACTGCAGCGCCTAGAACCGCTCGGCCACTTCGGCCGGCTAAACAAGGTTTAACGGCAACCATGGCTCACTGTGTTGCGACGGTGGTGTGGAAAACTAAGTAGTGTTGCTGATGAGGTCCGATGAGGGGGCAAATTATATAATGGTAACGGTGATACAGAAATGAAGTGGACAATAACACCGACTGTTACGAGAAACCTGTTATGAAAAAATGAAGAAAGTCCTACCGAGCCAGTAGAACAAGCTGTAGAGTTCGAAATTTATTATATTAACTCTAGTTAGTGGATTCTGCTAGTTATATTAATGGAGTTTCGCTGATATCAGAAAGCAAATGTCAGGAATGTGGCAGAACTATACCAATACATACAGTGTTAGGCATTTGTATTATGAGTGCTGTAGGTGCAAAAAGCAAAATAAGCAATGAGCAGATCTTAATTACAGCGAGGACGAATGGGAAGGACCGAGATATTTCAGCAGTAGTCATACAGGACTAATTTTGAAGAAAATTGTGTGCATTTAAGAAAACGAGGAATTAAGAAAAAGGAGGAATTCAAAGGAAGCTGAGATATCAGAGAAGACAATTATGTTGGCTGACGTTCGTAGTTAGCAGCACCCAACACTATGAAGGCAGATACTATGGCTCTGCACAGAAAACGATGGGGATGTCAAAGCAGAGGAAACGACATGATCTCGAACTGGCTGTAGAAAAGAAACCTCCCACATCGGACAGAAGACCAAGGAAAGTATGAACAATGTTGTTGAAGTTTTGCACAGGCATAAGAAGATTTTTCTAATCAAAGAATGATCATAGCGACTGGAGAATGTAGGGTACACGTGAAGGAACAAGAGTTACTCTTCGTACAGCTATGGCCTACTCAACAAGTGAAGTGGTGCAAGACAGCTGACACAGAAATACTGAAGAAGTTGGAATTAGTAATAAGTGACAGCTTCAACAGTTAATCTACATCTACATCTACTCTCCATAAGTCACTCTACATTGTGTGTGTGGGGGAGGGGGGTGGACTTTGTCTACCGCATCACTTCCCCTTTCTCCTATTCCAGTCATGTGTGGTACAGGGGACGAACGATTACTGAAAAGCCTCAGTGTGGTGTCGAATCTCTCTTATCTTTAGGATCTTTTCGCAAGGAATACGTAGGGGGAGGAAATATACAGATTGAATCTTGTAGGAATGTGTGCTATACGAATTTTGACAGTAGACTACGCCTCTCTTGAAGCGTCTGCCACTAGGATTGACTGAGCATCTCCATAACGCTTCCAGTCTTACTAAATGAACCTGTAACGAGACGTGCTATTCTTCTTTGCATCTTCTCTACTTCCTCGATCAATTCTATAATGGTACAGATCCCAGACTAACGAGCAGTATTTAGGTATTGTCGGACAAATGTTTTGTCAGCTGTTTGCTTCGTGGCCGTTCCACTTCAAATTACTCTGTACAAATACTCACCGGTATTTTACGGAGGTAATTGCTTCCAGTGCTTGTTTCGCAATGGCGTGATCTTCCCATAAGGGTTCTTCCGTCTATGTATACTTGACATTTGTTTATGATGAGGGTCAGTTACCGCTCTGCGAACGCAGCGTCGATCCCCTGCAGGTCTTCCCGCATTTCGCTACAATTTTCTAACACTGCGACTTCTCTGAGTACAACAGCATCATCCCCGAAAAGCCTCATGGACGCTATGTACTAGGTCACTCAAATGTATTGAAAAGTAATGATCCTGTAACGCTCCCTTGGGGCACGCCCAAAGACTTCTCTCATTTTTAACGACATGCTGTATCCTGTTTACTAGACACTGCTCAGTCGAATCATACAGTTGGTCTGATATTCCATACATTCGTATTTTGTTCATTAAGCGGCAGAGCGGAACTGGATCGAAAGTCTTCCAGTAGTCAAGGAAAACGGCTCCTACCTGAGCTCTTGTACCTACTTGTGGATGAACAGTCAACCGAGTTTCACACAACCGTTGTTTTCTGAGCCCTCGTCGAATGATCTACGTGATAATCTGAGCAGCCCCTATAGGTTGTTTACAGATGATGCTGTAATTTACAGTCTAGTAAAATCATCTGACGATCAATTCCAATTACAAAATGATCTAGAGAGAATTTCTGTATGGTACGAAAAGTGGCAATTGGCACTAAACAAAGAAAAGTGCGAGCTCATCCACATGGGTACTATAAGAAATCCGATAAATTTTGGGTGTACGATAAATCGCACAAATCTATGGGCTGTCAATTCGACTAAATGCCTAGGAATTACAATTACGAGCAACTTAAATTGGAAAGGCCACTCAGATAATATTGTAGGGAAGGCGAAACAAAGACTGCGCTTTGCTGGCAGAACACTTAGAAGATGCGACAAACCCACTAAATATTCAGCCTACATTACACTTGTCCGTCCTCTGCCGGAATATTGCTGTGCGGTATGGGATCCTTACCAGGTAGGATTGACGGAGGACATCGAAAAAGTGCAAAGAAGAGCAGCCCGTTTCGTGTTATCGCGCAATAGGGGTGAGAGTGTCACTGAGATGAAACGCGAGTTGGCGTGGCATTCACTGAAACAAAGGCGGTTTTCTTTGCGGCGAGATCTACACTCCTGGAAATTGAAATAAGAACACCGTGAATTCATTGTCCCAGGAAGGGGAAACTTTATTGACACATTCCTGGGGTCAGATACATCACATGATCACACTGTCAGAACCACAGGCACATAGACACAGGCAACAGAGCATGCACAATGTCGGCACTAGTACAGTGTATATCCACCTTTCGCAGCAATGCAGGCTGCTATTCTCCCATGGAGACGATCGTAGAGATGCTGGATGTAGTCCTGTGGAACGGCTTGCCATGCCATTTCCACCTGGCGCCTCAGTTGGACCAGCGTTCGTGCTGGACGTGCAGACCGCGTGAGACGACGCTTCATCCAGTCCCAAACATGCTCAATGGGGGACAGATCCGGAGATCTTGCTGGCCAGGGTAGTTGACTTACACCTTTTAGAGCACGTTGGGTGGCACGGGATACATGCGGACGTGCATTGTCCTGTTGGAACAGCAAGTTCCCTTGCCGGTCTAGGAATGGTAGAACGATGGGTTCGATGACGGTTTGGATGTACCGTGCACTATTCAGTGTCCCCTCGACGATCACCAGTGGTGTACGGCCAGTGTAGGAGATCGCTCCCCATACCATGATGCCGGGTGTTGGCCCTGTGTGCCTCGGTCGTATGCAGTCCTGATTGTGGCGCTCACCTGCACGGCGCCAAACACGCATACGACCATCATTGGCACCAAGGCAGAAGCGACTCTCATCGCTGAAGACGACACGTCTCCATTCGTCCCGCCATTCACGTCTGTCGCGACACCACTGGAGGCGGGCTGCACGATGTTGGGGCGTGAGCGGAAGACGGCCTAACGGTGTGCGGGACTGTAGCCCAGCTTCATGGAGACGGTTGCGAATGGTCGTCGCCTATACCCCAGGAGCAACAGTGTCCCTAATTCGCTGGGAAGTGGCGGTGCGGTCCCCTACGGCACTGCGTAGGATCCTACGGTCTTGGCGTGCATCCGTGCGTCGCTGCGGTCCGGTCCCAGGTCGACGGGCACGTGCACCTTCCGCCGACCACTGGCGACAACATCGATTTACTGTGGAGACCTCACGCCCCACGTGTTGAGCAATTCGGCGGTACGTCCACCCGGCCTCCCACATGCCCACTATACGCCCTCGCTCAAAGTCCGTCAACTGCACATACGGTTCACGTCCACGCTGTCGCGGCATGCTACCAGTGTTAAAGACTGCGATGGAGCTCCGTATGCCACGGCAAACTGGCTGACACTGACGGCGGCGGTGCACAAATGCTGCGCAGCTAGCGCCATTCGACGGCCAACACCGCGGTTCCTGGTGTGTCCGCTGTGCCGTGCGTGTGATCATTGCTTGTACAGCCCTCTCGCAGTGTCCGGAGCAAGTATGGTGGGTCTGACACACCGGTGTCAATGTGTTCTTTTTTCCATTTCCAGGAGTGTATTTGCACATCTTCCCAGAGGCTCGTAAAACAGAATTTATAATTTCAACTTTATAAGCTGCAATTGTCCCCACAAGTCCAGTCAGGAAATAAATACACTAAGCACAATTACATTACTGGAAATAATCGACCAGGATGACGCATTTCTAACAAATCTTGTGATGTCTGATGGTGCAAATTATCAGCTGAATGAAAACTTTTTTTACTCAAAATCTTATGACTAAAACGAAAAGCAAATTTCTAAAAAAATTTAGCGTTACATACCATCAAGTACAACTTCAATAACAAGTGAGCTTTGATGATAATGACATCTTGCAGTCGATAAATGCTAGTGGCACTTCCGATATAAAAGGTGGCCAAGTGTCACTGCATCATATTACCTGACAACACATTCTTCAATCAGATCAAAAGGAAAGAGAACGGAAAAACTAACGCTCGATAATTGCTGTTTTGAATCGTTGCAACACTAATCGGCAATTCTGGTGTGCACTGAAATCGCTGTGCGAAACTGCCGTAGCACACCGAACAGAACAGAATATGGTACAGATAACTGATAAAATGCAAATGGGCTGCTCAATTTGGAATTGTTACTTGTCATAGTTGACAGTATCACAAATTCCTGCTCACTCGAAAACGTTATAGAACGTCTTGTGTAGTTGGAAAAGTTGACGTAGCAAATGTGCGTAGCCGGACAGTCAACGTGACCTTTCTTTGTATACATTTGTTGCCCAGTTCCCGGATGGCTGCTTCCTGCCGTTGCGACTGTACCTCTGCCTGTATACACTGTTCTCATAAAAGAGCTTACTGAATTGTTTGTGAGCGATTTTTAAAGTTTGTAGGCTACGGTGCTGTCTAGGGATGCCTACTTACTCGCACTGCAGGATTTCATTTCTGCTAGGTTCCTGAAAACCGACTACATTTTTCGTAAGAATATCCTGTTGCAAACCCCACAGCTGTACGGGCGTTCACGTATATGCAGCATTGAATGATATTGCATTTGCCAACTATGACAGAATGTATCGTTGCAAACGAAACGGTTGTAGGGCCACTATACAACCGCAATTGCTCCTTCAGGTACTTTTTCGTATAAGTGTCTTGCCGCAAACTCAACAGCTGTATGGACGTTCACGGTATGCAAATATGAATGCTGCTCCAAGTGAGAACTTTGCACGAATGTCTTGCTGCAAACCCCACAGCCAGTGTGCAACCACGAATGCTGCTTCAGAATTTTGTGTGAATCTGAGCTTTGCGTGAATGTCTTGCTGCAAATGTCACAGCTGTATAGGCGTTGTTCACCGTGCACACGATAATGCGTCTTCGAAAAGCTACTCCTTATGAACGTTTTCTGTCACACGCTGCACAAAAGCAGAAGTTCACAACTGTTCAAGTGCGTATTCTACTTTAGTTCGGGCAACTGTGCAAACGTCGTTTTGCAGGGTGCTTACTGCTTGGTGGTTCGCTGTATCCTAATGCCTGTTCCTGAAACCAGTGGATTGTATGTAATCAAAACGCTGCTGTCATCATCAGTCTTGTTATTCACCACATCAACAGGGATAGTATTGCAGGAAGCAGAGAAAACTGTGTCATAAACTAATCTCGTAACCGTACAAATATGGAAATGAAAAATTACAATAACAAATACTGCGTTTCCAAATGTCTCAAAGATTAGATTATAAAATAGGAGTACACTGCATTGAATCAACTTAATTGTAGTCCCTTTTCAAGAGGCAGCAGAGAGAGTTGAGTTCATTTGAGGCACTACTTTAGAACACAAAATCTTGTAAATTTGTCAGAGAGCATTCCACAGAAATTAAATGTACGCAAATTCACTGACAGCGGGATTACTAGAGATGGGCAAAACTGTTCTTTTCAGAGATTGGATCAGAACTGTTCACTCCCTGAAATGAATTAGCTCTTTTTCATGACTCACCACTCATTTACAATAGAAAATAAATGGAAGGCACATTGCCCTTTAAACTTGGTTTATTCCAGTACTATACCTGTATTTTGATCTTATTTGATCCTATTTTGAAGTAACACAGATAATGAGTAAGAATTTTGTATTGTTTATTGAAATTTCCACGATATGACAAAGTTTTTGATTATTGATTTATTTTGCACTATCGTGGTTGTTTGGGTGATCGGAAAATGTTGTAACTTGAGATTTACATTAACAATATATTTGGCTATAATGTATTAAAATTTCATTAACCTCATACAAATACATCGCAAGCCATATATTTTTAAAGTGAACGTTTCCTTCCGAAGACGCCTAAAATCGCAAAATCCGTACCAGAATAAGAAAAAAAATATAAATTTGACTGTAAAACGAAAGTGCTGCATATAGCCTTACGCAGAATAAAACAAGGAAAATATTGGTGTATCACATTTTGCGATACGTTTATCGGTTCGCTCGTAATTAAAGCGTAAATTCGAGTGTCCATAATAAAAATCCTATAGTAAGAGGAGTCATCAGGAACCTAATCTAATCAGTTTAAACAAATAAAAATAAAATAAAAACAATTGATGTATACATAACATAATAATGTAATATACGCAGCGGTATTACTACGAAGAACAATATCCAGTAGGGACGAACTCCGATGCAGAGGCGCTGAGTCAAGCAGGTCGAGCCGCGAGCTGTATTACTGCGTGAGCTAAGACTGCAGAGACCAGAGTGACACCTGAGTCGCTTTGCTCAACACTCTGGCTAGAGTCGAGACGGTGGGGTGAGCGTTGAGTGGGCGAGTTCTGAGGGTGGGGGGAGCGGTGAACTCACCCGCTCCGAGACAAATCGTCCGTTCCCTTGCGAGCAGGTTGTTGCAAGTAGTTCCTATGTTATCTGCTAGGTGGCTCTCTGTCCTGTTGCTCGCATCAACTGCCCAGAGGGCAGGACGTGCGACTGAAACGATCGCCGACAGAGTGCGATGCGAAGTTAAGCTGCGTCAGACACTCACTGCACGCGGCAGACGACGCACAGAGACGGCACGGCATATGTGAAACACAAAATCCAATGGGGCACTGCACAATGCAGGCAGCCAAGGTAGAAGCAGGGCAGAGGCCGGCGCTGGCTGTGTTGTGTGGCGTGCACTGTGCTCTGACCAGCAGAGGCTCTGCTGATATGCTCCGTCTCTCTCTCTCTCTCTCTCTCTCTCTCTCTCTCTCTCTCTCTGCCGTGGGAAACGTTTGGAGCTACCATTCTTTTCTTCTGAATCACTGATTGTTCGCTCCTTTGAAAGATTCAACTCTATGAATTAGTTCAAGAGCGGATCCCCCATCTCTAGGGATTACTGCGAATGAAACATCTGAATAACACAAATAACAATAATTACTGCAGCAGATGTAAGAAATTAACTGAGATTGACCATAGAACTCTAACGCATACTTCGACATCAACATATACACTCTGCAAGCCACTGATGGTGTGTCATGAATACTTAACTTCGGATATTCCTTTTGTCTTAGCTCAGTGATATGATGAGAAAGGTTTAGATTATTCTCATAGCTACCCTACCACCAAGAAGACATTGGTCACAAAAACGAATGAGCGACTTTCGTCAGTTTATTATAAACAATGCACTTTGCTCGCTGAGCAGTGGTGAACAAAAAGATTTACCGACTGATGGACCTTTGAAGAGATGTCGCACTAAGTGAAGTATATGTAAACCTTGCAGATGTTTGGAAAAAAAACTATTTAAATGACAGTGGAAGGTTGCAAAAATTCAAAACAAAATTTGGTTGAAAATTTTCACAAGTATTCGTCTCAAAAAGAAAATCGCAACTTAAGACAGTCCTCAGGTTAACAATAAATAGGGAATAAAATATCTAGACTTTTTGTGTTGTATACATCGTAGCTTCTATTTCCAAACGTTGACGGATTAGCATATTTATTCATTCATAACCATCCAATAATTTGAATAAAAAGGAATAATAGTTCTGCCGATTCCTGTACCCGCTTGGACCCAAAGAACAATCGTCATCAGTATGATCTAGGAAACAAATGTATCTTTCTGATGGTACTATATTCTATGAAGTCTGAGTTAACCTAAATGCATATCTCAACAGCTTGAAGAACTATTTGCAGTGCACATGACCTAATATGTGCCTCGAGTATGAGAGATTCATGTGTACAAGATAGTCTTCTTAAACATTATTTTTAAGCTGCGCTTATAATCAGTATAGCTTCTACATGTTTTCCTTGATTCTCCAATATTCGAAACAAATGTCAGGCTTGGAATAATTGCTTACTCTCTGAGACAACTTCTGTTCACATAAAACACTCCGATTTTGCATGACAAGAAGTTTCTTCTCGTACCCACATTAAATGGCATACATCAATCACTTCCCACTTTGAAAAAGTGTGACCCCATTACTAATGAGAAAAAGTGACTCCTTCTTCGGCTGAAAGACTTATTACTACTACTGACTGAAACTCGCTAACATATGAAAGATTGTCCTGGGATTTTCATCCACTTGGTTGAGATCCTATTACTATAGTTAGATATCTTATTCCACATTTTATTATGCAGGGTATCTCACATAAAACCGGTGCTCCTCATGCACCAGTTTATCATCTCCAGTCGATTGCTTGTGAAGTGTCCAGAAAGTTGGCCACACCACATTTTATCAGAATGTTGAGTGCAGCTGTGTGTTCATGTGTCTGTTGTTGTTAGAAACTCGTATTGTTGAGTTGTTACAGCAATGGGGCAGTTTCTGTTAGTACAGTGAATTGATATTGTGGAGTGTTACATTAAGACAGGCTCCATCAAGGAATGCAAAGAAATGTTTTAAGTGAAGTATTCTGGTACGAAAATCCCCAGACCAGCACTATTTAAAATCTGTAGAAGAAATGGAGGGCTGTGGGATCCGTTCAAAATGTGCAGAGGAACATGTAGCCAACAGTGAGGACCCCTGAAACTACAGACAGAATTCGTATGGACACTATGAGAAGTCGCTGCAAGTTTGTAAGGATGTTCTTGCAGCAGCTTGGTGCATCTCGTATATCATGTCATTGTGTACCAAAAGATATGTGTGACTGTAGTGTAAGAGTTGAAATTTGAGGATCAGGAAAAAAAAAGAGTTCATTATTGTAACTGGCTGTCAACGTCAACTGCTAAGAGTTACTTGGATCCCCTGCTTCACTTCAAGCCTGATTAGGCCTGGTTTCATTTTTTAGGTTATGTGAATTCGCAAATTTGCAGATACTGGTCGGAGGACAACCAACATATTGTGCATGAAGAACCTCTCCACTAACAGAAGATAGGTGTTTGGTGTGCATTGTCCAGCGCGTGCATTATTGGCCATATATTTTTTAAATATACCTTAAATAGAGCAAGATATTTGGAGACCTTTGACTCTCTCTATGCACAATTAACAGATGCAGAGAAGCTGTATTCAGTATTCCAGGAAGATGGAGCGACCGCTCAGTCCCAGATATCTGGAGATTTTTTACTTTTTTATGCACAGTTAACAGATATAGAAAAGCTGTATGCAACATTCGACCAAGATGGAGCAACCACCCACACATCTTACCTACGTGTGGCTCATACCACCAACATGTTCTCTGAAGACAGGCCTGTACGTAGAGGTCTCTGCCGCCCCCCCCCCCCCCTCCCCACTCCTCCCAAGGTCCCTGAGCTTAAAATCGTGTGATTTTTGTTTATGGGGCACTCTAGAAAGCAAAGTTTATGATAAAAATCCTTACACAATAGACAATCTTAAACAGAAATTAGTAGAGAATTTAACAACATTATGCCTGCAGAAGAACAACATGTTGCTGGTAATGTCATTGCACAAAGTCAAAGATGCGTGGACGACCATGGACACCACTTCCAGCACCTCTCATGAACAGATAACACATGTTTTTAATGTTATTATTACATATTCTTTTTAGTTACTTCATTGTTACTTGACGAGCCATACATGAGAAATACCAGTTTTACGTAGGAACTCTGTATTATTGTTGCTCTAATACAAATTCCATTTACTCAGAACTACTCTACTTTTAACAATAACTCGAATCTTTATTTTTAATCATCAGTTGACAGCACAAAGCCACACTATTAGAAAAACTGGAACCAGATATTCCTCTAACATTTGGTACCATATTAAGTACCCTCTGCTATGCACTTAATTGTGGCTTTCAGGGTACATCTGTAGATATAAAAGGGGCGCCCATTAAGTAAGTTTTATTTCCCTGCAAAATGCACTGTACCCATGACCTTTACAACAGGCGAGTTCGTCTGGTATGTGTTGACAATCCTCACACTGGCCTACGATGCATACTGCAGTATCTTGCTAGTATGATGTAATTAAGCATGTACTTACCACTACAAAGTGCGTCCACTTGTACGTTGTGCTCCGTCATTATTTTTTTCTTAGATTAGATTAGATTAGATTAGATTAATACTAGTTCCATGGATCATGAATACGATATTTCGTAATGATGTGGAACGAGTCAAATTTTCCAATACAAGACATAATTAAGTTAATTTAACAACATACTTAAGTTAATATAACAACTTTTTCATTTTTTGTTTTTTTTATTTTTAATTTTTTATATTTATTTTTTTATTAATATTTTTTTTGTTTTTTTTTTAATTTAAATCTAAAAATTCATCTATGGAGTAGAAGGAGTTGTCATTCAGAAATTCTTTTAATTTCTTCTTAAATACTTGTTGGTTATCTGTCAGACTTTTGATACTATTTGGTAAGTGACCAAAGACTTTTGTGCCAGTATAATTCACCCCTTTCTGTGCCAAAGTTAGATTTAATCTTGAGTAGTGAAGATCATCCTTTCTCCTAGTATTGTAGCTATGCACACTGCTATTACTTTTGAATTGTGTTTGGTTGTTAATAACAAATTTCATAAGAGAGTATATATACTGAGAAGCTACTGTGAATATCCCTAGATCCTTAAATAAATGTCTGCAGGATGATCTTGGGTGGACTCCAGCTATTATTCTGATTACACGCTTTTGTGCAATAAATACTTTATTCCTCAGTGATGAATTACCCCAAAATATGATGCCATATGAAAGCAACGAGTGAAAATAGGCGTAGTAAGCTAATTTACTAAGATGTTTATCACCAAAATTTGCAATGACCCTTATTGCATAAGTAGCTGAACTCAAACGTTTCAGATCATCAATGTGTTTCTTCCAATTTAATCTCTCATCAATGGACACACCTAAAAATTTGGAATATTCTACCTTAGCTATATGCTTCTGATTAAGGTCTATATTTATTAATGGTGTCATACCATTCACTGTACGGAACTGTATGTACTGTGTCTTATCAAAATTCAGTGAGAGTCCGTTTACAAGGAACCACTTAGTAATTTTCTGAAAGACAGTATTGACAATTTCATCAGTTAAGTCTTGTTTGTCAGGTGTGATTACTATACTTGTATCATCAGCAAAGAGATTAGAAAAACAACTACCTGCTGTCGATATGCACGAGCAGTTAACGTCTATTTATAGTGAAGACTGTATGAGCACTGAAATGGGGAAGAGATGTGAGCCCATCATTCGATCCCTGAGACAAAACGCCAGAGCACTGCGTGGAATAAGCCTGGTGAAAGTATCGAAGGAAGACAAAGGTATGTTATGACAACCATTTTTTGTTGCTGACACGGGGGGCTAACACTTTCACTAGTTGTCGTGCAATGCTACAATGAATGTAGAGAGGTAATGTCTTGAGGAATCTGCGAGCTGCCAGCAAAAGGAAATGGCCTGGAATTTTGCCTCACAGAGTTCTCTTCCTTTCAATGTTTTTTATAATAAAGTGAAACTTACTTGACAAACGCTCCTCATAGAAGCGATTTCCTCTGACAGCCAAGGATGGTCTCATAATGTTGAGTCTGACTACTGAAGAGAGCAGACTTGTCTTGTTGAAGGATGTAAATGTGTTTGCCCAATATGTCATTGTTTATTAAATATTAATATAATTACAGCAGCTTCAGGACGAAACAGGAAATAAAATCAGAACTATAGATATATAAAAAAGTTCACACAACTCTGTTACTTACATCACAGTAAAAACTGTAAAGCATACAGTGTGGCACGTTACACACATCCGTGTGGAGGAAGAAAGAAGTGATGATGTCTCTAACAATAATGTGTACTGCATTTACCAAATTGCATTGATCCATGGGTTTCATGGCTTCACGTCAGAGTGAGCTTTCACAAGAACAGTGTTTTGGAATCCATACTGGTTCTCATGTTCTAGGTTGCTCACTGCGTTCGGGCTCATGCTGTGTTCTGTGATTTTACAACGGTTATGTGGAAGAACAAAAGATATTGGACAGAAGTTTCGTAAATCACTTCTGCTACCCTCCTTGTACACAGGAAAGACATGTGCTTTCTTACAGCATAGCTTCTTGTTTGAGGGATCTATGCACAAAATATGAAAACAGTTTTCCATCTATAGAAGAGGGCCATAAGAATTACAAACGAAAATAGTATTACAGGTCAGTGTAATGATATTTTCAAAACATGGTTTCAACTACACTTTGTGAGTACATTTGATAGCGACTGCGCAGACAGCTCTGTCCGGGACCACGGAACGAGAGTCAGACTGAAGTTACATTTATCAGGAAAGAGAAAACATACAACTTAAAACAGCACTTTCTACCACTGAATAAAACTGTGCAATAAACTGACGAAAGAGCTTAAACAGATTACTATAAGAATCTTATATAAAAAGGCAGTTACAACGTACCTGTTACGCAATACATTCTATAAATTGATGGTTTAATTCGAGAATACAGAGTACAGATATTATAAAGGATGTAACACGTATAAATAATAATGACAATGATAATACAAACATCATTTCACATAACATTTTCACACTACATTTCTTCCTTCTTTTATTTCCTTTTCTGGAAAACTTTCTCCTGAAACTGTGCAAGGCACAATACTAATACCTTATTCTCTTCCTGAGCTCATCGTCTCACTCGTTGCAGGAGGATGGTGACGCAGTTTATATGTTAATGAATGGGAAGTAAGGTACACAAAATCAGCCATTGTCATTATGATTCGGAGCCATCTGATAGTGTATGTAGTGTTACATTATGGAGCAATGTGTATATAGGCGGTGTAATGTGTGCAGTGTCTGGGAGTGAGAAAGTAAAGAATGGGGCAGCACTAGCCTTTTATATTAAATAGGTTCTTTGTCAAACAGTATTATACACTAGAGATAAACTGAATTAGGTAGCACTGGCCTTGTGTTCAGAAGGGTAAGGGCTAGTCTTCATCCAGCCAACTTGATTCAGTTTTTCCGTGGTTTCAGTTAATTATTACATGCTGAGACAGAAACTGAAACTTCATGAGAGTGTCTGGCAAAGTCTCAGTATCAGCAATGGGCATAAAACTGTAAATGATCCTTCTATTGGCCACCGGAGTCACCTCCACATGCAACCGAAAACTTTAAGAGAAAGCCTGAGTTCACTTTACGTAAGTTCCACAATTACACTGCAATCATCAATGAAGACTTAAATTATCCAAAAACCAATTGGGATGATTACAGATTTGTCAGTGGCGGGCGTGACAATCCATCCTGTGAAACATTACTAAATGTCTTCTTTGAAACGTATTTAGAACAGACAGTTTGGAATCCACTCACGACAGAAAAATATTAGCCCTAATGGCAACAAATACGCCTGTCCACTCCAAAACTGGTGCCAGTGACCATGAGGCAGACGAGGTAACTGCGGCAACAATGACAGCCAAAGTGCAAAGCGCATCAAAAAACAAATGGAAAGCTTAATATGTTGAAAAACAAGATTTAAGAAAAGAAACCTGTAGTGTCATATGTCAATGCGAAATTTCAAACTCTTAGCATAGGACAGGAGCATTCAGATCAACTATGGCTCAAGTTTAAAACAATAGCTAAATAGGCACTCAAAAAAAAAAAAAAATGGCTCTGAGCACTATGGGACTCAACTGCTGAGGTCATTAGTCCCCTAGAACTTAGAACTAGTTAAACCTAACTAACCTAAGGACATCACAAACATCCATGCCCGAGGCAGGATTCGAACCTGCGACCGTAGCGGTCTTGCGGTTCCAGACTGCAGCGCCTTTAACCGCACGGCCACTTCGGCCGGCCAAATAGGGACTCGATAGATATGTAACCAGTAGAACAATTCATGATTGGAAGGGACCTAAATGGTATACAGCCATTGCAAATAAGCTTCTAATGACACACAGACTTCTGGGTAATGTGTGTCAAATAAATCATAGGGCTGGAGATAGAGATATGCTGAATGAAACCCACTTGGCTGTCAAGAGAGCAATGTGGGAAGCCTTCAATGATTAGCACACCACAATATTGTCAAATGATATTCAACAAATACAAAAAAAAAAAAAATTCTGGACATATGCAAAGGTGGCACCAAAGTAAGTGTCCAGTCAGTTGCGAATGACATACGAAGTAAAACTGAGGATAGCAAAGGAAAAGGGGAAACGGTTAATTTCGTTTTCAAATGTCTTTTTACAAAGGATAATCTGGAAGAATCACCCCAATTTCGTTACATCACTGGAAAGATGAGCGAAATTAGTATTAATTTCAGTGGCTTTGTGAAACATCTGAAATAGTTAAAACTGAACAAAGCTCCAGGACTTGATGGAATCCCTATCAGTTGCTATACTGAATTTGCAGCTCAGTCAGCTCCTCTGTTAACTGTAATCTGTCGTAGATCCGTCAAACAAAAAGTAGCTGGAAGAAAGCACGGATCACACCTGCCCACAAGCAGGGTAGATGTGTTCCGCAAAACTACCTTCCGATATTCTTGACATCGATTGTTGTCTAATATTTGAACCTATTCTGGGCTCAAACAGAATGAGGTATCCCGAAAAGAATGGCCTCCTCTGTGTCAACCAGCATGGATCCAGAAAACATTGAACATGTGGTACCCAACTCCCACTCTTCAAACAACCTACTCAGAGCTTTGAATCGAGACAGTCAGGTAGTCGCAGTATTTTTCCATTTCCGAAAAGCATTTGATTCAATACCACACCTACGCTTATTATTCAAAGTACAATTGCAACCAGTATCAAGCAAAATTTGTGACTTGATTGAGGATTTTTTGGTAGAGAGATCGCAGATGGAGAGTCATCAACATATGTTGGAGTAAATTCGGGCTTGCTCGGGGTTAGTCTGTAGGGACCCTCGGTGTTCATGCTGGGCATTAATGATCTTGCGGACACTATCAATAGTGCTCTTCGAGTGTATCGCAAGTGACGCAATTATCTATAATGAAGCATTGCCTGAAAAAAGTTGCTACAATATTCTAGCACTGCGAAATTTCTCTGTACAGCAGCAACACCTCCGAAAAGTCTCACTGAAATTCCGATGTTATCTACTAGGTCCTGCAATATATAGGGAAAAAGGATGGTCCTATAACTCTCCCTTCGGGAACGCACGAAGTTATTTTCACGGCTGAACATTTCTCTCCAACGAGAATGACATGCAGTGTTGCGTTCACTTGGAACTGATCAGTCCACTCACACAGCTGGTCAGATATTCCATACACAAGTATTTTGTTCGTTAAGTTACAGTGCGGAACTGTAGGGAACGCCTCCCGGAAGTCAAGAAACACAGCAACTACATTGCCACATGTATCATTCGCGGATAAACAGAGTGAGTCGAGTTTCACACGATCTATGTTTCCGGAACCCATATCGAATTCTACAGAGGAGATTTTCTCTCTCCACAAATGTCATAATACGCGAGCATAAAACATGTTTCAAGACTATACAGTCGCCCGACATCAAAGATACATGTCTGCAGCTTTGTCCATCGGTTCGACGACACTTCCGGCAAACGGATATGACCTGAATTTTTTTTACAATCTCTAGAACACTTCGTTCCTCTAGAGGCTACTGTACAATGCCGCTAGGAGATCCGGAAGGTCTGTCGCATATTCTAGAATAGAATGGGTTTCCTTCGGGTCCATTTGAGCGATTTTAGTTGCTCTTCTACAGTTGTTGTTGTTATGGTCTTCAGTCCTGAGACTGATTTGATGCAGCTCTCCATGCTACTCTATCCTGTGCAAGCTTCTTCATCTCCCAGTACCTACTGCAACCTACATCCTTCTGAATCTGCTTAGTGTATTGATCTCTTGGTCTCCCTCTACGATTTTTACCCTCCACGCTGCCCTCCAATGCTAAATTTGTGATCCCTCGATGCCTCAGAACATGTCCTACCAACCGATCCCTTCTTCTAGTCAAGTTGTGCCACAAACTTCTCTTCTCCCCAATCCTATTCAATACCTCCTCATTAGTTACGTGATCTACCCACCTTATCTTCAGCATTCTTCTGTAGCACCACATTTCGAAAGCTTCTATTCTCTTCTTGTCCAAACTAGTTATCGTCCATGTCTCACTTCCATACATGGCTACACTCCATACAAATACTTTCAGAAACGACTTCCTGACACCTAAATCTATATTCGATGTTAACAAATTTCTCTTCTTGAGAAACGCTTTCCTTGCCATTGCCAGTCTACATTTTATATCCTCTCTACTTCGACCATCATCGGTTATTTTACTCCCTAAATAGCAAAACTCCTTTACTACTTTAAGTGTCTCATTTCCCAATCTAATTCCCTCAGCATCACCCGACTTAATTTGACTACATTCCATTATCCTCGTTTTGCTTTTGTTGATGTTCATCTTATATCCTCCTTTCAAGACACTGTCCATTCCGTTCAACTGCTCTTCCAAGTCCTTTGCTGTCTCTGACAGAATTACAATGTCATCGGCGAACCTCAAAGTTTTTACTTCTTCTCCATGAATTTTAATACCTACTCCGAATTTTTCTTTTGTTTCCTTTACTGCTTGCTCAATATACAGATTGAATAACATCGGGGAGAGGCTACAACCCTGTCTCACTCCTTTCCCAACCACTGCTTCCCTTTCATGCCATTCGACTCTTATAACTGCCATCTGGTTTCTGTACAAATTGTAAATAGCCTTTCGCTCCCTGTATTTTACCCCTGTATTTGAAAGAGAGTATTCCAGTCAACATTGTCAAAAGCTTTCTCTAAGTCTACAAATGCTAGAAATGTAGGTTTGCCTTTTCTTAATCTTTCTTCCAAGATAAGTCGTAAGGTCAGTATTGCCTCACGTGTTCCAACATTTCTACGGAATCCAAACTGATCTTCCCCGAGGTCGGCTTCTACCAGTTTTTCCATTCGTCTGTAAAGAATTCGCGTTAGTATTTTGCAGCTGTGACTTATTAAACTGATAGTTCGGTAACTTTCACATCTGTCAACACCTGCTTTCTTTGGGATTGGAATTATTATATTCTTCTTAAAGTCTGAGGGTATTTCGCCTGTCTCATACATCGTGCTCACCAGATGGTAGAGTTTTGTCATGACTGGCTCTCCCGAGGCCATCAGTAGTTCTAATGGAATGTTGTCTACTCCCGGGGCCTTGTTTTGACTCAGGTCTTTCAGTGCTCTGTCAAACTCTTCACGCAGTATCTTATCTCCCATTTCATCTTCATCTACATCCTCTTCCATTTCCATAATATTGTCCTCAAGTACATCGCCCTTGTATAAACCCTCTATATACTCCTTCCACCTTTCTGCTTTCCCTTCTTTGCTTAGAACTGGGTTGCCATCTGAGCTCTTGATATTCATACAAGTGGTTCTCTTCTCTCCAAAGGTCTCTTTAATTTTCCTGTAGGCAGTATCTATCTTACCCCTAGTGAGACAAGCCTCTACATCCTTACATTTGTCCTCTAGCCATCCCTGCTTAGCCATTTTGCACTTCCTGTCGATTTCATTTTTGAGACGTTTGTATTCCTTTTTGCCTGCTTCATTTACTGCATTTTTATATTTTCTCCTTTCATCAATTAAATTCAATATTTCTTCTGTTACCCAAGGATTTCTATTAGCCCGCGTCTTTTTACCTACTTGATCCTCTGCTGCCTTCACCACTTCATCCCTCAGAGCTACCCATTCTTCTTCTACTGTATTTCTTTCCCCCATTCCAGTCAATTGTTCCCTAATGCTCTCCCTGAAACTCTCTACAACCTCTGGTTCTTTCAGTTTATCCAGGTCCCATCTCCTGAAATTTCCACCTTTTTGCAGTTTCTTCAGTTTCAATCTGCAGTTCATAACCAATAGATTGTGGTCAGAATCTACATCTGCCCCAGGAAATGTATTACAATTTAAAACCTGGTTCCTAAATCTCTGTCTTACCATTATATAATCTATCTGAAACCTGTCAGTATCTCCAGGCTTCTTCCATGTATACAGCCTCCTTTCATGATTCTTGAACCAAGTGTTAGCTATGATTAAGTTATGCTCTGTGCAAAATTCTACAAGGCGGCTTCCTCTTTCATTCCTTCCCCCCAATCCATATTCACCTACTATGTTTCCTTCTCTCCCTTTTCCTACTGACGAATTCCAGTCACCCGTGACTATTAAATTTTCGTCTCCCTTCACTACCTGAATAATTTCTTTTATCTCGTCATACATTTCATCTATTTCTTCATCATCTGCAGAGCTAGTTGGCATATAAACTTGTACTACTGTAGTAGGCATGGGCTTTGTGTCTATCTTGGCCACAATAATGCGTTCACTATGCTGTTTGTAGTAGCTGACCCGCACTCCTATTTTTTTATTCATTATTAAACCTACTCCTGCATTACCCCTATTTGATTTTGTATTTATAACCCTGTAATCACCTGACCAAAAGTCTTGTTCCTCCTGCCACCGAACTTCACTAATTCCCACTATATCTAACTTTAACCTATCCATCTCCCTTTTTAAATTTTCTAACCTACCTGCCCGATTAAGTGATCTGACATTCCACGCTCCGATCCGTAGAACGCCAGTTTTCTTTCTCCTGATAACGACGTCCTCCTGAGTAGTCCCCGCCCGGAGATCCGAATGGGGGACTATTTTACCTCCGGAATATTTTACCCAAGAGGACGCCATCATCATTTAATCATACAGTAGAGCTGCATGTCCTCAGGAAAAATTACGGCTGTAGTTTCCCCTTGCTTTCAGCCGTTCGCAGTACCAGCACAGCAAGGCCGTTTTGGTTAATGTTACAAGGCCAGATCAGTCAATCATCCAGACTGTTGCCCCTGCAACTACTGAAAAGGCTGCTGCCCCTCTTCAGGAACCACACGTTTGTCTGGCCTCTCAACAGATACCCCTCCGTTGTGGTTGCACCTACGGTACGGCCATCTGTATCGCTGCGGCACGCAAGCCTCCCCACCAACGGCAAGGTCCATGGTTCATGTGGTCACTTATTCCGACATCTATGATTTTCTCACTCGTGAGACAAGTTAAAGGAAGAACTACAATGCACTCTTCCTCTACGAAACAGTTTTGGAAAAAAGACGTTTTGTACAGAGTGGCACACATAAAACCCGCCCCTGCGCTGAAAGGAATATAAATGAAGAAAATAAACGTACGTCATCGCTTTCTTACATTTCTACTGTACAGTTTCATTATTATCTATGTAATTAACAGTTTAAGGAAAAGTTTTACTTTTATTACTTTAACAAGCATATTTCAGAAAGGAATTGAAAGTCTGTGTTCAAAATGTTCTCCGCCAACATCCAAGCAAAGTTGTGCACGTCGAAGCATGTTAAGGAAAACACTTTTCAGTACTCTTTGAGGAATGTTCCAAGTTTCTTCACATATGTTGTTTTTTAATACGTCAAGTGTTCTGGGATTGTTGCGGTAGACCCTAGCCTTTAGAAATCCCCAGAGGTAAAAGTCATACGGTGACAAGTCGGGAGAGCGAGCTAAGGACAAATCCGACGTATGAGAAGTTGCCCCATCTTGCTGGAAATATGCACAACATTTTTCGTTTGGAGTTAACAGAGCCGAAAATTCACTGTAGAGTTACAAGTAAAAATGTGTGTTGACAGTTCTGTTGAAGAACAATTGCCCGATAATTCTGTTACCAGATACAGCACATCATACACCAATTTTTAAATCGTGTAACGGCTTTTGCAGTTTGCCATGGGGATTCTCTCTAGCCCAGTGTCTTGTGTTTTGTGAATTAACGAAACCCGACGGATGAAACCAAGCTTCATCCGAAAAAAGGAGGAACGGATCAAGATGTCCCCCAACGACATTTTCCAACAACCAGTTACAGTAATGTGTACTCTTACCCTTGTCCACTTCTTTTATTTGCTGAACAACACTCACACGGCACGATTTCACTTGTAAGTAATAAAGGATGCGTTTACATGACCTGCGTGATATTCCACGCTGCTGTCATAATCGCCGTGTTGACTTGGGACTTCTTTCAATGCGTGCCTTCACGTTTGCCACAACTTCAGGTGAACATACAGTCGGTGCCTTATTTCTCCTTGAATTAACAACACTGCCTGTTGAACGCCACTTTCTCACTAGATCCTAAATCGTTGATTTTGCAGGAATATTACTTTCAGGAAACCTTTCATGAAAAGTGTTACGAACAACTTTAATGGATCCAGGCCGCACATATTCTTCAACAATGAACACATGTTATTCAATGGAGTAAGGCATGACAATGAAGTATATGGTTTATAACGACTACTTTCCGTATGAACTACTCACACGCTACAGCTGGTGGAAGGTGGCAAAGAAACTGACACGCTAGTAACGCTACTCACGCACGTTCGCATTCCAGTTCGGGCTGGTTTTATGTGCGCCACCCTTTACTTCGGCCTTTTCTGGGTCGTGCTGTCTTTCAATACATTAAGGTCATCGAGTGTCTGGACACGTGGTTTCAATCTGTATACTGACCAAAGCTTCAGTACAATAATCTGCCATTTCATCTTGAGAAGACTGACGGCAATGTATGGCTGGTGCTGGATGTGTGCCCAGTAAACCCAGTCACACTGCTACACAGCGACAGGCCACAAAAACGAGAGGAATTACTACAAAAATTTGGTGGGGCGAAAAGATTCAACAGCTGAGCAACAAAGCACACAGCGATCCTCCTCTCCCCATTCCATAACATTACAAATCCCTTGCACAACCTTGCAAAGAATTGTAAAACCGGATTTGATATTTCAACCTCATATACAGGAAGTGGCTCATCAGTTACAATCAGGAGGTAAACAGAGTAAGTACAATTACATTAATGGACAGAAAAGACCAGAATGACGGATTTCTGACAAATCTTGTAATGTCTGACGAGGCAAATTTTTATCTCAGTGGGTTTGTCATAACCAATATTTCTGATATTACTAGGATACAAACCCGAAGCTCATTTATGAAAAGGCCCGATGTAGGCAAGAGGTTGTCTGGTGTGCCTATGTAATTGTTGGGCCATTTTGCTTTAAGAGTGGCCAGCAAGTGGGTGTCAAATCAGAGCAGTATGCGACCATAATTAACAATTTCTTCATTCCACACCTGTGGGAACATAGCATCTAAACACGATATGGTTTCACCAAGAAGGGGCTACAGTCCAAGTGCCCTGAATTCAATGAGTAAACTGCGGCACCACTTTCCAAATCAGTTATGATCATGATAAGTGATGTGATCCTCCATCCGTTAATTTCTTTCTGTAAAGTCATCTCCAGTACATGTTTTCTCATGGCAGCTCCACAACACTGATGAGCTTAACGCTGTTATATGCGAAGAGAGAGAGGTTTTCCCTCAAGAAATGACTGAAAACGTAGTGATGACCTTCCCCCAGACATCTTCCAGCAGTGCAACCTCAGTGATGGAAGCCATTTGTGTGAACTGCTATTTAAGAAATAACCTTCAGTTTCACTTTTCAGTAGGGGCAATGTGTGTAAAGCAGTTACCTATATCTTACAGGGGAGTGAATATCCGTTAGACCTCAGAATAACCAAATGAAAATATACTGCTTTCACATGTCACCATATATTTTAGACACACAATTTTGGACACAGCATGAGCGCAGTATCATTTGTACAGATGTTTAGATCAAGCTGAAAACCTAAAACGACACTTGGTAACACCTTACTGAAGGCATGGGTTCTGTGATGATTTTTAATGGAATTTCTGTCATTATTTAAGATTCCTTGTTTATTGGATTATGGGTGCAAGACAAGTAACAATTAGTGCACAAGAAATTAAGCTGCATTACATATTTTGGCTGCTGATAACGTATTTCAAACTTGAATCAGCACTAACCATGAGTAATACTAAACAGTAACTGATGACTATGTTAAAGAGACCAATCCTACTGGAGCAAGTGAAATCTGAATTACACTAGATGTGAGATTTCACTAGCACTTTGCAAGCTGTATCTGCTCTTCAGCTACTTATGGCACAATCGGATCAATACCACTATTCAACACTGTGCATTTATAGGTGTATTTTCAGATACTTTTACGTGTACTGTTATCAAATGTGAATGTTTCTCCAATATGTGGCTTGCGAATCTCTGTAGAAAAACAACACAAGTATAATAATGTTCCCTTGCATGAAGAATTAGGTGTAGTATCAGGTTGCTGTAGTAGAAGAATTTCTGTTGATAAATGTTGCAAATGTATGCCTTTTCAAAAGTGTGCAGTCATGACTGTTTCTTCAACTTTTTGATGCTTCTAAACCACTTATTACGCACTTGACAGTCTCATGGGCGATCCCAGTGTGCATTTGCGAGTCCTGCTTCAGTGCCTAACTTTGACCCATTGTCTTGTTGCAAACGCCACAGCTGTAGGTGGATTTGCCAGTGTGCAACTGCAAATGCTCCTTTGTATTAGTTTTGTGTAAGAATGTCTTGCTGCAAAACTTCACAGCTGTGTGGGCGTTCGCCAGTGTGTGTGTGCCAATGTTGTTTCAGGTGACAACTTTGCACGAATCTCTTGTTGCAAAGGCCACAGCTGTACCGGCGTTCCCCAGAGTGCACTAACAAATGCTTGTTCAGATTGGTTTGGGCAATGAATGTCTTTTTGCAAAATCCACAGATGTAGGGGCGCTCGCCAGTGTGCATTCGTGAATGCTGCTTCAAGTGACAACTTTGTGTGAATGTATTGTTGCAAACGCCACAGCTGTAAGGGCGTTCACCACTGTGCACTCGGAAGTGCCTCTTCAAAGTGCTACTCTTTGTGAACATCTTGTGACACACGCTGCATGAATGCTGAAGCTCACATTGGTTCAAGTGTGTATGCTCCTTCAATTCCTGCAACTGTGCAAACGTTGTTTTGCAGATGCCACATCTGTGCCCCAAATGTCTTGTATCAATTTTATTCCCACAGAATGCTTCCTGCCTGGTGGTACACTGTATCATGTTGCATGTCTCTGAAGCCACTGGAACGCAGTTAAACAAACCTCTGCAATCACCGTTAGTCTTGTCGTCTTCCACACCAACAGCAATAGTACTGCAGAAAGTGGAGAAAACTGTGTCAGAAACTATTTTCGTAACAGTGCAAGTATGAGGATGAAAAATTATATTAACAAAAGCTAGGTTGACAAATGTCTCTAAAGTTCCAGCAAACTAGATTATAAAGTACGAGCACACTGCTTTGAATTAACATAATTTTTTGCTTGTCTTCAATTAGCAGCAAAGAGAGTTGAGTTAATTTGAGATATTTGTTTAGAACCCAAAAACTTGTCAGAGAGTCTTCCATAACAGTTAAATGTAGACAAATTCGATGATAGCAGATTATTGCAAAGTGAGACATCACGATAACATGAACAACAATAATTCCTTCAGCAGATGTAAGAAATTGACTGAGAGGGACTATAGAACTCTAATCCATACTGCAGTAACTTCTACATCATTACATACACTCTGCAAGCCACCGATGATGGGTGACGGAAATTTAACTTCAGATATTCCTTTTGTCTCACATCAGTGATACGATGCGATAGTTTTAAAATATTTTCATACCTATCTTACCACCCAGGAGTCATTGATCACCAAAACGAATGAGCGAATTTTCTCGTGGAACACTGGTGAATAAAAATGTTCACAGAGTGATGGGCCACGGAAGAGATATTGCACCGAAGAGAATCCTATGTAAAACTTGCAGATCTTTGGAAGAAAGCTATTTAAATGAAAGTGGGAGGTCGAAAAACTTTCAAAACTAGGCTTTGGTAAAAAGTTTGCACAATTATTCGTCTTGAAAAGAATGGAAAGCTAAATTAGCGTTCAAATTAACAAACGTAGTTTAACGAAGAATCTAGCCCTTGTAACATACTCCCTAAGTACTACATTCAAAATATTAAGGTGTTAATATACTTATTTATTCATTATCCTTCACTAATTGAACGAATCTCATAAACTAATCACCACCAAATAATTAGTACTATACTGGGAGGGAACTGGACTTCGTATCCAGAGAGCTCTTGGCACTTCATTTGAAGATATCGTCAAGACTGTCCGCAGATTCTTGGACGTGGGTTGACAGCGCTACTTGGGACTGGAAACGACAACAAGACGCAGCACGTCAAATTGATAAGTTTCATCAATTCAGAGACCGTTTACCACAAGAAGAGAACAATGAAGTTCGTAGACGAACTGTATACAATCTAGCGGACAAACCTTTGCCTGACGCGGCGGTATCGATCTTGGAGAAGGGACTGAACTTCGCACCCACTCCGAGGACACCACATGTTGTGGACATCATTAGCTCCGTCGAACAAGGCTTCCCAGGGAATCTGCCGAGAAGATCCGGCGGGAGACTTGCCGTGCTATGACACGTGCTCAAGTGCCTAAGAACAATATAACAGCTGCAGAGAGGTCAGTGGTTCGATACCTACGAGAAGATCCTGATATTGTGATTTTACCGGTGGATAAGGGAAATGCGACTGTTATCCTCTCCACGTCAATATATCTGAGCAAGATGCACCAGCTTTTGGACGACTCTGCATATCGCATACTAAATAAGGGCCCCACAGCCAAAATTCGGCGAAAAACTTTGGAGCTCCTCAAGAACAGCACGATCTCCGATGTGGTTGCTAAGAAACTACGTACACAGGCGCCCGTACTTCCCAGGCTATACGGATTGCCCAAAATTCACAAGGATAATGTGCCACTGCGGCCTATTGTGAGTAATATTGGGGCACCAACGTATAATCTCGTGGAACATCTGGCAGCGCAACTGAACCCTTTAGTAGGAAAGTGTGAGCATCAAATCCGTAACTCACAAGACTTTATTCGTCGGCTCAAGAACTTACGACTCGCACCATCAGATATACTCGTAGGTTTTGACGTAGTGTCACTTTTTACTCGAGTACCACTGCAGGAACCGTTGTTGCTCATTAGCGAGAAGCTGGATGGGGGACTTTTAGACTTATTCCAACATGTGCTCAACTCGACGTACTTCTTATTCACTGGACAATATTCTGTACTTGTTATTCACTGGACAATATTCTGAACAGACTGACGGCGTCGGAATGGGTAGTCCATTGTCACCCATTGTGACTAATCTTTTTATGGAAGACTTCGAAGAGAGAGCACTCCAGTCGTCGGATTTGAAACCTACGTGTTTTTGGCGATATGTGGACGACACCTTTGTTATCTGGCCTCACGGCACTGCATTGCTGAATGTATTTCTTGAGCATCTTAACTCGCTTCATCCCAACATCAAGTTCACTATGGAAATGGAGAAAAACTGCGAACTTCCATTCTCGGACGTGTTGGTACGGAGAAAACAAGATGGTACATTAGGTCACGCAGTGCACCGTAAACCAACACACACGGACTTATACTTACAGGTCACCAGCTGTCACCATCCTTCGCAACGAAGTGGCATACTTAGGACGCTGGTTCACAGAGCACGAGCCCTATCTGACCATATCCGTATGAACTACTCACACGCTACTGCTGGTGGAAGGTGGCAAAGGAACTGACACGCTAGTAACGCTACTCACGCACGTTCGCATTCCAGTTCGGGCTGGTTTTATGTGCGCCACCCTTTACTTCGGCCTTTTCTGGGTTGTGCTGTCTTTCAATACATTAAGGTCATCGAGTGTCTGGACACGTGGTTTCAATCTGTATACTGACCAAAGCTTCAGTACAATAATCTGCAATTTCTTCTTGAGAAGACTGACGGCAATGTATGGCTGGTGCTGGGTGTGTGCCCAGTAAACCCAGTCACACTGCTACACAGCGACAGGCCACAAAAACGAGAGGAATTACTACAAAAATTTGGTGGGGCGAAAAGATTCAACAGCTGAGCAACAAAGCACACAGCGATCCTCCTCTCCCCATTCCATAACATTACAAATCCCTTGTACAACCTTGAAAGAATTGTAAAACCGGATTTGATATTTTAACCTCATATACTGGAAGTGGCTCATCAGTTACAATCAGGAGGTAAACGGAGTAAGTACAATTACATTAATGGACAGAAAAGACCAGAATGACGGATTTCTGACAAATCTTGTAATGCCTGACGAGGCAAATTTTTATCTCAGTGGGTTTATCAATAACCAATATTTCTGATATTACTAGGATACAAACCCGAAGCTCATTTATGAAAAGGCAACATGGACACTGAAATGGAATCAAATTAAAAAGGGCAATGCAGGTTGGTTGGTTGGTTTGGGGAAGGAGACCAGACAGCGAGGTCATCGGTCTCATCGGATTAGGGAAGGATGGGGAAGGAAGTCGGCCATGCCCTTTGAAAGGAACCATCCCGGCATTTGCCTGGAGCAATTTAGGGAAATCACGGAAAACCTAAATCAGGATGGCCGGACGCGGGATTGAACCGTCATCCTCCCGAATGCGAGTCCAGTGTCTAACCACTGCGCCACCTCGCTTGGCAATGCAGGGAAATCGGATTAGAAAATGGGGCACTAACAGTAGTAGAGTTTTGCTATATGCTCGGCAAAATAACTTATGTCTGCTGAAGTAGAGATGATATAAAATGCAGACTGGCAAAAGCAAGAAAAGCTTTTGTAAAAGAGAAATTTGTTAACACTGACTATAAATGTAAATGTTAGGAAGCTTTTCCTGAAGATATTTGTTGTGTGGAAACAGACAATATAAGAGTAGAAAAATATGGTGGTATAGAAGAACAGACCATCTAACTAATGATGATACACTGAAATGAATTTAAGAAAACACATTATATGACTAAAAGAAGTGACTGTTTGATAGAACACATCGTAAGGTATCAAGAACTCAACAATTTGGTATGGAGGGAGGTGTGGAGGGTAAAACTTATGGATGGAGACCAGGGAGCCAATACAGTCAGCATGTTCAAATGGACACCTGTTAAAACATTTGTCCCAATGGGAGATGAGACAATCAATTTGTTTTGCAGAAAGTGGTGCACCCACTCTTGCACTTCCTCATCTGATTGAAACTGATGCACGTCTTTCTTCAAGTCGCCAAAAATGTGATTAATAATATGGTGAAAGATCCAAAGTATATGGAGGATGTTGCAGTGTTTCCCAGCCAAATTTCTGACTTGTAGCTATCATCCAATTGGCATTCTGAAGGGTGGGCACTATAATGTAACAAGATGATTTTGTCCAACAGAATTCAACAACTTGTTTGCTTGGTTAAGCTACATTGTCTCAATCAGGAGAGTACCATTATGAATCCTCTTGATAGATTTAAGGTGCACTGCAAAAGTCCCTCCAGAGGTTTATAGATTTACAAAATGAACCTACTACACACTTTAAGGCAATAAATACATTATTAACCACAGGAAGTGGTCTGCTACTAACAATGGAGGCATCCAAAGGCATCTCAGGTGGACTAGCCACACAAGGTGTCTTTGACACTCGGTAGTAATAATGCCCAACGGACGACCCGAAGTACTGGGAGTAGAAGAAAGAATTTAGGCTACAAGGCCATCCCACAAGAAGCTAGGGAACATATATCCATCCAGACAGAGCCCTGCTTGCTTGGTTAAGTCCTATACAATGGAGATGTGGCTGACACCCCAGAGGTTGCTCACTAATGACTGTTCTGCCTCAACAGCCATGTATTGCATCAGCGTGCAGTATACCTTGAGACTGAGGTGTCTTTTGTACAGCTTTTCACAGGCCTCACACTCCAGGCAGTCGAGCCAAGATCCCTGCTCTCTGTGACACACAACATATGGCTTCTGTGTCATACCGTGGTTGCTGAAGCATGTCCAGAGGCTACATTGACAGAGAACTGGAGGCACTTACTAGACCTCAGTTCAGTAACTCCAGGGTAGCCAAGCCTGTACCCAACAACTGAATGCCGAGTCCCTGAGGACATCAGTCTTCAAACTGATGACCACAACAATAAGAACAAAAACACGCAGAACTCGGAAAGGAGTTTCACAGCCGCCACTAAGGAACAAAGTGGGTTTAAAAAAAGTTTTTATCTATGCAGAAAATTTGATCTGACCATGAAAAGTATTTTGAAGGCTCTGAGAGAAACCTGTACCTGGACAAAACACTAAGAATGAAGGTAACCATATCACTAATTTTATGCAAGCTACCACAACAGGTGCAAGAGAAGCTAGTAGCAATACCCAACAACAACGTGAAGGACGTGAAATTGGAGTTAGGACGATTGTATACACAAAATGATCATCACAAACATGGCTACCCAGAAAAGATAGAAACTCGGAAGAAATTCTAGTCATCTGTAAAGGCTGTTAGCGGTACCAAAGTTAGTCACCACACTCTTATGGACAAAGTAAAAGCTGCAATGCTGAACTCCATTTTAAAATGTTCCTTTACAAAGGAGAATCCAGGAATGCTGTCCAGATTTAATCCTCACACTACTGCAAAGATCAGTGATATAGATATTAGTGCCACTGGAGTTGAGAAATTGCAGATATCTCCAAAAAATTAACAAAGCTCTGGGTCACTGAAATCCCTATTACATTCTAAACTTATATTCAACTGGGATAGCACCTCTTTTAAAAATAATATATAGTGCATCCCTCAACAAAGAACCATGCCCAGTAGTTTGAAGAAAGCACAGTTCATTCTCATCTACAAGATGGGTAGCAGTAGTGATCCACAACGCTACTGTCCACAGTCATTGATATTCATCTGTTGTAGAATCTTACATGATAGTCTGAGCTCAACCATAATGAGATATCTTGAACAGAATCTCCCCCCCCCCCCCCCACACACACACACCAGCAAGGATTCCAAAAACACTAATGATGGGAAACCTAGCTTGCACTTTTCTCGCATCTTGAAAGGCAAGGATCAAGGCAGTAAGGTCATTATTTCTTGACTACTGAAAAGCACTTGACACAGTCTCACACCTTCACTCTTTATCTAAATTGTGACCAATGGGATATCAAGCTAAATTTCTGACTGGATTGAGGATTTAATGATACGGAGGATGTAGCATGTTATCTTGGATAGTGTCATCAACATGTGTAAAAGTTACGTCAGGTGTGTCCTCAAGGAAATTATAAATTTATGACATTGCAGACAATATCAACAATTATATCATACTTTACTATTTGATGCGATATCTATAATGAAATAACTTCTGCAAAAAAAGTACCCTAATATTCACTCGTGACTTGATAAGATTCAAAAGTGATGCAAACATTGGCAGCTTGCCTTAAATGTTTATAAATACAAAATTTTGAACTTTAGAAAATGAAAGCAGGTAGCATTCTATGACTAAATATCAGTGAGTCACAATTGGAATCGATCAGCCCATACAAGTACCTGGATGTAACTGTATCTACAAATATAAACTGGAAAGATCACACAGCCTCAGACACAGGTAAAGGAGGTGTCGGACATTGCTTCATTGGTACAGGTAACGCAATTAGTCTGTAAATAATATTGGTAACAAAACACTCATTTGACCCATTCTAGAATGTTGCTGAAGGCTGTGAGTCCCATATCAAGTAGGAATAGTAGGATACATTTAACATATACGAAGCAGGGTAACACTTTTTTTTCCGCCCACATAAGAAAATTGCAGCGACACAGGAAAAACTGAACTAGCATATGCTTAACGATAGACGTATACTATCCAAAGAAAGCCTATTTACAAAATTTCAAGAACCAGCTTTAAGTGATGAATCTCCGAATTTACTAAAACCCTCTACATACTGCTCCTGTTAGGACTGAAAGTACAAAATTAATTTTATTAACCCGAGGGGTTAAGCAAACATTATTTACATGCTTCAAATGTGAATGGAAAGGGAAGATGACCTAATAAAGGGCACAATGGAATGTACTCTCTGCCATGCGTTTAACAGTAGTTTCAAGAGTATATGTATGTAGATATAAAACTTTGGCAAACAACCTCTTCACACACGCACTGCACCAAGGCCAGAAATTACGTCAGCTTTGAATGGAATTCTCGCAGTGTGGCAGCTGTAGCCTCTACCAAGCAGAACATGCAACAGTGCTGGAAGAGAAACCAGTTGGTGGGTGACAAAATGACAACAACCATGAACGACCATGTAAGGATATTGGTGAGGTAAACTAAACAGTTTTCCTGATGGAGTCTGATGGTGGATGAGCAGTATAGTTCCAAAGGTAGCAATACAGGATTGTTCCGGCCCGTCTTCGATGGTCCATAAAGTGATCCATTTGGTGGCAATGAAAAACTGTCTCCAGTCTGCAGAAATCATTAACAGATGGACAAACGACTCAAGAACGATATGCTTCATTCAAGCTGTTAAATGTATTTCTAGGTAGGGCTGACACCACTGGAACAACAATTAAATTCCAAAGAACTTTCCTGATCACATTTTCTAACGTCCAATGGTTGGGAAACGATTTGCTGCCACTGCCGCTCCCACTGCTTTTGCTATATCTGGGAGCAGAGTTTTCAGCCAGCCGTCGCCAGACGCTGTATGGCTGAGTAGGTGGTCTGAGAGATCAACGAGACACAGAAGAAAGCGAGATAAATGACAGCTATCACAATCACATGTTGTTTGCGAAAAATTGCAGCTGCGTCGCACTCTCCCTGCTGCAACCAACTGCTTCTGCTGGTGCCCACCATTATGTGAGAAACATTTCCGTGTTACAGTTAAATTTAATGTCAGCACAGTTCTTATAAGTGAGCATATATTTAAAAAAACGCAACTATATATATATATATATATATATATATATATATATATATAATAGAAGGAAACATTCCATGAAGGAAAAATATACCTAAAAACAAAGATGATGTGACTTACCACATGAAAGTGCTGGCAGGTCGACAGACACACAAACGTACACACAAAATTCAAGCTTTCGCAACAAACTGTTGCCTCATCAGGAAAGAGGGAAGGAGAGGGAAAGACGAAAGGATGTGGGTTTTAAGGGAGAGGGTAAGGAGTCATTCCAGTCCCGGGAGCGGAAAGACTTACCTTAGGGGGAAAAAAGGACGGGTATACACTCGCACACACACACATATCCATCCACACATATACAGACACAAGCAGACATATTTAAAGACAAAGAGTTTGGGCAGAGATGTCAGTCGAGGCAGAAGTGCAGAGGCAAAGATGTTGATGAATGACAGGTGAGGTATGAGTGGCGGAAATTTGAAATTAGCGGAGATTGAGGCCTGGTGGATAACGGGAAGAGAGGATATATTGAAGAGCAAGTTCCCATCTCCGGAGTTCGGATAGGTTGGTGTTAGTAGGAAGTATCCAGATAACCCGGACGGTGTAACACTGCGCCAAGATGTGCTGGTCGTGCACCAAGGCATGTTTAGCCACAGGGTGATCCTCATTACCAACAAACACTGTCTGCCTGTGTCCATTCATGTGAATGGACAGTTTGTTGCTGGTCATTCCCACATAGAATGCATCACAGTGTAGGCAGGTCAGTTGGTAGATCACGTGGGTGCTTTCACACGTGGCTCTGCCTTTGATTGTGTACACCTTCCGGGTTACAGGACTGGAGTAGGTGGTGGTGGGAGGGTGCATGGGACAGGTTTTACACCGGGGGCGGTTACAAGGGTAGGAGCCAGAGGGTAGGGAAGGTGGTTTGGGGATTTCATAGGGATGAACTAAGAGGTTACGAAGGTTAGGTGGACGGCGGAAAGACACTCTTGGTGGAGTGGGGAGGATTTCATGAAGGATGGATCTCATTTCAGGGCAGGATTTGAGGAAGTCGTATCCCTGCTGGAGAGCCACATTCAGAATCTGATCCAGTCCCGGAAAGTATCCTGTCACAAGTGGGGCACTTTTGTGGTTCTTCTGTGAGAGGTTCTGGGTTTGAGAGGATGAGGAAGTGGCTCTGGTTATTTGCTTCTGTACCAGTTCGGGAGGGTAGTTGCGGGATGCGAAAGCTGTTGTCAGGTTGTTGGTGTAATGCTTCAGGGATTCCGGACTGGAGCAGATTCGTTTGCCACGAAGACCTAGGCTGTAGGGAAGGGTCCGTTTGATGTGGAATGGGTGGCAGCTGTCGTAATGGAGGTACTGTTGCTTGTTGGTGGGTTTGATGTGGACGGACGTGTGAAGCTGGCCATTGGACAGGTGAAGGTCAACATCAAGGAAAGTGGCATGGGATTTGGAGTAGGACCAGGTGAATCTGATGGAACCAAAGGAGTTGAGGTTGGAGAGGAAATTCTGGAGTTCTTCTTCACTGTGAGTCCAGATCATGAAGATGTCATCAATAAATCTGTACCAAACTTTGGGTTGGCAGGCCTGGGTAACCAAGAAGGCTTCCTCTAAGCGACCCATGAATAGGTTGGCGTACGAGGGGGCCATCCTGGTACCCATGGCTGTTCCCTTTAATTGTTGGTATGTCTGGTTTTCAAAAGTGAAGAAGTTGTGGGTCAGGATGAAGCTGGCTAAGGTAATGAGGAAAGATGTTTTAGGTAGGGTGGCAGGTGATCGGCGTGAAAGGAAGTGCTCCATCGCAGCGAGGCCCTGGACGTGCGGGATATTTGTGTATAAGGAAGTGGCATCAATGGTTACAAGGATGGTTTCTGGGGGTAACGGATTGGGTAAGGATTCCAGGCGTTCGAGAAAGTGGTTGGTGTCTTTGATGAAGGATGGGAGACTGCATGTAATGGGTTGAAGGTGTTGATCTACGTAGGCAGAGATACGTTCTGTGGGGGCTTGGTAACCAGCTACAATGGGGCGGCCGGGATGATTGGGTTTGTGAATTTTAGGAAGAAGGTAGAAGGTAGGGGTGCGGGGTGTCGGTGGGGTCAGGAGGTTGATGGAGTCAGGTGAAAGGTTTTGTAGGGGGCCCAAGGTTCTGAGGATTCCTTGAAGCTCTGCCTGGACATCAGGAATGGGATTACCTTGGCAAACTTTGTATGTGGTGTTGTCTGAAAGCTGACGCAGTCCCTCAGCCACATACTCCCAACGATCAAGTACCACGGTCGTGGAACCCTTGTCCGCCGGAAGAATGACGATGGACCGGTCAGCCTTCATATCACGGATAGCCTGGGCTTCAGCAGTGGTGATGTTGGGAGTAGGATTAAGGTTTTTTAAGAAGGATTGAGAGGCAAGGCTGGAAGTCAGAAATTCCTGGAAGGTTTGGAGAGGGTGATTTTGAGGAAGAGGAGGTGGGTCCCGCTGTGACGGAGGACGGAACTGTTCCAGGCAGGGTTCAATCTGGATAGTGTCTTGGGGAGTTGGATCATTAGGGGTAGGATTAGGATCATTTTTCTTCGTGGCAAAGTGATACTTCCAGCAGAGAGTACGAGTGTAGGACAGTAAATCTTTGACGAGGGCTGTTTGGTTGAATCTGGGAGTGGGGCTGAAGGTGAGGCCTTTGGATAGGACAGAGGTTTCGGATTGGGAGAGAGGTTTGGAGGAAAGGTTAACTACTGAATTAGGGTGTTGTGGTGCCAGATTGTGTTGATCGGAATTTTGAGGTTTTGGAGGGAGTGGAGCTGGAAGTGGGAGATTGAGTAGATGGGAGAGACTGGGTTTGTGTGCAATGAGAGGTGGTTGAGGTTTGCTGGAAAGGTTGTGAAGGGTGAGTGAGTTGCCTTTCCGGAGGTGGGAAACCAGGAGATTGGATAGTTTTTTGAGGTGAAGGGTGGCATGCTGTTCTAATTGGCGGTTGGCCTGTAGGAGGATGCTCTGAATAGCCGGTGTGGATGTGGGAGAGGAAAGATTGAGGACTTTTATTAAGGATAGGAGTTGACGGGTGTCTTCATTGGCTGAGTTGATGTGTAGGTGAAGGATTAGGTGGGTGAGGTTCACCTTTATCTCTCCCCATATATTTCTATCTTTCTTTTTCATTTCAACCTCATGTTAAACTTTCCACCTTCTAATACCATGTCACTCTCACAACACCCCCACAATGACCCCATTAAGTTTTATTTACATTCCCTCCGCAAACATGCCTTCACCCTAGCCAGATTACGCTCACATATTTTATTTTCTCCGGCTTGTCTGAAATTTGGCATAACCCCCAAAGGCCTCACACTTAAAGTTCCCATCTCTGGCTGCAACCCTTCTTTCCATCAGTCCCTATACCAGTTCCAAACTGAACAATCCATGTCCTCATTATTTTGAAGCTTTCGCAGAGTAAATAAAAAGCGAGAATTTAAAATCTGAAGAAGAAAAAACATACAGTCCAACGGAATGCCTATGTTACGGAATTTCTTTCAGTTTGAAGGACACCATTACATGGTTTGACAGCGTCCCTGGCCTTCAAATCAATGTCTGTAAATAAACTCTCATGCACGCATGTATTAAGAACATTTCAGACATGTGAAATAACATTATAGAATACAGTTTTTCACACCACCGGACATAAGGTTCCCCTACCTAAAGAGTATCTCCAGCAGTTTAAAAAATACTGAAATAATTGCTCACAAGAAAGATTTTAACACTCCAAATATCACACATACCAGACATCACAAAGAAAAACAAATCATTGGAAAGAGTAACGTGGGGCATTTCACAGACTTAACAATCCTCCATCAAAACATGCAATCAATAAAAAATAAAATACAACTATTAGAAGTTCACTTACAATCTTTGAACTGCACAGCAGCTTGTGTTGCTGAGCACTGGTGCAGAGACAAGAAATCCACCATGTTGTATTATCATTGTATGAAAGGGCAAACTCTTACTGCAGAACTGCTTCAAAGGGGTGGAGGATATGTATTTATACCAGAAAAGGAGCACAGTTCAAATCAAGACACGACTTGGTACAGTAAGTGAAGACAAACACTTTGAAATATCAGCTACTGAATTAACGAGGCTTGATATCACCAAGAAATTAATCATTTTGTGTGTGTACACAATCTCCCAGTGGTAGTGTGGAAACTTTTTTCAATAAATTAACAGAAGTTCTAGATAAAGTCTCCAGTACAAAGGTCAACATTATTCTCTGTGGGTACATTAACATTAACACTAATATCATAAATGAATCCAGCAGCACCCTCATAAATATCCTTCAAAGTTTTGGCATGTCCCTATTGGTCAATAGTGTAACAAGGGCTACTACAATGACTGCATCAGTAATTGACCATGTGGCCACAAATATGGACAGGGAAGAATGTGATACAGCTTTAAAATATCTCGGATTATCAGACCATCTCTGTCAAATATCAACAGTAAAATCAAGGCATCGAATCATTCTCTAAACTACAAGCCTACAAACGACTTCTATCAGAAATCACAATAAAAGATTTTTCAAAAGAACTAGCAAAACAAAGCTGGAATGAAGTGTATAAGGAAGCCAATGTGAACACGAAATTCTCTAGATTCTCCACATTATACAATGATGTTACTTCCAACCACAGAGAATGAAAAAATAAAGTCAATAGGCTTAGATGAAGTACCAATGTGTATACTGAAACAATGCATAGAGTTTATAGAAGGGCCCTTAACTAATATAATAAATGAAAAATTACCAGCCCATTTCCCTGCTGTCACCATTCTCAAAAATAAGAGAAGCAATTATGAAAGACAGACTAATGAATTACCTGAATTAATACAATCTTTTAAGTGTATCACAGTTTGGTTTCCGAAGTGGCAAAAATAAGGAGCCAGCCATAGTAGAATTCACAAAAGTTGTACTTGATGCTCTTGACAAAGATGAGTTTGTCACAGGCATATTTTTTGGACCTTGCTAACGCCTCTGATACAGTCAACCACACGGTTCTATTAAATAAATTAGAAGCATTAGGAATAAGAGGGGTAGCTAATGACTGGTTTCGATCATACCTAGCAGATAGGGGACAAAGAGTAGAGGTAACACCTACTTCAAATAGATCTAAACATTCAATAAAACACTTATCAGAACCAAAATACATTAATATAGGGGTTTTGCAAGGTAGCATATTAGGACCAATACTATTCCTGATATACATCAATAACTTTCCCAGTAGTGTTACTCATGGTGAAAAAATTCTATTCGATGATGAACAGCACCATTATAGTCACTGAGAAAACAAGAGAACTCCTTGCAAATGAAACTCTCAAGGAAGTTTATGATTGGTCAATAAGCAATAAAGTGACATTGATTATAAAGAAAAGTAATGGCATAAATTTCAGTCTGAAGAGGGAAAATGACAATGTTCAATTACATGTAGATGGCACCTTTATAGACTGTGTAACAAATGCAAAATTTCTGGGAATGAATACTGATTCTCAGTTGAAGTGGTGTGAACACACAAAGGTACTTGCAAACAAAATGTCATCAGCATGTTATGCCCTTAGAATCCTATCATCAGTGTGTACCATGCAGTGTCTTTTAGTAACATATTATTCATATGTACACTCAGTTCTCAGCTATGGCATTGTTTTTGGGGGGAACAAATGCACAAACTATGAACACAATTTTCAAACTCCAGAAAAGAGCCATAAGAATAATAACCAAAAATACTAGTCAAGCTCATGGTAAGGATCTGTTCAAAAGACTGGTGATTTTAACTGTTCCATGTGAATACATTTACCAGTCAGTTGTACACATCGAAAATAGCATTGGTTATTACAGCAAAAACAGCTCTGTACATGACCATGGAATGAGAGCTAGACTCAACTTACAGTTACCAAGAAAAAATAAACATAAAACTCAAAACAGCATTTTCTACCAAGGAATAAAACTGTACAATAAATTACCAAAAGAGATTACAGAAATTGCAAAAATACTCTCATTTAAAAAGGCAGCCAAAAAGTACCTGTTATGCTATACACTTTGTACATCAAAGGATTACTTAGATAAAACTGAGTAGGAGTTTGATAAAAAAAGTTTTACAAATAAATAATAATAGTGATTATCAAACATTCAACATTCCACATAAAGCCTTCTTCCTTCTTTTTTCCTTTTCTGGAAAAACTTACCCCTAAGCTATGCATAGCACAGTACTATCACCTCTTTCTCTTTATGAGCTCAATGTCTCACTCATTATAGAGGAATTCTGACTCAGTTTTTCAGGATATCAAACGGGAAGTTGCAATACAGAAAATGGCCCAGAGATCACCAATGCGTGTGTGTGTGTGTGTGTGTGTGTGTGTGTGTGTAGTGAGTGAAGTGTTATGAAACAATGTGTGTATAGTGTGTGCAGTGACTGATAGTGAGATATGAGGGAACAGTGTGGCATTACATTATTTAATAGAAATTTGGTCATCGCAGAACAGCTTGTTTCACACAAACTACTCACATGTGGGGAAAACCACTATCATTTCTAGCTTCCACGACAAGCTACAATTGAAGCGGTGGCTAAATTATAATTAGAGGTTATGGAGTATGAAATAACACAGAACTTTCAATAATACGTATTTTTAAACACACAATATAACAATCATAATAACAAAAACAGTCATGATTCCATGACAATAGATACAGTCAATTTTAATTAGTTTTAAGAGCAAATTGGTGTAGTTTGAGGGCATTCTGTTTGTTCAAATTACAAACTGTCATGCACGAGGGCAGTACATTCATTTCTGATGTATGAAATACTGATACAGATCAGCATCTATACAGTCATTTACACTCCTGGAAATTGAAATAAGAACACCGTGAATTCATTGTCCCAGGAAGGGGAAACTTTATTGACACATTCCTGGGGTCAGATACATCACATGATCACACTGACAGAACCACAGGCACATAGACACAGGCAACAGAGCATGCACAATGTCGGCACTAGTACAGTGTATATCCACCTTTCGCAGCAATGCAGGCTGCTATTCTCCCATGGAGACGATCGTAGAGATGCTGGATGTAGTCCTGTGGAACGGCTTGCCATGCCATTTCCACCTGGCGCCTCAGTTGGACCAGCGTTCGTGCTGGACGTGCAGACCGCGTGAGACGACGCTTCATCCAGTCCCAAACATGCTCAATGGGGGACAGATCCGGAGATCTTGCTGGCCAGGGTAGTTGACTTACACCTTCTAGAGCACGTTGGGTGGCACGGGATACATGCAGACGTGCATTGTCCTGTTGGAACAGCAAGTTCCCTTGCCGGTCTAGGAATGGTAGAACGATGGGTTCGATGACGGTTTGGATGTACCGTGCACTATTCAGTGTCCCCTCGACGATCACCAGTGGTGTACGGCCAGTGTAGGAGATCGCTCCCCACACCATGATGCCAGGTGTTGGCCCTGTGTGCCTCGGTCGTATGCAGTCCTGATTGTGGCGCTCACCTGCACGGCGCCAAACACGCATACGACCATCATTGGCACCAAGGCAGAAGCGACTCTCATCGCTGAAGACGACACGTCTCCATTCGTCCCTCCATTCACGCCTGTCGCGACACCACTGGAGGCGGGCTGCACGATGTTGGGGCGTGAGCGCAAGACGGCCTAACGGTGTGCGGGACCGTAGCCCAACTTCATGGAGACGGTTGCGAATGGTCCTCGCCGATACCCCAGGAGCAACAGTGTCCCTAATTTGCTGGGAAGTGGCGGTGCGGTCCCCTACGGCACTGCGTAGGATCCTACGGTCTTGGCGTGCATCCGTGCGTCGCTGCGGTCCGGTCCCAGGTCGACGGGCACGTGCACCTTCCGCCGACCACCGGCGACAACATCGATGTACTGTGGAGACCTCACGCCCCACGTGTTGAGCAATTCGGCGGTACGTCCACCCGGCCTCCCGCATGCCCACTATACGCCCTCGCTCAAAGTCCGTCAACTGCACATACGGTTCACGTCCACGCTGTCGCGGCATGCTACCAGTGTTAAAGACTGCGATGGAGCTCCGTATGCCACGGCAAACTGGCTGACACTGACGGCGGCGGTGCACAAATGCTGCGCAGCTAGCGCCATTCGACGGCCAACACCGCGGTTCCTGGTGTGTCCGCTGTGCCGTGCGTGTGATCATTGCTTGTACAGCCCTCTCGCAGTGTCCGGAGCAAATATGGTGGGTCTGACACACCGGTGTCAATGTGTTCTTTTTTCCATTTCCAGGAGTGTATTACATTCAAGAGACCTCCTCCTCATTATTTAGTAACATCCAGAGTAGATTAAAAAGAAAGGTTATGAACTATGTGCATCCAAACTGTAACCAGTCACACCTTTCCTTGTACTAGAACCTCCTAATGTCACCCTATAAGATTTTACTGCATCTCTCTCTTCCGACATATCTGACAGTCAACACACAGAACCATCTGCAGTGTCCTAGAGACAGTCATGTCACATCATCCATATGTGCAATGTCGTTTAATCACATGGTACATAAGAAGCATGGATTTCAATGAGTCCTAGGTATGTTGTCGAGGGACAAGTCCTGAGTACATGGCGAGTGGTGTCTCATGTGAAGACTCCTAATTTTTAATGAAAACCAATGTTGAAGTTTCATACATATCACTTGTACCTGTAATGTTAATTGTGTTTGATTGAATGAGCATAGTGCAGGCCCCAAGGGCTAATGTTCATGATTAGAACACTAATGGCACTCTTTCAAACACTAATATAAACACACACACACACACACACACACACACACACACACACACACACACACGACTCACCACAGAAGATAATTCTAATTCAGTCTATTAGATTTCTAGCCAAAGACATGTCTCTACACACTCCGGATAGCAGTGGGGTGCCAACCTGACTGTCACCTGCCATATGGCCCTAAAACCATGAGTGATTGTCTGGAGCATCACTCTTTTCATATCAGGACTCCTTGTTTTCATGTTGATGATATTCTACACCCCTGCCCTTCATGGCAAGCCATCCTGGGCTTACATTTCAGCAAGATAATGTCCACCCACACACAGTGAGAGTTTCTACTGCTTTTCTTCATACTTGACAAACACTATCTTGGCTAGAAAGGTTGCCAGATTTCTCCTTAATTGAGAACATTTGGCGCATTATAGGCAGGGTCCTCCAACCAACTCAGGATTTTGACACACTTACACATCAGATGGACCAAATTTGGCACAACAGCCCTCAGGAGGACATCCAACAACTCTGTCAATCAATGCCAAGCCAAATAACTCCTTGTGTAATGATCAGAGGTGGACTAACAGGTTACTGACTTGCTCAATTTGTGAACCTCATTCTCTTGAATAATACATTCATTTTTTTATTTTTTTAGATTGCAACCATTTAGCTGTTTGTACATGTAAATCACATCTACTGATTTCCATCCAACTTAGATAATTCCTTTGTGGTGTGTAATATTTTTGTGTTAGAGTGTGTATTGGGTTCACATAGTCTTTTTGTAATGTCAGTGTCATAATATAATGCTGACAAGAATTAACTGGTGAAATTGTAAATGATGTTTTTCAGAAAATCATTAAGTGTTCGACAGAACACAATACATACAGTTCCACACAGTAAATGGAATGACACCACTAATAAATATAGACCTCGGTCAGAAATCGGTAGCTAAGGTAGAATATTACAAAAAATTTTTAGGTGTATGCATTGATGAGGGGTTGAACTGGAAAAAACACATTGAAGATCTGCTACTTATGCTATTAGGGTCATTGCAAATTTTGGCGATATACATCTCAGTAAATTAGCTTACCACACCTGTTTTCATTCTCTGCTTTCATATGGCAACTCCTTCTACTCATTACATGAATTTGGAATGTAGTAAGTGGGTAATTTTCCCAACCTCCACAAAAAAAATTAAGTGTCATGTAATATCTTTTGTAATTTAATATCTTGTATAGACACCTTTTATTAACCTGACACATTCCACATCATTACGAAGTGTTGTATTCATGATCTATGGAACAAGTACTAATCTAATCTAATGTCTCCACACTCATAATTGTTTATAATTAATCCCAGTTTACTCCTTTCTGACACTTTCCAGCAAGGATAATTACCAATTTGAAACTTTCTTGTTTATTGATCTTTTTTGTCCTATTATACACTCAGATGTATCTGATCAATGTACAATGATCACATGACCAGCTGAGCTATGTGACACTCTGACACTCTATTGTTCATTGCTCTTTTTTTTTCATATATGGCATCCTTTGATGGTAATTTGAATGTATCTTATCTGTTTCTGATGACTATATGGCTGATAGCAGAGCTAACACACTTCTTAAATTACAACAGGATAACAGACAGACTTTTTTCTTCTTCTAGAAAGCACGTAGTGTCATCATATCACAAAAGCCTCAAAAAGGGGGGCAGAGGCACTAACTATGTGACATAATTGTTCGCATATTTTCTCTGCTGTCATCTTGTGTGATGTCAGCCACGATCTTGTGACCTTGAGCCTGACAGTTCATTTGCATAAAAGTTACCCCAGATGCCCATAGCTACACTACTTTGCATGCCTCATGCATACATATGTGATGCCACATATCTCCGGAAACCTTTGGAGGAATGGTCAAATCGATGTCACACACAATTGCTGCTGCACTCTATTCCAATGAAGGCACAGCATACTTTTAAGCAGGAGGTCATAATGTTTTGTGTCATCAGCATACATTCCTTGCACAGGAATTTCTTATTTAGTGTGCTTAACTTATTTATCTGAACCACGATCTACAACAGTGTGCAGATTCTTGGTAAATTTGATGTTCCCATGAATGGAATTCAGATGGTTCAAGAACTGATGAAATTTCTCCTCACAGTGCGGCCCTCTACCGAAGTGTCATTCACATACCTTCAAAAGATGACAGATTGAGAACTTCCACAGTCCAAAGGCTTTGCCTCAAAACCTTCATCACTATTCGCAATTTTACCAGAGGTGCATGTGAGTAATTCCAAAGATTTGACATTCTACAGCCCTACACATAAAAATTAATTAGAGGAACACAAGCTGCGAGCAGAAAAGGAGTACAGGGCTGAATATGTCACAGCCAATCAAGTGTTTAAAAATTACAGGTACTAGTCTCCAGTGTTCAATATTCTGTGTATAACATTACTCTCTGTCACAATGCTTACAACATAAAACTGTAAAACAATACACACACAAAATGAAAAAGAAGAGATATAAAAAATTGTACAAACCTTTCTGGTTCACTGCCACTTGACTCTACTTCATGTTTCAGCTCCTGCAAAAAGGATTAAGAGAATCTACAATAACTGTACAATGCACTACTTTGCATGTTTTAGTACAGATGATTGTTTTTTTTTTATTTCAACACTATCCTAAACCATATTTCCTTGCAATGAATACTCTGTTTCCCATTCCCCTGTATTCAACAGGTCTTTCTGCATAACTTCACACACACCTTCAACTTCCACACTAGGCAAGCATACCTGACCTGGAACTTCCCCACACTCTCCAGCCTCCTACCTGCCTGTTTCACTCTCTACACCACTTCTTTTCATCACACAGTGCAAGGCACAGCCCATGCCTGTCTGCACAACAGCTGTTCTTCCTACCTGCAGGCTTGCAGTAGAAATAATTCACAATGGCAATACACTTCAACTCGCCCATGCAAATGTGGAACCCTTAACAGCCCATCTCAGTGAGATCATTTGGATATTTCAGGACCTCAGCTTTCATGCCAATCTCCTATTGGAGCCAGAGATACAAACATACATTTTGTAAACAACAGTCCCCCCATATCAAAATTTACATGTAGACTTTCTTGATCAGACCATCACACAGCAGACACTCATACCTTTACTGAAATATTTACAATCAAGTCTCCAACTAAAATAATTCACTGATCAAATCTCTGCACCTGGCTGGTTTGCTCATGATGTAAGATACATGGCTTACTCATTGCAATGTCCAAAGAATAAACTGCAAGTGATTACTTTTAGAGATTTTAAATGCTTGAATATGCTCAAACTTCTAGGTGAGGCCTATGATATTTCTTGGTAGGAAATGGCAGAACATAAGTTTGTTGTGAATTATCAAGTAGCTAATTTCACTGAGGGATTCAGTGATTTCTACAATAAACACATTCCTACAAAAACCACAAGAATCAGGAGAAAAGTGGCACTATGGCTTACCGATCAACTCTAACACCTTATGAGCACCAGAGAGGCAGCACACAGTAAATATAAATGGCACCTGACCTTGATAATCGTCACACCTAAAAGTAACTATGGAATGAAGTTAGAAAGTATGTAATTGTAAAACTCAGGTATGCCCACTCATTAACTGAGGACTTTTACAGACCATTCATCTAGTGGAAAAATCAAAGAGGTCTAGGGAACGCAAATCCAGAGCTGAAACTGTAGCTCCTATTGAAGATCTAAATGAGTATTTCACTACACTTACATTTTCACTTCACCAAGGCATAAGAGTACAAACCATCCATTCCCTTAAAGAATCAGTGCTTCTTAGGTAAAAAAGCTTTTTCTGCAACTGACAAGCTTTAATTTGGTCCAGAAAATAATTGCAGAAATAACGTTTTAGATGAATACCAATCTAGTTTCCAGAAAAAGTGTAGTACAACAAATGCTCTTATAAAGTGACTGACAAACTGAAACAAACTATGAATGAACAAGAGGTGGCTATTATGTGCAAAAGCACAAAAGGAGTCCAGCACAGCTTTCAATAGTGACAACTTGCTAAACTAAAAAGTCAAATTTTTCTTCAAGTGCTGTCCAATGATTCCACTAACATTTACATTCTGCTAACAGTGAGCAGTGGTTGAAGCAAAAAGATCACAATAGAGGATAGCAGAGTTCCCATAAGGATCAATATTGAGCTCATTGCTTTTTTCATGATATATTAATGAAGAATCAATTATTATCTCGTACTGAAAATATTATTTACATGGATTTCCGGCATGCTGGGTTAATAATGTGACAGAAACTTGTGTTAACTAGTTTCATGTAGAAAACAGCCAAATTAGCAAGATTCAGTTTTTTCATTTAATTTATGACTAGTTTCAGATTACTTGAACCCATTTTCAAATCATTGTGTGGGACAGAAAGCTAAAATTACAATTTACGCAATAAACTGTTAAAAGACTTGGGTGCATATTACAGGATACAGAACGTATCATACCAGGATATATTTACCAAACAGATAAAATGGTGTATTCTGTAACAGCATGCAAAACACATTAATATTGTACATACATGTATATCAAAGTCAAATTTTTCTACAAACATTGGCAGGGCAAACACAACTGATAATCTTGTTCCTACACTGGCACAAGGAAACCTCTGGTAGGGTGCACCCCATCAGGAGGCAGTGAATTTCTTCGTTACAATTTCCATTCATCAAGGACAATAAAGTAATACAACAAAAGTACAGGCCAACTAACACATTTCAGCTTTTTAAAATGTTACACAAACAGTAAGACATTTAAAAGCAATGAACAGTAAACAGCAGCAGAATCACATATGGCGCATACAAACAAAAATCATGTGCTATAGCAACACATAAGATTGTTCATTGTGAAACACAAATAGTGTGAAAAGAAACATTATCTTTTGAATTACTTCATATTTGTAAAACACTTAACTAGAAGAAAACTGTACAGAATATGTTCCTTGGAAAACAGGTAACACAAAAATTAAAAGACCTGTTTTTTTCTTCCACTGTACCAAACACTTGGGCCCATAATGGCATAATACAACATGGTGTATGTACCTGTTTAATCCAAAAGTGAAGAAGCCATGTCGGATGCTTAAAGTATGTACGCAATTAAAGCCAAAAAGCTACGGTCATGCCAAAGAGAAGCAAGAAATGGAATCACTCCCGAGAAAGAACTGAGCATGGCAGTGAGGGAATTATTTCTTTATGGGGGGGGGGGGGTGGGGGGGGGGGGGGTGGGGGGGGTGTGTAGAATGCAAGAAATATCTTCGTTATGATTTACAATTATCAAAGACAAAACAACAGATACAATATAGTACAAATCAACTACCATATGTATGCTCTGTTAAATGTTTTTGGAAACAACAGGACATTTAAAAACAACAGTCAGCAGCAGCAGCACCACATACAAACAAAAGTCACATGCTACAGGAACACATAACACCAACTATTTCGAACCATAAAATAGTGTGGAAAGAAACCAAATTAGTATGACAATCAAAGTCGTCACCACTTTTCAAATTACCTCATCGTAAACGACTTAATCACAAACATGCCCAACAGAATGTATGACCACAGAAACTTTTTTTTCATTGGTGCAAACAGATGTTAAAATGCTAGAGCCAATGATGGTTAATGACAACATCAGGAATCCATTTTTTTTCCCTTCAAATTGTCACTTCATTGGAGCAAACAGAAGTTAGAACACTAGATTGTGTCTTACCCTGCATCAAAAGTGAGAGCTCATAATAGTACAAGCCAACATGATGTATCTATCTAACCCTACATTATAGTAAGGGTGGCAGATACATAAAATGGAAGTATAAAGAAATAATGCCAAAGGGCAACAGCAATCCCAGGAAGAGACAAGGACTGGTATCACTCCCAAGAACAGAGAACAGGGCAGAGGAGGGGGATTGGGGGGGGGGGGGGAGAAGGAAATGAGGGAAAGGAAGGAGCCAAAAGAGGGGATTGATAAAAGGGGACAACATAGAGACATCATAACATTCTTCATTGTGACCCATAAAATAGTATGGAAAGAAACCAAATAGTATATTTTCTTTAGGCAAACCACACCTATTAGGCCATCGTATGAACTGCACAAACAGTTAGGAAATAAGATGCACTAAACTGAAACTTGTTATCACTTTAAGTAAAATGTGAGATTATGCGGTCTGTTATTTATAAATACTTCAGAATCAGAACTAAGAATATACTGAGGAATACAATGGACAAATCATTCACATTAAGTTATTCCTAAAATTCGTATAAGGACATATGCTCGTAAAAAGGGCACAAACTATTTTTCATTAAACTACAGTAGAAGAAAATGACTGTTGCCCTTTGGCTTTAAGATAGCGATGAAGCAGGGATTTTCCCCTACAACCATTTCAGGAGTGTACTGTGAATATCAGGAATCCTCTAAAAAAAAATATTCTGACATCGCTGTGGCCGGAAAACAATCTTGCAAAAAAGGAACCAACAATGACTAAAGAGAATCGTTCAACATGACAGATGTGCAACCTTTATGCAAACTGCTGCAGATTTCAATGCTGGATCATCCATTCAATGAAACATAATTGATATGGGCTTTTGGAGCCGAAGGCCCACTCGTGTAACCTTGATGAATGTAGGACACAAAGCTTTATGCCTCGCCTGGGGCCGTCAACACCAACATTGGACTGTTGATGACTGGAAACATGTTACCTGGTCAGACGAGTCTCATTTCAAATTGTATTGAGCAGATCGACATGTACAGTTATGGAGACAACCTCATGAATTTATGGCCCCTGCATGTCACCAGGAGACTGTTCCAAGCTGGTGGAGGGTCTGTAATGGTGTGGGGCATGTGCAACTGGAGTGATATGGGACTCCTGATATGTCTACATATGACTCTGACAGGCGACATGTACATAAGCATCCTCTCTCATCTCCTGCTTCCATTTATGTCCAGTGTGCATCCCGAAGGACTAGGGCAATTCCAGCAAGACAATGCAGCACCCCACACATCCAGAATTGCTACAGACTGGCTCCGGGAACACCCTTTTGCGTTTAAACACTTCCGCTGGCCACCAAGTTTCCCAGACATGAACATTATTGAGCATACCTGGGATGTCTTGCAATGTGCTGTTCAGAAGAGATCTCCACTCCCTCATACTCTTATGGATTTATGGACAGCCCTGCAGGATTCATGGAGTAAATTCCCTCCAGCACTACTTCAGACATTAGTTAAATCCATGGTATACCATGTAGTGACACTTCTGCATGCTCACGGGGGCCCTACATGATAATAGGCAGGCGTACCAGTTTCTTTGGATCTTCAGTGTACAACTGTAAGGTGTTTTTACCAGAAATTTATTGCATGTCGCTTCATGCCATTGAATTTAGATTAACCCCATATAATTTCATTCTGTTTTGTTCCATAGTTGACATCTGCTTAAGGATGTTAACAATGAAATGACTTAAGTGTCATATCTATTATCTTGATGTAGACATCACATGTATGTATCCTGGTATGTACTCCTAATAGCTTTTGTAGAATTACTCTTGTTAATGCTACTGTATTCTGAAGTATTCCTAACTTGTGACTTTTTATAACAACTTCCATATAACAAGATGACCATTTGACCATTGAAAACAGTAGGCACTATTTTCTTATTGTGATCTTGGCAATTAAAGGCTTTAACAAAAAAATCTACAGCATTTGATAAATACACAGAATGCTTCTTCTTCTTCTTCTTCTTCTTTTATTTAAAGGAAAAACAACTGATGTCAAACATTATGAAACATAGAAACAAAAATTTTAGGCACAAGTCTTGGACACCATTAGTTTCAAGAATGCTACACCACCAGCTACAGTCTCAGATAGACAATTCTCAGTTCTGATTCTTGTTCGAAATGCAACCTGCCTTTGCAAATATTATTTCTGCTTGTATAGTTTACTAATTTTCTAGCAAGAATACACTTCGATATCAACTTTCTATTTTTCTTCCAAAAAGTAGAGGGTCCACAGAATGATGTACTAGGAAGACACTGATAGGGATTAATGTTACAGTTAAAGGATATGGAATACTACAATGGAGAAATTTTTATGTGGCAATATTAGTCTTACCAAATCTGGAATAAAATGAAACCGGAATAGCACAGTACATTCTCCTTTAAATGTGTGTTATACATGGTGTTTCCATAAGAGCATGAAAAATGTAACAGGACATAGACAATGCTCCACTGAATAACTTGAGGCAGGGAACCTGGGGTTGGAGAAGCCAGCTTAAGGAGATATGGAAGTAAACTTGTCTACTATTTTGTCTGAATTACTGTTTTCCAGCTTATTTACAAATAACATGCACACCAGTTTACACATACTGTGCTGTTTATTTATGTGTACTTTCTTTATTTCCTACATGGGAAGGAAAAGAATTAGCCTGATTACTAGGAAGTCATGATGCAGGTTTTGTTTACTTTACTTGTCCATAAGGCGGCTCTCCTGGATTGTATTTACATAGTCCCATGACAGAACGTACTACGAATCAATGACAGACCCATTCATTATTCAGTGCTATTCAGAGATGTGCAGTAAAATGCGATGAGCAGTACCGGTACAGCTTCGCAGAACTGACTGACATGTGGCTTGTGTACAGGGAAGTATGTTGCATGCTCTCGCTGCTGAAAGGCTATACAGGGGATGACAATTTCCTAACAGGCATCATCCATCACAAGTGTTTATTTCTGTTGATCAATGAATGTGAGACACTGGTTCATTGGAAAGAAGAAATGTGGGACCTTGCAACGTGAGGACCACTTGCAAAAGCGATTTTGAAGAGATGGTGCTGGAATGTGATGCAGCAGACCCCCCCCCCCCCCCTCTACAAGTACTTGTTGTATTGCATGAGCAGCATGTGGCAAGTACTCCAAAAACAAAAAAACAATAATTACACCCATATCACCCACAATGAGTACATGCAATGTTTCTCACTGGTTTTGGACGAAGGGTCGCATTGTGTCTGTCAGTGATTGCTCCAACAACTGATTGATCAACCAGATTTCCTCTAATTCATGCTATTTACTGACAAGGTCACATTTTATTGTGAAGGTTTCGAACAGCAGGAATAGCCATTTGTGAGATGTGGAAAAACCTCACACTCTAGTAGAGTCACACCATCAAGTACATTTTGCTGTGAATATTTGGGCCAACACTGTAGGTGACAATCTCATTGGGGCATATCTTCTGCCCTGCCATCTGAATGCCCACCTGTACTTGAGGTCCATGCAAAGAGTTTGTAAAGGGACGTCCTCCTCTAGGATTACTTTTCTTCAACAGAAGTAGTCAATACTGGACATATTTTTCAAATTTTGGACAGATCAATATTATCTCAGCTGTTTTTCTGACAAATTTCATATAATTTTATACACAATATGCTATATTTCAAGGAGGGAGGGGAAGATTAGAAGTGTGGGCTTCATCTGGGATTAAATGACTAATAATGAAATTTTGTCTCTTACAAAAAAGTTAAGTGATTTATTTCATGTTCAATTTATGTGTGAATCAACTTTCGATTGCATGAAGCAAGAAAATGGAAAGTGGTCCAACAAAGCAAATCACACCAACAGTGATGATCTTCTAATAATAATGACGGATCAGATCGAATGAAAGAGGACTTTACAACTACAAGCAGGGACATCAAAAACACGGTATAAGTACAAACTATTTGTGAAGTTAATTTGTTTGTGGGCTCATGTGCTTGTTAACAAAATGAATAGGGACATGGGTAGGAGTGAGGTAGAAATGAAAGCTGTGGGATCCAGTCAGGACATGTCTGAGGTGAGTGAAATCATAGTCAGTAAAGAAACAGTAAAAACTGATATTTTGCAGTTAATTTTGGCAAAACTAGAGGAAATGCAGACAGATAAGAATAGCAAAATTAATGCAGTTAATGATCAGTTAACTGAAATAAGAACTGAAAAAAATAGCAAAATAGACAGAGTAAAGGATCAGATGGGTCAACTTAGTAATCAAGTTTCAGAGTTAAGAAATGGGTTGTTTAAGGGGTTAAAAAGTGTGAATGAAAAAGTTGGGGTTTTAGAAAATAAATTTATTGTTTTGGAAAATGAGTTGGTAGTTGCGTCAGTGAGGCAATTGAAGAATGTTGATGATGTCAAGAGCTGAACAGAAGGCCGTAGTGGAAAAAATGGAACAAAATATTGCCAGTTTAAACCAAAAAATTTTAAATGTCAAAAACAATATGCAAACTGATGTAACTGTTTTAGAACAAAAAATTTCAGCAGTTCAGGAAATTCATGTGAACCAAAGTCTGTGTGCAAACGATGGTATTGTGTGGTCCAACAATCCTATCAAAAGTTTTCCATCAGACAATTTTCACCCAGTGGATTTTCTGCATCACTGTGGAGACAGTTAAATTTGTTAAAATATGTCTTGAAGGCAAAGCTCTGTCATGGGTAAATTTAAATTTAAGTCAGTGGGAAACATATCAATGTTTCAAGAAAAGTTTTTTAAATAAATTTTGGTCAGAAGCTGAACAAGGAAGAATTAAAAGTGAATTTTTGAAAGGTCTTAGTTATAGGAATAGGGATGGCACTTTGAAAGAGTTTTGAAGAACCAACTTAAAAAATTAGCAAACCTTGACAAACCATTTGATGAAAAGACCTTAACAGATGCACTTAAAAGGAGATTACAAGAAAGATTGCAGTGGGATTTAGCACATGGACCTGATGATTGTCTTGAACAATTTTTATGATATGTTGACAGGATGGATAGGGTAGTAGAAAGAAGTATGTACCATAATAATCAGAATGATAGAATTCACAATCAGAGTAATTACAGAAACAGAGATAATGGTAACTTCTATCAGGAATCAAAATGTCAATAGAGAGAGAAATTTTGAACATCAGCAGGATAAGAATAAAGGGGATAATCATGGGCATTTTAATAGAAGAAACAATCATAGAAGCAACTACTTAGGAAACGGCAGTTCGCCTCAATGGAGGTCCACAGCTTTGAGGAGAGGAAACATAACAAGCAAAGGACCCCTAAGTAACACTTGCAATCACACAATAATAACAGCGTTAATGATATGGCATGTGTATCTGGAATTGAACAGAAGGAATGTCAGATTTCTCATTTATGTTTTGATCAAAAGTTTTGGGGTTCTATGTTTAATTATGGTGATGTAGGTGCTAATCACAAACCAGGATGTGAGAGTAGTGAGAACTTTGATATAGTATGTATGAATGATTTCTACTCTTGGTCAGAAAACAATGTTATTGATGTATGTAAATCAGGTGATGACTATTGGATCTGAACTAGGTGATATTTTTGATGCAGATGTGAGAAAGATCTGTGAAATGACTGACATTGATAAGTCTGAGACTGGCGTCTTATTGCAAATGAATGTAGGTGAAGTAAGTGACTTTGATGGAGATGAGACTTGTATTGTTAGTGATGTTGTTGATGAAGTAATTTTGGAGGAATATGATGATGATGAGTATCACGTATTTGTGGAGTTTAACAATAATGAAGTTTCAGAGTTACTTGTGAATTATGTTGACAATACAGGTAAGGTAAGTGATGTATGTGATGTAAGTGGGAGTCATGGAAAACCAGTCCAGTCAAAACAGTTTTGCATTAATGTTATGTAGAGTAATGATCCAAACAGTAAAGGTGAGTAACCTGTGAGCCTAGAGAATAAAGGTGGAAACTTTTTGAAGTTTGTTTGGGACCAGATTGATGATAACGTAGATAAATGTGCATTTTGGAATAAGCTAGCTATGTTTAGTCAGAATTTGTATAGCAATTGGTGAAATGAAGTGAAAGAGGATTTAAGCAGGAAGAGCAATTTTGACAGTAATTTGTTTTGTGTTCCTTCTCTAACAAATGACATTAGTTGTGCCATGGAATCTATTCACTGCATTCAATCTTTACCTGACAACATGAGTAACCAAAGTAATGCTATGATACCAGTAAAGTTGATAAAACCCTGTAAAGACAGTATGGATGTAGCATTTGATGAAAGTGAGAGTGATCTTTTACATGAAGTTTCTGATAACAGAGATTCAGATTTTGGGAGCCGCGTGGAGTGGCCGTGTGGTTTGAGGTGCCATGTCACAGTGTGTGCAGCTCCTCCCACCAGAGGTTCGAGTCCTCCCTTGGGCATGGGTGTGTGTGTGTTGTTCATAGCATAAGTTAGATTAAGTTAGTTTAAGTAGTGTAAGTAGGGACCGATGACCTCAGCAGTTTGGTCCCTCAGAAATTCACAAACTTTTGAACATTCAGATTTTCGGTGTCCTCACATTAAAATTAAGATTGATCAGTCAGGAGGTAGCTGTTGAGTGATATAGGTAGCCTGATTTGTGGTATGTCTGAATAATTTAGGGACAAGATCAAGTATAGAAAGAATTTTGTGGTAATGCCCATTGTAGGTGTAAAGATAAGTGGAGCTACAGGTAAGCAAAGCAAATTCATAAAATACCAGGTACTTTTAACTTTTAGTATAGAAGACAATACCTTTGAATGTGGATGCTTAGTTATCCCAAGTCTGGAAGAAAATTACACTATGTTTGCAGGTTCATACAACTATATAATTCTGTTTTGTACATCACGAATGTAGTATGTAAGATGATGTGATTCCTAGTTTAAATCTATGCTACACTATGCTGAGTTTAAATCTATGCTACACTATAATTACAGGTTCATACAACCATTCAATTATGTTTTTTAATAGATTTGTGCTTTAGAATTTGATACAGATATACTATGATACTAAATGAGTAGATCCTTTTCCAACTTTAAAAAGGGGCAATGCTATATCTAGCAATAAATTTTCATATCTTGTACTGTAAAAATTATCTGTGTATATCAACTTACTAGTTCATTTTTTCATTGCATTTAGCTCTGTTTATTAAAGATTCATATGTGAACATTTTTTAATCGCTTCTGGGTCTATTGTTTCTTCAATAGACCCTATAAATAGGCAAAATATACGCAATGTGATGTGAGGGAGATATTGAATAGTATACTTAGTACACAAAATAATGTTGCAAGATTTGATGTGAATGCTACACAGGAAGTAACCTATCCATTGGAGTGTGTGATGAGAAATCTAGGGAGGAAACTGAAAGATGTGGGTGGATCCTCTCCCACACTCCTGTATGGCTGCACCCTCGCTGGTCCAGTCGTCTTACAAGAGATCACAGCTGCTGGGTAATGTACTCAAGCATCTGTCAATTACATAAGTGTTGTGACTGAAATTTGTAAATTGTTAGCCAAGAAATTATTCTATATGAAGTGTTCATGGAACTATGTGTCAAGAAAAGTCGTCATTGCCATGGACAGTGTTATTCCACATAAATGTATGTTTTTTCAAGTAGGGAGATTAACTTCCCAATACATTATGTAACTTTCAATCAGTATTTTTTTATCAATTGTAAATAAATCTTCTAGGCCTCCATGTATGTAGGTTATTTTGTATAAACAATTAGCAAATAGCATGGAAGACATTTACGAGTATAGACAGTATAACAAGATGTATACATTTCTGATTTCACACAATGATTTTGGTCCTCAAGCTACTCAATTATGTCATCATTCAAAGCTATTTATGACTCTGATTACCTGTATTTATCCTGAGTACTGCATTATTGTATCCCATTGGAACCTGAGTTGTGGCAAACTCATGCTTAACTCTGTTTTTGGTAGCCCTGGTCATCATGACTGTGTATGTGTACTCAAGGGGAGTGTGCAACTACTGACTGAGGCTAGATGCTTCTTCTAATTACTCTTTACATATAATTGAACTTATTGATATGATTATGAACTGTATTCATTTTCTTGTGTCAAAAAATTTCTTCCAGACTGTACTCAGTGTGGTTTAGATTCGTAGGTGGGTCCCAACATTATAAGCTTAGGCCCTACTATTTTTTCATTATTTTCTCCTTTTATGAGTCAACATATCCTTGCATACTCTGGTTTATATGGCTGATTGATTTTGTGTTATATTCCTACTCATGATTGAGTATATTCTTCTGTTCCGGCGTTGTGAGTTTTTCAAGTCGGCTCACTTGTCATACACTTGGCTCTGAATTTTTTCTTCTCTTTTGAAGATTTTACTTTATAGATGTAAACCTTCAATTTGTAATCCTAGTAATTGACATTGTCTCTGCACTTATTTCTATAGTTTAGTGTTTTAATGTTGTATCATTTGTCTTGTGACAGAGTGTTCTACAGATCTGGAAATCTGAATGTCATATCCTGATATATGTATAGATTATGACTTGTATAGCAGATATTTTTCTTATGTTTTCTGTAATATGTTATGTATCGGATACTTCTATACATCTGTATTCCATCTTTTGGCATCATTTTGAACACCATTGGCAAATCTTATAGTAGGTCATAAAACATTGCTTCCACATTTTGTGAGGGGGATGTTGTAAAGGGACATCCTCCTCTAGCATTACTTTTCCTCAACAGAAGTAGTCGATACCAGAAATATTTTTGGAATTTCGGACAGCTCAATATTATCTCAGATGCTTTTCTGAAAAATTTCATATAATTTTGTATGCAATATGTTATATTTCAACCTAAAATCTATGAAAAGGAATGATTTTATTTTCATTGTTACAATAAATATGCTCTAGCTATGGATGTACAGTTAAGACTAAAATTGTTATTATTATTTTTTGTAGAAACATTTGAAATTACGAAATATTTGGCACACTTAAAATTTCAATTTTTAATTACACAGTCTAGTACTGTTTATTATGTTTATTTCTGGATTCATTTATAAAATAATAATAATAAACTATGTGTCCTTGGAGGGCATGGGGGCAGGCATTGGAATTCGAAAGAAAGCAAAGACAGATGTGTGATGCGGGAGCAGTAGTTTAAATGTGGCACCTGCCCCTGGCACCACCTGATGTCACCGATGCTGCCACGGGCAATAGCTCCACTAACTGCCCAGGTCAATTTATGCGCGTGTGCCACAGTGGGTCTATCTGATTGGCTGCTGATGATCTCATCATGCCTATACAAGCGAGAAACCATAGCAGCCCTGGCAATCAGTGAACTCCTGAGGAGGATGGCGAAGATGGTCATTGAAAGATCTAGGATTTTATTCGAATTGACACGGCTTGAAAACTGAGAACGTTTTATTCAATAATAAACTAATACAAATTCATTTGTCAAGAAAGATTGTAAAGCCTATAGAATATTGTTATTAACACAGAGTGAAGTAGTAATGGGCATGCCTTTGATGTGATTGGACGTGTTTTTATATTTTGGAATAACAATGTAATTTCGGCTTTGTTAATGCGAACATTCAAAAGACAATGTGATATAGTAAAATGTGACACAAATAAACATTGAAAAACCAAAAATTCTGCACAGACATTCTTCAAATTAATCTAGATCAATTGGAGCATGAGGACCTAAAATGTGCAAATTTCAGCTTCAAGAATCACATGAAATACTGGGGCCAACTGTGCAAGAAAAGATAAGTAAAAAGTTTATCGTAAATCTTACTCGTCTCGAATCTTATGAAAAGACTTAACCATAAAGTCATTAGTAACAACAAAGGAGGGAGGGGAAGATTACAAGCTTTACCTGAGTTGTTGGAGAATGTACTCTTGGCTGTTCGTCAGAGAATGTGGGTATAACATGACAGTCCAACACCTTGCTTTAGCATGGATGTCCACTATCATCACAATGCTGTATTTCCTGGTCACTGAATTAGAAGGGGAGATCATAGTCCATGACCTGTGAAGTCACCTGACCTATATCCCTTTGATTATTTCCAATGGGAATATCTATAGTCACTTGTTTATGAGACCCCAGTGGATATGGAGATGGAATTAATTGCCAGAACTTTCGCTGCTTGTGATGCAATTCAAAACACACCAGGGATATCTGTCAGGGTGCACCAGAATCTTGTTCGTTGATGTCACGTTTTCATTGAGGTTGATGGCCATCAGTTTCAGCACATTTTGTATGATACAGCACGAAAGGTAGGTTCATTGTAACCGTAACTAATGTACAGAAAAAGTACACAGTAATGTGATTTTATTCTTACTATCTCCTTAAGCTGGCTCCTCTGACCCCAGGTTCCCTACCTCAAATTGTTCAGTGGAGTATCCTCCTCATATATGCATGCTCTTACGAAAACAGCCTGTATATATTGTATAACCTACTTGTTTTTCTATACAAGACAATAACACAAATTAAGGAAAGTCAGCACATATTGATATGTAACTGACACACTGAGCAGTATTAAAATATACTTTACTTTGAATTATGTAGAGCCTGATGCATTTGTATTTTACCATTTATAATTTGCATTTGCAGGATTTCTGCATTGCAATATGGTTTTGATAATACAGCTTCTTCTTCTTCTTCTCATTTTGGCGTTTAAAAGCCCATATTAATTTAAGTCAGTTTAATTTCTTCTGGTCTTTATGCTTCTCCAATATTTCTTCATTCTCATATTTTGCAACTTTCTTCATTCTTCTGCCCATGATGATTCTGTGATGGGTCTAATTCTGTCCCAAAAATCTGTGAGAGCTTGAACTTCTTACTTAGAAGTTATTCTGTTGTAACTTTCTGTTTATTGTATTTCCATTTCTTTGGTTCTCTTGTACACAAGAAACTGATTTATGTTTAGTTTCAATTTCCAGTTGTCCATTAAATGGATGTGTTGAAACAACACGCTCCTTCTTTTTCTATTGGTGTCCGAGATTCTCCCTAACTGGATATACAGTTCAGGGTTCACCTGTCTCCTGTACTGACCATCTCCTGTTCTTCGAAGTCCCAACATCCTCTGGAGAATTCTTCTTTCCACTTTCACATTTACATAGAGTAAATTCTAAAATTTTAAAGAAAGTTTAACTTGTTTACAAACACTGAATTTGATTCTAAATTTAGTCTGATATTGATTGACTTTTTATATGGACAAGTATTAGTCATTAATGAGTATGAAAATTATTATGTTGAACTTCACCAAGAACCAGTATAAATTAATAAGTGGTTCCTCCTACCAATCCCCTTACTCAGATGATACCGTTGCTCAAGGTTCAAAGAAAACTGGAGTATCTCCTCAAACAGGTACCCCACTCATACATTTATAGTTGGTGGTGACTTCAGCCTATCCTCAATATCTTGGCGAAAATACATGATCAAAGTTGATGGTAGGCATAAATCATCACTTAAAATTTTATTAAATGCTTTCTCCAAAAATTACTTTGAGCAATTAGTTCAGGAGCCCACATGCATTTGTAAATGATAGCAAAATCATACTTGATGTCTTAGTAACAAATAATTCTGAGCAAATAGGGAGCATCAGGACAGATACAGGGCTCAGTGACAGAAACTGTTACGTCCAAGTTGACCAAAATTAAACACAAAATGTATTCGTGTGGAAAAGCACATAAGAATTTGCTTGATGCTTCCCTAAGAGACAGTTTCTATTCATTTCTAATTAACTATGCAAGTGTAGACCAAATGTGGGTTGAATTCAAAGAAATAAGAGAAGACACCAATCCAGAGATTTATAGCAAATAAATTACTAAGAAATGAAACTGATCCCCCATGGCACACAAACAAGTCAAAACATTGCCAAATTTAAAAGAACACAAAATCTCCAAAATTGGCGAAGTTTTACCGAAGCTTGAAATTTCATGCAAACTTCAGTCTGAGGTGCTTTTCATAGTTTCCATAATGAAACTCTATCTCAAAATCTGGCAATCCAGAGTAATTCTGGTCATTTATAAACCACACCAAAAGTAAGACATGATCAATACTGTTACTGGACAATAGCAATGTTAATGTTATCAATCATATTTCCACTAAAGTGGAGTTACTAAATACGGATTTCCAACATTCCTTTGCCAAATAAGACAAAGTAAAAATTCCAGAATTTAAATAAAGAACAGCTGCCAATATAAGTAACTTAGAAGCAGAAATCCTTGGTGCAATGAAGTAACTCATATCACTTAATGAAGGTAAGGCTTCCAATGCAGATTTTGTACCAATTACATTCCTTACAAAGTACGCTGAAACAATAGCTTCATACCTAGGAATCATAAACAACTCCTCACTTGACAAACGATCCATACCTAAAGGACAGAAAGCAGCAAAGATCACACAAATATTCAAGAAACAAAATAAGAGTACTCTGCTGAATTACAGATCCATATCACTTATGTCATTTTTCAGTAGGATTTTGGAACATATTCTGTGTTGAAACATTATGGATCCCCTTGAAGAAAACAATCTACTGACACACTGTCCGCACAGAACCACCAACTATCATTCTTGTGCAACACAACTAGCTTTGTTCCTCACATGTGGTTTCTAAGCAAACTGCATGCCTATGGAACATCAACACAACTTATTTCATGATTTCGTATCACAAAGGTCACAGTTCATAGTAATTGATGGAAAGTTATTAAGAAAAACTGAAGTGATATCTGGCATTCCTCAAAGAGGTATTGTAGGCCTTTTTCTGTTTGTAATATATATAAATGGTTTAGGAGACAATGTGAGCATCCATATTACATTATTTACAAACAATGCTGTCATTTACCATCGAGTAAAGCAGGTATAGGTAACCTTTGGTAACCCGCAGGCCTGATTCACATTCTCAGTTAAGCACATGAACCACCTTGTCACATAAAATTACAACAGTGCTCCTAGCACATAAAGTGAACAAGACTGATATGCACAACATCCTTTTGCACACATGCCACATCAACAAACTGAACTTAAAAAACATGTCTTGAGAGTGCATTCATTTATGTTCACTGCATCTTCATGTTTACATTTATTTGTGTATCATGCACATTGTTTCTTTACTTATAATGCTTTACAAAAGCTGTCTTAAAAACTTCTGTTGTAAAACTGGCATTGTGCATGGAATAAGAAAAATTTTCACTGGTCTGTGTCATGAGGTGCAAACCCAAGGGATGCCATGCATCAGTCGAAATATCTGAAAATGCATCCCAGGAGGAATATGATGTGAATGCCTCTCACTCTCATCCACAAATTTCTTCTGTGCAAAAGACCGAAACCAATTGGGAGCTGGATCTGGTCCCTGGGCCACCCATGGACTAAAGTGATCAGAAGATCAAAACCAACTGCAAGATGATTTATCCAAGATATCTACGAGGTGCAAAAAGTGGTAAGTGACTCTATAAAATGGAACATGTGAAGTCGCTCACTTGAGTGTTACAAGCAACTCATCAAATTTCAGTTCTGTGGTGTCACCGCCAGACACCACACTTGCTAGGTGGTAGCCTTTAAATCGGCCGTGGTCCGCTAGTATACGACGGACCCGCGTGTCGCCACTGTCAGTGATTGAAGACCGAGCGCCGCCACACGGCAGGTCTAGAGCGACGTCTTAGCACTCGCCCAGTTGTACAGACGACTTGCTAGCGAAGCTACACTGGCAAATACGCTCTCATTTGCCGAGACGATAGTTAGCATAGCTTTCAGCTACGTCATTTGCTACGACCTAGCAAGGCGCCATTTATCCTTTGCTATGTATCTGATGAAGCATGAACCATCTGACCGATGTACACCAATTATGGAATAAAGTTAAGTATTACTTCAACTACATACTTTATTTGCTACTATAATATCCGTTAACTGTTCCAGACCTCACGCCAGTCTGCGTGAGCTTGCACGCGTGCATTTCGGCCTTCTCTAGTAACACGGTGTTGGCTCTTCTGCCAACACTACAAGTTCCATGGTAAATCACATAAATCTAAAGGCTGTCAATTCAAACAAATACCTATGGATAACAACTTAAATTGGAAGTATCACACAGATAATGTTGTGGCAAATGCAAACTAAAGACGGTATTTCACTGGCAGAACACTTACAGGATCCAACAAATTCAATAAAGAGACTGCCTACACTACACTTGTCCATCCTCTAGAGTTTTGCTGTGCAGTAAGGGATACCTATCAAACAGGACTAACAGAGGACATTGGGAAAGTTCACACAGATGGAGAGCTGCTTTTGTATTACCACAGAATAAGGGAGAGATTGTCACAGATATGATAGGCAAGTTGGTGCATTTTTTGTTGAGGCAAGATCTTTTCATGAAATTTCAATCAAATTTCTCTTCTGAATGCTAAAATACTTTGTTGACACCCATAAAAATAAGGAGAAATGATCATCACAATAAAATAAAAGAAATCAGAGCTCACATGGAAAGATTTAAGTATTTGTTTTTCTGTCATACATTGTCTGAGAGAAGAAGGGTTAAGAAATAGTGTGAAGTGGTTCAATGAACCCCCTACCAAGTACTTAAGTGTGAAGTGCAGAGCTGTGATGAAGATGTAGAATCTCTTATGAAATTGTACAATGACAGCTTTCACAACCTGGTTGTCTTACTTGGTGGCGAATATTTATTGTTCCTGATGTTTCATTCACACCTGTGTTAGACATTTTCAGAGCTGCTCTTGGTTCCACTGAGTCCTGGAATTTATGTATAAGATGCCAAAGAGTGACAAAAATATCTTGAAAACAGGGCATCATAGAAGTTTATCAAGCCTCTTTTTCAAGCTATTTCTCTCTCTCTCTCTCTCTCTCTCTCTTATGTTTAAATCAGCTTCAGCAATGCTCAATAGAACCAGGACAACTTCATGAAATTGTTTATATGTAATAAAACTGTGATTAATACTCTTACAAAGAAATGCATAAGAAGAGTTGTTGAGAAAATATAAATATGTCAGTGGCAGAGGGCACAAGGCAGATAGTACTGATTTGTTGGTTGCTGACTTAGTTATTGTTTTGGACTGATTTGGGCACTGTATAATTTTTGCCTCAGACATTAAAGCATAATTTATGAGAATGACTATGTCATCTTACTAGCAAAGCTAAGTATTGACATTTTATGTTTAACATTTACAACTCCCATCACTGGCACATGGTATTACGATACTAAAAAATATGGTTTTTGGGCCTTTATATTTACTCACGACATAATATACATAAAATAATTATATTTGAATATATTTTGATGGGGTACTGAAGTTAAAATATATACTGTATGAGAACCCTTATTGTAAGGTAGTTGAAACATGATATAAGTTTCCACTGTGTACGTCAGTGGGAGACTTTATTTTCTCATATGTTGCACAAACTTATTTAACTTTGAGCAGAGCGCTAGCTTGTTATTGCAGCCAGCTCTCAACTTCCCATGTACTGCTTGCACTTGTGCCACTCGAATGAAATGTCATGTGACTGTTTGAGTACCACTTGATACCTGCAGACATTGTCCTATTAATCCTAGGTTAAGTGCAGTTGCAACATGCAGCAAATTTAAAACTTAGCAAAGATGTTTGAGTCAAGAAGAGCCTGCACAACAGCCAATGCACACATATAAAATGTATGAGACCCAAAAGCAAGTGATAAATCACAATTTTGTGTTTGCAAACAAGTGAAAAGTGCTGGCATGAAAAACTGTTGTCGCTGTTGCTGTTTTCATTCTGAAGACTGCTTTGATGCAGTTCTCCGTGCGAGTCTACTCTGTGCAGGCCTCTTCATCTCTGAATAACTACTTCAACCTACATCGATATGAACTTCCTTACTGTGTTCCTAAATAACATCAAATATTACAGAACATACGAAAAAGTGGACAAAGTGGGCCATAAACCCACTACTGTATCTTGACGCCTCTGGGCACTACACCTTGGCAAACTGCTGCATTATGGGGTCTCAAGTTTGATGTAGTCATTTTCGAATGTCTTTAATGCTCATATGGCATCAACTGACATCTGATCATAACAAAATGTACTAATAATGATACATTTTTGACAATTCTTCAGTACATCATTGCCTTGAAATGGTAACGCACAAGTAATAATACTAAAGCAATCAAATACGAAATGCAGTATAACACCTCCCAGAGAGGTACTGTTCATGGCATGCACACAAGGCTTATGCTTACACATCATTTTGAAATCACTTCCAAGTAATTCCAAGTGAGCCATGAGAGTGTTTGAGGCATCTCACTGCCATCCAAAATGCTGTAAATGCATACACTGCCTCTCTATGTTGAATATACACCTCTTTGATGTTCACCTTAGAATCTCTTCTTAAGATTAAGACATGCCTTAGTGTATCAGTATATTAGAGACGATCGATTTTGGTCTACGATCAGACCACCATCGGGTGCAAAAAACATCTCAGCTTTGCATTTGCACAATTGGAAAAACTGTTATCTGATGTACTTTGTTTCATCACTAATGGTAGCTGTATATAAGTAACACATATGTCCATTTAACCCCATGGACATTTGTTCAAGACAACTGCAACCATCTTTTCAACACACTACCCATTCCGCTCACATGCTCTTCTAAGTCCTTCGTTGTCTCTGGAATTATAACGTCAATAACATTCCATTTTTTTTTTTTTTTACTTCCTCTTCCTGAACTTTAATTCCATTTCCTAAGTTCTCCTTGGTCACTGCTTGGTCAATATGAGGTGTGATCAAAATGTAACAAAATTTTTTGATTTCGCAGGCTTTATATTTTCCATTTTCAAATTTTTTTGTACCTCGTTGGTATACATGTTGTTGATATAATACATTTTCAGTTTCTGCTATTTTGAAAATTTAGTTGACTGTTGACAGTTGGAAAGGTTACTTGTGTTTCTGAATGCTCAGTGAAATTTTACTTTTCAAAAAGATGGATCAAAGAATTTGATTATATTTTGTTTGAAAAATGGAATAAAGTGCAGCATGGCATTCAAACTGTTGATTATGGATTTTGGTGAATCTGCTATGAATAAGAAAAGAGTTTACTGGTGGTATAAACGTTTCAAAGAGGGTCAAGAAGACATTCAAGATGACAATTCCCCTGGACACCCTAGCACATCAATTACTGATGAGAGTATGGAAGAAGTAAAGAAAATGGTTCTGGAAAACCGCCCACTCACCATCAGAGAGGTTGCTGATGATGTTGCCGTATCCTCAGGCTCATGCCAAGCAATTTTTTTGCATTTTTGGGCATGAAACGTGTAGCAGCAAAGTTTGTTCTGAAACTGTTTAATTTCAAGCAAAAATGATGTCGCATAGACATCACTTGGGTATTGCTGATGAAATGCAAAACATGGGTATATGGGTGTGATGTCAAAACTAAGGTCCAATCACGCCAATGGAAACTGCCTGAAGAGCCAAGACTGACAAACATTCAACAAGTTCAATCACGTGTCAAGACTCTTCACACAGTTTTCTTCGATTACAATGGAATAGTGCATCATCAGTTCCTATCTTATGGTTATGCGGTCAATAATGAATAATTTCTGGAAGTTATGAGCAATTTGGATGATGGTATCCAAAGAAAACAACCAAAATTGTCGCAAAACCAGTCATGGAAAACTGGGCCGCTTTAATGCTCCCAGCTCACACCTCACTGGTTGTTCGTGATTTTTTGGCAAAATCATGTTGCCTTAGCCACCGTATTCACCCTGAAACTTCTTTCTATTCCTGACGCCAAAGAGAACCATGAAAGGACATCGTTTTTTCACCACTGATGAGACAAAAACAGAATCACTGAAGGAGCTGAACACCATAATGAAAAGTGAGTCCCAGAAGGGCTTCCAAGGCTGGAAAAAGCATTGGCACAAGAGTACTACAAGGGATTACTTCGAAGGGAACAAAGTGGATGTTGATGATGAATAAATGAAGATTCTTTAAGAAAAACAAAAATTCCAGTTACTTTTTGATCACGCTTCATATACAGATTTAAGTACATATGCAATATGCTACAGCACTGTCTCACTTCCTTCTCAACCACTATTTTCCTTTCATGTGTTTCTACCCTCCCTATCTTTATAACTGTAGCTTCTGAACAAGTTGTAAATAAATTTTTGCTCTCTGTATTTTGTCCACGAAATCTTCAGAATTTTCAAAGAGTGTATTCCACTCAACATTTTTAACGGCTTTCTCTAAAATATACTGACTCAGTGTATGTAGGATTGCCTTTCTTTAACTTATCTTCTAACATACGTCGCAAGGCCCATACTGCACTGTGTGTCCCCAACTGATCTTCCCCGAAGTTGGCTACTACCAGTTTTTCATTCTTCTGTAAGTAATTCATCAGTATTTCACAAGTACAGTTTATTAAACTAATAGTTAAGTAGTATTCACACCTGTCAGCCACAGTCTTCTTTGAAACTGGAATTATCACGTTGTTCTCAAAGTCAGCAGGCATTTTACTTGGAATATATCTTGTGAATGAGGTTTTGTCATAGTTGGCTTTCCCTAGGTCTCACTAATTCTGAGGGAATATTGTCTACTCCATGGGTCTTGTTTCTACTTAGGTTTTTCAACGGTCTGTCAAATTCTCACCACAATGTCATAGTTTCCACCTAATCCTCATCTACTTCCATAACTTTCACTTTTCAGCTTTTTTTCATTTGCTTGCCATCTAATCTCTTGATATTCATGCAGCTGCCTCTCTTTTCTCCATACATCTCTTTCATTTTCTTAAAGGCGGCATTTATCTTTCCCCGACATATCTATTTTTCTACAGCCTTGCATCTGTGCTCCAGCCATTTCTGCTTAACATTCTGAACTTTCTATCAATATCATTTTTAGGCATCTGCAAATCGTTCCACCTGCTTATTTGTTGCATTTTTATATTTTCTCCTTTTGCCAATCAAATTCAATGTCTCCTGTGTTATCAAAGTCTTTCTACTAGATGTAGGACTTTTACTTAGTTGATTCTCTACTGTTTTCACTACTACATTTCTCAAAGCTACTCATTCATCTTCTATTGTATTGTTTCCATGTCTCTCTCAAAACTAAATATTTACAGTAACACAAACAATTCTATTTTTACTATTTTTTAGACCACTGACAGGGTGTATACATGGACAAGGAAAAAAATTCCTGGATTTTCCAGTTGAAAATACACTTTCTCCCAGATGAAAATACACTTTTTCCGTGTTAAGTGACAATATACTTTTCGTCGGCACTGTAAAACTTATCAATCCTTTGATTGTTTATGGTTTTATACATTGACGTAGAATTACCCGGCACTTTAGAAAATGAGACTCAGGGGGAAAAAACATGTTTCAGAAAGACCTTTGATGCGCAGCAACATGTACGCTGCATATTTTCATGTTATGAAAGTATAAATTCGAATTCCACCAAACACAGCATGTTACTTTCCGAAGCATTGAAATCGAGATAGCGACGCACTTTCGTAAGCCAGTCACAGCTCATGTCACGTGATCTCACCAGCTGATGACAGCATAGGACATGTGATGTAGTCAGCCAATAGCTAGGTCACTCTTAAGTAGTGCAAACACACAAATAAGGAAAGTTAATGGTTTAAATTAGTATACAGATTGTTGCTACAAGAAAAGCGAAGCTTTCACATATAATATTGGTCTTGAAGATTAATAAGCTGCAAGAGAAGTTAAGCTTCCACATATAATGTTGATCTCTTTTTCCGCGTGTTACACTTTAACATACATCACATAAATGTGCCAGTAAAATTTTAATAATGACGTAAATGTCTGATCTTCTGGGCTAGATATTCTTCTAGATGGCCGTCCCCAAAGAGTTGATTTTTAAATGAGAGTCAAACGCTCTGTGATTTAAGAAATTTGTCGTACATTCTCGCACATAGTTCATCTTGCATAAAAGGAAATTAACTTTCAAAGTAACACTTTTCAAACCACCATTCGCAATATTTTCCTGTGACCTGTTAGAAATAGGTTCGGTTCAGCAGTTGCCAGAGAGCGCCAGATAACAGGTGTCACTGCACTTGGTGCAGCTACAACGATGCAGGAAGGCCGTATGTTCGTATGCATAAATCATTAAAAGATCTTGCATTAAAACGAATCTAATGTAAAAAGTTGTCACGTCACGCTCATCGGAGGCAATTTATTGTTAAGAAGCATTGCATAGTCTTCCTAAAGCCTTTGACACACTTTGCTGTTGGCAGACGCTTGTATGAGCACTGTGTTTTGTTGTATAAAGCGCATTTCCATTGTGACTTAAGTTTTATTTTCGTTTTTTTCCCCTCTCATTCATGTTTTGTTCCTGCAGTATTATTCTGCAGAAGTAGAATACAGTATTATTCTTAGTTAGAGTATTGGTTCTTACCAGTCAAAATCCCTAAAATTTAACTGAAAACTAAAACAATGAAAAATTCCCGGAATTCCAAAAAAATTCCCGGGTTTTTCCCGGTTGTTCCGGGTCGTACACACCCTGACTGAGTATACCTACTACTACTACTACTAGGTGAAACAAGTTTTGCAACAAAAATAATAATAATTCAATTGCAAAAGGCTGTACTTATTATTCTCTGCAGGATAACAACAGCAGCCTGGGTAATTTCTTGCAGAAAAATAGGCATTAAAGAACACCTCTTACATAGTCTGGTAAAGTATATGGTTCTAAGAGTCTGTCAATCTCAATGCCTATTCAAACATTGATACTAAAGTGAACCTGATGGCTTGCTTTCACAATTGTTCAAAGACGTGTCCACACATGGCTATTGAAGTAATTTATTTTGTCAATAAATGTGACCCTAGTTTCATCCATACATAAAATGTAAACTGTGAGCTACAGATCTTTAACTGTCTTAGAATACATTAACAGAAGTGTAATCTGGCACTGAGGTCTTGTAGCTAGAAGACTTGCACAGTGTGCTCATGGACAATTGGCTATGCAAGGGCACGGTTTACGGCTTCAGAAGCTTCAATTCTTTGCAAACTTGTCTCAAGATCACTTTCTTCCCATCCCAACACTTGCTCCTCTATATCTGTTTTGTAAATTAAGAGGATTCTACTGCAATCCCTTATCCTACTTGCAAACAATCACATGTCTGTTAAGGTGATGGAAGAATTTGCTGAACATTTTTCCAGACAGAATTCAGTATTCAAGAGGTCACTCAATGTGCACAAAATACACATCAGTTAACACAAGTAGATAAACTGCAGCACTATACTATGACTGCCCTTTTGTCTGCCTTTTCCCATGTGGAATAACAGGGCTCCATTCCTCTGTTTATGATGTTCTTCAGTCCACAGAATCACTAATCTTATTCTAATTCCAACAGACACTGATCTAAGCTGATTTAGGAGGCAGTTGTGACAACAGCATGACAATCACACCCCTAACAAGGGAACCTTACAGACTGCTCTGCCCTCTTTGATTTTCTTCATACGAGAGCAGATCAAATATAAACCAATTTATTTTCTTATTTAAATTCATTTATTGAAAAACTCAAGGCAATTATAATTTATTTTTCCACATATTCTCCTGCTTTGGAAATGAATTTGTCCAAGCATATGGGCAGCTTTTTGATGCCCTCAACATAAAACGAACTGGGTCGTGTCACCAGCCAATTGTGCATGAAGTCTTCGACATACTTATCATCTTCAAATTGTCGCCCTCCTAGAGCTTCTTTAAGCAGTCCAAATAAATGGAAATAGCAGAGCAATACATCCGGACTGTAAGAAGGATGATCAAGTGTAGTCCAGTGCATTTTCTGTAGCTTGGAGACAGAGCTGCAATATGGGGATGCGCATTGTCATGGAGGAGGATGACTTGTTGAATCAATTGGTTTCGTCTTTTGTGGCAATATGCAACTCTTGCCTCATTCAACAGTTCACAGTAGTAAACAGCATTTATTGTGAATCGCTCATGCAAAAATTCAATCAGCAAAATGCCTCGGTGATCGAAGAAAATGGTTGAGCCAGCTGACAGTCGAGTCTTGGCTTTCACTGGTGCTGCCTCCCCTTTCCTCTGGCACTTCTTAATGGCTTGTTTTGATTGTGGAGCATAGTGCTGAACCCATGTTTCATCGCAGGTGACAATCTGACTCAAAAATGCATCACCTTCTTCTGCAAACCTTGCTGTAAATCTCTGACAGACCTCCAATCGTCTCAATTTCAGATTTTTGGTCAAAAGTTTAGGGACCCATCTGCAACATACTTTACTGAAATGAAAAGTATGTTGATTGCTCGACACCTCCCATAGTCGATTCTGACTTTTTGTGCATTTCTGATAATCTCGCCTGTCAATCGTTATCAATAATGTCTTTAACCGTGCGAATGTTTTTGTCTGTAATGCTGGTCCAAGGACAGTGACTGTGTTGCTGATTTTCCTGTGTTCTTGTCCTTCCTTGAACTTCTTATGCCAGGCAAACAGACGCATCCTTGATAATATCACTGACTGTGCGGTCAATCTTTGGCAAATTTCCACTGCTGTAACTCCTTCACAAGCAAGAAATATGATAATTATGCGTTGTGCAATGGAGGGTTGCACCTGTTGCTCAGACATCATGAGCATTACTGATGAAATGGCAGGAAATATCTAACAGAATGCTCTCTTCACTTCTGACGGTTCCAACTAAGCATAGCAGAAGCACAGGGCCAGTCCTACCACCTGTTAGTGTTCAGGATACCCCCCTCGTACTTACAGTATATAATGCAATGCCTAAAGCAGTAAAGTGAAAATCTCAAATAAACTCTAAAAAATTGCCAATAAAAATTAGAAGACTGCTGAGCACTGTTAAGAACAAAACATTTGTTATGTTTTAATCCTGTCACTACAAGCTGAGCACATACCATGAAACTCTAGTAATCATAAAGTTGCTGGTTTGAATATAATTTTTGCACCTTTATTTACTATGACTTAAAGTTTACATTTATTAACAAATAAAAATGTTTATTAACAAATATGGAATAACAATCTTAAAAAAAAACATATTTTCATTTTAATTAATAACTAAACGAAAATTACAGAATTCACAGTGAATTGAAATTTGATGCAAAAATGCAAAGTGTGAAATGGGCAATAAAATATTTTTCTATTTATGGGAATTGATCATTATTGTGAACTGGTGATACAGCTATTAACGGAAAAAGGAGAGTAGGATTGGAAAAAGCACTTATTGCATACATCACCTCAGAGAATCCCTTGACAAATAATAGAATACAATCCTATTGGTTGAAGGTCTGTCGGAAGGCAAAGGATGAGATGGTAAGGCCAGAATTGGCCATACGGTCTAATACTGGATTGGCAGCAGCAGAGGAAGAAGAAGAAGAAGCTCATTACCACTGAAGAATGTAAATTTTTTTCATTGAACAGTAATGCATTTCTGATGACTGTAACAAATTTTATTTTAAATGCATGTGATACATAATTAAAAGCAAACATATGTTATTTTTATTAAAGGTATGATTCAATATTTGATAAGTAACATTTCTACTTGGTACTAAATATGAAATTTGGGGAACAAGTAAAAAGAAATTGAGATTCAATACAGCAATTCCGCAACTGCTAGACTTTTACAGTATGGGCTGAGATACTGCCGATTATGTTAACTAATAATAAATGTTTTGTACTTAATAGCAACTGGAGCTCTTATAATTTTTAAAGATAAATTTATCAAGTTGTGTTTGTGTGTTTTGTTACACTCTATTAGGAAACTGATGCCCTGGCAATGAGCTTCAAATCCTACAAATATGAAGAAGCACCAGGCTGTGAGTTCCCCTTGTATGAACTAAGACAGATTCAACAAGAAATGAGCAATTAACATCAGCAGGAAGACAGCCTCCACCACTGCGTATTGTTCACTCCAGAGAGATGTAAAACAGCTCATACTTCGATAAGTATTTATGTCCAGACACAGATTTATAGGACATTTTCTTTCTAGCTTTGGCAGTACTGTCTACAATACAAATATGAGAACCTTTTAAACACGCTACACACCTCATTATATGCCATATGATGCACTAAGTGGTGCACTTTTTTGTTGCTAAAATTCCCTATTCACTAGACTACATTAGCACGAAGGTTCACAAGCAAATTTAACACTCAACAGCTACAGTTGAGGCCACAAATAGTGGTAGGTAAGCTAGGCACATTCTGAACATCTATGTCACGCATTTTCTGACAGCCGATCAGCATTAAGTAGCATTCTTAGCACTCTGCTATGAATGTTGTAGCCAATGCGAGCATTAAACATGATTTTAATCAGCTATTTATTGAATTTTTATTCCATTTCTTGCGAGTTATCATCACTAATATTGGTGATAAGTGACAAATTCTGAATAAACAAGCACATGGCATAATTTTCAGGATATAGGCTTTCTTCAAGTGCAACATACATGTATTCATGTAATGCAACTGTAACTCAGAACTGGCAGCAATGCAGTCCCCATCCAGGCTTCAACCTGCACGAACCGCCATTGGTCATACATCGGACTGTATGTGATACATAGCTTGACCTTCCTCAGTTGTACACAGCTGTCAACAACAGTGGTTGACATGGCATCGGGAACATGACTCACCTCAAAGTCATCCTCACACACTGCATCCTCGTCTTTCTCGTCGTCGTCCTCCTCCTCCTCCTCAATACTGTGAGTGCTAGGGCCGAGAAAATTTTCTGAAGATGAACATTCCTGGAACAGTTTTTAAAAAAATGCTTCATAAGATGAGAGGCACAACAAAGTTAGTGCAATGTAGTCAAATGAAATCATGTGATACTGAGCAAATTAGGAGAAGGAATTTGGGAAGATAGGTAACTAATGATGGCTGAAGGGAACATAGACTGGCTATAACAAGAAAAATATTTCTGTTAAAGAGGAATTTGCAAATATCTAATACCAATTTAAGCATTAGGAAATCTTTGCTGAAAGTATTTGTCTCCAGTGTAGCCTTTTACGGAAGTGAAATATGGACAAACAATCAGCTCAGTCAAGTAGAGAATAGATTTTTTTGGAATGTGTTGTTAATGCTGACGATTAGGTGGTTACAGCGAATAACTAGTGAGGAGCTACTAAACTGAACGGGAGAAAAAAGAAATTTATAATAAAATTTGAATAAAAGAAGAGATTGGTTGATATGACACATCCTGGGGAATCAAGCAGTCAACACTTTTGGTTGCAGAGGGGTTGGGGTAAAAATTGCAGAGTGAGACAAAGGCATGAATACATAGAGTAGGTTGAAATGGATATAGTTATGCAGATATGAAGAGAGTTGCAAAGGATAGACTAGCATGGAGAGCTGTATCAAACTAGTCTTTGGACTGAAGACCACAAAACACAATACAAGCACTAGACTACAGCAAACTTTCAGACAAAACCACAAATACTCTGTCCACTTCCTTTGTTTTGCATCCAACAAATGCCTTTATGGAAGTGATTACAGCTATATGCATGGCGTTCAGAAACATCATATAGAAAATTTGTAATGTACATGTACATATTATAATCAGTGCAGCAGATAATGTCCTTGTTCAAATGCATTAAATGTCAACAACTACAGTTTGTTTAACAGCAAGTCACACAGTTGGGGATGCAATCTCATGTCATAGAGAAGGGTAGTGTCTTTACATGAGAGAGAACATCAACACTGCATTACGTTCCTCAGCATATTACGAAACAGTGAAAGTGAGCATACGGGAACACTGCCCATCTTACAAAAGGAAGATTAGGGTTTAATGTCTCATTGACATTGAGGTCCTTAGAGACTGGGTCTTACAAAAAGTCGGAGCACAGAATTTACACCAAGCAACTGGCACTAATACTGCAATTTGTTAATGGCTAAAGCAAAATTAATAACAGATGTTGATGATGAAAGTTGTGAGGTAATTTTTGCACACTGCTGGGAACCAAGGGAACAGAAAAACTGTGGCACTGTGCAACTGGAAGGGGTCTTAAGGGTAAAAAGGATCATTCTCTCTTTTTTTCAAATTTTGCAATATCTTTCTTGTGGCTACCACTGCAGCTCAGTGGAATGATTTATGTCAAATAAGCAGCTCTACAGCACCAGGGGTGGACCCCACGCAGCAGTTTCTGCTTGTAAGGTACTTCAAGCTGGCCTAGTGCGCTCTCATTGTTTAGCAACCCGTTACATCACTCGGCAGGAGTCTCCGCTTGTAGAGTATGGGAGATTGCAAAATAATTCCTTACGCATTTCTTCTCTTCTCATATATCTTAAAGTTTTGCGCTCACAGGGTTGAACACACTTCATGCTACTGCTGAGCAAGTAATGCTTTCAGAAGATTCAAAGCCAACCAATGGGCAAGCAGAGATCAGTCACAAGGGGTGTGCAGTTTGGCCAGCGAGACAGTGGCCACAGCAGCGAATCACTCTCTGACATGAGCTGGTAGACACACATGCGCCCTGCGGTAGCTTGCCACAGGTTACATGCCTGCCTGTGCCACATGTGTGCCTGGTGTGCTCGTGCATAAGTTCGCATGCCAATCACACTTGCCAAAGCAGTCAACCGGGCCCACAGCAGTCAACCGGGCCAGCTAGTGCGCTATCAGCCATGTGCCACTGCTGCCTGAGACAAACAGAGGCAAGCCACTGTCAGCTGCTGGACCACTGCAAGCCACATCACTTTGATGGACACAGGTGCCACCTCCAATGCTGTCACCACCTTCGTCACCGCTGCCAATACCATGTTGTTGCTGAGGTTGACATTGCCTTCGCCGGTGCCTATGTGACGTAAATGCTGCTGCAATGCATTCTGCTTGTTAACAACTCCAGTACACTTCCACCAAGGGATCTTTTCATTGCGTAGAATAGAGCAAGACCTCTTTTATGTACACCTGTCTGGTCTAAGACCCAGTTTTATAACCATGCCTGATTTATGTCCTCGGCAACTAGCAGAGAGGTCTGGATTGGCTCCCAATGCTGCAGCTGTAGTCATGGATGAGCCTGGTCACATTACTTTACTGCAACAACAGATATGAATCTTGATATTTGAAAAAATAGAGCTAAAGGAGCAGCTTGAAGTGATAACTAACGAACATTATGCCAGAGTTGTCAAACATTAGGTATCTCTCCAACTTGAGCAGAAATTCTCCGAAGCCATATTTAGGGGACCTATAAACAACAACAATTAGAAGTTTAGTTTCACTAAATTCAACTGCCCCTGCACAACATTCAAATATCTGTCCAGTGCAGTGCCATGATACGTCTATGGACTCAAATGGAATACTGTTTTTTTACGTACACAGCCACACCCCATCCCACAAAGGAACTCCTTGAAATAGAGCCAGCTAATCTGTATCCTGGTAAATGAAGCCTCTGAATTGTCAAATTATTTAAGTGCTGCTCTGACCTACCAATAATTTCAGTGTCAACATCTCTAATTTGATCTCTAATACCTCTTATATTTTGATGAAATATGCTAATTCCTTTTCTACTTGGAAACATGATGTCCTCTGAAGCTGAGCCCTTAGTTAGAGGGACCTCCTTTAAGCAGGTATACCTATCAGCTGACTTCAATCCAAAAAAGGTGGAGCACTAACACCAACTACTACAGGAACTTTTCCATGAGTGATCCCACCACCATCCACTACACTGTCACCTTTTAGCTTTGCCAGCTTCCCCTTCTCATACTATTGAGGTGCAGGCTATGTCTAGTGATGCCCGATCAACTGATAGACCCAAGTGGCACCACTGAAATGTGACCCATGCCCTCTGCCATCAGCACCCTCTCCAGCCCCATGTTAACGTGCCTAAAAGCCCCATTAAGATGAGGTCGATCATGATGCTGAAACAGTTGCACAAAATATACATTAGTGGCACCAGTTTGAGTAGCTGTCTTTACCAGCTGACCACCTACATCGTATTCCCTGTCCCTATCAAGACTGTCCCCTGCTCCACTCACTATCACTACCTGATCCTCCTTCCTAAAATTCCTACATATCTCCCCTATGCTGTCAGTCACTTGAGCCAACCCTGCACTAGGGTTCACAATGCTGGTGACCTGGTACTCAGTCCCCAACACTTCCTGCAACTGCTGACCTACACCTCTACTGTGCGAACTACCTATTAGCAGAACCTTCTCCTTCCTGTTAGACTTTGCAACTGACCTAGGTCTCCTAACTGCTAAGGACTGCTGCATGTTCCCTACATCTACAGCTACATGAGGCTCCTCACCACTCAACTCTGACAGTTGGTCAAATCTGTTGTATATGAGCAAAGTATAACTGCCTGAATACCTCCTCCTCCTCCTAGCAGCTTTCTTGGCGACTGCCAGTTCCCATTCCCTACCATCCTTCACCCCCCTCAAACTATCTAGTTCCTCCTTTGCTCATTGTAACTGCACCCGAAAACCACAGATCTTTTGCTGCTGCTCCTCTATCAACTTATTTCTACTACAGATTCTGCATTCCCAGGAGAGTATCTCACTATAATGCCCACTGGCTTCCCCACTGCATTCTCCCCAATGAAAATACTTTGAACAAATCCCACACCATAACCCAATACTCACAAACCTACGACAGAGCCCACACTTCTCACTCATGGTAAAATTTTACAATTACTGAAAATAAACTACATTATTTAAGTTCAGTCACACCAGTAGAACTATTTATAAAACTAACAATAGTGGTCTCAAAATTCTCTGTCTACTAAGAAAGCAACTACTTGTATTAACACTACTACACCACTGCTAATACCAATACCAACAAAACTTCACAAAACTATTAGCAAAAACCAAAATTTCCAGTGGCCACTGGAACACTCAATGAAGTTAAAACATTGAATGAAAATTTTACTGAAATATTTCACTAAAAACAATAATTGAAGAAATAATAATTCAAGAAGTTGAAGTGAGAGCAAACCATGTGTTCATATGTGGAATAAATCCACAAATAGATAGTGAGGTAAAGATAGCCTCCCCCACCTCCTTGCATGTAGCAGTCAAACTTGTTCTATTATGTGAAGAAGTGGGAAGATTTGTATCTGTCCCAAGCATGCCAGTGAAGTGTGACATGTGTTCATTAATGACATGAATTGCCAAAGATGCAAGATGCCCAAACATACAGCTCAGTGCTGCTGGGCCTCCTGTTTAAGAGATGCCTTACCATCGGACACAAACAGGACCATTGTCCACAAAATAAGTGGCCAAATTCCCCCAAGAGGTATGTGCCAGCAGGCAACAAGAAAAATGATCAGTCAAACAGGGGTACTAATACATAGGGAAATGAGTGTGGGGCAGGTTCTGCCACCCACTCTTGCCCTCAATTAAATATATGAACCCTATAAAAAGGGGAGAGCTCACTGAGGTGGCAAATTTAGTTTAACAGGGCACACTCAGATGGAAAACTGTCAAAATTCTTGTGGATACCAGAACTCAGATTAGTGTTCTTTTTGCTTCTAATAATGAAAAGCACGTACTAAAACTGTCACATTACAATATAAGTGGACTTAGAGATGAGATAATAATTCCTGCAGGCAACTGCACAACAGACTTGCACCTGAAAGGAAAAAGTATGTCTCTGATGTGGAAGTAGTACGGAAATGTCGACAGGACTTGATGATGTTATATTAGGGAATGATTTTCTAACATGCTATCATGTTGTCATAGATTAACGAAAAAATGGCTGACATTGAAATAAGTGTCCAAGGAATAGAAAAGCAACTGGAATCACTCAACAGAGGAAAGTCCACTGGACCTGACGGGATACCAATTCGATTCTACACAGAGTACGCGAAAGAACTTGCCCCCCTTCTAACAGCCGTGTACCGCAAGTCTCTAGAGGAACAGAAGGTTCCAAATGATTGGAAAAGAGCACAGGTAGTCCCAGTCTTCAAGAAGGGTCGTCGAGCAGATGCGCAAAACTATAGACCTATCTCTCTGACGTCGATCTGTTGTAGAATTTTAGAACATGTCTTTTGCTCGAGTATCATGTCGTTTTTGGAAACTCAGAATCTACTATGTAGGAATCAACATGGATTCCGGAAACAGCGATCGTGTGAAACCCAACTCGCTTTATTTGTTCATGAGACCCAGAAAATATTAGATACAGGCTCCCAGGTAGATGCCATTTTCCTTGACTTCCGGAAGGCGTTCGATACAGTTCCGCACTGTCACCTGATAAACAAAGTAAGAGCCTACAGAATATCAGACCAGCTGTGCGGCTGGATTGAACAGTTTTTAGCAAACAGAACACAGCATGTTGTTCTCAATGGAGAGACATCTACAGACGTTAAAGTAACCTCTGGCGTGCCACAGGGGAGTGTTATGGGACCATTGCTTTTCACAATATATATAAATGACCTAGTAGATAGTGTCGGAAGTTCCATGCGGCTTTTCGCGGATGATGCTGTAGTATACAGAGAAGTTGCAGCATTAGAAACTTGTAGCGAAATGCAGGAAGATCTGCAGCGGATAGGCACTTGGTGCAGGGAGTGGCAACTGACCCTTAACATAGACAAATGTAATGTATTGCGAATACATAGAAAGAAGGATCCTTTATTGTATGATTATATGATAGCGGAACAAACACTGGTAGCAGTTACTTCTGTAAAATATCTGGGAGTATGCGTGCGGAACGATTTGAAGTGGAATGATCATATAAAATTAATTGTTGGTAAGGCGGGTACCAGGTTGAGATTCATTGGGAGAGTCCTTAGAAAATGTAGTCCATCAACAAAGGAGGTGGCTTACAAAACACTCGTTCGACCTATACTTGAGTATTGCTCATCAGTGTGGGATCCGTACCAGATCGGGTTGACGGAGGAGATAGAGAAGATCCAAAGAAGAGCGGCGCGTTTCGTCACAGGGTTATTTGGTAACCGTGATAGCGTTACGGAGATGTTTAACAAACTCAAGTGGCAGACCCTGCAAGAGACGTGCTCTGCATCGCGGTGTAGCTTGCTCGCCAGGTTTCGAGAGGGTGCGTTTCTGGATGAGGTATCGAATATATTGCTTCCCCCTACTTATACCTCCCGAGGAGATCACGAATGTAAAATTAGAGAGATTAGAGCGCGCACAGAGGCTTTCAGACAGTCGTTCTTCCCGCGAACCATACGCGACTGGAACAGGAAAGGGAGATAATGACAGTGGCACGTAAAGTGCCCTCCGCCACACACCGTTGGGTGGCTTGCGGAGTATAAATGTAGATGTAGATGTAGATTATAACATGCTCGGTGTCCAATTCAATGATTCTGTACACTGTTTGAACAGTGAGGATGCATCACAATTGCGAGAAACTTGCGATAGAGGGCCCACCTCACAAGCTCCAACCAAGTTGTGCATAAGGGTGTTGAAAAGTATCACACACTGCAAAAGTCTGCGGTAGAATGGGAAGAGTTCCCTGGATTGATATCAAAGACAAGGAACCACTAAGATCGGACTTTCTGGTCGATTTGATCGCCCAGCAGAATGACTTCCTCAACAAGTTGCAAGTACATGTTAAAAGAGGTTTGAGTAAATTAGAGATTAAGAGAACAGGTTTCAAATATCTGAGTGTGTTGACAATTTTGGTCAACAGGATATAGAAATACCACAAAGTACAACTGTGGTCCAGTGGTGATGAGGTTATAGAACCCAAAAGTTGCAAAACCAAAACAGGTTAAAAGAAAGAATCAGTAAGGAAGGTTTGCATGATAGTACCTTCATTAAGAGATCAGTTAAAGAAGAAGTTGGCATGCTGTCCAGAGCCAGAGCAAAATCTTTTATACCCAGTTTCGAGGAGTATGCACAACTGTTTGAGGAAAGGCTGTGTTTGCCAGCTACTGACCTCACACAGCATGAAATTCCCGTGGGGGACACAAGACCAATAAAAAAGAAAGGCTATTGAATACCATACCACCTATAGCCTGTCGTTGAAGACACTATTCAACAGCAGGTGGCTGCAGGGCTAATTCAACCCTCTGCAAGTCCTTGTTCACGTTCTATCATTGTTGTTCCCAAAAAATTAATCAGCGGCACAAAAGCCTATCACATATGTGTCGATATGAGGGCGTTATTCGAGGTTACCACACCTGATACCTACCTCCTGCCATATATTGACGTGACCTTAGACAGAGTGTAAAACTGCAAATACTTTAACACCCTGGACATGAATTCTGGATATCATCAGATTCTGATTGCACCACAAGACAGACCTAAAACTGTGTTTGTGATTCTGTCTGTGGTGTATAAATTCTTGTGCATGCCTTTTGGTCTAAGAAAATGTGTGCACCACTTGTCAAACATTTGTCGACTTGTTATTAAGAAGTTTTAACCATACTGTGTGTCTCGTGTATCTAAAAAACACCATAATTTTTGGGAAAACAATTGAAGAGCTGGCAGAAAGATTAAGAAATGTATTGCCTCACATTCATAACGCAATTTGAGCTGAAAGTTAGAAAAATGTTCTTCTGCACAGTCACAGGTTCAGTACCTGGGACATGTCATTAGTTCAGGCGGAGTTAAGCCAGATCCTGGGCTGAGTGAGGCAGTAGATAATTTCCCTGTGCCAAAAGATGTTAAAGAGTTACAATCTTTTCTTGGCTTAGCCAATACTATCATTGAGTTGTACAAGATTATGTTACAATAACAAAACAATTGACAAATCTATTAAAGAAAGGTATAGTATTCGAATCGACAAAGGAGTGTGAGGCAGAGATGAGAAAAATTAAAAATGTAATGACTAGTTCACCTCTATTATTATATCCAGACTTTGAAAAAAACATTCATCTGTTCGAGTGATGCATCGGATTACATGGTTGGGGCTGTTTTGAGCCAGGAAATTGACAGTGAGTAAAGATCAATAGGTTATGCCTCCAGGCAAATGAATTCTGCAGAAATTAACTACAGCAATATCGAGAAAGAGTTGCTAGCTCTCATGTTTGGTATAAATTACCTTCAATTATGTTTGTATGGATGCCAATTCACTGCAGTTACATACCACACCACACTAGTTTGGATGCTGAGTTTAAAGGATCCCAGCAGTCATTCGACTACGTGGGCATTAAAATTATCAGAGTATGATTATACAGAATGAGATTTTCACTCTGCAGCGGAGTGTGCGCTGATATGAAACTTCCTGGCAAATTAAAACTGTGTGCCCGACCGAGACTCGAACTCGGGACCTTCGCCTTTCGCGGGCAAGTGCTCTACCAACTGAGCTACCGAAGCACGACTCATGCCCGGTCCTCACAGCCTTACTTCTGCCAGTATCTCGTCTCCTACCTTCCAAACTTTACAGAAGCTCTCCTGCGAACCTTGCAGAACTAGCAGTCCTGCAAGAAAGGATACTGCGGAGACATGGCTTAGCCACAGCCTGGGGGATGTTTCCAGAATGAGATTTTCACTCTGCAGCGGAGTGTGCGCTGATATGAAACTTCCTGGCAGATTAAAACTGTGTGCCTGACCGAGACTCGAACTCGGGACCTTTGCCTTTCACGGGCAAGTGCTCTACCAACTGAGCTACCGAAGCACGACTCATGCCCAGTCCTCACAGCCTTACTTCTGCCAGTATCTCGTCTCCTACCTTCCAAACTTTACAGAAGCTCTCCTGCGAACCTTGCAGAACTAGCACTCCTGAAAGAAAGGATACTGCGGAGACATGGCTTAGCTACAGCCTGGGGGATGTTTCCAGAATGAGATTTTCACTCTGCAGCGGAGTGTGCACTGATATGAAACTTCCTGGCAGATTAAAACTGTGTGCCCGACCGAGACTCGAACTCGGGACCTTTGCCTTTCGCGGGCAAGTGCTCTACCAACTGAGCTGCAAGGTTCGCAGGAGAGCTTCTGTAAAGTTTGGAAGGTAGGAGATGAGATACTGGCAGAAGTAAGGCTGTGAGGACCGGGCGTGGGACGTGCTTCGGTAGCTCAGTTGGTAGAGCACTTGCCCGCGAAAGGCAAAGGTCCCGAGTTCGAGTCTCGGTCGGGCCCACAGTTTTAATCTGCCAGGAAGTTTTATGATTATACAGTTTGGCATAAACCTATCCATTTGCAAGAAAATGCTGATGCCCTTAGCTGAAAAAATTAGAGTTGTGCAAACAGATGATGTTTTTGTAGAAGAATTGAAAGAAAGTTACTCTAAAAAAATGTAACTTAGATGAATGTGACTTGTGCAAAGTGGAAATCGACACACAGGCATAGCTTCCTCAAAGACATTCCATTTAAATGTACAATATCTCAGAAATAGACTATACTTATTACAAATATTCATAGAGGAATACTCACCACTTGTTTTAGTAGTAACTGATCACTGACTAAAATCCAGTGATGTAATATATTATAGATTAGAAGGGTACAGCAAACAGTTATTGTAGGCACTATTATATAGGTGGTGATGTAGTAATTTATGTTTGTAAACATAAAGTAGTTAAATAAAATGGAATCCTAATGCAGTTTTACAATGAGTACTGTATGCCATTGGCCCCTTACTTAGCTTGCATTTATCATGAATCTCTCGCCCCGCACTAAGCACCAAGTGACTGCAAAAAAGCACAGATGACTCCTACATATAAGAAGGGTAAAAGAATGGACACGCAAAACTACAGACCAAAATACTTAACATTGCTTTTGCTGCAGAATTCTAGAATGTATTCTGAGTTCAAATGTAATAAATTTCCTAGAGACTGGAAAGCTTATGTCCACGAATCAGCATGATTTTAGAAACCATCACTTGTGTGAAACTCAGTTTGCCCTTCTTTCATAAGATATATTGTTAACTATAGGCAAAAGGCAACAGGCAGATTCCATATTTCTAGATTTCCATAAAGCATTTGACATGGTACACAACCGGAAACTGTTAACCAAGGTATGAGCACATGGAATTGGTACCTAGATATAGGAGTGGCTCAAAAACTTTTAAGTAATAGAACCCAGTATGTTGTCCTTGGCAGCAAGAGTTCATCAGAGACAAGGTTATCATCAGAAGGGTCGCAGGGAAGTGTGATAGGATCACTGTTATTTTCTATACACATAAATGATTTGGCAAACAGGGTGGACAGCAATCTGTGGTTGTTTGCTGATGATGCTGTGGCATATGAGAAGATGTCGAAGTTGAGTGACTTTAGGAGGATGCAAGATAACATGGACACAATTTGCAGTTGGTGTGATAAATGGCAGTTAGTTCTAAGTGTAGAAAAATGTAAGTTAATGTGGATGAGTAAGAAAAACAAACCCATAATGTTTGGATACAGCATTAGTAGTGTCCTGCTTGACACAGACACATCATTTAAATATCTGTGCATAATAATGCAATGTGGTATGAAATGGGACAAGCATGTGAGGACTGTGGTAGGGAAGGCGAATGGTTGACACTGGTTCACTGGGAGAATTTTGAGAAAGTGTGGTTCATCTGTAAAAGAGACTGCATATAGCACACTAATTGACCTATTCTTGCGTACTGCTTGAGAGTTTGGGATCCACACCAGATCAGATTAAAAGAAGACTGAAGCAATTTGAGGGTTGGCTGCTAGATTCCTTAGTGGTAGATTCAAACAACATGCAAGTGTTACGGAGATGCTTCAGAAACTCAAATGGGAATCCCTGGAGGGAAGGCAATATTCTTTTTGAGGCTCAATATTGAGAAAATTTAAAGAACTGGTATTTGAAGCTGAATGCAGAATGATCCTACTGCTGCAACATACATTTCGTCTAAGGACAAAGAAGATAAAATATGAGAAATTAGGGCTCATATGGAGGCAGACAGTAATTTTTCCATACTCTATCTGCAAATGTAACAGGGAAGGAAACAAATTGTAGTGGTATAGGGTACTCTCTGCCACACATCTAATGGAGGCTTGCAGAATTTGTATGCATGTAGATATAAAACCTCTTCTTGAATAGCCCACCACAGAAGGATCAATTGAAATGACAAGTTTTGTGATGCGTAGTGATCATCTTATGTTAGCAACCCATATACTGATGGAGGTGCATCAACCACCAAATGCTGATGTAATGTCTTCATGAATAGACTTAGTAGTGTAGTTGGTCAGACTGACCTGGTGACTTTAAAACAGATTTAAATTCAAATAGTATAATCAACACAAAACTCCCTGATATATTAACCTTGTATAATATGTTAAAGATAGTAAGCTCAGACACTAAGGGAGCAGGCACATGCTCCACTATAACTGATTATACTATAATCAGCAAAAATGTAGATAATGTAAATTATGGTAATTTAGATTTTCATTGTTTGAGCACTTGTGCCTAAATTCAGCTGTGCCAAAAGCAAGAAAAGCTGCCCTGCAGAAACGAACTCCAAACATGTCTAACATTATCACCATGAAACACAAACTAGCAGAGGAAAAATGGGATTCTGCATACCAACTGGGGGAAAGGGTCTGACAAGAAATGGAATGAGTTCTACTCAATGCTATTGAGGCGCTGTGACTATTGCTGCCCTGTCAGAGAAATACAAACGATAGTAAAACATTACAAAATGGCATAATTCTAGACAGAAATGCCAACAAAGTTTGAGTAAGGTCAGACACAGTACATGTGAGCTAATCTGCTTTATAAAGCCACTGCACTGCAGATTTTTAAGGAAACAGACAATCAGGTTATCATCATGATGGCTTAGTGCTCCTTAACTGCGCAAGGAAGAGAGTCTCAATACCCATATAAGCTGGAAATATGCATTGTGGTAGTGGTAGTTCCAGGCTTTCATTAAAGGTTAATGTCACAGCAGAACATTGGCTAGTTTTCTTAATTAAAAAATATTGAAAATCCATAAAAATTTCTGACATTTAAGAAATGGAATGTTTACATGACCAGCAACCTCATAACTAGTCATAAGTGTAGCTATGGAACGCTAATTCCACAACAAATATTGTGAGTACAAGTTATTGCATTGATCTGTGAGTTTTTGGGGTATGTTCCAGAAGAGTGCTGCTAAGTTGCAAAACTGTCTGAACAATAGTGAATCTAAATACGATAGTTGTTCAGTAAGTAATGCCCACATTTTTTTTAAAAATAGTCATTAATATATATAGACAAACGTTCTTGTTGGTGCTTCACATTTGATGTTTGTTCTGTGCGCTGGTGAAGTTTTGAACCATTCTGGCAGATGGCAGAGCCGTAGTACAAGGTCAAAAATGGTGTCTACGCATGACTCACATTACAAGCAGTGAGCTGTTATTAAACTCATGTGTGCAGCAAACGAAACAGTGGTGAACATCCATAAATGTTTGTGTGCTGTGTGTGGCGATGCTGCAGTTGATGGAGTACAGTTGGGCAATGGGCAAATAAAGTTACAGCCTCAGGAAGTGCACAAACAGAGCTCCATGATCAGCCACAATCAGGACATCCTGTCACAGCCACTGCTCCATACATGCTGAATCGTGTGGATGTCATTATCCGTGCCGACCGGCATATCACAACCCAACAATTGGCTCTACAGTTGTCGGTCTGCATTGGATGTGCGTCTGCAATAATCAAAACTGTCTGATATTCAGAGGTGCTCACAATGGGCTCCATGAATGCTCACAACAGACCACAAGATTAAGAGAAACGCCATTTCATCTGAATTGTTGGGGTGTTTTGAGACTGATAGAGAGGCCTTTCTGTCATGGATCATCATGGGGGATGAAAGATGGGTGCACCACTTTCCACTGGAAACTAAAAGGCAGTCCATGGAGTGGCATCATCCTTACTCACCACAAAAGAAGAAATTTAAGACAATCCCCTCTGCTCGAAAAGTCATGGTGACAGTCTTCTGGGATTGTGATGGTGTCATTCTCATGGATATGATACGAAGAGGGTCAACCATCAATTCAGCGGCATATATGAAGACTCTGTGTAAACTCAAGATCAATTTCCGACGTATTCAGCTGCACAAGAATCCAGCAGAAATCTTGCTCCAACATAATAACGCACACCCACACACAAGTCTGAGAAACCGGGAACACATTGCCAAATTGGGTTGGACATCACTGTCTCACCCACTCCCAGTCCAGACCTGGCACTTTTGAACACCCGGTTCTTCAGGCCACTTACAGGGGCTCTACGGGAAACATTTTGAAGATGACGAGAGTGTCAGTCATGCAGTGAAAACATGGCTACACCTACACGACAAGAGCTTTTACCAGCAAGGAATACATGCCAATCCACAACATTGGCATAAAACCATAGAACTTGATGCAGAATACGTAGAAAAATATGACATCAACAAGAAATGTTGATGTACACTGTCACCACATTCTGACTCTTAACAATAAATATGTCCTGAGAAAAAATGTGGTCATTACTTACTGAATGTCCCTTGTAATATTGTAGCTGTGGTCTTCAGTCTGAAGACTAGTTATATGCAACCCTCTGTGCTAAATTAACCTGTGCAAGCCTCTTCATCTCTGAATAACAACTGAAACCTACAACCAATTGTACCTGCTTACTGCAGACAAGCTTTCATCTCTATCTACAATTTTTATGACTCATATTTCCCTCCATTACCAAACTGATGACTCCATGGTGCTTCAGTATATGTCCTACTGACCAATTACTTCTGTTAGTCAGGTTGTGCCACTAAGCTATTTCCTCCCAAAATGGGTTTAATAACACTTTGTTTACTCAGCTACCATCTTCAGCAGCCTATTTCAAAGCCTTCTATTCTCTGCTTGTTTGTACTAATCATCAACCACCTTTAAATAACTTCCATGTATGGCAAAATTTCACACAAATACTTTCAGAAAAGACTTCTCAGAATTTTATAGGCTCCTTACTTCTGCTTCATTAGTTATATTGCTGACCAACTGAAAAACTTTTCCACCACATTTAAATGTATCATTTCCCAATCTAACTCCCTAACCATCATTGATTTTAATCAACTTATACCCCATTACCTTTGCTTTCCTTTTGTTATGTTCACCTAGGGCTCTTTTTTCAAATACTATTCATTGCATTTTGCAAATTCTTTGTCCGCCTTTCACATTCCTTGATCCTTTGAATTATAGTATAAATTCTGTAAAGGTTGCAGATGACTCATTGCTACCTTTTTTTATCTTCTGTTCTTGGGAGAGCCAGCCATAACTGTTCCGCCTTGTATGAAAGATATATCAGACAGATAAAATACCCTCAGACTTCCAGAAGTATGTAATAATTCAAATCCCAAAATGGCTGGTATTGACAGATGTGAATATCACCGAACTATTTGTTTAAGCCTCCTAGTACCACTGGGACCAGTAGGACACCATAAGCATACTGGAAATATATATCTCCCTTGTTTAAAAAGCTTTTTTCCCTCAAAACATAGGACTTTCTCTGAATCAATTGCACTGAATAATGTTTTGCTCAGTTTTATATTTACAATACATTAAAATTTATGCCACTGCCACTGGGATCAACATGACCCAAACAAAATTTCTTTTTGTTTCTAGGACATAACATTCATGAAAATAGACTCGTTACCGTTAAAGAGAACAACTGTAAGACATGTTTTTATGTTACTTCATTAAAATACTGTGAATACATTCAGTGCAAATTACTTGGGGTCTACATGACCCCGTTGGTGCTCAGTGAGAGAAAAAAATCATGGTACTAAGAGGGTTAATACATAACAGTTAAAAAATACAGACACAAATTACTTATAGAGGAATGGAAAAACTGACAGAAGTCAGCCTCGGAGAAAACCAATTTGGATTCCTACCTTACAAGATAGCAAGATTGGTTGAAGAATGGCAAATCTACATTTACAGGTGTTGTAACCCTATAGTGTGAGCAAGCATATCAGACAGTGTGTGATACGAGGGCCTCCACAGCTGGACTAGAGAGGTCACCTCACAACCTGGACAGATGGCACAGCAAGTGCTGTGCCATGTACACAACAGCCCAACCCGAGCCAGGCATGCCACACCCTCGGTCTCGCTAATGTTTGCTTACCGACTGTACACTTACTACAAGGCTGCACAGGTATATGGATAGGTCCCATGGTTTAAGACTGTATCATTCTATACTTCATTCAATGTTATTCTGAATCTGTTCATGTGGAAATAAAATAAAACCCAATTGGTATTACTTCTGATATTTTGTGTGTGTGTGTGTGTGTGTGTGTGTGTGTGTGTTTTACGTTAAAAGATACTTGCTGATGAGTGCAGTACTCTACTCCAAGTGTTTTGTTTCTCAGTTCGATATATGGCCCACAAGTCAGAGGAAGAAATTTTTCAATCTATTGCTGAGCAGCGAGCTCTCACTGACCGGCAGCAGACTCTTTCTGTGGCACTAAACCATTTGGCAGCCTCACTGACGCAGTATCCACTGCCGTTGATGCAACCTTCACAGTCTCCTCAGTATGAAAATTCTGTGGAAGACTGTGACACACATGAAAAATGCCTCTGGCAACATTTTCATTCTGTGTACCTACTGGGGTAAAGTGTCTGACACCTGGCCACGAATAGGGAAGTTTCTGAATGTGCTTTAGAATGTGAAAATCCCTCTCTGACAGATGTTCTGAACACTGCTTAATCTTCTGAATTATCTAAGGCAACAGGAAATCAGATAGAAGCATGGTGTGAAGTAGCCACCACTGCTTCCTCTCCTCCATAGCTGTAATCGGAGGGGAAGACGATGTCGCGGCCGTGCAACAGTAGCCTCCGTGCTTCACGGAGCTGCGCCGTGGTGAGTAGCAGCAGCAGTAGTCAGTGTCACAACAGTGGCCAAATGTTCCTCTCCTATTGTGCCCTGTTGTGTTATGTCCGCACTATAACACAACAAATATTCCGTAATAACCAAATTTATTTGACCTTCTGTCACTCAAAACAAAACCTAAGTTCAACTACACAACACTTGCTGGCTGTAGTGCCAAGGAGAAATCAGAGTCACTAGTGGAGAATACAAGTCCAAACAACTGCCAACCAGTTGATACCAACGTGTCGCAAGTTTCCAGCCAGGGAGGCCACAGTACAGTTCGGTTGTCGTGAATCCAGCAGCCGGGTAGTAACACAGTCATTGGCGAAGATTAAACTGGTTAAATGGGCTCAGGGAGCTCGCTTAAATCCGTAGGTCCGGCCAATCAGAGTGTTGGTAGATGGCGCCCTTATACGGTTGCTCACTCTGGTGGCAAGGGCAGCGCTGCCAGGGTAATCCGTATCGATAGTGATGTGTACGCTGCTGCTAACCCCACGACGACGCGTTCACTTGCACCAGTTGTTGACATCGTGTGCGGCGCCAGCGGTACTCGCTGTGTGCCGCGCGTGTTGTTGCACACCATGCCGAGTTGACGGCTGCTGTGCGGCGGCCAATGACACGCCCTTACTGTTTTGTTCAACATGAGTGAGCCGCACTCCGAAAGCATTGCACGATTAGAAACCATGGTAAAAAAAAAAAAAAAAAAAAAAAAAAAAAGCCTACTTCAGCAGACATGAACACAAATGTGAACATTGTTTCCCAAGTGATGGTGGCCCCAATCAAATTCTACACTGAAATACAGGGGATGGACAAGATATCAAAAATGCAAATGAACACAGCTGTAGCTGTGACTTTGTTAAAATCTCACACCTATGTGGATCTCGGATCACCGGCATTTTCCCTCATCTCGTGTCAGTTGGTCAGTTATAACAAACAACAGGTAATGGGACAGTTTTCTACTTCTGTAGTAAAAAAAGCAGTTGTTCCGCCTTTGATCTTTCTAGTAGTGGATGATGCCAACACTAAAAACTTATTTGGGTGACACATTCAAAATTTTTGGGTTCTTTATTTCTAATGAAATGCATCTGGTACTGGATCAGGTTCCATACCAACAACTGGACAAGCTCTGTTCAGAATATTCCTCCCTGTTTTTAGAAAGTTTAGGATGTGCTGCCAATTCCAAGGCTCACTTACAGTGAAACCTACGATGCACCCCCATTTTTTTCCATGCCCACCCAGTCCAATAGCTTTACAGGAGCAAGTTATATTGGAACTAGATCAACTTATGTCTTTGGGTGTTATCACACCTGTCTCCTCTAGTGACTGGTCTGATACATCAGTAACATCCAAAAAACCTAATGGCAATATTCAGCTCCGGTGTGATTTTAAAGTGTCTGTAAATTCACAATCTATTATTGGTACCTATCCCTTACCCCATTAGGATGAACTCTTAGCACAGTTTTCTGTGGATATTTTTCCAAGATAGACCTGTCTGAAGCCTGCTTGCAACTGCATCTGGATGATGATTCCAAATGTGTCCCTGTAGTGAATACCCCCTTTGGGTTACATCAATACCAGCACCTGCCACTCAATGTGGCTAGCGCTTCTGCCATTTTCCAACAATTTCTGAAGCAACTCACAGTCCCATGCTGGTGTGCATTAACTACTTGGATGATATTTTGGTCTCAGGTTCCTCAACAGGTGAGTAGTGCTTTTACCCTATTAAGGTCAAAATTACACTCGGCACCTTGCTTGGTTACCTTCCAACCAGGCCAACACCTTGTTTTGGCTACAGATGCCTCCCAGCATGGCCTTGGGGCCCTTCTTGTACACAAATATGTGATGGTTCCAAATGCCCCATTGCGTCCACATCTGCAGATAGTAAAATAAAGCAGCTCTTGCTATTATGTATGCACTCAAAATTTTTCATATTTTCTTATGTGGGTCTAAGTTTCATTTGATTGCACTCAAAAATTTTCATATTTTCTTATGTGGGTCTAAATTTCATTTTATTGTGGATCATATATCTCTGGTTCCTCTTTTCAATCCTTCAGCATCTTTGGTGGACAAAGCACCCCATTGCCTGCAACATTGGGCACTGATTTTAACCCACAGCACAACATACTAATGTGGATGTTCTTTCTCAATTCTTGACTGGCCCTAATATAGCATTTGATCAGAATGAACTCTTGCATTTCCATTTAGATGTCAAAGTCCAAAGCACCGTAGATGATTTTCCCATTACCAGTTCTCAGATTTCGGCAGCTGGCACGGCCGATTCTGTCATATGTCAGGTTGTTCAATTTCCCCACCACAGCTGTCCAGATACCATGAGGTCAAGTGTCAGATCTTTTGTGTAATTATTATGCTCTCCACCACTGCCTCTCCCAGCTATTGATGCTGTGTTACTGTTGGCTACTGAAGAGTTGGTGCATAGGGTTGTGATCTCCATCTGGCCCATTGGGGTGTTTCTCATACAAAATTGCTGGCCCACTGCCCAATGTTTTGGCCAGGTATTAACAACAAGATCAGGTGCATTATAATAGCCATCAAGAAGCAACACAGGACTCTCTTTCCCCTCAGTCCCCCACCCAGTGCCCCTGGGAAGGTATTCATGGTTAATTTGTGGGTTCGTTCCTCAATTCCTTTTCACCTGTGGTAGTTGATGTTTTCTCCAAATTTCCCTATGTGGTTCATTGTCCATCCACATCAATGGCAGTTATGGTCAATGCCCTCTAAAAGGACTGTCATATAAGCTTGTGATAGACAACAGCCGACAGTTTGTGTCTTAAAACTTCTGAAGATTTTTGTAGAAAGAGTGCCATCTGGCATGTTACGGCCCCTGTTTTTCATCCTCAGTCCAACAAAGAGGTGAGGTGGCTGGTCCATAAATACAAAACCAAGATGAAAAAAATATATCACTCAATGTTCTTCCAAGGAAGCTCTCGACAGGTTCTCGAGCTCATATGACTTCTACCAGTTCGTGACCTTAGCCTGGGAGAGCACAGCACCTGCTCCAGAAGTTGTCACCTACAGATGAAGACATGGACATCTCTACACAGTGAACACATTTCCCCGGGGAGAAACGAGAGTTGTAGCCCTATAGTGTGAGTGCGCATAATCAAACAGCCATCCAGCCTGAAGTGGTCACCACACAACCTGGACCATCAGCCTAGCAAGTCGGGCCCTTGACTTCACTTATATTTACTTACTTATTGTATGATTATCTATGAGTCTGTACAGGTATACTGATGTGTTCTACGGTTATGATACTTTGCACGGTTCTATACTTCATTCACTGTCATTATGAATCTCTTCATGTGGCAGCAGAATAAAACTTGCTTGGTGTTACTTTTGATATTTTGTCTGTACAACATTGTGCAAGAATAAGCTTTTGAACATTCAGAGAAAGTTTCTGACAATGGTGATTGGAATACAATTTCCGAAACACAGAAAATGGGAGGGATAAAATACAAGGAATGAACAGTTATTTACACCTTGTACAGACACCAGACTGTAGTTATAAGAGTTGAACGGCATGAAATGGAAGTAATAGTTGAGAAGACAGTGAGACAGTATCGTAGCTTCTCCCTGATGTTGTTCAGCATGTAAGCTGCCCAAACAGGGAAGGTAACATAGGAAAATTTGGAGGGAATTGAAGCTCATGGTGTTTGTCAGCTACATTTTAATTCTGTCAGGGACAGAAAAAAATTTACAAAAGCTGCTGAATGCAAAGGATACTGTCTCGAAAAGAGATTATAGCCAAAATATCAATAAAAATGAAATGAGGGTAATGGAAAGCAGTCAAATTAAATCAGTGATGCTGAGGGAATTAGATTAGATAATAGCAGGCAAGTTTTTCTATTAGGGAAAAAGATTCCTGATAATTCAAAATTGTTAAGTCAGAAAAATCATTAGATGAACGTCGGCCGAAGAACCCGAGACAGAAGCCAATAGGCAGTTTGTTACCTGATAATTGTCAAATTAGACAGGATATAAACTGCTATCTGGCGATAGGGAGAAAAGCATTTATGAAAAAGAGGAATTTGTTATCAGCTAATATAAATTTAAGTGTCAGGAAATATTCCCTAAAAGTGTAAGGAGTGTAGTCTTGCATGAAATTTGTGGTACAACTTGGCTAAAAGAAGGACTCAGTTGACAGGACACATCCACAAGGATTAAGAAATCAACAATTTGGTAGTGGAAAGTTGTTTGTGGGGTAAAAATGATACAGGCAGTCCATGGATTCGATACAGTAAACAAGATCAAATAGATTTAAGTTGCAGTAGCTTCGTAGAGCTGGAGTGTCTTGCATGGAATACACTAGGATGTAAAGACGTATCAAATCAGTCTTCTGAATCAAGAACACAACAACTACAACTTCAGAATTATACAGGGCGTTCAAGTCAACAGTGTTAGAAGATTTTTTGTATTTTTTTTTTTCAAATCTACATATGTTGCAATAATAATAAATGATTCATAAAAAAAGGAAAGTTCTTGCAGAAATGAACTGTCGATAGGCACACACAAAAGAAGGAAAAGTTACTAGCTAAAGAGCTATCCTGGAGGAGCTAAAGTAAAACACACACACACACACACACACACACACACACACACATGGGAAATGTAAAGACGTATCAAATCAGTCTTCTGAATCAAGAACACAACAACTACAACTTCAGAATTATACAGGGCGTTCAAGTCAACAGTGTTAGAAGATTTTTTGTATTTTTTTTTTTTCAAATCTACATATGTTGCAATAATAATAAATGATTCATAAAAAAAGGAAAGTTCTTGCAGAAATGAACTGTCGATAGGCACACACAAAAGAAGGAAAAGTTACTAGCTAAAGAGCTATCCTGGAGGAGCTAAAGTAAAACACACACACACACACCTACGTTCCTACATGGTGACCGCATGACTAACATTGCTATTTCTTGGCAAGTGGACTATTTCTAGTGGAGGTAGTGTGGTGGGGTGGGTAGAGGGAGAAGGAGAGGGACTAGGGGGGAAGAGGGTGGCTAGTGCCTCAGAGGAGGGAGTTTGGTTTGCCAGCCAGGAACGTGGGAGGGAGATGTGGCAGGTAAATTTGTAGCAGCTGGAGGGAAGCAGCACATAGTGAAGGAGACGTGGGGACGTGAATTGGAAGGGGTTGACAGGACGGAGGAAGAGAGGCAATTGGCTGGAGGGTGCAGGACCAGTGGGTTACCTGTAACTGAGGTTACGACAATTACAGGAGTAGATGTGTTGCAAGGATAACTCCCATATGTGTAATCAAGAGAAGCTGGTGGTGGAAGGAAAGGTTGTGACGCAGCCACTGAAATTGGGCACATTATGCTCAGCTGCATGTTGTGCCACCAGCTGATCAACTTTGTTCATGACAGAAGTTTGGCAGTGGCCACTCATCCTTGTGGACAGCTGGTTGGTAGGCATACCAGCATTAATGGCTTGCAGTGTTTGCAGCAGAGTTGGTATATTACATGGCTGCTTTCACAGATGGCCCAGCCTCTGATGGGATAGCATATGATCCCTGTGGCAAGTGGTCGGGCACGGAAGTGGCAGAGGGATGGACTAGCATGTCATGGAGGTTGGGTGGGTGACAGAACACCATTTTAGGAGGGGTGGGAAAGATGCTGGGTAGGGTGTCCCTCATTTCAAGACAAGATGAGGTAATTGAAGCCCCGGTGAAGGGTTTGACTCAGTTGTTCCAGGGAAGGATGATATTGGGTGATGATATCGGTGCTCCTACATAGATGATTTTTTTTTTTTTTTTTTTTTTTTGCGGGGGGGGGGGGGGGGGGAGGATTGGGGTGTGTGAGAGAATATGGTATGGGAAATGTATTTATGGACTTGGTTTCGGGGGTACTTCAGCACACTGGGCAAGGGAGTTCTCATCACTGCACATGTGACCCGCAGGTGGTTATGCTTTAAGAGAGGGATTCTTTTTTTTATGTTGAAGGGATAGCAGCTGTCAAAATGCAGGTATTGTTGGTGGTTTATGAGCTTAATGTGGACAGAGGTGTGGATGGAGTCATCAGAGGTCGACATCCAGAAAGGTGGCACATTGGGTAGAGAAGGACCAAGTAAAGTGCATGGGAGAAAAGGTGCTGAGGTTGTGAAGGCATGTGGATAGGGTATCTTGGTCCCGAGTCCAGATCATGAAGACATTATCAATGAAACTGAACCAGAATAGGGGATGGGAGGTTAGGGAGGCTAGGAAGGTTTCCTCTAGATGACCCATAAACAGGCCGACATAGGAGGGTGCCGTGCAGGTGTGCATCACAGTGCCACGGATTTGTTTCTAAACCTTCCCTTCAAAGTAAAAGTAGTTGTGGATCAGCATATAGTTGGTAAGATGTATAAGGAGCAAGGTGGTGGGGTCTGGGGTCTGAAGGATGTCAGGAGAAATAGTGCTGAATAGTGGCAAGACCACAGGCATGAAAGATGTTGATGTACAGGGAGGTGGCATCAATAGAGACAGGGATCTGGGAGATACCGGTAAAGGTGTGTGGGTGGTGGAAAGCTGGTAAAGGAAGAGGTTAGTATCTTTGATGTGGGAGGCTAGGTTTCAGACAACTGGTTGGAGGTGTCGTCAAGAAGAGCAGAAACAACTGTTTCCCCTTCCTCCATCCTATCACCCCTCCCCCCCTTTCTGCTCCCCCAATTCACATCCCCACATCACCTACAGTGTGTACCTCTTCCCACCGGCTGCAACACCTATATCTGATACCCCGCCCTCGCACATTCCTTGCAGAAAAAACAGCCTCCCTCCAAGCCGCCAGCCACCCACCGTCACTCCCTCTCCCTGCCTCCCTCTCCCTTCCACCTGACACTACCCCCACCACAACCAGTCCACCTGCTGCAATATAGCATTGGCACTGTCAGTCTAGCTGTCAACATGTAGGGACACAACTGGGTGTATGTGTGTGCACGTGAGAGATGTGTGGTTCTATGTACTCTAGCTCATCAAAGGATAACTCCGAAATCTAGCAAGTTTTTCTTCCTTAGTGCGTGCCTGTTGACAACTCTGCATTTCAATAAAAGATAAAGGCTGACATTTAACTGCATGGTAACGAAATACCTCACAAAATGTAATTCTATTATTTAGGAATGCTGCAATTATTCATAAATTCTGGGCTATCATGTGCGCAAATGTATTTTCTTGATACATGTAATGTTCCATCCCCTTCATGGGAAACTTTGTTGGGGGATGGAGGAGGTATTTCAGTTTTTGTAATTATATTCATCGATTACAGGAAAGCTTATGATTTAACAGACTGCAAAATCAACTTTCAAACCATGGAAGAATTTGGAATCGACTGAAAGACCCGGAAAATCATAGAACAGACACTTAGAAGAACAACTTCCAAAATGAAATTCATGGGTGAGATATCAGAACCCTTTGAAATTAGAATGGGAGTATGGCGGGAGGACGGAATATCCCAATTCTTTTCAATATTGTTCTACAAAAGATCATCAGAGAATGGGATCCTCGTGTAAAAGTGTCCAAATTGGTATCAGAAAAGAAAAACACTGCACTAAAGTAAAATGCCTTGGCTTCGCAGATGATATTGCGATTATTACAAACAACAGCGCAAAGTGATACACGCAGTAGAAAAACTACGTGAAACTGCATAGAAAACTGGATTGCAAATTTCATATGAAAGAAACCAGTATACGGAAAAAACAGCCAGAAAATAAGTCCCCACTAATCATGAAACTTAGCAACATCACACAAGTCAGCCACTTTAACCCTTTGTGCATCACATTTAGAAAAAAATTGGGGAAAACTTTTTTGCGATGAACATTTACTGTATATTTTGCACATATGCCATAGCCATTGCAAAAGTTCTTTTGAAGCTATTGGTGAATAAATAAAATAATGATTCCAAATGGCATCATTGTCACAGAAGTTCACCATAAGTATTACTTAGGTGTAAAGTAGTCAGTATAAATACATAAACTAATTACTTATTTATTTTATTACTAATTATTTTTGTTAAGGAATAAAACAGAATGTTTATTTGAACCTTTCATTTTTTTTAACACAAAACCATGCTACAAAATTGATTTTTTACTGATTTATATACAATGAAAATTTCTGAAACAGTTGTTTTGTCTGTTAAAACACAACGCAACATTGGACTTGGAGCATTTAACTCTTTAATATGTCTTTATACAAAGTCTGCAACTTGATTTTGATTCTAAATGCTCTGGCCAGTGTCCTATTTGGTCAAAGCGCATGTCAGCGACTGGGCAAATTGCCTTAGGCTTTCTTTTGGGAGCAGATAGACTTGGAGAGTCTGCGGCTGGACGGACCCTCTTTCTTGCAGGTGTACCAATTCCTTACTTCAGCAAGGTACTTGCTATTTCTGCTGGCAGTATATTTCTCATTTTTCTGAGCACAATGTCACCTGTAAAACAGCCAAGCGTTCACACAAGCCATGTCTATTGTGACCTCCCCTTTTCTCTTTGCTCCGTTTCTTTTGCTGATCTTTCCTCTTCTTTCTTCCTTCTTCATACCACGACTATATCTCAGGGTTTCCAATGCAGAAATGTAGTGAGAAGGGGGGCACATGTGTGTGGTAGTTCACGATATCGTAGTGCTGTGAGGGAGCGTCACTCGTGCCTCTGGTTTGAGATTACTGATGGCTGAAGTACGAACATTTCTCAAATGAAAGACAGGTACATGCTCTCTTTTCTTTTAAAACTATAAATAGTAGCATAGCTAGTACTATCTATCATTCTACTAAACTGAATGAGCGCGACATCATTGATGAAATTTCAACCTCGAAAGAAGTTTACTAATACCAATTTACTGAAATAAATAATAATTAAAAAAGAACTCAACCAATCAAGAAGTCACTCACAAATAGAGTAATTAGTTTCTGTTGTGTTTGTAGTGGGCATTGATACTTGAAAGATCGTTCAGTAATTCTATCACTGTCCGTTTATGAGTTGCTAAGCAATGTATCAACAAGCTGACTGACTATGCAATGATTAATATTTGTCGTGTCCCTACAGTAAATCGCTTCTCGCTTGCTTTAAGCATCAAGATGATTACTATGCTGCTCATATATCTTTGATAGTTACTATTAAGCTAATGTCCATAAATTGTGGTTAATGTTACTGAATCACACACGCAATGATAACACCCGATCTCCAGCCACGTATCTTGAACTCAGTGCTGATATTTGAGAATTCACGCGTGATTTATTTGCACCACAGTCAGGCCATGGTTCGCTAGAATAATTTTTAAATCAACTGCGGGTTGTAAATTAACATTTCTATGCCCATTCATGAAAGTTACAGCAGATCCGCACTTGACGACTACATGAGCAACACGGAAGTTTTTTTTTTTTACAAAGAGAAAACATATCATGCGTAATGCAACAAGGTCATTTGTTATGTCAAAACATATTTATATCTATCTCATTAAAACTCATTACCTATTAAATGTTGTACATAATTAAATTCTTTACTCTGTAAATAATCAATAAAATTTAGAAATGAATGACATGTATATAAAAAAAAAAAAACTCAAGTTGATATGACATCATGGGTCACTACTGGCTTCAACTCCCCTACACTCATGTGATGCGAAGTAGATCCGACTATATAGGACATACTCATGTAATGTTACACAACGAAATGGAAAATAATTCTCAGGTAGTACCTCTTGCTTTTTATGTTTATTCTGTATATCTGGACCAACATATCATGGAGGTCCACTCCTCCCATGTGCATATTATACTCCTCCACAATGTTGGGATGTGGAATGTCTATATACGATCTGTTTTTTTATTTTTTTTTACTCCAATGTTCCATATTTTCAACAGGTTCCTTGCCTTTACAAGTAGAAATCAGGTGGACAGCTTTATTGTCATACCATTTCAAAATTACAATTTTGTTATTTTCATCTACACGGTAATCAGAGGATCCTCTGCCTTCTTTTTTCATCTCTGCATCACTTTCCAGACGGCATCCACCCAATCTGTTTTTTCTGATGGTTCCCACAACATATATTCCTTCATTTCTAAGCTTTACTGGTAGGCTGAGGGAAGTAAACAAGTTGTTCATAAAGAGTGAAATTGGCGTGCCTAGGCAAGTTCTCAATCAGCCGAATCACTACATTTCCACTCATTCCTAACTCAGGATTACTTGCAGTGTTTGTTCCATTCCCAACATACATTTCAAAACCATAAATGAAGCCACTTACACCAGTTTGGGCAAATACTTTTATGTCCCATTTGTGTGGCTTTGATTTTATATACTAGTGCAGAGACGTATGTGATTTTAGCGGAATAATAAGTTCATCAATACTGTTGTATTCTTCAACTTCGGTTTTTAGAAAATTGTTCTTTAGTTGATCTAAAAATGGCCTGACCTCAAACAACTTGTCATGATGAGGGTCATTCCTGGGTAACATATCTGCATTGTCATTCACATGCAAATACCTCCTCAACTTGTAAAATCGATGGAGTGGCATCATGTCAGCTATCTGAGTATACCTTGTCTCATTTGCCCAATACATCTTGTAACTCGGCACACTCACAATACCTCTTAGTAAATGAATGCCCATGAACTGTCTTATTTCATTGGCACTTGTGTTTATACTTTGTCCTAACACTTGAGTAGAGTATAGATTTGTCTGTGTAACTAAATTGCCAATTATAGTCTCATCAATAAAACTTTCAAAATATTGGAGGGGAGAAGGTTTTTCACTTGGTGGATCCAAAAATTGCACAGCACACTGAACATCCATAGCCTGCAGATCCTTGCATATCCACGTATAGTTTAGGCAATTTGCATTTCCCGCTCCTAAAGTTTCAAGCCATACCAATAGGGGAGTTTCATCATAAGTAAGAGCTTCTTCTAAACTGTCCAGTTCAGGTTCTGTCTGCAGAGGCAATACTTGCTGTAATATTTATTTATTTATTTAGCATCCAATAGATCACACATGTGATATAAGATTTGTCATTTGATCACACGTAACACATAACAACGTATACACATAATAAATGGACAAACATATACAAACAGCAAAACAAATTACATACACATAGTACATAAGTAGTGTACAAGAACTTATTACACAAAAACAAAAGTACGTACTCATGATAAACAATTATAAATCATGAACTACGCCTTATACACAAAACATATTATGGATATTTAACAGATTTTTCATAAGTACCATAATTGCGAAGTTGAAAACGTAATTAAATTAGTTTGAATTTTTAAAAAATAAGTACAGGTTTCAATCCACAGTCTGAGACAGGTATTCATTTACACTGTAGTAGCATTTTCCCATCAAGTATTTTTTTACTTCATGCTTGAAATTATTTTTGCCTTTCAATTCTTTAACTTGAAATGGAAGTGCATTTAAAAGCTTTATTCCTAAGTGGCTAACATGTTTCTGACTTCTAGTTTTTGCTACATAGGGAATGTGTAAGTCTTTACAATGCCTTGTATTGTGATCATGGTAGCTTGAGTTGGTTTGGAGATTGCAGTTATTTTCACTGATCATTTCCAGGCATATAAAAATGTACAGGGTGAGTCACTTAACATTACCGCTGGATATATTTCGTAAACCACGTCAAATACTGACGAATCGATTCCACAGACCGAACGTGAGGAGAGGGGCTCGTGTAATTGGTTAATACAAACCATAAAAAAATGCACGGAAGTATGTTTTTTAACACGAACCTATGTTTTTTTAAATGGAACCCCGTTAGTTTTGTTAGCACATCTTAACATACAAACAAATACGTAATCAGTGCCATTTGTTGCATTGTAAAATGTTAATCATATCCGGAGATATTGTAACATAAAGTTGACGCTTGAGTACCACTCCTCCGCTGTTCGATCATGTGTATCGGAGAGCACTGAATTACGTAGGGATCCAAAGGGAACGGTGATGGACCTTAGGTACAGAAGAGACTGGAACAGCACATTACGTCCACATGCTAACACCTTTTTATTGGTCTTTGTCACTGACGCACATGTACATTACCATGAGGGGTGAGGTACACATACACACGTGGTTTCCATTTTCAATTATGGAGTTGAATAGAGTGTGTCCCGACATGTCAGGCCAATAGATGTTCAATGTGGGGGCCATCATCTGCTGCACACAATTGCAATCTCTGGCGTAATGAATGTCGTACATGCCGCAGTACATCTGGTGTAATGTAGCCGCAGGCTGCCACAATACGTTGTTTCATAACCTCTGGGGTTGTAGGCACATCATGGTACACATTCTCCTTTAACGTACCCCACAGAAAGAAGTCCAGAGGTGTAAGATCAGAAGAACAGGCTGGCCAAGTTATGCGTCCTCCACATCCTATGAAACACCCGTCAAACATCCTGTCAAGGGTCAGCCTAGTGTTAATTGCAGAATGTGCAATGATTATTTCAGATGCAGCATATGCAGCTGAAACAATGGTAATTAGCAGTCACTCCAAAATTAGGGAAATAGAAAAACAGGAATGAAAAATTCTTAGAAAGATTTACAGAGCAATCAACAAAAATCACATCTGGATGAAGAGACCTCAGAACAAACTCTATCAAAAGACCAACACAATAACCAAAGAAAACATGAAACGCCGAACAAAGTAAGTTCTCCACACACATCTACAGGATAGAGAACACCAGAACAGCAAAGAAACTACTTGACATCTATAACAAAGGGTGAATTCAGCACAGAGTGGCTAAAAGAGGTCCAGAGGGACATGCAACAGATCAACATAGAAAATCTCGAAGACCGCAATGACTGCCGGAGTAAAATCGGGAATGTCAAGTTCAAGCAAAGAACAATGCAACAACCTGGTAAAAAGTGGAAAGACGAACAGAAGAAACAACATTCTGAAAGGATGAAGAGTTTCTGGAAGAGGAAGAGGGAAAACACATAAAAATAAAATCATGAATTAAAGTTCAATTGCTCACCTAAAGGGGAATAATTAATTAAATAAATAATATGAATTATTATGGCCTAGCACAAAAATGAAAATGGTTTCTCTTAGTTCTAACTTTGCATGATACGGCAGACGTATGAACTATTTTATGTCATGAAAAAATGGAAGTATTATAAAATGTTTTAAACAGTTTTTCAATTAACTCAATTCAAAAACATCAATGAAGTAGTTTTTATTTATGTTATGAAAGAGTCATTACTTATTAAGGAGATTCCTTTTTTCTATAGCTTTGATGTAGGGAAAAACATTATATTCAGATCACTTCTTTGTGGAAAGAGCAATGTGTTATGTCAGTATGCTGGGATTTTATCGGTGTGGAATTAACTGAATTCCAAACACTTACATTAGCAAATACAGCAAACTTCACTCATTCGGCCCTCAATAATCTGAATTGCCAATTCATCGAGATCTTTTTTCTACTATTTTAAGCTAAGTATTTGCAAGTACAGTAAAGTGCAAAAATTGATGACATCAATCATAAAATTTAAATTTAGCAAACTGCTGCACATGGGTCCCGGCAAGATGTCAGTTAAGAAGTTGGTATAAGATGCTTTGAGACAGGTCTCAGACACGGGGGGCTCTCTCAGGTGTTCTGTTCAATGTCATTTTAGCACAAGGAATAAGGGAATGTCAGCAATACAAGTGGGCTACAGTGCAGATGGATGGTAATTTCACTTTTCTTGCATATGCAGATGATAGTACTGCTAAGTGAATCAATCCATGAGTTGAAAGAAATATACCATAAAATGGACAACTAAATACAGGAGGCTGGAGTAGAAGTGACTCAAAACAAAACAGAGTTCATGCAATTAGGAAGCAGACAAGAGCAGCAAGAATTTTTTTCAGATATAAGTCATGAGGTTCAAGAGGGTTCATCAGTTCAAATACTTGGGATCATGGTTTACCAGCAATAACAGCATAGAAATGGGAAACAAGGATAGAACAGCAGTGGGAATAAAGTGCATGTAGTCCCTCAGGGGAACACTCAGCTCAAAATCAATATCAGTGAATACTGAGAATATCTAACACAGTGATACGCCCAGCAGCCATGTAGAGTTCAGAAACCTGGAGTATGACTAGGCAACAAAAGGAAAAACTATTAATATCTGAAAGAAGAGTAATGAGAAAGATTTCGGGGCCCATCTTAGATAAAGGAGAATGGAGAAGGAGGAATGAGGAAATCTACCTCTTGATGCAAAAACGAACAATCCTACAGAAGCTGAAAAGCAAAAGAATCCAATGGGTGATCCATGCAGCCCGTATGCCAGAAGGAAGAGAGATGAATAAAGCACTTGAGGGGGAACCAAACAAAAGACACTCCATAGGACGACAGAGGCAATACTGGATGGACAGCCTGCTGAAGTATGTGGCAGCCCTGGGGATAGAAGGCATCTGGAGGAAATGAACACAAAACTGAAAGGAATGGAGGCAGTTTGTGGAATCAGTACATGGTCTGCAGGGCCTGTGACAGGTGGACATATGCGATATTAAAATGTAAATAATTTAAAAGTGCCGTGTCCTAAATTCACTCATTCTGCTCGAACATCCTATTCTCTGCAATCTCTCCCTTTCTCTGGTGTGTCACCCCCTCCATGTCACCACATGTTGTGTGTCAATGTGTGCCACCATCCCAAATCTGACACACACACACACACACACACACACACACACACACACACACACACACACCTGCTTCCTCCCTGCGAGCCATCAGTCATCCCTCCCAAGCTGCCCTCCCACTCCCTGCCTTTTTTCTCCCCTCACTCACTTGAGCTGGCACAATGTAGTCATAGGTGTGTGTGTGTGTGTGTGTGTGTGTGTGTGTGTGTGTGTGTTTAAGAGGGGAGGGGAAGGGGAGGGGGAGGGGGAGGGGGAGGGGGGGGAGGAAAGGGCGTGCTCATTGGGTGTTTTGTGTACTCACACAAAACAGGATTTGTTCTAAAGCTACCAAAGTTTTTAGTCTTTGTCATGTGCCTGTCAACAACTCAACTGGTACAGCAGCTAAGAGGAGCTGAGAAATAAAACATAAGTATGGATTAATGTGTCCAGCTGGGGAAGAGTAACAGAATGAAGTTGAACCAAATCAGGTGATGCTGGGAGAATTACAACGTAAAGTGAGATACTGAAAATAGTAGAAAAGTTCTGCAATTTTGGAGTATAACAACCAACAACTGTAGAAGTATAGAGGATACAAACATTTTTTTTCTGAAAGAATTTGTCTAGAGTTTAGCTTTGTACCGAAGTGAGATGTGAAAGATACACAATACCATCCAGAAACGAAAATAAGCTTTTGAAATGTGTTGCTACAAAAGAATGCTGAAGATTAAAGAGAAGGTTGGATAACTAATGAAGAGATAATGAATAAAATTGTGGAGAGAAGAAATTTATAGCAAAACTTATCTGCTCATAGGCTACAATCTGAGGCACCAAGGGCAATGAAGCACTTCACAATAACCTATCCTAGCAAGCCTCTTCATATCAGCACAACCACTGAAAGCTTCATTCATTTGAACCTGCTTACCACATTCTCAGTTAGGTCTCCCTCTGCAATATTTTCCACTGACACTTCCTTCCACCAGCAAATTAACTATTCTTTGACATCTTAGAATGTGTCCTACTGACTAATTTCTCCTTTTAGTCAAGCAATGTTTTAGATACAACCCCCCCCCCCCCTCCCCACTTCATTTGATTCAGTACATCCTCACTATTTATTTAATCTACCCATATGCCACAAAATTGCTGCCTTCAATGCTGGTGCAAAGTTAACATCACCAATTGATACAGCCTCTCAAAATTATCTGATATGATGCATACTGTCTCAAAAAATTATTGCAACCACCTCTTCATGAATTTTGACTGATCTCAGGTAGATGTGGTCTTTCACTAAAGTCAACACAAGGAAGTCTAGTGAAGTAATCTAGAAGGCCACTCTTACGGACCACCACACCTGACCCACCTGTATTCAAATACTTGGTTTGAATGTCATCAGGCCGCTATACTGGTACGTGATGGAACACTGTCCTGTTGCAACAACATCCTTTGAGGTCTGTGGAGAGTGTAATGTATTTGCAAAAGTTTGGTAGTGTTAGTGGACATGATTCTCATGTAGTAAACAACACGATACCATGTGTATTTTTTCGTACTTACATTAATTTACTAAGAAAAAATACTTCATTTCACCATGCTGAGCTATAATTAAATGACTTCTGCATTATTTAATTTTGTTTGTGCTGATATCAGTTTTATACCATTTTACTGTTTGTTAATAGTTGCTTGTAAATAAAAGACACTCATTGTGTAAATAGTTTAGGTGAAAACTTATAAGAATAAGAAAAATATTATTTGTGATTCAGTTGCACAGTGCAGTAAAGAATGACCTACAATACATGTGAAAATGTTAACAATAATTATAGACTGAATTCAGTTATGAAATTACTAATTTAAAATACAATGCTAGTATTTGTCAACTGTTTTGTAATTTATTATTTATTCTTCTAAGTTCTTCAAATGTTGTACTTCCAAGCATTAAGATTAAGATTTGACCAAACAAAAACACCACTGGAAGTTGATTACTCTTTGTAAATTGACAACTTTTATTGTGGTTAAGATTACTAACAACAGAATATTGCTCTGTATTATTAAAAATTTCATTATCAGCCCACACACTTGTAACTGATGTACAAATTTGGTCAGGTAGCATTCATGAACAGCATGTGACAGGGCATTACACTGCTTTTTGTTGAAACGAATGAAACAAGCTAACTGAGAAGATATGTGTGTCCATGTTTTGCCACGAAAAATATATACATAAATAAACAGAAATTATTAGAAAATGTGTGTCAGCTTATTGAATAACAACTACAATGTTGGACTTCTGTATCCTGCATCCAAGTTGAGTACAATATATATTATTATTGTTCTAACAATAGTGATGTGATGGTACATTTGAGTTATGTTACCAAGAAAAATCATGTGAAAGTTAAATTTTGTGTACAAACAAAAATGGGTTACTTCAGAAGAGGAACATTTTCTAACACTATAGGAAATTCCACTTGCAAAACTGTCAATAATTCTGTCCATTTATTCAAGGAGGTGGAAAGAAAGGTTACATTAAGGTGTCACTGACAATTTCAGCCAAGACATTTCTCAAAAATACTTTCCTAGTGACCTTTTTCCTGAATTTGATAAGGGTTTTCATTTTGATAAGGATTTTAATATGTATATTGATGACAGTTTTGGACATTAAATACTGCTTCCACAAAAAAAATAGTGTCACCCATAAACAAGATGACATAGGAAATATCAACATTATTGAACACTGATGCTGCCCTCAGGCTCAGGCACAAAAATTGGCTTGCCACAGATAATATTCTACTTTCTCATCTTGAAGTGTCTGCATGACAAGGATATAAACTATTTTCCTATGCAATGTTTCAAACAAACTACTGAGTAACATCGAGTTTGTGAGCTGTTGCTTTGATGCTGATTGAAAGTACTGTTTTGAAATACTGGAGTTCTGTAGGTCCTCTCTGCATTTCTCAAAAATACTTTCCTAGTGACCTTTTTCCTGAATTTGATAAGGGTTTTCATTTTGATAAGGATTTTAATATGTATATTGATGACAGTTTTGGACATTAAATACTGCTTCCACAAAAAAAATAGTGTCATCCATAAACAAGATGACATAGGGAATATCAACATTATTGAACACTGATGCTGCCCTCAGGCTCAGGCACAAAAATTGGCTTGCCACAGATAATATTCTACTTTCCCATCTTGAAGTGTCTGCATGACAAGGATATAAACCATTTTCCTATGCAATGTTTCAAACAAGCTACTGAGTAACATCGAGTTTGTGAGCTGTTGCTTTGATGCTGATTGAAAGTACTGTTTTGAAATACTGGAGTTCTGTAGGTCCTCTCTGCATACTGGTAGCTTGTCATCTCCAACCACTAGATGTTACTGTGAGTTTACTGTTAGTAAATCATGTTATCTGTGAAATGTAATTTTATTGTACAAAAACATTTCATGACTATATTTTGTGTTGATGTGCAGTTAGTTTTGATACATCCATTCTCATCTGTTGTGGAAATGCATGGACGAAAACAATAAGCATTTTGTGGAACTCCACTCACAAGCTACACTTTTTCATTTCATTAAACACAGTGTTTAAGTTGCTGATGTGTGTAGTTACCACTGATGTTCATTTGTTTCCATATCAGTTTGGAGCGACATTTGAAGTTATTTACTTTCTCTCTCCACATGTAAGTGTGTGTGTGTGTGTGTGTGTGTGTGTGTGTGTGTGTGTGTGTGTGTGCGCGCGCGTGCGTGTTTTGTGGGGATGTTTTTATCTGGTTGGGTCATGTATGTTTAATGTGTTAAATAGTGTGCCCCCACATAGTCTAGAATAGTCATTTATCACCTGCTTTTTTTTTTCTAATGCCTTCTAAATGTGGAAAGTTTCTTCTACTGTACATTTATAGAAGGAGCTATGACTGATAAAGCAAAAAAATAAACAAAAAAGTTTATCAAACTTAATTCTCAATATGCCATCATCAGTGTTATTTTGTGGGTGCCACCAGGTTTCAAAATTTGCTGAGGTTTCTTCATTACATGTTCAGTTGTCAATTTTAGAGAGGCAGACAACAGTTTTGAAGTAGTGCTGTGCGCAAAAGTCAAAATTCTGGGGCCCAACTCTGTTTTCACACACATTTTCTATCTGCCAGGAAGTTTGTATCAAATTTCTTCTTCAGTTATTCAATTACCCAACAATGAATGAATAATGATGATGCAACACTGAAACTGGATGACAGAATTCCCTTCCACAGTCTCGTGTTAGATGGGCATCTATGTCTTGGAAACATCAGATTGATATTTTATGCCAAAAATTAGGAAAATCTGTTAATGCAATATGAACAATGTCAAAACTTCCGAATTATGACCAAAGGAGAAAGGTGTTTTGCACATTTGCAACTTAGGTCAGGGAGTGTGCAGCAGCCAAGCATATAAACAGAGCATTTATCCTCCAAAAAATGGCAGTTGGAATTCCACGCAGTCATCCCAGATATATGGATTCATTTCGTTCACCCAAATTTACTAACACTGCAGGTGTAACAATGTTATGTGACGTCACTCAGGTGCAAACAGGAAGAGAACAGAACATTGACAACTTTGGGCATCCTTTTTATTTTTCAGGATTTAGATTGTTGTGACAGGTAATCTTATAGCATAGAACAAGGTGTAGGTTAGGTTTAAAGGTGACAATTTGGTTTTGAATAGGTGAAGCCAACAAAATTGAATACGAAATCTTAGTTGAGGTGGAACACTGATTTGTAGTATAGCCCAAGGCGTAGGTTATGTTGAAAGCTGATAGTATGATTGCAAGTGGACAGAGAAGTGACAAAGGCTTCAGTTAACCCATTCTTGTAAAGTGTGGCATGGCGGGTTATAAGTTGTGTTGCGTAATGGTCTGACCAGTGCCTTCTGTCGTACTGTGCACTACAAAATGTTCCACCTACCTCAGTACGGCGTCTGGTCACCAGCCCGATTCTCTGCATACGTAAAGATCGTCAATACTTACATTTGCAAAGTGCGCCTAAACTCTGGTAGCAAGCTATCCTGTAATATCTTATAGAAAAAAATGTCAAAATTCCATAAAAAATTCTTTGTTTCTTTACGTTCAAAATTAAAGAACTTGCCATCAGCTCGTATTTATTTAAATGACTAATATCAATGTCCCCCCCCCCCCCCCATCCCCATGAACCATGGACCTTGCCGTTGGTGGCGAGGCTTGCGTGCCTCAGCGATACAGATAGCTGTACCGTAGGTGCAACCACAACAGCAGGGTATCTGTTGAGAGGCCAGACAAATGTGTGGTTCCTGAAGAGGGGCAGCAGCTTTTTCAGTAGTTGCAGGGGCAACAGCCTGGATGATTGACTGATCTGGCCTTGTAACACTAACCAAAACGGCCTTGCTGTGCTGGTACTGCGAACGGCTGAAAGCAAGGGGAAACTAAAGCCGTAATTTTTCCTGAGGGCATGCAGCTTTACTGTATGGTTAAATGATTATGGCGTCCTCTTGGGTAAAATATTCTGGAGGTAAAATAGTCCCTCATTCAGATCTCCGGGCAGGGACTACTCAGGAGGATGTCGTTATCAGGAGAAAGAAAACTGGCGTTCTACGGATGGGAGTGTGGAATGTCAGATCCCTTAACCGGGCAAGCAGGTTAGAAAATTTAAAAAGGGAAATGGATAGGTTAAAGTCAGATATAGTGTGAATTAGTGAAGTTCGGTGGCAGGAGGAACAAGACTTCTAGTCAGGTGAATACAGTGTTATAAATACAAAATCAAATAGGGGTAATGCAGGAGTAGGTTTAATAATGAATAGGAAAATAGGAATGTGGGTAAGCTACTACAAACAGCACAGTGAACGCATTATTGTGGCCAAGATAGATACGAGGCCCACTACTACCACAGTAGTACAAGTTCGTATGCCGACTAGCTCCAAAGATGATGAAGAGATCGATGAAATGTATGATGAGATAAAAGAAATTATTCATATAGTGAAGGGAGACAAAAATTTAATAGTCACGGGTGACTGGAATTCGATAGTAAGGAAAGGGAGAGAAGGAAACGTAAGAGGTGAATATGGAATGGGGGTAAGCAATGAAAGAAAAGGCCACCTGGTAGAGTTTTGCACAGAGCATAACTTAATCATAGCTAACACTTGGTCCAAGAATCATAAAAAAGGTTGAATACATGGAAGAATCCTGGAGATACTGAAAGGTTTCAGATAGATTATATAATGGTAAGACAGAGATTTAGGAACCAGGTTTTAAATTGTAAGACATTTCCAGGGGCAGATGTGGACTCTGACCACAATCTATTGGTTATGAAACATAGATTAAAACTGAAGAAACTGTAAAAAGGTGGGAATTCAAGGAGATGGGACCTGGATAAACAGACTGAACCAGAGTTTGTAGAAAGTTTCAGGGAGAGCATTAGGCAACGATTGACAAGAATGGGGGAAAGAAATACAGTAGAAGAAGAATGGGTAGCTTTGAGAGATGAAATAGTGAAGGCAGCAGAGGATCAAGTAGGTAAAAAGACGAGGGCTAATAGAAATTCTTGGGTAACAGAAGAGATACTCAAATATTGATGAAAGGAGAAAATACAAAAATGCAGTAAACAAAGCAGGCAAAAAGGAATACAAACGTCTCAAAAATGAGATAGACAGGAATTGCAAAATGGCTAAGTAGGGATGGCTAGAGGACGAATGTAAGGATGTAGAGGCGTATATGACTAGGGGTAAGATGGATACTGCCTACAGGAAAATTAAAAGAGACCTTTGGATAAAAGAGAACCACTTGCATGAATATCAAGAGCTCAGATGGAAACCCAGTTCTAAACAAAGAAGGGAAAGCAGAAAGGTGGAAGGAGTATATAGAGGGTCTATACAAGGGCGATGTTCTTGAGGACAATATTATGGAAATGGAAGAGGATGCAGATGAAGATGAAATGGGAGATATGATACTGCGTGAAGAGTTTGACAGAGCACTGAAAGACCTAAGTTGAAACAAGGCCCCGGGAGTAGACAACATTCCATTAGAACTACTGATAACCTTGGGAGAGCTAGCCCTAACAAAACTCTATCATCTGGTGAGCAAGATGTATGAGACAGGTGAAATACCCTCAGACTTCAAGAATAATATAATAATTCCAATACCAAAGAAATCAGGTGTTGACAGACGTGAAAATTACCGAACTATCAGTTTAATAAGCCAAGGTTGCAAAATACTAAAACAAATTCTTTACAGACATATGGAAAAACTGGTAGAAGCTGACCGAGGCAATACTGACCCTATGAGTTATCTTAGAAAATAGATTAACGAAAGGCAAACCTACGTTTCTAGCATTTGTGGACTTACAGAAAGCTTTTGACAATGTTGACTGGAATACTCTCTTTCAAATTCTGAAGGTGGCAGGGGTGAAATATAAGGCTATTTACAATTTATACAGAAACCAGATGGGAGTTATAAGAGTCGAGGGGCATGAAAGGGAAGCAGTGGTCAGGAAGGGAGTGAGACAGGGTTGTAGCCTATCCCCGATGGTATTCAATCTGTATATTGAGCTAGCACTAAAGAAAACAAAAGAAAAATTTGGAGTAGGAATTAAAATTCACGGAGAAGAAATAAAAACTTCGAGGTTCGCCAATGACACTGTAATTCTGTTAGAGACAGCAAAGGACTTGGAAGAGCAGTTGAACAGAATGGACACTGCCTTGAAAGGAGGATATAAGATGAACATCAACAAAAGCAAAATGAGGATAATGGAATGTAGTTGAATTAAATCGGGTGATGCTGAGGGTATTAGATTAGGAAATGAGACGCTTAAAGTAGTAAATGATTTTTGCTATTTGGGGAGCAAAATAACTGATGATGGTCGAAGTAGAGAGGATATAAAATGTAGACTGGCAATGGTAAGGAAAGCATTTCTGAAGAAGAGACATTTGTTAACACCAAGTATAGATTTAAATGTCAGGAAGTCTTTTCTGAAAGTATTTGTATGGAGTGTAGCCTTGTATGGAAAAGAAACATGGACGATAAATAGTTTGGATAAAAAGAGAATAGAAGCTTTCAAAATGTGGTGCTACAGAAGAATGCTGAAGATTAGATGGGTAGATCACATAACTAATGAGGAGGTTTTGAATAGAATTGGGGACAAGAGAAATTTGTGTCACAACTTGACTAGAAGAAGGGATTGGTTGGTAGGACATATTCTGAGGCATCAAGGGGTCACCAGTTTAGTATTGGAGGGCAGTGTGGAGGGTAAAAATCACAGAGGGAGACCAAGAGATGAATACACTAAACAGATTCAGAAGGATGTAGGTTGCAGAAGGTACTGGGAGATGAAGAAGATTTCACAGGATAGAGTAGCATGGAGAGCTGCATCAAACCAGTCTCTGGACTGAGGACCACAACAATAACAACATCAATGTCCTCAGCTCACAGTTCATACAACCCAGTATACACGAAAGACAGCCAGAAATGTACTTAAGACCGACCTGAATTATTATGTGATCTCCAGTCGATACTCTGCTACAATATATGAGTTTCACATTCAGTCTCTTTTTTTCAGTGGATTTCTAATAAAGAAACTGCTCGCCAGCTATTCCATAGATGAATATGAAACATGGCATGCGGAGTTCTACAAAGACCAAAAGTTCACATGCGTTTATCTTTCCAAATAAACATTTCACAAAGCTCAAATTACCACAATCTGTCCATAAATGCTACTGCTTTCAAGGCAATACCACTCGGATGTGAAATACCAGTAACTTCTTCATTTTACTCATAACGTAGACGGACACGTCCAACATGACCTATACGTCTGATAGCTGGTAAACGACTCCTGAATGCTGCTTCTTCCACAGCCTATAACTACCTGGCAGTGTGCAGGAACTGCTAAACTCTGAATGGCTGATCAAAATGACCAGCCAATCAGAACAGTTGTTCGAGATCATTCTCACGCCAAAACAGTCCTACACCAATCACTATTCACAGATGCACTTACATCACTTCATCATGCAAATCTTAATAAAATGATTAACAAAATCAAATGAAAAGAAAACTAAGCTTGAAATGACTTTAGAAAATCATTACTCTGCAAATGGCTATTCTGGCCGCCTTCTGACAAAAGCAAGTACCCTTGGACGTTCATCATTGGCAAGGTAGGAAAATTACATTTTCATTGCAACTGCTTGCTTCACACTTTCCCATGACATAATTATGTAATGTTTAACATCAGATAATAATGAATCTTTACATATGTCCCACATATACATTCTCACTCTCTCTCATTTATTCACACAACAAAACAAATAGTTATTAAATAAACATTAATCCTCTCTGAATTCTATGTTATGAAAATGAAAAATGGTGAACGTTTTTAATTATAAAAAATCAAAATAAATTGTTCTGCCATTTAATAAATTTCAGTAGTAATTCCAAATGATACTAAAAGACAAACTGCTATGAATCCTAACTGGCTTTAATCTTATACATGTCGGTTTTTGGTGTTTTAGATAATTGTTTCTAAATCTGAAAGTACCACAGCTAGACAGCTGAGATTTTAATACAACTTCCCTTTTAATAACAAAGGACTGTATACTGAATAATATTTAATACTGTTTATTTAGATTCTTAGAGGCTTGAATATTCTGTCACTTGAACTAACACTGGTTGTGCTTCCTACGGCTAGGCTAGCGACAGGTGCAAGTGAGTCACACTAAGATACCAGTGGCTGTATTTTGCCACTGCCAACGGCTCCAAAGCTACGAGCCAGTACTTCAATGTAGATTACTGCAATAAAATGCTACTGCGTATTGACTCGCGACGTTACAAAAGGATGTTCAAGAATAAGAAATAACTTCCACTACTGTCAATATATATTTCTAAAATTGTACAACCAATCTTAAAATACAGGCAGCATAACAGTTTAAATAAAGATGTACATATTTATAACCTAGGGGAGATTGTGTGTATCACCTGACAAGGCATTACACGAAAGGTGCAGACAAATGTCTGTATGGAGATCAAATTGTTTAACAAGCTCCCAAAGTACCTACAGGGAAGTCAACCTGCAAGAATATTTTAGTAATAAGTGTTTTTATAGTATTACTGAATCTATTTTAAATGAGTAGATTATCTACCTTTGCGCCATACTAGCCATACATAACTTAGATGATTGTGTGTTCGTAACTGTTTCTAGCAAGTTATGGCATGACTTTTAACATATGTCCAACATCCAAATTCTCTATGTGAATAAATAAGTTACTATTCTACATTACACAATGTAATTATCCACTGCAGCCTAAGAACAACTCACCTCTTTAACAATGCTTAGTGGATCCTGCATACTATTGTGGCCATCCGGCACCTCCCACTCCTGTAGACAATGAAAAGTAGTAAAAAGAGTTACTCTTGTAGGTGCATAATGCTTAAGTCATGTCATGGATATCATTCAACTTATTTTCCTTCTACAATGGACAGCAAATGATGTACACAGAGCCAGCCAGTTCTTTCTAATTTAGTGACCTTTGCAATTAACAGTTTTATACAAAAAGGGAGGGGCTAACAAAAATGTAAGATTCAATTTTATGCTCCATATATAGGTAACTAGCTGACTAACCTGACATTATCTGTCTATTCATTTTGCCAATTTGCTATTAGAAACAAAAACAAAAAGTTAATTGTGTTTGTGGTGAAGTATAGAAAAAATTTCATTTCCACGTATTCGTGAAAAGATCTTTAAAATTATGAAACAGCTGTACAAAGAAATATGCATCATGTACAAATGTACAGGTACAGGATCCAGATTAAGAAACATGATCCTGGCAATTTCTGTACATCGGTACATCAGGCATAGCTGCTTTGCATGTCTATGAACGCAATTTTGTAAACCGAGTCACGATAGGCAATAGTGTGGTTTCAGTTGCCTGAGACTGCAGATGTGTGTGCAAGTTGCATCTGTGTGTGTGTGTGTGTGTGTGTGTGTGTGTGTGTGTGTGTCTGTTGTTGACAAAGGCCTTAAGGGCCGAAAGCTATGATTGTGTGAATCTTTTGTTGTGCCTATAGCGGCTCAGCATCTCTGTTATATGGTGAGTGGCAACTTTCCTTCTCTAATATTGTTACATTCCATCCTGGATTTTCCATTGTTTGATTTTGTAAACTGAGGAAGAGAAGACTTGTGTTTTAACACCCCACTGACAATTAGGTCATTAGAGATGGAGCACAAGCTCGGATTAGGGAAGGATGGACAACAATCCTGGTATTTACCTTAAGCAACTGAAGAAAATCATGGAAAACCTAAATTACAATGGCCAGATGCTGGTTTGAACTGTTGTCCTCCCAAATGCAAATCCAGTGTGCTAACCCCTGCACTACCTGCTCAGTAATTTTGTAAAGTTTTCTATGGCAATGCCTCTTTACAGCTCTACAGACTGCTGTCATTGCTGTCTACAACCACTTGGGCTTCACAATTGAAGGATGTCAAAAGCACTGCCAGATGTTAGGGATTTTCTTAAGTTGGCTCAATTGCAGGAGTATCTTAGTAGTAAAGAATAAATGTATTAAAACGTGATGCAAGATGTGACAATTTTTTCACATATCTCCCTGCTTACGACATCATATCCCTTCAGTATGAGTCATACAATGATATAATTTTGTTTGTACATTCAGTGGCATATGTGGATACTGTCTGCAAGAAGTGTTACAAATAAGTAATTAATTTAAATGGCATGCATGATGCAGAAATTTTTTACATGTCTCAGTGTTAATGAAGTCATCTCTCTTTAACTATGTGTGGTACCATGGTATACTTTTGTAGAAGCATTTAGTGTCATAAGTGGATGTTGCCTGCGAAATTTTATTGAGAATACAGTTAATAGCACAGAAGTAGTACATTTAGATGTCATGCATGTTGTGGAGGTTTTTTGTGCATCTCACTGTTTATGTCTTTAACTATGTTAGTCAGCTGAGTCTTACTCAGACAGCCATCGTAGCTTGACAGTAAGGGATATATGTACCAAGTTTGGTTGAAATTGGTCCAGTGGTTCAGGAGGGGATGTGGAAGTGGCACTCAAATGCAGGAGAAAACACTTTCTGATTCTGCACCTGCATGAGGCCATTATGTTGTGTGTTCCAGATTTCTGCACATGAATGAAATTGATTTCTTTCAATGCTACAGGAAAAAAATAGTGATAATTCAATTGCACCATTTCAAGACTAGAGCGTAATCCAGAAACTGACAGCCTGAATATAAAACTGCTTATAGTTCATTTTCACTACATTTTGCTGATTTATTCTATTGTTACACAAAAACAATGGCATGGAAAGCAGTACAAATCCATAAATTAGGAACTATAGGTAGATGAGACATGAGAAATATCCTCCGACAAGAATGTAATAATTCTAATTGCAAATAAGCAGGTGCTGACAGGTGCAAATTCTACTGAAGTCTCATTTTAATAAGTCATGGTTGAAAAGTACTGACACAAATTATTTATGGAAAAATGTAAACAAACTGACCTCAGGGAAAATCAGATAGGGTTAATGTAGGAATGCACATGATAATATGTATCCAACTACTTATCTGAGGAGATAGATTAAAGACACATTAACCCACATTTATAGCAATTACAGATTAAAAGCAAGCTTTTGACAATGTTGACTGTGATACACCCTTTGAAATTCTGAAGGCAGCAGCAAAAAGGCTCATGAAGTGAAATGCTGTTTATAACTTGAACAGAAAGTAGGTTACAGTTCCAAGAATTGAAAAACATGAATAGGAAGTAGTAGCTGAGAATGGAGTGAGGCATTGTTGTTGCCTTCCTTCATGCTATATAATCTGTAAACTGGGCAAGTAGAAAACGAAACCACGAAAAAATTCAACAATAGAAAATCGAGGATGCAATGTAACAATATTGTGAAAAGGGAAGAGGATGTAGGTTTGCAAACTGTCAGGCATTGGGAAACGTGGTGTTCAATAGCTGTAAGACTATGGGCATTAGGGATGTTAGTATAAATGGAGGTAGCATTAATAGTTATGTGCTGGGCACCATGTTGTAAAGGAACAAGAACTGTGGAGGGTCAGTAGAGGAAATGGTTGGTATCTTATACATATAAGGGTAGGTTGCTGGTAATAGGCTGAAGGTGTTGGTCTACAAGAGCAGAGATTCTCTCAATGAGAGGATAGTAACCAGCCACAATGGCATGTCTTAGGTGGTTGAGTTTATGGACTTTAGGAGGCATGTAGAAGGTAGGAGTGCGGGGAGTAATGGGAGCGAGGAGAGGTATAGATTCCAGGGAGAAGTTATGGAAGGGGTCTGAGAATTTGAGGAGAGACTGGAGATCCTGCTGGCTTTCTGGAATAGGGTCACTACAGCAGGGTGTAGTGTTTATAAACAACGCTGGTGTAGCATTTATCAGCAGGTAGCATTATAAGGTTGGGATAAGTTTTTATGGGTTGGATTACAATTCATTCCATAGATGAAAGGTTAGTTTGCATTTGAGGGATTAAGATAATGATGGTGAGGCAAGGTTTGAGGTTAAGAAATTCTGGAAAGTTAGCAGGGGTGATTTGGGGGCAGTGGCGGTGGATCAGTTGGATGGAGGAGTGAACTGAGTCAGGCAAGATACAACATTGATCCTTGCTTGAGTCTGATTGGTGGAGTTGGTGGCGAAAAACTTTTTGCACTGCATGATTTAATTTGGGACTGGGACAAAAGGTGAGGTCTTTGGAAAGGACTGGTACTTCTGCAGGGTTAAAGCTTTTGGAGGAAATGTTCATGACTGTGTTTTGGGCTGTTTACATTCTGGAATCTGTGTGGTGGTGGGAGAAAGTTTTGGAGGGAGGGGTAAATGTAGTAGGCAGTGAGCACGGTTTGTCAGCTATGAGGGGATGTGGGGGAGTTTTGGAGGTTGCTTTAGAGGTGGTGGACAGTGGTAGCCCAAGTTGGGAGTACAAAGTGAGCCGGTTGGAGAGTTTTTTGAAGTTGTGTTGCGTATGTTGCTCTAGTTCCTGGCGGGCAAGAGCTTCGTTGTGTGTTATGGGATCCAGGAATTTGGATATGCACTGCACTCTCAAATTCAATCATGCAGGACTTGTTAAAGACCTTCTCTCCTTCGCCTGGTCCCTATAGTGGAAACACTTTTTCACTACCAACCCTACCAATCAGACTCAAGCAAAGACCAATGTTGAACCCTACTAGACTCAGTTTACTGCTTCATCGAACCGTGATCCACCCCACTGTCCTCACATCACTCGCTGCTAACTTTTCATGGAAAGAACCACAATCCATCAACTATAAACTTTTCCCAACCTTTAATCCAACCTGCTGACTAAGGCTCCAGCACTGCTGTTTTGAACCTGGAGGAAGGACTCTGCCAGCAGTCAGTCATCCACTTACAAACGGTACCACAGTGACACCATTCCAAAAACCAAGGGGGATCTCCACTCTCTCCTCAAATCCTTAGGTCCATCCCACAACCTCTCCATGGAGTCTCTCTCTCTCTCTCTCTCTCCTCACCCCCACTACTCCCTTCACTCCTACCTTCTACATGCTTTCTAAAGTCCACAAAACCAATCACCCAGATGCCCCATTGTGGCCGGTTACTGTGCTCCCACTGACAGACTCTATGCTCTCATAGAGCAACACCTTCAGCCTCTTACCAGCAACCTATCCTCCTATATAAAAGATACCATCATTTCTTCCACCGACTCTCCACAGCTCCTGTTCATCACTATTGATGCCACCTACCTTTACACTAACATCCCTAATACCCATGGTCTTTTACCACTATTGAACACTACTTTCCCAAATCCTCACAGATTCCAAAGCTACAACCTCTTTCCTGATCGCCATGGCCAACTATATCCTCACTCACAATTAATTCTCCTTTAAGGCATTACCTACAAACAAATCTGGGGTACAGCTATGGGCACTCGCATGGCACCATCCCATGCCAACTTCTTCATGGGACATCTAGAGGAATCCTTCAAAAAAATCTAGAATCCTAAACCCCTCACATAGTTTAGATTCACTGATAACATCATCTTCATCTGGATTGAGGGTAAGACACCCTATCCACATTCCTCCAGAACATCAACACTTAGTCCCCCATTCACTTCATCTGGCCCTATTCACTCAACCCAACAAGTAACCTTCCTCGATGATAACCTCCACCTCAAAGATGGCTATATCAATACCTCTTTCCATGTCAAACCTACAAACCACCAGGAGCACCTCTACTTCGACAGCCTGCATCCCGTGGTCGTGCGGTAGCGTTCTCGCTTCCCACGCCCGGGTTCCCGGGTTCGATTCCTGGCGGGGTCAGGGATTTTCTCTGCCTCGTGATGGCTGGGTGTTGTGTGCTGTCCTTAGGTTAGTTAGGTTTAAGTAGTTCTAAGTTCTAGGGGACTGATGACCATAGATGTTAAGTCCCATAGTGCTCAGAGCTATTTGAACCATTTGAATCTACTTCGACAGCTGCCACCCATTCCATACTAGGAAGTCCATTACATACACCCTAGCTACCCATGCTGTCGCATCTGTAGGGAAAATCTCTCTCTCTCTCTCTCTCTCTCTGAATACACCATCAGGTTTTCTATTACCTCTCATCGTGTCCTGAAATGAGGAATGTCCAACCCACTATTCTTCCCACCCCTCCCATAGTGATATTTCACTGCCCATCAAACCCATACGATATGCCCATCTATCCCAACACAACTTGCGTCATGGCTCGTATCCCTGTAATAAACCTAGAAGGAAGACCTGCCCCATACATCCTCCCACCACCACTTGCTCCAGTGTTGTCACAGGCATCACCAATCCCATCAAAAACAGGGCTACCTGTAAAACCAGTCACGTGATCCACAAGCTAAGCTGCAACCACTGTGTTGCATCCTATGTTTGCATGACAACTAACAAGTTGTTGGTGCACATGAATGGCCACCAACAAACTGTGGACAAGGAACAGCTGGACCACCCCATTGCTGAGCACGCCACCCAACACAACACAACATTCTTCATTTCAGTCACTGCTTCACTGCCTGTGCTTTTTGGATCCTTCCCACCAACACCAGCCTTTCTGAACTGCGGAGATGGAGAACTCTCCCTGCAACATATACTGTGTTCTTGTAACCCTCCTGGCCTCAACTTTCATTATTCTTTGTCCTTACCCTCTGGCCCCTTTCCCTGTTCCTCTGTTCCACCAACACACCCACAGTCTTTCTATCTCTTTCCTTTTCTGGTAATCTCCACCTTCCTCGCCCTCCAACTAACCTCCTTACTGCACCTAGCTGCCCTACCCTCTCTCCACCTCATCCCTGTATGCCCCCACAAGCAGCACTTTACCATCCCCCACCTCTACCCCACTTTCCATCCTCCTCATTATTCTCATCACCCATTTGCATCTTTCATTATGCGCATCTGCTTGCAGTGTGACTTCAGCAACAACAGACTGTGGTCATTGCTTGAAATGTGTTAGCATGTGTGTGTGTGTGTGTGTGTGTGTGTGTGTGTGTGTGTGTGTGTGTGTGTGTGTGTTACACCTCCAATGAAAGCCTTGTTGGCTGGAAGCTCATTTTCCGACAGTCTTTTTATTATGCCTGTCTGTGACCCAGATTGCTAATCACCATGACCAACTATATCCCCACCCACAATTACTTCTCCTTCGAAGGCATTACCCACAAACAAATCTAAGGTACAGGCTACGGGCACTCAAATGGCACCATCTTATGCCAACCTATTCATAGACCATCTACAGTAATTCTTCCTAAACACCCAGAATCCCAAACCCCTCACCTGGTTCAGATTCACTGATGACACCTTCATGATCTGGATTGAGGGTGAGGACACCCTATCCATATTCCTCCATAACATCAAAACTTTATCCCCCATTCACTTCACCTAGTCCTATTCAACCCACAAATAACCTTCCTCAATGTTGACCCCATCTCAAAGAAGGCTACATCAATACCTCTGTTCACATCAAACCTCCTAAACCACCAGCAATACCTCCATTTTGATAGCTGCCACCCATTCCATACCAAGAAGTCATTTACATACAGCCTAGCCACCCATGGTCATTTGCATCTGTAGTGATGAATAGTCCCTCATGAAATACACCAAGGTTCTTGCTGAGGCTGTCACAGATTGTAATTACCCCCCTCTCCCCAAAACTGTACAAAGCAGATCTCCCATACCTTATCTCTCCAGTCACACACCACCCTCTGAAGTCCCACCACCCAGCCACATAGGAGCATTCCCCTCATGACTCAGTACCACCCAAAACTGGAGCAACCGCATCACATTCTCTGCCAGGTTTTCGACTATCTCTGGTCCTGTTTTGAAATGAGGAATGTATTACCACTATCCTTCCCACCCCTCCCACAGTGGTATTCCCCACCAAACCTACACAATTTCCTCGTCCATCCCTACCAGCTCCTGCATCCATCCCCTTGCCTCATGGCTCATATCCCTATAATAGACCTAGATGCAAGACCTGTCCCATACATCCTCCCACCACTATCTACTCTAGTGCTGTCACAAGCATAACCTATCCTGTCAAAGGTAGGGCTACCTGTGAAACCAGTCATGTGATCTACAACCAAAGCTGCAATCACTGTGCTGCATTCTATGTTCGCATGACAACTAACAAGCTGTCTGTCTATACGAGTTGCCACCAACAAACTGTGGCCAAGAAATAGCTAGACCTCCCCACTGCTGAGCATGGCACCCAACACGACATTCTTCACTTCAATGACTGCTTCACAGCCTCAATATGATTGTAAGATTAAAGAAATTCGAGCTCTCACAAATGTTTACCAAAAATAGTTTTGCCCCTGGACCACTGGGGTCTGTAACAGGAAATAGTGGTATGTAAAGAACCTGTTGCCACACAAAATCAAGTCGTTTGCCGAGTATGGCTGCAGCTACAGACAAAGATCTAGAACAGAATAAAGTAAATCACTGGTCAAGGTGTTGAAGTAATAACGTATGCTGATGAACTACATTCAAAGTCCTATCAAACCAACATACGAAGCTGTTCTGAAGGGTAACACATCCAAATTTTTTATCTGAAAACTCTTAAAGCTTTTCAAATACAACAAAAGTTATTAACATTCTGTGTCTTTCTTCTTCGTGTTTACATATTTATTTTCAGCCCTCTGTCACTAGAGGGCTTTGAATTCCAACATGAAACATGGCGGTGTGTAACTTAACTATGTTGGTCTGTGGACCCTTCCCACCAACAAGCTTTTCTGAATTGCACATGTGGGAACTCCCCCTTCAATATATCATACATTCCCATAAGCTCCCTTTAGTCTTTGTCCTGTCCCTCTAGCCCCTTCCCTGTTCTCATTCCAGCAACAAACAGTCCTCTATTCTTTCAGCAATGTACCCACAGTCTTTCTATGTCTCTCCTTTTCCGCTAACACCCACCTGGGTCTAAACTCTTGACTACACCCAGCTGCCTTACCCTCTTTCCATCTCATCTCTGTATGCTCCCACAAGCAGCACTTTACCATCCCCCTCTCCTACCATGCCATCCCTCCTCCTCACCACCTCAGCGTCCTACTTAATCCCAGCACCCATTTGCATCTCCCATCATACACAGCTGCTCGCAATTTGGCCTCAGCAGCCAGTGACTGCAGTCATGTATGAGTTGTATTTGCGAGCGCGCATGTGTGTGTGTGTGTGTGTGTGTGTGTCTTTGTTGGCTGAAAGCTCATTTTCTGACAGTCTTTTTGCTGTGCCTATCTGCGATTCAGCATCTCTGCTATACGGTGAGTAGCAACTATCCTTTATATAATACTGAAATGAAGGAAAAAATTATAAACAGAATTATAGCTCAGGGAGAAGAAATAAAAACCTTGAAACTGAAATTCTGTCACACACATGGCAAAGGACTTGGAAGAGCAACTGAATGGAATGGGCAGTGTCTTGAAAGAGATTACAAGATGAACATCAACAAAAATAAAATGGGGTAATGGAATGTAGTCAAATTAAATCACGTGATGCTGAGAGAATTAGGTTAGGAAATCAGACACTAATAATGTCACGTAAGTTTTACTATTTGAGCAGCAAAGTAACAGAGGATGGTTGAGGTAGAGAGGATATAAAATGCAGACTGGCAATAGCAAGAAAAATGTTTCTGAAAAAGGAAAATTTTATTAACCAGAATATAAATATATGAATAATAGGAACGTAAATTTAAATGTCAGAAAATCTTTTCTGAAAGTATTTGTTCGAAGTGTAGCCATGTATGGAAGCAAAACATGGCTGATAGTTTAGGAGGAGATAATAGAAGCTTTTGGAATGTGGTGCTATTGGAATGTAGTGCTGCAGAAGATTGCTGAAGATTAGGTGGATAGAAATACTGTGTGTGTGTGTGTGTGTGTGTGTGTGTGTGTGTGTGTGCACGTGTGTGCATAGTGGTGGCGGTGGCAGCATTATTGTTGAGGGAGACCAAGAGATCAATATAGTAAGCAGGTTCAAATGGATATACATTGCAGTAGCTCATTTGGGAAGAAGAGGCTTGCTCAGGATACAGGAGAGTGGAGAGCTGCATCAAATTAGTCTACAAACTCAAAGCCACCACCACCACAACAACAACACTAACCAAGCAATTAAATACATGTAATGCATAACACCAAAGGTCCCAAAAAATGCAGGTGCCTCTTGAGGAGGAAGAGGAGGAGGAGGAGGAGATTGACAACGAGATCATTAGAGACTGGTCACCAGCTTAATTAGGAAAGGGTAGAGAAGAAAATTTGTTGTACCCTTTTAAAAGAACTATCATGCATTTGCCTTAAATGATTTACGGAAAACTGCTGTCCTCCCAAATATGAGTCCAGAATGCTAGCCACTGTGCCACCTCGCTTGGTACAAATGCCTCGAGCAAAGTCGACATTTTTTATGCAGACTAGCTGCTATTAACAATGATGAAAATACAAATGAACCACGGAAGTCCTCCTGATACTAATATAAGAAGGGACAGCTTCTTTTCAATCTAGAGTGAAATACATTTCTACTTTGTTCATAACTGATGTGACACACTGCCTATCAGCATTTGTGTTCCCACTCGGTGCCAAAGATAAACATGTAGATAGTTCACAATATGCTGGCTGAGTGCTGGACAGTGTGCAGGGAGCAGAGAAAGCCACCTCTAACTACCAAAGCCCCACACACAGAGACAACCAAGGAGAGTGTGGCTGTATAGAGGGATTACGCTGTAATTTCCTTACACAGTGTTGAACCACACATTTGTTTACTGGTTAAAGGTGAACACCCATGACATTCACTTTGTGATGACTAGAGAACACACAGATACCATATTTTTTGTGACTACCTCTCCATTTACATATATACTCCACAAGTCAACATTCGGTGAATGGTGGAGGGTACCTTCTACCACTACTAGTCATTTCCTTTGATGTTCCACTCTGAAATGAGGCAAAGAAAAAATGGCTATCTATAAACCTCCGTAAAAGCCCTAATTTCTCATATCTTATCTTCATGGTCCTTACACAAAATGTACATAGCCAGCAGTAGAATCATTCTGCAGCCAGTTTCAAAGGCTGGTTTTATAAGTTTTCTCAAGAGCATTTCTTGAAAAGTACGCCGTCTCCCCCTTCCCACTGCAGAGATTCCCATTTGAGTTCATGAACCATCCCTGTAATACTTGCAAGTTGACTGAACCTACTGGTGACAAATCTAGCAGCACCCTCTTGATTTGCTTCGATGCCTTTCTTTAATCCGACATTGTGGGCACCCCAAATAATCGAGAACAATGGGTCACACTAGTGTTCTACATGTGGTCTCCTTTACAAATGAGCTACACTTCCCTAAAATTTGACCAATTGCGTTCCCTGCTACTATCATTACATGATAATTTCATTTCATATCACTCTGTAGTGTTACAATTAGATGTTTAATCAATATGACTGTGTGAAGCAGCACACTACTAATGCTATACTCGAACATTACAGAATTATAGAATGAAATGTTCACTCTGCAACAGAGTGTATACTGATATGAAACTTCCTGGAAGATTAAAACTGTGTGCTGGAAAGAGTCTCGAACTCGGGACCTTTGCCTTTCACAGTTAAAGTCTTCTACAGACTGAGCTACCCAAGCATGACCCATGCTTGCTCGTGAAAGGCAGAGGTCCTGAGTTCGAGTCTCAGTCTATCACACAGTTTTAATCTGCCAGGAAGTTTCATTATAGGAATGTTTTTCCTACTTACATTTAGAGCAAGCTGCCATTCATCACATCCAACTAAAAATGATTTCTCAGTCACCTTCTACCCTCCTGCAGTAACTCAATGATGAAAACTAGTGTACCACAGTGTCATCAGCAAATAGTTGCATATTGCTGTTCACCTTGTTCATCAGATTATTGATGTATATAGAGAACAGGAGTGGCCCTATCACATTACCCTGGGACACAGCTGGCAATACCCTTGTCTCTGATGAATACTCACCATTGACGATAACATATTGGCTTTTATTGCTTAAGAAGTCTCTTCTGGCCACTCGCATATCTGGGAAGCTAATCTGTATGCTCAGACATTTGTTAACAGTCTGCAGTGGTGGAGCACTGTGTCAAACACTTTAAAGAAGTGTAGGAATATGTAATATGTCTGCTGCCTTTCATCCATGATTCACAGGACATTGTGCAAGAAAACAGCAAACTAAGTTTCACACAAGTGATTCTTTCTAAATATGTGCCAATTTTCAGGCATAAACTTATCCATTTCAAGGAAATTTATTATACTAGAACTGAGAATATGTTCAAGAATTCTGCAGCAAACCCATGTTAAGGATACTGATCTGTAATTTTGCAGGTCTGTTCGGTTACCCTGTTTATATACAGGAATCACCTGCACTTTCTTCCAGTCATTTGGGACTTTGAATTGGGAAAAAGATTCCAATAAGTGCAAGCTAACTAAGGAGCCAATGATGAAGAGAATTCTCTGTAAAACAAAACTGGGATTTCGTCCAGGCATGGCAACTTATTTGTTTTCAGTTCTTTCTCTTGCTTTTCTACATCAAGAATACCTATTACTATGTCCTCCATATGGGAGTCTGAATGAAGGTGAGGCTACAGTATATTTTTACGATTCTTCCACACTCGACACAGCTGCGAATGTCTCTGTTTGGGTGTCTGTACGATTGTGTGAGTGAATGTATGTACTTTTGTTAGAGAAAGAGCAAGAGTTCATTTTCTGTTGTGTATTGCTACGTGCCACACATCAGTCTGCTGTAGGTGGGTGGTTGCCTTTCCATTATATTGCATATAATTATTATTTACAATTTACAGGGACAAAACCACAAAAATTCTTAGATGAAGAAAATAATTATTATTCTAATTATGTGGGCATCATCTAATGAAGTATCATTATTTTGTATAACCTGACAGCTGCTTATTTAGTTTCTGTTGCAGTAATGACGTAGTTAATATACACAAGTAAGCAAATAACAATGTACAACAGTGAATATGTAAATTACGTGAACGTACATAATTTTTATCAGTTTCATTGTGCTGATAATGAACGTCACAAAGAAAATTGAAACTTAGCTCTGGTCTTTTTTTAAAAAGGTCTCCTCCCCCCCCCCCTCCCCCAAAGAAAAGAAGAAAGTCATTGCCCACATACTTACTCAGTATATTAGTAATAACCTTCATTAACTTCTCATAAGGTATGTTGATCACACGGAAGAATTTTATGTAAATATGACATGCTTATCTGAAATCATCAAGTAAAGTGAAATTCAGTGAGAGTAAATATTGTTGTTTTTCATTTTTTAATGGGACAGTAGGGTTCAAGCATCTCACTTTACCAAAGCTGACTGGCAAAGAAGAAATTCACTACAGCCTGGTCAGAAGAATGTATTACTTGAGGTATTAGTAGATCCAAAATAATGTTAATTCATTCTTTACACATAAAGCTTGGTCTCACAAAACCTGTTGTAATGAAAATGAATTAGAGGAGCATGACTCAAGAGCACTTGGCAAAATTCCCATGACTGAGTGAACCAAAAGTTGAAGGAGTATCTTCATTGGCCCAAGGACTTGAGAGCTTTCCAAAGACAAGCAATCTGAAGAAATAATACTATGTGATAAGAAGGCCCCCTGGGAAAATTTCAAAAATGTTTGTTTACATATTTTAGGAAACAAGAGTGTTGAATTATACATGACAAAAGTCATGGGATAGTGATATGCATACATGCAGATGACAGTAGTACCATTTACACAAGGTATAAAATCAAATTGCATTGGTGGAGCTGTCATTTGTATTCACGCGATTCACGTGAGAAGGCTCCCAATGTGATTATGGCTGCACAATGAGATTTAACAAACTTTGAATGCACAATTGTAGTTAGAGCTGGATACACAGGGCATTCCATTTTGGAAATCATTAGGGAATTCAATATTCTGAGATCACCAGGGTCAACAGTGTGCCGAAGATACCAAATGTCATGTATTATCTCTTACCAGGGGAAACACAGTAGCCAACAATCTTCACTTAGTGACCAAGAGCAGCATCATTTACGTCAAGTCAGTGGCGTAGCATTGCATGTGGGGAGAGGGGGGCTCATACTTTTTTTTTCTTTTGGGGAGGGGGAGGGGGAGATGACTGATGAGATCAGAGGGACTATCATGCCCCAAGCACCACTTGCACAGGACGCCTAATGGTGTCCAAGACAAATCAGATTTCCGAAAAATTCAATTGAATTTTTGATTGATTTCTGTGAACTATATTTTAAATTGCCAATGGCCTTGGCGCAGTAGTAACACGGTTCCTGTCAAATCACCGAAGTTAAGTGCTGTCGGACTGGGCTAGCACTTGGACAGGTGACCATCCGGTCTGCTAAGCGTGGTTGACAAGTGGGGTGCATTCAGTCCTTGTGAGGTAAACTGAGGAGCTACTTGATTGAGAAGTAGCTCGGGTCTCGTAAACTGACATATGCCCGGGAGAGCGGTGTGCTGACCACATGTCCCTCCACATCCGCATCCAGTGATGCCTTCCAAGGCTCGTTTGGATGGAGTTTAGTTTAGATTTTAAATTAATAATCACTGTGACATTATTAATTATTTTGTTTTTTGATTAGTCTGAAAAAATATGTTATAAATAATATTTGCAGTAAATCAACCAAATATCTACATATACAAAAGGTTCTTTCTTTCACTACAAAAGTACTTAAACAGTAAAGTTCCTTGTTGCTATCACACCATCAGTGTCTACAGGTTTCATTTCAAAATGTTACAGTGATGGATTCACTGATCTATATTACCCAATGACTATGGCAACACCCAGTTTGTGCAAGCCATTGCCCATTACAATTGCAAACTTTGTGAGAAAAATGTAGTTTAATATTTTGTGTTATTATTGCCCAAATTTAAAATGCTTCTTGTAATCTACTCATTACAAAGTAAAATCTTACATTAAGTTTAATAGGATAAGGCATGTATTACAATTAGAAACAGTGAGTCTGTACTGTAGCTTATAGCACAACAATTGTTTGATCTATGAGAAAATGGATACTGAAATAATTATGATTGCTTAAAACCAATGTCCATTGTTAGTGTAACTCTATTATGAATTGTTATTTCACATCATGCAAAAGCAGATTACATTGGTGAGGGAAGGAACACACCTTTTCCTATGTCTTATTTGTTTTATTTATACATGATGTTTCAGGAGGAATGGTAAATATTTTAGGGGGTGGTAGTATAGACAAACTGCAATTAAAAATGCCATATAACAGGTGTCCAATTTTTATTGAGCACAGAGATACAGCAGAGTTCAATACATTTTTGTTTCATGTGTTGGTATGCTGGTTGCTATGGGTATATTTATTGAAAGTCAATAGTAGAGTGTTGATGTTCATGTTGTGAAGTTGTGCTTCAGTTTACATTTAAGTTTTCATTGTGATTTGTTGGCCAAGTCTACTGTACCATAGCATGTAAACATGCTGCAACTATTTAAGAATGCCGAGTATCTCAATATGATATTTGTAGATGGGTTTTGTAATGGAAATGCTGCTGCTGATTGTAGAGAATACGGCATATGATTTCCTAAGCACAAACTACTGGATACAAGAGTGTTTACTTGTGTGTTCAATACACTGCATGACACTATTAAAGCACCCAGCAGTCATATTGTGTCTGAATATGCAATTGAACAGTATGTGGATGAAGTAGAAGACACTATTCAGTCTGTAGAATGTGTCCTTGAACAAGCACATGTAGAATTTCTGCGTGTATTGGTGTTCCACATACAAGAGTATGGCAGACATTATGTATGCGCAAGTTCCATCAGTATCATTAACAGCTCCAGGAGATGAAGGTAGACGATCGGAATTTTGTCATTGGATACTTGAAAATTGCAAGGTAGTCCCATTTTTACCCATCAAGGATAAGCCACTTTCACTCGTGACGGCATCAATAATACTTGTAATTTACATCAGTGGTCTGAAGGAAACCCACGTGCCATTGTGGAGACACTTTCTGAAGTACACTTCTCTGTAAATGTGTGGTGTGGTTTGAGACAATCAGTTGATTGGGTCTGTTGTACCACAGCATCACCTTTTTTTTTACCTACGCTTTCTTGAAAATGAGTTTCCATCATTACTGGGAGAGATTCCTGTGGCTAGAAGAATGAGGTCCCTGGACCTTACCCCTTTGGTTTATGCCTGTGGGGATTGCTGAAAGGAGGGGCTGCAAAGAAAAAGTAACCACAAGAGTCAAGTTGATTGTTTGGATTATGATTAGTGCAGCCCTCATAAAAGAGCACAAAGGTGGTCTCGGAAGAGTTACACGTGGTGTTATCAAGAGAAGTCAAAAGTGCATTGAACTTGGTGGAGGAATTTTTGAAAATCGATTGTGAACATCCTCATTTGCCTTTGCTTTAAGTCTGTTTGCATTAGAGACTAACAGCTGTATCTGTGTACTCAATAAAAATTGAATGAGTGAAACTTTTATAACAATGTTCAATAAAATAATTGAAGAGATACACAACACTCAAATTTTATTTCTATATTCTTTGCAGTTTGCAGTTTCTCCTTTTCATATTTTATTTATTGTTGCATTGGTCAAACATAACACCTTAAATTAATATAATAAAAAATATTTTTTTATTTTTATTACGTCCGTGCCTGGAAAAAAAACTCAGGGGTTCCTAGAATCAAAAAAGAATACTGAAGCAAGGAAAAGAAGACCAAACAGCCAAAATAACAATGGACTATAAAAAGTACAGTAAAGTAGAAAAAAATCACAAGAAGAAAAACCAACAGATAAAAAGATGAAGAAGTCAGAATTGGATTCATGTTTTACTCACACTACTGATAAACTTTTATGCAGTAACACAACAGAACAAGTACAAGACTTTGAAGATGACGAATATCAGGGCCCATGTTCAGTTGAAGTTCCAGCACAGAAACTACAGCAAAATCTCCCATTGTAATTCCATGTGTTCTAGAGTTAAAAGGTGTTTCTTATTTAAAATTCAGTAATAATTTTCCAATAATATCGAACCAACTTCGCACAGAAATGAATATTTGTGGATCCCGCATATTTCAAAATGATTGCAGGCTAAATGTGGTAGCAATATCAGCTAATCGCTTGATGCCAAAATTTTGGTTTTCTGGATGGGTTTCTAATGAAGAAGGAACTGCAATTAACCAATCTTTGTTATTATATTCAGCAAAAAAGACACAGAAAACTGATTTTGTTGTTTACTGTTTATTAAATCAAATTGTGGTACACAATCTTATTTCATAACTTCATCTTGTTTTAACAAATGGAGCAAAAAATTAATCAATTAACCTTGAAAGAACTCCAAATCATTGAAAGTCCCTTATAACTTGGAAAGAAACAGAAAGAAGGTTCATTAATAAAACCAGAATCAACGCATCACTGGAAACAAATATACAGACGGAAAAACAATGGTGGCGAAATTACTGCAACGAATATTAGCTTGCAAGAAGTATCTGGACATACAAAATCTTCCTCTACATGGTCATGTTGAAAATCTAGCACTTCAAGATGGTCTAAATGTCGGAAACCTATAATCCTTACTTAAACTTATAGATCAGTTTGATCCACTATTAACAAATCACCTTAAAAAGTCATGGAAATGCCAACAACTGTCTCATACCTCTCACCACAAATTCAAAATGAATCTTCTGGCATTCACAGATTGAAATCAACTGATGAGAACAAATGTTGGACGTTGATATGTAGACACTGATTTTACCAACAGAAAAGTTTCTGTCAAAGAATATTTTTTGGAATTTGTTAAATACATGCTAAAGATGCATTCAATTGAAAATATGGTACAATCAAAAAAAAAAAAAAAAAAAACTAAATTCCGATCAGATTTCATTAAGGAATTGTAGGTCACAAAGGTATGATAACGCTGTTGTGATGTCAGCTCTCACATATCATGGAAAAAAATAATAAACGTTATTTGTGAATTGTGATAACCAGTCTGTAAATTTGGTAAGAGTTACTGCAGCTAAGCAAGATACAATCTCTGCAATTTGTTGTGGAATATCAGTAGTTGATAACACACATCTCTTTTTCTCAAGTTCAATATTAAGATGGAAATCATTAAAAATGCTTTAAGGAAAACTTAAAAATGACTCTGAACCATGATGGAGCATCAGGTCACAAGCAGTTTGCATTATTGTCGATGGACTGAAAGAGTCAGTAGAACTATTAGAAAAATTGTCTGAGGACAGTACTAGCACAAGTGACACCAGAAATGAAGCTACTACAATTTTATTGAAAAGACACTGAATTTCAACCTCATAACTAGTCCATTTCTGGCATGAAACCTTGAGGAGGACAGATTGTGTGCAGGTCGTATTACAAGCTCCTACAGCGAATTTTAGAGAAGCATTCCACGATTTTGAATCATTAGCACTGGAGAAATTCAAGATGAGATAAGTGAAGAGGCAATAGGAAAGGCTACGTCCCCACGTGAAAAGTAAGACATTGATTTAATAATCTGTGTTAGAAGATGCTGAATAATGCCTGGAGAATTGGCTAGTGATGTTGGCCTTACTGCAGAAAGTGAAATTTCTCGAGTTATGACAAGAGTTCTTGATTGTCTGCAGCAAGAAAAAAGTACACAATTTACATAAATATGTGAACTTATTTCCAAATTTGGATTTTTACTGGATGTTGAAAATTTATTAAACAAGGCTTATAATGATAACAGTCTTGAAAAGAACTGCAGAAAATTGTGTGAGCTTTATGATACAGATTTTAATGGAACAGATCTCTATGTCAAAGTAGCTGACTGCAAGATGATACTCAGCAGCATAAAAGACATTGAACCTAAGGTTCCACTGGAGCTTCTTCCCTTTATAATCTTGTATGGAGGTGTTTTTCCAAACCTGAGAGTCACACTTCAAATACTTCGTAATATTTTAGTATCAACTGCTATCTGTGAGCCTTAGTTAAGCAAACTGAAATTAATTTTCACATATCTACGACCAACGATGGGATAAGATTACCTATGGAGTCGGGCACAGTAGCTCTGATATTGGTGGATTCCGACGACAACTGACATCGGCTGGAGACGGACAATCTTCTTCAAATCAGTACACCACTATGTGCATGGTCACACATAGTCGACTATCTCCCAAATGTATAGACTTACGATGAAAACTGATGAAATTCAAATCAGTTTGTTTTCTTCAGTCAAATTGACTGATATTCTTGCACATTAAATATGGAGCATGAGAAATTGATAAGTTTAGTTCAAGAAAGAGGATTTTTTGGCATCCTGAGGATGAATGTATTACAATCAGGATAGAGTCCCAAATCTATGGACTGAAATTGCAGGTTTATTCGAAACCTCAAATGGTCAAAATCTTTATTGGAAATTTTAGATATAAATTATAATCCTAAAAATTAATTTGTTCAACTGAAAAGGGTGGTGTATCTTATATGCTTCTAGCTACTGTACTGAATATTTTTTGTGGTAGGCTGTTATTAGTTGTCTACAAATTATTATTGCTGCTTGCTGACATTTTGTGCCAGTAGGATAGTGATTCTGTTAATATGAAGTGGTTTGCAAATGTGGTGTACAATATGTATTTCCACTTGTAAGTACTTTAGGTTTCCAGAGTTCCTTATGCTACATTTTAAACTTGTCTTCCACTTGTGTGCTAAATGACAGTCACTGAAGGTTAATTGATGTACATCAGTAGAACCTTAAATAAATACTGCGAAACAGTGTTTATATCTTGCTTTTGAAGGTCACCATAAATTATCTCAAGTATTTAACAGAACGCTTCCCCCCATATCTCATATATTCCTTAAACTTGTTTGGTTATCCTGATAACCGTGGACAGAGTGTATAGTACCTGCGACATTCTTTCAGAGACAGGAAAGCTCATTCACATGCATTCAGCATTCCTTTAATAGCAGGAGTCGCTATGCAGCACTCGTATCCAAACACAAAGGTATCGTGATATCCACCCCACTCTCAGAGGTTAAAATCTGACCCACTTCATGCATAGAATAGTTTCTAATCTGACCTAATCGCCTTAGGCTACAGTCAGAGTGACACCAATATTGGTGGGTTCCACCGATGACTTACATCGGTCAAAGATGGCCATCTTTTCAAATAATTACACTACTATGTGCGCAGTCACAATGCAGCCGAGCTCATCACCTGAATGTAAAGATTTCGGATGACAATCAGTGAAATTCAAACAAGTTTGTTTCTTTCAGTCACAATAGCCGACGTAACACTATATAGCCTTTGGACTGTGAGAAACTGAGAACTTTAGGCAAAGGAGGAGTCTGTGGCATCCTGAGGATGAAAAATTTCATAATTGGGATATAGTTTGGACTCTGTGGACTGAAATTGTAGGTTTACTGGAAACAGCAAGTAGGCAAAATTTTTATCAAAAATTTTGGTGCAGATTATAACCTCAAAAATAATTCATTCAAGTGACAAGAATGGTGTACCTATGCTTAAGATAATGTACAGGATCTTTTTGGGCTGTGTTGGGTGGGCATTAACTATCTACAAATCATTATTATTTCTTACTGATTTTTTTATGCCAGTAGGGTGGTGAATATGTCACATGAAGTGGTTTGCAAATGTGATGTACATACTGTGTGGCCATGATAACTCGACGATTTTGCTAGTGCTGCCAGAAGTGGAGAAAACTGGCGCTACTTGAAAGATATTTCTTTGTCTCCAAGTTCTGTCAACGTCAAGCTGACCCTAGATGCAAAGTATTACAAAAGGCTTGCATCCACTAACAAATACCTTCTGTCAGCACTTGCTGAGGTGTTTACGTTAGAACATAAACTTACTCAAGTTTACTTCAAGTCACTGGGACAAGTTTATTTCAGGAACTCGCTGCAAGTACTTGTTACAGAAGTGCAGTTATTCTTAAAAACCAGAGCAGTCACCACGGTTGTTGCATTATTATTAATGAATAAAAATCGTGACAAAACACAAAAATAAAAAAAATAAAATAAATAAAACCAGAAAAAAATATTAGAGGAGTACATATTGATGTTACCAAGAAACACTGTTCAATTGACTAAAACCAGAGGACTTCATTTGGATTAAAATTTTTGAGAATGTCATATACAAATTTTAACATCCCTTGTCTAGTGCATAATCAAGTACTCAATAACAGGAAACAAAAATATGCTGTGCGGTACCTCACCAAGAGACTGCCATTTAATTACTCTTGACGGTACATTATTCATAATCTCAATAGTAACTGGCAATGGCGCCTTGCTAGGTCGTAGCAAATGACGTAGCTGAAGGCTATGCTAACTATCGTCTCTGCAAATGAGAGCGTATTTTGTCAGTGAACCATCACTAGCAAAGTCGGCTGTACAACTGGGGCAAGTGCTAGGAAGTCTCTCTAGACCTGCCGTGTGGCAGGGCTCAGTCTGCAATCACTGATAGTGGCGACACGCGGGTCTGACGTATTTAATTACTACTTTTATCACAAATGTAATGCATTAATGTTTACAACACCTTTAAAAAAATAGCTAAAATTTAAAGTTGTTTGTACTGCCATTCTGCTTTACCTTCTGGTGAAACAAATTGATTGACTCATGGTACCAATTATGTGTGTTTACGGGTTACAACGGTACATTTGTTTCAGCCCATCTGTCTTTGTGCCCTTCTTTTTGACAATGATTCTTTTGCACCAGCACTGATCTCACATAACTTCTGTAAGTTTGATAAGAAGTTCCACAAAAAGAAAAATTCAGAAAGTACTTGCAGTAAGATGCAAGAAACTAGAACAAATTTTCACCCAACAGACTCGACATGGCACACAGTTCTAATTTGTCAGGAAGATTCATGCAAGAAACTGTTTCAATTAACTTGCAAACTTTTTGAATTTGACGAAACTAGTGGATGTAGCTGGGGGAGGGGGATGGGGGTGGGGCTGCAGATGTGGCCGTTTGTAATATTCCACCCAATTCTGTGATTGTATGGATAATGTGCCTTACCACAGCAGGAAGATCGACAGAATGGCTAATATGTATGATCTCAGGATTACAATGTTAGAGTGGTTGCAAGATGGGCAAAGAAACTGCAATGACTCAATGAGGAAGGCTGAACTGTTATCCTCAAAATGGAAAACAAACAAGCCACAAAAGTGTACATTGTGGATAAACCGATGTGTTTACTGCCCTACAATTGTGCAACTGTGATCTAAATCAGACAGTACTGGCATAGGCCAAAATAAAACAAAATTTCAGAGAGAAGAAGGTCGCTGGTAAGATGTCGAATGAAAGATTACAGAGAGTTCTTAATGTTGCTTTCCTTTCAGTTACTGCACAGGACTGGCAAGATTACTGCAGAATGGGCAGCAGCTGGAGCAAGACTACTGGACACGAGATGGAATAATGAAAGCGGCCATCGGTGAAGTTATCACCTATACTGTGCCCTTAAGTGATGACGACGATGCTGATATTGAAACAACCAAAAATGACAATGATCTTTAGTGAACAACATTTTGACAGTTCTTTCAGGCACAGTTAATAATACTCTGTAAACATTACTGCTTCCTGCCTTTAATAAATGCAGTGTGTAAACAGATTCCAAAAATCAGCTTTTTAATTTTGATTCATAGTGTCGTAAATCACACATTTATCTATATTCATTTTTCATTTTTTCGATACACAAATACCACATAAATTATAGGTAAAACTCTTGATCAAGGATATGTCAACAAATTAGGTGATTTCCAATCTGACAGAAGCATCACTTAAGTGGGCAATACTTCCATGAGTGCTGCCTGCAGTTTCATATTAAGTGCAGAATACAGGTAGTTGCCTTCCCCTCACGGCTCCTCTACCTTCAGCAACCATAATGCGAGGGCACGGATGTTCCCGACAGCCACCTCCCCAATTGTCAACTTATTGTGGATAAACAATTAGTGTTTCCACTTTCCAGTGGTTTAGCTGTTCAGAGTATCTTTTTATAAACTTCATTTATCTCTCACACATATGCTGAATGACAGTCATTGAAGGTTAATTGACATATAACTGCACAATTTCAAATAAATTTAACAGAATAGATTTTCATTACTTATACAATTGTGATTCAATTCTACTAAAAATCCAATACCCACATTAAAGATACAGCTCTGGCTCAAGTAAAGCTAGAAGTGAAACTTTGATATTTGAAGCCTGGCGATTACATCTTTCCAATAATTGCACCTATACCACATTCTGAAAAGTACAGTTACCAAGCTTTTCTGTGATACTAGGGCTATTCAGAAAGTAAGCTGCGATTGATTGTGAAATGGAAATCACTTTGAAAATCAGAAACATTTTATGTACAACAGTTATCTACAGCTTCGAGCCACTGCTCTACACAGTCACCACTCCAACTTAAGACATCTGTCGTAGCGCTGTACCAACTTTCCAATACCCTCGTCATAGAAGGCAGCTGCCTGTGCTTGTCGCCGATTCTCTGCAGTCATCTATACCTCGTTGTATGTGCGAAAATGTTGTCTTCACAGCCAGTGGTTAATGTGAGCAGAGATGAAACACAGAGGGAGCTGTAGTGCGGGTGATCAAACACTTCCCATCGAAAACGCTGCAGGACCATTTTCATTGCCCCTGCAGATTGAGACCGGGAATTGTCACAAAGTAGGAACCGTATGACAGTTCTGTAATGTGGGCTACATAACATCAGGCGAAATCTCTCACCAGCACCTCATACTTGGCAGGAGACACTATTTTCTATGCATTTTTATGTGCTCACCATGTACTCAGAACTCAAAAGAGTGAAGTGATGTAACCGACAGGCATACTAGAGACATTGTCGAACACATATGTGCAAAGCTTTATTAGATTTTCACAGTGGTTTCCATTTCTTGACCGATCGGAACTTACTTTCCAAATATACCTCATATGTTGAACACTATTCACTGTGCCCTAAATACTAACTTAAAGGCTAATATTTTAACTCTTGGATCCCAAATACTACGAATTTTTTAAATTTGTTCTGTACTATATTTTGGAGCTGTACCTCATGCAAGGCTGCTCTAATGTAGTTGATTTTTTTAAAAATTAAAAGCCACACTAAACATAAAATAACACTGCCACAAAAAATTTTGTTATTTCCTTTCTCATATCCACTGGGCAAGTGTTTAAAAGTGCAATGGAGTTTACAGTACTTGCCACATTCTTTTTGAGACAGCCCTGTCGCTCATTTACATGCATTCGGCATCTTTTCAATAGCAAATGCCACACTGCAGTACTCGACTCAAAGCACAGAAGTATCACGGCATCCATTCTGACGTTAAAATCTAACCTACTTCATACACAGAATAGATTCTAACCTAACCTCCTCAACCCCACCAAAAACTGATGAATGAGATCTGAAGCACAGTGACCAAACTGTCGGCCAATGTTATGGGGCAACCTCTGGTGACAGCGTCTGATGACCACTGTCAGTGCCACTGTGAACGCAGCCTAAGTGACATAGCGTTTTTAAGTGTGGAAAGAGGAAATAAAGTGTTGCTCCCCAGTGCCGACTGGTAGGGGTGGAGTGGCAATACGCTGTGGCCGTGCGGTTCTAGGCGCTGCAGTCCGGAACCGCGGGACTGCTACGGTCGCAGGTTCGAATCCTGCCTCGGGCATGGATGTGTGTGATGTCCTTAGGTTAGTTAGGTTTAAGTAGTTCTAAGTTCTAGGGGACTGATGACCTAAGATGTTAAGTCGCATAGCGCTCAGAGCTATTTGAACCAACCATTTGGAGTGGCAATAATGTGTTTTGCATTGGCCGCCAATTATGTTTGCTACATGACTGTGTGGAGTTGTCAGTGCTAGCAGACAAGCAACACTGCATGAAAGAACCACAGAAATCAATGTGGGATGTATGGCAAATGTGTCCAGTGACAGTGTGGTGAGATTTGCGATTAACTGACTATGGGAGCAGGTGACCGATCCAAGTGCCTTTCCTAACAGCATGAGACCACCTACAGTGTCTCACCTAGGCTCATGACTATACTGGCTAATCCCTAGATGTGGTCTGGTCAGATGAGTGCCGATTTCAGTAGGTAAGAGATGATGGTAGGGTTCAAGTGTGGCACAGGCCCTACAAAGCCATGAACCCAAGTTGTCACCAAGGCATTGTGCAGTGGCTCCATAATGGTGTGGGCTGTGTTTACATGGAATAGGCTAGGTCCTCTGCTCCATTTGAACCAATCATTTACTGGAAATGGTTGTGTTCAGCTGCTTGGAGACCAAATAATGCTGGAATTTTTATGGATGACAATGTGCCATGTCACTGGGTCATAACTGTTCACAGATGGTTTGAAGAACATTCTGGACAATTCAATCAAATGATTTGGCCATCCATATTGCCCGACATGAATCCCATTGAAGATTTATGGGACATAATTGAGAGGTCACTTTGTTAACCTACTGGGTGTTGTTGTGCCTGAGCAACAGTGCTGTGTACTTAGTGCTGTTACATATTTTCAATGTTTTCTACTTGCTTAAACTGGTATTATGGCATTAAGCATCATTCTGACTTTTCCAAGTCAGCAATGGCGTATATTTTTTTGGTTAAATAGCACATATGGCATGTGAAGTAATCACAATAGAAATTTTTCACAATGAAGGTGATAAATGATCAATACCAGTTGTGAATAAATATACTTTATGACAGCACAGTGCATAGTGTGCATTTCTCTACGGAAATGGATAGGTTGAAGTCAGATAAAATGGGAATTAGTGATGTTTGGCAGCAGAAAGAACAGGACTTTTAATCAGATCAGAGAGGGATAATGCAGGAATAGGTATAGTAATGAATAAGAAAATACAAATGACGGTAAACTGCTATGAACAGCAGGGAGAATGCATTGTTGTAGCAAAGATAGACACAAAGCCAACATCTACCAAAGTAATACAAGTTTATATGCTAACTAGATCTGCAGGTGATGTAGATTGCAAAGGGTGACCAGGATTTGGCAGTAGCAAAAAGAGAAGATCATGGACAGGGAATGGAATGAAAAATGAAGTTGTGTGGTACATTTTTGCACAGGTAATAATTTAATCATTGTTAACATTTGGTTTAAGAATTGCAAAGAAGATTCTATACATAAAAGAGACCTGGGGATGGAGGAAAACTTCAGACTGGTTACATAATGGTAAGACAGAGCTTTCAAAACCAAATTTTAAACTGCCAAGACATTTCCAGGGGCACATGTGGACACTTACAAAAATTTATTGGTAACTAACTGCAGACTATAGCTAAAGAAATTACATAAAGGTAGCAAATTACAGAAATGGTATCTGGATAAACTGAACGAACCGAAAGTTGTTGATAGTTTCGGAAGGAATATTCAACACACTGGACTGGAACAGGGGAAAGGAACACAATACATAACAAATGCATAGGGTTGAGAGATGAAATACGAAAGACTGCAGTTGATCACATAGGTAAAAAGACAAGGCCTAGTAGAAATCCTTGGAGAACTCACGAGATAGTGAATTTAATAGACAATGTAGGAAAAGACAAACTGGTACTTACCATAAAGAAGACATATAAGTTGCAGACAGGCACAATTACAAGTTACTTATGTCAAGTTTTTTGGCCACACCCTTCCATCAGTAAAAGAGAGACACACACTGTTTATACACACAAACAAGTACATCTCATGCACACATTACCACCAACATCTTGTGCCAGAACGCAACTTAACTTGTCTTTTTACGGTAAGTAGCAATTTGTCTTTTTCCTACATTGTTAATATTCTTACCTGGAGTTTCCATTGTTTGAATTTAATAGATAAAAAGCAAAAAATAAATAAATAAATAAATAAATAAATAAATAAATAAATATTAAGCAGATGAAAATGAATACAGACATCTAAAAATTAGGTTGATAGCAATTGCATAATGGCTGCATAGATTAGGGTAGCAGACAAATTCGAGGTCACAGGAGCATGGGTAACTAGGTGAAATATAGACTCTGCCTATAGGAAAATTAAAAACATTTTTAGAAAAAAGAGAAGCCAGTATTAAGAGAAATACATAAAGATGAATATATAGTGTCTCCATAAAACAAGAACAAATGTCAGGAATACCGTATTTACTCGAATCTAAGCCGCACTTTTTTCCGGTTTTTGTAATCCAAAAAAATCGCCTGCGGCTTAGAATCGAGTGCAAAGCAAGCGGAAGTTCTGGAAAATGTTGGTGGGTGCCGCCACAACTAACTTCTGCCGTAGAATTTATGTAGCGCTACACAGGCATGCTTTGTAGGCACAAAGATAAATACTGGCACCAAAACCTCTGCGTCAGTAAATAAATTTAAAAAAAAAAATAAATTGGAAGACGAGCTTTTTTTCTCTGCCCCGAGTTTCGACCACTGCATTTTCATACATTATCCAATGAAGTAAATACAAATTCTGTATTGTTCATCTTCGAATGTAGCAGCATTTCAATGTACTACAAAAATCCGACTGGCAAGACTGTTTGGGATGTTTGTCAATATGGCCAACTCTACGTTCTGAATTTTTTCTTACCTGTGAGAAGAGATGGTTGCTAATAGGAACTTTTATGAATTGTGAATCACATGCAGTATTCTCTTCACCATAAGAATAATACGAATATAAACATTTTGCCATGTATTGTTTCGTGTTTGCTGCTATCTCATTTAAATCCTGTCTGCCTAATAAAGTATGAAACTAGAGTGAGACAACAGCAAACGCGGAAGAATATACATATCATGTCGTGTTTATATTCGTATTATTCTTGTGCCTAATAGTGATACAGTCAGAAATGAAACACGGCAATTGACTAGATTTTTAAATCTAAGATGACTCTAATTTCTGTGCAGAATGTAATGCACTAAAGAGGCACCTGCAAGGATTTTCAAAGGGGAAAAATTTTCGCTAAACTCTCGTTCAGAACATCTTCTATCATACGCAGTCTATTATTTGGTTCTTGTTGATCATTATCGAAGAAAGCAGCAGTGTAAGTAGCAACAAATGGCAGTCTCTTGACATTGTTTCACTAATGAGATGATTCCCCTCTCTCTCTCTCTCTCTCTCTCTCTTTCTCCTTTTTCTTTTTCTTTTTTTTAAAAAAGCGGCGGTATCGCGCACAGGCTGTAAACACGCACTATCAGAATGCGACAAACAATGCATGACAGTACAATAATGCATTTTCAGCTTAGAGTGACGTAAACACCTACAGCAAAGAAAACGGCACTTATCAGATCAAAGAAAAATAAGTGATCAATTTAAACCAGACAAAGCACATGAAAAAGGAAGGGTACCTGTATAAATGCGGACGGAGCGCCTGACGCATAGCAATGGCTACCTGGTAAAGCTTAACTGCTAAGCTTACCACTCGAACCAAACCACTGTAGCTGTCTCGCCATTCATTCAACCTAAATTGTGTCTCATATTACAATGGACCAACTTTGTCTCGATTTGGAGATGCGGCCTAAAACTTTTCTCTCCCCTTGAATTTCGAGTCTCAAATTTCAGGTGCGGCATAGATTCGGGAAAATTTTTTTCCCTTGATTTCGAGTCTCATTTTTCAGGTGTGGCTTAGATTCGAGTAAATACGGTATATTATACAAAGAGAAGAAGAAGTAGATGTAAATGTGATGGGAGATACAATACTGTGACAATTTGATAGAGCACAGAAGGAACTAAGTGAAAACAGGCTGCTGGAATAGACAACATTCCCTCAGAATTACTGAGATGTCTGGGAAAGAACTGTCCACCTGATGTGCAAAATATGTGGGAAATGTCAAATACCCTCAGATTTCCAGAAGAATGTAGTTATTTCAATTCCAGAGATGGCAGGTGCTGACAGAGGTGAACACTACTGACCTATGAGTTTAATAAGCCATGCTTGCAAAATATTGACATGAATTATTTAAAGGAATGGAAAAAGTGACAGAAGCCACCCCTGGGGACAATCCTTTTGCGTTTTGGAGAAATGTAGGAACATGTGAGGCAATAGTGACTGTACGACCCATCTAGAAATTAGTTTGAAGAAAGGCAAACCTATGTTTATAGCATTTTTAGATTTAAGGAGAGCTTTTGACAATATGGACTGGACTATACTCGTTCAAGTTTTGAAGCTTGTGGGAGTAAAATACACAGACCGTAAGAGTATTTACAACTTATACAGAAATGAGACTGCAGTGCAGTTATAAGAGTCAAAAGACATGAAAGGGAATCAATGATTGAGAAGGGAGTGGGACAAAATTGTGGCCTACATCTGATCAAAAGTAGGTGTACACTGATGAAGCAGTAAAAGGAGCCTAAGAAAAATATAAAGAAGGAATTCAGATTTAGGGACAAGAAATAAACACTTTGAGATTTCTCGTTGATTTTCTAATTCTGTAAGAATCTGTTTAGTGTATTCATCTCTTGGTCTCCCTCTGTGATTTTTATTCTCCTCACTGCCCTCCAATACTAAACTGGTGACCCCTTGATGCCTCAGAATATGTCCTACCAACCAATCCCTTCTTCTCGTCAAGTTGTGACACAAATTTCTCTTGTCCCCAATTCTATTCAAAACCACCTCATTAGTTATGTGATCTACCCATCTAATCTTCAGCATTCTTCTGTAGCACCACATTTTGAAAGCTTCTATTCTCTTTTTATCTAAACTATTTATCATACACATTTCATTTCCATACATGGCTACACTCCATACAAATACTTTCAGAAAAGACTTCCTGACATTTAAATCTATACTTGGTGTTAACAAATGTCTCTTCTTCAGAAACGCTTTCCTTGCCATTGCCAGTCTACATTTTATATCCTCTCTTCTTCGACCATCATCAGTTATTTTGCTCCCCAAATAGCAAAACTCATTTACTACTTTAAGCGTCTCATTTCCTAATCTAATACCCTCAGCATCACCCGATTTAATTCGACTACATTCCATTATCCTCATTTTGCTTTTGTTGATGTTCATCTTATATCCTCCTTTCAAGACATTGTCCATTCCATTCAACTGCTCTTCCAGGTCCTTTACTGTCTCTGACAGAATTACAATGTCATCGGCGAACCTCAAAGTTTTTATTTCTTCTCCATGGATTTTAATACCTACTCTACAAGTAGATTGAAAAAAATTACATTATATTATGTTACATCATATTATTTTATATTGGATGGTTCTGACTCACTGTTATCTATTACATGTGCGTGAACTACTTACACATTTTTTAACAACACAATTTGATTACCAAGAGAGATCAACTAAAAAAAAGCAGAAATAATTATATTTTTTTATTTAGACAGTAGTGTCTCTGTATCTCTAGATACAGAGACACTACTGTCATATCTCACTGTGGAACTACAAATATTTAGCTATGGGCAGGAGCAGGTAAAGGAACTATGGCTCAAGGGTAAAAGAACAACTAACCATCAATTTTATAAAACCGTACTCAGCACAACAGTTTATGGTGAGAGCGACTCTCCTTGTACAGTCACTATAAAGAAATTCTTAAATAACCAGAAACTACAGCATAACAGGTGTAAACAAAAAAAGCATAGCATGCAGGTACAGAGATGGTGCATGAAACACGTTTGGCTGTCAAGAGGACAATCCGTGAATCCATCAATGACTATCTCAGCAAATTATTATTAAAATATCTTCCATGAAACCCAAAGAAATTCTAGTCATATGTAAAGGGTGTTAGTGGTACTAAAGTTAGTGTCCAGCCCTCAAAGATGAGGTAGAAACTGAAGTTGAGGACAGCAAAGCAAAAGCAGAAATTTTCAACTATGTTTCAAAATGTTCCTTTACAAAGCTATACCCAGGAGTGTCGCACAAATTAGAAATGTAAAAGAATAAAGAAGTACTGCAGAATAGCCCATGGACGTTGAGACCAAGGAGTCTGTAGTCGGAAATGTAGAGATACATTGGTAATTTTAGGTTATGTTCTTTGTTTTCACTGATTCATGTCACGTATTTAGAACTATAGGTAACTTTTGTTGTATTCGTACTTTTTTTATAAGGAGGCAGGGAGTACATGCAAATTATTCCCTCTGGGTGATGGTGAGTGTGGTGTCACCACCGGACACCACACTTGCTAGGTGGTAGCCTTTAAATTGGCCGCGGTCCGTTAGTATATGTCGGACCCGCGTGTCGCCACTATCAGTGATTGCAGACCGAGCGCCGCCACACGGCAGGTCTAGAGACACTTCCTAGCACTCGCGCCAGTTGTACAACTGACTTTGCTAGTGATGGTTCACTGACAAAATACGCTCTCATTTGCCGAGATGATAGTTTAGCATAGCCTTCAGCTACGTCATTTGCTACGACCTAGCAAGGCGCCATATTCAGTTACTATTGATATTGTGAATCATGTACCGTCAAGAGCGACGTTCATCATTAATGGATTAAAGTTAAGTATTCCACCAGCTACGTCCATTTTTTCTAAATTATAATTTCCTTGTCCTGTTCCAGGCCTCACAACAGCCTGCGTGAGCTAAAACGCGTGCCTTTCGGCCTCCTCTAGTACCACGGTGTTGGCCCTCCCGCCAACCACAACATTGGCGACGAGGCAAAATCACGTTCTTCTCTAAACTGCCCTGATTTACTTGTGTAATGGCTTTGCCACAATCTCCAGATGTACTGTCCGAATTTTATCGCTTACAGAGTCAGCAGATGCAGGCCTTACTAGATGCCCTTGGACAGCTCGTCCAGGGTCAACGTGCAATGCAAAACGATGCGGCAGCCGGCGCTCCACCGCCAATGCAGCCACAACACGCTGTTGCACCAACTTTTCGAACTTCTGATGCTGCACTGGAAAGCTGGATGGAGTGGTCACGGCAATTTGGATTCCATCTCGCCACCTACAGAATTCAAGGTAACGAGCGGCAGCCTTTTTTGTTATCATCAGTCGGGGTGAACACGTACCGTGTGATAGTCAAATTATTTCCCCGACGCAACGTAGCAACTCTGTCCTACAAAGAAATTTTGTCTGCATTAGATACATATTTCAAAGAATCAGTCAATGTAGTTGCGAAACAGTATACCTTCTTTCGTACAAAACGTACGGCAGGTCAGACTAATCGGGAGTGGGTTGCAACCTTGCAAGGCCTTACTAGGGATTGTGCTTTTGAGTGTCGATGTGGACTCCCTTGTTCAGAAACTATGGTGGTGATGCAATTGCACAGAACGTTTCTGATGTTCGTATACGGGAACAGATTTTGAAACTAGTCAATCCCTAACATCAACAAGTGATGGACATATTGGATCGGCAGGACACACTTGACTTTGCTCAGGAATCATTTGTCGTGTGTCAGGTTAACCGGCCCGCCGGCGAGTTGCACGGAGTAGTAAACAGCCCTTGCGCCCGGCCGCGCCGCTGCCGCCAGGCTCTCAGCCTCGTGTGCCGCACTGGCAAGCAAATGCAGTGCTCAAATCCTACCCGGTGCGCTACTAGACATTCGCGTGAGAATTGCCTTTCACGCCAAGCTATTTGCTTTTATTGTAATAAAAAAGGACATGTTCAGAGTGTTTGCCAGAAAAAGCTCAGATCGGAAGCTCAAAACCAGGCCCTCAGTGTCAGTTCACGTTGCACGAGACAGTCGCTCTTGTCATCAGCAGGACAATAAACTTTTTGTAGACTTGGACATTAACGGCAAAGTGATACCATTCCAGCTCGATACCGGAGCTGCAGTTTCACTTATCAATCAAGACACGTACAGACAGCTGGGCTCACCTCCGTTGTGTGCCGCAAATGTTAAGTTAACTAGCTATTCAGGTCAAGGGATCCCTGTGTTAGGACAGTGCAGCCTTCTTGCAACATACAAAGGACAAACGAAACTTGTGTCATTTTACATACTTCATTCTTCTTCTGCAGTGAACTTGTTTGGTTTCGATTTATTTCAGTTTTTTAACTTGTCTATAGTAAATCACGTCCTATCAGTGAACCAGACTGTGCCTTCAGACAGTGTTTCTCATCTATGTGAAGAATTTGCAGACATTTTTGCACCGGGCCTCGGTTGCGCTAGGAACTATAAAGCACATTTGGAACTGAAAGTAAACGTGCAACCGAAATTTTTCAGAGCGCGCAATGTTCCCCACGCATTGCGTGATAAGGTCGCAAAAACATTACACAATTTGGAATCACAAGGTGTAATTGAACGTGTGCAGGCTTCTCTCTGGGCATCACCCTTAGTAATTTTGCCAAAACCTTCGGGAAAATTGAAACTTTGTGTGGACTTCAAGGCAACAGTGAATCCACAATTAGCGATTGCAACTTTTCCTTTACGCTGCCCGGAAGATCTTTTTGACAAACTGTGCCCGGGTAAATATTTTTCGAAGTTGGACCTAGCAGATGCGTACTTGCAAATACCGGTGGACGAAGAATCCCAGCGCGTTTTGGTGGTTAACACGCATCTTGGGTTGTATCAATTCAAACGACTGCCATTCGGGTGTGCATCCGCCCCTGCATTGTTTCAGCAATATCTACGAACTGTTTGTGCGTCGGTCCCTACTGCAACAAATTTTTGGCCAATCTCAGAACATTATTTCAGGTCTTGCGACAAAATGGTCTTCGTTTGTGGAAGGACAAATGTGTGTTTTTTGCTCGTCACTTACCCTACCTGGGACATGTACTCAATGCCCAAGGCATACATCCCAGTCCCACACACCTTCGTGCCATACAAGACTTGCCTTCGCCGCAGAATTTGAAGCAGCTACAGAGTGTGCTAGGAAAAATAAATTACTATAACAGATATGTGCCACATGCCTCTTCCATTTCAGCTGCGCTTCATCGCTTACGCCGTAAGTGTGTTCCGTTCATCTGGACGACGGAATGCGAACGCGCCTTTCGCCAGTTGAAATCGGCGTTGCTTTCCAATACTTGCCTTATGCCATTCGATCCCCAGAAGCCCCTTTTGTTGATGGTGGATGCATCGGATTTCGGGATCGGTGCTGTGCTTGCGCACAAATATGGATCACACGATCGCCCTATTGCCTTTGCGTCCAAATTGCTCTCGTCTGCACAAAGAAATTATTCACAGATCGAGAAAGAAGCATTGGCTCTCGTATTTGGTGTTACAAAGTTTCATGATTTCTTGTATGGTCATCACTTTACCATCATCACAGACCACAAACCTTTGACATCGCTTTTTCATCCGAACAAGCCTGTACCTCCACATACAGTGCAGAAATTCATTCGCTGGTCTATTTTCCTCTCGCAGTACCACTACGATATCTTGTATCGGTCCACTGCTAAGCACAGAAACGCCGATGCGTTGCCCCGCTTGCCTGTTGCTGAGGATAGGGCATTTGATTCCTCTGAACTTGCTTGCATGTTCATTGATTCGGAAACTGATGACGTGGTCGAATCGTTTCTGATTGATTTTCGTCGTGTAGCTACTGCCACAGCTGCCAACCCTGTCCTTGCTACCGTTCTGCATTTTGTTGCTACGCAATGGCCCTTGTCAAAGTCACGGATCGGGGATCCGTTGGTTCGCCGATTTTTTGCTCACAAGGAGAGACTTTTTGTTCGATGTGGTGTTTTGCTGTTGCGTTCTGATAATGACCAGTCCAGGGTCGTGGTCCCACGTTCGTTACAGTCCTCTGTCTTACAGCTTCTCCACCAAGGACATTGGGGTATAGTGAGAATGAAGCAACTTGCTCGTCAGCACTGTACTTGGTTCGGAATCGATGCCGCGATTACGAATATGTGCTCTTCTTGCATGGTGTGTGGCCAACAACAATCAGCACCACCGTGGAAATTCTTTGCATGGCCGAAAGCCACTTCCCCTTGGCAACGCTTACACATCGATTTTGCTGGTCCGTTCTGGAATGCTCAATAGTTGGTTGTGGTAGATTCATTCAGTAATTTTCCTTTTGTTGTCCGGATGTCTTTCACGATGTCATCTGCCACCATTGAAGTGTTATATGCTATCTTTTGCATTGAAGGTCTTCCACAGCCTATTGTTTCCGACAATGGCCCACAATTCATGTCCGCAGAATTTCAGTCATTCTGCAAGGCCAATGGTATTCAACATCTGATGTCCACGACGTTTTCGCCACAGTCAAACGGTGCCGCTGAACGATTGGTCAGGACTTTCAAGTCACAGATGTTGAAGTTAAAAGAGTCACATTCTCGGGAGGACGCGTTATTGCTCTTTTTGTCCTCGTATCGCTCTCAGCCCCGGAATGGTCGCTCGCCGGCTGAGTTGCTCCAAGGTCGCCCTTATCGAACCTTGATGTCTTTGCTACATTCGCCGCATCAGGTTCCTGTACAGCGGCAGACACCTGCTTTTGCCCCAGGCGACGTTGTCTACTACCGCCACTACCGAGGTTCACGGTGTTGGCTCGAAGGGCACATTCTTCGCTGCCTCGGACGCGCTATGTATCTGGTTTTGGGGGCCTCTGGTGAGGTGCGCCAGCATCTCAACCAGCTGCACCTCTGTCGTCGCACGGGATCTGCCGCTCCCTGTCTGCTTTCAGCGACGGTGCAGTTCGGTCAACGCCCTGGGGACTCATCTACTGGCTTGCCTCAGCCCCAGGTATTATCGACACTGCCTTCAATTTTGCCCCATGGTGACACGCCGCCACCACCGCCCCCGCCGCCTGTTCTCCCATCGGCGACGCCCACTGTGGACGCGTCGCTGCAACCGCCGGGCGCCTCCCTGGGTCACACGCTGCCAATCACTTCCCATGACCAGTTGTCCTTCGACATGGAACTCTTGCCTGCTCCGGACCATATGTCGTATTTGCCTGCAGGGTGCCCCGGCCCGATGGAGGTCGACCCTTCAGCCCCTCCCGTTTCTCTGCGGGCGCATACACCGCATGTTGGCGTGCACTCTGGAGCAGGTTTTCAGGCATTTCCTAGCTCCCCACGGTCCGAATGGCAGGGTGCAGGTGGCACAGCCTCGCCTGTTGTTAGGCTCCCCACCTTGTCACATACGTCAACATGGGGTCCTCCCCACGGCGGGCGGAAGCCTTATGCCACAACCGTATGCCGATTTGCGGGGGAGGAATGTGGTGTCACTGCCACACACCACACTTGCTAGGTGGTAGCCTTTAAATCGGCCGCGGTCCGTTAGTATACGTCGGACCCGCGTGTCGCCACTATCAGTGATTGCAGACCGAGCACCGCCACACGGCAGGTCTAGAGACACTTCCTAGCACTCGCCCCAGTTGTACAACTGACTTTGCTAGCGATGGTTCACTGACAAAATACGCTCTCATTTGCCGAGACGATTGTTTAGCATAGCCTTCAGCTACGTCATTTGCTATGACCTATCAAGGCGCCATATTCAGTTACTATTGTTATTGTGAATCATGTACCGTCAAGAGCGACGTTCATCATTAATGGATTAAAGTTAAGTATTCCACCAGCTACGTCCATTTTTTCTAAATTCTAATTTCCTTGTCCTGTTCCAGACCTCACGCCAGCCTGTGTGAGCTAAAACGCGTGCCTTTTGGCCTCCTCTAGTAACACGGTGTTGGCTCTCCTGCCAACCACAACAAAGAGTATTACATTTAAATGGGGTTTAGCAACTGTTATGATCTTGCTCATCTTTGGAGCAGAAGGAATTATGAAGCATCCTTTGTGGAAAAGGGTTTTGTTCATGCAGCAGCTGGAGATACTCCTCACGAATCACAGGTGGTCATTGAGACTGACCTTCGATACTTTGGAGGTACGGAACCAAGTGAGAAGGTTGCATCTTAAAAGTGCTAAAGGAAGCAAAAGAAGGCAGTACAATATGGGATGTAGGGAGTGAACATTATAAACTTAAGTTTTCCTATAATAAGCTGAGAGAGTAGTTGCAGAAAGTAGGAGGTACAATCCCATATTCTCTAGTACAGAGGAAGAGAGGATAGCTGAATGCTGGTGGTAAACTATTATAAACCATGTCTGGCACAGCAAATGATGATATTTCAAGTTTGATAGTAAAACAAGTCAAATGCAAGAAGTAGCAGGACACAGAGAAACAATATTTGACTGGAATATGACTTAGATTATGGGTATGGAGCAAGGATTGTTAAATATAACTAAAATGATGCATAAAATAACAACTGAATTGCAGCAATATGCTAATAGCACAAAGATAACCTTGAATAAGGATTTATGTATAATACAGAATCACCTGAAAAATTACATAACAAAGTAGTATTAGCAAACAGTTTAACTGACAAAGCAGAGTAGGAAAAATTCAAGAAGCTACCAACCATGCTACAGATTAACAATTAAACACTACGCCGTTAAGACCAAAACATTTTTCCAAGGATCACTGGAGGCAGGAAAGGAATTTCCCTCATGTCTGCAGCATGTTACTTCCATAAATAATAGCAATGTAGCCTTTTACTATCATGTTTTCATAGTTAAAAAATTATTCTGATAAATCACATATATACATTAATGTACAATTCCCAGTAACTAGCTTTAAGTCACAATTTGAATGTTAACGAGTCACGCATTTCTAATTGGATGGAGTCTTATTGAAAGATGGATTAAATTCTCAGTTAATAAAGTATTACTTGTATCTAAATGACTGGAATTGCACATAGTTCTATCAGCAGAAGATCTTGGTAAGCATATAAATGAAATTATTACTATTTGTCCTCCACAAGTAGTTCAAATGGATCATGTGTCATGTGGGGTACAATTATTTTTGAGGAATATGAATGTGCCAGAATGTAAGAAGGTAGTCATAAAGCCACAAACACATTTTCAGCGAGTCTGAAATCATTGGGTTTATTCTGTGTACAAGCCACAAACAGTAATACGTAATTGGTTTAAAAAAACTTTTAAAGAAATGACAAAAGTGTAATTGCAGTTTAGGGCTATTTAATCAATTGAACAGAATGTGATATAGCAAGAGTAGACTTTCAATTCCCGGCAAACATCACGAGTACTACAGTAATTACAAGAGTACAACCAATATCATACTGGCCAGAAAATCCTTTCAGCATTTTTACCTACTCAGAATAATTCTTTTCTAAATCATACACTAGATGCTTTGGCACTACAAGGCATAGATAAATTAACTTGTGCATATAATGGGAAAATCGCTATCGATCAAATGTCAATAAATGTTCAGGAATATCACCATGAGTGAAACCAGAACATGATTACCATTAGTATAACAGCCACTAGTATGATCGCACTAATAACAGTCATACCTTCCCTAATGCATAAAATAACAGAAACAGGGTTAAAAACCACACACAAGATCTTCTGGAATGGATTGTAGCAGAAAGAAAAACAGAAATTGTAACACAGGTTAAGGTGGTAAAGAATTCTGTAAGCAGAGTAAGATTTTTATATTCATGTTTTTTTGTTGTTGTTGTTTTTCCTAAAATTCAGGATGAATTTTTTAAGTGGATTGGAATATGTAGCATACCAACCTTGAACAAGGCAGCAAGCGGTTAAAATTGCTGAAATGCCACAGTGACGCTACCTCATTTACAATACAGTAATGTCAACATGAGGCACGCACAAACAATAATATTACACCACCAAGACTGAATCAGGTGAAACACAGCATTGACACTTCTGGTGAAGCAGACAGCGGACCTCTGCAGAAACATAATGGGACAGAGCAGCTGGACAGGATCATGTCACCTTAGTTACATGATGGAGGAAATGCTGTTGTTAATGCAACAATGCAACCAAGAGCTTTTACAAACTAGTCCTATACTACAACAAACTTGTTTGATACCTTCATAGCACTAAGAATAATATTGTCATGACAAGTAATGTCAGATAAACATTAGTCACTATTACATTTGCACTCAATTCCCTGATTACAGCAAAGTAATGTCTGGCATAAGTCTGTTGTAGACTGCCTGCACAATACTGATCAACAACAGCCTCTACTAAGAGTGATGGCTACTTCACCATAATGACCAGTTGCAGAGTTCAACACCACAAACTGCTGCTGATACAAATGAGTCTTCCCTATAATTCGGGTCACGACACCAGACTCCAACAGACTGATCTGGACCTACCTTAATGGCATGTCATGATCGTTGTCTACACGGCTACAATCATTGCAGTTCGACAGATAATGTAGAATGGCTGTGAGCGAGAATGGACAGAGAACCTCTGAAATCAGCATATGTAAACCCAACACATGTCATCACTCACTGTTGCAGCATTGCAGTACGGCCAGTGCCTGAGCCACCAAGAGTGGCAAACCGCCAGCAGAAGCTGGCCACGAATGGGGGGGGCATCAACTGTCTTTAGCGGGCTGCAGGCTCTTACAATGCAAATCCGTGACAGGCATCGAAAGTCAATGTCAACAGTGAGTCAAGACACTAACTCTAAGTTATAGAAATAAATAATCAATTCTGAATCTTCTTTCACTGCGTCTACAGGTGACAAGGTATCACCAACTAGTTCTGAGGAAAATTGGCAAGGCTGAACCATCTCTGCTTCCACTCTCTAAACAACTGCCTCTTGCAGGACCTTACTAATTGAATAATAGCTACTAAAAAGGACTAGCTTAAGATATTTGTATAGTTTCTAGAGATTTTTGTTAACGTATACCTTTACACCCCGTTCCCTCTTATGAACCATGGACTTTGCCGTTGGTGGGGAGGCTTTGCGTGCCTCAGCAATACAGACAGCCGTACCGTAGGTGCAACCATAACGGAAGGGTATCTGTTGAGAGGCCAGACAAACGTGTGGTTTCTGAAGAGGGGCAGCAGCCTTTTCAGTAGTTGCAGGGGCAACAGTCCGGACAATTGAATTGGGCTTGTATCATTAAACAAAACGACCATGCTGTGCTGGTACTGTAAATGGCTGAAAGCAAGGGGAAACTACAGCTGAAATTGTTCCTGGGGGCATGGAGCTTTACTGTATGGTTAAATGTTGATGGCATCCTGTTGGTTAAAATATTCCGGAGGTAAAATAGTCCCCATTCGGATCTCCTGGCGGAGTCCACTCAGGAGGATGTTGTTATCAGGAGAAACAAAACTGGCATTCTGCGGATCGGAGCATGGAACGTTAGGCCCCTTTATCAGATAAGTAGGTTAGAAAATTTAAAAAGGGAAATGGATAGATTAAAGTTAGATATGATGGGAATTAGTGAAGTTCGGTGGCAGGAGGAACAAGACTTCTGGTCAGGTGAATAAAGGGTTATAAATACACAATCAAATAGGGGTAATTCAGCAGTAAGTTTAATAATGAATAAAAAAATAGCGCACAGGTAAGCTACTATGACCAGTATAGTGAATGCATTATTGTGGCCAAGATAGACACAAAGCCCACACCTATCACAATAGTACAAGTATATATGCCAACTAGCTCCGCAGATGAGAAAGAGATTGAAGAAATGTATGATGAGATAAAAGAAATTATTCAGATAGTGATGGGAAATAAAAATTAAATAATTGTGGGTGACTGGAATTCAATAGCAGGAAAAGGAAGAGAAGAAAAAGTAGTAGGTGAATATGGATTGGGGATAAGGAATGAAAGAGGGAGCCTCCTGGTAGAATTTTGCACAGAACATAACTTAATCATAGCTAACACTTGGTTTAAGAATATGAAAGAAGGTTGTGTACATGGAAAAGGCCTGGAGACAGTGGAAGGTTTCAGATACATCTACATCTACATGATTACTCTGCAATTCACATTTAAGTGCTTGGCACAGGGTTCATCGAACCACAATCATACTATCTCCCTACCATTCCACTCCCGAAAAGCACACGGGAAAAACGAACACCTAAACCTTTCTGTTCGAGCTCTAATTTCTCTTATTTTATTTTGATGATCATTCCTACCTATGTAGGTTGGGCTCAACAAAATATTTTCGCATTCGGAAGAGAAAGTTGGTGACTGAAATTTCGTAAACAGATCTCGCCGTGACGAAAAACGTCTTTGCTTTAATGACTTCCATCCCAACTTGCGTATCATATCTGCCACACTCTCTCCCCTATTACGTGATAATACAAAACGAACTGCCCTTTTTTGCACCCTTTCGATGTCCTCCGTCAATCCCACCTGGTAAGGATCCCACACCACACAGCAATATTCTAACAGAGAACGAACGAGTGTAGTGGACTTGTTGCATCTTCTAAGTGTCCTGCCAATGAAATGCAACCTTTGACTCGCCTTCCCCACAATATTATCTATGTGGTCTTTCCAACTGAAGTTGTTCGCAATTTTTACACCCAGGTACTTAGTTGATTTGACAGCTTTGAGAACTGTACTATTTATCGAGTAATCGAATTCCAACGGATTTCTTTTGGAACTCATGTGGATCACCTCACACGTTTCATTATTTAGCATCAACTGCCACCTGCCACACCATACAGCAATCTTTTCTAAATCGCTTTGCAACTGATACTGGTCTTCGGATGACCTTACTAGATGCTAAATTACAGCATCATCTGCGAACAACCTAAGAGAACTGCTCAGATTGTCACCCAGGTCATTTACATAGAACAGGAACAGCAGAGGTCCCAGGACGCTTCCCTGGGGAACACCTGATATCACTTCAGTTTTATTCAATGATTTGCCGTCTATTACTACGAACTGCAACCTTCCTGACAGGAAATCACGAATCCAGTCGCACAACTGAGATGATACCCCATAGGCCTGCAGCTTGATTAGAAGTCGCTTGTGAGGAACGGTGTCAAAAGCTTTCCGGGAATCTAGAAATACGGAATCAACTAGAGATCCCCTGTCGATAGTGGCCATTACTTCGTGCGAATAAACAGCTAGCTGCGTTGCTCAAGAACGATGTTTTCTGAAACCATGCTGATTACGTATCAATAGATTGTTCCCTTCGAGGTGATTCATAATTTTTGAATACAGTATATGCTCCAAAACCCTACTGCAAACTGCTGTCAATGATATAGGTCTGTAGTTCCATGGATTACTCCTACTACCCTTCTTAAACACTGATGCGACCTGCGCAATTTTCCAATCTGCAGGTTGTATATGATTGCTACGTAGGGAGCTATTGTATCAGTGTAATCTGAAAGGAACCTAATCAAAAACTTTCAAGTCCAGGAACAGTAGGTACACCTGTACCTCCACGTACAATGGCTACAGTGAGCCAACCATTACCGTGTGAAAATGTATCATTAATGTCAATACTAAAATTAAGTCTACACCCACAGAAAACACAAGGTCTGTCGACAAGTGCAGTGGCAGCAACACTCTTGACTGGTATGCGGTTCTTCTTATCACCGGCTGTTGTCGCGAACTCTATGTTCTTGATGGTTTTATAAACTGTCTGTCTTGAACGACGCCGAAGTCTCCTGTAAGGCATCGTGGCAGCGTCCAATGCAGTTGCCTGTGCAGCAGCACGACTGAGCCTCTGCGCGGCTCTCGCTCGCTTATATAGTATATGGTCGCCGGCGCTGAATTTTTCCAAGTCCGTATTGACATTAATGATACATTTTCACACGGTAATGGTTGGCTCACTGTAGCCGTTGTACGTGGAGGTACAGGTGTACCTAGTGTTCCTGGACTTGAAAGTTTTGTTGATAGAGACATTATTGCCTATCGTACCCGGAGGCACGTATACCTAAAGCGACCTGTATACGCGTCCGGGATAACACATTTTTGACCAAAAATTATCTTCACAACGCAGAACAGGGAATCAGCGATCATAAAGCAGTTACGGCATCGATGATTTCAGCCGTAAATAGAGATATTAAAAAGGGTAGGAAGATTTTTCTGTTTAGAAAAAAATGACAAAAAGCAGATTTCAGAGTACCTGTTGGCTCAACACAAAAGTTTTGTCTCAAGTACAGGATAGTGTTGAGGATCAGTGGACAAAGTTCAAAACCATCGTACATTATGCGTTAGATGAGTATGTGCCAAGCAAGATTGTAAGAGATGGAAAAGAGCCACCGTGGTACAAAAACCGAGTTAGAAAACTGTTGCGGAAGCAAAGGAAACTTCACAGCAAACATAAACATAGCCAAAGCCTTGCACACAAACAAAAATTACGCGAAGCGAAATGTAGTGTGAGAAGGGTTATGCAAGTGGTGTTCAATGAATTCGAAAGTAAAGTTCTATGTACTGACTTGGCAGAAAATCCTAAGAAATTTTGGTCTTATGTCAAAGCGGTAGGTGGATCAAAACAAAATGTCCAGACACTCTGTGACCAAAATGGTACCAGACTAAAGGCCGAAATACTAAATGTCTTTTTCCAAAGCTGTTTCACAGAGGAAGACTGCACTGTAGTTCCTTCTCTAGATTGTAGCACAGATGACAAAATGGTAGATGTCGAAATAGACGACGGAGGGATAGAGAAACAATTAAAATCGCTCAAAAGAGGAAAAGCCGCTGGACCTGATGGGATACCAGTTCGATTTTACACAGAGTACGCGAAGGAACTTGCCCCCCTTCTTGCAGCGGTGTACCGTAGGTCTCTAGAAGAGCGTAGTGTTCCAAAGGATTGGAAAAGGACACACGTCATCCCCGTTTTCAAGAAGGGACGTCGAACAGATGTGCAGAACTATAGACCTATATCTCTAATGTCGATCAGTTGTAGAATTTTGGAACATGTATTGTGTTCGAGTATAATGACTTTTCTGGAGACTAGAAATCTACTCTGTAGGAATCAGCATGGGTTTCGAAAAAGACGGTCATGTGAAACCCAGCTCGCACTATTCGTCCACGAGACTCAGAGGGCCATAGACATGGGTTCACAGGTAGATGCTGTGTTTCTTGACTTCCGCAAGGCGTTCAATACAGTTCCCCACAGTCGTTTAATGAACAAAGTAAGAACATATGGACTATCAGACCAATTGTGTGATTGGATTGAGGAGTTCCTAGATAACAGGACGCAGCATGTCACTCTCAATGGAGAGAAGTCTTCCGAAGTAAGAGTGATTTCAGGTGTGCCACAGGGGAGTGTCATAGGACCATTGCTATTCACAATATACATAAATGACCTGGTGGACGACATCGGAAGTTCACTGAGGCTTTTTGCAGATGATGCTGTGGTGTATCGAGAGGTTGTAACAATGGAAAATTGTACTGAAATGCAGGAGGATCTGCAGCGAATTGACGCATGGTGCAGGGAATGGCAATTGAATCTCAATGTAGACAAGTGTAATGTGCTGCGAATACACAGAAAGATAGATTGTTTATCATTTAGCTACAAAATAGCAGGTCAGCAACTGGAAGCAGTTAATACCATAAATTATCTGGGAGTACGCATTAGGAGTGATTTAAAATGGAATGATCATATAATGTTGATCGTCGGTAAAGCAGATGCCAGACTGAGATTCATTGGAAGAATCCTAAGGAAATGCAATCCGAAAACAAAGGAAGTAGGTTACAGTACGCTTGTTCGTCCACTGCTTGAATATTGCTCAGCAGTGTGGGATCCGTACCAGATAGGGTTGATAGAAGATATAGAGAAGATCCAACGGAGAGCAGTGCGCTTCGTTACAGGATCATTTAGTAATCGCGAAAGCGTTACGGAGATGATAGATAAACTCCAGTGGAAGACTGCAGGAGAGACACTCAGTAGCTCGGTACGGGCTTTTGTCAAAGTTTCGAGAACATACCTTCACCGAAGAGTCAAGCAGTATATTGCTCCCTCCTACGTATATCTCGCGAAGTGACCATGAGGATAAAATCAGAGAGATTAGAGCCCACACAGAGGCATACCGACTATCCTTCTTTCCACGAACAATACGAGACTGAAATAGAAGGGAGAACCGATAGAGGTACTCAAGGTACCCTCCGCCACACACCGTCAGGTGGCTTGCGGAGTATGGATGTAGATGTAGATGTAGAGTATACAATCTGGACCTGAAGGTTTGCCTGTATCAAGCGATTTGAGTTGCTTCGCAACCCTTAACGTATCTACTTCTAAGAAACTCATGCTAGCAGCTGTTCGTGTTTCAAATTCTAGAATATTCCATTCATCTTCCCTGGTGAAGGAATCTCGGAAAACTGCGTTCAATAACTCCACTTTAGGGGCACAGTCGTCGGTAACAGTACCATTCGCACTGCGCAGCGAAGGTATTGACTGCGTCTTGCCGCTGGTGTGCGTTACATACGACCACAATTTCTTCAGATTTTTTACCAAATTTCGAGACAATGTTTCATTGTGGAACCTATTAAAGGCATCTCGCATTGAAGTCCACACCAAATTTCTCGCGTCTGTAAATTTTAGCCAATCTTCAGGATTTCGCGTTCTTCTGAACTTCGCATGCTTTTTCCATTGCCTCTGCAACAGCGTTCAGACCTGTTTTGTGTACCATGGGGGATCATGTGGTGTTACCTTTTTATTTATCTTCTTCTCATTAATTATTGAAACAACATCACTTTGACATGTAATTTTAATTTTCACCAAAAGCACATTCAACACAGCGGGAAAATACACGTCTTTCGTCTCAAGACAAGAGAGAGAGAGTCCTCCATTAGTTCTTAAAAACAAACAACTACGCAAAAGTAAAAAAAAGAACAAAATTATTTATAAAATCGGTCGCTGGCGCAGCGCTCTTCGGCGTGCGCGATCGTAAATTATAACTTTGCGGAAGTCAAAGTACCATTACAGGTTCTGTCAACGATGCTGCAGATGGTGAGCTCTGCCTTCATCTCATAAGCAAGACCGGCAGCCTTCACCAAATCAGATAGCCGCTGGAATCCAGAGAGAATTTCCTCAGATCCAAAGCGACACGTGTCATTAATGCCGACATGTGCCACCACCAGCAGCTGGCTGCACCCTATGCTCTTCATGGCATCCGGAAGGACCCTTTTCACATCAGGAATGACTCCAACCGGAATGCACACGGAGTGCACACTGGATTTCTTCCCCTCCTTAGCCGCCATATCCCTAAGGGTCCCCATTACGTGGCTAACATTGGAGCTCCCAACTACCAATAAGCCCACCCTCTGCGATTGCCCGGACGTTGAAGGCTGAGAATCATCCTCTGAAACAGGGCAGGCAGCTGCATCTGGCTCAGCCAGAGACAGTACCTGAAACCTGTTTGTCAGACGCACCGGGGAGGCTTTCTGATCAGCCCCCGGGGACATCTTTCGCTGCCTGCCATGCCTTGGAACAACCTCCTAATCAACCACAGGCGAGGGCTCAGCCCCACTGCGGGCAGCAACCGGGGCAACCACAGTGGCAGACCGATCTGGGGACAGAAGGGACGAGGTTGACATCCCCGTGATACCCAAGTCCGGCTCCCCACAGTGGTGCTCATTGGCAACAGCCTCAAGCTGCGCGACCGAAGTCAGCGCCGCCTGCAGCTGTGAGCAAAGGGATGCCAACTCAGCCCTCATCCGAACACAGCAATCACAGTCCCTGTCCATTCTAATCGATGTTGAACAACAGTTACTGAAACACGAGTCCGTGCCTAGATAACGCAAGGGAAACACGCAAAGAATGTATGAACTAACCTGTACAAATGCCTAACGACTGCACTACAATCCGCCTGAATTTATGATTACAGTAACTAAAACTCGAAATTACACCTCCTATACGAAACTATGTAACAAATAAGTGAGCTAGGAGTATACGACTTGCTCCTGGCAGCTGCTTATCCAAAGGCGGCAGGGAGCACACTGGCTGTGACCAACCGACACTGGCTGTTCAAACCAAAAATAGAAGACAAATGACTACGCGAATTTACACTATTCGGGATAGATTATATAATGGTAAGACAGAGATTTAGGAACCAGGTTTTAAATTGTAAGACATTTCCAGGGGCAGATGTGGACTCTGACCACAATCTATTGGTTATGAAACGTAGATTAAAACTGAATAAACTGCAAAAAGGTGGGAATTCAAGGAGATGGGACCTGGATAAACTGACTGAACCAGAGTTTGTAGAAAGTTTCAGGGAGAGCATTAGGGAACGATTGACAGGAATGGGGTAAAGAAATACAGTAGAAGAAGAATGGGTAGCTTTGAGAGATGAAATAGTGAAGGCACCAGAGGATCAAGTAGGTAAAAAAAGATGAGGGCTAGTGGAAATCCTTGGGTATCAGAAGATATATTGAATTTAATTGATGAAAGGAGGAAATATAATAATGCAGTAAATGAAGCAGGCAAAAAGGAACACCATCGTATCAAAAATGAGATCGACAGGAAGTGCAAAATGGCTAAGCAGGGATGGCTAGAGGACAAATGTAAGGAGAGGCATATATGACTAGGGATAAGATAGATGCTGCCTACAGGAAAATTAAAAAGACTTTTCGAGAAAAGAGAACTGCTTGTATGAATATCAAGAGCTCAGATGGAAAACCATTTCTAAGAACAGAAGGGAAGGCAGAAACGTGGAAGGAGTCTGTAGAGGGTCTATGCAAGGGTGTATACGTGGACAAGGAAAAAAAATTCCCGGATTTTTCCCGGATTTCCCGGTTAAAAATACACTTTCACCCGGGTGAATATACACTTTTTCCGTGTTAAGTGACAGTATACTCTTTCTTGGCACTGTAAAACTCATCAATTCTTTGAATGTTTATGTTTTTATATACCGAAGTTTTGAAAGACCTTTGATGTGCAGCAACATGTATGCTGCATATTTCCGTATTACGAAGGTATAAATTTGAATTCCACCAAACACCGCATGTAACTTTCCGAAGCATTGAAATCGAGTCATAGCTCATTGTCACGTGATCTCGCCAGCTGATGGCAGCACACACACGTGATGTAGTAAAAAACAGCAAGATCACTCTTAAGGCGCGAGCACACAAATAAGAAAAGTTAATGGTCTAAATTAATATACGTAGCATTCACATATAATATTGGTCTCTTAAGATTAGTAAGCTGGAAGAGAACTAAGCTTCCACATATAATGTTGATCTTTTTTGCGCTTGTTACGCTTTAAGATGCATCACATAAATATGCCAGCAAAATTTTTAATAACGATGTAAATGTTTGATCTTCTGGCCTCGAAATTCTTGTAAATGGTCGTCCTCAACGAACGCTTCTCAAACTACCATTCGCAATATTTTCCTGCGACCTGTTAGAAATAGGTTCGTTTCCAGTTGGAAGAGAGCGCCAGATAATAGGCGTCACCGCGCTTTCGCAACTACGATGACGCAGGAAGCCCATATGTTCGTACGGGTAAAACATTAAAAGATTTACATTATGTCATAAAAGAAACAAGACAGCAGAGGATACTTCAAAAGCATCGGAATTTCGTGAACCATGCTAAAATGCATAATTCGGCTTAAAATGCACATTCATATGTCCAGATTTGTATGTAAATTTTCTTGGAGTACCAGTACTGTATTATCTCATGGTTGGTTCTTTATTATGGCATAATTCCATACGTGCACTTGAAATGCAGCGAACAGTTGAAACTAGCCAATAGTGTGAAATTAAACACTTCATCTCAAATAAAACAGAAAAGATTAATGAAAGCCAAATCTCTTTAGCAAACCGACAAAAATAACTTCATTGTGCTTCAAGGTGATTAATGCTTGACTGTCAGGAAGGTGGAAGTAAAATCTAAAACTTATAACATATTTCAGACTTCCGTAATTATGCGAAAGTATTTTAATTCATTTGATAACTCCCGGCCGCAAAAATCCGTTTGTCATCGTTTAACGTGAAAGCAATAAACTAAGGGGAAACAACAAAATCACTGGACGTAAACACAAGTCAGGTGGAGACGATTCATCTCCCCACCACAACTCAGACTGTTCTGGGCATCAGCGCCAGATTTACTATATTTCCGAACCGTGGCAATATTAAGTAGTGGCGCCCAGCCATACTTCTGTAACCAGAAGCGAAAGAAGGTACTATTCAAACACGACTCAACTACGCATGCGCAAGAGCTCGCCCGCCACTGCTCCAACGAATCTAATTTAAACAGTTGTCACATCACGGTCATCGGAGGCAATTTGTTGTTAGGAAGCATTGCATAGTCTTCCTAAAGCCTTTGACACACTTTGCTGTTGGCAGACGCTTGTATGAGCACTGTGTTTTGATGTTCTATACGGCGCATTTTCTTTGCAACTTAAGCTTTATTTTCGTTTTTTTTTCTCTTGTTGCTGCAGTATTTTCCCGCAATAGCGGGATACAGTAACATTCTCTGTTAGAGTATTGGTTATCAGTCAAAATCACAAAAATTTAGCTGAAAACTAAAACAATGAAAAATTCCCGGAATTCTAAAAAGTTCCCGGGTTTTTTCCCGGATGAAAAAATTCCTGGGTTTTTCCCGGATCTCCCGGTTGTCCTGGGTCATATACACCCTGGTGATGTACTTGAAGGTAATATTATGGAGATGAAAGAGGATGTAGATGAAGATGAAATGGGAGATTTGATACTGCGTGAAGAGTTTGACAGAGCACTGATAGACCTAAGCCGAAACAAGGGCCCGGGAGTAGACAATATTCCATTAGAACTACTGATAGCCTTGGAAGAGCCAGCCGTGATAAGACACTGCCATCTGGTGAGCAAGATGCACGAGACAGGCGAAATACTCTCAGCCTTCAAGAATTTAATAATTCCAATCCCAAAGAAAGCAAGTGTTGACAGGTGTGTGAAAATCACCGAACTATCAATACCAGAGAAGGAAAGTTGCTACTCACCACATAGCGGAGATACTGAATCACGATAGGCACAATAAAAAGATTCACACAATTAAAGCTTTCAGCCATTAAGGCCTTTGTCAGCAGTAGACACACATACACACACGCATGCACACACACTCACATAAACGAAACTTGTCCACACATCTGCAGTCTCAGAGAGCTGAGACTCCACTATGAACAAAGTGGGGTCTCAGCTCTCTGAGACTGTAGGTGTGTGTGTGTGTGTGTGTGTGTGTGTGTGTGTGTGTGTGTGTGTGTGTGCGCGCGCGCGCGTGTGTACTGCTGACAAAGGCGTTAATGGCCGAAAGCTTTAATTGTGTGAATCTTTTTATTGTGCCTATCGCGACTCAGCATCTCCACTATATGGTGAGTAGTAACTTTCCTTCTCTGGTATTGTTACCTTCCATCCTGGATTTTCCATTGTTTGATTTTTACCCAACTATCAGTTTAATAAGTCAGGGCTGCAAAATACTAATGCAAATTCTTTACAGATGAATGGACAAACTGGTAGAAGCCAACCTCGGGGAAGATCAGTTTGGATTCCATATAAATGTCGGAACACATGACTCAATACTGACCTTATGACTTATCTTAGAAGATAAATTGAGGAAATGCAAACCTACATTTCTAACATTTGTAGACTAAGAGAAAGCTTTTGACAATGTTGACTGGAATACTCTCTTTCAAATTCTTAAGGTAGCAGGGGTCAAATACAGGGAGCGAAAGGCTATTTACAATTTGTATAGGAACCAGATGGCAGTTATAAGAGTCGAGGGGCATGAAAGGGAAGCAGTGGTTGTGAGACAGTGTTATATCCTAACTCTGATGTTATTCAGTCTATATATTGAGCAAGCAGTAAAGGAAACAAAAGAAAAATTTGGGCTAAGAATTAAAATCCATGGAGAAGAAATAAAAACTTTGAGGTTCGCCGATGACATTGTAATTCTGTCAGAGACAGCAAAGGACTTGGAAGAGCAGTTGAACGGAATGGACAGTGTCTTGAAAGGAGGATATAAGATGAACATCAACAAAAGCAAAACAAGAATAGTGAAATGTAGTTGAATTAAATCAGGTGATGCTGAGGGAATTAGGTTAGGAAATGAAACACTTTAAAGTAGTAGATGAGTTTTGTTATTTGGGGAGCCAAATAACTGATGAAGGTCGAAGTAGGGAGGATATAAAATGTAGACTTGCTATGACAAGGAAAGCATTTCTGAAGAAGAGAAATTTGTTAACATCAAGTATATATTTACCGGGCATCAGGAAGTCCTTTCTGAAAGTATTTGTATGGACTGTAGCCATGTATGGAAGTGAATCATGGACGATAAACAGTTTAGACAAGAAGAGAATAGCAGCTTTCAAAATGTGGTGCTACAGAAGAATGCTGAAGATTAGATGGGTAGATCATGTAGCTAATGAGTAGGTACTGAATAGAATAGGGGAGATGAGAATCTGTGGCACAACTTGACTCGAAGAAGGGATCGGTTGGTAGGACATGTTCTGAGGTAACAATGGATCACCAATTTAGTATCGGAGGGCAGCTTTGTAGGTTGTAGGTTGCAGTAGGTACCTGGAGAAGAAGCTTGCACAGGATAGAGTAGCATGGAGAGCTGCATCAAACCAATCTCTGGACTGAAGACCACAACAATAATACACCTTTAAAATTATTTGTTGCATTGCTTTAAGAAATTAGTTTTCCAAGTAACTAGAAGCTGAAATTTTAGACAGTTATAATGTCATTTTTTCAGTTGTAGCAATTCTTAATATGAAAACAGAGCTTCAAATTAGAAGATTTCAGGGTTGCTACAACTTTCACCAAGTGAAATTCCCTGATATTTCCCTGATTTCCAGACAAGTTCTAACATTTTTCCCTGACAAATGTTGAGATCTAAAAAATATATAAGAGCTGTGTATTTTTTAGATGGACGAAGCAAGCCAAATGGTAGATGTGTTTTCATTAAGACCACTGTTGTTATTTTATTTCAATAAAACAAAAACCCATTTGGTGACAAACATAAGCATTTCCTTGAAGTCACTAGACAGATTTAGAATGCCTTCACTGATTTCAAAATAACGTCAAAAAAAGTAGGACTCTTGAAAGAAGTGTATAAGAAAGGGAAGAGTTGTGTAAACCAACACCATAGGTGACAGCTAATAAAATGTTGGTTCTACTAAGTTTCTTCTTGTCAGTTATTACCCACTGCATTATATCTATTATTTTACAGGTATTGTGTGAGTTTTCTTTTGAGAAATATATGAGTACATAGCATACAAATCATCAGTGACTGCCACAATTTTCTTCTTTTTACAGTCCACACTTTCTAATATATAAACTACTTTCAAGGTGTAAAATGTGCTACAATAAATAAAATGTCTATAAAATGACGCTCTGTGCAATTTACTTGTGGTGAGACAGTCGCAATTCCTGAAACCCACTGCCCGTGGTCTCTGGGCAGCCAAAAATGGAGCACCAAAGTCCTGGTTCCATGCATAAACCATGAAAATCCACCGCAATACACCACACACAGACCCGGGCTGTGGACAGATTGCAGATTGTTGAGACTAGATCCGATGGGCAGGGCCTGCAAATTAGTGGGAAATAACGGGCTTCAGATTGGCATGCTCAATCCATTAGAGATACCCACAGAAATGGCCTGTGGTTTTGGACCGTAGCAGAAATCCACTCATGTGGCCAGCTATTCATGAGTCACAGACACCGTGCTGATGAAATGAGACCGTGGTGATCAATCCATGCAACAGATGACTTGCGCAGATACTCTGAGAATCAAAACTATTGAGGATAGGTAGCAACTTGCTGTAAACATGATCGCTGAACCACAGACAGGAACATAAAAATGACAATCACACCTTCAGAACTAAATTTTCGGCCAGAGCCTTTGTCAGAAAACGAGAGCATACAGTCATTCACACAAACACTCAGACACAAGTCATGCGGACATGACCACCATCTCCGGCTGCTGTGTCAACAATCTCTGAGAATCAGGTCCAAACAAACCACTCCTCACACCTCCCTGTTTCCTGCCTCCCGTCGGCAGCTGCATGGCTAACGGTGAGAAGTGGTGGCAGGGCAGCACTGACTCAAGTGGCGGAGGGGGGGAGTGGTAGGAAGTGGAGAAGCAGTAGGACTGAGAGAGTAGGGAGGTGGCACATGTACTCAGCTGCGCCCAGCCAGCAATGATGCACGACATCTCAGTAAACAAACCATTTCATCTACAAAAATGAGATTTTTCCAGTATTGTCTTCAAATTTCCCTGATATTTCCAATTTCCCTGACACATTTGAAATTCCCACATATTCCCTGATTTCCAAAATTTGTCACAACCCTGGATTTAATGTTTCAGCTAGTAGAATATGTAGTCAGATTTGTAGTGAGAAGATTTTTTTTATTTTTATCATTTATGTCCATGTTCTCATTGAACATGCCTTGTTTTTTCTGAAGGTACGTGTCTATAGCGTAGTCTTGTAAGGAAGCAAAATATGGATGATAGGATCTGAAAATTAAAAAAGTTTTTGAAATGTGGTGCCACAGAAGAATGCTGAGCATTAGATGGGTAGAGTGAATAGCAAGTAAGAAGGTACTGGGTTGAAATGGGGAACAAATAAAATTTATGGCACAACTTCACTTAAAAAAAGGAACTGGTTGATAGAACATAGCCTCAGGTGTCAAGGAATCACCAGTTTGGTAATGGAAGGAAGTGTGGAGGATAAAAACAGTAGAGGGAGACCATGGCATGCACACAGTAATCAGTCCAAATGGATGTAGGCTGCAGTAGTTATTCAGAGATAAAGAGTCTTGCAAAGGATAGAATAATGTGGCCAGCTAAATAAAACCAGCCTTCGGACTAAAGACAACATCAAGAAGCCATAAAAAACATGAAAAATCCTTCTGAAGTTTCTTTTGATTTAATTTAGTAACTTTGTGAGAGATGATATTTACTGAATTTTATGAGAGCATGTTATTTCATATTAGTCAAGTGATATATATAGTGCACATAATCACATGTCAATATTACGAGAAGGATAGATTGCAGAGACACTGAGTCACAGATTAGCACAACAAAAAGACCACTTATCATGTAAGCATTGGGCCAGAAGGCCTTCTTCCAAAACACACACACACACACACACACACACACACACACACACACACACACACACACAAAACCATGCAAATGCAGCTCACACACATGTGAGCACCAAATCAGGCCACCAAGGTAGACTGCGAGCAACTGCACATGATGGGAGAAGCAGTCTGGCTGATGGGGATAATGAGGTGCCTGGGGTGGGGAGGGGAAGAGATAGCAGGTTCGGGTGGGGGACAGTAAAGTGGGAGCATACAGTGACAAGGTGGCGACAGGACAGAGCAGTGAGTGCATTCAGGAGATTATACAGATGGCAAAGGGGGACAGGGGGGAGGGGGGGGAGGGGGGGGAGGGGTGGTGGGAGGAAAAGGCGAGAAGTAAAAAGACTGTTGGTGTGTGGTGGAACAGAAGACTGTGTGATGCTGGAGTGAGAATGAGGAATGGGAAAAGTTGGTGAAGGACAGTGATTAACAGAGGTTGAAGCCAGGGGGATCATGGTAACTTATGATATACTGGACAGTTCAGAAAAGTTTGTGTTTGTAGGAAAGATCCACATGGCACAGGCTGTGAAGCAGTCACTGAAGTAAAGAATGTTGTGTTGGGCAGCTTGCTAAGCTACTGGGTGTTCCAGCTGTAACTTACCTACAGTTTGTTGGTGGCCATTCATGTGGACAGACAGCTTGTTGGCTGTCATGCCCATAAAGAACACAGCACTGCAACTTAGCTTGTAGATAACGTTACTGATTCACTGGTCGCCCTTCCCTTGACAGGATAGGTGATGCTTATGACTGGACTGGTGTAGGTGGTGGTGGGAGAATGCAAGGGACAGGTCTTGTATCCACATCTATTACAAGGCTATGAGTCATGAGGTAAGGGGCTGGGAGCTGGGGTAGAGTCAGGATGGGCGAGATATTGGCTAGGTTTGCTGGGAGGTGGAACACCACTGTGAGAGGGGTGGGAAAGATAGTGGATATCACATTCCTCATTTCAGGGCATAACAGGAGGTAGTTGAAACCCTGGCAGAGAGTGTGATTCAGTTACTCCAGTCTTAGGTGGTACTGAGTCACAAGGTGAATGCCCCTCTGTGGCCAGGCAGTTGGAATTATGGAGGTGGTGGGTAAGGCTGGTATTACACTATCAAATTTCTTTGTCAACGTCTAAAAAACAATGGCAGACTAAAACTCTCATAAGCACAGGCAGAACAAACAATGGGACACCACTGGACAAGATGTGATCAAATATTCGTCAAATATATTTGACAAAGATCTTTGACATGGTGCTAAGAAGGGGTATTACACTGTCATCATATTTTAGTCAAAGTTCAAGATGGCTGACAACAACAACTTATTATTAACCGCAGCGTTTGCGGAAGAGAAGTGGGGGAACAAAAGTAAATGTACCTGGGTGAAGCCGTGGGTTTTACGATGACATGATAAAAGCATTAAACGAAACTTGTTATGTGAGCTTATAGTGGAGGACATGAAGTCGTACATCAATTACTTAAGAATGGACGAGCATACATTTCTGTATGTGCTCAGTGAAGTGTATCCTCTTATCACAAAGCACAATACTCACTTAAGAACTGCTATACCTGCAGAAGACAGGCTCACTGTAACACTCCGTTTCCTTGCTACAGGAGAGATATGGTTAGGTCAAGTTAGGTTATGTTAGGTTTCTGATTTTCTTAATCTATTTTTGTATTCAAGGTGCCTCACATTGTAAAGCATCTCATCAGCTTCACACATATCTATTAATTTTGTAGTTGTCGGTACACACCAATTGTAGTTACCGGCAGTGTTTTAAAAATGCTACAGATGACAGAACGCTGCAGCGATGCTAGCGCTCCACATGGTAATCTACAGCGAGGCCCTAGATTTGATCAAATATCTGACGACATTCGACAAAGTTCCCTATTACACCATCAAATTTCTTTGACAAAGATATTTGACAAAGAAGTCTGATAGTGTAATACTGGCCTAACTGGAGAGATAGAGATATTTTTTCTGTACAACATTGGGAGGTTAATTTCAAATTGTGAAGGTGACCAGGAAGGAGGCTGTAGGTTTGGAATCTGTCAGCATTGGGAAATGTAGTGTTCAATAGTGGCAAGGCCAGAGGAATTAGCAATGTTATTGAAAAGAGAGGTGGCATCAGCAATAATGAGTAGGGCACTAAGTAGTAAAGGAACGTGAACTGTAGACAGTTGGTGGAGGAAATGGTTAATATTTTTGATATAGGAGGATAGGTTGAGCTAATAGGCTGAAGGTGTTGGTCTTTGACAATGGCGATTTTCTCACTGGGAGCACAATAACTGTTGACAATAGGGTGTCCTGGGTGGTTGTGTCTATGAATTTTAGGAAGCATATAGAAGGTAGGAGTGGTAGAGGTGAGGAGAGAGACTGACTCAGGGGAAAGACTATGTGATGGGTCTAAGAATTTGAGAAGAGACCGGAGATACTGTTAGATTTCCAGAATGGCATCACTATGGCAGGATCTGTAGTTGAACAAATCTGATGTCTGGCACAGTCATTCCATCAAACAATCCTTGAACTTTAAAACCACAATGCTGCAGCATCGTGTGTATGAGTTGTGAGAATGTGTGTGCGCATGTGTTGTGCACTACTGAAGGATGCCCTTTGGCTGAAAGTTTACTTTTCTTGTTTAGCAGTCTCTTTGTTGTGTCTGCCTGTGATTCAACATCTTCAGTATGTGAGTAGCCATCTACCATTTTCATAGATTCTTTTTATTCCATCCTGGGTTTTCCATGGGTTGATTTTGAACAAGACCACATGTGTTTGGTTATGATGAGCTTCCCTCCACCTAAGGTGTGCGAAGACTGCAGTGGAGTGTTATGTTGTAAAGAGATAGCAATGAGAATGCTCAAAGTGTGCAGCTCAGCAAACAACTTTAAAATGAAGCAGCCACCCCTTTGGGGCACAGCACAGAATCACCCAGCACTCAAGAAGACAATTTGTTTCTGTGCAGCGTCACATTACTTTTTAACACTCTGAAGACAGGTGAATTTTAGTACTTACTGGAGTTTCTTCCTTAACAGATATGTACTCCATCTCTTGCTTTGGGGATGCAAGTGGGTCAGCCTCAACCTGAATGAAAGCAAATTATTTAAGTACAGGTACAACACTAAGTACAAGCAGTGCTTATGGAACCAGTCTACAGAATATAAATGATTACAATGTGACAACAGAAACTCTGTGCCCTCTAAGCTATCATGAGCAGATGCCTTATGCATTAAGCTATCTGAGCACACTTCCCACCCTGATTCTTCTTCCATTATCACCAATTTTTCCACCTGTGATTTCTGAACTCTGCTACCAGAGGTTCTCAAATGGGGTACATCGCCGGAGAAATGCAATTGGTGGAAGGCTGTCGCTTACCCTGTCCATCCAGTTTGCTCTTTATGTAGAATATTTTTGCAGGTGATCTTTTCTTAATGCAATACAAATACATCGCCACATAGCAGAAATGATATGGGTACTCTTAGAATAATAACTAAAATGTGACTTCACAAATTTAATTCAACAACACGAGGATAACAATTACCCAGGCCAATGAAAAGTTGAGAAACTATTTTTACTTTGATAGCTGATCTTTATAGATTTTTACGAGCTGAATCCAAATCAGTCATAGCACTGCACCCATCTGTTTTCCATATCCCACACATTTTTATTTGGTGATCTGGCAGGCCGGTACGTGTTGTGCAGCAACATGTGACCGTGCACTGTCTTGCTCAAAAATGGCATCTGTGGTGATGTGAAGAAAGGGTATGGCTACAGATCACAGGATGTCATTCACGTAGGTCACACTGGACACAGTGCCTTACACACACAGCAGCTGCAATTTGGGATTGTATGCAACAGGACTCCCCTTCCCCCCCACCATAAGGCCTTCAGTTGGCACTGCATGTCTTGTGTGAATGGGCTGTGATGCTGCTCCCTCTCTCGGCAAAAAGATGGTTCAAATGGCTCTAAGCACTATGGGACTTAATATCTGAGGCCATCAGTCCCCTAGACTTAGAACTACTTAAACCTAACTAACCTAAGGACATCACACACATACGTGCCCGAGGCAGGATTCGAACCTGCGACCACAGCAGCTGCACGGTTCCAGACTGAAGTGCTTAGAACCGCTCAGTCACAGTGTCTGGCTGAGCACAGCCAGGTAAAGGAACTATGGCTCAAGTGTAAAAGAATGGTTAACCATCCATTTGACAAATCTGTACCTAGTACAACAGTTGGTGGTGGGAGCGACTGCCCATGGTACAAAGTTACTGTAGAGAAATTTCTTAGGAAACACACACTAGTGCATAGCATAAGTAAAACAAAGTATAGGTACAGAGCTGGTGCATGAAACATGTTTGGCTGCCAAGAGGGCAATGTGTAAAGCCATCAGTGACTACCACAGCAAAACATTATTAGAAAATCTCTCATGAAACCCAAAGAAACTCATGTCCTATGCAAAGGCTGTTAGTGGTACTGAAGTTAGTGTCCAGACATCATAGATGAGATAGGAACTGATATTGAGGGTAGCAAAGCAAAGGCAGAAATTCTCAACTCTGTTTTAAAATGTTTCTTTACAAAGGAAAATCCATGAATGTTGCACCCATTTAATTCTGTCCCATCACAATGTGAGAGAAATAGACATTAGTATTAGTGCCATTGAGCATTGAGAAACAGCTGTAGTAGCTGAAACTGAACAAAGCTCCAGAGCCCAACGGTACTGAATCAGATACTGTACTGAAGTTGTAGCTGAGTGGGCCCCTGTTCTAACAATGATACAATATAGATCTTTCAAATGAACAGCCATGCCTAGTGGGTGGAGAAAAGCTCAGAAGGGCAGCAGAAGTGATGCAAGAAAACTATTTTCAAATATCAAAGACATCCATTTCTTGTACAATCTTAGGGCATATTTGAAGTTGTATGCAATGGACTATCTCAAACAAAGTGAGTCTCTCCACCTCAACCAGCATGGACTCTGAAAGTGTAGATTACGAGAACCCCAACTAACATTTTTCTCACATGACATCCTGAAAGCCATGGATCATGGCAATTATGTGGACGGCATATTTCTTGCCTTACAAAGTATTTGACTCGCTGCCGCATAATTGTATGAGGTATCAAGTGACATTTGTGACCTGTGAGAATTTCTTGGTAGTAAGGACACAGCACATTATCTTGGACGGAGAACTGACAACAGATACAGCAATAACTTCAAATATGCCCCAGGGAAGTGGTGTGAGACCTTGCTGTTCATGTTGCCTAGCTGATAAGACATTCTTGGAATTTTAGGAGATGATGCAATTATCTGTAATGAAGTACTGGTGAGAAAAGTTGCACAAATATTCAGTGTGACACCTGGATAAGATTTCAAAACAGTTCACAGATTAGCAACTTCCTGCAAAGGTTCAGAAATTTAAAATTGTGCACTTCACAAAATGAAAACATGCAGTATTCTTTGAATACATTATCAGTGAGTCAGAGTAGGAACTGGCCAAACCACACTAATACTTTGGTGTAACAATTTGTAGGGATGTGAACTGGGCCAATACATAGCCTCATTCATAAATGAGCAGGCGGAAGAACACGCTTCACTGGTAGAGTGTTACGGAAATGAAATCAGTCTACAAAGTAGATTGTTTAGAAAACACACATGTAACACATCCTAGAATATTGCTCATGAGTATGGGACTCATACCAAACAAACCTAACAGCAGATATTGATGGTAGGTTGGTTGGCAGATGGGGGGGAGCGGACCAAACAGCGATGTCATTGGTTCCATGATCTAAGTTGGTAGAAACCGAGGGAGGAACAACACGAACAGCACAGCACATTCCAGTCAAGAGGAAGGAAGAAATGGACAAACAAAGAGGTAACATCAACATCAGGGCAGAAGGAAGAGGAGAGAACAAGAGGTGGTGGTGAGAAATGGTGAGAGCAGGGGCACCTCAGTAACACTACATGCTATGGGGCACCAGCACTGCCACAGACCCTTGGCGATATCCACACCACACCATGATCACGACACAAAGGGGGCAGCACCAGGGGAAGAAGAAAAAAGAAAATGGGAAACAAAACAACATAAAAGACCGGACAAAACATAGAGAAAAAGAGGCCACCCGTCTAAAAAACAATGGCAGACTAAAACTCTCATAAGCACAGGCAGAACAAACAATGGGACACCACTGGACAAGATTAGACAAATTATAGCATGTACAGAGGCATTTCAGCAATCATTCTTCTCATGCTTCATATGTGAATGGAATGGGAAGAAGCCCTAATAACTGGTACAATGGGAAGTACAGTCTCCCATGCACTTCACAATGTTTTGCAGAATATGGTTGTAAGTGTACTCCATAAACAGAATCTGATATCGACATATTTAGAGCCACCTGCTTCACAGCATAGAGTGAAATATGTTTCTAAGTAGTCAACATATGAAGTAGTGCAACACTTGCCAGCATTTATGTTGCCACTCAGTGTCACTGTCAAACATACTGTAAATGTGACGGCCTATTTCCCCGAAAAAGGGTATTAAATTTTGCATCTTCAAGAAGATAAACAGAACTTACGAATACTAAATGTGGTCTATTTTATCAACAACGTTATGTGTGCAACATGACAGATAACGGAATTCGGAAATATTGTTGCAAATACCTGTGATTTTCCTCCAGATTAAACGCTGTACAACTACATTCACAATTTTAATTTAATAAGTTAATGATAATTTTGAGTTATAATTTTCAGGGACAAAACCACAAAAATTCTTAGCTTATGTGATGGAAGTATTTATTTTGGTTATGCAGGGAACATCCAATAAAGTATCACTATCTCATACTGATCTGGTAAGCCTGTTACTTCTGGTCTTACATCCGATCGTGTTGCTGTCAGTGATGAAGTTTATTCACAGAAATAAATAAATACACACATTAAAAAAAGTTTTGCAGCACCTCAGTTTTGAGAGTTTTGGAACCTGTACAGAAAACTGGAATAGAGATCAACATAAACATCATTTCCACCCTTTTTATTGCTCATGAAAACCACACACTGTGTGTTGTACTGCTGTACAGCAAAACCTTCAGAGGTGGTGGTCCAGATTGCTGTAGACACCGGTGCCTCTAACACCCAGTAGCACATCCTCTTGCATTGATGCATGCCTGTATTTGTCGTGGTATACTATCCATAAGTTCATCAAGGCACTGTTGGTCCAGATCATCCCACTTCTCAACGGAGATTCAGCTTAGATCCCTCAGAGTGGTTGGTGGATCATGTCTTCCATAAACAGTGCTTTTCAATCTATCCCTGGCATGTTCAATAGAGTTCATGTCTGGAGACATGCTGGCCACTCTAGTTGAGTGATGTCGTTATCCTGATGGAAGTCATTCACAAGATGTGCATGATGCGGGCACGAATTGTCGTACATGAAGAAGAATCCTTCGCCAATATGGTTGCACTATCGGTCGGAGGATGGCATCCACGTATCGTACAGCCGTTATGGTGTCTTCCATGACCAACAGTGGTGTATATTGGTCCCACACAATGCCAAAACAGCAAGGAACATCCACCTTGCTACACTCACTGGACAGTGTGTCTAAGGTGTTCACCCTGCCCAGGTTGCCTCCAAACATGCAAACATGCCTCTGATGATTGTCTGGTTGAAGGCATATGTGTCACTCATCAGTAAAGAGAACGCTACGCCAATCCTGAGCGGTCCATTCGGCATGTTGTTGGGCCAATCTGTACCATACTGCAAGGTGTCGTGGTTGCAAAGAAGGACCCTGCCATGGATGTCGGGAGTGAATTTGCGCATTATGCAGTCTATTGCACACAGTTTGAGTCATAACATGATGTCCTGTGGCTGCACAAAAAGCATTATTCAACACGGTGGTGTTGCTGTCAGGGTTCCTCCGAGCCATAATCTGTAGACAGTGGTCATCCACTGCAGTAATAGCCCTTGGGCGGCCTACGTGAGGCATGTCATCGACAGTTCCTGTCTCTCTGTATTTCCTCAATGTCCACACAATATCCCTTTGGTTCACACCAAGACGCCTGGGCACTTACCTTGTTGAGAGCTCTTCCTGGTACAAAATAACAATGTGGACATGATCAAACTGCGGTATTGACCGTCTAGGCACAGTTGAACTACAAACAACACGAGCCATGTACCTCCTTCCTGGTGGAATGCCTGGAACTGCTCGGCTGTCGGATCCCCTCCGTCTAATAGGAGCTGCTTATACACGGTTGTTTACATCTTTGGGCAGGTTTAGTGACATCTCTGAACAGTCAAAGGGGCTGTATCTGTGATTCAATATCCACAGTCAACGCCTGTCTTCAGATGTTCTGGAAACTGGGGTGATGCAAAACATTTTTTGATGTGTATAGTCCAAATCTGCTTGTGGACTGATCAAAATTTTTGCCTAGCTGCAATATTACTGCTGATGATGCAACTGACAGAACCTTGGAGATGCTCCTAGACCACAGTTCTCTATCCAGGTACCATAAATGACAGTAGGGTGACATAACAATTATAATGTGTCAGCAGTTCATATAGTAACAATCTGTAAGATTTAAAAGGCATAGAACAGCAACTAATTAACATAATCACAATTGTGTCAGTCAAAAAGCATGAACAAAGGTAATGATTGGCTCTTAAAAATTATCATTAGCAACATTTCTCTAGGAATTACATCACATCTTGGTAATATTATGGTCTCTAAAACAGCATGTTTTGGCCAGTTGCATTCTCCGATGTGTTATGGCATAAGTTTCTGTGGCAAAATGACAATTTTGAAGAAAATCTTCACAACATAGAGAAAACCTGTGAGAATCATCTGCAGTATACATCCAAGAACATGTAGCCTTCACAATATATACTGTATACACTGATGTGCCACATCGGGAAGAATGCCCACAGCAAGACTGAATGTTATCCGGTAGCAATGACACCGCATCCTTTGCCTGTCGCAGTTATAACCAGACTGCTTCGCGCTTTTCAGGATTTTCTCAGTAACATATTTGCCTACAATGGTCAAAAATGTGCCAGCTCAACAAAGACTACGAATAATGTTCACGCATGATGGTGTATGGCACACTCTCACAGCAGTATGTGTGAACACCAGGCTGTTACATTAAGGAGTACTGGATTTCTCAGACAGGCCCCACATATCAGCCTCCTAACTCACAGATATCAGTGCTCTACACTTCTGGTTGTGCAGACACTTGGTCTACCTAATACCGATCAATGGCATCCAGTGACAACAAGATCACTCATTCAATATATGCCAGCACGTAAAACAATAGTGTCAGCTTCAAAGAATGTATAATTTCAGCTCTGAAAGGCCAGGGGATGCAATGTCTTGAATGGTTATCAAATTGAGCTCCTCCTATGAAGTAATGTTCAGATCTCACAAGGTACACATTTCTAATCCTATGTTTCTTGGGCCTGTTTTCTTGTTCAAGGGGGTATTGCCATATAGTATTATTGACTTGTCCCACATACATGCAACATGCCTGCATATATGGATCTATGGAATTAATTTACCAAGTAAATAAACTGCTAGTGCATTGACACTAGTAAAACACCTGAATAATATCAACCACAAACACAAAAGAGCTCTTGACACTTCTGTCTGCCAAAGATTTGTGGGATTTGAAATTATGAAGAAACATATCAAGACAAAGAACCAGTTCACAGATTAACCCAACAAAATTGTAATTCATTCTGTTGCCACTAACTGCTGAAACAAGACACCACAGAAATTCCAATATGAGTTGCAAACATTCTCCAAACAACACACCGGGAAAGTGCAATGTGGCAGAAAACAAAATCTCCTGACAAGTCACAAAATGTACAACATGCCACTTTAGAAAAACCAAGTCTTAGGTACGGTAGATACACATATTACTGCTTTTACATCTAAAATAACAGTCAAACATGTACTATGTTTCAAATTTAAAAAAAAGTGTGGCTCAATGAAGCTGGTGCATAGGAGCCAAAACAGATATGAACAATAAAATATCTGAAGATCTGTTTGAAATTTTATGTGACTGCACTGAAAGAAAAAAGCCTTTTAGTAAGACCTATTCTTTTTCCTATCTTCATAAATAGCTATTGGTTTATTTTTTACTTATTGTCTGAATGATAACAAACGACATAAAAAATGTTCATTTTAACATTACTTACTGGCTCTTGTTTGATGACAGTAGCACCATGAACAGAACTTTTGTGTTTTACTGATGCCATCTTCTGAAAAAGAAAAACATAAGTGAATTGCAGCTACAAAGAACAACTTAAGGCTGAACCATGCACCATAATAAAAGTAGGTGGACAGTTCTAGATCTGTGTGCTGGAGAATTCCAGCATGGGTTTGAAGGGGTGCTTTATTTTCTGTTTGCAAGAATATAGATTTTTAAAAAAAAATCTGTTGCCCTTAGATGTAAAACATGAATGTGCAATCTATCAGAAATTCAAAACCAAATGAAATGAATATCTTGTTAGCCATTCATTCCATAAATTGTTTCAAGACCCAAACTACTGATCTGCGAAGCACTTTTAGAATTGTAGTAAAGAATGTTCAGTGGATTTAATATTTCATGATACAGCATTAAATATCTTCTGTTCAACAGAAACAATGAGGGATCTAGTATTTGCTGAGTAGCAACTATTAATAATGCAACACACTAGGCTAAATATGTATAAATGTAAAGAGGATATTAGAAAATTCTTCTAACTGATAACGGAAGGTGTCTATCTTTAATTACAGTTATTAGTGGTTCTTCAAAGAAGCATAGTATAGGAATGTATATTTACCTCATTTACATTATTGTGGATTCTATTGAATGAAAGGGTCTTCAAAACATGCTGTCTGAATGAGCCCCTTTCTCTAGTCTTGACAACATTCAGTCTCATTATAGTTTGCATAATTTCCGTTGCTCACCCTTTCGTTGTTGTATGTGCATGACGACAATTTCCACCTTCCTTTAAGTGCTAACTTCTCAAGAGTCACACAACTCCTTTTCCCACAAAACTCACTTGAAAACCAATTATATGAAGAAACAGTCCGTTCAGTGTCAATAACCAACAGTTATTTTAGAATACACACTGACTCTACAGGACATCAAAAGAAATAGGGATTCTGAAGTATACTACTGGGGCTTTGCAACTAACTTAGAATATATCAACTTAAAATATATATTAAAATCATAGGGTATGTTCATATAAACATTTTAGCCCCTCTCACAAAAGGAATACTTTGATCTCACAACACCCCCCTTCCCCACCCATCACAAGCACCAGCACAAAAATAAATAAATAAACAAAAAATTACAAAAAACTGCAGCTAGAGAGAGTACATCAAAACTTTTTAAAGTAATAGTAAGTATGAAGAAAAATAATCAAAGTTTGAAAATATAAAATGTTGTTTCCTTATCCAAAGACTGGTTCGATGCAGCTCTCCATATCTCTCAATGACTACTACAACCACCACCCATCGGAACCTGCTTACTGTGGTAATCTCTTGGTCTCCTTCTGCAATCCCCCCCCCCCCCCCCCCCCACCTGCTGCTAAACCCTCCCCTGCACACTTCTCTCCAATACTAAACTGATGATTCCTTGATGTCCCCGAATGTGTCCTATCAACTGATCCTTTATTTTAGTCCAGTTACACCACAAATTTGTTTCTCCCTAAACCTACTCGTTACTTCCCCATAAGTTACATAATCTACCCATCTAGTCCCCAGCATTCTTCTGTAGCAGTACATTTCAGATGCATCTGTCCAATCCCAGCAACAGCAAGCCCACTTGTGAAAGCAGCCATGTCATATACAAGTTCTGCTACAATTTCTGCACAGCATTTTATGAGAGTGTGACCACAAAACAGCTGTCCAAGAAAAGAATAGCCACCATTGCGTTGCCAAGAAAGGAGCTGACCACCCAGTGGCAGTACACACCACTCAGCACAACTGCACAAGTTCAACGGATGCTTCACAACGCATGTGATCTGGATATTTTCTTACCTACGCAGGTGGGAGTTGTCCTTGCTCCCGTAATGCTTCCGGCCTCAATCTCCAGTAACCCAATGCACTCACGCACTTTACCCAATAGTCTCCTCTTCCTCTGTCCTGTCACCCCATCCCAGCCCACAACTCAAACCCGTCACAACCGTCTGCCACACAAACTCAGCAGTTCTGGTGCCTGGTGTCACATCACTACCCCGTGCACACGCTGCCCCTCCCTCCCTCCCACATTCCTATCTCGCACACCTGCTCCTTCACTCCAAATCACCAGACATCCCTCCTTGACTCCTCCTCTCACTTCCCACCTCTTACTCCATCTACCCCCCCCCCGCCCTGTCGCAGTTATAACCAGACTGCTTCGCGCTCCCCCCCCCCCCAACCCCCCTCCACTACCACCTCTGTAGTAAAGGGACGGCTCATCACTTCTACTCTTTGTTGAGTGCTTGTCTTTACTCCTGCACCATTGTCAATTAAATTGACACTGCATGATTTTGAATTCAATTTCTTGTAGTATGTTGTAATTACATACTGGAATTAAGGAATGATAATGAGTAAATCGAACACTGATGTTTTTTAGTCTGTAAAGAAAAACTTTCAATCTAAACAAGTACAGATAAAAATGTTTTCCACCACCAGAAAACTGCAACAGAGTAATCTAAATAGTTGCTAAATCTGAAGTCTCTGAAATATAAGAGAAAATTGTAAAATTTTAAATTTTTGGCTTAGAATGGCATAGGTATAAGCCAATTTGCAGATCTACATCTATAATCTGCCAATCAATGTGGAGTACACAGCAGAGGGTACGTCTCATTGTACCAGTTATTAGGGTTTCTTCCCGGTCCGTTCACAAATGGAGTGGAGGAAAATGACAGTTTGAATGCCTCTGTGTGCAGTAATCACTCTAAACTTATCCTCATGATCCCTATGTGAGCAATACATACAAGTGTGTAGTGTATTCACAGAGTCATCATTTAAGACACATTTTTGAAACTCTGTTAATAGACTTTCTAGGGGATAGTTTACATCTATCTTTGAGAATCTCCCTATGTGAGCAATATGTAGGAGGTTATACTGTATTTGAAGAGTCATCATTTAAGGCCCATTCTTGAAACTCTGTAACTGGACTTTCTAAGGGATAGTTTACATCTGTCTTTGACAATCTTCCAGTATAGTTCCTTCAGTATATCTGTGCCACTCTCCCATGGATCAAACAAACCTGTGACCATTTGTGCTGCCCTTCTCTGTAAACATTCAGTATTTCCTTTTACTACTATTTGGTATGTGTCCCACACACTTGAGCAGTACTGTAGAACCAGTCACATGAGTGATTTGTAAACAATGTCCTTTGCAGACCGATTGCATTTCCTCATTAACTTACCAAGAAACCAAAGTCTGCACCTGCTTTACCAATGAATGAGCCTACGTGATCATTCCATTTAATATCTTTACAAAGTGCTACAGCCAAGTATTTCTAAGAGTTGTCCAATTCCAGCAGTGACTCACTGATATTATAGTCACAAGGTACTATGCTTTTTCATTTTTGGAAGTGTACAATTTTACATTTCTGAACACTTGACACAAGTTGCCAATCTCTGCACCACTTTGAAATCTGAATGAATATTTATACAGCTTTTCTCAGACAATACTTCGTTATATGTGATTGCATCATCTGCAAAAAATCTGATGTTAATATTAATATTGTGTTCGATTCTCCATCCTGGATAACACACTGCATAAAAAGTCCTCAATCCAGACATAAATTTCACTTGATAACCCATATGATTGCACTTTCGACATTAAGTGTATGTGTGGTACTGAGTCAAACGATGTTCGGAAATCAAGAAACACTGTGTCTACATGACTGATCCAAAGCTTTCAGTATGTCCTGTGAGACAGTGCGAGTTGAGTTTCATATGATTGATTTTTTCGGTATCCATGCTGGCTGGCACTGAGGAGGTCATTCTCTTCAAGATATCTCATTATGTTTGAGTTCAGCGCAGAACAAATCAATGTGAAGGATATTGGATGGTAGTTTTGTGGATCACTTCTACTACCCTTCTTCCAGACAAGTGAGACATGCGCTTTTTTTCCACGAACTGGGCACTGATTTTTGTTTAAGGTGTCTACGATAGATTATAGTTAGAAAATGGCTAACTCAGCCACAAATTCAGTATACAATCTAACAGGGATTCCATCAGGGCCCGGAACTTTGTTTAATTTTAATAATTTCGATTGTTTAACATTACTGACACTAATGGTTATTTCATTCATCTTCTCTGTGATATCAGAATTAAATTGCAGCAATTTTCCTGAGTTTTTCTTTGTAAAGGAACATTTGAAATCAGGCTTAAGAATTTCAGCTTTTGCTTTGCTACCCTCAGTTTCAGTTCCTGTCTCATTCACTAGGGAGTGGACACTTGTCTTTGGTGCTTTACTTATGACCACAATTTCTTTGAGTTTTGTGAAATATCAGCTGACAATATTCTGTTACAATAGTCGTCGAAGGCATCACACATTGCTCTCTTGACAGCCAAATGTGTTTCATTCAGCATTTCTCTATCTACAGCCCAATGCTTTTATTTACAATGACTGTATATCATGGAGATTCCTTCCCATTATGAACTATTCTACTGGATACAAATCTATCCAGTGCATGATCAACCACTCTTTTAAACTTGAGCCAGCGTTCCTCTAAACACTCCTGCCCTGTGCCAACAGTTTCAAGTTCCTCACTGAGATGTGGCACTACTGATTTTTTTAAATCTAGTTCACCAATAATTTACATCTCTCTGTGTTTTAGTTGTCCTTCGAACTTTGGTAATCACTCTTGCCACAACCGTGTCATGGCAACTGATATCCTCAAAGAGGTCAGGTCTATTTGTTGTCATTAGATTCAATATGTTTCCAACATGAGTGGGGTTCTGAACTATCAGTTCTAGGTAAGTTTTCAGAGAAGGCATTTAGTAATGTTTCATGGGAGATCTTATTTTAATATTCTATATTTTTGACACAGAGAGTGGCTCAGATATAAACAGTGTATATGTTGAAAAGGAAAGTATTTTTATAAGTTCATGAATTGTATATTTTTGAAAAATTGTCAACATATGTACCATTCACCCAGAAGTAATTACCATGATGATCAGTCTGAGTAGAATAGTGCTAGCCATAATTTGTAGTTAGTACACTTTAATTAAGTATCTGGCAATGGTGGCATCTGGCTGTTAGTGTTTTTAACTTGACTCAGTCCACATCCCTGAAGGCTCCTCTTCATGCTGGGACTGACAGAATGCAGTGTGTTAATGAATGAATGAATAGTCACTATTTCTTTATAAGTGGGGAGTCCTTTCTACCATGAACTGTTCTCCTAGACATATATCCACCCAATGTTTGATCAACTATTCTCCTAAATTTGTTTTGCAGTTCCTTTATATGCTCCTGCCCCAGATGTAAATGTATCAAATTCATCCGTCAGATCTGATACTACTGCATCCCTATCCACTGTTCCAGTGGCAACTGAGCTACAGCTACCTCAGGGTCACTGACACCAGTTTAAATTTGGACATCATCAAGGTCACATCAGTTTGTTACCATTAGTCCTATCTAACACACTACTGTCAAGAGTGACCTTCTGAACTATTTCTTGTAGGTACTTTTCAGAGGGGCCACTTAGCATTGTTCTGCTGGCTGTTTGGACTAGGCCACCACTTACAAAACTGAATCATTCGAATCATTTGTTGGATGATTAGTCTCCTCCAACAATGTCATAATGATTGGGGAACATATGTACTTAGTCAGCTGAGGTTTTCCCTAAAATTTTCAGTTACACATACGGATGAGTCTGGTGATCTTTTTGACATAGACTTAAGACTTTTACCAAACATATCATTGCTGTCAGTTTTGGGTTTTGGCCAATTTTCTGTATCTTGTATTATGTGAGTTCCACTGCTTTTTTACTACTGCTTCAAGCTCTAAGACTTCATTACGAATGCTTCAGTTGTTGACTGCTAGGCTTTTAGTAATTTCACCTGTGGGGGATATAGCTTTGGATCTTACATGAATACTTTGGGGTCTCCTAAAGCTGTTGTTATCTCAACTGGGTGAAAGACACCTAACTAGAAAAATCCTTGAACGCACTTCACAAGCAGTCATCCACCTGCGTATTAGACTCTGCTGTGTAGTATACATCTCATCTGTGTAAGGGGATCCTACAGTTCTCAAGCTTATGGCTAACTTTAGAAAGGCACAGTATGACTTGTGACAATACCTTGAAAGTCTCTGGTTTAAGCCTTTAACTCAACTAGTAACCAGAAGGATATTGTTGTTCAAATTAAGCAGGGAAGAATAAGATGGGCAGGACATGTACAGAGAATGCCAGAAACTCAGAGCGTCAAGAAAGTTTTTAAGGGGAAACCTGACAGGAGAAGGAGAAGAGGTAGACCCAGGAAAAGGTGGCTGGACAATATGTAAGGAGATCTAAAGGCGATGGGAATAAGAAATTGGAGAAGGGAGGCAATGGACAGAGAAGAATGGAGGCAGGTGATACAGGAGGCCAAGGTTCTTCAAGGACTGTAGAGCCAACCAAGAAGAAGAAGAAGAAGAAGAAGAAGAAGAAGAAGAAGAAGAAGTAACCCAAACAGCACAATCAGCTCTAATGATAAGGTTTAGATTATGAACTTAAATGGAAACCCCATGAGCAATCCTTGTCTTTTTCATCTTATCTGCCACTTGCTGGAATAATCCAAGAATGACCTTGGAGCCCAAACAAGAGACATCATTTGTGCAACACGCTTCACAATTTGCAACTGATTGCACCCCATTCCCTCATTGCCTTCTCAACAGTCTCTTCATCATGTTGAATGCTCCCCTCCTCCCCCAAGGCATAAACACTGGGTGCACTATGTGATCCTTCACATCCCTCACTGCCATTTCCCAAAGGAGTAGCATTAACAACAGTACACTCAAATTACTAACAATTAACAGATTTACACCCATCTGCACATGCTTTCCCCTTAAACAGCACACTTCCTAGCAGGTGAAGTTTGTCACAATAGCTCAGCTTCAGTGGAAGACAGCCCCTCAGACTTGACAGAAAGGAGTACAAGTTTGGTACCCTGAATTGTTCTTGGTACCAGCACTCTTGGACAGGTGCTCAAACCTACCACTGACTCGCCACAAAGTCAAGCCAACAAATAGTGGTGTTACTGTAAACCGTGGAGAGAAGAGAGACTCTAAGGGAGAGAACAGTACTTAAGTACCTCTGTTATCTCTTTTGTAGTTCACCCAATACAGTCATTCACCGTAGCTTCCAATCATTGACAGCAGTTCAGGCAGTTCCATCTGTTTACAAACGGAGCTAACTCATCCAGCACCCAATAACAGCATTCACAGAAAGGCCAAACTGTTTGTTTCTAGGTTTTCTCACTATCATAGGCCCCACATAGTGTTCTGTGGAATGAAAATTATAGTGAGAAATTGAAACATAGTGTAGCCTGAGATTTTGGTGAGGTTGAGGAGTAATCTGAACATAAGTTCAAATGTGATGCAGTATGAACACAGCTAATGTAAGCTAAATCAATTTTACACACTCCTCTTTATGTGATTTTTCTCTGTAAAGGAGGAAGGGCACAAGATTAGGGTTAACATCTTGACAATACTGAAGTCATTACAGATGGCGCACAGCTCAGACTGTTTCAAGAAGATGGAAGGAAATCAGCCATGCCCTTTACAAAAAGAAATCATATTGGCATTTGCATGGAGTGATTTAGGGATATCATAAAAACTTAAATCAGGATAGCCAGATGAGGATTTGAACCCTTATCCTCTCGGGTCGACAGAAGCGTCCAATCCCACCCATCGGCTTTGACCCGTGACGTAAGAGTATTGTGGTGTGTGACATCATGATGGCGTGGAGTTTGGTTTGTGAGTGCGGCGTATTTGTAGATGTCGTCGTGTTGTGGTTTGTTGTGCCCTTTGGTGGTATGTTCAGGGCTTTCGTTTGTGTGGTGTAATGGGCCCAGTTTGGTCTTGCTCATTGTTCGAGTGTTGGCTGTGTTTGTAGTGGAATTCGTTTCAGTGAGTTAACGATTTAGTGGTTTTGTGTTGAGGTTAATTTAATGTTGTTTGCTGTAGGTCATGTAGTAATTTGAGTAAATTAATCGGTTGAATATGAAGGATAAAATTAACAGTGCGCGTCTGGAAGAAATGATGAGAAATACCGTGTTGAAGCTGATAAAGTTTTACAGCTGTTTGGGAAGTGTCCGATCCCAATTTATGGGATCAGGAGCTGCTGTTGAGCTATATAGGCCAAGGGAAGTGTTCGATCCCAATTTATGGGATTGGGAGCTGCTGTTGAGCTATATAGGCCAGGGGAAGTGTTCGATGCTAATTTATGAGATCGGGAGCTGCTGTTGAGCTATATAGATCAAGCGAAGTGTCCGATTCCAGATGATATTGTGTCTAGTGGAATTTGGGGACTTTTGTGTTGTTGGTTTTTTTTTCGTCGTTTCGCGTGGTTTTGTATGGGGGTGGGTGTCTAAATTTGTTTATATTTAGTTTGCCCCCACCCAAAAACCCCCAATTTCCCGCGCTTGGCCCGTTAGTGTCATTAGGCTTTTTGTGGAACGTGTGTGTGTTTTTTTTCGATGTGTTTTTGTGTTTATAATGTGTACATAACGACTTTATATGCGCCATATTGGAAACGTGGTTTATGGTCGTTTCCGCCATATTTGTGACGTCATGGGTCAAAGCAGACGGGTGGGATCGGACGCTTCCGTATTTCCATAATCTCTTATGCAAACCCAGTGTGCCTACCACTGTGCTGCCTGGCTCAATTTTATTTTTGTGTAAAAGCTTGCTGTCAGCATTCATGTTTGCATTAGCTATAAATTTTTTTGTAAATTCTGCCTTATGCAATACAACTTCTTGTTTTCTCTCTTGTAGCATAAAGAGTTAAGAAGTACATGTGTTCTGAATATAGTTCATATAGTTTTGACACAGTGAAACACCAAGCAGCAACAGAACCTTGTAATTAACAAAATATATTGAAATAACAACTATGTTACAGAAGACAGTCAGCAACCCGAACAACATTATGCGTAATTAAATAAAATAAACATATGTGAAGGTTAAACATAACACAAACATGATCCTCCTAACATATCTGAAGTTTACAGAACTGGGCTAATACAAGTATTTAGTTTGTTAACAAAGCTAGGAGTTTCCTACAAACATCATAGCCTACGGATCAATGTACAATTGATATAGGCCTAGGCCCTATCAGTCAATGATTTTTTTTCCAATGCCGAGTTATGTTAAATGTTATATGTATATACAGCACTTCCTATAAAAACAGGGAGATTATTGCTTGGTTAAGTGCAATCTATGCATACTTACGTAATTCTCCATCTGCCCTTAAGACGTGAAGAATGCAGGAGAATGCCATGACAATCATTAATGCAAACAAAACTGAAGAGACCTGCAAAACCCATTTCCAGAAACCTGGAGAACTTAACCCTCCTTGCAACACAAAAATCGTTTTCAAAAAAGAAATATATGCATATTGCCAACAAAAGCAGAGTAAAGAAAAACTGTAAATTCACATAAATTACATTAGAATAAATTCAAATCTGCAAGTGTTAGGTGCTAATGCACAACTTTGCCATAAGGCAGAATTTAATATTGGTCTTCAGCTGATCAATAAGATTCCCACGAGTACAGTATAAAGTCTATCGAAGGCAATAAACAACACTGTAAACATACAAACTATTATTTACTTTGTTACTGTTTATACTTCATAAAAGAATACCTCGAAAAGTAAATGTGTTGGTTGCATTTACGTGCAACAAATGAACTACTGAGCAAAGCTAATTTTGTAAACCTGTGGCACTGTGTTGTAAATCATGTACTATCCAACACAAAATTAGAAAATTTTATTCACCTTTACACAGTGTACAATACCAGATCATATGGGCAAAATAAATAAAGATATACAACGGTTGTCGTTTCGATAAAACTAACCATTTCCAGCGTGAACGTTCCGATGATCAGTTTACGATTTTTCTTTGAACATATCACTTCTCTTACACAAACGTCAAGTCACTCCTACGATTCATTACTCGTCTGCAAGGTTGCTACATAGAAGGTTGGGCCAATGTGTTCGGCAGCGATCGGGCGCTTCCGTGTGACGTCACTGTCGAGAAGCGTCAGCAGCGCGAGACGTTCGCATACGGCACTATTGCGCTTAAACTAACATTAATTTACGAAAAGTGAAGGGCAATATAATGAATTATGGATTCGATCGAAGCTTACCAATACAGGGACTGAATGTTAATACCTGCTACGACTGTCAAACTCTTATATTGTCTCTCTGGTAATGACAAAAGTAAAACTACAGATTTGTGGCTCCCCCTCAATTTATATTCTATTACTCAATATTTTTTGTTAGATAACAACTATCTGGTATGCTAAAGTCCCTTTTTATATATTTTACAATTTTTAATAGTACTGGAAACGCAACAATTACAACAAGAGCTTTCAGTTTACTAAACACATTTTGTGCATCACAGTCGGCAATAGTTTGTACCATCTTTTTCATGCAGGTATTAAGCAGCAACCGTACGTCTAGTTAGATGAGACATTACTACACATAATGATACAGCAGCCTGGTTTAATGAACTCACATTCAAAAATTTTAAGAAGAATTTAAATACCTTAATCAGATCTGGAAGGGACTGCAGAAGCTCTCCACCTGTGTGCTGCTTTCTGCTGCTGCTGTTTGGCCCTCTGTGCCTTTGCCGACGTGTTGAAGTGCCTTAACCGGATGAAGGTTCTGGTTTTAGCGTACACTGTGATGACCTCTTGAGGAATAGTTGGAAACTTCCCAATTAAAAGTCTCGTCACGTTTCTGATCACATTGCCGTCTTTACACAGACTGCTGCCATGAAAATTTAAAAAAAGCACCTCTAACTGCTTAACAACATCAAACCACTCATCTGAAGGGATGATTAAGCCACCACGAGACAGTTTCTCAATCCACCCAGAACTTGCATGGTCTTTCGACACTTCGAGTGTCTTACCACTAGGATGACCAAGTGATTTATCAGTGGAGACACACCTGGAGGCAATATATCCAGCGATGTAGCGGAGACCTTCTAGAGAACACTCTGAATCTTCTATCAAAGGTGGGACAATTAAGTCATGTAGTGTAATGTCCCTCATTTGTTGGTCACCTTCTATCATTGACAACGCTTCTTCAATGCCCGGCACAAGTCCTGCAAACAGGTTGGAAGTCAAATAATTTGTATCAGTTTCCGCTGAGACTGGACAAGAACTGCGTAACTGAATGTTAGCGATACTTTTGTTCATAACTAAAATACGCAAACGGCTTTTAAATTCCACTGGTAAGGGATGATCATAGGCTCTGCCAATTGCTCTTATCTGGGAAAATAAGTTTTCAAGGCAGTCTTGGTTGAACCTTGAGGTCAATACATACTTCAAACCGTAGCCATGTTTTAAATCCGAAAAACAACCCAGCAGTGACCGAATCGAGGTGAGTAATACCTTTTGGAAAGGAAGTAAAGTTTTACGATTTCCCACTCTCATTTTTTCACAGACGGAGTAGAATCTGCGAAGAACTTCCTCCTGCATCTTCTTACACAATCCAAAATCACTTGAAATTGGTCGTTTGCCGACAGGTACCCTCGAATTCATAACATCAAAAGTGTCGTTCACCAATTTGAAGAATTCTGCCGTGTCTTTTTCTTCAGTCATTACAAAAGAAATTGCTTCTGATACAGTGTTAGAAAAGAGTTGGGAAGCAAGATGAACGCGCTGTCGATCTCTTCCACAAACAGTCAGATGATGAGCAGTAAGCTTAGGGCACAGTTTCAGTTCTCCATTATCTTTCGACAATAGCTGCTCGATTACGCCCTTTGTTATCGTTCTTCCGTCACTTAATGAGAAACCATCATCTAAAAAGTGGTTTCTGAGAAGTTTCATCATATGTGGTACATCAGCAAATACCCAAACACGTTTCGTTTCATCATCTGGGTTGGTGAAGCACGTGTTTGTGTAGTCGATGTGGAATTCCTTCCACACTTTCCCATTTTTACCCCCCAAATCAGACACTATACCAACTACGACAAATCCCACTTTCTGCGTCTCTCTGACGATACTGATCAGTAAATCCCGATTCATCGTACTGTCAGAGTTATAATATACGGGCTGCTTCCAGGTTCCACACAAACCACGTGCCATAACAACCTGTACCTGGCTATGTGGTCCGTATATGGTGTCAGTTTCTTGATCGTAGCATATGCGACTGTCCACATTCATTTCGTCAAAGCTTAACACACACAGCTTCTCTGCTTGACTTAAGTTTGTTGCTTGCTTATTCATTAAGTACAATACATCAGTCAAAATTCCGGGAACACAACGAAAAGAATTGGATATCCATCGTTTTAACGTAGAAAGTCCAGGTAATGGTATTCCCATTATATTTCTTAAATAAATATAAGTTTTTCTGGACAGAGAGCGCAGAAGCAAGGCTTTGCTTATATCTTCCTGGGTCCAATGGGTGCTCTTCTTTGATTTAAGAAGACATTCAATTTGTGCGTTCGTAAACACTTTTTTTAAAACTTGGTGTACTTTAGTTGTCACTTTAGTACTTCGTTGATACTGAAGGCTTTGGCATAGCTTTCTCTGTCTGCTTAATGCATGAGCCAGTAATTTGTTTCTCGTTCTCAGCGTGTTGTTTTCAGCTATCAAACGCTTATTTTCTTCTGTCTGTAGCGATAATTCCTTATGAAGCCTCTTCATTTCATCCTCGATGCGGCCTTTTTCAGTTTCTGTGCTTTGATCCACTTTTTTTTTCTTCGGTGACAGTGAAGCTAGTCTGTTAAGTGCACGTTTTCGTGTTTCACGATCTTTCCTTCTGTCATTTCTTTCTTGGACAGAAGACGAAGCAGCAGCAGCAGCTGCAGATGTGGCTTTAATGAGGTGCAAAGAAGGAACTGCAGTCCGCTTTAAGATCTTCTTTGGCGGAAGTTTCATTAATTCAGCTTGGAGATCCCGTAAATAATCGTCTTCTTTAAAATGTACGCTACAGATAGTAGCATTTTTAATGTTAATACTATCACTTCTTCTACAGAGCTGAACCCACCGAGCACAGGTGTCAGGATCTTTCGGAAACTTATGATAGGAAATACTACTCCCTTTAGTCTTCTGATTATAGTTTTCACACATAGCCACGGCACAATTCGGCATTGTTAAAGTGTCGCAGAAAGAATAAACACGATTCAACACGATAACAAACAGCAACAACACAAAACTTACTTGCTTCAACACGTAAGAAAGCGCGCGAACTGAGCGGAGTTTCTCGACGCTGACGTCATGCGCAGTACGACGAAAAATCTCTGTTCTGCGCACGCATTATGAGCCCCCCCTGACTCGTCTGCGGCTTCACGTTTGTTTGTAAACTAAAACGAGTAGTAGCTACACGCGATTAGTTGCAGTTAATCGAGATTGTCTTAATAATCGATATACGGATAATTGTTTTGCGTCAGTTTAACAACAGTCTAACTGTAGACTGTGGCAGGCGCGGCTCGTAATTAAAGGCTCTGAGGCGGAGCCGCCCCAAAATATATGTTAAAGTAAATTTCGCAAGAACGTATTACATAATTTAAATTATGTTAAAAGAAAAGAAAAAAATTCCTTGACGTCTATATTTATGTGCTGCTCCATGACTCTGCTGTCAATATCTTTATTCTTGGATTGTGTGTAACTTCTGTGTTTTTTCTTACAGTAAATGTGTTGTTTTTTTCGTATCCAGGGTGTAATTACAAAGCTAATAAAATGTTTTCTTGCCTTTAAATAATATTTTTCATTAGGTTATGGGCCCAGTCCACGTGTAAAGGCAAACAACACAGTTTAATTAAAACAATATTTGAAATGAGCGTATGTCTGTAAAGAAACATGACTGCTAGCGGCGATTATAAGGTCAGTATTGATAAGCTTGAAGGACCTGACGACTGGGCCAAATGGAAATGGCATATTTCTATGGTGCTACGTTCATATGGACTAGAAGATATTATTAACGGTACACGTGAACGTGTAGAGTTGCCGCAAGATGCGACAAGTAAACAAAAAGAAGCGTATGTGGAATGGCTCAAGGACGACGCAAAGGCAGCAAGTCTTATAGCAAGTGCGCTAAGTAAACCTGTTGCAGAAGTCGTCTTAACGTGCAAGAATGCTAAAGAAATCTGGGACAAATTACGCGGCCGATTTGAACGTAGCAGTACTCAGCGTTTGAATATGTTGATTGAAACATTTTTCCGTGTTAAACGTGATGAATCGGAAGATAATAGTGCACATGTGGCCAAACTGCAAAAGTTATTTGTGGACCTGAACGATGAATTAGCAAAACATGAAGAAAATACGCTATCTGAAAGAATCTTAAATGGTCGAATTTTGTCTACACTGGGAAAAGACTACGACAATTTTGAGGATCTCTGGGATACGATACCGACAGAAAAGCAAAGCTTGAATTTATTGATTGAAAAACTCTGTACTATTGAACTGCGTGAACAAGACGTTAATGGAAGTGCAGCTTTTGTCGTTTCTAAAACAAGAAAACGGCAAACAAGTAATCAGCAAGTAAAGATGACGAAGTCACAATTAAAACAGAAGTTTCCGTGTAATAAATGCAAACAATTAGGTCACTGGGCAGCAGAGTGTCCACAGAACACTCGTGACAGCAATAAAAGAAAAGAGAAGAAGCGAGACAGTGAACACGCTGCATTTACTTCATACGCTATGGGTGTGTGTACCAATAATCACAGTAGCCCAAATAAATGGTATTGCGACAGTGGCGCTACAAATCATATCACTCCCAACAAACAGTATTTTGTTTCGTATAGTGAATTTGATGTTCCTCAAGTAATTTCATTGGGAAAACAAGATGTCAAAATGTGTGCGTACGGTCAAGGAACAGCTTACATCCAAATCCGACGAAACAATAAATGGTACAATGCTAGAATGGACAATGTTTTGTACGTCCCTGATGCAAGTGCTAATCTGTTCTCTGTGAGAGCCATTGCCTGCAGAGGCTACAGTACTAATTTTAGTTATAATAATGTCTGTGTTCGAAAACAAGTCAGTGGCAATATTGTTATGACAGGTTATGTGAAAAATAGACTTTATGTGTTGAACATGCGTGTTGTTAGAAATGTAAAAATGAATCGTATGAGCTTGATGACTTCATCCAAAACATTGCAAGTGTACCATGAAAGGTTTGGTCATCAGAATAAACAACATGTGAAGAATATTTTAAAAGAAATGAACATTAATGTGGAAGATGCCAAGAATGAATTTTGTGACGGCTGTGCGGTTGGAAAGATGCATAGGCTGCCATTCAAAACACGAACAATACGCGCTACCAGTACTGGTGAATTAATCCACGCGGATCTAAATGGACCAATGAGCACGAAATCTTTTGGAGGCAAGCATTATTATGTATGTTTCAAAGACGATTTTAGTAAATTTCGTCGAATTTTCTTTTTAAGACACAAAAGTGAAGTGTGTACTGTGCTTAAGCAGTTTTTAAATGAAGCACGAACTAATGGACATGTTGTCAAACAATTTAGATGTGATGGTGGCAAAGAATTTAACAATAAGAATGTCAGTGAACTGCTTGCATACAGGGGAATAGAGCTACTGATTCCTCCTCCTTACACTCCTGAACAAAATGGTGTGGCTGAACGGGAAAATAGGACCATTGTTGAAGCTGCCCGGTCAATGCTAAATCCGAGTAAATTACCTAAAGGGTTGTGGGCAGAGGCATGTAACACAGCAGTCTACCTAATAAATCGTACTGGAAAATCTTCAGTTGAAAATAAAACCCCTTATGAACTATGGTTTAATCGACCAGTAGGACGACTTGATCATCTCAGAATTTTTGGCACAGGCTGCTATATTCACATTAACAAACAATTCCGTTCCAAGTTTGATGATAAGGCAGTTTTTGGACGACTTGTTGGATATGTTAATGACAAAGATGGGTTCAGAGTTTGGATTCCATCTAAAAGAAAAGTGGTGTTGAGTCACGATGTAAAATTTAAGCCAGATATTGTTTGTGATTTACATAGTGATCATGTTGAATTTGAAGTCCCTCGGGAAGAATTTAATGATCCAAATTCATCTAAAGATGACCAATGTAAATCTCCTAGGCTGTACACTTCTGGAGGAAGCCAAACTCAACAAAAAATTGGCGCTCTCGATTCTAGAGGAAGTCAAGAGTCGAGTGAATCTGAAGAAAATAAAGAATTAACAGAATTTCTAAAAGCAGAAGCTGCTGAATCTTCTAATGAAGAGAAACAGAAGAATAAAAGACAACGAAGAAAACCAACCTGGATGGAAAGTGGTGAATTTTGTATGGCAACAAAAGTTGATGCATTTGGATACAAAGATCCAAACTGTTTTTCAGAAATATTGCAGTCAAACGAGAAGGAAGAATGGATGCAAGCTATTAGTGAAGAACTTGAATCACTTAAGGAAAACAATACCTGGGTGCTGGTTGACCGTCCGAAGAATCCCAAAGTATTGCAAAACCGCTGGGTTCTACGGCGAAAAGTCGCAGTCAATGGAGGTACTCGCTTTAAAGCCAGATTGGTTGCAAAAGGCTGTATTCAGAAAGCAGGAATTGATTATGACGACGCCTTTAGCCCTGTGGCACGTTATGACACCATACGAACTCTGTTGGCTGTAGCTGCTTCAAAGAAAATGCTGCTAGAACAATTCGATGTAAAGACAGCTTTTTTGAATGGAATACTTGAAGATGAAGTATATATGGAACAACCAGAAGGTTTCGAAGATGGTACAGGCTGAGTATGTTTCTTAAAAAAAGGTGTTTATGGGTTGAAGCAAGCGCCACGTTGCTGGGACAAACGTTTTGTTGAGTTCATGAAGAAAGCTGGTTTTTCAAACAGTGATGCAGACCCATGCCTATTTTATCGTAGACAAAATGGAAATAGCCTTTATGTGGCAATCTACGTTGATGATGGCCTGATTGTCGGCAGTAACAAGAGAGAAATTGCTGTTTTTATGGATGTTTTACAACATGAATTCGAAATAACAACTGGCAGTCTTGACAATTTTCTTGGCATAAAAATAAAGCAATATGAAGATAGAGCAATAATGATAAGTCAAGAGAAATACACAGAAGAAATTCTGCAAAGACTTCGAATGGCAGAATGCAATACAATCTCAACTCCTATTGGACGTGAGGACAATAATCAAAACGAAGAAGTTTCGTCATCTGTACCCTACCGTGAAGCAATTGGTTGTCTCATGTACCTTTCAACAGTAACTCGTCCAGACATCACTTTTGCAGTCAATAAAGCTGCTCGAGCTATGGAGAAACCAACCACTGAAGACTGGAACAGAATAAAGCGCATTTTCCGGTATTTGAAAGGGACCTTAAATTTTGGAATTGTATATAATAAAAAAGAAGAGTTAAAGATTTACGCTGATGCAGATTTCGCAGGTGATAACCGGACAAGGCGCTCAACAACTGGAATTCTTGCAAAGTACTCAGGTGGTGCAGTGTCATGGACAAGTCAGTTGCAGAAAGTAGTGGCCACATCCACAACCAAGGCGGAAATAATTGCAGCTAGTGAAGGAGCAAAAGAGTTAGTTTGGTTACGTCGTCTGCTATCAGAATTAGTGGAAATGTCGGGGCAGCCTCCAGTTCTTTACATTGACAATGCTAGTGCATTGAAGTTGGCAAAAAATCCAGAATATCATCGACGTTCTAAACATATAGAGGTCCGACATTTCTATGTTCATGAAAGATATCTGAACGGTGAGATTTTCTTGGAACACATTGATGGACACAACCAGTTGGCAGATATTTTGACGAAACCTCTTGAACGAGTTCGATTTAATTTTCTATGTTCAGAAATTGGCATGCAAGAGACAAAGCAATAATTTCATGATTTTTTTTCTTTTGGAGGAAGTGTTAAAAGAAAAGAAAAAAATCCTTGACGTCTATATTTATGTGCTGCTCCAGGACTCTGCTGTCAATATCTTTATTCTTGGCTTGTGTGTAACTTCTGTGTTTTTTCTTACAGTAAATGTGTTGTTTTTTCCGTATCCAGGGTGTAATTACAAAGCTAATAAAATGTTTTCTTGCCTTTAAATATATGTTAAAGTAAATTTCGCAAGAATGTATTACATAATTTAAATTATCATGACGAATTTCGCATATTTCACATTCCAATTGAAATAACGACGGTCAACGTTTTTGGAACTGTTTGTATCGATGGATGTTTTCTGAACGGTTAGTAGTGTTTAGGCTGCGCCTTGGAAAGTCCGTAAGCTGCATGTAGTAGCGGTTTGGGGGCGTGGCTTCTACATAGCACCGCTCGTTATGGGCGATCCGAAGGCTCAGAGCTTGCAGCCTAAGGGTGTCATACCAACCACCACACGTTTTTCACGTTCCACTATCTATGTAATAAAGGAATGTAGAGTGGCCGAAACTTCGCTATCCAATCTCTGTCTCTGCACATCTCTATTACGCCTCGATGCGTCATTAATCGACGTTTAGTATTATTGTTTTGATAATGTTTTACATAGTAGTTTTGTTTCTGCCATTGGCTATTTTATCCACATTTAGAGCAAGTTTAAAGTTTGCAAATATCCCGCCAGAGTGCACTAGACTACAGTAACACAACAGTACTGCCATCTAGCGAGAGTTTCGTAAGTGATTAGAGGACAAAGCGCGCGAAATTTGCCCCTTACTTTATTTTCCTTGCTTGCTGATGCTGACTGCTTTTGTTGATACCGTGTGATATTAGCAAGTTTCTATTTCGCAGTGTATTTTGCAAGATTTTAGTGAGTTTTACTTCCTTGTGAATATCTGCTACATACGATGAGTGTGAAACCAGCGCAATATGAATTCAGTGTGCAATTTAATAGTTAAAAGCTTGGAACACGGCCACAGGATGAAAGTGAAAGAACTTGGTGCACCCAGACCCGATCTAACGATCAATCAGAAACAGTGCAAATCTAGGCAAGGATACAAACGCAGTTTTAATAGAGCAATGTACGATGCAGCTGAGTGGTTGTGTGGTTGTGAAGTGAAAACGCATTTTTCTGTTTCACCTGTCTTCTTACAAATAGTACTGATAGTGCCTGGAGTGAAACTGGTATTGCTGACTTAAAGAATTTTCACGCAAAGGTGAAAAAACATAATTCCAGCGAAAAACATTTAAATGGGTTCATTGAGTTTTCAATGCTAGGGAAAGTGGACATTATGTGCCAATTAGACAGTGCTTACCGCTGTAATATAAATTGATTGATTGATTGATTGATTTTTATTGCCCAAAAACAAAACGTTTACAGAGATGTAAAGCTTGTATAAGCAACATCAAAAATGTACAAACAACAATGACAATAAATACACAAATAATTAATCTATGTTAAAAATTATGCTCACAGAAATCTTCCATTGTACAAAAACAATTCTGAATTAATAAAGTTCTTACAAATATGTTAAATTTTTTCAGCTGCAGACTTTTAACTGACTCTGGTAGTTTATTAAATAGCTTTACAGATGTGTGCTTGAAGCTGTTTAGAGTTTTGGTATATGAGCAGTAGTCTTTTCTTACATCATTACAGTGTCGTGTGTTATAACTATGTACATCAGAATTCAGATGAAAACTAGACAAGTTCATTTTAATGTACAAGAGACATTGAAATATGTATATACATGCAAGGTCATGATACTAAGTTTAATAAATAATTCTCTACAGTGAGTCCTAGGTGGTACTTTACATATCAGTCTGACAGCTTTTTTCTGGGCTGTAAATAAGCATTTTGAGTAGCAATTATTTCCCTACAAGATTGTCCCACACGTCAAATGAGAGTGAATATAACTATAATAGACAGAAAGCAAAATTTTCTCATCTACTGTTGCTTGTAATTTTCTGAGCATAAATATTCCTTTAGAAATTTTTGGTGTTAAATAATTCACATGTGCCTGCCACCCTAAATTGTTTTGCAAAACAATGCCAAGAAACTTTACAGGAACTGTCTCTAAGGTGATTCTATTGTTAAAAGAAATGTTTAATTCCTGTGTTTTATTTATGTTCATAGACAGGCTATTGGCATTGCACCAGTCAGAAAGTATATCTACCTTGAGTGAGGTAGAGTTACTTATGTTATTGTTTGTAGGCACTGTAACATTTAAACTGATATCATCTGCATACAAGCAACAGTTTGTAGTAGTATCATCTATTATATTGCTAGGTAGGTCATTCATATATAATATGAACAAGAGGGAACACCATGGTTAACGGGTAGGAAACTAGAATATTGGTTATTGAAGTAAACAGTTTGAGATCTGTTAGATAAGCATGACTGAATAATTTTAACAGCAGAGACTGAGAAACCTACAGTTTTTCATTTCAGCAGCAGAGTGTTGTGGCACACAGTGTCAAATGCTTTTGATAAATCAAAAAACTTTGTACTTACAATAAAGTTTTCTTCTTTTGCTTCAAGACAGTTACATATGTAGCTCATAACAGCATCACATGTTGATAGATTTTTCCTAAACCCAAACTGGCTATTTGAAAGTAATTGATAAGAACCTAGAAAATTGATTATTTGAATACTCATTAGTTTCTCAATGACTTTGGATAAAAGTGGTACAAGAGAAACTGGCCTATAATTGCTAGGCAAATTATTGTCACATTTTTTGTGGACTGGGATTACTTTAGCTACTTTTAATTTTTTCAGGGAAACAACTTTCATCAAAGCAGTAGTTTATGATGTGACAGAGAACCTCTGATATATTATGACTACTAAGTTTCAATATTTTAGAGCTGATATTGTAAATATCCATTGAATCACTTTTGCTAAGAGAAAGAATGACAGAGTGTACATCTTCTACACAAATGTGTTCAAAATAAAACACATTCTCCATAACATTTTGGTTTTTATAGGCAACATCCAAATAGTAGCTAGGTTCATGTTTACTGTCAGGTATCTTAGTAATTACACTATCTACACTGTTTACTAAATAATTATTAAAACTATCAGCACTAATTTTGGATCTAGATACAAATTCTTTGCTATCCAATGCTAGATTCTCATGAATGATTTTCCACATTTCCTTTGGTTTATTAATAGCTTGTGCAACCAATTTGCAATTATATTCTAGTTTAGCTTTCTTAATACCCATTCTGTACTGATATTTGCATTCTTTATATCTTACTTCTGCATGCAGACAAGATGAATTCTTAGCTAGGTAGTAGAAATTGTTGCATTGATCCTTAAGTTTTCGTAGTTCCTGTGTGTACCACTTATTTTTATTGATAGTCAATACCCTGCTCATTTTAACACATTTGTTCTTTAGTGGCAGGCCAATGTTAACTGCTCACATGAATAATTCAAGAAAGTTGTTGAATTGGTTTTCTGCTCCAGTGTTACCATACACACACAACCAATTAATTTCTCTGAGACAGTTTAGAAAAACGGATATATTACAGTCACTAATAGTACATTGTGTCTTATAAATCACAGGAGGCTTGGCGACATTCAAAATCATTGCATCCACGTTTACATGTATAACAATCCCATGATGATCAGAAAGAAGAGAGTCAATATATATAATGAAAATGTATCAAAAAATCGGTATATTCTGGGTAAACTGATAGACTGTATTAAATTTTGCGGCAAATTCGAGCTTGCCTTAAGGGGCCACGACGAAACAGAAGATTTCAAAAACCCATGAATTTTTCGAGTATTAGTCAGTCTTATGGCAGAACTGGACTGCGTCTTGAAGCAGCACATTGAGAAATCAGAAAACCGTGTTTTCTTAGGCCTATCAAAGACAATTCAAAATGAACTCCTGGAATCAATTTATGAGGTATGCCTCAATCTCATCAGGAGTGAACTGTCCAAGGCAAACTTTCTCGCAATAGAAGTTGATGAAACTACTGACTGTGCAAATTTGTCACAATTGGCCCTAATAATTCACTAGGAGCTACTGGGACAAATAAATGAAAGATTTATTTCCTTTGTACGCCCAAAAAGTCATAGTGCTGACGATGTAACTGTAGCTGTTCTCTGCGAGCTAGAGAAAATGAATGTACATGAAACATCTGAAAAACTGATAGCTCAGTGTTACAACGATGCTCCTGTTATGAGTGGCCATAAAAGTGGAGTTCGAACTAGAATTAGAGAAGAGTACAGGAATGCTCACTTTATTCACTGTTACACCCATCAGTTAAATTTAATTGTTGAACGTTGTGTGACGGGCAATAAACAAGTGCGGATCTTCTTTAGCAACTTGCAAGGAATTTCCACCTTTATTTCCTGGTCTTCTAGCCATACAGCCATTCTTGACGAAGTAGTGAAGAAGCGTATTCCTACCTGTCCTCAGTCCATCAGATGGAATTTTAAATCACGGAGCGTAACCACTGTGTACAAATACCAAAAGGAAATTGTTGAGTGTCTAGGAAGAATTATTGATGATGATGCCAGTGATTACAAGACAATAAACAAGGCCACGGGACTGAAGGGTTTCCTGCAAGACGAAGATTTACTCTTCTTGTTAAATTTTTTCAATACAGTCATGCCTCATTGTGACATTCTCTTTAATCAACTGCAGCAGAGGAATTTTGATGCAGTGAAAACTGTTGAATATGTTTCGCACTTTGCAGATTCTGTCCAGCAAATTTAGGGCCTCACTTGAAACTGACGATCACTTGGAACAGGTAGAACCAACTGCAAAACGGGCACTTTTCACAGAATCAAGAATAGTGTGTGCACGAAACGTTTGCGACCTCATCACAACTCAGATCAGAGAACGATTCAGTTTCAATGATCACTTATTGATTGCACAGCTGTTTGATCCATCGTTGTTTGCAAAACATCAAACTATTTTTCCGGAAAAAGAGCTTAAAATAGCTGTTAATTTGTTCAATTTACAGTCTTCTGATCTACGTCATGAGCAGAACGTGTTGCACAGCCGAAAAGATTTTATGAAGGCGTCAGGTGCTTTGACCTTGTTGAACTTTCTTTACGATAACAATCTGGCTAAAGCTTTTCCTGAAAGTGTAAAACTTCTGCAAATAATAGTAACCTTCCCTATGACGACCGGCGAGGCAGAACGCTGCTTCTCTACGTTAAAGCGAGTGAAAACATTCATGCGCAACACTATGAATGAGGACAGACTTTGTGCACTTGCAATGTGATCCCTAGAAAAAGAATTATTGAATCGGCCAAATTTCAATGAAATGGTCATAGACCATTTTGCTGTGCAGAAGGGGAGACGAGCTGACTTCTTCTATAAACAAATGAATTGAGGTAAGCAAAAGTGCGTTCATAATTGATAAGAGGTAATTTCTTTATATTAAGTCCTACTTAGCCTATTAAGTGAAGTGAGTAAAAGAGTGTAGTGTCATGTTTAGTCAGTCATAAACGTGATGGAATTTTCCGAAACGAATCACTTTTGGTACCAGTACAGTGTGTTGCGCTACAGTGTCACATTTGTGTACTTTAGCACAACAAACCGTACTAAAAATGACGTATTTTGGAGAGATCTTTAGTGCGCTATTTCATATAAATACATATTTTCATAATACACAATAAATACGAACTGTTCGCTTCTCAAACATGTGAATTAATATGGCAGTTGCACGGATTGCTCATGCCACCCAATCACAGCACAAGACTTGTGACGTCACGAAAACATCACAGTATCATCTTGCGAACTCGTAAACTTCGAGCTTTGGAGGTTAACCACAATAAACGCCATAAGTTTAGTACTGAAAATACCAAAAATATTAAGCAGTCGCAAAGATAACATTCATCGCATTAAAGATCTCTCCGAAACGCGTCTTTTCATATGATTTGCTGCAAAGTGTCAGAATATGTAATGATGACTTATAAAAACACTAACCAAAGATTTTAATTCGAAGTTAGCTTTTAATCATATTTAATACCTGATTATAGAAGATGCAGTACGTAAAATCATGGGTAGAGAGTGATCTGCCACCCCCCTGCCCCTGAATTTTTAGTTGTTTATGTCAGACTAATCTGTAGTGTAACCCGAGGTCTATGTTGGCTCCGATCGATAAATGCCGCAGCCTTCCCCGGTATAGAAACCACGAGCCGCGCCTGGACTGTGGTTTAACCTTACTTAATCACTCACCCTCACAATTAATTATTTCGATGATTCCTTTTTTGTTTTAAAGCCTGTTAAATGTTGACTTGCCGTCTACAGCTCGGTTGATATGTATCTTTGATTCATGTTTACTTGTTCTCTAAGTAGAATTTGAAGTTGTTTGATACTGCTGCACATCTATGTTGTTTAGTGTTTACTGTGTTATTTGACGTGCGCCGTCTCTTTGGTATTTAAACTTTAATTTTCAATTTACACCTTTATTTGTCACCTCGTGAGAATGTACCAGTTTTCCTTGCTTTTCTGGATTTTATATATGTCTGCAAGCATTTTTTTGGCGTTCTAGAGCCTACCCAGATGAGGTAGAGGCAATCTTCCACCACACATTTATCATTTAACAGCTCATTTGAGTCAATGAATATTGCTCCAGGCACGTCACACTGTTCCCAAATGCCACCATAGAGGCCACAATGGCATTACCTCATTTTCTTTAATGGGAGGAAAAGTGTTACCATAACTCACTATAATTTTAGCAAGATAATTATGTATTACTGCAAAATGCGTCATATCTTTCAACTCATGTTTAAGTGAAGCCTTGTCTTATAATCTTGAGTTTTTGTTGACTGTAACATCCTGACAGTACCTCAGTGTATGTACGTTGAAGGGGGGAGGAGGGAAAGAAAGGGAAGGCCAGCTGCTTCAGAACATTATGCGGAATCATCGGGGACAAGTGAAGGTGTATTTGAACCCAGGATCTTCTACTTACTAAGGCAGGTGCATTAACCACTGCTCCATCCGTGCATGGTGTTATCGCAACTGTGCAGACTATCTCGGCATGCCACAAGGCCAACTCACATTTCCACTGAGCCCATGCGCACTCCTTGTGCATTTCCTCCACGCTTGCTACTCTTGGATTCCCATAGGAAGTCGGACGTACTTGTGTATCCGCACTGAAGTGCCCATCTAGGGGAATCAGTTATACGAATTCCTATAATTCCACGCATTCATATGTCACTAAACTTTGAAAAAAAAAACACTACATGCAGTTCAGAACTTGTAAGGGGTGCCCCACTGCTGAAGCGTCTTAACAATTCACTATTTGCAATGCAAAATGTGTCAGACATAGGGGATATAAAAATGAAAAAGCTGGCATACTATGCTTTCATTTCATAATGTCATATGGGATTATTTTTTGGGGTAATTCACCAAGCCAAGCTAAAGTTTTCTGGGCACAAAAACGTGCAGTAAGAGTTATAGGTGGTGTGAACTCAAGAACATCCTGCAGAAGCCGGCTTAGGGAAAGGGACACTGACTACTGCTTCCCAATATATTTATTCCTCAATGAAATTTGTCATTAAAAGTATATCACTTTTTCAAACCAACAGCTCAAGTCATGGAATCAATACTAGTAATAAAATCTTCACAAGGATTTAAAGTAACTTATTCTTGTACAAAAAGGTGTACATTACATTTACAATAACTTGCCAGCAGCCATAAAAAGCTTAACAACCAATGAAATTCAGTTTAAGGGAAGCCTGAAGGGTTTACTGGTGGCCAACTCCTTCCACTTCATTGACGAATTTCTCAGTAGAACCAACTGAAGTACAATATAACCTCTGCACTATTTTAGTGCAGTAATGTGTTCTTTGTAAATAGGTATTGTAGTAGTTCTATTACATGTTTATTACCTCATAAATAAATAAAACTTTTTTATTTTAATTTCAGTGCATTAGTGTTTGTAAAATGATTCTTTCATATACTGTTCATTAAAAAAATGACGATAAATCCACTTGGGACCTGTGGAAGATACATTAGCTTATTTTTTTCAGTTGTAAATATTTGTCATATATTATTGTTTTTCTGACATGTTCCACATCCAGGAGGACCTGCTCACTATGGATCAATTGGAATGAAAGTAAATCTAATCTAATGTAATCAGTGATCAATGAGCTGAGCTGTCCATTTTCTATTATTTTAACGGCAGAAATACTAACACACTGCACTATTTAAGTCAAATGATGTGATCTGTGTTCTGCTTTTTTTCTCAATGGAAGGCTGCCTCTGGATGGATGGATGGTTGGTTGATTTGGGGGAGGGGGACCAAACAGCGAGGTCATCAGTCCCATCGGATTAGGGAAGGATGCGGAGGGAAATCGGCTGTGCCCTTTCAAAGGAACCATCTTGGCATTTGTCTGAAGCGATTTAGGAAAATCACGGGAAAACTAAGTCAGAATAGCGGCACGTGGGTTTGAACCATCATCATCCCAAATGTGAGTCCAATGTGCTAACCACTGCGCCACCTTGCTCGGTACCTCTGGATGTACATTAATACCCTGGTCTGACATACTGACTGTTGTCAATATTAGTAACGCATTGTACATACGCTGACTTTTTTTAACCGCTGGCTGTCATTTGAATTGTTGAAAATTGTAGCACTTGCAAGAGAAATACGAAAGATTATAGACATTTAATTCACAACCTTTGAAGTTCACAACCAGCTGTTCATAGATGTCGATGCAAACTAAAAGTAAACATACCAAAGACAAGTTAAATAAAGAATAGTGTGCTGTGCAGAATGCCTACAATCCTGTTTATTGTCTAGCAGTGCAGTGTGCTGTGATTTGCGTCGATGCTTTTCTTTTGCGTTGTGAAATTAGCTGCCATTTTCTGCGTTCTACATAGTATTAACACAATTGAATGTAGCCTTCCCCGGCCGGGTCGGCGCCGCTGATCACCGAGTTTTGTGTTTATGTCGATGAAAATTTTACCGAAAGAAGTGAACTTCGCTTTATGCCACTACAGTTTCGTCTGGACTATACATAAACTTTATAATCATAACAGGATGTCTATGATGTAGTTCAATATCTGCTTGTCGTGCTCTCTAAAACCGGTAGTGCATATTGTGTTTTGTGTATTGAAACCGGGGACCTAGAAACGACAGAGAGGCTTCGTCCCGCCGTAAACTTCAGTGGTTCACAACCCCACAATAGGCCACAGCAGTCCCCCCCCCCCCCTCCCCAGCTGCCCCACCCCCACACACACACCGAACACATTTATTTATTTATTTCATGTGATCTGATGGTACACAGTGTGTTGCAGATGTCGGAAAATATCATTTAACATTGTTAACATATATTAACGTAAGCCTATAGTATCCTAATGTATTATATTGCTCAATGTTTTCAATTTAACACAAACAGCAAGATTATTGTTCTAAGTATTCATTTACAGAGTAAAAACAGTGACACAACAAATATGACTTCACGGCTTTGTTAAATTTTATGTTGTCTTCGATGGACTTAATACTAGTGGGAAGATTGTTGAACAGCTGGAGGCCCATGTGGAAAACTCCCTTCTTACACAGTTGAGTGTTTGTGCGTATAACATGCAGGTTTGCGTTTTTCCTGGTGTTGTGTTCATGTATTACACTATTTTTTACGACCCAGGTCAGTTGGCACTATGTGTTTTCTGAAGAATTTTAGAGTCTCCAGAATGTAGAGGCAAGGCAGTGTAAGGATTTCCAACTTTCTGAAGATGGGTTTGCAGGAGTCTCTGGGTTTGCTCCCAGTAATAATCCTCATTGCTCTCTTCTGGATTCTGAATGTGCTCAGAGCAGTTGGAGCATTTCCCCAGAATATTACACCATATTTTAGGTGGGCTTGTATATAAGCGTAGTATGCACTGGTTAATGTTTTCAGGCTAGCACATGTTTTCAGTACACTCAATGCATAACAGCCAGTACAAATCCTGGCATTTACCTTTCCTGTATGTGTATTCCATTTCAGTTTATCTTGAACCCACAGACCTAAGAATTTGAAAACAGCGTCGGTATCTATTGACTAGTTATTTATAGTGACAGATGGCTGAGAGGAATTTGCATTTTGTGTTGTGTGGAAGTTCATGGAAGCTGTCTTTTTGGCGCTGATAGTTAATCTGTTGATTTTTGCCCAGTTGCTGAGTTGATCAGTAGCCAAGTTCACAGCTTTTTGCACAGCCTCTGTATTCTCCCCTTTCAGGAGTACAGTTGTGTCATCAGCAAATATTATTGTTTTGTGTGCATCAACATTCAGGCTCAAGTCGTTAATATACAGGAAGAAAAGTAGGGGTCCCAATACTGAGCCCTGTGGAACACCTTGCTTTACAGTTTTATTACTTGATAGTATTTCGGTTATTGAGTTGCTTTGTCTATTAGTATATTTCATGCCGACTCTCTGCATCCGATTGGTTAGGAATGTAGCAATCCAGTTGTTTGCAATTCCTCTGATACCGTAGTGTTCTAATTTTTCCAGTAATATTTTGTGGTCAACAGTGTCAAAAGCCTTTGACAGATCCAGAAATATGCCTGTTATGGGTTGTTTTCTATCTAACAGTTCTAAAAGCGTATTTATGCAATCATATACTGCAGTTTCAGTAGATTTGTTGCTTCTGAACCCATGTTGAGCTAAACTTAGTAAATCTTTTTTTCCGATGAAGTCCATCATTTTTTTGGACATTATTTTTTCAAAAACTTTAGAAAAGCAGGATGAGATTGAGATAGGCCTGTAGTTATTCATATCTTTATTATCACCTTTTTTGAAGACAGGAATTACTTTAGAAAGTTTCAGAGTTTCAGGGAAGATACCTGCCTGGAGAGAACAGTCACAGAGGTGAGTTAATGGTTCAGCAATTGTGTGTTCACAATTTTTGATTACAGCTGCTGGGATACCATCAATTCCAGCTGAATATGAATTTTTTAGCTCTCTGAGGGCTTTTGCAACATCATTTTCAGTGACTTTGGTAATGAAAATTGACTCTGCACATGTGTGATATTTTTGGTTTGCTGGTTGGTAATTTGTGTTAGGATTATTTTGGACCAGTTTTTCAGCTATGCTTGTAAAGAAATTGTTGAATGAGTTCACCACAACTTCGGGATTAGATATAGATTCATTGTGGAGTTTGATTTCTATGTTCGTATGTGAAGCTTTCATTTCCCCTCTTTCCCTTTTTATGATATTCCACATTGCTTTTACTTTATTGCTGGATTTGTCAATGTACTCATCATTCTGCATCCTTTTTGCTTGTCTTATCACTCTTCTTAGGATACATGTGTAGTTTTTATAGTATTCTGTTAATTGGGGAGAGTCACTACTTTGTTTACATAACATGTGGAGTATTCTTTTATGTTTGCAAGAGATTTTTATAGCTGGTGTAATCCAACTCTTGTTTCTATTATTATTTATTCTTACTGGTTTTTGCGGAAAGGCCTCTTCAAAGTGGTGGATCATTTTGTCAAGAAATATGTTGAATTTCATGTTGACATCATTGGCTGTGTACATCTCTGTCCACTTTTCTTTACTAAGGAGGGCATTTATCTTGTTATCGTGCGGTTCGGCCCCCACTGGACTCTTCCCAGGAACATCTCATACCACACGAGTGTAAGCTCAAATGTTTGCGTGGTAGAGTAATTACGGTATGCGCGTATGTGGAGACAGTGTTTGCGCAGCAATTGCTGACATAGTGTAACTGACGCTGAATAAGGGGAACCAGCCTGCATTCGCCGACGCAGATGGAAAGCTGCCTTCAGAACCATCCACAGGCTGGCTGGCACATTGGACCTTGACACTAATCCGCCGGGAGGATTCGTGCTAGGGACCGGCACGCCTTCCTGCTCGGGAAGTAGCGTATTAGACAGCGCGGCTAGCCAGGTAGGCAAACCGATAGTACTAGCATCTTCCTTTACAGAGTATGTTATTAACGATTGTGTGTGTGTGTATGTGTGTGTGTGTGTGTGTTTGATTTTGTTGTAGGATAGAACAGGGCAGGATCGGAAATCAGCGCAAGTAAAGCGATGTTCAGCTCTCAAACGGTGGTACTGTTACAGCATTACAATGTGTAATATCAACCAAGGACAGTGAAACATACATCAACAGCGAAAATACCATGCAGTGAGCGATACACGTCTCACGTAAGGACCCTGCTAAAGTATCGTTACTCTATGGTCTGATATGTTTTATGCAAAGTATCATGACATCAAACGTTTCCACTGGGTCCATGTCAGACTTGAAAATGAAGATAGATTTGCGAGATTGAGGACCGGGAATACTAGCTCTATGATGTTGTAGTCAAAGGCTATGATTACTGGTACAGGCTCTATTACGTCAGAATACAAGAGCGCGGCCGAACATGGCAACTGGGGCCATACTAACGCAGCTCTGTTATGTCAGAACGCGAAACGTGGAGTACTAGCACTGAGTCTATGACGTCACAGAGCAGCTCAGTCCTGTTGGGCTATTTATAACAGCACAGAATTCCAGCACACAGGTCCCTCAGACATCTATGGGCAAGTATACTGCTTCTCCTAACACTAAATTTGGATCTCTCCACTATATACCTTAAAAGAGAAACACTGGGAAGAGGAAGGCCCCTCTGCCCCATGCTGGCTCATTTCCCCCCCAAGCAACAACCGTCCACATCCCCTCTGACATCACAGTTTAAACAATTTAGCCTCGACAACAACTACCATAAGTTCAAATTATGAGAAAATCCATGTACCGTAAGTTTAATAGGATGCGAAGTCTGCTGCCTGTCAAAGTACATTGCATTCATCCTAACTTCAAAACTGAACAGCCAACTGATGCAGTCTATATGGTTGTCAAACACGCTTACAATTGTCAAATGTAGTTTGGGGAAAATAATAGCCATCCAACAGTCCTTAAACATATGTTCCGCTTGCAAGGTCCACACACTATGATCGCAGAAATTATCACCTTGGACTCCAAATGCAATGCTGATTCTCTCTGGCACAAACCAGTTATAGGTTTCGAGAGGTGTATAACATCGACTTATTACGATATTCACATCCGATTACAGTTTGGGAAGTATGGTACGTTCACATCATTCCTATAAAATGATCGTCAGCGATGATAAATGTACCTGACGAAATACGAACATCATACGAGAGTAATTGTCGATTAGTTTCATATCCATAACATTTCAACACGGAAAACAGTCGCCAGTTCCAGGCACAGGCCTCAGTGCACCTTGTGTTTAACACCGGCTACAACCCAGGAATTTTATGGCCCAGCACAAACTTGACAACATATACGAAGAACAGATGTGTCCGCCATAGGTTGAGTCTCTCCATAGCGATCCATATTGCAGACTACAAGTGACACGCGTTCGCCACGAATGAATGCTTAAATTTACTTGACAGAGGCACATATTCGTCCTCACAGTACCCCATATGTATGTGAAATAGCAATAGGAATTGACCAGCAGAGATGTAAGGTATGCTCAACAAGTATGCAGGTTTACCAAATACACATACCCATCTTTGTAAGGTTTGAGGCCTGGCAGAAGTAGCATCAAAGTCTTTAACACTACCACACACACTGGAAGCTGATGAACTGATGAACTGTAACTGTGTTTGGGCAGGTGAACCTGTTGTAATAGTTCATACAGAAATGAGTCGCTTTGACTGAGTTGATATGGTACAATACTAGCAAGTGTAGTAGTATAATTCGGTATCTTCAAACAGTAGGCCCCATGGCGAATTCAGATTGCAGTACTTTCCCAGCTAACTGTAGAATTCTCAGGTAGCAGTACCATAGCAAACCTCACATTCTTTTGATGGATAGGAGTACAACTTTTTTTAACTAACGCCGATTTTCTCTGTAGACATGACTTGGTGTGATAGAAATTTTATGTTGCTGCAGATGTAACGTTGAAATCCAACAATCCTTCCTATAAAAAGATTGTGATCTATTGTCAGGGCTGGCACTGCATTTTTAAGTGATACCTCACATACGCTACTGGCCATTAAAATTGCTACACCAAGAAGAATGCAGATGATAATCGGGTATTCATTGGACAAATATATTATACTAGAACTGACATGTGATTACATTTTCACGCAATTTGGGTGCATAGATCCTGAGAAATCAGTAACCAGAACAACCACCTCTGGCCGTAATAACGGCCTTCATACGCCTGGGCATTGAGTCCAACAGATCTTGGATGGCGTGTACAGGTACAGCTGCCCATGCAGCTTCAACACGATACCACAGTTCATCAAGAGTAGTGACTGGCGCATTGCGAAGAGCCAGTTGCTCGGCCACCATTGACCAGACGTTTTCAATTGGTGAGAGATCTGGAGAATGTGCTGGCCAGGGTAACAGTAGAACATTTTCTGTATCCTGTACAGGACCTGCAACATGCTGTCGTGCATTCTCCTGCTGAAATATATGGTTTCGCAGGAATCGAATCAAGGGTAGAGCCACGGGTCGTATCACATCTGAAATGTAACGTCCACTGTTCAAAGTGCTGTCAATGAGAACAAGAGGTGACCGAGACGTGTAACCAATGGCACCCCATACCATCACGCCAAGTGATACGCCAGTATGGCGATGACGAATACACGCTTCCAATGTGCGTTCACCGCGATGTCGCCAAACACGGATGAGACCATCATGATGCTGTAAACAGAACCTGGATTCATCCGAAAAAATGACGTTTTGCCATTCGTGCACCCAGGTTCGTCGTTGAGTACACCATTGTAGGCGCTCCTGTCTGTGATGCAGCGTCAAGGGTAACTGCAGCCGTGGTCTCCGAGCTGATAGTCCATGCTGCTGCAAACGTCGTCGAACTGTTCGTGCAGATGGTTGTTGTCTTGCAAACGTCCCCATCTGTGGACTCAGGGATCGAGACGTGGCTGCAAGATCCGTTACAACCATGCGGATAAGATGCCTGTCATCTCGACTGCTAGTGATACGAGGCCGTTGGGATCCAGCAAGGCGTTCCGTATTACCCTCCTGAACTCTCCGATTCCATATTCTGCTAACAGTCATTGGATCTCGACCAACGTGAGCAGCAATGTCGCGATACGATAAACCGCAATCGCGGTAGGCTACAATCCGACTTTTATCGAAGTCGGAAACGTGATGGTAAGCATTTCTCCTCCTTACACGAGGCATCACAACAACGTTTGACCAACCAACGCCGGTCAACTGCTATTTGTGTATCAGAAATCGGTTGGAAACTTTCCTCATGTCAGCACGTTGTAGGTGTCGCCACCAGAGCCAAACTTGGGTGAATGCTCCTAAAAGCTAATCATTTGCATATCACAGCATCTTCTTCCTGTCGGTTAAATTTCGCGTTTGTAGCACGTCATCTTCGTGGTGTAGCAATTTTAATGGCCAGTAGTGTAATTAAAAGTGTTTTACGTTGTGTATAGAACATTTAAGATTTACAGCAGATTTCTATCCACTACTCACCTGTAGCATCCAGGATTACGACCCATCAAGAGTGAAGTCTCTGCTATTAATTTCTAACACGTTATTCACATCTGACATTCCAATACAGTAAACCACTGAGCAAAGTAACGATATTTATATGGCGTCACCTTGCAGGTGCAACCTGAATGGCTCTAAGTTTAGAATCCATGATTTCTTCAATGATGTCAGATTCCAAAATGGCTGACTCTGAGAGATGAATGCAGACCAAAATAGTTGTCTGAATTCCGGTGGCACTGCAGTCATCTCCCATCACCACACGTCGTCAGTGCGGGCTTACTGAACATCAAGCAAACAGACCACTTGTGATCTTTACTCCGTAGTGAAAAGTCGATCATCATCACCATCATCATGAAGAGACATCAGAGATCTAAAACCTCCAGGCAGAAGAAACTGACTCGCACACTGGATTGTAAGAACTAAATTATTCATCTCTCTCAATAATTTCTGGTCGTTACACACACACACACACACACACACACACACACACACACACACACACACACACATATATATATATATATATATATATATATATATATATATATATATATATATATATATCTGTGTGTGTGTGTGTGTGTGTGTGTTTTTCATGGTTTTCTTTTAGTTCTTCCTGAGTTCAACAGGTCCATGATATAGACAATGTATAGACAATGTTGTGCCTGAAACATTTGAGCAGAAGCAGCAGCAGAGATCAAGTCAGCAACCAGACACACTCCCTGATGCAGCTCCTAACAGGTTGAAATGGAAATCAAATACTTCAAGCAGCAGAAAGTAAGTCATCTTGCAGACAAGCAAGCTCTCTATGCAGCCCCAACACTCTGGAGTGGAAATAAAATCACGTATTGCTATTATACTCTGAAGCGCCAAAGACACTGGGATAGGCATGACTATTCAAATACAGAGATGTGAAACAGGCTGAATACGGCTCTGTCATCAGCAATGCCTATATACACTCCTGGAAATTGAAATAAGAACACCGTGAATTCATTGTCCCAGGAAGGGGAAACTTTATTGACACATTCCTGGGGTCAGATACATCACATGATCACACTGACAGAACCACAGGCACATAGACACAGGCAACAGAGCATGCACAATGTCGGCACTAGTACAGTGTATATCCACCTTTCGCAGCAATGCAGGCTGCTATTCTCCCATGGAGACGATCGTAGAGATGCTGGATGTAGTCCTGTGGAACGGCTTGCCATGCCATTTCCACCTGGCGCCTCAGTTGGACCAGCGTTCGTGCTGGACGTGCAGACCGCGTGAGACGACGCTTCATCCAGTCCCAAACATGCTCAATGGGGGACAGATCCGGAGATCTTGCTGGCCAGGGTAGTTGACTTACACCTTCTAGAGCACGTTGGGTGGCACGGGTTCCTTGCGGACGTGCATTGTCCTGTTGGAACAGCAAGTTCCCTTGCCGGTCTAGGAATGGTAGAACGATGGGTTCGATGACGGTTTGGATGTACCGTGCACTATTCAGTGTCCCCTCGACGATCACCAGTGGTGTACGGCCAGTGTAGGAGATCGCTCCCCACACCATGATGCCGGGTGTTGTCCCTGTGTGCCTCGGTCGTATGCAGTCCTGATTGTGGCGCTCACCTGCACGGCGCCAAACACGCATACGACCATCATTGGCACCAAGGCAGAAGCGACTCTCATCGCTGAAGACGACACGTCTCCATTCGTCCCTCTATTCACGCCTGTCGCGACACCACTGGAGGCGGGCTGCACGATGTTGGGGCGTGAGCGGAAGACGGCCTAACGGTGTGCGGGACCGTAGCCCAGCTTCATGGAGACGGTTGCGAATGGTCCTCGCCGATACCCCAGGAGCAACAGTGTCCCTAATTTGCTGGGAAGTGGCGGTGCGGTCCCCTACGGCACTGCGTAGGTTCCTACGGTCTTTGCGTGCATCCGTGCGTCGCTGCGGTCCGGTCCCAGGTCGACGGGCACGTGCACCTTCCGCCGACCACTGGCGACAACATCGATGTACTGTGGAGACCTCACGCCCCACGTGTTGAGCAATTCGGCGGTACGTCCACCCGGCCTCCCGCATGCCCACTATACGCCCTCGCTCAAAGTCCGTCAACGGCACATACGGTTCACGTCCACGCTGTCGCGGCATGCTACCAGTGTTAAAGACTGCGATGGAGCTGCGTATGCCACGGCAAACTGGCTGACACTGACGGCGGCGGTGCACAAATGCTGCGCAGCTAGCGCCATTCGACGGCCAACACCGCGGGTCCTGGTGTGTCCGCTGTGCCGTGCGTGTGATGATTGCTTGTACAGCCCTCCTCTCGCAGTGTCCGGAGCAAGTATGGTGGGTCTGACACACCGGTGTCAATGTGTTCTTTTTTCCATTTCCAGGAGTGTATAAGAATAGAGTCTGGTGCAGTTGTAAGATCGGTTACTGCTGCCACAACGACCGGATACAAGGATTTAAGTGAGTTTGAACGTGGTGTTATAGTCGGCGCATGGGCGGTAGGACACAGCAGTGAACAGTATCATCTTTATCTTTGCCTAGATGTGGTGTGTCGTCTTCCGGAGCCTTGGCTTTGCTCTGCCGCGATTGGTCCGTTTGCTTTTAAATTTCGGAGGGGGCTGCGTTCTGGGGAGAGACCTGCTGACGACGAGAGTATAGAGTGCTGCTGTCGGAGTGTGACGGGGAGTTTAGTTTCCGGTTTTGTGGCAGCGCAATGTTGCGGGAAAGGTGGTATAACTTCCTGTGAACGCACGTTATTGCTACGAGCGTGTGTACTCGAGACGGTGGCAGTCGTTCTGAACGAGCTGTGTGATAAGGAAGCTCGGCGTGGCAACTGTTGACGCGGCGTGTCCGCGTTGCTATGGCGGAACTGGGGCGATTGACATAACTCGAGTTGGTGCTGGTTGCAGCCTGTCGCCGAATGCTTGTCTGCCTTCTGGACTAACGGTGAGAATTTGTTGACTTGATGTGTCTCACTCAATTTCTGCCCGTGTCGTCAGGCGTGTTTTGTTCTAAGGTCGTGTGCCATGGTGTTTCGCAATTTTAGTAGGCTCAGACATGCTCGAAATCCTGGTTCAGTGATCTGATGTTATATTGTCAACTGTAACTATCACTAGAGAAGAGTTTTAACTCTCTGTGCCTTAATAACTGAACCTAAAATATTATCTGTGGTTGAAATTTTATTCTGACCCAAGTGCAATACTGATCTTGTATTCTACAATTTGAGTGGTATTATTATTTAGTACTGGCCATCACAATTACTAAGTCGAAGATTTGCGAAGGCCAGTGGGTGTCATTAACAGTTCCTACCTAGATAGGTGTTATATTTTGAACCATGTGTTTCAATGTTTAGTAATTTTTATTTTATGTGTTTTAGAGAGTTGCTGTCATGCCCTATGTGGACGATTCGCCACGTTCGTGAAGTTTCTAGTTGTTCTGCTGCTTTGGGCCATATTGCTAAAGCAGGCAGTCCTAGCACAGCTGATTGTAAATTTTTCCTAGTGGTGAGGAGCATGGGCTGGTTTTAAGTGCTAACTCACTAACTTCAACCATTTTCAAATATTTATTACTACTGATATTCAGGCCCTTCAGGCCGAGTGGCGACGCCACTACCCCTTTTTGGTTATTAATTTTATCTTGTTAGCTTGTTTTATTAAAAAAAAACCTTTGGTATATGAATTTGTCTTTTGGTCTTTACTGCTCCTTTGGACGAAGTAAATTAACAGTTGGTTTTGCATTCTTGTAGCATTATCAAAACAGCATTTTTGGTTATATTTGACTGGCCCTTCTAACCGAATGATTAAAGGCATTCCTTTCAGTAACTTATTGTATTGGTCAATAATTAATCAAAAGTGTTGGGTCCTTCAGACCGTGATTATCTTGAATCTTAAGGTTGTCATTCTGACATTACAGTTGTGAATGTTCAGCGGCCCTTCAGGCCTGGAATTGAAAAAAAAAAAATTATTGTGTTATATTTGTACCAGTGAACAAGTGTTTTTTTAATGTTTAATAAACTTAAACTGTGTTTGAAACTGTAACCTCATTTGGGTCTACGCTTTCACTTCCTGCAGCCTTTGAGTTCTGCTTACCTTACGTTTTGGTTAAGTTTTCCCATACCACGACGTATCAAGCATCTATGAGGTAGCGATGAAGTGGGGATTTTCCAGTACGACCATTTCACGACTGTGCCATGAATATCACGAACTGAGTAAAACATCAAATCTCTGACATCGCTGGGGCCGGAAAAAGATCCTGCAAGAATGGGACCAACCGCGACTGAAGAGAATCGTTCAGCGTGACAAAGTGCAATCCTTCCGCAAACTGCTGCAGATTTCAGTGCTGGTCAATCAACAAGTGTCAGCGTGCGAACCATTCAACGAAACATCATCGATATGGGCTTTCGGAGCTGAAGGTCCACTCATGTATCCTTGATGACTGCACGACACAAAGCTTTACGCCTCACGTGGGCCGACAATGGTCTGGCGATGACTGGAAGCATGTTGCCTCGTCAGACGATTCTCGTTTCAAATTGTATCGCGCGGAAGGACATGTATGGGTATGGAGACAACTTCATGAATCCATGGACCATCCATACCAGCAGGGAGCTGTTCAAGCTGATGGAGGCTCTGTAAAGGTGTGGAGCATGTGCAGTTGGAGTGATATGGGATCCCTGATACGTCTAGATACGATTCTGACAGGTGACACGTATGTAAGCATCATGTTGATCACCTGCATCCGTTCATATCCAGTGTGCATTCTGACGTAGATGGGTAATTCGAGCAAGACAATGCGACACCTCCAAGTTTAGAATTGCTACAGAATGGCTTCAGGAACGCTCTTCTGAGTTTAAACAATTCTGATGGCCACCAAACTCCGCAGACGTGAACATTATTGAGCAAATCTAGGATGCCTTGCAACGTGTTGTTCAGAAGAGATCTCCAGCCCCTGGTACTCTTACGGATTTATGGAGAGTCCTGCAGGATTCATGATGTCAGTTCCCTCCAGCACTACTTCAGACATTAGTCGAGTCCGTGCCACGTCGTGTTGTGACACTTCTGCGAACTCACGGGGGCCCTACACGATATTAGCCAGGTGTACTAGCGTCTTTGGCTCTTCAGTGTTTAAGGAGCATTAAAATGAAAACTAGGCAGGTGGAAAAAAGTAAGTACATCAACTATTTATTATCAAACTGTTTATTACTAAAAAGTAATGGGTATTACTGTTAATAGATTTATCCTCCTGTGAGACAAGGTGGTCAATACTTTTGTGGGAGTATGTTCGTGGTTGCCAGGCAGGCCACGATTGTACCCAGCTGTGCATCTTCAGCGCTCAAAAAATCTCGAAATCGCGCGGCGAGAGATCGGGACTTCATGGAGGATGTGTAAGGACTTAGTTGAAACAACCTCGGCAACATGTGGCCGATCATTATCCTGCAGCAGAGTGATGCGGCCCATCAACATTCCTGGGCGTTTGAACTTGTTGGCGCTCTTCAATTTTTGCAAAGTGTTCACGTACGACTGTGCACTGCGCGTTAATTGTGGCGCCGTGACTTTTGACTTGCTTTGGACGAAGAGGTGCACACCTCAACATATCGTCAGTGAATTAAAATAACAACTGTTCCTTTATTTAAATATTAATTTACAGTTTCGTACCACTTACCAATTTTAAAAAGCAACCAAAAATTGATATGTATCACCAGAAGTAGGAAAAATTCATATTTAAGTAAATAAATGCAGTTCATGAATTAAGAAAGTACACAGTGGTTTGAAAAGATTGACCTGATTTTGGGCAGCAATAATTAGGAAACGTGGGACGTGCCAGCAATGAAATCTGTGTCGCCTGGAATTGGCGTGACCTAGAGCTTCAGAAAATCACGTATTTGTCATTCAAAGCGTCTTATCAGTTTAAAGTCAGCTCAACAGAAAGCGTCTGTGTGCTGTAGTTTGCAAGGAGTTTCGGTCCAGCGTGCTTTACGTCAGCGCTTTGGGACTGAGCCACTTGCACCCAACAATATTCGTCGTTGGTATCGCCAGTGTAAAGGGAGGTTGCTTCGACAAAAGTAAGAGTCCAGGTGATGAAATGGTGGAAAGAATTCGGCGAACGTTTGAGCGGAGTCCACGAAACTCTACTCGTTACGACTACAACGACTTCATTTTCCAACAGGAGCCGGCCGGAGTGGCCGTGCGGTTCTAGGCGCTACGGTCTGGAGCCGAGCGACCGCTACGGTCGCAGGTTCTACTCCTGCCTCGGGAGTGGATGTGTGTGATGTCCTTAGGTTAGTTAGGTTTAATTAGTTCTAAGTTCTAGGCTAATGATGACCTCAGAAGTTAAGTAGCATAGTGCTCAGAGCCATTTGAACCATTTTTCCAACAGGATCGAGCTCCACCACAGGGCACAACAACGTATATCAGTTCCTCAGTGACGCTCAGCCCCAACGCTGCATAGGGCGCATGGGACCCTCATACACCGCCCTGCATTCTTGACATCCAAGATCGCCAGACATGACTCCATGCGGTTTCGTCTTGTGGGAATGTGTGAAGGAAAGTGTGTTCATTTCCCCTCCAGCTCGTGGCGCAGAAGAAGTGAAGAACAGAATAACAGCCGCCGTATTTCTGTAAAAGCAGATACGTTGTGTAAAGTTTATGACGAATTTAACAATTGTCTGGATTTGCTCGCGCAGCTGCTGCTGGATACATAGGGCATTTGTAATAGCTTAGCTAAAACTTTAACATTTTTTGAGTATTTTGCTATTAATCCCATGTTTGTAGTATATTTTTATCAATAAATATTGAGTTTTGAAATCAGGTACTCTTTTTGAAACACCGTGTACTTCATTTTACAAATATAGTTTTCCCCCCCTGTATCTCTTTGACATAAGATACGTTATTTGTGTCGAGAGAAGCTGGCTCAGTAGCTCAGAAACGAGTCGATGCCACTTTCGTCTGTCCCCGTGTTCTGTGCCTCTGACTGCCCACTGCCACTGGTGGCAGCTGAAGACAGCACGTCTGTCTGGGGTGTGGCGCCACCATCTGGAACCTCCGTAGCAGAGCTGTGGCTCAAACTGCTGCTTTCTCTCTTCTGGCCAAAAGACATAACTTCTTCTGACATTCTCAAGTTCTCAACTGCCAGGAGGAAATTGCACACCTGAAAAACAACACCAGTCTTTAGTATATAAACGCGACACAGTATTAGTGCAATAAAAACTCTCACTGTAAATGTTTGTACTACTGTCACGTGCAAAAAATGTTCAAATGTGTGTGAAATCTTATGGGACTTGACTGCTAAGGTCATCAGTCCCTAAGCTTACACACTACTTCACCTAAATTACCCCAAGGCCAAACACACACACAGCCATGGCCTAGGGACGACTCGAACCTCCGCCGGTATCAGCCGCACAGTCCATCACTGCAGCGCCCTAGACCGCTCGGCTAATCCCACACGGCTGTCATGTGCAAAGAGTGTTTCAAAATATGGCGCATTTTTACAGCGAATAGAGGAATGTTTTGCGCTAGTAAATTGGAGATAGGCTAGTGTGAATACACTCCTGGAAATTGAAATAAGAACACCGTGAATTCATTGTCCCAGGAAGGGGAAACTTTACTGACACATACCTGGGGTCAGATACATCACATGATCACACTGACAGAACCACAGGCACATAGACACAGGCAACAGAGCATGCACAATGTCGGCACTAGTACAGTGTATATCCACCTTTCGCAGCAATGCAGGCTGCTATTCTCCCATGGAGACGATCGTAGAGATGCTGGATGTAGTCCTGTGGAACGGCTTGGCATGCCATTTCCACCTGGCGTCTCAGTTGGACCAGCGTTCGTGCTGGACGTGCAGACCGCGTGAGACGACGCTTCATCCAGTCCCAAACATGCTCAATGGGGGACAGATCCGGAGATCTTGCTGGCCAGGGTAGTTGACTTACACCTTCTAGAGCACGTTGGGTGGCACGGGATACATGCGGACGTGCATTGTCCTGTTGGAACAGCAAGTTCCCTTGCCGGTCTAGGAATGGTAGAACGATGGGTTCGATGACGGTTTGGATGTACCGTGCACTATTCAGTGTCCCCTCGACGATCACCTGTGGTGTACGGCCAGTGTAGGAGATCGCTCCCCACACCATGATGCCGGGTGTTGGCCCTGTGTGCCTCGGTCGTATGCAGTCCTGATTGTGGCGCTCACCTGCACGGCGCCAAACACGCATACGACCATCATTGGCACCAAGGCAGAAGCGACTCTCATCGCTGAAGACGACACGTCTCCATTCGTCCCTCCATTCACGCCTGTCGCGACACCACTGGAGGCGGGCTGCACGATGTTGGGGCGTGAGCGGAAGACGGCCTAACGGTGTGCGGGACCGTAGCCCAGCTTCATGGAGACGGTTGCGAATGGTCCTCGCCGATACCCCAGGAGCAACAGTGTCCCTAATTTGCTGGGAAGTGGCGGTGCGGTCCCCTACGGCACTGCGTAGTATCCTACGGTCTTGGCGTGCATCCGTGCGTCGCTGCGGTCCGGTCCCAGGTCGATGGGCACGTGCACGTTCCGCCGACCACTGGCGACAACATCGATGTACTGTGGAGACCTCACGCCCCACGTGTTGAGCAATTCGGCGGTACGTCCACCCGGCCACCCGCATGCCCACTATACGCCCTCGCTCAAAGTCCGTCAACTGCACATACGGTTCACGTCCACGCTGTCGCGGCATGCTACCAGTGTTAAAGACTGCGATGGAGCTCCGTATGCCACGGCAAACTGGCTGACATTGACGGCGGCGGTGCACTAATGCTGCGCAGCTAGCGCCATTCGACGGCCAACACCGCGGTTCCTGGTGTGTCCGCTGTGCCGTGCGTGTGATCATTGCTTGTACAGCCCTCTCGCAGTGTCCGGAGCAAGTATGGTGGGTCTGACACACCGGTGTCAATGTGTTCTTTTTTCCATTTCCAGGAGTGTAGTTTAGTTCAAAAATTAGCAGTTTGTTTTCCGTAATAGCGCATATTTTAAAATTAACTTCGTTGTGCTGTTTGAGACATTACTGATTTATTACTGCTTCAATGGTTCACGGTCACCGCGTCGGATAACGTTGTGAAACTTCGCTTCGTCCGAACAGGCCTCGAAAGCCCCAACTTTACCGACCGACCGCCGTGTCATCCTCAGACTATAAGCCGCACTGGATACGGATATGGAGGGGTACACAGTCAGCACACCACTTTCCGAGCTGTAGTCAGCTTTCGCGGCTGGAGCCGCTGTTTCTAAGTCAAGTAGCTCCTCAGTTAGCCTCACAAGGCCTGAGTGATCCCCGCTTGCCAACAGCGCTCGGAGGACCTGGGTGGCCAGCCTTCCAAGTGCTACCCGAGCCCGACTCCGGTGATCTGACGGGAACGCTGTACGGTTGTGAAAGCTGAACGGTACTTCAATGAGATAGCCACTCGTCATCTTCAGGTGCTTACTGGTGTTTTTCTGCAGTGGCTCGCCAGAAAACTCGCTAGAAAAACGCAGGCGCCGGTGGGTGGGGCTATAACGTCACCATAGAGCGCAAAATCGACCAGAGCCCCTTACCAGAGAAATGGACCACGGTCTACGCTTTCGCAAGCTGCAGCCCTGAATTCGCGTGGGCAGAGTGTTGGCACCCGGTGTAAGTGCCGACGCCGATTCCCCGTCTGAGTCGACTCATTGGATTCCTTGGTCTGCGGCCGACGATGCCATAGTGTCGCCATTGCTGGTTCCCACCCCTTGCTGAGTAGAAATCCCGTGTCTCTATTAGGTAGTTACTTACACACATTTCGATTGCTTCTTTAATGATAGAGTCCCAGCACGTAGAGGCAGTCGAAAGGATCTCTGCCTCTCCGTAGTTCATGCTATGTCCTGAAGACAGTGCTCAGAGCAGTAGACTTTTCTGGCTGACCCGATCTGGTGCGACGTCTATGTTCAGTGCGACACGTCTTGCCAAAGTATGATTTCCCACGCTGGATTTTAGATATCCCTGATCTCCTTAGCCCAAGGTCGTCTTTAACAGAACCTATCTTCGTTTGTACTCGTGTTGGACGGCAGAAGATAAATTTTATTTGTTGTTTCTTGAACAGTGTGCCTATATTAAAAGACACTTTATAGTGCAGAAAAATCAACCTCGTGGAGTTCTCCGTTTCTTCTGGTTCGTCCTGAGGTTTAGTGTTTACAAATTGAAACACATTATGAATCTGTTTATGAGAGTCCCCGTTTTGTACAAAAACAGAACAAAAATGGCTAAGCTCTACTAACAAACTCCCTGCATATGAGATAACAGTAGGCCAATGAACGACAGTCCTAATACGCAACTGTGTTGAGATGCGTGGTGGCAGCTCGTATCTAGATTTCCGTCAGTGTGAGTTGGTTTGTGGAACATACTGTGACCCAAGGAAACGTCTTCTTTTCTGTGGACCAAGACGTCTAACAAGGGGAGATCTTCATTTTTTCCCACTTCCATGGTGAAGCAAATGTTCGCATGGAGGGAGTTAAGGTGTTTCACAAATGCGGGAAGTGTTGCTGTCCCATGTGACCATACTACAAAGGTGTCGTCCATGTATCTCCAGAATGTCGTAGATTCCAATGAAGCTCACTGAAGTACTTTTTCCTCAAAGTCTTCTGAGCAGCGCTGCGGGTCGTGTTGGTGCTGTTTGTAGGTTTCCGCCCTCTGTTGGAGGCCAGACGGTATCGTTTAGTTGGCATGGTTGCAGTTGTTTGTCCTCGTCTCGTATTGACTGGCACCACTCGGTTTCACAAGCGTCGCCTGTCCGCTAGTGGCAGCAGCGGCGGTTATCGATATGTAGTAACTGTGGCCATATCTCTGGGGCGACGTGGTTGTTTTTCCGGGTCGTGACTGAGAAGGAGCCAGGTCCGCGCAGTGCGTGAAAACGCCAGGACCGCTGGCGGCGCGCATGGACTGCCGGATGGAAGGGCTGTGGTCACGAGGGTGCACGACCTCGTCGTAAACCGGATCCTGCAAGCTTTAAGATGAGTGCATTTGAAATCAAGTAGAGAAACCTCCACCATTGTTATATCTCGCGATTTTCCAGTGACTTGGGTCGTGTTGCTGCTCGTAGTGTCGCCAAGGTGAAGAGCAGCGAGTGGACTATTTGGGGAAGGCGGATCTGATTAGCTTTCCTCGACTTCTTATTATTATTATTTACTGCTTTCATTTTGTTACAATTTGTTAAGTTCAACCAGCGGTAATTTTTCTTGCCTGATGGCCGCTAACGCCCCAGTTACCTGCCCTTGGGGCCGATTGGTGATCCTTCTACTCTGGTGGTAGTAATTCCTTTCTCGTTCGGGGCGCTCTAAACACTGTATTCTAGGGTCGTAGTGCAGACCGCCGGTTCCGGCTTTGGCGTATTGTTCCATCGTTGTATTTGGTTTGTCGGACGACACGTAGCTTCAGCAAGATTATCATTAGTCATTCGTTGGATTGCCACTAGTCTGGGCTACCATCTTGTGAAGTGAATGCAACTCTTGGCTGCCTATCTCATCGCTCGCGAAAGTGTTTGCTGTCAGAGGTCGATTCCTGGAGCACCGTCTGTGACTGGTCCTTGTGTTTTATTATTGTATAATTTATTATAATACCATTTAATGCCTACATTAAAGGTTATGTATGCGTAGTTAATAGTTGTGGTCGCCTTGTGCAACAAATCTAGCAGTGTAAGGGTTGCCTTACAAGGTTTACCATCATTTTATTTCACCCGTTTGGTGATCAGTTGCTTGTTTTCTTAACCTTTGCTATTGTATTTGCTGTTTTACGGCAGGTTCCTAAATTTTTTTTTGTATAATTGCCGTTCCTGGCGTATAAGGCCTTCAGCAGTAATTGTGGTTATCTGCGTTAAAATTCTAAATTGGTATTGATATTTTTAGCAGTAAGCCTTAAAACCTTATTTACTGCCATGCCTGGCGTTTGATGCCTTCTGCTGTTTTTGTGGGTACTTACCCGCAATATTTTAATATTTGTAAGTTGTAAATTGCAGCGAGTTCTTAAACATCCTTAATTTATTGCCATTCTTGGCGTATAAGGCCTTCAGCGGTGATCACAGCGGCTTGTTTTTAAAACGTTATCTGTTGTATCTGTATTTTATGGTGATTTGCTGAATCGTTACGCACTGAAAACACTATTGTTTTACACAGTTGTTCATTTCTTCATTAATAACGTGTGAGTTTTTATTTATTGTTGAGTCTGAAATTACTGGTTTGAAATAAATGTATGTTGCTATAAAAGGCAACCAATAGTAACTGACTACGGCCCCATCCACAATCATAACCGAATTCTGCCTCCCCCTGACTACCAGGTCTCATCTTCCCTAAAAAGATTATCTACTATTGGAGACAACGTCAGTTTGCTCAAAATATTGTTCATTAAATAAAAAGTAAGTCAAGGTAAGCACATGTTTCAATAGCTGTAAGATGTCGTCCTCCATCTTAGCTCTTATAGGTTGTAGTGAATCCACCAAAGGTACTCGTGTGGACAAAGAGACCACATCGAAACTCAATAATACGTCAGCTGGTTTGAGACGCAAAAGTCTTCAGTCGCTGTATAAAATTATATTTTATATATTTGAATAGCTCTTTGTCTCCCATAGTAGCTAACCTTTTTAGGGAACACTTCGACGGAAAAGCACTTTAATCAGCGGTGTTGAAACGTAAATTTTTCTGGAGATATGTGGTCGACACCTTCGCAGTATTGCCACGCCTGCTTCCTGCATTTCTGGAGCACCTCAACTCCCTCCATCCAAGTATTTGGTTCACCATGAAAGTGGAGAGAAATGAAGACTTCTCATTCTTAGATGTCTTGGTCCTCAGTAAAGGAGACGGTTCCTAGAGTCGCGTTGTGTTCTGTAAACCAACTGACACTGCTTGAGGACTATCGTTCATAAGGCTAGAATTGTCTCAGCTGCAGGGAGCTTATCAGCAGACCTTAGCCATCTTTGCCCTGTGTTTGTACAAAACAGATACGCTGATAAACAGATCCGTAATCCATTTCAACCTGCACGCACTAAACCTCAGCAATAGCCAAAATAAATGGAGAACCCCACGAAGATAGTTTTTCTACCGTATATTGGTGGCGTGTCTATTAATATCGGCAGGCCGTTCAGAAAACACTAAATAAAATGTGTCTTCCGTCCTCCAATGCGAGTGAAATTGGTGCTGGGCTCTGTTAAAGACGATCTAGGCGTAAGAAAACTAGGGATGTATAAGATCCCGTGCCAGTGTCGAAAATCATACATTGGTCAGACTGTCGCCCAGTTAAAGGTAGCTGTGCTGAACATATAGACTTGATATCAGATCGGCTGAGCCAGAAAAGTCCGCTGTTCTGAACGCTGAGAAGTGACACAGCATGAATTACAGAGAGACAACGATCCTTTCGTCTGATTCCACGTGCTGGGACTCCATCATCAAAGAATCAGTCGAAAAATGTATAAGTAACGACATGGTTAATAGACAGGCACGGATCCATTGGTGTAGAGTTGGGAGGGGGGGGGGGGGGGTATCTGCCCCGGGCGGGATTTTCAAGGGGCACCAAATTCATTTCTTGAAGAAACGAATCATGAGTTGATTCTTGAATGTGCGCTTAGTGTACGTGATGTCTCTGCCAGGGGAATCCCAGTCGCGTCTAAAAATAAAAAAAAACTTTCCCACAGACAAATGGGGACGGGGCTATACGAGCAGAGCGGAATAAATCCAAGCAGATGAATCCCAATAGCTGTTTGTTTATGTGGTTGATTCGGAGTGCGAATGATCCGCGTTGTTATAATTATTAGCGAAAACAATAGATACCGACTACCTGAATGGAAATAAACGAATAATTGGTAAAGAATAACTGGCAAGAAAAATTACGTATTGATCTCCTCGTTGTATCCAAGAAAATGAAATTTTGACAGAAAATATTTGCCAGATTGCTACACTACTAAGGGTCACTTAGCATCCACTCAAGTTCTATACGCGGAATAGCGCGGAAAACGGCTTGTACGAAAACTTAATAAAGCCTAACCGGTGAATAAACGCGGGATAACTAACTGGTGATTCTGGCAGGGTTAGTGAAGTTAAGCGGAGATAAATTTCGTCAATGGCAGGAATAGTTACAGAATTAGTGGCGACAAGATTGTTTTTAGAATGAACAAGGAGAAAAATATGGCGATTCCAAATTTAAATAAAAATTTCGTACTACTGCTTTTCGATCTCATGCTTGAAAAACTGCAGTGTATAAATGAAATGTGAAACTATTTCTATGCATAAAACTTTTTGTTTGTGGTAGGCCTAATAGGCATTTCATATTGGTACTTCGTGAATTATATTCTGGCGTGTTATTTATGTAAATGAGGTAGATAAAAATGACCATTTGTGCCAAGACAGTCTCTCTTATTTGGCGTGTGTTACAATTGCTGCTGTATCAGGAAGGCTTATTTAATTTTATCCAGCAGTGACGAAATAGGCGTAATCAAATCGAGACACGATACAAGTACTGGGTAATATTCGTATTAACAGCCTTTTCAGTATTAGACAACGATATTTTGATTTCTAATGTAGCAAAACGTTTGACGAACTTTGATGAGGTAACTGATTCTTCCGCAGAAAGTGAAACAAGCGTTTGGCGTCATTGGCCGGGAGGCCCCTTGCGGGGCAGGTCCGGCCGCCTCGGTGCAGCTCTTACTACACTACTGGCCATTAAAATTGCTACACCAAGAGGAAATGCAGATGATAAACGGGTATTCATTGGACAAATATATTATACTAGAACTAACATGTGATTACATTTTCACGCAATTTGGGTGCATAGATCCTGAGAAATCAGTACCCAGAACAACCACCTCTGGCCGTAATAACGGCCTTGATACGCCTGGGCTTTGAGTTAAACAGAGCTTGGATGTCGTGTACAGGAACAGCTGCCCATGCAGCTTTAACACGATACCACAGTTTATCAAGAGTAGTGACTGGCGTATTGTGACGAGCCAGTTGTTCGACCACCATTGACCAGACGTTTTCAGTTGGTGAGAGATGTGGAGAATGTGCTGGCCAGGGCAGCAGTCGAACATTTTCTGTATCCAAAAAGGCCCGTACAGGACCTCCAACATGCGGTCGTGCATTATCCTGCTGAAATGTAGGGTTTCGCAGGGATCGAATGAAGCGTAGAGCCACGGGTCGTATCACATCTGAAATGTAACGTCCACTGTTCAAAGTGCCGTCAATGTGAACAAGAGGTGACCGAGACCTGTAACCAATGGCACCCCATACCATCACGCCGGGTGATACGCCAGTATGGCGATGACGAATACACTTCCAATGTGCGTTCACCGCGATGTCGCCAAACACGGATGCGACCATCGTGATGCTGTAAACAGAACCTGGATTCATCCGAAAAAATGACGTTTTGCCATTCGTGCACCCAGGTTCGTCGTTGAGTACACCATCGCAGGCGCTCCTGTCTGTGATGCAGCGTCAAGGGTAACCGCAGCCACGGTCTCCGAGCTGATAGTCCATGCTGCTGCAAACGTCGTCGAACTGTTCGTGCAGATGGTTGCTGTCTTGCAAACGTCCCCATCTGTTGACTGAGGGATCGAGACGTGGCTGCACGATCCGTTACAGCCATGCGGATAAGATGCCTGTCATCTCGACTGCTAGTAAAACGAGGCCGTTGGGATCCAGCACGGCGTTTCGTATTACCCTCCTGAACCCACCGACTCCATATTCTGCTAGCAGTCATTGGATCTCGACCAATGCGAGCAGCAATGTCGCGATACGATAAACCGCAATCGCGATAGGCTACAATCCGACCTTTATCAAAGTCGGAGACGTGATGGTACGAATTTCTCCTCCTTACACGAGGCATCATAACAACGTTTCACCAGGCAACGCCGGTCAACTGCTGTTTGTGTATGAGAAATCGGTTGGAAACTTTCTTCATGTCAGCACGTTGTAGGTGTCGCCACCGGCGCCAACCTTGTGTGAATGCTCTGAAAAGCTAATCATTTGCATATCACAGCATCTCCTTCCTGTCGGTTAAATTTCGCGTCTGTAACACTTCATCTTCGTCGTGTAGCAAATTTAATGGCCAGTAGTGTACATTCGACGCCACATAGGGCGACCTGCGCGCCGGATGGGAATGAAATGATGACGAAGACAACGCAACACCCAGTCTCTGAGCGGAGAAAATCTCCGATCCAGCCGGGAATCGAACCCGGCCCCGTAGGACCTTTTTTTTTCATTTTGTTCGTGGTTGATCGTTGTGTTTGGTCGTTGCGGACGTCACATAACATCCTTTGAAGTTCGTTGTTGATCCTTTCACACCTTTTTTACGAGGGCTATCCACAAAGTACATTACGTTTTGGATTTAAAAATAAATAAAGTATGGGATATTTTTTTTATCATCTACAGATGAAAGCCACACTTAAATACTACTTTTCTACATAGTTACCATTTAAATTAAGGCACTTACCGTAGCGATGGACGAGCTTGGAATTTCCTTTGTCGTAAAATTCGGCCGCCTGCGCCTTCAACCACGTTGTTGCCTCTACTTGAAGCTGTGCGTCGTCATCAAAACGCTGCATAGCCAACCACTTCTTCATTGCTACGGTAAGTGCCTTAATTTAAATGGCAACTATGTAGAAAAGTAGTATTTAAGTGTGGCTTTCATCTGTAGATAGTAAAAAAAGTTCTAATACTTTATTTATTTTTAATTCCAAAACGTAATGTACTTTGTGGATAGCCCTCGTATTACAGAGGCCAGCCAGCTCTCTGACCGAGCACGCTGACCTACCATGCCGGCTGTCCATTCAGCTATCGGGGCGGACACCGCAGAAAGTAAAGCACGCCGTGTAAAGCTGTAATAAGATTAGAGAGAAAAAATGCAGCGACCAAAGCGCTGAAGAAATGTGTACGTACTGTCTTGCCTGTGTCTTGTCTTTACTGGTATTATGTTTCCTATATTTAATTTTATGTCACCAAAAAGACAAAGTTGTTAGCTGATAGGCAATGAAGAGTGCAAATTTTAGAAAAGTTCTTATTCTGCCACTTACAAATAATCCTAACCAGTATTCATTGTGAGTTTTTTTAAGGAGGTCAGGCTGTCAAACTGGGAACAGGAGAGCACCACAGGACATTTTAATTTCCACCCTCCTAAATACAGGTTGGCGGCTCCCACTGCAAAGTATACACGTTTGAATTTCACAGAACGAAATACAGTTACGTGCGACTGAAGAATCCTGTGTGCAGAGACGTGGCACTGCACTTTGGCACATGCAAGATCGCATAACATGTCTTACATTTCCTCGAACTTATATTTCTACGAGGGTTATTCCAAAAGTAAGGTCCGGTTATAAAAAAAAATCAAAACTAAAATGTTTTTTCAAAACAATTGTTTTATTTACATTCCTTACATCTTTATCTATTTTTCTACATAACTTCCATACTTATTTAAACATTTGTCACATCGTTCAACAAGCTTTTGAATGCCCATGTTATAGAAATCGGCCGCCTGTGACGATAACCAGTCCTTAACTGCTTCTTTCACTTCATCATCTGTGTCGAAGCGCTTGCCGCCGAGAAACTCCTTTAAGTAACGAAACAGGTGGAAATCACTTGGCGCCAGGTCCGGACTGTAAGGAGGATGGTCCATCTGTTCCCATACAAATTTCTTGATCAGAGCTTGCGTTTCATTTGCAGTGTGGGGTCTGGCATTGTCATGCAACAACAAGATTCCAGACGACAAAAGACCACGTCGCTTATTCTGGATTGCACGTCGAAGTTTAGTCAGGGTAGCGCAGTAGGCGGCTTTATTAATCGTTGTTCCTCTCTCCATAAAGTCGACTAACAATACTCCACGTCTATCCCAGAACACAGTCGCCAACCTTACGTGTTGAGATTGTCTGCTTTGCCTTGACCTTGACTGGCGATGACGTGTGACGCCATTGCATTGACTGACGTCTAGACTCTGGAGTGATGTGAGAAACCCATGTCTCATCCCCTGTGACAACATTGTCTAAAAGACTGTCACCTTCCTTATGATATCGCTCCGAAAAATCAAGAGCAAAAGCCATTCTTTTCATTCGTTGGGGCTCAGTAAGCAGCCTGGGAACCCAACGGGCACACAATTTGTGAAACTTCAAATGTTCAGACACAATTCTGTACAAAGTTGTTCTACTCACATTCGGAAAATGCATGTCTACGTCTGCAATAGTGAATCGGCGATCTTCACGAATTTTTTTGTCAACCGCATTGACCAAATCGTCTGAAATCACTGATGGTCGGCCACACCGTGGTTCATCGTGCACATTATCCCGTCTTTCATTAAAAGCTCGCACACACTTGCGCACTTTACTGTCGCTCATTATGTTAGGACCGTACACTTCAGTAATCTGCCGATGGATTTCCGCCGCTGAATTGTTTCTTGCAGACAAAAACCGTATCACTGCCCTTACTTCACAATCGGCGGGCTGATCAATTGTCTTAAACATTGTAAAGTGACACTGTGAACTACACTCAGCAACAGTAACAAAGCGAATGGCGGCGTTTGACGCGCAAGGCTTGCCGGGAGTCGGCGCGCATGCGTGTTTTGTCATTGGCGCCAAATTTCAATAGTTACGGCGAATCGGACCTTACTTTTGGAATAACCCTCGTATATCAAACTTTTCAGAAAGATGTGAGCTACAAAATGAACATATTTTTGAAAAATTGATGTTTTAAAAATTTTTGGTTTCAGACGCTTTGATCTCAAACGCTCCAGGCGGGGGTGTTCGAGAACGGAAAGGGGGAGGGGGACTCAACTATCAAGTTTTGGACCAGTTCAGAAATATCATAGATCTGGGGATGTTAATATAGTCAGGGGATTTCAACTCAGCAAGGCATAGCAACCAGCAGTGGCAGCACTAATGCACTGTCGGCCGCAGACCAGGGAATCAAACGAGTCGACACAGCCGGGGAATCGGAGTCGCACACTTAAACTGGGCGCCAACACACTGCCCGCGTGCGCCCTGGGGCGCGATTTGAGGTCACGCTTTAGTCGCATCGTGCATGCGCAGACTATGACTCGTTTTTCGACAGGGTGCTCCGAATGTCGCGGCGCTCTGTGATTGGTCCAAGATTCATTTATAGCTCCATCCCTTGGCATCTCGGTTCTTCTAGCGAGCCAGCACATACACTATGTGATCAAATGTATCTGACACCCCCAAATACATTCGTTTTTCATATTAGGTGCATTGTGCTTCCACCTACTGCCAGGTACTCCATATCGGCGACTTCAGTAGTCATTAGACATCGTGAGAGAGCAGAATGGGGCGCTCCGCGGACTTCGAACGTGATTGGGTGACAATTGTGTCATACGTCTGTATGCGACATTTCCACACTCGTAAACATCCCTAGGTCCACTGTTTCCGATGTGATAGTGAAGTGGAAACGTGAAGGGACATGTACTGCACAAAAGCGTACAGGCCGGCCTCGTCTGTTGACTGACAGAGACTGCCGACACTTGAAGAGGGTCGTAACGTGTAATAGGTAGACATCTATCCAGGCCACCACACAGGAATTCCAAACTGCATCAGGATCCACTGCAAGTACTTTGACAGTTAGGCGGGGGGCGGGTGGGGGGGTGAGAAAACTTGGATTTCATGGTCGAGCAGCTGCTCATAAGCCACACATCATGCCGGTAAATGGCAAACGACGCCTCGCTTGGTGTAAGGAGCGTAAACATTGTACGTCTGAACAGTGGAAAAACGTTGAGCGGAGTGACGAATCACGGTACACAATGCGGCGATTCGATGGCAGGGTGTGGGTATGCCGGGTGAATGTCATCTGCCAGCGTGTGTAGTGCCAAAAGTAAAATTCGGAGGCGGTGGTGTTATGGTGTGGTCGTGTTCTTCATGGAGGAGGCTTGTATCCCTTGTTGTTTTGCGTGGCACTATCACAGCACAGGTCTACATTGATGTTTTCAGCACCTTCTTGCTTCCCACTGTTGATGGCGATTGCATCTTTCAACAAGATCGAGCGTCTGTTCATAATGTACGACCTGTGCCGGAGTGGTTACACCACAATAACATCCCTGTAATGGACTGGCCAGCACAGAGTCCTGACCTGAATCCTATAGAACGCCGTTGGGTTGATTTGGAACGCCGACTTCGTGCCAGGTCTCACCGAACGACATCGATACCTCTCCTTAGTGCAGCACTCGGTGAAGAATGGGCTGCCATTCTCCAAGAAACCTTCCAGCACCTGATTGAACGTATGCTTGCGAGAGTGGAAGCTGTCATCAAGGCTAAGGGTGAGCCAGCACCATATTGAATTCCTGCATTACCGATAGAGGGCGCCACGAACTTGTAAGTCATGTTCAGCCATGTGTCCGAATACTTTTGATCACATAGTGTATATTGGCGAGCCACTGCAGCAACGCGTCAGTAAGCGCCTGACGATGACGAGCAGCTGTCTCGTTGAAATACTGTGCAGCATCCATATTAACTGACGCGAAGCCCGAACACCAATGGAGCATTAATTTCGTTATTTATATGTAAAGACGTTCAGCACCAATAAGAAATCTCATACAAACAGAGAAGTTTGATTTAATAGATTAATGAAGTGTGGAGAACTCACCCTCTCTCGATATCGCAGGCTGAGGAAAACAAGGGACTCGTTCGGAAGATGCTAATATTTGGCTATTTGGCCGCCATAAATAGCTAAAGGTCAATCACGAAACTAGCAAAATAGACACACTGTACCTGCAGTCCTCACGGATCAAAAGTTTTACCTGTGAGGAAGCCTTGATTTACAGGAAGTTGCACATAAAAATACTCATTGCGGAATAGAATTTGGGAGTAAATGTTGAATTACGACAAGAATTGGAAACGTTTCCTGGAAAATGTTATATTAACTGGTGGAGATAATTTCCACGCCGGTAGTTTCATAAGTAGGTGCAAGTGACATTTGTGCTCTGAATAAAATCTTGTAACGTGACTGTAGGGAAAGCACAGTGACAGCCCGAGGGGAAACTGACCAGTCTGCTGCATGACCCCACGAATGTCGACTATTAATTTCTAGTATTAAATAAATATGTTCGGTACATGATACGTGATTGGCGAAATGTCAATAAACTAGCTTTCATGCTAGACTGTGCACCACGTCTTCACACTTGATTGGACGAGCTGCTTCAAACATTAGCTGCTAATACGAGAATGTAAGAAAAATATAACAGAAGCTCTGGTCTCACGCTTTTGTGGTATTTGACAAAAAAAGTATATTGTCCAAAACTGGATGCACGAAATGAGTCGGAGGAGAGGTAGAATAAGCTACACGAGACATCCCAAATGGACTTTTTCAAAAGATTGTGGACTCATTACCGTCGTGTTTAAGCAGTCTGATGGACGCCGCTTGTGCCTAAGTGTGTGCCCAAACCAGACTGCAGTTCTAGATGAAGAATATGATACAGTAGTTCAGAAGGGACTATACAGGGTTGTATTTCACATGTTTTTCTTTCTGTACACAGAGCATGGATAAAAGGAAACCAAGGAGGAATTTGAAAATGGAATTAAAGTTCAGAGAGAAGAAACGACGTCAAAGAACTAGGAAGATCAAGTGAATGGAACGGATAATGTCTTGTGTAGCTCCACAACAGATGATTGTATATGACGACGGACACTATGAAAGTAACTCTAAGTAAATATAGTCGCGAAAATTTTTTTCATCTACAAATTTACATTTGTAGATATAGTAACTTCTTAACTTCCCTCTCAAACTTACAATGACATCATCATTTCCTTGCAGATAGAAAGCTATACAGTAAAGTAGGGAATGTCCTACAGAAACTAACAGTCACAAAATAAGGCAATAATCACGTCAGACATTAACTGTTGTTATGCATAATTTTCGTTACATTAATTATTACTTAAAACATGTTTGAATTTTTTAGAACTGAGTAAAAGTACCCATCGATGACGGCGCAGAGGTGCCGAAACATGTTTGGTAAAGTGCATTGTTGAGAATTTTAAAATAAAAATTGGTATTACTTTTTGCTTGCCACATATGTGAGACGCTCCTACAGATTTGTGAACTGGAGATAAAGGTACTTAGCAACTGGCTTTTTAGCAGACGGATACTACAAGGCTTTAGAACCTAAATTAAGAAACCAAATCAAAGGTTTGGGAGCCTGAATAAAGAAACCTACCTCTTCCAGATATTGAACGGTTACCAGGTGTGACCCCTACGGCGATGGGGTTTGCCGGTTCCTGTTCTTGAACCAGTAGTTACAATGTCACCATGGATCAACGCAGTAGAAAGAGATATTACGTGTCAATTTCAAAATAAATACAACGTGCAGTGAAACACAGACACAGACAATTGTCTGTTACCTGGAACATTCCCTCAAATTTGTCTGTCATTTTCAGGTGTTGCTAGAGGACGTTGGAAAATCGACCACTATTTTCTAAATTTTCCAAAACATGCTCTTTCCGACTGAGGTTAGTTTGAAATCAGTTATGCAAAAGAGATTTACTAAAAGCAAATTGAATGTGATTTAATCTCGTAATTTTTGTAATTTTTACAAAAATCAAGTCTGAACTGATTTTTTAGGGCTCAAGAAAGCAGTACATGAATGATATTTTATACTAGAAATCCTTATGTTACTAAGTTGTTGTGTCCAAAGTGTCATGATTATCATGCCTTTAATCAAGGAGATGTAAGAAGGCAAAGTTAAAACTTTATTCACAGCGCTATTTTTCCGACTAGTTTGCCTCAGTTTGTAATAGCATTGTTAGCCTACGTTGGAAATTTGACGAAGTGTCCTGGGGGGCTTAAAATACGTTGTTTCGAATGAAACTGGTTCTGAAGAATAGTAGAAAACGGTGTTGATAAAAGCAATGTCGAATAAACTATTTTCACCTCCACTGGCAAGACAGCCAATCCACTAGGAGGAAGCCGAAAGGCACGCGTTTAAGCTCACGCAGGCTGGCGTGAGGTCTGGAACAGGTCAGGGATATGAGACTAGCAAAAACAATACGTAGCTGCTGGAATACTTAACTTTAATCCATAATTGGTGAACATCGCTCTTGACGGTACAATGTTTTACAGCCTCAATAGAAACTGGTAATGGCGCCTTGCTAGGTCGTAGCAAATGACGTAGCTGAAGGCTATGCTAACTATCGTCTCGGCAAATGAGAGCGTAATTTGTCAGTGAACCATCGCTAGCAAAGTCGGTTGTTCAACTGGGGCGAGTGCTAGGAAGTCTCTCTAGACCTGCCGTGTGGCGGCGCTCGGTCTGCAATCACTGATAGTGGCAACACGCGGGTCCGACGTATACTAACGGACCGCGGCCGATTTAAAGGCTACCACCTAGCAAGTGTGCTGTCTGGCGGTGACACCACACATTTTTTTCATGCCGCAATTTTCACGCCCAACTTTGATTCAAATTACGTAGTATTGTTTGCTCGCGTTGGATAATCAAATATAATTTTTTAGGCGGGTAAAATAATGGTCTTTCTAGTGAGTCCAGTTTGGAGAGTTTTATAGAAAACAGCTTTTTGCAAAATGAGATAGAGAAGAGCGCATTTTTTACCTTCTTACAAAATCTTCAACTTGCACTTGATTTATTCGGTGTCTGAAAATGGTACGTAAATGAAAGTTTATATTTGAGATCCTGGTGTTATTGGGTTACTACTCGCCAATGTTCATCTTTAGGTCCGGAGATATAAGAAGCCAAACTTTGAAATTTTTTCGGACTTCGATTTTTTGTGGGATTTTTCTAAAATTTTTCCGACTGAAAATGACTCATAAAATTCTTTTCATTATTATTCTTAAGAGAAAGCTTTTGGTTGTGCAAGTTGCCCTAATTTCATTTCTTTCAACAAACTGTTTTGGGCTGTCATCCTTTATCGTGAAGAATTTCAACAGTTGCTGTTGCAGCCATGTTTAAAATCTTGAGATATAAGAGTTCAAATTCGCTAGAAATTCACGCTCGCTCTGCCCAAAGTCACGCATGGAGCCGTACAAGTCACTATATATCTCGGTCAGTATTGCTTTGACGAACATCAGTGCTCATTGGAGGCATATGCGAATATTTGCATAACATTTCGACGAAATCCGTGAGCGAGCAGGAAAATGTTCCGAAATTAGACGATTTAACATGAAATAACGTTTAGGCCGGTAGATTCTTTCGTGGGACACAGACACTTGTTGCACGTGTTGCCCCGTTTGGATGAGGTAGGGCATTGGGTGGATGGAGAAAATATGTACGGCTCTTAGTACTGTAGTAAGGCCATTACTCTATTTCTCGTTTGAGCTGAAATGAATATAAATACTGTGATTAGCTTCTATATTGTCTTGCAACCACTGCTTCTTTGTTCACGCCACTTCTCGGCAAGCACAAGTGCTGTTTTTAGATTAGATTAGATTAGATTAGTACTTGTTCCATAGATAATGAATACGGCACTTCGTAATGATGTGGAACGTGTTAGGGTAATAAAAGGTGTCTATACAAGATATTACATTACACCAAATATTACATGACACTTAATATTTTTCTTTTTTTATTTATTTTTTGTTCTTTTCGTGTGTGCTGGGGAAATTACCCACTTACTATACCCAAAAATTCATCTAATGATTAGAAGGAGTTGCCATTAAGAAATTCTTTTAATTTCCTTTTAAATGCTATATAGCTATCTGTCAGACTTTTGATCCCATTAGTTAAGTGACCAAAGACTTTTGTGGCAGCATAATTTACCCCATTCTGAGCGAAAGTTAGATTTAACCTTGAGTAGTGAAGATCATCCTTTCTCTTAGTGTTGAAGCCATGTACACTGCTATTACTTTTGAATTCGTTCCGATTGTTAATAACATATTTCATAAATGAATATATATATACAGTGAAGATCTCTAGCTCTTTAAACAAGTGTCTGCAGGATGACCTTGGATGAGCTCCAGCAATTATTCTGATTACACGCTTTTGTGCAATGAACACTCTTTTACTCAATGATGACTTACCCCAGAAGATGACGCCATACGAAAGCAGAGAATGAAAATAGGCGTGGTAAGCTAATTTACTGAGATGTATATCGCCAAAATTTGCAAGGACCCTAATAGCATAAGTAGATCTTTAGTGCGTTTTTTCCAGTTCAACCCCTAATCAATGTATATACCTAGAAATTTTGAATATTCTACCTTAGCTACCGATTTCTGATCGAAGTCTATATTTATTAATGGTGTCATTCCATTTACTGTATGGAACTGTATATACTGTGTTTTGTAAAAGTTTAATGAGAGCCCATTTGCAGAGAACCACTTAATGATTTTCTGAAAAACATCTTTTACAATTTCACCAGTTAATTCTTGTCTGTTGGGTGTGATAGTTATACTTGTATCATCGAAAAAGTACCAGCTTTGCATCTTCGTGAATATAGAATGGCAAGTCATTAATATATAGTAAGAATAGCAGAGGACCCAAGACCGAACCTTGCGGCACCCCATTCTCGATTGTTCCCCAGTTTGAGAAATCACAAGTTTTTTGCATATTATGTGAACTGCTTATTTCAACTTTCTGCACTCTTCCAGTTAGGTATGATTTAAACCATTTCAGCGCTGTCCCATTAATACCATAGTACTTGAGCTTATCTAGAAGTATTCCATGATTTACACAATCAAAAACCTTTGAGAGATCACAAAAAATCTCGACGGGTAACTTCCGGTTAAGCAGAGCATTTAATATTTCATTAGTGAAAGCGTATATAGCATTTTCCGTTGAAAAACCATTCTGGAAACCAAACTGATATTTTGTTAAAACTTTATTTTTACAAAGGTGTGAAGCTACTCTACAATACATTACTTTCTCAAGAATTTTGGATAAGGCAGTCAGAAGAGAGATGGGGCGGTGGTTGTTGACATCAGACGTATCCCCTTTTTTATGTGGTGGTTTAACATTGGCATACTTCAGGCTATCTGGGAAAAAACCCTGCTTCAGAGAGCTATTACATATGTGGCTAAGAATCCCACTTATCTCTTGGGAACAAGCTTTTATTGTCGTGCTGGAAATGCCATCAATTTCATGTGAGCTTTTATTCTTGAGAGAGTTTATTATCTTCCTAATTTCAGAAGGAGAGGTGGGCGGAATTTGAATTGTATCAAATTGTGTGGGTAAGGCCTCTTCCATTAACTGCCTTGCTTCTTTTAATAACCATTTAGATCCTATTTTCTCTACAACATTTAAAAAATGATTATTCAAAATGTTTTCGGCTTCCAGTTTGTTGTTTGTCAAGTTTCCATTCGCTTTAATGGTAATGCCATCATCCTGTACGCTTGGTTGCCCTGTCTCCTTTGTAATAATATTCCAAATTGCTTTGATTTTGTTATCAGAGGTATTAATCTCAGACATGATGCTCATGCTTTTGGAATTTTTAATAACCTTTCTTAATGTAGCACAGTAGTTTTTATAAGATTTGGCTGTTTGTGGGACATTACCCTTTCTTGTTATTAGATACAGTTCCCTTTTGTGGTTACAAGATATTTTTATTCTTTTAGTAAAGCCAAGGTTTTTTGCGTGGTTTCTTATAATTAGATTTAACTACTTTCTTGGGAAACAGTTTTCAAATTCTCTTACAAGTGTATCATGAGATAAGTTATATTTTAAATTACCATCGGGTTCCTTGTACACCTCATCCCAGTCTAACTGCTGAAGATTTTCCCTGAAATTTCTAATTGTTGAGCCATTAATTGATTGCACAACTTTGGAGGTTAGTTTTGAATTACTGAATGGAGCTATGTCGTATACTGTAACTAGCTGAGCACCATCATCAGAAAGGCCATTCTCAACAGGACAAGAATTTATGTTTCTAACTTATCTTGATCTATAAAAGTGCTATCTATCAATGTGCTGCTGTCCTTTACTACCGAGTAGGAAAATTATTGACAGATAGCAAATTGAAAGAACCAAATTGAAAGGTTATTCCTTGTTTTGTGGGACGAGTTGTAGTAGTCGTAGTGTGCGTGCTGATATCTTTTGCTGGTTAGCAGGAGAAATTACATTCGAAAGCTGGTCAAATTTCTGACATGGATATTGTGGTTAGGAAAGTGCCACATGTTATGCGCTTGTAGTGAAATATACCAGACTGGTGCAGAAGTTCGTAGCATTTCTCCGTAATTTTAATAAGTGCACATAACATAGAATTTATTCATCAATGATTTATTCTCCTTCACTATATAGAACAATCTGCCAACGCTAAGATAACTTTTCGATGCAGCGACTGCAGAAATCACGTGGCTTTGAGGCGATGGACGCTTCGAGCCATGTCCGGAGCGCATTTTTATCCGGAAAAGAACTTCCTTGAAGGTTGTTCGATGGAAAGCGGGAAAGACTAAAATCTGAGGGAGCAAGATGAGGTGTACAGCAAGTACTACCGACCCAACTTCTGTGTAGTGTTTTTTGTCAGTCTGGCAGAATGCGAGCGTGCGCTCCCGTGGAGTAGCATCACTTCACACAGTCTTTCTGGTCGTTGTTCTTGTCTTCTTATGTCTTCTTGTGTTCTTATTTGTTGACAATAAATGTCAGCAGTGATTTTTACACCTCGGAGAAGCAATTTGTCTCACAGCACAACATCGCTGTTCCACCAGACACATAACATTATTCTTTGTGGATGTTTTGGTCTTTGTTTGGGCTCAACCATTCCTTTCTTTTCCTTATGTTAGCGTAGTCGCTGTTGTTCGTAAGCCAAATGCTGTCGGTGGCCGTGCGGTTCTAGGCGCTTCAGTCTGGAACCGCGCGACTGCTACGGTCGCAGGTTCGAATCCTGCCTCGGGCACGGATGTATGTGATATCCTTAGGTTAGTTAGGTTTAAATAGTTCTAAGTTCTAGGGGACTGATGACCACAGAAGTTAAGTCCCATAGTGCTCAGAGCCATTTGAACCAATTGATGTCGCCCAAGAAGAGACCCACTTATGGCAACCCACTGATTTTCTGATTTTGGCTTAGACCGTGTGGTATCCATACACCCGCTTTGTGAACCTTCCTCACTGCATAAAAATGTCGCACGTTGTCGGAATGATCGCAGTGCATCACATTTGGCTGTTATCGAGTTCACTGACGTGAATCATTGAGGATTAATGCCTTTAAACTATCTTCATCAAAGACCGAAGGTCTTCTTGAAAGCCGGCCGCGGTGGCCGAGCGGTTCTTGGCGCTTCAGTCCGGAACCGCGCGACTGGTACGGTCGCAGGTTCGAATCCTGCCTCGCGCATGGATGTGTGTGATGTCCTAAGGTTAGTTAGGTTTAAGTAGTTTTGAGGACTGATGACCTCCGATGTTAAGTCCCATAGTGCTCAGAGCCATTTGAACCATTTTCTTGAAAGAGATGAGTCGTTAATGTCAAAACGATCCTCCTTAAAATGAGGAAATCATTTTCCTTGCTCTATCCAATGGTGTTATCGCCCTACACGGCTCAAATGTTCGTGACTGCCTCCGTTGCTGTCACTCTTCTATTGAGCTCAAACAGAAGAGTATGTCTATAATGAAACTTTCTGGCAGGTTAAAACTGCATTCGAACCGGAACTCGAATTCGTGGCCTTACAGGAGTAGTACTCGTGAAAGAACGGATACTGCAGACATGGCTTAGCAACAGCCTGGGGGATGTTTCGAGAAGGGAATTTTCAATCTGCAGCCGAGTGTGCTCCGATATGGAACTTCCTGACAGACTAAAACTGTGTGTCCGACAGAGACTCGAACACAGGAAGTGTTGTGGGTAGTGCTTGGATAACTTACTTAGCAGAGCACTTGCCTGCGAATGGCAAAGGTCCCGAGCTCGAGTCTCGGTCCGGTACGCGGTTTTAATCTGGCAGGAAGTTTCACAACAGAACATACTCCGCCGCAGAGTGAAAATTCCATGTTGAGAATGTTCCGATTTCTCCACTTGACGCTCCATTTTCTAGCATCCTCAGCTCCACTCACTACCTCCAAATGACTAAATGACAATATATAAACTCAAATAGCAACAATGAATTACAAAAGGAAGGAATACCAACATGCAAAACAAGAACGCTACGAAGTTACTCACCAACCTAATATGTTGCCGTTGATCGACAGATCATTTCGTGTGTAGACCTGTGGTGTGCGTACTGTAAGACCTTCGGCACACACACCATCAGATTATTTGACTTGTCGCTCTATGCGAGTGTCAGCAATATATCTCGTGGTCTTATCGTGGCGTGTTTATCGTCTGCCGTTAGGTCAGACGATAGAAATGCCACTTGCACGCTTAGAGTAGCAGATCGACGGTGACCAACTTTAAACAGAACTTGATTAATTTTCACACACATTTATTAAAATAATAACAAGCGTAAAAACTACTTAACTTGGTTCTGGATGCTATTTACAATTGACAATCGGATGTTCCTTTCGTCTTGGTACGTTAATCTTACTCTCACATATCTCTGATACTTGACAAAGTGTCTATTCATTTATCTTCGTGGCTATATACAGGAATATGGTAATCTTATTAGGCGCAGACTGAAACTTGACTATAGACTGGTACAGACTAATGCAGACTGGTACAGACAGGTGCAGATAAATGCAAACTGACTAATCGGAGGTCTGTACACTCGTTATAATACCTCGCGCGTTCAGGTATCACTGCGCGAGTGTGATCCGCGAGAAGAAAAGGTTCTACGTTAGCCGCGATCTCATTGGCTGCGTTACATATTAATACGGGGATCGGCGGAAGCAGAATTTGGTCCGTCGCTATGGCAGCGCCATCTCGTAGAGCGGAGACGGACGAGCGCTGCGCCTGCGCTGTTGTGCTTAGCGGGGCGCGCTCTAGTGGGAAAGGTGTGTACGCGATGACTACGCGGAACTATGTACACAACAAGGCCCATGAAGAGATTCTGAATCCTAACTTGATTTCCACATTGTCTGATGTTTGATTCATATTAGTTTTTCTCCCAATTTACAATAGTTTGAACGGGTTATCAGTACTATGTATTGTTCAGATGTTGTTTAAACGACACCTGGTTATGTATTTGAATGTACATCGATGTGCCAGAACATTATAAGTATCTGCTTGATATCACGTTGGCCCGCATTTTGGATCCTCTATGATCTCATTCCTTTCCCACATCTGCTCCTATTCCTCGAACATATCCGCATCCTCTACACGTCCCGCCGTCTTGAACGCCCTTACCCCCTGGTTGCTCCTCTCCTCTCCCATCCCCGCCCACTGCCACGTCTTCACCGTTGTGTCCCCCCCTACCCTCCATCTCTACACCCTACATCTCCTTTCCCAAGGTGGCTTCCATCAACTCCCCCTCCCGGACGATGCCCTCTCTCCCTCCCTTTATCCTTCCTATCAACTCTGATCCTCACTCCCCCTCCTTTCCTCTGTCCTTTCCCTGGGCTCCCTCTTCCCCCCCCCCTTCCGTCCTGTTTTCTCCCCACTAAACCTCTCCCTACCTCCATTCCCCCCCCCCCCAAGTCCTTTTGTATTCCCCTCCTCTGCCTACCCCACTCCCTGTCGCGTCTGCCCCCCACCCCTCTTATGGGTCCTCATCCTCCATCACCTCCTTTCCCGGTTCCCCCCTTCGCTTTTACTCTCCTTTCCCCCCTTTTTTTGTTTTCCCATCTTCTGTCCAGTTTCCCCCCACCTGCTCTCGACTGTGGTATGTCACATTTGCCAACTTTTTAGTGCAGTGTTCCAGTGACTATTCAGTGTTGTTCGTCTTTCTCGTGAAAGAAACCATGCTGTCGCTAGGTGTGAATTTTATGTCTTTTGCGAACAGAATCCAGACTGTCGCCGTGTTTTTTAATTTTCTGTCTATTGTTTTACCTGTCTGCTTCGTATGTATTTTATTAGCATCATCATCCCTCTGTTCTTTGTTTTAAGTTCCACGATTTCTTTTCGCCATGTTACTCTTTAAGTCTCCGATTTTATCGCCTGTTTTTTTATTATTTATTCTCTTGATCTTTCTCACAAAGTCTGTAGGCTGAAGAGCGGCATACTAAGCTGCTGCCAGCCCGCCCCCTTCGGGGAGAATTGAAATTCAATAAAGAAAAAAAAAAAAGCCCGCATTTTGGACGCAATACAGCAGCGATTCTGCTCGGCCACTGCTTGGTACGTCTCCAGAGGTACGTGGCACCAGTCACATAGTCACAGTTCACGAAATTCCCGTGAATCAGGGGCCGCTGGTTTGCATGCGTGGATCGATATCTAGTACTGTCGTACTGTCTATTGAAGGACGTCAAAGATTTTACGGGTCGCGTGTGTCGGGAGTTCGGTTGGGACGGAGGTGGAGGGAGGTCCAGCAGTGCGGGGACATACCGGAACCGCTGCCGTCACGCAGGCACTGCCGGATCGAGGGGCTGTAGTTGCGAGGGCCACAACCTCGTTGTCCACCGGACCCAGCACGGTGAGTTGAGTGAACATTAATCCAGTAGTGAAACCTCCACCGTTTTGTGATCACGCCATTTGCTGCTCGTACGGTCGCCGTGAGACGAACAGCAGCAAGTGGAGCGTGTCGAGTTGGCGGAATCTATTAGCCATCTTCTACTGCCTATTATTAGTTTTTGAATTTTGTGTTATTATTTGGTGAGATGCAACCAGCGGTATTTTGCTGCCTAGTGGCGGCTAACGCCGCAGTTACCTGCCTTGGAAGTTGGCGTAATTTGCGGCAGTGTACTTTTCCTCGTCTTGCCGATGCTGTCCGGCGTGACGTGTAGTTCGGCAGCCTCCTTGACTGCGGTGTGGAGTGTGGTTTCTCCTGTCTACCTTGCTTGTAGTGGTTCATTCTGCCTTTTGATGTTGTGTTCGAGTATAATGACTTTTCTGGAGACTAGAAATCTACTCTGTAGGAATCAGCATGGGTTTCGAAAAAGACGGTCATGTGAAACCCAGCTCGCGCTATCCGTCCACGAGACTCAGAGGGCCATAGACACGAGTTCACAGGTAGATGCCGTGTTTCTTGACTTCCGCAAGGCGTTCGATACAGTTCCCCACAGTCGTTTATTGAACAAAGTAAGAGCATATGGACTATCAGACCAATTGTGTGATTGGATTGAGGAGTTCCTAGATAACAGGACGCAGCATGTTATTCTCAATGGAGAGAAGTCTTCCGAAGTAAGAGTAATTTCAGGTGTGCCGCAGGGGAGTGTCATAGGACCGTTGCTGTTCACAATATACATAAATGACCTGGTGGATGACATCGGAAGTTCACTGAGGCTTTTTGCGGGAGATGCTGTGGTGTATCGAGAGGTTGTAACAATGGAAAATTGTACTGAAATGCAGGAGGATCTGCAGCGAATTGCAGGGAATGGCAATTGAATCTCAATGTAGACAAGTGTAATCTGCTGCGAATACATAGAAAGATAGATCCCTTATCATTTAGCTACAAAATAGCAGGTCAGCAACTGGAAGCAGTTAATTCCATAAATTATCTGGGAGTACGCATTAGGAGTGATTTAAAATGGAATGATCATATAATGTTGATTGTCGGTAAAGCAGATGCCAGACTGAGATTCATTGGAAGAATCCTAAGGAAATGCAATCCGAAAACAAAGGAAGTAGGTTACAGTACGCTTGTTCGCCCACTGCTTGAATACTGCTCAGCAGTGTGGGATCCGTACCAGATAGGGTTGATACAAGACATAGAGAAGATCCAACGGAGAGCAGCGCGCTTCGTTACAGGATCATTTAGTAATCGCGAAAGCGTTACGGAGATGATAGATAAACTCCAGTGGAAGACTCTGCAGGAGAGACGCTCAGTAGCTCGGTACGGGTTTTTGTCAAAGTTTCGAGAACATACCTTCACCGAAGAGTCAAGCAGTATATTGCTCCCTCCTACGTATATCTCGCGAAGAGACCATGAGGATAAAATCAGAGAGATTAGAGCCCACACAGAGGCATACCGACAATCCTTCTTTCCACGAACAATACGAGACTGGAATAGAAGGGAGAACCGATAGAGGTACTGAAGGTACCCTCCGCCACACACCGTCAGGTGGCTTGCGGAGTATGGATGTAGATGTAGATGTAGATGTAAACACTGGATTCTGAAGACGCAGTGCTGTCTGTCACTTCGCCCACACTTGAATTATTCCATCGTTGTACTAGTTATCACACGTTAGATGGATTGGCTAAGAGGATTGATCGGCGTTTATACGGTCCCTAGTTTGAGTTGCCATCCTATTAGGTGATCATAACTCTTGGCTGCCTGTCTCACCGCTTACGCAGCTGTAGGGACCTTTCTCAGGTCGATTCTTGGGGCACTGTCTGTGGATCACTCCAATTTTATTTGGACTGATTGTGTTAATTATTTAAGAATAATATTTGTTTAAATTATCCCTGTTGCTTGTGGCCTTCAGCCGACACATAATTTTGGATTCTCTCGTAATAAGGCCTTCAGCCGTCAGTGTAGTTTGTGTTCCAGTCAACTTTTTTTAAAAAAAATATTGTTTAAAAAAATATTATTTCCTTAAGTAAAGTGTATGTGTTTACTGTGCAACCAACGGTAACTGATTAGGCTGGCTCTGAACACTATGGGACTTAACATCGGTGGTCATCAGTCCCCTAGAACTTAGAACTACTTAAACCTAACTAACCTAAGGACTTTACACACATCCATGCCCGAGGCAGGATTCGAACCTGCGACCGTAGCGGTCACGCGGTTCCAGACTGAAGCGCCTAGAACCGCACGGCCACACCGGCTGGCCCGCATCTCGTGGTCGTGCGGTAGCGTTCTCGCTTCCCACGCCCGGGTTCCCGGGTTCGATTCCCGGCGGGGTCAGGGATTTTCTCTGCCTCGTGATGGCTGGGTGTTGTGTGATGTCCTTAGGTTAGTTAGGTTTAAGTAGTTCTAAGTTCTAGGGGACCGATGACCATAGATGTTAAGTCCCATAGTGCTCAGAGCCACACCGGCTGGCAACTGATTAGGCCCAGTCCACATCTTTTCTTGCTTTCCCTGTGTCCCACGTTTCATAACTGTAGTACAATATTCCTTTCCCTGCGCCGGCCGGTGCGGTCGAGCGGTTCTAGGCGCTTCAGTCTGGAACTGCGGGACCGCTACGGTCGCAGGTTCGAATCCAGCCTCGGGCATGGATGTGTGGAATGTCCTTAGGTTAGTTAGGTTTAGGTAGTTAAGTTCTAGGGGACTGATGACCTCAGCAGTTAAGTCCCACAGTGCCCAGAGCCATTTGAACCATTTTCTTCCCCTGCTCCGTACCTAACGTCACAATAAATTAAAAGGCATATCCTCCTACACCTCCTATCTCTTGAGCATACGACTTCTAAGATAATTTTTTCCAGACTCTCGCTCTACGAGTCGCGTAGATAAGTTAAAAATAGTTCCCATTGCGGTAATTACTGCGAATGTCATCGACAGACTAATCGTATTGATTAAGTTCAGGACTCTGCGCTTCAACACTGATTCTTAGAACCGTACTAAAGCAGAAGGAATTTATAGACAACCGACGGGTATTCATGGTCAGTTGGGTTTCTTCTTCGATACTTAGGAATCGGATTGAATGTGAGGTAACAATGGGCTTCATCAGGTGTCAAAGGTAATGCATATTTTCAGGTCTGGCTTTTTGTGATATTGCAGCTGTTATTCTTGTCGTATCTGAATATGTGATTGAATGTGGCCATGCACGTTTCATTGTTACAGGACAGTCAAACATTTTGGTATTACTATTACTGTTATCTTTATATTATTATTATGACGTAATTATAAGCTTTACATAGCTTTAAATAGTTTGAAGTTGACGCGACAATGTTGAGACAGACTTGTCTCTCATTCAGATTGTCTCTCCAATTCTTAATTCTCAAAAATCTTACATTTTTGTCGACATTATTATAAAATCAGCTATCCTCATTTTCTTCCTTCTTAGGATTATTTTACCGCAATATTCGTGATTGTGTATACGTGTAATCTAATTACATTATCAATCCATTTAATGTTCTAGCATTTAGCTTTACTATAATGTTAGGTTCTTTAATTAATTCTTGAGCATGCGCCATCCCTTAGTGACATGGCCCTTCGTTACATGAAATACTTGCTATTTTCCTCTCCAGTATCCTTCGCACCGCATATGTTAAAACTGCAGTATAAGTGATCTACAGATGCCCGTCTTGCTTTTGCTAGGGGTATATTTGATCTTTGACTTCGCACAGGGCATAAAACACTTCATTTACACTTTCAATGGTGATTTTAGCGTTATCTTTCATGTACTACATTTAGAAAACCACCCTTCTCAGATATTAAACGACATACATTTGTTCAAATGTTTCGGTTTAGTCTTTCAAAGTTATCATTATCTTCGGTAGTATAAGTGAACACAGAATATTTTGTTGTTAATGTTTTACTGTAAAACTGTAAAGGGTGAAGTGAAGAAACTAAAATTGATCCCCTCGGTAACACTAGAACAGTTTCGTGCAAATACGTTTAATATTATAATTCTACTCAAACAAAATACTGTAAATTTTTAATATGCATGGACCAATGAAAAATTTCATTATAGTATCAGTTGTGCAAAAACGCAATAAGAATACAACTTTTATACAAATGGTCAGACTGTGTCAGTCATAAAAAAAAAGCTCCTCATATCTTAGTGTGACATCTCGATCACAGATAAAAAACATTTATTGCAAACAACCGTCGCACTTACCGTCAAATGCCCTTTCTTCCTGGCCTTGGGGCAGATGAGATTGAGACATTTTCTTCGCACCTTTGCAGAGATCAAGGATACAGCAAACTGCAAACCATGATACTATGTCAATGCTTTTTTACTGTCTTGATGGTAATAAAAGAAACATTTAGCAGTATTTCACAGAGAAACAAATAAGCTACTTTACACGTAACATATTTTCCATCAATGGAAATGTATTTTGAGTCCAATCTGGTCGTAAAGCACCCTTGAAATTGTACGGAACAAGCAAACCCGTTAAAGCGCCGCAACTGCTAAAGATGCTTGGGAATTGGATATACATCCTATGCTCCTCCCCCCCCCCCCCCTCTCCTCTCCGACCCTCTTTCCCCTCTTTTCTACCATCTCCTCCTCCTCCTTTCCCCCTCTCTCTGTCCTTCTCCACCTTCTCTATATTCACTTCTCCCCCACTCCCCCGCCTGTCCACTTACCCCTCTCTGATGACGTTTAGCCTTGTTTATTGTTGTTGCAAACGAAACCTTGACTGCATACTGAAGTTGCTTAAAGTGAACGGGTAAATCAGCTGAGACCATCGGCGTACTACGAGGTATGCGAACACCTCTCCAGCTAAAGTATATGAGAAGCATGCACCTTCAGTGATGGCATTTTAATCTGTGAATGGATAGGATTACTAGCTTTCGGATGATTCAAATTCCGTAGTAGTATTCTAATCATAAGCCCTAAATACAGCTTTCTGTAAAAACGATGGCGAGGAATGAAACAAAACATCACACTGTTATGTGTAGAATTTTTGTTTGATATAAATATAAGGAGCAAAAGTATACATGGGAGAAAAAAGTTTGCCTAGTGGTTTACCTGCCCCCTATCGTAGTTGAAAATGTCCGCGAGAAAAAAGAAACTTAAAGTACACATTTTTGCAGCACTCCATTTTGTTTCTTGGAGTCGGTTTTAAGAAAAAAATTCCCGTTAAAAAAAAAATATATATATATACTATGAATATTTGAATTATATATAGCCTCTATCCGTCCGAAAGTTCATTAGAGTATCATGTAAAAATTTGAAGTAATACGGACAAAAACCTTTCGCAATTTTTGGTAACAACGTTTCCTACTTATACGTTACACATGTATATATATATATATATATATATATATATATATATATATATATATATATATACAGCCTACGTCTGTCCGAAGATTCATCTGAGTACCGTGTAAAAATCCTAAGCAAACCAGTCAAGTACTTTTCGAGTTTTTCGGTAAGAATGGTAAACAACGACTTGCCGCATTACTGTAGTAGTTCGAATGTGCGGCGCATTATATATGAAAAACCTCGCAAAGCTCTCAATAACGTGATCACTGTGTCCTTTTCTGTAGGACTACTGCTGTGCGGATACACCGAAAATGATATAACGCGTCCGCGTGTTGACCTTGTCAAGTGTGGATCTACTCCTGTCCTCTGCGTTTATGTCACATCATTCAAACACACCCCACATTAGCACTCTGATAACGAATAATGAAGGAACGAACAACACAGCACCTTCTGTTTTGTGGAATATGACTCTGTAAGCAAGTGTTAACATGTTGTTGTTGTGGTCTTTAGTCCTGAGACTGGTTTGATGCAGCTCTCCATGCTACTCTATCCTGTGCAAGCTTCTTCATCTCCCAGTACCTACTGCAGCCTACATCGTTCTGAATCTCCTTAGTGTATTCATCTCTTGGTCTCCCTCTACGATTTTTACCCTCCACGCTAAATTAGTGATCCCTTGATGCCTCAGAACATGCCCTACCAACCGGTCCCTTCTTCTAGTCAAGTTGTGCCACAAACTCCTCTTCTCCCCAATTCTATTCAATACCTCCTCGTTAGTTATGTGATCTACCCATCTAATCTTCAGCATTCTTCTGTAGCACCACATTTCAAAAGCTTATAATCTCTTCTTCTCTAAACTATTTATCGTCCACGTTTCACTTACATACATGGCTACACTCCATACAAATACTTTCAGAAACGACTTCCTGACACTTAAATCTATACTCGACGTTAACAAATTTTCCTTCTTCAGAAACGCTTTCCTTGCCATTGTCAGTCTACTTTTATATCTTCTCTACTTCGACCATCATCAGTTATTTTGCTCCCCAAATAGCAAAACTCCTTTACTACTTCAAGTGTTTCATTTCCTAATCTAATTCCCTCAGCATCACCCGACTTAATTGGACTACATTCCATAATCCTCGGTTTGCTTTTGTTGATGTTCATCTTATATCCTCCTTTCAGGACACTGCCCATTCCGTTCAACTGCTCTTCCAAGTCCTTTGCTGTCTCTGACATAAACACATAAACTGTGTTAATATGTACTGTTTCAAGAAAATGTTAAGTTTTTTGCGAAATAAGAGCTCATTTATGTAAATCCGATAGTTCTAATAATTGTCTGTTACTCGGAAATGTACACTGAAGCGCCAAAGAAACCGATATAGGCATGGACATTCAAATACAGAGATATATAAACAGACAGAATCCGGCGCTGCGGTCGGCAACGCCTATGTAAGACAGCAAGTGTCTGGCGCAACTGTTAGATCGGTTACTGCTGACACAATGGCAGGTTATCAAGATCTAAGTGAGTTTGGACATGGTGTTATAGTCGGAGCACTAGCGATGGGAAACACAATCACCGAGGCAGTGATGCGGGGATTTTCCCGTACGACCACTTCACGAGTATACCGTGATTATCAGGAATCCGCTAAAACATCAAATCTCTGACGTCGCTGCGCTCGGAAAAAGATCGTGCAAGAACGGAACCAACGACGACTGAAGAGAATCGTTCAACGTGACAGAAGTGCAACTCTTCCGTGAAATGCTGCAGATTTCAATGCTGAGCCATCAGCAAGTGTCAGCGTCAGAACCATTCAATGAAACATTATCGATATGGGCTTTCGGAGCCAAAGGCCCAGACGTGTACCCTTCATGACTGCACGACACAAAGCCTTACGCCTCGCCTGGGCCGACAATGGTCTTGTGATGACTGGAAGCATGTTGCCTGGTCGGACGAGTCTCGTTTCAAATTGTACCGAGCGGAAGGACGTGTATTGGTATGGAGACAACCTCATGAATCTATAGACCATGCATATCAGGAGGGAGCTGTTCAAGCTGATTGATGCTCTGTAATGGTGTGGGGCGCGTGCAGCTAGAGCGATATGAGACCCGAGACACGTCTAGATACGACTCTGACAGGTGACACGTACGTAAGCATCCTGTACGATTACCTGCAGCTATTCATGTTCATTGTGTATTCCGACGGACTTGGGCAATTCCAGCAGGACAATGCGACACCCCATTCGTTCAGAACTGCTACAGAAAGGCTCCAGGAACACTCTTCTGAGTTTAAATACTTTAGATGACCATCAAACTCCCCACACATGAATATTAGGCACATCTGCAACGTACCTTGCAACGTGCTGTTCAGAAGAGACCTTCACCCCCTCAGACTCTTATGGATTTAAGAACAGCCCTGCAGGATTCATGGTGTCAGTTCCCTTCAGCACTGCTTCAGACGTTAGTCGAATCCATGCCACGTAGTGCTGCGGCACTTCTGCGTGCTCGCGGTGGTCCTACATAATATTAGGCAGTTTCTTTGGCTCTTCTGTGTATATTCAGCAGGCTTCTGTGTGTACTCCTTAGATAGGTTAACCTTCGAACATTTACTGCACACAATGCAACATTGATAGATGAATATCCTTGATGGGTGGCAGGAAAGACACGTCTTCGAATTTCAAAATCATTTTTTATTCGGTTTTAGCCGTTTTACCGGTAATTGTGTTTCTATCCTTTTTGGAAGTGAAAGGCGATTACGTGAAAATGTGAAGTATGTTCGCAGAGAAATAAAACTGCGAATAAAAACTTTCTCTAACTAAGCTTCAATTTTCTGTTATCGAACCGCCATTACGTTCCGAATTCGCTTCGTATGTTAGTAAAATAATGAAATGAAATCGCATACAAAAACCGAATACTACAAGATCCGTACTATAGCGCACAAGTCTATGTAGCATTTGAAGGAAACTGTCATGTTATTATATAAAGTAAAAAGGGAGTTAAGTTGTGAGCTAGACAAGAGGAGACAAGTGGCGTACGTAATAGACTCCACATCAATCAAATGAACGCACACTGTCGTCTCAACTGTAACACAGTTTGATCTGGTGTTGAAAACCATCAATGCCACGCGGGGTAGCCGTGCGGTCTAGGGCGCCTTGTCACGGTCCGCGTGGCTCCCCCCCCCCCCCCCCCTCAACGGGGGTTCGAGTCCTCCCCTCCCTAGGGCATAGTGTGAGTGTGTCGTCCTTAGCGTAAGTAGTTAGTTTAAGTTAGATTAAATAGTGTGTAAGCTTAGGGACCGATGACTTCAGCAGTTTGGTTCCATAAGACCTTACCACAAATTTTTTACCATCAACATGGCTACAGCGTCACAGAGTTGTTTCTGTCCGACCAAAAGTACGAAAAGAACTGTATGTAAGATCCGCGTATATCACTATTGTGGTTCTATGTAACACAAGATCCTTTCAGTTGCACGAATGACATCTTATGTCAATGAACATTCAGAGTCCGGCCAAATTACGTGATTACATGGCAACCGCACGTTATACACTTTTAATGAAATCTGCATAGCGAGTGGTCGCTAATTCAGTTTTTATGTAGGTCCATGTGAACCCAAGCACTATTTATTTAATATCAGTTGTTTTTATACAGTTGCGGAAGATTGAACGAACTGTTAGCTTTACGTGTTGATCAGATTTTTTTTCAGCAAATGTGCTACATAATAATATGTTTCGATACTTAATGATATATAACAATGAGTTCACCAAAACGGTCAAAGGTAAGGTGTTGTAAGCCAAGTGTAATAATCCGCCCTTTCCCTCCGCCACTCATAAGGTCGCAATTACATCCTTCTCCTCGTACGAAGAGTTACTCGTGTGTCTTAAATTTCACCCTCTAAAGTACCTTTTTCCGAGCCTAGGAGAGATAGAGCATAGCTACGGATAACCTGTTGTGCTAATCATTATTATGAATTGAGACTAGAAAATAATGGATAATGGCTAGGCACTAGCTGAAATCTGGATTTGTCAAAAAAGGACGACTGATTGTTATGCTCTATTATGTATAAATCAGATCACAGTCGCTGAGTGTACCCACGATCGTAATGAAAGGTAATCTGATTATTATTTCGTTTCCCTACAGTGTATACCATCTAGCAGGGGTCCGCTTTTAAGGATTTGACAAATTTTTATTATTAGCTGAGAGCCCAATGTCGCCTGGATATGTATTTAAACTACTGGCCATTAAAATTGCTACACCAAGAAGAAATGCAGATGATAAACGGGTATTCATGGGACAAATATATAATACTGGAACTGATATGTGATTACATTTTCACGCAATTTGGGTGCATAGATCCTGAGAAATCAGTACCCAGAACAACCACCTCTGGCCGTAATAACGGCCTTCATACGGCTGGGCATTGAGTCCAACAGAGCTTGGATGGCGTGTACAAGTACAGCTGCCTATGCAGCTTCAACACGATACCACAGTTCATCAAGTGTAGTGACTGGCGTATTGTGACGAGCCAGTTGCTCGGCCACCATTGACCAGACGTTTTCAATTGGTGAGAGATCTGGAAAATATGCTGGCCAGGGCAGCAGTCGAACATTTTATGTATCCAGAAAGGCCTTTACAGGACCTGCAACATGCGGTCGTGCATTATCCTGCTGAAATGTAGGGATCTAATGAAGGGTAGAGCCACGGGTCGTAACACATCTGAAATGTATCGTCCACTGTTCAAAGTGCCGTCAATGCGAACATGAGGTGACCGACACGTATAACCAATGGCACCCCATACCATCACTCCGGGTGATACGCCAGTATGGCGATGACGAATACACGCTTCCAATGTGCGTTCACCGCGATGTCGCCTAACAAGGATGCGACCATGATGATGCTGAAAACAGAACCAGGACTCATCCGAAAAAATGACGTTTTGCCATTCGTGCACCCAGGTTCGTCGTTGAGTACACCATCCCGGGCGCTCCTGTCTGTGATGCAGCGTCAAGGGTAACCTCAGCCATGGTCTCAGAGCTGATAGTCCATACTGCTGCAAACGTCGTCGAACTGTTCGTGCAGATGGTTTGTTTCTTGCAAACGTCCCCATCTGTTGACTCAGGGATCGAGACGTGGCTGCACGATTCGTTACAGCCATGCGGATAAGATGCCTGTCATCTCGACTGCTAGTGATACGGGGCCGTTGGGATCCAGCACGGCGTTCCGTATTATCCTCCTGAACCCACCGATTCCATATTCTGCTAACAGTCATTGGATCTCGACCAACGCGAGCAGCAATGTCGCGATACGATAAACCGCAATCGCGATAGGCTACAATCCGACCTTTATCAAAGTCGGAGACGTGATGGTACGCGTTTCTCCTCCTTAGACGAGGCATCACAACAACGTTTCACCAGGCCACGCCGGTCAACTGCTATTTGTGTATCAGAAATCGGTTGGAAACTTTCCTCATGTCAGCACGTTGTTGGTGTCGCCACCGGCGCCAACCTTGTGTGAATGCTCTGAAAAGCTAATAATTTGAATATCACAGCATCTTCTACCTGTTGGTTAAATTTCGCGTCTGTAGCACGTCATCTTCGTGGTGTAGCAATTTTAATGGCCAGTAGTGTATTTCAATCTTCTGTTAGTACGTATTTTCCTTGCACCTCCCTCTGTCCACCTCCTCCAGCCCCTCTCTGTGATTATCTCCCCTACCCCTCTCTCTGTCTATCAGCCCTTTCTCCTCTCTCCGTCCATCTGCTCGTTCCCCCTCTGCCCAACTCCTCCTCTCACCTCTCTCAGTCCATTTCCGCCTCACCTCCTCTCTGACCATCTCCTGCCCCTCCACCCCACCCCCCTTCCAATATCTGTGGCCGTCTCCTCCTTTCCTCTTTTTGTCTGTCTGTCTCCTCCTCCTCCCTCGTCGCGTTACCACTCCAATAGGAGACTGGCGGTTCTTGCTCTCATAGTACTATTTCCCAAACATCACAGGAGAACTGCACTAACCTTGCAGAACTAATACTATTGGAAGAAATCATGTTTCGTGTCAGTGCAACGTCACTACAGAGAAAAAAATTCAGTCTGAGTGAGCCATTTGCCAGAAATATACTTTCTTCTAGGAGTAACAGTCAAGCCAGGACTGCAAGAAACCTTCAATTAGGTTTGGACAGTAGGAGACGAGGAACTGGCGGGAGTAAAGCTGTGATGGCAGATTGTGAGTCGTGCCTGGATAGCTCATTCTATAATACAAGGACCAGTCACATTCAAGTTACCACCGCCTATTTATGATGTCAACGCAATAGCAGTGGAGGGTATGGGTATGTAAAGCATATCTGGAAGAGAGGGGAACATGGAAAACGATGCAGTGATAGTGTTAATGCGCAAATGGAGCGATTTATCTGCCATCCCAAAGCCCAAGATATTGGGTTTCGAGCCATTGGTGGTTGAATTTCCGAGCTGGCTAAATACGTAAACTGGCTGCTTACCAGGATGGATAAAGTATACTGTGCATGGCAAAATGGCCCCATCCAAAACCGCTGCCAAGGCAAATGTGGTGCACCATTGACCATAGGGTACAGGGTGATTATCAGCTGCAGAGATGTGTATGGACAAATAAGCATGCAACTGTTGAGCAACTAACCACCCAAATGAACCAAGGAGCCACCAAGAGTGTCTCCTCAATGACCGTTCAGTAGATGTTTCTCCATATGGGCTTCTGCAGCAGGCACCTGGTTGGTGCGCCCATGCTGTTTGCTGTGGGTTAGTGACAAAGGCTGGAGTAAGCACGTCAGTACTGCAACTTGACGTCCAGTGAGTGGGGACACGCATCCTTTTCAGATGAATCACATTTTTTTCTCCATCTAACAAATGTCTGTTGACATGTACACCTTGAAATGTATGAAAGCAGACATCCTTTAACAATCATCAGAAATGTCAAGCCCAGAGGAGGAAGCCTTATTGTCTGGGAATGATTTTGTGGCATCCACTGGGTGATCTAGTGATTCTCGAAGACACAGTGGACCGACAAAAGATTGTAGGTATCCTTGGGGACCACGTCCACCTCTACATGGAGTTTGTTTTTCCTTGCCATGATGGCATATACCAGCAGAACAATGCAACATGTCGTACAGCAGGCAGGGCGTATGTGTGATTCAATGAGCACCAGAATGAGCTACAAAGTCCCCACAATGAAAATCTTCTGATCCACCTCTATCAGGCTGTTCGCATCATGGAGCCTCAACCAGGAGACCTAGTGCAGCTGACCACAACACTGAGGTCGGCATGGATCCATGTCCCTATCAGTACGTTACAGAACCTCACTGACACTCTTCCTATACGTCTCTGTACAGTCCACACTGAAAAAAGTGCTTATACAGGTTTTTGACAGGTGGTCACAAAAGTGTGACTTGACAATGAAGCGTTAACCCACAATATGCAAAAGTTCCTGATCCAGTTCCGGCTAGCACGCAATTTTCATTTGCCAGAAAGTTTCAGGTTAGTTACAGCTACATATCATATGGTACATGGTACATTTTGATTTACCTCGATTTGTTCTTCCATGCTTTCCTTTATGGGATGTTTCCCCTCGATGACATGCTGGTACAGCATCCAGTATCCATACTGTTCGAATATGCCCTGCAGCGTTTCAGGGTCGTGCAGCCCCGCCTGGAAGTCCCCGAGGAGGCTGAGGTCACCGCCAGCCAACAGCAGCTCGTACAAGGCGAACCAGCGTCCACCCTCAGCGGCGTACCTCACGGGAGTCCACCCGAGCAGGCCGTCCACAGCAGACAACGTGGCCTCCCAAGCGTCTCCCCACAGTCGCCGCAGCACAGAGACGGAGAAGCCCTTACCGTAGCCTACCGTATCGGTGGCTGCGGTCAGATGCAGAGCGTTGCGGCCGCACTCGTCTGTCTGTCCGGGGTCGGCACCCTCGGCCATCAGCGCCTTCACCTTGTCCTCGTCGCCGTCCAGTACCGCCTCCAGCAGCGGCCGACCCCTCACTGCCCTGCGGTTGAAGGACTCCACAAAGAACTCCAGTCGATTGCGCACGTAGGCCTTGCGGTACAGTGCCGCACGACTCTGCTTTCCATCCCCGAGGAAACACCATTTGGCGAGGAAGTGTTCGGCGAACGTCCTGTGCAGAAACGCGGGTTTCCCATCGACAAACTGATACACAATTCCGGCCTTCACGAAGTAGTCCCTCTTCAATGACAGCTTTACCGGTATGTCTGGACCGCGCAACAGAATCGATGCTGCGAGGAGCATCAACTGTTCCTCATGTTTCTTCTGTGCCTCCTTCACTTCTATCTTCTTTCCAGGAGCGGAAAAGTTGTCACCATATTTCACCTCGTAAAGCCTCCTGAATTTATTTCGAAAGAAAGCTTCGTACAGCGTCACAATGTCGTATTTCTCACTGAATTCTTGAGGCAGATTTGCAAACATTTCAGCAAACAGAGGGGTTCTCAGAAGATTCCTCACGCCCTTGTTAAGACTACGGAAGCGCTCGATGTTTCCCGCTGAGGAGTGGCGTCTGAAGAATTCTTTTAGCTCTGGGTTACTGAAAGGCTCCAGCAGGTGTGCATTCACACCCATCTGAGCTTTCAAGAGCTTGACAGTTTCTGGCCTCGTCGTCACCAGGAGCTTGCCCTCGCGTGGTGACAGCAGAGGCAACACCCCGAGACACCTTCTGACGTAATCTGGGCACACCTCGTCGAAGCCATCCACGAGACAGACCACTCTTGGGGACTCTAGCAGGTTGTAGCGAAGTAGTGCGTACTCCAGTTCACCAAACTCGTCCTCCCTAAAGACTGACCCCCTTAAGATGCCTTCCACAGCTTTCTCGTCGCTATCACTATGCTCTAAAACCGTGTAAAAATCCAAAAGATTAACTCTCAATAGCCAACAGTCGGGGACCCTTTCTTTTATTTTCTTCGCCACATACGACAGCATCATCGACTTGCCCACTCCGGGTCTGCCCACCACGATCACTGTGTTTCTACCAGTGTCCTGTGCTTCGAGCTGGACTTTTTGCTGTTTACTTTCATACTCGCGAATCCTATCCAGAGACGAGAAGAACTCGTCCGTCAGTAGCCTCTGGTCCGCCAACTGCCTTGCTACGTAGTGTGCTGGCAGCGTTTCCAGCTCCCGGCCCATCCTCAGAGGTTGCGACAGCCGTGCCAGAGCCAGCAAGAGCGCCGGCTTTTCGTCCAGCAGCGACTTCAGTGCATCGACTCCTGCCACCAGGTCCCGCAGGTGGCATTCGTAGCTGTCCCCGTTCAGTCTGACTTTGATGTTCAGGCAACCATTCCAGCTGTCGTCGGAAACGTCAGATGATTTGTGTTTGTCATTCAAGCAGTTAATTCCCTGCGATGACACAATGACGAGACGCCGCTCATCTTCTGTCTGGCTTACCAGCTCATCCAAAATGATAGGATTGTCTTCTTTATCATCGTCTACAATCACCTGTAAATGATTGAAACAGATTAGTTAAATACAAATGTTTTCGAAACTTTTTAAAGAAAAAGTACATGATATGCAACTCACCTGAATCAAGGCACAAAAGATTTACAGTCATTGCACCTGGGTTTCCTGCTTAATACGCAGATGCTCTGATCAGTAAGCTATCTGCCACAGTGGTCAGTGCAACTGCATGCCTCCCGCCAGACCTAAATTCTCAACTTATCCACAGCCCAATCCTATTATGTCCAAGTGAGCAGACACAACACACTCACTCTCTCTCACACATACACACACACACACACACACACACACACACACACACACACAGATTGTTGTGTTTTTCAGTCCAGAGACTGGTTTGATGCAGCTCTCCATGCTATTCAGTCCTTAAGGTACTCATCTCTTCGTCTCCCTCTACGATTTTTACCCTCCACGCTGCCCTCCTGTACTAAATTAGTTATCCCTTGGTGCCTCAAAACATGTCCTAGCAAATCGATCCATTCTTCAAGTCAAGTTTGACACAAATTCCTCATCTCCTCATTCTATTCAGCACCTCCTCATTAGTTACCTAATCTACCCATCCAATCTCCAGCATTCTCCTGTATCACTACATTTCGAAAGCTTCTATTCTCTTCTTGTCTAAACTATTTATCGTCCATGTTTCACTTTCATGCAGGGCTACACTCCATACAAATACTTCTTGACAGTTAAATCTATACTCAATGTTAACAAATTTCTCTTCTTCAGAAACGTTTTCCTTGCCATTGCCTGTCTACATCCTCTCTACTTCGACCAACATCAGTTATTTTGCTCCCCAAATAGCAAAACTCGTCTACTACTTTATGTGTCTCATTTCCTAATCTATTTCCCACAGCATCACCTGATTTAATTCTACATTCCATTATCTTCGTTTTCCTTTTGTTGATGTTCATCTTATATCCTTTCAAGACACTGTCCATTCCGTTCAGCTGCTGTTCCAGGTCCTTTGCTGACTCTGACAGAATTACAATGTCATCGGCAAACCTCAAAGTTTTTATTTCTTCTCCATGGATTTTAATTCCTACTCCGAATTTTTCTTTTGTTTTCTTTACTGCTTGCTCAATATACAGATGGAATAACATCGGGGGTAGGCTACAACCCTATCTCATTCCCTTTGCAACCACTGCTTCCCTTTCATGTCCGTCGACTCTTATAACTGCCATCTGGTTTCTGTACAAATTGTAAATAGCCTTTCGCTCCCTGTATTTTACCCCTGCCACCTTTAGAATTTGAAAGAGAGTATTCCAGACAACATCATCAAAAGCTTTAAGTCTACAAATGCTAGAAACGTAGGTTTGCCTTTCCATAATCTTTCTTCTACGGTAAGTCGTAGGGTCAGTATTGCCTCACGTCTTCCAATATTTCTACGGAATCCAAACTGATCTTCCCCGAGGTCCGCTTCTACCAGTTTTTCCATTCGTCTGTAAGGAACTGGTGTCAGTATTTTGCAGCTGTGACTTATTAAACTGATAGTTCGGTAATTTTCACATCTGTCAACACCTGCTTTCTTTGGGATTGGAATTATTATATTCTTCTTGAACTCTGAGGGTATTTCGCCTGTCTCATACATCTTGCTCACCAGATGGTAGAGTTCTGTCATGGTTGGCTCTCCCAAGGCTATCAGTAGCTCTCATGGAACGTTGTCTACTACCGGAGCCTTGTTTCGACTTAGGTCTGTCAGTGTTCTGTGAAACTCTTCACGCAATATCATATCTCCCATTTCATCTTCATCTACGTACTCTTCCATTTCCATTATATTGCTCTCAAGTACACTGCCCTTGTATAAACCCTCTATATACTCCTTCTACCTTTCTGCTTTCCCTTCTTTGCTTAGAATTGGTTTTCCATCTGAGCTCTTGATATTTCTCCAAAGGTCTCTTTGATTTTCCTGTAGGCAGTATAGGCAGTATATATGCCTCTACATCCTTACATTTATTCTCTAGCCATCCCTGCTTAGCCAATTTGCACTTCCTGTCGATCTTATTTTTGAGACTTTTGTACTGTTTTTTGCCGAATTTTTATCTTTTCTCCTTTCATCAATTAAATTCAACATCTCTTCTGTTACCCAAGGATTTCCACTAGACCTTGTCGTTTTACCTACTTGATCATCTGCTGCCTTCACTATTTAATCTCTGAAGGCTACCCATTTTTCTTATACTGTATTCCTTTCCCCTGTTTTTGTCAATTGTTCTATAATGCTCTCTCTGAAACTCTCTACATCCTCTGGTTGTTTCAGTTTATTCAGGTCTCATCTCCTTAAATTCACACCTTTTTATAGTTTCTTCAGTTTTAACCTGCAGTTCATAATCAATAGATTGTGGTCGGATTCTATATCTGCCCCTGGAAATGTCTTACAATTTGAAACCTGATTCCTAAATCTCTGTCTTAATATTACGTAATCTACGAGAAACCTTCCAGTGTCTCAAGGCCTCTTGCACGTATATAACCTTCTTTGATGATTCTTAAGCAAGTAATGCTTTGTGCAAAATTCTACTAAGCGGCGTCCTCTTTCATTCCTTAGCCCATTCCATATTCACCTCCTACTTTTTCTTCTCTTCCTTTTCTTACTATCGAATTCCAGTCTCCCATGACTATTAAATTTTCGTCTCCCTTCACTATCTGAATAATTTCTTTTATCTCGTCAGTAATTTCTTCAATCTCTTCGTCATCTGCGGAGCTACTTGGCATATGAACTTGTACTACTGTGGTAGGCGTGGGATTCATGTCTATCTTGGCTACAGTAATGTGTTTATTATGCTGTTCGTAGTAGCTTACCTGCGTTCCTATTTTTTTATTCATTATTAAACCTACTCCTGCATTACCACTGTTTGATTTTGTCTTTATAACCGTGTATTCACCTGACCAGAAGTCTTGTTTCTCCTGCCACCGAACTTCACTAATTCTCACTATACATAACTTTAACCTGTCCATTTCCCTTTTTAAATTTTCTAACCTACCGGCCCGATTAAGGGATCTGACATTCCACGCTCCGATCCGTAGAACGCCAGTTTTGTTTCTCTTGATAACGATGTTCTTCTGAGTAGTCCCCGCCCGGAGATCCGAATGGGGGACTATTTTACCTCCGGAATATTTTACCCAAGGGGACGCCATCATCATTTAACCATACAGTAAAGCTGCATGCCCTCGAGAAAAATTACGGCTGTAGTTACCCCTTGCTTTCAGCCGTTCGCAGTACCAGCACAGCAAGGCTGTTTTGGTTACTGTTACAAGGTCAGATCAGTCAATCATCCAGACAGTTGGCCCTGCAACTACTAAAAAGGCTGCTGCCCCTCTTCAGGAACCACACGTTTGTCTGGCCTCTCAACAGATACCCCTCCATTGTGGTTGCACCTACAGTGTGGCTACCTATATCGCTTAGGCACTGTCGGCAAGGTCCATGGTTCTTGGGGGTGGGGGGTAGGGGGGATATATACAATTAAGGTGAGGATGATGTATATGTATACAAAATTAAGGTGAGGATGGCCAATGATCTCTTCAGTGTGGATGTACACCAAGCTGGAACTCTTACGGGAACCTGGTTCGCAGGAGAGCTTCTGTAGAGTTTGGAAGGTAGGAGACGAGGTACTGGCAGAAGTAAAGCTGTGAGTACCGGACGTGAGTCGTGCTTCGGTAGCTCAGATGGTAGAGCACTTGCCCGCGAAAGGCGAAGGTCCCGAGTTCGAGTCTCGGTCGGGCACACAGTTTTAATCTGCCAGGAAGTTTCATTACTCACAATCCTTCAGCAATTTTTCATTTAATGTTTCTTTTAAAATAGCTGAAACCCCAAGATGAACAAAGTTCCGAGCGGGGAATACTTCTCGAAAAATAATAATACGACAAACACAATCCGAAGTCCAACCGCAAGCTGAAATCACTATGTCCCACAGCGGTTATTCAGAGTTAAAGTTCGTCACGACTTCGCGGTACGAAAATATTCTAAGTTCAACTCGTGCGCGAAATTTTCGTAAGTCTCACAAACGCACCACAGAGAATTCTTCAGAATCCAACAGCGCACAACAGTTAGAATCACAAGTTCTATGCGACTTCGCTGTACGAAAAATGTTCTACGTCCAATTCGTGCACGGACTTTCGCCAGTCACACGTGCTACCCGTTTCAACTCAAGTGAAAGACTGCCCTACCACAGAAAATGGCTGCCCTTGAAAGCCCCCTGTTTGAACAGTCTGAAGTCAAATCAAGTTTGTTTGCACTAAAATTTACTTTTGCACTTAATATAGATACAATAAAATGCAAGTAGCACTTCTATTCAGACGGAAATTTTCCGCTGAATTACGATTCATCATCAGAATTTCTGTACGGGTTCTTATTCTCATATTATTAAAATGTATGTGTTCTTCATATAGAACTTCTCGTTATTTAAAATACTCTCAATGCATAAATAGCTGATATTATTATTGTATTACCTATTTCCTTGTGTCTACTTTTCCTTACTACCGCTATTTCTATAGTTCCTATTTTTAATTATCAAAAATCTGCATTTTAATCACGAAAACAGCATTCCGGCTCCTTATTTGAATTTTCAGAACATGTGAAAAAAGTTACATAGATATCTTTGTACCACTCATTCAGACCTTTCATTTGACACCTCCTTCGTAAAATTTGGTCAAAGCGTCTCTAAGATACCCACTTCCAATTTTATTTAGTTATTAAAATATTCAATTTATTATAATTCCAAAACAACCAGGGCGACTGGAGGCGCTTTTATATGAGCACAACCGGTTAATTTTCTGCTTTAAACTGAGGCTACAAGCTCTTTCGTGCTACATTGGAATGAGTTTTTACTTATTTCTACATCATACATTCACTTTAGCTCTATGCTAAAAGCGGCCCGGAGAAAGCCCGCCGGCCGTTACGTTTCCCAGTCACGTGGCTGGGACGCCAAACTGACCGTACTCATCTTATAGTACCGTACCGCCATCTGTCGGTTGGTGCCGAAACTAGGATGATTCTGCTGCTGTCAAGACGGCTGATACACACCCATCATAGATGTAAACACGCCAGATTTTCGGCTGCCACTTTGTCGCAATTTTTACTACAGAAACTGCAGTCTTCACCCCCCCCCCCCCCCCCCAGAGCCTGTCATCTCACAATGTACAGATAATACCAACGAATACTATTGCTATGTATGTGTCCTATGGTTTTCTTCTTAAGCCGAATGAACATAACGCACGACGCTGCCTCCTCGATTTCTATATCACCATCTATAGTCGTCCTATCACCCTCACCCCCACCCTTAAGTACCTTGGGGTCAACGTCGCTTCTCCTGGACCCACCATCTCCGGACAATTCAAGCCAAGGCACGCTCCCAACTCCGTCTCCTCAAGCTCCTTTCCGGCCGTACGTGGGGTCTGGACCCCTCCACCATTCTCCACACCTATAAATCCCTCATCCGCCCTATCCTCTGCTACGCCCATCCTGCCTGGATCTCCGCCCCTCCTACCTTTTACAAATCTCTTCAAATCCTCGAACGCCATGCTCTCCACCTCACCTATCGTATACGTCTCCCCTCCCCCACGCGGATCCTGTATAATATTATTCCGTTCCCCCACCTCCTCCTCGAATGGATACGGATCCTATACACCTCCCGTAAACTAGATCCCCCTCACCCGCTTGTCTCTCACATCCTCTCCCACCCCCGTCCGCTGCCGCGCCTGTATTTCCACGTCCCACCTGCTCTCCATCTCTCCACCCTCCTTACCCTCTCCCAAGGTGGCTTCCGCCACCTCCCCCTCCCTGATGATGCCCTCCTCCCCTCCATCTACCCCTCCTATCAACTTTGATCCTCCCCTCCCACTTCCTGTGTTTTTTTCTTAGGGCACCCTCTGTCCCTTCTCTCTCCTCCCTTCCTCCCCCCCTCCTCCAGCGGGCTTCCCCTACCCCCTCCTCGCTTTATTCCTACCCCCATCCCCCTGCAATTGGCATCCCTCCTCTCCCCTCTCCCACCCCTACCACCTTCCTCCCCTCTTGGCAGGTCCCCGGACTCGCACACACTCAGTGGACATTCGCGCGCCAGAGATGATCGCCATCAGTTTATCGTGTGTGTGCCATTGTGTTTGTGCTTTAGTGTTTTTGCCGTCACGCTCCTTCGTTCACCTGTACCGTCTAATTCATCAGTGTCCATGTGCAGTGCCAACAGTTTCTTTTGGTATCTTCACGTGTGAACGACTACATGTTCTTTGTTTATGTGTCTACTGTTTTTTGCCCCACAATTTTGTTCTGTCTATTCTGTGTCTCCATTGTTTTTTCAATTGTTAAACTTGTGGCTGAAGAGCAGCGTAATATGCTGCTACCAGCCCACCTTATGTAAAGGTGTTTAAATGAAAATACAAGAAAAAAAAAGTAACGCACGACGTTACAACCACGCTATGCGCACAGCGAGTGATGCAGAGTAGGATATGCCAACCTGCGAAAAGCAGATGAAACTTCAGAATTTTTGCCTAGAGGAACGTAAAGCTGGAGGGCAGTAATTTACTTCATCAGTAGCACAATTTCACGAAATTCATAAGGAAAAAAAGACAGCTCAGCCTTTAAAAAACTTTGGCATACGAAAAGTGGACATCTTGCATCAGATAACAGCGTGATGAAGAATTCTATTCGGAGTTATTGAAATTGGCAGAATATTAATTTGCATTTCCAGGAGATACTGGCAACGTTGAAAGGGTGTTCGATTTCATAAATGCCCAATGGAGAAAGTAACGCAATAAATTGCAAACCGACACAGTCACAAAGATGTTCTTGTTATGTAATTTAAAATTATGCTTTCAAGACTTATGTGAAATGATTTCCAACAAAAATAACGTTCGTGATAAGCTGGGTTCAAAACAGAAATTTCAGTACCGGTGCTTAGCAACACATTATTATTCAAAATGACTCTGAGCACTATGGGACTTAACTTCTAAGGTCATCAGTCCCCTAGAACTTAGAACTACTTAAACCTAACTAACCTAAGGACATCACACACATCCATGCCCGAGGCAGGATTCGAACCTGCGACCGTAGCGGTCGCGCGGTTCCCGACTGTAGCGCCTAGAACCGCTCGGCTACACCGGCCGGCCACATTATTATTATTATTATCTCTTTATATGTCTAATTGAAATTACCAAAGCTATTGAATATCTTCACGTCTAGCGTCCCAGGAGATTGGATAGTTTTTTATTTTGATTAATGAACTTTTAGTATACTTGGACATACGATTTTGTTCGGAAGAGGACTGAGCAGTTAAGAAGACTGACAACTTAGTTGCAATCATAATTTCCAAATCAGAAGAATATTAACTGATAGTTTAAGCACGTTCAAGACTGATCTCGCAAAACACATACTGTAAGGGGTTATTAATAAACGATTCAAAATGCCTAGCAGAATATTTCTACGCAAAATCCAGCTTCTAGAGCATAACGTCTGACTAAGTGTAACGCAGGGTCAGGCTTTTCTGTGCTGTCGGAAGAAAATCGCAACACCGAAAAATAATTAATGTAGACTAATGAAATTTCGTGAATGCATTTGTCAAGGTAATATATTTCAGGATTCAACATTGCAAGATACAGATTAATGTTTGTCCGAGATAAGCTATTACAAATGTGAAACATTAATAACCGGTGTAACCGCCAGAATGTTGAATGGAAACATGAAAATTTACATGCATTATGTTGTACAGGTGCTGGATGTCAGTTTGGGGGTTAGAGTTTCATGCCTGTTGCACTTGGTCAGTCAATACACCGACAGTTAATAGTGTCTGTGGATGACATTTGAGTCGTGCTGTGATGACTCATATGTGCTCGATTGGAGTCAGATCTGGTGAGCGTTCAGGCAAAGACAACATGTCGACACCCTGCAGAGCATGCTGGGGTACAACAACGGTACGTGGACGAGCGTTATTTTGTTTGGAAACACCCCCTGGAATGCTGTTCTGAACAGCATCACAAGAGGTCGAATCACCAGAGTGACGAACAAATTTGCAGTCACAATACACGAGATAACCACGAGAGTGCTCCTGCTGGCATGTTGTTGTTGTTGTTGTTGTTGTTGTTGTGGTCCTCAGTCCTGAGACTGGTTTGATGCAGCTCTTCATGCTACTCTATCCTGAGCAAGCTTCTTCATCTCCCAGTACCTACTGCAACCTACATTCTTCTGAATCTGCTTAGTGTATTCATCTCTTGGTCTCCCTCTACGATTTTTACCCTCCACGCTGCCCTCCAGTGCTAAATTTGTGATCCCTTGATGCCTCAGAACATGTCCTACCAACCGATCCATTCTTCTAGTCAAGTTGTGCCATAAACTCCTCTTCTCCCCAATTCTATTCACTACTTCATCATTAGTTATGTGATCTACCCATCTAATCTTCAGCATTCTTCTGTAGCACCACATATCGAAAGCTTCTATTCTTTTCTTGTCCAAACTATTTATCGTCCATGTTTCACTTCCAGTCAACAAATACTTTCAGAAACGGCTTCCTGTCACTCGATGTTAGCAAATTTCTCTTCTTCAGAAACGCTTCGCTTGCCACTGCCAGTCTACATTTCATATCCTCTCTACTTCGACCACTATCAGTTTTGAAAGTCTCTTCGGGTTTGCTTCCGGATCCTAAAATCAACTTGACTCGATATTTCGGCGATCCAACTGTTCGCCATCTTCAGGATATGCTGCTTCTGCTGATGAGTCCCGCTGAGAACTGACGCAAGATTGCAATTCGACGTCCTATATAGGCCACCGTTCAGTACACGGCGCATGCGCCGCCCATCACGGTTTCTGCCTTACAAAACAGGGAGGTGGCGCCGCCCTTAGTGAAACACTGCTGGCAGCGATATATCGCAATCCATGCCGCACCGAAGAACGTTCAGTTTTGATGCGAGATAATACGGGATTCCACGTTTTGCTAAGAGGAAACCCATTGTCTCTCAGTTATTTTGCTCCCCAAATAGCAAAACTCGTCTACTACTTTACGTGTCTCATTTCCTAATCTAATTTTCACAGCATCACCCGATTTAATTCGACTACATTCCATTATCCTCGTTTTGCTTTTGTTGATGTTCATCTTATATCCTCCTTTCAAGACACTGTCCATTCCGTTCAACTGCTCTTCCAAGTCCTTTGCTGTCTCTGACAGAATTACAATGTCATCGGCGAACCTCAATGTTTTTATTTCTTCTCCATGGATTTTAATACGAATTTTTTCTTTTGTTTCCTTTACTGCTTGCTCAATATACAAATTGAATAACATCGGAGAGAGGCAACAACCCTGTCTCACTCCCTTCCCAACCACTGCTTCCCTTTGATGTCCTGCCACTCTTGTACCTGCCATCTGGTTTTTGTACAAATTGTAAATAGTCTTTCGCTCCCTGTATTTTACGCTTCAGAAGTTGAATGAGAGTATTCCAGTCAACATTGTCAAAAGCTTTCTCTAAGTCTACAAATGCTACAAACGTAGGTTTGCCTTTCCTTAATCTTTCTTCTAAAATAAGTCGTAAGGTCAGTATTGCCTCACGTGTTCCATTATTTCTATGGAATCCAAACTGATCTTCCCCGAGGTCGGCTTCTACAAGTTTTTCCATTCGTCTGTAAAGAATTCGTGTTAGTATTTTGCAGCTTTGACTTATTAAACTGATAGTTCGGTAATTTTCACATCTGTTAACACCTGCTTTCTTTGGGATTGGAATTACTTTATTCTTCTTGAAGTCTGAGGGTATTTCGCCTGTCTCATACACCTTGCTCACCAGATGGTATAACGACGTCCTCTTGAGGAGTTCCCGCCCGGAGATCCGAATGCAGGACTATTTTACCTCCGGAATATTTTACTCAAGAGGACGCCATCATCATTTAATCATACAGTAAAGCTGCATGCCCTCGGGAAAAATTACGGCTGTAGTTTCCCTTTGCTTTCAGCCGTTCGCAGTACCAACTCATCAAGGCCGTTTTGGTTAGTGTTACAAGGCCAGATCAGTCAATCATCCAGACTGTTACCCCTACAACTATTGAAAAGGCTGCTGACCCTCTTCAGGAACCACACGTTTGTCTGGCCTCCCCACCAACGGCATCACTGGCACCCAAACAGAACTGTTTTCTGCAGAAACCCCAACAGACCACTGTCCTTCTCTCCAATGAGCTCTCGCTTGAGTCGCAAGTAGCGGTGGTTTCGCGTCCACGAAACGCACGCTACAGGGTGTGTGGCTCGCAGCTCTTCTTGAAGGAACTGGTCTGCAACAATTCGTTATGTCACTGTGGTGGGAACTGCTGCTTGAACTGCTGCTGCAGATGCGATGTGATGTGCTGTAGCCATACGCCGAACACGATGGTCTCGCCTCTCGTAGTGCCACGTGGCCGTCTGACGCCTGGTCTTGTTGCGACCGTACATTCACGTGACCACCGCTGACAGCAATCACGTGCAGAGGCTACGCTCCTGCCAAGTCTTCCTGAACTATTGCAGAAGGACCGCCCAGTATTTCGTAGTCCTATTACACGACCCCGTTCAAACTCAGTGAGGTACTGATAATGACGTCTTTGTCGCCTTAAAGGCATTCTTGACTAACATCAACTCACAACGAACAATCGCAGAGGTAACTAAGGCTCACGATCACTACAGCATGTACCGGGTGATCAAAAAGTCAGTATAAATTTGAAAACTTAATAAACCACGGAATAATGTAGATAGAGAGGTAAAAATTGACACACATGCTTGCAATGACATGGCGTTTTATGAGAACAAACAAAAAAACAAAGTTCACAAAATGCCTGACAGATGGCGCTGGACAGCAAAACATCAGTGACTGCGCATGACAATCGTGTACAAAAGGAGCAAAAGCAGGGAATCAGATGCGCCAGCAGTCGCAGCATGTTGACGGGTAAAGGTCCGTTGACAAATACAGCTGTGGCGAGAATGATTTCGAAGTTCGAAGCCATGAGTTGTTCAGACGATAGACCACGTATTGGCCGACCGAGCACAAGGCGTAATGCACTGAGACAGTTCAGGAAGAAATGGAGACAGTAGCGGGTTCGTCTATGCACGGGGAAGTCAGCGCTCGTGCAGTCGCACGTCGCACCGGCATTCCATACGCTACTGTTTGGTTGGCAATGGGGTGTACCCTCCGATGCTATCCGTACAAAATCCATCTGCTTCATGAACTGTTACCTGGCGATTTAGTGAAGCGCAGGGCATTTGCGGTGTGGCGGAAGATGACGATTGATTGAGTAACGTGTTGTGGACCGACGAAGCACATTTCACGCCCCGAGGGTCTGTCAACGCCCGCAACTGCAGAATTAGGGCTACCGAAAATCCTAGAACTGTCGTGGAGACTCCATTGCACGACGAGGAAGTTACGGTATGGATTGGATTTATCACATCTACCGTTATCGGGCCTTTTTTCTTCGAGGAAATGCATGATTCTGGTTTTGTAACCGCTACCGTGACGGGTGAGAGGTACGCCGATATGTTACAGAATCGCATCATCCCCAGCCTGGCTAATAAACACCTGCTGGAACGTACGATGTTTATGCAGAATGGCGCTCCACCCCATATTTCTAGACGCGTGAAAGATCTCTTGCGCGCGTCGTTTGGTGATGATCGTGTGCTCAGCCGCCACTTTCGTCATGCTTGGTCTCCCAGGTCCCCAGACCTCAGTCCGTGCGATTCTTGGCTTTGGGGTTACCTGAAGTCGCAAGTGTATCGTCATCGACCTACATCTCTAGGGATACTGAAAGATAACATCCGTCGCCAATGCCTCACCATAACTCCGGACATGCTTTACAGTGCTGTTCACAACATTATTCCTCGACTACAGCTATTGTTGCGAAATGATGGTAGACATATTGAGCATTTCCTGTAAAGAACATCATATTTACTCTACATCTCTAGGGATGCTGAAAAACAACATCCGACGCCAATGCCTCACCATAACTCCGGACATGCTTTACAGTGCTGTTCACAACATTATTCCTCGACTACAGCTATTGTTGCGGAATGATGGTAGACATATTGACCATTACCTGTAAAGAACATCATCTTTGCTTTGTCTTACTTTGTTATGCAAATTATTGCTATTCTGATCAGATGAAGCGCCATGTGTCGGACATTTTTTGAACTTTTTTTTTGTTCTAATAAAACCCCATGTCATTCCAAGCAAGTGTGTCAATTTGTACCTCTCTATCTACATTATTCCGTGTTTTATTCAGTTTTCAAATTTATACTGACTTTTTTATCACCCGGTATTTAAAGCTAACATGATTTGCATCCTCATTGTGGCGCTACTTGCGCCACTCTTATGCGAATGGCGCGAAATCTGAACAGAGATTGTCTTTCAGATGTAGAAACACGCCTACCAACTTTCGTTTGTATCGCTCAACTCCTTGGTGTTGCGATTTCTTTCGGTCTGTGTATTTTCAGATGTGGAGACCCTACCTTTACCTCACGGACATCCTGTGTTCTCATGTCCCTCCTCTCATGCTACAGTATCCTTATATCATTTTTCTGTAGGACTACGTCTGACCACACACGGCACGTTGAAAGATGACTGTTGTTACCCTTTCATGGGTGTTAAGGGCACTTTGCGACCTCTCATGCGTGCAGTTTGTAATGAGCTGCCTGTAGGTCTCGTTTCACGCTGCTGCAGATATGCTGAGCCCCTGCAGATCGAGTGAATGATCTTTGTTTGGTTGTTTCAGTTACTCAAAGTTTGTTCTTTACCTCATTCTCTTTGTATGTGTTGGTGTTTAAATGAATGTGAGAGTGACAAGGTTTAGAAGTTGGCACCACATGTCAGAGACAGTACAGTAGTAACTTTGCACTGCCTGTCGAACTGGGCTGTGTCAGGCAGCAGGGTTGATACTTTTTTACCAAACATAACATACACCAGTATACAGCTGCTATGGAGGAAGACTTGCCACTAGACAGAACAACATTTCAGTCGTCCACAAATGGTGTAGGTATTCACACATAGAACTTGCACAGCAACTCACCACCTACGAGAGCATTTCTGACTAGCTTCCAAACAGTATACCAAATCCATCAAGGAACACAACCCAGCTTGTGTGCATGTTCGCTAACAAATCATCAGACAAACATGTCCACTAGTTTGGACCTCGATATGAAGGGCTGATTTCAATAGTGGTACAGGTCCATTACCTCCATTTTTCTGCCTATAATGCTTCTGAAATTAATGATCCAAACAAACAGAAAGAAAATTTCATCTCTAGCAAGAAGCTATAGGTTTGAATATTTCTGGTATCTCAACTGCAGATTTTTCAGCGCTCATTTAACTTTAGGACTCTGTATCTCAAAAAAACAAAAAAACAAAAATGGACTTGTACCACTATTGAAATAAGCCCTTCATATAAGTGCATCCTGAAATTTCATTTCAAATTACCAACATTGTAAAACTTACCAGCCATCGACAAAATGGTCCCCAACAGCAGAGAATCTGCTGTTCCAGCTCTCTGAACTGCTCCACAGCCACCATGATGTGTGATTCTGGAGCCAGCGCTTGGTGGATCTTTGTAGCAGAGAGAGCTGCAGTTCCTGTTTCTGGAGGTCTCACCCACGCTGGGTTACAGGACTCTATGTAGCCGCGAACATTTGCCACGCTGTAATACTTGAGTCTGGTGGTCACCGACCTGCACACATTCACCTCCTTCCTGATATATTCGTCTAAAAGTTTCTGCCACTCGCTCCAGCCACTTGTCAAACACACAGTCTCGTAGTTCATCCACTGCCTGAGATTCTTGCACAAACTCTCAGAGATGGATTCGCATAGGAGGCGACCCGCGCCCAGCAACTCTTTCAGCTCTCCATAAATGTCGCCCAGAATCTCCTCCCAATCCCTCTGCTTGCACAGCAGGTGGAAATGATTCACAAAGCTGGGGTCCTGACGCACTGCCTTCTGCACCTGTGGGTTGTCCCAGTTGAGCTTGTACAGGTCACCACCAGCGTGCAGCAGCTCTAGTCCTGAGACACTGTCCACACACTCACTTACAAATATGTTATCCTTACTGTCATCCAGAAAGGCATTCGTCAGCAACACAAATGTGACTCTGTCCCTATTCAGGGACCCTGTAACTTTTGCATAGGAGTCACAGTACTTCCTGATTCCAAAGTTGCGTTTGGGGTCTTCAGACAACCACTCTTTACTGTCAATGTGCATGTTATTGGAGGTCTTGTGCTTGAGCTGCACCAGCAAGGTGTGAGCCTTGGTGTCTTCCTTGGGTCGCCACCCCAGCACCAAGTCGTCGAACCTGCCTGCATCGCCATTGTTGGCCGACAACTGAAAGAGCAGCCTGCGCTTCAAGCAGCGGAGGAAGACCAAGGCTAGCACGCGCTCCTCGTACCTATCACCTTCTCCTGTAGCGTGTGGTCTCTTATTGTATTTCAGGGCGACAGACCTGCAACAAGAATGGTGATAACAATGATGGCTCAAATGGCTCTGAGCACTGTGGGACTCAACTGCTGAGGTCATTAGTTCCCTAGAACGTAGAACTAGTTAAACCTAACTAACCTAAGGACATCACACACATCCATGCCCGAGGCAGGATTCGAACCTGCGACCGTAGTGGTCACGCGGTTCCAGACTGCAGCGCCTAGAACTGCACGGCCACTTCGGCCGGCGATAACAATGATGATGATGATTATTATTATTATGATCATAATTTTAGTCTGCTCAATGGCAAGAGTACAAGCGGCTTTGCTAAATATGAAAGTATCTATTTAGTACGAAAGTAAGTCAAAAGTATCCTCACAGCAGCCCGCCCGGTTGGCCGTGCAGTCTAACGCACGGCTTTCCGGGCGGGAAAGAGCGCCTGGTCCCCGGTGAACCGGCCAGTCGGTCGATGGTTTTTAGGCGATTTTCCATCTGCCTTTGCGAATGCGGGCTGGTTCCCCTTATTCTGCCTCAGTTACACTATGTCAGCGATTGCTGCGCAAACAAGTTCTCCACGTACGCGTTGTTGTTGTTGTGGTCTTCAGTCCTGAGGCTGGTTTGAGGCAGCTCTCCATGCTACTCTATCCTGTGCAAGCTCCTTCATCTCCCAGTACGTACTGCAGCCTACATCCTTCTGAATCTGCTTAGTGTATTCATCTCTTGGTCTCCCCCTACGATTTTTACCCTCCACGCTGCCCTCCAATACTAAATTGGTGATCCCTTGATGCCTCAGAACATGTCCTACTAACCGATCCCTTCTTCTGGTCAAGTTGTGCCACAAACTTCTCTTCTCCCCAATCCTATTCAATACTTCCTCATTAGTTATGTGATCTACCCATCTAATCTTCAGCATCCTTCTGTAGCACCACATTTCGAAAGCTTCTATTCTCTTCTTGTCCAAACTATTTACCGTCCATGTTTCACTTCCATACATGGCTACACTCCATACAAATACTTTCAGAAATGACTTCCTGACACTTAAATCTATACTCGATGTTAACAAATTCCTCTTCTTCAGAAACGCTTTCCTTGCCATTGCCAGTCTACATTTTATATCCTCTCTACTTCGACCATCATCAGTTATTTTGCTCCCCAAATAGCAAAACTCCTTTACTACTTTAAGTGTCTCATTTCCTAATCTAATACCCTCAACATCACCCGACTTCTACATTCCATTATCCTCGTTATGCTTTTGTTGATGTTCATCTTATATCCTCCCTTCAAGATACCATCCATTCCGTTCAACTGCTCTTCCAAGTCCCTTGCTGTCTCTGACAGAATTACAATGTCATCGGCAAACCTCAAAGTTTTTATTTCTTCTCCATGGATTTTAATACCTACTCCGAATTTTTCTTTTGTTTCCTTTACTGCTTGCTCAATATACAGATTGAATAACATCGGGGAGAGGCTACAACCCTGTCTTACTCCCTTCCCAACCACTGCTTCCCTTTCATGTCCCTCGACTCTTATAACTGCCATCTGGTTTCTGTACAAATTGTAAATAGCCTTTCGCTCCCTGTATTTTACCCCTGCCACCTTTAGAATTTGAAAGAGAGTATTCCAGTCAACATTGTCAAAAGCTTTCTCTAAGTCTACAAATGCTAGAAACGTAGGTTTGCCTTTCCTTAATCTTTCTTCTAAGATAAGTACGCGTACACCACCATTACTCTACCACGCAAACATAGGGGTTACACTCGTCTGGTGTGAGACGTTCCCTGGGGGGTCCACCGGGGGCCGAAGCGCACAATAACCCTGGGTTCGGTGTGGGGTGGCGGAGGGGTGAAGTGGACTGCGGTAGTCGTCGTGGGGTTGTGGACCACTGCGGCTGCGGCGGGGACGGAGCCTCTCCGTCGTTTCTAGGTCCCTGGTTAACATACAATACAATACAATCTTCACATCAGCTTTATAATTTATTACAACGATAAAAACTCTTCAATGGCACCATTTCTCTACATAGGCACCCTGCCTTTTAAATTCATACGTTCCGTCATTGTCCAGGTTTTCCAGCAACATCAGAAACAACTTTTCAGTGTAGCAGCAAACGACATATACACCACTCGCTTCCTTCACCTCTTCCTTCACTGAAAGTGAACCGACGGCTTCTTAAAACAGGACTGCTACCTAGGTTGCAACCAGCTGGCCAGTAATACGAGGGCCGTTCAGAAAGTAACCTCCGGTTGATTTAAAAAAAATACACCAAGTTAAATAAAAATATTTTAATATATACATCTTACAACTACATCTTTGCACTATTTTTCTACATAGTCTCCATAGCGATTGAGGCACTTATCGTATCTCTTCACAAGCTTTGAAATTCCTTCTGCATAAAAATCACCCGCTTGTGCCTGGAGCCAGCCTGTGACCGCATCTTTGAGCTCTTCGTCGTCATCAAACCGCTGTGACCCGAGCCATTTCTTCAAGTGCGTGAAGAGGTGATAATCACTTGGCGCCAGGTCTGGGCTGTAAGGTGGATGGTTGATAACGTCCCACTTGAAGGACTCAAGAAGGGCCGTTGTTCTGCGAGCAGAGTGAGGACGGGCGTTATCGTGCAAAAAAAACGATACCGGAAGTCAGCATACCACGGCGTTTGTTCTGTATAGCCCGTCGTAACTTTTTTATTGTTTCACAGTACACGTCTTGATTAATGGTCGTACCACGTTCCATGAATTCAACCAACAACACCCCTTTGGCATCCCAAAACACCGTTGCCATCAGTTTTCTGGCAGAAAAATCTTGCGAGGCTTTTCTTGGTTTGGTAGGCGAATTTGAACGTGCCCACATCTTTGATTGTTCTTTTGTCTCAGGGTTCACGTACTTAATCCAGGTTTCGTCACCGGTCACGATTCTGTTTAACAATGGTTCTCCTTCGTCCTCATAACGTGACAGAAAGTCTAATGCAGAGGCCATTCTTTGAGTTTTGTGGTGGTCGGTAAGAATTTTGGGCACCCATCGTGCACAGAACTTACGGTAACCCAATCTTGCTGTCACTATCTCGTACAAGAGAGTCTTAGAAATCTGTGGAAAACCAGTAGACAACTCCGACATTGAGAAACGTCGATTTTCACGAACTTTTGCATCAACTGTCTGAACGAGTTCGTCAGTCACCAATGATGGTCTACCACTCCTCTCTTCATCATGAACGTTTTCTCGTCCACTTTTAAATAAACGTACCCATTCACGGACAACTCCTCCACTCATAACTCTTGGTCCGTACACGGCACAAAGCTCACGATGAATAGCTGCTGCAGAATATCCTTTGGCTGTAAAAAACCTTATGACAGCACGCACTTCACATTTGGCGGGGTTTTCTATTGCAGCACACATTTCAAACTGCCACAAAAACTAAACTAGCGCAGGTACGACGTTCATTCGACCACGGCTTGATGCCGACTGACCTGTTGAGTGCGTGAACGCACAGATGGCGTCGCTACTCCCCCCACAACCCGCACTGTGACCGATCGGAGGTTACTTTCTGAACCGCCCTCGTAATTTAAAATTAAAATACTCCTGTAGTGTGCACCTCATTATAGTCGTGTAAGGCGGAGGTGTAACTACACTGTGCAACAAATTAAAGGACGTATAAATTTGACATTTGACTCAAGGGCACCTACGCCCTTCCTGTGTATCAGTGCAGAGGCGGTGCGCCCTGCGACGTGAGACTCGGGTTTGTCGAGGCTTCAGACAGCACGGCTTCGACACATGCGGCCAGAGTTCAGAAGTCCATGCTAGGCGTCAAGTGGATTAATGCTGCCACACTGGCTTCAAATTTTACCACGGTTCTGCCCAATGTCACTGTGGATGTGTCAATCGATAGGAAGGCTGTCGCACCCCATCTTATCCACAGTTCACCCTTTCCTTCGACACCTCTGAAGTGGGGATGAGCACCAAAGTCGAAATCACATGGGGTTTTCTTATGGGAGGCCAAAGAAAACATTTCTGACACACCAGCCCTCAGAATCAAAACTAAAAGGCCTCAGTGGATGGCATAAAGAGTTTCAATGAAACCATACCTTTCCTTGGCGTGTTGATTCTCACACGTTCCGCTGACAGAAACACCATATTTTGCAGTGCGATGACCAACAAGACGGCGTCCTCGACAACGTTTCACTCTCCCCCCCCTCCGCACAATTCACCCTTCTCTAAGGACTTTGTAGTCCTGTAGCCCCACTGATGGCGGTCGCACCCCTTTGGAATGCAATGCGACCACAACTACTCTCGAGTATAGTGTGGAACCACTAGGGACTGTTGAAAACCAATGGAAGAAATTTGAACGTGATCCGAAGTAGCAAAGTGTGCTTATGGTTTTGCAGATCTCCTAATTTGCATTTTCCTCTGGTGTGCTGGTGTGCTGCAAAATACCTACGCGAATTCTTTGCAGACGAATGGAAAAACTGGTAGAAGCCGACCTCGAGGAAGATCAGTTTGGAATCCGTAGAAATGTTGGAACACGTGAGGCAATACTGACCTTACGACTTATCTTAGAAGAAAGATTATGGAAAGGCAAACCTACGTTTCTAGCATTTGTAGACTTAGAGAAAGCTTTTGACAATGTTCTGGAATACTCTCTTTCAACTTCTGAAGGTGGCAGGGGTAAAATACAGGGAGCGAAAGGCTGTTTACAATTTGTACAGAAACCAGATGGCAGTTATAAAAGTGGAAGGGCATTAAAGGGAAGCAGTGGTTGGGAAGGGAGTGAGACAGGGTTGTAGCCTCTCCAAGATGTTATTCAATCTGTATATTGAGCAAGCACTAAAGGAAACAAAAGAAAAATTCGGAGTAGGAATTAAGAGCCATGGAGAAGAAATAAAAACTGAGGTTTGCCGATGACATTGTAATTCTGTCAGAGGCAGCAAAGGACTTGGAAGAGCAGTTGAACGGAATGGACAGTGTCTTGAAAGGAGGATATAAGATGAACATCAACAAAAGCAAAACGAGAATAATGGAATGTAGTCGAATTAAGTAGGGTGATGCTGAGGGAATTAGATTAGGAAATGAGACACTTACAGTAGTAAAGGATTTTTGCTATTTGGGGAGCAAAATACCTGATGATGGTCGAAGTAGAGAGGATATAAAATGTAGACTGGCATGGCAAGGAAAGCGTTTCTGAAGAAGAGAAATTTGTTAACATGGAGTATAGGTTTAAGTGTCAGGAAGTCGTTTCTGAAAGTATTTGTATGGAGTGTAGCCATGTATGGAAGTGAAACATGGACGATAAATAGTTTGGACAAGAAGAGAATAGAAGCTTTCGAAATGTGGTGCTACAGAAGAATGCTGAAGATTAGATGGGTAGATCACATAACTAATGAGGAAGTATTGAATAGAACTGAGGAGTTTGTGGCACAACGTGACAAGAAGAAGGGACCGGTTGGTAGGACATGTTCTGAGGCATCAAGGGATCACAAATTTAGCATTGGAGGGCAGCGTGGAAGGTAAAAATCGTAGAGGGAGAACAAGAGATGAATACACTAAGCAAATTCAGAAGGATGTAGGTTGCAGTAAGTACTGGGAGATGAAGAAGCTTGCACAGGATAGAGTAGCATCAAGAGCTGCATCAAACCAGTCTCAGGATTGAAGACCACAACAACAACAACTGGTGTGATCAAAAGGGTAAGCGTCGGGGGGGGGGGGGGGGGAGCAGGTGTACGACAATGACCAATGACATCAGTAGAATTTCAATGGGTTCCTCTAATGTACTTGTACAGAGAGAATTCGTGATGGACCCCCTGAGACCCCTCCAATTCCACATGCCCGCTAGCAGGGTAAGAGCAGCAGCTTAACCGATAGTGAGGGTAACGACGCAGAGCGTCATACTTTTGCTCAATTACAGAGGCAGGTTGGTGGTAGCTTCGAGCGAAATTTCAAACTTTTACGTCACAATGGAAGACACGTACATGGTTTACAAAAACTGACCCTTTAATTATGTTGTGTAGGGTATTTTCTATGGATTTATTTGGCTGAATTAAATGGTGGACAGCTGCCACGAATTAAGTCAAGATTCACCTTTCAAACTTCACCCCTTCAAATTCCAACTTGCACCGAGTTAAACGCATCGCACTTCGGTTGGAAAATTTGCACTACTTTTAAAGGAATGCTTAACGCAATTTTATCTGTTTTCTATAAGTTCTATACTACAGAAGGAAAATTTCTTCAGTATGTCATTCCATCCCAACCAAGATCCACAAGATGCCAGTCACTGCTTTCCTAACATCGAGGTCGGTCTAAGAACATACTTGTCACTTACGAACGCAAATAGCAGTCGATAAATGTAATTGTAATACTGAAGTTGCTCAAAACACTGTTCCAAACTTTCTTGTTGGAAAACAAGCATCGGAGTTTTGGCTTCTTCAACAATAAATAATGAAAATGACATTTTATAATAACAAAGTGATGAAGGTACAAGGGACATTCTGAAAGAAATTTGCTTCATTGTCTTTTCTCAAGGAAACCTTACCGCAAGGAACAAATACACTATGTAATCCAAAGTATCCGGACACCTGTCTGAAAATGACTTATAAGTTCGTGGAGCCCTCCATTGGTAATGCTGGAATCCAATATGGTTGTGGCCCACTCTTAGCCTTGATGACAGCTTCCACTCTCGCAGGCATACGTTCAATCAGGTGCTGGCAGGTTTATTGGAGAATGGCAGCCCATTCTTCACCGAGTGCTGCACTAAGGAGAGGTATCGATGTCGGTCGGTGAGGCCTGGCACGAAGTCGGCGTTCCAAATCAACCCAACGGCGTTCTATAGGATTCAGGTCAGGACTCTGTGCTGGCCAGTCCATTACAGGGATGTTATTGTCGTGTAACCACTCCGACACAGGCCGTACATTATGAACTGACGCTCGATCTTGTTGAAAGATGCAATCGCCATCCCCGAATTGGTCTTGAACAGTGGGAAGCAAGAAGGTGCTTAAAACATCAAGGTAGGCCTGAGCTATGATAGTCTCAAGCAAAACAACAAGGTGTGCAAGCCCCCTCCATGAAAAACGCGACCGCACCTTAACATCACCGCCTCCGAATTTTACTGCTGGCACTGCAGACGCTGGCAGATGACGTGCACCAGGCATTCGCCATACCCACACCCTACCATCGGATCGCCACATTGTGTAGCGTGATTCGTCACTCCACACAACGTTTTCCCACTGTTCAATCGTCCAATTGTTACGCTCCTTACACCAAAGGAGGCGTCCTTTGGCAGTTACAGGCGTGATGTGTGGCTTATGAGCAGCCGCTCGACCATGAAATACAAGTTTTCTCATCTCCCGCCTAACTGTCATAGTACTTACAGTGGATCCTGATGCAGTTCTGAATTGCTTCACGTGTCCCTTCACGTTTCCACTTCAGTATCACGTCGGAAACAGTGGACCTAGGGATGTTTAGGAATGTGGAAATCTCGCATACAGACGTATGACACAAGTGACACCCAATCACCTGACCACATTCGAAGTCCGTGAGTTGTGCGGAGTGCCTCATTCTCCTCTCTCGCGATGTCTAATGATTACCGAGATCGCTGGTATGGAGTGCCTGGCAGTAGATGGCAGCACAATGCACATAATATGAAAAACGTATTATTTGGGGGTGTCCGGACACTTTTGATCACATAATGAACTATACACCTTGCACTATTTTTCGACATAGTCGCCAGCAACACTGAGATATTTGTCGTAGCATGCAATCAGTTTGAAAACGCCACTGTGGTAAAACTCGGTGCCCTGTGATGCAAGGACTTGCCCACGGCCTGCTCCGCCTCAGTACTGGTTTGCTAGTGACGTGCAGAGAGTTCAGCTTTCAATGCAGTGAACGGGTGAAAATCCGATGTTGCACGCGACATCTATGACCAACAATTTGACGCAACGTGACCTCTTTCCGATAACCGGTCTGTAGGCACTCATGGATGACGTACACACTAGTCCCACATGTCCGTTCATAGTGTATAACGGCACGCATCTCCATTAGCCTTGTCAGTACATATCGATCTGCCGTCGTGACCACCATGATGTGCAGTTGAGCAGCCTCGGTCAACCCGGTCAGCTGCTGCTCTTTCTTCGTGGGCGCTCTGCGCATGCGCCATTCCTCTGCACTGATGCCCCTTCTGTCTGACCAGCAGTGTGTGTGGATTCATATGCCGTTCGTTTGCGTCACCTGTATATCATCTTCTCTTCCAAAAACAATGGCGAAACTTACCTTTAGAACATCCTTCGTATTATAAGTAACTTCATTGCTAAGAAGTGTAGGCACAAACCAATTGGTCAGTAAGTTTGAAACACATTTTAATGCTGATTATTTGCGAAAGTATTAAATTTGAATTCGGTACATGTAAAATTTGATTGGTGGCCACATTCCCGTGGTTATCTGTATTTTACTAACAAACCTGTGTGCTTCTAGCTGCAAAATGTAATTTTTTAAAATTGAAACACTGACTTTCTTCGTGGACATAAATCGCAACTTTTCATCAAAAAAATTAAGTAGATGTTTATTAGAATGTTCATAAATCATGTCAAACATATTAATGATTTCATTTGTTTTAAATTTTCGTGTCATCAGTTTAGCAAATTGTAAATGCATGATCAAATAATTTATATACAAGTAAGTAACAAACCTTAAATGCTGCGTTATAGGCTGTTAATTCAAAAATTATTCTAAAGTGCTATTTTTGCTGGTCAATCATCGCAGAATTTCCCAACGTGGGACCAGCGCCATATGGCCATCCTATGAACCTACAGATCCTAAAAATAGCTTTATTTTAATCCACCTTTAAATGGCCCAAACCAATGAAATAAAACTGCCCAAGTACTAGTAGGACTCGCATATTAAGGGTTCCTTACAAACTTAGTTATATACAACTATGTGGTTCATACATGCTGGGAATTGAGAATATCAACAATTTTTGCCTGTTATCGGTATGGATATTGGCAATATATTCCTCCTGGGAAATCAGAGACTGTATCAAAATCTCTGAGGTAGTTCTTCAGACTAGCCCAAGCACACAAAACGAAACGAACAGGGGACTTCAGTTTATATACTTAGAAAGTCAAGATTTAATAAAACATTTTTATTTATTTACTAAAATGCGAGTACAGCTTACAATTTATGTTTGCATGTAATAATTTTCTCCTATTATGCTTTTGACAGATGATGAATGCAATAGCAAAACACATTTTTATGTGATATAATTACCATTTAGCAAGTTTCAGAGTTTTTACTTTGCTTATACTATGTAACCCTGTTTCTTGCCGAATATAATGATCCTGCATCAAAGGGAAGTAGAGCTTAACCTATAGGTTTTGATGAATCAGTTTGCGAGTATCAAAATGTATGACATAATTGACCGTATCTTTTGTTCGCATTGACTTAGAATCTTAAATTTTTTACAGCGTCAAGGGACCATAGGTTTTATTATGTGACATAATTCTGAACTTGATACACCAAGCAGTTCGAGAGAAAAAGATATCATAAAAAACAGACACACACGCAGACAGACGGCTAAAATAAGACAAAAATATTTTTTCGTGTGATATAATTGCAGATTGACAATTTTCGGATTGTTGCCTTTACATATGCCCTAAAACCTTGCTTCTTGCGAAATTTCATCATTCTAGGTGATCGTAAAGTACCCCATAGATTTTGATGAGTGAGTTTGCGGGTGTCCAAATATGTTACGCAAACGGTCGCATCTTTTGATTGCATTGACTTAGAAGCTTACAATTTTTACGCAGCAAAGAGATCATTGACTTTAGTAAGTGACATAAATTTGAACTTGATGCGTCTCGCCGTTCCTGAGAAAAAGGGTTTTCAGTAGACGTGCAGACAGACAGATAGAGAGACAGACTCTCTGTTTGCAGTTATTGTGATCGTTTCTCAGTTTTGGTTACTGATAATAACTTGATACCAGTGCCTATGAGTTTAATTTGTATACCACAGCACTGAAGATGATCATTATGTGATTGAAAATCGATTTTGCTATCAATAAACCATCAATATTACGGCTAACGGTGACCTTCCTTTTAACTTAAGATAGAGGGGTAATAAAGCGATCCCCTGGTTTCCTGGCTTCAACTCGTTGCAGAATATATCAGTGTAATGAGACTGTTTACTGTTGACCAATTTTTCGGGTAATAGACCAGAAGTGGCCGTTGTGCATCCCAAAATTGTTCCTGCAGAACGCTGACTCTAGAATTTCTTTTTGCTACAGATCCGAGGAGTTTCCTGTCCATTTCAGTTTTATTGGCATGGAGGTCCAATAGCTGGAGACAGATACTCAGACGACACTGAATATGTTCTTCATTGAGTTGTTTTGGGACAAATGTTGCACATATTTAACGAAAATTGTGCCAACTACAGATAGTGTCATCTGCAGAACCGTGACTATTGCTCGTTTGGTTTAGCGCTTCATTAACAATCACCCGTCTGGTATTCAAACTAATGCTATCTCATGGACTTGCTGCATGTTGAAAATCTGTAACGGATGTAACGGGAAGTCTTGCTGTTTCCTATTCCTTCATAGTTGTGTTGTGCTGAAGGTCTTCTATGGATTTCGTCTCCTGGTACATCTTCAGACCACGAAAACCGATAACAGAATGCTTTTCTTCATTGGTGCAAACAGAGAGTGTCTGAAGGATGTACACTTGGAAGGAGTGCGGAGCTAACAGAAGTGACAACGCCAAAACGTGCCAGAGGTGAAGAGAATTGTGCCATCTAGCAGCAGGCGAGTGCACTAAGCCACACGGCTGATCTAAAGACGATGATGTCGAAAGGGCAAATAGTTACTGAGTGAGCCTCGTAAAGCCATGGATTGTTGACAGAAAGAAGCCCAGGGGTCTAATTGGCAAGGATTGTCTTCAGCACACACCTTTTATCCGTGTGTTTTGTCTCATAAGCGTACATGTTGGGCGTTGGTGACTGTAATTGGTGTGTACAGTATGTCAAAGAAGTCCCCATGCACCCAGCTGAAGACAGTCCGTTGTGTAATGTTGTATTTCCATGCAGAAAAGTATGTATCACGTGATCTGTATGTGCGGCATCGCGTCTTACACTGTGCGTCTCGATGTCGTACCTGACACACAGCCTCTTAGGAATTAATGCTACGACTAGCAGCCTCAACGTTTTTGCACGATTTCTCGTTAGCCTTGTACCAGCATTGATCCACGAGGGACGTTGTTACCGCGCATAGTGATTTGCCTGGCGTGGTAAGCTGCGGAATTCGTGGTCGCCATTTCAGTGGAGCAGGAGACGTTGCTGAAACACTTCCAGTTCAGTTGCCTCGAAATTGTCCTTCAAGGAATACCTGTACCTGATTAACAAAGAGTTCTGGGTATCCTGCTCTGGCCCATATATATATTTCGTATGGCTAATAGAATACAGCAGTAAGTAAGTAATAACACAAACAACGTATAAAAACAATGAATGGTCAATATGTTACAGGCAACAAACAATTATTAGATCTAAAAAAGGAAGTAAAACACAAAATACACTCCTGGAAATGGAAAAAAGAACACATTGACACCGGTGTGTCAGACCCACCATACTTGCTCCGGACACTGCGAGAGGGCTGTACAAGCAATGATCACACGCACGGCACAGCGGACACACCAGGAACCGCGGTGTTGGCCGTCGAATGGCGCCAGCTGCGCAGCATTTGTGCACCGCTGCCGTCAGTGTCAGCCAGTTTGCCGTGGCATACGGAGCTCTATCGCAGTCTTTAACATTGGTAGCATGCCGCGACGGCGTGGACGTGAACCGTATGTGCAGTTGACGGACTTTGAGCGAGGGCGTAAAGTGGGCATGCGGGAGGCCGGGTGGACGTACCGCCGAATTGCTCAACACGTGGGGCGTGAGGTCTCCACAGTACATCGATGTTGTCGCCAGTGGTCGGCGGAAGGTGCACGTGCCCGTCGACCTGGGACCGGACCGCAGCGACGCACGGATGCACGCCAAGACCGTAGGATCCTACGCAGTGCCTTAGGGGACCGCACCGCCACTTCCCAGCAAATTAGGGACACTGTTGCTCCTGGGGTATCGGCGAGGACCATTCGCAACCGTCTCCATGAAGCTGGGCTTCGGTCCCGCACACCGATAGGCCGTCTTCCGCTCACGCCCCAACATCGTGCAGCCCGCCTCCAGTGGTGTCGCGACAGGCGTGAATGGAGGGACGAATGGAGACGTGTCGTCTTCATGCCAATGATGGTCGTATGCGTGTTTGGCGCCGTGCAGGTGAGCGCCACAATCAGGACTGCATACGACCGAGGCACACAGGGCCAACACCCGGCATCATGGTGTGGGGAGCGATCTCCTACACTGGCCGTACACCACTGGTGATCGTCGAGGGGACACTGAATACTGCACGGTACATCCAAACCGTCATCGGACCCAATGTTCTACCATTCCTAGACCGGCAAGGGAACTTGCTGTTCCAACAGGACAATGCACGTCCGCATGTATCCCGTGCCACCCAACGTGCTCTAGAAGGTGTAAGTCAACTACCCTGGCCAGCAAGATCTCCGGATCTGTCCCCCATTGAGCATGTTTGGGACTGGATGAAGCGTCGTCTCACGCGGTCTGCACGTCCAGCACGAACGCTGGTCCAACTGAGGCGCCAGGTGGAAATGGCATGGCAAGCCGTTCCACAGGACTACATCCAGCATCTCTACGATCGTCTCCATGGGAGAATAGCAGCCTGCATTGCTGCGAAAGGTGGATATACACTGTACTAGTGCCGACATTGTGCATGCTCTGTTGCCTGTGTCTATGTGCCTGTGGTTCTGTCAGTGTGATCATGTGATGTATCTGACCCCAGGAATGTGTCAATAAAGTTTCCCCTTCCTGGGACAATGAATTCACGGTGTTCTTATTTCAATTTCCAGGAGTGTACACAAAAATACATAGAAATTATAGTAATAGTATCTAGTAATAGGTTTTTCAGAAGGAAAAGAGTAGACCAGACTCATGGTTGTATGTCCAAGTCCCTCAGCCAGCCAGAAGCATCTCCCTCCAGGAGGTGCAGCTCCTGCATTGTGCCAGGGAATTTCCTCGTAGGGCAGTCCATTGCGATATGATGTAGAGTTTGTGGATTCCCACAGTCGCAGTTGGGTGAGTCAGTCTGTCCCCATTTGTGCTTCCAGTAATTACAGCACAAAAAAAAAAAATTTACCAGAGACATCTTCTAAGAAGTTTATCTATGCAGACGATATTGCTCTCACATATCAACATCAAGACTTCCACAGTTCCGAAAGAATCATTGAGGAAGACCTTATCAAAATGGATGAATATTTCGAAACATGGAGGCTCAGACCTAATTACTCTGACCCATTATGTTCCACAAATCCTTCTTTTTCGAGGTGAAGAATCGACACATGTTTGCACGATGTCTGTGTAAGATTTTCCATGCACATGCCCTTCGAAAAACACGCGTCCAGCAGTGCGGTCGTGACATTGTGTATCATGACACGAGTCACGTTTCCTATGGGGACCATAGAACCACATTCTTCCTGTGTGAACAGTAATATGCACTGACAGAAAAAAAATCGCAGCACAAAAAAAAAAAAAAAAAAAAAATACGTGGAGCAATGAAATTTCGGGAATACATTTGTCTAGGTAAAATATTTAAGTGATTAAAATTGCAGGATCATAGGTCAATGTACTTGCGAGATAAGCCAATGCAAATGTGAAATGCTGGTACATTAATAACCGGTGTAACTGCCAGAATGTTGAATGGGAGCACGCAAATGTGCATACATTGTGTTGTACAGGTGGCAGATGCCATTTTGTGCCATGGAGTTCCATGCGTGTTGCACTTGGTCGGTCAATACAGGGATGGTCAATGTAATTTTTGGATGACGTTGGAGTTGCCATCCGATAGCGTCCCACATGCGGTCCATTGGAGACAGACCTGGTAATCGAGCAGACCAAGGCATCATGTCGACACACTTCGAAGCACGTTCGGTTACAACAACGGCAGGTGGGCGAGCGTTACCGTGTTGGAAAACACCTCCTGGAATACTGTTTATGACTGGCAGCACAACAGGTCGATTCACTAGACTGCTGTCATAGGGAATCACACCCCAGACCATAACTCCAGGTGTAGGTCCAGTGCATCTAGCACGTAGGCAGGTTGGTTGCAGGTCCTCGGCTCGCCTCTTTCTTACCACCACATGGTCATCATTTGCACTGAGACAGCACCGGCTTTCAGCAGAAAACACAACAGACCTCTGTCCTGCTCTCCACTGAGCTCTCACTTGATACAAGTCGCAAATAGCGATGGTTTTGGGTTAGTGGAATGCATGTTACAGGGTGTCTGGCTCAGAACTGTTCTTGAAGCGCTCCAGATGCAGTATGAGCGCGGGAACCATGCACCGAACATGTTGGTCTCCCAACTCGGCAGTGCCATGTGGCCATTCAGAGCCTGGTCTTCTTGCGGCCGTACACTCTCTTGACCACCACTGCCAGCAATCATGCACAGTGACTAAGATCCTGTCAAGTCTTTCTGCAATATCGCAGAAGGAACATCCAGCTTCTCATAGTCCTGTTAGGCAACCTGGCTCAAACTCAGTGAGGTTTAAAGGCATTCTTGACTAACATCAACTCACCACGACCAGTCACTAAAGTATCTAACGCTCACGTCCGTTGCAGTGCGTATCTAGAGCATGCCTGATCTGAATTCTCGTAGCAGCGTTACTAGCGGCATTTTGATGCGACTGGTGTGAATCTGAATAGACTTCATCTGTCAAGTGCAGAAACACCCCTACCAACTTCAGTTTATGTTGGGACTTTTTCCTATCAGTTTACAAGGTGTCTGAGAAAAGTAGTTAGACTGACAACACTGGAAGCGATCTGGCAACGCTGCGTTGCTCAAGTTGTGTTGAGCGGTGTGTTCATCCCTTCCAGAAGCTCAGTCCGAGTTTCAGCTTCGTATATCCAGCACATAATTTTGATAGCACCGTCAGTGAATCTGTGTTTCTGTTCTGTGTTAGAAAATGGATCAATGGAATTTAGGGCAGCGCTATGTCATGGAGTTTTGTGTTAAACTTGGGGATGCGTGAGTGTGACCTTTGAAAAGCTAAAGCAGGCCTACGGGGAACAAATAATTATTGCAAAGCTGAGGACATATTGAAGACGAACTTCGCTCAGGGAGACCTTCAACTTCAAAAACTGTCGACATTTAACAGTAATGATGAGGGGTGAGCTGTTCAACTTAAACACTTTCACGGTACATCGAATTTTGGGCGAATTTTTGCACAGACCAAAGGTTTGTGCCAAAATGCTGCCAAAAACCCCCAAACTGAGCAGGACAATCGAAGAGATGCGTGCGCTGATCTTCTTAAGAGGACTGGCGATGACCACGAACGGTTCAGTCCTATGATCACAGGTGGATCAATTCTGGATTTTTTATTATGATCTTGAGACAAAGCGGCAAAGTGAGGAGTGGCACACTGAAACATCTCCTGGGTCACGGGGGTACTGTGCATAAAGAGATTGTTCCTCCAGGACAAATTATCAACGAACATCTTTGTGAAAGGGTAACGCCCCATGCCACACGGCCACTTTCATCACGGAATTTTTGACCCCATGAGGCTTTCCTGTTGTTGCTCAGCCCCACTATTCTCCTGTATGAATTCTCGTGACTTTCTCCTTTTCCTGAAATTGAAAAATATCTTGAGAGGATGTCATTTTGGGACTGTGGAGGATATTGAAAAGAATGTGACCAACATTTTAAAGGCCCTACCAGTTGAAACATTTCAGGCTTATACCAAGACTGGGAGCAATGCCTTAGCCAATTGGTAACTGTCAAAGAAACTACTTTGGAAGGGACAGTACCGTTGTCTGAAAAGGTGAAAATTTGGTAGGTGAAAAATCAGTCTCATTACTTCTCACACACACCTGGTATGGGACCTTGATCAGAAAATAACACTCTTGAACGTGGCGCATTTACTTATGTCCAATGCATGGCCAGTCGTTGACACTATCTGAAACAGGATGTTTTATGAGGTAGGCACTTGCCAAAGCAGGAATACAGGTAAAACAGCTATACACTTCTCCAGTTTAAAAAAAGCCAATAGGGGTATGCGAACTTCTCAGACACTCTGCAAAGGGATGCATTTGTAGTTTAAGATAATAAAAGAACAGAAATAGTGAAACCCATAGTCTACTCCACTCTAAGGGAACCACTACAGCTTAATGTCCACCTTCGACATTTGGGTGACCACGAACAGTGGCACTTCCCCCACTCCATGAGTAACTGTCAAGAGGTACTAACTTTCTTGAGAAGGAAAGTGGACGAAAGTCTGGTGATCGGAAAATGTGTGCTGCTACCACTTCCCGCCTTACTGGCCAAATATCTGAGATGGAATTTTTTTCTACCAGTATTTTAATCCGGTGTCTCTGACAATGAGTCACGTGTCGCATCACAGCAATGCAATGCCAACCTTGTCCACAGGGATGGGGATGGGTATGCAATTACTGTTACTAAAATAGACCTTCCTTCTAATATGTTCTTGTAACGTGTCCCAAAGTTGTCGTTAATCATTTGGTGTGATTGCTACAGATCTTTTGCAGATGTTTTAAAGGAATAAATAGAATACTCACCCATCACAAGACTCGTCCACTGCACTTAATATGTCCCCTAGTACAGACATTCTGAAAAATAAAAACGGAGATATGAGCAAATAAATGGCCAGGGACATGTCTCAGCCTTAGTTATTCATTGATAGTGATGCACATGAGTAGGGACAGGATTACTGATGAAGAATTGGTCGATATTCTCCCCATGTACGTATTCATGGGAGATTTGCACAAAGATACAATACTGAGTCGTTCCCACAGCGACGGCGACCACATCACAGTACTTTTGGATCTGTGTAATGGTTGCTGCATTGCTCTGTGTTTTGTGTGCTGTAATTTGGGGATTACATGTGGCCGTTTTTTCCAAGGTGTTTGAAAGTATTTACACAGAAACAATTTAGGTAACAAACTGAACAAATCATAATTACTTTATTACTCTGTAACGAGCAACCGAAGTGTTGTGTACATAGTTCCGCGTAGTCAGCGCGTACACAACTTTCCCACTAGAGCGCGCCCCACTAAGCACAACAGCGCAGGCGCAGCGCTCGTCCGTCTCCGCACTACGAGATGGCGCTGTCATAGAGACGGACCAAATTCTGCTTCCGCCGATCCGCTTATTAATATGTAACGCAGCCATTGAGATTGCTGCTAACGTAGAACCTTTTCTCCTCGCGGATCACACTCGCGCAGTGATACATGAACGCGCGAGGCTTTATAACGAGTGTACAGACCTCCAGTTAGTCAGTCTGCATTTGTCTGCACCAGTCTGTAGCAGTCTGCATTTGTCTACACCAGTCTGCACTAGTCTACAATTGTCTGTACCAGTCTGCACCAGTCTACAATTGTCTGTACCAGTCTATAGTCAAGTTTCAGTCTGCACCTAATAAGATTACCATGTTCCTGTACAGAGCCATGAAGTTAAATGTATAGACACTTTTGTCAAGTATCAGAGATATATGTGAGAATACGATTAACGTACCAATACCAAAGGAACTTCAGATTATCAATTGTATATAGCATCCAGAACCAAGTTAAGTAATTTTTATGCTTGTTGTTATTTTAATAAATTTGTGTGAAAATTAATCAAGTTCTGTTTAAAGTTGGTCACCGCCAATCTGCTACTCTAAGCGTGGAAGTGACATTTCTATCGTCTGATCTAACGGCAGAAGATAAACACGCCACGATAAGACCACGAGACATATTGCTGACACTCACCTACTTCGTTAGAGCGACAAGTCAAATAATCTGATGGTGTGTGTACTGAATGTCTTACAGTACGCACACCACACAAAGACAAAGAGCCTCTTAAGGCAACATATTCAGAAAATATACGTGAACAAATATTTGGTGGAATCAGGTTTATCCTATACTAGCTGTACCGATCCACACTTAGGCATGGCTCAGTCTGCTTCAATGGAAAAAAAAGAAAGGAGAAAGCACACGTTTATAATATATTTGGGAACTGGATGTATGTTCTCATCTCCCCTTGCTCTGTACATCTCTCCCTCCCTTCTTTATCCACCTCCTCCTCCTTCCCCCTCTCTCTTCCCATCACCTCCTACCCATCTCTCTCTCCATCTCCTGCAGCCACCTCTCTCTGTCCATCATCCCGTTTTCTATATCCATTACCTCCCACCCAGCCCCATCCGTCTCCTCTCACCCTCTCTCTGCTCTTGAGCTTTGTTTATTGTTATTGCAAATTCAGGTTTTATAACAGTATTCCAGTCGTAAACGGATAAGCCATAGACACGAATTTACTGTTTGCTAACATCGTTTCATTATTATATATATATATATATATATATATATATATATATATATATATATATATATATATATATATATACACTCCTGGAAATTGAAATAAGAACACCGTGAATTCATTGTCACAGGAAGGGGAAACTTTATTGACACATTCCTGGGATCAGATACATCACATGATCACACTGACAGAACCACAGGCACATAGACACAGGCAATAGAGCATGCACAATGTCGGCACTAGTACAATGTATATCCACCTTTCGCAGCAATGCAGGCTGCTACTCTCCCATGGAGACGATCGTAGAGATGCTGGATGTAGTCCTGTGGAACGGCTTGCCATGCCATTTCCACCTGGCGCCTCAGTTGGACCAGCGTTCGTGCTGGACGTGCAGACCGCGTGAGACGACGCTTCATCCAGTCCCAAACATGCTCAATGGGGGACAGATCCGGAGATCTTGCTGGCCAGGGTAGTTGACTTACACCTTCTAGAGCACGTTGGGTGGCACGGGATACATGCGGACGTGCATTGTCCTGTTGGAACAGCAAGTTCCCTTGCCGGTCTAGGAATGGTAGAACGATGGGTTCGATGACGGTTTGGATGTACCGTGCAGTATTCAGTGTCCCCTCGACGATCACCAGTGGTGTACGGCCAGTGTAGGAGATCGCTCCCCACACCATGATGCCGGGTGTTGGCCCTGTGTGCCTCGGTCGTATGCAGTCCTGATTGTGGCACTCACCTGCACGGCGCCAAACACGCATACGACCATCATTGGCACCAAGGCAGAAGCGACTCTCATCGCTGACGACGACACGTCTCCATTCGTCCCTCCATTCACGCCTGTCGCGGCACCACTGGAGGCGGGCTGCACGATGTTGGGGCGTGATCGGAAGACGGCCTAACGGTGAGCGGGACCGTAGCCCAGCTTCATGGAGACGGTTGCGAATGGTCCTCGCCGATACCCCAGGAGCAACAGTGTCCCTAATTTGCTGGGAAGTGGCGGTGCGGTCCCCTAAGGCACTGCGTAGGATCCTACGGTCTTGGCGTGCATCCGTGCGTCGCTGCGGTCCGGTCCCAGGTCGATGGGCACGTGCACCTTCCGCCGACCACTGGCGACAACATCGATTTACTGTGGAGACCTCACGCCCCACGTGTTGAGCAATTCGGCGGTACGTCCACCCGGCCTCCCGCATGCCCACTATACGCCCTCGCTCAAAGTCCGTCAACTGCACATACGGTTCACGTCCACGCTGTCGCGGCATGCTACCAGTGTTAAAGACTGCGATGGAGCTCCGTATGCCACGGCAAACTGGCTGACACTGACGGCGGCGGTGCACAAATGCTGCGCAGCTAGCGCCATTCGACGGCCAACACCGCGGTTCCGGGTGTGTCCGCTGTGCCGTGCGTGTGATCATTGCTTGTACAGCCCTCTCGCAGTGTCCGGAGCAAGTATGGTGGGTCTGACACACCGGTGTCAATGTGTTCTTTTTTCCATTTCCAGGAGTGTATATATGTCTGAAAGTTTGTTGCAATAACATGTAAAAATTTGACGTAAACCGAAAAGGTACATTTTCAGATTTTTGGTAACTATGTTTTCCCCTTATATACTGCATACATGTACTTATACATTATATGTATTAAAAATATGCACATATTAAATAATTAGGTCCGTCAAAACACGTTCGTATTAGAATTGAACTTGTGAAAATTTCAAAATAATCGGCCGAGAACGTTCGTAATTAACGATTTAAAACATTTACAATTTTAATATACAGGGTGTTACAAAAAGGTACGGCCAAACTTTCAGGAAACATTCCTCACACACAAAGAAAGAAAATATGTTATGTGGACATGTGTCCGGAAACGTTTACTTTCCATGTTAGAGCTCATTTTATTACTTCTCTTCAAATCAGATTAATCATGGAATGGAAACACACAGCAACAGAACGTACCAGCGTAACTTCAAACACTTTGTTACAGGAAATGTTCAAAATGTCCTCCGTTAGCGAGGATACATGCATCCAGCCTCCGTCGCATGGAATCCCTGATGCGTATTGTATCACAGCCGTCCAGAATACCAGCACGAAGAGTCTCTATATTTGGTACCGGGGTTGCGTAGACAAGAGCTTTCAGGAAAGCGTGGAGGCCATGGAATTGGTCCGACTCTACCAATCCATCGGTCACCGAATCTGTTGTTGAGAAACTGAAATGTGTAGGAGCTCCATCGTGCATGAACCACATGTTGTGTCGTACTTGTAAAGGCACACGTTCTAGCAGCACAGGTAGAGTATCCCGTATGAAATCATGATAACGTGCTCCATTGAGCGTAGGTGGAAGAACATGGGGCCCAATCAAGACATCACCAACAATGCCTGCCCAAACGTTCACAGAAAATCTGTGTTGATGACGTGATTGCACAATTGCGTGCGGATTCTCGTCAGCCCACACATGTTGATTGTGAAAATTTATAGTTTGATCACGTTGGAATGAAGCCTCATCCGTAAAGAGAACATTTGCACTGAAATGAGGATTGACACGTTGTTGGATGAACCATTCGCAGAAGTGTACCCGTGGAGGCCAATCAGCTGCTATAGTGCCTGCACACGCTGTACACGGTACGGAAACAACTGGTTCTCCCGTAGCACTCTCCGTATAGTGACATGGTCAACGTTACCTTGTACAGCAGCAACTTCTCTGACGCTGACATTAGGGTTATCGTCAACTGCACGAAGAGTTCCCTCGTCTATTGCAGGTGCCCTCGTCGTTCTAGGTCTTGCCCAGTCGCGAGTCATAGGCTGGAATGTTCCGTGCTCCCTAAGACTCCGATCAACTGCTTCGAACGTCTTCCTGTCAGGACACCTTCGTTCTGAAAATCTGTCTCGATACAAACGTACCGCGCCACGGCTATTGCCTCGTGCTAATCCATACATCATATGGGCATCTGCCAACTCTGCATTTGTAAACATTGCACTTACTGCAAAACCACGTTCGTGATGAACACTAACCTGTTGATGCTACGTACTGATGTGCTTGACGCTAGTACTGTAGAGCAATGAGTCGCATGTCAACACAAGCACCGAAGTCAACATTACCTTCCTTCAGTTGGGCAACTGGCGGTGAATAGAGGATGTACAGTACATACTGACGAAACTAAAATGAGCTCTAACATGAAATTAAGCGTTTCCGGACACATGTCCACATAACATCTTTTCTTTATTTGTGTGTGAGGAATGCTTCCTGAAAGTTTGGCAGTACCTTTTTGTAACTCCCTGCATATATATATATATACAGGGTGGTCCATTGGTAGTGACTGGGCCAAATATATCACGAAATAAGTATCAAACGAAAAAAACTGCAAAGAACGAAACTCGTGTAGCTTGAAGGGGGAAACTAGATGGCGCTATGGTTGACCCGCTTGATGGCGCTGCCATATGTCAAACGGATATCAACTGCGTTTTTTTAAAATAGAAACACCCATTTTTATTACATATTCGTGTAGTACGTAAAGAAATATGAATGTTTTAGTTGGACCACTTTTTTCGCTTTGTGATAGGTGGCGCTGTAATAGTCACAAACGTATAAGTACGTGCTATCACGTAACATTCCGCCAGTGCGGACGGTATTTGCTTCGTGATACTTTACCCGTGTTAAAATGGACCGTTTACCAATTGCGGAAAAGGTCGATATAGTGTTGATGTATGGCTGTTGTGATCAAAATGCCCAACGGGCGTGTGCTATGTATGCTGCTCGGTATCCTGGATGACATCATCCAAGTGTCAGGACCGTTCGCCGGATAGTTACGTTATTTAAGGAAACAGGAAGTGTTCAGCCAAATGTGAAACGTCAACCACGATCTGCAACAAATGATGATGCCCAAGTAGGTGTTTTAGCTGCTGTCGCGGCTAACCCGCACATCAGTAGCAGACAAACTGCGCGACAATCTGGAAACTCATAAACGTCGGTGTTGAGAATGCTACATCAACATCGATTGCAGCCGTAACACATATCCATGCACCAGGAACTGCATGGCGACGACTTTGAACGTCGTGTATAGTTCTGCCTCTGGGGACAAGAGAAATCACGGGACGATGATAGATTTTTTTCACGCGTTCTATTTAGCGACGAAGCGTCATTCACCAACAGTGGTAACGTAAACCGGCATAATATGCACTATTGGGCAACGGAAAATCCACGATGTCTGCGACAAGTGGAACATCAGCGACCTTGGCGGGTTAATGTATGGTGCGGCATTATGAGAGGAAGAATAATTGGCCCCATTTTATCGATGGCAATCTAAATGGTGCAATGTATGCTGATTTCCTGCGTAATGTTCTACGGATATTACTACAAGATGTTTCACTGCATGACAGAATGGCGATGTATTTCCAATATGATGGTTGTCCGGCACATAGCTCACGTGCGGTTGAAGCGGCATTGAATAGCATATTTCATGACAGGTGGAATGGTCGTCGAAGCACCATACCATGGCCCACACTTTCACTGGATCTGATGTCCCCGGATTTCTTTCTGTGGGGAAAGTTGAAGGATATTTGCTATCGCGATCCACCGACAACGCCTGACAACATGCGTCAGCGCATTGCCAATGCATGTGCGAACATTACGGAAGGCGAATTACTCGCTGTTGAGAAGAATGTCGTTACACGTATTTGCAAGTGCATTGAGGTTGACGGACATCATTTTGAGCATTTATTGCATTAATGTGGTATTTGCAGGCTAGACAAGCTAGGCAAGCTTCAAGTTTTTTCGTTTGACGCTTATTTCGTGAGATATTTGGACCGGTCACGGACTGTCTCTCTCTGGAAGGCTCAACTTAACTTTTATCTGTATTTTTAAAAATATGTATGAAAATTGTGTTTACGCTTAATACGTGAAATAAAGGTTTTTAAAAATTATTTTGATTATTTTATCTTACTGTTATATATCTCCACAGATGTTCAGCTTCAAAAAGAAGCGTAGCTTACTGAAATCCGATATGGGGTTCCTCAGCTTCATGGTAGACCTATTGTCCCATTCGGAAAATAACTAAAATTTTACCAAATTTTAACTCGAAAACACTTAAGAGGTTACTTTATGAAATATGTTTTCTTTTACAGTAATTGAACCATGTGAGAATTATTAAAAGTTTTAACAAATACGAATATTTTTCATACGATTTGAAATGGAATAGGCCAGCCACTTTCACCGACGCAGCAGGTACGTCCGGTAAGTTACATGAATTCACAAGAAGTTTTACGACAAAAACAACAGTAGGAAACCACATTTCTCATAGTTCGAGTAGCGCAGTTCAACAAACGTCTGGAAAACTACCGAGGCGGGAGACGATTTTTCGTACTCAGAACGGAAAATTACTCTAGCGGTAAATTAAAGAGACAGACAACCTCCTCATGGATCCTATGAATAATAGTTATCTACCATTTTCTTCGATTCATAATGTTAAATTTATCAATTTCCTTTGTCTTTCATGAAGACAATGACAAAAAAACTGATAAATGATCCTTGTTTCGAAGTTAGGTGAATAATTGGCATTGTTGTTGTGGTCTTCATTCCAGAGACTGTTTTGACGCAGCTCTCCATGCTACTATATCCTGTGAAAGCTTCTTCATCTCCCAGTACCTGCTGCATCCTACATCCTTCTGAATTTGTTTAGTGTATTCATCTCTTTGCAATATATTGTCCGAAACTACAATAGTCAAAACAAATGATGCATATTGCCGAAATTTCAATAGTGAACATCGAGATCCAGAAATACTTTATGATATCAGTAACTTTATTTGTTTTTAATGTAATTCAAGCGGAAACCATGTTTCTACCGTGAGAGGGCAGTATGTGCAGGGCATGACAACTGTATTACTTGTAAACTTTGCAATACTTGTGCTGTGAGGCGATACGAGAGTTGTGTTGCTTTAGGATGATTCGGACAACAACAACTTACAACCAGAGGCACTGTATAATTACTCAAATGGAGCAGGAAATGAGGCAGGTGGACGTCGCATCGAATGTCGCTGTGACTCAGAGTGGTGTCTCTGGAATCTGAAACACGTTCTAGAGACAGGATCAGTAGAGGATCGTCGAAGAAGTGGCCGCAGAAGGGAAAGAATAGGTCTGCGTATTACAACAAGCAGGAACCCTCAACACAATGCTACAAGCCTACGGCGGTAGTTCCAAAAAGCTACAGGAGTGAGGGTTCAAATGGTTCAAATGGCTCTGAGCACTATGGGACTTAACTTTTATGGTCATCAGTCCCCTAGAACTTAGAACTACTTAAACCTAACTAACCTAAGGACATCACACACATCCATGTCCGAGGCAGGATTCGAACCTGCGACCACAGTGGTCGCGCGGTTCCAGACTGTAGCGCCTTTAACCGCTTGGCCAAGAGTGAGGGTGTCAACACGAACGACACGATACAGTCTCTACGAGCAGGGGTTATGTGGCAGAAGACACTTCCCAAGGCACCTCCGCTAAATCGAATTTACAGAGCGGCTGGTGTCGAACAGGCACGAAACCACTCTTTGTGGGCTGGGCAGAAATGGGACATAAGGCTCTTTACAGATGAGACCCTTATCACTCTCCATCCTTCCAATACTTATATTCGTGTGCGGAAGCGACGAGGACCACGTTTACACTCTGTGTCTTAGACCGCGATCCGTATCAAGGCGGTTTGGCTTGGTCATGTTTTGGGGTGCTGCCAATATGAGGACTATGCCGAAAGCTTTTAGCAGCCCGGAAACCATAAGGCGGAGGACAATGGGGTTGTTTTCATTCGCAAGAGCGATGTTTTTCGACCTTGGGACGTGCGCACGCAGCCCCTGGCTAGCGGTGATCCCCCCACAGCGCAGTAATAAAGCACAGGCAGTGCTGAGTCAGCGACGGTGCAGAATGGAGCTGTCGCGCTGCGACTTTCACTTTTACGATTATAAAAAGGGCTTAAGCGCCGAAGAATTCCATTCTTCTTTGCTGCATATTTTTGGTGAAGCTTCCCCTTCTAGGGCCACAGTTGGAAATTGGTTTCGCGAGTTTTCGAGGGGTCGACAATCAATTGAAGTTAACCTCGTCCGGTCGGCCAGCAACAGCTGTGACTCCCGAAAACATTGATGCTGTGAGGAAAATGATGAAAGAAGATCCACATCTTACATTTTGCGACATTGAAGGGACCCTGAATATTGGATCAACAGCAGTACAGAGCATCATTCATAGTCACTTAGGCCTTACTAAGCGCTACAGTCGCAGGTTCGAATCCTGCCTCGGGCATGAATGTATGTGATGTCTTTAGGTTGGTTAGTTTTAAGTAGTTCTAAGTTCTAGGGGACTGATGACCTTAGAAGCTAAATCCCATAGTGCTCAGAGCCATTTGAACCATTTTTGAAGCCTTACTAAGAGATGTGCACGTTGTGTCCCACATTCCCTGACAGAAAGGCAAAAGGGGGCGAGAGTGGACTGGTGTCGTTTCATGCTCGAAAAATTCAATGGAGGAAAGTCCACAAACACTTACAATATCTTCACAGGTGATGAAACGTGGATCTACCATCATGACCCTGAAACGAAAAGACAGTCTTCTGTGTGGTGCTTTCCAGGGGAGGAACCACCCACAAAAGTTCGACGAAGTCGGAGTCTGGAAAAAAGATGGTGGCAACTTTTTTCACAAAGATCAGGCATCTCACCTCTGTGACCTTGGACACACGTCGTACAGTCAATGCTGAATGGTACGTGAACGGTTGTCTTCCAAAAGTCATCGCCACATGGAAGTCACAGCATCCAAAGTCCAAGAATGGGCACCTTCTGCTACATCACGGCAATGCATCTGCGCACAGGGCTGCCAGAACGATGGACTTTGTGGAGAAGGAAAAAGTGCGAGTGTTACCCCTTCCCCACTATTCACATGACCTGGCCCCCTGTGACTTCTTTCTGTTCCCTAAGACTAACGAAAAAATTAGAGGGCAGCGGTTTTCATCAGATGAAGAGGCCATTGCAGCGTATGAGAGTGTACTAAGTGACATCCCAAAAGATGCTTGGACTGACACATTTTCTAAGTGTTTTCAGAGAATGGAAAAATGTATACATGCTAATGCAGAGTATTTTGAAAAGTTGTAAACGTTTTCTTGCAAATAAATTTTTTTTTTCACACATTCTGCTAAAAACTTTCGGCATAGCCCTCGTACACGGGAGGACGAGTGCTATCAAGTATTGAGACGAGATCCTTACACACAAACAGGCTCCATTTGGTGAACATATTGCAAATGGATTCACGCTGATGGACGGCAGTGGACTTCCTCATCGCCACAGTCTTCCCAGTGGAGCATAGAATCAGTCGGATGGAATGGGCTCGATGTTCTCCAGATCTCACTGCAATGATAATGTAAGGACCGTCGTAAAACGAGCAGTTTTGCAGTCATCCCGTCCCTCCAGAGACCTGACAGGGGATCAAAGGTCGCTGTGGAGCAATGTGACAATATCCCATATGCTTATCTGAACAGTCTATGCCTAACTGTATTCAAAAGTGTCTCCAAATAGGAGGAGGGCCAGTTATAAGCAATTTGTTATGCAATATTACAGTGAGAAGAAACTGTAGTGTTTGCAGTAGAATCTTCTGTAACATTTTGTTTTCGTTTTTTTTTTGTTTTTTGGTGTAGAAATGTTCGAACAGTCCACGGGTGTACTGCCGATCCATAGTGTCCAACAGGCACAATATTTCGGTGATCAGACACGTCAGCTTCGTCAGGTGCGCTGACGAACTGAATTCCTGAGAGCTGGCGGCCGTCTTAAATCCCCTCCCCCTGCGAGGCGTTCTCTCCGCAGTCCGCGCCCGCACGTCGGCGGTCGCTGAGGCGTTGGCGTCGGCGTCTGTGGTGGCGTCGTGTAATTGCCTCGTCTGCCCTGGTCGCATATCCGTTTTCTTTGCTGAGCATCTTTTTAATTAGACTCAGTGCTGGTTCCCATGCCTTGCTGAGATTATAGCCGCAATCTCGGTTGATGAGTTCGTCCCTGGTACGAATTTCGATAGCCTATCTAACGACGCTGTTCCAGTATTTAGATGTCTGTTCCAAGACCCTGGTATGTTGGTAGTCCATTTCGCGATTTTCGGACAAACGGTGATCTGCGACCACCGACAGGAAATTCTACTCGTGCATAGTGAAGGCAAATTGTGGCACGAAACATATAGAAGCAGGTGTCCCACAGGTATCTGTGCTTGGACCCCTCCTATATCTTCTGTACACCAATGACATCCCGAAAGAGCCGGGCGGAAATATAGCCTTATATGCAGATGATACTGCACTCTATCACAGTGGCAAGAATATTAATTACCTAGCTTACTGCCTCCAACGACTGCTTAACAAAGTAACCAACTGGTGCAACATCTGGAAAGTAAAAATAAACGCTGACAAATGTCAAACGATTCTATTCTCCCACAAAGTCAAAAAACCCAACATCACTTACAACGAACAGTCACTACCATGGAAGAATGTAATCACATACCTATAACTAAAGTTAGACAAAAACCTTACATTCAAGCACCACGTCAGAGAGGCTAGGAAGAAAGGCCATGCCTGGCTCTACCATCTATACCCGTTATTAAAGGGAAGGGGATTGTCCATACCAGCAAAGCTCAGAATATGGAATACAATCATACTGCCTGTCATTCTCTACAGCTCTGAGGCGTGGAGCATGGCAGCACACACAAATCTAGCCCAACTGGAGGTCGTTCAGAATAAAACCTTCATAATTATTGTGGACGTACCGAGACTGACCAGCAATGAGGAGATCAGGGCAATGCTAGGGCAACCCTCTTTCTATCACCTAATCTGGCGAAAATCACAAAAATTCATTGAATCATCTCATTCATCACCGTATCATCTCATCAATACTCTGGGAAGGAACACACATCCTGAACTCAGAGCTCCAATCAATACACTTCATCGCGGTGAACTTCATCTCATCCTCATAAAACAATATACTCATCTCCATCTCCATCAGTATAAACATCATCATCATCATTATCATCCTCCACCTGGGGTCATACTCCCCAAGCCAATACCACACACAAGGCATATTCGTACACATACGAATATTTCGTGAGACAGAACGTTGTCAGAACGCTGGCTCTTCAAAGCACACACATGGGTTTCAAAACCAGCCATTTCATAGTCGGTAGGAGCTCAGTTCATCAGCGCACCTGAAGATGGTGACATGTCTGATCGCGCGAAATACTGTGGCCGTTGGACGCTATGGACTGGCAGCTGGAGCAAGAAATACGCCGGGAGAAGCTGAAGAATCACAAGTGGAAATGTGTTTATCTGCTTGATTTTTGTATTATTATGACTGTACCTGACAGAAGAAAGTCGGTTTTGTTTCCTATTATGTTTAATGTTCACAATAAAGCAATATTTGACATTTATTTTGACCACTGCAAATATGTCGCACTGGCTGCGGGTGTGGGGATGAACGTAAATACAGAAGGGTTTTAGAGAATGATGGTGAATTTGTTGAGCAGTGAAAAATGAAGTCCACTGATGTGGCCACTGTGCACATCGCTGATGGTTATTGTTGTGGCGTAGCAAGACAGCCACACCACTCGGAGGTAGCCGAAAGGCACGCTAACTAATGCAGACGGGCGTGAAGTCTGAAACAGGATAACTATTGAATGGTAGCAAGAAAAGTACGTAGTTGCTTTATACTTAACTTTTATTCTCTGATGAATACAGCGTTCTTCTTGAGACATTTATACTATAACTCTCAAAGTAGGTAAGGCTAATGGCGCCTTGCTAGGTCGTAGTCATGTGCTTAGCTGAAGGCTATTCTAACTGTCTCTCGGCAAATGAGAGGAAGGCCTCGTACGTCTAGTCGCTAGCAATGTCGTCCGTACAACTGGGGCGAGTGCTAGTCCGTCTTTCTAGACCTGCCATGTGGTGGCGCTAGGTCTGCAAGTACTGATGGCGGCGACACGCGGGTCCGACATGTACTAATGGACCGCGGCCGATTTAAGCTACCACCTAGCAAGTGTGGTGTCTGGCGGTGACACCACAGTTATACTTCCAAAAACGTTTCCGAGAGTATTTAAACATGTTTTTCTGAATGTTGAATTAGTGGCAAGGTGTTTACTCTCCTGTCAATGACAAAGCAAGTGTTAATCGTGGGTGCAGCAAGGAAAATGGATGCTGTTTATTTGTGTTGTGCTGCTCACGCACTTAGTTGTGTCACTTGTGTTCAAAATTCATGAATCAGCAACATTCAGTTCCTTGGAACAGAAATCTCGAAAAATCGTCGTTTTTTTTCAAAAGCGTTATTGTAGAAAATAGTTAAAGCTGAAACAGTAGATGATGCGTTGGAAAATGTGCCAACACCTTGTAGATAGAGGAGGCTGAAATGCACGCTAACTAACGCAGACGGGCGTGAAGTCTGGAACAGGATAAGTTGTGAAAGCTATAGAGAAAAGTATGCAGCTTAGGTTATACTTAACTTTTAATTCCATCATTGTGGTACATCGCTCTTGACTATACAAATGAGACTCTCTCCAGATATGGTTAATGGCGCCTTGCTAGGTCGTAGTCATGGACTTAGCTGAAGGCTATTCTGTCTCTCGGCAAATGAGAGAAAGGCTTCGTCAGTGTAGTCGCTAGCAAAGTCGTCGTACAACTGGGACGAGTGCTAGTCCGTCTTTCTAGACCTGCCATGTGGTGGCGCTAGGTCTGCAATGACTGACAGTGGCGACACGCGGGTCCGACATGTACTAATGGACTGCGGCCGATTTAAAGCTACTACCTAGCAAGTGTGGTGTCTGGCGGTGACACCACAGTAGACGTCCAGGATGGGAAGCTCTACGTTTCCTACGTTGCCTTGCGTAGTATTTGGCAAATATTCGCACATAATGACATTGTTATATGCCATCTGCGAGGTTCTGACGGGAGAAGAATGGAGCGGTTTGAAAGATTGCCTTCATCTACTGGAACCTCTGTTCGAGTTAACAGAAGAAATGTCTGGAGAGCTGTTTACAGCTTCTGCTGTTTCCCAAAGATGCGAAAGACCAGTGACAGACTGAACCCCAACTGTGAAGGCAGGCACCGCTTTGAGAAAACTCTAACGGAGGACCTGTAAAAAAGGATGAGCGCCTTATGAATACAACATCCGGCATGAGTGGAAAAACAACTGTTTTGGAACCTTAGATCGAAAGTGTCGCCTCGGAGCAGTCTGGGCCCGTCTCACACAGAGATGGCGTGTTTCGGACGCCTGGCGGTGGCGAGGCAGAGGAGCGGCCCGGACGGGACGTGGGCAGTGAGCACTGAAGCAGAGGTGATGGACGGTCGGCTTCGAACAGGCCAGTGTATGATCCGTCTTCTTCAGGGCAGCGCAGAGACTCAAACTAACACACAAGGGGAGGCCACGATGCTGGGGTCACAGATTTGCTTCAAACTTTCTATGCCTTTAAAATGGTTCAAATGGCTCTGAGCACTATGAGACATCACAACTGAGGTCATCAGTCCCCTAGAACTTCTTCAGGGCAGCGCAGAGACTCAAACTAACACACAAGGGGAGGCCACGATGCTGGGGTCACAGATTTGCTTCAAACTTTCTATGCCTTTAAAATGGTTCAAATGGCTCTGAGCACTATGAGACATCACAACTGAGGTCATCAGTCCCCTAGAACTTCTTCAGGGCAGCGCAGAGACTCAAACTAACACACAAGGGGAGGCCACGATGCTGGGGTCACAGATTTGCTTCAAACTTTCTATGCCTTTAAAATGGTTCAAATGGCTCTGAGCACTATGAGACTTCACAACTGAGGTCATCAGTCCCCTAGAACTCAGAACTACTTAAACCTAACTAGTATGTGCCTAACATACGATGACATGCAGATAGAAGAAGTGGACAGTGTTAAATTCTTGGGATTACAGCTTGATAATAAATTCAACTGGAAGGAGCACACCACAGAACTGCTGAAGCGTCTTAGCAAATCTCTATTTGCAATGCGAATTGTGTCAGACATAGGGGATATCAAAATGAAAAAGCTGGCATACTATGCTTACTTTCATTCCATAATGTCATATGGGATTATTTTTGGGGCAATTCATCAAGCCAAGCTAAAGTTTTCCGGGCACAAAAACGTGCAGTAAGAGTTATATGTGGTGTGAACTCAAGAACATCCTGCAGTAGCCTGTTTAAGGAACTAGGGATACTAACTACTGCTTCCCAATATATTTATTCCCTAATGAACTTTGTCATTAAAAATATATCACTTTTTCAAACCAACAGATTAATTCATGGAATCAATACTAGCAATAAGAATAACCTTCACAAGGATTTAAAGCCACTTAGTCTTGTACAAAAAGGTGCGCATTATTCAGGAACACACATTTTCAATAACTTGGCAGCAGCCATAAAAAGCTTAACAGCCAATGAAATTCAGTTTAAGAGAAGCCAAAAGGATTTATTGGTGGCCAACTCCTTCTACTCCATTGTCCATTGATGAATTTCTCAGTAGAACCAAATAATGGTGTGTAGATAAGTGTGTGTGTGTGTGTGTGTGTGTGTGTGTGTGTGTGTGTGTGTGTGTGTAAGTACAATCTAACTTCTGCACCAGTTCAGTGCAGTAATGTGTTCATTGTAAATAAGTATTTAGTAGTTGTATTACACGTTTATTACCTTATAAATAAATAAAAAACTTTTTTATTTTGAATTCAATTCATTAGTATTTGTAAAATGATTCTTTCATGTAGCGTTCACTAAAAAATGATGACCATGCCACTTGGGACCTGTGGAATGGTACATTAGCATATTTGTTTGAGCTGTAAATATTTGTCATGTATTGTTGTTTTTCTGATATGTTCTACATCCTGGAGGACCTCCTCACTACGGATCAACTGGAATGAAAGTAAATCTAATTTAATCTAATCTTAAGGACATCACACACATCTATGCCCGAGGCAGGATTCGAACCTGCGACTGTAGCGGTCGCGCGGTTTCAGTCTGAAGCGCCTAGAACCGCTCGGCCACCACGACCGGCCTGTTACGTGGATTGCATATCTGCGCATAGGTGCCGCGTATTAGAGTTCGCGGTGGCCACGTGATTAACAGTCGAGCTTTGTAAAATGAACGTGTATGCAGCGACCGTTCAACTGCCATGCAGACTTAAATAGCGACCTACTATTTTCATCACTGGTCATATTATTTAATTTATATGACACTTAAGAAACAATATAATGAAAAAAAAAAAAACAAGTTTATTAGCATGAAGGTTCAATTTACGTTTTCCATGTCTGTATGACGAATACCATCCTGTAACGTGTGATTTCGAGAGCACGTCCGACGAGTAATTGTACATTACTTCTGTGGTCTGGCACACTGTGTCTTAGTATATTACTGACTGTGAATAACGTCACTCGCATCAGTATTTATCGCCGTCTGAGTTGGGCTTCGCCGGCGTTGTGGCCGAGCGGTTCTAGGCGGTTCAGTCCGGAACAGCTCTGCTGCTACGGTCGCAGGTTCGAATCCTACCTCGCGCATGAACGTGTATGATGTCCTTAGGTTAGTTAGGTTTAAGTAGTTCTAAGTCTAGGGGACTGTTTACCGCAGATGTTAAGTCCCAAAGTTCTCAGAGCCATTTGAACCATTTTTGAGTTGGGCTTTCCAAGCCTGTCCCTCGTCCGTCAAAATTTAATTACAAAGAGTAAATAGTCAAATAGCGTCTGAAATTCACTATAATTTTATGAAAATGCGCGTGTTTTTTCCGTTATATTACCTCTTCAATGTCATATAGATTAAATATCCAGTGATGTAAAATACTGATTAAAAAGTAAGTGCTCTCAAACCCCCGCCTCGTTCGCTAGCCCCTTGCAACGCGCAAATTGCTAACCACATTTTTTTTTTGATCTCATTTTGTTCGTTAATGTTCGTTGCATTTGTCCGGAGCCGACGTCCTATGACACTGGTGGAAGTTCATCGATGATCCATTAACTCTCCCCCCCACCCTTTTTTATTTACACTACTGGCCATCAAAATTGCTACACCACGAAGGTGAATTGCTAAAGACGAGAAATTTAACCGAAAGGAAGAAGATGCTGTGATATGTAAATGATTAGCTTTTCAGAGAATTCACACAAGGTTGGCTCCCGTGGCGACATCTACAACGCGCTGACACGAGGAACGTTTCCAACCGATTTCTCATACACAAACAGCAGTTGAACGGTGTAGCCTGGTGAAACGTTGTTGTGATACCTCGTGTAAGGAGGAGAAATGCGTACCATCACGTTTCCCACTTTGATAAAGGTCGGATTGTAGCCTATCGCGATTGCGGTTTATTTTATCGCGACATTGCTGCTCCCGTTGGTCGAGATCCAATGACTGTTAGCAGAATATGGAATCGATGGGTTCAGGAGGATAATACGGAACGCCGTGCTGGATTCCAACGGCCTCGTATCACTAGCAGTCGAGTTGACAGGTATCTTATCCGCATGGCTGTAACGGATCGTGCAGCCACGTCCCGATCCCTGAGTCAACAGATGGGGACGTTTGCAAGACACCAACCATCTGCACGGACAGTTCGACGATGTTTGCAGCAGCATGGACTATCAACTCGGAGAACGTAGCTGCGATTACCCTTGACGCTGCATCACAGACAAGAGCGCCTGCGATGGTGTACTCAACGACGAACCTGGGTGCACGAATGACAAAAGTCATTTTCTTCGGATGAATCCAGGTTCTGTTTACAGCATCATGATGGTTGCATGCCAGCCGGTGTGGCCTTGCGGTTCTAGGCGCTTCAGTCTGGAACCGCGTGACCTCTACGGTCGCAGGTTCGAATCCTGCCTCGGGCATGGATGTGTATGATGTCCTTAGGTTAGTTAGGCTTAAGTAGTTCTAAGTTCTAGGGGACTGATGACCACAGATGTTAAGTCCCATAGTGTTCAGAGCCATTTGAACCATTTTGATGGTCGCATCCGTGTTTGGCGACATCGCGGTGAACGCACGTTGGAAGCGTGTATTCGTCATCGGCATACTGGCGTATCACCCGGCGTGATGGTATGGGATGCCATTGGTTACACGTCTCGGTCACCTCTTGTTCGCATTGACGGCACTTTGAACAGTGGACGTTATATTTCAGATGTGTTACGACCCGTGGCTCTACCCTTCATTCGATCCCTGCGAAACCCTACATTTCAGCAGGATAACGCACGACCGCATGTTGCAGGTCCTGTACGGGCCTTTCTGGGTACAGAAAATGTTCGACTGCTGCCCTGGCCAGCACATTCTCCAGATCGATATGTAACAATCGAAAACGTCAGGTCAGTGGCGGCCGAGCAACTGGCACGTCACAATGCGCCAGTCACTACTCTTGCTGAATTGTTGTATCGTGCTGAAGCTGCATGGGCAGGGTGTACCTGTACACGCCTTCCAAGCCCTGTTTGACTCAATGCCCAGGCGTATCAGGGCCGTTATGACAGCCAGAGGTGGTTGTTCTGGGTACTGATTTCTCAGGATCTATGCACCCAAATTGCGTGAAAATGTAATCACATTTCAGTTCTAGTATATTTGTCCAATGAATATCCGTTTATCATCTACATTTATTCTTGGTGTAGTAATTTTAATGGCCAGTAGTGTATCAGAGGGCAGCTGATCCTCTGAGCGAAGACACTGAGCTACCGTGGCGGCAAACCACTTTCCCACTACTTCTTGTGGCCTGTACCTGCGCACAGATATATCAGTTGCATAGTAAACACGTAAAATTTATGTTGCAATTTTCTCGGAATTTCCGGAGTAGAGCACGTTACTACTTGTACAGAATGTTGTTCTAATGGCCTACTACAGATGTACAAAGTTTGAAATAAATCCGTGATCCCAATGTCGTGTTCCCTCCCGTAAGTACGCCTGGCTACACAGTTCATGTGACTCTAAGGGGAAGGAAAAGCCGTAACATCTAGCAGCCGTGGATTTACCAGAGCATCGCAAGGAAGTTGAGGTGTACTGGGAAAAGAAATGTGCCACTAAGTAACATTTCAGTTTTGCCCATCTCCTACGGTAAACTCTTGCCAGTAAAAAGACCCAAGAAGAAAGCCTTACTCGATATGTAACAATATATCCCAGCTGAGCAACGGAATTGAGGAAGTACCAAGTGAAGGGCTCATTTGCACGTCTGACCGCCAAGACTCACTGACTGAGCACAGAAAATGTAATGCTGACTGTACATGTTTAGTGTAACTGCAACAGGAATAGTGTTACATTTTTCGTTATGTTCTGCTGCGGATTGTACGGATTTGTATTACAGTAAACATTATGTCTTACGACATGTGATGTACCTTCTTAAAATAGCCCTTCCATTTCAGCAATAAGTAACACAGAAATACTAAAGTGTTTCGGCAGCACAACATTGAAACTGCACAGATTCAACGTTGTTAACACAGGGAAATTAAAAATTTAGTGCTATTGTTCAAAGATAACATACGTAATGTGTAATAACTCTTACAAAAATATGCAAAGTGGTGTTTTATCTCATATACACTGCTGCATCAAGGAAGCCGAAATAGGTACGCATAAAAGAGGTAAGAAAATAGGTAAGCACAAAACATGTAGAACACGGTGAACTTTAGTTATATCAGTAGTAAAATCGCATTTCACAATTATCGCTCGCTGGTACACATGTCATTTGTTCGATGTATGTGAACAAAAATAGTTAATGAAGGTTTGATGAATTAAATTATTTGTTAGGACCAGAAAAATTGACGAATACAGTATATAGCTAACTCTCCCACTGGACGCGGGATGTTCTGTCTCTAGTTACAAAATGAAAATAACTTTTAATGCAATGTTAACTTAAAATGTGATTGTAACTAACTTCGTAAACGAAATACGAAGGAGAAACACGAGTCATAAATCAACATAGCGCGCGGTCACAATGTTGAGTGTGGTGCATCCTAGTACGTGCTGGAAAAGTGTCAGAATTCGCTAACTGACAGAAAAATCGCAGTACCAAAAAATAACTAATGCAGAATAACGAAATTTGTCTACATAACATATTGAAGCGATCAGCATTCCCAGATCACAGCTTAATGTAAAAGCGAGATAAGCCATTGCAGATGTGGAATTCTGGTACATTAATAACCGATGTAACCACCAGAATGTTGAATGCATGCATGCAAACGTGCATCTATTGTGTTTTACAGATGCAGGAGGTCAGTTTTTGGGATGGAGTTTCATGCCTGTTGCATTAGCTCCATCAATACACGGACTGTTAATGCTGTTTGTGGATGATAATTTCAACAATAGGATTAATTTCAACACCAACCTTAATCTCATTATACCAAGAACTTAAGTCAATTAAACTAATAACCTTCAAAGTTATAATTAAAAGAATAATCTTTTAGGCCTTAGTAAAAATTTACACCTCTAGAATTGCAGTCTGGAATCATAATTGAATATGAGACCAAAATATGGTAAGAGAGAAAAATCTCATAAGTAGATTTACAGTCTACCACCTAAAATTCAGCCATCTTACCGCAAAAATGATTATTCTCAACAAACCATAAGGACGTTGGTACTTTATACTTTCTATTTGGAGCATGAGCAGGAATAGTAGGAACATAAATAAGAATACTTATTCGTGCTGAACTTGGTCAACCAGGATCTATAATTGGAGATGACCAGATTTATAATGTTATTATTACAGCCCACGCATTTGTAATAATTTTCTTTGTAGTAATACCAATTATAATTGTTGGATTTGGTAATTGACTTGTACCATTAATAATTGGTGCACCAGATATAGCATTCCCACGAATAAATAATATAAGTTTTTGATTACCACCACCTTCATTAACCCTTCTTCTTACATCTTCTATAGTAGATAACGGTGCTGGTACAGGATGAACAGTTTACCCCCCTCTAGCAGGAGCTATTGCACACGGCGGTGCATCTGTAGATCTAGCTATTTTTTCACTTCACTTAGCAGGTGTATCATCTATTCTTGGTGCAGTAAACTTCATTACAACAACAATTAATATACGATCAGAAAGTATAACTTTGCCCTCCGCCACACACCGTTGGGTGGCTTGCGGAGTATAAATGTAGATGTAGATGTAGATCAAACACCATTATTTGTTTGATCTGTAGCTATTACAGCCTTTCTTCTCCTTCTTTCACTTCCAGTTTTAGCAGGAGCTATTACCATATTATAAACAGATCGAAATCTAAACAGTCCCATATGCTCCCGATTCGAGACAGATCTGGTGATCGAGGAGGCAGATCAGACTTTATTAATAATTATACTACTGGGTTAGATCACCAGTTACAGTTACATTCTCCGCAAGTACACCAACTCCTTTCATCCATACATGTATTTTTTCGTCATTACTAACTTTACGGCAGGAGCGGGTATACAATGTAAAAGGCGTATTACTATATAAATAACTAGGTCTAGATTGGGTCGTAGCGTCTATCCCACAATGCTAGGTCTTGTAAGCGATGGCATCTCGATCGACGAATGATTCCAATCCATGTAGAGAGATATTATCACATCGGACGATAGCGAGTCTCTGCGTCGACACTGTAGAGCATGTTGGGTTACAACAGGGGTATGTGGGCGAGAGTTATCCTGTTGGAAAACACCCGCTGGAACCTTGTCAATGAGTGGCAGAACAACAGTTCAAATCGCCAGAGCCGGCCGCTGTGGCAGAGTGGTTCTAGGCGCTTCAGTGTGGAACCGCGCGACTGCTACGGTCGCAGATTCGAATCCTGCCTCGGGCATGGATGTGTGTGATGTCCTTAGGTTAGTTAGGTTTAAGTAGTTCTAAGTTCTAGGGGACTGATGACCTCAGACATTAAGTCTCATTGTGGTCTGAGCCATTTGAACCATCTGAACCATCAAATCACCAGACTTATGAAGAGACTTGCTGCCAGGGTACGTGGGATAACCGTGAGAGTGCTCCTGCAGTCATGTGAAATCGCACAGCAGATTTAACTCCAGGTGTTGCTCCAGTGTGTCTTGGACACAGACAGGTTGGCTGCAGTACCTCAACTGGGCTACTTCTAACCAACACAAGGCCATCACTGGCACCGAGCCAGAGCCAGCTTTCATTGGAAGACACAACAGACTTCCAACCTGCCCTCCAATGAGCTTTTGCTTAACACCACTGCAGTCGCAAATATCGTTGATTTGGGATCATTGGGATGCACGCTATGGAACCGTTCTTGAATAACCGTTTTGTAACAGTTCGTTGTGTCACTGAGGTGCCAATTGCTGCTGAATTTGCTGCTGCAGACGCAGTACAATGCACCAGTGCCATACGCCAAACACAGTGGTCTTCTGTCTCGATAGTTCCACGTAACAGCCCGCGGCCCGGTCTTCTTGCGACCGAATATTGTCTGACCACCGCTGCCGGGGTTGGATCACTTACACTGCGCTGAGCCTGGGGCTCTTGCCGGGCTAACCGGCTTTTCACAGGTACAGCCATACTAAGAAGTCTACCGGTTCAACACAGCTGCTCGTGCGAGCTGGCTCGCGCTCACACCACAGCAGTGTGCAAACATGTATCGCTTCAGGATGACTCATCAAGCACTTTAATGAGAACTGACAATGAAATTCAACGTCTCTTTTTTAATATCTTGCCGGCCGGAGTGGCCGTGCGTTTCTAGGCGCTACAGTCTGGAACCGAGCGACCGCTACGTTCGCAGGTTCGAATCCTGCCTCGGGCATGGATGTGTGTGATGTCCTTAGGTTAGTTAGGTTTAATTAGTTCTAAGTTCTAGGCGACTGACGACCTCCGAAGTTAAGTCGCATAGTGCTCAGAGCCATTTGAGCCATTTAATATCTTGATGATGCAAAGAACGGGGGGCAGCTAAGAAAGAACATACTTCTTACGACTGTTGCAGCCTTATGACGACTGCCTTTTTAGGACAAGATTTAAATTGACAAATTTATATTTTGTTACAATTTTATTTAAATGTAAAACATAAAAACACAGAATGTTAATGAATGTTATTACAAGGTGTACAACTTCGCATCCGCCGTCTGCCGATAGGTGGTGACAACGATAAGCAGCGGTCGAAAGATACAGATCGCACACGTAGGCAATTAGCTTGGACCTCGGTCAACATAACCTCATTCAAACATTAGTCAATTTGTGTCTGCGTCATTAAGTTTTGATTGAAAATGTTAGTTTACGAGCCTAATTCTCACCATTTGCGGCAGGTGTTACTGTATTGTTTCAATAAGATGAAAACAGTGGCTGAGTCTAATCGAATGCTTTCAAGTACGCATGGTAAATTCGCTATTAGTGAAATAACGTGTCATGAGTGGCTTCTGTGGTGTCACCGTCAGACACCACACTTGCTAGGTGGTAGCTTTTAAATCGGCCGCGGTCCGCTAGTATACGACGGACCCGCGTGTCGCCACTGTCAGTGATGGCAGACCGAGCGCCGCCACACGGCAGGTCTAGTGAGACGTACTAGCACTCGCCCCAGTTGTACAGACGACTTTGCTAGCGATGCTACCCTGACAAATACGCTCTCATTTGCCGAGACGATAGTTAGCATAGCCTTCAGCTACGTCAGTTGCTACGACCTAGCACGGCGCCATTACCAATTGATATTGAGATTGCACTTATGTGATATCGCCGGCCGCGGTGGTCTAGCGGTTCTGGCGCTGCAGTCCGGAACCGCGGGACTGCTACGGTCGCAGGTTCGAATCCTGCCTCGGGCATGGGTGTGTGTGATGTCCTTAAGTTAGTTAGGTTTAAGTAGTTCTAAGTTCTAGGGGACTTATGACCTAAGATGTTGAGTCCCATAGTGCTCAGAGCCATTTGAACCATTTGAACCTTATGTGATATCAAGAGCGATGTTCACCAGTTATGGAATAAAGTTAAATATTACTTCAACTACGTACTTTATTTGCTACTATAATTTCTCTCACCTGTTCCAGACCTCACGCCAGCCTGCGTGAGCTTTAACGCGTGCCTTTCGGCCTCCTCTAGCTACAAGGTGCTGGCTCTTCTGCCAACACTTCAGCTTCAACGCTTCAAGAACGGTGCTTTTAACGTCGTAAACTGGCATAGTGGTGGTAGAGAGAATGTTTCCGTAGATGCAGAATTGGAGACATTGCTGAACGAAGACTCTCGTCAAACTCGAGAAGAATTGGCACGATTAGTGGGAGTGGCACAGCAAGTCATTTCAAAACATCTCAAGGCTATGGGCATGATTCAGAAAGAAGGAACTTGGGTCCCGTGTGAGCTGAGCCCAAGAGACGTTGAGCGGCGTTTGTGTGTTTGTGAGTGCCAGTGAGCTTCTGTGGGTGGATTTTGTTCTCTTCGTTGTGTAAAAAACCAGCATGTACACATAAGTCTAAACATCAACATAATCGTAGCAACAGACTTATAAAGTCGTGAAAACTTACTTCGTGTAAACAGAAGTCTGAGACACTAATTTTCCTATGAAACTAATCACGTAAACATCACACTATAGATGTGTAAGTTCCAGCTGTAGACGGCCGGTGTGGCCGAGCGGTTCTAGGCGCTTCAGTCGGGTACCGCGCGACCGCTACGGTCGCAGGTTCGAATCCTGCCTCGGACATGGATGTGTGTGATGTCCTTAGGTTAGTTAGATTTAAGTAGTTCTAAGTTCTAGGGCCCCCTTCAAGAACCATGGACCTTGCCGTTGGTGGGGAGGTTTGCGTGCCTCAGCGATACAGATAGCCGTACCGTAGGTGCAACCACAGCGGAGGGGTGTCTGTTGAGAGGCCAGACAAACGTGTGGTTCCTAAAGAGGGAAAGCAACCTTTTCAGTAGTTGCAGGAGCAACAGTCTGGATGATTGACTGATCTGGCTTTGTAACACTAACCAAAATGGCTTTGCTGTGCTGGTACTGCGAACGGCTGAAAGCAAGGGGAAACTACAGCCGTAATTTTTCCCGACGGCATGCAGCCTTACTGTATGGTTAAATGATGATGGCGTCCTCCTGGGTAAAATATTCCGGAGGTAAAATAGTCCCACATTCGGATCTCCGGGCGGGGACTACTCAAGAGGACGTCGTTATCAGGAGAAAGAAAACTGGCGTTCTACGTATCGGAGCGTGGAATGTCCGATCCCTTAATCGGACAGGTAGGTTAGAAAATTTAAAAAGGGAAACGGATAGGTTAAAGTTAGATATAGTAGGAATTAGAGAAGTTCGCTGGCAGGAGGAACAAGACTTTTGGTCAGGCGAATACAGGGTTATAAATACAAAATCAAATAGGGGTAATGCAGGAGTCGGTTTAATAATGAATAAAAACATAGGAGTGCGGGTAAGCTACTACAAACAACATAGTGAATGCATTATTGTGGCCAAGATAGACACGAAGCCCACGCCTACTACAGTAGTACAAGTTTATATGTCAACTAGCTCTGCATATGACGAAGAAATTGAAGAAATGTATGATGAAATAAAAGAAATTATTCAGATAGTGAAGGGAGACGAAAATTTAATAATCATGGGTGACTGGAATTCGGTAGTAGGAAAAGGGAGAGAAGGAAATGTAGTAGGTGAGTATGGATTCGGGCTAAGAAATGAAAGACGAAGCCGCCTAATAGAATTTTGCACAGAACATAACTTAATCATAGCTAACACTTGGTTCAAGAATCATAAGGTTGTATACATAGAAAAGGCCTGGAGATACTGACAGGTTTCAGATAGATTATATAATGGTAACACAGAGATTTAGGAACCAGGTTTTAAATTGTAAGACATTTCCAGGGGCAGATGTGGACTCTGGCCACAATCTATTGGTTATGAACTGTAGATTAAAACTGAAGAAACTGCAAAATGGTGGGAATTTAAGGAGATGGGGCCTGGATAAACTGACTAAACCAAAGGTTGTACAGAGTTTCAGGGAGAGCATAAGGGAACAATTAACAGGAATGGGGGAAAGAAATACAATAGAAGAAGAATGGGTACCTTTGAGAGATGAAGTACTGAAGGCAGCAGAGGATCTAGTAGGTAAAAAGACGAGGGCTAGTAGAAATCCTTGGGTAACAGAAGAAATATTGAATTTAATGATGAAAGGAGAAAATATAAATGAGATCGACAGGAAGTGCAAAATGGCTGAGCAGGGATGGCTAGAGGACAAATGTAAGGATGTAGAGGCTTATCTTACTATGGGTAAGATAGATACTGCCTACAGGAAAATTAAAGAGACCTTTGGAGAAAAGAGAGCCACTTGTATGAATATCAAGAGCTCAGATGGAAACCCAGTTCTAAGCAAAGAAGGGAAAGCGGAAAGATGGAAGGAGTATATAGAGGGTCTATACAAGGGCAATGTTCTTGAGGACCAGATTATGGAAATGGAAGAGGATGTAGGTGAAGATGAAATGGGAGATACGATACTGCGTGAAGAGTTTGACAGAGCACTGAAAGACCTGAGTCGAAACAAGACACTGGGAGTAGACAACATTCCATTAGAACTACTGATAGCCTTGGGAGAGCCAGTCCTTACACAACTCTACCATCTGGTGAGCAAGATGTATGAGACAGGCGAAATACCCTCAGACTTCAAGAAGAATATAATAATTCTAATCCCAAAGAAAGGAGGTTCTGACAGATGTGAAAATTACCGAACAATCAGTTTAATAAGTCACGGATGCAAAATACTAACGCGAATTCTTTACAGACGAATGGAAAAACTGGTAGAAGCCGATCTCGGGGAAGATCGGTTTGGATTCCATAGAAATATTGGAACACGTGAGGCAATACTGACCCTACGACTTATCTTAGAAGAAAGATTAAGGAAAGGCAAACCTACGTTTCTAGCATTTGTAGACTTAGAGAAAGCTTTTAACAATGTTGACAGCGGTAAAACACAGGGAGCGAAAGGCTATTTACAATTTGTACAGAAACCAGATGGCAGTTATAAGAGTCGAGGGGCATGAGAGGGAAGCAGTAGTTGGGAAGGGAGTGAGACAGGGTTGTAGCCTATCCCCGATGTTATTCAGTTTGTATATTGAGCAATCAGTAAAGGAAACAAAAGAAAAATTCGGAGTAGGTATTAAAATCCATGGAGAAGAAATAAAAACTTTAAGGTTCGCTGATGACATTGTAATTCTGTCAGACACAGCAAAGGACTTGGAAGAGCAGTTGAATGGAATGGACAGTGTCTTGAAAGGAGGATATAAGATGAACATCAACAAAAGCAAAACGAGGATAATGGAATGTAGTCGAATTAAGTCGGGTGATGCTGAGGGAATTAGATTAGGAAATAGGACACTTAACGTAGTAAAGGAGTTTTGCTATTTGGGGAGCAGTTTCCAAACTGTCAACATAACCCGAAGATCAGTGAAACTGTGCAATTCTTTGCAACTTGAAAAGCAGTATGATAACTTGATCTAACTGAAGATTCATTCGTTGAGCATTCCTTCTGAAAAATCATAGCGAAAATGTTGGGAAAGTAATTGAGACGTTTGTTTCTCTGCTATATGTACACCTACATCTACATATATACTCCGATAGCCACCAAGCGGTGTGTGGCGGAGGGCACAATTGGCACCAAAGTCGTATTTCCCCCCCTCTGTTCCACTCGCGGATCGCGCGAGGGAAAAACGACTGTCTGAACGCCTCAGTACGAGCTCTAATTTCCCTTACCTTTCAATGGTGATCACTGCGCGATTTGAAAGTTGGTGGTCATAATATATGCTCTACATCCTCGGTGAAGATCGGATTTCGGAATTTAGTGAGCAGCCCCTTCCGTTTAGCGTGCCGTCTATCTGCAAGTGTGTCCCACTTCAATCTTTCTATGAGATTTGTAACGCTCTTGCGATGGCTAAATGTACCAGTCACGAATCTTGCCGCTCTTATTTGGACCTTCTCAATCTCTTGAATCAGACCCAACTGGTAAGGGTCCCATACAGACGAACAAATGGACGAACTAACGTATTGTACGCTATTTCCTTTGTTGGAGGTCTGCATCGCCTCAGGATTCTACCAATAAACCGCAATCTAGTGTTTGCCTTACCCGTTACTTGTGTAATCTGACCATTCCATTTGAGATCATTTTGAATAGCCACACCCAGATACTTGAAGGACGTTACCGCTTCCAAAGACTGGGCCTTTTTTTTTTTCTCGTTCATTAATGGGGATTTTCACCTTGTTATACGCAGTAGGTTACACTTACTAATATTGAGAGATAACTGCCAGTCATAACGCCACGCATCTATTTTCTGCAAATCCTCAATGATTTGATCACAACTGTCGTGTAATACTACATTCCTATAGACTACAGCATCATCAGCAAACAGTCTAATGCCGCTGTCGGTACCATCAACCAGATCGTTTTTGTAAATTGTAAAGCTGCTCCTGTATGATGAATCATTTTTCCACTCATATTACTTAACTGCGTAGTTTTTTTTTTTTATTTCTGCACTTTGGCTTCTCAGGGAAATCTATGTTGTTGTAAACTGAATTTTTTCGTCGTGTTCAAAGTTTTGAATCTCATTAAGAAACCACTAAGCGTTTCAAGGCACTATTACATACAATAAATATATAGACTCGACATCCAGCACTGATACATAAATGTTCATGTGTCTGACTGCTTTGAGGTTCCAAAAACCGACCGTCATGCTACTTTTCATGCCTTTAAAAACAGAGACTCTTCATTTTAAGCGAACATTCCACCTTAAAGAAAGAGTTAATGGCTGTTTCACATCTTTGGAGTGTTTTGTCTTAGATGCCGGTCTGGCTGTATTCGAATTACAAGTGCATCTACGTTACTGACCGCGTAAGGAGCTGTGGCACATCGAAATATGCAAAAGATAATTTATTATTTCTGTCACCATCAAACAGAACCACTTTATTCCGACTTTGGCATAAACTCAAACTAGGAAAAACAAGTTGCAAGATTTCCAGGAAAACTGAGGTGAAATGATTGACAGCGAGTCGTTGGAAATCAATTACCTTGGTTGCTGACTCTGAGAATATAATTTTCGGGAATTCACTGAAGTCCTGTTCAGCACAGACAACAAGCTCCACGGAAACAGGCACTGGTTTACAATCACATATCCCTACCACTGCCCCTCCTCAAGTAGACTGTAACCAGATTTTTATTCAGAAAATTCAACACAAAGGTACCCTGAGTTTGAAATTACAAGAAGCAGCCTCATATAAGCAGGAATGAAAAACGCAGTGGTGACGGTGTTTCTTAATGGGTATGTGTCTTGTAGCAACATTCATTTTTTTATAAAATGCTAAAATTCATTTTGCCATAAGTTTACCTTTCTACGATAAATGCCTACTTTTTTATTATAAATATTAACCCACCTGAATGAAATTTTTGCAGGAAGTAGTCTTGATGTGTTTACATACGTCTGTGCATTAATATTACCGAAAATACAATTTGTTTATTCTATCATCACTACTTAAAGAAAATTGAAGGTTGAAATTTGAGATAGACACAGGACACTAATTTCTGATATTTCTCATAACATCAACACCATCAATACACAAACCGTTGAACTATATCTTGTGAATGTACGAGTACATACCAAATTCAGCATGTGAAAGCTGTGTTGTGTTTACCAACAAAATAATGGTTCAAATGGCTCTGAGCACTATGGGACTTAACTGCGGAGGTCATCAGTCTCCTAGAACTTAGAACTACTTAAACCTAACTAACCTAAGGACATCACACACATCCATGCCCAAGGCAGGATTTGAACCTGCGACTGTAGCGGTCGCACGGTTCCAGACTGTAGCGGCTAGAACCACTCAGCGACTCCGGCCGGCTGTGTACCGACAGTTGGTTTTCAAGAATACCAATAAAATCATATTAAAAATTCAAAACTGGAAAACCAATGAAGGTATGGAATTCAAAAATCGCCGGCCGAAGTGGCCGTGCGGTTAAAGGCGCTGCAGTCTGGAACCGCAAGACCGCTACGGTCGCAGGTTCGAATCCTGCCTCGGGCATGGATGTTTGTGATGTCCTTAGGTTAGTTAGGTTTAACTAGTTCTAAGTTATAGGGGACTAATGACCTCAGAAGTTGAGTCCCATAGTGCTCAGAGCCATTTGATTTGAATTCAAAAATCTTGGGTATTGCTACATCTTTGCATAATAGATACGATTTTGAAATTTGGTTGCTATCGGCAAAGTTGAAGAACAGTTTTCGTTGGAGTCTCCGATCAAGCAATGCGCCATATGAACCGTATGTTCGTACCTAATGCTACACCAAACCTAATTATGGTCATTCCTCTGAAGGCAGCATGTTGTTTGCACTTCTCCTGCGCTAAAAGTCAGGCATGCTGCACTTCATTATGACAGTAGTGGAACAACAATAACGCCACCCCAATCTGCATTGTTGCCAGATTTATCAAAGAGGCATTGATAGATATGGCAACGTTGCAATGACGTCGTGGCGAGAAGTTCAAATTTTTGGGGGAAGAGATGTCAATTGGGCTACCTCCACTAATCTAACTGCTCCCCTCCCCCTCATCCCGCCCAGAAAGTGGCAGGAAGTTCAAATTTTGGAGGGGAAAAAAGGGTAAGTCGTCCGACTGCCACCTCTTCCTTGGTGGGAAAAAGCCTGTGCTAGGCTGCTGGATAGGATGGATGTAAGTATTTATTTTGCATGCAGTCTTTATTTAAACAATTTGAGGCAGTAGCTCCATCTGGAGTGTCCACCTTGAGGTCTGGAGTCCAACTGACCTAGTACACAGTACTGCTACCAGAGGAATCGTTGACCCATGGCAGTTTGGGGAAAAAAGTTGAGAAAAGAGCTCCGCCTGTTCTGGGCTGCTGGATAGGAAGGACTGTACTTTATTTATTTTGGAATAATTTATTTTGGGTGTATTTCACGTAGTTTATTTATTACACTGATATAAAACACTCGCTCTGATGTGCTTTTGGTCACACTATATGGCCTACAGACATGAAAACTACTCGTAAATCTCCGAAATAATGCAGTACACTCATGTCCAGACACGAAAACAACTCGTAAATTGTCAAAATAACACATGTAAAATGCTCTGCAGTCACGCTCACTAATTCTAAACTATCCAAGTAATGCAGTACTTTGGTGTACAGACACGCAAACAGCTCGTAAATTAGCGAAATAATGCAGTACACTGATCTACAGACACGCAAACAACTCGTAAATTGTCAAAATAATGCATGTGAAAGGCTCTGCAAACACGCTCACAACGCTTAAACAGCCGAAAACAATGGAGTGCACAAACACTCAGTGCACGTAAAAAACGCTTTCGAACTATCGTCAACCACGACGTATCAGCAAACTCTTCCCTACAAAGGTCCAAACGCGTGCCGGCGCTGTCGACTACGGATACGAGCCACCACCGCAGCGACGAACACAGGGATGTGAGCCATTGCTCTCAGGACACTGTCATCTACAGCCAGCAGGTGACAGTCGAGTCTATTTTTGGGTATCTTCAAGTGTTATACTGACGTCACATGTCTATGTAAATAAGAGCCTCCACCCTCTGGATGTGCACGTTTTCTGTTGCTGGCTCGATGCCTTTCTACCTGCGGGCCAGTGAAGACTAATTAAACGAAGACCTCAAACCAATTCAGATGCGTGCTGCTAGGTTTGTTAGTGGAAGGTTGGATCAGCACATAAGTATTATAGAGAAGCTTCGTGAACTCAAATGGGAATCCCTGAAGGGAAGACGATGCTCTTTCCGCAAAGCACCTGTGCGGAAATTTAGAGAACCGCCCTTTGGCACCAACTGCAGAACGATTCTGCTGCCGCACATTTCGCATGAGGGCCACGAAGATAAGAAGAGAGAAATTAGGACTCGTAAGGATGCTTCTGGGCAGTCATTTTTCTGTCCGTCTGTTTGCAAACGGACGAAGGGACGTCATTAGTGGTGGTGTGTGGTACCCTCTGTAATGCACCGTGCGGCGGCTCGCGGAGAATGTGTGTAGATATGGATGTAGACGCCTTGTTTAATGTACATTTGGAGTATTATCCAATAAGCGATGATCTCTTTAATCGACCTCTCTGTCTTTCTCGAGACTGCGGAAGACATCGCAAAACGTTTCATTGTACAGAATATGGCTTAGTTACAAACTACACATCGAGTACAGCGAACAATATTCGGCATAATTTTCAGAAAAGTTCTTCAGTAGTACTGGCGAACGCGAATTGTACTATTCTCTAGTTACAAAAATTTTGTAGATCAAAGAGGAAAATCTATAACTTGTTCTCGTCTCTTAGTACGGAAGAACTATTGCATAATGTCCCCCTTACAGTTGTTTGTACGGTAAATACCTTGCTAAAGATTAGCGGTAATTTTTACAATTTCTTAGCTATGGTATTCTTATCGCCTGATGGCTATATATAGAATTTTCAGCCATTACATTGTCGAGTAAAAAAATATTGTTTTTTTTTCAGTTACACGCTTAACACACACTTTTTCTGGAGGGTAATTCGCACATGAACCCAGTTCTTATTTTAGAAATTCTGTACCAGCAGCGACAATGCGATTTTTACATCTTCTTACAGGCAGATGTTAAAAAACAAAAATGCATTGTATCTCTTACCACCAATGTCTGCAATTTCAGTCAGTTGGTGGAGGGCTCATTTGTCCATAAAATTTCAGATCTAACAGTGAAAGATATCATTTACAGCTGTGTGTGTCCTTCACTAAAAAAAAAAAAAAACGATTCCTGATTGCAGTCATATCTCTTAGGCAAAACAAATTAATTATGCCTGTTCATCTTTTTCCCTCACACTAGTCGCGATAGAAGTACATGAATGTCAACTACGATACTTCTAGCAAAAAATAATTTTCAGAACACCAGAGATAAGAAAACAAAAGAAAAACAGAGTTTACAATATACAAGAAGTCACACATGTTTTAACATAGCGTAAACTCTTAACATTTGCATGAGATAGCTGACTTGGAAATAAATTACTAAAATTTATGTTCCATTGTTAACGACATACAGAAAACCAGCTGTGAAGGTAGCCAGCCTTGCAATCTCCTATGAACATCTGCGATGCTCTGGTTTTCCGCTAAAACAAACTCAGTGACAGCTCTCCGCTTGGAACGCATCTAAGTTACAGACGCCATTTTGACGGCTACGTGTAGTACTGCCACCTATCAGAATTTCGTGAAACTATAGGGGCTGAAGCGGGAGTATTCCGCGATGTCCCACAACAAATTCAGCATTTTTGCAACCGAAATTGGCTTAGAAAAAGGTGTTGCATTACTTATTGGACGACCCTCGAACTTCCAGCTGATGATTTTTGTCTAAAGCAGAACCTTGCACTCCTTCAAAATAATTATTTGCTATACCCTACATACTTGGATAACAATTCCGGTTTCGAAACATTTTCAACTCTTTACTCGACCTGCACTATCCTTTCTACACACGCAACACAAATAGGTTCAAAAATATACCAAAAATCGTTATTGTCATACCTTTGTCCTTATTTTAAGGTCCGTTGTTACTGATCCTTTTCCAATCCAGAATCTGCTCTCCTCATTTTCAATTTTTCACGCCGCACACCGTCAGGTTATGTAGGCTGATATCTTGTGTCCTCTGATCGGGACGATTTGTGTAGCTGCGAGTCTCGGAAAAGCTGTTGCACTCTCACGTACAAGCACCGTAATATTGTATGCACAAAAAGTCCATCTCTCTCAAATTTCCTGAAACCAAAGTTTATATTACCAAATATTTTCCTTTCAGGCAACATGCGCAAAAAATTTCGACAGACCGGTATTTACCTCTCATAATGTTGGAGTAATACCTTACTCTTTGCCAAAAGAACGTTAGATAAATGGAAATGTAACAAAATTCTTACCGTCGATGTATGCAATCGCAATCGGTTAGCAGAATGCCTGCCTATTGACGAATCTTCAGTTCAAACGGTAACAGACACTGATCGACTTGTGAGAGAGACTGCGGGAACATATATTTAAATGGCGGATGGCGGATGAAACAGTGATGCGATAAGGCGCTTATCAGCGCGTGCCTAACCACAAAAAACACACACACAGCATGATGGGATAAGATAGCTGCAGATACGGATCGCAATTATCCTATTTGCTTGGAAGCTGAACTAACCTGGCAAGATTTATTTAACCTGGCAAGATTAGGGCCCCTACCGGAGAGAAATTTTACTCAAAACAGTCTACATCTACATTTACATCCATACTCCGCAAGCCACCTGACGGTGTGTGGCGGAGGGTACCTTGAGTACCTCTATCGGTTCTCCCTTCTATTCCAGTCTCGTATTGTTCGTGGAAAGAAGGATTGTCGGTATACTTCTATGTGGGCTCTAATCTCTCTGATTTTATCCTCATGGTCTCTTCGCGAGATATACGTAGGAGGGAGCAATATACTGCGTGACTCTTCTGTGAAGGTATGTTCTCGAAACTTCAACAAAAGCCCGTACCGAGCTACTGAGCGTCTCTCCTGCAGAGTCTTCCACTGGAGTTTCTCTATCATCTCTGTAACGCTTCTGCGATTACTAAATGATCCTGTAACGGAGCGCGCTGCTCTCCGTTGGATCTTCTCTATCTCTTCTATCAACCCTATCTGGTACGGATCCCATATCCGTGAGCAGTATTCAAGCAGTGGGCGAACAAGTGTACTGTAACCTACTTCCTTTGTTTTCGGATTGCATTTCCTTAGGATTCTTCCAATGAATCTCAGTCTGGGATCTGCTTTACCGACGATCAACTTTATATGATCATTCCATTTTAAATCACTCCTAATGCGTACTCCCAGATAGTTTATGGAATTAACTGCTTCCAGTTGCTGACCTGCTATTTTGTAGCTAAATGATAAGGGATCTATCTTTCTATGTATTCGCAGCAGATTACACTTGTCTACATTGAGATTCAATTGCCATTCCCTGCAATTCGCTGCAGATCCTCCTGCATTTGAGTACAATTTTCCATTTGTACAGGATGGCGGGTATGGGCAGGCGGTGGGCGTGGTGGAATAATAGGGTAATTTTTAGAGAAAGGCCATTTATTGGCTAAAGCATGATGAAAAGGGGCTACATAGGCCTAGGGAGGTGAGGGTGAGCCAGAGCTTACAATTTGGCGAACATAGTTCGCGAAGCTACCGAAAGTGGTTGTCTGCCAAAACTAAGTCCACAGTGCCACAGCACCGGGATAAGCGGGAGATGTTCAATGCTACAGGGCGCGCATCCGACTCGCGGGTGAGCAAGAACACAAGAGAGCGGGCCCGGCGACGGGCGGCCGGGTATATTCGACGCACCACGCGGCTTTCTCCGGCCTGATTGGTCAGGACCGAGCAAACCGTGCGGGCGGCATGGAACTTTCCAGAGCGTTGCCTGCTAAGCGACGCCTGGGGCGGCGTTACCTCGTAAGCACATGAGAGAGGCGCGTGTCCAAGGTGCCCTTCCTCGGTGCTGACTTCCTGTTACTAGACCGTGGGACGAAAGGATTTACAGGCAGCTAACACTACCGGCCGTGGCTTGGCCGTAATGGAAAAATGAAGTTACCGGTTTGAGGCTCATATAATAAAGTAAAATCCCCTATTGTCTGGCTCATCCTTTACACATTGTTACAACCTCTCGATACACCACAGCATCATCTGCAAAAAGCCTCAGTGAACTTCCAGTGTCATCCACAAGGTCATTTATGTACATTGTGAATAGCAACGGTCCTATGACACTCCCCTGCGGCACACCTGAAATCACTCTTACTTCGGAAGACTTCTCTCCATTGAGAATGACATGGTGCGTTCTGTTATCTAGGAACTCTTCAATCCAATCACACAATTGGTCTGATAGTCCATGTGCTCTTACTTTGTTCATTAAACGACTGTGGGGAACTGAATCGAAGTCAAGAAACACGGCATCTAACTGTGAACCCGTGTCGATGTACTTAGCCAACACCCGTTGCCAAGGGCCAAAATCGAAATAAGTGTACCGCAAGTCTCTAGAGGAACGGCAGGTTCCAAATGATTGGAAAAGAGCACAGGTAGTCCCAGTCTTCAAGAAGGGTCGTCGAGCAGATGCGCAAAACTATAGACCTATATCTCTGATGTCGATCTGTTGTAGAATTTTAGAACATGTTTTTTGCTAGAGTATCATGTCGTTTTTGGAAACCCAGAATCTACTATGTAGGAATCAACATGGATTCCGGAAACAGCGATCGTGTGAGACCCAACTCGCTTTATTTGTTCATGAGACCCAGAAAATATTAGATACAGGCTCCCAGGTAGATGCTATTTTCCTTGACTTCCGGAAGGCGTTCGATACAGTTCCGCACTGTCGCCTGATAAACAAAGTAAGAGCCTACGGAATATCAGACCAGCTGTGTGGCTGGATTGAAGAGTTTTTAGCAAACAGAACACAGCATGTTCTTATCAATGGTGAGACGTCTACAGACGTTAAAGTAACCTCTGGCGTGCCACAGGGGAGTGTTATGGGACCATTGCTTTTCACAATATATATAAATGACCTAGTAGATAGTGTCGGAAGTTCCATGCGGCTTTTCGCGGATGATGCTGTGGTATACAGAGAAGTTGCAGCATTAGAAAATTGTAGCGAAATGCAGGAAGATCTGCAGCGGATAGGCACTTGGTGCAGGGAGTGGCAACTGACCCTTAACATAGACAAATGTAATGTATTGCGAATACATAGAAAGAAGGATCCTTTATTGTATGATCATATGATAGCACAACAAACACTGGTAGCAGTTACTTCTGTAAAGTATCTGGGAGTGTGCGTGCGGAACGATTTGAAGTGGAATGGTCATATAAAATTAATTGTTGGTAAGGCGGACACCAGGTAGAGATTCATTGGGAGAGTCCTTAGAAAATGTAGTCCATCAACAAAGGAGGTGGCTTACAAAACACTCGTTCGACCTATACATGAGTATTGCGCATCAGTGTGGGATCCGTACCAGATCGGGTTGACGGAGGAGATAGAGAAGATCCAAAGAAGAGCGGTGCGTTTCGTCACAGGGTTATTTGGTAACCGTGATAGCGTTACGGAGATGTTTAACAAACTCAAGTGGCAGACTCTGCTAGAGAGGCGCTCTGCATCGCGGTGTAGCTTGCTCGCCAGGTTTCGAGAGGGTGCGTTTCTGGATGAGGTATCGAATACATTGCTTCCCCCTACTTATACCTCCCGAGGAGATCACAAATGTAAAATTAGAGAGATTAGAGCGCGCACGGAGGCTTTCAGACAGTCGTTCTTCCCGCGAACCATACGCGACTGGAACAGGAAAGGGAGGTAATGACAGTGGCACGTAAAGTGCCCTCCGCCACACACCGTTGGGCGGCTTGCGGAGTATAAATGTAGATGTAGATGTAGACAACAACAATTTTTCTTGTGTTTGTTACACATCATGCACTCTACGAATATCATACGTCCTTGTAAATGTATAGTGTTCGTAAAAATATGTCTCTCTGCTTTCCAACTTTTCTGAGACGATTACGCCTGATTACAACCAGATAGAACCTAGGCATACCCCACCCCCCTTTCCCTTTCCACACCATTATTAACATGAGTGCCTAACTAAGCTTCAGAATGGAAAAGAATGTTCTTCGAAAAATTTTATTTTTCAAATGATGGAAGGAAAATAATATTTAATTTTCTGTGGGTGTTTTATTAAACCACGAACTGTGGACTCAATGTGACAATTACTACTGTTTATTTCTAACTACTTTTTTATAGGACGACGAAGCAATTCTCAGTGTGTCGCGAGAGTCACCTATAATTCCTTCTCAGAAAAGAAACCTAACATTCCACAGTGAAGGCAGACGATAGTTCAAAAACATACTTCTGTCCAAGTCCTCTCTAGTGACATTTGCTTCACCAACATCCGTCACTCTCATTTAAAATCAGCCATATGAAAATGCGTGCGCTGTACTTATTGTTTGCGAATCACTTGATTGCCGATCTTCTTACTCCTGAACTGTCAGAAACTGGAAGATTTCTGGCTGCCCTTGCCCTACCCATCACCACGCCCACTAATATTAACTCCAATAATAATGTGTGGGGTCTACAGTAGTATACTAACCATTACCCTAGTTACTGTTCCGTTGTATGGTCAGTTAGTTCATTTATTGCTGTGAAATGAATAATCAAGCATTTTCTGGTCTATTCTGGAAACCACCTATAACTTAGAGAAGTCATTTTCATAATATATTTAAGGATATGTCAAACTTTATTGCCATAGATGCATTGTACAAAGCAAAAAGTATGTGTGTTGTGGGTGGACTGTGTAATCAGTGTACCAGCGGAGGTTCGAGTCCTCCCTCGGGCATGGGTGCGTGTGTTTGTCCTTAGGATAATTTAGGTTAAGTGGTATGTAAGCTTAGGGATTTATGACCTTAGCTGTTAAGTCCCATAAGATTTCACGCACATTTGAACAAATCACATTTGTGTAATCAGTATTACAGCCTTACGGAATAGTGATTATGGGAATGATCTTTTACAAACAATTCCATTTCATGACCAAAACACAATTGAATGCTTTTATTTTGCTCCTCATAAAATTTCGTTTTACCCGTTAGGGATGATTACCCCCAGGTTGGGAACCAGTCTAGAGTCTAGAGAAAGATGCCACATTTACAAGATTTGATACGTTTACATCCACAGCAGAGATGCACGATAATTAGCTTAGAGAGATCTGCTTCAGTTGTACTAATTATTTCTTCAAACCACGACCAGTTACGGGATTTTAAAATCCCATCTTCAGGTGTACAAAATTATTTAATTGGGAACGCATAACATGCAGTCGGCTGCCCGGCGGCGGACAGTCTCTGCCAACATGCAGTGAGTGATTGGAGCTTTTGCAGTGACTGGTCCGACTGCATGTTATTTGCTACCAAATACAATAATTTCATGCACCTGAAGATGGGATTTTAAAATCCCGAAACTGGTCTGAGTTTGAATAAATAACTGAGTACAAATGAAACGGATCTCTCTAAATTAAATATCATGCCATATTACCCCGCCTGGCTAGTCGTGCAGTTTAACGCACTTCTTCCCGAGTGGGAAGGCGTGCCGGTCTGTGACACGAATCTGTCCCGCACAGATATTGAGACATGCTGCCTCCATACCCGTCCGTACTTGCGGAAGTGTTGCCAGTGCAGGATTTTGTGCACGAAGAGACCGCTCGGTTATGTCCCATAAATTTTCATCGAACCGATTGATGTTGGGCCATCCGGCTCTATACCCGTCCGTACTTGCGGAAGTGTTGCCGGTGCAGGATTTTGTGCACAAAGAGACCGCTCGATTATGTCCCATAAATTTTCATCGAACCGATTGATGTTGGGCCATCCGGCTCTATACCCGTCCGTACTTGCGGAAGTGTTGCCGGTGCAGGATTTTGTGCACGAAGAGACCGCTCGATTATGTCCCATAAATTTTCATCGAACCGATTGATGTTGGGCCATCCGGCTCTATACCCATCCGTACTTGCGGAAGTGTTGCCGGTGCAGGATTTTGTGCACGAAGAGACCGCTCGATTATGTCCCATAAATTTTCATCGAACCGATTGATGTTGGGCCATCCAGCTCTATACCCGTCCGTACTTGCGGAAGTGTTGCCGGTGCAGGATTTTGTGCACGAAGAGACCGCTCGATTATGTCCCATAAATTCTCATCGAACCGATTGATGTTGGGCCATCCGGCTCTATACCCGTCCGTACTTGCGGAAGTGTTGCTGGTGCAGGATTTTGTGCACGAAGAGACCGCTCGATTATGTCCCATAAATTTTCATCGAACCGATTGATGTTGGGCCATCCGGCTCTATACCCGTCCGTACTTGCGGAAGTGTTGCCGGTGCAGGATTTTGTGGACGAAGAGACCGCTCGATTATGTCCCATAAATTTTCATCGAACCGATTGATGTTGGGCCATCCGGCTCTATACCCGTCCGTACTTGCGGAAGTGTTGCCGGTGCAGGATTTTGTGCACGAAGAGACTGCTCGATATTGTCCCATAAATTTTCATCGAACCGATTGATGTTGGGCCATCCGGCTCTATACCCATCCGTACTTGCGGAAGTGTTGCCGGTGCAGGATTTTGTGCACGAACAGACCGCTCGGTTATGTCCCATAAATTTTCATCAAACTGATTGATGTTGGGCCATCAGGCTCTATACCCGTCCGTACTTGCGGAAGTGTTGCCGGTGCAGGATTTTCTGCACGAAGAGACCGCTCGATTATGTCCCATAAATTTTCATCGAACCGATTGATGTTGGGCTATCCGGCTCTATACCCGTCCGTACTTGCGGAAGTGTTGCCGGTGCAGGATTTTGTGCACGAAGAGACCGCTCGATTATGTCCCATAAATTTTCATCGAACCGATTGATGTTGGGCCACCCGGCTCTATACCCGTCCGTACTTGCGGAAGTGTTGCCGGTGCAGGATTTTGTGCACGAAGAGACCGCTCGATTATGTCCCATAAATTTTCATCGAACCGATTGATGTTGGGCCATCCGGCTCTATACCCGTCCGTACTTGTGGAAGTGTTGCCGGTGCAGGATTTTGTGCACGAAGAGACCGCTCGATTATGTCCCATAAATTTTCATCGAACCGATTGATGTTGGGCCATCCGGCTCTATACCCGTCCGTACTTGCGAAAGTGTTGCCGGTGCAGGATTTTGTGCACGAAGAGACCGCTCGATTATGTCCCATAAATTTTCATCGAACCGATTGATGTTGTGCCATCCGGCTCTATACCCGTCCGTACTTGCGGAAGTGTTACCGGTGCAGGATTTTGTGCACGAAGAGACCGCTCGGTTATGTCCCATAAATTTTCATCGAACCGATTGATGTTGGGCCATCCGGCTCTATACCCGTCCGTACTTGCGGAAGTGTTGCCGGTGCAGGATTTTGTGCACGAAGAGACCGCTCGGTTATGTCCCATAAATTTTCATCGAACCGATTGATGTTGGGCCATCCGGCTCTATACCCGTCCGTACTTGCGGAAGTGTTGCCGGTGCAGGATTTTGTGCACGAAGAGACCGCTCGGTTATGTCCCATAAATTTTCATCGAACCGATTGATGTTGGGCCATCCGGCTCTATACCCGTCCGTACTTGCGGAAGTGTTGCCGGTGCAGGATTTTGTGCACGAAGAGACCGCTCGGTTATGTCCCATAAATTGTCATCGAACCGATTGATGTTGGGCCATCCGGCTCTATACCCGTCCGTACTTGCGGAAGTGTTGCCGGTGCAGGATTTTGTGCACGAAGAGACCGCTCGGTTATGTCCCATAAATTTTCATCGAACCGATTGATGTTGGGCCATCCGGCTCTATACCCGTCCGTACTTGCGGAAGTGTTGCCGGTGCAGGATTTTGTGCACGAAGAGACCGCTCGGTTATGTCCCATAAATTTTCATCGAACCGATTGATGTTGGGCCATCCGGCTCTATACCCGTCCGTACTTGCGGAAGTGTTGCCGGTGCAGGATTTTGTGCACGAAGAGACCGCTCGGTTATGTCCCATAAATTTTCATCGAACCGATTGATGTTGGGCCATCCGGCTCTATACCCGTCCGTACTTGCGGAAGTGTGGCCGGTGCAGGATTTTGTGCACGAAGAGACATCTCGGTTATGTCCCATAAATTTTCATCGAACCAATTGATGTTGGGCCATCCGGCTCTATACCCGTCCGTACTTGCGGAAGTGTTGTCGGTGCAGGATTTTGTGCACGAAGAGACCGCTCGGTTATGTCCCATAAATTTTCATCGAACCGATTGATGTTGGGCCATCCGGCTCGAAGAGACCGCTCGATTATGTCCCATAAATTTTCATCGAACCGATTGATGTTGGGCCATCCGGCTCTATACCCGTCCGTACTTGCGGAAGTGTTGCCGGTGCAGGATTTTGTGCACGAAGAGACCGCTCGATTATGTCCCATAAATTTTCATCGAACCGATTGATGTTGGGCCATCCGGCTCTATACCGGTCCGTACTTGCGGAAGTGTTGCTGGTGCAGGATTTTGTGCACGAAGAGACCGCTCGGTTATGTCCCATAAATTTTCATCGAACCGATTGATGGTGGGCCATCCAGCTCTATACCCGTCCGTACTTGCGGAAGTGTTGCCGGTGCAGGATTTTGTGCACGAAGAGACCGCTCGATTATGGCCCCATAAATTTTCATCGAACCGATTGATGTTGGGCCATCCGGCTCTATACCCGTCCGTACTTGCGGAAGTGTTGCCGGTGCAGGATTTTGTGCACGAAGAGACCGCTCGATTATGTCCCATAAATTTTCATCGAACCGATTGATGTTGGGCCATGCGGCTCTATACCCGTCCGTACTTGCGGAAGTGTTGCCGGTGCAGGATTTTGTGCACGAAGAGACCGCTCGATTATGTCCCATAAATTTTCATCGAACCGATTGATGTTGGGCCATCCGGCTCTATACCCGTCCGTACTTGCGGAAGTGTTGCCGGTGCAGGATTTTGTGCACGAAGAGACCGCTCGGTTATGTCCCATAAATTTTCATCGAACCGATTGATGTTGGGCCATCCGGCTCTATACCCGTCCGTACTTGCGGAAGTGTTGCCGGTGCAGGATTTTGTGCACGAAGAGACATCTCGGTTATGTCCCATAAATTTTCATCGAACCAACTGATGTTGGGCCATCCGGCTCTATACCCGTCCGTACTTGCGGAAGTGTTGCCGGTGCAGGATTTTGTGCACGAAGAGACCGCTCGGTTATGTCCCATAAATTTTCATCGAACCGATTGATGTTGGGCCATCCGGCTCTATACCCATCCGTACTTGCGGAAGTGTTGCCGGTGCAGGATTTTGTGCACGAAGAGACCGCTCGGTTATGTTCCATAAATTTTCATCGAACCGATTGATGTTGGGCCATCCGGCTCTATACCCGTCCGTACTTGCGGAAGTGTTGCCGGTGCAGGATTTTTTGCATGAAGAGACCGCTCGGTTATGTCCCATAAATTTTCATCGAACCGATTGATGTTGGGCCATCCGGCTCTATACCCGTCCGTACTTGCGGAAGTGTTGCCGGTGCAGGATTTTGTGCACGAAGAGACCGCTCGGTTATGTCCCATAAATTTTCATCGAACCGATTGATGTTGGGCCATCCGGCTCTATACCCGTCCGTACTTGCGGAAGTGTTGCCGGTGCAGGATTTTGTGCACGAAGAGACATCTCGGTTATGTCCCATAAATTTTCATCGAACCGATTGATGTTGGGCCATCCGGCTCTATACCCGTCCGTACTTGCGGAAGTGTTGCCGGTGCAGGATTTTGTGCACGAAGAGACCGCTCGGTTATGTCCCATAAATTTTCATCGAACCGATTGATGTTGGGCCATCCGGCTCTATACCCGTCCGTACTTGCGGAAGTGTTGCCGGTGCAGGATTTTGTGCACGAAGAGACATCTCGGTTATGTCCCATAAATTTTCATCGAACCGATTGATGTTGGGCCATCCGGCTCTATACCCGTCCGTACTTGCGGAAGTGTTGCCGGTGCAGGATTTTGTGCACGAAGAGACATCTCGGTTATGTCCCATAAATTTTCATCAAACCGATTGATGTTGGGCCATCCGGGTGGCCAAATCATTCGTTCGAATTGTCCAGAATGTTCTTCGAATCAACCACGAACAGCTGTGGCCCTTTGACATGACTTAAAATCATCCACAAAAATTCCATCGTTTGGGAACATGAACTCCATGAATGGCTGCAAATGGTCTCGAAGTAGCTGAAAGTAATGATTTCCAGTGAATACTCGGTTCAGTTGGGCCAAAGGACCTAGTCCATTCCAGTTCCGCACTGTCGCCTGATAAACAAAGTAAGAGCCTACAGAATATCAGACCAGCTGTGTGGCTGGATTGAAGAGTTTTTAGCAAACAGAACACAGCATGTTGTTATCAATGGAGAGACGTCTACAGACGTTAAAGTAACCTCTGGCGTGCCACAGGGGAGTGTTATGGGACCATTGCTTTTCACAATATATATAAATGACCTAGTAGATAGTGTCGGAAGTTCCATGCGGCTTTTCGCGGATGATGCTGTAATATACAGAGAAGTTGCAGCATTAGAAAATTGTAGCGAAATGCAGCAGATAGGCACTTGGTGCAGGGAGTGGCAACTGACCCTTAACATAGACAAATGTAATGTATTGCGAATACATAGAAAGAAGGATCCTTTATTGTATGATTATATGATAGCAGAACAAACACTGGTAGCAGTTACTTCTGTAAAATATCTGGGCGTATGCGTGCGGAACGATTTGAAGTGGAATGATCATATAAAATTAATTGTTGGTAAGGCGGGTACCAGGTTGAGATTCATTGGGAGAGTCCTTAGAAAATGTAGTCCATCAACAAAGGAGGTGGCTTACAAAACACTCGTTCGACCTATACTTGAGTATTGCTCATCAGTGTGGGATCCGTACCAGATCGGGTTGACGGAGGAGATAGAGACGATCCAAAGAAGAGCGGCGCGTTTCGTCACAGGGTTATTTGGTAACCGTGATAGCGTTACGCAGATGTTTAACAAACTCAAGTGGCAGACTCTGCAAGAGAGGCGCTCTGCATCGCGGTGTAGCTTGCTCGCCAGGTTTCGAGAGGGTGCGTTTCTGGATGAGGTATCGAATATATTGCTTCCCCCTACTTATACCTCCCGAGGAGATCACGAATGTAAAATTAGAGAGATTAGAGCGCGCACGGAGGCTTTCAGACAGTCGTTCTTCCCGCGAACCATACGCGACTGGAACAGGAAAGGGAGGTAATGACAGTGGCACGTAAAGTGCCCTCCGCCACACACCGTTGGGTAGCTTGCGGAGTATAAATGTAGATGTAGATGTAGATGTAAATGCAGCCACACTATTATGGAGTCGCTTACCGCTTGCACAGTGCCTTGTTGACAACTTGGGTTCATGGCTTAGTGGAGTCCGTAACTCGAACACTCCATCAGGTGTCACCAAGTGAAATCGGATCTCATCTGACCAGGGATCAACCGATATGGTGACGAGTGCTGGAGAGATGCTGCAGACGACGTCGTGCTGTTGGCGAAGGCACTCACATCTGTCTTCTGTTCTCACAGCACATTAACGCCTAATCTCACTGCACTGTCCTAGCGGATACTTTCATCGCACGTCTCACATTGATATCTGCGGTTATTTCATGGAGTGTTGCTTGTCTGTTAGCACCGACAACCCTATGCAAATTAGGGTATTCTCGGTCGTTAAGTGTAGGCCGTCGGTTACTGCGTTGTCCGTGGTGAGAGGTAATGCCTGAAACTTGGTATTGTCGGCATACTCCTCCGTCTAGCTCCGACTACCATTCCACATTCAAAGGTTGTTAATTGCCGTCGTGCTGCCATAATTACGTCGGAAAGCTTTTCTCGTGAATCACCTTAGTACAAATGACAGCCCCGCCAATGTACTGCACTTTTACTCTCTGTACACGGAATACTACCGTCCTCTGTATATGTGCATATCGCTGTCCGATAACTGGCATAGAGAAAGATGACGTTTACGCTAGTGGACAAGAAAATATTTTTTTTTTTCAGTTACAAGAACAGCACACACTTTTACTGCAATGCAGTTCGCCCCTGAACTCAGTTTTAACTTAAGAATTTCTGTACCAGCTTCAGATTACGTATAATAATGAAATTTGCAAACTTTTAGGGAAGTGCATATATTATGTTTATCAGGCAAAATGACTCTCTTGCCACACGACTTTATGAAGTGAGCCCGCATCTCGTGGTCGTGCGGTAGCGTTCTCGCTTCCCACGCCCGGGTTCCCGGGTTCGATTCCCGGCGGGGTCAGGGATTTTCTCTGCCTCGTGATGGCTGGGTGTTGTGTGCTGTCCTTAGGTTAGTTAGGTTTAAGTAGTTCTAAGTTCTAGGGGACTGATGACCATAGCTGTTAAGTCCCATAGTGCTCAGAGCCATTTGAACCATTTATGAAGTGAACAGCAAGAAACTACCAGCACGGGAAGAAATCAAGGAAATCAATAACAGACAACAGAGAAAATCGAATAATTATGCCCAAATATATTTCCTTCCCGAATTTCCTGCGATACTTTGCCTCACAAACATCACTTCATAAGTACCAGCAGTTGTCGGGCAACATCGCGGTGCGAGACTTTCTGGCAGATTAAAACTGTGTGCCGGACGCAGGCTTTAATTCGGGACCTTTGCCTTCTTTTTTTTTTCCACGCATTTTTGGTTTCGTCCCTAGTCAGGAAAGGGAAGTGCAAAAAAAGATCAAGTTGCCACCGCTACTTGTATCATACGAGAAGAAAAGATTTGCAACTCTTCAGGCGTTGGCAGCTATCTATGTCCATCCCAAAACACCTAACCTATTACTAAAAGGGGGCAGGAAACGAAGAAAGTAGGGTGGAAAACACAAAGATGAGAGATGAGAATGAAGTAGTTGTGTAGAGGCTTTTTATTTTGTCGTTTTATTTATTTTGTATATTTTACTTTATATTTATTTTTTATTTTATTTTATTTATTAAGCGTCAGAATTTCAGGAGCTGCTCGCACGTTCACATGGTGGAACATCCAAACGTGTATTCTCTCAATTTTAATGGCGATTCCGTTTGTAGTTCGTTCAGAGCATCATATCAGCAAAATAAGCATCATCATCTCATGGGTTGGATAATCCAGCTGGAAGGCAGGTAATGAAAGGTACTGCATAGAAAATTGGAAAAGAATTGCTTGTTTCTGGGGTTGCGAACAAGTGCATAGTGTCGATCATTAAGGTACGTCCAATGACCCACTTCGGGTTTGCCGTTGGGGCCAAAATGGTAGCGGACCATATGGCTGCGTCTTTAATTCACAACATTAGTTTTCGTTGCTGGGTAATAAATCATATCCTCGAATGAAAGTGTCTGGAATGTGAGCTGAGCAGGAGCCTGTCGGGTAAGGGATCTAAGCCAGTGATCCACAAGGCAAGCCCTGATTTTGCATGTCACCCTTTGCTTGAGATACTTCTGTGTAGTAATCAAAGTATCATAATCTTTACTTTTGTAATAAAACTCATTAATACGATTTGTTTGAATGTTGTCTAGCGATCCGGGATAGCAGGTTTCTTAAGACACTCCATATTTGACGACTAGGCTGAATTTAATTGCTGAAGGAATTCCATGAATTCTTTTCTGAAGGTTTAGGCAAGGCTAACAATTTTGTTGCACATATTACTATGAAAGACAATGCTTAGCCGACATTTTGCCGGGTCAGAACTGATCCCATTGCGTTACAGGACAAAATCGCTGCTGAACTTAAAGAATTGCAAGATAGCGGAGCTATTGGACCCATACACGCTAGTCAGTGGGCACGTCCGCTGGTTTTGCTCCCCAGGTCGCATCCGCCTCTGTGTTGCCTTTAAGCCTACTGTCAACACACGAACTGTGCCACGCTCAGAGGATCGCAGCGACAGATTAGGTGCTGGTCGCTACTTCTCAAAAACTGATTTGCGCGACCCATATCTTCAAATACCACTTGATGAAGAATCTCAATACGTGTGTGTTGTGAACACTCATTTAGGCTTGATTAAATATTTGCGTTCGCCTTTTGGAAGTGCCTCCACATCCGCCATTTTCCAACGGCATTTGGAACAGCTGACTGCTGAAGTATCAAACTGTTAAAACTATTTGGACGATATTGTCGTAGCAGACTGTCCCCTGAAGAACGCATGTCAAATTTGCGTGCTTTTGTTTCGTGTGTTATCTGATGTCGGACTAAAATGTAGGCTGGACAAGAGTGATTTTTTAAGGGGAGCCGGAGGTGCCTATGCTGCTCATGTTAAAATCACTAAGTTTGAGGAAAATTTATGAATAAACTACCAAATAGAATTTTTTTTTTTTTTTTTTTTTTTTTTTTTTTTTTTACATACAGAGTGGTTTAGTATTGCAGTTATGGTTCAAATGGTTCTGAGCACTATGGGACTTAACATCTGAGGTCATCAGTCCCCTAGAACTTAGAAATACTTAAACCTAACTAACCTAAGGACATCATACACATCCATGCCCGAAGCAAAATTCGAACCTGCGACCGCAGCAGTCGCGCGGTTCCGGACTACAGCGCCTAGAACCGCATGGCCACCGCGGCCGGCATTGCAGTTATGACAGAGGTATTTTCCTTCCAATTATTTTTTTTATTAATGACCCAATTTTTTTACAAATAATTGCTTTATAATTAAACTGAAATGAAACTACTGAACATATTGCCAAATGGCTGAGTTACAATGTAAGTTTGACCTCTAGGAGTGCTGTATAAAAATTTCATCTCTCTAGCTTGAGTGGATTTTCATAAAATGTTCCTTATATTCGAAAAATTCTAATTTACGGGAAATGGCTATCAAAGTTTCTCAATACATTCCTGCACTATAGGATGGATTATCAGAGTCTTCTTCTTCATCCTCCAAAAGCTTCCTCTTCTTTTCTGGCCTGTTGTTCCATCATACTTCATATGCCTTTCTCTTCTTTCTGCTCCTCTTATCCTTTCTCTGTCAATATTTCTTAGTGCTCGTACAGTGTTCACCCCAGCTGTAAATCCTAATGCCTTCAGAACTTGAAACTTCACACTGTTCCCTTGGTTGTAGGTTGCTATTGCATCATAAATACCAAAGTGCAGTGTTTTTATGCTTACAAACACCTTTTTAGGAATCACTTTCCAAATCAAATTGTTTACGCTCTCATTAGGATTCTGCGTCTCTCCGTGTAGACATTTGTGTAACAATTCTGGCTGTGCTAAGTCATGAAAAATTGGTTTTATTGTTCGCTCCTGATTCTTATACATACTGCATATTACCCGCTTTACACAAGAAGTGTAATACTACCAACAACAGACGCAACACTGAACTAATTCGAAACGGTAAACAGCAAAGAGACGATGTTCCGCGCTCTTATTCATTCTAGTATCGCAACTTGGTATTAGTGTTAATTTTGTTTTCCCTACGTTCTTCCTCTTCTTATATACACGGTTACTAAAACGTGGCATCGTAACCATTACAAAAGTGTACGACAATATTAAATGGAGCAAGATGTTCGAAATTCTGAGGAAAATAGCTGTAAGGAAATACGGGTAATATTTGTCCCAGAAAACAATGTAGCCAACCCTTGCACACTCGCTGTATGCGTAACATAAGGCGCTGTATGCGTAACAGGCCGAGAAAATCCCAAGCAGTTCGCCAGGAAGTCACGAGAGGGTGTTAGATGCATTCAGCAGCCGCCCATTTCCTCTGCAGGCGTGGGGGAAAATGGTAATAACTCCACTTCTAGGGCGAGTAGAACAATAATTCAAAGTTTACATTAAAGAGGAATGTTCCAATTAATTTTCGGTAGCAAAAAAAAAAATCGTAATTTTTTTGGATTTGACCACCTCCGGCTCCCCTTAAACGTGAGTTGCAGTGTCTTGGTCATGTCATAAACAGTCATGGTGTATACCCTCTACAGTCACTTTTGTCAGCCATGCGCGACCTGCCAGTTCCTCGCAATGTCACAGAATTGCAGTCTGGTTTAGGGAAAATGAAGTGTTATACTCGATTCAACCGAATGCTGCACAAATCGCAGCTCCACAGCATTGATTGCGCCGCTAGAACGTCCTCTATGAATTACAAGAAGCTTTTCAAAAACTTAAGGGATGCATTGCTCAGTGATCGATGCTTGGTTCACTTTGACCCTGACAAACTAGTTGTGTTGTTAGTTGCACTTTCTCTTATGGAATCGGTGCAATGATTTCGCACATACACTCCTGGAAATGGAAAAAAGAACACATTGACACCGGTGTGTCAGACCCACCATACTTGTCCGGACACTGCGAGAGGGCTGTACAAGCAATGATCACACGCACGGCACAGCGGACACACCAGGAACCGCGGTGTTGGCCGTCGAATGGCGCTAGCTGCGCAGCATTTGTGCACCGCCGCCGTCAGTGTCAGCCAGTTTGCCGTGGCATACGGAGCTCCATCGCAGTCTTTAACACTGGTAGCATGCCGTGACAGCGTGGACGTGAACCGTATGTGCAGTTGACGGACTTTGAGCGAGGGCGTATAGTGGGCATGCGGGAGGCCGGGTGGACGTACCGCCGAATTGCTCAACACGTGGGGCGTGAGGTCTCCACAGTACATCGATGTTGTCGCCAGTGGTCGGCGGAAGGTGCTCGTGCCCGTCGACCTGGGACCGGACCGCAGCGACGCACGGATGCACGCCAAGACCGTAGGATCCTACGCAGTGCCGTAGGGGACCGCACCGCCACTTCCCAGCAAATTAGGGACACTGTTGCTCCTGGGGTATCGGCGAGGACCATTCGCAACCGTCTCCATGAAGCTGGGCTACGGTCCCGCACACCGTTAGGCCGTCTTCCGCTCACGCCCCAACATCGTGCAGCCCGCCTCCAGTGGTGTCGCGACAGGCGTGAATGGAGGGACGAATGGAGACGTGTCGTCTTCAGCGATGAGAGTCGCTTCTGCCTTGGTGCCAATGATGGTCGTATGCGTGTTTGGCGCCGTGCAGGTGAGCGCCACAATCAGGACTGCATACGACCGAGGCACACAGGGCCAACACCCGGCATCATGGTGTGGGGAGCTATCTCCTACACTGGCCGTACACCACTGGTGATCGTCGAAAGGACACTGAATAGTGCACGGTACATCCAAACCGTCATCGAACCCATCGTTCTACCATTCCTAGACCGGCAAGGGAACTTGCTGTTCCAACAGGACAATGCACGTCCGCATGTATCCCGTGCCACCCAACGTGCTCTAGAAGGTGTAAGTCAACTACCCTGGCCAGCAAGATCTCCGGATCTGTCCCCCATTGAGCATGTTTACGACTGGATGAAGCGTCGTCTCTCGCGGTCTGCACGTCCAGCACGAACGCTGGTCCAACTGAGGCGCCAGGTGGAAATGGCATGGCAAGCCGTTCCACAGGACCACATCCAGCATCTCTACGATCGTCTCCATGGGAGAATAGCAGCCTGCATTGCTGCGAAAGGTGGATATACACTGTACTAGTGCCGACATTGTGCATGCTCTGTTGCCTGTGTCTATGTGCCTGTGGTTCTGTCAGTGTGATCATGTGATGTATCTGACCCCAGGAATGTGTCAATAACGTTTCCCCTTCCTGGGACAATGAATTCACGGTGTTCTTATTTCAATTTCCAGGAGTGTATTTGGTGATAAAGACAGGCCTATTGCTTTCGCATCAAAAGTGTTGTCAAAAGGTCAGTGTTACTATTCACGAATAGAGAAAGAAGCACTGTCTATTGTGTATGGTGTCACCAAATTCCACCACTATTTGTATGGCAGAAAATTCTACTTAGTAATGGATCACAAATCATTGCAGCCCTTGTTTCGTCCTGTATAAACAGCCCGAAAATTGCAAAGATGGACTCTGTCTCACATACCAGCCCTTATACAGACTTTGCGCTTCTGCTGCATCTTGTAGTCACATCGATGCTCACGATTTTGAATTGCTTCAGTTCTTTCCTCTGAACTACAGGAAAATTGCACAGGCCACGGAAGCTGATTGAGATTTGAACAGTTTCCTAAACTACATTCGCACATCCTGCCCTCGCTCATTGGATAGTATAAAGAACTCTGTAGTGCGCCGAACTTTGCACGTCGGCATAGCCTCGCTGTACGGCAAGGTGTGATTCTTGTTCGAAATGGCAGCGGACAGTCACGTGTGTTGATCCCCTAAGGTTTGGAGAAAGAAGTGTTGCAATTGCTCTACAAAAGACAATGTGGGATTGTTCATACGAAACAATTAGCGCGTCGACGCTGTACTTGGCAGGGTATGGACACCAAAATAGAACAGGTGACGCCACAAGCATGTGCGGAAAATCAGTCCTCTCTGCTACAAAAATTCTGTGCTTGGCCTAAGTCACATTCACCATGGCAACGTGTGCACAAAGACTTTGTGCAACCTTTTTAGAACACTCATTGGTTGAATGTGGTAGACTCTTATAACAAGTTTCCTTTTGCTGTTGCAATGGCCTCGACAACGTCACATAGCACAGTACAGGCATTGTCCTGTATTTTTTTGCCTCGAAGATTTGCTTGAAGTCATAGTGTCGGATAACGGCCCTTAGTTCACGTCAAATGAATTTGAAACATTCTGTGAATCCGGCCAGGATGGCCGAGCGGGTCTAGGCGCTACAGTCTGGAACCGCGCGACCGTTACGGTCGCAGGTTCGTATCCTGCCTCGGGCATGGATGTGTGTGATGTCCTTAGGTTAGTTAGGTTTTAAGTAGTTCTAAGTTCTAGGGGACTGATGACCTTAGAAGTTTAGCGCTCAGAGCCAATTGAACCATTCTGTGAACGCAATGGTATACAACATCTAACTAGTGAACCATACCATCCACAGTCATACGGCGAAGTGGAACGTTTTGTCAGAAGCAGCGGATGGCCAAACTTCGCACCGCACACACCACGGGTCAAGCATTGCAACTGTTTCTCGCCTCCTATCGCTCGCATCCACGAGATGGACCATCGCTGGTGGAATTGCTTTACGACCGTCGCCATCGGACGCTGCTCCACCTGCTCCACCCTCCTCCGCATCCTGCTTGCTAGCATTGCTTCGCGCTGCATGATATTGTCTTTTACAGGCATTTTAGCAGCAGCAGACGTTGGCCGCGAGGCGAGAGACTCCGTCGACTTGGAACATGCATGTATCTCATTTCAGTCCCACACAGATTGCAGCACCGACATCACAATAAAATTCGTCACCGTCATGTGCACGGTGATCCTTCTGTATTTCTTTCCCCAGATTCACGGTGTAAGTAGGCTGTTTATGTTTTCTTATTGGCAACGTTACGTAGCGCTCTGTATGAAAATCACTGGCTGTGCTGTGTGCAGTCTGTGGCTAGTTTGCATTGTTGTCTGCCATTGTAGTGTTGGGCAGCGGCAGCTGGATGTGAACAGCGCGTAGCGTTGCGCAGTTGGAGGTGAGCCGCCAGCAGTGGTGGATGTGGGGAGAGAGATGGCGGAGTTTTGTAAATTGTCATGAACTGCTATATATATTATGACTGTTAAGGTAAATACATAGTTTGTTCTCTATTAATATCTTTCATTTGCTAACTATCCCTATCAGTAGTTAGTGCCTTCCGTAGTTTGAATCTTTTATTTAGCTGGCAGTAGTGGCGCTCGCTGTGTTGCAGTAGTTCGAGTAATGAAGATTTTTGTGCGGTAAGTGATTTCTGAAAGGTATAGTTTAATGTTATTCAGGGCCATTCTTTTGCAGGGATCTTTGATAGTCAGATTGCGTTGCGCTAAAAACATTGTGTGTCAGTTTAAGCACAGTCGTGTATAATTTGTTCAAAGGGGACGTTTCATATGGCGACCCTGCCAGGATACCTCACTGGAATCTTCTGATTTTTTCCTTGTAGTTTGTGCAATTAGTGTAGCTTTTGTTTATTGCTAGCGCGTAATTATAGAGAGAATCTCCTTTGTAGTTGCAGTCTTTCATTGTTGTACAGTAAAACAGTTGTGATTTGCACCAAGTATTTAAGTAGACATTATTTCCATTTCTATGTTAATGTGTTATCTTATTTTACTCTTCAAATTGTGCTTTTATGTGTTATCGTGTGAAATATTGTGACAATAATGGCGTGTGAAAAACGTAACACTAGGCTCCAAAGTAAACTGAGAAATAATAGTGACGACGAGCGTAACTTATCAGCGCCGCCGAGTAATGAATTTACTAATGTTCAAAGTAGTAATTTGGTAACCGTGCATAGGGAAATGGAGCGGGCGTCAAATAATGGTGTAGACAGTGAAACAGGTACTGAACAGGGAAGCATTATCGATCGATCGGTCGGCAACAGCTCGCCTCAGGAATCGGGAATGACATAACACAATATTGCAAATACTGTAGACTCAGGTTTTGGGTTCTCACCGTTTTTTCAAATTAGTCACGACACATTTTCCGCTTGTCAAAATGTGAATGTTGCCGGTGCAAATTCACTGCCGAAAAGCACTGAGGAACATGTTTCAGACACCAATGCATTGTTATTACAATTAATACAACAAATGGGACAAACACAGCAAAAGCTTCAAAAGACACAATGGAACAAAATCAGAGACAAACACAGCAAAAGCTTCAAAAGTTAGACACAATGGAACAAAATCTTCAAAAGTTAGACACAATGGAACAAAATCTTCAAAAGTTAGACACCACACTTGCACAAACACGTGAAGATTTAACCACTGAGTTACATAACATCGAATCGAAATGTCAAAAGGTCTGTAATGACGTAAAAACACAAATTTGTGAGCATTTCCAACCTATTTTTTCGCGTCATGAAAATGCATTACAGAATCACGAAGCAGCCATAAAAGAACTGCAAACTATTGTTCATGAAAATCATGAGACCTTGCAAGCTAAAATTGACTCAGTTGCATCTACCGATTCGGTTACGCAACTTGCAAAAACTCAGGAAAACTTAAAGGACACAGTAGATACCCTGAAAATTGGTTCAGAAAGACACATGGAGGAAATAAGTACACTATCGGAGAAAGTAGCCGAACTTTCGGATCAGGTCACTAACTTATCTACAAAGGTAGATGATGATCTGAATGACACAAGACCCGTAGCCTTCACTGACACAGAAGAGTATGAACAAATAAGAAAATTCAAACAAAATCAAAATCAAATCAATACACAGTACAAAAGAGAAATCCGGGAAGTACAAGATCAGCTGACACAGGTAATACAAGTATTACGTATTTCAGAGTACACTCGCGCTCCAATACGGGAAGAGGGACATAGAAATACGTAACAGCCACAAAATAGTAACACAGGGCATTTCGGAAGTTATGAAAGGAATTGGCAAGGTACACCGAATTTTGAGATGGAACCGCCGACATGGCGTAACAATGACCGATATGCTACTCGCTGACACGATGATTTTGACTATAAGCTGTTCATTACTACACTTAAATTCAAAATGTTTAAGAATTCTGCAACGACATTCATCCACAAGCGTGGCTCCATCAATTCTCTCATTGTTTTCCTCCCAACTGGTCATTGGAGCACAGGTTAGACTTTATGTGTGGCTACTTGGAGAATGAACCAGCTGTAAGAATGCGATCGGTCATTCACGATTGTCACAGTGAAGGAGAATTTTACCATGCGTTCCTCTCAGCATATTGGTCACAAGCTACACAAGACCGAGTAAAACATAGCATCATGATGATGAAACACTTTGAACAATCTGAATTTTCCAGTCTTGTCAAATATTTTGAAGACATGTTGCACAAGAATCAGTACCTGTCAAACCCATACAGCCTCTCAGAACTCATCTGCATTTGCTCAATCAATTTACCTGAACATTTACGGCATATTATTTTGGCAGGACGTTGCAAAGACGACATTGAAGCTTTTCAGGGACTCTTACAAGAATTAGAAATTGACACAGACAGCCGCGGGATGCGAAAACAGGAAAACAAGCAGTACAGGTCACATCCGTCGCAATTCCGCGATGAAAGAAATAATAACTGGACACAGCAAGGCTATTCTCACAATACAAATCGTGAACAAAACAGACACCACCCATACGACAACCACTGGCAGAGTAATAGTTACAGAGAAAAATCGCATTTCCGTAGTAATGACTATCACAGAGACAATCAGAGAAACAGACAATATGGGAACCAAAACAATTATTATCACGGGAGACAGAATAACTTCAGACGCAACAGTCCACCATGCAGTGATAATTCAGGGAGAAATTTTCCACCACTTAACCGACAAGAAAGAAACTACAGGAACTACCGACATGACGACAGACGATGTGATCGTAACGACAGACGTGAATTGCATCAGAACTGGCGGGATTTAAACAGAGCAGAGCCCTCTCGGCAAGGCGAATTCGTAGAAGCTAGGTCTCCTAATCCCAGTAACAACGCACGCCAACAAAGAAGCAGACAATAACTCGCACCGCAGGCAGCCACCTGCGCCCGCTGGCTCAGGGAAAAATAACATAGACGCTAACCTTGAGAAAAATTCCAGTATCCTTTACCGACATATACCACATGATAATTGCATTCGAGTTGAAACTCTGCGTACTGAGAAGAGCAAAGGGTTACACCACATCTCACATGTAAAACCGTTTATTAAGAGATAAACTGTTTTTTAACTTTGTCTTTGCCATATAACTTTTCGCTTTACATTACTAGTATGCTTTGTCAGAGTTAGAATCTGTTAACATGCAACAATGTTGGAAGTTAAATATCAAATCAAAAACCAAGAGAACTTATTTAAACAGAAATTACGAATGCATTGTTATTGTGAACAGATGTCACAGTGTTATTGTGTGTGTACATTCTTGCTTGTTAGTTGCACGATTACGTAATGACTATAAGGCTCACATACTTAGAACATTTACCAGTACTGCTAATGAGATTCTAATGCAACATTTTGGTTTACTTGAAAATACATTCTGGATTTAAGGTACTTTCTGTGAAATGCCAGATGACACAGTGGTTGGTTTCGTTGACAGCTACACGATTATATCACAACGTTACTAATGAGTGACAATTTACAATGTTGCTTTTGCGGTGTATCTGTTTTATATCTGCACAGCCTTTCTGAATTCTTCTGGAAAGTAAAACATGTTTTAGTAGTAACTTTTGTGGTATAGCTACAAGGAGACAGCCTTTTCTGTAGCACAACAATACGTTACAGCACAGTACTTTCTTCATCACGGCAATAAGCGTAATAAGTAAGATATCTATACGCAAAGCATTTCACTTTTGTTTATCATGAGGTAAGTACATTGACTTCTGCAGAACTTAGCTTTTGGAGGACGATAACTACGACACTTCCACAGAGATTATCTTACAGCAAGACGCACATTTAGCGCTACAGGACATGCATTTGAGTGATTAATTTTTTTCTTAAGTCATTTTTTTTAAAGATATTTGAAGTACAATGATACAAAGGTTTTCCGTAATATATTTCATTCCATTCTTGTAATTTGTAACACCTGAGGTTATAATTACATTAATCCTCAGGGGGGTACACGTTTACTTTGTGTACCATGTGTTTGGCGAACACAAGGAGCCCTAGCTAATATGGTATTTGCTTATACAACTTTACACATTGGTACCATATTCCTTTAACACATAAATTACACAGCTATCTGATCATTTAACTGAGAGGTAAACTTTTTTTTTTTACATCAGTGGCACATGTTTACGCAATTACACAGTTGGGTAACTTCACACTTACGAAATTGTATTTTGTCTGTACTTTGTAAACTGTTCATATTTTTTCAGAACCATTGTGATACTATGAGAGCTTTGAATGATGTATTTGGTAAGGGAGAATGATTTTAAAGTACGTTTGAGGTAGATGACACTACTGAAATTAGCAGAGAATTTTCTTTAGGTTTTGAAATTATTGCAGAAATTTACGACGTTTTTGAGATTTGACTGAGGTGTTATGATGTTATTATTATGACGACGATGTCTATTATGCTGCTGAGGTATGTTTATGATTAATAGGCTGTGGCTGTATCAGTTATTTGATTATGCTTCATATTTATAATGATGAAATATTGAAGAGTGTCGATGAATACGTATATGTGTAATAAGGTAAGGAGTAATGAATAGTGGGTAGGGACTCTTGACTTGTGAAAAAGGATGTTGGAAACCGAGAATCGTACTTTAAGAGTTATGAAATGTGTGTAAATGCATGAATGTATCACAATGCCGGCGAAAATTTTTTGGACACGGTTATATTCATAAGATTTTGTTTCTACACATTTGCAACGCAAATTCTTGACCTGTGAAATATTTTTATATGAGACTGTCACTGTAGCAGAAACTGCTGTCATAAATATTTCCGTAGGAAAGTTGAGTGACCACCTGCACGTAATGCGTTTTGGGCGCCCAGCTGAGAGGTAGACGTCTGACAAAAGAAAGCCATTAGGTGAAAAAAAAAACGGAGGCCATTATCCTCGCCATTGACATTCCTTTAGAGAAAACATTGCAAATGCGACACCCTCATTACTTGGAAAGATACTTACATCTGCACACCTGATTATGACAAGCGTCTTTCTCTAGAATTGAGGGAATTTTTACTGCGTTATGAAATGCCATATGGCTAATGAATGATGTTTCATGCCGTCCTTTGTACATATTTGCTCATTTTCTTTAATATCTAGTTTCTAGCTGCACTGCAGCATTGGTTAAAATAAAATTTAATATATGTACTAATATAGTTATTTTATGCCTACAGATCCAGTCAATAAGAAATTTATGATCTACTTCCAAGAAAACGAGGGCACATAAATAGACATTTCCCTTCACAGGAATTGCATAAATAATTTCTTTACGATTTGGTAACTTATCTGCTAGTGTAAGTTCTCGTGATGCATCACTCTAGTGTTAAGATGTGACATAGGTATTAAACATGGCCATTTTTACAGCAATATTTTTTCTGCTTGAGCTTTGTCATGTATAGATATAAGTTTTATATTTTTTATATTTGCTGCTGCTGTTTGCCAGGCATAGTGTTATTGAATTTGACTTTGTATTATTCTGTTAAGCCAGTTTTACTAATGATTTATTTTTATTGTTTGCTGCACAGTGCCTTATATTAGTTGTAATTTATGCTGCTTGCTTTGCCATTTCTATTTTTGTCATTGATGTTTGTATTAATTGTTTTATGTGATGCTGCATTGCCTCGTCCCTTAGTTTAGCGTCTGAGCTCAGTAGATTTATGTTAGTTTAAGAGGGGGTTGACTATATTAGAAACTAACTATGATGAATTGGACGAAATGCATTAAGAAGCTATAAGAAAATGGTTTGGCCAAAAAAAAGTAGTGTACAGTGGAGAAAAACTATTTTGAAAGAGGATGTGAACAGAATACAGAAAGCAGGCTTAGATAGTACTTTTGGGAATAATGATGAACAAAGGGAGATCTCCATGCAAAATACTGCAGTAAAACAAACCCTGTCCTTTCCTTTTGTGTCATCCCTCTATATGTTTGTGTACCCTTGTGTATTTGTGTTTTTCCTGTCTTTATGTGTTTAGCTGATGAGAGCTATGTTGTAGACATTTTCTAATACTCTGTTATTTACTTTGTAAAGATGTTTAGACATTATTTATACTGTTTGGTTGCTCACATGTGAAGGTGATGTTTCAAACGTTCTTCTGATCTTTTATGTATTTACTTATGTCATAATTCCTATAACACTGATGTGTATGTTTATTTCTATTCTTTTGTCAAGCCTCTATTACTACAAACGTTATCTGTATTGTTATGTTCTTTAATGATGTATTTTGTACCTTTGTTATTGTATTTTTATGTTATAAAATTGTAATTGACAGCAGTTCATCAAATTAAGTAACTTGTAAGTTCCATTTCACTGCACACGTTTCTGTTGGTCATAGTATATGGACAATGTGGTGTCACCGCCAGACACCACACTTGCTAGGTGGTAGCTTAAATCGGCCGCGGTCCATTAGTACGTGTCGGACCCGCGTGTCGCCACTGTCAGTACTTGCAGACCTAGCGCCACCACATGGCAGGTCTAGAAAGATGGACTAGCACTCGCCCCAGTTGTACGACGACTTTGCTAGCGACTACACTGACGAAGCCTTGCTCTCATTTGCTGAGAGACAGTTAGAATAGCCTTCAGCTAAGTCCATGGCTACGACCTAGCAAGGCGCCATTAGCCTTACAGTGATTGTAATTAACCGTATCTGGAGATAGTCTAATTTGTATAGTCAATAGCGATGTACCACAAGGATGCATTAAAGTTAAGTATCTGAGGAACTGCATATTTTTCTCTATAGCATTCACCAAGTATCCTGTTCCAGAACTCACGCCAGCCGGCGTGTGTGTACGCGTGCCTTTCGGCTACCTCCGAGTGGCGTGGCTGTCTTGCTACGCCACAACAGACAATATGTGAGAAGTAGGGACTGTTAGTGTTAGCACGTGTGTTGATAATTCAGCAAGGGACTGGATAACAGCATTGCTGGTTCTAAGGACAATTCCAAAAAGTTTGTGAGTGCACAAGTGGTGGTTATGAACTTGCTATATTATCCGCAAGACTCTTCAATGGTGATTGTGCACCTGCACAGTCACAACAGATGCCTGCTGGCCATCTCTACAAGGACTGCAGTGGTTCTGCATCTTTGATGACTCACAAATACCATTATTTCTACAAGGACTACAGTGGGTCTGCACCTCTGGTGGCCCACCAATACCGTAACCTCTACAAGGACTACAGTGGGTCTGCTCTGTGATGACCTACCTACCAATATTCTTCAAAATGTCGAATGACTCTGCTGTGGGTTTGCTCTGTTGTGGCCCATTACCTGTCAGCATGTCAAGAGTCAGCACTGTCTTTCCGTTGGAAGGACACCGCTACTTCTTCAAGACTGCATGGAAATCCACTACTTCTGTGTGCAATTTTTTTTACTAATGAGACTTTGTGAAAAAAAACTGTAATTACTATTATGATGAATGATCAGGACTGTCTTTATGGACTGTGAGAAAATTTTTGCTTTTGACCAACATTATATCAATAAGTGTGTGCATTGGATATCTTTGTTAGTGTAATTATGAAAAATTTTATCAAATCATTATTGGCCACTGGCCAAAAAAATTTGTAAAATTTTTTGTGGGGAGCATGGGGGCTATGTAAGTAGGCTGTTTATGTTTTCTTATTGGCAACGTTACGTAGCGCTCTGTATGAAAATCACTGGCTGTGCTGTGTGCAGTCTGTGGCTAGTTTGCATTGTTGTCTGCCATTGTAGTGTTGGGCAGCAGCAGCGGGATGTGAACAGCGTGTACCGTTGCGCAGTTGGAGGTGAGCCGCCAGCAGTGGTGGATGTGGGGAGAGAGATGGCGGAGTTTTGTAAATTGTCATGAACTGCTATATATATTATGACTATTAAGGTAAATACATAGTTTGTTCTCTATTAATATCTTTCATTTGCTAACTATCCCTATCAGTAGTTAGTGCCTTCCGTAGTTTGAATCTTTTATTTAGCTGGCAGTAGTGGCGCTCGCTGTATTGCAGTAGTTCGAGTAATGAAGATTTTTGTGAGGTAAGTGATTTCTGAAAGGTATAGTTTAATGTTACTCAGGGCCATTCTTTTGCAGGGATCTTTGATGGTCAGATTGAGTTGCGCTAAAAACATTGTGTGTCAGTTTAAGCACAGTCGTGTATAATTTGTTCAAAGGGGATGTTTCAACGGATCCAAAGGACAGTGCGGCCACAGCAGCCTCCAGAGGGTGTCATCACGACACCGTGGGACGACCCCATAGAGTCCACACTCCTGCCTTCCCCACCGTTGTCCAGATCCCTATATGATGACAGTCTGTCGCTTTGGGGGGGGAGGGGGGAGAAATGTTACAGAGTAAAGTGGCAGCACGCCAGTCGGGAACGATAGAGAAGAGACGTCAGCCAATCGCACGCTGACCAACCCCTCTCCAGGACGACAACGCGACACCAGTGGCCCCTATGTGAAGAGGGTGCAAGCGCCGCGCCCGACTGGTCGCGGCCCAGTTGAAGAGTAGCTTCAACATTAGCGAGGTGAATAGTAGCTCCAAAATTAGACACTTGTATAGCAGCAACTAGGGGATGTTTATAGTGAAGAACATTACTTACGAGGTGTTTTCAAGTTCTAAGGCCTCCAATTTTTTTTCTTCCGACTGGACAGAGATAGAAACATGCACATTGTTTTAAAATGAGGCCGCGTTCATTGTCAATACGTCCCATAGATGGCAGCACCGTATGGCAGATGGAATTTTACCGCCAGCGGCGAGAATGAGAACTGTTTTAAATACTTAAAATGGCGATGTTTTCCTTACTTGATCAGCATGCAATCATTCGTTTTCTGAATTTGCGTGGTGTGAAACCAATTGAAATTCATCGACAGTTGAAGGAGACATGTCGTGATGGAGTTATGGATGTGTCAAAAGTGCGTTCGTGGGTGCGACAGTTTGATGAAGGCAGAACATCGGGTGACAACAAACCGAAACAACCTCAGGCTCACACAAGCCGGTCTGACGACATGATCGAGAAAGTGGAGAGAGTTGTTTTTGGGGATCGCCGAATGACTGTTGAACAGATCGCCTCCAGAGTTGGCATTTCTGTGGGTTCTGTGCACACAATCCTGCATGACGACCTGAAAATGCGAAAAGTGGCATCCAGGTGGGTGCCACGAATGCTGACGGACGACCACACGGCTCCCTATGTGGCATGTTGCCGAGCAGTGTTGACGCACAACGACAGCATGAATGGGACTTTCTTTTCGTCGGTTGTGGCAATGGATGAGACGTGGATGCCATTTTTCAATCCAGAAACAAAGCGCCAGTCAGCTCAATGGAAGCACACAGATTCACCGCCACCAAAAAAATTTCGGGTCACCGCCAGTGCTGAAAAAATGATGGTGTCCATGTTCTGGAACAACAAGGACGTGATCCTTACCCATTGCGTTCCAAAGGGCGCTACGGTAACAGGTGCATCCTACGAAAATGTTTTGAAGAACAAATTCCTTCCTGCACGGCAACAAAAACGTCCAGGAAGGGCTGCGCATGTGCTGTTTCACCAAGACAACGCACCCACACATCGAGCTAACGTTACGCAACAGTTTCTTCGTGATAACAACTTTGAAGTGATTCCTCATGCTCCGTACTCACCTGACCTGGCTCCTAGTGACTTTTGGCTTTTTCCAATAATGAAAGACACTCTCCGTGGCCGCACATTCACCAGCCGTTCTGCTATTGCCTCAGCGATTTTCCAGTGGTCAAAACAGACTCCTAAAGAAGCCTTCGCCGCTGCCATGGAATCATGGCGTCAGCGTTGTGAAAAATGTGTACGTCTGCAGGGCAATTACGTCGAGAAGTAACGTCAGTTTCATCGATTTCGGGTGAGTAGTTAATTAGAAAAAAAATCGGAGGCCTTAGAACTTGAATGCACCTCATATTCTGCATGTCGTCCTTTGCTTGCGACAATTCTAATAGTCAAGTATTGTAATCACATCCTTTTGTAATAAAACTCATTAATACGATTTGTTTGAATGTTGTCTAGCTATCCGAGAAAGTAGGTTTGTTAGACACCCCATATTTGACGACAAGGCTAGATTTAACAGTATGGATATCACCCTCTCTGCATAGGTGGACGACCGGATGGTCAGCACAGGCTGTACAACAGAAGCAGTGTCCATATAACGTCAAGGCCACCAGGCAATGGCGAAGTCCCTGGAGTACGGGTTGTAAGGCCAAAGCATACAGTATCGTGGAGAGTGGACAACACTGTCGGACAGAGTGCTTGATAGCTAGCAGCCAGGTGGGGCGACCGTTACATAGTATTCTGGAAGTCGCTTCACTCAAGGGGCGCATTACCACAGTTAGTGTCTGAACCAGAAAACACATGTACTGGAGGACCGTCGTCAAAAAGGTGTGGTCGACATGGTCGAATACCTGCCTGAAGTCAAGTGATGCCTATAAGCCAATGAACCAGGTAGATATCGCCATCTGGTGAGTGTGATTATGTTGCTGTAACGGCAAAGGGCTGTATGAATATTGTTGTCACCACCCAGCAAAGTCTGGTCGACGGACATGATGTATTGTGCTGCTTTCTTGAGTCATGACGACAACAAATGGGTGAAAATTGTCTTGTCTTTGTTGAATAGGGTGATGGACCCATAATCAGAGATCCGTGATTTGCCCATGCGGCTTTGTAAAATTCGAAGGGGAGGCGATCAGGTCCTGGGGACTTATTGGTAGCTCCCAGCTTGATGGCTTCTAGGACTTCATCAGTAGTCACCTTCCTGAAGTTCTTGAGCTGTTCCCAAGCATGGTGTGGACGGTGAGTGCAACTACCTTCTGAATTAAGGGCGATTAACATGGGGCCACAACGTACAGCCATGAGATACGGGATTTGAAAGCGTCACCAATGGTGCATTGTGTAGTATATCGTCATACTTCTGCATCACTGAGGCTGTGTATTAGAATTCGACGACGACATCGGCGTTCTGTGAGGAGGCGGTACCTCGATGGTGTTTCGTGAGGCATATGGTCATGAGTGTGGGACCTGACGAGGGTCCCTTCTAAGTATTATCATATGAGTGAAATGATACATGCTTTAGCACGATGCACTTTCATCTGACAGATGGGAGGGATAGCGTAATAAAATTTCATGGTGCTTCCCTACCAATCCTTGACGTCTTGACCGTACCCCATCATCGCCCTGCATAAAGCCAGTTTTGTGCAGGATAGCCGCCAGGATAGGTGGATATGTAAGTGGAGCAACGTCGACAACAGAGGCCCCATGCATCCTCAACGAGCTGTCGGCAGTCAGGGACAGTCAGGTGAGAAACGTTTAATTTCCACAGGCCATGACTGTGCCACAGCTGTTGGTGGGTGAGGGTGACATCGCAGGGGTGGGCCTCATGGTCAGAAAAAGCCAGAGGCCAAATATCGGCATGTTGAGTGCCACCGGCATGAGAACATGTGAGGTATTATACAGTCCAGGCGACTGACAACTGTGCTGTATAGTATGTGAAACCTACACGGTCGCCATGAACCTTTGTCCAGCTGTTGATGTGTCGATAAGCTGAAGTTAGTCGAAGATGACAGAGAGGGCCTCACACAGGAGATGTCACTATCAATAGGCGGCCCTTGTGTGAAGTCGCCACTGAGGACCACTTCATCCAGGGGACTCTCAAAAAGCGGCGTTACATCGTCAGCAAAGAAGGTGTGTCATACATGACATTGCCTGGAGCCAGACAGTGCGTATACATTTAGGATGCAGACGCTGAACAGTGTGAGGGCTAGCGTTAGGGAGATACATTACATCTTCAGTGGAGAGCCCTGCATGGAGGAGAACGGCCACTTGCTACTGTTGTCAGAGACATGGGAGGTGTGGGCCATGTTGCTGGTGGGGGTGTAGAAATCAGCAGCAATCGCTTCTTGGGGGACAGCAATGTCAACATCAGCAACATAAGTGGTGGCTCGGAACATTGCCAGTTTATGTGGTGCCTGAATGGGGGTCAGATTCATCGTAGCAATGTGGACATGCTCTCCTATTGGGACATAGGGTCCTGCAGACATGTGTGACTGGCGTGAAGCATCCGGTGCAGCCACTGTGGCCGCAAATACTGGGTGGAAGCTGGGTAGGCGCCACCATGGGGCACGCCCCGATGAGTAAGCCAGCATCCTGATCTGCTCCATCATCAACATCGTCAGCCCAGGAGATCGCTCCCCAGATAGCACATTGCAAGCGGCCCTCCTGTCGTTGGGGCACTTGAAGGGAGATACTGTCCGGTATCCAAACGTTGGGGCACTTGAAGGGAGATACTGTCTGGTATCCAGTCCATTGCCTGTGATGCCATACGAAGAAGTGTGCCGTTAGAGGGCGTTCACCTCTTCCGTTTTTGGGGGACTGCTTCTTTCAGAAGCGCTGTTCCATGTTAGAAACCAGACATTTTTCACCCAAAGTCATGCCCCTCTGAAGGAAAGTAGAAGTAGGCACCACATGTCCATTTCAGCAGGCGATCCGTTCATCTTGTCGCCGTCAGAGGAGATGGTACTGGTGAGGTCTTGGCTTCACTGCCGTTTCTGAGGGAGAGTGCCAGCAGGTTAACACGTGCTTCCTGAAGTGACACGTCCATGTTGTGCATGGCCGAGGCATAGGTGTTTGGTAAAGAAGTGACCATCGATTTGGGAGCTGTATCATTGGTTGGGATCTGTAGCAAATGGCGACAGAGACAATTGGATCTAACATGGCCCTCTTCTCGCCATTCTCCACACATCCACAGCTGGTCATTATACATGGTGGCACCACCAATCAGCAGATAGGATGGGTAAATGTTTGGACGGTTTGATCTTGATCTATCAGACACCATTTAATATGTGGTATGTTGTGAATGTCTGCCTTTTTTTTGCGATGTGGCCCACTACATTGCAATAGGGTCAGAAGGCTTCGATGGCCACATCTTGTGGCACATCACAGGTGTGGTGGCATAAGCCGTCGCCAGCACATTGGTCAGCAAAGGTGTAGTTCGAAGATCGATAGTAGGCGCAGGATCAAGCGCGCCTATCACAAGAGAGGTCAGACTCTCAAGCAACACGCCGCCAACGCCCTCTTGACAGCAAGTATTTAGACCACCGCCCCTGACCGCATGGCCTCAGGCACTAGCTTAATGACTCGACTCACTACTCCATGTTGGCGACAGTCCATTCACAGAACACCATAGTTCAGCAGATTATGATAGTGCATTGGGACCAGATTACTGTAACAGCAAAATTACCAATATTGTCTGCAAGAGAATTATTGCTAATGAGCTTGTACTACAACACATGGACTCTATTCCAGTTAAGTAAAAAACTTGCAGTTCATGTAAATAAAGAACATATTAATCCACGTGGGCATTTGTATTGTAGAAAGAGGATAATGGCCACCCATAGCAACATCCTCTCCCTTGATTCATTACGCCACAAGACTCTACAGTAGCGAAGAGGATGCTACAGTGGCGACGAGAATACTACAGTGGCGACGAGAATACTACAGTGGCGACGAGGATAATTCAGTGACGTTCGAAAATTAATCAACGTGGCTGCAAATTTTGCTTGCTTCTCTTGTGTTTTAGCGCCGCGCGGGATTTGCCGAGCGGTCTAAGGGCGCTGCTGTCATGGACCGTGCGGCTGGTCCCGGCGGAGGTTCGAGTCCTCCTTCGGGCATGGGTGTGTCTATTTGTTCTTAGGATAATTTACGTTAAGTAATGTGTAAGCTCAGGAACTGATGACCTTAGCAGTTAAGTCCCATAAGATTTCACACACATTTGAACTTTTTTTATGTTTTAGCTTGCAGGGGTGTTCGTTTCTATTTGCTAATTTGTTGTTGTGTTGTTGCATGTATTCCAGAAGGGATGCCGCAGAACTAATCAAATTTCTATTTTCAGAGACTTTGCTTGCTTTTTAGTTTAAAGTATTTGTATAAGCCATGAATTCCCTGCCCCAACCACACTCTAACTCCGCGCCTCAGCCGCAGACGGCCAATGTGATTGACCTAAAACAAGGTTTTCCCTTTCAGAACCGACAAATTGCTATCCTACTGACGACGGTACCATAACTACTGGCTGTACAAGCTGCGTCTGCCGCACAACCACAGCCGACCAACCAACAAGTGCCACCAACCAGTATACCAACGTTCCGGCACGTTAACGACACAGAAGAGGAATGGCTCGAATGCCTGACTCAGTTCCAAGCATATTGTCAAGTTCGTCGTGTACTGTAAAGTTACAGTACTTCCTATGGATTGCGGGGTCCCCAGTGTTCAGGTTAATACAGAAACTATTCCCAACCGCGTCTCTCTACGAACTCAGTTATGATCTTCGACCATAAACATAATAGACTGGCCCTGACGTCATTTTCGTGGCTCCAACATCTCTGGGCTGATGTCACGTGAATGTTGGCAAAACATGGTTGTTTCGTGTTGCGCTTATGGCTGTACTCAGCGTTTTGTCGGGGGAAATGGCATTACATTTCACGTGTAAGTGTTTTTATGATAGTGCAGATGCGTTTATTGAAATCTGCTGAAGTGACCTTTATACGTTTTTTACACTTGAAATAGAGTATCACGTTAATTAAAGTGTTGAAAGTGATGCCTGTAAAGTCAGACTCATATTACATTTTGGAAGGTATCTGTGATAATTCCGTTACAGAAGTAGGTATAATTGTTTCTCGTTCCTACTCATAGGTTCCCTAAGGATGAAAACCGAAGGCAGCTTTGAATACAGGCCCTGAAACGGAAAAACTTTAAGCCATTTGCACATACGCGTCTTTGCTCGAAGCACTTCGCGAAGTGTTGTGATAGGTTAGTTATTATTTACAATGTATATTTATAATTTATATTTACAGTGTCTGTCATTTTTAAATCTAGGTTCCAAAATTATTTTCTGAAACTTCAAAGTCCCACGTTTCATCTAAAATATCATTTTTTTAAACTGATAGTTTAAACTTTTGTAAAAATACTGGGAACTGAACCTTTGAAGTGCACCTAAAATTGATACTCTAAAATGGACCTCCTCCTAAAGTCAACAAATTTTGGCTACCTAGGGTAGGGGTACACGTGGTCTAGGGGTAGCGTCTTTGATTCATAATCAAAACGTCTTCGGTCCCGGGTTCGATCCCCGCCACTGCCTAAATTTTGATAAATAATCAGCATTGGCGGCCGAAGACTCCTGGCATAAGAAGTCAGCCTCATTCTGCCAACGACCTTGTCAAAGAGGGCGGAGGAGCGGATAGAGGTTCAGGGCACTCTCTTGTCCTAGGGGTGGGAAATTGCCTCTAAAGGCGGAAGAATCAGCAATGATCAATGACATGAAGATGCAGAAGGCAATGGAAACCACTGCATTAAAGATACGTAACGTGTATCCGCAGGACATATGGCCTGTATTTGAAGAAGTGTCATGATCTCTCTATTGGAAAGAGATTCTGGAATAGTCCCCCATTCGGATCTTCGGGAGGGGACTGCCAGTGGGGAGGTTACCATGAGAAAAAGATTGAATAATCAACGAAAGGATAACGTTCTACGAGTCGGGGCGTGGAATGGCAGAAGCTTGAACGTGGTAGGGGAACTAGAAAATCAGAAAAGGGAAATGCAAAGGCTACTAGATATAGTAGGGGTCAGTGAAGTTAAGTGGAAGGAAGACAAGGATTTTTGGTCAGATGAGTATCGGGTAATATCAACAGCAGCAGAAAATGGTATAACAGGTGTAGAATTCGTTATGAATAGGAAAGTAGGGCAGAGGGTGTGTTACTGTGAACAGTTCAGTGACCGGGTTGTTCTAATCAGGATCGACAGCAGACCAACACCGACAACGATAGTTCAGTTATACATGCCGACGTCACAAGCTGAAGATGAACAGATAGAGAAAGTGTATGAGGATACTGAAAGGATAATGCAGTCTGTAAAGATGGACGAAAATCTAATAGTCATGGGCGACTGGAATGCAGTTGTAGGGGAAGGAGTAGAAGAAAAGGTTACAGGAGAATATGGGCTTGGGACAAGGAATGAAAGAGGAGAAAGACTAATTGAGTTCTGTAACAAGTCTCAGCTAGTAATAGCGAATACCCTGTTCAAGAATCACAAGAGGAGGAGGTATACTTGGAAAAGGCCGGGAGATGGGGGAAGATTTCAATTAGATTACATCATGGTCAGACAGAGATTCCGAAATCAGATACTGGATTGTAAGGCGTACCCAGGAGCAGCTATAGACTCAGATCACAATATAGTAGTGATGAAGAGTAGGCTGAAGTTCAAGACATTAGTCAGGAAGAATCAATACGCAAAGAAGTGGGATACGGAAGTACTAAGGAATGACGAGATACGTTTGAAGTTCTCTAACGCTATAGATACAGCAATAAGGAATAGCGCAGTAGGCAGTACAGTTGAAGAGGAATGGACATCTCTAAAAAGGGCCATCACAGAAGTTGGGAAGGAAAACATAGGTACAAAGAAGGTAGCTGCGAAGAAACCATTGGTAACAGAAGAAATACTTCAGTTGATTGATGAAAGGAGGAAGTACAAACATGTTCCGGGAAAATCAGGAATACAGAAATACAAGTCGCTGAGGAATGAAATAAATAGGAAGTGCAGGAAAGCTAAGACGAAATAGCTGCAGGAAAAATGTGAAGATATCGAAAAAGATATGATTGTCGGAAGGACAGACTCAACATACAGGAAAGTCAAAACAACCTTTGGTGACATTAAAAGTAACGGTGGTAACATTAAGAGTGCAACGGGAATTCCACTGTTAAATGCAGAGGAGAGAGCAGATAGGTGGAAAGAATACATTGAAAGCCTCTATGAGGGTGAAGATTTGTCTGATGTGATAGAAGAAAAAACAGGAGTCGATTTAGAAGAGATAGGGGATCCAGTATTAAAATCGGAATTGAAAAGAGCTTTGGAGGACTTACGGTCAAATAAGGCAGAAGGGATAGATAACATTCCATCAGAATTTCTAAAATCATTGGGGGAAGTGGCAACAAAACGGCTATTCACGTTGGTGTGTAGAATATATGAATCTGGCGATATACCATCTGACTTTCGGAAAAGCATCATCCACACAATTCCGAAGACGGCAAGAGCTGACAAGTGCGAGAATTATCGCACAATCAGCTTAACAGCTCATGCATCGAAGCTGCCTACAAGAATAATATACAGAAGAATTGAAAAGAAAATTGAGAATGCGCTAGGTGACGATCAGTTTGGCTTTAGGAAAAGTAAAGGGACGAGAGAGGCAATTCTGACGTTACGGCTAATAATGGAAGCAAAGCTAAAGAAAAATCAAGACACTTTCATAGGATTTGTCGACCTGGAAAATGCGTTCGACAATATTAAATGGTGCAAGCTGTTCGAGATTCTGAAAAAAGTAGGGGTAAGCTATAGGGAGAGACGGGTCATATACAATATGTACAACAACCAAGAGGGAATAATAAGAGTGGACGATCAAGAACGAAGTGCTCGTATTAAGAAGGGTGTAAGACAAGGCTGTAGCCTTTCGCTCCTACTCTTCAATCTGTACATCGAGGAAGCAATGATGGAAATAAAAGAAAGGTTCAGGAGTGGAATTAAAATACAAGGTGAAAGGATATCAATGATACGATTCGCTGATGACATTGCTATCCTGAGTGAAAGTGAAGAAGAATTAAATGATCTGCTGAACGGAATGAACAGTCTAATGAGTACACAGTATGGTTTGAGAGTAAATTGGAGAAAGACGAAGGTAATGAGAAGTAGTAGAAATGAGAACAGCGAGAATATTAACATCAGGATTGATGGTCACGAAGTCAATGAAGTTAAGGAATTCTGGTACCTAGGCAGTAAAATAACCAATGACGGACGGAGCAAGGAGGACATCAAAAACAGACTTGCTATGGCAAAAAAGGCATTTCTTGCCAAGAGAAGTCTACTAATATCAAATACCGGCCTTAATTTAAGGAAGAAATTTCTGAGGATGTACGTCTGAAGTACAGCATTGTATGGTAGTGAAACATGCACGTTGGCAAATCGGAACAGAAGAGAATCGAAGCATTTGAGATGTAGTGCTACAGACGAATGTTGAAAATTAGGTGGACTGATAAGGTAAGGAATGAGGAGGTTCTACGCAGAATCGGAGAGGAAAGGAATATGTGGAAAACACTGATAAGGAGACGGGACAGGATGATAGGACATCTGCTAAGACATGAGGGAATGACGTCCATGGTACTAGAGGGAGCTGTAGAGGGCAAAAACTGTAGAGGAAGACAGAGATTGGAATACGTTAAGCAAAATAATTGAGGACGTAGGTTGCAAGTGCTACTCTGAGATGAAGAGGTTAGCACAGGAAAGGAATTCGTGGCGGGCCGCATCAAACCAGTCAGTAGACTGATGACCAAAACAAGAAAAAAGTTGACATAATTCCCATATCCGATTTTCTTTTATAAGTCACTAGAGCTCAAAACGCGTCGAATCCAATTTTTAAAGTTTTGACAAGAGCCCACTCTTACTGTTTAAAAGAATTTTAACGACATTTTACTTTAATTGATAGTTTATAGTAATTTCGTCCCGCTGCCCACCAGAGTGACGTTCGATGCATTTGTTAGATTTTATAAATGGTACTGTGAACAAATCCAGGCCAAATGTAGTTCTGGCATAATTTTTCACAAATAAAAAAGTAATTTTTGTTGGAAGCGTTTGGCAGTCAATTGAGAAATGTGGGGAAAATACGATACAAACATAGGATGGCAGACCGCTGATTTGAAATCCCACCACGTTTTGCCAATAGTCACGTGGTTTATGGTGGAGCCACACCAGCCCTATAGCTTCTGCACAGCAAGGCCAGTCTACTCTTATCTATGGTCGAAGGTTATGACCAAGTAATCGATGCATTAACCAAGCACCATGACCAGCAAGTTTACGTAGCTGCAGCTAGATACCAGTTCTTTCGCTTGCAGAATAAGCCTGAAGAGATGTACCGCCAGTGGTACACAGAATTAGTGGGCATGACTAGGAAGCGTAAATTTAAGTGTAGTTCGTCAACTTTTACAGTGATGTAATGATACGGGATGCAATAACATTCAATGTCCCAGATAGAGGAATACGGGAAAAGTTCTTAAAATGCTCTGATCCATCAATTTCCCAAGTATTGCAAATCTTAGAACAATATGATTCAGGTGCCATAGCGACCGGTAAGTTCGACCAGACCCCGATTTATCGGGTCGAGTCGCCCCTTGCTCGCGACTGCTGCAAGCCGCCAGAACAAGGAGCGCGTACACAGCCGAGCGGGCAGACACGCAGGCAGGTAAACAGGCCTGTGAAATTAAAGAAGTCTCGCCCTAGATGTTAGATTTTTTTCTACTCCCAATATATAAGGCGCTACAGCGCCTCAAAAAATACCAATGTTTCAAATTTTGAGCATAGTGGCAAAATACCTTATTTATAATACTATTTTTTCAGTTTCTGTTTGTGTAGTATAAATACATTATACATCATATTATATGTTGGAATTTACTACCTCACTTTCAGGTATTCAATTTCTCTGCATGCAACATGAGGATTGCTGGGCACCCAACTATTGTGATTCTTACATCGCTACCTGAAGTTCACTATGGGCCATCTCAGCCTTGGTATTTGTAAAACTGTAAATATAAAAATACATCATTAAGAGACATAGACACACACACACACACACACACACACACACACACACACACACACAAAATAAATTGTCTCAGGAAACTGAACTATTATTAGCTGCAATAGGCAACTTAATTAGGTAGTTATTCTTGTGTATAAAAGCCACACAGTTGACATTAAAAATAAGTAGCTTTATTACAATTAAAATGCATTGTCAGTTACTAAAAAATGTTGACAGTTCTGGGTGTGTAATACTTGTAATATCGCACTTTAGCGCGCTTGAGACAGATATGAGCATCACTTTCAACGTTTTGATGGGCCAGGTTCCTCAGTGTCACCAGAAATACCTGGAGTTACGGATTCAGGGTCTGTACATAGAGCTGATCCCAGATTGACCTCTTCTTTAAACAGCGAGTCAGCCTCAGCAAGTTCGTTGACTTCGTCAGAGGTTTCCTCAACATCCTCCATAACATCTTCTTCACTGTCTTCATATAAAAATTTTGGCACGTTTCCACTGTTGACCCCAATACATTTCTTGCAAATTGAAGAACATTTCAAACCCGCTTTTCTGCAGGAGCACGCTCCGCCACAGTAATTTTGGTTAATCGTGCTACGTACGAGCAGTTAGGATCACAACGCCTTTCTAAATCTAGCAAGCGCCTCACTGCTTACAGCAGACAGGAAATTCCAGTGCTTGGACAGGGTAGTTTGCCTGCCACTTACAAATCTCACACTAGGACAGTGAATATTACTGTGTTGAAATCAAGAGACAAAACATATTCGCTTTAGATGCCTTTGATTTGTTTGGACTTAGCATGTAATTTCAGTGTCTGCATTTGCAGCAAACGCCATTGTAGATCGCTTGCTCAAAGAATTTGCTCATTTATTTTAGAAGTAATGGGAAAAGCAAATAACTTTGTAGCGCATGTTACATTGAAAGACAATGCACAGCCTAAGTTTGTCCGGGCCTGCACCATTCTAATTGCTTTAAGAGACAAAGTAGCCAGTGTCTTGAAGTCTTGAAATAAATGCAAGATAATAGTGTAATTGTCTCATTCAAGCTAGTCAAAGGGCAAGCCCTCTAGTTTTCTTGCCTAAGCCTTCTGGTCGCATTCGCATTTGTGTTGACATCAAGTCTACAGTCAACCCACCGATATTACACTATTGGCCATTAAAATTGCTACACCAAGAAGAAATGCAGATGACAAACGGGTATTCATTGGACAAATATATTATACTAGAACTGACATGTGATTACATTTTCACGCTATTTGGGTGCATAGATCCTGAGAAATCAGTGCCCAGAACAACCACCTCTGGCCGTAATAACGGCCTTGATACGCCTGGGTATTGAGTGAAACGGAGCCAGGATGGCGTGTACAGGTACAGCTGCCCATGCAGCTTCAACACGACACCACAGTTCATCAAGAGTAGTGACTGGCGTATTGTGACGAGCCAGTTGCTCGGCCACCATTGACCAGACGTTTTCAGTTGGTGAGAGATTTGGAGAATGTGCTGGCCAGGGCAACAGTCGAACATTTTCTGTATCCAGAAAGGCCCATACAGGACCTGCAACATGCGGTCGTGCATTATCCTGCTGAAATGTAGTGTTTCGCAGGGATCGAATGAACGGTAGAGCCACGAGTCGTAACACATCTGAAATGTAACGTCCACTGTTCAAAGTGCCGTCAATGCGAACAAGAGGTGACCGAGACGTGTAACCAATGACACCCCATACCATCACGCCGGGTGATACTCCAGTATGGCGATGACGAATACACGCTTCCAATATGCGTTCACCGCGATGTCGCCAAACACGGATGCGACCATCATGATGCTGTAAACAGAACCTGGATTCAGCCGAAAAAACGACGTTTTGCCATTCGTGTACCCAGGTTCGTCGTTGAGAACACCATCGCAGGCGCTCCTGTCTGTGCTGCAGCATCAAGGGTAACCGCAGCCACGGTCTCCGAGCTGTAGTCCATGCTGTTGCAAACGTAGTCGAACTGTTTGTGCAGATGGTTGTTGTCTTGGAAACGTCCCCATCTGTTGACTCAGGGATCGAGACATGGCTGCACGATCCGTTACAGGCATTCGGATGAGATGCCTGTTATCTCGACTGCTAGTGATACGAGGCCGTTGGGATCCAGCACGGCGCTCCGTATTACCCTCCTGAACCCACCGATTCCATATTCTGCTAACAGTCATTGGATATCGACCAACGCGAGCAGCAATGTCGCGATGGGCTACAATCCGACCTTTATCAAAGTTGGAAACGTCATGGTACGCATTTCTCCTCCTTACACGAGGCATCACAACAACGTTTCACCAGGCAACGCCGGTCAACTGCTGTTTGTGTATGAGAAATCGGTTGGAAACGTTCCTCATGTCAGCAAGTTGTAGGTGTCGCCATCGGCGCCAACCTTCTGTGAATGCTCTGAAAAGCTAATCATTTGCATATCACAGCATCTTCTTCCTGTCGGTTAAATTTCGCGTCCGTAGCACGTCATCTTCGTGGTGTAGCAATTTTAATGGCCAGTAGTGTAGTTAGCTCGCCCTGAGGAACTTATGGACAGGCTTCGTGCAAGACGTTACTTTTCTAAGATAGATTTGCGTGATGCCTATTTGCTAATGCCAATGGATGAAGACTCACAGTATGTGTTTGTTGTAAATACACACTTAGGACTGTTCAAGTGTTTGCTTTTCCCCTTCTGCTGCGCTTCCGCACCCACCATTTTTCAGCGTTACTTGGAACAGCAGACCGCAAAAGTGCGATTATGTTCAAACTACCTTGACGATATAGTCGTCTCAGTTTGTACACCAGAGGAACACATTCCCAATCTGCGTACTCTTTCTCGAGTGTTGGCAGAATCAGGACTCAAGTGTCGCCTCGAAAAGTGTGACATCCTTCAAACCGAACTACAGTACTTAGGTCACGTGATCTACCGTCAGGGAGTGCATCCCCTCCAATCTCATTTACATCCAGTCCGTGCCTGTTCCTCACAATGTGTCAGGATTGCAGTCAGTACTAGGCAAGATGACATACTTGTGGCGTGCGTACTCTAAGACCTTCGGTACACACACCATCAGATTATTTGACTCGTCGCTCTAACGAAATAGGCGAGTGTCAGCAATATGTCTCGTGGTCTTATCGTGGCGTGTTTATCTTCTGCCGTTAGGTCAGACGGTAGAAATACCACTTGCCACTAATCGGAGGTCTGTACACTCATTATAATACCTCGCGCGTTCAGGTATCACTGTGTGAGTGTGCTCCACGAGGAGAAAAGGTTCTACGTTAGCAGGAATCTCATTGGCTGCATTACATATTAATACGCGGATCGGCGGAAGCAGAATTTGGTCCGTCTCTAAGACAGCGCCATCTTGTAGAGCGGAGACAGACGAGCGCTGCGCCTGCGCTATTGTGCTTAGCGGGCGCGCACTAGTGGGAAAGTTGTGTACGCACTGACTACGCGGAAGTATGTACACAACAATACTACATTCAGTTCATAGCGAATGCCGCTCAGATCGCGGCTCCATTGCATCGCAGATATTGAAACGCGCTGCTTAAGTCCGCAGGACAGAACAGGTAGTTGTAATTGTAGAAAGAGGCCAAAAGGGGGCTGTCAGTAAAGCTCAAACACATATAACTTTATTTAGTTGTCCTTACAGCAAAAATTTTTGAACTTAGTTATTGGTTGAATGTAACACACTACCTTATGCCTTAAGGGCACAAGCACTTAAATTTAAAAACGGCTGAAAGCCATTAACTTAAAATTCGGACTCCAAACAGAATATTCAGAAGGCAGAAGGCCTCATGTAAGTAAGTTCTATAAATTGGCTGAAGGGCCAACAAATCTAACACTTGAAAAGCAAGCAAGTTTAATTTAAAGACGGCTGAAGGCCCATGATTTAAGACTGCAGGTAAAATTAATTAAAAAAACAGAAGGCAGAAAGCCTTATCTTCAATTAGACTGAAGGCCCCACACAGTCTGATACTTGAAAGACAAGAACTTTAATTTAAAAACGGCTGAAGGCCGATTACTTAAAACAACTAAAATACACTCCTGGAAATGGAAAAAAGAACACATTGACACCGGTGTGTCAGACCCACCATACTTGCTCCGGACACTGCGAGAGGGCTGTACAAGCAATGATCACACGCACGGCACAGCAGACACACCAGGAACCGCGGTGTTGGCCGTCGAATGGCGCTAGCTGCGCAGCATTTGTGCACCGCCGCCGTCAGTGTCAGCCAGTTTGCCGTGGCATACGGAGCTCCATCGCAGTCTTTAGCACTGGTAGCATGCCGCGACAGCGTGGACGTGAACCGTATGTGCAGTTGACGGACTTTGAGCGAGGGCGTATAGTGGGCATGCGGGAGGCCGGGTGGACGTACCGCCGAATTGCTCAACGCGTAGGGCGTGAGGTCTCCACAGTACATCGATGTTGTCGCCAGTGGTCGGCGGAAGGTGCACGTGCCCGTCGACCTGGGACCGGACCGCAGCGACGCACGGATGCACGCCAAGACCGTAGGATCCTACGCAGTGCCGTAGGGGAACGCACCGCCACTTCCCAGCAAATTAGGGACACTGTAGCTCCTCCTGGGGTATCGGCGAGGACCATTCGCAACCGTCTCCATGAAGCTGGGCTACGGTCCCGCACACCGTTAGGCCGTCTTCCGCTCACGCCCCAACATCGTGCAGCCCGCCTCCAGTGGTGTCGCGACAGGCGTGAATGGAGGGACGAATGGAGACGTGTCGTCTTCAGCGATGAGAGTCGCTTCTGCCTTGGTGCCAATGATGGTCGTATGCGTGTTTGGCGCCGTGCAGGTGAGCGCCATAATCAGGACTGCATACGACCGAGGCACACAGGGCCAACACCCGGCATCATGGTGTGGGGAGCGATCTCCTACACTGGCCGTACACCACTGGTGATCGTCGAGGGGACACTGAATAGTGCACGGTACATCCAAACCGTCATCGAACCCATCGTTCTACCATTCCTAGACCGGCAAGGGAACTTGCTGTTCCAACAGGACAATGCACGTCCGCATGTATCCCGTGCCACCCAACGTGCTCTAGAAGGTGTAAGTCAACTACCCTGGCCAGCAAGATCTCCGGATCTGTCCCCCATTGAGCATGTTTGGGACTGGATGAAGCGTCGTCTCACGCGGTCTGCACGTCCAGCACGAACGCTGGTCCAACTGAGGCGCCAGGTGGAAATGGCATGGCAAGCCGTTCCACAGGACTACATCCAGCATCTCTACGATCGTCTCCATGGGAGAATAGCAGCCTGCATTGCTGCGAAAGGTGGATATACACTGTACTAGTGCCGACATTGTGCATGCTCTGTTGCCTGTGTCTATGTGCCTGTGGTTCTGTCAGTGTGATCATGTGATGTATTTGACCCCAGGAATGTGTCAATAAAGTTTCCCCTTCCTGGGACAATGAATTCACGGTGTTCTTATTTCAATTTCCAGGAGTGTATTTTACACAGGCTGAAGGCCCAAACAATCTAAGATTTAAGAAGTAAGCAATTTAAATTTTGAAGCGGCTGAAGGCCCATTATTGAAAAACACAACTACAATAAATTTTCAAAAGGCAGAAGGCCCAAAGATTTATTCAAAAAAATATTTTAAGTGAGGCCGAAGGCCCAAACAATGCAAGACTTGACAAGTAAAGAACTTTCAATTTTAAAGCGGCTGAAGGCCCATTATTTAAAACCGAACTAAAAGCGTACAGATTCAAACCATCGGCTATAAGCCATTAAAATACACAACCAAACACCAATAAGAAAAGGCAGCACAGCCAGCGGCGCTCAGAAGTTTTCGGGGGTCGGTCTGCACTTGGAATATTAATGTTCACTTAGGGGAGACAAGTAGTCGGCCCAACTATATCCGATCCGCCGGCAACCCAAACAAAAGACAGTCAACGCACCCACGGACAAGACCACTTGCTTTCCACCCGACCAGGGCTTATGTCGACAAACGCCGCTGCTGCCGATCACGGGCCGGCAAGGCGGCAACTCAGTTACACCAGTAATTGAAATTAACATAACGAGGTGGTAGTACAATAAAACCAGGATGTCAAACGAGATATGGTACGGACATAAGCCACGCACGGCTCACATATGTTGCTTCCATGTGGACCAACGAATGTCACGACGCATTTCGGAAACTGAAAAATACCTTGCTCAGTGACATTTTAGTGCATTTTGACTTTACCAAGCCCGTAGTTTTGCAAGTCGACGTTTCTTCCTACGGAATGGGGTCTGTGCTTTCACACACAATTGGTGCACAAGACAGAACTATTGCCCTTGCCTCAAAGTTGTTAACTCAGACTCAGTGTAATTATCCTCAAATTGAAAAAAAAAAGCTCTCGCTATTGTCTATGGTGTGACCAAATTCTATCAATATTTGTATGGCCGCAAGTTCTTTTTAGTGGCAGATCACAAGCCTTTGTAGTCCTCGTTTCATGCGCCAAAACTGGTTGTTACACGCACTGCTCAAACATTGCAATGTTGGGCTTTGTTGCTTTCATAGTTTCCGTATGAAACTGTGAACAGATCTACAGCAAAGCATGGCAATGCAGACCCCCTATCTCGCCTTCCGACTAGTCCAGACTCTGATTTTGATGCATCTGCCGCATCTTGTTGCCAAATCGATACGCGGGACTCTGAATTGCTGGAATCTTTTCCCTTGGACTGCAGAAAAATTGCACAGGCCACGGAAGAAGAACGACATCTCAAGATTTTGTTGCAATACATGCGCTCGTCTTGGCCTCGTGCATTGATCTGTGTCCAGAACTCAGTTGTGCGCCGATATTTTGCACGTCGGCATAACATTTCAGTTCAACAGGGTGTGATTCTAAGTCAAAGTGACTGGGCAATCGCGTGTGCTTCTTCCCAAAGTGTTGCAAAAGGATGTATTGCGACTGGTCCACCAAGGACATTGGGGAATTGTTCGCAAAAAACAGTTAGCGCGCCGGCACTGTACTTGGCAGAGCATGGACACCCACATTGAACAGATGACGTCGAAGTGTCACGCATGCGCGGAAAACCAATTTGCCACAGACATTCTCAACTTGACCAAAGACTCAAACGTCATGGCAACGAGTGCACGTTGACTGTTCAAGACCATTTTGGAACACTCGTTGCCTCATAGTGGTAGACTCTTTTAGCAAGTTCCCATTTGCACTAACCGTGACTTCTAACACATCATGTAGCACCATTCAAGCGTTGTTCTCCATATTCTGCATCGAAGGCTTGCCGCAAGTATTTGTGTCGGACAACAGACCATAATTCATTTCACGTGATTTTGAACAGTTTTGTGAACGAAATGGCATTCGTCATCCAACAAGTGCTCCATTTCAGCCCCTGGCCAACAGAGAAGCAGAACACTTCGTATGCGCTTTTAAACAACAGATGGCCAAGCTTAACACCACCCACACACGGGAATAGGCGCTGCAACTCTTTCTCGCCTCATATCGTTCCCACCAGAGAGACAGACCATTGTCGGCGAACTTACGCAAGACGCTGTTACACTTGGTATACCCACCTCAGCATCTGGCGCCGCCAATGGTCCGCTAGTATCGCTTTATGCCTCGCGATTTTGTAATTTTTAAGATTTTGGCAATCATGGGCGCCGGGAAAGAGGCGTAATCCAGGAACGCATTGGCTCATACACTCCTGGAAATTGAAATAAGAACACCGTGAATTCATTGTCCCAGGAAGGGGAAACTTTATTGACACATTCCTGGGGTCAGATACATCACATGATCACACTGACAGAACCACAGGCACATAGACACAGGCAACAGAGCATGCACAATGTCGGCACTAGTACAGTGTATATCCACCTTTCGCAGCAATGCAGGCTGCTATTCTCCCATGGAGACGATCGTAGAGATGCTGGATGTAGTCCTGTGGAACGGCTTGCCATGCCATTTCCACCTGGCGCCTCAGTTGGACCAGCGTTCGTGCTGGACGTGCAGACCGCGTGAGACGACGCTTCATCCAGTCCCAAACATGCTCAATGGGGGACAGATCCGGAGATCTTGCTGGCCAGGGTAGTTGACTTACACCTTCTAGAGCACGTTGGGTGGCACGGGATACATGCGGACGTGCATTGTCCTGTTGGAACAGCAAGTTCCCTTGCCGGTCTAGGAATGGTAGAACGATGGGTTCGATGACGGTTTGGATGTACCGTGCACTATTCAGTGTCCCCTCGACGATCACCAGTGGTGTACGGCCAGTGTAGGAGATCGCTCCCCACACCATGATGCCGGGTGTTGGCCCTGTGTGCCTCGGTCGTATGCAGTCCTGATTGTGGCGCTCACCTGCACGGCGCCAAACACGCATACGACCATCATTGGCACCAAGGCAGAAGCGACTCTCATCGCTGAAGACGACACGTCTCCATTCGTCCCTCCATTCACGCCTGTCGCGACACCACTGGAGGCGGGCTGCACGATGTTGGGGCGTGAGCGGAAGACGGCCTAACGGTGTGCGGGACCGTAGCCCAGCTTCATGGAGACGGTTGCGAATGGTCCTCGCCGATACCCCAGGAGCAACAGTGTCCCTAATTTGCTGGGAAGTGGCGGTGCGGTCCCCTACGGCACTACGTAGGATCCTACGGTCTTGGCGTGCATCCGTGCGTCGCTGCGGTCCAATCCCAGGTCGACGGGCACGTGCACCTTCCGCCAACCACTGGCGACAACATCGATGTACTGTGGAGACCTCACGCCCCACGTGTTGAGCAATTCGGCGGTACGTCCACCCGGCCTCCCGCATGCCCACTATACGCCCTCGCTCAAAGTCCGTCAACTGCACATACGGTTCACGTCCACGCTGTCGCGGCATGCTACCAGTGTTAAAGACTGCGATGGAGCTCCGTATGCCACGGCAAACTGGCTGACACTGACGGCGGCGGTGCACAAATGCTGCGCAGCTAGCGCCATTCGACGTCCAACACCGCGGTTCCTGGTGTGTCCGCTGTGCCGTGCGTGTGATCATTGCTTGTACAGCCCTCTCGCAGTGTCCGGAGCAAGTATGGTGGGTCTGACACACCGGTGTCAATGTGTTCTTTTTTCCATTTCCAGGAGTGTATATGTACTTAATTGCAGGTCCTGGCGGTTTACAGCGCCGCCACCAGAACCAAATTCGCGCATGTCGTTTGCCCTGTGATTCTGCCACTTTTCTTCCCCCAGATACACGGCTTCACAGGACAGCAAGGCCTTTGCAGCTGTCCACTGGTGCCACCAGGCCACCCCAGGAAGAGCAGATAGACAATGCGCCCTCGACCCCACCTACCCCACTCCTGACTCAATGGTCTTGGACCCACCATTGCCGATGCCGTCGTCGCCATCGCCCCAGCACACGCCCTCAGCCTGGACGTGTGCCCTGGCAGCAGTTTCCTGGAGGGTGTTCCTCTTGCCTCACAAGACAGATGGTGAGGTACCGTCGGAAGTACGCCATCCTCTACAGTCACTGCTCCCAGCTCACCTCTACATCCAGCGTCCTGTCTCCCCTCCCGAGGTCCTTCACATACCCCCTACTCGACAACGGTGCAGCTATTTGGGGTGAGGGGTTGGGGGAGAGAGGTAGGAATGTGCTGGCATAAGCTGTAGCCAGCACACTGGACAGCAAAGATGTAGTGCGAAGGTCGATTCTAGGCTCTGGATCAAGAGCGCCTATCACAAGAGAGACCAGAGACACGCTCACAAGCAACACGCCGCCAACGCCCTCTCGACACTCGTCGCCGCTGACTGGAGGGCCTCAGGCGTTAGCTCAATGACTCGACTCACTACTCCGTGTCGGCGTCTGTCTGTCCATTAACGGAGCGGCATAGCTCAGCAGGTTACGATAGTGCCTAGTGATCACATTAGTGCAACAGCTGAATTACCGATATTATCTGCAAGAGGATTACTGCTGATGAGCTTGTGCCGCAACACACGGACTTTATTCCAGTTAAGCAAAAAACTTATAGTTCATGTAAATGAAGAACGTATTAATCCACATGTACATTTGTTTTGTAGAGAGAGTATAACAGCCACTCATGACAACATTCTCTCCATTGATTCCTGCGGTACAAGACCCTGCAGAATTTTTCGATGGCCGAAACCAGCGTGATCCACCGTCATCTCTCCATTATGCCCTTCAGAATGTTTAAACTTAAGCCCGTGTGCGCGTTGTCGAACTACGCCATCGCATGCTTCCTCCATCGTCATTTTAATGTTGACAATACCGCCAGTGATAGACATGTGAATACCCACCACTTCTTGTTGGTCTAGGCGTAGCTCTTCACAGATGAATTATCCGGTTTCATAAGCTCGTGGTCGCCAATGTTCGGCTCGTAATGTTGCCGTAAGTGTCGCTCGGCGGTAAGAGTGCACCATGGGGCCCAATATCAATGGACGGTACACAACACGAACACCGCGACGGGGCAGCATAAACCGCCAGCGGAGCGGTGCCCGGCGCGCGGAACCGGCCGGCACGCCACCACGACCGAAAACCGACTGTGCTGCAGAATGACTCCATACAGCACGACTTTAAAATGTCAACAACAGAAAACTGTACCAAAAACATTTTCTTCCAGATGGTAGGTAGAGCACTCTTCTCAGCTGCTGTGATCAGTTGACATCACAGCAGCTGAGAAGAATGCTCCAGCTACCATCTTCGAAGGATGACATGGGTCTGATGATGGTCATGTGATATGACCGAAACCGGTCACCTATATTCTTGTAGCATACATGGTGCGAACAAGACTGAATTTTAAAAAGAAATTTTTTAAAAAAAATTTTTAACCGCAGTTCCAAAAAATGTTTATTAAAATGTGTCTCCTGTGTGGGAATGTACATAATTTATGTACGAGTGCAGGTTGTACACACATGACTGACGTTTAGGGGTGGCTGTCAAGCGTGTTAGGTTAAACTAGTGGTGTTGTGACTTGGGAAGACTGCCAAGCCACTATGAGAAGAAGCCGAAAGGCACGCGTTTAAGCTCACGCAGGCTGGCGTGAGGTCTGGAACAGTTAAGGCAATTTATAGTAGCAAAGAACGTAAGTAACTATTGGAATACTTAACTTTAATTCATAATTGGTGAACATCGGTCTGACGGTACATGCATCACAAGATAAATAGCAAATGATAATGGCGCCTTGCTAGGTCGTAGTAATTGAAGTAGCTGAAGGCTATGCTAACTATCGTCTCGGCAAATGAGAGAGTAATTTGTCAGTGAACCATCGCTAGCAAAGTCGGCTGTACAACTGGGGCGAGTGCTAGGAAGTCTCTCTAGACCTGTCGTGTGGCGGCGCTCGGTCTGCAATCACTGATAGTAGCGACACGCGGGTCCGACGCATACTAACGGACCGCGGCCGATTTTAAGGCTACCACCTAGCAAGTGTGGTGTCTGGCGGTGACACCACAAGTGGCAAGGCGACTGCTCGTGACAAGCGGGAAAGCCGGGTTCGAATCTCGGTCCTGCATAAATTTTGATTGTCTCATTCCCTTACAAAGCCGATGGTCGTGCGTATTTGCAAGTGCGAATTCATTTCGTAAGTTTCATAACGGCTGTAGTAGCAGCAGTGTCTGCGTGTCGGAAGGAAGACTGCATCGTTCTTCTTAAAAACACAGGCACTACACTATCGCATTACTTACGTGTGCCGTGAACTGGCGAGTTATTTAGAAACTTACATACACACTTAAAACAACCTGTATTTCGTATGGCTTTGTAATATATTGATTATTCCTTGCTGCTGTAGTGTTATCTTGAAGCTGTGAGAAAGGAGGACAGGCGCTCCAAGGCGCGGAAGCAGAGACGATGCTGAGGGCAGACGAAACTAGGAGAGATATTGTTACATGAAGTAAACAGTAAGGGGAGAGCCTTGCGAAAATGTAGACGCCAAAAGACGCGGTCCCAGGGCGTTAGTTACTCTTCAAGGAATTAACATGTAACTTCATATGTCGTTTAGACGCTGTGGTAGGTTGCCACCGTAGAACTTTGTAACCGACAGGCACGTATTAGCGTATAAAACCAGCTTGATACCAGTCCTGAGAACAGCAACATCAGTAGGCTCACAAGGGTTAGAAAGAGAGCGGAAACGCCAAAAAACTGTTGACCTAGCAGTCCCTACACCGGGGAGCCCGGGTGGCGGGGCTAAATGACGTATAACAATAATGTTGCAAGCCGTATTTGGCAGAGCAGTTATGTTTAGCTTTCAGCTGAACAATGTTGATACCAAATACGGACTTAGTGCAACTGCCTTAGGAGCAGTAGAGGGGACCTAACTAAACCGTGATTGGCAGGCGCCTACAAGAGACCTACGGGATTGGATCGGTGGCTTTAAGTGGGAAAAACAGTGCCCTCACGCGACTCTTTAAAACCCCTAGATTCCTCATTTTGGCGGAGTTCTCAGACGATCTGGGCGCCGAATCCGCGTCCGTCGACTCCAGCCTCGGTCCAGCTCCGCGTAAGTCTGCTCTCTCACTTGAACTGCCTCAGTGAACAATGTCACATTCAGTATGTTTTGTTTTGCAACTAATTTGTTGCTTTAAGATGCTACTAGTGTTTGCTACTGTGGTTAGGATCCACTCCTGAGACTTCTGTACTGGTTTCTGTTGTAACAGTGTTATTCATGCTTTATCTAACCCTAGAAGTACCCTCCAGTGTATTAGTTACTCCTGTCTGGAATAAACTATTTCAAAACCCTGTTTGTCCAAAAGTCTCCACAACGAGTTCCCTACCAAGTCTCACCACCTGCATTTCTAGTAATTGCCTGTACCAGTGTTGCCTCAGATAAAAGAAAACAATCAAATACCTTCTGCTCTGAACCGCTCGGGAGCGCAGACTGACCAGCAACCCTTTTTCTCCCTCTCCCACCTATGTCAGGATACGAGAGCTTGTCTTCAGTTCACTTCGAGAAACAATTGTCCATTTTTTTCTGTTGCAATTTTCAGTTCGCTTTTTTTCCTGATGACGATTCTCTTCTCCCGTAGGGTCAGATCATGGGTACAGTCAAACGAATTTTGCTACCCATGGTTTGAAAGGAGATCACGCCTCCTAGTGTGTCTGGGTGCGAGATTATGGGTGCCTTCGTTACCTTCTAGCTGCATACAGGCGTTAATATAAGTCAACGGGAACAGTTGAAAATGTGTGTCCCGACCGAGACTCCAATCCAGGATCTCCTGCTTACATGGCAGACGCTCTATCTATCTGAGCCACCGAGGACACAGAGGATAGTGCGACTGCAGGGACTTATCTCTGGCACGCCTCCCGTGAGACCCACATTCCCAATTTATTTTCCCGCTCTATATTCATAGTGCCCCTGCCCTTTGTACTCATTACTCGCGGCTTTTGGCCAATTCCCGTAGAGTTCGGGCACTGTTTGTGCATCCGCACAGAAGAAGATGGTCAAATGGCCGGTGAGCCTTAACTATATACAGGGTGTTACAAAAAGTACGGCCAAACTTTCAGGAAACATTCCTCACACACAAAGAAAGAAAATATGTTATGTGGACATGTGTTCGGAAACGCTTACTTCCAATGTTAGAGCTCATTTTATTACTTCTCTTCAAATCACATTAATCATGGAATGGAAACACACAGCAACAGAACGTACCAGGGTGACTTCAAACACTTTGTTACAGGAAATGTTCAAAATGTCCTCCTTTAGCGAGGATACATGCATCCACCCTCCGTCGCATGGAATCCCTGATGCGCTGACGCAGCCCTGGAGAATGGCGTATTGTATCACAGCCGTCCACAATACGAGCACGAAGAGTCTCTACATCTGGTACCGGGGTGGCGTAGAGAAGAGATTTCAAATGCCCCCATAAATGAAAGTCAAGAGGGTTGAGGTCAGGAGAGCGTGGAGGCCATGGAATTGGTCCGCCTCTACCAATACATCAGCCACCGAATCTGTTGTTGAGAAGCGTACGAACACTTCGACTGAAATGTACAGGAGCTCCATCGTGCATGAACCACAAGTTGTGTCGTACTTGTAAAGGCACATGTTCTAGCAGCACAGGTAGAGTATCCCGTATGAAATCATGATAACGTGCTCCATTGAGCGTAGGTGGCAGAACATGGTGTCCAATCAAGACATCACCAACAATGCCTGCCCAAACGTTAGCAGAAAATCTGTGTTGATGACGTGATTGCACAACTGCGTGCGGATTCTCGTCAGCCCACACGTGTAGATTGTGAAAATTTTCAATTTGATCGCGTTGGAATAAAGCCTCACCCGTAAAGAGAACATTTGCACTGAAAGAGGATTGACACATTGTTGGATGAACCATTCGCAGAAGTGTACCCGTGGAGGCCAATCAGCTGCTGATAGTGGCTGCACACGCTGTACATGGTACGGAAACAACTGGTTCTCCCGTAGCACTCTCCATACAGTGACGTGGTCAACGTTACCTTGTACAGCAGCAACTTCTCTGACGCTGACATTAGGGTTATCATCAACTGTACGAAGAATTGCCTCGTCCATTGCAGGTGTCCTCGTCGTTCTAGGTCTTCCACAGTCGCGAGTCATAGGCTGGAATGTTCCGTGCTCTCTAAGACGCCGATCAATTGCTTCGAACGTCTTCCTGTTGGGACACCTTCGTTCTGGAAATCTGTCTCGATACAAACGTACCGCGCCACGGCTATTGCCCGGTGCTAATCCATACATCAAATGGGCATCTGCCAACACCGCATTTGTAAACATTGCACTGAGTGCAAAACCACGTTGATGCTACATACGGGGTGCATTCAAGATCTAAGGCCTCCGATTTATTTTCTCCGGACTGGAAAGAGATAGAAACATGCGCATTGTTTTAAAATGAGACTGCCTTCGTTGTCAATACGTCCCAGAGATGGCAGCACCGTATGGCAGATGGAATTTGACCGCCAGCGGCGAGAATGAGAACTGTTTTAAATACTTAAAATGGCGACGTTTTCCTTACTTGAACAGCGTGCAATCATTCGTTTTCTGAATTTGCGTGGTGTGAAACCAATTGAAATTCATCGACAGTTGAAGGAGACATGTGGTGATGGAGTTATGGATGTGTCGAAAGTGTGTTCGTGGGTGCGACAGTTTAATGAAGGCACAACATCGTGTGGCAACAAACCGAAATAACCTCGGGCTCGCACAAGCCGGTCTGACGACATGATCGAGAAAGTGGAGAGAATTGTTTTGCAGGATCACCGAATGACTGTTGAACAGATCGCCTCCAGAGTTGGCATTTCTGTGGGTTCTGTGCACACAATCCTGCATGACGACCTGAAAATGCGAAAAGTGTCATCTAGGTGGGTGCCACGAATGCTGACGGATGACCACATGGCTGCTCGTGTGGCATGTTGCCAAGCAATGTTGACGCGCAACGACAGCATGAATGGGACTTTCTTTTCGTCGGTTGTGACAATGGATGAGACGTGGATGCCATTTTTCAATCCAGAAACAAAGCGCCAGTCAGCTCAATGGAAGCACACACATTCACCGCCACCAAAAAAATTTTGGGTAACCGCCAGTGCTGAAAAAATGATGGTGTCCATGTTCTGGGACAGCGAGGGCGTAATCCTTACCCATTGCGTTCCAAAGGGCACTACAGTAACAGGTGCATCCTACGAAAATGTTTTGAAGAACAAATTCCTTCCTGCACTGCAACAGAAACGTCCAAGAAGGGCTGCGCTTGTGCTGTTTCACCAAGACAACGCAGACTCCTAAAGAAGCATTCGCCGCTGCCATGGAATCATGGCGTCAGCGTTGTGAAAAATGTGTACGTCTGCAGGGCGATTACGTCGAGACGTAACGCCAGTTTCATCGATTTCGGGTGAGTAGTTAATTAGAAAAAAAAAATCGGAGGCCTTAGAACTTGAATGCACCTCGTACTGATGTTCTTGATGCTAGTACTGTAGAGTAATGAGTCGCATGTCAACACAAGCACCGAAGTCAACATTACCTTCCTTCAATTGGGCCAACTGGCGGTGAATCGAGGAAGTACAGTACATTCTGACGAAACTAAAATGAGTTCTAACATGGATACTAAGCGTTTCCGGACACATGTCCACATAACATCTTTTCTGTCTTTGTGAGTGAGGAATGTTTCCTGAAAGTTTGGCCGTACCTTTCTGTAACACCCTCTATATATATATATATATATATATATATATATATATATATATATATATATATATATATATATATATATACTTGTCTAGCTTGAAGGGGGAAACCAGATGGCGCCATGGTTGGCCCGCTAGATGGCACTGCCATATGTCAAACGGATATCAACTGCGTTTTTTAAATAGGAACCCCCATTTTTTATTACATATTCGTGTAGTACGTAAAGAAATATGAATGTTTTAGTTGGACCACTTTTTTCGCTTTGTGATAGATGGCGCTGTAATAGTCACAAACATATGGCTCACAATTTTAGACGAACAGTTGGTAACAGGTAGGTTTTTTAAATAAAAATATAGAACGTAGCTTGTTCAAATGTGACACATGTGCCTTTGTGAACTTATCATTTCTGAGAACGCATGCTGTTACAGCGTGATTACCTGGAAATATCACATTAATGCAATAAATGCTCAAAATGATGCCTGCCACGCTCAATGCATTTGGCAATACATGTAACGAAATTCCTCTCAACAGCAATGTTCTCACATCGCACGTACATTGACAATGCGCTGACGCATGTTGTTAGGCGTTGTCGGTGTATCACAATAGCAAATATCCTTCAACTTTCCCCACAGAAAGAAATCCAGGGACGTCAGATCCGGTGAACGTGCTGGCCATGGCATGGTGCTTCGACGACCAATCCACCTGTCATGAAATATGCTATTCAGTACCGTTTCAACAGCACGCGAGCTATGCGCCGGACATCCATCATGTTGGAAGTACATCGTCATTCTGTCATGCAGTGAAACATCTTGTAGTAACATCGGCAGAACATCACGTAGGAAATCAGCATAAATTGCACCATTTAGACTGCCATTGATAAAATGGTGGTCCATTGTCCTTCCTCCCATAATGTTGCACCATACATTAACCCGCCAAGGTCGCTGTTGTTCCACTTGTCGCAGCCATCGTGGATTTGCCGTTGCCCAACAGTGCGTATTATCCGGTTTACGTTACCGCTGTTGGTGAATGACGCTTCGTCGCTAAATAGAAAGTGTGCAAAAAATCTGTCATCGTCCCGTAATTCCTCTTGTGCCCAGTGGCAGTACTGTACACGATGGTCAAAGTCGTCGCCATGCAATTCCTGGTGCATAGAAATATGGTACGGGTGCAATCGATGTTGATGTAGGATTCTGAACACCAAAGTTTTTGAGATTCCCAATTCTCGCCTAATTTGTCTGCTAGTGTTGTGCGGATTAGCCACGACAGCAGCTAAAGCACCTACTTGGGCATCATCATCATTTGTTGCAGGTCGTGGTTGACGTTTCACATGCGGCCGAGCACTTCCTGTTTCCTTAAATAACGTAACTATCCGGCGAACGGTCCGGACACTTGGATGATATCGCGCAGGATACCGAGCAGCATACATAGCACACGCCCGTTGGGCATTTTGATCACGATAGCCATACATCAACACGATATCGACCTTTTCCGTAATTGGTAAACGGTCCATTTTAACACGGGTAATGTATCACGAAGCAAATACCGTCCGCACTGGCGGAATGTTACGTGATACCACGTACTTATGCGTTTGTGACTATTACACCACCATCTATCACAAAGCGAAAAAAGTGGACCAACGAAAACATTCATATTTCTTTACGTACTACACGATTATGTAATAAAAAAATGAGGGTACCTATTTAAAAAAAACGCAGTTGATATCCGTTTGACCTACGGCAGCGCCATCTAGCTGGCCAATCATAGCGCCATCTGGTTTCCCCTTTCAAGCTAGACAAGTTTCGTTCTTTTTGGTTTTTTCGTTTGATGCTTATTTCGTGGGATATTTGGCCCGGCCACGATCAATGGCCCACCCTGTATATTCGTTATCTTCCTCTACACAATGAACTTGTTCAATACAGGACATCCGCCTCAGGTAACTGTGCAATTCCCGCTTCTTATCGATCGCTATTTATTTCTGACATCTTCACAAGCAGAAGTTTATATCAGAAGATCGATCGCATGATATCACTATAACATTCTTCACATGTTTCGATACTGTGTTCTAAACGAAAATATTCGTTTTAATTACAAGAGTATGTCTCAGCCTTAGTTATTTTATTTTTATTTTTTGAGAAATCTCCCATCCCCCAGATACGGTCGGATCCACATATGTTGTCTGCCAACTACATTATGGCGTGTTGCAGAGGGTGCTCTGTCTACCATTGTCACTTGACCCTCTTCCAGTTGCGAATGGTTTGCGGAGACATCGACTGTTGATAATGCTCCGTGTGGCCTCGAATCTAATTTTACCTTCAGTGACTTTTCGCGAAACATACACAGGAAGAAACAATAGGTTGGTTGATTGTTCTACGAGCCTACACTCTCGGGTATTTTACAGTGAACTACATTATAATGCGCAATGCCTCTCTTGCTGCGTCTGCGATTGCAGTTCGCTAAGCATATTCGTGACGCTTTCGTGCTACCAAAATTAATCGTAACAGAACGTCCTTCTCGTCTTTGGATCTTCTTTGTTTCCTTTATCATTCCTATCTGGCACGGATCCCCAACTGATAAGCAATATTCAGTTATTGGTTTTCTATGCTACCTTTTTTGACGATGTATTTCACTTTCCGAGGATTTTAACTGAATCTCAGTGTAGGACTTTCCAGAAACGTCTACGGCCTGTAATCTCATTGACTTGAGTAGAATTGTCTTCAGTGATAAGTTCTGCTTCGAACTGAGCACCAGTGACGAGGGAAGTCGTGTCTGGAGACGCCCTGAACAGTAGTGGGATATCAGCTCTTTCTTTTTACAGCATGATCCCTTTTGTTGTCGTCCTCAACACCCTTACAGCACATTGGCAGGTCGATGATATTCTACCTAATGTTTTGTTGCTCTTTACGTCAAGCGATTTCAACGAAATAGTGCTCACCTGTACACGGCGAGCGCCTCTGCCGCTTTTCTTCGTGCTCGCCAAATCCTTTCTTGGCCAGCAGGATCACCGAATATCTTTCCAACTGAGAAAATTCGGAGCTTTATGGCAAGGTCCTCCAGCCAGCTCGGGATTTTGACGAGCTAACCCGCCAGTTGGACAGCATTTGTCACGATATCGCTCAGGAGGACATCCAACAAGTCTATCGAGCCGAATTACTGTTCGCATAATGGGTGGAACTGTACCGACGCTGATTAGACGAGCGGTCTAATGCGCTGGAGTCACGGACTGTGCGGCTGGTCCCGGCGGAGGTTCGAGTCCTCCCTCGGGCATGGGTGTGTGTGTGTGTGTGTGTGTGTGTGTATGTCCTTATGATAACTTAGGTTAAGTAGTGCGTAAGTTTAAGAACTGATGACCTTAGCAGTTAAGTCCCATAAAATTTCACACACATTTGAACATTTCTACCGATGCGTTATCGGTGTGCTCATTTACTGAAGCTTTTCCTCTTGAATAAATCATCCAATTTTTCTGAAATTGTAATAAATCATCTAATTTTTCTGAAATTGTAATCGCTTGTATATAATAAATTGTCTATGACAGTTCAAAGTGTGTATACATTTTTTTTCACGCACCCTATATATGTATACACTCCTGGAAATGGAAAAAAGAACACATTGACACTGGTGTGTCAGACCCACCATACTTTCTCCGGACACTGCGAGAGGGCTGTACAACCAATGATCACACGCACGGCACAGCGGACACACCAGGAACCGCGGTGTTGGCCGTCGAATGGCGCTAGCTGCGCAGCATTTGTGCACCGCCGCCCTCAGTGTCAGCCAGTTTGCCGTGGCATACGGAGCTCCATCGCAATCTTTAACACTGGTAGCATGCCGCGACAGCGTGGACGTGAACCGTATGTGCAGTTAACGGACTTTGAGCGAGGGCGTATAGTGGGCATGCGGGAGGCCGGGTGGACCTACCGCCGAATTGCTCAACACGTGGGTCGTGAGGTCTCCACAGTACATCGATGTTGTCGCCAGTGGTCGGCGGAAGGTGCACGTGCCTGTCGACCTGGGACCGGACCGCAGCGACGCACGGATGCACGCCAAGACCGTAGGATCCTACGCAGTGCCGTAGGGGACCGCACCGCCACTTCCCAGCAAATTAGGGACACTGTTGCTCCTGGGGTATCGGCGAGGACCATTCGCAACCGTCTCCATGAAGCTGGGCTACGGTCCCGCACACCGTTAGGCCGTCTTCCGCTCACGCCCCAACATCGTGCAGCCCGCCTCCAGTGGTGTCGCGACAGGCGTGAATGGAGGGACGAATGGAGACGTGTCGTCTTCAGCGATGAGAGTCGCTTCTGCCTTGGTGCCAATGATGGTCGTATGCGTGTTTGGCGCCGTGCAGGTGAGCGCCACAATCAGGACTGCATACGACCGAGGCACACAGGGCCAACACCCGGCATCATGGTGTGGGGAGCGATCTCCTACACTGGCCGTACACCACTGGTGATCGTCGAGGGGACACTGAATAGTGCACGGTACATCCAAACCGTCATCGAACCCATCGTTCTACCATTCCTAGACCGGCAAGGGAACTTGCTGTTCCAACAGGACAATGCACGTCCGCATGTATCCCGTGCAACCCAACGTGCTCTAGAAGGTGTAAGTCAACTACCCTGGCCAGTAAGATCTCCGGATCTGTCCCCCATTGAGCATGTTTGGGACTGGATGAAGCGTCGTCTCACGCGGTCTGCACGTCCAGCACGAACGCTGGTCCAACTGAGGCGCCAGGTGGAAATGGCATAGCAAGCCGTTCCACAGGACTACATCCAGCATCTCTACGATCGTCTCCATGGGAGAATAGCAGCCTGCATTGCTGCGAAAGGTGGATATACACTGTACTAGTGCCGACATTGTGCATGCTCTGTTGCCTGTGTCTATGTGCCTGTGGTTCTGTCAGTGTGATCATGTGATGTATCTGACCCCAGGAATGTGTCAATAAAGTTTCCCCTTCCTGGGACAATGAATTCACGGTGTTCTTATTTCAATTTCCAGGAGTGTATATAGGTTGCGTGAAAAAAATGTATACACACTTTGAACTGTCATAGACAATTTATTTTCCGTTCTACAAGGTTGAATATCTGCGAGAAAGTAATGTTATGTTTCTTCAACAGGTGGCAGCAGTGGCAAGGAAGTAACTGCAACATGGCGTTCGTGTGTTTGAGCTTTGAAGCGCGGAAGCAGATAATTAAATGGTACTGGAAGTTTGAGAATGTAGCTGCGGTTCGAAGACAGTGGAGAAATGAGTATGGTACAGAACCACCTTCAAGGTTAACAATTACACGTCTACGAGACAAATTCGAAATTCATGGAACAGTGTGTGGTGTGCATAAAGGTCGATCAGGGCGACCTCGTACCGCTACAAGTGATGTTTCCATAACTGTGGTCTTGGAACTGTTTCAGCGTTCGCCTCAAAAATCTTCAAGGCAAGTGGCACGTGAGAGTAATGTAAGTGCTAGTAGTGTGCTATGCATTCTGAAGAAAGGCAAGTTTCGTGTGTACATTCCAAGGCTGGTGTAACAGCTAAGTGGCGACGATCCAGATCGAAGGTTAGAATTTTGTGAATGGGTTCAGGAGATGGTGAGACGTGAACCGGGATTTATGGGTAGCATAATTTGGTCGGATGAAGCCCAATTCAAACACAATTGAACTGTCAATAGGCACAATTGTGTGTATGGGCTGAAGATAATCCTCACATTACAGTTGAAAAGGCTGTGAATTTGCCTGGTGTAAATGTGTGGTTTGGTTTGTCTGCAAGGGGACTTTCCGCTTTGAAGGTACTGTTACTGGAGAAACGTACCTAACAATGCTTGCTGACTCCATATTCCCTGCCATTCGTGCATTATACGGTAATGATGAGTTTTATTTCCAACAAGATGGCGCCCGCCGTACTATCACAGGGACGTACGAGCATACCTGTATCACAATGTGCCAGGCCAGTGCATAGGACGCAGGGGACCAATGGAATTTTCTGCACGCTCTCCAGACCTCACGCCGCTGGATTTCTTCTTATGGGGCACAGTAAAAGATGAGGTGTACAAATGTAAACCGCGTAACATGGACACACTTTGGAATGAGATTCAGGCGGTGTGCGAAGAAATCTCATTGGACACTTTGGTACGATGTACCGAATCAGTGGTGACACATACTCAGAAATGTATTGATGCCGAAGGCCACCAGTTTGAACATTAATTACATTTCCAAAGCACATTTATTTTTCCAATTGGACTTTAAGCTTTCCATTTCTAACATTTTAGTACGGGAAATAAATTTTCTATGACGCTTCAAAGTGTGTATACATTTTTTGATATATTTTTATAAATTTATAAGTTGTATGTAATGTCGTATGACGTTAGTAATTATACTAGATCTTGCACTCATGGTAATTTCTTTATCGATTTTGGTACAGGTTGAAGAGAGAGAGAGCAGATTTGCAGATTTTGTGAACTACGTTGCATCGGTTCTCGATTGTGTCCAGGGGGAGTAGTGTTTGATTACGCGACGATGGTTTGAATCTGACATTTAACCCGGATTGCGTTCACGCAGTCTGATTTTTCGATACAAATGCCTAAGGGGTCTAACTGAATATTGAAACGGAAATGGATGAAGGAAAGAAGGTTATGGTAATGGTTATCAAATTTGCGACTGAATATATTATGGCCGAGCGGTTCTAGACGCTTCAGTCTGGAACCGCGCGACCGCTACGGTCGCAGGTTCGAATCCTGCCTTGGGCATGGGTGTGTGTGATGTCCTTAGGTTAGTTAGGTTTAAGTAGCTCTAAGTTCTAGGGGACTGATGACCTCAGATGTTAAGTCCCATTGTGCTCAGAGCCAGCTAGCTGGCTATGAATTAGTACAGCGGAGCGAAGCTCCGACTTGCAACAAATAACTTGGCGGCCACTCGTCACCAGTTGCGGCCTATGCTCATCACACTGCAGAGGAAGACAGCAGTAGTGGCTCAGAATTTCAAGTTAAGCCCCGCTGACTGGCAAGAGGACCACGCGACTATCGGATTCTTGTAATTTTTTACATTTATGCTATGGAAGTTCAGGACTCATCTGTTAATACCGAAAAATAAGTCGATGTAAATCTCAAAAATTGTCGGAGAAAATCGACTGAAGTTTCGTGGCCTTCATTAAGCTATAGCAAGGTCGAGTTTTCTCGACAGGCTGTGTGGGGATAAAAGAAATTTGGCTTTGCGGTTTGTGGGTTTTAGGTTGGATTCCAGCCCGCAAATTTTTGAACAGAGATGCCTGTCTTACTAGCAATTCCGTAAAGTTTACATGAAGAAGAAAAAAAGACAATAGTAATCGAGACTGATCTTTTTGAACAGTTCTCTGGTATCCGTCTGGGTAGCGTCGTAATTTCTCCGCAACATTTCGGCAGACGTACACGCTGCCATCTTCAGGTGGTTCCTGACGAATGTTTTGTCCTCTCGGCGCCCTATATACACTAGCCGTTCCTCCCTCCACCGTTCCTCTCCTGGTGTCTTCGGTGCGGCAGGAGCCGCGGCTACTGGAGGTGGTGGGGGAAGCGGCGCCTGGGTCTGAACTGGGGTCTCCAGTCTCCAGTCTCCCTGCTGCCGCCGTCGGGGGCGGCGATCGGTCTCTGGGACCGCATCTTTCTCTCCAGGCTGAGTGCAGGGTTCCAAGCCTGACTAAGTTGAAGGCTGCTGTCTTTATTAATTAGATCGTCCTCTAGTCGCATTTCGATGGCCTCTTTGGTAACGCAGTCCCAGAAGTAGGAGTACTGACAGAGTATTTTTGTTTTTTCACAGTCCATAGTATGGCCAGTCTTTATACAATGGTCAGCCACGGCAGACCCCAGTTCAGACCCAGGCGCCGCTTCCCCCATCACCTCCAGTAGCTGCCGCGCCGGCCGCACCGAAGACACCAGGAGAGGAACGGTGGAGGGGGTAACGGCTAGTGTATATAGGGCGCCGAGAGGACAAAACATTCGTCAGGAACCACCTGAAGATGGCAGCGTGTACGTCTGCCGAAATGTTGCGGAGAAAATACGACGCTACCCGGTCGAATACTCGAGAACTGTTCAAATTGGAAATACGCCGGGAAACTGGTCTTGTTTCAGTCATTATTTTTTTGACTTCTTTCCCCTTTCAATACGAATACCAGCACTTAAGTATAACTACAGTCTGGAACCGCGCGACCGCTACGGTCGCAGGTTCGAATCCTGCCTCAGGTATGGGTGTGTGTGATGTCCTTAGGTTAGTTAAGTTTAAGTAGCTCTAAGTTCTAGGGGACTGCTGACCTCAGAAGTTAAGTCCCATAGTGCTCAGAGCCATTTTTTGAAGCATAAAATTCATCAAATACAGAGTGTATCATAATTAATGGTGTAAACGCATGCAGTCGAAAGTATACGATACTAGAAGCAAAACAGTCTCCGTAAACATAGGGTCGAAAATGCATACCTTAAGAGCTACGAGCAATTTTGCATCTTCGATACTGTGAAACAAATCTCTTCTACTGCAAGTTCTTTGCTTTCCATATTTTGGAAAGTGGTATTATGGACCAAAACAAGAAAAAAGAGTCCAGTAATCATATACTCCAAAATGCATTCATTAAGAGCTATGAACGCTTGTTCATCTTTGCTACATTGAAACACAACTCTTCTAATGATCAAGGGGTCGTAACTTTTAAGGTATGCGTTTTAGAGCACATGTTTGCTGGACATTTTTTTCTTATTTTGGTCCATACTACCACTTCCCAAACTATGGAAAGCAAAGAACTTGCAGTAGAAGATATTTCTTTCACAGTATTGAAGATGAAAACTTGGTCGTAGCTCTTAAGGTAAACATTTTCGACCCTATGTTTACTGCAACTTTTTGCTTCTAGAGGATGTAGATGAAGATGAAATGGGAGATACGATACTGCGTGAAGAGTTTGACAGAGCACTGAAAGACCTGAGTCGAAACAAGGCCCCGGGAGTAGACAACATTCTATTAGGACTACTGACGGCCGTGGGAGAGCCAGTCCTGACAAAACTCTACCATCTTGTGAGCAAGATATGAGACAGGCGAAATACCCTCAGACTTCAAGAGTATAATAATTCTAATCCCAAAGAAAGGAGGTTCTGACAGATGTGAAAATTACCGAACAACCAGTTTAATAAGTCACGGATGCAAAATACTAACGCGAATTCTTTACAGACGAATGGAAAAACTGGTAGAAGCCGACCTCGGGGAAGATCGGTTTGGATTCCGTAGAAATACTGCAACACGTGAGGCAATACTGACCTTACGACTTATCTTAGAAAATAGATTAAAGAAAGGCAAACCTACGTTTCTAGCATTCGTAGATTTAGAAAAAGCTTTTGACAATGTTGACTGGAATTCTAAAGGTGGCAGGGGTAAAATACAGGGAGCGAAAGGCTATTTGCAATTTTTGCAGAAACCAGATGGCAGTTATAAGAGTCGAGGGGCATGAAAGGGGAGCAGTGGTTGGGAAGGGAGTGAGACATGGTTGTAGCCTATCCCCGATGTTATTCAACCTGTATGTTGAGCAAGCAGTAAAGGGAACAAAAGAAAAATTCGGAGTAGGAATTAAAATTCATGGAGAAGAAATAAAAACTTTGAGGTTCGCCGATGACATTGTAATTCTGTCAGAGACAGCAAACAACTTGGAAGAGCAGTTGAACGGAATGGACAGTGTCTTGAAAGGAGGGTATAAGATGAACATCAACAAAAGCAAAACGAGGATAATGGAATGTAGTCGAATTAAGTCGGGTGATGCTGAGGGAATTAGATTAGGAAATGAGACACTTAAAGTAGTAAAGGAATTTTTGTATCTGGGGAGAAAAATAACTGATGATGGTCGAAGTAGAGAGGATATAAAATGTAGACTGGCAATGGCAAGGAAAGCGTTTCTGAAAAAGAGAAATTTGTTAACATCGAGTATAGATTTAAGTGTCAGGAAGTCGTTTCTGAAAGTATTTATATGGAGTGTAGCCATGTATGGAAGTGAGACATGGACAATAAATAGTTCGGACAAGAAGAGAATAGAAGTTTTCGAAATGTGGTGCTACAGAAGAATGCTGAATATTAGATGGGTAGATCACGTAACTAATGAGGATGTACTGAATAGAATTGGGGAGAAGAGGAGTTTGTGGCACAACTTGACAAGAAGAAGTGACCGGTTGGTAGGACATGTTGTGAGGCATCAAGGGATCACAAATTTAGCATTGGAGGGCAGCGTGGAGGGTAAAAATCGTAGTGGAAGACCAAGAGATGAATACACTAAGCAGTTTCAGAAAGATATAGGTTGCAGTAAGTACTGGGAGATGAAGAAGCTAGCACAGGATAGGGTAGCATGGAGAGCTGCATCAAACCAGTCTCAGGACTGAAGACCACAAGAACAACAACAACAACATCGTGTACTTCCAGCTGTATGCGTTTACGCAATTAATTATGATACTCCCTGTATATGGTAAGTAACAGATATCTTTACACACAAAGGAATTACAGAAATTGGCTCTGAGTGGGCATTGATTTAAATCGATGAGGAAGCTTGCAACTTTGTGCCGGACTGAGATTCGAGCCGAGGTCTGCTGCTTACTGGGCATGTGCTCTCAATACTACAGCTGGACACTGAGCCAGTGCAACTGTACGCGGTATCGTTCCACGCCTCCCGCCAGACCCAAATTCTCAACATCCACACACTACTAGTGTGGTGACCCTTGCCCATTACTCTCATTACTCGCAGCATTTCACCGATTCCCGTAAGGATTCGAGCCTGACGCTTGTCCGCACTGCTTTGTTCAATGGCCTTCCTCGCCTTAAGTATACATATGTGGTGTCCGTTCCTTCGGACGTGTCCTAAAGAACAGACACCGAATATATGTAATACAGACATAAAAAAAAGTGTTGCATCACCCCGGTTCCCAGAACTCCTGAAGACAGGTGTCGACTTTGGATATTGTATCACAGACACACTCTCTTTGACTGTTCAGAGATGTACCAAATCCGTCCAAAGATATAAACAACCATGCATGAGCAGCGCCTATGAGTGGGTCCGATAGCCGATCAGCCCTGTCATTCCACCAGGAAGGAGGTCTGTAGTTCAGCCAGGCCTAGACGGTCAATACCGCGGTTCGAGCGCGTCCGCATTGTTACTTTGTGACGGGAAGGGCTCTCCACAAGGGAAATGTCCGGGAGTCTCGGAGTGAACCAAAGCTATGTTGTTCGGACATGGAGGAGATACAGAGAGACGGGAACTGTCGGTGACATGCCTCGCTCAGCCCGCCCAAGGGGTACTACTGCAGTGGATGACCGCTATCTACGGATTACGGCTCAGAGGAACCCTGACAGCAACGCCACCAACTTGAATAATGCTTTCCGTGCAGCCACAGTACGGCGTGTTCCGACTCAAACTGTGCGCAATAGGCTGGCATGATGCCCAACTTCACTCCCGACGACCATGACGAGGTCCATCTTTGCAACCGCAACACCATGGAGCGCGGTACAGATGGGCCCAACAACATGCCGAATGGACCGCTCAGGGGTTGGCATCACCTTCTCTTCACCGAAGAGTGTCGCATATGCCTTCAACCAAACAATCGTCGGAGACGTGTTTGCAGGCACCCCAGTCAGACTGAACGTTAGACACACTGTTCAGCGAGTGCAGTAATATGGAGATTCCCTAGTGTTTTTTGGGTGGCATTATGTGGGGCCGTAGTACGCCCATGGTGGTCATGGAAGACGCCGTAACGGCTGTACGATAGTGAAATGATATCGGCAGCGTGATGGCGAGGCATTTGTCTTCATGGACGATAATTCGCGCCCCCATCGTGCACATCTTGTGAATGACTTGCTTCAGGATAACGACATCGCTCGACTAGAGTGGCCAGCATGTTCTCGAGATATGAACCCTATCGAACATGCCTGGGAATGATTGAAAAGATTTCTTCATGGACGACGTAATCCACGAAACACTCTGAAGGATCTATGAAGAATCCCCACTGAGGAGTGGATAGTATGCCACGACGAATACAGGCATGCATCAATGCAAGAAGACGTGCTACTGGGTATTAGTGGTACCGATGTTTACAGCAGTCTGTACCACCACCTCTGTAAGTCTCGCTGTATGGTGGTACAACATGCAATTTGTGGTTTTCATGAGCAATAAAAAGGGCGGAAATGATGTTTATGCTGATCTCTATTGCAGTTTTCAGCACAGGTTCCGTAACTCTCGGAACCGAGATGACGCAAACTTTTTTTTGATGTGCGTAGATTTGTGATTAATGTTTTTATGAGAAATGCATGATTCTATTTCTCATGACATGATGCACACAAAAATCTTGTTTTCATTGCAAGTAAATATTCTTCATTAGTGAACTCTTATAAAAATTGTTTAATTCAAAAATACAAATTAAATCCTTTTTAATCCCTACGTATTTTACGCTTCATGGAAACCTTTATGAAACATGCAACTTTGTTTAAAATTCTGGCAGACCTGGGAATCACTCAGGTACCATACATGTTGTAGGCAAGCATTTTACTACACTGCCACACACAACCTGTTGAGAAAAATAGATCTTCTTTTAACATATTAAACGTGGTTGGAAAACCTTTTCGATTTTTTGAAAGGTCCTTGAAACTGGTTTTGTTGATTGATGTTTAACTTCATGTACCATTAACATAGCCCGACCAGTTAGCTGTGCGGTCTAACGCACGGCTTTCCGGATTGGGAAGGAGCGCCTGGTCCCCGGCACGAATCCGCCTGGCGGACTTGTGTCGAGTTCCGGTGAGCCGGCAAGTCTGTGGAGGTTTTTAGGCGGTTTTCCCTCTGCCTCGGCGAATGCAGGCTGGTTCCCCTTATTCCGCCTCAGCTACACTATGTCGGCGATTGTTGCTCAAACAAGTTCTCCACGTACGCGTACACCACCATTACTCTACCACGCAAACATAGGGATTACACTCGTCTGGTGTGAGACGTTCCCTTGGGGGGTCCACTGGGGGCCGAATCGTACAGTAACTCCTGAAAAAGTGGTTCGGTGTGGGGCGGCGGCGGAGGGGTGAAGTGGACTGCGGTAGTCGTCGTGGGGTTGCGGCTGCAGCGTGGACGGACCCTCTCCGTCGTTACGAGGCCTCCGGTTAACATACAATACAATACAATATAATACCATTAATATAAGAAAAACACAGAAATTCTATTGCCATATGGCCCTCTTGTGAGACAAAATGTCTTGTCCCTGTGATACCAAAAGGAAGGGTGTCCTCCTATCGAGCTCTGAAATGCTCTCTATCATGCCCTAAGACGAAATGTCCTCCTTCTCTCTTCTGCAAAATCTACCAGCGCCAGAATACTAATAGCCAACATCAGTATACATTCCGAGTTCCCAATTATGAAGAATTTGCAACAATGGCAACAATTTTCCCTCTCCTAATGAATCTGTCGAGGTTAAGCAATATTGCTCTGTTCTCTCCTAGAGTGACGCAGCAGGCAAAATTCCCTTACACTATACCTATGTCTCTAAATTTCATCCAACGGAAACATCTGCATGTATGCACGTCAAAGTCTCCACCGCCGCTACGAAATAATGATGAGCCGGACATGGACCCCTTACCTCCTTAGGCCCACAGTAGCTGTCTCCCTCGCTGTGTGAATCATGTTTTTACCCCTGCCTTCACGGATTTTATCTTTTCTGAAGGCTATCCTTTAAGTTCCTTGATACTGAAAGTTTAAATATGCTCAGCTCTCTCACTCGCCCTTCCGCATCCAGGGTGTCAGCTTGGTGTTTTAGTGTCTGTTGGAAAAACGGCGTTCTGGTCCCAGCCTATTCCTGACTGACTCGCAGCTTTCAGTTGAAATACTTTTATTCTCTGCTTGCTGTGCTCCCCCTCAGAGCTCTAATTCGTTCTCATAGTCAGTGGGTCACCCTACGTTTACAGAAAAGTACTACAAACATTACCACACAGAGTTAAAGGAAAGATTACTACTTCCATCTGTAATCTTTGGTGCTACATTTTAATTGCATGCTTACTTTCATGCAGCGTTAACAGTTTAAATGAATTAGGTCTCTTCATTGAAATAATTGTTTATTAATAAGGTTGTGGAGCAGTTTTGAAATAACTGTCCCGTAATATAAAGTAATTATACAACAGCGGGTTTTCTGTCTATTTATGCAGAACATATTATATTTGTTCATGATGAAGTTCAGTTGCCAGTCTATGGGCCATGCCTTGATCGTCTGCAGGTCTTCCTGCAATCCGCTACAAATTTCTAGCCTTGCAACTTCTCTGTTTACAACAGCATAGTCTGCGAATATTCGCATGGGTCTGTCGACGTTATCCGCTAGGTCATTTATGCATATTGCGAAAAGTAAGGATCCTACAACACTCCTTAGAGTATGCCCAAAATTAATCTTACAACTGGAGATTTCTGTCCGTTGATAATGATATGCTGTATTCTGTTTGCTAGAAACCTTTCAGTCCAATCAAACAGCTGGTCTGATACTCTGTGCGTTCGTATATTGTTCTTCAGTCAGCCGTACAGAACTGTATCAAACGGTTTCCGGGAGTCAAGAACCACTGCATCAACCTGATACTGCTTTCTGGGTCTCCTAGACAAACAGATTGAGCTGGGTTCACACGATCGTTGTTTTTGAAACCCACGATGGTTCCTGCAGAGGAGAATTTTGGTCTTCAGAAATGTCACGATACCGACTAGTTATCTGTTTCTGTCAGAGAATCCTTCTTAAAAGCGAGAATGACCTGTGTTCAACGAATCACGAAAGTCTCTCCTTACGCTAATTTTGTATTCGTTCAGTATTTGTACATCTGTGAGGTTTCTACTACTATTACATTTGCAGTGAACTTCTCTTTGCTTTCGTAGCAGCTTTGTTGACACGTCTGCGGTTCTTTCCCATGTTCACCACTTTGTTCAGATCAGAGCATACTTTGTGCAGTGCCGTACTCGTGCTGTTTGTCCACTGACGCGCAACAATGGCAGCGCTGGAGATAAGATTTTCGTGTTTATCGTTCGTTATCTGAAATGTGTTTCTTGTCGCCTTGAGAAGCGCAACTGTTTTGCTTTCTTTCTGTTTTCTTTACATTCATTTATATTCATATTTACAACTCTATTCAATGATGTTGTAGCGGCCTTTTGATCATGGGTTTCCCTTTTCCGCTCTGTCAGACCTAATATGTTACTTTCACGAATCGGATCTCTGATTAGCTGCTCAACGTAATTTTAGGATGAGACATTTAGAACAATTTACTCGGTTGCCTGTCTTAATAACTCGAATTTCCCAGTCTATCACCTTTCACACACACACACACACACACACACACACACACACACAAACAGACACCTCTGAAAGATTCACAACAACCGCCAGGAACACCTTCAACTTTTCCATTGTCAGCCATCTTGTTTTTACACCTTCACCTGTTCCACAGACCACCATTTTTTTTTTTTTTTTTTTGGCAGCTGGTAAACAGTGAGAGTGATAGTGAGAGCGGCAACTCAGTATATAGTGTTTGACAGTGATGAAAATGAGGAAAAAGAAAATGCGAGTGAAATATTACGTAAATAGACACACACACACACACACACACACACACAAAATTAATTAATTTCAGGCATAGAAATAACTTTCAAATCGTAATTATTATCTACTCTGAAGTGTAAGTGGTTGCAGATGACAAACAGTGGAACAAAACAGTCACTGTAGAAACACAACACATCAGAAAAACCACACCATGTGGTAGACAGGTATGAACTCATAATCTATGTGTTTTTTTTCAAATATCTGTAATTACGATTTAAAAAGTAATAGTTACATGTATACAAACAGTAAGGAACATTCTCTATCTTTAACAGATAAAAAATAAAAGCCCACTGAAGATGCTGCAACTGCAGTGAAACATGTTTGGGTTAAAAAACAAAATTGTGTTTTGCTAAAGGCGGACCCTACCCAAAAACATACATATTACTGATTTGTTTGACTGATGGGGCTGCTAAGTGCTATACCACGTACTGCACTCCCCTGACTATAGCCCTCGTGAGTTCAACTCGATTTCTAAACTGAAGGAAACACTTCACGGCATTCGCTTCAGAACTGCTATAAATTCGTCGGGCAATAGACTGCGCCGCTCGAACTGTCAACACAACTGGCACTGCTAAGAGTATCCTACGCCTTCACATCGCTGGCAACGGGTGATATACAATGCTGGTGACCACTCTGAAGGTCAGTAAAACTTTGAAACACGTATCTATTTTGTACGAGCTGCCACTATTAAAGTTCCAACCCTCGTATGTAGGGTTTTTGCCGTTTGTGAGACTAGTTTTGAGACTATTCCATAGACACTCCTGTGATTACCTTATACTACATTAATGTTTTCTTTCTCCGGTGTGCCTTGACGTATGATCTTCTCTTTAATAGTGGGACTGGTATTCTTCCTCATCCGAAACACACTACTGGCCATTAAAATTGGTACACCACAAAGATGACGTGCTACAGACGCGAAAATTAACCGACAGGAAGAAGATGCTGTGATATGCAAATGATTAGCTTTTCAATGCATTCACACAAGGTTGGCGTCGGTGGCGACACCTACAACGTGCTGACATGAGGAAAGTTTCCAAACGATTTCTCATACACAAACAGCGATTGACCGTCGTTGCCTGGTGAAACGTTGTTGTGATGCCTCGTCTAAGTAGGAGAAATGCGTACCATCACATTTCCGACTTTGATAAAGGTCGGATTGTAGCCTATCGCGATTGCGGTTTATCGTATCGCGACATTGCTGCTCGCGTTGGTCGATCCCAACGGCCCCGTATCACTAGCAGTCGAGATGACAGGCATCTTATCCGCATGGCTGTAACGGATTGTGCAGCCACGTCTCGATCCCTGAGTCAACAGTCGGGGACGTTTGCAAGACAACAACCATCTGCACGAACAGTTCGATGACGTTTGCAGCGTCATGGACTATCAGCTCGGAGACCATGGCTGCGGTTACCCTAGACGCTGCATCACAGACAGGACCGCCTGCGATGGTGTACTCAACGACGAACCGGAATGCACGCATAGCAAAACGTCATTTTTTCGGATGAATCCAATTTTTTTTTACAGCATCGTGATGGTCACATCCATGTTTGGCGTCATCGCGGTGAACGCACATTGGAGGCGTGTATTCGACATCGCAATACTGGCGTATCACCCGGCGTGATGGCATGGGTTGCCATTGATTACACGTCTCTGTCACCTCTTAATCGCATTGACGGCACTTTGAATAATGGACGTTACATTTCAGATGTGTTACGACTCGTGGCTCTACCCTTCATTCGATCCCTGCAAAACCCTACATTTCAGCAGGATAATGCACGACCGCATGTTGCAGGCCCTATACAGGCCTTTCTGGATACAGAAAATGTTCGACTGCTGCCCTGGCCAGCACATTCTCCAGATCTCTCACCAATTTGTAACGCCGGAAATGCATATCCTCCTATTTCCATCTGCTGCACTATAAATTTTTTTCCTTATTTTGTTACCTGAAGATATGACATTTCTGTGTCTTTATATATTGTAATTGTTTTTCTGTTTGTATATGTATATTTATGAATTTGTAATTGGTTTGTTTTGTGAATATTATTTGTATTTTTATGCTGGGTCTTGCCTAGGGAAAACTATGCTATCGAACGAATACATCGATAGGTCGTGTGGAGAACCAAAGTGTTTAGGATCTTTGGTAGTGTGAACTCGGCCGCGTGGAGCGCGGGCAGAGCAGGTGTGTTGTGTCAAGACCACCTACAATAAATCAGACCTTAAGGCAGATATCGATAGTTGACAATATGGCGGCAATCGTGGGGGAAACAAACCAGCGTGCTTGTGTTTCCATAACGCGTGTGTGTAACATTGTATATGTGACGTTCAAGAGAAGCGAAAGCATTTATTACTAGCTGTTATTTATGCTATATGCTGTAAATGTCGTCAAAAGTGCTACGCTAGTATTTATTTTCTAGATTCTGTAGTAAGTTCGGCATAATTTAAAGTGTAAACTGTTCTTGCGATGGGTAGTAGCTGTTGTGTACCAGGATGTAAATCCAATTACGGCAAAACATATGATACCCCAGCATCTAAGTTTCCCAAGGAAACAGCATTGAGGAACAAATGGATTAAACTAATTCACAGAGATAATTTTGAAAGTGAACGATAAAGCTGTGGTATGCATTAAGCATTTTTAACCTAAGTTTGTGGTTAGGGAAGACATTTTTCCTGTGGAAAATAGTGAACCGATACGTGTGCCACGAAAAATACCAAAAGTAACAAATGATTCAATTCCAACATCTTTCCTAATCAACCTTCTTATCACACAGTACCAGTTCCTAAGCAAAGGAAGAATCCTGAACATCGTGTTCAACGGCTACTGGAATGTGATGAATGTAGTTTCAGTAAGTGGTGCGAAACTGACAATATACCTGACTTTCAGCATTTTAAAAGGAAGTGCAGAAAAGGAATGTTTGTCCATTTACAATTTTAGTAAAGGGTGACTACGTATCTTTCATTAAATTAAAGGATGATTCAGTCAGTGATGTGCCATTAGTTTCAGTGTGCTTCAAGATATCAAGTTCCTTGGAAGTAAAAGTGTTTCACAAACATGTGTGTTTGCCTACAGAAACGTTGAAATGGCTACTAGTCAGGGGACGAAGAGAACTTGAAATGTGACAAGTGGATGAAATTTGATGATCTGGTGAGTCACCTAAATGGTTTCACAGATAACTCTACTGGCACCATTGACAAGATTATAATTTTAGTAAATGTTCTCAAGCACTAAAAGCTGGTAGTGATTTTGACGCTGAAATAGCACTTAAAATAGAATTTGTTTTGGAGCAATTACAACTCGCAATAACAAAGCAAAGTAGATATTCTCCTGAGCTTTTGATATGGGCGGCAACCATTTGCTTTTCATTTCCTGGTGTCTACCATCACTTGAGAAAAACAAATGTGTTAATATTACCTCATCCTGTCTATTTAAGGCAGTTTCTATGCAAAATGGGTCCAAATAAACCTTGTATTGGTCCATCACAGGTAGCTTTTTTGAGGGAAAAAAATAAATTTCTTCAGGGAAGTGACAAGGTAATTTCAGTGATGCTAGATGAAGTTTATGTTAATTCAAAATTCTCTTGTAAGGCAGGAAAGATACTTGGTGTTGCTGAGAATACTTCAGATACTACAACAGCAGGTACAATTCAGGTTTTCATGGCATCATCTTTACATTCTGATTATAAAGAAGTGATAGCTCTCTTTCCTGTAAAAAAATGTTAATTCTGATACTCCACTGAAAATGACAATTGATGTATTAAAGTTAATGCATGAGCTTCAGTATGATGTTATATGCCTGGTAACAGATAACCATAGCACTAATAGAAAAATGTATCAGCTTATGTGTGGTGGCACTTTACAGCCGTGTATTACAAATCCAGTCACTCCATCCAAATTTCTCTTTCTTCTGTTTGACAATGTGCACTTGCTGAAGTGTATCAGAAATAACTGGTTGAATGGAAAAAATGAATCCTTCATAATGCCAAATATTGAGGATTCATTTGCTTTCATCAATACCTTTCTACACAGTGATGAAGGGAATGCTGCATGTGAATATACTGTCAGTGAAGCAAAGTTTTCAGAGTTGAGGAACCTGTTTCATTCTGAGAAAAATAAACTGTTGAAACTTGCCCCAAAGCTGGTGAGAAAGGCGGTATATCCAACTTCTATTGAGAGACAGAATGTTACTCTTGCTCTCAGTGTTTTTGATTCTAAAAATGTGGTAGCACTAGAAATTTTGTAAAGTCAGGGAATGAGATTTCTGATGGCACTATTCAGTTTTTGAAATTAATCATTAAATGGTGGACAGTTTCTAATGTACAGCACCCCATGAAAGGCAAATACACATCAGATCATAATTCTAGTCCAATCACTGTACCTACTAGTCCAAACTTGTGTTTCTTGAAAATTTAAAACATTTCTTGATATCTGGCATGCATTGCCTACTCATGGAAAATTAACCAATGAAACATATACTGCTTTCTCTCACACACTTGCAACAACAGTTCAGTTATGCAGATACATTTTTAACACTTACAACTGGTCCTATATTCTTACAGCAAAATTACAAACTGATGCTTTGGAAGCAAGATTTGAGCTAATAATGTTTCATTTCAGCACATCTTGGAATCTGAGAGGAAACTGAAAGTAATAAATCTACTAAAGCTCAGATCTACTAAACATGGTGAATTTACATTAAATGATTTTGCAGCAAAAGTAAATTACAGCATAAAACACCAAACGTATGAAAATTTAGATAAATTAGAACCTGCTCCAGAGGAACTAGCGAACATTCCCTTGATGGATGAAGACTCGAAAGTCTTGGTTTGTATTGCTAGCTACACCAGCAAAACAGTGCTTGAGGAGCTGCAAAAAGGTGGAAAATGTTCAGGTTGTGAAGAAATGTTGCAGACACAGGATGAAATTTTGTTGCAGTGTGAAACCAAAGAACTCCTTTCCTATTTCAACCAACTGAATCGTGGGGGATCGAAGTGTCCTTCTTCTATAATGATTTCCTTGTGTTGTAATATATATAAACTTTTTCAGGTTCTGATTAGCAGCACATATAAAACAGAATTACTAAAACTTGAAAATCAGAGAGATGCAGTACTTGCCTTAGGAACTGAATTCTGTGAAAATGCCATTAGTAACCTCAGTGATGTGTGCAAATGTGGCATTCCTTTAGAGACAATAATCAAGAAAAGTATTAAAGTGCTTTCAAATATTTTTATTAATAATTACACAAAACTGTTGAATGAAAAGTGTGTTTCAAAGGAAATTGCTCGAACACTAGTCAAACAAAAAAGAGGAACTCATGAAGACATTGCAGCAAAAATAACAAAACGCAAAGTGGCCAAGCTGAGCGGCAAATAAATCCAACACTTATAACATATTACGTAATGACAATGACTAGAATTAACTGCATATTGTTTAATACAATTTTGAGCTTTAGGTACACGCTTCATTTGTTATTGCTATGTAGCTTCTATTGTGCAAATTATTATTAGTGTCCAAATATGGCATTTACATGTGTTTTGTAGTAGTTTTTTTGATTTGATTTTGAGTTGCATCTCATAATTTTACTTCGTCTTATTACGTAATTTGTGGCTTTAGTGACAACTTTTTATTTAAGTTTGACGATAGAAAAATACATAACAATACATTTCTTACCCAATTTAGAATCTACTTTCCATTTATGAAGTTTGTAAATTATTCGTATTAGGGCAGCGCTGAAATATTTGGCCTAAGACGGCCGCCATCTTGGTTTCTGTGTTGTGGTCTGATGTATTGTAGGTGGTCTTGGTTGTGTGACGCTCCCGCGAGTTGCCGCGCTTTCGGGGTTTGGCAGCATGTAATTGCGCTCGACTTGCTATGACAGTTTCTGACACGGTGTCGCGGACGGGAAGCATTAGCTGGCGTACATCAAGAGCCCGTTTCGTCTGGTGACAGTGTCGAGAAGAAGGCGCGCCAACATCCAGCTTCCGCAACAGCGACGGCCGACAATGAGTGACTGTCGCCACCTCCTCGATTGACGGCTTCAAACCTTCAATCAACCAACAAGGAAGACTGGAAGCACGTAAAGTTTTAGAACTGTATGGCAGACCTCAGCTTTTCAAACTGATCCACTTTCATAACTAAATTACAGCAATGTAGCATGAACCTTTGTTGCTCATTGTCCCAATTGCATTACCAAGCAGGGTCCCTTCCTTTTCCGGAATGAACCCGACTGTCGTTGAAATTCAAACGCCAGCATCATTCGATTTCACTGCTTTAATTTCAAAGTTCAGTTAAGGTATTCACAGCTAGCTACAATATTTAGATTACACAGTCACAAATTAAGAGTGCGAGTTTTGTTACCGTATTTTAGCTTACCTGTGACTGCAGCTCAGCTTGGTACGTACTAAATGTTACTATTGTTAATTGTTCAGAATCATTTAATTCAAGTTCAAAGTTAAGTCTCTTATTTCTAAATTGCGTAGATTCAAGTAGCTTTTGAAATGATTGTTGAGGTAGTCCAAGACTAACCGTATTTTACTGAATTTCGATGCGCTTCAGAAAGAAAGCTCACTATTACCTTCAGTCACTAAATTAACTTTCGATTTTCCGGTTTTATTAATTCTTTTGCTAAATTAAGTCAGAGTGTAGCGAAATTTATTACTTCTGACAATCTTTCAGTTTTCACACTACACGTGTCAACCTTCAGTTGCCACGCTTCTAGTGCTAATTATATGTGTAATAACCTTTCCTTTTCAGTTACTATAGTAATTGTCCTTAGGACTGGCGACCGTAATTTCCCCCAAATCTCAAATATCTTATTACCGCTAGTTAATTGTTAACGTAACGGCCGCACATTTACTTTCTTTATTAACTTTACCCCTTTTCAAAATTACTTTCCACTAGTTTCATTAGCATTTTTCCTTTCATTTAGATATAACCCTTTCCTCCCTCTTTACCGACAAATTAACTTCGGTGACGATTGCTTTTCCCAAATTTCCATTAGGTACACGCGGTTTAATTTTTCATTGTCGATAAGTGAGGGGGAGGTTACAAATTGACAAACAAAATTACAAACAAAATTACAAACGGAGGTTACAAATTGAAAACGTCTTGTCAATGGTGGCCGAGCAACTGGCTCGTCACAATACGCCAGTCACTACTCTTGATGAACTGTGGTAACGTGTTGAAGCTGCATGGGCAGCTGTACCTGTACACGCCATGTTTGACTCAATGCCCTAGCGTATCAAGGCCGTTATTACGGCCAGAGGTGGTTGTTCTGGGTGATTTCTCAGGATCTATGCACCCAAATTGCGTGAAAATGTAATCACATGTCATATTTGTCCAATGAATACCCATTTATCATCTGCATTTCTTCTTGGTGTAGCAATTTTAATGGCCAGTAGTGTAATAACGTTTCTTATCGGCGATGTGGAGCGATTTCTCTGTCCTAAAAAACGCACACGTGCCAGCCACACGTATTGCGCTAGCCTAGTAGCCGCTTCCTATGCCTAGTGCTCACATGACATATGAAGGGGGGATGGGGTGGAGGATCCTATAATTTTCCACCCGATAGCGGAGGGCGAGAAGTCCGCATAGAAGATGTTCGCTCGCTAACCAATTGTTACCTTTTCCCGTAGCTCAGATCCATCAGCCGCGTCTTTAGGACTTTGATCTCATAATTGGATACCAATTTTTACGGTGAGGAACTCACTCATTAGTGAAAAGAATGTTCATAATTCATGGATTCAGAATTAACGTGACTTTGGAAACAGCGCCTGGCGGATCAGCAACAAGAAGAACAACACAACAACAACAACAATAACAACAAGATATGCAGCAGAAACGTGTGATGCAAGTACTGTGGAAACATCAGGATCTGGCATCCACACTGTTGCAGCGGTCGTCTTTCTTTTTTTTTTGCTTGAGTCCAGTGGCAAGTGCCTGCTACATTTTCTGCTACACTGTAAGGAAAGTGGCACGGATTCAACGCATCAACGTGCTCTACTTCTTTCACAAACTAACACCTTAAGCAAACTAGTGCAGTACTTCCGCCAGTTGGTAGAACCTAGTACAGGGTGGGGCAAATGGTTCAAATGGTTCAAATGGCTCTGAGCACTATGCGACTTAACTTCTGAGGTCATCAGTCACCTAGAACTTAGAACTAATTAAACCTAACTAGCCTAAGGACATCACACATATCCATGCCCGAGGCAGGATTTGAACCTGCGACCGTAGCGGTCGCTCGGTTCCAGGCTGTAGCGCCCAGAACCGCACGGCCACTCCGGCCGGCTGTGGGGCAAATGAAAGTGGCCCAGACAAGTGGATACCAATTGTGGCAGCATTAATTGAGGAGGTAAAGTCCCCGACTGAAACGTGGAGCATATTTACACAATCATCACGCCTGACAGAGCTGTTAACAGAGGTGAGTCTGTTCGCGGTGCTATCTGGTCACCAAGGTCACCTGACCTGTCAGCGTTCGATTACTCTGTGCAGGGAGCCCTGAAGTCTAAGGTGTATTGGAACAACCCTCACTGCCTTCAAGAACTGCAGCATAACATTTCGAATGAGACTGCAGCAATTCCGCCATTCCAGCTTCGATGTGCTTTCAGCAACTTGGTGACCAGGGCCCAAAAGTTCCAAGAGATCCATGATGGTAATTTTCGACATCTGCTATAGTCAGGTTAGTACTGCACTTCATTTCTTGTGCTGTGTCTCTTCGTACCCTGGAACTGTATTCTCTGGCTACTTTTATTTGCCAATACCGATAGCTTTCCACGTTGTGTAACCGGCGGTTTGCTGACAAGAGATAAGGACACTGCACTTACGCAGTAGTGATAAGATTTGACGCGTTTCTCTTTTTATGCACTGATTTCAAGTGATCGATGTATTGCGAAATGCCAAATCTTTACCCATTCTCTAAAATAACAATTACTTTCTTCTGCGGATTTCCCGGTCGTCATCTCTTGATGATATGGACCTGCAATACTAAAATGTAAACTTTCACGGCCGGAAATATCATGTCCATTATAATTATCCGGGCTGTTATGCCGTGGTCGGTTGATGAATTCTGTGGTGATTCCCAACGTTTCGTCTCCGACTGCGGGAGACATCTTCAATGGGGTCCGTAGCTTGATGGAAGGTCCAACACACACACTGGCTCGCTACTGACTGCCGCTAAATTCCGTGTCCGCGCGCCCCCGCGCCGCGGCGCGACGTCACGTGTTTTGAAAACGTCAGTGCAATTGGCCGCTGTCCGTCGCCGTCGATCGCCGTTGCCATCACCCAGTAGTGGACGAGTGGTACACATCTTCTTTAACACCGGCATCCATACACCGTTTAATTTGACGCCTTCCTCCTTTCGGTTGAAATTATTTGGGTGTTTAGCGATTTCGATTGCCTCCCTGTAGAGCCTTTCGTAGTATCCGCTCGTGGCCGCTAGTACTTGCGTCTCCTCGAAACGAATATTGTGGTTCCCTGGCTGGAAAGCATGCTCCGCAACAGCTGATCGTTCCGTTTCTCCTCTTCTACAATTTCCCTTGTGCTCTTCCAAACGTGTAGAAACAGTTCTTTTGGTGGTACCGACATAAACATCACCACAGCTGCATGGGATCCTATACACTCCAGATTTTTCCAGTGGTTTGCGAGCGTCCTTCGCAGGCCTAAGATATTCCTGTATCTTCCTGGTGGGCTTGTAAATTACGGTAATATTCCGCTTCGTCAAGATCCTCCCTATTCTTTCCGTTACATTTTTAACGAACGGCAGGAAAACCTTAGATTTTGCAGTAGCCTCTACGTCAGTATGATTTCTGCGTGGCTGCCTCAACGCACGTTTTATTTCGGCGGACGAATATCCGTTCTTCGTTAGTGCATTGTCGAGATGTTCCATCTCAGCCTCGAGCAAGTCAGGTTCACAAATATTTGTGTTTCTACACGTTTGGAAGAGCACAAGGGAAATTGTAGAAGAGGAGAAACGGAACGATCAGCTGTTGCGGAGCATGCTTTCCAGCCAGGGAACCACAATATTCGTTTCGAGGAGACGCAAGTACTAGCGGCCACGAGCGGATACTACCAAAGGCTCTACAGGGAGGCAATCGAAATCGCTAAACACCCAAATAATTTCAACCGAAAGGAGGAAGGCGTCAAATTAAACGGTATATAGATGCCGGTGTTAAAGAAGATGTGTACCACTCGTCCACTACTGGGTGATGGCAACGGCGATCGACGGCGACGGACAGCGGCCAATTGCACTGACGTTTTCAAAACACGTGACGTCACGCCGCGGCGCGGGGGCGCGCGGACACGGAATTTAGCGGCAGTCAGTAGCGAGCCAGTGTGTGTGTTGGACCTTCCATCAAGCTACGGACCCCCTTGAAGATGTCTCCCGCAGTCGGAGACGAAACGTTGGGAATCACCACAGAATTCATCAACCGACCACGGCATAACAGCCCGGATAATTATAATGGACATGGACCTGCAATGCAGGGCCACGTATTTGACCGCTGCAGACAACTCACTACGAAATCACGAAACACGGTTTCCGTAGTTCTTCTGTATACAAATAAGTTCTCAACTCACAACAACTGATAATTAACAAAGCTTTTCAGACAATGTGTTCATACATAAAGCTTCAATGCTTGAACATAACCATAAGTTCGTACTTACTCGAGATAGCATATCGTAGAGTTATATAACAAAGGCTCGACCATTATCGTCAGACCCCTTCCTTTTTTGGAATCCACAGTGCCCCAAAGTTCAAATGGCTCAAATGGCTCTGAGCACTATGGGACTTAACATCTGAGATCATCAGTCCCTGAGAACTTAGAACTACTTAAATCTAACTAACCTAAGGACATCCTGCCGCAGGCAGGATTAGAACCTGCGACCGTAGCGGTCGCGCAGTTCCAGACTGAAGCGCCTAGAACCGCTCGGCCACAACGGCCGCCACAGCGCCCCAAAGCACAGCTGCAAAACCAAAGTGACCCCTCACTGTCGGGTCCAAATTCCAAATTACTCGTCCGTCGTTGCTTTCTGCCCTGTGACCGTACTATTCTTTCTCATATGTGCACATAAATACTAAAAAAAGCGAGCACCCTAGATGTTCTTTGCCCTACTACTAACTAAAGTCACGTTTTACACACGCACATCTTTAATTGGTCTAGTAAAGGCAATGTGAGACGTGTTGCTATGCCTTGTAGTGACATGTGCCATTACACATTGTCATCGTAATAAGCAGCATGGTTACCTGTGTCGCAGATTATCTGAAATATTAGTGCGGCGGGTCCTCTGATGAGTCATCTATCAGTTGTTTTTGTCTTCAGTCCTGAGACTGGTTTGATGCAGCTCTCCATGCTACTCTATCCTGTGCAAGCTTCTTCATCTCCCAGTACTTACTGCAACCTACATCCTTCTGAATCTGCTTAGTGTATTCATCTCTTGATCTTCCTCTGTGATTTTTACCCTCCACGCTGCCCTCCAATGCTAAATTTGTGATGCCTTCATGCCTCAGAATATGTCCTACCAACCGGTCACTTCTTCTTGTCAAGTTGTGCCACAAACTCCACTTTTCCCCAATTCCAATCAAAACCTCCTCATTAGTTATGTGATCTACCCATCTAATCTTCAGCATTCTTCTGTAGCACCACATTTCTAAAGCTTCTATTCTCTTCTTGTCCAAACTATTTATCGTCCATGTTTCACTTCCATACATGGCTACACTCCATACAAATACTTTCAGAAACGACTTCCTGACACTTAAATCTATACTCGATGTTAACAAATTTCTCTATTTCAGAAACGCTTTCCTTGCCATTGCCAGTCTACATTTTATATCCTCTCTACTTCGACCATCATCAGTTATTTTGCTCCCCAAATAGCAAAACTCCTTTACCAATTTAAGCATGTCATTTCCTAATCTAATTCCCTCAGCCTCACCCGACTTAAGTCGACTGCATTCCATTATCCTCGTTTTCCTTTTGTTGATGTTCTACATCTACATCTACATCTACATCTATACTCCGCGAGCCACCTTACGGTGTGTGGCGGAGGGTACTTATTGTACCACTATCTGATCCCCCCTTCCCTGTTCCATTCACGAATTGTGCGTGGGAAGAACGACTGCTTGTAAGTCTCCGTATTTGCTCTAATTTCTCGGATCTTTTCGTTGTGATCATTACGCGAGATATATGTGGGCGGTAGTAATATGTTGCCCATCTCTTCCCGGAATGTGCTCTCTCGTAATTTCGATAATAAACCTCTCCGTATTGCGTAACGCCTTTCTTGAAGTGTCCGCCACTGGAGCTTGTTCAGCATCTCCGTAACGCTCTCGCGCTGACTAAATGTCCCCATGACGAATCGCGCTGCTTTTCGCTGGATCATGTCTATCTCTTCTATTAATCCAACCTGGTAAGGGTCCCATACTGATGAGCAATACTCAAGAATCGGACGAACAAGCGTTTTGTAAGCTACTTCTTTCGTCGATGAGTCACATTTTCTTAGAATTCTTCCTATGAATCTCAACCTGGCGCCTGCTTTTCCCACTATTTGTTTTATGTGATCATTCCACTTCAGATCGCTCCGGATAGTAACTCCTAAGTATTTTACGGTCGTTACCGCTTCCAATGATTTACCACCTATGGCGTAATCGTACTGGAATGGATTTCTGCCCCTATGTATGCGCATTATATTACATTTATCTACGTTTAGGGAAAGCTGCCAGCTGTCGCACCATGCATTAATCCTCTGCAGGTCTTCCTGGAGTACGTACGAGTCTTCTGATGTTGCTACTTTCTTGTAGACAACCGTGTCATCTGCAAATAGCCTCACGGAGCTACCGATGTTGTCAACTAAGTCATTTATGTATATTGTAAACAATAAAGGTCCTATCACGCTTCCTTGCGGTACTCCCGAAATTACCTCTACATCTGCAGATTTTGAACCGTTAAGAATGACATGTTGAGTTCTTTCTTCTAGGAAATCCTGAATCCAATCACAAACCTGGTCCGATATTCCGTAAGCTCGTATTTTTTTCATTAAACGTAAGTGCGGAACCGAATCAAATGCCTTCCTGAAGTCCAGGAATACGGCATCAATCTGCTCGCCAGTGTCTACGGCACTGTGAATTTCTTGGGCAAATAGGGCGAGCTGAGTTTCACATGATCTCTGTTTGCGGAATCCATGTTGGTTATGATGAAGGAGATTTGTATTATCTAAGAACGTCATAATACGAGAACACAAAACATGTTCCATTATTCTACAACAGATTGACGTAAGCGAAATAGGCCTATAATTATTCGCATCTGATTTATGACCCTTCTTGAAAATGGGAACGACCTGCGCTTTCTTCCAGTCGCTAGGTACTTTACGTTCTTCCAGCGATCTACGATAAATTGCTGATAGAAAGGGGGCAAGTTCTTTAGCATAATCACTGTAGAATCTTAAGGGTATCTCGTCTGGTCCGGATGCTTTTCCGCTACTAAGTGATAGCAGTTGTTTTTCAATTCCGATATCGTTTATTTCAATATTTTCCATTTTGGCGTCCGTGCGACGGCTGAAGTCAGGGACCGTGTTACGATTTTCCGCAGTGAAACAGTTTCGGAACACTGAATTCAGTATTTCTGCCTTTCTTCGGTCGTCCTCTGTTTCGGTGCCATCGTGGTCAACGAGTGACTGAATAGGGGATTTAGATCCGCTTACCGATTTTACATATGACCAAAACTTTTTAGGGTTCTTGTTTAGATTGTTTGCCAATGTTTTATGTTCGAATTCGTTGAATGCTTCTCTCATTGCTCTCTTTACGCTCTTTTTCGCTTCGTTCAGCTTTTCCTTATCAGCTATGATTCGACTACTCTTAAACCTATGATGAAGCTTTCTTTGTTTCCGTAGTACCTTTCGTACATGATTGTTATACCACGGTGGATCTTTCCCCTCGCTTTGGACCTTAGTCGGTACGAACTTATCTAAGGCGTACTGGACGATGTTTCTGAATTTTTTCCATTTTTGTTCCACATCCTCTTCCTCAGAAATGAACGTTTGATGGTGGTCACTCAGATATTCTGCGATTTGTGCCCTATCACTCTTGTTAAGCAAATATATTTTCCTTCCTTTCTTGGCATTTCTTATTACACTTTTAGTCATTGATGCAACCACTGACTTATGATCACTGATACCCTCTTCTACATTCACGGAGTCGAAAAGTTCCGGTCTATTTGTTGCTATGAGGTCTAAAACGTTAGCTTCACGAGTTGGTTCTCTAACTATCTGCTCGAAGTAATTCTCGGACAAGGCAGTCAGGATAATGTCACACGAGTCTCTGTCCCTGGCTCCAGTTCTGATTGTGTGACTATCCCATTCTATACCTGGTAGATTGAAGTCTCCCCCTATTACAATAGTATGATCACGAAACTTCTTCACGACGTTCTGCAGGTTCTCTCTGAGGCGCTCAACTACTACGGTTGCTGATGCAGGTGGTCTATAGAAGCATCCGACTATCATATCTGACCCACCTTTGATACTTAGCTTAACCCAGATTATTTCACATTCGCATTCGCTAATAACTTCACTGGATATTATTGAATTCTTTACTGCTATAAATACTCCTCCACCATTGGCGTTTATCCTATCCTTGCGGTATATATTCCATTCTGTGTCTAGGATTTCGTTACTGTTCACTTCCGGTTTTAACCAACTTTCCGTTCCTAATACTATATGCGCACTATTTCCTTCAATAAGAGATACTAATTCAGGAACCTTGCCCTGGATACTCCTGCAGTTTACCAATATTACGTTAACTTTTCCTGTTTTTGGTCTCTGAGGACGGACGTTCTTTATCAACGATGATAATGTCCTCTCTGGTAAGCCGTCAGGTATTTTATCGTTTCGCCCAAGGGGGGGTCCCTCTAACCTAAAAAACCCCCGTGTGCACGCCACACGTACTCTGCTACTCTAGTAGCTGCTTCCGGTGTGTAGTGCACGCCTGACCTGTCTAGGGGGGCCCTACAGTTCTCCACCCAATAACGGAGGTCGATGAATTTGCAACCATTATAGTCGCAGAGTCGTCTGAGCCTCTGGTTTAGACCCTCCACACGGCTCCAAACCAGAGGACCGCGATCGACTCTGGGCACTATGCTGCAGATATTAAGCTCAGCTTGCACTCCGCGTGCGATGCTGGTTGTCTTCACCAAATCAGCCAGCCGCCGGAAGGAACCAAGGATGGCCTCAGAACCCAAGCGGCAGGCGTCATTCGTTCCGACATGTGCTACTATCTGCAGCCGGTCACACCCAGTGCGTTCAATAGCTGCCGGAAGGGCCTCCTCCACATTACGGACGAGACCCCCCGGCAAGCACACCGAGTGCACACTGGCATTCTTCCCCGACCTACCCGCTATTTTCCTGAGGGGCTCCATAACCCGCCTAACGTTGGAGCTCCCTATAACTAATAGGCCCGCCCTATCTTAAATCTTCCTTTCAAGATACTGTCCATTCCGTTCAACTGCTCTTCCAAGTCCTTTGCTGTCTCTGACAGAATTACAAAGACATCGGCGAACCTCAACGTTTTTATTTCTTCTCCATGGATTTTAATACCTACTCCGAACTTTTCTTTTGTTTCCTTTACTGCTTGCTCAATGTACAGATGCTCAATATACAGATTGAATAACATCGGGGACAGGCTACAACCCTGTCTCACTCCCTTCCCAACCGCTGCTTCCCTTTCATGCCCCTCGACTCTTATAACTGCCATCTGGTTTCTGTACAAATTGCAAATAGCCTTTCGCTCCCTGTATTTTACCCCTGCCATCTTTAGAATTTGAAAGAAAGTATTCCAGTCAACATTGTCAAAAGCTTTCTCTAAGTCTACAAATGCTAGAAACGTAGGTTTGCCTTTCCTTAATCTATTTTCTAAGATAAGTCGTAGGGTCAGTATTGCCTCACGTGTTCCTACATTTCTGCGGAATCCAAACTGATCTTCCCCGAGATCGGCTTCTACCAGTTTTTCCATTCGTCTGTAAAGAATTCGCGTTATTATTTTGCAGCTGTGACTTATTAAACTGATAGTTCAGTAATTTTCACATCTGTCAACACCTGCTTTCTTTGGGATTGGAATTATTATATTCTTCTTGAAGTCTGAGGGTATTTAGCCTGTCTCATACATCTTGCTCACCAGATGGTAGAGTTTTGTCAGGACTGGCTCTCCAAGGCCGTCAGTAGCTCTGATGGAACGTTGTCTACTCCCGGGGCCTTGTTTCGACTCAGGTCTTTCAGTGCTCTGTCAAACTCTTCACACAGTATCATATCTCCCATTTTATCTTCATCTACATCCTCTTCCATTTCCATAATATTGTCCTCGAGTACATCGCCCTTGTATAGACCCTCTATATACTCCTTCCACCTTCCTGCTTTCCCTTCTCTGCTTAGAACTTGGTTTCCATCTGAGCTCTTGATATTCATACAAGTGGTTCTCTTTTCTCCAAAAGTCTCTTTAATTTTCCTGTAGGCAGTATCTATCTTACCCCTAGTGAGATAAGCCTCCACATCCTTACATTTGTCCTCTAGCCATCCCTGCTTAGCCATTTTGCACTTCCTATCGATCTCATTTTTGAGACGTTTGTATTCCTTTTTGCCTGCTTCACTTACTGCGTTTTTATATTTTCTCCTTTCGTCAATTAAATTCAATATTTCTTGTGTTACCCAAGGATTTCTACCAGCCCTTGTCTTTTTACCTACTTGATCTTCTGCTGCCTTCACTACTTCATCCCTCAGAGCTACCCATTCTTCTTTTACTGTATTTCTTTTCCCCATTCCTGTCAATTATTCCCTTGTGCTCTCCCTGAAACTCTGCACACCCTCTGGTTCTTTCAGTTTATCCAGGTACCATCTCCTTAAATTCCCACCTTTCTGCAGTTTCTTCAGTTTTAATCTACAGTTCATAACCAATAGATTGTGGTCAGAGTCCACATCTGCCCCTGGAAATGTCTTACAATTTAAAGCCTGGTTCCTAAATCTCTGTCTTACCATTATATAATCTAGCGGACACCTTCTAGTATCTCCAGGAGTCTTCCAAACATCTTTTATGATTCTTGGACCAAGTGTTAGCTATGATTAAGTTATGCTCTCTGCAAAATTCTACCAGGCGGTTTCCTCTTTCATTTATCTCCCCCAATCCATATTCACCATGTTGCCTTCTCTCCCTTTTCCTACCCGAATTCCAATCACCCATAACTATTAAATTTTCGTCTCCCTTCACTACCTGAATAATTTCTTTTATTTCATCACACATTTCATCAATTTCTTCGTCATCTGCAGAGCCAGTTGGCATATAAACTTGAACTACCGTAGTAGGCATGAGCTTCGTGTCTATCTTGGCACAGTTATTGCGTTCACTATGCTGTTTGTAGTAGCTTACCCGCACTCCTATTTTTTTATTCAATCTTAAACCTACACCTGCATTATCCCTATTTGATTTTGTATTTATAACCCTATATTCACCTGACCAAAAGTCTTGTTCCTCCTGCCACCGAACTTCACTAATTCCCACTATATCTAACTTTAACCTATCCATTTCCCTTTTTAAATTTTCTAACGTACCTGCCCGATTAATGGATCTGACGTTCCGATCCGTAGAACGCCAGTTTTCTTTCTCCTGATAATGACGTCCTCTTGAGTAGTCCCCGCCCGGAGATCCGAATGGGGGACTATTCTACCTCCGGAATATTCTACCCAAGAGGACGACATCATTATTTAATCATACAGTAAAGCTGCATGCCCTCGGGAAAAATTACGGCTGTAGTTTCCCTTGATTTCAGCCGTTCACAGTACCAGCACAGCAAGGCTGTTTTGGTTAACGTTACAAGGCCAGATCAGTCAATCATCCAGACTGTTGCCCCTGCAACTACTGAAAAGGCTGCTGCCCCTCTTCAGGAACCACACGTTTGTCTGGCCTCTCAACAGATACCCCTCCGTTGTGGTTGCACCTACGGTACGGCCATCTGTACCGTTGAGGCACGCAATCCTACCCACGAACGGAAAGGTCCATGGTTCATGGGGGTAGGCATCTATCAGGAAGGTGTTTATTCGCTTAGCTCCTGATAGAGAAGTCTCATCAAAGCGCTTTTATCGTCCTATCCTTAAACAAAAAATAATTTTAAAATACAGTGGTTAAAGAAGGCTTTTTAATTTACAGTTCTTAAACATTTCTGAAAAATCATGATGTACCATTATAGACGAATGTCACTATATTAGCCGGCCGTTGTGACCGAGCGGTTCTAGGCGCTTCAGTCCGGAACCGGGCTGCTGCTACGGTGGCAGGTTCGAATCCTGCCTTGGGCATGGATGTGTGTGACGTCCTTAGGTTAGTTAGGTTTAAGTAGGGGACTGATGACCTCAGATGTTTAGTCCCATAGTGCTCAGAGCCATTTGTCACTATATTGAAAGTATGAGTGTCGATCGGATAGACCGAGCGAAATGCAGAGTGCTTATCACGACGGTTCAAACCCTCGTCCGGCCACCCAGATTTAGGGTTTCCGTGATTTCTCTAAATCCCTCCATGCAAATGCCTGGATGGTTCCTTTGAAAGGGCAAGTTGGTAGCTTTTATCCATAAAGTTAATGTACGCTTTACAGAGACTTTAGAGATCAATAATATATTCTCCGTCGCTGTTTACATCAGTCTGCCAGCGCTGGAGTAATTTTTTGATTCCACGACTGTAGAAATCACGTGGTTCTGACAAGGGAACCTCCCCGTCGCACCCCCCTCAGATTTAGTTATAAGTTGGCACAGTGGATAGGCCTTGAAAAACTGAACACAGATCAATCGAGAAAACAGGAAGTAGTTGTGTGGAACTATGAAAAAAATAAGCAAAATATACAAACTGAGTAGTCCATGAGCAAGACAGGAAACATCAAGGATAATGTGAGGTCAGGAGCGCCGTGGTCCCGTGGTTAGCGTGGGCACCAGCGGAACGTGGCATCGAGTGACATTATACTGAGTGCACTATCCGAAAATTACCTCGAGCAATTAAACAGAGAACCGACTCGTGGAGATAACATCTTGGACCTACTGGTAACAAACAGACCCGAACTTTTCGACTCTGTAAGTGCAGAACAGGGAATCAGTGATCACAAGGCCGTTGCAGCATCCCTGAATTTGGAAGTTAATAAGAATATAAAAAAGGGCGGAAGGTTTATCTGTTTAGCAAGAGTAATAGAAGGCAGATTTCAGACTACCTAACAGATCAAAACGAAAATTTCTGTTCCGACACTGACAATGTTGAGTGTTTATGGAAAAAGTTCAAGGCAATCGTAAAATGCGTTTTAGACAGGTATGTGCCGAGTAAAACTGTGAGGGACGGGAAAAACCCACCGTGGTACAACAACAAAGTTAGGAAACTACTGCGAAAGCAAAGAGAGCTTCACTGCAAGTTTAAACGCAGCCAAAACCTCTCAGACAAACAGAAGCTAAACGATGTCAAAGTTAGCGTAAGGAGGGCTATGCGTGAAGCTTTCGGTGAATTCGAAAGTAAAATTCTATGTACCGACTTGACAGAAAATCCTAGGAAGTTCTGGTCTTACGTTAAATCAGTAAGTGGGTCGAAACAGCATATCCAGACACTCCGGGATGATGATGGCATTGAAACAGAGGATGACAAGCGTAAAGCTGAAATACTAAACACCTTTTTCCAAAGCTGTTTCACAGAGGAAGACCGCACTGCAGTTCCTTCTCTAAACCCTCGCACAAACGAAAAAATGGCTGACATCGAAATAAGTGTCCAAGGAATAGAAAAGCAACTGGAATCACTCAACAGAGGAAAGTCCACTGGACCTGACGGGATACCAATTCGATTCTACACAGAGTACGCGAAAGAACTTGCCCCCCTTCTAACAGCCGTGTACCGCAAGTCTCTAGAGGAACGGAAGGTTCCAAATGATTGGAAAAGAGCACAGGTAGTCCCAGTCTTCAAGAAGGGTCGTCGAGCAGATGCGCAAAACTATAGACCTATATCTCTGACGTCGAGCTGTTGTAGAATTTTAGAACATGTTTTTTGCTCGAATATCATGTCGTTTTTGGAAACTCAGAATCTACTATGTAGGAATCAACATGGATTCCGGAAACAGCGATCGTGTGAGACCCAACTCGCTTTATTTGTTCATGAGACCCAGAAAATATTAGATACAGGCTCCCAGGTAGATGCTATTTTTCTTGACTTCCGGAAGGCGTTCGATACAGTTCCGCACTGTCGCCTGATAAACAAAGTAAGAGCCTACGGAATATCAGACCAGCTGTGTGGCTGGATTGAAGAGTTTTTAGCAAACAGGACGCAGCATGTTGTTATCAACGGAGAGACGTCTACAGACGTTAAAGTAACCTCTGGTGTGCCACAGGGGAGTGTTATGGGACCATTGCTTTTCACAATATATATAAATGACCTAGTAGATAGTGTCGGAAGTTCCATGCGGCTTTTCGCGGATGATGCTGTAGTATACAGAGAAGTTGCAGCATTAGAAAATTGTAGCGAAATGCAGGAAGATCTGCAGCGGATAGGCAGTTGGTGCAGGGAGTGGCTACTGACCCTTAACATAGACAAATGTAATGTATTGCGAATACATAGAAAGAAGGATCCTTTATTGTATGATTATATGATAGCGGAACAAACACTGGTAGCAGTTACTTCTGTAAAATATCTGGGAGTATGCGTGCGGAACGATTTGAAGTGGAATGATCATATAAAATTAATTGTTGGTAAGGCGGGTACCAGGTTGAGATTCATTGGGAGAGTCCTTAGAAAATGCAGTCCATCAACAAAGGAGGTGGCTTACAAAACACTCGTTCGACCTATACTTGAGTATTGCTCATCAGTGTGGGATCCGTACCAGATCGGGTTGACGGAGGAGATAGAGAAGATTCAAAGAAGAGCGGCGCGTTTCGTCACAGGGTTATTTGGTAACCGTGATAGCGTTACGGAGATGTTTAACAAACTCAAGTGGCAGACTCTGCAAGAGAGGCGCACTGCATCGCGGTGTAGCTTGCTGTCCAGGTTTCGAGAGGGTGCGTTTCTGGATGAGGTATCGAATATATTGCTTCCCCCTACTTATACCTCCCGAGGAGATCACGAATGTAAAATTAGAGAGATTAGAGCGCGCACAGAGGCTTTCAGACAGTCGTTCTTCCCGCGAACCATACGCGACTGGAACAGGAAATGGAGGTAATGACAGTGGCATGTAAAGTGCCCTCCGCCACACACCGTTGGGTGGCTTGCGGAGTATAAATGTAGATGTAGATGTAGAAACGAGAGGTCCTTGGTTCAAGTCTTCCCTCGAGTGAGTACTTTCTTTATTTTTGCAAAGTTATGATCTGTCCGTTCGTTCATTGACGTCTCTGTTCACTGTGATAAGTTTAGTGTCTGTGTTTCGCCACCGCACCGCAAAACCGTGCGATTAGTAGACGAAAGGAAGTGCCTCTCCAATGGGAACCGAAAACATTTGATCGCAAGGTTATAAGTCAACCAAATCCTCCACAGGAAAACACGTCTGATATATTCTATACGACACTGGTGACGGCATGTTCGTCAGATGATAGGAATATGTTGTCGACCCACCTAACTTGTACACTTGGCGAATGGGTAAAAAGATTCTTTTACCTTGCCCGACTTAAGTTTTCTCGTGGATGTGATAATCACTCCCAAAAAAGTGATGAAAACGTAAGAGTTTGTCACATAAACTGCAACAAATGAATGCAAAAGTTTCACAGTCGCACAGTTTCCCTGTGCTCTGTCAAAACATATGTTTTTAACGTTTTCAAATTTTTCCATGTGTAGACCGTCAAATCCTGCATATTTCCAAGCAAATCTGAACATGTCCTGGAATTTTGGAGAGCGAAGTTGATTATGTATGAGTGCCTGAACTTTGATAATTGTCTGAAAATAAAAAATTAAACTTTTCACTAGAGGGAAGACATGAACCAAGGACCTCTCGCTCCGCAGCTGCCCACGCTAACCACAGCACTCCTGAACCCATACTCTCCTAGATGTTGCCTATTTTGCGCATGGACTACTCAGTTTGTACATTTTGCTTATTTTTTCATAGTTCCACACAACTTCTTCCTGTTTTATCGATTGATCTGTGTTCAGTTTTTCAAGGCCTATCCACTGTGCCAACTTATAACTAAATCTGAGGGGGGGTGCGATGGGGAGGTTCTCTTGTGAGAGGCACAATAAGACGAGGCATGTTCGGAGTGAATATTCTGTTGTATAGCTAGAGAAGGCCGAAATGCACGCGTTAAAATCAAGCAGGCTGGCATGAGGTCTGAAACAGGATACGTAATGAATGCTATAAAGAAAAGTACGTAGCTCCTGGAATACTTAACTTTAATCCACATTTGTAGAACATTGCTCTTGATGATACAAAAGTATTATAGCAATTGAATACGGCGCCTTGCTAGGTCGTAGCAAATGTAGCTGAAGGCTACTATCGTCTCGGTAAATGAGAGCGTAATTCTCAGTGAACCATGGCTAGCAACGTCGGCTGTACAACTCGGGCGAGTGCTAGTACGTCTCTCTAGACCTGCCGTGTGGTGGCGCTCGGTCTGCAATTACTGACAGTGGCGACACGCGGGTCCGTCGTATACTAGCGGACCGCGGCCGATTTAAAAGCTACCACCTAGAAAGTGTGGTGTCTGGCGGTGACACCACATTTTCATCCGGAAAGGAAAGTTCCTTGAAGGCTGTTCGATCGAGAGAGGCAAAGATGAAAACCTGAGGCCGCAAGGTCGGGTGAATAAAGTGGGTGTGGAATGACTTTCCAACCCAGCTCCTGTAGAGCGTCTTTTTTCAGTCTAGCAGAATGCGGGCAGGTGTGACCGTGGAGCTGCATCACTTCATGCCGTCTTCCTGGTTACTGTTCGTGGATTGCATCTCCAAGCCATCTCACTTGTTGACGATAAATGTCAGCAGAATTACACTCGGTGAAGCAATCTCTAGTACACCACCCCATCGCACCAGACGCATAACATAATCTTTTGTGGATGCGCGCAGTTCTTTGTACCGGGAGTTGTTGCTTTGTTTGGGGTCAATCATTCAAATGGTTCAAATGACTCTAAGCACTATGGGACTTAACATCTGAGGTCATCAGTCCCCTAGATTTAGAACTACTTAAACCTAACTATCCTAATGACATCACACACATCCATGCCCGAGGCTGGATTCAAACCTGCGACTGTAGGAGCAGCGCGGTTCCGGACTGAAGCGCCTAGAACCGCTTGACCACAGCGGCCGGAGGTCAACCATTCCTTTCTCTTTCTTATGTTATCATAAAGTCTCCATTTCTCGTCACCAGTAACGAAGCAATTGATGACGGTCAAGCAGAGGTGCACATTTGGCCACCCACCGATTTTGGTGATTTTGGATTAGAGTATGTAGTATCCATACACCCAATTTCTGAACCTTCCCCGTTGCATGCAGATGTCGCACGATGGTGAAATAACAGTTTACCACATTTGCCAGTTCTCGAGTACACTAACAAGGATCGTTGTGGAGTAATGTGTTTAAACTATCTTCGTCAAACCCCGAAGGTCTTCTTGAAAGTGGAGAGTCACTAATGTCAAAACGATCCTCCTTAAAACGAAGAAACCATTTTCTTGCCGCACTCTGCCCAATGATATTATCCCCAGACACGGCGCAAATGGTTGTGGATGTTTCCGCTGCTGTTACCCCACGATTAAACTGGATCATAATAAAACGTTAGAAATACTCCGATTTCTTTACTTGGAAATCCGTTTTGTAGGGAAATCCATTTTGTAGCATCCACAGCTCCACTCACTACACCCAAATGGCAAAATAACGCCGGCCCCTGTGGCCGAGCTGTTCTAGGCGCTTCAGTCCGGAACTGCGCTGCTGCTACGGTCACAGGTTCGAATCCTGCCTCGGGCATGGCTGTGTGTGATGTCCTTAAGTTAGGTTTAAGTAGTTCTAAGTCTAGGGGACTGATGGCCTCGGATGTTAAGCCCCATAGTGCTTAGAGCCATTTGAACCATTTGCAAAATGACAACATGTAAACTCAAATAGTAAAAGTGAGCTAAAGATAAAAAAAGGACAACCGATAAATAAACACATAGCAACTGGATACCAATATGGAAAACAAAAACGGAAGTTTCTTGATAACTGGGTCCACAGCATTTATGAAATTTTTTGTTGGCTGTCAAAATATTATTTATTGCGAATGCAATTTCGACATATTCCTGCCACCCATGAACCCACAGGAAGGCATATTTCCATTCTGTGATTCCCAAACTAATCTGGATTCCACTATCAAAAAGCGAAACTAACGAAGAATTAGGGATCTTTACACATGTAGTACTGAAAAATGATTTCCCTCCACAAATAATTTAAATGTTTGCTGCAAAATTACTCGGTCACAGTACTACTGGTGAGATAACATTGCAGAAAGAGGAAGAACCTGAAACTTATATTTAGCGGATCTGTTTCTGAAAGAATACGTAAACAGTTTCGTACCAAAGGAAGAATAGGCTTCCGCACTCACAACACGTTAGGTCTGACCATACATCATAGTATCCGACACAATAAATCTTACACACAATCTGAAGTTTATTAAATCAGCTGTGGCGAATGCCATAACTTTTACATAGAACAAAGTGGAAAAGTTTTAATATTCGCTTTAGATACCACAGTAGCACCAGTGATAATTGTAAATCATCCTTTGTGGACCGTATTCACATAACTAAATACAAGTTGTATAACATTGAAAACTCTTTACAAATTCTCCATAGAATATGATAAGTGAGACAGCTTGATTATTTAGAAGGGATCGAAATTTATAGGGCGTTTTGGAACCAGCCAGAATGACCGTAAAAATACGAAATTGCTGGACTGCTTCACGCACATCTTATAACCTAGTTAATCCCAACAAATCTTCTACACCATGCTAAGTTTATTACTACTTCACGCCGTTCCTACACTTATATACTGCTTGCGCATGTTTTACGTATGTGGACAGCTACTTTCACCTATTTATAAGATTTTAGACCCTCTCCCGTATTCATATTTTTGGATATTGTATTATTTTGACTTGCTCGTCACTTTATCTGTTTACCTACTTTCAATCTACCGGCTGATCAAAAAGTCAGTATAAATTTGAAAACTTAATAAACCACGGAATAATGTAGATAGAGAGAAAAAATTGACACACATGCTTGGAATGACATGGGGTTTAATTAGAACAAAAAAAAAAACCATATTGCTAGACGTGTGAAAGATCTCTTGTGCGCGTCGTTTGGAGATGATCGTGTGCTCAGCCGCCACTTTCGTCATGCTTGGCCTCCCAGGTCCCCAGACCGCAGTCAGTGCGATTATTGGCTTTGGGCTTATCTGAAGTCGCAAGTGTATCGTGATCGACCGACATCTCTAGGGATGCTGAAAGACAACATCCGACGCCAATGCCTCACCACAATTTCGGACATGCTTTACGGTGCTGTTCACAACATTGTTCCTCGACTACAGCTATTGTTGAGGAATGATGGTGGACATATTGAGCATTTCCTGTAAAGAACATCATCTTTGCTTTGTCTTCCTTTGTTATGCTAATTATTGCTATTCTGATCAGATGAAGCCCAACTTATCGGACATTTTTTGAACTTTTGTATTTTTTTGGTTCTAATAAAACCCCATGTCATTCCAATCATGTGTGTCAATTTGTACCTCTCTATCTACATCATTCCGTGATTTATTCAGTTTTCAAATTTATACTGATTTTTTGATCACCCGGTATATGGGCGTAACGTTGGGAAGCGACATGAAATGGAACGAGCATGTGAAGATTGTGGTAGGGAAGGCGAATGGTCATCTTCGGTTTATTGGGAGAATGTTAGGAAAGCGTGATTAATCTGTAAAGGAGATGCATATAGGACGCTAGTGTGACCTATTCTCGACTACTACTCGAGTGTGTGGGATACGTACCAGGTCGGATTAAAGGAAGACGTAGAAGCATTTCAGAGGCGAGCTACTAGATTTGTTACTGGTAGGCTCAATCAGCGTCCGAGTGTTACGGAATTGCTTCGGGAGCTCAAGTGGAAATGCCTGGAGGGAAGAAGACATTCATTTCGAATAACACTAGTGAGACGTTTTAGAGAACCGGCATTTGAAGCTGACTGCAGAACGATCCTACTGCCGCCAACATACATCTCGCTTAGGAACCACGCGCGCGGGGTAGCCGTGCGGTATTAGGACGTATTGTCACGGTTCGTGCGCCCCACCCCCTCCCCCCTTCGGGGGTTCAAGTACTCCCTCGGGCATGGGTGTGTGTGTGTGTTGTCCTTAGTAATGTTACTTAAAATCCGTCTTGATTGCAAAATTTTTTTATTATTCATATGACCGGTTTCGGTTCATTCAGAACCATCTTCAGATCTGTAAAAATAATTATACTAATTTACTATTTCACGGAAGCAAATCTTTTTCATCCTATCTAATCAACATCAAATGTACCAGAACGTACCTGATATTTCAGTTACAGGAGTAACACGTCCAAATCCAGCAACTTTCACATGCTACGTCACATAAAATTGGTTGGCAGAGTGCACGTCATTTATATTAATTATAACACTATTACCGACAGGTGGCGTCTGGTACATTTGTTACATTCCATTTGCACATACTGTATTCAGTAGATCTTTTTTATATTAAAAATATTTAATTAAAATATGTAGATGTCAAAGTTAAAATCTGTACTTGTCAGGATTAAAAAACAATAAAATTATCGTTTTTATACGATCTAAAAAGCATAGGGCGATTTATATATCTATGGTGCTGGTGTGAACTTGTTTTCCTCTACGGGCTGCTTCCGTGGTTCCCGCCATTTTGGTGTTGTGCCGCGGTCCGCTCAGTCGTCTGATGTCCATCGCCGCAGGCAAGAGGGCCGCACAGGGGGGCCCCGTCAACGACGCCAGGCGCTGCACGCGTCTTCCGGCTTCTCCACCGCGCACCATCTCTCATCCCTCGGCCTGGATCTCCACATGCAACAGTTGTCATCTTAGTAGGTCGTCATAAATGCTAAGTTCTTTATGGAAAACGGAATAGTAGAAGACAAGAAAGATCCAACCAAGAAATTTCAAACAGAAATAAGGAAACAAATAGATAACAGTGTGTTTCTATTCACAGAGGAGGAAAAGTTTAAACTGAAAATAATGAATCCGCGAATCCCCGAATTACGGTCACAAACAAAGCTCCATAAAGTTGAAAAATCGATTCGCCCAATCGTTAATAACACCAGCAGCCCAAGTTATAAATTAAATAAAGAGCTAAATAACAGATTGAAGGCGGCATATACATATCGTCGGACTTTCAACATTAGCAACAGCTACGAATTTGCCGAGCAAATTAAAGACGTACTTATACCTCAGAATGCGTCACTAGCTTCATTGGATATCACCAATCTGTACACAAACATTCCCGTAAAAGAAACGATTGAGATCATTAAGAACAATCTCCTCACTCATGGTAAATTGGCACTGGGAGAAGTGATTGAACTAGTGGAAATGTTGGAACAAGTCTTGTCGTTCAATTACTTTACTTTCAATGGTAAAATTTATCAACAGAAAGACGGGCTGGCGATGGGGAACAGTTTAGCTGGGACGCTGGCTGACATTTTTGTAAATCACTTAGAAAACAAATTCTTTGATGAAAATCCTAATATCGCTGAGAAAATTGTATACTACAGGAGATATGTTGACGACTCCATTTTATTATACAAAGGAGATAAAAATGATATCGAAAACTTAGCACAAAAAATGAGCTCTCAACACCCGAAAATTAGATTCACCATGGAATTTGAAGAAAATAACCGTATAGATTACTTAGATTTAACACTAATAAAGAAAGATGGGAAGCATGAATTTAGCATATTCAGAAAACCTACGTGTACAGATCTAGTTATCAATGAGCGCTCTTGTCACCCACCGCGATACAAATGGGCATATTTTACTTTGATGGTATACAGGCTACTAAGATTCCCACTAAGCCAACACGAAGTAGAAAAGGAGTTAAGTATTTTAAAACAAGTGGCCGTAGCGAACGGATATACGTGTAAGCAGGTGATGAATATTTATAGGAAGATAAAGAAGAGGCAAATGGAACAAACAGAAGGAAGTCAAGTAGCAGTTAAAAGGAACAACAAGAAAAAATATGTAGCTCTCATTTACAATGGAAGAATTGCAGACAAAATTGAAAGATGCTTTCGTAAATCCGACGTTAAAATAGGGTTCCGAACAAATAACACGTTAAAATTGAAGCTCGGGCATAGAAAATGTAATAGTAGGAATAAATTTCAGGTGTATATAAGATCAAATGTAATGACTGCTGTAAACAATATATAGGGCAGACTGGTAGGAACTTTGAAACCAGATTCAGGGAGTACACCTACTCTCAAAACAAAACAGCTTTTGGGGCGCACATGGCTGCGACAAAGCACTCAGTCACGAATATTGAAAACAATTTAGACATCCTGCATAGAGCTCATAAGGGACGGTTTCTTAAAATTTTGGAGGAGATCGAAATATACACCCACAAAAATAAAGATCCGGATTTAATCCTCAACGAGCAAAGTGAATTCAATCATAACGCCTATTTTAGCATTTATGACGACCTACTAAGATGACAACTGTACGTGTGGAGATCCAGGCCGAGGGATGAGAGATGGTGCGCGGTGGAGAAGCCGGAAGACGCGTGCAGCGCCTGGCGTCGTTGACGGGGCCCCCCTGTGCGGCCCTCTTGCCCGCGGCGATGGACATCAGACGACTGAGCGGACCGCGGCACAACACCAAAATGGCGGGAACCACGGAAGCAGCCCGTAGAGGAAAACAAGTTCACACCAGCACCATAGATATATAAATCGCCCTATGCTTTTTAGATCGTATAAAAACGATAATTTTATTGTTTTTTAATCCTGACAAGTACAGATTTTAACTTTGACATCTACATATTTTAATTAAATATTTTTAATATAAAAAAGATCTACTGAATACAGTATGTGCAAATGGAATGTAACAAATGTACCAGACGCCACCTGTTGGTAATAGTGTTATAATTAATATAAATGACGTGCACTCTGCCAACCAATTTTATGTGACGTAGCATGTGAAAGTTGCTGGATTTGGACGTGTTACTCCTGTAACTGAAATATCAGGTACGTTCTGGTACATTTGATGTTGATTAGATAGGATGAAAAAGATTTGCTTCCGTGAAATAGTAAATTAGTATAATTATTTTTACAGATCTGAAGATGGTTCTGAATGAACCGAAACCGGTCATATGAATAATAAAAAAAATTTTGCAATCAAGACGGATTTTAAGTAACATTATAAAATCACTGATAGCTGTTATCCCATAAGACATTATGTCTGTTTTTGCAAATGTTGTCCTTAGGATAAGTTAGTTAGATTAAGTAGTGCGTAAGCTAGGGATCGATGACCTAAGGAGTTTGGCCCCATAGTCCTCACCTCAAATTTCCAGTTTAGGAACTACGAAGATAACACACGAGAAATTAGGGCTCATAAGGAGGTCATATTATCTACGAGTGTAACAGGAAAGGAAATAACTAATAATGGAAGAGCGTTGCCTCCGCCACGCACCGTGCGGCGTCTTGCGCAATATGTATGTAGATGCAGATGGATATGAGCAGTGTGGATGCTGCGCTGAGCATTCCGCTACCCAGCAATCCCTCCGCTTGGTAGAACACGCTTCCCTGGCCACGGCAAGGAGAGAAACTACAGGAGCAGTATTCCTGGACATAGAGAAGGCATTTGACTGTGTCTACCACGATGGCCTAATTTACAAACTAGATTAAATAGGCTGCCCAGGACACATAATCTGGATCATTGACTGCTTCATTAGAGGAAGTCATACCTCCGTCAGTAACGGACACAAGTCCACAAGACTCGATTTTAGGTCCCGTGCTTTATACTGCATACATGAATGACATTCCTAAGCAAATTGGAGGAGAGATTACTCTCTATATCAATGACACCGCCATTCTAAAAAGTGGTCGCAGCCTCCTCGAAGTACACTCTTTGACGTAAAACTCGACCGGCGGCCGGCCGCTACAGAGGCTAAGTCCGCGCCGATCGCGACATGGGACAAAAAAACTGGCCAACTCACTAATTCTCTAAGTCCGGTTATCTGCACAATCTGGCAACACTGTAGACTGCGGCACTTCCTGGAGGAAAACTTGTCCCAAGATAGAGAGACTCTAGGCTGATTACGCCTGTGGTCTAGCGGTAGCGTGCGTTGTTTCTGTTCATAATGTCAGTGGATCGAGAGCAGCTGGCATAAAATATTTTTATAGCCTCTTCTGTCTGAATGCTCAAGACGTGAATGTAATCGTAGCGCAGATTCAACCTATTTCGCTTTGTGACACACCGATATCAAAATTTTATCTAGTAACGATTTTGCGGCAGATTTCCTGCAGACTGTCCTCCTCTGGACGCCGTATGCGGCAAAGCTCCAGGATCCATTTGCTGGCTACTGGCAGCGGCCGTGGCGACAGCAGCGGCGCTGCACTCCCCCGTTCTTTATCGAAAGCGCCTGCTACCGCTCATCGCTTTTGATGATTTAAAACGCTTTATTATTAAATGTTGCTCCACAGAAAATTTCTACAATTTCCATTCACGCTCAAAAGCAACGGAGACAGACGCCCTGATTAGTAGGTGGGTAATCGGCAAGAGCTGAGTATGGCCCGAAATTAATTTTATAGACTGTGACGAAATTAAACCCCCTCACTACATTCGATGAATTTATAAATGCTTCATACCTCGTTTCTTTTCCTTTCAAACTTAATTATTTGTGCAACTTTTGGTCAATGTTTGGATGTTTTCGTCAAGCCAGAGTGAGCGTCTGTGGTGAAAAGTGTATTACAGTTCTTGTTTCATTCCTTATGGTAAGTCTATGCGATGAACTGTGTGAATACCTTGCAATGCATGCTCTGTAGCAGTGCAGGCACACTGCACATTTGGAGTTCCATGTATGGGTTCATCAAGTATTTATTGTTGATCAGAAGTGATAGTTAAGGTCATCAGATTTGAACCAGAAAAATTTGTCGTTTTGAAGGTTTCAGAGAACGGAAAGGAATTGCTAACGCCGGTGTTAGAAAACGTCTACAGTTAAATGCTATTGCAAATATTTAGAAGATGGGAACTATATTAATGAACATGTGCACTTCATAAACAACCTTCCGACATGTTAGACCTATATGACGAACAAAGCTCAAATTTATATCGTTGACAGTCGGTTTGAATCTTTTCAGGACCTATTTTACAGTGAAGCACCTTGGAATTTGCAAAGCAGAAATCCATAATATTAACTTAATTTACTAAGTCGAAATCGGACGAAGATTGATGTTTAAAGGCATTCTTCAGATTTCGCATAAGAAATTTTTACTAGCAGTTTGCAACTCCATTAATTAAAATGGAAAATAGCAGGTTGTAGTCAGCAGCTTCTACCGTGATTCTAACTTATAGTACAAGCACTGCAACGCACAAGGGAACCTCTGAGCTAACGACACACTGGCGGCCAGAGGCGGACTATAGTCACTGCGATGTTGCCTGAGCCTCAAAACGCAACCTTAAACACACAAACAGAGGAGGTGGAGATTACTGTTTTAACGTCCCGTCGACAACGATGTCATTAGAGACGGAGCACAAGCTCGGATTAGGGAAGGATGGGGAAGGAAATCGGCCGTGCCCTTCCTAAGGAACCATCCCGGCATTTGCCTGAAGCGATTTAGGGAAATCATTGAAAACCTAAATCAGGATGGCCGGGCGCGGGATTGCACCGTCGTCCTCCCGAATGCACACACAAACAGGTGTTACTTATGTGAAGAACGCCGTTCTTGGAGTCCAGAAATTAAATATACTTTCTAATTGTGTCATCTTGCAGTGGATTATATCGTACGAGTCTTCGATGTGGAAAACGAATGTCAAGTGAATTTAGCGAGGTAACGCCGACCTACACCCGGAAGTAAATGCACTATCAGAGTGTTGACAAATACTTGCTACGACGCTGCCATTTCTCGGCTCTCTGACGAGGCAGCTCTTAAGCGAAATGCTTGCCGTGATTCTCCGATACGGTTCTTCAGAGTGGAGACACGCGCGCACGTTTGGTTTTTATGCGGCGTTCTCCCTTGATGGTTTCTGACGTCGCCTTGTGGGCTATGTATACATATGAGACATTCAATTATCATTAATCCAGAATGATACAAGTTTCAGCTTCCGGCGTGGAGGAAGGCTGTTGACGCCGACGTTATATCATTTCAACGTAGGGAAAGCAAAACGGATCATTCAATGTTTCTCATTCAACATAAAGCATGTGAGATAAATTTCCATAACGTTCATAATCATCTAAAAGTACAAACGAAGTAAAAATACACCGGAAGCTTATTCGAATTGAATATAATGTAAGATACCAAACGCTTTGCACCTCGATGTCGAATTTGTCCACTTGCAATCGTTTGCAGCATGCGCATAGAATGTCATGATTACCACGAGAATGAAGAAATATGTTGGTAAGGATGGAAGCAAGAAGAGACGCAGTCAACAAATATTCTATTCCTCATGGCATTCATTTCATTTGACACGTAAGAAGAGATAAAGCGGGAATTTACTTTCGTTAACATGAAAGATATGACGCACATATTGATAACGAGGAAGTCTGCGTCTTCATACGTTTCGTCCTTGAAATCTGTATGCTCTATTATATACTAAGTAGCCCGATCATTGTTTCAGTAATGTTACTCTCTTGTTTGACCCCGTAACGATGAACAGATTCCAAATGCATGTCTCTGCGTGAAAGTAGCTGTTCGAACTCTTCCTGGGTTATTTTTGTGTTTTATTGCTTGGAATTCCTGAAGCAGACCACTGTGCCTTCCCCCCTCGTGCGTTAGGTCTCAAAACTAAACCGCTTTGTATCCAATGGCATAATTTATTCATACTGCATCAGCATAAGACTCTTGCGAGTGAGAGAATGACAATAACAATCGTAACAAGAACAAGCAAATAATGAATGATGTTTATTCCAAAGCAGAACGAGAATGGCTTTAAATATAAAAATTTATATCTATATCCATATCTATTGATCTTTGAGATGGCACAATGCAAATATATTCTTAGCATTTAGTTACTGAATTTAGTTCTGGATGTTTGCAGAGAAAAGGAAAAGTCGGTACTTCTCGCTAGTGTAATATAATGTGAACCAGCAACTACTCTTTCCTTAGAACACGACTCAAGCAGGTCCTCAAGTAGGCACTGCTGCATTCTGTTCCCTGACATTGCTCCGATGACGGTTAATGCAGATAGTTCCGATTATGAAATACAAAACGTATTGCAGGTTAGTTCCTAGGATAGTAACATTAAATTTGCGTTGTAGACGGCACATGAACGTGACGACTATCCATATTACTCATCAATATAAAAAGACAATATTTCGGGAATTTGGTAGGATTACTCAAAATGAATTCTGAAATTGGGTGACTGACCGCACAGGTGCTAAACGTCGTCAAGAGTATACGATGTCCTAATCGCATTAGGAATATGAAGATCGTCTTCGACAGCTCGAAACTTTCACATTGCTATCTCCACCCTACTCCAGACAGCTCTCGGTGGAGTTGCACTACGTTGCCGATGTTATGGAAGGCCTTCAAACCGACAACAGACCACATATTGAAAAATACAAGCGAATTCTCTTGCAGCGTAAGCTTATTGTAACTAATCTAAAAATTATTGGAGAGGAACATTGTCCTATTCAAAAAAAGTAAAATGTTACACACTGTTGACGTCAAACGGACATTATCTATGTCCTGTCTTGTGTCCTACTCATCTATAATATCAAGTGTACTATGAAAATGATTATATATAATGGATTATAAGATAATGCATTGATACCAGATGGTGGGGGCCGGCCGATGTGGCCGTGCGGTTCTAGGCGCTTCAGTCTGGAACCGCGTGACCGCTACGGTCGCAGGTTCGAATCCTGCCTCGGGCATGGATGTGTGTGATGTCCTTAGGTTAGTTAGGTTTAAGTAGTTCTAAGTTCTAGGGGACTGATGACCTTAGAAGTTAAGTCCCATAGTGCTCAGAGCCATTTGAACCATTTGAACTATTTAACACAAAATGACATTAAAAATTTAAGTTATTCACGAGCAGCTAGTTGAGAATATGTATGAACATTAAATGACACGACGAACCGTCTTGTTCTGCATATGGATTCAAACCCAGCTCATGCAGACTAAGCAAAGATTTCATGACTGACGGAAACTAACAGTCATTCCTGATTAGGCATACAGAGAGTGATATACCTCGATTTTAGACAGTATCAGTTAGCAAATATCAACTTTAAATTGCATAACGCAAACATTTTTAACAGACGCGAATTCCTACCCAGCATCTATTGTCCCTGTTAACGAACTACGAGAGATGTTAAATATTGCTTCTTCACAAGTAACTTACTTGAAATGCCGTGAGGTAAAGCTGTCTGTTGGACACGGATTCGAACCCGGAACCTAATCGGATTGCTATCGAAGCACAGTCAAATGTGACATATCGGAATTTCGCGGCAGTAACTAGATGTTTTAACTGAAATGACGAGACGAAACATTAATGTTTTCCTTCCCAGGACTCCAACCCGGCACCTATCGCTGTTATATTCTAGAGAAAACTAACGTTAAATATGGGCTTGTTGCACCAGCAGTGACATGTGAGCATGTTTGAACTGAAATAATATGACGAAGAGTTCAGCGCTCACTGGGAATAGAGCCCCACACATATCGTTGTTGACTACACACAAAGAGACGTCAGCTACCGAATTTTTCTCCACCAGCTGCTCAGAATAGCATCTTGAACTTACAGTCATCTCGCAAATAGTTCTGTGTCTCACTGGGAGTTAAAAACGTCAGATATCGTTAGTGTTGACAGCGAATGAAAATACATTAAAAATCAAAATTATTATCCACCAGCAGATAGGTGTTCTCATGCTAGAGCTTGATAATACATAATTAAATCTTTAGTGCCGGGCCAGGATTCGATCCCATTCACGCATAATATGTGAAGGTGTTGAGGAATCTGCAGTTTTGAACAAACAACAAATTGTAGCCGAGCTGTATTGCCACGAAGGGATCAAATTCCGCGTTAAGGGCGGTCTGAGTTGCATTCCCAGTTCAGAACCAATTTTATCGACATACAGAAACTCAAATAAAAGATGGAATAAGCGTCCTGTGACCATACATAGTGTTTGTGTCGTCACTTGAAATAAATAACTAGTATAAGAAAGGTTACTGGTGACAGAGTTTCTACATGTCGCCACTCCAGACTTTATTGTGGTTCAACCTACCGTCTACTTGGTAAAGAAGGAATATCATCTTTAATGTGAATTTTAAGACCACGCAGCCATTATATCTCCTTCACTTGGTGTAGCCAGGAGAGAATGGAATCTGTCTCTCCCTATCTAAAATCATTGACAGAAGTGGGAATCGAACCCACACCATAGGTATAACAACCTACCATCCGTCCAACAGACTACGAAATCCTCTTCTCTGCGAGTCATTTTTCTATCGTAACGCAGTTGCGCCACACTGGATGAGAATTCTGACACACAGGCTCCCTGTAGTAATTTGCAGCATGTTCAGTAAATTCATTTACTTGGTTGACCGAATCACCATGAACTAGCTGCCTCGGCTACCCAGTGCATACATTCGACTATTTTGTAATCACAGAAATAAAATCACGTTACTGCCACCTACACACAACTGCCAACATTGTAGGATGCAGAAGTTTAAATAGGAAGTGTTCCTTTCCACTTGAGCTATTCTATTGCGCTATCTGTTACTAGAAAACGTCGTTCAGTCCAAAAGAAAAGCTGTAACTGTTTGTCTCTCAGAAGTCAAGACCTGGCCATATGCATAATCTCACAGTGCTGTGGAATCCAAAAGTTCTGGAGGAATAGTTGCCGAGCTGTTGTAGCTACGTGTCAGCTTGTAGCATAGATAAGATGTCGCGAGTTCGAATACATTCAGTGTTACATTTTTTAAAACGCAATTCTGCTCTCTGCTGAAGTTATCAATCTAATGGAACTTTGAACATAATTCCCTTCACTTCTCAACCCAAAGTAGTCGCATGTGGAAAAAGGACTAACTACTGTGACATTTTGTTCTATTCAGGTTTAATAGACAGCAGGCAGCAGATGCATCTCGAAGATGTGCAGGGAGAGCGCATCGTGCCATAATATGTCAGAAAAGTATTTTCTACATTAGCCGTCGTGTGGTAGTGATATTTTATTCTTCTTCAAACTTTGATTGCAGCTTTAACTCAGAACAAATTTTCTACATGCATGTAATCAATAAACTGCATGTGCATTGTCAGACTGTCATAGGTAACATTAGAGAATTCGCATATATCGTTGATGATTAATTTCTCTCTCATGTTTACTATTGTTTTAACAACACTAAAGGAAACCTTACGAAAATTGTGCACTGTATTATAAGAAATGAAATAAAACTAACCATGGTAACCTTACGACGAAAGTATCTGTACGCAAGCATGCCTCTATCGACACGAATTAGTAAAATACTACTCACTTAGATTTTGATTGGGTCTGTGTTTAATTAGTATGCTGTGTCATACTCAAGAGGTATGCAAATGTGGCATTTCATAAATATAGTTACGTATTCCTAGAAACCCAAAATTCGCTTGTCAGCAGTGGAAAGAGGCGTTACCTGTTGTGCAGCATTGTAAGTTTTTCAACATTGCACTATGAACTGAAAGCATTTTCTTGCGATTTCCTTATTGGTGTTTGATCTGACTGCTTGTAGCTCTTTCACAGAAGGGATAAAAACATTTCAGTCAGTGAGACTGGAACTGCGAACCCTAACAGACGCTGTTTCACAGGTCAGCACGTTACCACAGAGCTGGCGAGGAGGTATGGGTCTCAGCTTCCTATTACGACGGAAACAGTAACTAGAACTCGTAAACCGCTATTTAAAGGTCGAGATTAGTTGCGATTTCCACCTGCAACGACTTTCCTGGGCTGAAAACCGTAAATTTTCAATCTTTTGTTACCCTTCAAGCTATAATAACTCAGATTATTCAATGGAAATGACAGGTAAAATCAAGTGAACTTTGAGGCTTAATTCCGTGCACACCAGGAAGTAACTCGTCGATCACAGAGTTGCCAAACATACGTTGCCTTGTTGCCAAATCTCAGTTACAGTACCAGCAGGAAGAAGACGAACCGATGTGATCCTACAGCGGTCTGGGAAGTGACCATAGCTGGTGTCTCCAAGTCGCGGCTGCTACGGCCTGGAATACGTAATGCGTCTGATTCGCTTTCTGTAACTAGGTTTAGGGACTGGAGCGTAGTTACTAATAATACTCAGAACTGACTGCAAACTGAGCATCATAAATCAGTAACTCTCATTGTTGTTTTTATATTTCTTTCGTAAGTGCACTCAAAACTAAGAAAGTCATTCACAGGCGTTTTCGTGCCTCGCCGATAGTCGAGCACAACATACAAATAAAAATAAAAAAGAATGTGTGTGTGTGTGTGTGTGTGTGTGAGAGAGAGAGAGAGAGAGAGAGAGAGAGAGAGAGAGAGAGAGAGAAATAAAAAGCAATGAGAGAGAGTGTAAAAAATTGTTGTAAAGAAATTGAATCATGGTATTTAAAGAAATCTTTCATTAAAATGACACGTTCCACATCATTACGAAATGTCATATTCATGATCTATGGAACAAGAGTTAATCTAATGTAATCTAATCTAATCTAATCACATCATATTGATGTTTAGCCATGAAGAGTCATGAATTACCGAAATTTTTGCCAATACCAGTAACCAAATCTAAACTTGAAAATAAAAGACGACAATTTTTGTAATAAACCGTGACTCCTATCAAGACCCTTTCATCCCTGTTATCTAACCACGAAAGATGTCTGATATACCTCCATTCTGAAGTAACAAAGTGTGCATGCATTTAAAGATGAAGTGAAGTTCTGTGACGGAGATACGAACCCAACACGTAATCCGATTGTTAACTAAGAAAAATCAAATGTTACGTATCGGTTTTTCTTACGAGCCGCTAGGTGTCTGAATCTAAAATAAGGATACAAACTTTTGTGCCTAAGCGACAATCGAACTGCACACCTACCGTGCATCCACGAATATAGCTTAAGTATCAGTTGCTTACTCATGAACAGTAAGATGTGTGCGTGTTTGACCAGAAATAACGACACCTGTTGCGATTGTTGGCAACACATGAACAGACATTGAAATTGCGCGTTAATTTTCACTAGCAGGTGATAAAGCTTGATAAAGCTAGAAATGAAATTATGAATATTTTTGTACTGGATCAGGTTTCAGACCTACATACTTACCTTTGGAGGAGACCTAGAGAAGATTGCAGTCTTGGGAAAAGGAACGAAATGACTGAACTATACTGTTCCGAGAGATTCAGATCCTCGAAAGAGGAGATACGAATTCGAATCACAGTCCAGCACCAAATTTTTAAACGTCTCTAGTTCAATCAAGTACAAGTAAAATAAGAGCCCTGTCCCTTTAAATGGCTGCCGGTTCATCAAATAAAATAAAATTTTCTTATGTAAGTAAGCTTACTGGCGACTGTATTTCTTTTTGCCATGACTTCCGCTGTGTCATTTCCCAACGTAAACCGGCTCTGCCCAGTTGGTAATGAAGGAACGTGATGTTTAATGCGGATTCTGGATTATAACGTCTTTCTCTTGAGGTTACCAGAGGTAAAATAAATCTGTTTGTGCCTCTTAAAAGTAAATGCCTGAACCCACGCATTGCACCTGTGATAGCTCGTTCCACCAGACCATTGTGGCCACATTACCCAGCCCCAGAAGTGTGTTGTAACGGATGATGTGCTTAGCTTACAAAATTAGTCACGGTGGAAAAAATGCGAGTCTATTAAATGGTCAAGTAGAAGCAAGCTTCTGACGCAGAGATTATGCTATTCTCATGTCAGCAGGATGTAAAGACTCGTCTAGGCATCATAGGCTGGATGTGAAGCCATTTTGATTTTTCACAAATTCAGCAAATTTCTTAGTTCGAGAAAATCCACTGTGAAGTGTGAAGTTGCCGGATAATTCGATTATTACTGTTATTATTACTATCATTTTATTCGTACCGCTGATGGAACACGACCGTAGTCTTGAGGTAAAACGCGAGACCAGCTAATATGACGTCTGGCGACCGAAAGCACATATCGACAAAATTTTTATCGCCCCTTTTATCTCGGTGCTGAAGCTATGAGTGTAATTCAAGCGAATCTACAATATCATATTAGCTGGTCTCGCGTTTAACCTCAAGACTACGGTCGTAGTCAAGAGTAATGTTCTAAGACTGGAGTCAAGACTTCCTCTGGGAAGTGCCGCAGTCTACATGTTGCTAGATCGAGCATATTGCCAGACATATAATTCTGAGAGGAGCATGACTGTGTTGTCCACCTTACGTGAACGACTCGGGGGTCAATTTTTTGGTCTGAGACTGTATCTACAACACATATTGCACGCTTAAGACCCAGAAGAATTTAAAAAAAAAAGTAGTTTATGAGAGCAATGTTAACCATAGCGTTCGAAGTATTCATAGTATTGTATACGTGTGTGTAAACGCCTTCCAATGACCACTCAAGAAAGACAAGGATACACAGTCTAGCTTCAATATTATAAATACGCCTCAGTTTGTGGATGAACTCAGACTTAGGTTGATAATAATTTTGAAAATATAGCAGCACTGTACCCATTGGTGTTAAACTCGTTTTCAACCAATGATTCCCACAGCTACAGGGATACTACTTGTGATACCTCTTAGACAAAATACTTAAGCAGTGTTATCAGACGAAAAGATCAACCTGACACAAACTGTGGGAAGTTTGTTTTACAACCTTCGTACCTGGATATTCAGCTTTTTCCTATTTGAGATATCTGTGAACGTTGCTGCTTAAGACGATTCAAGCAGAAACTAAATTCCCTCAGCTTCGACAGTGTTTAAAGAAATCGTCTTATCGGCACTAAATCGTGGTTTGTGAATTGTTTACCGGCCGTACTCTTCCGTATTTTGCCGGTTGGAAGGCGAAAGCTTACTGACAAATTTCACACAGAAATTACTGTTACAGTGTACTTATGGAGCCAAATGAGTCAATTGCGTATTTTCCGGTGAGAAAGAGCACTGGCAAACAGTCTTCGCTACATTAGGTTATTTAAACTGGTGTCACTCTGAGCTAGAATTTATGGTCAGCGACTAAGTGTAAGGTCAACGTTTCGGATGCGAGTTTTGCGACTGTGAAATACGTTTATACATTATAGAAGCGAATATTAAATTTGCACTAATATTGCGAAAATTTTGTACTTGGACAGCTTAGAATGAAAATACTTCTGTTTATTGCAAAGGGAAACAATAGATTTTCTAAAACACTGTCTGTCATACACTACTTGAAACAGGTCATGTCGACCAAATCATGTGGAAGAACTAACAGCAACGTATATCGGAAGGCAGTAAGATCTCTTGCCTTTTGGTTTGTCAGTACTCGATAGCCATTTCTAGGCGAAAGTAAATGAAGAAAGGCAGTGCGTTTTTGTTACCAAGTAACGTCTTCGTCAATTATTTTAGTTTTAATGTAACCTACGAGTAATTGCTGGTGTTTGATATTAACATGAAAAGGATTCCGTAGACAGGGAAAGAACCTGCTCTTGGGAAACTACTTCTATAGTGACCAAAAGGCACTAAATGATGTTCAAGCACTTGTGTTACAGCAGCAGTAAGAATAAAATGACATTAAAAATAACAGTAATAATCGAATTATCCGGCAACTTCACACTTCACAGTGGATTTTCTCGAACTAAGAAATTTGCTGAATTTGTGAAAAATCAAAATGGCTACACATCCAGCCTATGATGCCTAGAAGAGTCTTTACATCCTGCTGACATGAGAATAGCATAATCTCTGCGTCAGAAGCTTGCTTCTACTTGACCATTTAATAGACTCGCATTTTTTCCACCGTGACTAATTTTGTAAGCTAAGCACATCATCCGTTACAGCACACTCCTGGGGCTGGGTAATGTGGCCACAATGGTCTGGTGGAACGAGCTATCACAGGTGCAATGCGTGGGTTCAGGCATTTACTTTTAAGAGGCACAAACAGATTTATTTTACCTCTGGTAACCTCAAGAGAAAGACGTTATAATCCAGAATCCGCATTAAACATCACGTTCCTTCATTACCAACTGGGCAGAGCCGGTTTACGTTGGGAAATGACACAGCGGAAGTCATGGCAAAAAGAAATACAGTCGCCAGTAAGCTTACTTACATAAGAAAATTTTATTTTATTTGATGAACCGGCAGCCATTTAAAGGGACAGGGCTCTTATTTTACTTGTACTTGATTGAACTAGAGACGTTTAAAAATTTGGTGCTGGACTGTGATTCGAATTCGTATCTCCTCTTTCGAGGATCTGAATCTCTCGGAACAGTATAGTTCAGTCATTTCGTTCCTTTTCCCAAGACTGCAATCTTCTCTAGGTCTCCTCCAAAGGTAAGTATGTGGGTCTGAAACCTGATCCAGTACAAAAATATTCATAATTTCATTTCTAGCTTTATCAAGTGCACACCCACCTGCTAGTGAAAATTAACGCGCAATTTCAATGTCTGTTCATGTGTTGCCAACAATCGCAACAGGTGTCGTTATCGGAGCAATGTCAGGGAACAGAATGCAGCAGTGCCTACTTGAGGACCTGCTTGAGTCGTGTTCTAAGGAAAGAGTAGTTGCTGGTTCACATTATATTACACTAGCGAGAAGTACCGACTTTTCCTTTTCTCTGCAAACATCCAGAACTAAATTCAGTAACTAAATGCTAAGAATATATTTGCATTGTGCCATCTCAAAGATCAATAGATATGGATATAGATATAAATTTTTATATTTAAAGCCATTCTCGTTCTGCGTTGGAATAAACATCATTCATTATTTGCTTGTTCTTGTTACGATTGTTATTGTCATTCTCTCACTCGCAAGAGTCTTATGCTGATGCAGTATGAATAAATTATGCCATTGGATACAAAGCGGTTTAGTTTTGAGACCTAACCGACGAGGGGGAAGGCACAGTGGTCTGCTTCAGGAATTCTAAGCAATAAAACACAAAAAACAACCCAGGAAGGGTTCGAACAGCTACTTTCACGCAGAGACATGCATTTGGAATCTGTTCATCGTTACGGTGTCAAACAAGAGGGTAACATTACTGAAACAATGATCGGGCTACTTAGTATATAATAGAGCATACAGATTTCAAGGACGAAACGTATGAAGACGCAGACTTCCTCGTTATCAATATGTGCGTCATATCTTTCATGTTAACGAAAGTAAATTCCCGCTTTATCTCTTCTTACGTGTCAAATGAAATGAATGCCATGAGGAATAGAATATTTGTTGACTGCGTCTCTTCTTGCTTCCAATCTTACCAACATATTTCTTCATTCTCGTGGTAATCATGACATTCTATGTGCATGCTGCAAACGATTGCAAGTGGACAAATTCGACATCGAGGTGCAAAGCGTTTGGTATCTTACATTATATTCAATTCGAATAAGCTTCCGGTGTATTTTTACTTCGTTTGTATTTTTAGATGATTATGAACGTTACGGAAATTTATCTCACATGCTTTATGTTGAATGAGAAACATTGAATGATCCGTTTTGCTTTCCCTACGTTGAAATGATATAACGTCGACGTCAACAGCCTTCTTCCACGCCGGAAGCTGAAACTTGTATCATTCTGGATCAATGATAATTGAATGTCTCATATGTATACATAGCCCACAAGGCGACGTCAGAAACCATCAAGGGAGAACGCCGCATAAAAACCAAACGTGCGCGCGTGTCTCCACTCTGAAGAACCGTATCGGAGAATCACGGCAAGCATTTCGCTTAAGAGCTGCCTCGTCAGAGAGCCGAGAAATGGCAGCGTCGTAGCAAGTATTTGTCAACACTCTGATAGTGCATTTACTTCCGGGTGTAGGTCGGCGTTACCTCGCTAAATTCACTTGACATTCGTTTTCCACATCGAAGACTCGTACGATATAATCCACTGCAAGATGACACAATTAGGAGTTGCAAACTGCTAGTAAAAATTTCTTATGCGAAATCTGAAGAATGCCTTTAAACATCAATCTTCGTCATTTCGACTTAGTAAATTAAGTTAATATCATGGATTTCTGCTTTGCAAATTCCAAGGTGCTTCACTGTAAAATAGGTCCTGAAAAGATTCAAACCGACTGTCAACGATATAAATTTGAGCTTTGTTCGTCATATAGGTCTAACATGTCGGAAGGTTGTTTATGAAGTGCACATGTTCATTAATATAGTTCCCATCTTCTAAATATTTGCAATAGCATTTAACTGTAGACGTTTTCTAACACCGGCGTTAGCAATTCCTTTCCGTTCTCTGAAACCTTCAAAACGACAAATTTTTCTGGTTCAAATCTGATGACCTTAACTATCACTTCTGATCAACAATAAATACTTGATGAACCCATACATGGAACTCCAAATGTGCAGTGTGCCTGCACTGCTACAGAGCATGCATTGCAAGGTATTCACACAGTTTATCGCATAGACTTACCATAAGGAATGAAACAAGAACTGTAATACACTTTACACCACAGACGCTCACTCTGGCTTGACGAAAACATCCAAACATTGACCAAAAGTTGCACAAATAATTAAGTTTGAAAGGAAAAGAAACGAGGTATGAAGCATTTATAAATTCATCGAATGTAGTGAGGGGGTTTAATTTCGTCACAGTCTATAAAATTAATTTCGGGCCATACTCAGCTCTTGCCGATTACCCACCTACTAATCAGGGCGTCTGTCTCCGTTGCTTTTGAGCGTGAATGGAAATTGTAGAAATTTTCTGTGGAGCAACATTTAATAATAAAGCGTTTTAAATCATCAAAAGCGATGAGCGGTAGCAGGAGCTTTCGATAAAGAGCGGGGGAGTGCAGCGCCGCTGCTGTCGCCACGGCCGCTGCCAGTAGCCAGCAAATGGATCCCGGAGCTTTGCCGCATACGGCGAACAGAGGAGGACAGTCTGCAGGAAATCTGCCGCAAAATCGTTACTAGATAAAATTTTGATATCGGTGTGTCACAAAGCGAAATAGATTGAATCTGCGCTACGATTACATTCACGTCTTGAGCATTCAGACAGAAGAGGCTATAAAAATATTTTATGCCAGCTGCTCTCGATCCACTGACATTATGAACAGAAACAACGCACGCTACCGCTAGACCACAGGCGTAATCAGCCTAGAGTCTCTCTATCTTGGGACAAGTTTTCCTCCAGGAAGTGCCGCAGTCTACAGTGTTGCCAGATTGTGCAGATAACTGGACTTAGAGAATTAGTGAGTTGGCCAGTTTTTTTGTCCCATGTCGCGATCGGCGCGGAATTAGCCTCTGAAGCGGCCGGCCGCCGGTCGAGTTTTATGTCAAAGAGTGTACATTGCAACCTTCAGCAACACCTTGAAACGTCCCCTTAGAAAAATTTATGAATGACTGTGCTGATATACTTCTTACATTATTTGACTTTCAAACAACTGAGCAGAACTGAACGTACTCAGACATTACTCTCTTTACCTATTCTGATCAACACTAAACTGACACACAATATTTTTAGCGCAACGCGATCTGACTTTCAAAAACCCTACAAAAGAATGGCCCTGACTGACAATAACCTATACCTTTCATGAATCACTTACCTCACAAAAATCTTCGTTACTCGTACTACTGCAATACAGCGAGCACCAATACTGCCAGCTAAATAAAAGATTCTAACTACTGAAGGCACTAACTACTGAAAGCATAGTTAGCAGTTCATGATATCCAGTATTACAAATTTACTCTTTCCGGCGGACAAAAATCCAGATCGTCCGCTCTTAAAATTCTGCCATCTCTCTCCCCACATCCACCACTGCTGGCGGCTCACCTCCAACTGCGCAACGCTACGCGCTGTTCACATCCAACTGCCCAACACTACAATGGCGAATATTCCAACAATGCCAACCAGCCACAGACTGCACACAGCACAGCTAGTGATTTTCATACAGTGCGCTAGGTGACGTTACCAACATAAAAACCATAAACAGCCTACTTATAACCGGACGCTGCGGTGTTATCTATGGAAGATCAAGATCAAGCCCTCAAAGTCCCAGGCGATCTATTTTACTCCCAAGATGAAGCTCCCTGATCGTCAACCTGCCATTGACTGCCTGGGCCTTGAGATCGATCGACGCCTAACGTGGAACAAGTATCCAACCCTTGCAGCAAACAAAAGCTGCGGTCTTTTCTATAGGTTTTATCGCCTCCTTAAAGATGACGGACTAATCCTTCAGCGAAAAATGCTCTAGCGTCAGTCATACTTCTAGTCATGCCGTATGGCTCGGAAGTGTGATCTGTGGCAACAGATGCAGCACTAACAAGCCTGCAGCGTTTCGAAAACCAAGTTTTCCGATCATCTCCGGCGCCGGCAGACACGTCCCCAACACACATATAAGAGACCGTTGAGATCAACGCACTATCTGCGCGCTTGTTCAAGATAAATCCACAAAGTTTTACGAAAGAACACAAACTACGCCCCACATTCTCATTCAAAATTTAGGGCTAGAACCACTAGCAGCTTCTCACAAACACCCGAAATTAACTCTTAGACGTCACGTAAGCGACCAATAACACACACGTGAAACACCGAGCACAAGATTATACACTGACAACACACACGCAACTCCAGTTCCTTACCTTCACGAAATCCGCTACCGCATTGTGAAGTCAGACGGACACAACTGAGGGGCCCTTCGTATAGGAAACAGCACAACCGTAGCCTTCGTCGCTCTGCCCGCTCAGTGCGGGAAGTCGAAGAGGACAGGAACCCTGCTAGGCGGCCGTGCAATAGCTGCCGGAGTGACTGTAGTTATCTCGTAAGTGAACTTGGCGTGCTGTGTGTATTCCGGATCTTATCCGACGCGACGTTTCTAATTTTACTACGAATCTGTTTCACACTTTTGATACGAAAATAGCTCGAAAACAACTGTTTCACACACCTGAGGCAGTTCTAGCTGATTTACGTCTCCAGTAGGACGGTAGCCCTGACCTGGAAGGGTCTGTCTCAGAATCTGACGATGGAAGTCCTACGAGCAGTGATAAAGAAGAAGATATTTTTGACTGTGATGATGTGGTTGAGAGGTACGGGGGTGAAGAAGAAGCATCAGAAGATAGATTAGGTATGGACGAGCAAATAATCTGGATCGACAAGCGTTTACGTTCAAAATATTCACCAACCCCTTCCTCAAATGTGATTACTCTGTCAGTATTAAAGGGAAGGTGCAAGGGATTACAGATGAAGAAAACATTATTTTCACTTTTTATGACCGACGAAATGATTTAAAACATTGTTGGTCATACTAATAACGAAGTGTAACACTCAAATCTCAAATATTGCGATCGGTGCAATTCATTTTTACATCCTACAGACGTAACTGAGATAAAAACTGTTCATCAGTAGTGTCTTCAAAGATTCTCGCTTATGCCTGGATGATATGTTTTCCGAAAACTATGGACCGCTTGTCTTTCCATGTACTACGCCACAGAAAATATTTACATTCCTTCTACAAAATTTGAGATTCGTGATAAAAGTACGAGGCAGTCAAGAAAGACCACAGATAAATTTATTGTGTTTTGGGAAATATGGGATACTTTTGTAAGTCATTGTTTGCAGTATTGTAGCCCGTCGGAGGTTTTGACGCTGGATGAAACATTACTGAACTTCCGTGGTCGGTGTCCCTTCAGAATGTTTATAGCACCAAAACCTGGTCAGTATTGTCTAAAAACAGTTTCATGTGTGACGTCAGAACCATCTATTTCATTTCTGTCATCCCCTATACAGGGAAAAGAGCAAAAAAAGCAATAGGCACGATTTATCCATACCGACTCAGTACGTTCTTACACTGACTCAGTGACAGGGAGCAATCGAAATGTGACGACTGATAACTGGTTCACGTCATATGAGTTGGCAGAGGAACTGACCGACAGAAAACTTACGTTAATCGGTTAAGTAAGTCAAAATAAGCGACAGATACCACTACCCATGTTATCAATGATCCCAGCTGGAACTGTCAAGTTCATCTATCAAGACAAGAAAATTGTGGTTTCTTTCGCCCCTAGAAGAAATAAAAAGTTATGCTAATATCAAAAATGCACCACAGAGGAACAATAAACGATTAATCAAGCGAGCCAGAAATTGTTGAATTATACACTCCTGGAAATTGAAATAAGAACACCGTGAATTCATTGTCCCAGGAAGGGGAAACTTTATTGACACATTCCTGGGGTCAGATACATCACATGATCACACTGACAGAACCACAGGCACATAGACACAGGCAACAGAGCATGCACAATGTCGGCACTAGTACAGTGTAAATCCACCTTTCGCAGCAATGCAGGCTGCTATTCTCCCATGGAGACGATCGTAGAGATGCTGGATGTAGTCCTGTGGAACGGCTTGCCATGCCATTTCCACCTGGCGCCTCAGTTGGACCAGCGTTCGTGCTGGACGTGTAGACCGCGTGAGACGACGCTTCATCCAGTCCCAAACATGCTCAATGGGGGACAGATCCGGAGATCTTGCTGGCCAGGGTAGTTGACTTACACCTTCTAGAGCACGTTGGGTGGCACGGGATACATGCGGACGTGCATTGTCCTGTTGGAACAGCAAGTTCCCTTGCCGGTCTAGGAATGGTAGAACGATGGGTTCGATGACGGTTTGGATGTACCGTGCACTATTCAGTGTCCCCTCGACGATCACCAGTGGTGTACGGCCAGTGTAGGAGATCGCTCCCCACACCATGATGCCGGGTGTTGGCCCTGTGTGCCTCGGTCGTATGCAGTCCTGATTGTGGCGCTCACCTGCACGGCGCCAAACACGCATTCGACCATCATTGGCACTAAGGCAGAAGCGACTCTCATCGCTGAAGACGACACGTCTCCATTCGTCCCTCCATTCACGCCTGTCGCGACACCACTGGAGGCGGGCTGCACGATGTTGGGGCGTGAGCGGAAGACGGCCTAACGGTGTGCGGAACCGCAGCCCAGCTTCATGGAGACGGTTGCGAATGGTCCTCGCCGATACCCCAGGAGCAACAGTGTCCCTAATTTGCTGGGAAGTGGCGGTGCGGTCCCCTACGGCACTGCGTAGGATCCTACGGTCTTGGCGTGCATCCGTGCGTCGCTGCGGTCCGGTCCCAGGTCGACGGTCACGTGCACCTTCCGCCGACCACTGGCGACAACATCGATGTACTGTGGAGACCTCACGCCCCACGTGTTGAGCAATTCGGCGGTACGTCCACCCGGCCTCCCGCATGCCCACTATACGCCCTCGCTCAAAGTCCGTCAACTGCACATACGGTTCACGTCCATGCTGTCGCGGCATGCTACCAGTGTTAAAGACTGCGATGGAGCTCCGTATGCCACGGCAAACTGGCTGACACTGACGGCGGCGGTGCACAAATGCTGCGCAGCTAGCGCCATTCGACGGCCAACACCGCGGTTCCTGGTGTGTCCGCTGTGCCGTGCGTGTGATCATTGCTCGTACAGCCCTCTCGCAGTGTCCGGAGCAAGTATGGTGGGTCTGACACACCGGTGTCAATGTGTTCTTTTTTCCATTTCCAGGAGTATAGAAAGATGGATGGAGTGGGCAGGTTGAACAAATTTTGCAAAGACAAGGCTACCAAAAAGAAAATCCGAAGGTGGGCATTGAGACAATTCTTCGGAATGTAAAACATCGCAACTGTGAATGTAACTTATGTGGTCCTTTGAAAGACAGAAAGGGAAATGAATTTTGTGTTAAATGCAGTTCACGTTTATGTGGTGAGCATAAAACAGTGTCGCGTGTTAGGTGCGTGACTGAAGTTTATATTGAGGATACAGATATACGATATTCCTTTCTATTTCTGGAAACATTTCACTTTTTCTTTATATTAGTTTGTTTTATGTCAAAAAAGACAGGAATTGTATTTTATTTTGTGTAGGTGGATTTCACAGCCACTATAGGCTACGAAAGGGTCTATTGGCGTGTAACATATTATTAATAAACTTTATTATTGTATAACAACTCTGTACTTACTGTGCACTTACATCCATAGAAACATCATCGAAGAGAGAGCATGTCAGATCATACACGACGGTATCGTCTATTTCGTCTCCAAACACCGAACCGTTTGAAGGCAAAGAAGCAATCTTATTTTGTATGTAGTTAATGAAGGGATTTCATAACAAAAAGATACGAAACAGTACTGTGGGTATAACTGACGTCTTTATTCAAAAGTAATCGCCAGAAGTCTGAACGCAACTATTCTCGGAGACTTGTGGACCTCACATTACCGTGAAGCTCAAGTAGTCCCTCCGTGGTCAGCCCAGGGTGTTTGCTCTTGATAGACTTGTTGCATAGGCTGCGGAGTGTCTCACATTACACGTCACTGTTTAATGGTTTCTCCGTGCTCAAGGAATTCGATCAGTATTGGACCTCGGACGTTGAAAAAGTCTCTGAGCGTGAACGTGCCCGTTGAGGACACAGCTTTGAGTTTTGCCAGAGGGAGGAGGCGCACTACATTATCCCAATGCGGCAAATGCGAATTTCAACCGGTTTGGTTGTTATGACGTTTCGTACCTTTTCATTTTAATAATCCTTATACTTCACCCGTATAGATCATAAGTATGGACAGGATAATACAGGGAGAATTGAATAATGTACAAGAAATGAGAAAATCTGTGTGGCCACCTTGTTTGGCAGGATTACTACGGACCAGAACCCCTGACATTCTCTCTTGTCAAAGGGCTCCGAGTCGTCGTGTAAATCAGAGGGCTAACTGTTAGTGAGTATAGACTCAACCTTTCCCTGTGATTAATGGGACCAGGCAGACAGTTTTTTTTCCGGTTACAGCCGAAGTCCAGACAGATAACAATCAAGAAAAATGAAATAAAAGCTACTTGATGTACACAAAATAGGGATAAAGCTAACGGCAGTATTAATTTACTTCATCAAAATATCGGGGGAATAGAAAATATAATACATGAGTTGCTAGTGTTTTTAGATGATCTCAAAACAATAATGAAATTGATATACGTCGTATGTTTGACCACCATGTAATTATGAAGATGGAAATTGTCCGTATAAACGGGTATAATTCAGCATCTTACACTTGCAGATCTAGCATGGATAACGCAGGAGTTGCATTTACACAAAACAAGGGTATAAGTACAAAACTGTAGAAATAAGCACATTTTGCGTCCATCGGCACTTTGAAGCGAACTACAGCTAGATAATGTACTGTTGATATTAGAAACAGTGTACAGATCCCATTAGAAGATTGGGAGTTATTCATAAAAAAGTATGACTCACTATGATGCCTTCTGTCAGACAAAAAGAAGTTATTGATCAGCGGTGATTTCAGTGTAAACTTTCTAAGCAATTCTCACAGGAAAAGTGAACTAGAAATATTATTAATGACATATCACTTAGAGTGAGTGATGAACTTCCCAGCCAGTATAGCCCAAGACAGTCTCACTGTAGTAGATAATGTATTTCTAATGAACGAGGGTGTAAAACTAACTCATGTTTTCCCTGTGATAAATGGATTATGAGACCATGATGCACTATTGATTAACTTACGAAACCTAGCAGGGTGTACAGTTCAGAAACCATTAAGTAAAAGTGTAAGGTTGGTAAGCCCGGGATCTACAGACCACTTAAGAGAAAGTTTAAGATTTTTTAATTGGGAAGATGTATATAATGAGCCAAATGATAATGAGAAATGCAACATATTTCTTGATGAATTTATATCCCTTTTCAAACATTGTTTCCCCCAAAAAATTATTAAATGTAACATCAAAAAGTTTTCAAAGAAACTAAAGACTGCTACAGGTATTAAATTGTCTTCAGAAAGAAATAGAAAATTGTATGAGAGAGCAAGAATTACTAATGACCCAGAAATAAATTTAAACTATAAAAATTATTGTAGCATACTGAGGAACGTTGTCAGAAAATTTAAAAAAAAGCCATATATTAGGGATGAAATGAACAACTCCGGCAATAAAATGAATATGAAATGTTGTTTGAAGAGAGACAAGAAAATTAACCACTGGGGTAGGTGGTATTCCTATTAAAGAGAATGAGACCATCTTAACCAACAGTACACAAGTAGCTAATATATTTAACAACCATTTCTTACATGTAGGTGAAAAAATTGGCGACAATAGTTTTAAAAAATGCCAAGCAGTACATGGAAGAATGAGTTTTTAATGATCCTTGTCAAATTAATTTTCATCCAACAACATCTTGTGAAAATCAGTACATATTTGAAAAATAAATGTTCTGTGTGAGTAGATGACATCTCTAACAACATATTAAAACAATGTGGAGCAGTTACAGCTGATGTTCTGAGTCGCATCTGTAATCCGTCACCAACTCAAGGTATTTTCCCAGACAGGTTAAAATAAGGCATTGTCAAGCCTCTCTACAGAAAAGAGGACACCACAGATGTCAATAATTACCGGTCAGTATATTTGCTTACAGCATTTTCAAAAATCGTCGATAAATTAATGTGCTCAAGAGTGGTTAGTCGTCCCAACAGTAATGGGACAGTTTGGATTTCAAAAATGCTGTTCTACTGAAACAGCAATATACAGTTTCACTGCCCACGTAATAGAGTCTTTAAATAGTAAAATGTCATCAATAGGAATTTTCTCTGACTTATCCAGAGCATTTGATTGTATGAAAATTGACATTATGTTACAGAAAATACAATTCTACGGTATAAATGGAGCAGCATATGAGTGGTTTAAGCCATATCTACAGAACACGATGCAAAATGTTCTTACTATGGATTAAGTGATTTACGGAAGTTTTCCACTTCATCTAAATGGGGTGAAATTACTTTAAGTGTTCCACATTATTCGATGATGGGCCCCCTTCTGTTCTTGATATATGGGAATGACCTCCATTCTTATCTGAGACAAGAAGCTAAACTGTCACTGTTTGCTGATGATACAAGCATCATTACTAATCCAGCAAAATAAACTTCAACAGAAAATAATGCAAATAATGTCTCTGGAAAAGTTATTGGTTTTCTGCGAATGGACTTGCTCTGATCATCGAAAAAAACACAATATATCTACTTTTCTACTGCAAGGAGTACAGTTCCCTCAAATAAAGCACAGTAACAAAAGTCAGTAGGCAGGATAGAGCATACTAAGTTTTTGCGTGTACATATAGATGAGAATCTTGATTGAAAAATTAATATATTGGATCTCCTAAAGCGACTAGGTTCAGCAACTTTAGCTACCAGGATAATTGCAAATTTTGAGGTTATATAAATTAGCAAGCTAACACACTTTGCATACTGTCACTCTCTGATGTCATACGGAATAATATTTTGGGGCAACTCCACACTTAGGCAAAAAGTATTCACTGCTCAAAAACAAGTAGTTAGAATAATGTATGGGGCTCATAGTCGTGCATCTTGTAGGCATCTGTTTAAAAGGTTAGGAATTCTTGCAACAACCTCACAGTACATTTACTCAGTAGTGAAATTTATTCTGAACAACATTGACCAGTTTAAAAACAACAGTGACATTCATGATTTTAAAACCAGAAGAAAGGAAGACGTACACCATCCTCTACTCAACCTATCTTTGACACAGAAAGATATAAATTACCAGATAAATAAAATGTCTGACAGACAGCAGTAGTAGTTTCCAAAATAAAATGAAATCGTATCTCCTTGACAACTCTCTCTATACCATAGATGAATTATTGAATAGGAATAACTAAATCTTTAGGTATAATACATGGATTTCGTGTCATTTAAGGCAATGGGTTACATAATAAAAATTTTAAGCTTAAAAAAACTTTGATTCATGTGTGAATTTCTTATACACTTAACACGTTCCGCATCCTAACGGTTTCCATGAGATTGATCAACGGAACACATAACTAACAACTACCAATGTCAGTAGTAGATGTTATAAAACCTATCTATAGAAACTTAGCTCGCAAAAACTTGCTTGATAAATGCATCCATGGTTGTTGTTCGTTGTTGTAGCCTTCAGTCCTGAGACTGGTTTGATGCAGCTCTACATGCTACTCTATCCTGTGCAAGCTTCTTCATCTCCCAGTACTTACTGCAACCTACATCCTTCTGAATCTGCTTAGTGTATTCATCTCTTAGTCTCCCTCTACGATTTTTACCCTCCACGCTGCCCTCCAATGCTAAATTTGTGATGCCTCAGAACATGTCCAACCAACCGGTCCCTTCTTCTCATCAAGTTGTGCCACAAACTCCTCTTCTCCCCAATTCTATTCAATACCTCCTCATTAGTTGTATGATCTACCCATCTAATCTTCAGCATTCTTGTGTAGCACCACATTTCGAAAGCTTCTATTCTCTTCTTGTCCAAACTATTTATCGTCCATGTTTCACTTCCATACATGGCTACACTCCATACAAATACTTTCAGAAATGACTTCCTGACAAATCTATACTCGATGTTAACAAATTGCCCCTCGACTCTTATAACTGACATCTGGTTTCTGTACAAATTGTATATAGCTTTTCGCTCCCTGCATTTTACCCCTGCCACCTTTAGAATTTGAAATAGAGTATTCCAGTCAACATTGTCAAAAGCTTTCTCTAAGTCTACAAATGCTAGAAACGTAGGTTTGCCTTTCCTTAATCTTTCTTCTTAGATAAGTCGTAAGGTCAGTATTGACTCAAGTGTTCCAATATTTCTACGGAATCCAAACTGATCTTCCCCAAGGTCGGCCTCTGCTAGTCTTTCCATTCGTCTGCAAGGAATTCGCGTTAGTATTTTGCAGCTGTGGTTTATTAAACTTATAGTTCGTTAATTTTCACATCTGTCAATACCTCCTTTCTTTGGGATTGGAATTATTATATTCTTCTTGAAGTCTGAGGATATTTCACCTGTCTCATACATCTTGCTCACCAGATGACAGAGTTTTGTCAGGGCTGGCTCTCCCAAGGTTATCAGTAGTTCTAATGGAATGTTGTCTACTCCCGGGGCCTTGTTTCGACTTAGGTCTTTCAGTGCTCTGTCAAACCCTTCACGCAGTATCACATCTCCCATTTCATCTTCATCTACATCCTCTTCCATTTCCATAATATTGTCCTCAAGAACATCGCCCTTGTATATATACTCCTTCCACCTTTTTGCTTTCCCTTCTTTGTTTAGAACTGGATTTCCATCTGAGCTCTTGATATTCATGCAAGTGGTTCTCTTTTATCCAAAGGTCTCTTTTAATTTTCCTGTAGGCAGTAACTATCTTACCCCTAGTCATATACGCCTCTACATCCTTACATTTATCCTCTAGCCATCCCTGCTTAGCCATTTTGCACTTCCTGTCGATCTCATTTTTGAGACGTTTGTATTCCTTTTTGCCTGCTTCAGTTACTGCATTTTTATGTTTTCTCCTTTCATCAAATAAATTCAATATTACTTCTGTTACCCAAGGGTTTCTACTAGCCCTCGTCTTATTACCTACTAGATCCCCTGCCGCCTTCACTACTTCATCTCTCAAAGTTACCCATTCTTCTTCTACTGTATTTCTTTCCCCCATTTGTGACAATTGTTCCCTTATGCTCTCCCTGAAACTCTGTACAACCTCTGGTTTAATCAGTTTGCCCAGGTCCCATCTCCTTAAATTCCCACCTTTTTACAGTTTCTTCAGTTTTAATCTACAGGTCATAACCAATAGATTGTGGTCAGAGTCCACATATGCCCCTGGAAATGTCTTACAATTTAAAACCTGGTTCCTAAATCTCTGTCTTACCATTATATAATCTATCTGATACCTTCTAGCATTTCCAGGATTCTTCCATGTATACAACCTTCTTTTGTGGTTCTTGAACCAAGTGTTAGCTATGATTAAGTTATGCTCTGTGCAAAATTCTTCCAGACTGCTTCCTCTTTCATTTCTTTCCCCCAATCCATATTCACCTACTATGTTTCCTTCTCTCCCTTTTCCTACTCTCGAATTCCAGTCACCCATGACTATTAAATTTTCGTCTCCCTTCACTACCTGAATAATTTCTTTTATCTCATCACACATTTCATCAATTTCTTCATCATCTGCAGAGCTCGTTGGCATATAAACTTGTACTACTGTAGTAGGTGTGGGCTTCGTGTCTACCTTGGCCATAATAATGCGTTCACTATGCTGTTTGTAGTAGCTTACCCGCACTCCTATCTTTTTATTCATTATTAAATCTACTCCTGCATTACCCCTATTTGATTTTGCATTTATAACCCAGTATTCACCTGACCAAAAGTCTTGTTCCTCCTGCCACCGAACTTCATTAATTCCCACTATATCTAACTTTAACCTATCCATTTCCGTTTTTAAATTTTCTAACCTACCTGCCCGATTAATGGATCTGACATTCCACGCTCCGATCCGTAGAACGCCAGTTTTCTTTCTCCGGATAACGACGTCCTCTTGAGTAGTCCCCGCCCGAGATCCGAATGGGGGACTATTTTACCTCCGGAATATTTTACCCAAGAGGACGCCATCATCATTTAACCATACAGTAAAGCTGCATGCCCTCGGGAAAAATTACGGCTGTACTTTCCCCTTGCTTTCAGCCGTGGGAGAATGTGAATTCCGACGAAGGTTTAGAAAAGTGTGAGTTGAAACTTTTGCCAAAACAGTAATTGTGGGTGCTCAAAACCTTAAAAATTGGTCCCTTGGACGCGGTGTTGTGTCTCAATGATGGACCAATCAACTGGCTGAAACTTTTCAGTGATATGGGCAGTGAACCTGGGATCAACATGGAGAATTCGCTTCTGTCAACTGGCTATCCGACGGGGCAGGAGTCTGACAAAAGCATCATACAAATAACAAAAAGGGTCAGAATTCAAAAGGGGACCACTAAATGTAAGCTGAAAGGTACCGAAACCTGCAACAGTGACAGCTACGAAAATTGTGAATTTTAACTTTCAATGCAGACTGAACAGATCATATTGAAAATCGTAAATAGGTTATAACTTTGACGTGAATTATGAAATAACTAATCTTAATGAGAGACTCAATAAGTTATATGATAAACACGCTCCGATAATAAGTGTAAGTCGGGAGAAAACCTGCTCAATGTCTTGTCGATCAATTCAACACCTTGTATCAGAGACGCAGCACCCAGGAAATATAGACGGAACCCGCCCTCCGGGGATTATCTCGCCTACAAACGCGTTAGTGAGTCAGTGAGAAATACAAAACCCAGCTATGCTCGCTCGTTAACTGAGGAATTTCTCAAGCCAGCTAGAAATAGGCAAACTGCAATCTGCAGCTGAACCTCTCGTTCCTATTGAGGATCTAAATGAGTATTTTGCCACGCCTAAAACTTTACTTAACCAAAGCACAAGGACGCAAACCAACGAATCCCTTGAAATATCTGCAGTTAGTACAAACGAAAACTTTTTTTCTGCAGTGAGTCTTTACACAGTCAGAAAGCCAGTTGCGTGAATTCGTTCTGCAGCTGCAGAAAGTGACAATAATACAAGCAATAAGTTCCATCGTCGATCCATTATTACCAATAGTAACGTATTCTCTGACCTCTAGCATCTTCCCAATGGCTTGGGAAAAAAACTCATAAAATCTCTACCCAAAAAGGAATCTGCCAAGGAAACTTACGACTACAGGTCCATCTACATTTTAGCAGCAGTATCTAGGGCTTTAGAATACGTAGTTTACGATCAGCTTACCAGTTGAATAGCAGTCTGGTTTTCGCAAAAGTCGGAGCTCCTATAGAAGTGGCTGACCAACCGAAACAAGCTATGAACAAACAAGTGTCTGTTATGTACCTTTTGAATTTCAGCAAAGCTTTCGACACCGTCGACTTTGATATTCTGCTGGCTAAACTCAAAAGTCTAAACTTTTCTTCAAGTGCTGTGCAATTGTGTAATGATGGGATCAAAGAGGTCAGAATTGAAGAATATAGTATCAGGAGTCCCACAACAGTATTTAACCCATTAATTTTCTCATTATATGTTAATTATGTGTCGAATATTATCTCCCATTAAAATATCATTTATATGCTGATGACTTTCAGTTATACCTCAGTGCAAGCCCAACAAACCTGCGCACAGCAATCCAGAACGTAAATACTTACTTACTTGCTTTATCAGAATGTTCACAAAACGCAGGTCTGAAGCTTAACCCATCTAAAACCCAAGGAATCTTAGTGACTTACAATAGACTTATACCCCTTAGTTCAGAGAATCTCTTTCACCCTTACTCCTAAACGCCACAGAAATCAGCTTTTTTTTCTTCTGCAAAGAATTTGGGGATAATTCTGGACGATCACCAACATTGAACTGAACATACAACTGCTGCCTGTAGGAAGGTGTCAGCATCTTTTCATCCAGTACAGAAATATAAAAAAAATATTTCCACTCGAACTAAAAAAGAAACTCTTAGAGTTACTAATGCTCCCATGCCTGATTATGCTTATCCTACGCTCAATGGACTTCCGTACGAGAGCTCACGTCGATTGAAACTGATGATGAACGCTTGTGTGCGATACATTTGTGATGTGCGCTATTTCGACCATATCACTGCTGCCTACGAACAGTTATTATGGCTGCGTGACGATACGCGTAGAGATTATCATACCCTGTGTTTGCTGCATCATCTTCTCAATCATTGCAGTCCATCCTATTCATTTTCAACCCTTACACTAATATCTGAAGAACACAGCAGAAATACTCGTTGTCAACAAAGTGAAATCCTGTCTGTACCACTATACAACATTGACTTGTTCTCTATATCATTTTCTGTATCAGTAACCTGACATTCTAACAATCTTCCTCAAAATGATAGAGAATCTAAAATCCTTTCAAACTTCAAAAGACGGCTAACGGCCCACCTTCTGTCACAATCGCTCTCTCTCCTTTTTTTCAGCTCTCATCCACCCTCCCTCCCCCACCACTTCTCCCTCCCTTGTCTACAGAGTTCTCTACTGACATTCTCTTCTTTGTTAGCAGCCATTACCACTTTTATTTCAATCCTCTCCTCTTTCGTTACCCCTTCTAATTCTTCCAATACCAAACAAGGCTTCAAAATTATTAAACCAATCAATATCATTCTTAATGCCAGAATTATTATTATTATTATTGTTAGTATTATTATTATTATTACTTGTTTTTAAAATGCAAATTAGTATTATTAAATTTGTTATGTAATTACTAATTAATATTACTTTTAATTCATCTGTTATTTTATCACTATTATTACCGCTAGAATGATGATTATTATTATTATTATTATTATTATTCTTTCTTTTCTCAGACGTTATGTCTGGTCAAAAATGGGAAATGACACAAACCTTGATCAAGCGTGACTCCTTTTAACTGTACGGTATATGTTATATTGCAATTAGGAACTTTCGGGTGATTGAACATGTATCAATAATTATGGATTTCTGTAGTTGTATATATAAGTTTGGATGTAGGTGTATTGCATTGATGTACTGGTGGATATTGTGTGGTATGACTCCTGTAGTTGATAGTATAATTGGTATAATGTCAAATTTATCCTGATGCCACATGTCCTTGACTTCCTCAGCCAGTTGGATGTATTTTTCAATTTTTTCTCCTGTTTTCTTTTGTATATTTGTTGTATTGGGTATGGATATTTCGATTAGTTGTGTTAATTTCTTCTTTTTATTGGTGAGTATGATGTCAGGCTTGTTATGTGGTGTTGTTTTATCTGTTATAATGGTTCTGTTCCAGTATAATTTGTATTCATCATTCTCCAGTAGCTTATTATTATTATTATTATTATTATTATTATCATTGTGATTGCTATGTAATATTTTCTGTATATGTTGTTCGTGGTCAGATGTCAGAGAGTGGCTGAAGAGCCTAATCTGGTCAGACTAAAAAACAATAAATAAATAAATAAAATGCATTTTCTCGAAAGTAAGAAATTTTCAGATTTAGGTATATTTTTCTATGAGACTAATAGATCTACGTCAATGAAACTGGATCAGAAATGACTACATCACTTTCATTAAAATGTGCTAAAATAATGGCAATCAAATTAAAGGTGCGCCAATGTTTAGATATCATTATTTTTAAGTAATAATTTTCTGTGAATTCTGCTGTGAGAACAACGTTACTCTTATGTAAGTATTACACTTTGAATACGTTATAGCAACTAACGCACGATTAAAATTCAGCATGATTTGAACAATGTGCCCCAGTGTTAGTAAGGTAAGCAATAGGAATTACTCTCACAATCAGATCCCCTTAGCAGCGCGGGATTAGCCGAGCGGTTTAGAGCGCTGCAGTCATGGACTGTGCGGCTGTTCCCGGCGGAGGTTCGAGTCCCCTCTCGCGCATGGGTGTGTGTGTTTGTCCTTAGGATAATTTACGTTAAGTAGTGTGTAAGCTTAGGGACTGATCACCTTCGCAGTTAAGTCCCATAAGATTTCACACACATTTGTACATTTTTTTGAGTTAAGTCCCATAAGATTTCACACACATTTTTTTTGGATCCCCTTAAATCTACACCGACAGCCATGCTCACACTGTGCAAGCCACTTTGAAGTTCATGGCAGAGAGTACACTCAGTAATGGCATTGCCCGCATAAGGCCAATTACCGGCCGAGCAACCAGTTGTAACCCCCAGCGACTTTCGTTTACTTCCAAGTGTCATTGCGGTCTGTGAGGTCACTGCTCCTACATCTCCATCGACAACAGAACAAATAAAACTTGGGTGAGGTGCGAAGACACGCGATTGAGCATCTCTGTCTTTGATATTCAGTTTTACGTTGGCTTGTTCTTGAGCGCACAGCAGCGCGGAGGGTCGTTGAAGAGGGATCTTTAGACGATGTAGGAGGAAAAATTTGCAAGAAAGACGAATAATGAATTTGATGGCCGAGTGTCGGAAGAATACTGAACAGTAATTCTCAAGTTACGACTGTCGTCCAAGAAAAACGTTCGTGAAATTTCATGTTTCATTCTCATCCCGTGGCATTATATTGTTACCAGGAGGGGCGATCAAAAAATTTCTGTTCGAAGGCCGTGCAGTCTGGAATCGGATCGCCAGTGAGGCAAAATAGTCGTGAGCATTGTGACACCCATCTCACTGACGCACCACGGTTGAATATATCCGATTGATGAAACACCATGTCTTGCTTAGCGTGAAGAAGTCCGCAACTGCCTGCTTCACATCCTCGGTCGGCGGGAGTCGCCGATCCTTCAAGGCATTTTTTAAGGGGCCGAAGAGGTGGTAACGTTATGGGAAGAGATCAGGACTACATGTGAGGTGATCGAATGTCTCTCACTTGAGTGAAAATAAATAAATCGCCGGGTCCTGTTGGGATTCCAATTCGGTTTTACAGAGAGTACTCTACTGCATTGGCTCCTTACGTAGCTTGCATTTATCGCGAATCTCTTGCCTAACACCGAGCGAGGTGGCGCAGTGGTAACACACTGGACTCGCATTCGGGAGGACGACGGTTCAGTCCCGCGTCCGGCCATCCTGATTTAGGTTTTCCGTGATTTCCCTAAATCGCTCCAGGCAAATGCTGGGATGGTTCCTTTGAAAGGGCACGCCCGACTTCCTTCCCCATCCTTCCCTAATCCGATGAGACCGATGACCTCGCTGTTTGGTCTCTTCCCCCAAACAAACCAACCAATCTTGCCTAACGTAAAGTCCCGAGCGAGTGGAAAAAAGCGCAGTTGACGCCTATATATAAGAAGGGTAGAAGGACGGATCCTCAAAATTACAGACCAATATGCTTAACATCGGTTTGTTGCAAGATTCTCGAACATATCCTCAGTTCGACTATAATGAATTTCCTTGAGACAGAGAAGTTGCTGTCCATGCATCAGCACGGCTTTAGGAAGCATCGCTCCTGAGAAACGCAACTCGCCCTTTTTTCACATGATGTCTTGCGAACCATGGATGAAGGGTATCAGACAGATGCCATATTCCTCGACTTCCTGAAAGCGTTTGACTCGGTGCCCCACTGCAGACTCCTAAGGTACGAGCATATGGGACTGGTTTCCAGATATGTGAGTGACTCGAAGACTTCTTAAGTAATAGAAAGGAGTACGTTGTCCTCATCGGAGGTGAGGGTATCATCTGGAGTGCCCCAGGGAAGTGTCGTAGGTCCGCTGTTGTTTTCTATCTACATAAATGATATTTTGGATAAGGTGGATAGCAATGTGCGGCTGTTTGCTGATGATACTGGTGGTGCACGGGAAGGTGTCGTCGTTGAGTGACTGTAGGAGGATACAAGATCACTTGGACAGGATTTGTGATTGGTGTAAAGAATGGCAGCTAACTCTAAATATAGATAAATGTAAATTAATGCAGATGAATACGAAAAAGAATCCCGTAATGTTTGAATACTCCGTTAGTAGTGTAGCGCTTGACAGAGTCACGTCGATTAAATATTTGGGCGTAACATTGCAGAGCTATATGAAGTGGGACAAGCATGTAATGGCAGTTGTGGGGAAGGCGGATAGCCGTCTTCGGCTCATTGGTAGAATTTTGGGAAGATGTGGTTCATCTGTAAAGGAGAACGGTTATAAAACACTAATACGAGCTATTCTTGAGTACTGCTCGAGCGTTTGGGATCCCTATCAGGTCGGATTGAGGGAGGACATACAAGCAATTCAGAGGCGGGCTGCTAGATTTGTTGTAGGTTTGAACATCACGCAAGTGTTACGGAAATGCTTCAGGAACTCGGGTGGGAGTCTCTGGAGGAAAGGAGGCGTTCTTTTCGTGAATCGCTACTGAGGAAATTTAGAGAACGAACATTTGAGGCTGACTGCAGTACAATTTTACAGCCGCCAAATTATATTTCGCGGAAAGACCACAAAGATAAGATGAGACTAGGGCTCGTACAGAGGCATATAGGCAGTCATTTTTCCCTCGTTCTGGTTGGGAGTGGAACAGGGAGAGAAGATGCTAGTTGTGGTACGAGGTACTCTCCGCCAAGCACCGTATGTTGGATTGCGGAGTATGTATGTAGATGTAGATGTAGCTGAGTTGGCGTCCCTTCTGCGTTGCGACATTTGCGAGGTGGTGCTGTGCGTTATCATGGAAGCAGCAGCACGTCTTATCGATGATTTCCTGGGCGTTTCCCCATTTAGTCGCGCTACGTCGCATATACTCTGTAACAACGCCATCAAATCGAAACTTTGTGATCGCTCCTTATATAACTCAAAAATGCTTTTTGGCAAAGGATATACACTGAGGTGTTAAAAGGCGTGGGATAACGATATGCACAGGTGGCGGAAATATCACGACCACATTGTGAAAAAGGGCAGTACACTGACGGAGCTATCATTTATAGTCCGGTGATTCACTTGAAAAGGCTTCCGACGATAGGAATTAACAGGCTTTGAACACGGAATGGTAGTTGTAGCTAGACGCTACAATCGTTAGCAAAAAATTCAATATTTCGAGATCCACACTGTCAAGAATATCCAGAGAATACCAACTTTCAGGGATTATCTTTCACCGTGGACAACACAGTGGCGTCCGCAGCTCGTGGTCGTGCGGTAGCGTTCTTCCTTCCCGCGCCCGGGTTCCCGGGTTCGATTCCCGGCGAGGTCAGGGATTTTCTCTGCCTCGTGATGACTGGGTGTTGTCTGATGTCCTTAGGTTAGTTAGGTTTAAGTAGTTGTAAGTTCTAGGGGACTGATGACCATAGATGTTAAGTCCCATAGTGCTCAGAGCCAACACAGTGGCCGACGGACTTCACTTAACGACCGAGAGCAGTAGCGTTAGCGTATAGTTAACAGTGCTAACAGATAAGCAACACTGCGTGAAACAGCCGCAGATATCAATGCGGGACGTACGACAAACACATCCCTTAGGACATTGAGGTGAAATTTGGCTTTGATGGGCTACGGCAACAGACGACCGGCGCTACTGCCTACAGCTTGGCATTGCTTGCAGTGCCTCTTCTGGGTTCGTGACCATATTGGTTGAAGTCAGCTTTCAGTTTGTGAGAGCTGTTGGTAGTGTTGAACTGTGGCGCAGACCCCACGAAGCCATGGACCCAAGCTGCCAACAAGCACTTCGTCTTCAGGCGACAAGTGTCCCAATGGGCCATCCGACCGTCGTGTCATCCTCAGCTCAGGATGCAGATAGGAGGGGCGTGGGGTCAGCACACCGCTCTCCTGGTCTTTATGATGGTTTCTTTGAGCAGGAGCCGCTACTATTCGGTCGAGTAGCTCCTCAGGTGGCACCACAAGGCTGAGTGCACCCCGAAAAATGGCAACAGTGCATTGTGGCTGGATGTTCACCCATCCAAGCACCGGCCACGCCCGACAGCGTTTAACCTCGGTGATCTGACGGAAACTGGTGTATCCACTGCGGCAAGGCCGTAAGTTGTCAATAAGGCTCTCTGCAAACTTGGCAGTGGCTCCATAATAGTGTGGGCTGTTAGGCTACTTGGAGACTGTTTGTAGCCATTCACTGACTTCATGTCCCCAAACAACAATGGAATATTTACAGATGACAATGCATTCTCTGACTTCATGCCCCCAAACAACTATGGAATATTTATTAATGACAATGCATTCTCTGACTTTATGTGTCAAAAGAACAATGGAATATTTACAGATGACAATGCATTCTCTGACTTCATGTCCCCAAACAACTATGGAATATTTATGAATGACAATGCATTCTCTGACTTCATGTCCCCAAACAACTATGGAATATTTATGAATGACAATGCATTCTCTGACTTTATGTATCAAAAGAACAATGGAATATTTACAGCTGACAATGCATTCGCGGACTTCATGTCCCCAAACAACAATGGAATATTTACAGATGACAATGCATTCTCTGACTTCATGTCCCCAAACAACTATGGAATATTTACAGATGACAATGCATCTCTGACTTCATGTCCCCAAACAACTATGGAATATTTATGAATGACAAGGCATTCTCTGACTTCATGTCCCCAAACAACTATGGAATATTTATGAATGACAATGCATTCTCTGACTTCATGTCCCCAAACAACTATGGAATATTTATGAATGACAATGCATTCTCTGACTTTATGTATCAAAAGAACAATGGAATATTTACAGCTGACAATGCATTCGCGGACTTCATGTCCCCAAACAACAATGGAATATTTACAGATGACAATGCATTCTCTGACTTCATGTCCCCAAACAACTATGGAATATTTACAGATGACAATGCATCTCTGACTTCATGTCCCCAAACAACTATGGAATATTTACAGATGACAATGCATTCTCTGACTTCATGTCCCCAAACAACTATGGAATATTTATGAATGACAATGCATTCTCTGACTTCATGTCCCCAAACAACTATGGAATATTTATGAATGACAATGCATTCTCTGACTTTATGTATCAAAAGAACAATGGAATATTTACAGCTGACAATGCATTCGCGGACTTCATGTCCCCAAACAACAATGGAATATTTACAGATGACAATGCATTCTCTGACTTCATGTCCCCAAACAACTATGGAATATTTACAGATGACAATGCATCTCTGACTTCATGTCCCCAAACAACAATGGAATATTTACAGATGACAATGCATTCTCTGACTTCATGTCCCCAAACAACTATGGAATATTTATGAATGACAATGCATTCTCTGACTTCATGTCCCCAAACAACAATGGAACATTTACAGATGACAATGCATTCTCTGACTTCATGTCCCCAAACAACTATGGAATATTTATGAATGACAATGCATTCTCTGACTTCATGTCCCCAAACAACTATGGAATATTTATGAATGACAATGCATTCTCTGACTTTATGTATCAAAAGAACAATGGAATATTTACAGATGACAATGCATTCGCGGACTTCATGTCCCCAAACAACAATGGAATATTTACGATGACAATGTGTCATGTCACGGAGCAAAGGTGATCCGCGACTGGTTTGAAGAACATTCCGGACAATTCGTGCGAACGATTTGGCCACCCAGAGCGCCCGACATGAACCCCTTCGAACATTTAATGACTACAGAGGCAGCATAGCTCAGTATTTCTGCAGGGGACATCCGATGACTTGATGAGTGTATGCTTGCCGTGTCGAGTTGCTGCCCTACTCCGGGCAAAAGGAGGTCCGACACGATATTAAGAGGTAGCCCGTAACTTTTGACACCCCAGTGTAATAAAGCAGTAGTGCCATGTCAAGTCATTGTGCCTAATGAACATCAGCCGACGTTCATCAAATAATACTCACGATAAAATAGTCCGCCATCGACAAGGACAGGAGTAATTATCACGAACGTGAGCAGCGAAAAGGGATCTCACAGTCCGTATACAATACAAGCCTGCTTGTTACACGGGAATGTGTATCATGCAGCATGTTGTTCCCCGATAAGCTCGTGAAATGGACGCCGCACTGTGTGTTAGTTTCCTCCTTCCACTACAGGTAGCTTTTGCTGCAATGAGATTGCCCAGAAAGCCCGTATACGCCAGTCTCTGAGTTTCTTAGCTGATAACGGCACCTCTGATAACGCATTCCTAGGCTCACACAAAGGAGAAGCAGTGCTCCATTATCGTCTGTCAAGGTTAACAGACTGGGGAAGAAAGCGGCGCACCCAAGCTAATCAGGAACGTCACCGCCACTGACAGAATGTCACATTGCGGTGTGTGGTGGAGGGCGCTTCTGGTTACACTCTCTGCTCACCGCTTCCCCATTCCATTCGCGAATGCCGTGCCGATAAGCGTCCGAATTAGCACTGAATTCTCGGATTTTCTCGTTGTCCCCAGTCCGCGAGACGTTCGTGGGAGAAAATGGTACGTCGCTCGACTCTTTCAGAATGTACTCTCTCGCAAATTCTCTAGTGTACTTCTGTATTATGCACAACGCCTCTCTTGTAACGCCCACCGCTGAACTATGTTGATCATCTCCGTAACGCTCTTGCGCTTTGCTAAACAATTTTGGCAATGAAACACTCACTCTTCTTTCGATCTCCTCTTCTATGAATCCTTCTTGGTAAGGCTCCAAAACTGTTGAGCAACACCCACTAAGGTTTTGCACTAAGTAACATAATTGTAAGTGAAATTTTAAATATTTAATTAGCTGTGATAAAACAGCCTATGCTATTTAATTACAGGAAGTATATATAACCACACCGGTTGTACAAAATTTGGTCAGTTGACCAAGTGTCCGATTGCACTAGGGCAATATTCATCAGAATAAAAAGCTACATGTAATACGAAAAAAATATAATGACATGGATTGAAATTATATTCACTTAATAGGATTACTCTCATAAATTACGTACAGACAGAATGTACTTACATACAGTCACACCATGGTATAAATCGTTGTAGCAAAAGCGCTCTCGTCAAACAGAAATGTCATAAGAATAAAAATTAAACTGTAAAGGCATAACATAACTGTCAACCAGATAAAATACTCCATGGAATACAATGACAATTGCACGGTCACTTGGGACCAAGAGCGGCATGATACGACCGCTAGGATCAAACTAAACGTCTAACACGCCGAGGCAGCCACGAAGTGGATACGAAAACAGATTTGCGCCATCTAGCAGGAAGTAATCTAAATACAGACAACTTACAAGCAAATAAGGCATTGCAACGACAATTTTAAACATTGCTGGTAACAAACAGGAACCAGTGTTCGTTGTGGCTGAGCTGTTCTAGATGCTTCAGTCTGGATCCGCACGACCGCTACGGTCGCAGGTTCGAATCCTGCCTCGGGCATGGATGTGTGTGATGTCCTTAGGTTAGTTAGGTTTAAGTAGTTCTAAGTTCTAGGGGACAGAAGTTAAGTCCCATAGTGCTCAGAGCCATTTGAACCATTTGAACCAGTGTATGAAAGTTACAACAGAACGTAGCAGTCTGTTTTACAAAGGAAATACTATGTGTGATTACATGTAAGTACATTCTGATTGTACGTAATTTATGGAAGTAATCCTATTAAGTGTATATTATTTCAATCCATGTCATTATATTTTTAGATATTCTATACAGCTTTTTATTCCGATGAAGATTGCTTTAATGCAGGGGCGATTCTAGGGGTTGGTCAAGGGGTGGGATATTGGGGGGGGGGGAAAGGAGGAGGTTCGCGGGAATGGAATATCACTTAACAAAAGGAAAGTTGGGATCCTCCACCGACAAATTGGTGAAATTTAGTATTCCTTAAAGTAGTTTTTGGTAACTGTTTGGAGTTCAGGGTAAAAAAAAAAAGAGAGATTTTATAAACTACATAAACCATAAAAAAGTCAACTTACAACGAATAACTTTTCATTAATTTTCTGGATCCAAAAGATAACATGAACTACAGAATGTGTGTGCCCGGGAGGAAAATAAGATTTGACGCCCGACAATTTCGAAGTTTTTGTCTGGGTTCAGTAATTTTTGGTAGGCATACCCGGCGTATTTAGCTTTCTTGATTATTGTAAGTGGTACATTAATATACATACAATGTATATTAATAAATAATAAGACGCCCATTTTAAGTTAAATGATATTTATTGGTTTAGATAGCAAGCTATTTGCCACTCTTATTCTTTTGTTAAAAGTGTCTGAAATACATTGCAATCTTTATTGCTACATAATTATAAAAAAATGATTGAATCTGTTGAAGTAATATATTCGCTGATTTCTGAATTATTTTTATCCAGTGTAATATGATTCTCCATTGGAAGGGGGGGGGGTGAAGTATAGCCCCCATAGATTCCCCCCCCCCCCCCCCTTGCCAGCGCTCCTGCCCTAGTGAAATCGAAATCTTGATCTTGGCCAACTGATAAGCGTTTGTGCTACCGAAGTGGCTGTATATACTTCCTGTAATTAAACAGCGTACGGTTGCTGTATCACAGGAAAAAAAAAAGTTTAAAGCTTCAAAATTTCTATCTGGCCAGGTATCTATGGCTGTTACGAATTACAAAGACTGGAAAATGAAAATACTGATTACAGATATGGCAATTAATTCTAATAAACAATCTAATTGTGTGAAGCGTTATTTGAACCTTCAGCAGCGCAAAAAAAGAACCACATACTTTCCAACGTTTAATGCAAAAAATCTTGTCTGAAGCAATAAGTGCCGTGTATACTATGAAGGATGCTTTAAAAGAAAAAGCTTAATACTTGTACTTTGAATTAACAAAAAATTTTAAGGTTCATTATAATATTCAAATTCATCCTTTTTGGTTCCACATTAACGATAGGTTAGACAACTGTAGACAAAACATTCTTATTAGACATGAAAAGAAGCAAACTGCAATGCCTTCTGCCTGTAAAATCATGTAATATGGATAGTTTAAAAAAATTGATAATAAATTCTATGACAAAGTTTTTAAATAATCCTGACATTAATTTTACAAAAATTGAAATATCGCTACTGGAGAAAGGGATAAAGTATAATGTCAAGCCTCGGTTATCTAACCAAACTATACTAGAAAATTTTCTTGTTGATTTAACATCAGGCCTAAATAGTGTAAAAATGGACAGTTCCCGTCAGACTAGTGTAGCACATGACGTTTGTAATATTGTCAGCAGAAACCTAACTTATTCTCATAATACTGTTTACTCTGACAAAAACTAATCATAAATACCAAGCTTGTAGAAAAAGATGCTTTGGTAACGAAATCTGATAAGGATAATACCACTGTCATTGCTAGTAAAGAAGACTGTCGCAAAAGCTCTACAGTTCTTTGAGGAAAACGATATTTCCGAACCACATGAGGACCCACGCCAACTTTGCAGAAAGAAGTCAGAACCGCAATTAACGATGCCAAATCTCTTCCCAAACTTTACAAAAAAAAAGGAGTTAATCAACATGAATCCTCAACCACGTAAGTTACGAGCTCAGTTTAAAGTCCATAAAAAAGACCATCCGTTGCGATTTCCAGCAGTATGAACAGTGCCTATCACGACTTAGCCACATTGGTGCAAGACATATTAAAAAAATCGTTCATTTTTCATAATAATTTTTCAATTTCCAATAGTCAAGATTTAGTTAGTGAAATTAAATACCTTCACTGTGACAGGAATACGACTTTCTTTTGACATTAAAAACCTCTACACAAGCTTGCCAGTATTTGCAATCTTAGACATAGTAGAAAAAAAATTACATTCATTCAAAAAAGACTAATGTGACGAGCAATTCACCGATCTTATGAATTTATCGTAGTGAAATGCAGTTATTTTAATGGAAATATATATCAGCAACTAGATGGCCTTACAATGGGGAACCCCTTAGCAGGAATCCTTGAAGATGTGTTCATTAATTCCTTAGAAATAAAATTTTTAAGTAATTTCTCAGCATCAGCTGTAGGCATTCTTCCATACTCTAGATACGTCTACTACATCTTTATCATTTGCAAAGGACATAACGACGGTATTGATCGATTTTTCAAAATTTTTAATGAGTTTCATGAAAATATTTCTTTCACTTGTGAACTTGAAAATGAGTTTCGGCAGTTAAACTATCTAGATCTCTCTTACGATAGTAAACGACAAAATTAGCTTCAGTATCTTCCATAAAGAAAACAGTTCTGATCAAATTATACCTTTCACTTCAGTACACCCGCATTTTCATAAGAAACCATTTTTCCATTCAGCTGTCCATAGAGCTACCTTCATCTCCATTTCTAGTAAAAATTTCAAATCTGAAATCAGCCTGATTGAAACTATTGCAGTGAATAATGGTTATGACCCTTCTACAGTAGATAATATTTTCAGATAAGCAATAAGAGAATCACCACCCTGAACATATCTAGTAATGAATATAATGAAAAACATTTTTCTCTATACCATTTCTGGGTCCAGTTTTTTTACAAAATATTGCGTCTGCTTCAAAGTAGGTATAACTGTAGAGAAGCCTTTTTCTACTAATAACTCTTTAAAAAGTAACATCATACATAATTTGAAACCAACGGTTTCCCCTTTGCAAGATTCTGGTGTTTATAAAATTATTTTCAGAATTTTCCAGCCTATTACATAGGGCAACAAGATTCAAGGAACGTCTTCTAGGGGGAAAAAGGCACCAATGTTCATTATATCCCATGGAGTATTTTATCTAGTTGACAATCATATTACAGTTTTACATTTTAGTTTTTATTCCTATGACATTTCTGTTTGACGAGAGCACTTTTGCTCAGACGTTTTAAACTATGATGTGATCACATGTAAGTACAGTCTGTCTGTACATAATTTATGGAAATTATCCTGTTAAGTGTATATTGTTTCAGTCCATGTCATAATATTTTTAGATATTCCATGTAACTTTTTTTCTGATGAAGATTGCCCTAGTGCAGTGGAAACCGTGGCCAACTGACAAAATTTTGTGCAACCGAAGTACCTGTATATACTTCCTGTGATTATAGTTTTAAATTTGTTTTTATGCTCAGTGAGTTTTACAGTAACTGCCACTCCAAGCAGACGACGTCGGAATCAATGGTCAACACGTAGACGAATTACACCTCCGAAACTTGGATACTGCTCTCAAATTAATTTCCAAGGCTACTGTCGTCCTTCAGCGCAAGTGACAACCAATGCAAACCTCACTTTCGCCGCAACGTCTCCAACTCCCCTTAAAGCATCGCATCTCCCTGAATCGTGACTTCATCAACCGAGCGAGGTGGCGCAGTGGCTAGCACACTGGACTCGTATTCGGGGCCCGCATCTCGTGGTCGTGCGGTAGCGTTCTCGCTTCCCACGCCCGGGTTCCCGGGTTCGATTCCCGGCGGGGTCAGGGATTTTCTCTGCCTCGTGATGGCTGGGTGTTGTGTGCTGTCCTTAGGTTAGTTAGGTTTAAGTAGTTCTAAGTTCTAGGGGACTTATGACCACAGCAGTTGAGTCCTATAGTGCTCAGAGCCATCGTATTCGGGAGGACGACGCTTCAAACCTGCGTCCGGTCATCCTGATTTGGGCTTTCTGTGATTTCCCTATATCGCTAAAGGCATATGCCGGTATGGTTCCTTTGAAAGGGCACGGCCGATTTCCTTCCCTATCCTTCCCTACTACGAGCTTGTGGACCGTCTCTAATTACCTCGTTGTCGACGGGACGTTAAACGCTAGTTTCCCCCTCCTCCTCCTTCTCCTACCATGAGGCCAAGTGTTGTGTATACAGGAAGTCCGAAAATTGGTGTTCCGTGTGTCTTCACAAGCAAGCGTCAACGTCACAGTGGACGACACCTCTGCACAGGAACCAGAAGTGCGAGAAATTAGTGAGACAGGGTTTTTTATCTACCAAGGTTTTTATTTTTTTCAAACAATTTTGGGCCCTTCAAACTAGTTCCCTTCGGAGGCTACACACCGGCGGAGTCGTTCCCAGTCTTGGTGGCAGCACTGAAAGGCTTCAAATGGTAGAGACTTTGACATGTCGGTCACTTTCCTTGGGGTGCTCTCCAGAGTTCCAAAATGACTTTTTAAGATATTTTTGAATTTCAGGATAAGGAAAAAGTCTCAAGGACTCAGATTAGCTGAATATGAGGCTTGGGGAACAACAGGAATGCCTATTAAGATCAATAAATCCGTGATGGAAATAGCCGTGTGATATGGGCCGTTGTCGTGATGCAGCATCCACTTGTCTGCAGTGTTCGGTTTCACTCCATTCAGACTTTTCCTGATCCTTACAAGCACATCTTGGTTGACAGTTTGTCCTGGAGGAACAAATTCTTTATGTGCAATACCCTTGCTGTCAAAAAAAGAAAATCTACACAGTTTTGATTTGCTCATTCGATTTTTTTTTCGATTGAGGAGATGTCTCACTGAGCTATTCCTCACTTTGCCTCTTTGTTTCAGGATCATACTCAAAAATCTAAGGTCCATCACCTGTGAGCCGACGACTGAACAATTCGAGGTCACTGGCAATTCTATCAAAAAGATTAGCATACACGTTTTTTTCGATTGTCCTTACGGTCACTTGTGAGGTTTTTCGCCACCATTTTGGCGCAATCCTTCGCATGTGCAAATCTTCACTCAAAATATGATGTACGGCGATAGTGTTTAACAGTTTACCAATCATCATTATTGTTAAATGTCTATCTGATCTCACAACAACATCCACACGTTCGATGCATTCGTTGGTTTTTGAAGTTGAAGATCTCCCTGAGTGAGGGTCTTTCTGAACGTGTTCTCGGCCTCCCAAAAATGGTTTGTGCCAGCGAAATACTTATGCTCTTGATGAGATATGTTCCCTATAGATATGTTTCAGACTTTCAAAGATCGTACTCACGCATTCCTCAAGTTTAAGACAAAACGTGATTGCATAACTTCTCTCTAAATTCCGCTGTTTCATTTTCGTAACACGCAACAAAAACACAATTCCACTGATGGCGCTCTCAAACATCACGTGATGGCTGTACGGAGCTGAAACTCGACCTGAGCATCTGGAAGGGATGAACATACTGCTCTACACAAGTAGAACATCGCAGCGTTGCCAAATCGCTCACAACGTTGTCGCCTCGTTACTTTTCACACACACCTCGTATGTGTCAGCAGCCGACGAAACTGGAAACAGTCTCATCTTCGCAAATCAGCAGGAGCAGTTCCAATTCGAAATTTAAGCCATTGTGTGCCAATAAATCTGGACACCCGCTAACCACCGCTTCATTGGTCACTGAAGGAAGTGGCAGGTAGCAATGGCCATAAAAATACACTAAACAGGTAAGTTATGGGGACACAGGCCGTACACTCATGGTTTCCGTTTGACTCGCCGTTAGCCATTAAAATTTTTCGATCAGATGCTGTCACAAAATTTTTTCTCAGAATAGGTACACAAGTCAATCTGGTGACCTGGATGATTCCAGTGGAAAGGCGGTGAAAAACGTGTAAAAAGTGTGAGCAATTATTTGAATTGTCTCACTGCTGTCCCACAAATTTTCAGGCAGCAATATCGTTAAAACAGTGCCCAGCGTTGCTTCTGCGGCCCCTGTCCTGTTTTCTTCGCTTTGCGACAAGCAATTAAACCAGAACTAATTGCTATGTAAACAAAGAGCTCCACCTCAGCTTTAGGAGAGGTGAAAACCTAACAGATAAGCAAAAGCTCAACGAACTGAAAATGAGCATAACATGAACAATGAGAGAAGCGTTCAGTGACCTTGAAAGTAAAATTTTACTAACTGCTTTGGCTAATAACATTAAGGGGACTTCCATTAATTACGTGACCTCAAAATTGGGGACAAGGGGGGGGGGGGAAGGTTTCTGGCAAAATATCGGTTTTTGTGGCCGAGCGATTCTAGGCGCTTCAGTCCGGAACCACGCTGCTGCTACGGTCGCAGGTTCGAATCCTGCCTCGCGTATGGTTGTGTGTGATGTCCTTAGGTTAGTTGGGTTTAGTAGTTCTAAGTCTAGGGGATATGTAGCGACTGGAAAAAAGCGTAAGTCATTCACGTTTTCAAGAAGGATCGTAGGACAGATGCAAGTAACTATTCAATTGGCTCTGAGTACTATGGGACTTAACATCTGAGGTCATCAGTCCCCTAGACTTAGAACTACTTACACCTAACTAACCTAAGGACATCACACACATCCATGCCCGAGGCAGGATTCGAACCGGCGACAGTAGCAGCAACGCGGTGCCCGACTCAAGCGCCTAGAACCGCTCGTCCACAGCGGCCAGCTGCAAATAACTATAGAAATTTATTCCTGAAATTCAGTTTCAATGTAACAGGTATAGAAGTGCTACGTAATGCGATATATGAATACACTACTGGCCATTAAAATTGCTACACCAAGAAGAAATGCAGATGATAAACAGGTATTCATTGGACAAATATATTATACTAGAATTGACATGTGATTACATTTTCACGCAGTTTGGGTGCATAGATCCTGAGAAATCAGTACCCAGAACAACCACCTCTGGGCGTAATAACGGCCTTGGTACGCCTGGGCATTGACTCAAATAGAGCTTGGATGGCGTGTACAGGTACAGCTGACCATGCAGCTTCAACACGATACCACAGTTCATCAAGAGTAGTGACTGGCGTATTGTGACGAGCCAGTTGCTCGGCCACCATTGACCAGACGTTTTCAGTTGGTGAGAGATCTGGAGAATGTGCTGGCCAGGGCAGCAGTCGAACATTTTCTGTATCCAGAAAGGCCTGTACAGGACCTGCAACAAGCGGTCGTGCATTGTCCTGCTGAAATGTAGTGTTTTGCTGGGATCGAATGAAGGGTAGAGCCACGGGTCGTATCACATATGAAATGTAACGTCCACTGTTCAAAGTGCCGTCATTACGAACAAGAGGTGACCGAGACGTGTAACCAACGGCACCGCATACCATCACGCTGGGTGATACGCCAGTATGGCGATGACGATTACACGCTTCCAATGTGCGTTCACCGCGATGTCACCAATCACGAATGCGACCATGATGATGCTGTAAACAGAACCTGGAATCATCCGAAAAAATGAAGTTTTGCCATTCGTGCACCCAGGTTCGTCGTTGAGTACACCATCGCAGGCGCTCCTGCCTGTGATGCAGCGTCAAGGGTAACCGCAGCTACGGTCTCCGAGCTGATAGTCCATGCTGCTGCAAACGTCGTCGAACTGTTCGTGCAGATGGTTGTTGTCTTGCAAACGTCCCCATCTGTTGACTCCGGTATCGAGACGTGGGTACACGATCCGTTACAGCCATGCGGATAAGATGCCTGTCATCTCGACTGCTAGTGATACGAGGCCGTTGGAATCCAGCACGGCTTTCCGTATTACCCTCCTGAACCCACCGATTCCATATTTTGTTAACAGTCACTGGATCTCGACCAACGCGATCATCAATGTCGCGATACGATAAACCGCAATCGCGATAGGCTACAATCCGACCTTTATCAAAGTCGGAAACGTGATGGTACGCATTTCTCCTCCTTACACGAGGCATCATAACAATTTTTCACCAGGGAATGCCGGTCAACTGCTGTTTGTGTATGAGAAATCGGTTGGAAACTTTCCCCATGTCAGCACGGTGTAGGTGTCGCCACCGGCGCCAACCTTGTGTGAATGCTCTGAAGAGATAATCATTTGCATATCACAGCATCTTCTTCCTGTCGATTAAATTTCTGGTATGTAGCACGTCATCTTCATGGTGTAGCAATTTTAATGGCCAGTAGTGTATTTGTGCGCGAGCGGTAGTCGAACCCGGATGTCGCGTTTATCGCGAACGGTCGCCTTAGCACTCAGGCTACCCGGATCGACCTATACTTCCACATGTCACTCACCTACACCGTAGTTCGTTGTGAAATACAAACATACGTATCAGACGAAGAGAGCCTGTGAAGGAAATGATAACGATCGACTGACTTCTCGTTGTTTGGTTCTAATACCGTCATGGGAATCACGAGATGTCCGCGAATATCTGTATAAAAATTATTTAAACCAACGTGGATTACGGAAACAGAGATCTTGTTAAACTCATCTCGCTCTGTTGCTCCTTGATATCCGCAGAGTTGAAGACGTCGGCGCTCAGGTTCATGGCATGTTTCTTGACTGATACAGTCGCATAATGTCGTTTACTGATAAAAATGCACTAAATTTGTGACTGAATTCCCTCGCAGACAGAACTCAACACGTCGCTTTTAGCGGACCAAACTCGACACATATGTAGGTACTGCCAGGAGAAGCCCAAGGAAGCATTACTCTTTGCACTGTATATAAATTATCAACTGGGTATCTTCGGAAGGTCCATTAGGCCATTTGCAGATGATGAGGTTGCGTGTAAGATAGTAAAAACGTCATAAGAGCGTAGCAAACTGCAGGAAGTCCTACAGATAATTGATAAATGTTGCTGGGACCGGCAGTTGATACTGAATTTAAATAGATGTAATGTATTGCGCATACATAGGAGAAAAAAAGTTAACTACTGTACAGTTACACTTTTGGTGTCAAATCGTTGAAAACCGTAACCACTGTAAAATATCTAGGATTGAACACGCAGAGTGATCTCAAATGGAATGACAATATAAACATTAATATGAAAGACAGATACAAGATTGAGAGTCATAGGAAGAATCTTAAGGAAATTAGTACTGCTCATCAGCCTGAGATCCTTACCAGGTAGAAGTGATAGAAGAGGTACACAAGATCAAACAAAGCGTATCGTTTCGTCATCGAGTTGTTTAGTAAGCGCAAGAGCGTTCTGGAGATGCCCTACGAACTCCAATTGCAGAGGCTAGAAGAGAGGTGTTGTGCACCACGGAGAGATTTACTGTTGAAATTCCGAGAGTATGTAGTGGGAAGAGTCTGACTACATACTACTTCCTCCCACATACGTCTCGCAACAAGGAAATTCGATAAATCAGAGGTAGTACGGAGATTTTTCCGACAGTCGTTCTTCCCACGCGCCATTCGCGAATAGAACAGGGAAGAGGAGATGAGACAACGGTACCACGAGTATTGTCCGCCAAACACAGCAAGGTGGATTGGCGAGCACAGATGTAGAAGCATAGAGGTTTTATTACGTCTATATCAGCAAGTATGTTTGAAAATGCCAATACTTGATGAAATGATGATGATTAGGACAACACAACACCCAGTCCCTGAGCGGAGAAAGTCTCCGACCCAACCGGGAGTCGAACCCGGGCCCTTAGGACTGACAGTCCGTCGCGCTGACCACTTTTTTTTTTTTAAATCTCATTTTATTCGATATTGATCGTTCTATTTGTTCGTGGCGGACGTCCTATGACACTTATTGAAGTTCATCGTTGATATATTAGCTCAGTATTTTTATTACAGAGGGCAGTTAACCCTCTCACCGAACACGCTGAGCTACCGTGCCGGCATCCACTCAGCTACCGGGGGCGGACTTTAGACTGATGTCGAAGGTGCACGCTATCTACCGTTGTATGAGTAAATGCGACAGACCTTGGTGATCAATATGCCGTTTAGCATGTGCTGTCATAACTCGTTACCTTTCGGCGTGGCTAGAGCACTAGGCATAATTCACTGAGGATTAGTGCTCTTACTACAAGGTAATCCTAGCTGTGGAAATTTTCCTGACAACGTTACTGAAATGGTGGCCACAGGTGAGCAGGATATGTTAAGCCTCCAATTACTGTTCACTCACTCACAGCCAGATTTTGTGTGTTAATAGCATGAGAAGTTCACTTATTTGAGACAGGAATTATGTCTGCAGGAACACTCCTAAATCTGTCTCAAACCACATGAAAGCTACAAAAAGAAAATTGTCTCAAATCTGCTCCCTGACTGCAACCTTGGCACCTGCGGAAGCAAAGGGAACTTCACAGCAAACATAAACACAGCCAAAGCCTTGCAGACAAACAAAAATTACGCGAAGCGAAATGTAGTGTGAGGAGGGCTATGCGAGAGGCGTTCACTGAATTCGAAAGTAAAGTTCTATGTACTGACTTGGCAGAAAATCCTAAGAAATTATGGTCTTATGTCAAAGTGGTAGGTGGATCAAAACAAAATGTCCAGACACTCTGTGACCATAATGGTACTGAAACAGAGGATGACAGACTAAAGGTCGAAATACTAAATGTCTTTTTCCAAAGCTGTTTCACAGAGGAAGACTACACTGAAGTTCCTTCTCTAGATTGTCGCACAGATGATAAAATGGTAGATATCGAAATAGACGACAGAGGGATAGAGAAACAATTAAAATCGCTCAAAAGAGGAAAGGCAGCTGGACCTGATGGGATACCAGTTAGATTTTACACAGAGTACGCGAAGGAACTTGCCCCCCTTCTTGCAGCGGTGTACCGTCGGTCTCTAGAAGAGCGTAGCGTTCCAAAGGATTGGAAAAGGGCACAGGTCAACCCCATTTTTAAGAAGGGACGTCGAACAGATGTGCAGAACTATAGACCTATATCTCTAACGTCTATCAGTTGCAGAATTGTGGAACACGTATTATGTTCGAGTATAATGACTTTTCTGGAGACTATAAATCTACTCTGTAGGAATCAGCATGGGTTTCGATAGAGACGATCGTGTGAAACCCAGCTCGCGCTATTAGTCCACGAGACTCAGAGGGCCATAGACACGGGTTCCCAAGTAGATGCCGTGTTTCTTGACTTCCGCAAGGCGTTCGATACAGTTCCCCACAGTCGTTTAATGAAGAAAGTAAGAGCATATGGACTATCAGACCAATTGTGTGATTGGATTGAAGAGTTCCTAGATAACAGAACGCAGCATGTCATTCTCAATGGAGAGAAGTCTTCCGAAGTAAGAGTGATTTCAGGTGTGCCGCAGGGGAGTGTCGTAGGACCGTTGCTATTCACAATATACATAAATGACCTTGTGGATGACATCGGAAGTTCACTGAGGCCTTTTGCGGATGATGCTGTGGTATATCGAGAGGTTGTAACAACGGAAAATTGTACTGAAACGCAGGAGGATCTGCAGCGAATTGACGCATAGTGCAGGGAATGGCAATTGAATCTCAATGTAGACAAGTGTAATGTGCTGCGAATACATAGAAAGAAAGATCCCTTACCTTTAGCTAGAATAAAGCAGGTCAGCAACTGGAAGCAGTTAATTCCATAAATTATCTGGAGTATGCATTAGAAGTGATTTAAAATGGAATGATCGTATAAAGTTGATCGTCGGTAAAGCAGATGCCAGACTGAGATTCATTGGAAGAATCCTAAGGAAATGCAATCCGACAACAAAGGAAGTAGGTTACAGTACACTTGTTCGCGCACTGCTTGAATACTGCTCAGCAATGTGGGATCCGTACCAGATAGGGTTGATAGAAGAGATAGAGAAGATCTAACGGAGAGCAGCGCGCTTCGTTACAGGATCATTTAGTAATCGCGAAAGCGTTACGGAGATGATAGATAAACTCCAATGGAAGACTCTGCAGGAGAAACGCTCAGTAGCTCGATACGGGCTTTTGTTGAAGTTTCGAGAACTTACCTTCACCGAGGAGTCCAGCAGTATATTGCTCCCTCCTAAGTATATCTCGCGAAGAGACCATGAGGATAAAATCAGAGAGATTAGAGCCCACACAGAGGCGTACCGACAATCCTTCTTTCCAGGAACAATACGAGACTGGAATAGAAGGGAGAACCAATAGAGGTACCCAAGGTACCCTCCGCCACACACTGTCAGGTGGCTTGCGGAGTATGGATGTAGATGTAGATGTAGATGTAGACATGCATCACACTTTAGCTACTGATACGTCTGGATATGGTATTGGTCTAGTGCTGTCCCATAGTCTTCGTGCCAACACAGAACACAACACAACACAACTGAGCTGTGCATGGCTCGTGTTCGTGCCATATCTCATTGACATCCTGTTTATACTGTACGATCACCTCGTTATGTTAATTTGATTTACAGGTGTCACCGAGTTGCCTCCTTGCCTCTCCGTTAGCGGCAGCAGCGGCGTTTATCGATATAAGCCCTGGCGTCTTATCTTTGCTGACTGCTATTACTTCCCGGTTGTCGTGTGTTCGGAGTGAGTTCGGGTCTTCCAGTGAGTTTGGATGCGTTAGCAGTGCAGTTCGGACCTGGCAGTGTTTGACTTAGGACGTGGCAGAAGTTCCGTCGGGGCGCGGCTGCAGTAAGGTCCGGACAGCCCGACGGTTGCCGATACCTATCACTTGAGTGCGGACCACTTCGGTTGGTCGTCGTTCGGTCGTCTTGTCGGACGACGTGTATGTTGGCCAGCGATCGCTTATGTGTTGCTTGCATGTGCCGACTCGTGATTCGTCCTTATTATTGAATAGTCGCTGCCATTAGTATTGTCTAGATCTTCGTGTAAGAGTTCGTGAAACTGTGTGTAGCTTGTGATGTCGACTGCTCAGTTATTTGAGCGCTGTCTCCGTGCTGATGTATGGATGTGTGGAGTCGGTCGGTTGGCGTGTAGCAGTAAGGAAATTGTAAGTAGGCTGTTTATATTTTCTTATTGGCAAAGTTACGTAGCGCTCTATATGAAAATCACTGGCTGTGCTGTGTGCAGTCTGTGGCTAGTTTGCATTGTTGTCTGCCATTGTAGAGGGGCAGCTGGATGTTAACAGCGCGTAGCGTTGCGCAGTTGGAGGTGAGCCGCCAGCAGTGGTGGATGTGGGGAGAGAGATGGCGGAGTTTTGAAATTTGTAACACTGATGTATATGTTTATTTCTATTCTTTTGTAAAGCCCCTATTACTACAAATGTTATCTGTATTGTTATGTTCTTTAATGATGTATTTTGTATCTTTATAATTGTATTCTTATGTTATATAATTGTAATTGGCACCAGTTCATCAAGTTATTAACTTGTAAGCATTCATTTCACTGCACACCTTTCTGTTGGTCATAGTATATGGACAATATGTGAGAAGTAGGGACTGATAGTGTTTGCACGTGTGTTAATAATTCAGCAAGGGACTGGATAACAGCATTGCTGGTTCTAAGGACAATTCCACAAACTTTGTGAGTGCACAAGTGGGGGTATATGGACTTGCTATCTTCTCTGCAAGACTCTTCGATGGTGATTGTGCACCTGCACAGTCGCAACAGATGGCTGCTGGCCATCTCTACAAGGACCACAGTGGGTCTGCATCTCTGATGACCCACCAATACCATTATTTCTACAAGGACTGCAGTGGGTCTGCACCTCTGGTGGCCCACCAATACCATACTCTCTACCAGGACTACAGTGGGCCTGTCCACAATTTCTACAAGGACTGCAGTGGGTCTGCACCTCTGGTGGCCCACCAATACCAATACTCTCTACCAGGACTGCAGTGGGTCTGCTCTGTGATGACCTACCTACCAATATTCATCAACTTCGACTGACTCTGCTGTGGGTTTGCTCTGTTGTGGCCCATTACCTGTCAGCATGTCAAGAGTCAGCACTGTCTTTCTGTTGGAAGGACAACACTACTTCTTCAAGACTGCATGGACATCCACTACTTCCGTGTGCATTGTCTTTTACTGCTCAGACTTTGATAAAAGAAACGGCAGTTTTACTGTGGTGAATGATCAGGACTGTCTTTATGGACTGTGAGAAAATTTTAGCTTTTGACCAACATTGTATTAATCAGTGTGTGCATTTGATATCTTTCTTACTGTAACTATGAAAAAATTTTTCAAATCTGTATTGGCGACTGGCCAAAACAATTTGTAAAATTTTTTGTGGGGAGCATGGGGGCTATGTAAGTAGGCTGTTTATATTTTCTTATTGGCAAAGTTACGTAGCGCTCTATATGAAAATCACTGGCTGTGCTGTGTGCAGTCTGTGGCTAGTTTGCATTGTTGTCTGCCATTGTAGAGGGGCAGCTGGATGTTAACAGCGCGTAGCGTTGCGCAGTTAGAGGTGAGCCGCCAGCAGTGGTGGATGTGGGGAGAGAGATGGCGGAGTTTTGAAATTTGTAAGACTGGATGTCAATTATGAATATTAAGGTAAATACATTGTTAGTCCTCTATTAATATCTTTCATTTGCTAACTATCCCTATCAGTAGTTAGTGCCTTCAGTAGTTTGAATCTTTTATTTAGCTGGCAGTAGTGGCGCTCGCTGTATTGCAGTAGTTCGAGTAACGAAGATTTTTGGTGAGGTAAGTGATTTGTGAAAGGTATAGGTTAATGCTAGTCAGGGCCATTCTTTTGTAGGGATTTTTGAAAGTCAGATTGCGTTGCGCTAAAAAATATTGTGTGTCAGTTTAAGCACAGTCTTGTATAATTGTTCTAAGGGGGCGTTTCAAAATCTCTGCGGGGCGTGGCTTGGCCGGGCCCGCTGGCGGTCTCTATGCAGTGTCGGAGTGTGTGGGGCTGTTCCCATAGCTACGAGGATCCGTGGCTCACCGACCCTAGACACGAAAGTTGAGTTTGGATTTAATTTACCAGCAAGTCAAGACTGTTCACATTGTGCCGTTTGGTTCTCGTTGTTGGCTGTTGGGACATTCCTGCGAGGTACAACGTGTGTGTCCGAGTTGGCGAAGGTTAGCCACCGTCGGGTGGAGCCTAACTGTATTTCATTATTTGCAATTGAAGTGCACCAGCGGAATTTTCTGCCTTGTCACCCTTAACGTTCCGGTTACCTGCCCTGGCCGTTGACGTAAATTTATGCAGTGTCCTTCCCTCACTGCGTTGTCGCTGTCCAGCATGGTATGTAGTTAGACAGCTTAATGTATGCTTGGTTGTGGGTGTCCATGGCTTTTACGATTGCTTTGAATTCCCGGTTGTGTGCTGGTCAAGTGGAGCGCAAGTTACCTTGTCGGTGGGTCCGTTGACTGTCTGTTGGTTGGGTTGTCGTCGGATCGAGAATGGTTGGGCCGATTGCCTGTCTCACCTAAGTGAACGTTAGTACACTCCTGGAAATTGAAATAAGAACACCGTGAATTCATTGTCCCAGGAAGGGGAAACTTTATTGACACATTCCTGGGGTCAGATACATCACATGATCACACTGACAGAACCACAGGCACATAGACACAGGCAACAGAGCATGCACAATGTCGGTACTAGTACAGTGTATATCCACCTTTCGCAGCAATGCAGGCTGCTATTCTCCCATGGAGACGATCGTAGAGATGCTGGATGTAGTCCTGTGGAACGGCTTGCCATGCCATTTCCACCTGGCGCCTCAGTTGGACCAGCGTTCGTGCTGGACGTGCAGACCGCGTGAGACGACGCTTCATCCAGTCCCAAACATGCTCAATGGGGGACAGATCCGGAGATCTTGCTGGCCAGGGTAGTTGACTTACACCTTCTAGAGCACGTTGGGTGGCACGGGATACATGCAGACGTGCATTGTCCTGTTGGAACAGCAAGTTCCCTTGCCGGTCTAGGAATGGTAGAACGATGGGTTAGATGACGGTTTGGATGTACCGTGCACTATTCAGTGTCCCCTCGACGATCACCAGTGGTGTACGACCAGTGTAGGAGATCGCTCCCCACACCATGATGCCGGGTGTTGGCCCTGTGTGCCTCGGTCGTATGCAGTCCTGATTGTGGCGCTCACCTGCACGGCGCCAAACACGCATACGACCATCATTGGCACCAAGGCAGAAGCGACTCTCATCGCTGAAGACGACACGTCTCCATTCGTCCCTCCATTCACGCCTGTCGCGACACCACTGGAGGCGGGCTGCACGATGTTGGGGCGTGAGCGGAAGACGGCCTAACGGTGTGCGGGACCGTAGCCCAGCTTCATGGAGACGGTTGCGAATGGTCCTCGCCGATACCCCAGGAGCAACAGTGTCCCTAATTTGCTGGGAAGTGGCGGTGCGGTCCCCTACGGCACTGCGTAGGATCCTACGGTCTTGGCGTGCATCCGTGCGTCGCTGCGGTCAGGTCCCAGGTCGACGGCCACGTGCACCTTCCGCCGACCACTGGCGACAACATCGATGTACTGCGGAGACCTCACGCCCCACGTGTTGAGCAATTCGGCGGTACGTCCACCCGGCCTCCCGCATGCCCACTATACGCCCTCGCTCAAAGCCCGTCAACTGCACATACGGTTCACGTCCACGCTGTCGCGGCATGCTACCAGTGTTAAAGACTGCGATGGAGCTCCGTATGCCACGGAAAACTGGCTGACACTGACGGCGGCGGTGCACAAATGCTGCGCAGCTAGCGCCATTCGACGGCCAACACCGCGGTTCCTGGTGTGTCCGCTGTGCCGTGCGTGTGATCATTGCTTGTACAGCCCTCTCGCAGTGTCCGGAGCAAGTATGGTGGGTCTGACACACCGGTGTCAATGTGTTCTTTTTTCCATTTCCAGGAGTGTATTTCAAGTGCTGGCCGACCGCCGAAACTTCTGAGCGCCGTTAGCTGCACTGCCTTTTCTTATTTTCTGCTGCGTGCATTTGTATGGCTCATAGCCGATGGTTTTGAAATAAAGTTGCATTGTTTTTAGTGGTTTTTTAAGTCATGGACCTTTAGCTACTAAAAAATTGAAGTTCCTTGTTTGGGCCTTCAGCCTGATTAAAATATTGTTTGAAGATAAAGCCTTGGGCCTTCTGCCTACTAAAAATTATTTTCGTTGTGTTTTGAGTCGGGCCTTCAGCCGCTTTAAAATTAAGTTTCTTGCTTAGGCCTTCAGCCTAATTTAGGATAAGGCTTTTTTGTTTAAATTTATTTTACCATGAGTTTCGAGTCATAGGGCCTTCAGCCGTTTTTAAATTAAGGATCTTTGTCTTTCGAGCATCAGAATGTTGGGGCCTTCAGCCTAATTGAAGATAAGGCCTTCTGACTTGTGTTTTTTTTATTTTATTTTACCTTGAGTCTTAAATCATCGGCCTTCAGCTGTCTTTAAATTAAGGATCTTGCTTTTCAAGTGTCAGTGTTTTGGGCCTTCAGCCAAATTATAGAACTTACTTAACGTGATGCCTTCTGCCTTCTAAATATTCTTTTGGTGTCTGAATTTTGAGTTTGTTCGTCAGGATAGAGGTCAGGAGCGGAGGGCGTTGTAAAATGAAAAGTAATGAAGTGGAATGGAGCCAGTTTATTCCTGTAACGATGATAGATTGGTGCCTACGTAGGGCTGAGCAGCCCCGAGAGGGGTTGCCGTCTGCTCATCAGAGAGGCAGAGGCTAGAGGAGCGACTACTCGGGGCCGAGGTCTGAAGCTAAGAGAGTGCGAAGCTGTTTCCAAGCCGCCCTCGCCGCTCCCGGCCGCGTCCCCATGTGATCACACGATTAGTCTCTGATTGGAGGGTTGATTCCGCCAACGCGCCTTGCTAGTAGCGTACCCCCGTCAGCGCAACCAACCCGTGGGACTTGAGTCTGACCGAGGAGCACGTGGCAGGAATGTGCCGACCATGGTCTTCCGGCCAGCACCTTCCACCACAGTATGCCCAAGCCGGTTACGGCCGAACATTATGCATGGAAAATTTACTTAATAAAATTTTGTTGTCAATGATCCCTCTTGGGGGGTCTCCTCCCTGCACATCCTTTCCTCTTCCGAAGAAGGCTCTCTGGATGAAAATGAATGAGCTTATTCTAATTGATTATTCCATTTAAAAAAATATAAGATCATTATGAAGGGTCCCAGAAATTAACATCCATAACATAGTGATATCAATATGTGCAAAAGTTACAAAGTGGCCTGAAGGAAGGCTCTTGACTAACAAACTTGTGAAGTTGGTGCGACGGCAGTGGGGCATCGCCATGCTGTGTGTGTGTGTGTGTGTGTGTGTGTGTGTCGGCGGTATCAGTGGTGGTGGGTACCCAGGCGATGATGAGGGGCACCGGAGCACAGCACACTGAAACACTCCACCCTCGTGGGGTTGAGAGAATGCTCCCAGGCCTAACAGTCACAAGGGGGTTTTTCCCCGTAATATTACTTGAGTTCTTAAATCTAGGATTACAATGGTAATTGCCCAAGTGGGTGAATGAGAACATTACAAAATGACAAAAATTTAAAGAGAAAACAAAATGACTTACATGAGGGTTAAGACTCGACAGTTAAATTGTGATTCCATAGACTTACATAGAAATACAAATCCATTACAAAATTAGTTCATTGACCTGACACCTAGACTACAACTTAATTCTAAGGGGGAGGGGGGGGGGGGTCATGCCTGATCGCATGCACCAAAGTTGGCAGGTAGTTTCAGGTGTGATATTCACCTTCAGGTTGTGGGGGTGGTACTACTTCTCGGAAGGAAGTGAAACAGTTGCAAAACCCTCTTTTACAGAGTATCCAGGATACTATAATCAGAATCATTACAATGACGATTACCGAACCAGCGCTGGGTGATACAACGGTGGTTAATCGCTTGGTTTGGTGCCAATCAGCAATATGTGAGGCCACTCTGTCAAGAGCAACTTGGTTATGTTCCTGGGTAAGGAGATGATTGATCGATTGGAGTAGATCTGGATCATTGGTATTCGGTAGATTCTTTAGCTTCTCATGGTGATGGAGTTTAAAAGAGAGTTCAGGAAGGTATAAGGTAAATGTGGGAATGGTGACATGAAAGGTGGAGTGCAATTGAGCTGATATCCTCATAGAAGCAGCGTATACGTCACATCTTGATTATACACTAGGCCACTATTATTCAGTGTTACCCGGTACGATTCAGTCTCTGACATTGAACGGTGGCACACCAGGGTGGCGGTGACAGTCTGTGGAACAGCGAACAGAAAACTGTTCCAACAGGCTGAATTATTGGTTGACGAAGTGAGACTAGAAGACGAGGACATGGAGGTGTAGTAGTTTCAGCTAAAAACAGTGACATCTCGCACTCAGTAGTGGTAGTGTGTAAAATTAGCGTCGAGCATAAGTAATGTGTTGTGTGGAAGCAACTGGATAGTTCAGCGCGAGAGAGAGTGGCGTGAGTTTGTCGATCCCGACTAACTATTAAAAATTCTCGAGTCTGCCAAACATGGTGGTGAAGGGTAGCCCAAGAGACTAGAAAAGTGTATATTTGATAGCACTCGTATTCGCAATTTGCGCACGTGATTGGCAACCTCATTCGCATCCGAATACCGTCCGAATTACGGGTAAGTCGGACCTCCAACGCAGCATAGTAAAAGTGGAGGTTGCTTTCCCGCACGGCATAAAGCATTCGTTTAGGGGCCAAAATTTGCGACGACACATTGAGTAGGATGTGCAAGAAGGGCTCTGAGGGTAACAGATGTGGACTGAGCTTTCCTTGCAGTCAGAGTTGAATGGCCGAGTGTAACATGTGCACGTGTAACTGTGCTGTGTGTATATTAAATAAAATAATCTGCGTGGTCTTCACAATGTCCAATGTGATAGTCAGATTACGTAATACCGAGCGAAGATGAGTCCACTCTTGGTTAAAGGATTGTTCAAGTGCACCATAGTGTCGTGTTAATCTGTCGGCTACAACTTGTATTTGTCTAGTTGTGGCTAACAGGTTATTCACAAGATGTGTCAGGCGCACCAGATCATCTATCAGTTGCTTAAGCTCCGCGTTAGTTAAAATTAATTGATTTAATTGGGACTGCAGCGCCAAGAGGGGATCTTCATCCTCTCCGGCTGCTCCTGCCTCCGATTGCTGCCTGGTGATCGGCATGTTACAATAGTGTGGGCATCTACACCACCGTAGCGTCGCTAGCGACTTACATTATTTGGTGGCGTGCAGACGCCGGACGGCGGCGGTGTCGACGAGCGGCGGCAGGCGCGTCGATCACGCGCGGGCGCAGCAGGCGGCGGGCGACAGCACGGACAGCTGCGACGGCGGGGCGGCGACCCGTGGCAGCTACGGACAGCGGCGGCGGCGGCGACGGCGGCGGCGGCGAGCGGGACTGCATAGCGGACCCTCCTCGGCTCGCGTCCGGCGGCGAACTGCGTTCACGCTTGTGGCGCGCTAGTGCGCGGCCACGCACATTCTGCAACGCAGGCGACCGGCTGGCACGCGCATGGCGCGCTGCAGCCTCGCCACGTTCGGTCTAGTTTCCTTTACTTACTCAGCCTCGGCCCCTTTGTACACTCCTGGAAATGGAAAAAAGAACACATTGACACCGGTGTGTCAGACCCACCATACTTGCTCCGGACACTGCGAGAGGGCTGTACAAGCAATGATCACACGCACGGCACAGCGGACACACCAGGAACCGCGGTGCTGGCCGTCGAATGGCGCTAGCTGCGCAGCATTTATGCACCGCCGCCGTCAGTGTCAGCCAGTTTGCCGTGGCATACGGAGCTCCATCGCAGTCTTTAACACTGGTAGCATGCCGCGACAGCGTGGACGTGAACCGTATGTGCATTTGACGGGCTTTGAGCGAGGGCGTATAGTGGGCATGCGGGAGGCCGGGTGGACGTACCGCCGAATTGCTCAACACGTGGGGCGTCAGGTCTCCGCAGTACATCGATGTTGTCGCCAGTGGTCGGCGGAAGGTGCACGTGCCCGTCGACCTGGGACCGGACCGCAGCGACGCACGGATGCACGCCAAGACCGTAGGATCCTACGCAGTGCCGTAGGGGACCGCACCGCCACTTCCCAGCAAATTAGGGACACTGTTGCTCCTGGGGTATCGGCGAGGACCATTCGCAACCGTCTCCATGAAGCTGGGCTACGGTCCCGCACACCGTTAGGCCGTCTTCCGCTCACGCCCCAACATCGTGCAGCCCGCCTCCAGTGGTGTCGCGACAGGCGTGAATGGAGGGACGAATGGAGACGTGTCGTCTTCAGCGATGAGAGTCGCTTCTGCCTTGGAGCCAATGATGGTCGTATGCGTGTTTGGCGCCGTGCAGGTGAGCGCCACAATCAGGACTGCATACGACCGAGGCACACAGGGCCAACACCCGGCATCATGGTGTGGGGAGCGATCTCCTACACTGGCCGTACACCACTGGTGATCGTCGAGGGGACACTGAATAGTGCACGGTACATCCAAACCGTCATCGAACCCATCGTTCTACCATTCCTAGACCGGCAAGGGAACTTGCTGTTCCAACAGGACAATGCACGTCCGCATGTATCCCGTGCCACCCAACGTGTTCTAGAAGGTGTAAGTCAACTACCCTGGCCAGCAAGATCTCCGGATCTGTCCCCCATTGAGCATGTTTGGGACTGGATGAAGCGTCGTCTCACGCGATCTGCACGTCCAGCACGAACGCTGGTCCAACTGAGGCGCCAGGTGGAAATGGCATGGCAAGCCGTTCCACAGGACTACATCCAGCATCTCTACGATCGTCTCCATGGGAGAATAGCAGCCTGCATTGCTGCGAAAGGTGGATATACACTGTACTAGTGCCGACATTGTGCATGCTCTGTTGCCTGTGTCTATGTGCCTGTGGTTCTGTCAGTGTGATCATGTGATGTATCTGACCCCAGGAATGTGTCAATAAAGTTTCCCCTTCCTGGGACAATGAATTCACGGTGTTCTTATTTCAATTTCCAGGAGTGTAGTTTCCTTTACTTACTCAGCCTCGGCCCCTTTGTAGTACTCATACTCAACTGATGAGTTGATTTTACGACCGTAAGGTGGGTCGCATCCCACTCCTGACACCACTTGTTCGTCAGGATTGAGGTCAGGAGCGGAGGGCGTTGTAAAATGAAAAGTAATGAAGTGGAATGGAGCCAGTTTATTCCTGTAACGATGATAGATTGGTGCCTACGTAGGGCTGAGCAGCCCCGAGAGGGGTTGCCGTCTGCTCATCAGAGAGGCAGGGGCTAGAGGAGCGACTACTCGGGGCCGAGGTGTGAAGCTAAGAGAGTGCGGAGCTGTTTCCGAGCCGCCCTCGCCGCTCCCGGCCGCGTCCCCACGTGATCACACGATTAGTCTCTGATTGGAGGATTGATTCCGCCAAAGCGCCTTGCTAGTAGCGTACCCCCGTCAGCGCAACCGACCTGTGGAGTCTGACCGAGGAGCACGTGGCAGGAATGTGCCGACCATGGTCTTCCGGCCAGCACCTTCCAACACAGTATGCCCAAGCCGGTTACGGCCGAACGTTATGCATGGAAAATTTATTTAATAAAATTTTGTCGGCAATGATCCCTCTCGGGGGGTCTCCTCCCTGCACAAGTTAATGGCTTTTAGCCGATTTTTAAAAAATTAAAGTGGTTGTGCCATTAAGGCATAAGATTGTGTGGCGTAATCAGCCGATAACTAAGTTCAAGAATTTGTACTGTAATGTTTGGTCAAATAAATAAAGTTATGTGTCCGAGTGTAACTGACAGCTGCTCGTTTTGACCACTTTCCGCAATTCCAACTACCTGTCCTGTCCTGTCCTGCGCGTTTAGCAGGGCGTATCAACAACATACATGTTAGAACATTAACTGTGGCAATGATGCACTACTCTCAGATTGATAAACAGGCTTAACAATCATTTATAGTATAGAAAAATTCGATGTATTCCAGCATGGCACAAAAGTTCACCTACTAACAGGCCTTAAGTCGCTGACCACGCATTTTGGCCCCTACAGCAACCATGTTTAAGTGGAATTCGCCTATTTCATGGAGCAGTTCGGTTGCTGATAGTGTTTGCGCTCTCGAGTCTATCTTAAGCGACACACATGACTGCAGCAGCAGCAGCAGGCGCTGCCATCCGTATCCAGCTCGTCTGCAGTTCAGCTGTTCTATCAGCAGAATGGCACCAGACATATGACAACCACCCCTTTCGTCATATATATGACGACCGCCCCCTTTCACATTTCATCAGGTTCAGAGGCAGATCAGGTGGTCCTAACTCGTAAGACACTGTCTTCTCGCCACAACTGGAAACCGATCCAGTGGTGGTTGTTGACTCACAAGTGAGACAAAGACAAGAAAAGGGGGACGTCAACTGAAGGTCATATTTTATGTACCATTCTACGGCGGGCGGGTACATTCACTTCCCACTAAAATAGAGTAAATAAACAAAGCGAACTCGTCACTGCACCTTTCAGCATTCTGTTATTACAGTATTATTATGCTGTTACAGCAGTGACGGTTAACAGAAACTGACGGTTTAAAGAGTGACGGTTAATAGAGTGTTTACTGTACCTTCTCCGTTGTTCCAATGGACTCCCTGTTGTGTGCTGGTCGGGTGGAGCGGAAGTTATCTTGTCGGTGGGTTGTCGTAGGATCGAGAATGGTTGGGCCGACTGCCTGTCTCACCTAAGCGAGTGTTAGTGTTTGAATTCCAAGCCGACCCTCGGAAACTTCTGCGCGCCCTTGGGAGCACTGCCTTTTCTTATTTGTTCTTGTTGTTTGTATTTGTATGGCCTCTAGCCGATTTTTAAATTAAGGTTGTTTTGCCCTTAAGGCGTAAGATTGTCTAGGCCTTCAGCTTAATTCAAAGAACTGTTTTAAGGTAAGGCCCTTGGCGTTATTAAAAATTTAATTTTGGTTGTCTTAACTGATGGGCCTTCAGCCGATGTTAGATTAAAGTTGTTTTGCTCTTAAGGTCAGATTGTTTGGGCCTTCAGCCTAATTAAAGAATTCTTTTAAGGTAAGGCCTTTGTGCTTTTAAGAATTTTATTTTGGTTTGAGTCTTAAGAGATGGGCATTCAGCCGATTTTTTAAAAATTATAGTTGTTTTGCTCTTAAGGTGTGAGATCGTTTGGGCCTGATTTATGATAGGGCCTTCTGCCTTTTAAATTTCTGATTTTGGTTTGAGTTTTAAGTTCTTGGCTTTCAGCCGATTTTAAATTAAGGTGGTCTTGCTCTTAAGGCATGAGATTGTATGGCGTATTCAGCCGGTTATTAAGTTCCAAAAATTAATGAACTGTTTCTTTTTAGATATTCTTGCCTCTTGTGATGTTTGGTCAAATAAAGTTGTATGTTCGAGTGTAACTGAGAGCCGCTTATTTCGGCCCCTTTCCACAATGTAAACTACCTGTCCTGTCCTCCGGGTTTAGCAGGGCATCTCAAAAACGGTGAGTACTTGGAGCTTATCACGCAGTTTTTTTTTCTTTCAGTTTTGCTGGAAATCCACTTGAAATGAAACTTACTCAACAGCGTACACCTTCCTGTACAATGGGTAACGCAGTACGTATTGGCCTATAGCTTACCGTTTCTCCGTCTAGTGCTCACTGAAAGAGTCTTGCAGTTTCCCTTGAGTATCTCACTCTGGTCGCAATCACTGCTCTCCTTCCATCTCCAACTGCATTCTGGTTTCTATACATGCTGTGCAGTTACCACCTCTGCAATTGAATGGGAGGAGGGAGGGATGTAGCATTGTAGGCAATCGTCTGTCACGGCTTCTCAAACACCAACCTAATGTCGAAAAAATGGTGGACTATACTAGCCAGGTAACACTGCCGCAAGTAAATGATGCGGCTGTGGTAGGTACTTAGAAGTGCGCATCAGTTTGCTGACATACCGTTGTTATTATTATTACTGCAATTATCGTACGGCGAACAGATCAAATACATGTAGGCACACGATGAATTTACAGGTTACTTTTTAAATTTGACAACCAGGTCAAGCAAACGATACCACATCATGCCACTCTTTTAGGCCTTTGTAGTATCAGGGTGGGCAGTCCTCCGGAATCCTATTGTCTGTCCCACAGCCACACTCTTTCACAGCAACCACGCTTCTCCCTTGTCGCGTTCGGATATGAAAAGTCTCTAGAGTTCGCGACGACAGGGAAGACAAATCCCTGCAACCTTCGAAGTATCATTTTGAATTCGTGTTCTTTCCACTTAAAGACGCCTATGGCAAGGTGTCTTGCGTGACTTCGGGCTTATAGGTGATGGAGTCGAAAAAGCACTACCTGGAAACGAGTTCTACAGAACTCCACCTTCTTAACAGATCGCACCTTGCCAGCAATATAAGGTGGAACTTGTTGAATCGTGCCTAGTCATCGAATACGGGGTTTCCAGGAAACATGCTGAAAGATTCCCGTCTAACCTCCTTGCCTACGGACGCCAGATAAAAGTTGATGTCGTCAAGCCCTGAATGAAAATTGCGCAACGGATAACTGGGGAGGGGAGCTTGAGAGCGCTACCTTTCTGTACGATACTAGGCAAGGGGCTGGAGGGCTCACACGCTGATGTGTGGGTCCCTGCATTCTATAGCTTTTATTTTAAATGAATTCTTTAACTTGACTTCTTTGTGATTTTTTAAGGTATGTTAAAGATTGATGACAATTGGTTACCTATTTATTTTAAACATTATCACTCGACTTTACAGCAATTGCAGCAATTGTTCCAGTGTACAGATATTACAGTTTTACAACTTATACCTCAGGTATATCTGCACGCACATGTCTACGGGCAAGACGGAATTGCGTTGACCAAATGTATACCACCAAAGTCGCCCAATATTTTACATGGGACATCCACTATGTGAGGAGGATAACGGGCAAACTGGGGACCAGATACATTAACACAGGGGGTCAAATTTCCGAAATTAAACGAGAACATTAATTTCCTTACACAATCCGAAGCTGGAAATAAAAGAATTAGTACAAATATTCAAATACCTCTCTTCCATGCGTGAACCTTGAGACAGACGCACTGAGGGCACATCCGCTCACTTACCCGTCTTCTGTAACACTCCACGAATATGGCGGGCACCCGGAGGTCTTCCTTGGCCCCGGTGGAGAGGATGGTCGAACCACTTGGCCGTGACCAACCTCTCCACCCCAAAATCTTGTGACACTGGAACGTCTTTGACTTTTACCTGCCTGTGATGTCTCTCTGATCCCCTACCCAGGAGTGAGGTTGGCGCTACTATTCTACAGAACTACTTCCCAACTAAGATTTAGCCACGCTTTACGGAAAGGTGTGAGGAGGATTAGGGAAGTTCATGTGCAGATTCACATTCACGTACAAGAAATGTATAATGCGCGTTACATATACACTCCTGGAAATGGAAAAAAGAACACATTGACACCGGTGTGTCAGACCCACCATACTTGCTCCGGACACTGTGAGAGGGCTGTACAAGCAATGATCACACGCACGCCACAGCGGACACACCAGGAACCGCGGTGTTGGCCGTCGAATGGCGCTAGCTGCGCAGCATTTGTGCACCGCCGCCGTCAGTGTCAGCCAGTTTGCCGTGGCATACGGAGCTCCATCGCAGTCTTTAACACTGGTAGCATGCCGCGACAGCGTGGACGTGAACCGTATGTGCAGTTGACGGACTTTGAGCGAGGGCGTATAGTGGGCATGCGGGAGGCCGGGTGGACGTACCGCCGAATTGCTCAACACGTGGGGCGTGAGGTCTCCACAGTACATCGATGTTGTCGCCAGTGGTCGGCGGAAGGTGCACGTGCCCGTCGACCTGGGACCGGACCGCAGCGACGCACGGATGCACGCCAAGACCGTAGGATCCTACGCAGTGCCGTAGGGGACCGCACCGCCACTTCCCAGCAAATTAGGGACACTGTTGCTCCTGGGGTATCGGCGAGGACCATTCGCAACCGTCTCCATGAAGCTGGGCTACGGTCCCGCACACCGTTAGGCCGTCTTCCGCTCACGCCCCAACATCGTGCAGCCCGCCTCCAGTGGTGTCGCGACAGGCGTGAATGGAGGGACGAATGGAGACGTGTCGTCTTCAGCGATGAGAGTCGCTTCTGCCTTGGTGCCAATGATGGTCGTATGCGTGTTTGGCGCCGTGCAGGTGAGCGCCACAATCAGGACTGCATACGACCGAGGCATACAGGGCCAACACCCGGCATCATGGTGTGGGGAGCGATCTCCTACACTGGCCGTACACCACTGGTGATCGTCGAGGGGACACTGAATAGTGCACGGTACATCCAAACCGTCATCGAACCCATCGTTCTACCATTCCTAGACCGGCAAGGGAACTTGCTGCTCCAACAGGACAATGCACGTTCGCATGTATTCCGTGCCACCCAACGTGTTCTAGAAGGTGTAAGTCGACTACCCTGGCCAGCAAGATCTCCGGATCTGTCCCCCATTGAGCATGTTTGGGACTGGATGAAGCGTCGTCTCACGCGGTCTGCACGTCCAGCACGAACGCTGGTCCAACTGAGGCGCCAGGTGGAAATGGCATGGCAAGCCGTTCCACAGGACTACATCCAGCATCTCTACGATCGTCTCCATGGGAGAATAGCAGCCTGCATTGCTGCGAAAGGTGGATATACACTGTACTAGTGCCGACATTGTGCATGCTCTGTTGCCTGTGTCTATGTGCCTGTGGTTCTGTCAGTGTGATCATGTGATGTATCTGACCCCAGGAATGTGTCAATAAAGTTTCCCCTTCCTGGGACAATGAATTCACGGTGTTCTTATTTCAATTTCCAGGAGTGTAAATACGTATTATGAAGCGTGACACATTTCCTTCCACCCGTCCACAGGGGTTCTGTTGCACCTGCGGCCGGTCGCGTCGTGCAATAAAATTGGCGGCAGAGCCGCCTCTGTTTGTATTTTTCGGTGCGAGCGAGCAGCGAAACCTGCTGCTTATAGAGCGGAAACTACTGTACCGTTTCAATGCTTTCTAGGATCGCTGGACAAAAATCAAGCAAATCGCGTTAATGAGTTCTATTACGAAAATTAAATGACAATACTTGACTGTGAGAATTACTTAAATGTGTCAGAAGCGAAGAGCGACATCCGACATGAACAAGCTTCTTCACTATAACAGTTCTAATACAAGTGTACTCATGAGCCTTGACGCTGCTATTCGAGTCGCTAGTCTTGAGGTTGCTGCTCGACTGGGCCGCGACCAGTCTGGCGCGGCGCTTATGTCCTCTTCGCATAGATGTCGTTGCTGTCGCATTGTCGTCCTGTACAGGGGTTGGTCAGCGTGCTATTGGCTGACGTCTTCTCACAGCCCTCTCTGCTCTCTTGTTCCCGAGTGGCGTGCCGGCGCTGGTGAGATGAGAACGGCTTTCAGTCGGTAAGATCCGACATCGCGAAGCCACGGACAGAAGTTGTCAACAAGGCCCTGTGCAGGGTGGTCGTGGCTGGAATGAATTGGGCCCTCTGGTACAACTTAACCGATGACTGACAGGAAATGGTTACGTTTCCCTGCTTGGAGACAATTTGCAGCCATTCATGGGCTTCATGTTCACAACCGACGATGGAATTTTTATAGATGACAATGCGCCATGTTAGCAGGCAACAACTCTCCGTATATATATACTAAGATGGTATCTGTTCTTTCTTAGAATGAAATTACAATGAAATGAACATCCTTAGCTGCTTACAGGCGTTGACATACGTCAACGGGGACAAATGAAAATGTGTGCACCGACCGGGACTCGAACCCGGGATCTCCTGCTTACCGGCAGACGCTCTATCCATCTGAGCCACCGAGGATACAGAGGATAGCGCGACTGCAGGGATTTATCTCTGGCACGCCTCCCGCGAAAACCACATTCTCAACGTATTGTCCCGCACTACATTCGTAGTGCCCCCTGCCCATTATACTCATTACTCGCGACGCGTTGCCGATTCCCGTAAGAGTTCGTATGTCAACGCTTGTAAGCAGCTAAGAATGTTCATTTCATTGTAACAACTCTTTGTGACTGGTTCGAAGAACGTTCTGGACAATTCGAGCGGATGATTAGGCTACCCGTCGAACATTTATCTGACACAATCGAGGGTCAGTTCCTGCACAAAACCTTGTACAGGCTGGAAAGGCATCATGGCTCAATGTTTCTGCACGGGACTTCAATAGACTGTTTGAGTCGATGCACGTCGAGGTGCTGGACTATGCCGGGGAAAAAGAGCTGCGACACGATATTAAGAGATATCGCATGACTTTTGTCACGTGCGTGTATTACGTTGTATCACACATCAAGAAATATGTTATGCTGCAAACGGAGATAAAATCGAGCCAAAACATCAGCGCCCAACACACGAATACCTGAAAGATGTGCAAGCAGTCGACAATTGCAGATGCAAGAGGAGATCAGTAAGAAAAATGTAAGAAACTGACACATCAATAAGTATCGTATCTAAGTGTTTTAAATATTGGAACAAACCACAAAAAAGTTATCATTCGAATGCACTGATTGTGCACCTATGTAGTTTGTGGTGGTTAATCCACCCTAAGCAGCCAATTGCTGTTCAGCGGGAGGCCCGGGACACATAAGCAACATTCGCAGTTTATAACACTATTTTTAAACTTTTCTTTGGCCAAATAAAATCTTATCTTTAAAATTCAACCGCACTATTCAAACAACAACAGTAATCTTTAACCAGGCATTAAGTGACTTGCAAGTTAATTAAATTCTATACATAGTAAAGCTCCCAAAAGGAAACTACAATAATGAGATAAAGTTTAACTAATAATGGACATCACAAAATTTTTTTAACACAAAAGAAAATACCAACAGATACACCCCTTCGTGACACATTTTCAAAACAGGTGACGTCACATAGGCACGGGCAAATTCAAGTAGCAGAAGGGGGACCCACTGGACCCAGACCAGAGACGGCTAGACCCAGAACCCACAGCAAAATGGTTCAAATGGCTCTGAGCACTACGGGATTTAACATTTGAGGTCATCAGTCCCCTAGAACTTAGAACTACTTAAACCTAACTAACTAACCTAAGGACATCACACACATCCATGCCCGAGGCAGGACTCGAACCTGCGACCGCAGCGGTCGCGCGGTTCCAGACTGAAGCGCCTAGAACCGCTCGGCCACACTGGCCAGCGAACCCACAGCAAGCGGGCGAGCTGGACAGGGTGCCGCTCACAGTACACTATAACACAGTGGAAAAAAAAGGTCTTAGAGCCCGTGCTACTATACAATTTCAGAGAAAAGGTGGGGGGGGGGGGAGAAAACGGCAAACATCCATTCCTCAATCCTAAAATAACTACGATGTATAAAATAACAGCCTATTTCACGAACATCGAAATTAATAGTCAAGGGTGAATCAATAAATAATGACCTTGACGTATCATTAAAGGACGAGGGTGAGTAGCATAATACCAAGTTAGCTTAGTAATTTAAACTACGCTACTAGATTAACATATGCTCACTGAAACTGGGGAAATCATTTAGATTATCCCTTACAGGATACTGATAAACTTAAACAGTCAAGTAAGACTACCATTTCACAGTTTAAGAGTGAACAAGTAGATAACACAGAACGTACAGATTCAGTGTTAAGCCTTTGCTTTGAACCAACTATAACAACGTCCACACGGCTCACTGTACCAGGAAAAACATTGCAGCTTCACCATACTGACATGTGGCGTCCGTCACTTCGAACAGCAAAAGTACCAATTAATACACCTCGCTTACTCGGACTGTATCACAACACAAAATCCAGATAAACCTTTAACAAAACACAATAACACGTTGTAACCTCCCAGTAGAAAAATTAAATTAATTATATATCATTCACATTTAGCGTAACCTAGCAATAGTTCCGTTAGGCGCAACAACTAAAAGGAGTGTTAACACAAAAGGAACTGTAAATTGGGACAGATTGATGAATCAGCTGTAGCGGAACACGGTTTCAAAGACGGTGATCACGAAATAAAATTTAGCGGGACAAACGTGATAACTGGGACCTCACATTATTATACTCGCATGTATAGAGAAGCTATAGAGATCTACAAGCACGGAAATAATTTTAATAGAAAAGAAGAAGGATTAAAACTAGACAAGATATGGCGTTCGACTTTGTACCAACGAAGTGAGAATCGATTACCCGTAATCGAGAGAGATGGCACTAGCCAGAGATAGTGTTTAAGTCGAAAGCACGTGATGAGCGGTGGCGCCATCTAAGCGCTCTATATAAGTAGGACCACCAGCGCCTAGCAGCCAGTCGCTGACTCACCTCAGAAGATGTTGCCCGCAGCAGGCAACGAAACGTCAGGAAGGAGAAGACGTTTTATATATGGACCACGGCAATTCAGCCCGGAAGTTTTAATTAATGAAGACGCCGGCCGTCTTGCTATGACTAGCAATAGTTTATTATTCAGTAACCTTGCAATAATAACCTCTCAATAAAATTGTGGCTCACTTATAACCTTACAATAATTGACTGACTGTGAATCTAAACTGGTAAATTTGGAAGTCAGCAGTGCTGCGTCACGGCCCTGAAAGATCATACTGAATAAACTGAAAATTCTTACCTCAATAAGGTCGCCGGTTAACGCGTATATATCTGCTCCTGTAAGAAATTTTTCTGCCGCAGCCCAGTGCAATGCTGGCCGATAGGTTTGTCATGTATAAAAGAAACAACAGATTTTTCTTTACAATAATCGGGATGACCATGGATTGGAGAAATTTGTAAATTCTTTAAACTGAGATGAATGATTGTCCAAAGTTAATTTTTATAAGAAAGATTATTATTAGGATTTTTTTTTAACATTTAAATGGGACTTGATATAACAATTGTACATATGCGCGAGGCTGCTTTTACCTTATACTACATCGGTCAGGCACCGCCATCTCTCCCCACGACCGGCGAAGCCAACTCGATACACACGAGTCCTAGCTACAACTAACTCCTACTGCTACTCAGTTCCTAATGCTGCCAACACTGCTCTCTGGTCTGAGAGTCTCTTACAGCTTACATATCGCAGGCAGCGCGTGAGCAATCTATCGAAACTACATTTGATCGAGTGCGCTAGCAACAAATTACTTAGTCATGGACCTCTTCATCATCATCAGTTATCTGCTATATAAGCAGGTCCTTTGCCTCTCCATTTTCTGCGATCCATTGCTTCCTTCTTAAGGCTGCTGTATGTTGTACCGTCCATCATGTCATCCAGTATCTGGAATCTCTTCCTTCCTCGCTTCCTTTTCCCTTCTACATGTTGTTGTTGTTGTGGTCTTCAGTCCTGAGACTGGTTTGATGCAGCTCTCCGTGCTACCCTATCCTGTGCACGTTTCTTCATCTCCCAGTACCTACTGAACCTACGTCCTTCTGAATCTGCTCAGTGTATTCATCTCTTGGTCTCCCTCTACGATTTTTACCCTCCACGCTGCCCTCCAATGCTAAATTTGTGATCCCTTGATGCCTCAGAACATGTCCTACGAACCGGCCTCTTCTTCTCGTCAAGTTGTGCCACAGGCTCCTCTTCTCCCCAATTCTATTCAATACCTCCTCATTAGTTATGTGATCTATCCATCTAATCTTTAGCATTCTTCTGTAGCACCACATTTCGAAAGCTTCTATTCTCTTCCTGCCCAAAATATTTATCGTCCATGTTTCACTTCCATACATGGCTACACTCCATACAAACACTTTCAGAAACGACTTCCTGACACTTAAATCTATACCCGATGTTAACAAATTTCTCTTGTTCAGAAACGCTTTCCTTGCCATTGCCAGTCTACATTTTATATCCTCTCTACTTCGACCATCATCAGTTACTTTGCTCCCCAAATAGCAAAACTCCTTTACTACTTTAAGTGTCTCATTTCCTAATCTAATTCCCTCAGCATCACCCGACTTAATTCGACTACATTCCATTATCCTCGTTTTGCTTTTGTTGATGTTCATCTTATACCCTCCTTTCAAGACAGTGTTCATTCCGTTCAACTGCTCTTTCAAGTCGTTTGCTGTCTCTGACAGAATTACAATGTCATCGGCGAACCTCAACGTTTTTATTTCTTCTCCATGGATTTTAATACCTACTCCGAATTTTTATTTTGTTTCCTTTACTGCTTGCTCAATATACAGATTGAATAACATTGGGGAGAGGCTACAACCCTGTCTCACTCCCTTCCCAACCTTTCTTAATTATGCCCAATACAATTTCTTTTTCTTCTCTTCATTACATCTAGTAACTGTCTTTTCTGTCCCAGTCTTCTCAGTACTTCTTCATTTTTTACTCTGTGCATCCAACTTACTCTTTCCATCTTCCGCCATGTCCAGATCTCAAAATCCTCCAGCCTCTCTCTGTCTGTTTTCCCCATAGTTCACGTTTCAGCGCCATATAGAAGAACACTCCATACAAGACATTTTATGAGTCTCTTTCTGAGTTCTCTGTCCAGAGCGATGTAGAATATTCTCCTTTTCTTATAAAACGCCTCTTTTGCCATTGCTATCTTTGTTTCAATTTATGTGGTGCACTTCCAGTCGGTGTCTATCCTGCTTCCAAGATACTTAAAATTTTGCACCATTTCTCCATTCAGCATAATTTTTATTTCCTTATTTCCTCCTAGTGCCAATACTTTTGTTTTATTTGTGTTAATTTTCATTCCATATTTTTTTCCGTTAGTTGCAATGGTGTCCACCAAATCCTGTAATTCTTTTTCCCCTGTGGCTAGAAGGACCATGTCATCAGCAAATCTCAAACACGCTACTCTTCTTCCTCCAATTTCTACTCCTTTGTCATCTAATGAGCACTTGTCAATCATATTTTCCAAGTATAGGTTGAAAAGAGTAGGTGATAGACAGCATCCTTGTCTTACTCCTTCTCCTAGTCTGATCCAGTCTGTACTTTCTCCTCTCACTTTAACTGAAACTTTTTGATTAAGGTATAATGAGTTAAAAGTCTTCTGGTTTTCCAGTCCATTATCGTTTCCCTCATTATAGTCGCCAGCTTGTCCCAACCCCCCTGTCAAATGCCTTTTCTAGATCGATGAAGCACATATATAGGTCTCTTCCTTTTCCAACAAACCTCTTACAACGTGTTTACTTAAACAGCACTAAATAGAGGGGACCTTTTGGTTGGCAAGACAACAGTTTCCAGTCATGGTGCCGATACTTGGGCAGCAAGGATCAGTGTAATATGCGCACCAAAAACATGACAAGCAATTCTCACCAAATCTTTTATGAAATCCTTTACAGATCCCAGTCAGGGCCGCACGACTCGATTCGGGTTACGTGGCCGAGTCTTGCAAACGAGTCAAACACACCACAACCTCTGCGTCGTGCCCCGGCCTGCTCAACCACGCTCGCCTCCGATTCTCACGCGCCGCGCGGATCTCCGGCTGTCCCCTTTCCAGCCCCCACGTCCGTCGCGGCCAAAAGACACGTCAAACGGCCGAGCCCAAAGATCACACCATGCCGACCCGATCGATCAACGATACGAGTCGGCACGGCTCATAGTTATATAAATACACTTTTTAATAGTTACAAAGGCATAATTTCATACCTTTAATAGTTCTGACAAGGGAACCTCACCATCGCACCCCCCTCAGATTTTAGTTATAAGTTGGCACAGTAGATAGGCCTTGAAAAACGGAACACAGGTCAATCGAGAAAACAGGAAGAAGCTGTATGGAACTATGAAAAAAATAAGCAAAATATACAAACTGAGTAGTCCATGCGCAAAATAGGCAACATCAAGGAGAGTATGGGTTGAGGAGTGCTGTGGTCCCGTGGTTAGCGTGGGCAGCTGCGGAGCGAGAGGTCCTTGGTTCAAGTCTTCCCTCAAGTGGAAAGTTTACTTTCTTTATTTTCGCAACGTTATGATCTGTCCGTTCGTTCATTGACGTCTCTGTTCACTGTAATAAGTTTAGTGTTTTGCGTCCGCACCGCAAACCCGTGCGATTAGTAGACGAAAGGACGTGCCTCTCCAATGGCAACCGAAAACATTTGATCGCAAGGTCATAGGTCAACCGATTCCTCCACAGGAAAACACATCTCATACATTCTATACGACAATGGTGACGGCATGTTCGTCACATGACAGGAATATGTTGTCGACCCACCTAACTTGTACACTTGGCGAATGGGTAAAAAGATTCTTCTACCTTGCCCGATTTAGGTTTTCTTGTGGATGTGATAATCACTCTCAATAAAGTTATGAAAACATAAGAGTTTGTCACATAAACTGCAACAAATGAATGCAACAGTTTCACAGTCGCACAGTTTTCCCTGTGCTCTGTAAAAAAATATGTTTTTAACGTTTTCAAATTTTTCCGTGTGTAGACCGTCAAATCCATCGGACGGACGGACAGATAATAATTGTCTGAAAATAAAAAATTAAACTTTTATCCCGATGGAAGCCTTGAACTAAGGACCTCCCACTCCGCAGTTACTCACGGTAAACACGGGACCACGGCGCTCCTGAGCTCACACTGTCCTTGATGTTGCTTATCTTGCGCATGGACTACTCAGTTTGTACATTTTGCTTATTTTTTTCATAGTTCCACACAACTTATTCCTGTTTTCTCGATTGATCTGTGTTCAGTTTTTCAAGGCTTATCCACTGTGCCAACTTATAACTAAATCTGAGGGGGGGGGGGGGGGGGTTGCGATGGGGAGGTTTCCTTGTGAGAAATTTCAACCTATCAAACAGCAACTCCATAAAAAATCATGCCGGCCGCGGTGGTCTCGCGGTTCTAGGCGCGCAGTCCGGAACCATGTGACTGCTGCGGTCGCAGGTTCGAATCCTGCCTCGGGCATGGATGTGTGTGATGTCCTTAGGTTAGTTAGGTTTAAGTAGTTCTGAGTTCTAGGGAACTGATGACCACAGCTGTTAAGTCCCATAGTGCTCGGAGCCCTTTGAACCATAAAACATCATGTATTACTTCGTAAGTGCTCCACGGTGTGAGCTTCCTTTTTCTAAAGTGTGTTATCGTACTAAGCCTTCCGCCTCCAGATGTATAGATCAATACCTGTGCAGACATCGCGGTAGGGTAGAGGACAACAGCGGTTGCAGGGTCGGAGTGGCCACCGCCCAATAGGGAAGCTGCAGTTCGACTGCTGATGCAGAAACTGTAAGCTACAGGTTGCCAACGTACGAACTATCGTATTAGCAGGCCATACCAATGTCCAACGTGTTTTCCTTTCTCTGTTCAAAAGGAGGCAGCACTGCTTTGAAACTTGCACACGTTTGTTACATTAATTTTCTTTATAAGCTGAAAGATTTGTGGGACATAATCGGGAGGTCACTTTCGCAGTTATGGACAGCTATACTGGCAGCATGGCTCAATATTTCTGCAGCACTCTTCCAACGACTTGAGTCGATGCCGTGCCGAGTTGCTCAAATCGAGCAAAGGATTATAATTATTGCGCCCGTTGACACACAAATTCGTGTTTTTTGCGGATGGGCAAGAAAACGCAAAGTCGTGAAGTATTTTTTATTATGTAGGATTGAAATAAAACTACATAAAACATGTATACATTATACAGGGTGTTACAAAAAGGTATGGCCAAACTCTCAGGAAACATTCCTCAGACACAAATAAAGAAAAGATGTTATGTGGACATATATCCGGAAACGCTTAATTTCCATGTTAGAGCTCATTTTAGTTTCGTCAGTATGTACTGTACTTCCTCGATTCACCACCAGTTGGCCCAATTGAAGGAAGGTAATGTTGACTTCGGTGCTTGTGTTGACATGCGACTCATTGCTCTACAGTACTAGCATCAAGCACATCAGTACGTAGCATCAACAGGTTAGTGTTCATCACGAACGTGGTTTTGCAGTCAGTGCAATGTTTACAAGTGCGGAGTTGGCAGATGTCCATTTGATGTGTGGATTAGCACGGGGCAATCGCCGTGGCGCGGTACGTTTGTATCGAGACAGATTTCCAGAACGAAGGTGTCCCGACAGGAAGACGTTCGAAGCAATTGATCGGCGTCTTAGGGAGCACGGAACATTCCAGACTATGACTCGCGACTGGGGAAGACCTAGAACGACGAGGACACCTGCAATGGACGAGGCAATTCTTCGTGCAGTTGACGCTAACCCTAATGTCAGCGTCAGAGAAGTTGCTGCTGTACAAGGTAACGTTGACCACTTCACTGTATGGAGAATGCTACGGGAGAACCAGTTGTTTCCGTACCATGTACAGCGTGTGCAGCCACTATCAGCAGCTGATTGGCCTCCACGGGTACACTTCTGCGAATGGTTCATCCAACAATGTGTCAATCCTCATTTCAGTGCAAATGTTCTCTTTACGGATGAGGCTTCATTCCAACGTGATCAAATTGTAAATTTTCACAATCAACATGTGTGAGCTGACGAGAATCCGCACACAATTGTGCAGTCATGTCATCAACACAGATTTTCCGTGAACGTTTGGGCCGGTATTGTTGGTGATGTCTTGATAGGGCCCCATGTTCTTCCACCTACGCTCAATGGAGCACGTAATCATGATTTCATACGGGATACTCTTCCTGTACTGCTAGAACATGTACCTTTTCAACTACGACACAACATGTGGTTCATGCACGATAGAGCTCCTGCACATTTCAGTCGAAGTGTTCGTATGCTTCTCAACAACAGATTCGTTGACCGATGGATTGGTAGAGGCGGACCAATTCCATGGCCTCCACGCTCTCCTGACCTCAACCCTCTTGACTTTCATTTATGAGGGCATTTGAAAGCTCTTGTCTACGCAATCCCGGCACCAAATGTAGAGACTCTTCGTGCTCGTATTGTGGACGGCTGTGATGCAATACGCCATTCTCCAGGGCTGCATCAGAGCATCAGGGATTCCATGCGACGGAGGGTGGATGCATGTATCCTCGCTAACGGAGGACATTTTGAACATTTCCAGTAACAAAGTGTTTGAAGTCACACTGGTACGTTCTGTTGCTGTGTGTTTCCATTCCATGATTAACGTGATTTGAAGAGAAGTAATAAAATGAGCTCTAACATGGAAAGTAAGCGTTTCCAGACACATGTCCACATAACATCTTTTCTTTATTTGTGTGTGAGGAATGTTTCCTGAAAGTTTGGCCGTACCTGTTTGTAACACCCTGTATAAGGCAGGGCAGCCACGGCGTGCCAAACATCACCCGTGCAGCGTTTGTGGGCCGCGTGTGGTCCAAGGCCCGTTCCGGCCTGTCACTCGGCTTTGTTCGGTTCCTCTCGGAAGTGCCCCGAACAGCGCGACGTTCCATTTACCTCTGCCGTGCGCCATTTTGCGGTCGGCACAACTCTCTGAGTTCACAGAATCGTGGTTACCGCTGTTTAACCTTCGCTGTTTGTTCTTGCTATGAAGGATGTTCATTGGTCTAGTGACTGTTTGTTCAAAATGGCTCTGAGCGCTATGGGACTTAACATCTCAGGTCATCAGTCCCTGTCGACGGGACGTTAAACACTAATCTCCTCCTCCTCCCTCATCAGTCCCCTAGAACTTAGAACTACTTAAACCTAACTAACTGCAGTGCTACGTCTTTAAAATTATTATTGAGGATTCACAGAAATTATATGTGTTATTACCTCGTGTTAAGGCGTCTGTGTGATATGCTAAGTACCACTCCTAGCAGTGTTCCTACAAAATTGTTAGCTGTTCTTCCAGCTTTTTTTCCCTTACTTTCTCCCTATTTAGTAAATCAGGCATTCTGAGTTCGGTTTCTTGCTTTGTATTGGCGTGCATTACAGTTAGGATTTCTTCATAACCGGCTGCCGATCGCCTTTAATAACGTCGTGATTACTTGCCACGACGAACGCCGAAGAGCTTGGCTTGATTAACATGAAATATGCAGAGAAGTAACCTGCTGTTTGGAAGTACAGCTCGTAAGGCATTTATTTCTATGCTGCTACCATCTGTCATGATTATTTTTGGTTGGAAGTGCTACTGACTATTTTCCTTTAAAGAATCCTTTGCAGATTGAAAGGCATGCACGGATTTTTTTGTTATTTTGACTTGTGTGCAAAATGAGAACAAGTAAAGCACGAACTTTTGCTGCAGCAAAAGTAAACGTAACAGTCATTTGTTTGAGCGCAGGATCCACTTGTATAAATAAACTCCTATTCATCAGCCAAACCAGCCATTAACGATCTTTCTGTAATAAGGGTAATTACAGTGGACACAGTTCGTTCTTCGTTAACAAATATAACACTCGTAGATTTACGTTACATAAGTCAACCTTCTGTCGCTTTTAAAAGTCAACATCACTAACGTCTCGCGTTCCGTATGTTCAACGACGCATTTTTCGTACAGACAGTTTATTTGCGGCCAAGCAGATTAAACAAGATAATGTATTCTTTTTTCGCACATTCCTCAATGATAGCCATTTCATGATAAGATTATCTGCTGCAGTTATTACACCACGTTCAAGATACGATTCAAATTGGTGATAAAGCAGCAAGCTCAAATGCTTGGGAGACATTGACTCGGTGGGAATGATTGTAATCAATTGTTATTGGGTCATTCACTTCACGCCTCATTATGGGGAATTTTTTAAGGTGCTACTAGTTACTATTAAAAATAGGATTTCCACATTTCCTTTATATTTCTTTTTGATTTTGTTTCGTTCCGAAAGATGCCAGTTATATACTTTTCTGTTATCGTCATCACGTCCCCATTATGTAACAAGGTTAGTCTTTTAAAGGGTAATGATCCATCGGTCATGGAAAAATGATTCAAATGGCTCTGAGCACTATGGGACTTAACTGCTGTGGTCATCAGTCCCCTAGAACTTAGAACTACTTAAACCTAACTAACCTAAGGACATCACACACATCCATGCCCAAGGCAGGATTCGAACCTGCGACCGCAGCCGTCGCGCGGTTCCAGACTGTAGCGCCTAGAACCGCTCGGCCACTCCGGCCGGCCATCGGTCATGGTGTCACTGTTAGTTTGGTGCAGAGGTTTGTTTGGTTGAGAAGGTCCTTTTCCAGCTGCAACCATAATACAGCGTCGTATTCCGACGGATAGTTATGTTACAGTGCATCGTAAGCAGTGTAGGTTACCAAAACATCTCCAGCCGTCACTAGAACAGGTCATAGATCAACAGCTTAAAGAATGCATAATAGACACAGCGCTAGTCCTCTGTCAGCAAGTATACCAATCGTGCCGAAAAAGTTAGCTGACAGAACAAGAGAGTGTAGAATCTATTGTGATTATAGATGGTTAAATGATCATACGGTAACTGATGAGTATCCGATTCTAAATACACTCTAAGACAAAAAATGGGAAGAAAGACACCAGGAACGAGTGGTGCAAACTTGCAGACTGGTCATAATTTGATATGCAAAATTGTAGACTATGGTGGCCAATGGATGAATGTGTGACGCTTGGAGTGCAATTTCGCTGCGCAGCTGACAAGGATAGTAAACAGGAAACACATCGATACGAGGGCACAGAGTATTTCCGAATTTCATTTCGTGTACTCAATTGCACAGTAACTATGCCTCGCAGACAGGAACGTGAACAAAATACACACACCAAAAAAAGTTTTGCATCACCCCGGTTCCCAGAACTCGTGAATATAGACGTCGACTGTGGATATTGTATCACAGACACAGTCCCTTTGACTGTTCAGAGCTGTCACTAAACCCGCCCAAAGATGTGTTACGACTCAAACTGTGCGCAATAGGCTGCATCATGCGCAACTTAACTCCCGATGTCCATGGCGAAGTTCACCTTTGCAACCACGACACCATGCAGCGCGGTACAGATGGGTCCAACAACATGCCGACTCGACCGCTCAGGATTTGCATCACGTTCTCTTCATCAATGATTGTCACATATGCCTTCAACCAGACAATCGTCGGAGACGTGTTTGGAGCCAACCCGGTCAAGATGAACACACTGTCCAGGAAGGTGCTTTGGGGTGTGATTATGTGGGGCCCACGTACGCCGCTAGTGGTCACGGAAGGCGCCACAACTGCTGCACGATACGTGAGTACCATCCTCCGACCGATAGTGCAACCATATCGGCAGCATATTAGCGAGGCATTTGTCTTCACGGACGACAATTTGCGCCCCCATCGTGCACATTTTGTTAACGACTTCCTTAAGGGTAACGATATCGCTTGACTAGAGTGGCCAACATGTCCTCCACACATAAACGCTACCGATCATGCCTGGGATGGATTGAAAAGGCCTGTTTATGGACGATGTGACCCTCCAACCACTCTGACGTATCTACACCAAATCGCCGTTGAGGTGTGGGATAATCTGGACCAATAGTGCCTTGATGAACTGGTGAATACTATGCCACGACGAATACAGGCATGCATCAATGCAAGAGGCGGTGCTACTGGGTATTAGAGGTACTGGTGTGTACAACAGTCTGGACCACCACCTCTGAAGGTCTCGCTGTATGGTTGTACAACATGCAATGTGTGGTTTTCACGAGCAATAAAAAGGGTGGAAATGATGTTTATGTTGATCTCCATCCCAATTTTCTGTAGAAGTTCCGGAACTCTCGGAACCGAGGTGATGCAAGACTTTTTTTGATGTGTGTATATGCAGATGTCAGAATTTGAGAGACGATATGTAGCTTGGGTCAAAGAAGCTGGTTTATGGTGAATCGCTCTACGATGGAATAGGAGCGATGCCACTGTTTGACAGTTTGGCAGGGATGGGTGTACAGTGGCTGAACGCATTGTCAAGAAGGAAGTGGTCGATGAAGTGAAAAACGAGCAATCATCAGAGTGTGCTCAGAGCCTCGGATTCATCATTATGATTCATCCAACGGACGACTAGTGCTTCAATGACCACAAGGGCCATTAGCAGGCTGAGCTCACCGCGATCCCTGCGCCGAACACCGTTCACCTCTTTACACCAAGAAGACCGTTTGTGATGCTGTTGGGCACTTTCGGCTCATCGACTAAAGTGGAATGATGAGTCCCGCTTTTAATTAAGCCCTGACGATCAGCGAAGACGTGTCTAGCGATGCCCTGGACGTTGTTGGGCTACCTACCAGTTTGTAGCCCACCATACGATCCAATAACTGATAGATAGAGGTACCACTTGTCTTCATGGCAGGAATCCCTTTGGTTGTCATCTGCGGTACCCTTACAACACAGCTGTACGTCGTCGGTATCTAAGCCCCATTCTGTTGCCCTTCAAGGCAGACCATCCAGTGCTTACATTTCAGCAAGGTTATGGCGGCACCTACATGGTGACACTTTCTACTGCTTGTCTTTTGGCGTAGCAAAACCTGCCTTGGACGGCAAGGTCACTGTACCTGGGCCCAACTGAGAACGTCTGGAGTATTATGAGCAGGGCCCTCCAACCAGCTCGGGGTTTTGACGATCTAATGCAACAGATGGACAGAATGCGGCATGATATCGCTCAGGAGACATCTAACAGCTCTGACAAGCCAAATAAATGCTTGATAAGGGCCAGAGGTAGGCCAATGCATTACTGACATGCTCAGTTTGTGAAGTTCTTTCTCTTGAATTAATCATCCAGTTTCTCTGAAACTGTCAACATTTCTTTGTCTGTACATTCCAACAACCCTACCACAACAAAGGTCAGCATTTAATAACGATTGTGGTGTTGCTCACGCTGCTAAATACTGCGTTTTCGGGCAACAACAGTCATATTATGTGGCAGGTGTCATTAGAGCACAGTTAATAGTCATTTCATGTAATAATGAAAAAACTAGGCACTCATCCTTTTGTGTTTCCCACGCAGGTCTCGTCTTAAAATCATGGCTCAATCGTTGAAAATCTAGGTGGTTATGATTCCAAGCTCGGATGCAAAGAGGCCTAGGTTTTATTCTGCTATATTCAAAAGTTTTGTAGATGCGCTTCACAAACCATTCTTGGAAATTACACTTTTGCTGGACAATGGTGATGTAAAATAATAATCAGCACTCCGAAATTAAGTTACACTTCCTTTTAATTGCTTTTATTGCAATATCACGTGACACACAAACATCACTTCACAATACAAAACATACTTGAAAACATCTTCCCCACAGTCACTATTAAAGTTCACATTTTATAAGCTGACGACAATATTCGTCTTTTCAACAAGACGTCGACGACTTGACTTTCTCAAGGTCCGACTCTCTAACAAGTTAACAACTAACTCAAGGTTACTAAAACTAACTGATAATCGCTTACGCGCCCAAAAATCAGAGTTACAAGTACGTCAAAGATCATAGTAACAAAAGAAAGAATACACGTAAGAATAATATCATTGCAATATAAACATATCGATGTATCAAAAGTGAAATGAGATTTGAGTGTTGTCTCAGAAATATGTTAAGTAGTTAACAGAAACACAGTAGAATATTACTGGTATCGAGAGGCTCAGGTGAGGTGGCGTAATGGTTACGTAATTCAAGTACCATTACAACATGTACATTAATCTACGGATTTCCCTACTGCGGATAATCCCTTTGGAGTGAGTCTCTTTCTTGTCTTAGAGTATGAATAATAGTTTGTTTGCTGTAGACTCCCTTTACCTAAAAATGCCCAGGTTGTAAATTTTACAATATGCACCTGCTCCTTTGACAGCATTAGCGTGCGTTTACACTACCACCTTACTGTACTGCCCAGTGTTTGCTGGCGTGACACGGCGATGATGAAGCTAATCCATTGAGTCTTACCAGAGTGGCCTACTCAACCTGTACCATCGCTGCTCTCCCTGATGCTACGATCGTCCTAAGGTCATGATATCAACCTTGTTTGTGTCTCACACTCAGACCATCGCCGTATGTCCTGAAACTGGAGCTGTGATTGGTTGAAGGCCACTCCAGCAGTGCCGTGTTTGACACTGCTCGCTTTGTAATTACTACTGGCACGGGCAGTGAGCGTTGAGGCTGCAGGGTAAATGCCCCAGCACCACTGGCCAGCGAGGTGCGGTGTGCCGGCAGCGAGGTGCCAGCAATGACGATGCAGCGCAAACGTGCCCTTAGGCTCGACTACCTTAAGGTTAAGACCTTACGCTGTTGAAAAGTTTACTGCTGCAAACTGTCTGTGTGAGAATTTTGCCTATAAAAACAACAAGCTTGACTGTGTGAGTAAAAACACCTATGAGTGATAAAGCACTCCGTCGTCAGTCCACGAGTGGCCTACCGGGACCATCCGACCGCTGAGTCATCCTCAGTGGAGGATGCGGATAGGAGGGGCGTGGGGTCAGCAGACCGCTCTTCTGGTCGTTACGATTGTTTTCTTTGACCGGAGCCGCTACTATTCGGTCGAGTAGCTCCTCAATTAGCATCACGAGGCTGAGCGCACCCCGAAAAATGGCAACAGCGCATGGCGGCCTGGATGGTCACCCATCCAAGTTTGGGCCACGCCCGACAGCGCTTAACTTCGTTGATCTCATGGGAACCGGTTATCCACTGCGGCAAGGCCGTTGCCGCCCTATGAGTGATGCTATAGGTAACAAATTTAGTCTACCGTTGCTCAGAACTGAGCTTTGTCACTTACCTTTTAACAGCCCGCTTGATTTTTGAGCTGGAAAGTCAGTTCCTTGTGTGTATGTGTAAACTGCAGAACTGTCCATGAACATAGGTTTCGACAAGTCATCTAAACCCCATGCAAACAGTACTCAGACACTGCCTTTGGGACAGAGCACATGACAGCCCTATGTACTACAGATGGTACGGTGACAATCAAGAACTTGCCAAGCCAGATTGTGCTCGAATACCTATGACGTATCCACTGTTGATTTGAAATGTAATTTGCATTTAATACAGTTAACTCTACAAAGATGTTAGGTGATTGTGTGTGCAGCCGTTATGAGCAACTATGAGGTCTTACTTGTGGCATGTTAAGTATGATGGATGGTGATTTGCTTCTGTCACAAGCCGATACGTCTATTAACGTCAAATAAAGTACTGAATATAGTCTATCCTCGGATTTACTTGAGATTAGTTATGGTAGCTCATTGAATCTGTGATAACAGATGCCTCTGCTTCTATAATCTAATGGTGTTTATTTTCCAACTAGATTCAGATTTTGTGTGTTATTCATACATATTTACAAATGTTTCATGTCCTCCCTATCTGGCATACTACATGGCTGTTCTGTGAACTATTGTGGGTTCATCCTGGGAGTCCCTCTTAGCTGATACGACCTCACACCATTGGTTGGCCTATTCAAGACGACACACCACTGCACCATCAGAATTCTACAACATCTGTAATTATGTGATTTACCACAAGGATTATTTCTCTTCCGCGGAACTATATGCACTGTGTAAAGCTCGTCCTCCACTCAACAAGGAATGATAATAATTTTTATTACTATAATTAACCTGTACTGACAAAAGAAAAAAAGTCCATAGAGATAACAAGTATAGCCGCTGCTCACGATGAAGCACTGTGGATGACTATATAAGTATTACTTCCATATTTTGTAAAACTTTCCACTCTTCTATGAAATTTATGTGTCGAAAATTAACTGTAAAACTTTAAAAAATGGACTGACGGTAACAAAAGGACCAAGCTATTCTGGTATGAGAGGCTGAAGGCTCTGTCTATGGTTTGCCATAGTTCACATTCGATTTGGGGAACGGAAGAGATGGCCTAGGGATCCTTAATCCAACCTCTGGCAGGGAGTCATGTCTAACAATCCACTTATGTTAAATAGGCAAAGTATGTAAATGCTCTTTGTATTAAAAAATCTGCCTCTACCACAGAAAGGTTTCTTTTTTTAAAAATTGCTATGCACTCAAGTATAACAAACTCTAATATGAACTGGACTAAGGCATATCCTGGAACTTGTAACGCTGCAAACAACTTACACTTCTATGTTTCTCACTCCTAACTTGCTTGTTTTGTAAACAAAGGAAATATAATACGATCTGTGCTGAATGTAGCAGAAGCCATTGGTCAAAGATATAAACTGATACTCAACAAAGATTGCAGAATGCGAAACCATGTTTAGTACGTAATAAATTTCTTTTCCGTTCGGTGACAATAGCACTTATGTGCAAAATTGTTAACTACGCCTTGCTATATTTCTGTACAGACTCCATCGTCGATCTGCGCGCTACGTTACTATCTATGTAGTGATTCAAATATTTTGTAAATAACTGATAAAACTATACTCGCCCTGATTAGCGTTCTCATTTGTCCTCGATGCTTAGTATATGATGTGTTCGTAAATTTGCGGTATTGTAATGACTTACTGTCTGCAGTAATAAATACTGTAGGCACTATTGCAGAGTTGTGTAGACATTATAGCGTCGATTATCTACTGTTAACGTCCCTATTAATAATAAATCTGGAAAAATTTTTATATTTCGAAAGCAGCCATTACGAATTTCTTTTGCCGCCTGACTTTTTTCGTGCTTTATCTGATGACCGAACGATCTAGCAAGATGCCGCTTATCTTTAACTATCTTATTATAAAAATCAAGCCTGTTTCTTTCGTTAACGCTGACATTTGAGATTAATTGTGATTTGTCTTACTAATTAGAAATTTCTTTCATCATCCATGTCATCAGATAATTCACGTAAGCAACATCAGTACCGATATTAAGCACTCGTTGCTATGATGGTTCATAAAAAATGACATTTATATTTTCCTCTGTTGGTTTAGTGATTCTTGTATTACAAGTCAAAAATTACAAAACTGAGGAGATCTTGTCAGAGCACAGCTTTATGCTCTAGGCAGAAAACTAACGTCAGGTTAATCTGGGCTCACTGATTTATGGAATCATCGTTCACTGTGTAGTATTCAAATAAAAGCTAACCAAGGCCATTTTTCCCAGTTGATCCGTATTATGAAAGTTTGCGCCTGTATGTCCGTTTTAATTAAATTTTACCAGTCAGATATCGCTACGAAACTCTTTTTCTAGCCTTTAAGATTATAAATTTTTCCATAAATTGAAGGTTTTAGGTCTTAATTGTCACTTTTTATCCCTTTATAGGTTACTGGTAAGTACGCTTACCATCCGCTTCTGTATACAGAAAGATCTCTTTACATGGACCTTTATTGTAACAAATCACTTACTTTAATGTACACTGTCAGAAATACGTGCCATTTTTTTGAATTCACACATCACTGCCTTCTGAACATGTAACAACAAGTGAGGGTGTTAAGCATTCTTGTCGTTAAGCGTGTCTGGATGTGGTACTGCACACAGTCGACAGTAACTTGTTCTGCAGGTAGGAAGCGCTTAAGGTTAGTGCATTCCAAGATAAGGCGGCAATCCATGCTCAGTTTTGGGTACACTGTGGTATAAACTATTCAATTTCGTCGCGCGCTGAAGTGTTTATTACGATAATTAACTTACGCTTTGCGCAAACTTGTAAGAACAGTCGATAATTGTTCATTTTCGAACTGAGTTCTCGTCTTTCTAATTATATTGTAGCTTATAATTATGTTTTATTAAAGAGTGTTTTCTTACGTGGTGAGTAGAATTTCGTTCTCAAAATATCGGCTAAGATGTCACAGCGTTATAATCACACAGTCACCAAAAGTTAGGTTACAAAAGATTTCAACAGCGAATGAGAACGTTTGTCTTAAATTTACTAGTTGAAACATCATCGAAAAATTATTAGTTGTAACCGCAGTGTTTACTGAAGGGATTAGTTCTTAACTTAAATTTTCGTGTAGGTCTAATCATGGGTTTCTAGAGTAGATGTCTGACGGAGAAGGAAATTTTAGAGGAACTAGAATTAGATGAGATGGCTGATGATTCATAAGAAGATGGGGATGAAGTTGGAAATGATTCCCTACCAGTTCAGCTACGTACATACGCATCATACCCCAGTGGTGCACATTTGTCATGAACTATACCGAACTCTTCAGTTTTCGAAAAAACAGAAAGAGATCATGAAACTGATAGAGTTGTAAGTGAAACCAACTCATGGTGTAGAGCAGGACATGCACCCCGACAGTTCTACTTTTCTCAACTCCCTTTCTATATTAAACATGACTGAAGTGAAATCTGATGCCTGTTTTAACCTCATTTTCACTGATAAGTTCTTGGAGCAGATTACTGCTCAGTCAAATTTTTATGCCACACAGAAAAATGATGTAACTGTGAGCGAACTGAAAGCATCCTTAGGTACACTTGTTATTATATAATTCAATCCATTACCTGGTTTTAGGTCGTACTGAAATAGTGATGGAAACTTATATAACAGTAGAGTTGCGCAGCTGATGCTTTTAAAACCTTTCCTGAAAATTTTGTGAGGTATACTCCTAAATGATAATTCTAACTGTAATAAAAGTGTGCAATTGTTTTTATCGATTGCACAAAATTAGATCTATGTTCACATGTGAACACTGCTTTCAAGAAATTGTTACTTCCTGCCAGATATTTTACAGTTGATGATTATAGGGTGAGATTCAAATTCCTTGAAACAATATATGCCAAATAAACCAATTGAAAGAGGTTTTAAGACATGGATGATTGCGTGTGCTATTACAGGATTCTGTCTAGAAATGTTGAGTTGTGTGTGGGCAAAGACTAGGAACAATTTTCAGTTCCTTATGAAGGACTACGGTAATGTATGTTCTTTGCTAATTTTTCTTTTGTGATAAAACATATACTAAGATAAAATTTGTTTGCTTGTGCCACAGTCAGACAAACACGAAAGTTCTTTTCTCCACATAAATTTACTACTGGCAAAACCCTGAAGATGAGAGACTGTGGTACAGTTATGGCTGAAGTTATAGGAATAGCAAAATGCAAAGACAGGGCAAAGAAGTGTGTTACTGTTACTAGCACCATACATAATGCTGAGTCTGAGTATATTATTCTGAGTGTGAGAACTAATAGAAAGGTGTGAGGGAAAGCGTTTGTAGTCCAGAGTCAAACAGGGATTACAGCTTAAATGTGGGAGCAATGGATTGTGTTGATCAGCTTCTCTATATCTACAACATTTCACGAAAATCCCGACGATGGTGGCTAAAGTTATTTTACTACTGTATTGAAACAAGCATTATAATTAGCTGCACCGTCTGTAAATACACCGTCAAATATGTATGTCTCGCACAAAACCTGTGAGTCACTTGAAATACAGGTCACAGTTAGCAGCTGAAATGACTGGTGACTTCTCTGCACGGATCAAAAAAGGCCTGGTAGTTCACACTGGAAGAGGAAAGAAAGGAGACCGTGCTGATGGCTGAGCAACTATAACCAAAACAATCCGTCTTATATGAAGTGTTGGCAGAAGAGCCAACACCTTGTAGCTAGAGGAGGCCGAAAGGCACACGTTAAAGCTCACGCTGACTGGCGTGAGGTCTGGAACAGTAAAGTAGTTGAGTCTAGTAAGAAAAGAACGTAGTTGCTGGAATACTTAACTTTAATCCATTATTGTTGTACATCTCTCGTTACTGTACAGACTTCACAATATTAATTATCAAATGCTATGGCACCTTGCTAGGTCGTAGCAAATGACGTAGCTGAAGGCTGTGCTGACTATCGTCTCGGCAAATGAGAGCGTATTTGTCAATGTAGCTTCGCTAGCAAGTCGGCTGTACAACTAGGGCGAGTGCTAGTAAGTGTCTCTAGACCTGCCGTGTGGCGGCGCTCGGTCTGCCATCACTGACAGTGGCGACACGCGGGTCCGACGTATACTAGCGGACCGCGGCCGATTTAAAAGCTACCACCTAGCAAGTGTGGTGTCTGGCGGTGACACCACATTCCTCCCCCGCAAATCGGCGAACGGTGATGTTATAAGGCTTCCGCCCGCCGTGGGGAGGACCCCATGTTGACGTATGCGACGAGGTGGGGAGCCTAACAACAGGCGAGGCTGTGCCACCCGCACCCGGCCATTCGGTCCGAGGGGAGCTAGGAAACGCCTGGAAACCTAGTCCAGGGTGCACGCCAACATGCGGTGTATGCGCCCTTAGATAGTCAGGAGGAGCCGAAGGGGCGACCTCCATTGAGTCGGCGCACCCGACTGGCGAAGACGACAGATGGTCCGGAGCGGGCAAAATTTCCATGGCGGAGGACAACTGCTCACGGGAAGCGAGCGGCGGCGCGTGACCCAGGGAGGCGTCCGGCGGTTGCAGCGACGCGTCCACTGCGGGCGTCGCCGGCGGGAGAACAGGCGAAAATGGAAGGCAGCGTCGGTAACACCTGGGAATGAGGCGAGCCAGTAGATGGGTCCCCAGGGCGCTGACCGACGGCACCGTCGCTGAAAGCAGACGGGGAGCGGCAGAACCCGGGCGACGACAGAGGCGCAGCTGATTGAGATGCCGACGCACCTTACCAGAGGCCCCCAAAACCAGATACATAGCGCGGCCGAGGCAACGAAGAATGCGCCCTGCGAGCCAACGCCGTGAACCGCGATAGTTGCGATAGTATACAACGTCGCCAGGGGCAAAAGCAAGTGTCTGCCGCTGCACAGGAACCTGATGCGGCGGATGCAGCAAAGACATCAAGGTTCGATGATGGCGACCATGAAGCAACTCAGCCGGCGAGCGACCATCTCGGGGCTGAGAGCGATACGAGGACAAAAAGAGCAATAACGCGTCCTCCCGAGAATGCGACTCTTTCAACTTCAACATCTGTGACTTGAAAGTCCGGACCAAACGTTCAGCGGCACCGTTTGACTGAGGCGAAATCGGCGCGGATGTCAGATGTTGAATACCATTGGCCTTGCAGAAGGACTGAAATTCTGCGGACATGAATTGTGGGCCATTGTCGGAAACAATAGTCTGTGGAAGACCTTCAGTGCAAAAGATAGCGGACAACGCTTGGATGGTGGCAGAAGACGTCGTGGAAGGCATCCGGACAACAAAAGGAAAATTACTGAAGGAATCGACCACAACCAACCATCGAGCATTCCAGAATGGACCAGCAAAATCGATGTGTAAGCGTTGCCAAGGGGAAGTGGCTTTTGGCCATGCAAAGAATTTCCGCGGTGGCGCGAATTGGTGTTCGGCAGACGCCATGCAAGAAGAGCACATATGCATAATCGCAGCATCGATTCCGAACCAAGTACAGTGCTGACGAGCAAGTCGTTTTGTGCGCACTATACCCCAATGTCCTTGGTGGAAAAGCTATAAGACAGAGGACTGTAACGGACGTGGGACCACGACCCTGGACTGATCATTATCAGAACGCAACAGCAAAACACCATGTCGAACAAAAAGTCTCTCGTTGTGAGCAAAAAATCGGCGAACCAACGGATCCTCGATCCGTGACTTTGACAAGGGCCATTGCGTAGCAAAAAAACGCAAAACGGTAGCAAGGACAGGATTGGCAGCTGTAGCTGTAGCTACACGACGAAAATCAATCGGAAACGATTCTACCACGTCATCGGTTTCCGAGTCAATGAACATGCAAGCAAGTTCGGAGGAATCGAATGCTCTATCCTCAGCAACAGGCAAACGGGACAACGCATCGGCGTTTCCGTGCTTAGCAGTGGACCGATACAAGATATCGTAGCGGTACTGCGAGAGGAAAATAGACCAGCGAATGAATTTCTGCGCTGTACGTGGAGGTACAGGCTTGTTCGGATGAAAAAGCGATGTCAAAGGTTTGTGGTCTGTGATGATGGTAAAGTGACGACCATACAAGAAATCATGAAACATTGTAACACCAAATACGAGAGCCAAAGCTTCTTTCTCGATCTGTGAATAATTTCTTTGCGCAGACGAGAGCAATTTGGACGCAAAGGCAATAGGGCGATCATGCGAACCATCTTTGTGCTCAAGCACAGCACCGATCCCGAAATCCGATGCATCTACCATCAACAAAAGGGGATTCTGGGGATCGAATGGCGTAAGGCAAGTATTAGAAAGCAACGCCGATTTCAACTGGCGAAAGGCACGTTCGCATTCCGTCGTCCAGACGAACGGAACACCTGTACGGCGTATGCGATGAAGTGGAGCTGAAATGGAAGTGGCGTGCGGCATATATTTATTGTAATAATGAATTTTTCCCAGCACATTCTGTAGTTGCTTCAAATTCTGCGGCGAAGGCAAGTCTTGTATGGCACAGAGGTGCTCTGGACTGGGATGTATGCCTTGGGAATTGAGTACTTGTCCCAGATATGGCAAGTCACGAGCAAAAATCACAGATTTGTCCTTCCGCAAGCGAAGACCATTTTGTCGCAAGACCTGGAATAATGTTCTGAGGTTGGCTAAATGTTCTTCTTCCGTCTTTCCGGAGATCACAATATCGTCCAGATAATTAGCTGCAGTAGGGACCGACGCACAAACAGTTTGTAAATATTGCTGAAACAATGCAGGGGCGGATGCACACCCGAATGGCAGTCTTTTGAATCGGTACAAACCAAGATGCGTGTTAACCACCAATACGCGCTGGGATTCTTCGTCCACCGGTATTTGCAAGTACGTATCTGCTAGGTCCAACTTCGAAAAATATTTACCCGGGCACAGTTTGTCAAAAAGATCTTCTGGGCGGGGTAAAGGAAAAGTTGCAGTCACTAGTTGTGGATTACTGTTGCCTTGAAGTCCACACAAAGTCTCAACTTTCCGGAAGGTTTTTGCAAAATGACTAAGGGTGAAGCCCAGAGAGAAACCTGCACACGTTCAATTACACCTTGTGATTCCAAATCATGTAATGTTCTTGCGACCTCATCACGCAATGCGTGAGGAACATTGCGCGCTCTGAAAAATTTTGGTTGCGTGTGTACTTTCAGGTCCAAATGTGCTGCATAGTCCTTAGCGCAACCAAGGCCCGGTGCAAAAATGTCTGAAAATTCTTCACATAGACGAGAAACACTGGCTGAAGGCACAGTCTGGTTCACTGATAGGACCTGATTGACTATAGACAAGTTAAACAACTGAAATAAATCTAAACCAAAGAAGTTCACTGCAGAAGAAGAACGATGGACGTAAAAAGACACAAGTTTTGTTTGCCCCTTGTATGTTGCAAGAAGGCTGCACTGTCCTAACACAGGGATATGCTGTCCTGAATAACTATTTAACTGAACATTTGCGGCATGCAACGGAGGTGCACCCATTTGTTTGTACGTGTCTTTATTGATTACTGAAACTGCAGCTCCGGTATCGAGCTGGAATGGGATCACGTAGCCATTTATGACCAAATCTACAAAAAGTTTATTGTCCTGCTGACGACAAGAGCGACTGTCTCGTGCAACGTGAACGGACACCAGAACAGAATCACTTGAGACATGAAGGGATTTCCGTCGACGTCGACGCACACTTTTTGTGGGACGAACACAGTCACTGTTAGAGAGAGTAACACTGGGCGGAGTGGCATGAACTACATGAATTTCCATGGGCGAAGGGTCACGAGCCTGAGTAGTCTTGGTTCGATTCCGGCGCGAAGCAAAGGGCCTGGACTGGTTGTGAGTGTCCGATCGGAGCTTTTTCTGGCAAACACTTTGAACATGTCCTTTTTTATTACAGAAAAAGCAAATAGCTTGGCGTGACGGGCAATTCTCACGCGAATGTCTAGTTGCACACCGCGGACATGATTTTATCACTGCATTTGCATGCTGGCGCGGCACACGTGGCTGCGCGGAAGGGCGCGAGGGCTGTTTACTGTACCGTGCAGCTCGCCCGGCGGGCCGGTTAATGTGAACTCGGCTGGCGAAGTTTCAAATGATTCCTGAGCAAAGTCAAGTCTGTCTTGCCTATCCAATATGTCCATCACTTTTTGAAGGGAGGGATTGACTAGTTTCAAAATCTGTTCCCGTATACGAACATCAGAAACGTTCTGTGCAATTGCATCACGTACCACAGTATCTGAATAAGGGAGTCCACATTCGCACTCAAAAGCACAATCCCTAGTAAGGCCTTGCAATGTTGCAACCCACTCCCTATTAGTTTGACCGGCTGTACGTTTTGTACGAAAGAATGTATACCTTTTTGCAACGACATTGACTGATTCTTTGAAATAGGCATCTAAAGCAGACAAAATTTCTTCGTAGGACAGAGTTGCTACGTCGCGTCGGGGAAACAATTTCACTATCACATGGTAGGTGGACACACCTACACTAGAAAGGAGATGAGGCTGCCGCTCGTTACCTTGAATTCTGTAGGCGGCGAGATGGAATCCAAATTGGCGTGACCACTCCGTCCAGGTTTCCAGTGCCGGATCAAATTGACGAAAAGGTGGTGCAACTGCGTGTTGTGGCTGCTGTAGCAGTGGAGCGGCGGCTGCCGCATCGTGTTGCAGTGCACGTTGACCCTGGACGAGCTGTCCAAGGGCATCCAATAACGCCTGCGTCTGCTGATTCTGCAAGCGATAAAATTCGGACAGTACCTCTGGAGAATGTGGCGAAGCCATGACACAAGTAAATTAGTGCAGCAAGTGGTACAAACGCGATTTAGCTCGTCGCCATATGAAGTGTTGGCAGAAGAGCCAACACCTTGTAGCTAGAGGAGGCCGAAAGGCACACGTTAAAGCTCACGCTGACTGGCGTGAGGTCTGGAACAGTAAAGTAGTTGAGTCTAGTAAGAAAAGAACGTAGTTGCTGGAATACTTAACTTTAATCCATTATTGTTGTACATCTCTCGTTACTGTACAGACTTCACAATATTAATTATCAAATGCTATGGCACCTTGCTAGGTCGTAGCAAATGACGTAGCTGAAGGCTGTGCTGACTATCGTCTCGGCAAATGAGAGCGTATTTGTCAATGTAGCTTCGCTAGCAAGTCGGCTGTACAACTAGGGCGAGTGCTAGTAAGTGTCTCTAGACCTGCCGTGTGGCGGCGCTCGGTCTGCCATCACTGACAGTGGCGACACGCGGGTCCGACGTATACTAGCGGACCGCGGCCGATTTAAAAGCTACCACCTAGCAAGTGTGGTGTCTGGCGGTGACACCACATTATAAATGTAGGACAGCCTCTACTAGCGAAAGGTCAAAAGTGCTACCCTTTGAAGGTGTGCTAATTACAGTAGTCCCGAGAAACAAAAACGTTCAACAGTTTGCATCAAATTCAATGTAGCCACATGTTTGCAGTGCTTCATACCTTTCCACAAGTCAGATTCATAATCATGTGAAAAACTCTATTCAGTTCGTTTCTCCACTTTTTTCCTTATAGTAAGTTTATAACTTTTAACAACAAGTACTGTTCTCACATGATCCTTCAGTTGCTAGTAAATAATATACAATTATTGTTCCTGATGCAGATTTCACAGTTATTTGTACTCATAATTTAGTTGTATTACAGTTTTGTGTATGTATATATGTGAATCAGATATTATAACGTTTATTGCTATCTTTAAGAAATACAATATGAGTAATACGGCATTAATCCTCATTTATTTCATAATATTTATATAACAAAAGAAATGATAAGAACATATTATGAAATCCAGTATAATGAATTTTCTCTGTTAAGAATACTTACCAACCCATAGGACGCCATACGATTCGAAAATCAAGGAAATAAGTATGTTATACAACTGACCTCTTGTCATGGATGTGAAATAAAAGTATTTCAAGTTTACTGCTGCATGTCCATTGTACTGATATGTTAAGCGTTATGGCTTTTTATCACCACACTCGGCTTTCACACAGCAACGATACATCAATACAATCTATCTCCCACTTTCCTCTCATCAGGACTGTCTTTACAGTGTCATTCTTTGAGGTGTTCTCCTCTGAGAATGTTTATTTCAAAGGCTAATAATTACATATACCAGGGCGAATGTAACTGTCTGACAGTAGTTGTAGCACACTCCTTGATGAAATTCGTTTGGGTGGTTAAATTGTTGTGAAACGGCAGTCTTTGTGGTTGCTGGAGTCATACGCATTGTAAAACAAAGGACTGCTAATCATGTTCCAGTTAGTCACTATTATTGAATAATATGAAGTTCCTCAGAATCATTACTGCACACTGATAAATGCACTGATAAATGATGTCATGGCAAGCTAAGCTACCCGCAAGTTTCCAAAACTTTCGTATTATTATAGTTGTACGAGACATTGGTCTGACTGATGTGTAATGGGATGGTAAATTGCGTTGTTCTTGTCAATGAGTACGTGGCTTACCAAATACAGTCCCAAGTCGGTTTGTTTTAGCATATAAGTCTTGTTTGAGTTTATTTTCAGATAGCTATGTAATACCTAACCCTTCTAAATCACACACATGCAGTTGTAACATATTCAGACACACACACACACACACACACACACACACACACACAGACACACACAGACACAGACACCACCTCTCGTGTTTACTTTGTCATGCACGCTTTTATAAAATTTTTACTTAACTATTTAAGGTTATTTTCAAGTGGTGTAATGATTGTGAAGTTGATATAGTGAAAGATTCACTGGTGTCGTTTCGTGAAGTACAAACGTATGGCAGGAGTTGTGAGTATAGACGGCTTCTCGTCCTTCACAACACTTTTCAGCCCACTTCAGAAATCAAAATACTGTAACCTGGATATGCTGGGATGTTATCTTTCTGAACGAGGAGCATTCCGGGTCCCATGTGAGTTGATTGATCGTTTGCAGTACGTTGACCAGAAGTTTTTAAAATCAAGAATTATGTTTTTCTCAGCTATTATTACAATTTCTCGAGTCACATTGAGCCCATCACAAATGAAACCGCAGATGTCCTTCAGTGTGTCGAATCGGCCACTTTCTGTCACAAGGAAAGATCAGGTGACCTCCAAGTGGGAAAAACAGTGTGATTGTCTTGAATTGCCCAGTATCTTTGAGAGCTAAGCAGAAACTCGACAAATTGTGTTTCCTACTTCCCAACGAATAGTTTTCTGCAAAGATCTTAAGCTCCTGGACATTATATTGCATATTACTATTGATGTAGTCAAGCATAAAGCAAGGAGTGCAACCCCATTCGCCCCTTTCCGAGCTTCTCCTTTGTGGTATATGTGGTACTGCGCTAGATCATCATTCATGTTATACATAGGGAACAAATTTACGGTAAGTCTTTTAGATACAAAATTTCCTGAACAGGAATTTTGGGTAGTAAAAGATACTGCATGTAGTTGCAAATAAGACTCAGAACCTCATAATATTTAGACTTTCGTTAAATCACATGTAAAGGCTATGTAAATTGTTACGATTTCCTTTGGTGAAGCATTAACTCTACATCATTTGCTCTTTCTGCACCAACGGCGTTCATCAAAATATGACGCTATTCAACTCTGAATGGCCCCATTGTTAAACACCTATTCCTGGTACCTTCACGCTACACATATTTCTCTAACTGACCAGAAAATTAAAATTTTGTACAATTCTAATTTTTCATTTTCCTATCGTCTATAAGTACAACAATGCTCGTCCTTTAAACAGACTAGTATTCCCTGTTCTAAATACATGGATTACCACAATTTGGCCTACATTCATTAATTTATTCATTTTTAATGAAAATTTTCACTTTTACTGTACTTTTCCTTCGCTATATTTTAAACTGGTCCGTCATATATAAACTCTCTGGAAATTTTAGAATTTAATATTTCAATGGAAATTAATGTTTTTTTGTAGAAAGCAGAAAAGCTCTAACAGAATTAAACGCCAGATATTGAGTGAAACTATGATTTTAATAGAAATTGAAGCAATAAACTGTGCCAATTAGGCTTAGCAAGCACATATATATCCACATTTAAAATTGTGTCCTTCACAAATAAATAAATAAAAATTCTCGCTTATAGATATACAAATTTAGAGTGAGTTATTTTTCCTTAAAACAACCTCAAAATACAGCAGTTATATATACAATTTTATTCATAGTTATAATACTCGAACTTCATTTCATTACGAATATTTTAGAATGTATTTTTCTACAGTAGTACATTTCGTATCACTAACTCACACATAAAACAAACATTCATTTTTGTTTGAATTTGGGCGGTTTCGTTAAAAATCAGACGTGGGCGCAATATCGCAGCCATCTGTTCTTCATGCATTGGCTTAAGTGGCCTTGTAGTGAAACTGGCCTTTGTACCACGTCTCCACCCGTCATGTTGGAGAGTACCCATATCTCTCATGTGTGGTTCTCAGTTTAGGTAGCGAAAAGAAACAAGAATTGTATACTCTCTCGTCTTACATACTTCTCTGTAACTACTGAAAGAGACGTTTAACTTGTATGTATCATATCATTTACCTGTCAGTAAAACTCTTTTGCATAAGCTTATTGTCAAGTCGCGAAAAAAACATGGCTGAACAGACATTTCACTTATAAAGGTCATGCTAGGAAATAGGCTCTTACAAGGAAATAGGTTTTTACTTCATTTACATACCGTATCGTTAAGTACAAAACAGCATTAAAGCGCGTAACGGCCATATATCTGTTTGTTGAGATGAAGTCGAAGGCCAGTACAACAGGACAATGCTGACAACAGGCCCTTTCATACTTCGAATATTGTGTTTGCACCGTAACAGGTGAGTAAGAAATTAATTAACAGCTACTGCGACATCCATATGTGCACAATATACAATAGATCTGATTCATGTCGGCTTACTTGCAGCTGTGTTTAACATTATTACTGCACGTACCCGCCGCTCGCCTAAATGTATCGGCAACTCGTCGGACGCTGAAGTACCACGGGTTTGCATAAGCACAAGGCGTGGCCTCCCGCGCACTGCGTCGATCACAACAAGAATGACAGACGGCAGGACAAGCGCCACCAGAGGTCCTCCGTGGCAGGGAGCTAATTCCTCCGCTCTGTCATGTGTGCGGAACTGGATCGGCACGAATCCGTCGCGCCCCGGCTACGCAGGGCGGAGCAAGCCAACACGTCGGCAGGTCGCTCCACTGGGGCTTTCGGCCAATTCATGCGCCGGCTCTTAGCAGCCTGGCAGTCAGAGTTCGGTCGGAAGCCATCGCAACGGGTCCTACGACTTCCCAGCGATATCCCTAGACGTACCTGTCGGCCAACTACGCAGAACTCTCAACCTCCGTCATTAGGAATTATCAGTGGCATAGTCTTCACGTTCCACTACGTTTATACACTGCGAGTTCCAGGCATATGCCTGTTAACGGCTGAGAAGTCGTTTTTTATCGAGAAAAGTTTTACTTTTGCTATTCAGTCTCTCTGCTGTGGTCTTAGTAAACACTTGTTACTGTTTACCTGTGTCTTATTATTTCTTATCAAGCATCTCTCTGTGGGGGGTACAGCAGTTATCCTGCTATTGGATCATATAAGACTGTAGAAATAAAAACATATATGCAAACAAATGTATTTTCGTATTTTGTTACACCATTATGAAAGTTGTGTCGCCACATATGTAAATTATAATTTGTGTCACTCAAAATGTTATTTTCCATTTTACGTTGTTGTTGTTGTGGTCTTCAGTCCTGAGATTGATTTGATGCAACTCTCCATGCTACCCTATCCTGTGCAAGCTTCTTCATCTCCCAGTACTTACTGCAACCTACATCCTTCTGAATCTGCTTAGTGTATTCATCTCTTGGTCTCCCTCTACGATTTTTACCCTCCACGCTGCCCTCCAATGCTAAATTTGTGATCCCTTGATGCCTCAGAACACGTCCTAACAACCGGTCCCTTCTTCTTGTCAAGTTGTGCCACAAACTCCTCTTCTCCCCAATTCTATTCAATACCTCCTCATTAGTTACGTGATCTACCCATCTAACCTTCAGCATTCTTCTGTAGCACCACATTTCGAAAGCTTCTATTCTCTTCTTGTCCAAACTATTTATCGTCCATGTTTCACTTCCATACATGGTGCATGGGGGCTTAATTAAATAAATATGCAAATATTTTCAAGTTTTAGTAGCTGAATGTCCGGTTACGCAGTCTCGTACCCGGTTGGCCCTGACCAGTATTAGTACGCAATCTGACTGCATAGAATGACAACAAGGAATGAAACAAAACTTCCGTTAACACAATTAATTAATTAAGTCCCCAGCAACTATAAAACCTACGAAACAACAAAACACAAGTGTAGCTGTTCTGTGTGTGGAAGTGTGATTCAACGTACACATCTGGCACGGTTCTTCCTCAATAAGACCAGATATTTTAAACACCATTTGTGCTGAAGTAATTAAAAAAAACCAGAAATACTATAATTGCACATAGAAACCACAAATACAATCTAATACAAGAACACGAGCCAGATGCTTTGTTGACTGAACCTGTGACCAAGAGGCATTATTGTTTAAGACATTGAAATAATAAAAAAAGGAATTTTTTACCTTCATATATATTGACGAAAAGCACACTCTGATCATTACAGCATCCTCAATCCAACAATATCTGGTGTCTAGCCCATCAAAACAATACTACAACTTCTTAACAAGCACTCTCCATGGGAACTTCTCAACAACGACTCACCACTGCTACATCTCAACAAGCACTCTCTACTACGACTTCTCGACAAGAACTGCCTACCACCGCTTCTGAACAAGCACTGCCTGTGGAGGTGGCTGAATAATACTCTTTGGCGCAATCTCTGGCGCTGTGACCCAGTGTAGCTACCTTTCAATGGATACACTCCATACACATACTTTCAGAAACGACTTCCTGACACTTAAATCTATACTCGATGTTAACAAATTTCTCTTCTTCAGAAACGCTTTCCTTGCCATGCCAGTCTACATTTTATATCCTCTCTACTTCGACCATCATCAGTTATTTTGCTCCCCAAATAGCAAAACTCCTTTACCACTTTAAGTGTCTCATTTCCTAATCTAATTCCCTCAGCATCACCCGACTTAATTCGACTACATTCCATTATCCTCGTTTTGTTGATGTTCATCTTATACCCTCCTTTGAAGACACTGTTCATTCCGTTCAACTGCTCTTCCAAGTCCTTTGCTGTCTCTGACAGAATTACAATTTCATTGGCGAACCTCAAAGTTTTTATTTCTTCTCCATGGATCTTAATACCTACTCCGAATTTTTCTTTTGTTTCCTTTACTGCTTGCTCAATATATAGATTGAATAACATCGGGGAGAGGCTACAACCTTGTCTCACTCCCTTCCCAACCACTGCTTCCCTTTCATGCCCCTCGACTATTATAACCGCCATCTGGTTTCTGTACAAATTGTAAATAGCCTTTCGCTCCCTGTATTTTACCCCTGTCACCTTCAGAATTTGAAAGAGAGTATTCCAGATAACATTGTCAAAAGCTTTCTCTAAGTCGACAAATGCTAGAAACGTAGGTTTGCCTTTCCTTAATCTTTCTTCTAAGATAAGTCGTAAGGTCAGTATTGCCTCACGTGTTCCAATATTTTTACGGAATACAAACTGATCTTCCCCGAGGTCGGCTTCTACCAGTTTTTCCATTCGTCTGTAAAGAATTCGTGTTAGTATTTTGCAGCTGTGACTTATTAAACTGATAGTTCGGCAATTTTCACATCTGCCAACACCTGCTTTCTTTGGGATTGGAATTATTATATTCTTCTTGAAGTCTGAGGGTATTTCTCCTGTCTCATACATCTTGCTCATGAGATGGTATTGTCAGGACTGGCTCTCCCAAGGCCGTCAATAGTTCTAATGGAATGTTGTCTACTCCCGGGGCATTGTTTCGACTCACGTCTTTCAATGCTCTGTCAAACTCTTCACGCAGTATCCATGTCATAGGTGCATGCTATCAATTATACAGGTTGAACCGAAATTCGCGCACTCATGCTTCGCAGCGCGTCTCCTCACATGAGAGCGATAAAAAAATATCTCTTACAAAATTTCGTCTTGCGAGTACATCCGGCAGAAAGTGGATGTTAAAGAGTAGCAGTCTGGCAACACTGTAACCACACTTATGGTAACTACTTCTGTCAGTACACAGGGCTTGTGCTGTAGAGTTGGTGCAGTGGATATAGTTTTGGATTAGCATGTAGCAGGTCGATGGTTCGATCCTGGGATGAGGCCTACGCTTGTAATTTGCTAAATGTAGTGCAGGGTATCTGGCGTCTTAATCGTCAATAGCGACTGCAGCGGCTCCTCTAGAAAACACTTGGACTTACGTACTACAATCGTAGAAATGGAACTTTGGTCAGCTTTGAAAGAAGCCCTTTTCATGTCACGGAATTTCACAATTACCTCATCCACGAGATGCGAAACTGTTTTCTTTGGATCCTCCTCCAACGGTCCCAGAGATTAGTAGCAACTATTATTCTTGCCTCGTTGAAGTCCATACATTTTGTTAGGGCCTTACGTTACCAATCGGACTACCAATGTGCTTTGCGAATAATGTCCAAACTCGGTTACTATTTGTATGTGTTATCACCATGGCACCATGGTGCCATGCCTTTCAACACTGAGTCTGGTAACCGCATGCTGTTTAGTACATATTGCAATGCATTATTATTATTATTATTATTATTACTGTTCTATCGATGGGATTGTGGAAACATCACGTCTGTGGACACAGTGTAATACGAAACAGAACATTTCACTATTAGCAATGTCGGTATGAATCATGCACAACAATATCTGTCAGAGGGGTAATGCGCATTACATGGAATAGGCGCATCTTTAGCATCTCGAAATTGATATTGTTTCTGTAGTTATTCTGTCCTATGAGAGGTCATTTGTCTCAACTGTCAATTTCTTATTTGTCTAACCACGTATTTGTTACGTTCAGAGTTACAAAATGTTGTAAATTTAGGATACATCTGACCTAAGAAATAGCGTATATTACAGTATGAAATATCAGAATGAAATTAGCAAATAAAAAAAAAATGCGCCCCAACGCAGGATCGAATCCACGACCTCTTGCATGCTAACCCAAAACTATATCCCCTGCACCAGCTATGCAGCACAGCTAATATGTGCTGACAAAGGTAGTTACCATACATGTGGTTACAGTGTTGCCAGATTGCCACACTCTAACGTCCAATTTTTTTGCCCGAAGCACTCGTCGGACGAAATTTTGGGGTAGACATTTTTTTACCGCTGGCATGTGACGAGTCGAGCTGCGAAGCCCGAGTGCGCGAATTTCGCTTCACCATGTAGGTATTCATAAAATTTTAACGGCAGATGGACGAATGAGTGACGATGCAAAGCAATTTCGCCTCGCATCTGGCAAGAAGAGTTAACAGGAGACATGTCGATACCAGAGCCTACACACTTGGCGAATTTCATTTCGTGTACTCAGTTGGTCACAAACAGGCGCCTGAACAATATACGCACATATCAGCATCTGAGGGATGATGTGCACTTGGGCTCAAAGAAGCCGGTTAGCGTAATCGGCGAATAGATCGTCATTTGAACAGCAGCGATGACACTTTCTGCAGGACCTGACCATCACTTTGCAGGACAATGCTCAAGCACGTACAGTGCAAGCTGTTACTGATTTGTTTGACTGATTGGGCTGTTAAGTGCTATACCACCTACTGCGATTCCCTGACTTAAGCACTCGTGAGGTCAACTCGATATGTAAACTGAAGGAGACACTTGACGGCATTCGCCTCAGGACTGCTACAAATTCGTCGGGCAATAGACAGCGCCGTTCAAACTGTCAACTCAACTGGCACTGCTAAGAGTATCCTACGCCTTCCATATCGCTGGCAACGGATTATACACAATGCTGGTGACTACTTTAAAGGTCAGTAAAGCTTTGATACACGTATCTATTTCGTACGAGCACTAAAGAAATAGTTGCCACAATTAAAGTTCCAACCCTAGAATACTGCTCAGGGAGTAGAGAAGTAGATACAGATGATCATCCTCAACATGCAACTCAGAGTGCTAATATAACTTACCAAGGCAGGGATCTACGTTCAACACAAGTACAACGAATTGGAATTTCGTACTTAAGCCTTTAGTAAAGCTAGGAGCATCGCAAAAGAGTCTGACTAAACTCCAGCGCGTCTACTGGACTGCCAACCTCAAAGACACGATGTAAATTACTTCGCTGTCGTCATCAGTCATTTGTTATTCACGGCTTGGTCAGAGCTGCAGGGCTTCCTTATCTCCTGGACTCCAGCAAAGGACTTCACTGGCTCATCAAATACTCATTTGTCAGGCTGTATGTCCACACTTTTACATACTTTATTACGTCTGCCAGGTTAGTTTGTTCCCATCTTCACATTACTAGAACCTTTTCTTCACACGTATTTTATACAAAACGAGTTTTGCGCAAACAATTACGTCTTCATGCTCAGTAGTAGGTGCTATGCTATTGTCACCACCGCACGAGATTAACCGAGCGGTCAAAGGCGCTGCAGTCATGGACCGTGCGGCTGGTCCCGGCGGAGGTTCGAGTCCTCCCTCGGGCATGGGTGTGTGTGTTTGTCCTTAGGATAATTTAGGTTAAGTAGTGTGTACGCTTAGGGACTGATGACCTTAGCAGTTAAATCCCATAAGATTTCACACACATTTGAACATTTGAGCTATTGTCACCGCTCGTCCATCGTTGTGTTTCTGTGGCCCTAATTTTGAATGTTTCGTGAGAACTATTGTGGTATGTCTGCTCGGGGAGATCTTAAGAAATGCGATGTGTGTATGTGTGTGTGTGTGTGTGTGTGTGTGTGTGTGTGTGTGTGTGTGTGTGTGTGTGTGAGAGAGAGAGAGAGAGAGTCTAATTTTCCACAATACTGTACAACTGCGGACCTATCATCCCAAAGCAACGTGTTTCAAATCAGCAAATAACAATCTTGTCACAAAACATCTAAATGTTTGATATAATCATGAGTGAATGTAATTGTTAGGCTATGGTAGCCAACCGTTATCAAGGTGAAAGATCAGTTTACATCATTTATTTGTACCTACAGAGGCCTGATTTTTATATAATATTCGATTTAATTGATATCATTAACAATATAAACATGTCAATCGTTTCCACTAAGAATTTCGTCAGCAAGAGCTGAATATCAACAAATCTTTACCCTTCTCTTAAACTGAGGTTTATTAGCAGTTAAACGTTTATGGCTATTGGCAATCTGTTGAACAATATACGCCTTTTTGTACCAAAGTAATGACAGCATCTCTGTGTGAAGATTATTCTAATTGCTATTGTTATGAACTGATTATTCTTATTTTCGTTATTAATTTCATGAAATCGCCACTTTTTCTGGAAACGATAATGTCATTTGTGACAAATTTTTCTACGGAATAGATATATTGGGAAACAGCACTTAGTATGTACAGTTTTTTAAACAAGCGTCTGTAGGAAGTTCTTGAGTTCACATGACAAACAACTCGTGTTACACGTTTTTTGTAATAAAAAAACCTTAGTTCGGCTTGATAAGTTAACCTGAAGAAGAATGATCCCATATGACGTGATGAAACGAAAGGAAGCGAAGTATGGTAGTTTTTATCATTTTAAGCCACCTACGTCCCCCATCATCGCCAGCCAAAATGAAAATTTATTAAGATATTTCAGTAGATCAATGGTATATTCCTCTCAGATGAATTTACCATCAAATTCTAATACGAAGAATAAAAGAGTGTCAGCGTCTTCTATCTATTTGTTGTCGTATTTTAGGATTACAATTTAAGAGTAATATGCAGTGTTTTTTATCACATTGTCATGACAAAGAATTGGCTACGTAACAGTTATTAAAGACCATGAAGATTTCATTAAGCTTAGGTTTGCACTGGTGATTTCTTGTCGCGCGATTTGTTTGTCGCAGGATTGAAATGCGGTGGCTGAAGTACGAGCACGGGCACCTGCGATCAAACAGTAGCGTCGATTTACAAGACGCAACCGTCGTTGTTTTGCGCGGTAGTCGCGGATGCCGACTGGATCACAATCACTGGCATGGGACCGCGCCATCCAGCGGCGCAGTTTCCCAGTCGCCCTCGCATTTACTTGTAGGCAGACACGTTCTGTGCGCCAGCAGCAGGTGTCATAACGAGAGCTGCTCTGTAAGTTACGTAGTCGATTCAGAAAGACTAATTGCGAAAGTAGAAAAGACGCCGGAACTCTACAATAGGAAATTAAAAAATACAGTGGTCGTAGTTCGAAGGAGAAACTATGGGGCGAAATGTGCTGTAGCTAAAATCAGGAATAACAAAGATATTTAAGAGTTCACTAATTTTACTCATTCATGTAGACATCACTATTATTACAATTTTAATTTTGTCTCATTGCCAAGGTACTCATTCTTGCATGAACACCAATCATTTTGCAACATAATACCTTATCTGCATACAACGCGTTGTTTTTGTTGTGGCCTTCAGTCCTGAGACTGGTTTGATGCAGCTCTCCACGCTACTCTATCCTGTGCAAGCCTCATCATCTCCCAATCCCTACTGCAGCCTACATCCTACTGAATCTGCTTAGTGTATTCATCTCTTGGTCTCCCTCTACGATTTGTACCCTCCATGCTGCCCTCTAGTACTAAGTTGGTGATCCCTTGATGCCTCAAAACATGTCCTACCAACCGATCCCTTCTTCTAGTCAAGTTGTGCCACAAACTCCTCCCCAATTCTATTCAATACCTCCTCATTAGTTATGTGATCTACCCATCTATTCTTCAGCATTCTTCTGTAGCACCACATTTCGAAAGCTTCTATTCTCTTCTTGTCTAAACTATTTATCGTCCATGTTTCACTTCCATTCATGGCTACACTCCATACAAATACTTTCAGAAATGACTTCCTGACACTTAAATCTATACACGATATTAACAAATTTCTCTTCTTCAGAAATGCTTTTCTTGCCATTGCCAGTCTACATTTTATATCGTCTCTACTTCGACCATCATCAGTTATTTTGCTCCCCAAATAGCAAAACTCCTTTACTACTTTAAGTGTGTCATTTCCTAATCTAATTCCCTCAGCATCACCCGACTTAGTTCTACTACATTCCATTATCCTCGTTTTGCTTTTGTTGATGTTCATCTTATATCCTCCTTTGAAGACACTGTTTATTCCGTTTAACTGCGCTTCCAAGTCCTTTGCTGTCTCTGACAGAATTACAATTTCATCGGCGAACCTAAAAGTTTTTATTTCTTCTCCATGGATCTTAATACCTACTCCGAATTTTTCTTTTGTTTTCTTTACTGCTTGCTCAATATACAGATTGAATAACATAGGGGAGAGGCTACAACCCTGTCTCACTCCCTTCCCAACCACTGCTTCCCTTTCATGTCCCTCGACTCTTATAACTGTCATCTGGTTTCTGTACAAATTGTAAATAGCCTTTCCTCCCTGTGTTTTACCCCTGCCACCTCTAGAATTTGAAAGAGAGTATTCCGATCAACATTGTCAAAAGCTTTCTCTAAGTCTACAAATGCTAGAAACGTAGGTTTGCCTTTCCTTAATCTTTCTTCTAAGATACGTCGTACGGTCAGTATTGCCTCACGTGTTCCGAGGTGTGCTTCTACCAGTTTTTCCCTTCGTTTGTAAAGAATTGGCGTTACTATTTTGCAGCTGTGACTTATTAAACTGATAGTTCGGTAATTTTCACATCTGTCAACACCTGCTTTCTTCGGGATTGGAATTATTATATTCTTCCTAAAGTCTGAGGATATTTCGCCTGTTTCATACATCTTTCTCACCAGCTGGGGTGGAGTTTTGTCAGGACTGGCTTTCCCAAGGCTATCAGTAGTTCTAGTGGAATGTTGTCTACTCCCGGGGCCTTCTTTCGACTTAGGTCTTTCAGTGCTCTGTCAAACTCTTCACGCAGTATCATATCTCCCATTTCATCTTCATCTACATCCTCTTCCAATTCCAAGATATTGTTCTCAAGAACATAGTCCCTGTATAGACCGTCTATATACTCCTTCCACCTTTCTGCTTTCCCTTCTTTGCTTAGAACTGGCTTTCCATCTGAGCTCTTGATATTCATGCAAGTGGTTCTCTTTTCTGCAAAGGTCTCTTTAATTTTCCTGTAGGCAGTATCTATCTTACCCCTCGTGAGATAAGCCTCTACATGCTTACATTTGTCCTCTAGCCATCCCTGCTCAGCCATTTTGCACTTCCTGTCGATCTCATTTTTGAGACGTTTGTATTCCTTTTTGCCTGCTTCACTTACTGCATTTTTGTATTTTCTCCTTTCATCAATTAAATTCAGCATCTCTTCTGTTACCCAAGGATTTCTAATAGCCCTCGTCTTTTTACCTACTTGATCCTCTGCTGCCTTCACTATTTCGTTCCTCAGAGCTACCCATTCTTCTTCTACTGTATTTCTTTCCCCCATTCCTGTCAATTGTTCCCTTATGCTCTCTCTGGAACTCTGTACAACCTGTGGTTCTTTCAGTTTATCCAGGTCCCATCTCCTTAAATTCCCACCTTTTGCAGTTTCTTCAGTTTTAATCTACAGTTCATAACCAATAGATTGTGGTCAGAGTCCACATCTGCCCCTGGAAATGTCTTACAGTTTAAAACCTGGTTCTTAAATCTCTGTCTTACCATTATATAATATATCTGAAACCTTTTAATATCTCCAACCTTCTTTCATGATTCTTGAACCAAGTTTTAAACTACAATAGGAAATTAAAAAAATACAGTGGTCGCAGTTCCAAGGAGAAATTATGGGGAGAAATGTGCTGTAGCTACAATCAGAACTGAATAACAAAGATATTTAAGAGTTCACTAATATAGTCATTCATGTAGACATCACTATTATTACAATTTTAATTTTGTCTCATTGCCAAGGTACTCATTCTTGCATAAACACCAATAGTTTTGCAACATAATACCTTATCTGCATACAAAACGTATCAGCTCTTATTCCTGTAGGCCCACAGCGTTGCAGAAGGCATTGGTATGACTCCTCCTCGATTCGTACATCGCCATTTTTTCTTACGAAATTATGTAGGACACAACATGCTCTTATGATCATGTCTGAAGAACTGACACGCACATCGAAAGGCCGATGAAATACATTTGTTAGCCGAAATCCAGAAAATAATTCCACCATTCCACGAGCACAACCAAATCTATAATAAAAATAGGCTTTTCCTTTGTCTGGTTTCTCTCATTATAAGGGCACAGAATATGTCTAGACAGTGCAGATTCTTCATTCTGTACAAAATTAAAAGCTTGAGGTTCTCTTTCCATGTCCTGAGGTTGAGTATTTGAAATGTTTAACTGATTAGCTTTCAGTCTTCGATAGAAATAGGATTTCTTGAATGCGATAGAATCCTCACTGGTACCACTGAGCCCAGTTCTATCACAGTGCAATAATGGTTAACATTCACTACATCCAGAAGCACTGCCGAAAAAAAATCTTTTAATTATAATACCCTGAGAGACAGGTTTCATCAGTCTTATATGTTTCCCGTCCACAGCACCAACGAAATTTCGAAAGTGAGTTCTGTCTAAAAACTGTTTGGTAACAATCATCAAGCTGTCTTGAGATTTTTTGCCTCATGAAGAGGCTGTAGACATTTCCACAACTTTCTCTGATAGTAGTGGCTCCTAGCAGATATTCGAAGTGTAATGAGCGAAAGCTATATCCAGTTGCAACGTGTATGGAAGAAGTAATATTCAGTAATTGCATTAATATTTATTCATAGCAATATTGGACTACATACTCGTACTTACAATAAAGTATACACCGTGTTAATTTCATTCATAACAGGTAAAGAAATTCACAAGAACTGAAAGAAATACAACTAGCTCTTTATTCACATGAAGTGTTGACTGCTACTGACAACGGATTTCAGATCGATGTGTTGAGTGCTATTGACAAGGGATTTCAGATCGATTTCGTATTTCTGGATTTCCAGAAGGCTTTTGACTCTGTACCACACAAGTGGCTTGCAGTGAAATTGCGTGCTTATGGAATATCGTCTCAGTTATGTGACTGGATTTGAGATTTCCTGTGGGAGAGGTCACTGTTCGTAGCAACTGACGGAAAGTCATTGAGTAAAACAGAAGTGATTTCTGGCGTTCTCCAAGGTAGTGTTATAGGCCCTTTGCTGTTCCTTATCTATATAAACGATTTATGAGACAATTTGAGCAGCCGTCTTAGGTTGTTTGCAGATGACGTTGTCGTTAATTGACTAATAAAGTCAGCAGAAGATCAAAACAAACTGCAAAACGATTTAGAAAAGATATCTGAATGGTGCCAAAATTGGCAGTTGATCCTAAATAACGAAAAGTGTGAGGTAATCCACATGAATGCTAAAAGGAATTTATCGGTTACACGATAAATCAGTATAATCTGAAAGCCGTAAATTCAACTAAATACCTAGGTATTACAGTTACGAACAACTTAAATTGGAAGACCGCGCGACTGCTACGGTCGCAGGTTCGAATCCTGCCTCGGGCATGGACGTGTGTGATGTCCTTAGGTTAGTTGGGTTTAAGTAGTTCTAAGTTCTAGGGGACTGATGACCTCAGATGTTAAGTTCCATAGTGCTCAGAGCCATTTGAACCATTTAAATTGGAAGGAACACATAGAAAATGTTGTGGGGAAGGCTAACCAAAGACAGCGTTTTATTGGCAGGACACTTAGAAAATGTAACAGATCTACTAAGGAGACTGCCTACACTACGCTTGTCCGTCCTCTTTTAGAATTCTGCTGCGCTGTGTGGGATCCTTACCAGATAGGACTGACGGAGTACTTCGAAAAAGTTCAAAGAAGGGCAGCACGTTTTGTATTATCGCGAAATATGGGAGAGAGTGTCACAGAAATGATACAGGATTTGGGCTGCACGTCATTAAAACAACGGTGTTTTTCATTGCGACGGAAACTTCTCACGAAATTCCAATCACCAACTTTCTCCTCAGAATGCGAAAATATTTTGTTGACACCGTCCTACATAGGGAGAAACGATCACCACGATAAAATAAGGGAAATCAGAGCTCGTACGGAAAGAAATAGGTGTTCGTTCTTTCCGCGCGCTATACGAGATTGGAATGATAGAGAATTGTGAAGGTGTTTCGATGAACCCTCTGCCAGACACTGAAATGAGATTTACAGAGTATCCATGTAGATGTAGAATCTGAAGGGCTATTTCGTGAGAGAATTGGCATCACAGAAAAAGTCTCCGTCTGTTGAGGTTGCAAGGAAACACCTGTACTTCGGTACAGCGCTGTTCCCGTTCCCTCCAATGGAAGACAGACTGACGACCAGCAACATCGAAATTCTGGCAAATAGCAGTGGAAACACGGAAGGACGATCGCCGACATCAGGAACATAACAGCCACGTTATTTACAAGACTGGTCGACGAGTTGTGCTCTGGGTGCGTAACGCTCTAGCTGGCCTCCACGATCCAGGCGGTGATACCGTTCTCAGGCATAAGGATCCCTCCCAGACGGATGGAACACGTTTTGAGCTAGTGAAAGTAAATTTCTTATTTTCAGTGGAATGTGTTTTATGATATCCATGACTGCTGCTGGGATGGAACTGTTCGAGTACTGGGCATTGCGGTAATTGCATCATGAATCAGTTCCAGGAGGGCAAAGGTGGTGTACTGGTTCTTCATCAGTTAACATTCTGTGGAAGCCCATACTGCCTGTTTCATTTTCAACAAATCCTCAGTATCATTTCTAATGGCCACTCCATAATACTGCTGCAGTTCATCAATCATTTTATCTGTCAGCCTACCTCTTATGGTTTTACCATCAGAAAGTTTCTTGCCTCTCAAACATTGTTTCAACTTCCTCAACCTTGTGCCCAGCCTCTTCTGGACATAATCAACACATTCCTGTTTTTTTATAATCTTCTCACCATAAGGGTGAGCGGCTACTACACTGTTATATGCTTTTCAGTCTCCATCACCTAAGAACTTAGTGTAACACACTCCCCTTTCATTCACACATCGACTAAAAATTTCAGTAGCTGCAGGGGCCTTCATACCACCATTTGTTCCCTCATAATTCTGTCACAGATATGTCCATCTTCATTCCCTGATTTACACTTATAACAATGTTTGGTTAAAAACTGGAATTCTATTACCTTTCCAATATCTTAGAACTATAGCCACACTTCCGCCAAGTGCCGTCAAAAGCTACTGGTATGTCAGTCATACTACCGTTTATTTCAACAGCTTCGTTTGCAGCACGCTTCATTTACTCACATACATCAGATTCAACAGCAGTTCCGATAAATCCTGTGTACTTGTCAATTTACGAGTTGAGTGTGGCATGTTCATTACGGCACGCATTGTTTCTGCTGCAGTGTGTCCTTTGCCGATAGTTCTCAGTCCATAAAACCACCTAACATTTACATCAAAGTAATTATCTTTACACTTATCAGAATTCCAAAATGAATAAGTATATTTACAACTGGCACACTTAATGATAAGTTTCCTGGCTTGTCCGTTTGATACCTCACTGTCATCATGTAAACCCACTGGCCCTCCACATATTTTACAACACACACATTCACCTAACATCCTTCTTAGGGTGTGTAAATCTATCAGAATATAACCTAACCTACCATTTATATCACTTTCGTTTTGAGAAAACTGTGTATCCTGGTCCTCCTATTCTTTGACAGTCAGCTCGGCGCATCTTACCTTTAAGAATTCTACTGAATCGCTTCACAACTGAAGCTTTAAAAGTAGGAAACAATGAGTAGTGATTAATCTTATGTTTCTGCACCAGCTTTTCGAAACGAGTGTTGTAAAATTTCTCAACTAAGGGGTACTGTAAATGATTCGAAACCGTGCACTTTTTTCCTGCAACCTCAGTACCAGCTGTAGTCGTTAAGTGGCGAACCAAGTATGTTTGGAGTACTTAGTCAACTACTGTTAATAAATATTTACAGAAATAGTCTACAGCTGCAAAGTAAATACGTAATATATGCGATGAGTAGCAAACAACAGACTTACTGCAATGTGTCACAGGTGTCTGTACTTCAACAATGGTCATCTTTATCATTCGCTTCTTGTTATCGGCTTACACATGCTTTAAGCTCTTATCAAACTGAAGATAACAGAAAAATCTACTGAAACCTGTGAGACAAGATTAAAACTGTTGTACACCTGATGACTGATTTTTGTTTTGAAACAAAGTACATAGACCACAGCTGCTGAATAACAGCTAAGCATAAAATCATAAATATGTTAGCTGAAGTTGTATTTGTAGTGTACAGTCACGTCAACTAAATCAGCCTGATGAAGACCATCAAGGTTATGGTTGTGTAATTTTGCGGGTCCACTCCAACATCACAGTATGGATTAGGGTGGTGTGCGCATCGAATACAGCAGTGAATCCTTTATACCACCGCCGTTGTGTGTGTTGGACCAGGCCTGCCTCTCGCTTCCTATGCTAAGAGCCAACATTTTTCTTGACAGCTTTGAGCCAGTGACTACTAACTTAAACGTGAACTTATCAGGTCAGCAGTGGGTCGACTGTGGCTAAAAACATTTCCCATTTAACACCAATGAGCGGGGCGCACCTTGTTGTTCGACAGAGAATTGTCAACAAGTTGTAACGGTTTTATCGTACAATTTATATCTAAGGTAAGTTAGTTTTGATTTCATTCTGCTGTAATATATTGTATGAAGAAATATTTTATTGTTGATGTCTCATTCTGACGACATATTGCTGTTGTCACTAACTTTTTTTCTGATCAGCATGCAAGATGAAACAGCTGAGGAGCTCCACTGCCCAGCACACGAAGTTATGTGAGGAAAGTAGTCATCACGAACCGAGCTGGTGATCTTCATCAGCCTGATTTAGTTCAATTAACTGCTTATTCTAAAGAATTCAAGCTAAAGTTACGTATCATTTTGTCCGTAGTTACTGGTCGCAATCGGAGGTGTGTATTCTATTTACCAACATAAAATTCAGTTCATTTCACTTTAGAGGTTTCAACACTTTATTCTGTCATCTTCAGAAGCCTGGTACAGCCGTAAAGTGTAAGTAAGCGGAAGTCAGATAAGGATAGCACGATGAAAATTTGCTTTGTTGAATTGCAATGACCTGTGACATGTCGCATAAGGTTCATATATATGTGACGAATAGCGACAAACAGTCTCTTGGTGCCTAATAAACGCATATATTATGTATTTCTTTCGCAACTGACTACTGATTTTTAAAAATACTTGTTACCAGTAACTGATGATTGCTCGAAACACGCATGGTTCGCCACTCTAGTACTGGCATTGTTGCAGAGTCACTTAAAAGTAGAAGGATTCCGAAACATTTAAAAAACTGACTTAGGTGAGGAATTATACAATATTCATTTCAAGAAGTTGATAAAAAAAAACATAACATAAATCTCTAATCATCGCTTTCTACTACCAAAACTTCAAGAAAGAAAAGAAACCATTTCTTCACTCACAGAAAGTGGTACAGTGTTGTGTGTATATGTTAGTTAGTTACATGTTCCATACATAATTTGAACGATTCTTTTATCTAAATGATGTGGAACGAATCAGTCTACAGGATATGTATACATGATTAACGTTAACATTAATGAACACACATGGACATTTTATGCCTACTAATGCAATTACAGTTAAGCACAAGATTTTCTTACTAGCTACCAGTTTTTAAGTGGAGATTCGTCTATGCACTAGAAGGAGCTGTCCAAGAGAAATATATTTAAATTAGCTTTAAAGCCTATTTCACTACCTGTCAGACACATTATGTCACTGGGCAAATGTTCAAAAATTTTTATTGCTGCATACCGAACTCCTCTTTGAGCCACTGACAGCTATAAAAATGTGTAGTAAAGGTCATTTTTCTCTCTAGTGTTGGACATGGCTGCTCTGTATTACAATGCGTACTGTTACGAGGGTAGAAACCACATGGTGTAAGTTGTGGATAAAGCAAATGCGAAGGTACGATTGACTCGTGTGGTACTAGCAAACTGGAGATTGTCCACAAAATGTATTGTATCCAGATCACTTACATGTCCCATACTTGAATACTTCTCAGATATATGGGATCTATATTATTTTTGTATAATGGGACTTACGAACAGCACAGCGCGAAGTGCGGTGGCAAAGGTTACAATCTTATATGACAGGCTAGCGAGAATAACAGAAGTGCAGGAAAATTCTAGCTGGGAATGACTGTGGCAAAGACGCCATACATGTCGCGAGAACCTTCTAAGAAAATGTCAGGAACTGTGTTTCAGGACGAAAGCCATGAAAATTGTTCAGCCTATCATATATCTTGCGTAGAGATCGTAAATACAAAAGGAGGCCATTAACAGCCTCCACAGAAACTTACAAGAAGCCATTCTTCCACGCTACATCCCTGGATGTAACAGAAAGATACAGAACATTCCAGTCAACTAGCCACGAGATGAAAATAAATAAATAATTGACGTCCATAAAATTACAGAAACCCCACAAAATTACTGGCAATAATAACTTAGGAGCAGAAGGGTACCAATTTGAGAGGAATCATATGACATAAGAGTTATGACAATATAACGTCACAATAGGTTTCGTTACACAGTTAAAATCAGTGTTATGTTGCTATCAGCTGATAGACATTATCAGTGTAAATTCAATTACTTTACATAATTAATGAACAGTGAAATAATTTCAGCCCCAAATTACATGCATGTAGAAACAATTATGGATGAAAGTCTTTTATTCTCATTACAATATGCACGTCCTGTGTCCCCATTTACATTTCCCCACCTCTCCTTAGAGTACGTGGTCAGGTGTGAATGTTTTGAGTGTGGTAGCAGACAAACCAGAGATGTAGTGTGTCTCAGAATCTTCTACCAACTTTAACACAGTCAGTGGAAGGCAAAGAGCAGGAACAGGAGGGTTCGACCAGAGGTGCGAAAGTCTAAAAAAAACGTTTTCTTACCAGAGGTTGGTCATGGGCCTCCCCCACCACCTCGCGCTGCTCGGGAGAAAGAGCCGCACAACGGTTACGTGGAGTTTTTTTGAAGACAGGTAAGCGACCAGACGTTCCTTCAGAACGCTGCGTCTAAATCAGGACAAAGGTATTTGAATGTTTAAATATGTTTAATGTTAATAATTTATTTATCAGAGGCTTTTTCGCGATTGATTAATTAAGAACCATTTATTGATTTTTGTTCAATTTATCCGATATAAGAATAATCTTCTCCGATCGAGATTTCCGTTACGAGCCGCCACGTGGTGCATAGTTTCAAACTGCAACCGCCGAGAAAGCTAATAGAGGGAGTTGTAGACAGTTCTTGCGATTGCTGAACATTTATGCTAGAGTGTGTCGATGTTTAACAACTTATTCAAAATTTAGTGACGAGTGTAGCTTTTCTAAGATGAATCGTTTCGTATTCAAGCACTTCGCGCTGGAGATACCAGCCACGAGTCATGATCGATGCCAGCCACTGTACATAGAAAATCTGCATAGAGAAATAGTTACGATATTTGCATTTCAGTGATAACCTAGTGCATGTGCATGTATCAGCATAGTAGTAGTGACCACGCGCTCTCCAAGATTTTCCTTCCCCCCACAGGACGATGCAAATCAAAGGCAACACGGCTTGTAATTCGAAGGAGAAATAATCTACATGCGTAGTTAAATAATCTTTGTCCATAGTTAATGTGTATTCGAAAGATTGTTGAAGTAACTTCGTAAATTTGTCTAATGTTGGTTAAAATAAAATTAACTTTGTTTTTCGAAGTAATTTCCGTTCTCGGCTTGCTCATTTAAACCATACCTAAGAAAAGAGAATCATATCAATCACGCTGCCCCTTTACTAAAATTATTGGCACAAGACTAGATTCGTGCAGGATGTAGTTTTCTCTGACCATCCCCAAAATTACAATTGCGTTATCCGTTGCGACTTCAAATTCAATCGATAAGATTGTATTCTGAACTTTGATGGGCCTAAACATCAATTCTAAAGCGGGCAGAATGGTCAGGGAAGGTTACGCTGCCGAGAGAGAGAAAGTGTGCATAAGATCCTTCCCCACAGCAGGCTTGTATAAAAATGAATAAAAGTAATCCCTGCTGATAAAATTAAGCAAACTCCCTTCTCAGCCTGCCACAGACAGGGAGAATTAACGACATTTACGATCTAAATACCAGTCGTTGGGAGCTTGCAACAGTTTAATTTAAAAATATGGCTAGCTGCTTATTTATATGCACAAATATAAGTTTGGTGGACAATACATAAGACTTGCTGCAATTTACATTTTTGAAGTCACGAAGACGTGATTACTCTTATTATATCCTTGGAATGTAGTTTGTTGTTGGCAACGTTCAGTATTGTCCAGTGTATTATTGTAGGAGACAATTGGCGTTGATAGAATGTATTCTGTTGGTGCATAATATCGTAGCGTTTTTCCATAAGTATAATAAACACAATAGGTAACATAACAGAGAGTATAGTATTTGAAACTTACTGGCAGATTAAAAACTGTGTGACGGACCGACACTCGAACTCGGGACCTTTGCCTTTCGCGGGCAAGTCCTCTACCAACTGAGCTACCCAAGCACGACTCACGCCCCCTCCTCACAGCTTTACTTCTGCCAGTATCTCGTCTCCTACCTTCAAAACTTTACAGAAGCTCTCCTGCGAGTTTGGAAGGTAGGAGACGAGATACTGGCAGAAGTAAAGCTGTGAGGAGGGGGCGTGAATCGTGCTTGGGTAGCTCAGTTGGTAGAGGACTTGCCCGCGAAAGGCAAAGGTTCCGAGTTCGAGTCTCGGTCCGGCACACAGTTTTAATCTGCCAGGAGGTTTCATATCAGCGCACACTCCGCTGCAGAGTGAAAATCTCATTCTGGTTGGCTCTGAGCACTATAGGACTTAACATATATGGTCATCAGTCCCCTAGAACTTAGAACTACTTAAACCTAACTAACCTAAGGACATCACACAACACCCAGTCATCACGAGGCAGAGAAAATCCCTGACCCCGCCGGGAATCGAACCGGGGAACCCGGGCGCGGGAAAATCTCATTCTGGAAGTATAGTAATTGATAATGTATTATCCTTCACTATTTATAACAGTCTGCCAACGCTGGGGTAACTTTTCGATTACGCGACTGTAGAAATCGCGTGGTTTTGAGCGAAGAAATCGCCAAGTCATGTTCGTGGCGCATTTTCGTCCGGAAAGGAAGTCCTTAAAGACTGTTCAATAGAGCGCGGAAAAGGCGAAAATCTGAGGGCGCAAGAACAGGTGAATAAGGTGAGTGCGGAATCGGTTCCCAACCCAACGCCTGTATATTGTTTCTTGTTAGGTTAGCAGAATGCGGGTGGGCTTAATCGTGGAGTAACATCATTTCATGCGGTCTTCCTGGTCGTTGTTCTTGGACTGCGTCTGCAAGACGTCTTATTTGTTGGTAGTAAATGTCAGCAACGATAGTTATACCTCGGGGAACCAGTTCGTAGTGCACCACACCTCCACATGCATAATTTTCGAATTCGCGCAGAGATTTGCACTGAAAGTTGTTACTTTTTTTATTTTTTGGTTCAACCATTCCTTTCTTTTCCCTAATTTAGCATAAAGACACCATTTCTCGTCCCAGTAACGATAGAGGATAAGAATGATGGGTGTTATTCCCCAGCCAATTGATGATGAGTAAGCAGAGATGCGCAAGTGTGACTTTGACTAAGTGTATGCGGTACGCATACACCGGATTTTCGAACCTTCGCCTTCCCCCCTCGCCACCCTCCGTCACAAATTGCATTCAACTGTCGCACAATGGTTCTTTTTCTTCTTCTCATGGCGTTGCAACCCTGTCTGGGCCCGCCGGCCGTTGTGGCCGAGCGGTTCTAGGCTCTTTAGTCTCCAACACTGCTAATTAGTAACCTCTAACCTCCATCACTGTTTACTACTCATTCCCAACTTCCATCACTGCTGGCAGTTCACCTCCAACTGCGAGTCCGACCAGCCACAGAGTCTCTTACAGAGTGCGCACAGCGCTGTCAGAGTTATTAATGAGGAGCACTACATAGCGCTGCCAACATACAAACACATAAATAGCCTACTTACAACGGTAAGGTCGCGTCGGATCCGGCACGCTCTCTCTTCGATGGGGTTTGTGTGGATGTAGGTACACAGTAAGTATATTATTGTTATTCAATAATAAAGTTTATTGATGATATATTACATGACAATAGCCCCTTTTGCAGACATAGCCGTTAGCCCTTAGTGGTCGTCAAATCCACCTACAGAAAGTGAAACACAATTCCTGTCTTTTGTGACAAAACAAAAATTGTAAAGGAAAAGAGAAACATGTCCAGAAATAGAGAGGAATATCGTGTATCTGTATCCTCAATAGAATCGTCAGTCACGCACCTAACACAGACATTGTTTTATGCTCACCACATACACGAGACATGCGTTTGACGCAAAATTCATTTTCCTTTCTGCCTTTCAAAGGACCACATAAGTTACATTAGCAGCTGCGATATCTAACATTCCCAAGAAGTATCTCAATGGCCAACCTCGGATTTCCAGTTTGGTAGCCTTGCCTTTGTAAAATTTGGAAATCAGCAATCTCTGTCTTGCTTGTTTGTTCCACTATGGTGCATTTTTGACATCAGGATAACTTTTTTAATCCTTCTATGGGAGAAAGAAACCACCATTCTCTTTTTTCTTATAGACGAATTTTACATTTCCAGCTGGGGTAGCGGTATGTCACGCTTATTTTTATTTACTGAACCGACTACCGTAAGTTTTCTCTCAGACAGTTCCTCTGCCAACTCATATGATGTGAATCAGTTATCAGTCGTCACATTTCGATTGCTCCCTGTCACTGAGTCAGTAAGTTTAAAAACATACAGAGTCGGTATGGATAAATCATCCCTCTTGTTTGTTTGCTCTTATTCCATGCCTGAAATGAAATACAACGTTCTGGCGTCACACAGTGAAACTATTTTTAGACCATACTTACCAAGTTTTCATGCTATAAACATTCTGAAGGGACACCGACCACTGAAATTCAGCAATGCTTCATCCACCGTCAGATACTCTGACTGGCTATAATAATGCCATCAATAGCTTACAAAAGTATCCTATATTTCCCGAAACTCAGCAAATTTATCTTTAGTCTTTCTCGACTCCCTACAATACTTTTATTACGGATTTCAAATATTTTTAGAAGGAACATAATAAATCTTTTCTGCGACATAGTAAAACGAAAGATCAGTGGTCCATAGGTGTCGGAAAAAATATGATCTTGGCGTAAGTCAGAATCTTTCAAGACACCACTCATGAAGAAGACACCAATGAAAGCTTTTATCTCAGTTACATCTGTCGGATGTGAAAATGAACTGCACCGATCACAATCCTTGAGCTTTGAATGTTACATTTCGTTATTAGTATGATCAACAATGTTTTATATCATTTCATCGGTCATAAAAAGTGAAAATAATGTTTTCTTCATCTGTAATCCCTTGCACCTTCCCTTTAATACAGGCAGAGTAATCACATTTGAGGAAGGGGTTAGTGAATATTTTGAACGTAAAGGCTTGTCGATCCAGATCATTTGCTCGTCCATACCTAATCTATCGTTACGGTCGCAGATTCGAATCCTGCCTCGGGCATGGATGTGTGTGACGTCCTTAAGTTAGTTAGGTTTAAGTAGTTCTAAGTCTAGGGGACTGATGACCTCAGATGTTAAGTCCCCTAGTGCTCAGATCCATTTGAATAATTTTTGAACCTGTCTGGACCCGAGTCTCTTCAACAAGTTTCCTCCATTCTCGCCTCTCCAGCGCGGTTCTCCGCCATCATTTAACTCTGAGAGATTTGATATCTTCTTCCACATCGTCTATCCACCGCTTTCGTGGCGTTCCTCCCTGTCTTCTTCCAGCTGGCCTATATTCAAAAATTCCTAAGGAAATGTGCAAGCCAGGCTGTTCTCCTAGTTTTTATTGTTCTTACGATGTCAGCTCACTTTTCGTGACGTGATCCAGTTCAGTATTAATATCACATCTCCAAAAACCATTTTTATCCTGAACTGCACCAGAGTTCTTGCGCAGAACCCTTCGTTCAAATATCCTGAGCTCGACACAGCATTCGCTAGTGTCCCTGTTTCGCATATGTAGGTTACAATTGGACTGATCATGACTCATAAATTTGAAGCATCAGTTGTCTGTTTAACAACCTAGCGGCCAACAGTTTCTTAAATGTCCGGAGGCATCTATTACCACTTAGGATGCACTGTTTTATTTCAATTGGTATGGAATTTGTCCTATTATTATTAGATCCCAGGTAATGGAAGTTTTACACGTGTTCAGAATTGAAACCAGTTGCTTATAGTTTATCGAAGATATTATTTCCCTTCCTGGTGAAATTCGTGTATTTAAACTCCTTTCATTAATAGCAATGCCTTTAGGTAGTGTGGGTTCTTCCAGCTCTCTTATTGTTCGATCTAGTAAGACTCTTCTTCTACTAGTGGTTGCTATATCATCTGGGTTGACTTTGTGCCTATACAGGGTGAAAAGTATTTAAACCGACATACTCTGGGATGTTGTAGGGACATCAAAACAAATATTTTTCCCTAATCTCATTTTTTCCTATGAGGATTATTTCAACCGGTGGAGGCCGTATTACGCTCTTCAGCTGTTAGAGGGCGTATTACGATCTTGAGTTGTTAGGGGACGTATTACGCTCTTCAGTTGTGGGCAACTGCTGTCCACCAGTGTAGTAGTGTATTGTCTCTGTTTACTAATGGAGCGATACACCTGAAGTGAGTACACCGATATGGTTGGTGCGTACTACGTAGCGCACCACAACGGACGACCTGCACGGCGGGTTTATCGACAACAATATCCTAATCGCCGTATCCCGCATCATACGACCTTTGCTGCTGTGTACCGACGTCTGCGTGAGACCGGGTCATTTAGCAGATTACCTGGACAGGGACGCCGTCGCACGATAAAAACGCTGCAATTGGAGGAAGCTGTCTTGCAGCATGTGGAGCGGGATCCTTCAATCAGCACTCGTGCAATTGCACGTAACATGGAGACGAATCAGATGAATGTAAGAACAATCCTTCGAGAGCAATTGTTACGTCCATTTCACTTACAGTGTTACCACAACCTGGAACGAGTTGATTACCCACTCAGAGCACAGTTTTCGCAGTGGTTCCTGGAACAGTGTGAAATGCATCATACATTTCGATCCTATGTGTTGTTTACCGATGGAGCAACGTCAGGGCGTAATGGAGTCTTCAACATGCACAATTCGCATGTTTGGAGTGAGGGTAACCCACATGCCACAGTTACTAGCGCTCATCAAGTGCGGTTCTTCGTTAATGTGTGGGTCGGTGTTGTTGGGGGCCGTATCTGCTACCTAGGCCATTAAATGGCAGGCACTATTACAGTTTTCTCGCCATAGCATTGCCAGAATTGCTGGAAGACGTCCCGCTCCCTACAAGACAACGCATGTAGTTCCAACATGACGGGGCGCCGGCACATTTCAGTCGTCGTGTGCGTCGATTCCTGGACCGACGGTTCCCAGAAACGTGGATTGGCAGAGGTGGTTCTGTACCATGGCCTGCTCGATCCCCAGATATGTCCCCTGTGGACTTTTATGTATGGAGAGAGAGATGCGAAACCTTGTTTACGCAACTCCTGTTGCATCAGAAGAGGATCTGGTTGCCCGGAAAGGAGCAGCAGCAGGAACAATTCAGGATACTCCTGGGGTTTTTTCCTGTGTCAGACAGAACATGATCCGACGGCGTAACCTTTGTTTACGTTTCAATGGAGGCATTTATGAAAATCTACTGTAATTAAAATTGGGTTGTGTTAATGTGTTGTCTCTTGGTCATAAAAATATGGAAAAGTGTTTGTTGGTATAATTAATTTGCCACCAGAGAAATCTTCCTCTACCGGTTTAAATACTCCTCATAAGAAAAAATGACATTAGGGAAAAATATTTGTTTTGATTTCCCCTACAACCTCCCAGAGTTTGTCGGTTTAAATACGTTTCACCCTGTATAACCGGATACATGAGGATTGTGAATGGCTGCTTCCAGAGCAAGATTAAAAAAATAAGCATTGTAGCAAGCGCATCGCCTTGTCTGATTCATTAATGCTAAACCATTTCCAGAGCTCTGCATCTACTCACACTGCAGTCCAGGCACCAGCCAATGTTGCTTCGATAAGTGAAACATATTTGGGCGGTATACCAAAAAACAAAAACAAACACCGTCCGAACGGGAACGACAGTCTGCCGTGTCATCCTCAGGCCTGAGGCATCACCAGAAGCAGATACAGAGTGACATGTGGTCAGCACACCGCTCTCCCAGCCGTTGTCGGTTTTCGTGACTGCTGCCGCTGCTTCTCAGTCAAGTAGCTCCACAATCGCCTCACATGGGCTGGGTGTACCTTGCTTGACAACAGCACTCGGCACAGCCGCACGGTGACCCATCCAAGTGCTGGCCAACCCCGACAGCGCTTAACTTCGGTGATCTGCCGGCAACCGGTGTTATCACCGGGCAAGGCCGTTGGCTTGGCTGATATACCAAGCAGCAGCAAATCATTTAGCGTTTTCTCGCTATCTGAGGTCTGCCTTAAGACCACATTGAAGTTACGAAGCTCAATATTATACTCATATGCCCTTTCATGTATTTGAGTCAGCATAAATATCTGATCTGTTGTAGACCTATTAGCTCGAAATCCACACTTATATCCACCCAGAATTTCTTCTGCATATGGAACTAGTATGTTGTATGTAGTACTAGAGAGAAACGTACAGGTTACCTTCAGCAGGGTAATTCGAACAACTTGAGTATTGTGGCATGAGTGGGACAGTATTGTGGCATGAGTGGGACAGTGCACAAATGGTTTAATTCGTACCTAACTGGAAGAGTGCAGAAAGTTGAAGTAAGTAGTTCTCATAATATGCAAAGATCAGCACATTCCTCAAACTGGGGAACTATCAAGAATGGGGTTCCACAAGGGTCAGTCTTGGGTCCTTTGTTGTTCTTAATATATATTAATGACTTGCCATTCTATATTCATGAAGAGGCAAAGTTAGTTCTCTTCGCTGATGATACAAGTATAGTAATCACACCTGACAAGAATTAACTGATGAAATTGTCAATACTGTCTTCCAGAAAATTACTAAGTGGTTCCTTGTAAACGGACTCTCACTGAATTTTGATAAGACACAGTACATACAGTTCCGTACAGTGAATGGTATGACGCCATTAATAAATATAGACCTTAATCAGAAGCATATAGCTAAGGTAGAATATTCCAAATTTTTAGGTGTGTCCATTGATGAGAGATTAAATTGGAAGAAACACATTGATGATCTGCTGAAACGTTTGAGTTCAGCTACTTATGCAATAAGGGTCATTGCAAATTTTGGTGATAAACATCTTAGTAAATTAGCTTACTACGCCTATTTTCACTCGTTGCTTTCATATGGCATCATATTTTGGGGTAATTCATCACTGAGGAATAAAGTATTTATTGCACAAAAGCGTGTAATCAGAATAATAGCTGGAGTCCACCCAAGATCATCCTGCAGACATTTATTTAAGGATCTAGGGATATTCACAGTAGCTTCTCAGTATATATACTCTCTTATGAAATTTGTTATTAACAACCAAACCCAATTCAAAAGTAACAGCAGTGTGCATAACTACAATACTAGGAGAAAGGATGATCTTCACTATTCAAGATTAAATCTAACTTTGGCACAGAAAGGGGTGAATTATACTGGCACTAAAGTATTTGGTCACTTAGCAAATAGTATCAAAAGTCTGACAGATAACCAACAAGTATTTAAGAAGAAATTAAAAGAATTTCTGAATGACAACTCCTTCTACTCCATAGAGGAATTTTTAGATATAAATTTAAAAAAAAAAATAAAAAAAAAAATAAAAATAAAAAACACAAAAAATGAAAGAGTTGTTATATTAACTTAAGTATGTTGTTAAATTAACTTAATTATGTCATGTATTGGAAAATTTGACTCGTTCCACATCATTACGAAGTATCGTATTCATGATCCATGGAACTAGTATTAATCTAATCTAATCTAATCTAATCTTTTCTCCTTTCTTTCGGAGTGGTAGGACTAACCCTAAGGTCCACTGTTTTGGGATTATGTCCTGATTTCATATCAACTTCATAAGTTCGCTTATTGAGACCAGATCCCCCATTTTGCAACGGTTCTACTGTTACTCTATCAGTTCCTGGTGCTTTGTAGTTTTTATTAGACACTGCACTTCCTTCTGTACTTCCTCTAATGTAGGTTATTCCACTTGTGTATCTGCAGTGTAATAGAGTGGCTGGACACTACTGGTGAATGCGCTCCAGAATTCCCTTGAATTCTGACCAGAACATCTTCTTGGCCTGGCAGCAAATTTCCCTCTTTGCCATTACATGCTATTATTTTGGGTCCTTCTTTTTCTAATAAAACTTCCTGCTTTCATTTCTTTGATAGTACTCTTCCATCTCCTCTGTCTTTCACCTTACGTCTTTCCTTTTCCCTCTTACTCTCTCTTGCTGCTTCTACCTTCTTTTAATTGTTGGCTCTGAGCACTATGGGACTTAACATCTGAAGTCATCAGTCCCCTAGAACTTAGAACTACTTAAACCTAACTAACCTAAGGACATCACACACATCCATGCCCAAGGCAGGATTCGAACCTGCGACCGTAGCGGGCGCGCGGTTCCAGACTGAAGCGCCTTTAACCGCTTGGCCACACCGGCCGGCTTCTTTCAATTGTATAATGCCTGATTTGATCTTATATTTCGGTGTAAGCACTTCAGTCTTGCTTCCTTTTTCTATTCCACTGTCTGTCTGCATTCATCATCATACCAATGTTCATTTCTCCTTGTTTCCCCCAGTATTTCATATGCTGTTGTCAGAATGGTATCTTTAACAGAGTTCCGTTCTTTGTCTATATCGTCTTCGCCTTCTTCTGTTAGTAGCTCCTGTCTCAATGTGTCTGATACTCTTGACCAGCAAACCTATCTTTCAGTTGTTCTATATTCCATTTCTTTACTCTGGTACTATTTCCATTTGGAGCCATAGCAAGTTTCTGGCTCATTTTGACTCGTGCTAGATAATGGTCTGAATGTGAATTACCTTTTCGGAACGTGTTCACATTTTTCGCATGAGATTCCACCTCTTATTTTATTATTTTATTTACACGTCTAGTTCCTTAGGACCAACTTGAGGAGCAAATCTCCAAGCTCAAAGAACGTGTCAGTACATCAAATTACAACATAAAAGTAATAACCGATAAAAAATAAAATGTTTATGAACCCAAAAAAGTCAAGGCAGGAGTTTAAGTAAACGCAATCAGCAATATAACATAAGAATCTGCTTGATTTTTCAAGGCACTACTCAACAGAATAGAAGGAGTGACCCATGAGGAAACTCTTGAGTTTCGATTTGAAAGCGTGTGGATTATTGCTAAAATTTTTGAATTCTTGTGGTAGCTTATGAAAAGTGGATGAAGCAGTATACTGCACGCCTTTTTGCACTGAAGTTAAGAAAGTGCCATCCAAATGCAGATTGGATTTCTGCCTAGTATTAACTGAGTGAAAGCTGCTCGTTCTTGGGAATACGCTAATACTATTAGCAAGAAACAACAGTAAAGAATATAGATATACACATACTGAGAGGCCAGTGTCAAAATACCCAGTCTAGTGAACAAGAGTCGACAAGAAGTTCGCGAGCTTACAGCACTTATTGCCCGAACTGCCTGTTTCTGAGCCAAAAATATCCTTTTAGAGTGGGAAGAGTTACCCCAAAATATAATACCATGCGACATAAGCGAATAAAAACAAGCAAAGTAGACTAATTTTCGTGTCGAACGATCACTTACTTCTGGTGCTTCGAACAGTAGAAATGGCATTATTAAGTCTTTGAACAAGATCCTGAACGTGGGCTTTCCACGACAGTTTACTACCTATCTGAACACCTAGAAATTTGAACTGTTCAGTTTCAATAATCATATGCCCATTTTGTGAGATCAAAACTTTGGGTTTTGTTGAATTGTATTCCAGCATATGGTCTATTTGGTTTACTTCATTCGTTCCTGGTATTTTCCAGGACACTTTGTAGACATTTTCCCTTGGAAAACAAGTACTTATTGCCATTAATTTGTTCGCAGAAGCAAACTGAGTAACCGTCATACCGCTATTAATAGTTTCATCGTGCAAAGTTTCCTTATAAAACACCGTTCTGAAAACCTCCTCTTTGCTGCGTTTGGCATTATAGTCCCCAAGAACTATTTTCTAGTCGCATCTAGGGGTTATCTCACAAACTCTCCTGTAACTGACAACAGCAATCATCTTCTATGCCTTCATCTGATTCTTCTGTTGGTGCACATACGTTCAAAAAGGTTACATTGTGAAATCTGCCTATGATATCCAGAATAAATATTCTTTCGTTATGTTGAGTGAAAGCAACGACCGATATACGCATATATTTGGAGATTATAAACCCAGCTCCAAGCTCCCCCTGTCTTTCATCTTTTCCTGAATAATAGAGGGAGAATTTATGTTTATGAATCTCATCCCTTCCCTACCATCCACTTTCCTGAAGTGCACCAACTCCCATTCCGTCTCTTCCGCAATACTTTACTTTCCGCAAGAGAGGGTAACATTTGACATAAAAGTTTTCTGGGTTTGGTACCGCGTCATAATGTAAAAAACTACTGCTGCTATAGAAAAGCCAACGTTTCGGCCACGATTGCAGCGGCCTTCTTCTGGGTCTGATGCACCATCAGACCCAGAAGAAGGCCGCTGCAATCGTGGCCGAAACGTTGGCTTTTCTATAGCAGCAGTAGTTTTTTACATTATGACGCGGTACCAAACCCAGAAAACTTTTATGTCGACTGACTCTGGCCGCGGAAGCCTACGCAATTAAGGGTAACATTTGTTAATTGCGTACCACATTCACAGTCTAGGTCACAAACGTTGCTCAGTGTGACGACCATCTGTATCCACGGCAGCGTGGAACCGCACGAGAGATTTCTCTACTGCCGCCCGAAATAACGGTGGATCATCGAATGTTGAGCCGTCGTGGCATAGCTCGTTCACGGCTTGAAGATCGCACATAACGTCCAGAATTCTCAGCAGTGGCGTAGCCGGAGGGGAGACTTTGAGACATGGTCTCCCCTGTATTCGTGCTTAAAAAAGATGTAATAGTAATTCATAACAAAAATATAATAAGAGCTCTAAATGTGCGAAGATGTCAGTTTTGTAGCCCGCGCCGCACCCTTAAGTAGTAGTGTATTTGCCTGCTTGAGGCTCAACCTCTCAGTCTCTGCCTCCCTTCCCTTAGCTGGCGGTGTGCGCCTGCGCTTTAGTCGCATTCTTGGCTCCCCTCCTCTTCCCCTCTTCTACGACGACTGGTGCGCTGCATTTGGTAGCAGGAATCAAGAGACTAGTCTCTGCCGCTTCTATGCTGGCTTTTAACACGGAAGTGAACATTTGCGCGGTTTGTGTTCATAGTCATTCTTTGTGTGATTTTAGCGCATATTTTTGTTGTGTCGCCAACATGAGTGAGCCAGCAACTGAACACCTTATAGAATTTTCATTAAAAACGCCTTTTTCTACATTAACGTACGAAAAAAGTGTGAATTGATGGACAAACGACTTGCTCCTATACCCAATGCAGTTTTAAGTGAAGCCAAAGAAAAGTGCACTTTTCAGACAACCTTGTGCGAAAAGTATACTTGTCTGATTGCGAATGCAGTTAATAACAGAGTATGTTGTTATATACTCGTATGTCTTCTGTTTGGTGGTGAAAAGGAATGGTGCAATGAGGGCATTTGTACAATAAAGAACTTTGACAGGAAAGTACAAAAGCATCAGATATCAAAACGTCATCTGGAGAACAGAAAATCATTTCAGTTATTGGGCAAAACTAGAATTGAGCACGCCCTTTCTCAAGCCGCTCACATGACAGCAATAAAATACAACGAACAAGTTGCATCCAACAGGAGAGTATTGGCTGGTCTTATTCAGACAATTGTACCCTCCTGGAAATTGAAATAAGAACACCGTGAATTCATTGTCCCAGGAAGGGGAAACTTTATTGACACATTCCTGGGGTCAGATACATCACATGATCACACTGACAGAACCACAGGCACATAGACACAGGCAACAGAGCATGCACAATGTCGGCACTAGTACAGTGTATATCCACCTTTCGCAGCAATGCAGGCTGCTATTCTCCCATGGAGACGATCGTAGAGATGCTGGATGTAGTCCTGTGGAACGGCTTGCCATGCCATTTCCACCTGGCGCCTCAGTTGGACCAGCGTTCGTGCTGGACGTGCAGACCGCGTGAGACGACGCTTCATCCAGTCCCAAACATGCTCAATGGGGGACAGATCCGGAGATCTTGCTGGCCAGGGTAGTTGACTTACACCTTCTAGAGCACGTTGGGTGGCACGGGATACATGCGGACGTACATTGTCCTGTTGGAACAGCAAGTTCCCTTGCCGGTCTAGGAATGGTAGAACGATGGGTTCGATGACGGTTTGGATGTACCGTGCACTATTCAGTGTCCCCTCGACGATCACCAGTGGTGTACGGCCAGTGTAGGAGATCGCTCCCCACACCATGATGCCGGGTGTTGGCCCTGTGTGCCTCGGTCGTATGCAGTCCTGATTGTGGCGCTCACCTGCACGGCGCCAAACACGCATACGACCATCATTGGCACCGAGGCAGAAGCGACTCTCATCGCTGAAGACGACACGTCTCCATTCGTCCCTCCATTCACGCCTGTCGCGACACCACTGGAGGCGGGCTGCACGATGTTGGGGCGTGAGCGGAAGACGGCCTAACGGTGTGCGGGACTGTAGCCCAGCTTCATGGAGACGGTTGCGAATGGTCCTCGCCGATACCCCAGGAGCAACAGTGTCCCTAATTTGCTGGGAAGTGGCGGTGCGGTCCCCTACGGCACTGCGTAGGATCCTACGGTCTTGGCGTGCATCCGTGCGTCGCTGCGGTCCGGTCCCAGGTCGACGGGCACGTGCACCTTCCGCCGACCACTGGCGACAACATCGATGTACTGTGGAGACCTCCGCCCCACGTGTTGAGCAATTCGGCGGTACGTCCACCCGGCCTCCCGCATGCCCACTATACGCCCTCGCTCAAAGTCCGTCAACTGCACATACGGTTCACGTCCACGCTGTCGCGGCATGCTACCAGTGTTAAAGACTGCGATGGAGCTCCGTATACCACGGCAAACTGGCTGACACTGACGGCGGCGGTGCACAAATGCTGCGCAGCTAGCGCCATTCGACGGCCAACACCGCGGTTCCTGGTGTGTCCGCTGTGCCGTGCGTGTGATCATTGCTTGTACAGCCCTCTCGCAGTGTCTGGAGCAAGTATGGTGGGTCTGACACACCGGTGTCAATGTGTTCTTTTTTCCATTTCCAGGAGTGTATTTCTTTGTAAACAAGAAATAACTTTTCGCGGCCATCGAGAAGACGAATCCTCCACCAACAACCATCTGGAGTTGTTGGATTTACTAGCTCAAGGAGAGCAGTTAATCCGAGACCATCTGACATCATCTTCAACCTTTAAAGGAACTTCTCCAGATTTACAATGGTGTAATAGTTACAGTTAATGGGAAAATAAAAGCTGAAATTCAGAACTGCAATTTCATTTCGATCCAGACTGATGAAACATTAGACGTGTCATGCAAGAATCAGATGAGTATAGTATTCAGATAGTGTATCCCAGACAAAATTGAGGAAAGATTCGTTGGATTTTACGATGTTTCTGGAGATAAAACTGCTGAAGGTTTGTCAAACATTATTCATGCAATATTGTAAAAATGGAATGTGGAAGGAAAAGATGTTAGTCAAATATTTGATGGAGCTTCAGTAATGGCAGGCAGAGAAAGATTACTACAACAACTGGTGGAGCAGTTCTCTCTCTACGCGCTGTTTATTCATTGTTACACACCAACTGTATTTGGTACTGCTATATGCCTCCAAAATCATACAAGTAAGCGTGTTTGTAAGTGATTTTTCACCAAATCATCAAACCGAACTGTATTGCTAATTGAGAAATGGTTTAAACTGCCACTACAAGCAATACTCGCTGGAACTTTAGTTCCAGGGCAGTTTCAACAATATCTCGACATTTGTCAGAGCTATATAATGTTTGAATTATGTAAGTGATGATACATATTCTCAGTGGGATCCAGAATCTTTGAGCTGTGCTGTGGGAATGAAATGACGGATGGATGATCCTACGTTTGTCTACTTGCTTTGCTCCTACCGAGCGTGCTTTGTTTATGTTGATCATCTCTTTAATGTTCAGTCAAAAGCTGTCAGTATAACTGCTTGCCACGGCGAAATAGGAACTGTTTTGAGAAACGTACGACAATTAAGAAGGGAAACATTCATTGATGAATGTATTCAATTCAGGGTGTGTTTGAGTGGGAACTTATCATTCTGTGACAGTCAAAAGTTATCTCTCAGGGCACTAACTTACGAGATACTGGATTTGCGAAGTGTTCAAATAGAAAGAAGATTTCAAGACTTTCCCCAAATTCAGTTTGTTGAACTTTTGAACGAAAAGTGTTTCCCGAACTATCAAAAAGAATCAAGAAGAAGTTGAAACTGCTTCAGTTATTAAAACAGTACTCTTTTCTCAAACAAGAACAACTTGAAATTGGACTGTGTAACATATACGCTGATGAGATAAAACACTTATCTCCAAGAAGCCTCTTAAAGTACATTGTCAACAATGTTCATGAAGAAACAACAAAGTTCCTGCGTTTGGTTTTGACACTACCCACAACTACAGCAAGCAGTGAACGAACCATGAGTACTCTTAAACGAGTGAAGAATTATTCAAGGAATTCAATGTCCAACACCCGGCTTCGTGTTTGAGGACGTTAGCAATAGAGAAGGCACTGCTTGGAGAGCTACTCGGTGAGCAGATCTTTGTAGACCGAGTTATAGACTTACTTGTGGAAAGAAAAGACAGGCACACTGCATTTGTGTACAAGAAAATATAAGTGCTTCTTCTCTTGCTGCTGGAGTTCTACAAATTTGTCATCGTTTCTTGAACAAGTTAGTTAGTTATTCAAAAATGTTCAATGTGTGTGAAATCTTATGGGACTTAACTGCTAAGGTCATCAGTCTCTAAGCTTACACATTACTTAACCTAAATTATCCTAAGGACAAGCACACACACTCATGCCCGAGGGAGGACTCGAACCTCCGCCAGGATCAGCCGCACAGTCCATTACTGCACCGCCCTAGACAGCTCAGCTAATCCCGCGCGGCTAGTTAATTATTATTATTATTATTATATTAGTGTTGGTGGTGGTAGTGGTAGTGGTAGTAGTAGTAGTTATTGTTGTTGTTTCGTTTGATGCATTTTGTTTCGTTTGTTTAAATAATTGTTTATTGTATTATTTTGTCTCCCTATAATAACTGCAGAGTGGCCCCAACCTTTACAACCACGCTATGCCACTGATTCTCAGGCATGGAAAGAGCAACTTCTTCAACAATTTGTGGCGCAGTTGGCCGTCAACCACTCCCAGGACCAATTCCCAAATCACCAGTTACGTCATACATCAGAATCATGTTCTTCAACATCTACATCTACATCTACGTTTATACTCCGCAAGCCACCTAACGGTGTGTGGCGGAGGGCACTTTACGTGCCACTGTCATTACCTCCCTTTCCTGTTTCAGTCGCGTATGGTTTGCGGGAAGAACGACTGCCGGAAAGCCTCTGTGCGCGCTCGAATCTCTCTAATTTTACATTCGTGATCTCCTCGGGAGGTATGAGTAGGGGGAAGCAATATATTCGATACCTCATCCAGAAACGCACCCTCCCGAAACCTGGACAGCAAGCTACACCGCGATGCAGAGCGCCTCTCTTGCAGAGTCTGCCACTTGAGTTTGCTAAACATCACCGTAACGCTATCACGCTTACCAAATAACCCTGTGACGAAACGCGCCGCTCTTCTTTGGATCTTCTCTATCTCCTCTGTCAACCCGACCTGGTACGGATCCCACACTGATGAGCGATACTCAAGTATAGGTCGAACGAGTGTTTTGTTAGCCACCTCCTTTGTTGATGGACTACATTTTCTAAGGACTCTCCCTTAGCAAAAATTAATTTTATATGATCATTCCATTTCCACTCGTTCCGCACGCATACTCCCAGATATTTTACAGAAGTAACTGCTACCAGTGTTTGTTCTGTCGGTGCGGACAGAGGATATCTCCGTATTCCTTTAACGGTTCGATACTTGCAGAGGGCAGCACCACTGTTACTGGTGTTTGGATAAAGCAGCTTTATGAGTAAAGCCCTGCACGCCTCATCCAGAGCCTTGTCGACTGTCTGCAACTGTCGTGCACAGTGATGCTTATGTTCCGTCGCCGGACCAGTTGCGGCTCCAAACGGCACGTCGAGAACACTACTAACAACGTAAGCCTGCAGAGTATAGTCTGGACATCATTCCTATAAAGTTGGGTAACCATATGGTGAATAGATTTCCGTTCACACCAGCTCAAGTAGCGAAAATTAAGTTGTAACCGCCCTGTACATTAAAAATTTGCGTCGTTAGTCGGCTTGCATCCATCCTAGGCACATGTCCACAGAACTTTAGTCGTGGGTTCCTTATTGACTCCCATCAGCCGTTCATTAGGCCTGGGCAAAACCTTCTCTTTCTCACAGTCTATACTGTCAACCTATTATCTCGGAACTCATTATTTTCCAAGGGATCTTACTTCTCGACTTTTCTCAGTCCATCCGTTCCCATAACTATCAGGTATTCAAATGCGTACAGACATTCACGTTTGATTACTGTGTTACACCGCTAGGTTTGGATTTGCTGGAGATTGTTTGTTACACAAAAATTTCAATCGCAACATGTTTCACGTTACATCCGTCACTGCGTCACAATACTGTTTTCACTCTGACTGGCGCCATTCTGAAACAGTTCTAATGAAGATTAATAAATATTAATTGAAACACCGTAGAGGAATTTTACTGGTTCTTGTTATGTTCGCGTGATTGTTAACCTTCTGAGCTACTTAAATTCCATTGCGAGCCCCTCCGTGACTTCTTATTCGCATCTTTTCCTGTGAAGTCTCTAATTAGAATTCTTCCTCTTATTTTCACTTCTTACCTATTGCTAACATTCATTTCACTTTTAATCTTCACTAACATTCAACATAACTCTGCTCCACTCCACATTCTACCTACCATCACCCACCCCACTCGCAACCTACTACTCTCAAAGCACACTCACGATCAAATCGCGTAACCCACACTCTGCACCACAAAGAGCTGCGAATAACAGCTTCTGAAAGTACTTGGCCCATGTCAGACATGACGCTGTTGCACACTGTAGCTGAAATGAGGCGACCAGATGCGAATGCAAAGCATATACGAGGTGCATTCAAGTTCTAAGGCCTCCGATTTTTTTCTAATTAACTACTCACCCGAAATCGATGAAACTGGCGTTACTTCTCGACGTAATCGCCCTGCAGACGTACACATTTTTCACAACGCTGACGCCATGATTCTATGGCAGCGGCGAAGGCTTCTTTAAGAGTCTCTTTTGACCACTAGAAAATCGCTGAGGCAATAGTAGCACGGCTGGTGAATGTGCGGCCACGGAGAGTGTCTTTCATTGTTGAAAAAGCCAAAAGTCACTAGGAGCCAGGTCAGGTGAGTAGGGAGCATGAGGAATCACTTCAAAGTTGTTATCACGAAGAAACTGTTGCGTAACGTTAGCTCGATGTGCGGGTGCGTTGTCTTGGTGAAACAGCACACGCGCAGCCCTTCCCGGAAGGAATTTGTTCTTCAAAACATTTTCGTAGGATGCACCTGTTACCGTAGTGCCCTTTGGAACGCAATGGGTAAGGATTACGCCCTCGCTGTCCCAGAACATGGACACCATCATTTTTTCAGCACTGGCGGTTACCCGAAATATTTTTGGTGGCGGTGAATCTGTGTGCTTCCATTGAGCTGACTGGCGCTTTGTTTCTGGATTGAAAAATGGCATCCACGTCTCATCCATTGTCACAACCGACGAAAAGAAAGTCCCATTCATGCTGTCTTTGCGCGTCAACATTGCTCGGCAACATGCCACACGGGCAGCCATGTGATCGTCCGTCAGCATTCGTGACACCCACCTGGATGACACTTTTCGCATTTTCAGGTCGTCATGCAGGATTGTGTGCATAGAACCCACAGAAATGCCAACTCTGGAGGCGATCTGTTCAACAGTCATTCGGCGATCCCCATAAACAATTCTCTCCACTTTCTCGATCATGTCGTCAGACCGGCTTGTGCGAGCCCGAGGTTGTTTCGGTTTGTTGTCACACGATGTTCTGCCTTCATTAAACTGTCGCACCCACGAACGCACTTTCGACACATCCATAACTCCATCACCACATGTCTCCTTCAACTGTCGATGAATTTCAATTGGTTTCACACCACGCAAATTCAGAAAACGAATGATTGCGCGCTGTTCAAGTAAGGAAAACGTCGCCATTGTAAGTATTTAAAACAGTTCTCATTCTCGCCGCTGGCGGTAAAATTCCATCTGCCGTACGGTGCTGCCATCTCTGGGACGTATTGACAATGAACGCGGCCTCATTTTAAAACAATGTGCATGTTTCTATCTCTTTCCAGTCCGGAGAAAAAAAAATCGGAGGCCTTAGAACTTGAATGCACCTCGTAGATATGGCGAGTTTGCCGTGTATAGAATGCAGTATGTAGTACGAACTGAAAGTTCGACCCAGGACTGGATGCGCCCTGAGGCTACCTGAAGATTAAGACCGCCGCTCGCGACAAGGTGAAATTCCGAACTCAAGTCCCCGTCCGGCACAAATTCTCAGCTATATTCCTGATGTGTCGATAGCTACGATGCCGCGACGTATGTTGGCGCTTGACACCGACACCGACGACAGCGCCCTCTAGCAGGCGCTGTCCAGATCTACGAGCTCCGCTCGAGTTTCTCCCGCATTTCATCAAGAGCAGACGGCCTGGAAACATCGCTTCAACCACAGCTTGAGACTATGTAATACTTACGACGGTTTATAATAAAAAACAAGAGCAGACCCACGTGCCGCCGTCCAGATCGGATACAAAAATTCCTGCGTATGGTAAACGTTGTTCTCTCAGCGTCCACACAAGGCGAAGATGCTCAACAGTGGAAGACACAGAGACGCCTTCAGCAGTTTGCAGTCGCACCTAATGATCATACTAAACAACTAAAGTAAATGCTGCAATCCCCGAGGAGTATATCGCACCAAAACACGCACGGCAGACGTGATCGCAATATGCGCTGGACGATTCAGATTTTCAGCTCAAATCCTGCTACAGCACTCGACTCTGCTTAGGCAGCAATCTTGGACACAGTAAAAATGGACGCGTTCACCATTTCATCATGAATAAAAGAAAGTGCTGCTTGAGACTACTAAATCAGGACAGTCTCAATGCTTGCAGTATGATCATCAGCTTTCATGGCACCTGTAAGGAAGAAACATCAGTCTCAGCTGTAGAATGACTAAAGATATGCTGAAATGGAACACACCATTGTTTTTCCTCGTCTAATTTTCTATATGACTGATACATCACTTGGCCCCCTTTCCATATGACGAGTACTACCAACATCTCAGATATAAGATGAATATCAACAAAAGCAAAACGAGGATAATGGAATGTAGTCGAATTAAGTCGGGTGATACTGAGGGAATTAGATTAGGAAATGAGACACTTAAAGTAGTAAAGGAGTTTTGCTATTTGGGGAGCAAAATAACTGATGATGGTCGAAGTAGAGAGGATACAAAATGTAGAGTGGCAATGGCAAGGAAAGCGTTTCTGAAGAAGAGAAATTTGTTAACATCGAGTATTGATTTAAGTGTCAGGAAGTCGTTTCTCAAAGTATTTGTATGGAGTGTAGCCATGTATGGAAGTGAAACATGGACGATAAATAGTTCAGACAAGAAGAGAATAGAAGCTTTCGAAATGTGGAGCTACAGAAGAATGCTGAAGATTAGATGGGTAGATCACATAACTAATGAGGAGGTATTGAATATAATTGGGGAGAAGAGTAGTTTGTGACACAACTTGACTAGAAGAAGGGATCGGTTGGTAGGATATGTTCTGAGGCATCAAGGGATCACCAATTTAGTACTGGAGGGCAGCGTGGAGGGTAAAAATCGCAGAGGGAGACCAAGAGACAAATACACTAAGCAGATTCAGAAGGATGTAGGCTGCAGTAGGTACTGGGAAATGAAGAGGCTTGCACAGGATAGAGTAGCATGGAGAGCCGCATCAAACCTGTCTCAGGACTGAAGACCACAACAACAACAATCTCAGATGGCTGATTCCGAAATACAGGCCACACTGATGAAGTAGACCCCTCCCGCGTCTCATATCCTTGGCATCAAATTCCGGTTTTTGTCGCAAAAGAGTGTTACCACAGCTATGGTCCGCCCTGAACTTCACACCATGTTTCTCTTCTGACGCGGGTTCAGTATAAGCGGCACACAGGGAGCGCCTACAAAGGAGGCAACCCCGCCAACGGCACGGCTAGCGGGTAGAGGAAGCTACAGTGGCCAGGCGCTTCACTGAAATAGCCAGAACACGCACTGAAAATTGATACTTCCAAAGCAGCTTGGGTATTCGCGCATAGAAATTATCAAGCAGGCTCAATGGCAGTTTTTGTCACACCTTAAAGAAACTGTCATAATTCAGTGAAAGACATTGGAAGTTTAGACACCGATGTTTCATTCAGTGCCGGCCTGGGTGGCCGAGCAGTTCTAGGCGCTACAGTCTGGAACCGCGCGACCGGTACGGTCGCAGGATTGAATCCTGCCTCGGGCATGGATGTGTGTGATGTCCTTAGGTTAGCTAGGTTTAAGTAGTTCTAAGTTCTAGGAGACTGATGACCTCAGATGTTAAGTCCCATAGTGCTCAGAGCCCCCCCCCCCCCCCCCCATTTCATTCAGTAGAGAACACAATGTGCAATGTAGCAAACATGACCACCTGGTTCTATCACAGCATCTGCCGCAACTGTTATTTCGTACTGCGGGTGTATGACAATAGTACAAGGTGGCTCAGGGAAACGGGTAATTTCGAAATAACGTCATTTCCATGAATAAGTTCATAAAACTAGTAATTTATTAACGAAAGTGAATGTATTCAGTATGCCATTATTCAGTATGTCTTTACAATCAAAATGTCCAAAAGTGTCTCTTTACTTTTTAAAGATGACATCGGAAAGCCTGTTATGAAAACTCTGGAATGCCCGGTGTAGCAAATCTTGGGGAATGGCAGTGATTTCGTTTTCAATGTTCTCCTTCAGTTCATGGATTGATGCAGGACGTGTACGGTACACCTTGCCTTTAAGATATCCCCACAGGAAGAAGTCGCACACACTAAGATCAGGGGATCTCACAGGCCATGCAATGTCACCGTTACGTGAAATAAAGCGTCTTCCAAACAACTGACGAACTACTGCCATCGATTGTCGAGCAGTGTGTGACGTGGCTCCGTCCTGGTGAAACCACATGTTTTCGACGTTAAGATTAAGCTCGTACAGTCTCGGTGTAAAGAATATTTGATGCATTTCAACATATCGAGTGGATGTTACTGTCACTGCACTACCATCCTCACGTTCAAAAAAATAAGGGCCGATAACACCATGACATGATACAGCACACCATATTGTGACCTTGGCGCTATGTAGTGGTGGCTGGCGAGGATTGTCCTGTGCCCAATAACGAAAATCCTGTTTGTTCACGAATCAGTTCAGGTGGAAATGGCCTTCGTCTGATATCCATAAGTTACCAAGGAAATTCGCGTCCTCGTTGATTTTAGCCAATATCTGGCTACTAAACTCCATACGTGACGCTGGGTCTCGTTCATGTAAGTATTGCAACTTATAGGGATGGAAGTCTAATTCGTGCAGTATTCTTTGTAAGCTTCGTCGCTTAATCCCTAGCGAAGATGCATGCTGTCGAACGGAGCGGCGAGGACTTCTCTCGATTGCAGCTCTAGGAGCTGCAATGTTCTCTGGGGTACATATCGTTGGAATACCACCTGGAGGTTTCTTTTTCAAGGCAGATCCTGTTTCTTCAAAATTACGCACCTACGTTGTAATCGCATGCGCAGATGGGACACGTCCATGACGTCCAAGCTGGTAATGCTGTCAAAATGTTCTCTGCGCGGCAGTCGCACTATCACCATTTTTGTAAAATGCTCTCACAGCTACTGCGCGTTCCGCACCAGTCCAATTCTCCATGATTACTAAATGGTAATGCGTTCACATCAATTGTGCAAAGTTTCGATCATCTGCCGGCGCTACGGTGCTGTCAACTGTAACGTTCAAAATTTCCCGTTCCCCTGTGCCACCCTGTACTAATATTTGATAATTCGAGCATAGTAAATGGTGTAAATGTTCTAGTCTCAAGTTTCGATATTGAAGTGCGACATATTCTCGCAATTACATATGGGAACGCTTGCTCCAGACTGAGTAGTAAGAAAAGCGCAATCTCTATTTTTAATCGTAATACAGGTAATTACATTGATTTTTTGCAGCTATCGCAGTCTTCAGTCTAAAGACTGCTTTGATGCAGCTCTCCAATCTACTCTATCTTGTGCATGTCTCTTCATCTCTGCGTAAATACTACACCCAACACCCATGTCAACCTACTTAGGATACACGACCCTTGTTCCCTGTCTACAACTTTTACCCCCCACCCCCCTACTTCCAACCATTACGAAATTGACGATTTTTTGATGCCTCAAGATGTCTAGTATCAACCTTGGTTGTCCTGTCTACACATCCAGTTTCCAGAATTCTTCTGTACCACTACACTTTGAAACGTTCTGTATTCTTCTATTGTGTACTGTTCACCGTCCATATTTCACTCCTACAAAAATCAGCAGACAAATGCTTTCAGAAAAGAGATTTAACACTTAAATTTATACTCGGTCTTAGTATACACGTCACTTCAATGCGCAAGAAGGTATCACCATCTCTCCGTGCCCTACAAAAATATAAAAAGCTCTTCCCTTTTAACTTGAAAAAGAAACTTGTACCAACACATCACTTCCAATTGTAGGTTGGTGCGATGCTGTCTCGCAAACTCTTTCTCATGAAAACTCCCAGTGCGTGGAACTTAATATGAATGCAGGCGTTCGTTATGTCTGTGATATTCAGCGTCACATGCCCAGCTATCCAGCGCAGAATATCCATACGCTGTGTATTCTCTACAGTGGTATCCTCCATATCTCTCCTCGACCTTAACGCACTTGTCTGAACATCATGGAAGAAACACTCCTTCGTGTCCAATAAAAATCCTTATTGTCCCGCTCCATCGTTCAGTCACTTGCTCGAAGTCCTTCTCAGCCTCTGGGACCCGACTCTGGAAAAACCTTCCGCATTATAAAATGAACATTAAGAAAGCTTTATTTTTCGCTCGGTTACTGATCAACTACAGACCTCATACCATTGTGGTAGGCGGTGGTGGTAAACGGAGCACACGTTACGACCTCCAAGAACGTCAACTGCTTCGTTCACCGCCACCGCCTACCAACACTGTATAATGTCTGTAGATGATCAGTAACCGAGCGAAACCGGTAACCACAAAAATAAAAGTTTCATGCGGTCGAGACTGTTTATGTTCGTATTAAAATACTAAACAAAACCGCTGTCCTCCACGAGAAACGTTCTCAGAAATTAGTCACGCATTATATTCGAGAACTGAATAATGTTTACAGCTTTTGCAGACAGTTAATGTCATATCTATTAAAGTAACAATAATGATTACTGTTTCCTCTGTTCGCATACCCTTGTACGCTATTCTGAACTGGTGCAGTCTCCTTAAATTTCCTTTCCCCAGAGGTCTTTGTATCAGAAAAGTCAGAAAAGGTTTTTTTATTTTTTTTACACGTGCAATAGGTTCTTTTTATATCTACCACTATCATCATTGCTACTAGTGTCACATAGTCAATATTCTTATTATTATTATTGTTATTCTTTCTTTTCTCAGACGTTATGTCTGGTCAAAAATGGAAAGTGACGCGGACCTTGATCAAGCGTGACTTCCTTTTAACTGTACAGTATATGTTACATTGCATTTAGGAACTTTCGGGTAATTGAACATGTATCAATAATTACAGATTTCTGTAGTTGTATATAAAAGTTTGGATGTAGCTGTATTGCGTTGATGTACTGGTGGATATTGTGTGGTATGACTCCTGTAGTTGATAGTATAATTGGTAAAATGTCAACTTTATCCTGATGCCACATGTCCTTGACTTCCTCAGCCAGTTGGATGTATTTTTCAATTTTTTCTCCTGTTATCTTCTGTATATTTGTTGTTTTGGGTATGGATATTTCGATTATTTGTGTTAATTTCTTTTTTTATTGGTGAGCATGATGTCAGGTTTGTTATGTGGTGTTGTTTTATCTGTTATAATGGTTCTGTTCCAGTATAATTTGTATTCATCATTCTCCAGTACATTTGGTGGTGCATACTTTATGTGGGAACGTGTTGTTTTATAAGTTTATGTTGTAAGGCAAGCTGTTGATGTATTATTTTTGCTACATTGTCATGTCTTCTGGGGTATTCTGTATTTGCTAGTATTGTACATCCGCTTGTGATCTAATCTACTGTTTCTATTTGTTGTTTGCAAAGTCTGCATTTATCTGTTATGGTATTGGGATCTTTAATAATATGTTTGCTGTAATATCTGGTGTTTATTGTTTGATCCTGTATTGCAATCATGAATCCTTCCGTCTCACTGTATATATTGCCTTTTCTTAGCCACATGTTGGATGCGTCTTGATCGATGTGTGGCTGTGTTAGATGATACGGGTGCTTGCCATGTAGTGTTTTCTTTTTCCAATTTACTTTCTTCGTATCTGTTGATGTTATGTGATCTAAAGGGTTGTAGAAGTGGTTATGAAATTGCAGTGGTGTAGCCAATGTATTTATATGAGTGATTGCTTTGTGTATTTTGTTAGTTTCTGCTCGTTCTAGAAAGAATTTTCTTAAATTGTCTACCTGTCCATAATGTTGGTTTTTTATGTCGATAAATACCCTTAAAACAAAATTAAAACATTATAAGACGGTGGTTCAACCAGAGGTTACATACGGAAGTGAAACTCTTTTTAAAGTCACCCAGAAAAACAGAATTGACAAAATTTTAAAAGTAGAGAGAAGAATTGCTAGAACATGCATAAATAAGAATTATCAAAAAGCTGGGCACTGGCGGATAGTTCCAAATGAAGTGGTATACAGAGAACTGGAGCCCATCACCGATACTATACGAAAGAAAAGGATCTCTTTTTGTGGTCACATTCTGAGGACACCAGAAACCAGATTATCAAGGAAAATTATTGAGAAACTCTGGAATTTGAAACAACAAGGAGGATGGCTTAAGGAAATAAGAGAGGATATGGAAGAACTGGAAATAACTCTGGATGATTTGCAGAACAAAACGCCAAATTTAAAGAAGTTGAGGGACACAGAAATAAGATTTAAACCAAAAATTGACAAACGACATACAATGAAAAGGGTATTTACAGATGAGGAACGACAAAAAGCATCGGAACGAATGAAGAGATACTGGGCCACTCGGAAGGGGAAAATACCAAAGAAGAGGACCAGAAATGATTGACTGAAGTGGTCCAATGAGGCCGTAAAAGCAGAAGAAGAAGAAATACCCTTCCTCCTTCCTTTCTGCTTAATGTGAATCTTTCTGTTTCTGAATGTATGTGATGTATTCTATATTTGTGGCATTGTGATCGTGTAAGTGTATTGAGTGCTTCTAGGTCTGTGTTACTCTATTTCACTTCTCCAAATGAGTAGGTCAATATTGGTATAGCATAAGTATTTATAGCTTTTGTCTTGTTTCTTGCTGTCAATTCTGTTTTCAGTATTTTTGTTAGTCTTTGTCTATATTTTTCTTTTAGTTCTTCTTTAATATTTGTGTTATCTATTCCTATTTTTTGTGTGTGTATCCTAGATATTTATAGGCATCTGTTTTTTCCATCGCTTCTATGCAGTCGCTGTGGTTATCCAATAAGTTATCTTCTTATTTAGTGTGTTTTCCCTTGACTACGCTATTTTTCTTACATTTGTCTGTTCCAAAAGCCATATTTAGTTCATTGCTGAATACTTCTGTTACCTTTAGTAATTGGTTGAGTTCTTGATTTGTTGCTGCCAGTAGTTTTAGATCATCCATGTATAGCAAATGTGTGATTTTGTGTGGGTATGTTCCAGTAATATTGTATCCATAATTTGTATTATTTAGCATGTTGGATAGTGGGATCAGAGCAAGGCAGAACCAGAAAGGACTTAATGAGTCTCCTTGGTATATTCCCCACTTAATCTGTATTGGCTGTGATGTGATATTATTTGAATTTGTTTGGATATTAAGTGTGGTTTTCCAATTTTTCATTACTATGTTTAGGAACTGTATCAATTTAGGATCTACTTTGTATATTTCCAATATTTGTAGTAACCATGAGTGCGGTACACTATCAAAAGCTTTTTGGTAATCAATGTATGCGTAGTGTAGCGACCTTTGTTTAGTTTTAGCTTGATATGTCACCTCTGCATCTATTATCAGTTGCTCTTTACATCCTCGTGCTCCTTTGCAACAGCCTTTTTGTTCTTCATTTATAATATTGTTCTGTGTTTTGTATGTGTCATTAATTTCTGTGTAATGACTGAAGTTAATATTTGTATATTGTTGGTAGGCATGTTATGGGGCGATATTTAGCTGGGTTTGCTGTGTTTGCTTGACCTTATTATTATTATTATTATTATTATTATTATTACTATTACTATTACTATTATCGTTATTAGTGGCAGCAGCAGGGGGAGTAGTAGAAGTATTGCCAGTAGTAATTTTATTAGTTCACAGTCAATATTATTTAACGACATTGTCACTACTGACATTCAAATAATTTTAATACTGTTCTTCGTATTATATTTGTTGTTTCTTAGGTAACTATGACATAAAAAAGGCACTGCGTGCGTGAAATCTCTGGTTTGACTTAAGAAAGACCCTGATGGCCCTACTCTGATCAGGTTGAATAAATAAAAGTGAATAAGTAAAACAAATATATTCCTCTTTTGCAGAATGTCTTTCCTTCATGTCGTCAGTCTGCATTTTGTAGCCAGTCTACTTCTGTCATCATCATTTGTTTTCCTAATAAAATATCCAAACCCATCAACTACCTTCAGGGTCTTATTTCCTAATCTGATTTCATCAGCATCGCCTGATTTAAATCGACTACCTTCCATTATAGTTTATGTTTACGCTAACATTAAAAAATCGGCTAAAATTTAAAGATACGTGTTCTGACATCTTACAAATGATTGGTACTCATTTCACAGTTCCTTGACTGAACTTTCACAAAAAGACAAATTGGGTAAGTACTTGCAGCAAGATCCAAGAAGGCCCAAAAGTACCGACCGGTTGCCATGTCGTCCTCAGCCCACAGACATCACTGGATGCGGATATGGAGGGTTATGTGGTCAACAAACCGCTCTCCCGGCTGTATGTCAGTTTACGAGACCGGAGCCGCTACTTCTCAGTCAAGTAACTCCTCAGTTTGCCCCTTATTTTACTTTTGTTGATATCCAGTAACCTCTTTTAATGACATTATACATTTCACTGAATTTATATTCCATGTCCTTTGCCGTCTCAGACAGAATCGCAGTGTCATAAAGATACCTCCAAGTTTGTTTTTTTCCTTCTTAAACTTTAATTCTCTTTCCAGAATTGGTCGTTGTTTACAGCCTGCTCACTGCACATATTGAATAATTTCAATAATTGTCTCCCTTTCATGACTTTCGACTCTTACATCAGCAACTTGGTTTCAACACAAGTTCTAGATAACAGATCGTTTCCTCTCGTCATTGTGAAACACTTTTTCTAAATCTACAAATGCTATAAATGTGGGTTTGCCTTCCATCAATATATTCTCTGACAAAACCGAAGGGTCAATACAACGTCAAGTGTTTCTACATTTCTTCAGATCTCTCTAAGTCGGCTTCTACCAATAATTAGCAACAATGGTTCATTAAATTCATAATGTGGTAATATTCATACCTGTCAGCATTTGCCTTTTCTTAGGAACAGGTACTGAAGTCTGAGGACGTTTCCCGGTGTCATACCTCCTGCATATTGAGAGGGACATTTTGGCCAATGAGGGAATGTCGTCTACTCCAGGTGCCTTGTTTAGATTTAGAACTTGCTCTGCTAAAATCTTCTTGTATAGGACTGCGTAAAGTAAGGTTGTGGAATGCTTGCAAATTTACGATTAGCTCTCGTGTTTTGTAAGCACAATAATGCAGTTAAGGAAAGGGGCTTCTGTTCCCATTTACGAGCTTAGTGAGTCAGTCCTGACGTAGATGTCGAATTATAACGTATTAGTATAAGATAAACATTAGTATAAGATGAACATCAACAAAAGCAAAACAAGGATAATGGAATGTAGTCGAATTACGTCGGATGATGCTGAGGGAATTAGATTAGGAAATGAGACACTTAAAGTAGTAAAGGAGTTTTGCTATATGGGGAGTAAAATAACTGATGATGGTCGAAGTAGAGAGGATATAAAATGTAGACTGGAAATGGCAAGGAAAGCGTTTCTGAAGAAGAGAAATTTGTTAACATCGAGTATAGATTTAAGTGTCAGGAAGTCGTTTCTGAAAGTATTTGTATGGAGTGTAGCCATGTATGGACGTGAAACATGGACGATAAATAGTTCAGACAAGAAGACAAGAAGCTTTCGAAATGTGGTGCTACAGAAGAATGCTGAAGATTAGATGGGTAGATCACATAACTAATGAGGAGGTATTGAATAGCATTGGGGAGGAGTTTGTGGCACAACTTGATCAGAAGAAGGGATCGGTTGGTAGGACATGTTCTGAGGCATCAAAGGATTACCAATTTAGTACTGGAGGGCAGCGTGGAGGGTAAAAATCGTAGAGGGAGACCAAGAGATGAATACACTAAGCAGATTCAGAAGGATGTAGGCTGGGAGATGAAGAAGCTTGCACAGGATAGAGTAGCATGGAGAGCTGCATCAAACCAGTCTCAGGACTGAAGACAACAACAACAACAACAACGTATTAGTCTCCTAACGCTCTGAATTGTAATTGGCTGAAATGTTGTCATGATACTACTTGTGAAGAAAAGTGTAATGATATTGGGCAGTAAGCAAACTGGCAGTAGGTGGCTGTCAAGAATATAGGCACAATTTTTGTTTTGATTGTAATAATAACTAATCTGATCTTAAATTGGTATATTTTTATTTAATTAGTTTCCTTTTATCCTTAACTGTGGCTCCTAACATGAAACTGTACGCATCTGATGTTGTCATATTGTTGGCAAACTTTTTGTTGTTGTTGTTGCCATCGTTTTGGTATTTTAGCACCAGCAAGTAAACTCCTCATCACAGTTTTTTATATTTAGGTGTCAGACCAAAGTTGGTAACGTGTCTGATTCAGCCCAACCGCAGTGACGGGTACCACTTGGTTTCAGATCGGCAGGACTCGCTGCGTGAGGTGAACCTTTAGAGTACTGCAAGTTGCTGTGACTCGTACACACAAAAGAAAGGCTCATGCAACACGACGTGGCGCCTGCGCAGAAAGCATTCTATTTGTCAGCGCTGGGCAAGTGCAGCCCTATGTTCCAGAGGGGTGGGCGCCTCTCTTGCTACCGCCTACTGAGCCGTGCACTCCATCCACAAGGACAGTCCATCAGACTTCACTCACTGCCTCATTTCGTCCCTCGGCCAGAGACTGGTGCCTTGTCGAGTTATTGGCTGAAGTGGCTTTTTTGTGTTCAGTAGATACTTCCTTGAAACAAGCACAGGATTATTATACTACACTCCTGGAAATGGAAAAAAGAACACATTGACACCGGTGTGTCAGACCCACCATACTTGCTCCGGACACTGCGAGAGGGCTGTACAAGCAATGATCACACGCACGGCACAGCGGACACACCAGGAACCGTGGTGTTGGCCGTCGAATGGCGCTAGCTGCGCAGCATTTGTGCACCGCCGCCGTCAGTGTCAGCCAGTTTGCCGTGGCATACGGAGCTCCATCGCAGTCTTTAACACTGGTAGCATGCCGCGACAGCGTGGACGTGAACCGTATGTGCAGTTGACGGACTTTGAGCGAGGGCGTATAGTGGGCATGCGGGAGGCCGGGTGGACGTACCGCCGAATTGCTCAACACGTGGGGCGTGAGGTCTCCACAGTACATCGATGTTGTCGCCAGTGGTCGGCGGAAGGTGCACGTGCCCGTCCACCTGGGACCGGACCGCAGCGACGCACGGATGCACGCCAAGACCGTAGGATCCTACGCAGTGCCGTAGGGGACCGCACCGCCACTTCCCAGCAAATTAGGGACACTGTTGCTCCTGGGGTATCGGCGAGGACCATTCGCAACCGTCTCCATGAAGCTGGGCTACGGTCCCGCACACCGTTAGGCCGTCTTCCGCTCACGCCCCAACATCGTGCAGCCCGCCTCCAGTGGTGTCGCGACAGGCGTGAATGGAGGGACGAATGGAGACGTGTCTTCAGCGATGAGAGTCGCTTCTGCCTTGGTGCCAATGATGGTCGTATGCGTGTTTGGCGCCGTGCAAGTGAGCGCCACAATCAGGACTGCATACGACCGAGGCACACAGGGCCAACACCCAGCATCATGGTGTGGGGAGCGATCTCCTACACTGGCCGTACACCACTGGTGATCGTCGAGGGGACACTGAATAGTGCACGGTACATCCAAACCGTCATCGAACCCATCGTTCTACCATTCCTAGACCGGCAAGGGAACTTGCTGTTCCAACAGGACAATGCACGTCCGCATGTATCCCGTGCCACCCAACGTGCTCTAGAAGGTGTAAGTCAACTACCCTGGCCAGCAAGATCTCCGGATCTGTCCCCCATTGAGCATGTTTGGGACTGGATGAAGCGTCGTCTCATGCGGTCTGCACGTCCAGCACGAACGCTGGTCCATCTGAGGCGCCAGGTGGAAATGGCATGGCAAGCCGTTCCACATCCAGCATCTCTACGATCGTCTCCATGGGAGAATAGCAGCCTGCATTGCTGCGAAAGGTGGATATACACTGTACTACTGCCGACATTGTGCATGCTCTGTTGCCTGTGTCTATGTGCCTGTGGTTCTGTCAGTGTGATCATGTGATGTATCTGACCCCAGGAATGTGTCAATAAAGTTTCCCCTTCCTGGGACAATGAATTCACGGTGTTCTTATTTCAATTTCCAGGAGTGTAGTTCCACTTCTAAACTCGTGTTCAGTCGCCCGTCCTCCAACCATGCAGTGCAAGCTGTTCTTCCAAACACGTGATTAAGGCGATGCGTGGAACATAGCCAAAATTTCGCTGACTTATTTCACGCCGCCCGTGTTTTTTCTGTCAGTAACGATGTTGCAGGGTACTTTCAAGAAAATACTAAAAGTTTCAGAACTATTAAAAAAGTATTACTGTCGCTCGTATTGTAAACAATTAACCCGTTATCTTGCGATGGCAGTAAAATTACAAAGTGTGGTTATTTCATTATTTTCATTAGAACGTTCCGAGGTTACATTTCCAGTGTGTGCTTTTGGATAATATGGAACTATTAAAGGAAATGCTTCGTGGTGTTGTGGACAGTTCTGAAACTGTAAAATATTATAAGACAATGATAACTACCAACGTAAAATCCGATGCTGTTTACCCCGAGAAGGGATTACGGCGCAGTGTGGTTATTTCATTGAAAAATTTTCAGACTCTGATGAAACGTTATTCGCAGCAGACGTGATATGATTTTAGAAACGTATACAAATGTCATCTTACAGAACGGAGCAAAATCAAAAAGAAATATAAAGGCGCGAATAGAAAATTTAATTGTAAAGTAGATGTGGGAAACAAGTTTTTAATAGTAACTAATAATACCTTCAAAATTCTTCATTAATGAGGCATGGAGTGAATGTCTCAATAACGACTGACTACAATCATTCCCAACGAGTCAATGTCGCCCAAGCGGTTTTGCTGCTGCTTTGTCCTGAAGACACGATAAGGCAATTAGAAACCTACTTTGAAGGTGGCGTGCGTGATAACTGCAGCAAATAATCTTATCGTGAAATGGCTATCATTGAGAAATGTGGGAAAAACGCTTACATTATCTTGTCTAAAGCGAAAAAAATCTACTTGGCCGTCAAGTATCCTGTCTATGCGAACAACGAGTCATCGAACATACAGAACGCGAGACATTAGTGATTTGTTGACTTTCTAAATCGGAAGAAGATTGAGTTATCTCACGTATATGTATGCACGTTTACATTTGTTAAGGAAGGACGAACTGTGTCCAATGAGCGTTAATGGCTGGTTTGGCTGATGAAGTGCTGTTTATTGATGCAAGTTCATCCTGTACTCAAACAAATGCAGTTTTACGTTTATATTTGCTGCAACGAAAAGTGGTGCTTGACCTGGCGTCATTTTGTACACAATTCAATATCCAGAGGGTTACGTGCACGCGTTTCAGTCCACGACCGATTGTTTAAAGGAAACTTGTCAGAAACCCTTTCAACCAAAAATAATCATGACAGATAATAGTAGCATAGAAACAAATGCCTTAAGGACTGTACTTCGAAACAGCAGGTTACTTCTCTGCATATTTCATGTTAATCAAGCTCTTTGTCGTTGGCCGTGGCAAGTCATCACGACGTTATCAAAGACGATCGACAGCCAGTTATGAAGATATCCGAACTGTAGCGTATGCCAGTGCAATGACAAAAGCCGAACTCAGGGTGTCTGATGCATTAAATGAGGAGAAAGTAAAGAAAACTAAAAAGCTGGAAAAACGCCAAAAAATTTTGTAGGGAGACTGTGAAGAGTGGTTATCAGCAAATCACTCAAACACCTTAACATGAGGGAATAACACATATAATTTCTGTGAATCCACAATAATAATTTTAAAGACTTACCACTGCAGCCATAAAGTTTTTGATGTTTTCGCGTTAGTAGACAATATTGCGAAGACATTTGAAGCATACTGGAAGAAGAGATTGATTCAGTTTTCCAACGTGAGAGCGAGAAATTTTACGTTAGCATATAAAAAAATAAGAATATTGTATACATGCATGACAATACTTATTTCGTCAGAGAGAAGTCTTTTCTGTACGTTGTTGATTTTGAAATGGCAACACATATAGAGCTGGAGGTCCATTACGTAAACATTTCTGCGCTGTAAGAAAAATAACCATCGGTCCGTACTTATCACATCGTTACATTTAAATTACTCTGATCGTCAACAATTTGGAAAATATGTTCCGGGTGACTCATTTTGAGCGTCGTTCTTCGAAAATTTTACTGGTGGATCAAGCGCAAATAATGATAGCAGCCAAACTGACTCTATTATACCATACGAAGTACCAGACGCATCTAAATTTCCAATACAAGGAGATGAAAACAGCATAACTATGAATAATAAAACTTCGACAGCGTTTTTCAAAATTATTAAGTCCAGTGTCAAAGAATTACTGATACCTTGGAAAGGAATTCAAATGCTGAACATACAGAAATTGTCACGAAGTTTGGATATACCTTGTTGAGGCTACATACTCCATCAGGTATTATTTACTGTCGAAATAATCGGCGGTAATTAATGATCAATCTGCAGTCGCTCGCTGCAAAAAAAAAAAAAAAAAAAAAAAAAAAAAAAAAAAAAAAAAAAAAAAAAAAAAAAAAAACCGATCTACTGTACGACAACAGAAGAATTCAAACGGAACCCCATCCAAGTCTGGATTCATGAATAAATACACTACCGGCCATTAAAATTGCTACACCAAGAAGAAATGCAGATGATAAATGGGTATTTATTGGACAGATATATTATACTAGAACTGACATGTGATTACATCTTCACGCAATTTGGGTGCATAGGTCCTGAGAAATCAGTACCCAGAACAACCACCTCTGGCCGTAATAACGGCCTTGATACGCCTGGGCATTGAGTCAAACAGAACTCGGATGGCGTGTACAGGTACAGCTGCCCATGCAGCTTCAACACGATACCACGGTTCATCAAGAGTAGTGACTGGCGTATTGTGACGAGCCAGTTGCTCGGCCACCATTGAGCAGACGTTTTCAATTGGTGAGAGATCTGGAGAATGTGCTGGCCAGGGCAGCAGTCGAACATTTTCTGTATCCAGCTTCGGTGTGACGTCATAAGCGTGTGAAATCGCTCTCTAAGTTTTTATTTATTTTTTTGGTTTCAGATACATATTTTAACGGTTTTTGTGATAATATTTACTTTATAAGTGACTTATTAGTGGTTTCTTCATTCACCTCTGCCTTTCTTGTGTTGTGACCTGATATTTCGTATCGAGCAACGTAACCTCTTACCTGTGTTTACATTCCGTGCTCACCAGTTGCTGCTGTAGCGCCGCATCGAAAGCTAAGTACTAATTAATCGATTGTGTATAATGGTTTATTTGGGAACTTTAGTAGTCTTCAACCGGTTTTCTTGGTGTTTTCTGGTGAAATAATTTCAGAAGATCCTTTTGGGAACTGTTTTTAGTTTCGTTACTGTGTCATTAGACGTCTGATTCTCTTTCTGTATTAGTCTTTTGTTATAATCTCATTTGTTGTTGATTAATACTGTTAATAATAGTAGTTACTTCCCTTGTAGAGTAAGTTTGTGATTACTGTAGTCAGGTTTTTACCATCTTCTTATTGTACTAGCGGAACTTAGATAAAGTAGTTTTCTTGTTCAATAAGTGTAAAATTTTACCAGGAGTGAGAAGTGTGGGCTTTGCCGTAGGTTCGTGAGTAGTGGATTGCGGTGTGAGATTTGTTCGAAGTATTTTCACGGGGGGGGGGGGCGGGGGGGGGGGGGAATGCAGTGGGGAAGCCAGTGGGCAAGCCAGTGGGCATTCTGGTGAGATCCTCTCCTGGAACTGCAGGTTATGTAGCAAGAGTAATCTGATAGAGGAGCAGGAGCGTAAGATCTGTGCCCTTCAGGTGCAGTTGAAAAACGCACAGGAGGAGCTAGATAGGATGAGGAGGGAGAAGGGAGTTGGGGAATGGGAGCTGGCTGTTGGCAAGAGATCTGCTACGAGAAGAAGATTTTCAGATAGTTTTACTATTGGTGTTTGCAATAGATATCACCGTCAGAGTCTAGTGGAGAGGAATCTCTAGTAGCTGTAGATGTAGGAAGTATGCAGCAGACCTTAGCAGTTACGGTGGCTAGGACAGTTGCAAAGTCGAAGAGGAAGAAGAAGGTTCTGCTGTTAGGTAGTTCTCATGGCAGAGGTGTGGTCCAGCAGTTGCAGGAAGTGTTGGGGAGTGAGTACCAGGTCACCAGCATTGTGAAGCCTAATGCAGGATTGGCTCAGGTGACTGTTCACATAGAGGGGTTACGTAGGGATTTTACTAAAGAGAATCAGGTAGTGACTGTGGGTGGGGCTGGTAATAGTATTGATAGGGATGGGGAGTATGACATAGATGGTGACCTGGAAAAGATAGCCACTCAGACTGGCAACACGAATGTGTATTTCGTGGAACTGTTTCAGCGTCACGATCGGCCTCATCTTAATACAACCGTCGGGCGTAATAACATGAGACTTGGGAGTGCGCTGATGACGGAAAGCATGGGTCACATTTCAGTGGTGTCGGTGGAGTCTATCCACAGGACGGGTTTCACTAGACATGGCCTGCACCTCAACAGGTATGGGAAGGGGAGGTTGGCAAAGCTTATAGGTGACAGCATAGGTGGGGGTGGTGGGATCACTCATGGGAAAATTCCTGCAGTAGTGGGTGTTAGAGCTGTACCTTTTTTAGATTGAAGTCAGCTGATAGGTATTCCTGCTTAAGGGAAGTCTCTCTAACAAAGGAACCACTTTTGACAAAGCTTAGGTATCCGAGTCATGAGGGAATTAGTATATTTCATCAAAATATACAAGGCATTAGAGATAAAGTTAGTGAACTACTTATAGATGTTGACTCTGAAATTATTGGTATATCCGAACACTTCTTAAATAAGGAGACAATTCAGAGGCTTCCTTTACCAGGATACAGGTTGACTGGCAGCTTTTCTAGGAGCTCTTTGCGGTGTGGGGGAGTAGCCATGTATGTGAAAAACGGCATCCCATTTGAGTCAATTGATGCTTCAAAGTACTGCACTGAAAAGGTGTTGAATGTTGTGCAGGTGTGGTTAAATTTAATGGAGCTAAACTTGTAACTGTTGTTATTTATAGATCCCCAGACGCCGATTTCACAACATTTTTGCTAAAGCTAGAGGAGGTTCTTGGTTCACTTTATAGGAAATACAAAAAGTTAGTTATATGTGGTGACTTCAATATTAATTGTATAAGTGATTGTGCAAGGAAAAGGATGATGGTAGACCTCCTTAATTCATATAATCTTATACAAACCGTATTCTTTCCAACGAGAGTGCAAGGGAACAGTAGAAAACCATAGACAACATTTTTGTCCATTTCTAATTACTAGAAGGGCATTCTGTTAGGAAAAAGGTGAATGGCCTTTCAAATCATGATACACAAATTTTAACTCTAAAAGATTTTTGTGCTGCAACACATGTTAAATATACACTCCTGGAAATGGAAAAAAGAACACATTGACACCGGTGTGTCAGACCCACCATACTTGCTCCGGACACTGCGAGAGGGCTGTACAAGCAATGATCACATGCACGGCACAGCGGACACACCAGGAACCGCGGTGTTGGCCGTCGAATGGCGCTAGCTGCGCAGCATTTGTGCACCGCCGCCGTCAGTGTCAGCCAGTTTGCCGTGGCATACGGAGCTCCATCGCAGTCTTTAACACTGGTAGCATGCCGCGACAGCGTGGACGTGAACCGTATGTGCAGTTGACGGACTTTGAGCGAGGGCGTATAGTGGGCATGCGGGAGGCCGGGTGGACGTACCGCCGAATTGCTCAACACGTGGGGCGTGAGGTCTCCACAGTACATCGATGTTGTCGTCAGTGGTCGGCGGAAGATGCACGTGGCCGTCGACCTGGGACCGGACCGCAGCGACGCACGGATGCACGCCAAGACCGTAGGATCCTACGCAGTGCCGTAGGGGACCGCACCGCCACTTCCCAGCAAATTAGGGACACTGTTGCTCCTGGGGTATCGGCGAGGACCATTCGCAACCGTCTCCATGAAGCTGGGCTACGGTCCCGCACACCGTTAGGCCGTCTTCCGCTCACGCCCCAACATCGTGCAGCCCGCCTCCAGTGGTGTCGCGACAGGCGTGAATGGAGGGACGAATGGAGACGTGTCGTCTTCAGCGATGAGAGTCGCTTCTGCCTTGGTGCCAATGATGGTCGTATGCGTGTTTGGCGCCGTGCAGGTGAGCGCCACAATCAGGACTGCATACGACCGAGGCACACAGGGCCAACACCCGGCATCATGGTGTGGGGAGCGATCTCCTACACTGGCCGTACACCACTGGTGATCGTCGAGGAGACGCTGAATAGTGCACGGTACATCCAAACCGTCATCGAACCCATCGTCCTACCATTCCTAGACCGGCAAGGGAACTTGCTGTTCCAACAGGACAATGCACGTCCGCATGTATCCCGTGCCACCCAACGTGCTCTAGAAGGTGTAAGTCAACTACCCTGGCCAGCAAGATCTCCGGATCTGTCCCCCATTGAGCATGTTTGGGACTGGATGAAGCGTCGTCTCACGCGGTCTGCACGTCCAGCACGAACGCTGGTCCAACTGAGGCGCCACGTGGAAATGGCATGGCAAGCCGTTCCACAGGACTACATCCAGCATCTCTACGATCGTCTCCATGGGAGAATAGCAGCCTGCATTGCTGCGAAAGGTGGATATACACTGTACTAGTGCCGACATTGTGCATGCTCTGTTGCCTGTATCTATGTGCCTGTGGTTCTGTCAGTGTGATCATGTGATGTATCTGACCCCAGGAATGTGTCAATAAAGTTTCCCCTTCCTGGGACAATGAATTCACGGTGTTCTTATTTCAATTTCCAGGAGTGTAGTTATCAACTGTGTAGGAAAGCTGATCCACTTGCTGTAGAGACCTTTGCAAACCTTATCAAGGAACAAGAATGGCAAGATGTTTATAGCGCTGATACAGTAGACAATAAATATAATCCTTTTATCGAGACTTTTCTCGTGCTCTTTAAAAGTTGCTTTCCGTTAGAACGTTCAAAACAGGGTACTAGCACAACCAGGCAGCCTAGGTGGCTGACTAGAGGTATAAGAATATCTTGTAGAACAAAGTGGCAAATCGTTCTCGCTTCCCACGCCCGGGTTCCCGGGTTCGATTCCCGGCGGGGTCAGGGATTTTCTCTGCCTCGTGATGGCTGGGTGTTGTGTGCTGTCCTTAGGTTAGTTAGGTTTAAGTAGTTCTAAGTTCTAGGGGACTGATGACCACAGATGTTAAGTCCCATAGTGCTTAGAGCGAAAGTGGCAATTATATCAAAACGTTAGAAACAGTCAAAATCTAAATGCAGCAGCCCATTACAAACAGTATTGTAAGGTGCTTAAAAATGTTATTAGGAAGGAAAAAAGTAAGTGGTATGCAGATAGAATAGCTAAGTCTCAGGATACAATTAAAACCATATGGTCAGTCGTAAAGAAAGTGGCTGGTCTGCAGAGACAGGTCGAGGATATAGAATCAGTGCGTAATGGGAATGTCCGTGTTACTGATAAGTCGCATATATGTACAGTATTTAATAATCACTTTCTGAATATAGCAGGTGAACTAAATAGAAACCTAGTCCCAACAGGGAATCATATAGCGCTCTTAGAAAAAAGTGTTCCGAGGCTGTTACCTGAAATGCTCCTCCATGATACTGACAAGTGGGAGATTGACTTAATAATTAAATCACTAAAGACCAAGATCTCTCATGGATATGACGGGGTATCTAGCAGAATACTGAAGTATTGTTCTGTGTTAGCCCAGTGCTTAGCCATATCTGTAACTTTTCCTTTAGGAGTGGTCAGTTTCCTGACTGATTAAAGTAGTCTGTAGTCAAACCACTTTATAAAAAGGGAGACAGGGATAATGTTGACAACTTTAGACCTATTTGCCATTGGTGTTTGCTAAAGTTATCGATAAAGTTGTATATACAAGGTTACTGGAGCATTTAAATTCACATAATTTGCTGTCAGATGTACAGTTTGGTTTCAGAAATGGTTTAACAACTGAAAATTTTTCTCTGTGAGGTTTTGGACGGATTAAACAAAAGGTTGCGAACGCTAGGTGTTTTGTTTGCTTTAACGAAGGCTTTTGACTGTGTTGACCACAAAATATTGCTGCAGAGGTTGGACCATTATGGAGTAAGGGGAGTAGCTTACAATTGGTTCGCCTCTTACTTTAAGAACAGAAAGCAGAAGGTAATTCTCCGCAATATTGAGAGTGGTAGTGATGTTCAGTCGCAATGGGACACTGCTAAGTGGGGCGTTCTCCAAGGGTCGGTGCTGTTTCTTATTTATATAAATGATATGCCTTCTAGTATTACAGGTGATTCAAAAATATTTCTGTTTGCTGATGACACCAGCTTGGTAGTGAAGGATCTTGTGTGTAATATTGAAACAGTGTCAAATAATGTAGTTCATGATATAAGTTCGTGGCTTGTGGAAAACAATTTGATGCTAAATCACAGTAAGACTCAGTTTTTACAGTTTCTAACTCACAATTCAACAAGAACCGACATTTTGATCAGACAGAATGGGCATATTATAAGCGAGACGGAACAGTTCAAGTTCCTAGGCGTTCGGATAGATAGTAAGCTGTTGTGGAAAGCCCATGTCCAGGATCTTGTTCAGAAACTAAATGCTGCTTTATTTACCATTAGAACAGTATCTGAAATAAGTGACAGTTCAACACGAAAAGTAGTCTACTTCGCATATTTTCATACGCTTATGTCGTATGGTATTATTTTTTGGGGTAATTCTTCTGATTCAAAAAGGGTATTTTTTGCTCAAAAACGGGCTGTTCGATCTATATGTGGTGTAAGTTCGAGAATCTCTTGTCGACCCCTGTTCAATAGTCTGGGAATTCTGACATTGCCCTCACAGTATATATTTTCTTTAATGTCGTTTGTTGTTAGCAATATTAGCCTATTCCCAACAGTTAGCAGCTTTCACTCAGTTAGTACTAGGCAGAAATCAAATCTGTATGTGGAATGCACTTCCTTGACTCTTGTGCAGAAAGGAGTGCAGTATTCTGCTGCATCCATTTTCAATAAGCTACCGCAAGAACTCAAAAATCTTAGCAGTAGCCCAAAGTCTTTAAAGTCTAAACTGAAGAGTTTCCTCATGGCTCACTACTTCTATTCTGTCGAGGAGCTCCTGGAAGAGCTAGAAAATTAAGCAAATTCCAGTGTTACATTGTTGATTTTCTTGATTTAAACTTACGAATTGTCGCCTGAATATGTTTTTATATTTCATTTTATCTGTTTCTACTATCGTGTTATAATTTCGTGTATCGACTCGTTCCATGACCAATTTGGTCCCACGCAACAATAAATAAATAAAATCCAGAAAGGCCCGTACAGGACTTGCAACATGCGGTCGTGCATTATCCTGCTGAAATGTAGGGTTTCGCAGGGATCGAATGAAGGGTAGAGCCACGGGTCGTAACACATCTGAAATGTAAGGTCCACTGTTCAAAGTGCCGTCAATGCGAACAAGTGACTGAGACGTGTAACCAATGGCACCCCATACCGACACGTCGGAGGATACGCCAGTATGGCGATGACGAATACACGCTTCCAATGTGAGTTCACCGCGATGTCGCCAAACACGGATGCGACCTTCATGATGCTGTAAACAGAACCTGGATTCATCCGAAAAAATGACGTTTTGCCATTCGTGCACAGGTTCGTCGTCGAGTACACCATGGCAGGCGCTCCTGTCTGTGATGCAGCATCAAGGGTAACCCCAGCCACGGTCTCCGAGCTGATAGTCCATGCTGCTGCAAACGTCGTCAAATTGTTCGTGCAGATGGTTGTTGTCTTGCAAACGTCCCCATCTGTTGACTCTGGGATCGAGACGTGGCTGCACGATCCGTTCCAGCCATGCGGATAAGATGTCTGTCATCTCGACTGCTAGTGATACGAGGCCGTTGGGATCCAGCACGGCGTTCCGTATTACCCTCCTGAACCCATCCATTCCGTATTTTGTTAACAGCCATTGTATCTCGACCAACGCGAGCAGCAATGTCGCGATACGATAAACCGCAACCGCGATAGGCTACAATCCGACCTTTAAGTCGGAAACGTGATGTTACACATTTCTCCTCCTTACGAGGCATCACAACAACGTTTCACCAGGCAACGCCGGTTAACTGCTGTTTGCGTATGAGAAATCGATTGGAAACTTTCCTCATGTCAGCATGTTGTAGGTGCCGCCACCAGCGCCAACCTTGTGTGAATGCTCTGACAAGCTAATCATTTGCATATCACAGCATCTTCTTCCTGTCGGTTAAATTTCGCGTCTGTAGCACGTCATCTTCGTGGTGTAGCAATTTTAATGGCCAGTAGTGTAACATGTTCACAAAATTGCATCGATAATGAATATTCTGCCAAATAAACGATTTTATATAAATACATTATGATTTTTTTAAATGTGCCTAGTTATCTTCAATAAAATTCTTCAGGGTATCAGACCGCATCGTCATAATTTAAAATGCGCCAACGTTTCGGCCAGCGTTGCAGCTAGCCTTCATCAGGGCCTTACGTTAAACTGCTAAATGAAACACACTTGGTTCCTTAAATAGCTGCACGAGAAAACCGTGTCGTTACTTGATTGGCTGTAAAAGGGGGGAGGAGGAAGGGTGAAAGGTATGCTTTATTGGTGTTTCCTTTATTATCTGTCATTGGCTGAAATAGCTGTTTTCTATTGGTCTTTATATTAATCCACCCCATTGGAGGAGACGGACGAATAGCGAACAGGTGATAGCTGAGACGTCACACTGTTTACATGCTGTCCAGAAACCGGCTGCGGCGTGCCATTGCTTTGCGTGCTCGCGACCACTACTGCGGCTCTCCGCGTGTCTGCATGGGCCGCCACGGCTCTGCCGCCGCTCCGTAGCCCTGCTATAGCAGGCAGCCAAGACCTCGGAAGCTTGTACCCGTCCTCTCTATTCATGTTGGCGGGTCTTTTGGCTATTTCTATCGCCTCTCTAATCTTTCTTTTGAAAGTGAGAGGCTGTTTCGCCAGGACGCGGGCTTCTTGAAAAAATATTGGTTTCCCGCACTCGTCTTGGTGTTCCGCCACTGCTGACTTAGTGTGTTGTTTCAGGCGGATATATCTTTCATGTTCCAAGAGCCTTGTGCTAATCGGACGTCCCGTCTCACCTATGTAGACTAATCCACACGCACAACCAATTTCATACACGCCAGCTGTGTGTAGTTTGTCAACTGCATCCTTGGTAGAACCGGGCATGTCTGATATTTTGTTACTGCTTCGGAAAATTGGTTTGATGTCGGCTTTTCGTAGGATTTTGCCAATACGTTCGGTGACCCCTTGTACATATGGTAACACAGCAATACTCTGTGCCTCCTTCTCCTCTTCCCTATTAGTCTTCTCCCTTGTCGACATGGTGCTGTCTATCATCTGCTTCCCATAGCCATTAGTTCCGAAGATGGACCTGAGGCGTTCAAGTTCTGTCTTCAGATGTTCTTCGTCACTTATCCTGTACGCTCTCTTCGTTAGCGTATGCAGGGCGGACTTCTTCTGCGTGGGGTGATGGTGGGAGGAGGCGTGAAGGTACCTGTCCGTACTGGTTGGTTTCCTGTACACTTTGTGGCCAAGTTTACCATCAGGTTTTCGATAAACTTCCACGTCGAGAAAAGGCAGCACCCCATTCTTCTCTGTTTCCTTTGTAAACTAAATTTTCCTATGCTGTTGGTTGAGGTGCTTGTGGAAGTTCTGTAGTTCCTCTTCTCCGTGGGGCCAAATAACGAAAGTGTCATCGACATAGCGAAGCCAACAATTTGGACGTAATGGTGCGGACTGGAGGGCTGTTTCCTCAAATGCCTCCATGAAGATTTCTGCTGCGATGGGCGATAGGGGTGAGCCCATAGCTACACCGTCAGTTTGTTCATAAAATTGACCTCTCCACTTGAAATAGGTGGTCGTCAGACAGTGGCGCACAAGCTCACATATATCAGGTGCCACGCGTTCTTCTAGGATGTTCACAGTATCTGGCACTGGGACATTCGTGAATAGGGATTTGACGTCGAAACTAACCATCAGATCTTGGTCCTTAACACGCATTTCCTTTAGGAGAGACACGAAGTGAGTGGAATCCTTAACGTAGGACTCGGTTTGATGCACTAGATGTCGGAGCCTAGGTGCCAGTTCTTTCGCTAGGTAGTAGGTCGGCGAATTTATACTGTTTACTATGGGCCTTAAGGGGAAGTCGGTTTTGTGCACCTTCGGTACACCATATATCCTTGGTGCCTGTGTCACTTGCGGGATGAATCTTCTGGCCTTGTCGAAGTTGATTCTAGAGTGCTTGAGCAGTGCCTGCGTCGTTTTGATCACCTTGGCCGTCGGATCTCCCTGAAGTTTCTTGTAGATAGGTTCTGCGAGAATATCTTCCATTCGTTTGTTGTAATCAGTTGTGTCCAAGACTACAGTGGCGTTGCCCTTATCTGCCTGTACCACTACTAAGTGGGGGTTGTCCCCGAGTTCCTTGATGGCATGGTATTCCTCAGCGTTGATGTTTTGCTTCGGTGGCTTTGCTTTATTCAGAACTCTGACCGTTTCCTGCCGGATCTTCTCCGCCTCGGCCTGTGGCAGATGACGTACCGAAGCCTCTACGGATTCTATGATATCTTCTTTTGGAACTCGCTTAGGTGCGACTGCGAAATTCATCCCCTTGGCCAGAATTGCTGTGGTGGCTTCGCTCAAGGTGTGGCTGGAGAGGTTGACCACTGTCCGTCGCCTATCCAGCGTCAATGTTTCGTTCGTGGCTTTCTGTTGTAGTTTGTCGTACTTTCTCATCTGGCGGTTAGTAATACTATTGCTGGTCCTTGATGCTTGCTGAAAGGTTAACCTGTCGACTTTATCCCAGTCTTCCATCTGCAGTTTTCCGGCCAGAAATAGGTGCAGATCACACAAATTCCTGTTGTGAGCATCGAGACTTATGCGGATGTGGCGGATCCTTTCCCGTAGCAATGCTTTACTGGCTTTAGCACAGATATTCCTCGCCTTGTTCGTTTTTATGTGAGACGTCAACCGCAAAGAAAACGGCACAACACTCGTGTCTCTGCATCTCTTCAAAAAAGCAAGGTCATTCAGCAGTTTACATCTTTTCAGACGCAGTGCTTCTAACTTCTTGATGTTTCCGTGGATTTCCTGCCCATACAGGTTGGTTAAATGTAAGCGTAAGCTTCCGCGGCCGTTGTCATCTTCAATAAAATTCTTCAGGGTATCAGACCGCATCGTCATAATTTAAAATGCGCCAACGTTTCGGCCAGCGTTGCAGCTAGCCTTCATCAGGGCCTTACGTTACCCTGAATAATTTTATTGAAGATGACAACGGCCGCGGAAGTCTACGCTTACATGCCTAGTTATGTTGATTGCCTTGCACCACGGCGGGTGGCCAAGATTCTGACACGCGTAGCGTGCCCGGGCACAAGCACATAAGCGTCAACCTCGCTTCACATTTCCCCTCCGCGCTGAGCGTGGGGAGGGGCAGGAGGGGGAAGACGGCGAACTCACCGCATTTAAATCGCAGTTCAGTCGCACTGCACGCTACTTGGTTTTACATTTCACATTGCTCAACAAAATAGGTCACAAACAAGATACATTTACAGTATTATTTAATTATTTATGGGTCGCTGAAGACGTAAAATAATTTTGCTTTGGTACAAGCTGTCGGCATAAAGACAGACGCAGACATTTTTACAGATTTCCGCACTCAAGTTGCCGTGTAATCGTGATCTAGTTTCAATACCGAGAAAAGGTCTTCCTCATGCATATGTCAATCGAAATATTGTAACACTCTTGCCACCTCATTGTGGAGACTTGGAAACTTTACCTGAGGAGAGTATTATAGACGTCCTGGACTGCCTTAACGTAAAGAGTTTTGTCATTGAACCTGGAATCACCTTCAGGTCAATCACTGACAGGTGCACAAGCCCAGGGGCGCTTTCAATTGAAACGGCAAACACATCAGAACCACATGTAAGATTGATAGTGTCCTCAAGATCCTCGTAAAACAGTCCTTTTAATTCTTTTGAGACCAGAATCAAGTCTTCAAATCTCGTGTTTTCTTTAACACCAGTGAGCTTAGGGAATTGGATTGTATTTGTCAGTATGTGTACCCTCTACTACGCGATTTTTAAAAATGGTTCAACTGGCTCTGAGCACTATGTATGGGAAGTAACATCTGAGGTCGTCAGTCCCCTAGAACTTAGAACTACGTAAACCTAACTAAGGACATCACACACATCCATGCCCGAGGCAGGATTCGAAACTTCGACCATAGCAGCAGCGCGGTTCCGGGCTGAAGCGCCTAGAACCTCTCGGCCACAGCGGCCGGCGTGCGATTTTAAATGCATCCCCATCAACTCAGAAAGAAGTCACCTAGCAATTTCTTACTGTGGGCAGTGTGCGGTCGAGTCCGGATAAAATGCGAAGTCTGCTATCCGTTCTGGATGTTCTAATTTTTCGTTCCTGCACTCATTTTTCCTTCATAAATTCAACAACAGCGAGTTTGCACCGAAACATCATTCCGGGCACACCACGTGACTTAGCTAATGTACTTTCTAGTAATAGATAAAGTCTCCATACTGTTCGTTCAGTTCCATTGAAAACTGTTGCAGCTGACAATGAAACAACGCGAGCGACTTCAGAAATTTATTATTGGCACAACGAATTCTTTCACGATCTCCAGGCCTGCAGATTTAACACAAAGTGCTTTTTAATGTACCTAACAATGAATCCGTCCTCGCGATCATTGTAATTTTTATTTTTTTTATTTCCAACTAAATCTTCAAGTTATTTTTGCATGGTATTATAATGTCGTTTCATAGCAAATATACAGTACCTGTCGCTTATGCGAATTAAGAATTCTCATCGCTTTCTTCAGGCATTCCCATTCGTTTTATAGGGTTGCAACGAAAGGTCGCTAGACAGCCTCTTCTGTACAGTCACTAGACCAATGAACGTCCTTCATATCACGAACAAATAGCGAAGCTTAAACAGCGTTAACAGCACGATTCTGTGAACTTTGTTTTGCCGACCGAATAATGCTGCACGGCAAAGTTAAATGAAACGTGGCGCTGTTCGGGGCACTTCCGAAAGGAACCGACCAAAGCCGAGTGACTGGCCGGGCCTTGGACCACACGCGGCCTGCACACGCTGCACGCGTGGTATAATGTATACGAGGGGGGACCCAAAAGAAACCGGATTGTTGTCAAAAAAAATTTTTTTTGTTGAACCTTTTTATAAAATTACTTCAGTCACCTTCAAAATGCTCTCCATTACATGCAATGCACTTGTCAAGTCTCTTTTCCCACTGCTGGAAGCATGATTGGAACGCTTCAAGTTTGATGTTGTCCAGTGCCCTTTGCGCAGCTGTTTTTACCGCCTCCACATCATCATAACACTCCCCTTTTAGCGTTTTTTTCATTCGTGGGAACGACAGACCACCTCTGAGATGCCAAATAGTGGCTCACTCGTAAGGCCATGTGTGCTGGAGCGTTGTCGTGATGCAGAAACCAGTCACCTGATCGCCAAAGTCCCGGGCGTTTCCTCCTCACATCCTCTCGCAGACGCCTTAAAACATCCAAGTAAAAGCGCTGGTTAACAGTCTGGCCAGGGGGTACGAATTCCCGATGCACAATTCCACGAACATCAAAAAAGACAATGATCATCGTCTGCACATTTGACCTCACTTGCCTTGCTTTTTTTGGTCTGGGAGAGTTGGGAGTCCTCCACTGACTTGACGCTATCTTGGTTTCTGGGTCATACCCGTAACACCAACTCTCATCCCCTGTAATGACTTTGTTCAAGAAGTTTGGATCACGTGCACTCTCTGTTTCCAAGTCCTGACACACATTCATGCGGATGGCTTTTTGCTCCTGTGTGAGAAGGCGTGGAACAAATTTAGCAGCAACACGTCTCATGTGCATGTCCTCAGTCAAAATCCGCTGGCACGAGCTCCAGCTGATTCCTGTCTCTGCTCAAATTTAGTCGATCGTTTGGCGACGATCCTCGTTGATCTTTTGACGGACCTTTTCAATGTTCTCCTCATTTATGTTGAAGGGCGTCCAGTACGAGCTTGGTCTTCAACACACATCTCACCACGGTTAAAGCGCCCAAACCACTCGAAAACCTGCGTGCGGCTCACAGCGTCCTTCTGGAAAGTTTCCTGAAGCATTTGGTCTGTCTCTGTTGCAGTTTTTTTAAGCGAGAAACAAAATTTCACACACACTTTTTGTTCTTTTAAAGTTGCCATAACGACTTCGCAGAGGTAAACCGCCAACAGTCAGAGAAACACAATATCACACTTCCACGTTCAGCTCTACACTGACGCCGTCTGCACAGCTGTTTCATGAAGGTCTCTACTAACACCATCTAGCGTGAGAACCCTGCACTACGTCTACGAGTGGCAGCGCTCTCGGAGTCCGGTTTTTTTTGGGTACCCCCTCGTACATGTTTGAATGTAGTTTTATTTCAGTCCTACATAATAAAAAGTACTTCAAGACTTTGCGTTTTCTTGCCCTACCATAAAAAAACACGAATTTCTCTGTCAATGTGTGTAATAATTATAGTCCTTTCCTTGAGCCGGCCGGTGAGGCGGAGCAGCTCCAGGCGCTTCAGTCTGGAACCGCGAGACCGCTGCGGTCGCAGGTTAGAATCCTGCCTCGGGCATGGATGTGTGTGATGTCCTTAGGTTAATTAGGTTTAAGTAGTTCTAAGTTCTAGGGGACTGATGACCTCAGATGTTAAGTCCCATAGTGCTCAGAGCCATTTGAACCATTTTGGATCTTTGCTTGATCTGAACAACTCAGCATGGCATCGACGCAGCAAGTAGTTGGAAGTCTGCTGCAAAAATATTGAGCCATGCTACCTCTACAGCCATAATTGTGAAAGTGTTGCCGGTGCAGCATTTTGAGGACGAACTGATCTCTCCATTATGTCCCATAAATCTTTCAGCTTATAAAGGAAATTACCGTAACAAACGTGTGAAAGTTTCAAAGGCAGTACTGCCTGCTTTTGAACACAGAAAAGAAAATACGCGACATATTGGTATGACCTACTAATACGATAGTTCGTAGATTGGCAACCTGTAGCTTACAAGTCTTGCATCAGCTGTCGGACTGTAGCTCACCTATTGGGTGGTGACTACCCCCACACTACCACTGCTGTTGTCATCTCCCCGACAACGTTGTCTGTCCAGGTATTGATCTAATCATTTCGTGTGCACTCTATAGCAGGAGCCGAAAGGCTTCGTAAGATAACACACTTTAGAAAAAGAAAGCTCACACCATGAAGCACTTAGGAAGTAATACATGCTCTTTTATGGAATAGCTATTTGATGGGGTTGAAATTTCCCATAAATATTAAAGGTATCGAAATTATCTCTTTGTAACTATTAAAAATTTCTTTCCACATTTAAAACATTTAGATACGAAACTTACTGATGTGCCAGTTTTACTTACATTTTTCTTGCTGATCTCCTCTTGCATCTGTAACTGTCGATTGCTTGAACGTGTTTTAGATATTCGTGCGTTGGGCGCTGATGTTTTGGCTTGATTTTAACTTGGTTTACAACATAACACATTTCTTGATGTGTGATACAACGCAGTACACTTAGCTGACAAAAGTCATGCAATGTCTCCTAATATCGAGTCAAAGCTCCTTTTCCCCGGCCTAGTCCAGGAACTCGGTGTGCATCGACTCAAAAAGTCGTTGGAAGTCCCTTGCAGAAACATTGAGCCATGATGCCTATCCAGCCGGTACAAGGTTTTGAGCACAAACTGACCCTCGATTGTGTCAGATAAATGTACGATGGGTAGCCTAATCTTTAGACGGGATTATTCGGAATGTTCTTCAAACAAATAATGAAGAGTCGTTGGCCGGTAACATGGCGCGTTGTCATCTATAAAAATTTCATGGTCGTTTGTGAACATGAAGTCCATGAAGGCTGCAAATGGTCTCCAAGTAGCAAACATAGCCATTTCCAGTCATTATTACAATCTTATTGGTATACAGCTGTTAATTCTTTCTTTAATAATACAGGGTGTTACAAAAAGGTACGGCCAAACTTTCAGGAAACTTTCCTCACCCACAAATAAAGAAAATATCTTATGAGGACATGTGTCCGGAAACGCTTAATTCCCATGTTAGAGCTCATTTTAGTTTCGTCAGTATGTACTGTACTTCCTCGATTCACCGCCAGTTGACCCAATTGAAGGAAGGTAATGTTGACTTCGGTGCTTGTGTTGACATGCGACTCATTGCTCTACGGTACTAGCATCAAGCACATCAGTACGTAGCATCAACAGGTTAGTGATCATCACGAACGTGGTTTTGCAGTCAGTGCAATGTTTACAAATGCGGAGTTGGCAGACGCCCATTTGATGTATGGATTAGCACGGGGCAATAGCCGTGGCACGGTACGTTTGTATTGAGACAGATTTCCAGAACGAAGGTGTCCCGACAGGGAGACGTTCGAAGCAATTGATCGGCGTCTTAGGGAGCACGGAACATTCCAGCCTATGATCCGCGCTGGGGAAGACCTAGAACGACGAGGACACCTGCAATGGACGAGGCAAATCTTCGTGCAGTTGACGATAACGCTAATGTCAGCGTCAGAGAAGTTGCTGCTGTACAAGGTAACGTTGACCACGTCACTGTATGGAGAGTGCTACGAGGGAACCTGTTCTTTCCGTACCATGTACAGCGTGTGCAAGCACTATCAGCAGCTGATTGGCCTCCACGGGTACACTTCTGCGAATGGTTCATCCAACAATGTGTCACTCCTCATTTCAGTGCAAATGTTCTCTTTACGGATGAGGCTTCATTCCAAAGTGATCAAATTGTAAATTTTCACAATCAACATGTGTGGGCTGACGACAATCCGCACGCAGTTGTGCAATCACATCATCAACACAGATTTTCTGTGAACGTTTGGGCAGGCATTGTTGGTGATGTCTTGATTGGGCCCGATATTCTTCCACCTACGCTCAATGGAGCACGTTATCATGATTTCATACGGGATACTCTACCTGTGCTGCTAGAACATGTGCCTTTACAAGTACGACACAACATGTGGTTCATGCATGATGGAGCTTCTGCACATTTCAGTCGAAGTGTTCGTACGCTTCTCAAAAACAGATTCGGTGACCGATGGATTGGTAGAGGCGGACCAATTCCATGGCCTCCACGCTCTCCTGACCTCAACCCTCTTGCCTTTCATTTATGGGGGCATTTGAAAGCTCTTGTCTACGCAACCCCGGTACCAAATGTAGAGACTCTTCGTGCTCGTATTCTGGACGGCTGTGATACAATACACCATTCTCCAGGGCTGCATCAGCGCATCAGGGATTTCATGCGACGGAGGGTGAATGCATGTATCCTCGCTAACGGAGGACATTTTGAACATTTTCTGTAACAAAGTGTTTGAAGTCACTCTGGTACGTTCTGTTGCTGTGTGTTTCCATTCCATGATTAATGTGATTTGAAGAGAAGTTATAAAATGAGCTCTAACATGGAAAGTAAGCGTTTCCGGACAGATGTCCACATAACATATTTTCTTTCTTTGTGTGTGAGGAATGTTTCCTGAAAGTTTGGCAGTACCTTTTTGTAACACCCTGTATAAAGAACATACATAAGAAAAATTTCTCTAAGGTTACAGCGAATTGAATGCTTAACAATTGTTAAAATGGTTCTATAAATTAGTTTTTGCCTAGTTTATGAGAATATAATTTATATAATGCAAATGTCAAAGAAAAGTAAAAACAATGTAATTCAATGAATGTGCTGAAAATAATTTGCAGTATGTGGAGGGAAGTGATATACTGTGCGATATATTCTAAGCAGCATTTTGGTTGATAATGGCGTATTTCTACCTATTTCGCGTGAGAAGGTCTCGGTAGAACCTCGAGCTATTCTCATCTGAAATGGTTTGTGCGTATGTATGTGTACTGTGTTTGTGTGTATTGGTATATTACTGGGAGTGTTGCACGTCAGTACACTATATGATATTCAGCAGCTGTTTGTTTGTCCCATTGTTGGAAATATATTCTATGTAATGCCATAGATAGATACACCTGGTATTACACAGATTAAATATTGATTGGGCATTTGAGACATGGTATACATGAATTTCAGCGTTTCATGAGAAATACTCTTATTTTCGTAAATTTGTTAGTAGAAACAGAATGTAGTTCATTGCTGCCTGAATGCGGTATTCCTTAAATAACTTAATACATTATATTTTTAGTTTTATACATACTTTATACAGAAAATATATTTGGTATATAAAATTCATTGGTTGTAGCTTCAAATAGAGAAGCGAATATACTTCTGTCTATACATAATGAGACGAGTAATACATTACTGCTTGTGTGCAGTATACTTTAATCACTATGTAATACGAGGGTTATTCGGAAAGTAAGGAACGATCGGTCGCGAAATGGAAAATAAAGTGAAAATCTGATGAAGCTTTGGACAGATGCATTGGGTACTGTGTCTAGTATGCCCGTTGATCGCATCATGTCGCTCTTTCCATTTCTGAGCTCACAGTGAGAACGTAAAAATGGCCAGAAATTACCGTCTTCCGCCAAGTGTGAGGGCCTGGCGAAAGATTTCACCTGAAGCTATACAATCCACATAACATAAGTGCCATGCTGTTCATTCTATACGACAATTCTCCGCCACACTCTGCAGGGGCAATGAAGATGCTCCTGCAGCTTTTTCGGTGGGAAGTGTTTGATCACCCACAGTACAGTCCGTAATTGGCAACCCCTGAGGTTCATCTCTGCTCAAATGAACCGCTGCCTATGAAGACAATAATTTGACACAGACAAAGAGTTGCAGTTAAGAGTAGAAAATTGTCGAAAAGCTCTGGTAGCTGTCTTCTGTAACAAGGGAATTGAAAAGTTACAACGCTACGACAGATGTCTAAATCTGAGTGGCGACTGTGTAGAGAAGTAGCTGGAAAGTGTAGCTAAATGTTGCAAATAAAACAGTTTTGATTTTCACTGTGGTTTCTATTTCGCGACCTATCGTTCCTTACTTTCCGAACAGCCCTCGTATGTCGTTGGGGAGGAGGAGCCTCGAAATGAAAGTTCTTCGAGCCTTCTCCTCCCAAGCGACGTTACCTTATTACCTCGTACAGTCTTAGTATGTGGTGTCGGTGTTTGTTTTATTTGCCCGTTGCGTTTCTTTGTGACAGTGTTGTGGGATGCAGTGTCAAGCGTTGTTGGTTTGCATCTCTTACGTGTTGATCCATTCTGAGTCACGATCACTTAATGTGATGGTTTCTTCCTCGGATCCAGAATCTATGGTCGTGCTTGTGTCCTCTCATGTGGTTTGTTGTGTTGTTTGTGATTGTCTACGCCTTCTTCCATATGGGTTTTGGCGTTTGTATTCTTCATGCAGAGTGTTCAATACAATATCGGCTGCGCTATGTATTGTGTTCAATCATCGGGATTACGTATTATTCTGGCGATGTCACTGTCATTGCGTATAGGCCTCACTTGTGCCAGCGTGTAGCATAGCAGACACGTTCTGGTGTCCCAATTTGTCCGCAAACGCATATTTCATCGTTATTCCCATGCGGTTACCAATGCGCAGTGACCTGACTTCTTCCAAAGCGCTGGATGAGTTCATTCGTATGTGCAAGAGGGGAGGCCAACAGCGTTTGACCTCTTTGCGCCACCTGCAATGACAAATTCCAGGCTCAAGCCTTGCAGTCTTTCTCAAACGATGTTACAGAAACTAATCGGTAAAAAAAAAAAAATTATTTTTGTATGACTTATAGCCTCATATGTCAGCTTCACGATGATGTGCCCATCATTTCGTTAATGGCCATAGTTATTGTGACATTTACATAAAATCAGGACCCTGTGCCAAATTCGAAAAACTTTGCAATGAAAAGTAGGGGTCGCTATGATTTTGCATTTGGTGCATGTTACAGACATGTTGCTGCATATGAAATTTAGCTAACATACTGAATTTTTCTTTAGACTACGATGGAGGTCTCTACCTGTCATCAATATCGAAAAACCTGAATTAATGTAGCGCACTCATTTTCAATCGTGTAGCACCACCTGTATAGCCAGAGTAAATATCCACAACATTTCTCATACGGGGTGTTCAAAAAGTCTCTCCGCAGAGCCGTATGATTGTTAGCCGCGCGTGCCGTATGACTGTTCGCCTGCCTGGGTTACTTCCCTTCAAGTGGACCCTCCAAACGTTCCACTGTTTCGTTTATCTCAGCCAGCGTCAGTAGTATCGTTGGTGAGTGTCGTTACGTGTTGACGTGAACGTTTAAGTTAAGTTCCTTTGTTCGTTCGTTTCGTTTTTGTCTCTGTTAAAATGCTAACCATTGAAGAACGTGTGTTTTTAGTCGAACAAGTGTTCAAAGCTGGCGGTAAATGCACAGTTTCAGTTCGTCAAACATTTAATTCAGTTTTCCCGGAGACAACACGTCCACATCGCGATACTGTGCGAGATTTGATTACAAATTTCGAAGTACGGGTTGAGTGACAGATGCACCGAGAAGTGGTCGTCCTAGCGTTTTGTCTGAGGATAAACCACTCGATATTTTCGATAAAATGTCCACGAGTCCGAACAAGTCGGTAAGAAAACTCGCCCAGGATATCGATGTTAGTGTCGGAACGGCCCACACAGCTGTAAGGAAAAAATTAGAACTTTTCCCATACAAAGTGACAGTCGTGCAAGAACTGAAAAATGCTGACCATGGCAAGAGACTGCAATTACTGTCAATGGTTCAAAAATTTCGTTCAACAAAATGGAAGGAATATTCATAATGAAACATTTTTCACTGATGAGGCGTGGTTTCATTTATCCGGGTACATGAAATCGCAAAAATTCTCGTATATGGAGTACTGTAAATCCTTTGTCTATTCATGAGGAACCACTTCATTCTGTGAAAATAGGAGTTTGGATTGCAATTTCTAGACGTCGGATTGTGGGTCCCATATTTTTCAACGAAACAATAAACGCACAACGATATTGCATTGATATTCTGTACCCATTCATAGGAGAACTTGTGTTAAGTAAAATAGTGAACGGTAATTTCCAACAAGATGGTGCAACCGCGCATACAGCTCGCGTTTCAGTGTCACTGTCTGCTGATGTTTTTGGTGATCCATAATTTTACAGGGACTTTGGCCTCCACGATCGCCTGACCTAACACCACCTGACTTTTTCTACTGGGGTGCAGCGAAAGCAACTATCTATAAAACCGTCCAAAATCCATCGATCAATTGAAAATCGCAATATCCACTTTCATTGCTTGTGTTACAGAAGAAATGTTACAGCTTGTGTTTGGAAACATATTACACGAATTGAATTGTGTATTCAACAACAGGGCCGGCCGCAGTGGTCTCGCGGTTGTGGGCGCGCAGTCCGGAGCCGCGCGACTGCTACGGTCGCAGGTTCGAATCCTGCCTCGGGCATGGATGTGTGTGATGTCCTTAGGTTAGTTAGGTTTAAGTAGTTCTAAGTTCTAGGGGACTGATGACCACAGCTGTTAAGTCCCTAGTGCTCAGAGCCATTTGAACAATTTTTTTCAACAACAGGGGGGACACTTTCAACATTTAATGTGAAAATTTGTAAGTAAAAATTAATATTCAATAAATTAATAACTTGTATTTTACTGAGTTTCATTTCGGTATATTCACTGCGGCATACGGCACTCGCGCACTGCGGAGAGACTTTTGGAACACCCCGTATTTCAAAACGGTTTGAGATAACGAAATGAAATTTTGGCAACTGCTGACATGGAAAGGGGAGAGCATTTTTCCATTATGCCACTATACAAGACTTCATTATCTACCGTGTTATTCCATTATCTATCGACATTTTTGAAGAAAGAATTTAATTTTTAAGCGCCATCGATAGCTGGTGAAACGAGACAAGCTACTGATTTTGGTACAACATAACTGAAGACACTGCACTGTTTTTTGTAGCAAGGATGCGCTTTTCCGTAAGTTACTGGCCTTACTTTTCCTCAGTTCCTCACCTGATAAACTTAATAAACCGATGTTTCAGAATTCTGCCACAACTGGACCTGCACAACGTGTTAGCGAGGTGACATTGTGTAAACTCATTTGTTTTTGGCAAAAGAAGGACATTTTAACATGAGAACAAGAGGAATATCTAGGTTTTACTCAAAATTCGCCACTCATGGCACTTATTGACCGTTACGAATGGTTAACAAGTGAGGCGAAAATAAATAGCTGTTTTTGTTGAATTTTCACCGGAATTCTTATTAGATACTAACCAAAGAAAAAGTTACATCTTTTTTAATGGTCACCATGCAAGTGTGAGTGTGAAGGGGCACCACATAATATTTAGAAAAATGTGAGTGTAGGCCTCGGTTTGGAATGGCTCTTCCCTGCCAACGCTTTGCATTCCCCCTGCAGCGCCTACCGGTAACCCCCACCACTACCGCTCTCATCATGCATGCCCTGCTCATTGCACGTCTACCAGCCACGTTATTCTGTGCAAACTCTAATAATGAATGTTAGATTCTATGAACAACGTAATCCATTGTCCAAGGACGTTCTGTCACTATTCAACAACACCGCGTAGAATACTGTAATTAGTACTGGACACAGCAAACAGTCACGTTGTAGAAACTTACGGCAATGCAAAATAATATTTAAGGTAATGGAGAGGGGGATACTCTGCTCACTCCTCTTCTGTAGTGGGGATATTCCCTATTTTAGCAACGAGCACAGTAGGAAACAAAGACAGAGCATAAACATCTACATCTACATCTACATGATTACTCTGCAATTTACATTTAAGTGCTTGGCAGAGGGTTCATCGAACCACAATCATACTATCTCCCTATCATTCTACTCCCGAACAGCGCGCAGGAAAAACGAACACCTAAACCTTTCTGTTCGAGCTCCGATTTCTCTTATTTTATTTTGATGATCACTCCTACGTATGTAGGTTGGGCTCAACAAAATATTTTCGCATTCAGAAGAGAAAGTTGGTGACTGAAATTTCGTAAATAGATCTCGCCGCGACGAAAAACGTCTTTGCTTTAATGACTTCCATCCCAACTCGCGTATCATATCTGCCACACTCTCTCCCTTATTATGTGATAATACAAAACGAGCTGCCCTTTTTTGCACCCTTTCGATGTCCTCCGTCAATCCTACCTGGCAAGGATCCCACACCGCGCAGCAATATTCTAACAGAGGACGAACGAGTGTAGTGTAAGCTGTCTCTTTAGCGGACTTGTTGCATCTTCTAAGTGTCCTGTCAATAAAACGCAGCTTTTGGCTCGCCTTCCCCACAATATTATCTATGTGGTCTTTCCAACTGAAGTTGTTCGTAACTTTTACACCCAGGTCCTTAGTTGAATTGAAATGAATCGGAATAAATGACCACAAGTGTTAATCATGTCCTGTGTAGCAGCGCACAGCAGCAGGCGGGAGAACATTCACACACAAGACGCAGCAGAGGGGAGGAACAGAAAAAACGACACTGCAGCGACTGGCAATGGTTCATTAAAGCGAGGTAACCCTTACGACTAAGAAATTGAAGCCACTGTTTCTCGCGCATAAAGGGTCATGCATAAAATAGATGATTTTACCCACAATGGCGGTTTACATCGTTCCACTGACCCAGGCAAAGCATTATACACATCAAAAAAAGTTTTGCATCATCCCAGTTCTCAGAAATCCTGACAAGAGACGGAGACTGTGGACATTGTAGCACCCTTTGACTGTTCAGAGATGTCACTAAACCCGCGCAAAAATGTAAACAACCATGCATGAGCAGCGCCTATTAGACGGAGAGGGTCCGACAGCCGATCAGCTCCAGTCATTCCACCAGGAAGGAGATACACGGCTCTTGTTGTCTGTAATTCAACCATGCCTAGACGGTCAATACCGCGGTTATATCGCGTCCGCATTGTTACTTTGTGCCAGGAAGAGCTCTCAACAAGGTAAGTGCCCAGGCCTCTCGGAGTGAACCAAAGTGATGTTGTTCGGACATGGAGATACAGAGAGACAGGAACTGTCGATAACATGCCTCGCTTAGGCCGCCCAAGGGCTACTACTACAGTGGATGACTGCTGCCTACGGATTATGGCTCGGAGGAACGCTGACAGCAACATCACCATGTTGAATAATCCGTTTGGTGCAGCCACAGGAGCTAATGTTACGACTCAAACTGTACGCAATAGGCTGCATGATGCGCAACTTGACTCCCGACGTACACGGCGAGGTCCATCTTCGCAACCACGACATCATGCAGCGCGGTACAGATGGGCCCAACAACATGCCTAATCGACCTCTCAGGATTGGCATCACATCCTCTTCACTGGTGAGTGTCGCATATGGCTTCAACCAGACAATCGTCGGAGACGTGTTTGTAGGCAAACCGCTCAGGCTGAACGCCTTAGACACACTGTCCAGCGAGTGCAGCAAGGTGGAGGTTCTGCCGTTTTGGGGTGGCATTTTGTGGGGCCGACGTATGCCACTGGTGGTCATGGAAGGCGCCGCAACGGCTGTACGATACGTGAATGCCACCTCCGACCGATAGTGCAACGATATCGGCAGCATATTGACGAGTCATTCGTCTTCATGGACGACAATTCGCGTCCCCATCGTGCACATCTTGTGAATGACTTCGTTCAGGATAACGACTTCGCTTGACTAGAGTACCAGCACGTTCTTCATACATGAACCCTACCGAACATGCCTGGGATAGATTTGAAAGGGCTGTTTATGGACGACGTGACGCACCAACCACTCTGAGGGATGTACGCTGAATCGCCGTTGAGTAGTGAGACAATCGGGACCAACAGTGCCTTGAGGAACTTGTGAATAGTATGCCACGACGAATACGGGTACACATCAATGCAAGGAGCCGCGCTACTGGGTATTAGAGGTGTGTACAGCAGTCTGGACCACCACCTCTGAAGGTCTTGCTGTATAGTGGTACTACATGCAATGTGTGGTTTTCATGAGCAGTAAGAAGGGTAGAAATGATGTTTATGTTGATCTCTATTGCAATTTTCTGTACAGGTTCCGGAACTCTCGTAACCGAGGTGATGCAATTTTTTTTTTTTTTTATGTGTATAGGAAGCGGGTCAGGATCATGACAAGGGCTGTGGTAGCTTTCTACATCTACATCTACATCCATGCTACCTGACGGTGTGTGGCGGAGGGTACCCTGAGTACCTCTATCGGTTTTCCCTTCTATTCCAGTCTCGTATTGTTCGTGGAAAGAAGGATTGTCGGTATGCTTCTGTATGGGCTCTCTCTGATTTTATCCTCATGGTCTCTTCGCGAGATATACGTAGGAGGGAGCAATATACTGCTTGACTCTTCGGTGAAGGTATGTTCTCGAAACTTTAACAAAAGCCCGTACCGAGCTACTGAGCGCCTCTCCTGCAGAGTCTTCCACTGGAGTTTATCTATCATCTCCGTAACGCTTTTGCGATTACTAAATGATCCTGTAACGAAGCGCGCTGCTCTCCGTTGGATCTTCTCTATCTCTTCTATCAACCCTATCTGGTGCGGATCCCACACTGCTGAGCAGTATTCAAGCAGTGGGCGAACAAGCGTACTGTAACCTACTTCCTTTGTTTTCGGTTTGCATTTCCTTAGGATTCTTCCAATGAATCTCAGTCTGGCATCTGCTTTACCGACGATCAACTTTATATGATCATTCCATTTTAAATCACTCCTAATGCGTACTCCCAGATAATTTATGGAATTAACTGCTTCCAGTTGCTGACCTGCTATTTTGTAGCTAAATGATAAGGGATCTATCTTTCTATGTATTCGCAGCACATTACACTTGTCTACATTGAGATTCAATTGCCATTCCCTGCACCATGCGTCAATTTGCTGCAGATCCTCCTGCATTTCAGTACAATTTTCCATTGTTACAACCTCTCGATACACCACAGCATCATCTGCAAAAAGCCTCAGTGAACTTCCGATGTCATCCACAAGGTCATTTATGTGTATTGTGAATAGCAACGGTCCTATGACACTCCCCTGCGGCACACCTGAAACCACTCTTACTTCGGAAGACTTCTCTCCATTGAGAATAACATGCTGCGTTCTGTTATCTAGGAACTCTTCAATCCAATCACACAATTGGTCTGATAGTCCATATGCTCTTACTTTGTTCATTAAACTACTGTGGGGAACTGTATCGAACGCCTTGCGGAAGTCAAGAAACACGGCATCTACCTGAGAACCCGTGTCTATGGCCCTCAGAGTCTCGTGGACGAATAGCGCGAGCTGGGTTTCACACGATCGTCTTTTTCGAAACCCATACTGATTCGTACAGAGTAGATTTCTAGTCTCCAGAAAAGTCATTATACTAGAACATGCTGTCCACTGTCATCCTGGTGTTTCGTTCACGTTCGGAAGAACCTCTTCGTCGGGCCGAATTACGTCTACTTTTACGCTGCATTCGGTGAAATTCTCATTTTACACTATAATTTGTATGATTTCCTTTTGTTCCGGAATCCTATTCCCCTGTAACATTTCTCCGCTAATACTTTCATCCTACTCGTCAACTCGCATATTCTTCTAGCGCGGCGGTCGGGGACAGGGCGGATTGCCTGCATCTTGGAGAATGTGGATTTTGCTGCTTGGCAGGCCAGTTCGCACAGCTGACGGTGATGTTGTGGCATTTTGCGTACAGGATTTTAAATTGTCGTTTTGCCAATGGGGAGCTAGGGTCGCCTTTCCTTTGCTTGTCCGCCGTTGCTGGACGGTAGCTTTTATGGTTATTCCGCTGTCGCTTTTTACTGGAACATTCACGCGCTGGTGTGGCTTCTCTGGGTTTGCTGTGCCTGGATCCTGTTTATTTGGCCTGTAAGTCCTGGCGGCAGTTCGGGCAATAAGGTGCTACAGCGGCGACGTTCTGCCACCTCTGTGGATACACGGCACTTTGATACGTTATTGCCGGCCGGAGTGGCCGTGCGGTTCTAGGCGCTACAGTCTGGAACCGCGTGACCGCTACGGTCGCAGGTTCGAATCCTGCCTCGGGCATGGATGTGTGTGATGTCCTTAGGTTAGTTAGGTTTCAGTAGTTCTAAGTTCTAGGGGACTGATGACCACAGCAGTTAAGTCCCATAGTGCTCAGAGCCATTTGAACCATTTGATACGTTATTCTGCAATTCCGGGCGAGGGAAAAGAGGGCGGGGGGGGGGGGGGGGGGAGGAAACGAATCGCTACGCCTCTTCCCTCATAAAGGGTAGCGTCACTGCATGGTGGCCGCCTCGAACATCCACTTGTGGGTCGATTCCACGTACAAACACATCTACAGCCCTTGTCTCAATTCTTCCTGTAACACCTCGTTTCGGATCGCATCATTGGCAAGGATGTAGGTTTTGCAAGGTCCCAGGCGAGGCCGGCCGGTGTGGTCGAGCGTTTCTAGGCGCTTCAGTCTGGAACCGCGAGACCTCTACGGTCGCAGGTTCGAATCCTGCCTCGGGCGTGGATGTGTGTGATATCCTTCGGTTAGTTAGGTTTAATTACTTCTGTTCTAAGGGACTGATGACCTCAGATGTTAAGTGCCATAGTGCACAGAGCCATTTGAACCATATTTGTACCAGGCGAATGCGGTCTGCAAACGCTTCCGGTTCTTGACCCGTCTTTTGGCTCAAAGTGGACATTTTATCGCGGTAGTAACTGGTGCCAAACTGGTCCCACGTTTACCTCGGAATCTCTGTCCGTTCCTTTCTAATACTTCAAATATTCTCGCATTTCGGTATGTGTCAATAGACTCAATATGTTTGTGAGCATCTCCCGGTAATTTAAATTTTGTTGTTGTTGTTGTTGTGGTCTTCAGTCCTGAGACTGGTTTGATGCAGCTCTCCATGCTACTCTATCCTGTGCAAGCTTGTTCATCTCCCAGTACCTACTGCAACCTACATCCTTCTGAATCTGCTTACTGTATTCATCTCTTGGTCTCCCTCTACGATTTTTACCCTCCACGCTGCCCTCCAATACTAAATTGGTGATCCATTGATGCCTCAGAACATGTCCTGCCAACCGATCCCTTCTTCTAGTCAAGTTGGGCCACAAACTTCTCTTCTCCCCAATCCTATTCAATACTTCCTCATTAGTTATGTGGTCTACTCATCTAATCTTCAGCATTCTTCTGTAGCACCACATTTCGAAAGCTTCTATTCTCTTCTTGTCCAAACTATTTATCGCCCACGTTTCACTTCCATACATGGCTGCACTCCATACAAATACTTTCAGAAACGAATTCCTGATGCTTAAATCTACATCTTCTTCAGAAACGCTTTCCTTGCCATTGCCAGTCTACATTTTATATCCTCTCTACTTCGACCATCATCAGTTATTTTGTTCCCCAAATAGCAAAACTCCTTTACTACTTTAAGTGTCTCATTTGCTAATCTAATTCCCTCAGCATCACCCGACTTAATTCGACTACATTCCATTATCCTCGTTTTGCTTTTGTTGACGTTCATCTTATACCCTCCTTTCAAGACACTGTCCATTCTGTTCAACTGCTCTTCCAAGTCCTTTGCTGTCTCTGACAGAATTACAATGTCATCGGCGAACCTCAAAGTTTTTATTTCTTCTCCATGGATTTTAATACCTACTCCGAACTTTTCTTTCGTTTCCTTTACTGCTTACTCAATATACAGATTGAATAGCATCGGGGAGGGGCTACAACCCTGTCTCACTCCCTTCCCAACATCTGATTCCCTTTCATGTCCCTCGACTCTTATAACTGCCATCTGGTTTCTGCACAAATTGTAAAGAGCCTTTCGCTCCCTGTGTTTTACCCCTGCCACCTTCAGAATTTGAAAGAGAGTATTCCAGTCAACATTGTCAAAAGCTTTCTCTAAGTCTACAAATGCTAAAAACGTAGGTTTGCCTTTCCTTAATCTTTCTTCTAAGATAAGTCGTAGGGTCAGTATTGCCTCACGTGTTCCAACATTTCTACGGAATCCAAACTGATCTTCTTCGAGGTCGGCTTCTACCAGTTTTTCCATTCGTCTGTAAAGAATTCGCGTTAGTATTTCTAATACTTCAAATATTCTCGCATTTCGGTATGTGTTAATAAACTCAATATGTGTGTGAGCATCTCCCGGTAATTTAAATTTTGTTACAAACACTAAAATGTCATTTGTCCAGTCACAAAAACGACCCCGTTTCCATCAGATTTTTTTGTATCCCGCCTGGAAGGCGGCGCGTGGGTCTGCTCCCGTAAGCTGAAGGGTAGGCCGAATGTAGGAAGTGAGTAGGAGCAGGTGAGGTAAAACACGTCGGTACTGCACCTAAGTAAAAGTGATTTACTGGCGCATGAATATATACATATATATACTATATATATGAATATATATATATATGAATATATATACTTGTACAGATGAGCGCAGCCTTAGACCCGTCGTAAGTAGTGCAGAGTCTCTATATGATGCGAAGCTGAAGCGAAATGTCCCTGCCGTCTGCTCTTGATCAAAGTGGGTAGAATCTGCAGCGGCGCTCGTAGAACTGAACAGCACCGGCTAGAGGGCGCTGTCGTCGGTGTCGGTGTCGTAGTGCCAACCTACGAACTTACACCTACGCCGTGGCATCGTAGCTATCGATACCACAGATTTAGATTAGATTAGATTTACTTTCATTCCAATTGATCCGTAGTGAGGAGGTCCTCCAGGATGTGGAACATGTCAGAAAAACAACAATACATGACAAATATTTATAACTAAAACAAATAAGCTAATGTACCATTCCACAGATCCCAAGTGGAATGATCGTCATTTTTTAATGAACACTAAGAGTCATTTTACAAATACTAATGCACTGAATTTAAAATAAAAAAGTTTTTTATTTATTTATAAGGTAATAAACATGTAATACAACTACTGTAATACTTATTTACAATGAACACATTACTGCACTGAAATGGTGCAGAAGTTAGATTATACTTACACACTTACACACAATTACACACACACACACACACACACACACACACACACACACACACACACACACACACACACAAATTTTCAGTGAACACATTACTGCACTGAAATTGTGCAGAAGTTATGTTGTACTTATATACAAATCAGTTGGTTTTACTAAGAAATTCATCAATGGAGTAGAAGGAGTTGGCCACCAATAAATCCTTTAGGCTTCTCTTAAACTGAATATCATTGGTTATTAAGCTTTTTATGGCTGCTGGCAAGTTATTGAAAATGTGTGATCCTGAATAATGCACACCTTTTTGTACAAGACTAAGTGACTTTAAATCCTTGTGAAGATTATTCTTATTTCTAGTATTGATTCCATGAATTGAGCTGTTGGTTTGAAAAAGTGATATATTTTTAATGACAAATTTCATTAAGGAATAAATATATTGGAAAGCTGTAGTTAGTATCCCTAGTTCCCTAAACAGGCTTCTGCAGGATGTTCTTGAGTTCACACCACATATAATTCTTACTGCACGTTTTTGTGCCCGGAAAACTTTAGCTTGGCTTGTTGAATTACCCCAAAAAATAGTCCCATATGACATTATGGAATGAAAGTAAGCATAGTATGCCAGCTTTTTCATTTTTATATCCCCTATGTCTGACAAAAGACGCATTGCAAACAGAGATTCGTTAAGACGCTTGAGCAGTTCTGTGGTGTGCTCCTCCCAGTTGAATTTATTATCAAGCTGTAATCCCAAGAATTTAACACTGTCCACTTCTTCTATCTTCTTGTCATCGTATGTTAGACATATACACTTGGGACACCCCTTACAAGTTATGAACTGCATGTAGTGTGTTTTTTCAAAGTTTAGTGACAAAGAATTGGCTAGGAACCAGTGATTAATGTCCACAAATATTTTATTGGCTGATCTTTCTAAGACTACACTTGATTTGCTATTTATTGCAATGTTTGTATCATCAGCAAACAAAACAAACTTGGCATCTGGTAATGTTACTGATGAAAGGTCATTGATATACACAAGATGCCTGATAGCTTGATACATGTCTCTTTCCTAATAACACCCTTTGTTTCCTGCCAGAGATATAAGATTTGAACCATTTTGCAGCATTTCCTGTTACACTATAATATTCTAGTTTACTTAAAAGGATATTGTGATTTACACAGTCAAATGCCTTTGACAGATCACATATACCAGTTGCCTGCAATTTTTTGTCTAATGAATTAAGCAGATTTTCACTGTAAGTGTAGATAGCCTTCTCAATATCAGAACCTTTTAGAAATCTAAACTGTGACTTTGACAGTATGTTATTTGAGATAAGATGGTTATAAAGACGACTGTACATTACTTTTTCGAAAATTTTTGAGAATGATGGCAACAGTGAAATTGGACGGAAATTTGATGCTATTTCTTTATCTCCCTTCTTAAACAGTGGCTTAACTTCAGCATATTTCAGCCATTCAGGAAATATTCCACTGATAAACGACTGGTTACACAGATAGGTTAATATGTTACTTAGCTCAGAATCACATTCTTTAATTAACTTTGTTGGTATTTCATCATACCCACTAGATGTTTTTGATTTTAAAGATTTTATGATGGACATTATTTCTGTTGGGGTAGTGAGGGTCAAATTCAGATTATGGAAGTTACTTGAAATGTCTGGTCTAAGGTAATCCATAGCAGCATCTACCGAACCTGACAACCCCATCTTTTCAGTAACAGTTATAAAATGTTTGTTAAAAAGTTCTGCAACACTATACACATCTGTCACCAATGTATCATTTACTCTTAATGCTATTTGTTCCTCTTCATGTCTGGTTCTACCGGTCTCCTCCTTCACTATATCCCATATTGTCTTTATTTTGTTATCTGGTATGACTATCTTTTCCTTGTAATATATTTGCTTTGACATCCGTATTACAGTCTTTCATATTTTGCAGTATTTCTTATAATGTGCTATAGCATCAACATTGGAAATGTTTCGGATTGACAGATACAGTTTTCTTTTTGTTTTACAAGATACCCCTATTCCTCGAGTAATCCATGGCTTCTTTGTAGACTTTGCTCTAACCTTGGTAACCTCCATGAATGAGGGCATAAAAGCAACTGCCAGAAAAGTACTGGTTGCATGTGGTGTTGATCTGGCTTCTCTGTGCTGCACCGCAAGATTCGTAATTCTCTAGGGGTAATTGTGGCACTGGGAGCTCAACCTTTTGCGCGGGAGTGTAGTCGTTCGGACTGAGAATCCGGAATAGGCCTAGGAGAGCAGGAAAGGTACGTGCTAGGTAGTCGAGGCCCGTCAAGCAAGAGAAGGAAGCCATCGGCTCTTCTCCCTGGCGCTACCACGTGACTCTTCTACGTACCCCTATTGGCCGAGAATTGCGAACAAGTTCCACCTTAAGGCGACCCTTCTTCAACAAATCTAACGTGGGAACGATGACATCTCAGCAACACGTGCTGAAATCGTGGGCCGGCTGTAACCGGTCTCTACAGCTTGCTAGCTTTCGCAAGAACTGAAAACCTTTCAGGGAAATAAACTGGTCTCAAAAAAAAGCTTTCGAAAAGTTACGCTTTTTACCCCTTCCGAGCAGGTTGTCTCTTATTCCTGTTTCACTCTGGGACAGCAGCGCTTCAAACGGCCAGCATGCAACACTTCTGAATACGATATCGGATGAATGGTTCATATTGATTTGTAACATAGTTCTTACAATGGAGAGCTATAGAAATCAAAAATAACTAAAACATTAGACCACAGTTGTGTTTCTGTCGTTTCCTAAGAACCCTTGGCTATATGAAATGCTACATAGCAGAACAATTTATTTGTCGTTTTCTTGTGACCAACGCATATTCATTGAAGAATGTTGTTTTCTTTTAAGAACAAAAAAATACTTAGTAACCACCAGGAGACCTAACCTTCTGCAGAAAGATTTTTTTTTTTCACTCATCAGTTACTAACTGATATGACGTGACCTGCCACGAATTCGTCGCCACGCCAACCTCTCCGTCTCGAAGTAACACTTGCAACCTACGTCCTCCATTATTTGCTGAATGCATTCCAATCACTGTCTTCTCCAACAGTTTTTACCCTCTACTGCCCCCTCTCGTATCATGGAAGTTCTTCCCTTATGTCTTAACAGATATCCTACCATCTCTCCCTCCTTCTTGACAGTGTTTTCCATATATTCCTTTCTTCGCCGATTCTGCGTACATCCTTCTCATTGCTTGCCTTACCAGTCCACATAATTTTCAACATTCTTCTCTAGCACCATATCCCAAATGCTTCGATTCTCTTCTGTTCCGGTTTTCCTACAGCTCACGTTTCACTGTCATACAATGCTGTGCTCCAAATGTAGATTCTCAGAAATTTCTTCCTCAAATTAAGGCCAGTATTTAATGTTAGCAGACTTCTCGTGGCCAGGTATGCACTTTTTGCCAGCGCTAGCCTGCTTTTTACGTTCTCCTTGTTCCTTTCGTCACGGGTTATATTGCCGTCTAAGTAGCATAATTCCTTGACTTCATTTACATCGTGATCATCAATCCTCATGTTATGTTTCTCGCTGTTCTTATTTCTGCTACTTCTCGTCACTTTCGTCTTTCTTTGATTTACATTCAGTACATATTCTGCACTCATTATACTGTTCATTCCACTCAGCAGATCCCGAAATACATCATTTTCACTGAGGATAGCAAGGTCATCAGCGAATCTTACGATTGGTATCCTATCATCTTTAATTTTAATTCCACTCTTTAACCTTTCTCTCACTTCCGTCATTGCTTCTTCAAATGGATCTAAGCACTATGGGACTTAACATCTGAGGGCATCAGTCCCCTAGACTTAGAACTACTTAAACCTAACTAACCTAAGGACATCACACACATCCATGCCCAAGGCAGGATTCGAACCTGCGACCGTTGCAGCAGCGCGGTTCCGGACTGCAGCGCCTAGAACCGCTCGGCCATAGCGGCCGGCTTGCTTCTTCGATGTACAGACTGAACAGTAGGGGCGAAAGACTATATCCCGGTTTTACACCCTTTTTTAATCCGAGCTGGGGTTGCCATTCGTCACCGTTATGGATCTTCTTGTCCCGAAATTCCGACAAGACCTAGTTTCGTCCCAATTTTGAAAATTACTGTTATGAGCTTGGCTCAAGTACTGGAGTAACGCCATCTGATAGCACAACATGTAAATGCAGTCTCAGTTAGTTTTATTAATGTCAACAAGTTTATGTTGACTATACTGCGCTGCATGTTGCGTGTCCTGTATCGACGAAGAATGCACCCTCTAGATCTAGAGATATCATTCAAGAAAATACCAGACTTTCCCAGTAGTACGAGACTGGGCTATTTAAGCAGCGCCACGCGGACGAATCGTTCAGTTCCCATTTGAACAGCGATCTGATAAGGCGATTCTTTCTGAACGTAATACGAGCAACGGGTGCAAGTCTGTTATTTCTGAAGTGTTTACTGCGGGTGTGTAGGGCGTGAAGCGCATATTGACGTGTTCTTCCAAGATTAAAGTATTATTGACTGTTAACCGGGTGATAAACGTATCATAGCTTATCAAAAAGCCTAAGCATGGAAAGATAAAGTGTCACCTTGCGGGTGATTACACAGAAGAGTTGTCTTTTGTCAAAGAAGGACAAATCAGGAAGCGTTATGTGATTTTTGTAACTGTTTCATCTCAGTATGTCACGGAGGTAATGCAGGTATGAGGCATCACGTTTCTACGAAGACTCATACAAATAGATGTTCTGTAGCATGGACATTAACGCCTGTTTCTACACTCCTGGAAATGGAAAAAAGAACACATTGACACCGGTGTGTCAGACCCACCATACTTGCTCCGGACACTGCGAGAGGGCTGTACAAGCAATGATCACACGCACGGCACAGCGGACACACCAGGAACCGCGGTGTTGGCCGTCGAATGGCGCTAGCCGCGCAGCATTTGTGCACCGCCGCCGTGAGTGTCAGCCAGTTTGCCGTGGCATACGGATCTCCATCGCAGTCTTTAACACTGGTAGCATGCCGCGACAGCGTGGACGTGAACCGTATGTGCAGTTGACGGACTTTGAGCGAGGGCGTATAGTGGGCATGCGGGAGGCCGGGTGGACGTACCGCCGAATTGCTCAACACGTGGGGCGTGAGGTCTCCACAGTACATCGATGTTGTCGCCAGTGGTCGGCGGAAGGTGCACGTGCCCGTCGACCTGGGACCGGACCGTAGCGACGCACGGATGCACGCCAAGACCGTAGGATCCTACGCAGTGCCGTAGGGGACCGCACCGCTACTTCCCAGCAAATTAGGGACACTGTTGCTCCTGGGGTATCGGCGAGGACCATTCACAACCGTTTCCATGAAGCTGGGCTACGGTCCCGCACACCGTTAGGCCGTCTTCCGCTCACGCCCCAACATCGTGCAGCCCGCCTCCAGTGGTGTCGCGACAGGCGTGAATGGAGGGACGAATGGAGACGTGTCGTCTTCAGCGATGACAGTCGCTTCTGCCTTGGAGCCAATTATGGTCGTATGCGTGGTTGGCGCCGTGTAGGTGAGCGCCGCAATCAGGACTGCATACGACCGAGGCACACAGGGCAAACACCCGGCATCATGGTGTGGGGAGCGATCTCCTACACTGGCCGTACACCACTGGTGATCGTCGAGGGGACACTGAATAGTGCACGGTACATCCAAACCGTCATCGAACCCATCGTTCTACCATTCCTAGACCGGCAAGGGAACTTGCTGTTCCAACAGGACAATGCACGTCCGCATGTATCCTGTGCCACCCAACGTGCTCTAGAAGGTGTAAGTCAAGTACCCTGGCCAGCAAGATCTCCGGATGTGTCCCCCATTGAGCATGTTTGGGACTGGATGAAGCGTCGTCTCACGCGGTCTGCACGTCCAGCACGAACGCTGGTCCAACTGAGGCGCCAGGTGGAAATGGCATGGCAAGCCGTTCCACAGGACTACATCCAGCATCTCTACGATCGTCGCCATGGGAGAATAGCAGCCTGCATTGCTGCGAAAGGTGGATATACACTGTGCTAGTGCCGACATTGTGCATGCTCTGTTGCCTGTGTCTATGTGCCTGTGGTTCTGTCAGTGTGATCATGTGATGTATCTGAACCCAGGAATGTGTCAATAAAGTTTCCCCTTCCTGGGACAATGAATTCACGGTGTTCTTATTTCAATTTCCAGGAGTGTACATTCATGATTAAAGAAGATATCCGGAGGAATTGATCGTTGTTACTGCAGAACTAACAACTTATGGATATGTCAAGCATCATCAATCCTTCAGTTCTCTTGACTGTACCGTAAAACTGAATGCCGCAGTGTATCCTGACCTCTTGGTCGTCGCAGAGTGGTCTACAGCCAGGAGCAAAGCTACTTTCTCGCACAACACTCCGTCACATAATGCATAAAAACGATTGCAAAAAGTTTCATTTTACGGCATTACCGACGCATTGAACCACAAGGCTGAAAAGATGTATTCTTTAGTTGTTCAATACTTAACTGAAACTGACGATATCCAACAGAAGCTGTTGGAGGCTGACTCACTGACTAAATAAAATATCGAAGACAATTGCAAAGTTTTATCTAGACATTTTGAGAGAACTGCAAATTTCATTAGGTAAATTAATCGCTTTTTGTGGAGGCAATATCAGTACCAACCTCAGAGCGATTCATCGACGCGGCCAGCAGTATGCGTTTCACCAATTTAAAGAAAAAAATTTAGAGGGAATTGGACGCCCTGCCTACTTTCTCCACAACACTGTCTCAAGCGCTGCTGGAGTTTTAACTGTCGCCAATGAAATAAATGCCATGAAAATATTTTCAATATACACGGTGACTTCCCCCATGAACCATGGACCTTGCCGTTGGTGGGGAGGCTTGCGTGCCTCAGCGATACAGATGGCCGTACCGTAGGTACAACCACAACGGAGGGGTATCTCTTGAGAGGCCAGACAAACGTGTGGTTCCTGAAGCGGGGCAGCAGCCTTTTCAGTAGTTGCAGGGCCAACAGTCTGGATGATTGACTGATCTGGCCTTGTAACACTGACCAAAACAGCCTTGCTGTACTGGTACTGTGAACGGCTGAAATCAAGGGGAAACTACGGCAGTAATTTTTACCGAGGGCATGCAGCTTAACCGTATGGTTAAATGATGATGGCGTCCTCTTGGGTAAAATATTGCGGAGGTAAAATAGTCCCCCATTCGGAACTCCGGGCGGGGACTACTCAAGAGTATGTCGTTATCAGGAGAAAGAAAACTGGCGTTCTACGGATCGGAGCGTGGAATGTCAGATCCCTTAATCGGGCAGGTAGGTTAGAAAATTTAAAAAGGGAAATGAATATGTTAAAGTTAGATATAGTAGGAATTAGTGAAGTTCGGTGGCAGGAGGAACAAGAATACAGGGTTATAATACAAAATCAAATAGGGGTAATGCAGGAGTAGGTTTAATAATGAATAAAAAAATAGGAGTGAGGGTAAGCTACTATAAACAGCATAATGAACGCATTATCGTGGCCAAGATAGACACGAATCCCTCGTCTACTACAGTACTCAAATTTATATGCCAACTAACTCTGCAGATGATGAAGAAATTAATGAATTGTATGATGAGATAAAAGAAATTATTCAGGTAGTGAAGGGAGACGAAAATTAAATAGTCATGGTTGACTGGAATTCGAAAGTAGGAAAAGGGAGAGAAGGAAACATAGTAGGTGAATATGGATTGGGGGTAAGAAATGAAAGCGGAAGCCGTCTGGTAGAATTTTGCACAGAGCACAACTTAATCATAGCTAACACTTGGTTCAAGAATCATAAAAGAAGGTTGTATACATGGAAGAATCCTGGAGATACTAGAAGGTATCAGATAGATTATATAATGGTAAGACAGAGATTTAGGAACCAGGTTTTAAATTGTAAGACATTTCCAGGGGCAGATGTGGACTCTGACCACAATGTATTGGTTATGAACTGTGGATTAAAACTGTAGATTAAAACTGAAGAAACTGCGAAAAGGTGGGAATTTAAGGAGATGGGACCTGGATAAACTGAAAGAACCAGAGGTTGTACAGAGTTTCAGGGAGAGCATAAGGGAACAATTCTCACGAATGGGGGAAAGAAATACAGTAGATGAAGAATGGGTAGCTCTGAGGGATGAAGTAATGAAGGCAGCAGAGGATCAAGTAGGTAAAAAGACGAGTGCTAGTAGAAATCCTTGGGCAACAGAAGAAATATTGAATTTAAATGATGAAAGGATAAAATATAAAAATGCAGTAAATGAAGAAGGCAAAAAGGAATACAAACGTCTCAAAAATGAGATCGACAGGAAGTGTAAAATGACTAAGCAGCGATGGCTAGAGGACAAATGCAAGGATGTAGAGGCGTATCTCACTAGGGGTAAGATAGATACTGCCTACAGGAAAATTAAAGAGACCTTTGGAGAAAAGAGAACCACTTGTATGAATATCAAGAGCTCAGATGGAAACCCAGTTCTAAGCAAAGAAGGGAAAGCAGAAAGGTGGAACGATTATATAGAGGGCGATGTACTTGAGAACAATATTATGGAAATGGAAGAGGATGTAGATGACGATGAAATGGGAGATACGATACTGCGTGAAGAGTTTGACAGAGTAGTGAATGACCTAAGTCGAAACAAGGCCCCGGGAGTAGACAACATTCCTTTAGAACTACTGACAGCCTTGGGAGAGCCAGTCCTGACAAAGCTCTACCACCTGGTGAGCAAACTGTATGAGATAGGGGAAATAACCTCAGACTTCAAGAAAAATATAATAATTCCAATCCCAAAGAAAGCAGTTGTTGACAGGTGTGAAAATTACCGAAATATCAGTTTAATAAGTCACGGCTACAAAATTCTAACGCTAATTCTTTACAGTCGAATGGAAAAACTGGTAGAAGCCGACCTCGAGGAAGATCAGTTTGGATTCCGTAGAAATGTTGGAACACGTGAGACAATACTGACTCTACGACTTATCTTAGAAGAAAGATTAAGGAAAGGCAAACCTACGTTTCTAGCATTTGTAGACTTAGAGAAAGTTTTTGACAATGTTGAATGGAATACTCTCTTTCAAATTCTAAAGGTAGCAGGGGTAAAATACAGGGAGGGAAAGGCTATTTACAATTTGTACAGAAACCAGATGGCAGTTATAAGAGTCAAAGGGCATGAAAGGGAATCAGTGGTTGGGAAGGGAATGAGACAGAGTTGTAGCCTATCCCCGATGTTATTCAATCTGTACATTGAGCAAGCAGTAAGGGAAACAAAAGAAAAATTCGGAGTAGGTATTAAAATCCATGGACAAGAAATAAAAACTTTGAGGTTCGCCGATGACATTGTAATTCTATCAGAGACAGCAAAGGACTTGGAAGAGCAGTTGAACGGAATGGATGGTGTCTTGAAGGGAGGATATAAGATGAACATCAACAAAAGCAAAACGAGAATAATGGAATGTAGTCGCATTAAGTCGGGTGATGTTGAGGGTATTAGATTAGGAAATGAGACACTTAAAGTAGTAAAGGAGTTTTGCTATTTGGGGAGCAAAATAACTGATGATGGTCGAAGTAGAGAGGATATAAAATGTAGACTGGCAATGGCAAGGAAAGCGTTTTTGAAGAAGAGAAATTTGTTAACATCGAGTATAGATTTAAGTGTCAGGAAGTCATTTCTGAAAGTATTTGTATGGGGTGTAGCCATGTATGGAAGTGAAACATGGACAATAAATAGTTTGGACAAGAAGAGAATGGAAGCTTTCGAAATGTGGTGCTACAGAAGAATGCTGAAAATTAGATGGGTCGACCACATAACTAATGAGGAAGTATTGAATAGGATTGGGGAGAAGAGAAGTTTGTGGCACAACTTGACCAGAAGAAGGGATCGGTTGGTAAGACATGTTCTGAGGCATCAAGGGATCACCAATTTAGTACTGGAGGGCAGCGTGGAGGGTAAAAAATCGTAGGGGGAGACCAAGAGATGAATACACTAAGCAGATTCAGAAGGATGTAGGTTGCAGTAGGTACTGGGAGATGAAGAAGCTTGCACAGGATAGAGTAGCATGGAGAGCTGCATCAAACCAGTCTCAGGACTGAAGACCACAACAACAACAACAACAACATACACGGTGAGGCTAGATAAACTAAAGACGTTCTGCTCCTACGTTGATGTCTATCACAAGACTCTTCTTCCCCCCCCTGCGGGTCCGGGGATTAGAATAGGCCCGAGGTATTCCTGCCTGTCGTAAGAGGCGACTAAAAGGAGTCCATCCCCCTCACGGGGGTAGTTAGCGCCTGCGTCCGGAGACGGACGATCTTCACGACCTATAATCGTGGTCTTTTTGGTTTTAAACTTCTCGTTTCTTCCTTCCTTTTGTTGGTCCCTTTCTTTGCTCTTCTCCACCTCACTGTCTTCCTTACTCTTTCCCTTGACTTCTCCTTGCCTTCTCATTGCCTTTTTCTCCTTGCCTTCTCATTGCCTTTTTCTCCTTGCCTTCTCATTGCCTTTTTCTCCTTGCCTTCTCATTGCCTTTTTCTCCTTGCCTTCTCATTGCCTTTTTCTCCTTGCCTTCTCATTGCCTTTTTCTCATTGCCTTTTTCTCTTTGCCTTCTCATTGCCTTTTTCTCCTTGCCTTCTCATTGCCTTTTTCTCCTTGCCTTCTCATTGCCTTTTCTCCTTGCCTTCTCATTGCCTTCTTCTCCTTGCCTTCTCTGGTCTCCGCCTCGGCGTTTGAGACAGTCTGTCCTCTTTCTCCCTCTCTCTCTTCTTTTTCCTCTTCTTCCTTCCTCCCTGTGCGTGTCTGAAGGCCGACCCACGCGTTCGCACGCGTAGCCGGTGACGGGGTAACGCGTAAGTCCCCGCCCTGGGTAGACATGTAAGGCACGCGCGTACCCCCTGGTAAAGGCCAGGCCCGGGGAGGGGTGATTGCCTGAGCTGATACCTTCTGACCATGCCGATTGGTCCCTCCGTCTGTTTCTCGGGAGGTGTGACCTGAGGTGTAAACATTCACCTAAGGCGGGAGTGCCCTCTGAGAGGGTCCCCACAAGGAAGGAGCGCGCCATCGGAGACGCTGGCAATCATGGGGGATTCCTCCGCAATGGATTCTACTCCATCGCTTTCGACTTCGACCCAAAAACGGAAACGTGACCAGCCAACAGTGACAAAAGTACTACCGCCTGCCCCACAGTTCCTCGTAGTTTCTCGCACTGAGGACGGAAAGGATTTTTCCTCTGTCAACCCTTTTGTTATTCAGAAGGGCGTTGATGCCATAGCCGGATCTGTCAAATCTTGTACCAGGTTGCGTAACGGCACCTTATTACTAGAAACTGAGAATGCCTTTCAGGCACAAAAACTGCTTCGGGCCACCCTCCTGTACACGTTCCCTGTCCGGGTGGAGGCCCACCGAACTTTGAATTCGTCTCGTGGTGTAGTGTATACTAGCTCCCTCGACGGATTGACTGACGAGGAGCTTCAATCTTTCCTCGCTGAGCAGGGCGTGACGGCTGTCCATCGGGTCATGAAAAAGGTCAACAACGACCTTGTACCGACCCGGACACTCTTCTTGACCTTCGATAGTGTTAAGCTGCCATCGCGCATCAAGGCGGGCTACGAGGTTATTTCTGTTCGCCCCTATGTCCCGACACCTACGCGCTGCTACCAGTGTCAGCGTTTCAATCACACTCGACAGTCTTGTTCCAATGCGGCTAAATGTGTCACTTGTGGCAGGGATGCCCATGAGGGTGACTGTCCACCTCCGTCTCCTCATTGTGTGAACTGTCAGGGTGACCATGCCGCATCCTCCCGCGACTGTCCTGTCTATAAGGACGAACGTTGCATCCAAGAAATTCGTGTCAAAGAGAAAGTGTCAACCTCGGCTGCTCGCAAGCTATTGGCTAGTAGGAAGCCCACGCTGCTCCCAGCGGGGAAATATAGTACTGTCCTCGCCTCTCCTCGGACTACCCGGGAGGTCGCAACCCAGACATGCGATCTGACCTTCAGCACCACGGTCGTCCGTTCGGCCAGTGCTAAGATCGCGCGGTCGACGTCTCCTCTTCCTCCCATCACACCACAGACACCAGCCACTTCCTCAGCTTCTGCTAAGTCGAAGACACCGAAGTCAGATGCACGGTCCTTCAAGAAGGAACCATCCCGTGCAGACTTCCTCCGTCCCTCGACCTCCCAGCCTTCGACCGATACTTCCACCAAACGTCCTTCCAAAAAGGCGCATAGGAAGCACAGTTCTCCTTCCCCGCCACGGCGCATCTCTTCTCCTGCGCCACCCAGCGGTTGCCGCCCCAGGCCGTCATCCGTTTCGCCTGGCCGCACCGCCGGTAGCCGTACATCTGGCCGTTCACCGGCGGAGGAAGCTCCCCCTCCCGGCCATCCTCCCGAGATGGCCGATGACCCTATAGACCACATGGACGATGACTGTCCGCCTACTGATAGCGGCGGCAGTGCTCGCTCGAAGCCAGGCCCTAAGCGGCCTTCGAGGTGACCCCTTCTCTCATCTTCCTTTTCTTACGATGGCACTTATTCACTGGAATATTCGCAGCATTCGCTCCAACCGAGAGGACTTGAAGTTGCTGCTCCGCTTGCATCGTCCGCTCGTCGTAGCCCTCCAGGAAACGAAGCTACGCCCATGCGATCACATTGCCTTGGCACACTACACCTCTGTGCGTTTTGACCTACCCCCTATGGTAGGTATCCCAGCTCATGGAGGGGTTATGTTGCTGGTCCGGGATGATATTTACTACGATCCCATCACGTTGCACACCGGCCTGCAGGCAGTTGCCATCCGCATTACTCTCCCCACTTTTACGTTTTCCTTTTGTACCGTTTACACTCCATCGTCATCTGCCGTTACCAGGGCAGACATGATGCAACTTATTGCTCAGCTACCTGCACCGTTTTTGTTAACTGGAGACTTCAATGCCCACCATCCCCTTTGGGGTTCTCCAGCCTCCTGCCCGAGGGGCTCCTTGTTAGCAGACCTTTTCAACCAGCTCAATCTTGTCTGCCTTAATACTGGCGCCCCTACTTTTCTTTCGGACACATCTCATACCTATTCCCATTTAGACCTCTCTATATGTACTCCCCAACTTGCACGCCGGTTTGAGTGGTATGCACTTGCTGATACATATTCGAGCGACCACTTCCCGTGTGTTATCCATCTCCTGCAGCATACTCCCTCTCTGTGCTCCTCTAGTTGGACCATCTCCAAGGCAGACTGGGGGCTCTTTTCTTCCAGGGCGACCTTTCAGGATCAAACCTTCACAAGCTGCGATCGTCAGGTCGCACACCTCACGGAAGTCATTCTCGCTGCTGCTGAATATTCCATCCCTCACCCTACTTCTTCTCCACGTCGTGTACCGGTCCCCTGGTGGACTGCAGCATGTAGAGACGCTTTACGTGCTCGTCGACGTGCTTTACGCACCTTTAAACGCCACCCTACAGTGGCGAATTGTATTAATTATAAACGATTACGTGCTCAGTGTCGTCGTATTATTAACGAAAGCAAGAAAGCCAGCTGGGCTGCTTTCACAAGCACCTTCAACAGTTTTACTCCTTCTTCTGTTGTCTGGGGTAGCCTGCGCCGGCTATCTGGCACTAAGGTCCACTCCCCAGTTTCTGGCTTGAAGGTCGCGAATGACGTCCTTGTGGCCCCTGAGGCTGTCTCCAATGCCTTCGGCCGCTTTTTCGCCGAGGTTTCGAGCTCCGCTCATTACCACCCTGCCTTCCTCCCCCGCAAACAGGCAGAGGAGGCTAGGCCACCTGACTTTTGCTCCTCGAATTGTGAAAGTTATAATGCCCCATTCACCATGCGGGAACTCGAAACCGCACTTGGCCGATCACGGTCCTCCGCTCCAGGGCCTGATTCTATTCATATTCAGATGCTGAAGAACCTTTCTCCTGCGGGTAAAGGTTTTCTTCTTCGTACATACAATCGCATCTGGATTGAGGGACATGTTCCCGCATGCTGGCGCGAGTCTATTGTTGTCCCGATTCCTAAGCCGGGGAAGGACAAGCACTTGCCTTCCAGTTATCGACCTATCTCACTTACCAGCTGTGTCTGTAAAGTGATGGAGCGAATGGTTAACTCTCGATTGGTTTGGCTGCTTGAGTCTCGACGCCTACTTACAAATGTACAATGTGGATTTCGTAGGCGCCGCTCTGCTGTTGACCATCTGGTTACCTTGTCGACCTTCATTATGAATAACTTCTTGCGGAAGCGCCCGACCGCGGCTGTGTTCTTTGATTTGGAGAAGGCTTACGACACCTGTTGGAGGGCGGGCATTCTCCGCACCATGCATACATGGGGCCTTCGCGGTCGCCTCCCTCTTTTTATTCGTTCCTTTTTAATGGATCGACAGTTCAGGGTACGTGTGGGTTCTGTCCTGTCCGACACCTTTCGCCAGGAGAATGGGGTGCCACAGGGCTCAGTTTTGAGCGTCGCTCTCTTCGCCATCGCGATCAATCCAATAATGGATTGCCTCCCAGCTGATGTATCAGGCTCCCTTTTTGTGGACGATTTTACCATCTATTGCAGCGCGCAGCGTACACGTGTCCTGGAGCGCTGTCTTCAGCGTTCTCTTGACCGTCTTTACTCCTGGAGTGTCGCCAATGGCTTCCGTTTTTCTGCCGAGAAGACGGTCTGTATTAACTTCTGGCGCTACAAAGAGTTTCTCCCACCGTCCTTACGACTTGGTCCCGTTGCTCTCCCAATCGTGGAGACAACCAAATTTTTAGGCCTTACCTTTGACAGGAAACTTAGCTGGTCTCCACATGTGTCATATTTGGCCGCCCGTTGTGCCCGTTCTTTAAATGTCCTCCGTGTTCTCAGTGGTATGTCGTGGGGAGCGGATCGAACCGTCCTACTTCGTCTATATCGGTCGATCGTCCGCTCCAAGCTGGATTATGGGAGCTTTGTATACTCCTCTGCACGGCCATCCATCTTACGCCGCCTCAACTCCATACAACATCGGGGTTTACGACTTGCGATCGGAGCATTTTATACCAGTCCCGTAGAGAGTCTTCATGCTGACGCTGGCGAATTGCCGCTCACTTACCGGCGCGATATACTGCTTTGTCGGTATGCCTGTCGGCTACTGTCAATGCCCGACCATCCGTCTTATCGTTCCTTTTTTGACGACTCTCTCGACCGTCAATACGGGTTGTATATCTCTGCCCTGCTACCCCCTGGAGTTCGCTTTCGTCGCCTCCTTCAACACCTTCATTTTTCACTCCCTGCAACCTTTCGAGTGGGCGAGAGCCACACGCCACCTTGGCTCCAGGCTCAGGTCCGCGTTCACCTTGACCTCAGCTCGCTCCCAAAAGAGGTCACCCCCAGTTCGGTCTACCACTCCCGTTTTTTGGAACTTCGTTCGAAGTTCATCACCATGACTTTCATTTATACAGATGGCTCTAAGACCAATGAGGGGATTGGGTGTTCCTTTATAGTCGGGGCACAAAGTTTCCAATACCGGCTCCATGACCATTGTTCGGTCTTCACAGCTGAGCTCTTTGCCCTCTACCAGGCTGTTCTTTACATCTGCCGCCACCGACATTCTGCTTATGTCATCTGCTCAGATTCCCTGAGCGCCATCCAGAGCCTCAGTGATCCGTACCCGGTTCACCCTTTCGTACACCGGATCCAACGCTCTCTTCAGCGGCTGGCGGACGTCGGTCCGCCGGTTAGCTTTATGTGGGTTCCCGGCCATGTCGGTATCCCTGGGAACGAAGCTGCAGATGCCGCGGCCAAGGCTGCGGTCCTCCAGCCTCGGACAGCTTCTTGTTGTGTCCCTTCGTCCGATCTTAGCAGGGTCATTTGTCGGCGCGTTGTGTCGCTGTGGCATGCCGATTGGGCTGCACTTACCGACAACAAGCTTCGGGCCTTAAAACCTCTTCCCGTGGCTTGGACGTCCTCCTCACGCCCTTCTCGGCGGGAGGAGGTCGTTTTAGCAAGGTTAAGGATTGGACACTGCCGGTTCAGCCATCGCCATCTGCTGACGGCTGCGCCGGCGCCGTTCTGCCCATGTGGGCACTTGCTGACAGTTAGACACATTTTAATGTCCTGTCCCGATCTTAACCAACTGCGCCTCGATCTTAACCTGCCTATTACTTTCGATGCCGTTTTAGCGGATGACCCACGAGCAGCTGCTCGTGTTCTTTGTTTTATCAATTTGACACACCTTGCTAAGGACATTTGATGAAGTTTTTTAATCCTATGCCTGTCAGTCTGTCTTTTATTGTGTTTTTCCTTTTAGTTGTTGTTGTCAACTTGTGGCTCGCGGTGCATTTTTAGAGTAGTCAGGGCGCTAATGACCATTGAAGTTGTGCGCCCTAAAACCACAAAAAAAAAAAAAAAAAAAAAAAAAACAAGACTCTTCTATCTCACTTAAGATACTCGCAGTTGAGAGAATTCTTAACCTTTGAATTCCTTTAAAACAATTTTCAGATACTGAAGACGGGCCACCTAAAAAATTTCAGATTTTTTTCAGTAGTTCGATGAGTGAAATTTACTTCGTGTTTCTGCGGTCAAACGTAGCTCTGTTTGAAAAATATAAAAATAAAAAAAGCGTGAAGAAGAATGAAGTTTCGATAATTGGAATACGAAATACATTAATTGACTCTCAAAGCTGTATGAATGAAAGGAAGACTCAATTTTATTGGCGTGTAAACCAATATGAATTTGATCAGATTAAAGAATGAGGACCCTAATCAAGAAATAATTTGATTTCGAAATTTGAGGAAGAGACAACGAATTTCTATACAGTAGCATTTGATTACTTAGTGAAAAGGGCGTTTCTTTCAATAAATATCAAATCTTTTTTTTATGACGCTATCTGAAACTCCAGATTTGGTATGATTGAAAACGCTGTTATATACCGGACTAAAAATGGTGTGAAGATTTCAGGTGGTAATTGTTTTCAGGTATATATGTATCTGAAGAGCTATTTAGGAACGAAGCCTGACACTAAACACTCCTTGGAAGAAATGCTGATTTAATTTATTAAGGAAAACAAAAATCCTGAACGCAAATGGCAACTGCTAAAATATGCGAATATTTGTTTTCTATTCCCTCACACAACGCCACTGTGAAAAGAGTGTTTTCGCTGATGTCGGCCCAGTGGATTGACCAAAGAAACTGATTGCTACCATGGACTGTGGAATCACTCTTACTGTGACAGTTTAACTACAGGCTGACTTGCACGGAGTTTTATAAATACGTAAAAGGGAAAAAATACTTGCTGAAAAAAGTGAAATCTTCGAAAAAATAAACATGGTGTACCAGCTACTTCTGCCGCAATAAGTTCCATATAACTGCGCTGTAAATAAATAGTAATTACATTAAATAGATTTTTTGCTTCATTTCTACACTCCTATCTCAGGGTGTCACGACAGTGCTTCAGCTTGGTATGGCAGCCCTATTCCAAGCATGTCTATTCGATAACGTTGTTCAGTACACTTACAGTCAAATTAGTGAATGGAATGCATTATTTAACGTATCAAGTAAGCCATCATAAGTTTCTGAAGGAAAAACCACACAGACGTGATAACAAAACGTCAAAAGTAAATAAAACTGTTACCCAACAAAGAAGAAACCTATTCCACAACTGTTGCTAAATCTGAACGGCAAACGACAAGAATCTTCAACGCTTTTGCTTTCGGAGCACAAATAGTTACATTTACAAAAATATTGGTGCATTGTAAAGTCGAGTGAAGTGTAATAATGAGCGAATTATTAGACTCGAAACAAAATTGTTAGATGCCAAGGGAAGTGCTTAACATAATAAGAACAGAGAGCTACGAAAATACAGGGCTATTACAAATGATTGAAGCGATTTCATAAATTCACTGTAGCTCCATTCATTGACATATGGTCACGACACACTACAGATACGTAGAAAAACTCATAAAGTTTTGTTCGGCTGAAGCCGCACTTCAGGTTTCTGCCGCCAGAGCGCTCGAGAGCGCAGTGAGACAAAATGGCGACAGCAGCCGAGAAAGCGTATGTCGTGCTTGAAATGCACTCACATCAGTCAATCAAAACAGTGCAATGGCACTTCAGGACGAAGTTCAACAAAGATCCACCAGCTGCTAACTCCATTCGGCGATGGTATGCGCAGTTTAAAGCGTCTGGATGCCTCTGTAAGGGGAAATCAAAGGGTCGGCCTGCAGTGAGCGAAGAAACGGTTGAACGCGTGCGGGCAAGTTTCACACGTAGCCCGCGGAAGTCGACGAATAAAGCAAGCAGGGAGCTAAACGTACCACAGCCGACGGTTTGGAAAATCTTACGGAAAAGGCTAAAGCAGAAGCCTTACCGTTTACAATTACTACAAGCCCTGACACCCGATGACAAAGTCAAACGCTTTGAATTTTCTGCGCGGTTGCAACAGCTCATGGAAGAGGATGCGTTCAGTGCGAAACTTGTTTTCAGTGATGAAGCAACATTTTTTCTTAATGGTGAAGTGAACAGACACAATGTGCGAATCTGGGGGGTAGAGAATCCTCACGCATTCGTGCAGCATATTCGCAATTCACCAAAAGTTAACGTGTTTTGTGCAATCTCACGGTTTAAAGTTTACGGCCCCTTTTTCTTCTGGGAAAAAAACGTTACAGGACACGTGTATCTGGACATGCTGGAAAATTGGCTCATGCCACTACTGTAGACCGACAGCGCCGACTTCATCTTTCAACAGGATGGTGCTCCACCACACTTCCATCATGATGTTCGGCATTTCTTAAACAGGAGATTGGAAAACCGATGGATCGGTCGTGGTGGAGATCATGATCAGCAATTCATGTCATGGCCTCCACGCTCTCACGACTTAACCCCATGCGATTTCTTTCTTTGGGGTTATGTGAAAGATTCAGTGTTTAAACCTCCTCTACCAAGAAACGTGCCAAAACTGCGAGCTCGCATCAACGATGCTTTCGAACTCATTGATGGGGACATGCTGCACCGAGTGTGGGAGGAACTTGATTATCGGCTTGATGTCTGCCGAATCACTAAAGGGGCACATATCGAACATTTGTGAATGCCTAAAACAACTTTTTGAGTTTTTGTATGTGTGAGCAAACCATTGTGAAAATATCTGAAATAATAAAGTTATTGTAGAGCTGTGAAATCGCTTCAATCATTTGTAATAACCCTGTAGTTTTTCATTTAGTTTGCATAAGGCCTTATATGAAGTATGAAAATTTCCATTCGTGTTCTTTAGCGAATCTTCCTGCAACTATAAATGCTCAATATTAAATATCTTCGAATTTCGTATGTTTCCTATTCGAGATCTCACAATACTGTACTTCTCTCGATTTCAACGTATAACCATCATGAATAAGTTGTACCTTATGGCACTGAATCAGTGAAATTTGGCTGTTTTTAGATTTATTTCCCGTTAATCCACGTATATTAAACGCAAAAATGTAATAACCACTTCTTTAATAAAGAAGAATAATAATTAAAAATGAACATTAATCTTAGGCCTGCCTTCTCGCCGCAAGAGGCGCTAGTGCTGTCCCAACTGTCAGACGGTAACATTTTTCACAGTAGGGTGTCGTGAATAAACAGTCTCACTAATAATTTGACAAAAGCGTGGTAAAATATCGCAGCGATATTTGTTTCAGTCGGCTTGAAAGATAACCGCACACATATAACAGTCACACTTCGGTCGTATAAATTCATTACCAAAGACTAATCGCCGTTAATACGTCAATTCAGATCGCTCGTAGTAACTGACATACACTGAATTTGTAACTTCTGTAAAATAGTTCTTTGGTTCCACTTAGTTGGTAAATCACTGTTAATGATGGCTACATGAGCCTCTGAAATCGAAAAGGCTTATTTTAAAGTTCAGCCGGCCCAAGTCGCCCAGCGGTTCTAGGCGCTTCAGTCTGGAACCGCGCGACCGCTGCGGTCGTAGGTTCGAATCCTGCCTCGGGCATGGATGTGTGTGATGTCCTTAGGTTAGTTAGGTTTAAGTAGTTCTAAGTTCTAGAGGACTGATGACCACAGCAGTTAAGTCCCATAGTGCTCAGAGCCATTTGAACCATTTTTTAAAGTTCAGTACCTGATTAACTACTAACGTGTTAAATAATTAATTAAGTCTTCTCACCATTAATCGTCAGGGATCTTATTATCTCATCTGGTCGCATACAATACGTAATAACATTTATTGTCATTAAACTTTCATTTAGTTTGCGTAAGGCCTTATATGAAGTATGAAAATTTCCATTCATGTTCTTCAGCGGATCTTCCTGCAACTATAAATGCTCAATATTAAATATCCTCGAATTTCGTATGTTTCCTATTCGAGATCTCACAATACTGTACTTCTTCTGAGGAATTCTCAGGTGAAGTAAATCACCATCACATTTCTGGTAGAATACAACCTTTTAATGTTCACCGTTAGACATCACATGCAATAGTGGTTACGATTTCATGATTTCAAACAGGATTTTTTAGTAATCAAATTAAGTTTCGACAACGTCTTCCATGTCGCCTGCCACCCGCTGGCTGTCGGTTTGACTCCAGCTGAGCACGTTATACCTTTTGCGTAGGAACAGCATAGGAACACCTTGCCTGGACTCGATCGTAGAGCGTGAAACAAAGAACAAACATAGCATTTTTAGTACAAAAACCCATGTAAAATCTATACTACAAAATTATTTGTACTTGCCTGGCGTCGCTCAGCTGAACTATCAGTGTTTACCACGATTTATCGTAAAATCTACGAGTAAGATTCTGAGACGGTTGTGAATTGAGGATTGGCTCTCATAGTTTGTAAGCATAATGGACGGTGCAGCTGACGTTCCCCTTTAGAAATCTTGATCTAGATAACGAATTGTAATGTACTATTCTCCTAACGCTCTGAATAAACTGTAATTGCCTCAAATGCTGTCATGATACTATTTGTGAAGGAATCACACCGATGTTGAGAAATGTTGCTCACGGATATTTATTTAAAGATGGTAAGCAAAAATGCAGAATGAGGCTGTCAACAATGAAGCCACAAAACGTCCTTAATTTAAACCGATCGTAATTTGTTTTCGTAAATTAATAACTAATCTGATATTAACTTGCGACGCCTATTCGGAAAGTAAGCTACAATCGATCCCGAAATGGAAAACACAGTGAAAATCTGGCAAAGTTTTCGGATTGGACAGTGTCTCTAATACGCCAGTCGATTGCCTCACGTAGCTCTTTTGAGCTCTGATCGCACAATGAGCATGCAAAGATGCCTGGAAGATAGTGTCTCCCATCAAGTATGAGTGCCTGTGAGGGATTTCGGCTGATATCGTCGAGCATGTCGTGCATTTCCTTCTTGATGAAAATTCTCGGCCGCACTCTGCAGGGGCTACGAGGACGCTTTGCGGGTTTTCGATAGGAAGAGTTTAATCACTCACTTATGTAGCACGGACTTGGCTCCATCTGATTTTCACCCCTGCTCACATGAACCGCTGGTTACAAGACAACGTCTTGGCACAGACAACGACCTGCAGACTTGCGTAGAGAATTGTCAGAAAGCACAGGCGGCTGCCTTGGAAAGTTGGTCCACGCTACTACAAATGTCAGTCAGAGCTGCGACTTTGTAGAGAAGTAGCTGGAAGATGTAGTTAATTGTTGCAAGTATATATTATTGATTTTCACTGTGGTTTCCATTTCGCGACCCTACTTTCTGAACAGACGTCGTATTTTTACTTAATCGTTTTCCTTTGATCCCTGGCTGAGGATATTAGTACGCATTGTGTTGTTTTACATTGTTTGTCAAACTTGTTGTATTGTTGCTGCTGTGGCTGTTTTCATCGCCTTGGTAGTGTAGCGCCGGCAAGTAAAGCCCTCATCGCCAACTTTGGTATTGAGCTGTCAGACCAAAGTTGGTCAATGTGGTGGTTGCAGTCCAGCAGCAAAGGCAGCTCTTGGTTTGCGAGCGATAGGTTGGTTGGTTGGTTGGTTGGGGGAAGAGACCAAACAGCGAGGTCATCAGTCTCATCGGATTAGGGAAGGACGGGGAAGGAAGTCGGCCGTGCCCTTTCAGAGGAACCATCCCGGCATTTGCCTGGAGTGATTTAGGGAAATCACGGAAAACCTAAATCAGGATGGCCGGACGCGGGATTGAACCGTCGTCCTCCCGAATGCGAGTCCAGTGTGCTAACCACTGCGCCACCTCGCTCGGTGCGAGCGATAGTATTCACTAACCGTACACCATTACGCGGCGTGGCCCATTCGAGTATTCTAGTTTGTTGTGAGCCTTGTACACAAGTCTAGAACTTGCTCAACACGTCGTGGCACCTACGCAGTAACACGTTGTCGTTCTCAGAAAGGGACTGTACTAACGTGCGCTGACTGATTTAGTTCATCTTCAGTGGCCTGTAATACATGTCTCATTTTATACATATACATCCCATTCACCAAAGACATCTATGAAAAACAATTACAAACAATAGAATTGTTACAACACCCATATAGTACAAAAACTCAACCAAAAAATTAAAACACAACTAACGAAATTTGAAAACAAGCAGAGAAAACAAACACATAAATACCAACAGACACTACAGCACACATGGAAACACAAAACAGTAACACTCATGACATGACTAACAGAAACAAATAGTACACTTTAACAAACAAACACAAACCAACACACGCGATAGCAAATACATTAAAGAAACCGGGATTCGACATAGCTTACAGTACAAGCAACACACTGTAGTCACATTCACAAGCAGCAGAGAAACCAGATAAATACCACGGACGATGTACACTACTGGCTATTAAAATTGCTACACCACGAACATGACTTGCTACAGACGCGAAATTTAACCGACAGGAAGAAGATGCTGTGATATGCAAATGACTAGCTTTTCAGAGCATTCACACAAGGTTGGCGCCGGTGGCGACACCTACAACGTGCTGACATGAGGAAAGTTTCCAACCGATTTCTCATACACAAACAGCAGTTGACCGGCATTGCCTGGTGAAACGTTGTTACGTTGTTGTGATGCCTCGTGTAAGGAGGAGAAATGCGTACCATCACGTTTCCGACTTTGATAAAGGTCAGATTGTAGCCTATCACGATTGCGGTTTCCCATTTGAAAATTGAAAGTTCCCACCCACCCCACCCCCAAGGGGCTGGGCTGGCAGGCTAACTTCAGCACCAGCAGATGTCCCCCTCGAAAATAATCAACTTTGGATTCTACACTTTTTTCGTGTGAAGGTTATTTTTCGAGTTATTTTGGTTTGTCGACTTAAAATTTACACCTTGTATATAAAAAGAAACATGTTTTACAGGCCACTGAAGATGCTTCACAAATAAAAGAAACGAAACTCGTACGGCAATAAACAAACTGTCTTCAGTTAGTTTCATAGCCGCAACACCTCCAAGAATTATTGGTGTCTCTGGCATGACCCGCTAATATAGATAGGCAGTACCAAAACTATGATTCGATAGTTTTGGTGAACTACGTAACTGACGTAGTAAATGGTAGGATTACCCGTAGTGTCGGTAGCATTTGTAAGGAAACAAACGTAAACTAAACGAATGTCTGTGAGAGAAACTCCGAGCCGAAAACTTCTCTCTGTTTTTTGTTTTTGTTTATTTTGCACATAATTAGAAACACACATCATCATCCAGTGTTACCCCAGTGTATATTTTATATCCTTAAACATCATAAATTACATTTTATAAGTAATAAAACGCAGTAGATCGCATAACTTTTCGGCTTTTATGAAACCAAAGCAATTAATTTTGACGCAAGTACAGTTTACATGTGGTGTCTGGACTCTGAATCTTGGATCCGGCCCTTTCGTTTCGCGTGTCATCACACGTGATAAACACAAAACACATCCAAAACGATGGTAACAAAATACGTTTGGTACACACACACACACACACACACACACATATATATATATATATACACTCCTGGAAATTGAAATAACACCGTGAATTCATTGTCCCAGGAAGGGGAAACTTTATTGACACATTCCTGGGGTCAGATATATATATATATATATATATATATATATATATATATATATATATACACTCCTGGAAATGGAAAAAAAACACATTGACACCGGTGTGTCAGACCCACCATACTTGCTCCGGACACTGCGAGAGGGCTGTACAAGCAATGATCACACGCACGGCACAGCGGACACACCAGGAACCGCGGTGTTGGCCGTCGAATGGCGCTAGCTGCGCAGCATTTGTGCACCGCCGCCGTCAGTGTCAGCCAGTTTGCCGTGGTATACGGAGCTCCATCGCAGTCTTTAACACTGGTAGCATGCCGCGACAGCGTGAACGTGAACCGTATTTGCAGTTGACGGACTTTGAGCGAGGGCGTATAGTGGGCATGCGGGAGGCCGGGTGGACGTACCGCCGAATTGCTCAACACGTGGGGCGTGAGGTGTCCACAGTACATCGATGTTGTCGCCAGTGGTCGGCGGAAGGTGCACGTGCCCGTCGACCTGGGACCGGACCGCAGCGACGCACGGATGCACGCCAAGACCGTAGGATCCTACGCAGTGCCGTAGGGGACCGCACCGCCACTTCCCAGCAAATTAGGGACACTGTTGCTCCTGGGGTATCGGCGAGGACCATTCGCAACCGTCTCCATGAAGCTGGGCTACGGTCCCGCACACCGTTAGGCCGTCTTCCGCTCACGCCCCAACATCGTGCAGCCCGCCTCCAGTGGTGTCGCGACAGGCGTGAATGGAGGGACGAATGGAGACGTGTCGTCTTCAGCGATGAGAGTCGCTTCTGCCTTGGTGCCAATGATGGTCGTATGCGTGTTTGGCGCCGTGCAGGTGAGCGCCACAATCAGGACTGCATACGACCGAGGCACACAGGGCCAACACCCGGCATCATGGTGTGGGGAGCGATCTCCTACACTGGCCGTACACCACTGGTGATCGTCGAGGGGACACTGAATAGTGCACGGTACATCCAAACCGTCATCGAACCCATCGTTCTACCATTCCTAGACCGCCAAGGGAACTTGCTGTTCCAACAGGACAATGCACGTCCGCATGTATCCCGTGCCACCCAACATGCTCTAGAAGGTGTAAGTCAACTACCCTGGCTAGCAAGATCTCCGGATCTGTCCCCCATTGAGCATGTTTGGGACTGGATGAAGCGTCGTCTCACGCGGTCTGCACGTCCAGCACGAACGCTGGTCCAACTGAGGCGCCAGGTGGAAATGGCATGGCAAGCCGTTCCACAGGACTACATCCAGCATCTCTACGATCGTCTCCATGGGAGAATAGCAGCCTGCATTGCTGCGAAAGGTGGATATACACTGTACTAGTGCCGACATTGTGCATGCTCTGTTGCCTGTGTCTATGTGCCTGTGGTTCTGTCAGTGTGATCATGTGATGTATGTGACCCCAGGATTGTGTCAATAAAGTTTCCCCTTCCTGGGACAATGAATTCACGGTGTTCTTATTTCAATTTCCAGATATATATATATATATATATATATATATATATATATATATATAGAGAGAGAGAGAGAGAGAGAGAGAGAGAGAGAGAGTTAGAGAGAGAGAAAGAGGGAGCGAATATTTTGTATAGTGTCTGTTTTGCAATATTTATCTATTTACTATTTTGTATTACTGGTTTGTGCATTTGGTAGTTTCCTTGAAAGGTGAGGAGAAGTTCTTCGTTTCTGACTTTTATGTTGCACACATCTTCATGTTTTGTGTTTGGTCTTCGATATTTGTGTTTAATGTGGTCTGCAAATTTCGAGTTCTTTGCCCTGTTACGACCAGAATAAATTACAATTGATTAACAATAATTGTCGGTTCTGTGATTGCTCCATAACATGGCTCAACTGAACTACAACATAGGAAATATTAGTTCACTTTATTACATGAGTAATAAAAATAATTACTTGACTTGATACAGTTCTTTCCCACAGACGGAAATAATTATGAGGAGAATAACTATGAAAGCATCACTTGATTCGTGCAATTATAAACTCTTCTCTTGAAGTACAACGCCGGCCTGAGTAGCTGAGCGGTTCTAGGCGCTACAGTCTGGAACCGTGCGACCGCTACGGTCGCAGGTTCGAAACCTGCCTCGGGTATGGATGTGTGTGACGTCCCTAGGTCAGTTAGTTTTAAGTAGTTCTAAGTTCTAGGGGACTGATGACTTGAGAAGTTAAGTCACAAAGTGCTCAGAGCCATTTGAACCATTTTTGAAGTACAAAAAGTTTCAACATCTACAAAGGTACATTGCCAGCTGAGACATGAATAACATTTTAGTCCTACTCAGTGATGTTAACTGATTCAGCTCATGTCACTGGAGCAGAGATATTCTACACTCGGCTACATATTGACATCTGTGTGAGGTCGCTGCTGTGCTGAGAGACGCGGCGTGTTTCTTCAGCCTCTCCCATTCGTTGTTGCAGACTGCAGCGAGACATCACTAATGTCTGTGGTACCATTGAGTGTTGCCAACTTTTATGTGGCGCTGTCATCTTTGGACAATACCACACACTGCACTTCCATACCCTGCTGTGTTCCATACGTGTTGTGTCAGAATCCTGTCACTTATCCCGATTTACACTTTCTCAGTCTCTGCAGTTCAGCTAGTAGCATACTGATGATGTGACTATTTCCCTAAATATCTAGATGACACCTTCGATCAGACACTGCCAGTTAAGAGGCATTGTAAAAAAACCTTGGTCCAAGAAAATTGTAGTTCACAAAACCGCCAAAAAGAGATGGGAACCAAAGGCAGCTACACTACAGAATCTCACTCACGTACTCAGCAGCTGAATATTGTGCCCCTACGTAGAAAAACAGTGTTTGAATTAGGAGAAGAGGACCATTACTGGCACTGCCAGATCTACTCGCACTAGTCCTTACCTGTTCTATCCAGTATCTGATCTCAATAGAAAAGCTGCCAGCGTGCAAATTCTGAAGAAGACGGAGCCGGGTAAGGACTTATTTCTAAGCAGCATCTTTTCAGCCTTTGTCAGGAATACGCCCAATGTCATGCAAACCACCTCAGATCGGTCTTCTGGCCACAGGCGTTTTCGAAGCCACTAACTAGAGTAAAGAACAGTAGATCAAAATGCAAGCTCAAATGGCTCTGTGTACTATGGGACTTAACAGCCGAGTTCATCGGTCTCCTAGAACTAAGAACTGCTTAAACCTAACTAACCTAAGGACATCACACACATCAATGCCCGAGCCAGGATTGGAACCTGCGACCGTAGCGGTCGCGCGGTTCCAGACTGAAGCGCCTAGAACCGCTCGGCCACATCGGCCGGCCAAAATGCAAGCCCGAAGGTTTGTGGGGACTGATCTTCCCTGTTGCGAATGCTCAAGAATACGATAAGGGACATGCGGACATATCCTGAAGAAGTGTGGTGGTAGAGAAAGTGCTGCGTGTCACAATGGTGCCGAGGAACTGTCTAACATTGTGGACGGCTGCCCTCAAAAATGGTTCAAATGGCTCTAAGCGCTATGTGACTTAACACCTGAGGTCGTCAGTCCCCTAGACTTAGAACTACTTAAATCTAACTAACCTACGGACGTCACAGTGTATCCATGCCCGAAGAAGGATTCGAATCTGCGACCGTAGCAGCAGCGCGGTTCCGGACTGAAGCGCCTAGAACCGCTCGGCCACAACGGCCCTCTTCAGGTTGTGAGCGGAAGTCTCAGACAGGTATGAAGTGGCAACGAGTGACCTGATAAGGTTGTCAGATTCAAATATTGCCTTGTTATTTCATCGTAGCTGTACCTGTATTTGTTCTGTTGCACCACTCGACAATAATAATAATAATAATAATAATAATAATAACAATATGCCGGTTGACTGATGTACGCTGCTATTGTAAGTACCGCGTCATTTGCTTGCGGCATTGTTTCCTGGCCGGAAGAGTAGGCATTTGTTCGGCATTAGGTTGGTGTCCGAGCCGCGATTACAGTCCATATACTGCGATACTAAATTCCTTCTCCCCTTTTTCACAGTGGCACAGGCAATCAGACTAGTAATGAGTTCGGGTTGACGTGGATGGGAAGCAGTTGTTCAGAACGGAGCAAGACATTCCGGAGAATATGCAACACTCATTCAGTGAACACTAGGTGGGGAACGACGTTTACTAGGCTGTTTTGTCGTTTATTATTAATTTTTTAATTCTTTGTTTATAAGTTTTCTGATCTACGTGTTTTCTTAATTTTTAATTCTTTGTTTATACTGTATGTTTTCTGATAGCGTTCTGTAAACTGTGTACTGAATCATTCCAGGACCAGGTATCTCTGGCTCACATGGCTCTACAGAACATGATAAATAAATAAATAAATAAAAAGCCTATCGGCGACACTGTTCAGTCTGTTCATTGAGCAAGATGAGAATGAAACCAAGTAGAAATTTGGAGAAGGAATTTAAGTTCAGCGAAAAGAAATAACTTTGAGTCTCTCTCTTGCTCAGGGTGAGTCAGGAGAAAGGTACATGCATTGAGGGATGATAGCATTAGTGTTTCTGAATAAAAAAACTCCATATGGGCCTTGATGGCTGCACAACATAAACCTTTACGCCTCACCTGGGCCCGTCAACACCAATGATGATTGGAAACATGTTGCCTGGTCGGACGAATCTTGCTTCAAATTGTATCGAGTGGATGGACATATACAGGTATGGAGACAACCTCATGAATCCATTGATCCTACATGTCAGCAAAGGACTCTTCAAGCTGGTGGAGGCTCTTTAATGGCGTGGGGCGTGTGCAGTTGGAGTGATATCGGACCCCTGATGCGTCTCCCCCCAGGGCGCTCATGGTTCTTTCGTGAGTACATGTGTCGCGAGCACTGGGCCCTGAGCTATTGCAGCCTTCCTTCTTTCCAGGACTGCATTTCCTTGCCCTTCCCCTTTTTTCCTCTCCTTGCTCCTTCCCCTTCGCCCTCTCCTCACCCTCTCCTCTCCCTCTCTTGGTGTCCTTGCTTATGTTGGACCCGCTATCCTCCTGGTTATGTTGGTTTTGCAATTTGGTCTTGTTGCGTAATCACCTCATCCTTTTGGCATTCCTTGGTCCCCCTCTGGGGTTTGACCTCCATTACTAAATTTCTATTCCATAGTGTGAGCCATTTGGGGAAGAGCACCTTACCTAGTGTCTCTAACGTGTGCCCTCCTAGTTCATTCCAACTTTTCTTTCATGTCATTGTCTGATGCTAGGGTGCATAGCCAGCACGGTAGCCAGCCCATGTGGTGGGGTCGCTATGTACACTTTTGGTTGAGCCCCCTGAACACACAGGGACCACACTTCTGATACCTGAGCTGTGACCTCCTCATGTAAGCCTAGGAGTGGTTGCTTGTCGTCCTGGAGCATCGGAACTCTCCGCAATGGCCGCCGTGCCAGACGGCCCTTGCTATTGCTAGGTGACGCTCATGACGAGATCCCCTGATTGGAGTGAGTGGTATCAGGGCGGACGCTATGCAAATGAAACGCATAGAGATCCAGAACTCGGGCCATTCTTCTGCGGCCGTCTCTCCACATGAAACTGATTGTTTTAGTGCTGCTTCTTCTGCCGCTTGAGCCTTCCCTTCCATGGCTACCCCCTGGGAGGAGGGTCAGGCCCGTCAGCTAGGGGCGAAACCTTTGCACCAGGACTGATGGGGATACTTTCACCAATAACAAATTTTTATTTTTTGTGGAACATATTGAAGACAAGTTTGGCGAAGTGGACTCTCTGAGCAAGATGCAGTCGGGTTCGTTGTTGATCAAAACTGCTTCAGCTGCCCAGTCTGTGGCCCTTCGTGCCTGTAACCATCTTGGCACAACTACTGTGTCCATTACCCCCATCAGTCTCTAAATATGGTTCAGTGTCATTTTTCACAGGGACCTCATCCTTCAAACTGATGAGGAACTTCGGGACAATCTCGGACGGCGGGGTGTTCACTTTGTTTGGCGATTTCAGAAGGACAATTGCATTGATACTGGTGCCTTTATCCTGGCCGTTGAAGGTGATACCCTCCCTGAGAAAGTAAAGATTATGGTTTATCGATGTGACGTGAAGCCGTACATCCCACCTCCTATGAGGTGCTTTAAGTGCTTGTGTTTTGGACACATGTCTTCCCGCTGTTCGCAGGCCCCTCTCTGTGGTGACTACTGTGGACGTCCACTCCATGAGGGGAGTTCCTGTGTTCCCCCCCCCCCACCCCTTGATCGTTTAACCTACAATGAGGCTCGTAAGAAGTATGCACGTCTTCACCCTGTGTCCATGACGTCTAGTTACATCTTCACCCCTTCCTCCCCCTTCCTTACCCCAGTCTCGAACCACTCTCCTTCCCCTCCCCTGCGGCTCCCACACCTTTTTCTCCGGGCGCTGCTCCCCTCCCCAGCTGGAGAAGTGTCCCACTTCGTCAGTGTTTGCCTGTCAAGGGCGCCCCTCCTGGAATACCACTTCCCAGCACCTTCCAGGCCAAAGGCCTGCTGCCATGCGACGACCGCGGGAACCACAGTCTGTGGGCCCCCAGGTCGTCTAATCTCTTTCTGTTCCCGATCTTGCTGCAGCTGGCTCCTTTGTGCCATACAGCCTCCTCGATCTCAAACAGAAAAGAAGAAGAAACATGAGTCCCAGGACAAGGAGCCTCTGGTGTCACCAGAGGTCCCATCCCAGGCTTTGCAACCTGACTCTGATCTGTTGTTCATGGATGTCGCCCCCTTTTCGTCGGTGACAGGTGGTGATCCGGCGGCATGACTGGCTTTAGCATGTTCAACCCCGATTTGAATCTTCGTTCTGTGGTTATCCAATGGATGGATATTACCATCACCTTCCAGAGCTGAAATGCCTTATTTCGTCTTACTCTGCAACTTGTGTGGTTCTACAGGAATCTCATTTTACTGATGATCACTCACCGACCCTCTGTGGGTTCCGTGTTTTCTGTCGAAATTGGGTCGGCCACCTGAAGGCCTCTGGTGGCGTTTGTATGTTGGTCCGTACAGACGTTGCTAGCATGTGGATTCCTCTTCAAACTACATTGGAAGCAGTTGCTGTTAGGTCACGGTTTGCGATCTTTATCTCCCTCTTGACAGGACTTACACCTGCTGCCTTAACTGCCTTTCTTCAACAACCTCCTCCTCCCTTCCTCCTACTCGGGGATTTTAATGCTCATCATCCCTTGTGGGGCCATGCATTTCCATCTAGACGAGGTCTTATCATAGACCAGTTTCTTGCAGACCACGATTTCTGCCCTCTTAATGATGGCTCCCCTGCTCATTCCAGTGCTGGTTATGGTACCTTTTCTGCTATTGATCTTTCTCTTTCCTTCTCTCCTCCCTTCATTACACTGGTCGCCACACGACGACCTTTCTGATAGTGACCAGTTCCCGTTGATTCTCTCGCTCCCTTTCCGCTCACCGATGGACAGGTTACCTCGTTGGTCTTTCCAACGCGCCGATTGGCCTCTATAGACTGCACCGGTCGTGTTTTTTCCCTATTTGTCAGGTTGTATTGATGACGTCCAACGTGACGTGTCTGACGCGATTATTCGCGCTCCTAGCCTTGCTGTACCGCGCTCATCTGGACCATTTCGCCACTGGCAAGTCCAGTGGTGGAATATGGCCATTGCCATCCGTGATCGACGTCGAGCTTTGCAACACCTTAAGAGGCACCCATCCGTTGCCAACCTTATTACCTTTAAACGCCTTCGTGCTAAAGCCCGTTACTTAATCAAACAGTGCCGGCCGAAGTGGCCATGCGGTTCTAGGCGCTGCAGTCTGGAACCGCGAGACCTCTACGGTCGCAGGTTCGAATCCTGCCTGAGGCATGGATGTGTGTGATGTCCTTAGGTTAGTTAGTTAGTTCTAGTGGACTAATGACCTCAGAAGTTGAGTCCCATAGAGTCATTTGAACCATTAATCAAACAGTGCAGCTGGATGTGTTGGGAACGCTTTGTTTCTTCCCTCAGTTATACCGACCCTATGTCACAGTTATGGGCTACACTTCACCTTCTCCAGGGTTGCCATCGGCAGTCCACCCTCCCAGGCCTTCACCTTCCGAATGGCCTTTGTACGGACCCACTGATTCACGAGGAACATCTTGCGACCCATTTTGCAATGGCATAAGCATCAGCCTCCTATCCAGGTGCTTTCCTTCATCAGAAACAGCGGGCCGAAGCTTCCGCCTTATGTTTGACCCCTTCTCAGTCGAATCTTACAACGCACTTTTTACTGAATGGGAATTTCTTTCTGCACTTTCTTCTTCTCATAATATGGCCCTTGGCCCAGACTCCATTCATAACCAACTGTTTCAACATCCCAGTGCTCCACAATGGCAACATATTCTCCGGGTGTTTAACCGTATTTGGCTCCAGGGTTTCCTTTCTCAGAGGAGGGATAGCATCGTGGTTCCTGTCCTTAAGCCTGGTAAGAACCCCCTGTTTGTCGAAAGCTGTCGGCCAATTAGTCTGACTAATGTTGACATCTTGGATATTCGGAAATCCAACCAAATGTTCGCGTCGTTCTCGCACGATATTTCAACAGCGTGCCTCGCTGTCTCCTTCAGGTGCTACCTGAGACTGGTGCCACAGTGTGCCTCACTGTCTTCTTCAGGTGCTACCGAAATATAGTGCGAGGACGACGCGAACATCCGGCTGGATTCCCGAATATCCAAGATGTGAGCAGATCGCCAGAAAAGCAAGAAGAACTGACTAATGTTGTTTGCAAGTTACTTGAATGGATGGTAGTCCGTCGGCTCAATTGGGTCTTCGAATCTCGGGATCTATTGTCCCCTTACCAGTGTGGCTTCCGAGAGGGTCGGTTCCGATCGATCATTTACTTCGTTTGGAATCCGCAATTCGGCAGGCTTTTTCCCAGCGCCGCCATTTGGTCGCAGTATTTTTCGACCTTCGCGAGACCTATGACACAGCTTGGCGCCATTACATCTTACTTACACTTCATCAGTGGGGTCTTCGGGGCCCACTCCCGATTTTTATCCGCCAGTTCCTGTTCCTTCGGTCGTTTGGGGTTTGGGTTGGTACTGTTTTTAGTTCGCCACGGAGCCAGGAGGCTGGAATCCCGCAGGATTCTGTATTGAGTGTACTTCTTTTCCTGATTACTATCGATGGACTTGTGGCCCATGTCGGTTCTTTGGTCACCCCTGCTCTGTATGTGGATGATTTCTGCATTTGGGTGAGTTCTTCTTCGATGGCCTCTGCAGAGCGGCAGCTCCAGGGAGCTATACGGCGTGCCTCTGCATGGCCCACTCACACGGGTTTCAATTCTCTCCTTTAAAATCGCGGGTGGTCCACTTCTGTCGCCGTACTACGATCCACCCCGATCCGGAGCTCTATCACGATGCACAACGATTACCTGTGGTCCCACAGTTTCGTTTCCTGTGTCTTCATTTCGACTACAAGCTCACGTGGCTGCGTCATATCTGACTTCTGAAGGTAGGATGTTTCCGTAAACTCAATGTCCTTCGCTTCCTTGAAAAAAAATGTGAAATCTTATGGGACTTAACTGCTAAGGTCATCAGTTCTCTTCCTTGCCCACACCTCTTGGGGTACGGAGCGCTCCATCCTTCTCCGCCTTCATCATGCTTTATTGCTGTCTCGCTTGGACTATGGTTGTCAAGTTTATGGTTCGGCTGCTCCTTCCACACTGCACCTGCTGGATCATGTCCACCATCGTGGTATCTGTTGGGCCACCGGTGCCTTCCCTACTAGCACTGTTGATAGTCTCCTGGTTGAACCTGGGATCCCCCCCCCCCCCCCCTTTCTGCTCGGCGGCCCCAGCTTCTGGTTTCTTATGCAATCGCTGTCTGTTCCTCTCCCACTCATCTGGGTTTACCGGTTGGGCTCCGCCTTGCGATTTTCAGCTTCCTTCTTTGCCTGGTCTTCCACGCTCCCTCCACAACCCCCCTCCCCCTTGGTTAGCTCGGCCCCGAATTCGGATGGATCTCCGCCGAGGTCCGAAAGATTCCATCCCGCCGATAGTGTTCCGTTCCTTTTTCCGCCGAATTTTATAGGAGTTTCGGTATGCTGTTGTTTTTTACACCGATGGCTCTAAATCTGCTGATGGTGTGGGATATGCCTCCACGTCTTCTGTTGGCACGGAAAATCATCTGCTGCCACCCACATGTGGGGTCCAGAATGAGATTTTCACTCTGCAGCGGAGTGTGCGCTGATATGAAACTTCCTGGCAGATTAAAACTGTGTGCCCGACCGAGACTCGAACTCGGGACCTTTGCCTTTCGCGGGCAAGTGCTCTAGTGGTAGAGCACTTGCCCGCGAAAGGCAAAGGTCCCGAGTTCGAGTCTCGGTCGGGCACACAGTTTTAATCTGCCAGGAAGTTTCACATGTGGGGTGTTTACTGCGGAATTGATGGCAATTTCCCAGGCCCTTACCTTTATAAAAACAGTCCCAATACAAACGCGTTTTGTTATGTACGGACTCAATGAATCGCCTTCTGGCTACTGACCGATGTTTCTCCTGCTATCCCTTGGTCTCGTCCATCCGTGACCAACTCGCTGATCTTCACAGTGCTGCTTATTCCGTTGACTTCCTTTGGTTCCCTGGCTATGTGGGTATCCCAGGTTATGAGCTGGCTGAACGTTTGGCTGGGGGAGCAGTCACTTAACCCCCGTTCTCTGTAACCCCTCCTGCAGCAGATTTACGGCTTCACATCAAATCCCACTTCGCACAATCATGGGTCAACTCTTGGGAGGCTACCTCCCTATCTAATAAACTTCGTGCGATTAAGGTGACACCAGGCCTGTGGCATTCTTTCTTTCTTCTCTCCCGAAAGGACTCGACCACACTGTCTCGTCTCCGCATCGCCAATACCAGGCTGACCCATGGTTTTCTTTTGCGTAATGAGCCACTCCCACTTTGTGGTTGTGGAGCCTTCCAGTCAGTAGCCCACATTTTGGTGGAATGCTCCCTTCTTTTGGCTCTGTGTGCTAAGTACAGACTTCCCCGCACTTCACCTTTAATGTTGGCTGACGATTCCCGGATAGTCGAACTGGCTCTCAGTTTCCTCCGGGAAAGTGGTTTTTATTCTTAGTTTTAAGGTTTTTAATCTCATTCTGGTATCGGGGCAGGGCGGTGAGCGTTGGGATATCTCCCACTAAGCTGTGTTTGGAGATTCCCGACTCCCCTCCCTGGCCAAAATCCTCTTTTCTTCCCCTTTTACTCTATTTTTATCAGTTTTTAGAATTGGTTAGTCTCCTTTTCCCATACGAACTTCTACGTTCTAGCGGTTGAAAGCAGGTGGTCTTGCCTCTACTGCTTCAGAGGTGGGATATTTCCTGCCTCTAGCATAGCGTTGGGGTCGCTCTTTTACTGACTTCCCTCATTTTGTTTTTACCATTGACGACACGACTGCACTTTTACGTTTTTTAGCCTTTTCCCTTTTATCGTTCTGACTTTTCTGACATGTCAAACTGTCTGAATGGACCACATTTGAAACAAGGGACTGATGACCTTGCTGTTTGGTCCCTTCAACCCCAATCAACCAAGAATCAACTGCCCGTCCCAGCAACATTTATTATTTATCTGCAGGACTTCATGCAGTTTGCTACACTCTTATGATGTTGCTACTCTCTTACAGACAACCGCGCCCTTCTAAAGTTTTCCAGTTAATCATTTATATACACTGTAAAGAGGAACGTGTTCTAGGATAAAAAGGCAGCAATGTTCATAATTCAACTTTCGCCGATCATTTATTAATTAACAGGGCATAATTCTAAAGATGTAAGACGTCCAGACCTTGCACTCAGAGAAAAACAGCTTTAGGCTTAACGTCTCAGAAGAGCTAGAAAATTTTAAACTCCTATCTCTGAAGAACGGTCTCATTCTTAACGAACAGTTGCTGTTACGCAATAAAAACTGTTTTCAAGGTAAACAGCTGCTAATTAAAATTATTTGAACGGCGATTTTCTTCTCACTGTAGTCTCCTAAACATCGTTTCTGCTTCCAATGTTACTTTATCTCTATTCATTACCTAAACTGTATTAGCTTTGTAAGAAAGACTGTTACGTTATGTTGTAACTTTCACACAAGGGTTCTTGTTTGTTACCGGTAATGTTTAAAATTGTTCCTCATTTGCTCGTAAGTTGTCTGTATTCCGATTACTTCGTGCTAGATGGCGCGAATCTATTTTCGTGTCCGCCTCGTGGCTGTGTCGACGTGTTAGCCTTTTAGTCTTACGCCAGCGGGTGTGTTACGACGCTCTTGGTCCTAAGCGACCTTGCGGTTGTCATTATACTGCATGGAGTGTTTTATCTGATTGTCAATCATATTACACTTTTACATTTTAGTTTTATCTCTATGACGTTTTTAACTGACGATAGCACTTTTGCTCAGAAGTTTTAAGCTATGGTGTGATTACATGTAAGTGCATTCTGATTGTACGTAATTTATGGAAGTAATCCTATTAAGTGTATACTATATCAATCAATGTCATTATATTTTTAGGTATTCCATGTAACTTTTTCTTCTGATGATGATTGCCCTAGTACAATGGAAACCATGGTCAACTGACAAAATTTTGTGCAACCGAAGTGGCTGCATATACTTCTTGTATTTAAATTATGTTACTTAGTGCAACGCTTTAGTGGGTATTGCTCAGCAGTTTTGGAGCCTTACCAAAAAGGATTAATAGAAGAGGATATCGAAAGAAGAGCGCGTGTTTGTTTCCCATATTGCTTAGCAAGCGCGTGAGCGTTACGGAAATGATCAACATAGCTCAGCGGCAGACGTTACAAGAGAGGCACTAGGCATCATATAGAGGTCCACGACAGGAATTGCGAGAGAGTGCACTCCGAAAGAGTCGGGCAACGTATGATTTTCTCCCACCTACGTGTCGCGCACTGGTGACAACGAGAAAACCCGAGAAGTCAGTGCAAGTTCGGAGGTTTATCAACATGGCATTCGCGGATAAGACGGCGAAGCGGTGAGCAGGTAGTATAATCAGAAGCATCCTCCGCCACACACCGTAATCGGACGTTCTGTTAGGGACGGTGAGGCTGCTGATAAGCTTGGGTGCGGCGCTTTCTTCCCCCGTCTGTAACCTTGACAGCCGATGATGGAGCACTGCTTCTCCTTTGTCGTCGAAACCGTGTGTGGGCGCGGGAGTGCGATATCAAGCGTGCCGTTATCTACTAAGAACAGCCTTGCATATGTGGACGACAGTGCGCAATCTTACTGCAGCATAATTTACCTCTAGTGCGAGGAGGAAAACTAGCAGACCGCTTGAGTCTGAGGTCAATTTGAGGTGCTTACTGGGACACAACATGCTGCTTGGCACACATTCCTGTTTAATAAGCAGGCGTTGTGCTGTATACGAACTGTGAAATCCCTTCTCGCTGCTCACTTCGGTGATAACTACGCCTCTCCATATGGACTATTTCATCGTCAGTATTTGATTTGCCCGGAGTAGTGCAGCAAATCGACGTGGCATTCATGCACTCTCTTCGGAAGACCCCAGCAGAACTATTGAGCTCTGCTGCCTATAAGCCTGTGGATAAGTGCGAGAGTGTTGCCGATACAGGATTTTGTGCACGATCTGAACTCTCGATTAGGTGGCGTAAATATTCGATAGGGTACATGTCGGGCGCTCTGGATGGCCATGTCGTTCGCACGAATTGCCCAGAATGTTCTTCAGACCAATCGCGAACAACTGGCACCCGATGACAAGGCGCATTGTCATCCGTAAATATTCCATTGTTGTTTCGAAAAATGAAGTCCATAAATGGCTGCAAATAGTCTCCAAGTAGACATTGTGGAACCACCGCCAGCTTGCAGAGTGCTTTGTTCACAATGTGGGTCCATGGCTTCGTGGTGTCTGCGCCACACACGAACCCTACTGTAGGCTCTGACCAACTGAAATAGGAACTCATCTGACGACCAACCGTCTACAGTTCAACCGATGCAGTCGCGAACCAAGGAGATGCGCTGAAAGCAGTGTCGCGCTCTTAGCAAAGGCAGCAGCGCCTGTCTTCTGTTGTCATAGCCCATTAAAGCCGAATTTCACCGTATTGTCCTAAGGGATGCGTTTGTCGTACGTCCACGTTGATTTCTGCGCAGTGTTGCTTGTCTGTTAGCACTATTAACTATACGCAAACGCTACTGCTCTCGGTCGTTAAGTGAAGTCCATCGGCTGTTGTGTTGTCCATAGTGAAAGGTAATCCCTGAAAGTTGGTATTCTCTGCACATTCTCGACACTGTGGATCTGGGACTACTGAAGTTCCTAACGATTTCCGAAATGGAAAGTCGCATGCATCTAGCTCCAACTCATGCTCATAAATTAACGATAATTGCACACAACGTGACACTACACAAAACTGGCGCTAATAGCATAGGTACATAGGGAACACATCGACACAGATCTGTAAGTCCACGGTATTGGTGATAAGTTGAGAAAACCGTCCAGAAACACAGGTGCTACAAAACGCCACTATTTCCTGCGCATGTACCACGACTTTAATATGGGATATTGTCACTATGCACACGTACGCAGGCCGCGCAACGGATTGGCAAACTCTGGATCAGGTGGTCGAGCGGCTGCTGGGGTATAGCCTCCCATTCTTGCACCAGTGCCTGTCGGTGCTTCTGAAGTATCGTAGTGGTTAGAAGACGTGCAGCGATACATCAACCGAGAGCATCCCAGACGTTCTCGGTGGGGTTTAGGTCTGGAGAATAGGTAGGCCACTCCATTCGCCTGATATCTTCTGTTTCAAGGTACTCCTCCTCCACGATGGCAGCTCGATGGGGCCGTGCGTTATCATCTATCAGGAGGAAGGTGGGACCCACTGCACCCCTGAAAAGGCAGACATACTGCAGCAAAATGACGTCCCGATATACCTGACCTGTTACAGTTCCTCTGTCAAAGACATACAGGGGTGTACGTGCACCAATCATAATCCCACCCCACACCATCAAACCACGACCTCCATACAGGTCCTGTTTCACGCCAGATGAAAACCCGGCGAGAATCACTGTTTAGACTATACCTGCACTCGTCTGTGAACATAACTTGGGACCACTGTTCCAATGACCATGTACTCTCCTGTGACGAGGGGTCAGTGGAATGCACCTTGCAGGTGTCTGGGCGAGTAAACCATGTCTGTTCGGTCGTTTGTAGACTGTGTGTCTGGAGACAACTGTTCCAGTGGCTCCGGTAAGGTCCGAGGAAGGCTACCTGCAGTACGCCGTGGCCGTCTGTGGGCACTGATGGTGAGATATCGGTCTTCTTGTAGTGTTGTACACTGTGGTCGTTCCGTACTGTAGAGCCTGGATACGTTTCCTGTCTGCTGGAATCGTTGCCATAATCTTGAGATCACACTTTGTGGCACACAGAGGGCCCGTGCTACAACCTGCTGTGTTTGACAAGCCTCCAGTCGCCCTAGTATTCTACCCCTCATAACGTCATTAGTATGTGTTCTTTGAGCCATTTTCAACGCACAGTTTCCATTAGCATATATGAAAACGTCTGCAAACTTATTCGCTGCACCGTACTCTGACATGCACCATATCACCTCTGCGTATGTGGACTGCTCCCAGCGCCACCGTACAACGACTGCATAGCCATACCAAGAGGTTTGCGTCCTTGTGCGTTGATCAAGTGCAGATATAGGCGTGGCGAAATACTCATCTAGATCCTCAATAGGAACGAGAGGTTCAGCTGCAGATTGAGGTTTGCCTGTTCCTAGCCCTCGTAGATTTTCCCATAAGACGGAAGGCCTGTTAAAGTCCTCAGTTAACGAGTGGGCATAGCTGAATTTTGTATTTCTCACCGACTGACTTACGCAGTTGCGTAGTTGCTTATAGACGAGATAATCCTCGGAAGGGTGGTGCCGTCTGTATTTCCTCTGTGCTGCGTCTCTGATAGAAAGTGCTTGAGTTGATCGATAAGCCATGGTGCAGGTTTTCTCCCGATTTGCGCTTATTATCGGAGCGTGTTTATCGTATAACTTGTTGAGTCTCTCAGTAAAATTACATACTTCATAATTTTCGTCAAAGTTATTTCCTATTTACGATTTTCAGTACGATCTGTTCATCCTGCATTGAAAGTTAAAATACGCCAGTTCCGTAGCTGTCACTGTTGTGGGTTTCTGTATCTTCCAGCTTACTTTTGGTGATCCCGTTTTGAATTCTCGCCCCTTCTGTCATTTGTAGGGTGCTTTTGTCAGACATCCGATCCCGTCGGATAGTCAGTTGACAGAAGTGCATTCTTCACGTTGACCCCAGGTTCACTGCCCATATCACTGAAAAGTTTCAGCCAATTGATTGACCCACCATAGAGACACAACAATACGTCCATGACACCAGTTTTTAAGGTTTTCAGCATCCACAAATACTGTTTTGGCAAAAGTTCCACCGCATAGTTTTCTAAACCTTCGTTGGAATTAGGGTTCTCCCATGGATGCATTTTTCAATCAAGTTTTTGGCGAGCTAAGTCTCTACAGATATAACATCCTCTGTTGCCATTGGTAGTTAGTTAGTTACAAGCTCCCTTGGTCAGTCTGACGGAAACCAATATGATGTGGAATGTGCCAAGTGCATAAGAAATGCACGCATGAGTCAAGGTTTATTTCTTTTTTCTTAAGCTTAAAATTTTTATTACCTACATCATTGCCTTAAATGACATAAAATGCTTATATTATGCCTATAGATTTATTTATTTCTATTCAAGAATTCGTCTATGGTATAGAAGGACTTGTCAAGGAGATAGGATTTCAATTTATTTTTGAAACTGTTGGTGCTGTCTGTCACACGTTTTATTTCATCTGGTAATTTATCGAAAAGTTTCACAGCAGCATATTTTACCTCTTTCTGTGTGAAATATAGGTTAGGTAGAGGATAGTGTAGATATTTCTTTCTTCTGGTATTATAATCATAAATGTCAATATTTTTTTAAACTGGTTCATGTTGTTTCACTGCTGAGTAAATGTAATGTGAGGCTGTTGTAAGAATTCCTAACCTCTTAAACAGATGCCTACAATACGTGCGACTATGAGCTCCACACATTATTCTAACCACTTTCTTTTCGGCAGTGAATACTTTTTACCTAAGTATTGAGTTAACCCACAATATTACTTTGTATGACATCAGAGAGTGAAAGTATGCAAAGTGTGTTAGCTTGCTAATTTCTCTATCCTCAAAATTAGCAACTATTCTGATTGAAAAAGTTGCTGAACCTACTCGCTTTAGGAAATCCAAAATATGAATTTCTCAATTAAGATTCTCATCTATATGTACATCCAAAAACTTAGTATGCTCTACCCTGGCTACTGACTTCTGTTGTTGAGTTATATTTTTTGAAGGAACTGTACTCCTCGCAGTGGAAAACTGGATGTGCTGTGTTTTTTCAAAGTTCAGAGCAAGCCCATTCCAGAAAACCAATCAATAACTTTTCCAAACACATTATTTGTATCATTTTCAATTAGAGTTTCTTTTACTGGATTAATAATGGTGCTTGTATCATCAGCAAACAGTGTCAGTTTAGCTTCTTGTTTCAGATAAGAAGGGAGGTCATTCACATATATCAAGAACCAAAGAGAACGTATGATCGAACCCTTTGCAACATCTAATGTAATTTCACCGTTGTTATATGAAGTGAGAAACTTCCTTAAATCACTTAGTCCACATAAAGAAACGTTTTACTTCATGTTCTGTAAATATGACTTAAACCACTCATATGTTGTTCCATTTATACCATAGACTTGTATTTTCTGTAAGATAATGTCATGGTTCACACAGTCAGAGTCTTTGGATAATTCACGGAAAATTCCTATTGGTAACATTTTACTATTTAAAGACTTTGTTATGTGGGCAGTGAAATTGTGTATTGTATCAGTAGAACAGCATTTTTGCAATCCAAACTGTGATTTACTAAGCATCTCATTACTGTTGAGATGGTTAACCACTCTTCAGTACATTACTTGCTCGAAGTTTTTTGAAAATGTTGTAAGCAATTATATTGGCCGGTAATTGACATCTGTGGTGTCCCCTTTTTGTAGAAAGGCTTGACAATGGCATATTTTAAACTGTCTAGGAAAATACCTTGAGTTAGATGTGACTTAGAATACCAGCTGTAACTGCTCCACATTGGTTTAATATATTATATTGTTAGAGATGTCATCTACTCACACAGAACATTTATTTTTCAAACATGATTTTTCTTATTTCACAAGACGTTATTAGATGAAAATTAATCTGACAAGGATTTTTCAAAACTGACTCCTCCAAGTGCTACTTGGCTTTTTGTTTCGAACTATTGTCGCCAATTGTTTCACCTACATTTAAGAAATGGTTGTTAAATATTTTAGCTACTTATGTACTGTTGGTCAAGATGGTCTCATTCCCTTTAATAATAATACCACCTACCCCAGTGCTTACTTTTGTTGTCTCTCTTCTAACAACATTCCATATTGACTTGATTTTATTGCTGGAGTTGTTAATTTCATCCTTAATATATATACATTCTCTGGTTTTCTGACAAGTTTTCTCAGTATGCTACAATAATTTTTATAGAGTAAAATTACTTCTGGGTCATTACTAATTCTTGCAGTCTCATACAATTTTCTTTTTCTTTATGAAGATACTTTAATACCTGTAGTAATCCAAGGTTTCTTTGAAAACTGTTTGGTGTTAGTATTCTTTTTGGGGCATCAATGTTCGAAAAGGCATATAAATTTACCGAGAAATATGTTGTATTTATCATTAGCACTTGGCTCATTATATACATCTCCCCCATTAAAATTTCTTAAACTTTCTCTGAAGTGCTCTATAGATACTGGGCTGAAGAGCCTTACACTTTTACTTAGTGGTTTCTGAGCTGTACACCCTGCTAGGTTTCGTAAGTTAATCAATAGTGCATCATGGTCTTATAATCCATTTATCACAGGGAAAACGTGTTAGTTTTACATCCTCTTGCTGTACAAATACATTATCTATTAGAGTGCTACTATCTTGAGCTATACGTGCTGCGAAGTTCATCACTGACTCTAAGTTATATGTCATTAATAACATTTCTAGTTCACTTTTCCCGTGAGAATTACTTAGAAAGTTTACATTGAAATCATCACTGATTAATAACTTCTTCTTTATGTCTGACAGAAAGCATAATACTGAGTCAAACTTTTTTATGAATAGCTCCCAATCTCCTAATGGTACCTGTACACTACATTATCTAGCTGTAGTTCACATGCACAAACTTCAAAGTGCTGTTCGATACAAAATTTGCTTACTTCTACAGTTTTGTACTTACACCCTTGTTTTGTGTAAATGGCAACTCCTCCTTTATCCCTGCTAAATCTGCAAGTGTAAAGTGCTAAATTATACCTGTTTGTACTGACACTTTCCATCCTCACAGTTACATAGTGTTCAGACAGACGAAGTATAGCAATCGCATTCCTGTTTTGAGATCAGCTAAACACACTAACAGCTATCTATTATATTTTTTATTCCCCTGATATTTTGATGAAGTAAATTAATACTACCCTTAGCTTTATCCCCATTTAGTGTACATGAAGTTTCTTTTATTCCATTTGGCTTTATTCCTGTCTGTATGGACGTTGACTTTAACCAGAAAAACCCGTCTGCTTGTTCCCACAAGCCACAGGGAATGGTTGAGTCTATATTAACCAACAGTTACATTAGCTCCCTGATATTTACACAATGACCCTTTGACAAGAGAGAATGACAGCAATTCTGTAAAAGAAAGTATCCCATACAGATTTTCTTATTTATTATACATTATTCGCATCTCTCTGTATTATTCTGTCCATACTTATGATCTATACAGGTGAAATAAAAGATTAATCAAATGGAAAGATATGAAAAGACGTAGAAACCAAACCGGTTGGAATTCGCATTTGACACATTTGGATAACGCAGTGCGACATCTAGGGTTGTGAAGGCCTGTGTTCTCTCTTCCCTCTAACAAAACTCAAAGCTGTGCCCTCAACAGGCACGGTCACGCTCAGCGTCTTTTACAGCGTCCGAAGTCCGACACTGATCGAATTCCTCGAGCACGGAGAAACCATTAACCAGTGATGTGTAATGTGAGACACTCCGCTGCCTACGCAAGCCCATCAAGAGGAAACGCCCTGGGCTGCTCACGGAGGGAGTACTTGAGCTTCACGGTAACGTGGGGTCCACACATCTCCAAGGATAGTTGCATTCAGACCTCTGGAGATTACTTATGAATGAAGACGTCAGTTATACCCACAGTGCTGTTTCGTACCGTTTGTTATAAAATCCCCTCATTTAACTACAAAACAGATTGCTTCTTACCGCTCAGACAGTATGGTGGTTGTAGCCGGAATAGAAGGTGAAACTTTTTTATTATATCATTACTTTTTTCACTTAGATTGCTGATTGAAATTGAATGCAAGTGAACCTGCTTAAACAGCTGAGTGAAACTGAACGAACTGAGCCTACTTTCTCTATACTTATTTTTACCGTCTCAAAACTGACCCACAATATCCTGGCGCAACGCAATATGACTGCTCGAAAATGATAACCTGACTTCAGATAATTAATACAACAGAATGGCCCTGAATTAGAAGAAATCCTAACAATAACCCATACATATAGTAAGTCATTTACCTCACAGAAAACCTTCATGACAGGAACTACACCGATACAAGCGCCAATGTTGTTGTGGTTTTCAGTCCTGAGACTGGTTTGATGCAGCTCTCCATGCTACTCTATCCTGTGCAAGCTTCTTCATCTCCCAGTACTTACTGCAATCTACATCCCTCTGAATCTGCTTAGTGTATTCATCTCTTGGTCTCCCTCTACGACTTTTACCCTTCACTATGCCCTCAAATGCTAAATTTGTGATCCCTTGATGCCTCAGAACATGTCCTACCAACCGGTCCCTCCTTCTTGTCAAGTTGTGCCATAAACTCCTCTTCTTCCCAATTCTATTCAATACCTTCTCATTAGTTATGTGATCTACCCATCTAATCTTCAGCATTCTTCTGTAGCACCACATTTCGAAAGCTTCTGTTCTCTTCTTGTCTAAACTGTTTATCGTCCATGTTTCACTTCCATACATAGCTACACTCCATACAAATACTTTCAGGAACGACTTCCTGACACTTAAATCTATACTCGATGTTAACAAATTTCTCTTCTTCAAAAACGCTTTCCTTGCCACTGCCAGTCTACATTTTATATCCTCTCTACTTCGACCATCATCAGTTATTTTGCTCCCCAAATAGCAAAACTCCTTTACTACTTTAAGTGTCTAATTTCCCAATCTAATACCCTCAGCATCACCCGACTTAATTCGACTACATTCCATTATCCTCGTTTTGCTTTTGTTAATGTTCATCTTATATCCTCCTTTCAAGACACTGTCCATTCTGTTCAACTGCTCTTCCAAGTCCTTTGCTGTCTCTGACAGAATTACAATGTCATCGGCGAACCTCAAAATTTTTATTTCTTCTCCATGGATTTTAATACCTACTCCGAATTTTTCTTTTGTTTCCTTTACTGCTTGCTCAATATACAGATTGAATAACATCGGGGAGAGGCTACAACTCTGTCTCATTCCCTTCCCAACCACTGATTCCCTTTCATGCACTTTGACTCTTATAACTGCCATCTGGTTTCCGTACAAATTGTAAATAGTCTGTCGCTCGATGTATTTTACCCCTGCCACCTTCAGAATTTGAAAGAGAGTATTCCAGTCAACATTGTCAAAAGCTTTCTCTAAGTCTACAAATGCTAGAAACCTAGGTTTGCCTTTTATTAGTCTAGCTTCTATGATAAGTCGTAAGGACAGTATTGCCTCATGTGTTCCAATATTTCTACGGAATCCAAACTCATCTTCCCCAAGGTCGGCTTCTACTAGTTTTTCCATTCGTCTGTAGAGAATTCGCGTTAGTATTATGCAGCCGTGACTTATTAAACTGATAGTTCGGTAATTTTCACATCTGTCAACACCTTCTGTTGTTGGGATTGGAATTATTATATTCTTCTTGAAGTCTGAGGGTATTTCGCCTGTCACAAGCGCCAATACTGCCAGCTAAATAAGAAATTCTAACTACTGAAGGCTCTAACTACTAATAGGCGTGTGGTTAGCAAAGGAAAGATTTTGTTGCAAATCAAACAAAATATTTAGCAGATTTTACCTTAATCGTGTTACAACCAGTTAAAAAAAATTATATAATCATCAGTAATAAATCTCCATGACGGATACAACATTCAGACAGTCCACTTGCGCTAATACTGCAAACCTCCAACACTGCTAATTAGTAACCTCTAACCTCCGTCACTGTTAACTACTCATTCCCAGCTTCCATCACTGCTGGCAGTTCACCTCCAACTGCGAGTCCGACCAGCCACAGAGTCTCTTACAGAGTGCGCACAGCGATGTCAGAGTTATTAATGCAGAGCACTCCATAGCGCTGTCAACATACAAACACATAAATAGCCTACTTACAACGGTAAGGTCGCGTCGGATCCGCACGGTCTCTCTTCGATGGGGTTTGTGTGGATGTAGGTACACAGTAAGTATATTATTGTTATTCAATAATAAAGTTTATTGGTAATATATTACATGCCAATAGCCCCTTTCGCAGACATAACCGTTAGCCCTTAGTGGTCGTCAAATCTACCTATACAAAGTGAAACACAATTCCTGTCTTTTTTTGACAAAACAAAAAATATAAAGAAAAAGAGAAACGTGTCCAGAAATAGAGAGGAATATCGTGTATCTGTATCCTCAATAGAATCGTCAGTCACGCACCTAACACACGACGTTATTTTATGCTCACCACATACACGAGACATGCGTTTGACGCAAAATTCATTTTCGCTTCTGCCTTTCAAAGGACCACATAAGTTACATTAGCAGCTGCGATATCTAACATTCCCAAGAAGTATCTCAATGGCCAACCTCGGATTTCCAGTTTGGTAGCCTTGCCTTTGTAAAATTTGGAAATCAGCAATCTCTGTCTTGCTTGTTTGTTCCACTATGGTGCATTTTTGATATCAGGATAACTTTTTTAATCCTTCTATGGGAGAAAGAAACCATCATCTCTTTTTTCTTATAGACGAATTTTACATTTCCAGCTGGGGTAGCGGTATGTCACGCTTATTTTTATTTAGTGAACCGACTACCGTAAGTTTTCTCTCAGACAGTTCCTATGCCAACTCATATGATGTGAATCAGTTATCAGTTGTCACATTTAGAATGCTTTCTGTCACTGAGTCAGTAAGTTTAAAAACATACAGAGTCGGTATGGATAAATCATCCCTCTTGTTTGTTTGCTCTTATTCCATGCCTGAAATGAAATACGACGTTCTGGCGTCACACAGTGAAACTATTTTTAGACCATACTTATCAGGTTTTGATGCTATAAACATTCTGAAGGGACACCGACCACGGAAATTCAGCAATGCTTCATCCACTGTCAGATACTCTGACTGGCTATAATAATGCCACCAATAGCTTACAAAAGTATCCTATATTTCCCGAAACGCAGCAAATTTATCTTTAGTCTTTCTCGACTCCCTACAATACTTTTATCACGGATCTCAAATATTTTTAGAAGGAACATAATAAATTTTTCTGCGACATAGTAAAACGAAAGATCAGTGGTCTATAGGTGTCGGAAAAAATGTGATCTTGGCGTAAGCCAGAATCTTTCAAGACACCACTCATGAAGAAGAGACACCAATGAAAGCTTTTATCTCAGTTACATCTGTCAGATGTGAAAATGAACTGCAGCGATCACAATACTTGAGCTTTGAGTGTTACATTTCGTTATTAGTGTGGTGTCACCGCCAGACACCACACTTGCTAGGTGGTAGCCTTTAAATCGGCCGCGGTCCGTTAGTATACGCCGGACCTGCGTGTCGCCACTATCAGTGATTGCAGACGGAGCGCCGCCACACGACAGGTCTAGAGACACTTCCTAGGACTCGCCCCAGTTGTACAGCCGACTTTGCTAGCTATGGTCCACTGACAAAATACGCTCTCATTTGCCGAGACGATAGTTAGCATAGCCTTCAGCTACGTCATTTTCTACGACCTAGCAAGGCGCCATTACCAGTTACTATTGATGCTGTAAAACATGTACCGTCAAGAGCGATGTTCACCATTTATGGATTAAAGTATTCCACAGCTACGTCCTTTTTTGCTAGTCTAATTTCCTTGACCTGTTCCAGACCTCATGCCAGCCTGCGTGAGCTAAAACGCGTGCCTTTCGGCTTCCTCTCATGCAGGGTTGGCTCTCTTGCCAATCCACAACAATTAGTATGACCAACAATGTTTTATATCATTTCATCGGTCATAAAAAGTGAAAATAATGTTTTCTTCATCTGTAATCCCTTGCACCTTCCCTTTAATACAGGCACAGTAATCACATTTGAGGAAATATTTTGAACGTAAAGGCTTGTCGATCCAGATTATATGCTCATCCATACCTAATCTATCGTTACGGTCGCAGGTCCGAATCCTGCCTCGGGCATGGATGTGTGTTATGTCCTTACGTTAGTTAGGTTTAAGTAGTTCTAATTTCTAGGGGACTGATGACCTCAGAAGTTAAGTCCCATAGTGCTCAGAGCCATTCGTACCTAATCTATCTTGTGTTCCTTCTTCTTCACTCCTGTACCTCTCAACCACATCATCACAGTCGAAAATATCTTCTTCTTTATCACTGCTCGTAGGACTTCCATCGTCAGGTTCTGAGACAGACCCTTTCAGGTCAGAGTCACCGTCCTCCTGGAGATAAACTCAGCTAGAACTACCACAGGTGTGTGAAACAGTTGTTTCTGAGCTAAATGTGTGCGTGAATTCCTAAGGGGCCAAACTGCTCAGGTCATTGGTCCCTAGAATTACGCACTACTTGAAGTAACTTGTGCTAAGAACAACATACACATCCATGCCCGAGGGAAGACTCGAACCTCCGGCGGGGGGAGCCGCGCAATCCGTGACATAGCGCCTTAAACCACGCGGCTTTGCGAGCTATTTCGTATCAAAAGTGTGAAACAGATTCGTAGTAAAATTAGTATCATTACTGGTACGGTCGGGTCAGATATGATCCGGAATACATGTAGTATGCCAAGTTCACTTACGCCATAACTACAGTCAGTCCAGTAGCCCTCACAGGGCTGGCCGGTATTACACTATCACATTTCTTTGTCAAAGCTGATGTCAGATATTTATGTCAAAAGAAATTTGATGGTATAAGAGGGAACTTCGTCTGTCTTCAAAATAAGCTATTGCTTGCATTATTATAGCCAATCAGAGCATCTGACGGTGGATGAAACATGGTGAGTTTCCGTGGTCAGTGTCCCTTCAGAATGTTTACAGCATCAAAACCTGGTAAATCTAGAGCCTCGCCGTAGATTTGATCATAAAAGTAGTTCGTCTTCTTTGACTCTTTATTTTAGTAACCTTCCTTCGACTATGGTGAGGAAGGGGGGGGGTTGAGTAAGGGGCATAGTGCATGCTATTAATTGTGTGTGTATATGCTCCAGATGGTATATGCTCCAGGCGACTTCATGTCCACAATCACAGCTACAGCCATCCGCCTCTACATCTGGTAACATCCAGGCACCTTTTCAGGAAGCCAGAATAGAGGATGTGGCCGCACTCTAAAATAAAAAAAATTGTTTCTTAGCTTTCCATTCTACTTTGTCTATTTTTGAACTCTGGGTGCCACAAGTTAAAAAGCGCTTCATCTGTTTCGTGCTTGTTATTAATTTTGTAGTTGTTGGAACACTAATTCTATTAATTGAGCTCTCTGTCTTCAGGCCACAAGTGACCCATCGGGACCATCCGACCGCCGTGTCATCCTCAGTTGAGGATGCGGATAGGAGGGGCATGTGGTCAGCACACCGCTCTCCCAGCCGCTACTATTCGGTCGAGTAGCTCCTCAATTGGCATCACGTGGCTGAGTGTACCCCTCAAAATGGCAACAGCGCATGGCGGCCCGGATGGTCACCCATCCAAGTGCTGGCCACGCCCGACAGCGCTTAACTTCGGTGATCTCACGGGAACCGGTGTATCCACTGCGGCAAGGCCGTTGCCTAATTCCATTAATTAAATTATTAAAGAACAAAAATAGCTCTTATTGCCCACATAGTGCGCTAAATATTTATTTACCGTCACGTATTCCCCTTTCAGTGCTTTATACGCCGCTTCACACTTTTTGGAGTTATTTCGGTTAAATGTGCAATGTGATATTCGAGTGTTATATTGTTAACTAGAGTATCTCTCTCCTGTATCAAGAAATCGCAGTGTCATAGTCTGCCTGCCTTCTGCACATATAGCATTTCTCAAGAGAGTATTCTGTTTTGTAATACGAGAAGCCACTGAGCAAATACTCAAATACACTCCCATCCATTCGCAAGAAAATTATATATTAACAGTTGACTTCCACCACATGCAGCTATCTTAACAAATTTTGCTGAATTCTCTTATTTCCTCGACGTAATACGTAAGGCTTCATAAAAGTATATTTCCTTACTTCTGCCGTTCTTCTTCGAAATACATACACTGTACTGTAGTAACAACTGCAGCCTATAATAACAAGTCGTTGTCCGCCATCTTGAAATTTGACAAAAAACGTGACGATAGTGTAATACCCCTTTTCAGCGCCACGTCAAAGAGCTTTGTCAAAGAAATCTGACGAGCATTTGCTCAAATTTGTTTGTCAAAGAAATATGATAGTGTAACATCAAAAGCGGGTAGAGCAGTGCGGAAAAAAACTGGACCATTGACTCGGATCCTACCCGCACCGTACTGTTTGACGTTTAGAATCGAGCGTCTCCTTCAAATCACTACGACGAGTTAACAGAACGCGCTTACTGTACCTACACTCGCTAAGTAGCGGAGTGGCCAACTTAAAAAGCAGTGGTCAAAGAATAAATAAAGACAAAGTTAGTCTGCTGCGGCCGGGAGAAGTAGACCTGAACTGACAAGAGGGGAGCGGAAATGCTCTCTCTCCTTCTTGAGCATTCTTCTATAGCACCACATTTCGAAAAGTTCTATTCTCTTCATGTCCAATCTATTTATCGTCCATGTTTCACTTGCATACATGGCTACACTCCATACAAATACTTTCAGAAACGACTTCCTACTACTTAAATCTATACTCGCTGTTAACAAATTCCTCTTCTTCAGAAACGCTTTCCTTGCCATTGCCAGTCTACATTTTATATCCTCTCTACTCCGACCATCATCAGTTATTTTGCTCCCCAAATAGCAAAACTCGTTTACTACTTTAAGTGTCTCATTTCCTAATCTAGTTCCCTCAGTATCACCCCACTTAATTCGACTACATTCCATTATCTTCGTTTTGCTTTTGTTGATGTTCATCTTATATCCTCCTTTCAAGACACTGTCCATTCCGTTCAACTGCTCTTCCAATTCCTTTGCTGTCTCTGACAGAATTACAATGTCATCGGCGAACCAAAGTTTTTATTTCTTCTCCATGGATTTTAATACCTACACCGAATTTTTCTTTTGTTTCCTTTACTGCTTGCTCAGTATACAGATTGAATAACATTGGGGAGAGGCTACAACCCTGTCTCACTACCTTCCCAACCACTGCTTCCCTTTCATGCTTCTCGACTCTTATAACTGTCATATGGTTTCTGTACAAATTGTAAATAGCCTTTCCTCCCTGTATTTTACCCCTGCCACATTTAGAATTTGAAAGAGAGTATTCCGGTCAACATTGTAAAAAGCTTTCTCTAAGTCTACAAATGCTAGAAACGTAGCTTTGCCTTTCCTTAATCTTTCTTCTAAGATAAGGCGTAAGGTCAGTATTGCCTCACGTGTTCCAACATTTCTACGGAATCCAAACTGATCTTCCCCGAGGTCGACTTCTGCCAGTTTTTGGATGGGGTATAGCTTAACACAAGAAAAAAGTAATCGTGATTTAGACAGATTTTTCTCTTGCTGTTTCCTTAAAAATACACTGACAGAAAGAATCGCAACATCAAGAAGCAGTTTTGCGATATAAAGTTGGTAAGCATGTTACTAAATCCGAAAATTGATGTCATGTAGAATTTGGCGTGAATGACATGGACACCCAGATAACCCGACATAAATCCCGCCGAACATTTATAGAACATAATTGAGAAGTCAGTTTGTGCACAAAATCCTGAACCGGCAACACTTCTGCAATTATGGTCGGCTATAGAGGCTCAATATTTCTCCAGTGAAGCAACTTAAATTTCTGCAGTGAAGTAACTTAAATCATTTAACAAAAGCAAGTCTTCCGTTCCAGATTGTATACCAGTTAGGTTCCTGTCAGAGTGTGCTGATGCAATAGCTCCATATTTAACAATCACATGTAGCCGTTTGCTCGACGAAAGGTCCATACCCAAAGACTGGTAAGTTGCACAGGTCACACCAGTATTCAAGAAAGGTAGTACGAATAATCCACTAAATTGCCGGCCCATATCATTAAAGTCGATACGTATCAGGATTCTGGTACACATATTTTATTCAAACATTATGAATAACCTCGAAAAAAACAGTCTATTGACAAATAGTCAACATGGATTTAGAAATCATCGTTCTTGTGAAACAAAACTAGCTCTTTACCTGCAAAAAGTGTTCAGTGCTATTCACAAGTGACTTCAAATTGACTCCGTATTTCTACACTTCTAGAAGGCTTTTGACACTGTACCACACAAGTGGCTTGTAGTGAAATTTCGCGCTTATGGAATATCATCTGAGTTATGTGACTGGATTCGTGATTTCCTGCCAGAGAATGCACAGTTCGTAGTAATTGATGGAAAGTCATCAAGTAAAACAGAAGTGATTTCCGGCGTTCCCCAAGGTGGTGTTATAGGCCCTTTGCTATTCCTTACCTATTTAAATAACAATCTGAGCAGCCAAAATAACAATCTGAGCAGCCGTCTTAGGTTGTTTGCAGATGATGCTGTCGTTTATCGACTACTAAAGTCATCATATGATCAAAACACATTGCGAAACGATTTAGGAAAGATACATACACAGTGCAAAAACTGGCATTTGACCCTAAATAATGAAACGTGTGAGGTCATCCACTTGAGAGCTAACTTCAGTTACACGATAAATCAGTCAAAACTAAAAGCCATAAATTCAAATAAATACCTAGGAATTACAATTATGAATAACTTATATTGGAAAGAACACATAGAAAAGTTGTGGGGAAGGATTACCGAAGACTGCGTTTTATTAGCAGGACACTCATAAAATGTAACAGATCCACTAAAGAGACTGCCTACACTACGCTTGTCCGTTCTCTGCTGCGCGGATGGGATCCTTTCCAGAAAGGATTGACTGAGTACACCGAGAAAGTTCAAAGAAGGGCAGCACTTTTTTTTATTATCGCGAAATAGTGGAGAGAGTGTCACTGAAAAGATACAAGATTTGTGGTGGACATCATTAAGACAAAGGCACTTTTCGATGCGGCGGAATGTTCTCACGAAATTTGAATCACCACCTTTCTCCTCCGAACGCGAAAATATTTTGTTGACGCCGATTTGGACAGTCAAAACTAATAAAATAAGGAAAATCAGAGCTCGCATGGAAAGATATATAATAGTTCGTTTTTTTCCGCGCGCTGTACGAGATTGGAATAATAGAGAATTATTGAGAAGGTGGTTCGATGAACCCTCTGCCAGGCGCTTAAACGTGAATTGTAGAGTATCCATTAAGACGTAGTTGTACATGTTGAAGATCGAAGATTCGAATCTTATCATATGTAATATTTTCCTTATTTCTAAATCTAACCAATTAATTGGTTTAAATGTAATGATTTATTTCTAATTCCTTTGCCATGTCATTTTCATCATGGCAATGACTCATTTGCTGTTATTTTTGTACCTATAATTCTTTTCTCGCCTGGAGTCTGCTGTGTCGTGTATACACTACAACCAAGCGCCAACGAGGACTGCTCATCGGTCTGTGACGTGGCAGCTTGTGTAGTCAGTGAGAAGACAGTTTTAGTTGACAAATGGTAGCAAGACATACAATTTGAATTTAGCGCTCCAAGCGAACTTTTCCTGCCTTGGATTGCTTCTAGAAGTCAGCTTTAATAGCGGTGCTCAAAGAGGTCGTGCCTTTAGGTCTGCCGCAGATGGATGACCACCGCTTTCTCGGATACATTACGCATCGCGAGGTTGTGGCTAGCTTGGGCCGTGAGTTTAAATTCAGGACTCTTGCCGCAGTTCTGTCATTGGTAAATTAAAATCAGCTGCCCACAGTGCATCTCGCATTCCCGACATACCTCGCGGCCGCCACTTCCAACACAGCTCGCGTTACACGTTAACAGCATTTGCGATGTGACCTGCCGTATTTGTCTGTTACATGTAACCGAGCGATGGCCGGCGGCCGATGTGAAAAAACCGTAGCGGAAAGTCACCTATCAAGTAATTTTAAACTAACTGTAGATGCCACTTCCTAAACTGCGCGACGCAATTAAATGATTACTCACTCACCATTGTCCCCCCCGGCGACAATTTAGTTCAGAGGTGCCTACGAACTTAGTCTGTAATGGTGCAAAAGCATGCCGCCCTACGAAGTCGGCTCGGGCTCGGCGAGGTTAAAAACTAGGCCCCAGTTGAGAAGTTCATGTGAGCTGTAGGGTACCTTAATGGTGTCACCCTGTCACAGAATTTCACCGCAACTCCGCACAACGCCACCGTGGACGCGTCACACGATGGGAAGGACGTCACATCTCTCTTAACAACTTTGCAGCCCTTCTTTTGACGCTCCTGCCATGGAGGTCAGGACTGCGACGCTGAGCGTTGAAATCACGCGGTCTTCTTGTGGGTAGCCGAGGGGAAACAATTCAGACAGACGACCACTAAGAACCGACACGAAAAGGCCTCAGGGGGTGGCATGATGGACGTGTATGAAACCACCCTTTCGCTTGGGGCGTTGATTCTGTTGTGTACATAGTTCCGCGTAGTCAGCGCGTACACAACTTTCCCACTAGAGCGCACCCTGCTAAGCACAACAGCGCAGGCACAGAGCTCGTCCGTCCCTGCACTACGAGATGGCGCTGCCATAGAGACGGACCAAATTCTGCTTCCGCCGATCCGCGTATTAATATGTAACGGAGACAATGAGATTCCTGCTAACGTAGAACCTTTTCTCCTCTCGGATCACACTCGCGCAGTGATACATGAATGCACGAGATATTATAACGAGTGTACAGACCTCCAATTAGTCAGTCTGCATTAGTCTGTACCAGTCAGTACGAGTTCTACATTTGTCTGTACCAGTCTATAGTCAAGTTTCAGTCTGCGCCTAATAAGATTATGATATTCCTGTACATAGCCATGAAGATATATGTATAGACACTTTTGTCAAGTATCGGAGATATATGTGAGAATAAGATTAATGGACCAATACCAAAGGAATTTCAGATTGTCAATTGTAAATAGCATCCAGAACCAAGTTAAGTAATTTTTATGCTTGTTATTATTTTAATAAATGTGTGTGAAAATTAATCAAGTTCTGTTTAAAGTTGGTCACCGTCAATCTGCTACTCTAAGCGTGCAAGTGGCATTTCTGTCGTCTGACCTAACGGCAGAAGATAAACACGCCACGATAAGACCATGAGACATATTGCTGACACTCGCCTACTTCATTAGAGCGACAGGTCAAATAATCTGATGGTATGTGACTGAAGGTCTTACAGTACGCACACCACAGATTCCTACACATTACGCAGTCGAAAACGACAGTTCGCACAGCGATGGGCAACGGGACTACGTTCTAGATAACGTTCCACACTGCGGCCGCGCCATGGTCGTTTCGGTCCTATTGTAAGAACATCGTGGGGCTGCCATCCAACTGCACATGGTCTGATTCCCTTGGGGTGCAGTGTGTCCGCAAATTTTTGCTCTGGTATGCAGTGTGAAACAATTAGTGGCCATTCAAAACGATTAGATGAACTTCGAATATGGTCCAAATCAGCAAAGGGTGTTTATGCTTTTGTAGCCCTCTTGTGCTGAACTCTGTCAAGAGCGTCGTGTTGCTGTTAATCACACTGCCAACTGTCGTTTTCGATCGCAAAATGTGTGGGAAACAACGTCCCAATGAAAGAGGACGTCTGATTGACACCCTTTTGCCACCTCCTGAGGCCAGATCATCATTGAAACACTTTAAAGAGGTACATCAACATGAAATTCTTAAAACAGTCCAAGAAATGTAAAGTTCATACAGTACCGATATTTTTAATATGTCAAACAATCTATTGAAAGAAATCATACATTACATTGCAGCACCGTGAACATATTCTATAAACCTGTGTCTCATAGAAGGGTTTTTTCCTGATCCTCTGAAACTATGCAAGGTAACACCAGTCTTTAAGAAGGGTGTCAAATCAGATCCTGCAAACTACAGACCAATTTCACTAACTCTAGTGCTAGGAAAAGTCTTTGAAGGTATAATATATCAGCAGATATATGAGTACCTAGAACTAAATGGTATGTTAAGTGCATCACAGTTTGGTTACAGAAAAGGAAGGTCAGCTATACATGCCATAGAACTCTTATTCAGAGACATTCTAGCAGCATTTGAGGACCATGCGCACACACAGGTAACCTTATGTGATCTGAGCAAAGCTTTTGACTGTGTTGACACTCACTTTTGCTCTCTAAACTTGAGTACTATGGAATATGTGATAAAAGTTGAAAACTCATCAAATCATACCTCAATAAAAGGAAACAGGTGGTGACTTCAGGAAGTCATCTGTCAAATATACTCGCGGTTTAACATGGAATGCCACAGGGATCTAAATTGTGACCACTTCTTTACCTTGTACAAATAAATGACTTACCAAGAAATATAGATGTAAAGACATATATGCATGCAGTGATACAACTTTTCTATCTGTAAACCATGTACTTGATAACCTTGTAAGTGATAAAAAATTGGCAAAAGAAAATGCAACATCATGGTTTAATGCCAATGGTCTGCTATTAAATGAAGAAAAGACCCAGAATATGTGGCTCAGTCTATCGAAGACTACAAAAATAGAAAAACAAAAGGCAAAGTTTTTAGGTATCATGCTTGACAACAGTCTAACATGGAACTCTCATGTTGATCACATAGGTGTTAGGTTGTCAAGAGTTATTATTTGTTGAAGAGACTGATGTGTTGTGTGACATTTGAATACGTAAGGACAGCGTACTTTGTCTCTTTTCAATCTGTTTTAAGGTATGGGTTAATACTCTGGGGAAACAGCAGAAAAATTTAATGAAATTATGGTGATCCAGAAGAAAGCAGAGTAATAGCTAAGGTAGATAATAGAAAACATTGTAAACCATTGTTCATTAAATATAGAATTTTAACTGTTATTAATTTATATATTCTTGAAAGTGTTAACTACGTACTTGCTGAACTACCTAATTTAAGTGTAACAAATCAAAGGCATGACTACTACACAGGAACCAGTACTTCTCTGCTGTTGCCACAAAATAGATTAGCTAAAACTAACAATAGTCATAAGTATATGGCAATTAAAATATATATCAAATTGTCTAAAAATGCGTCAATCAAGCCTGACAAATTATTTAAAGAAAATGTTCATAACTTGTTGTTAACTAATCCATTCTATTCATTAGAAGAATTTTTAGAAATGCCCAAAATCAACTTAAATAGGTAAAAATTTATTTTGTAAAATTAATAGGTTAAGTGAACTGACGAAGTCTGTTGCATGTAATAATGCTGAATGACCAATAAAGAATCTGAATCTGAATCTTTTCGTATTGACTCTGAGCGCCGGTGTGTCTCAATTATTAGCCTCGTCCACGCATAACAAAACCGCGCGATTTCGAAGCTGGGTGTCGTGGTTTCACCGTACGTCGCAGAGCCGTGAAAAAAGCAGTGAAATGTGGGTCAGAGGGATGTGACGACCTGCCCACCGCTTGACACATCCGCGGTGGCGTTGTGTAGAATTGTGGTGAAATTTGGTGCCAATGTAACAACATTTAACGCACCTTACAGATCACACGTACTTCTGACCTGTGACCTTTTCTTTCGCGTGTGTCGGCACGTTACTGTCTGAAGCGTCGCTGAGTCAGAGGGTGATGTCGTAGGCCGCTAGGCTTTTACATCATTACTGAGAAAATTTGTAGGCACCTTTGGGCCATATTTCAAACTTAGGCGTCGCAATGGGAACGAATTACGGGGTATCGAAGAAGTGAAATGATATTTTAATTTCGTTGCGTTCTGTAGTATGGTTTCCGAAGTTGTTGTTGTTGTTGTTGTGGTCTTCAGTCCTGAGACTGGTTTGATGCAGCTCTCCATGCTATTCTATCCTGTGCAAGCTCCTTCATCTCCCAGTACCTACTGCAACCTACATCCTTTTGAATCTGCTTAGTGTATTCATCTCTTGGTCTCCCTCTACGATTTTTACCCTCCACGCTGCCCTCCAATACTAAATTGGTGATCTCTTGATGCCTCAGGACATGTCCTACCAACCGATCCCTTCTTCTAGTCACGTTGTGCCACAAACTTCTCTTCTTCCCAATCCAATACCTCCTCATTTGTTATGTGATCTACCATCTAATCCTCAGCATTCTTCTGTAGCACCACATTTCGAAAGCTTCTATTCTCTTCATGTCCAAACTATTTATCGTTCATGTTTCACTTCCATACATGGATACACTCCATACAAATACTTTCAGAAATGACTTCCTGACACTTAAATCTGTATTCGAAGTTAACAAATTTCTCTTCTTCAGAAACGCCTTTCGTGCCATTTCCAGTCTACATTTTATATCCTCTCTACTTCGACCATCATCAGTTATTTTGCTCCCAAAATAGCAAAACTCCTGTACTACTTTGTCTCATTTCCTAATCTAATTCCCTCAGCATCACCCGACTTAATTCGACTACATTCCATTATCCTCGTTTTGCTTTTGTTGATGTTCATCTTATATCCTCCTTTCACGACACTGTCCATTCCGTTCAACTGCTCTTCCAAGTCCTTTGCTGTCTCTGACAGAATTACAATGTCATCGGCGAACCAAAGTTTTTATTTCTTCTCCATGGATTTTAATACCTACTCCGAATTTTTCTTTTGTTTCCTTTACTGCTTGCTCAATATAAAGATTGAATAACATCGGGGAGAAGCTACAACCCTGTTTCACTCCCTTCCCAACCACTGCTTCCCTTTCATGCCCCTACACTCTTATAACTGTCATCTGGTTTCTGTACAAATTGTAAATAGCCTTTCCTCCCTATATTTTACCCCTGCCACCTTCAGAATTTGAAAGAGAGTATTCCAGTCAACATTGTCAAACGCTTTTTCTAAGTCTACAAATGCTAGACACTTAGGTTTGCCTTTCCTTAATCTAGCTTCAAAGATAAGTCGTAGGGTCAGTAGTGCCTCACGTGTTCCAATATTTCTACGGAATGCAAACTGATCTTCCCCGAGGTCGGCTTCTACTAGTTTTTCCAATCGTCTGTGAGGAATTCGCGTTAGTATTTTGCAGCTGTGGCTTATTAAAGTGAGTTATTCACAACTAATGAAGATCATTTATGGACACCCTGTGTAATAAAAGTTCGTTTCCCAGGCGGTCACTATGAGTCCCTGAGACAGCAAGTGGTAATGTTATTTAAAAGCGCTCAGTGACAACGATTTCATTTTATTTCTATTCAATGCAGGAACAAGTCCAGCTTTGAAACTTCCTGGCAGATTAAAACTGTTTGCCGGACCGAGACTCGAACTCGGGACCTTTGCCTTTCGTGGGCAAGTGCTCTACCAGAAGTAAAGCTGTGATGAGGGGGCGTGAGTCGTGCGTGGGTAGCTTAGTTGGTAGAGCACTTGCCCGCGAAAGGCAAAGGTGCCGAGTTCGAGTCTCGGTCCGGCACACAGTTTTAATCTGCCAGGAAATTTCATATCAGCGCACACTCCGCTGCAGAGTGAAAATCTCATTCTGGCAAGTCGAGCCTCGTATGAATCTCTTGGACATCAGCAGTAGTCTAGCATATGGTACTATAACGTTTTATAACGCCTCCTTTCCAGACTGTATGCAGATCGTAACTGTCAGACAGTGAATCTAAATTCCTTCACTCCAACTGAGTGTATGTGACCATTCCGTTTCATTTCTTCACGTTACTCTTACGTAACCTTAATGACTTACTAACCCCGTAATTAGGCGTTTCCTTACTTATGCGACATCATAATTTTAAGGGCTAGGCTCTTGTCTTTGCAGGAGGTCATGTACTGGCTGTGTCTGACAATTACTACAATTTCCATTTGTCCGCCCCCGGTAGCTGAGTGATCAGCGCAACAGAATGTCAATCCTAAGGGCCCGGGTTCGATTCCTGAGTGTTGTGTTGTCCTAATCATCACCATTTCATCCCCATCGACGCGCAAGTCGCCGGAGTGCCGTCAAATCAGAAGACTTGCACCTGGCGAACGGTCTACCCGACGGGAGGCCCCAGTCACAGGACATTTTTTTATTTTTTACTACAATTTCATCTATAAGCGCTTCGTCGTATGCAGCGAGGTCATAAACGATATGAAAAGCTTGTGTTTTGCAGGGTAGGTTGTGATTAAGAAAAAATTCTATACGTTGCGCTGTTTATGAGCTGATTATCATTGAAGTTAGCCCATAAGGCACTTGCGCTCCCAGATTCAAGCAGCTCGCCAGACACAATTAGTGTCAGTTGTTCTCACAGCACAGATGGTAGCGCCGGCCGGAGTGGCCGAGCGGTTCTAGGCGCTACGCTCTGGAACCGCGCGACCGCTACGGTCTCAGGTTCGAATCCTGCCTCGGGCATGGATGTGTGTGATGTCCTTAGGTTAGTTACGTTTAAGTAGTTCTATGTTCTAGGGGACTGATGACCTCAGAAGTTAAGTTCCATAGTGCTCAGAGCCATCTGAACCATTTTTTCGCTCAGCCTTTGTCTCGGGTTCGATCCTTAGTACCGTCGCACGTCCAATTTTTCTATCGCTCTCTTGTTCGATTTTAACAAAACAAACGAAGTACACGTTTGGCGACGTGCCTAGTAGGCCGGTTGAATTTGCGCCCGCAGCGCCCTGACTGGCTAGTTTCAATGCCAATTAACGACGCAACTACCAAGTTTTTTCCTTAACAATTATTCCTCTGGATAAACTACCCTGTAACATCCTCACAAGCTTCTCAGACTCTTTCTGACCACCGTGTATAACTTCATGACGTCAATATAAAAAGCTGAGCCTAACCTAAAACTGCCTGTTAAATCATAACTGTATACACTGTCTAATCAAATACGAGGGCTATTCAGAAAGTAGAGAACGTTTCCGTCTGACCCCGCTAGGCGCGCGCCGATCGCGTATATCTTGGTATGTGCATTCTCAGCAGCCCAGTCGGCATCCATCCGTGACAACGGCAACGTCTCTGCGCGTCTGGTTTTTCCGATATTCGAATTTGAAATGTGCGCTGCAATCGAAAATCCCGCCAGTTGTGAGGTGCGGTCTGTGATACTGTTTTTGTTTGCAAAAAACCTAAAACCTATAGGAATTTATTGTGAACTGTGCGAAGTGTACGGAAACAACGTAATGAGCGAATGCTCCTTCTGGAAATGGTGCATTCGGTTTAAAAATGGGCGAACCAACGTCGATGATGAAGAGGAGAGTGGTCGCTCGAGCATTATGACCGACGATATTGTCGCTAAAGTTGATGAAACGATTCGTGAAAACCGTCGCTTCGCAATAACGGAGCCTTCGCTTTCTTTTCCATAAATTTCACGGACTTTGTTGTTTGAAATTGTCACTCAAAAGGTAGGCTACCACAAATTTTGTGCACGATGGGTGCCCAAAATGCTTACAGAGCACCATAAAGAACAGCGAATGGGGGCAACGTTGACATTTGTGGATGCCTACCACAAACATGGTGATTCATTACTGGATCGAATCGTAACCAGTGTCGAGACATGGGTGAAACACGTCAGTTGCGAGACAAAATTACAGTCCATGTAGTGAGGCACAAAGTCCCCCCAAAAACCAATATAATTTTTGCAAAGTTGTTGGCGACAGTGTTTTGGGATTGATTTTCTCGAACGTGGAGCAACCATAAATTCTGCCCGGTACTTATAAACTTTGCGCAGCTTTAGAAGAGCAGTTCAAAACAAACGCTGAGGAAAGCTGACGTCCAAAATTTTGTTTTGCACGACAATGCCCGACCTCACACGGCAAACCGCACTAAAGAACTTAATTCATTCCAATGGGAAATTTTCCCTCATCCGCCCTACAGTTCCGATCTTGCACCAAGTGACTTCCACTAGTTTTCCAAGATGAAGAACTGGCTTGCAATGTTGCGCTTTGATAACGACGAGAAAGTCCAGGCAGGCGTACCTCACTGGCTAAATTCTCAGGCGACAGTATTTTACGACGGAGGTCTTTCAAAGCTTGTCCACCGCTATGATAAGTGACTCAATGTGTTTGGTGAGTATGTGGAAAAGTAGTATGTCAGTCGGTCTTTCAGATGTGTATAATAAAAAGTATTTCTTGAACTTAGTTTTTTTTTTTTTAATGCCAAAACGCTTCTTACTTTCTGAGTAGCCCTCGTATATCTCAACACCGAATGGTTGACATTAATATATTTACCCTTCTCCTTTATGAATCCTTGGTCTCTCCTGGGAACACATTCACTGAGGCGTCTGAAAGGCTGCTCAAGAATGGTAGCCCATTCTTGCTCAAGAGCGGAAGTCAGGGAGGCTAGTGATATTGGACGCTGGAGCCTGGAGTCAAATCGACGTTCTAACTCGTGCCAAATGTATTCCAGTGATTTCAGTTCGGAACTCAAGGCACACCAGTCCATTTCAGGAATGTTATTGTCCATAAATTATTGTCTCACAGAGCTGCTTCATGACAGGATGTATTGCCACACCGAAAAAAATTGGTCGTCCTCTGTTTCTCTACTGTACGCAGTGTACAATGCTGTAAAATGTATACTCATCTGGGTCCGCTGCGTCGTATATATCATATAACGACATTATATACTATGCTATGAGGTCAAGACGCTGCTTTGTCCGATTATATTTTTGTTCCAATAGGCCTATTTCGGGGTGATGACCATATTCAGGTGATCTGTGGAAATATACAGGGTGTTACAAAAAGGTACGGCCAAACTTTCAGGAAACATTCCTCACACACAAAGAAAGAAAATATGTGATGTGGACATGTGTCCGGAAACGCTTACTTTCCACGTTAGAGCTCATTGTATTACTTCTCTTCATTAATCATGAAATGGAAACACACAGCAACAGAACGTACCAGCGTGACTTCACTTTGTTACAGGAAATGTTCAAAATGTCCTCCGTTAGCGAGGATACATGTATCCACCCTCCGTCGCATGGAATCCCTGATGCGCTGATGCAGCCCTGGAGAATGGCGTATTGTATCACAGCCATCCACAATACGAGCACGAAGAGTCTCTACATTTGGTACCGGTGTTGCATAGACAAGAGCTTTCAAATGCCCCCATAAGTGAAAGTCAATAGGGTTGAGGTCAGGAGAGCGTGGAGGCCATGGAATTGGTCCGCCTCTACCAATCCATCGGTCACCGATTCTGTTGTTGAGAAGCCTACGAACACTTTGACTGCTGAAATGTGCAGGAGCTCCATCTTGCATGAACCACATGTTGTCGTACTTGTAAAGGCACATGTTCTAGCAGCACAGGTAGAGTATCCCGTACGAAATCATGATAACGTGCTCCATTGAGCGTAGGTGGAAGAACATGGGGCCCAATCAAGACATCACCAACAATGCCTGCCCAAACCTTCACAGAAAATCTGTGTTGACGACGTGATTGCACAATTGCGTGCGGATTCTCGTCAGCCCACACATGTTGATTGTGAAAATTTACAATTTGATCACGTTGGAATGAAGCCTCATCCGTAAAGAGAACATTTGAACTGAAATGAGGATTGACACATTGTTGGATGAACCATTCGCAGAAGTGTACCCGTGGAGGCCAATCAGCTGCTGATAGTGCCTGCACACGCTGCACATGGTACGGAAACAACTGGTTCTCCCGTAGCACTCTCCATACAGTGACGTGGTCAACGTTACCTTGTACAGCAGCAACTACTCTGACGCTGACATTAGGGTTATCGTCAACTGCACGAAGAATTGCCTCGTCCATTGCAGGTGTCCTCGTCGTTCTAGGTCTTCCCCAGTCGCTTACTTATAGGCTGGAATGTTCCATGCTCCCTAAGACGCCGATCAATTGCTTCGAACGTCTTCCTGTCGGGACACCTTCGTTCTGGAAATCTGTCTCGATACAAACGTACCGCGCCACGGCTATTGCCCCGTGCTAATCCATACATCAAATGGGCATCTGCCAAATCCGCATTTGTAAACATTGCACTGACTGCAGAACCACGTTCGTGATGAACACTAATCTGTTAATGATACGTACTGATGTGCTTGATGCTAGTACTGTGGAGCAATGAGTCGCATGTCAACACAAGCTCCGAAGTCAACATTACCTTCCATCATTACCTTCCGCTACTGGCGGTGAATCGAAGAAGTACAGTACATACTGACGAAACTAAAATGAGCTCTATCATGGAAATTAAGCGTTTCCGGACACATGTCGACATTACATATTTTCTTTATTTGTGTGTGAGGAATGTTTCCTGAATGTTTGGCCGTACCTTTTTGTATCACCCTGTATTGTTGACTACAATACTTCAGACCTTTAAGAAGATAGTTTCATGTACTACGGAATAGAATTAGGCTTTGCTACCTACATCAGGTGGTCTTGATATGCCTATGACATTGCTTAGTTGCTGCGACTACTTTAGCACCACCTAAAGGTTAATACCAACTATAGCTCCACTAACATCAAAGGAACAAAGTTGTACAGTAATCACAGCAACTAAGATACCGAATCATATGAATATCAGGACCACCTGACGTACACAGCAAAGCATAATTCTATTCTGTAGTACGTTACGATACTTACTTCAAAGTCTGAAGTGTTGTGTCAATCTACGTATTTCTGGAGATAACCTGAAGATGACAATAACGCCTAAGTAAGGCTATTGTAATAAAAATATAACTGAACGCAGCAGAGTCTTGGTCTCATAGCGTAATATACAAAGCCGTAAAATGTGTTCGTACCCTTCAGCGTTTAGCGTTTTCTTACGCACGATAAGCAGACCACACACGGAGACTACGAGAAACACGCAGCACCAGCTCTTCGCTACTCCACTGTTAGCATCAGACAGGACGGCCGGCAACGTTCCCCAGGCGTTCGCCACACCCAGACCCTCCATCGGACTGCAGCCCGACTCGTCACCCCAAATCGCTCGTCTCCAGCGGCGTCTCTCTGTAGACATCCTCAGGCGTCGCTTAGCACTGGCTGCAGAGATGTGAGGCCTGTGTGGAGCTGCTCGGCCACTGCCCCCTGCTCACTCTAACGCCCTGCACACAGTACCTGTGCTACCTGCGCTGCTAGCAGCGCCTCACAACTCACGAGGGATTCCTTCCACTGATTTCCTGCCATTTGTTACAGCCACCCTCCGCAACCCACCATGGTCCCTCTCCGTTAGTGCCTGAGGTGCGTGACAGCAATAATTACAAAGTAGTTTAACGTGAAGTAACATGCAACATTATTTACGCAGAACGTATATAAAGTTACATAACATTTCGTTAGAATGGAGGTAAAAAAAGAAGAAGGGAGTTACTAGCACTTCACAAACTTGAAGCCGACGTCGGCCATCTTACATAGCTCAAAACAATGGGTTCACAGCATTTCTAGCTCTACTATTCACCATGGTGATGCTTCCCCCTGGCCTCACTCTGATGTACATGAGCCCAGTTTCGACTGTTGAGGATACCTATCGAAATGAAAATTAAATGGACACCCTAGCTGCAAACTTCATTGGGGATATTTTGAAAATGTGTGCCCCGACCGGGACTCGAACCCGGGATCGCCTTCTTACGTGGCAGACACTCTATTCATCTGAGCCACTGAGGGCACATAGGATAGTGCGCCTGCAGGGACTTATCCCTTGCGCGCTCCCCATGAGACCCACATTCCCAACATGTCCACACCACTACATTCGTAGTGCGCCTAATAGAGTATGATGGGCAAACATCTATTAGGCGCACTACGAATGTAGTGGTGTGGTCATGTTGGGAATGTGGCTTTCAAGGGGAGCGTGCAAGGGATAAGTCCCTGCAGGCGCACTACTCTCTGTGCCCTCGGTGGCTCAGATGGATAGTCGGCTCGCAGCCGTGCTAGCGTGCGTAGCTGCTCCGCGCGCCGTCCGACGCTCCGCTCTCGGCGGTGTTTACTTCCGCGTCGCGGTGTTTGTGTCTATCGAGTCCAGTACTGACGTACACCATGGCGCACTCGTACCGCCGTGCAACGATCAAAGTAACGTTTCCGGCCGAACATCCACGACCCAGAGCTTTCGAAGTCGAACAGTTCATACGTGAGGATCTACGTCTGAACCCCCAGGACGTAATCGGCATACATTTTTCCATCACTGGAAGTGTTGTCTACATCAAGATGTCGACGGAGGAAATTTGCAATGACATAATTCACCGTCATGCCACCGGACTGAAATTTAAACACTCTGATGGACATATGGGTGCTGTGACAGTCGCCCATGCTGGATTCGGTCTCCGGACATTGCGGGTGTTTGAGCTCCCGTTCGAGGTGCCTCAGGATGTGGTCATTGCCGCTTCCCAACCATATGGCACCGTCTTGGGTCACGTCGCGGAGAAGTGGCAAACATTTACGACCTACCCCGTATTAAATGGCGTCCGGCAAATAAAAATTGAGCTGAGGAAACATGTCCCATCGTACCTGCTGATTGGCGGTGTGAGGGCCATCGTCATGTATGATGGACAGCCACGAACGTGCGCAGAATGTGGCCAGGAGGGACATGTACGTTCCGAATGCTTACACCGCCGTTTAATACAGACGCCGTTACGTGAAGAGACCCAGGCTTCGACGGTCACGTCCTTACCCATCACCTACGCCAAGGTTGCACAGGACCCCGTCGTACCAATCTCGATTGCGCCAGCAGCATCGTCAACGCCACCCGTCGCAGCACAACGCGCCGAGGACACAAACACGGCGTCGCCTCCAGTGCTCGCATCGGGACCGTCCGGTTTGCAGACCGAAACCGATGTTCCTGTTGGAACCATGGACGTCGACCTCAGTGTCGTGCCGACGTCTGCCTTTGTCCAGACGGGTTCGGCGTCAGACGACGGGCGACCACATTCTGATTCAGAAGGCCACATCAGAAAACAGCGGTCGCCTCGCAAACACAGGAAACGACGACGAACGCCTTCCGATGACGCCCTCTCTCAGACGACCCCACGAGATGTCGACCTGATGTCTGACGGTGATCTCCCACATTGCGTCCAGTCACGCGATGTGGCAGCAACAGGCGCCCCTCCTGTGACGCCTACTCTCCCAGCCAGGGACGTGTCCTCGGCGTTGTCAACGAATGATGACGGCGATCCCCCTGCCACTCATGTTGCGGAATCCACAACACCCGTTCCGGAAGTACGTGACCGTCACATGTCCACGTCGTCAGCTTCCTGGGCCAATGACGTTGAAGAAGAAGCGGAACAGACTGCCAGTGTGTCTGCACAGGAGTCCACCTCGGCGACACTGGGGCTGGCACCCCGCCAGTAATTATCACCACTGCAGGACCAGCGGCGGGTCTCTACCTGCTGGCTACTTCTACCGCACGTTCTGCAAATACTGAGGATGGCCGCACACAGCAATATCGTATCGCCACGATGAATCTTGCCACCATTCGTGCCCCCCATAAACTGGCCATGTTCAGAGACACTATTTACTCTGCGGATGTGGATATAGCACTCTTACAAGAGGTCTTTGTGGCTGACTTCCTAGTTCCCACCGGATACAACGCCCATGTTTCCCCCGCATCCGATACCGGTAGCGGCGTCGCCATCCTGCTACGCGACGGACTCCCTGCAGAGGACGTCATCTACCTCCCCACTGCGCGAGGTATGGCCCTCACACTGTTCGGCGTGCGTATTATTAATATCTACGCTCCGTCCGGCACTGGCCGCCGTCATGACCGACAAACTTTTTTTGCCGAATGCGTCACGCCCCTCTTCACCGGTCCGCAGGACGATTTGGTACTCGGTGGGGATTTTAACTCGACGCAAGAGCCCGCGGACCAACTCCCGCGACATTCCCCTTGTGCATCTCTCTCAGTGGTCATCGACCGTCTCCGACTTGTTGACACATGGACGAAGCTCCACGGAATTCAACCGGGCTATACATTCTACACCTCTCACTCGTCAAGCCGCATAGATCGCATCTACGTTACCCGCTCCCTTGCTGATGGCACACGTCATGCGGAAGTCTGGCCCTTGGCCTTTTCAGACCATGATGCGTACCTCTGGGACGTCACTCTCACCCGAGAGCAAGTGTGGCATAGTCGTGGTCTGTGGAAACTCAATGTCGCTCACCTGACCTCCTCAGACTGTCGCCGTATGGTCGAAGAAGCGTGGGCACGCTGCCACCATCGTCGAGAAGCCTATGACTCCACCTTATCATGGTGGCTCTCCTGTGCAAAGCCGACCCTCAGGAAGACTCTGATGAGTTTTGGGAAGGAATTAAAGGCGTGGCAAACTAATACCCTGCACTTCTACTACACCATTCTACGTGACTGTACGACGATGCCTTTCTCGCCAGCCCGGCAGTCGATGGTCCATCGCACGAAGGCGCAGATCTCCTTGATCATGCGGCGTAACTTGGAAGGCACTGTAGTCCGTTCTCGAGCTTCTAATCGAATCCATCAAGAGCGTCCGTCGATGTACCACCTCCTTCAGGAAAGACAACGACGACGACGAGCTCTGATCCAAGTCCTCACTGACGTGGACGGGCGCCAGCACGACACCCAACAAAGCATCGGTCGTGCTCTCCATGCTCATTTTGCCGGGCTATACGCAGCCGTACCGCATTCTGCAGCACTGATCACAGAAGTCGCTCAGCTTACTACGAACACTCTTCCAGAGGATGCAGTGCATGACCTCCAAGACGACGTAACCACCGATGAAGTGCTAGATGCTATCAAGGCGGATTCCGATAAAAGATCTCCTGGACCTGACGGTATCCCCATCGAATTTTATAAAAGTTTTCACTATTTGTTGGCTTCCACGTGGACGGCAATCGCACAAGAGCTGATGTCACCGATGACAGTGGTCCCGAGCGCCTTTCTAGAAGGAATTATTATCCCCGTAGATAAACCACGCGGTTTATCGAGGGTCCAGGACTATCGACCAATTACTTTGCTCAACAGCGACATGAAAATATTCACACGGCTACTGGCATCGCGTCTCAAGAAGGTCGCACGTTACGTCACATCCTGCGACCAGACTTCCCTAGGAGGCGATAACAACATCCGTACGGCCCTTTGCCGTTACAGAGACATGATACCATTAGCGCATCATCAGCGTCTCCCTGGCGCCTTGGCCTCACTGGACTTTAGCCAGGCTTTCGACCGTGTTGACCACTTCTATTTACGGACAGTTCTTCAGCATATGGGTTTTCCAGGCGGTATTGTAACGGTGATTATGCGCCTCTTGAGTAGTGCAACCTCTAAATTCATGTACAATGGTCGTCTTACACCGTCCCTGGTCATCGCACGATCTGTACGTCAAGGATGCCCTCTTTTCCACGATTTTGTATGCTTTCGCCTTGGAACCCCTGCTACAGGGCATGCGCCAACGTTTGGAAGGCATGGATGTGCAAGGCCACCGTTTTTGTTGTACAGCCTACGCAGACGACATAGTACTGTATCTGCGCAGTGAAGATGAAGTACGAGCAGCACTGGCATGGGTGGCGACTTACGGCGAAGCGTCGGGGAGCTGCCTCAACGTGTCAAAATCCAAGGTCCTGCTCATTGGTGAGGGCTTGCCGGAGAGATGCGCTGCCCCCCTTAGTATCGCCGCCACCATACGGTGTCTTGGACTTGATTTCACAGCAGACCTGCGCCGCTCAGCGACTATCAATGGTAGACGCTTGCTACAGACAATCAGAGCAAATCTCGCAGATCACCGGCTACGAGCTCTCGACGTTATCCAACGCGCGCAATACGTGAACATGTATCATGCTTCCCGTATACCACACGTGGCTCAAGTACTACCAGTCCCAAATCTCCTGGTGCGACGACTGTTGATGGCTTTCGGCTCCTTCGTCAGCTTGGGGATGTTATTCAAGGTGCAGTATGAATCCCTTGCACTGCCACGAGATCGTGGCGGGGTGGGACTCATCCACGTGCCGACTCGTGTCAAGGCATTTTACGTCAGCTCCCAACTAAAACTTTGGCATCGTTGCCCGCAGAGCCTTACTAGCCTCCTGCTTCACAACTTTGCACCGGCCTCCTTGTCCGCCCCAGTACTGGTATCGACCATTCCAACCCCCTTTTATTACATCCAACGATTTTTCCTGGAGTTCAGTTATATCTACCGGTCCTTATCACTTACACGTTTGTACCTCACGAAAAGTCTCCGAATTGTTACAACAGTGCCGCCCGTCCAACCCCATCGAACGTAAGTATCCACAGTACGTGTGGCGACACATATGGAAGGCGATCCATGCGCGTTTTCTCAAATCGGACGTTCAATCAGCGTGGTACATCACCGTGAATGGCAAACAAGTTAACCGAGGTCGTCTGCACCGCATCCATCTCGCCGATTCATCCCTCTGCACCCACTGTGGAGTGGATGACACGGATGTCCACCGGTTCCACTGTGGCACAGCGCTAGACGTCCGGACACTTGCGCGGCGAATTTTGGCGTTTCTTACTCGCCAGACACCGGCTCAGATCGACGTCTACATGCTTTTGTACCCCGATAAGACTTTCTACCCCTCCGCCAAAACTAACTCTATGAATTGGATCTGTGGCCACACGATCTGCTATCTTTTTACTTCTGGCGACAAGTCTACGCTAGGATATTGGACTTATCTCAACGAACGACACTGCGTCCTGATACGAAACCCACGCTATAAACAATATTTTTCCAATTTCTTACGGAGCACTTTCGATGACCCACCTAGTAGCTGGAACGTCCAAGCCCTGAGAAGCTGAAAACTGTATAAAACGAACCGACCTGAATAGATCTGCTACCCAGAACCCACGCCTACGCCAGGAGAAGACACGTTTGGACGAGCTGGCATGCTGTAGGCGGATACACTTCAGGAGCTCCTGTAAGAACTGGACTTTAACTACAAGTCACACGACGACTTAAAAAGCTTTTCCTTATTTATTCCTCATAGTTTGTTCTTAAAGGAACAAGAAATTTGATTTTGGATTTGAGAAACTTTTTTTGTTCCAAAAGATTGCTTCTTCGCCAACATGACGAAGGAAACTCATTTTTGTTTACTGGAAGGAGAAACCAGTATAATTGGAGTCTTTGTTTTCTTTTGAAAAAAAAAACCTTTCCTTATTTATTCCTCACAATTTGTTCTTAAAGGAAAAAGAAATTTGAGTTTGGCTTTGAGAAACTTAAAAAAAAAAAGAGGGTTAGCTGCCAAAAAAAAAGATGGATAGAGCGTCTGCCATAAAAAAATAAAATAAAAAAAAAAGATGGATAGAGCGTCTGCCATGTAAGCAGGCGATCCCAGGCTCGAGTCCCGGTCGGGGCACACATTTTCAACATGTCCCCAATGAAGTACATCAACGCCTGTTTGCAGCTAGGGTGTCCATTTAATTATCATTTCATTTATAGCAAAGCTGCATGGTCATCAACGGTAACTGTTCTTTCTGGAACACATACTACCGTCATATATAGATACCTATCGAATTTCGTGATCGCATCCGAAATGGCATCTGGTGCTTTGATTGTGTGCAGACGTACTTGTTTCATCAAAGATGCCAGCTTGCGTCTGTTACGAATGGACTAACCGTAATTTAAAGTTTAAAGAAACCGTATTTCATTCGTAAGTGGTGAAGTTCAGAATATTTCCTTTTGTATTCTTGAATTATGGTTGCGCTGTTTTCCTTTATTGCAGTGGTTTTATTTGACTTTCTGGCCGGCCGAAGTGGCCGTGCGGTTAAAGGCGCTGCAGGTTCGAATCCTGCCTCGGGCATGGATGTTTGTGATGTCCTTAGGTTAGTTAGGTTTAACTAGTTCTAAGTTCTAGGGGACTAATGACCTCGGCAATTGAGTCCCATAGTGCTCAGAGCCATTTGAACCATTTTTTGACTTTCTGTTTCCTATCAATCCAACTAGCAAAGGTAGTCCTATGTGTTACACAGGTTAGGTTACCATTGCTGAAAGAAAAGACTTTCACGTATATTATAGCAAAATATTTATTTATGGGGTCTAAGCGTGTCAGACCTTTCCCTTAATCACATTTATAGTATTGGACCTCTACCCATTTCGACATTTCAATAATCGTTGAGAGGCACAACATACGAAAACGTGCCTTCTTTCTTTCCCTATTGCACGCGTTTGTGGGATAGCAAGAACAGGTGTGGCCGTGCGGTTCTAGGCGCTTCTGTCTGGAACCGCGTGACCGCTACGGTCGCAGGTTCTAATCCTGCCTCGGTCATAGATGTGTGAGATGTTCTTAGGTTAGTTACGGTTAAGTAGTTCTAAGTTCTAGGGGACTGATGACCACGGATTTTAAGTCCCACAGTGCTCAGAGCCATTTGAGCCATTTTTCATATAATTGCAGAATTTGGTGCCACATATCGTGGCACTACACAAAACTGGCGCCAATAGCATAGGCACATAGGAAACACACACGAGACAGATCTGTAAGTCCACGGTATTGGTGATAAGTTCAGAAAACCGTCCCGAAACACATGTGCTACAAAACGCCACTGTTGCCTGCGCATGTACCCCGACATCAATATGGGATATGATCACCATGCACACGTACACAGGCCGCACAAAGTGTTGGCATACTCTGGATCAGGTGGTCCAGCAGCTGCTGGGGTATAGCCTCCCATTCTTGCACCAGTGCCTGTCGGAGCTCCTGAAGACGTCGACTGAGAGCATCCCAGACGTGCTCGATGGGGTTTAGGACTGGAGAACAGGCAGGCCATTCCATTTGCCTGATATCTTCTATTTCAAGTTATTACTGCACGATGGCAGCTCGGTGGGGCCGTGCGTTATCATGCATCAGGAGGAAGGTGAGACCCACTGCACCCCTGAAAAGGCGGACATACCGGTGCAAAATGACGTCCCGATACATCTGACCTGTTCCTCTGTCAAAGACATGCAGGGATGTACGTGCACTAATCATAATCACACCCCACACCATCAAACCACGACCTCCATACAGGTACCTTTCATGGACACTAATGGGTTGGTATCTGGTTCCCGGTTCACGCCAGATGAAAACCCGGTGGGAATCACTGTTCATACTATACCTGGACTCGTCTGTGAACATAACCTGAGAGCACTGTTCCAATGACTATGTACTGTGTTCTTGACACCAGGTTTTACGGGCTTTCCTGTGACCAAGGGTCAGTAGAATACACTTTGAAGGTCTCTGGGCTAATAAACCATGTCTGTTCAGTCGTCTGTAGACTGTTTGTCTGGAGACAACAGTGGCTGCGGTAAGGTCCCGAGCAAGGCTACCTGCAGTACGCCGTGGCCGTCTGCGGGCACTGATGTTGAGATATCGGTCTTCTTGTGGTGTTGTACACTGTGGACGTCCCGTACTGTAGCGCCTGGACACGTTCCCTGTCTGCTGGAATCGTTGCCATAATCCTGAGATCACACTTTGTGGCACACGGAGGCCCCGTGCTACGACCTGCTGTGTTTGACCAGCCTCCAGTCGCCCTAGTATGCTACCCCTCATAACGTCATCAATATGTGTTCTTTGAGCCATTTTCAGCACACAGTCACCATTAGCACATCTGAAAACGTCTGCACTGTACGCTGACATGCACCAACACACCTATGCGTACGTGGACTGCTGCCAGCGCCACCGTGCGACGACTGCAGGTCAAATGCACCGCATGGTCATACCCCGAGATGATTTAAACCCGCAAACCGCCCACCAGAGAGTTGTTTCACCATGTATCAGCATTATCCTTAATTTATGAGCATGAGTGTATGTCATGATTATTAATTTGCAGAGATCCGCTTCAGTTCAAAAATGGCTCTGAGCGATATGGGACTTAACTGCTGAGGTCATCAGTCCCCTAGAACGTAGAATTAATTAAACCTAACTAGCCTAAGTACATCACACACATCCATGACCGAGGCAGGATTCGAACCTGCGACGTAGCGGTAGCGCGGTTCCAGACTGTAGCGTGTAGAACCGCTCGGCCCACCCTGGGGGCTATTACCCCCTGACGGGTAATATGAAATTTTCCGAGGGGAAAAAATAAAAGCATTCAAATGTGTTCCTGTCATGAAAATAATTATTTTTCAAAGATCATTACTATTCTGCAAGACTGTAATATTGATTTCACAGTCCACCCGCAACACACATACTTTTTGCTTTGTACAATGCATCTGTAAGAATAAAGTTGAGATATATACATTACAAACGCTCAAATCTCACATGAGAATGACTTCTCAGAGTTATAGGTAGTTTTCAGAATAGGCCACATACTGCTTCCTTATTCATTTTACAACAATAAATGAACTAATTGACCATACATCACAAGAGTATCTATGTGATGCTTAGTATACTGCTGTAGTACCTACACATTATTATTATTACTATTATCATTATTATTATTACTATTATCATTATTATTATTACTATTAATATTACTGGGACTGGTCAGGGACAGGGCACTAGCAGCCAGAAATTTTCCAATTTCTGACAGTTCAGGAGTAAGGAGAAAGGTAATCAAGTGATTCGCAAACAATAGGTACAGTGCATACATTTTGACACGGCTGTTTCTAAATGGAGTAAATGCGATGGGTGAAGCAAGTCTCACCTGGAAGAGGACTTGGGCAGATGCATGTTTCCGAACTAGTGTCTAGCATCACTGTGGATTGTTAGCTTTTTTTTTCTGCGAAGGAACTCGCTACACACTGAGAATTGCTTCATCGGTCTGCAAGAAATGTGGTTAAAAATAAACAGCAGTAATTGCCACATTGAGTCCGTATTCGTGGTTTAGTAAAACTCCCACAAAAAACTAAATATTATTTATCTTCCATCATTTTAAAAATAAGTTTTCGAAGAAAATTCCCTTTTATTTTAAAGTGTAGTTAGGCACTTATACGGTGATGATGGCAGGGAAAAGGGGTGGGGTGGGGTAGCTAATACCTGGTTGTACTCTCGGGTAATGGTCTAAGAAAGCTTGGGAACCAGTGTTCTAAAGACACAGTAATGAAACGCGTTTTACGAACGCTATAACTTTACAAGGACGCATAATATTCGTGAAGTGTCTGATCCGCAACAAAGGCAAGAAAAATTGTTGCTTTATGATCCTTGGCAACGGGTGTTGGCTAAGTACATCGACTGTTTTGAGTAAAATTTCTCTCGGTAGATTACTTGACAGCTACCATGAGTTCTGCGCAAATAAGATAAATGCTATCCATATCTGCAGCTACCTTGTCCCATCGTGTTGTGTGTGGGTTTCGAGCTCACACACGTTCTGATAAGCGCCTTAGCGCATCATTTCATTATACGTTCTCGCAATCTCTCTCACAAGTCGATAAGCGACAGTTTGAACTGTAGGTTCGTCAATATGCAGGCATTCTGCTAACCGACTGCGATTGCATACATCGACGGTAAGAATTTTGTTACATTTCCATTTATCTAACGTGCTTCTGGCAAAGAGCGAGGTGTTGCTCTAACATACCAAATACCGGTCTGTCGAAAATTTTTGCGCATGTGGTCTGAAAGGAAAAAATTCGGTATTATAAACAACTGTTTCAGGAAATTTGAGAGAGATGGACAACTTTTGGCGGGTACAATATTAACGTGCTTGTCCGCGAGAGTTTCTGCGAGTGCAGCTCCTTTTTCGAGAGTCGCAGCTACACAAATCTTCCCGATCAGAGGAAACAAGATATCAGCCTACATAACCTGACGGTGTGCGGCGTGAAAAATTGAAAAGGAGGAGAGCAGTTTCTGGACTGGAAAAGGATCAGCAACAACGGGCCTTTAAATAAGGACGAAGGTAAGAGAATAAAGACTTTTGGTATACTTTTGAACCTATTTGTGTTGCGTGTGTAGAAAGGATGGTGCCTGCCGAGTAAGGAGCTGAAAATGTTTCGAAACCAGAGTTGTTATCGAAGTGTGTAGCGTATAGCAATTGATTATTTTGAAGGAGAGTCAGGTTTTGCTTTAGATAAAAATCGTCAGCTGGAACTTCGAGGTTCGTTCAGTAAGTAATGTAACACTTTTTTTGCCAATTTCGGTTGCAAAAATGCTGTATTTGTTGCGGGACATCGCGAAATATTCCCGCTTCAGCCCCTATAGTCGCAGCCGTCAAAATGGCGTCTGTAACGTACAGGGCTATTACAAATGATTGAAGCGATTTCGTAAATTCACTGTAGCTCCATTCATTGACATATGGTCACGACACACTGCAGATACGTAGAAAAACTCATAAAGTTTTGTTTGGCTGAAGCCGCACTTCAGGTTTCTGCCGCAGAACGCTCGAGAGCGCAGTGAGACAAAATGGCGACAGGAGCCGAGAAAGCGTTGAAGTGCTTGAAATGCACTGTTATGACTGTCTGATGTGAGTGCAACGGCACTTCAGGACGAAGTTCAACAAAGATCCACCAACTGCTAACTCCATTCGGCGATGGTATGCGCAGTTTAAAGCTCCTGGATGCCTCTGTAAGGGGAAATCAACGGGTCGGCCTGCAGTGAGAGAGGAAACGGTTGAACGCGTGCGGGCAAGTTTCATGCGTGTATCTGGACATGCTGGAAAATTGGCTCATGCGACAACTGGAGACCGACAGCGCCATCTTTCAACAGGATGGTGCTCCACCGCACTTCCATCATGATGTTCAGCATTTCTTAAACAGGAGATTGGAAAACCGATGGATCGGTCGTGGTGGAGATCATGATCAGCAATTCATGTCATGGCCTCCACGCTCTCCCGACTTAACCCCTTGCGATTTCTTTCTGTGGGGTTATGTGAAAGATTCAGTGTTTAAACCTCCTCTACCAAGAAACGTGCCAGAACTGCGAGCTCCCATCAACGATGCTTTCGAACTCATTAATGGCTCTGAGCACTATGGGACTCAACTGCTGAGGTCATTAGTCCCTTAGAACTTAGAACTAGTTAAACCTAACTAACCTAAGAACATCACAAACATCCATGCCCGAGGCAGGATTCGAACCTGCGACCGTAGCGGTCTTGCGGTTCCAGACTGCAGCGCCTTTAACCGCACGGCCACTTCGGCCGGCGAACTCATTAATGGGGACATGCTGCGCCGAGTGTGGGAGGAACTTGATTATCGGCTTGATGTCTGCCGAATCACTAAAGGGGCACATATCGAACATTTGTGAATGCCTAAAAAAACTTTTTGAGTTTTTGTATGTGTGTGCAAAGAATTGTGAAAATATCTCAAATAATAAAGTTATTGTAGAGCTGTGAAATCGCTTCAATCATTTGTAATAACCCTGTAGATACGTTCCAAGCAGAGAGCATTGAGTTTGTTTTGGCGGAAAACCAGAGAATCGCAGATGTCCATAGCAGCTTGCAAAGGCTGGATACGTTCTCAGCAGGTTTTCTGTATGTTATTAATGATGGAACATAAATTTTAGTAATTTATTTCCAAGTCAGCTATCTCAAGCAAATGTTAGAGTTTATGCTATGTTAAGAAACGTGTGTGAGGGCTTCTTGTATATTGTAAACTCTACGGTTGTTATAAGGTAAAGTTTTTGTTTTGTTTTCTGATCTCTGGTGTTCTGAAAATTGTTTTGTGCTAGTAGCATCGCAGTTGACATTCATGAACTTCTCTTGCATCTGGATTGAGGGAAAAACATTAACAGGCATTATTAATTTGTTTTGACTAAGAGATTTGTCAGCAGTCAGGAGCTGTTTTCTTTTCGTAAAGGACAATCACAGCTGGAAATGTTGTCTGTCACTGTTAAAACTGAAATTTTATGAACAAGCGAGCGCTTCACCAAGTGACTGAAATTGCAGACATAGGCCGTACGAGATTCAAGGCATTCTTATTTTTATCATCTGCCTGGAAAAGATGTAGAAACCGCATTTTCGCAGCTCGTACAGAAATTCTAAAATAAGACCTGTGTTCATGGTGAATTACTTTCCAGAAAAAGTGCGTATTAATCGTCTAACTGAAGAAAAAACAATATTTTCATATTCGAAACTGCAATGGTGTGCTTGGTATATGCAGGTTATATTGCTGAAAATTCGACACCTAGTCATCAAACGATAAGAAAACTATGAGTAAGAAATTGTAAAAATTACTGTACTAACTGCTGTAAGGGAGACATTATGCACCAGTTCCTGTAACAAAGTTAATCCAACAGCAATGAGGGTTTTTTAAACCTTGTCAAGGAACAAGAGTAGCAGGATGTTACTTTTGAACCTATTTTGAACATAGATGATAAATATAATTCTTTCCTTAACACATTTCGCATGCTCTTTCCTTTCTAAACGGGCTACTAGCAGTAATAGGCGGCCCAGGTGGCTGACTAGTGAGATAAGGATGTCATGTAGAACAAAACGGGATTATATCAAAATTTTAGAAGCAGTCACAATCAAGCTGCAGTAGCCGATGCTTACTGGCAGATTAAAACTGTGTGCCAGACCGAGACTCGAACTCGGGACCTTTGCCTTTCACAGGCAAGTGCTCTACCATCTTTTTTTTTTAATCTAATTTTGTTCGTTTTCGTTCGTTGTATCTGCTCGGGGCGGACGTCGTAAGACACCCGTTTGAGTTCGTTGTTGCCCGGTGAACTCAGTTTTTTTATTACAGAGGGCAGCTAACCCTCTGACCGAACACGCTGAGCTACCGTGCCGGCTATCACCTGAGCTACCCAAGCACGACTCACGCCGCGCCCTCACAGCTTTACTTCTGCCAGTATCTCGTCTCCTACCTAGGTAGAGATTTATACCAAATAAATTAACAAACAACGAAGCTGATCCTTCTTAGTACACAAAACGGATCAGAACACATGTCAAATTTAAACGGACCCAAAATCTCCAAGATTGGAAATCTTTTACAGAAGCTCGAAATTTAGCTCGGACTTCAATGCGAGATGCTTGTAATAGTTTCCACAAGGAAACTTTGTCTCGAAACCTTGAAGAAAATGAAAAGAGATTCTGGTCGTATGTGAAGTACGTCAGCGGCAAGACACAATCAATGCCTTATCTGCGCGATAGCAATGGAGATACTATCAGTGCTGCCAAAGCTGAGTTACTAAACACAGCCTTCCGAAATTCCTTCACCAGAGAAGACGAAGTAAATATTCCAAACTTAGAATCAAGAACAGCTGCCAACATGAGTAACGTAGGAGCAGATATTCCTGGAGTAATGAAGGAACTTAAATCATTTAACAAAAGCAAGTCTTCCGGTTCAGATTGTATACCAGTTAGATTCCTTTCAGAGTAATGAGTATGCTGATAACAATAGCTCCATACTTAACAATCATATACAACCGTTCGCTCGACGAAAGATCCATACCCAAAGACTGGAAGGTTGCACAGGTAGTAGGAATAACCCATGAGATTACAGGTCCATATCATTAACGTCGATATGCAGCATGATTTTGAAACATATATTGCGTTCATACATTGTGAATTACCTCGAAGAAAACAGTCTATTGATACGCAGTCAACATGGATTTAGAAAGCTGTGAAACACAACCGGCTCTTTACTCGCACGAACTATTGAGTGCTATTGACAAGGGATTTCAAACTGATTCCGTATTTCTCAACTTCCGGAAGGCTAAACACTGTACCACACAAGCGGCTTGTAGTGAAATTGTGCGCATATGGAATATCGTCTCAGTTACGTGACTAGATTCGTGATTTCGTGCCAGAGAGGGCATAGTCCGTAGTAACTGATGGGATGTCATCCAGTAAGACAGCAGTGATTTCTGCCGTTCCCCAAGGTAGAGTTACAGGCCCTTTGCTGTTCGTTATCTATATAAACGACAATGTGAGCAGCAGTCTTAGGTTGCTTGCAGATGATGCTGTCGTTTATCGACTAGTAAAGTCATCAGATGACCAAACACATTGCAAAAATATTTGGAAAGGTATATGTATGGTCAAAAAATTGGCAATTGCTCCTAAATAACGAAAGGTGTGAGGTCATTAGCATGAGTCCTAAAAGGAATCCGTTAAACTTCGGTTACACGACAAATTAGTCAAATCTAAAGGCCGTAAATTCAACTAAATACCTAGCAAATACAATTACTAACAACATAAAATATCGTGGAGAAGGCTAACCAAAGACTGCGGTCTATTAGCAGGACACTTATAAAATTTAACCGATCTAGTAATAGACTGCCGAGACTTCGCTTGTCCGTCCTCTTTTAGAATACTGTTGCGCGGTATGGGATCTTTACCAGATAGGATAGACGGAGTACATCGAAAAAGTTCAAAGAAGGGCAGCAGGTTTTGTATTATCGCGAAATAGGGGGGAGAGTGTCACTGAAATGGTACAGGATTTGGGAAGGACTTTATTAAAACAAAGTAGTTTTTCGTTGCGGCGGAATCTTCTCACGAAATTTCAATCACCAACTTTCTCCTCCGAATGTGAAAATATTTTGCCGACGCTTACCTACGTAGGGAGAAACGATCACCATAATAAAATAAGGGAAATCAGAGCTCGCAGGGATAGATATATGTGTTCGTTTTTCCGCGCTCTACACGTGATTGGAATAACAGAGAATTGTGAAGGTGTTCCGATGAACACTCTGTCAGGCACTTAAATGTGATTTACAGGGTATCCATGTAGATGTAGATGTGGTAATGCAAGACCATCGAATAAAAATTAGTGAGATTGCTGAAACTGCAGGCGTCTCAAACGAGTGAGTGCATAATATCCTGCAAGCAAAATTGGCTACGAAGAAGCTGTGTGCGGGGAGGGTGCCACGATTGCTCATAGTCGACAAGGACTGGTGATTTTTAACCGCAATCCGCAAGACTGTTTGCACCATTTTGTGACTGAATCTGTCAAAACACACAAGAGTAAAAATGGCAGTCAAAGCAATGGACAATGGCTGGTGAAAGTGCACTAAACAAGGCAAAGATGGTTTTTTAGCTGATAACGTGATGGCCACTGTTGTTTTGGGGTTCTCAAACAATAATCTTCGTAAATTACTTGGAAGAAGACTGAATCATTACTGGCCACTAATATGCTTCTTTGTTGGATGGTTTGAAAATTGGGTTGACTAATAAAAGACCAAGTTGGGACTTAAAAATGTGCTCTTTTACCAGGATAATGCACCTCCTCGCATATTACCGATAACAATGATGAAGTGTATGAATTGTTTCCTGATCCACCCTTTTCACCATCTATACACTCAAGTGACGTCTTCCTTTTCCCTAATTTGAAACCTTGGCTTGCTGGGAAGAAGTTATCATCAAATGAAGAAGTGATAGTTGCAGTCAACGAGTATTCTGCAGAGTCTGACAGAACCTTCTTTTTTCTATGAGATTAAAAAGCTGCAGGATCACTGGACCATGAGTACATCCCTCAAAGAAGACTATGTCAAGAAGTAAGGGGAACTGTTTACGAAACAAACATTTTCCTGTTTCTTTATTTATTTTTTTACCATACTTATCAAGCCAACGTCGTAGGCGCAACTGTGAAACCGAGGTAATAATGTGTGAATGTGAATATTACCTCATCCTCCCCATGCAGTACAGTGCATGCTGAATACTGTGGCCAACAGATGCACAGAGGGCAGGGCATGCGTGGAGAGAGGGGTAGTAATGGGGGCTGAGGGTGGGCGCTGTAGGGGAAATTCCGAGCGCTGAAGGGGAAGTCTCTAATTGAAGCCTACGCTCACGTTATATGTAGATATTAAGTGGGGCCCCTTCACGTCCTCACTTGCATGGTGACCACTCAAAAAGATCTGTCACCTCTGCTTTGGTTACTAGCTAAAAAGAATTCCACTGAAAATACAGCGATTTATTTTCGCCTGGCTTGTTAATGATTTGTAATTTTCAGAGAAGTGTCATGAGTGGCGAATTTTGAGTAAAACCGACACATTTCTCTTGTCACCATTTTAAAATTTGCTTCTTTTGCCAAAACTCAGCCGGATTTTCACAGTGTCACCTCGCTAATATTTTGTGGCGACACAATTTCGAGAGAATTCTGAAACAGTGGTTTATTAAGTGAGGAACTGAGGGAAAGTAAGACCAGCATCTTACGAAAAAGTACATCCTCGGTACAAAATAAACGTGAAATGATCTCACTTATGTTGCTCCAAAACCGATAGCATTTTTCTTTTAGCCAGCTGTCGATGACCCTTAAAAATTACATTATAGTTATGGTGGAATAACACAGTAGATATTGAAATTTTGCATAATAACCTTACGGCACAATACTCTCCTCTTTGCATGCTATTATTTGCAAAAATTCCATTTCGATGTGTCAATCCGTTTATGAAATTAGATTAATACTTCCAACTGCTGACGGGCGTTGATATATACCAACAGGGACAGGTGAAAATGTGTGCCCCGACCGGGACTCGAACCTGGGATCTCCTGATTAGGTGGCAGACGCTCTATCCAGCTGAGCCACCGAGGGCACAGAGGACAGTGCGACTGCAGGGACTATCTCTGGCACGCCTCCCGTGAGACCCACATTCTCGCCTTGTATGTCCACACACTACATTCGTAGTGTCCCACCCCAACACACACATTACTCGTGGAAGACATTCTTTCCAAGTCCCGTAAGAGTTCGGGAAATATGTGTGCATCCGCACAGAAGAAGAAGGACATGGCCGGTATTGCCAGAACTATATGTCCGAAACAACCTTTCATTCAAAATTGAGACCATCTCCCGATTCTTAGAATAGTTACGTTGTATGCAGGCTCGTGCGGGTCGCAGTACGGTAGGTTTCTACTCAGCTTTCCTACGGGCGATCTGCTGCAGCGAATTCACAGGTAGGTGCAGGTAAAAGGACGAAAGGAACCGCGCCGCCGCAAGGCGATGGACAGGAAATGGTGGAGAGTGAGGGGGAAGTTGGAGAGAGAGAGAGGGGGGGGTGAGGAGAAGGACAGAGAGAGAGAGAGAGAGAGAGAGAGAGAGAGAGAGAGAGGAGGTGATGAACAGAGAGGGGAAAGGAGGAGGAGGAGACGGACAAAGAAAGGGGAAGGGCGAGATGGAGAGAGACAGGGAGCAGTAAGAGATTAGGACGTATATCCAATTCCACTTTCTTTCTTTTCCATTTAACCAGACTGAGCCACAGCAGTATAGGATAAACCTGATTCAACTGACAAAATTTCGAAATTTATTCACAAATATTTTCTGAAAATATTGTTTTAAGAGACACTTGGACTTCGGTGGGTCGTTAGAGAGTAATAATGTAATTATGATTTATTCGGTTTGTTACCTCAGTTGTGTAGCCGGCCGCGGTGGTCTAGCGGTTCTAGGCGCTCAGTCCGGAACCGCGTGACTGCTACGGTCGCAGGTTCGAATCCTGCCTCGGGAATGAATGTGTGTGATGTCCTTAGGTTAGTTAGGTTTAAGTAGTTCTAAGTTCTAGGGGACTGATGACCACAGATGTTAAGTCCCATAGTGCTCAGAGCCATTTGAAGCCAACCTCAGTTGTTTTTGTGAAAATATCTTCAAATACCTTGGAAAAACCTGGCATGCAGTCCCCAAAATACAGAACTCAAAACACAGAGTTGTGCGACGACCTTTAGACAGATCCAAAAGTGGTGGGACGTGGGAACAGCTCAACTCAGCGCCGCTTTCCCATGACGTTCAGTGAATCCATGCACCAGAAGCGTATCGCCCAATTCCTCGTTAGGAATCCTATCCATAATGCTGTGCATTACTGTCATTGAATAACTAAACCCGAGACAGAGCTCTGGTCATTTATTTGTTCAAATGTACGTTTTTTTTTTATTTTCCAGAATGGCCAGACTGCTGGACATAACAAGTGCCGTGGCAAAGTCCACTAATGACGAGTGAGTATTCTGTTTATTCTTTAAATCAATGCTCGTCGAACTGCGGTCCTAGTCAAGTATTCCAGCCGCCCGCGGTTCTCAGCCGTATCTTATAACAACATCCATCTCGCAACTAACAGCCACATTCGTAAACATCAACTAACGTTGAGAACTTGTTAGGAGTGTATTTTTGTTGCTCAGTAACGAACAAAAATGCTTATAGAGGCAGTAGATAAGCTTAATTTTAATTGACATTGGTGAATTCGGTGGTGAGCTAAGTAAAGATATCCGCTTACCTCAGGGGCAGAGTGGTGTGCAGCGCGGCTACTGGAGGGTTAAGAGCAGTGAGAGGAGGAATATTTTATTGTTTGCCTTCTAGTGCTGGCAACTAACGATCGTGCGCAACTAGCATGGATCAGCTGCTATGGCAGAAATGTCAACCGGAAGTAGCATGCATTCGCAACTGCGCATTATAGAGATGGTCATCTTCAATTGTCGTACGCGTTTGTAGCAACTAATAAGAAATTAAACTAAGGCTGTTGTAATACAACGCAGTGAGTGTAATGAAAAAGACATTCTAATCATTTAGTAAACATTTGTGACTGTGTCTGTTGTGTTGGCAGAAGAGCCAACACCGTGTTACTAGTGGAGGCCGAAATGCACGCGTTTTAGCTCACGCAGGCTGGCGTGAGGAGGGATGAGCTATACTGACGTGAGGTCTGGAACATGACAAGGAATTAGAATTCAGAAAGCGGACGCAATTAGTTTGATACTTAACTGTAATCCATTAATGACGAACGTCGCTCTTGACGGTACATGATTCACAATATTATCTGTTCAGAATACATTCATAGTAACTGAATATGGTGCCTTGCTAGGTCGTAGCAAATGACGTAGCTGAAGGCTATGCTAAACTGTCGTCTCTGCAAATGAGAGCGTATGTAGACAGTGAACCATCGCTAGCAAAGTCGGCTGTACAACTGGGGCGAGTGCTAGGGAGTCTCTCTAGACCTGCCGTGTGGCGGCGCTCGGTCTGCGATCACTGATAGTGGCGCCACGCAGGTCCGACGTATACTAACGGACCACGGCCGATTTAAAGGCTACCACCTAGCAAGTGTGGTGTCTGGCGGTGACACCACAGTGTCATCCATTGCAACTGCTGATTCATATAATACACTAATTTATGTACACTACTGGCCATTAAAATTGCTACACCACGGAGATGACGTGTCACAGACGCGAAATTTAACCGACATGAAGAAGATGCCGTGATAGGCAAATGATTAGTTTTTCAGAGCATTCACACAACGTTGGCGCCGGTGGCGACACCTACAACGTACTGACATGAGGACAGTTTCCAACCGATTTCTCATACACAAACAGCAGTTGACCGACGTTGCCTGGTGAACCATTGTTGTGATGCCTCGTGTAAGGAGGAGGAATGCGTACCATCACGTTTTCGACTTTAATAAAGGTCGGATTGTAGCCTATCCCAATTACGGTTTATCGTATCGCGACATTGCTGCACGCGTTGGTCGAGATCCAATGACTGTTAGCAGAATATGGAATCGGTGGGTTCAGGAGGGTAATACGGAACGCCGTGCTGGATCCCAACGGCCTCGTATCACTAGCAGTCGAGATGACAGGCATCTTATGCGCATGGCTGTAACGAATCGTGTAGCCACGTCTCGATCCCTGAGTCAACAGATGGGGACGTTTCCAAGACAACAACCATTTGCACGAACAGTTCGACGACGTTTGCAGCAGCATGGACTATCAGCTCGGAGACCATGGCTGAGGTTACCCTTGACGCTGCATCACAGACAGGAGCGCCTGCGATGGTGTACTAGACGACGAACCTGGGTGCACGAATGGCAAAACGTCATTTTTTCGGATGAGTCCAGGTTCTGTTTACAGCATCATGATGGTCGCATCCGTGTTTGGCGACATTGCGGTGAACTCACATTGGAAGAGTGTATTAGTCATCGCCTTACTGGCGCATCACCCGGCGTGATGGTATGGGGTGCCATTGGTTACACGTCTCGGTCACCTCTTGTTCGTAATGACGGCACTTTGAACAGTGGACGTTAAATTTCAGATGTGTTACGACCTGTGGCTCTACCCTTCATTCGATCCCTCCGAAACCCTACATTTCAGCAGGATAATGCACGACCGCATGTTGCAGGTCCTGTACGGGCCTTTCTGGATACAGAAAATGTTTGACTGCTGCCTTCGCCAGCACATTCTCCAGATCTCTCACCAATTGAAAACGTCTGGTCAATGGTGGCCGAGCAACTGGCTCGTCACAATACTCCAATCACTACTCTTGTTGAGCAGTGGTATCGTGTTGAAGCTGCATGGGCAGCTGTACCTGTACACGCCACCCAAGCTGTGTTTGACTCAATGCCCGGGCGTATCAAGGACGTTATTATGGCCAGAGGTGGTTGTTGTGGGGACTGATTTCTCAGGATCTATGCACCCAAATTGCGTGAAAATGTAATCACATGTCAGTTCTAGTATAATACATTTGTCCAATGAATACCCGTTTATCATTTGCATTTCATCTTGGTTAGATTAGTTAAATTAGGTTAGTATTTTTTAACGTCCCGTCGACAACGAGGTCATTAGAGACGGAGCACCAGCTCGGGTTAGGGAAGGATGGGGAAGGAAATCGGCCGTGCCCTTTCAAAGGGACCATCCCGGCATTTGCCTGGAGTGATTTAGGGAAATCACGGAAAACCTAAATCAGGATGGCCGGACGCGGGATTGTACTGTCGTCCTCCCGAACGCGAGTCAGTGTGCCAACCAGTGCGCCACCTCGCTCGGTTTTCTTCTTGGTGTAGCAATTTTAATGGCCAGTAGTGTAGGTTACCAACGAATACTAAGATCTGTAGAGTAAGCTGTTGTAAAGTGACCAGGATGGGGAAAGTGGAAAAATTATTGTTTTTTTTTCTTTTTTTCCCTGGACAGTGCTGCTGCCTACCGAGAAGTGCTCACACGAATTCTAATACACATCACCATTGTTGTCTCTGAGACTGACAGGGGAAGCTTGTTCCGTTACTTTTTAGCAAAAACTTTTTTTCTCTTTGAGTCGCCTGATTTAAAATATGTCATTCTCATAATTCGCCTTACCACATCCGTACATAGAGTAATAATTCTTATGTTTAAACAACGTCTTTTGGCCTGCAACTGTAGTTCCTTGTTACTTACTTCAGTCTGATAGTTTGTTTCGTAGATCATTAACGCCGACACGGCGTGCGATTGGGAAAAGTGACTCCACTACTCGTCGGCTAAAGTACCAAAGATGTTCGCTCCTACAAGAGTTAGTTACTTCCAAAAACCACGCGCAATAGAAAATGTCAAATTTATATCTAAACCCTTTTATTTACAAAGCTATTCGCCATTCTCTCCCTTTCTGATAATTTTCAATTAATCAAGTTATATTATTTAAAACCGTTGGGTTGGGTTGGGTTGTTTGGAGAAGGGGACCAGACAGCTAGGTCATCGGTCTCATCGGATTTGGGAAGGACGGGGAAGGAAGTCGGCCGTGCCCTTTCAAAGGAACCATCCCGGCATTTGCCTGGAGCGATTTAGGGAAATCACGGGGAACCTAAATCAGGATGACCGGACGCGGGATTGAACCGTCGTCCTCCCGAATGCGCTTTAAAACCGTCTGTGTTATATTTGGTTTAATAGAAATTCCGATTGAAAACGGCCTGCTGCAGCCGTTTGGCGTGAAGACGCCTGGGGAATGCGCCCGGAAATCAGGAAAAATAAACTCTCCATCCGAACAGGTCTCTGAAGGCCCAACGGTACCGATCAGTTCCGTGTCACCCTCTCAGCCCAGGGGCGTGACTGGATGCTGATATGGAGGGGCATGTCGTCAGCACACCGCTCTCCCGGTCGTTGTCAGTTTTTGTGACCGGAGCCGCTACTTCTCAGTCAAGTAGCTCCTCAGTTTGCCTCACAAGGGCTGGGTGCACCCCGCTTGCCAACAGCGCTCTGCAGACCGGATGGTCACCCATCCAAGTGCTTGCCCATCCCGACAGCGCTTAACTACGGTGATCTGCCGGGAACCGGTGTTACCACGGCGGCAAGGCCGTTGGCCAAATCAGGAAAAATGGGTTGCTGTTAAATGGCACTGTCCACTAGTACCCGCTTAGGGACTGAATATTGGTAACTACACTCATGCTCATAAATTAAGGATAATTGCAGAATGTGGCGCCAGACAACGTGGCACTACACAAAACTGGTGCTAATAGCATAGGCACATAGGGGACACACATGACACAGATCTGTAAGTCCACGGTATTGGTGATAAGTTAAGAAAACCGTCCCGACGCACATGTGCTAAAAACACCACTGTTTCCTGCACATGTACCCCGACATCAATATGGCATTTGATCACCATGCTCATGCACACAGGCCAGACAACGGGTTGGCGTACTCTGGATCAGGTGGTCGAGCAGCTGCTGGGGTGTAGCCTCCCGTTTTTGCATCAGTGCCTGTCTGAGCTCCTGAAGTGTCCTAGGGGTTTGAAGACGTGCAGCGATACGTCGACTGAGAGCATCCCAGACGTGCTCGAGGGGGTTTAGGTCTGGAGAACAGGCAGACCCCTCCATTCGCCTGATATCTTCTGTTTCAAGGTACTCCTCCACGACGCTGGCTCGCGGGGCCGTGAGTTATCATCTATCAGGAGGATGGTGGGACTCACTGCACACCTGAAAAGCCGGACATACTGGTGCAAAATGACGTCCCGATACACCTGACCTGTTACAGTTCCTCCATCAAAGGTGTGCAGGGGTGTACGTGCACCAATCATAATCCCACCCCACACCATCAAACCACGACCTCCATACAGGTCCCTTTCAAGGACATCGTTTTTACACTCTACAGAAACCAGTTCATAGATGTTGGAAACTGATGTAATTGTGTATACGAGTGGCGTTAACCTCCTCAGCGTTAGTTAAGGCCTGAAGATGGTGTAGTGAAGTACCGATATATAAATATAATAAATATCAGCAAAATGACGGGTTAGGTGTTCCATTTTATTGCATACATCATAACAAGTTTTTTTACTATTTTGACAGTCGTGAAAATTCAAGTTTGACAGCTCGTTGTTTACTCAGAAATGTTTATGTTGTTCTGATTCCTGGTTCACGCCAGATGAAAATCCGGCGAAAATCACTGTTCTGACTATACCTGGGACTGTGTTCTTGACACCAGGCTTCACGGGATCCCCTGTGACCAGGGGTCAGTGGAATACACTTTGAAGGTCTCTGGGCGAATAAACCATGTCTGTTCAGTCGTGTGTAGACTGTGTGTCTGGAGACAACTGTTACAGTGGCTGTGGTAAGGTCCCGAGCAAGGCTTCCTGCAGTACTCAGTGGCCGTCTGCGGGCACTGATAGTGAGATATCAGTCTTTTTGTGGTGTGGTACACTGTGGACGTTCCGTAATGTAGCGCCTGGACACGTTTCCTGTCTGCTGGAATTGTTGCCATAATCTTGAGATCACACTTTGTGGCACACAGAGGGCCCGTGCTACGACCTGCTGTGTTTGACCAGCGTCCAGTCGCCTTAGCATTCTACCCCTCATAACGTCATCAGTATGTGTTCTTTGAGCCATTTTCAACACCCAGTCACCATCAGCACGTCTGAAAAAGTCTGCACACTTACTCGCTGCACCGTACTCTGACATGCAGCATGTATGTGTATGTGGACTGCTGCCAGCGCCACCATGCGACGACTGCAGGTCAAATGCACTGCATGCTCATACCCCGAGGTGATTTAAACTCGCAAACCGCCCACCAGAGCGTTGTTTCACCATGTATCAGCATTATCCTTAATTTATTAGCATGAGTGTATGTGGCCTTAACAAAATTCATGTACTTCCAGTATGTTATTTTGTTTTGCACTTGAAAATATTTAGGGTGTTACCTTATATGGAGATTCAAAATGTGTAAGTGGTAAGCTTCTATCATTAATCGTGGTTTGCTGAAACTGAATTTCTCTTCGAGTGGCCACTTTACCCCTCATCCCTTCCTACGTGGCCCGAGGTATCGCTCTACAATGTCAGTATTGGATCTTAAGCAAATAATTTGACGACCACTGCTTTAAAACATTTACGAAAGCTCTGTTGTACTTACAGCAGGTAATTAATGTAGCCAAACGGCCTTGGGACACAATCATAAGAACATTTTACAAGGAAATACTATGTCAGTAAGAGTAACTGCATACGCGTCCCTGTGGACAAGGTCAGTACCACATTGTCGTGATATGGCATGCGACTCAGAGACACCTGACTAAAATTCTGGAAGAATGAATTTCCATCGCAAATATTTGGCCGGTAAGGCTCTCGCATACAGTTTATAATCACCAGGCGTTCCTCCACTGTCAAGGGTTCGAGTCCATACCTCGACACAGTGTCTCAAGGAATGAGGGGCTGTGACACTGGTGACGGCGATCCATCTGTCGAGGGTGGATGTTAAGATCAGAATCCGCTGCGGTGCCATTCGAGAGGAGTACACAGTGGCTTTCACTATCTTTGTCCTTTTATTATGGCTCCGTGCCTCAGTCTTTAAAAAATGGAAGACTTATAGGACCGCTTTGTTGTCAGCCAGTTCTGTCTGTCCCAATGTTAAGAACCCTTATCCTAAGGAACGGACAGACTTATAAAGTTCAAATTTACGTCACATACAATACTGTCCATTAAAATTGCTACACCAAGAAGAAATGCAGATGATAAACGGGTATTAATTGGACAACCATAGACCTTGCCATTGGTGAGGAGGCTTGAGTGCCTCAGCGATACAGATGGTCGTACCGTAGGTGCAACCACAACGGAGGGGCATCTGTTGAGAGGCCAGACAAACGTGTGGTTCCTGAAGAGGGGCAGCAGCCTTTTCAGTAGTTGCAGGGGCAACAGTCCGGATGATTGACTGATCTGGCCTTGCAACACTAACCAAAACGGCCTTGCTGTGCTGGTACTGCGAACGGCTGAAAGCAAGGGGAAACTACAGTCGTAATTTTTCCCGAGGGCATGCAGCTTTGCTGTATTGTTAAATGATGATGATGTCCTCTTGGGTAAAATATTCCGGAGGTAAAATAGTCCCCCATTCGGATCTCCGAGCGGGGATTACTCAAGAGGACGTAGTTATCAGGAGAAAGAAAACTGGCGTTCTACGGATCGGAGCGTGGAATGTCAGATCCCTTAATCGGGCAGGTAGGTAAGAAAATTTAAAAAGGGAAATGGATAGGTTGAAGTTAGATATAGAGGGAATTAGTGAAGTTCGGTGGCAGGAGGAACAAGACTTTTGGTCAGGTGAATACAGGGTTATAAATACAAAATCAAATAGGAGTAATACAGGAGTAGGTTTAATAACGAATAAAAAAATAGGAGTGCGGGTAAGCTACCACCAACAGCATAGTGAACGCATTATTGTGCCCAAGATAGACACGAAGCCCATGCCTACTACAGTAGTACAAGTTTATGTGCCAACTAGCTCTGCAGATGATGAAGAAATTGATGAAATGTATGATGAGATAAAAGAAATTATTCAGGTAGTGAAGGGAGACGAAACTTTAATAGTCATGGGTGACTGGAATTCGAGAGTAGGAAAATGGAGAGAAGGAAACATAGTTGGTGAATATGGATTGGGGGAGAGAAATGAAAGAGGAAGCCGTCAGGTAGAATTTTGCACAGAGCATAACTTAATCATAGTTAACATTTGGTTCAAGAATCATAAAAGAAGGTTGTATACATGGAAGAATCCTGGAGATACTAGAGTGTATCAGATAGATTATATAATGGTAAGACAGAGATTTAGAAACCAGGTTTTAAATTGTAAGACATTTCCAGGGGCAGATGTGGACTCTGACCACAATCTATTGGTTATGAACTGTAGATTAAAATTGAAGAAACTGCAAAAAGGTGGGAATTTAAGGAGATGGGACCTGGATAAACTGACTAAACCAGAGGTTGTACAGAGTTACAGGGAGAGCAGAAGGGAACAATTGACAGGAATCGGGGAAAGAAATACAGTAGAAGAAGAATGGGTAGCTCTGAGGGATGAAGTAGTGAAGGCAGCAGAGGATCAAGTAGGTATAAAGACGAGGGCTAGTAGAAAGCTTTGGGTAACAGAAGAAATATTGAATTTAATTGATGAAAGGAGAAAATATAAAAATCAAGCAGGCAAAAGTGAATACAAAAGTTTCAAAAATGAGATCGACAGAAAGTGCAAAATGGCTAAGCAGGGATGGCTAGAGGACAAATGTAAGGATGTAGAGGCTTATCTCACTAGGGGTAAGATAGATACTGCCTACAGGAAAATTAAAGAGACCTTTGGAGAAAAGAGAGCCACTTGTATGAATATCAAGAGCTCAGGTGGAAACCCAGTTCTAAGCAAAGAAGGCAAAGCAGAAAGGTGCAAGGAGTATATAGAGGGTCTATACAAGGGCGATGTACTTGCGGACAATATTATGGAAATGGAAGAGGGTGTAGATGAAGATGAAATGGGAGATACGATACTGCGGGCAGAGTTTGATAGAGCACTGAAAGACCTGAGTCGAAACAAGGCTCCGGGAGTAGACAACATTCCATTGGAACTACTGATGGCCTTGGCAGAGCCAGTCCTGACAAAACTCTACCATCTGGTGAGCAAGATGTATGAGACCGGCGAAATAACCTCAGACTTCAAGAAGAATATAATAATTCCAATCCCAAAGAAAGCAGGTGTTGACAGATGTAAAATTTACCGAACTATCAGTTTAATAAGTCACAGCTGCAAAATACTAACGCTTATTCTTTACAGACGAATGGAAAAACTGGTAGAAGCCGACCTCGTCGAAGATCAGTTTGGATTCCGCAGAAATGTTGGAACACGTGAGGCAATACTGACCCTACGACTTATCTTAGAAAATAGATTAAGGAAAGGCAAACCTACATTTCTAGCATTTGTAGACTTAGAGACAGCTTTTGACAATGTTGACTGGAATACTCCCATTCAAATTCTGCTTAGTGTATTCATCTCTTGGTCTACCTCTACGATTTTTACCGTCCACGCTGCCCTCCAATACTAAATTAGTGATCCCTTGCTGCCTCAGAACATGTCCTGCCAACCGATCCCTTCTTCTAGTCAAATTGTGCCACAAACTTCTCTTCTCCCCAATCCTATTCAATACCTCCTAATTAGTTATGTGATCTACCCATCTAATCTTCAGCATTCTTCTGTAGCACCACGTTTCGAAAGCTTCTATTCTCTTCTTGTCCAAACTATTTATCGTCCATGTTTCACTTCCATACATGGCTACACTCCATACAAATACTTTCAGAAACAGCTTCCTGACACTTACATCAATACTCGATGTTAACAAATTTCTCTTCTTCAGAAACCCTTTCCTTGCCATTGCCAGTCTACATTTTATATCGTCTCTACTTCGACCATCATCAGTTATTTTGCTCCCCAAATAGCAAAACTCCTTTACTACTTTAAGTGTCTCATTTCCCAATCTAATACCCTCAGCATCACCCGACTTAATTCGACTACATTCCATTATCCTCGTTTTGCTTTTTTTGATGTTCGTCTTATATCCTCCTTTCAAGACACTGTCCATTCCGTTCAACTGTTCTTCCAAGTCCTTTGCTGTCTCTGACAGAATTACAATGTCATCAGCGAACCTCAACGTTTTTATTTCTTCTCCATGGACTTTAATACCTACTCCGAATTTTTCTTTTGTTTCCTTTACTGCTTGCTCAATATACAGATTGAATAACATCGGAGAGAGGCTACAACCCTCTCTCACTCCCTTCCCAACGGCTGCTTCCCTTTCATGCCCCTCGACTCTTATAACTGCCATCTGGTTTCTGTACAAATTGTAAATAGCCTTTCGATCCCTGTATTTTACCCCTGCCACCTTCAGAATTTGAAAGAGAGTATTCCAGTCAACATTGTCAAAAGCTTTCTCTAAGTCTACAAATGCTAGAAATGTAGGTTTGCCTTTCCTTAATCTATTTTCTAAGATAAGTCGTAGGGTCAGTATTGCCTCACGTGTCCCAACATTTCTGTGGAATCCAAACTGATCTTCGCCGAGGTCTGCTTCTACCAGTTTTTCCATTCGTCTGTAAAGAATTAGTGTTAGTATTTTGCAGCTGTGACTTATTAAACTGATAGTACGGTAATTTTCACATATGTCAACACCTGCTTTCTTTGGGATTGGAATTATTATATTCTTCTTGAAGTCTGAGGTTATTTCGCCTGTCTCATACATCTTGCTCACCAGATGGTAGAGTTTTGTCAGGACTGGCTCTCCCAAGGCCATCAGTAGTTCCAATGGAATGTTGTCTACTCTCGGAGCCTTGTTTCGATTCAGGTCTTTCAGTGCTCTGTCAAACTCGTTACGCAGTATCGTATCTCCCATTTCATCTACAACCTCTTCCATTTCCATAATACTGTCCTGAAGTACATCGATCTTGTATGGACCCTCTATATACTCCTTGCACCTTTCTGCTGTGCCTTCTTTGCTTAAAACTGGGTTTCCACCTGAGCTCTTGATATTCATACAAGTGGCTCTCTTTTCTCCAAAGGTCTCTTTAATTTTCTTGTAGGCAGTATCTGTCTTACCCCTAGTGAGATAAGCCTCTACATCCTTACATTTGTCCTCTAGCCATCCCTGCTTTACCCAAGGATTTCTACTAGCCCTCGTCTTTATACCTACTTGATGCTCTGCTGCCTTCACTATTTCATCTCTCAGAGCTACCCATTCTTCTTCTACTGTATTTCTTTCCCCCATTCTTGTCAATCGTTCCATAATGCTCTCCCTGAAGCTCTCTACAACCCCTGGTTCTTTCACTTTATCCAGGTCCCATCTCCTCAATTTTCCACCATTTTGCAGTTTCTTCAGTTTTAATCTACAGTTCATAACCAATAGATTGTGGTCAGAGTCGACATCTGCCCCTGGAAATGTCTTACAATTTAAAACCTGGCTCTTAAATCTCTGTCTTACCATTATATAATCTATCTGATACCTTCTAGTATCTCCAGGATTCTTCCATGTATACAACCTTCTTTTATGATTCTTGAACCAAGTGTTCGCTATGATTGAGTTGTGCTCTGTGCAAAATTCTACCAGGCGGCTTCCTCTTTCATTTCTTACCCCCCCCCCATCCATATTCCCCTACTACGTTTCCCTCTCTCCCTTTTCCTACTGCCGAATTCCAGTCACCTCCCTTCACTATCTGAATAATTTCTTTTATTTCATCATATATTTCTTCAATTTCTTCGCCATCTGCAGAGCTAGTTGGCATATAAACTTGTACTACTGCGGTAGGTGGGGGGTTCGTATCTATCTTGGCCACAATAATACGTTCACTATGCTGTTTGTAGTAGCTTACCGGCATTCCTATTTCCCTACTCCTGCATTACCCTTATTTGATTTTGTGTTTATAACCCTGTAGTCACCTGACCAGAAGTCTTGTTCCTCCTGCCACCGAACTTCACTAATTCCCACTATATCTAACTTTAACCTATCCATTTCCCCTTTTAATTTTCTAACCTACCTGCCCGATTAAGGGATATGACATTCCACGCTCCGATCCGTAACGCCAGTTTTCTTTCTCCTGATAACGACGTCCTCCTGAGTAGTTCCCGCCCCGAGATCCGAATGGGGGACTATTTTACCTCCGGAATATTTTACCCAAGAGGACACCATCATCATTTAACCATACAGCAAAGCTGCATGCCCTCAGGAAAAATTAAGGCTGTAGTTTCCCCTTGCTTTCAGCCGTTCGCAGTACCAGCACAGCAAGGCTGTTTTGGTTAGTGTTACAAGGCCAGATCAGTCAATTATCCAGACTGTTGCCCCTGCAACTACTCAAAAGGCTGCTCCCCCTCTTCAGCAACCAAACCTTTGTCTGGCCTCTCAACAGATACCCCTCTGTTGTGGTTGCACCTACGGTACGGCTATCTGTTTCGCTGAGGCACGCAAGCCTCCCCACCAACGGCAAGGTCCATGGTTCACGGGTCGTAACACATCTGAAATGTAACGTCCACTGTTCAATGTGCCGTCAGTGCGAACAAGAGGTGACCGAAACATGTAACCAATGGCAACCCATGCCATCACGCCGGGTGATAGTCCACGCTGCTGCAAACGTCGTCGAACTGTTCGTGCAGATGGTTGTTGTCTTGCAAACGTCCCCATCTGTTGACTCAGGGATCTGTTACAGCCATGCGGATAAGATGCCTGTCCTCTCGACTGCTAGTGATACGAGGCCGTTGGGATCCAGCTCGGCGTTCCGTATTACCCTCCTGAACCTACCGATTCCTTATTCTGCTAACAGTCATTGGATCTCGACCAACGCGAGCAGCAATGTCGCGATACGATAAACCGCAATCGCGATAGGCTACAATCCGACCTTTATCAAAGTCGGAAACGTGATGGTAAGCATTTCTCCTCCTTACACGAGGCATCACAACAACGGTTCACCAGGCAACGTCGGTCAACTGCTGTTTGTGTATGAGAAATCGGTTGGAAACGTTCCTCATGTCAGCACGTTGTAGGTGTCGCCACCGGCGCCAGCGTTGTGTGAATGGCATCTGAAAAGCTAATCATTTGCATATCACAGCATCTTCTTCCTGTCGGTTAAATTTCGCGTCTTTAGCACCTCATCTTCCTGGTGTAGCAATTTTAATGGCCAGTAGTGTATTAAGCTCTACGGTCCCCTGCAGATGTAGAAATTTTAAGCTCCTAAGTCACTGCAGTCAAAAAAAAAAAAAAAAAATGGCTCTGAGCACTATGGGACTCAACATCTTAGGTCATAAGTCCCCTAGAACTTAGAACTACTTAAACCAACTAACCTAAGGACATCACACACACCCATGCCCGAGGCAGGATTCGAACCTGCGACCGTAGCAGTCCCACGGTTCCGGACTGCAGCGCCAGAACCGCTAGACCACCGCGGCCGGCACTGCAGTCAAAAGATACGGCCGTTTATGTCACACGTTTTGATATTCGCAAACTCACTCTTCAAAACCAATAGGGTACTTCTCGTTGACCTAGAGTAATGAAACTTGGCAAGAAGCGAGGTTTCACATTATAAGTAAAATACTCTGAAACATCAATTGCAATAGTAACATGTAAAAAATGTCTTTCGTCATTTGAACATACACTGCCCTCACCATCCGTTAAAAGCATAATAGACGAACATTAGGTCATACAAACGTAAAATGTATGTTGTAGCTATGTTTCAGTAACTAAATAAAACTGATTCATCAAGTCTTCTCTGTCTGTACGTACACAAACTGAAATTGCCTGCTCGCTTTGTTTTCTGTGTTCGGCCTAGTCTTCGGAACTGCTGTAGAGAGTTTGATACGGTCTTGAAATTCCTGGGACCAATATCTTGCGTGTTTCGATATCCTAAACGGGCAAAAATCGTTCGAATTTTCGATTTCAAAGATGGGTGAACTATATACACACATAATGAAGTTTGTACGCATTCCTCAGTGCGTGAGCGCTATTCGCACTTGGCCTGTAAAACACAGACGCACCATTTTATAGTGTGTCTAAGAAGTTTGTATACCCCCCTTGAATTTTTTTTTTCAGTTGGGGAGATATATTGCTGTTTTACTTGTATTTCTGCTTTGGCAAGCCCCTGCCTAGTAAAGCAGCCCTGCTTCAGTGGCAGAAACGTGCTTTTGTTACAGTTAGTGACAAAGACTGGCCGTGGACATAAGGAACCGTGGAGCTGCAATCACTTAATCAATTTCCAAATGCCGTGTCACGTTCAAGGGCGTTAGGTTCTTATGAAGGTCCAGTGTATTACAGCTCACACAGGAGGAATGTGGTTTTACGGTCCTCATTACGTGCAAGAGTTGTAAGGAAACTCGATTCGTATCATGATACGGTTCACAGTGTCACCACGATACTACTGCTGGACCCGTCTTTTTTGAAGGGCTCGTGAATGTAAAATATTACTTAGATATTAATTCACTATGGGATCTGCAGCATATACACTGAAGCGCCAAGGAAATTGGTATAGGCATGCGTATTCAGATACAGAGGTATGTAAACAGGCAGAATACGGCGCTGCGGTCAGCAACGCCTATACAGGGTGTTAAAAAAAGGTACCGCCAAACTTTCAGGAAACATTCCTCACACACAAAGAAAGAAAATATGTTATGTGGACATGTGTCCGGAAACGCTTACTTTCCATGTTGGCCCAATTGAAGGAAGGTAATGTTGACTTCAGTGCTTGTGTTGACATGCGGCTCATTGCTCCACAGTACTAGCATCTAGCACATCAGTACGTAGCATCAACAGGTTAGTGTTCATCACGAACGTCGTTTTGCAGTCAGTGCGATGTTAACAAATGCGGAGTTGGCAGATGCCCATTTGATGTATGGATTAGCACGGGGCAATAGCCGTGGCGCGGTACGTTTGTATCGAGACAGATTTCCAGAACGAAGGTGTCCCGACAGGAAGACGTTCGAAGCAATTGATCGGCGTCTTAGGGAGCACGGAACATTCCAGCCTATGACTCGCAAGTGGGGAAGACCTAGAACGACGAGGACACCTGCAATGGACGAGGTAATTCTTCGTGCAGTTGAAGATAACCCTAATGTCAGCGTCAGAGAAGTTGCTGCTGTACAAGGTAACGTTGACCACGTCACTGTATGGAGAGTGCTACGGGAGAACCAGTTGTTTCCGTACCATGTACAGCGTGTGCAGGCACTATCAGCAGCTGATTGGCCTCCACGGGTACACTTCTGCGAATGGTTCATCCAACAATGTGTCAATCCTCATTTCAGTGCAAATGTTCTCTTTACGGATGAGGCTTCATTCCAACGTGATCAAATTGTAAATTGTCACAATCAACATGTGTGGGCTGACGAAAATCAACACGCAATTGTGCAATCACGTCATCAACACAGATTTTCTGTGAACGTTTGGGCAGGCATTGTTGGTGATGTCTTGATTGGGCCCCACGTTCTTCCACCTATGCTCAGTAGAGCATGTTATCATGATTTCATACGGGATACTCTACCTGTACTTTACAAGTACGACACAGCATGTGGTTCGTGCACGATGGAGCTCGTGCACATTTCAGTCGAAGTGTTCGTACGCTTCTCAACAACAGATTCGGTGACCGATGGAATGGTAGAGGCGGACCAATTCCATGGCCTCCACGCTCTCCTGACCTCAACCCTCTTGCCTTTCATTTATGGGGGCATTTGAAACCTCTTGTCTACGAAACCCCAGTACCAAATGTAGAGACTCTTCGTGCTCGTATTGTGGACGGCTGTGATACAATACGCCATTCTCCAGGGTTGCATCAGCGCATCAGGGATCCCATGCGACGGATGGTGGATGCATGTATCCTCGCTAACGGAGGACATTTTGAACATTTCCTGTAACAAAGTGTTAGAAGGCACGCTGGTACGTTCTGTTGCTGTGTGTTTCCATTCCATGATTAATGTGATTTGAAGAGAAGTAATGAAATGAGCTCTAACATGGAAAGTAAGCGTTTCCGGACACATGTCCACATAACATATTTTCTTTCTTTGTGTGTGAGGAATGTTTCCTGAAAGTTTGGCCGTACCTTTTTGTAACACCCTGTATAACCAACAACAACTATAAACGTGCTTTTGAAATCGACAGAAAACCAACCACTAAAGATGGAATAATTGACCAAAAATCTTAACATCCAAAATCTCATAGATATGCATCCTTTCAGTCCATGATTAACAGAATCCAAAGTATGCCTCTGCAAGAGGAAAAAGAAATAAGTATGCTATAGCACATCACATACGAGAACAGCTATGTCTATAGTATGATTTTACAGCTTCACAACAAAAAACACAATCTGAAAAAGACGCCATAATCATAAAATAATACTAACGACAGACAGACAGAAAACCATCCACATACCAACAAACTGTATGGGAAAACTATTCGATAAAATAAACGCCCCACTAAGAAATACAACCGTGAAATTAACCTTCAGAACAACAAATAATATTAATACAAAACCGCGTTCAGGAAAAACCAAACTTCCAAAAACACTTGAACACTGGAATTTACAAAATTTACTACAGTAACTGTTCAAAATTTTATGCAGGACAGACGGGGAGAAATTTTATCGTCAGATTCCCAGAACACACGAGAGAAACAAATATCAACCTATCCACCTCAGGCAGGCCGGAGTGGCCGAGCGGTTCTAGGCGCTACAGTCTGGAACCGCGTGACCGCTACGGTCGCAGTTCGAATCCTGCCGCAGGCATGGATGTGTGTGATGTCCTTAGGTTAGTTAGGTTTAAGTAGTTCTAAGTTCTAGGGGGCTTATGACCTCAGAAAAAAGTCCCATAGTTCTCAGAGCCATTTGAACCATTTATCCACCTCATTCACAAACTTCAAAAGTGAAAAACACGAAGTTCACAAATTTGAAAACGCACTAAAAATGTTGCACAAAATCCCGAAAGGCTCAATAATGAGTATTTTGGAGGAATTTGCCCGTTAACTGAGTGGTCAGCGTGGCGGAATGGCTCGCGAAGGGGCCTGGGTTCGATTCCCGGCTGGGGCAGGAGATTTTCTCCATTCAGGGACTAGGTGTTGTGTTGTCATCATCATCATCATTTCATCACCATCTCCGACGCGCAAGTCGCCCAATGTGGCGTCCAATGCAATAATTACGTGCCCGCAACTGCCGAACTTCCCCGAATGGGGGGCTCCGAGCCCACAATGCCATACGCTCATTTCCATTTTGAGGACTTTGATATATACACACACACACACACACACTAATCATTATCTCCACGATATAATAAATGAACAAACCTATTTCACGCACACACAGTTTTTAAAATGGTTTTTTGCAAATTTATATAGGAATAACAGATAAATAAAATACCGGAGATTACAAACTCATGAATAATTCCATTGATACACGACCTGCAACAACATAAACATTTCGAGTAAACTACGAGCTGTCAAACTTGAATTTCCACGAATGCCAAAATAATAAAAAAAAACTTATTTCGATGTATGTAATAAAATGGAACACCTAAGCTGTCCTTTTGCTGATATTTATTATATAGCAACCAATTTCGGTGCTTCACTACACCATCTTCAGGCCTTAACTAACGCTGAGGAGGTTAACGCCACTCGTATACACAATTCCATCAGTGGCCACCATCTGTGAACCGGTTTCCGTAGACTGTAACAACGATGTTGTGTCTCCAACCATCAACTACCAACTAGCTGGTGGTTGGAGACACAACGTAGTTGTTACAGTCTACCATGTTGTTGGTAAGTTGATGGTTGGAGACACAACATCTTTGTTACAATCCGCAGAAACCAGTTTATAGATGTGGCCACTGATGGAACCGTGTGTATGAGTGGAGCAAACAGCAAAAGGAGGCTTATTACTTAAGTGAACGGCTGAACTCCCTAAAACTTTGTCGGAAGGATGGACATACAAAAACTGTTTTAATATACGTGCAACTAGAGATCATCGAGCGTCTTTAAAAGTTACTCAAAGAATGTTACATCGACCAACTACGGACAGCAGCGAATGTTTACTCAAAGTTGACGTATGTCCCTTTACAGTGACAGAACGTGAGCGAACATCCAATGTAAAAATCCTTTATTAATTATACATTATGTAAAATATAAATAAAAACGATTTTTTCAGATCTACCGATGAAGGCAGTAAAGCCGAAATGAGCTCACATACAAAAATAAAATATCAAGCAGTATACTGTCTACTAATTCTCTGCATTATTATATAGACACGTTGCAAACATGTGTTAATACAACTTCTCGAAAACAAAGTAATCGTGGATCATACGGCGTTAGAGGAGCCTGGAACTCCAGCACACTTTCCTAATCAGGTGCAAGAGTCCCTTGATGGACAGTTTCGAAGCTACTGGATTGGTCGTGTCTCGGCTACTTCTTTGCCCCATTGATATGGCCACTATGTAGCCTGCTCCTCACCACACCAGGCAACTCAGTATGGGCAGTAATTCGGTCCCATATGTATCAACGTCGGTAGAAGGCTGATGAAAAACCCCTCAAAAGTGTTGGGGATGCCTTTCGAAGCGTAACTCCTCAGAAGCTGGATATCATGGACGGCGAGAGGCGTAGACTTTTGTGTAAGTCTACATGGTCGGATACAGATCCGTTTGATACATAGTTTTCTATACGGAAATTCTCCATAACGCAATATACAGCTTTGAGTTGGGGCTATCGGGACTTCTCTGACTTACTGTGCGGGGAGCGATTGAAAAGTTCGTGCAAAAATAAAAACTACTTACGTGTTTGGGGTAAACCTTTTTTATTATTCGACATAGTCTCCTTCTGGACTTATACACTTCGTCAACGATCTTCTAATTTGTTGATCCCTCCCGAATAATAGGAATTGTCTGTAGTGAATTGGCAGGAGCCAATTCAAGGGGTTTGGAGGAAGCCGAAATGCACGCGTTAAAGCTCACGCACACTGGCGTGAGGTCTGGAACAGTTAACTGAAATTGTAGTAGCAAATAAAGTACGTAGTTGAAGTAATACTTAACTTTATTCCACAATTGGAGAACATCGCTCTTGAATGTACAGGCTTTTAATATCTCAATATCAATTGGTAATGGTGCCTTGCTAGGTCGTAGCAACTGACGTAGCTGAAGGCTATGCTAACTATCGTCTCGGCAAATGAGAGCGTATTTGTCAGGGTAGCATCGCTAGCAAAGTCGGCTGTACAACTGCGGCGAGTGCTAGTACGTCTCTCTAGACCTGCCGTGTGGCGGCGCTCGGTCTGCCATCACTGACAGTGGCGACACGCGGGTCCGTCGTATACTAGCGGACCGCGGCCGATTTAAAAGCTACCACCCAGCAAGCGTGGTGTCTGGCGGTGACACTACATTGTCCAAGTCTGAAAAATAGCTATTAGTTGCTGCAATCACCTCATCGTTTGAATAAAACCTTTGTCCCGCCAGCCATTTCTTCAAACTGGGGAACAAATAGTAGTCCGAGGGAGCCAGGTCTGGAGAATGGGGGGGGGGGGGGGGGGGATGGGAAACGAGTTGGAATCTTGTTTCCAATAGTTTTGCGACCACAACTGCTGAGGTGTGTGCTGGTGCACTGTCGTGATGGAAAAGGACTTTTCTGTGGTCCAATCGTTGGTGTTTTTCTTGCAGCTCGGATTTTAAACGGTCAATTAACGATGAATAATATGCATCTGCAATAGTTTTACCGTTTTACAGATAGTCGATGAGGATTATCCCTTGCGAATCCCAAAAGACAGTCCCCATAACCTTTCTGACCGAAGGAATGATCTTCGCTTTTTTTGGCGCAGATTCTCCCTTGGTAACCCATTGTTTAGATTCTTGTTTGGTCTCAGAAGTAATGTACCCATGTTTCATCCACAGTGACGAAACGACGCTTAAAGTCCTGATGATTCTTCCTGAACAGCTGCAACCAATCCTTGCAACACTTCACACGATTCTGTTTTTGGTCAAGCGTGATCAATCGCGGAACCCATCTTGCGGATAGCTTTCTCATGTCCAAATGTTTATGCAAAATATTATGTACCCGTTCATTCGAGATGCCTGCAGGACTAGCAATCTCACGCACCTTAACTCTTCTGTCATCCATCACCATATAATGGATTTTATCAATGGTTTCTGGAGTAGTAACCTCCACAGGGCGTCCAGAACGTTCAGCATCCCTTGTGCCCATATGGCCACTCCGAAAATTTTAAAACCACTTATAAACAGATCTAATCGAAGGTGCAGAGGCACCGTAATGTTTATCAAGCTTCTCTTTAGTCTCCTGAGGTGTTTTGCCTTTCGTAAATTAATGTTTAATCACCACACGAAATTCCTTTTCTTCCATTTTTTGACAATCACACGAATGCCAAACACAAAGAAATATACCAATATGGCTTAAACTATATGTGCGTTCTTTCCAAAGATGCTGCTACCTAAATATGACCTCAATCCGCACCGGTCGTGCGATCTCTCGGACTCTGCATGGACTTTTCAAACGACCCTCGTATAGACTCATCGCAGTCACCACCGCCAAGATGTAAACTCACGAGGCAAAATAAGCGAAGAAAAGATGCCAAAGTGTGCGCTGAAGACAGTCGTTTTCCGTTACACGCCTGGGATTCTCTCTGTCAATAATTCGTGAGCAAATGAAACTGTATGCTTCCAGAGAGCTTTTCAAGTCTCAACCATCTATGACGTATACAGGGTGTTACAAAAAGGTACGGCCAAACTTTCAGGAAACATTCCTCACACACAAAGAAAGAAAATACAGGGTGTTTCAAAAATGACCGGTATATTTGAAACGGCAATAAAAACTAAACGAGCAGCGATAGAAATACACCGTTTGTTGGAATATGCTTGGGACAACAGTACATTTTCGGGCGGACAAACTTTCGAAATTACAGTAGTTACAATTTTCAACAACAGATGGCGCTGCAAGTGATGTGAAAGATATAGAAGCCAACGCAGTCTGTGGGTGCGCCATTCTGTACGTCGTCTTTCTGCTGTAAGCGTGTGCTGTTCACAACGTGCAAGTGTGCTGTAGACAACATGGTTTATTCCTTAGAACAGAGGATTTTTCTGGTGTTGGAATTCCACCGCCTAGAACACAGTGTTGTTGCAACAAGACGAAGTTTTCAACGGAGGTTTAATGTAACCAAAGGACCGAAAAGCGATACAATAAAGGTTCTGTTTGAAAAATTTCAACGGACTGGGAACGTGACGGATGAACGTGCTGGAAAGGTAGGGCGACCGCGTACGGCAACCACAGAGGGCAACGTGCAGCTAGTGCAGCAGGTGATCCAACAGCGGCCTCGGGTTTCCGTTCGCCGTGTTGCAGCTGCGGTCCATATGACGCCAACGTCCACGTATCGTCTCATGCGCCAGAGTTTACACCTCTATCCATACAAAATTCAAACGCGGCAACCCCTCAGCGCCGCTACCATTGCTGCACGAGAAACATTCGCTAACGATATAGTGCACAGGATTGATGACGGCGATATGCATGAGGGCAGCATTTGGTTTACTGACGAAGCTTATTTTTACCTGGACGGCTTCGTCAATAAACAGAACTGGCGCATATGGGGAACTGAAAAGCCCCATGTTGAAGTCCCATCGTCCCTGCATCCTCAAAAAGTACTAGTCTGGGCCGCCATTTCTTCCAAAGGAATCATTGGCCCATTTTTCAGATCCGAAACGATTACTGCATCACGCTATCTGGACATTCTTCGTGAATTTGTGGCGGTACAAACTGCCTTAGACGACACTGCGAACACCTCGTGGTTTATGCAAGATGGTGTCCGGCCACATCGCACGGCCGACGTCTTTAATTTCCTGAATGAATATTTCGATGATCGTGTGATTGCTTTGGGCTATCCGAAACATACAGGAGGCGGCGTGGATTGGCCTCCCTATTCGCCAGACATGAACCCCTGTGACTTCTTTCTGTGGAGACACTTGAAAGACCAGGTGTACCGCCAGAATCCAGAAACAATTGAACAGCTGAAGCAGTACATCTCATCTGCATGTGAAGCCATTCCGCCAGACACGTTGTCAAAGGTTTCGGGTAATTTCATTCAGAGACTACGCCATATTATTGCTACGAATGGTGGATATGTGGAAAATATCGTACTATAGAGTTTCCCAGACCGCAGCGTCATCTGTTGTTGAAAATTGTAACTACTGTAATTTCGAAAGTTTGTCTGCCTGAAAATGTACTGTTGTCCCAAGCATATTGCAACAAACGGTGTATTTCTATCGCTGCTCGTTTAGTTTTTATTGCCGTTTCAAATATACCGGTCATTTTTGAAACACCCTGTATGTTATGTGGACATGTGTCCGGAAACGCTTACTTTCCATGTTAGAGCTCATTTTATTACTTCTCTTCAAATCACATTAATCATGGAATGGAAACACACAGCAACAGAACGTACCAGCGTGACTTCAAACACTTTGTTACAGGAAATGTTCAAAATGTCCTCCTTTAGCGAGGATACATGCATCCACCCTCCGTCCCATGGAATCCCTGATGCGCTGATACAGCCCTGGAGAATGGCGTATTGTATCACAGCCGTCCACAATACGAGCACGAAGAGTCACTACATTTGGTACCGGGGTTGCGTAGACAAGAGCTTTCAAATGCCCCCATAAATGAAAGTCAAGAGAGTTGAGGTCAGGAGAGCGCGGAGGCCATGGAATTGGTCCGCCTCTACCAATCCATCGGTCACCGAATCTGTTGTTGAGAAGCGTACGAACACTTCGACTGAAATGTGCACGAGCTCCATCGTGCATGAACCACATGTTGTGTCGTGCTTGTAAAGGCACATGTTCTAGCAGCACAGGTAGAGCATCCCATATGAAATCATTATAACGTGCTCCATTGAGCGTAGGTGGAAGAACATGGGGCCCAACCAAGACATCAGCAACAATGCCTGCCCAAACGTTCATAGAAAATCTGTGTTCATGACGTGATTGGACAACTGCGTGCGGATTCTCGTCAGCCCACACATGTTGATTGTGAAAATTTACAATCTGATCACGTTGGAATGAAGCCTCATCCGTAAAGAGAACATTTGCACTGAAATGAGGATTGACACATTGTTGGATGAACCATTCGCAGAAGTGTACCCGTGGAGGCCAATCAGCTGCTGATAGTGCCTGCACACGCTGTACATTGTACGGAAACAACTGGTTCTCCCGTAGCACTCTCCATACCGTGACGTGGTCAACGTTACCTTGTACAACAGCAACTTCTCTGACTCTGACATTAGGGTTATCGTCAACTGCACGAAGAATTGCCTCGTCCATTGCAGGTGTCCTCGTCGTTCTAGGTCTTCCCCAGTCGCGAGTCATAGGCTGGAATGTTCCGTGCTCCCTAAGACGCCGATCAATTGTTTCGAACGTCTTCCTGTCGGGACACCTTCGTTCTGGAAATCTGTCTCGATACAAACGTACCGCGCCACGGCTATTGCCCCGTGCTTATCCATGCATCAAATGGGCATCTGCCAACTGCGCATTTGTAAACATCGCACTGACTGCAAAACCACGTTCGTGAAAAACACTAACCTGTTTATGCTACGTACTGACGTGATTGATGCTAGTACTGTGGAGCAATGAGTCGCATGTCAACACAAGAACCGAAGTCAACATTACCTTCCTTCAATTGGGCCAACCGGTGGTGAATCGAGGAAGTACAGTACATACTGACGAAACTAAAATGAGCTCTACCATGGAAATTAAGCGTTTCCGGACACATGTCCACATAACGTATTCTCTTTCTTTGTGTGTGAGGAATGTTTCCTGAAAGTTTGGCCGTACCTTTTTGTAACACCCTATATATGCGTACTGCTGCGACAAATGAAAATTTGTACCAAGGCTGGCATTCAAAGCCAGGTCTCTTGCTCACTGGGCGGATGCGCTAACCACTGCTCCACTCTTGCACAGTGGCTTTGCACAGCTGAATGGTTGACCCTAGCACTCCTGCCTCCTCAGTCTAAATCCCCACTTACGCCCCAGCCCACTGACTACTCTCCCTAAGCTCCAACAGCACTGCGGGGGTTCCTCAGCTCACGTCAGCATCGAACTAAATGGGGAATCCTACCTGAAACCCAGACATGGGTGCTATAATCAAGTCGTTAGTGTATCTGCTTAGTGAGCAGGACGTTCGCGTTCGAATCTCAGCCTTGGTACAAATTTACATTCATCGGTTCAGTCTGCATATACTGGATGTTAAGAAAAAGTGTCGAATATTTTGAGAGGTGGTAGTAGCCACCAAAACAAGAAAAGAAATTCAATAAACATGGGCTCCAAAATGCATATCTGAAGAGCTACGAGAACTTGTTTATTTTCAATACTACGAAACACATCTCTTCTACTGCAAGCTCTTAAAAAACACTCCGTCTTCAGCCCACAACTGGCCCATCGGGACAATCCGACCGCCGTGTCATCCTCAGTTGAGGATGTGGCTAGGAGGGTCGTGTGGTCAGCACACCGCTCTCCCGGTCGTTACGCTGGTTTACTTTGACCAGAGCCGCTACTATTCGGTCGAGTAGCTCCTCAATTGGCATCACGAGGCTGAGTGCAACCCGAAAAATGGCAACAGCGCATAGCGGCCTGGATGGTCACCCATCCAAGTGTTGGCCACACACGACAGCGCTTAATTTCGGTAATCTCACGGGAACCGGTGTATCCACTGCAGCAAGGCCGTTGCCCACTGCAAGCTCTTAGCTTTTCATATTTTGGGAGGAGCTAGTACTGACAAAACAAGAAAAAATGTCAAGTAAACATAGGCTCTACAACGCATACCTTGAGTGTGCATGAGCACTTGTTCGGTAGAAAAGATATGTTTCACAGTAGCGAAGATGACTGAGTGCTCATAGGTCTTAAGGTATGCATTTTAGCTGTAGAATCATACATTGGCCATGAGGTGCAGGCGTAAAGAGGACAATTCTCTGATGATTAACGCTCAAAAATAGCATTTTAGAGCATTTTTTGTACTAAAAGCCTGTAAATCAGCATTTTTAAGGTTTATTACCAACTTGTGCCCTTTTAAACCATTGAATTGCTGAGGTAAAAAAAGTTACATAAAAAAAATCGTTAAGGTGTTCATACTGATTGATCAACATCGTAACGAACATCTACGTAGTGTAAAGAACAAAGTTGAGATTCATGTTCATGAAAAAACGACAGTGTTCCAATTTAACAACAATATCTTGTAACTAGAAGCAAAGATGTTTCTTAGGAAAATACGAGACAACAAAAGGGATGTGTCCAGCAAACAGTTTTTACCGTGCTGAATTCAAATACAATAATTTCGCAAATGATAATCTTTAAACTGAAAGTTTTAAATTTATCGACCAACTGATTTGTGCCTACAGTTTATAGCAATGAAGCTGCTTATAATACGAGGGACGGTCCAAAATAAGTTTCGTCATTATGTTTGAAAGGTAAGATGGGACACGAGGTGACTCAAACAAATGCCATATCAATCCATACACACTGCTGACACAATGATAGAAGGCGAATCAGTGCTTCGGAACGACGCATGCGCAGAGCGCCAAAGAAGACAGACCGGTGTGTCAGAGATTATTCGAGTACATCTCATGCTCGTCACGGTGGCAGACCGATATCTATCGACAACGTGGTCCCCAATGGAGGTGCACGCTGATATCCAGTACGAATGGGCATGCGGGACTAGTGTGTTGTCATCCATGAATACCTACACATAGTGTATAGTGAAGAAGTCATGTCTTGTAAAATAGTTGGTCACTGGTGTTGTTTGTTCTATTAGATTTTCATCTGTTCATTTCACTGAAAGCTGCAATCTCAGGACGCCACTTGAAAACCAATGCTGAGGTGGAGTAGTGGGACAATTCCTTGGATCACAGGGCACTGATTTCTACCAGGGTGGTTTCATCCACTGATTGCCACTGCGACCAAATGCCTCAACGTCAGTGGCCAACAAGTCGAAAAATAGTGCAAAGTGTATAGTTCATGATGCCATGCTCTATTTGGTTTTTGAGAACTTTTGGGATGTCCCTTCTACCATCATCACTTTGGTGTCTTAAAGTACCACTTTCAATATTAAAACAAATGCAAATGTCGTGTGACTAGGGCCTTCCATCAGGTAGACCGTTCGCCGGGTGCAAGTCTTTAGATTTGACGCCACTTCAGAGACCTGCACGTCAATAGGGAGGAAATGATAATGATTAAGACAACACAACACCCAGTCCCTGAGCGGAGAAAACCTCCGACTCAGCCAGGAATCGAACCCGGACCCTCAGTTTTGACATTCTATTGTTCTGACCACTCAGCCACCGGAGGCGGACATTCTCAATATTTATTGTTGGCGAAGCCAAAACATTGACACTTGGCACCTAACATGAAGGTTCAAAACTGTTTTTTTTGGCAACTTCAGTATTCAAATTAATCTTTCTAAGTATGACTTTAAAGTGACCTTTACGTTAGGAAAACAATGATAGACGACTTATAGGTCCTGATTGAGATGAAAAGACGTATAGAGGAAATTTCCTTTCGGTGCTATGGAACTCACATGCAACAGCCAAAATTCCATTAACCATTCCTTCAAAACCTTGCAGTTTTTTCGACTAAAGTGCCACATGTTTATCTCGGTGCAACTGGGACAGTGGACAAAGATGGAGAGGTTAATGTTGACTTAACTCAGGGCAGCTGTCCACCAGTTAATTCAGTTGAATAAGCCAATAGAAAATACACTGCACAACACTATTAAAAGACCAACTTTGTTAAACCCGGTACTTGTCTCCTATTGTGATGTAGGAGTTTCAAGTTTCGCTCAAAGGTATCTGCGACTGCCCTCTGTAATTGTACAAAAGTGTGACACCCTGCGTCGTAAACCTCAGGTTCAGCTAAGCTGCTGTTCTAGCCCCTGTTAGCAGGCATGCGTAGTTGGAGAGGTGTCAGGCGGTTGTCTGTCTGTAGGCGCCTAGGACTCCACCACGGATTCTCTCAGTACAGGTACATTTTTAAAGCACTCATCAAAGATGGGCAGATAGCGCCTACAGTGCTGCCAAACTGGGTGGTCTGAGAGGGACCCTTTGTCATTCTCCTCATGCATGTGTCAATGTCGCACTTCCCCCATTATCATACCAGAGGAGAAGACAAAAAAGGACATCTGCAAAAACGTAAGTACCCTTTCCTAGTTCAGATCACGCTAAAATTTCGGCGAAGGGATTTGAACAGTCCCTAGTGATTCCACGTTGTACATCAGAATGAAAATTGTGGTCACACCACACTCCAAAGGGGAATGGTCTCGTTCAATGCAGTTGTAGGACTACATATCCTGAGTGAAGGCTTGAACCCTCTGGGAGACGTCAGCAGTGTCAAAGATTGTGAAGGCATAGTCCTGTTTCTCATCGCACAGCAAAATGGTGTTTCCGACCGCGAAATGTGTGGTAATCAACGCCCCAAGCAATGGTGTGATTTCACCGAAGCATGTTAAGGTACCCCCTGAAGCCTTTTCGGTGTGTCTGAGATGTTTGCATTGGCCACCCATAAGAAAAGCATGAGATTTCCACTTGGACCTTGCGGTTCTGACTCCCATGGCATAGCATTAAAGAAAGGGGTGACATATGGATAAGAGGGGGTGCAACGACCTCCCCATTCTGTGAAATATCCACGGTGTCGTTGGGCAGAACTGTGGTGAAATGTGATGCCAGTGTGACATCATTAACTTCTGAGCTCTGGCCTTTTTTTCTCATGTGTCGTCACCTTGCTCTTTGAAGCATCGCCGAGCCCGAGGGTGACGTTGCAGGGAGCCGAGCTTTGCACCTTTACAGAAGAAGGTAGTAGGTACCTTTGAGGCAGATTTCGAATTTATGCGTCCTTTAATTTGTTATGCAGTGCAGTTAGACCTCCGCCTTGTTTTTTGACTATAACAAGGTGCACACACAGGGCTCCTCTAGTCTTAAATTATTGCTGGCCTACATAACAACCCTGTTTTAAGACGCCACTGGTTCACCTCCAGTGAAGAAAGACGTGAAGGAAGCGATTGGTGTTTGTGTTGCTTGCTGCTGAACTGAAAACATCTTTCTACAGGTACTGGGAAACTTGGGCAACGTCACAACGAGTGCACTGAAAGGTGTGGTGTCTCTGTTGAGAAATGCTGCCATTGAAGAGTATATACTGTTGTAATAAATTAAAAAGTTATGAGAGTACTTTTGCTTTACTTTCGTATTAAATATATATATTCATGTTCAGCAAAAGGGTTTGTACTCTCACCTTTGAGCACCCTAAAATCATCATCCTCATCATCATTATGATGTTGCTTGTTGTAGGTCTGTCGCCCTGGAATACAACAGGAGAGCACACGCTTCAGGAGAAGGGGACAGGTACGAGGAGCGCATGCTAGCCTTGGTCTTCCTCCGCTGCTTGAAGCACAGGCTGCTCTTCCAGTTGTCCGCCAACAATGTCGATGCAGGCAGGTTCGACGACTTGGTGCTGGTGTGGCGACCCAAGGAAGACACAAAGGCGGACATCCTGCTCGTGCAAATCAAGCACAAAACCTCCCTCAACAACATGCGCATTAGCAGTAAACAGTGGTTGTCTGAGGACCCTAAACGCAACTTTGGGATCAGGGAGTACTGTGCCTCCTATGTAAAAGTTAGAGAGTCACTTAAGATGGACAGGGTCACATTTGTGTTGCTGACAAATGCCTTTCTGGGCGAACGTGAAGATAACATATTTGTGAGCCAGGATGCGGACAGTGTCCCAGGGCTAGAGCTGCTGCACGCTGGGGGTGACCTCTACAAGCTCAACTGGGACAACCCACAGGTGCAGAAGGCAGTGCGTCGAGACCCCAGCTTCGTGAATCATTTCTACTTGTTGTGCAAGCAGAGAGATTGGGAGGAGATTGCGGACTACATTTATGGGGAGCTGGAAGAGCTGCTCGGTATGAGTGGCCTCCTATGCAAATCCATCTCTTATAGTTTGTACAGGAATCTCCGGCAGTGGATGAACAAGGAGAATGTGTGTTTGACAAGTGGCTGGAGCATGTGGCAGAAAATTGTAGACGAATACATAAGGAAGGAGGTGACTGTGTGCAGGTCGGTGACCACCAGACTCAGATACTGCAGCGTGGACGAGGTTCGCGGCTACATAGAGTCCTCTAACCCTGCGTGGGTGAGGCCTCCAAAAACGGGAACTGCAGCTCTCTCTGCTACGAAGGTCCACCAAGCACTGGCTCTCGAATCACACATCATGGTGGCTGTGGAGCAGTTCAGAGAGCTGGAACATCAGATTCTCCGCTGCTGGGGACCATTTTGCCGATGGTTGGTAAGTTTTATAGTGTTAGTATTTTGAAACAGAATTTCGTGATGCGCTTATTTCGAACCATGGTCCAGGTCCAAACAAGTGGACATGTATGGCTGATGGTTGTTAGCGAACATGCACAGAGGTTACGCTGTGTTCCCTAATGAACTGTGTACAGTGTTTGGGAGCTAGTCAAAAACGTTCTCATAGGTGGTAAGTTGTTGATGTGTGAATACCTACACCATTTGCGGACAATAGAAGTATTGTTCTGTCTAGTGGCAATTCTTCCTCAATAGCAGGTAAGTGATACTCAAGTGCAATATTTACTGATGTCTGTTGTGTTTGGCAAAAAACTATCAGCCAACAATTGCCATCATGAGAACAGTTTAAATCAGAATCAGAAGTTATGTATGTATATATAAATGTATATGTGGATATGATATTATTTATTTGCTTTAGTAATTGAAGGATCCTGAGCAGGAATGCCACGTGAAAGATGGTGTACATATTTTACTATTGTCTGTAAAGGAAATTAATAACATGAGCACAGACTCTGAACGAATGAGTTTAATTTTCGTCTAGATAGTGTTAAAAAGTGCGCTCCTGAATACGTCGCATTTTCTGATTAGCATGCTCGTCTTATTGGCTCACCGAGGGCACAACGGATATGACCCAATGAATGAATCAAAACAGGATTTGATAAAACAGTTAAAGCGAGTTTAAATGACCGTGTCAGGGAAAGTAACGCACTGTAAGTCACATTAGATTTTATCATACTGACAGCATCTCGTTTTACTTACTAAATTCTTTAAATATGCTTTGGCACTGTAGACACATTTCTGTCTAAGGGTCAAATACAGATTGTTGGAATGGCTAATATTACTCATAGTAACAAAATCATTTGTGTAACCAATACGATACTTTTCATCATAAATGGTGACAATGTGTTTATCAAAAGGCAGAAGTTTGCCACCAATAGTTCTCTGGGGGGTATTCAGTACACAATATTCATTGTGCGAACAGAAGCAGTGAATCATGGTTAGTTATTGAATAATGAGTCGCCTAACATATTATTGTGATGGACTCATTTGGATAAACGGATCGTTGGTGGTGGATACAACCTAGAGTTAGAGATATCAAGTTTCACACATCGAGAGTGAAATTACATAATTCACAAATTCACTTATACCATTAAAATGGCCAGACTTTATATTACTCTCCGCTGTCAGTAAGCCAAGCAAAGAATGAAAACAGTGGATGTTGCGAGAAGCCACATCAAAGGCACTTGATCGCCAACAGTTTGAAAAAAGTCAACAAAATGATTACCAACAATAATTCAGATAAAATGTAGGTATCTGCTTCGCACAGGTTTTTACATACTACACATACAAGATACTACAGTTTAGTAGCTGTGAGATCTTGAGCACATGGGATTCTAATGGACAAAGAGCATCCTAGTAGGCACAGAGAAAAAACTGAACCCCACACAAAATTTCCACTCACTATGTAAGTTAATGATAACCAGAATTTAACAAACGTCAAGCCCAAGATTTAAGAAAATGGATTATATGATCACAGAGCGTTGGCTCAATTTCAAACAAAGCGCTGGCTGTGAGAGTAGTCTCTCTCGCAAAATGCAATCAACAAACAAGATATTGGGCCCCAACTCATTTTACTAACATAAACGAACCTGACGGAGACTGTGATAGCATTTCTCTAAGCAGACTAACACGTTCTAATGTATGTTTCCTCTACCAAACTGGACAATATTACGATCTATCATCCAAAATGATCCACATGTAACTAACTAACAAATTAAAATAAGTATTTGGCTAAAATTCGCATCAAAGATGAAAGATAAAAGATTAATGACCCACTGCGATTCCCTTAAACGAATTCAATACCTTAATCCTCACGTATAGCGCACTGAAATAACCAAACAAAAATCGTTCATCCCATCTGCAGGGGCTCAGCGTAGCTGCAGCAGCATGAAACAAGACTTACAGGCAAACTGCACGCATGAGAGGTCGCAAAGTGCCCTTAACTCCCACGAAAGGGTAACAACAGTCATCTTTCAACGTGCCGTGTGTGGTCAGACGTAGTCCTACAGAAAAATGATATAAGGATACTGTAGCATGAGAGGAGGGACATGAGAACACAGGATGTCCGTGAGGTAAAGGTAGGGTCTCCACATCTGAAAATACACAGACCGAAAGAAATCGCAACACCAAGGAGTTGAGCGATACAAACGAAAGTTGGTAGGCGTGTTTCTACATCTGAAAGACAATCTCTGTTCAGATTTCGCGCCAGTCGCATAAGAGTGGCGCAAGTAGCGCCACAATGAGGATGCAAATCATGTTAGCTTTAAATACCGGGTGATAAAAAAAGTCAGTATAAATTTGAAAACTGAATAAAACACGGAATAATGTAGATAGAGAGGTACAAATTGACACACTTGCTTGGAATGACATGGGGTTTTATTAGAACAAAAAAGAAAAAGTTCAAAAAATGTCCGACACATGGCGCTTCATCTGATCAGAATAGCAATAATTTGCATAACAAAGTAAGACAAAGCAAAGATGATGTTCTTTACAGGTAATGGTCAATATGTCTACCATCATTCCGCAACAATAGCTGCAGTCGAGGAATAATGTTGTGAACAGCACTGTAAAGCATGTCCGGAGTTATGGTGAGGCATTGGCGTCGAATGTTGTTTTTCAGCATCCCTAGAGATGTAGGGTAAATATGATGTTCTTAACAGGAAATGCTCAATATGTCTACCATCATTCCGCAACAATAGCTGTAGTCGAGGAATAATGTTGTGAACAGCACTGTAAAGCATGTCCGGAGTTATGGTGAGGCATTGGCGTCGGATGTTATCCTTCAGTATCCCTAGAGATGTAGGTCGATGACGATACACTTGCGACTTCAGGTAACCCCAAAGCCAATAATCGCACGGACTGAGGTCTGGGGACCTGGGAGACCAAGCATGACGAAAGTGGCGGCTGAGCACACGATCATCACCAAACGACGCGCGCAAGAGATCTATCACGCGTCTAGAAATATGGGGTGGAGCGCCATTCTGCATAAACATCGTACGTTCCAGCAGGTGTTTATTAGCCAGGCTGGGGATGATGCGATTCTGTAACATATCGGCGTACCTCTCACCCGTCACGGTAGCAGTTACAAAACCAGAATCACGCATTTCCTCGAAGAAAAAAGGCCCGATAACGGTAGATGTGATAAATCCAATCCATACCGTGACTTCCTCGTCGTGCAATGGAGTCTCCACGACAGTTCTAGGATTTTTGGTAGCCCTAATTCTGCAGTTGCGGGCGTTGACAGACCCTCGGGGCGTGAAATGTGCTTCGTCGGTCCACAACACGTTACTCAACCAATCGTCATCTTCCGCCACACCGCAAATGCCCTGCGCTTCACTAAATCGCCAGGTAACAGTTCATGAAGCAGATGGATTTCGTACGGATAGCATCGGATGGTACACCCCATTGCCAACCAAACAGTAGTGTATGGAATGCCGGTGCGACGTGCGACTGCACGAGCGCTGACTTCCCCGTGCATAGACGAACCCGCTACAGTCTCCATTTCTTCCTGAACTGTCTCAGTGCATTACGCCTTGTGCTCGGTCGGCCAATACGTGGTCTATCGTCTGAACAACTCATGGCTTCGAACTTCGAAATCATTCTCGCCACAGCTGTATTTGTCAACGGACCTTTACCCGTCAACATGCTGCGACTGCTGGCGCATCTGATTCCCTGCTTTTGCTCCTTTTGTACACGATTGTCACGCGCAGTCACTGATGTTTTGCTGTCCAGCGCCATCTGTCAAGCATTTTGTGAACTTTGTTTTTTTTTTTTTTTGTTCTCATAAAACGCCATGTCATTGCAAGCATGTGTGTCAATTTTTACCTCTCTATCTACATTATTCCGTGGTTTATTAAGTTTTCAAATTTATACTGACTTTTTGATCACCCGGTACATGCTGTAATGATCGTGAGCCTTAGTTACCTTTGCGATTGTTCGTTGTGAGTTGATGTTAGTCAAGAATGCCTTTAAGGCGACAAAGACGTCATTATCAGCACCTCACTGAGTTTGAACGGGGTCGTGTAATAGGACTACGAAATACTGGACGGTCCTTCTGCAACAGTTCAGGAAGACTTGGCAGAAATGTAGCCTCTGCACGTGATTGCTGTCAGCGGTGGTCACGTGAATGTACGGTCGCAACAAGACCAGGTGTCAGACGGCCACGTGGCACTACGAGAGGCGAGACCATCGTGTTCGGCGTATGGCTACAGCACATCGCATCGCATCTGCAGCAGCAATCCAAGCAGCAGTTCCCACCACAGTGACATAACGAATTGTTGCAGACCAGTTCCTTCAAGAAGAGCTGCGAGCCACACACCCTGTAGCGTGCATTGCGTGGACGCGAAACCATCGCTATTTGCGACTCAAGAGAGAGCTCATTGGAGAGCGAGACAGTGGTCTGTGGTGGTTTCTGCAGAAAGCGGTTCTGTTTGGGTGCCAGTGACGGCAGTGTGTTGGTTAGGAGGCCAGCCGAGGGTCTGCAACCATCGTATCTGTGTACTATAGTTCAATTCTTTTATCTTGGCGGTTCGCGCATGCCCGCCCAGACGCGGGAGATTGCTGCGTTGCCAGTTGTACGCGCCAAGAGAAGCAGCGCCATAGTATAGTTCACAAACTTACGTTTAGGGGGGGAGCGCGCAGTTTATGAAGTAAAGCCAACATGGCCGCATTAACCCTTTCGCTGCTACAGAGACGTGCTCCCTGCGATTTTGTCATTACTGCACTGCTCGCCTGTGCAGACAGATGGTGTTCTGACTGCTTTGACACACTTTATCACTCGATTTCACAAAAACTATTTGGCCAAAAAATTTGATTTTTACACATCTTGACTGATACCTTCCCCCCCCCCCCCCCCCCCATAAATGACTTAATTTTGTTTCGATGTTCAACGCAATTATTGTGCAGCATTAGATGTAGTAAACCATTGCACGAAATTTGGAAGAGTTTGCAGAGGTAAAAGTCCATAGTGTATACTTTCCATATGGTTGATTTTAGTTGCCACTTGAAATTTCAAAAAATTACATTCAAACGAATAAAATTCATGACGTTAGACACTTTGATATTGTTTTTAAATAAAGAAAATGTTAAGCACTGAATAAGGTTTGAACTCAGAAACTTCCATTTAGCAGCCATACACTTTAACCACTACGCTAACGCAGCACATTATTCAATAGCTCTCCTGGCGGAGGACTTTAATATATCATGCAAAATACCGACAAACACTGTTGCTATGACTATGAATTACTCACGTTTCGTCGAAATACAGTAGGAAATAAACAATTACCGCTGTTCTTTATTGCGAAAAAGCGGTTAGTGAGAATGATACAAACACCTTTCCTTGCTATCGCCTGAATTAGGAGGGTTATTGCTTGTTTGGTTTAATTAATTAATAGAATATGAAGCAGTTGGTATAAAGAATGCTTTATCCAAACTTTCTATAAAAGAAAGTCTGCTTTCAAGACATTGCTTTTGTTCAATTACTTTATTTATGACAGAACGTTTCTAAAACTGAAGACACTCGTCTGTGCTCTGCACTGCAGTCGAGCTCTGGCAACGTCGTTCTCTGTTCATTGGCTGACTGTGTTTTGTGACGTCAGATGCGCAGAACGAACCTAAACTCGGCCGCCGTCGTAAATGACGCGCACTTCAGTCACGAAGGACCTACACCTTGAGTTATGGTCTGGGGTATGACAGCAGGAGCTCTCTCATGGTTATCCCGTGTACAGTGGCTGCAAAATTTGTACGTCAGTCGGGTGATGCGACCTCTTGTGCTGCTGTTCATGAACAGCATTCCAGGGGGTGTTTCCAAACAAAATAACGCTCGTCCACGTACCGCAGTTGTAACCCTACATGCTCCGCAGAGTGTCGACATGTTGTCTTGGCCTCGTCGTTCGCCAGGTCTGTCTCCAATCGAGCACATATGAGTCATCACAGCACGACTCCAATGTCATCCACAGACAGCATTAACCGTCCCTGTATTGACTGACCAAGTGCAACAGGCTTGGAACTCCATACCACAAACTGACATCCAGCACCTGTACAACATAATGCATGCACGTTTTCATGTTTGCATTCAACATTCTGGTGGTTACACCGGTTATTAATGTTTCACATTTGTAATAGCTTATCTCGGAAACACATTAACCTGTATCTTGCAATGTTGAATCCTGAAATATATTACGTTGACAAATGCATTCACGAAATTTCATTAGTCTTGAAAAGTCCCCTTAGCTATGTGGCGTTACCAACATAAAAACCTAAACAGCCTGCTTACATAGCCCCCAGTATGAAAATCACTGACTGTGCAGTGTGCACTGTGCAGTCTGTGGCTGGTTGGCATTGTTGCAATATTCGCTATTGTAGTGTTGGGCAGTTGGATGTGAACACGCGTAGCGTTGCGCAGTTGGAGGTGAGCGGCCAGCAGTGGTGGATGTGGGGTGAGAGATGGCGGAGTTTTGAGAGCGGGTGATCTGGACGTGTGTCCATCAGAGACAGTAAATTTGTAAGACTGGATGTCATGAACTGAAAGTATATATTATGACTTTTGAACACTATTAAGGTAAATACATTGTTTTCTATCAAAATCCTTCATTTGCTAAGTATGCCTATTAGTTAGTTAGTGCCTTCAGTAGTTAGAATCTTTTATTTAGCTGGCAGTATTGGCGCTCACTGTATTGCGGCAGTTCGAGTAACGAAGATTTTTGTGAGGTAAGTGATTCGTGAAAGGTATAGGTTATTGTTATTCAGGGCCATCCTTTTGTAGAGATTATTGAAAGTCAGATTGCGTTGCGCTAAAAATATTGTGTGTCAGTTTAGTGTTGATCAGGATAGGTAAAGAGCGAAATGTCTGAGTACGTTCAGTTTCGCTCGGCTGTTTGAAAATCAAATAATGCAAGAGGTTTATCAGCACAGTAATTCATAAATTTTTCTAAGGGGACTTTTCAGTCTACATTAATTATTTTTCGGTGTTGCGATTTTCTTTCGCCAGCATAGAAGAGCCGGACCCTGTGTTACATTTAGTCAGACTTTATGCTCTAGAAGGTAGATTTTGCGTAGAAATAGAATATGCTAGGTATTTTAAATCGTTTATTAATAACCACTTACAGTCTGTGTTTTGCGAGATCAGTCTTCAACGTGCTTAAACTATCACTTAACATTCTTCTGATTTGGAAATTATGATAGTAACAAAGAGTCGAGAATAATATGGTGTATTTGAATCATGAATAAAACCATCCTGCTATTGGACAAAGAGTGCGTTGCACTACGCCTACTCATTGAACAATCCTCAAATACACACTTATGCGATGTCTGGAATGATTTTTTTCCTGACGTACAAATGAAGTCACCGTAGTAATACCTCGGTGGCAACTAGAACCAGCAATTGAGCCTGTTAGCTGTAGGCGGACATTATTAAGTAGTAGGCGTGCGACCAAATTGTGCCCGCGTGGTTGCGTCATGAACCGCAATGGAGCGACAAAACGAACTTCTCCAAATCAGGTGTTCAAGACAATCTCCAGAAAGTTCTGAAGAAGTGAAAAGTGTGTGCAAAGTTTGCCCCACACAGCTTGACTTCTGAACAAAGCCAATGACGAGTGGACATCTGCCATGACTTGACTGAAATGAAGAAATGCGGGCAGCTGTTTTCTGGGAAAGTTCATCACTGGAGACGAGACCTGTTGTTATCAATGTGAACCTAGCATAAAACGACAAAGTGCAGTCTGGGTCTCTGAAGATGCGCTAAAGCCTGATTTGTAAATATGACACACAAGCCGAACAACCCCCTAAAGAAGGTTTTTCTGACAGTTTCACACAGTTGTACAAACATTATATGTGTTATGTTCACAGGGGGCAGTCTACACAGACAACTTGAGGCATTAAAACGAGCGTCTTAACGTTTCACTATTTTCTTAATCCAGTCTGTAAAACCTTTAGACTGAATGAGCCAAAACACTGTGACCACCGCCTATCGCGAGACTGAAATGGCGAGTGATGGTATTGTTTAAACACGACGCGTCCAGGAAAGTAAACAAGCAGAACACAGGTGGATTGGGGATTCACTCTACAATATAGAGCTTTTCAGACCAATACACGAGGGTCGCCCAATAGGTAATACACTACATTGTCTTAGCCAACAACAGTAGTACTAACGCGAAACTGCAGGTATCCACTATTTAAAATTTTCGGGGTTTCCGTTTCCTCCGACACACTGCGTAGCTGCAGCAATGTTTCAACATGGCGTCTGTAAGTGATGTACGTTACAAGCAGCGTGAGGCCATTGAATTTCTCACTTCAGAGAAAGAAACTGTTGGGAACATTTACAAACGGTTCTGTTACTTTTTGTTCTGTCGCTACAACTACGTTAATATGCGTGTTTTTGTCACCAGACGCATTTCGCTTCATTGAAGTAAAGTGTCATCACTGGCCTGTAATCAGATATTTGCAATTTCATTTGTTTTTAAGATCGGAAACCATTAAGAGTTTGTTGGTTTCTTGCTTATGGTAATTTCTGCTTGGTTTTTCGCCTACTTCAGGAAATGCTGTCTGCTAGTACGTCTTTGGTTTCGTTTTTCATTATTCACTGCCACCTGTGCTCTAATTTTTCGCTGCTTTGCAGAACTATGCATTAATTACGTTTTCACAGACACTTTTTCGTGCACCACTGTTCACTGTTTATTTGTGTGATTCTAAATCTGTATTGTGTTTTGTAGTGTTACAACATTGCCGTGACTTTGTCTTTGACCTAGACATTTTTTTCTTTTTCTCTGTAGTTAATTATACACTCCTGGAAATGGAAAAAAGAACACATTGACACCGGTGTGTCAGACCCACCATACTTGCTCCGGACACTGCGAGAGGGCTGTACAAGCAATGATCACACGCACGGCACAGCGGACACACCAGGAACCGCGGTGTTGGCCGTCGAATGGCGCTAGCTGCGCAGCATTTGTGCACCGCCGCCGTCAGTGTCAGCCAGTTTGCCGTGGCATACGGAGCTCCATCGCAGTCTTTAACACTGGTAGCATGCCGCGACAGCGTGGACGTGAACCGTATGTGCAGTTGACGGACTTTGAGCGAGGGCGTATAGTGGGCATGCGGGAGGCCGGGTGGACGTACCGCCGAATTGCTCAACACGTGGGGCGTGAGGTCTCCACAGTACATCGATGTTGTCGCCAGTGGTCGGCGGAAGGTGCACGTGCCCGTCGACCTGGGACCGGACCGCAGCGACGCACGGATGCATGCCGAGACCGTAGGATCCTACGCAGTGCCGTAGGGGACCGCACCGCCACTTCCCAGCAAATTAGGGACACTGTTGCTCCTGGGGTATCGGCGAGGACCATTCGCAACCGTCTCCATGAAGCTGGGCTACGGTCCCGCACACCGTTAGGCCGTCTTCCGCTCACGCCCCAACATCGTGCAGCCCGCCTCCAGTGGTGTCGCGACAGGCGTGAATGGAGGGACGAATGGAGACGTGTCGTCTTCAGCGATGAGAGTCGCTTCTGCCTTGGTGCCAATGATGGTCGTATGCGTGTTTGGCGCCGTGCAGGTGAGCGCCACAATCAGGACTGCATACGACCGAGGCACACAGGGCCAACACCCGGCATCATGGTGTGGGGAGCGATCTCCTACACTGGCCGTACACCACTGGTGATCGTCGAGGGGACACTGAATAGTGCACGGTACATCCAAACCGTCATCGAACCCATCGTTCTACCATTCCTAGACCGGCAAGGGAACTTGCTGTTCCAACAGGACAATGCACGTCCGCATGTATCCCGTGCCACCCAACGTGCTCTAGAAGGTGTAAGTCAACTACCTTGGCCAGCAAGATCTCCGGATCTGTCCCCCATTGAGCATGTTTGGGACTGGATGAAGCGTCGTCTCACGCGGTCTGCACGTCCAGCACGAACGCTGGTCCAACTGAGGCGCCAGGTGGAAATGGCATGGCAAGCCGTTCCACAGGACTACATCCAGCATCTCTACGATCGTCTCCATGGGAGAATAGCAGCCTGCATTGCTGCGAAAGGTGGATATACACTGTACTAGTGCCGACATTGTGCATGCTCTGTTGCCTGTGTCTATGTGCCTGTGGTTCTGTCAGTGTGATCATGTGATGTATCTGACCCCAGGAATGTGTCAATAAAGTTTCCCCTTCCTGGGACAATGAATTCACGGTGTTCTTATTTCAATTTCCAGGAGTGTATGTGCGTTATCCTATTTAATTATGTTGTTATGTATTTATATACTGTGTAAGAGTAATGAAGGAATAGTGGTTAACGTTTTTTGTGATGAATAGGTGGGGGAGGGAGGAGGAAAGGTGAGTGGACATACGTGCATACTTGTCTGATGGAGTTGCTCAATGACCAAATAAATAAGGGAAACGAGACACTGCAAATAATTTCATCTCACTTCTTGCTCCTCACATTTTCCTCCAACTCACTCCCCATCACACTGCTATGCACTTACGTCCACTCATCTTTGCTTCTCTCTCCCCCACCAATTTACCGCAAAGAAAATCCATCACTGTCCCTTCACTGCTCTTATACAGTTCATAAAGACACAAAAACATAATTAAATACAATAACATACATATTATTAAAGTATAGGTCAAAGACAAACTAGTGGCAATGTTGGCGACACTACAGAACTCAATACACAGAAGTACACAAATACACAGTGAACAGTGGGCTGCATAAAACGTAAAAAAGAAAAAAAAGAAAATGCATACTTCCGTAAAGCAGTGAAAACCTAGACCATAAGTGTCAGTCTCTAACGAGAAATGGAACCAAAGAAGTGCTAGCAGATGCCATTTCCTGATGTAGACGGGAAACCATTTTTAATTTTAAATTCAGTGCATTAGTATTTGTGAAATGACTCTTTCATGTAGTGTTCATTAAAAAATGATGATCATTCCACTTGGGACCTGTGGAATGATACATTAGCTTATTTGTTTTAGTTGGAAATATTTGTCAGGTATTGTTGTTTTTCTGACATGTTCCACATCCTGGAGGACCTCCTCATTACGGATCAATTGGAATAAAAGTAAATCTAATCTAATCTAATTGATTTAAATCAGTGGGGAAACTGCTTACTAGGCAGATGGTCTGATAACTAAGCCATCTGGACACAGGGGTCTGGGCAGCACTCATCCCACCAGACCCAAAGTCTCAACTTATCCACACACTACTAACGTAACTACAACTGCCCATTTCCTCATCATTCGTGACATTTCGCCAATTCCCGTAAGAGTTCGAGCCTGGTGTGCATCCACACTGAAGAGATCAGTGGCCATCCTCACCTTTATTATATATATATATATATATATATATATATATATATATATATATATATATATATATTCCTCACCGTGTGTGTGTGTGTGTGTGTGTGTGTGTGTGTGTGTGTGTGTGTGTGTGTGTATGGTGTCTGTTCTTTTGGACATAACAGGATTGGCAAGGGGCATTATGTTGCAGCATCTGTGTATTAAGCAGGAAACCCGGGTCCAATGTCTGTAAATTCTTTGTGCCTTGATTCAGGCGAGTTGCATGTCACGCACTTTTCCTGAAAAAAAATGGTTTCGAAAACATTTGTATTCAACTAATCCGTTTCAATCATTTACAGGTGATTGTAGACGATGATAGAGAGGACAGTCCTACCATTTTGGATGAGCTGGTAAACCAGATAGAAGATGAGCGGCGTCTCGTCATTGCGTCACGGCGGGGAATTAACTGCTTCGACGACAAATACAAATCATCTGACGTCTCCGATGACACCTGGAATGATTGCCTGGGCATCAAAGTCAGACTGAACGGGGACAGCTACGAATGCCACCTGCGGGACCTGGTGGCAGGAGTCGATGCACTGAAGTCGCTGCTGGACGAAAAGCCGGCGCTCTTGCTGGCTCTGGCACGGCTGTCGCAACCTCTGAGGATGGGCCACGAGCTGGAAACGCTGCCTGCACACTACGTAGCAAGGGAGTTGGCGGACCAGAGGCTACTGACGGACGAGTTCTTCTCGTCTCTGGATAGGATTCGCGAGTGTGAAAGTAAACAGCAAAAAGTCCAGCTCGAAGCACAGGACACTGGTAGAAACACAGTGATCGTGGTGGGGGGTCCCGGAGCTGGAAAGTCGAAGATGCTGTCATATGTGGCAAAGAAAATAAAAGAAAGGGTCCCCGCATGTTGGCTATTAAGAGTTAATCTTTTGGAGTTTTACACGGTTTTAGAGCACAGTGATAGCGACGAGAAAGCTGTGGAAGGCATCTTAGGGCGGTCAGTCTTTAGTGAGGGCGAGTTTGGCGAAATGGAATACACACTACTTCGCTACAATCTGCTAGAGTCCCCAAGAGTGGTCTGTCTCGTGGATGGCTTCGACGAGGTGTGCCCAGATTACATCAGAAGGTGTCTCGGGGTGATGCCTCTGCTGTCACCACGCGAGGGCAAGCTCCTGGTGACGACGAGGCCAGAGACTGTCAAGCTCTTGAAGGCTCAGATGGGTGTGAACGCACACTCGCTGGAGCGTTTCAGTAACTTAGAGCTAACAGAATTCTTCAGACGCCACTCCTCGAGGGGAAACATCCAACGTTTCCTTCGTCTTAAGCAGAACGTAAGGAATCTACTGAGAACGCCTCTGTTTGCTGAAATGTTTGCAAATCTGTCCCAGGAATTAGGTGAGAAATACGACATTGTGACTCTGTACGAAGCTTTCTTCCGTAATAAATTCAGAAGGTTTTATGAGGAGAAGTGTGGTGACAACTTTTCCGCTCCTGGGAAGAAGAGAGAAGTGGAGGAGGCACTGAATAAGCACGAGGAACAGTTGATGCCCCTCGCAGCATCCGTTCTGTTGCGCGGTCCGGACGTACTGGCAAAGCCGTCATTCAATAGGGACTACTTTGTGAAGGCCGGAATTGTGTACGAGTTTGCCGATGGAAAGCCAGCGTTTCTGCACAGGACATTCGCCGAACACTTCCTCGCCAAATGGTGTTTCCTCGGGGATGGAAAGCAGAGTCGTGCGGCACTGTACCGCAAGGCCTACGTCCGCAATCGACTCGAGTTCTTTGTGGAGTCCTTCAACCGCAGGGCAGCGAGGGGTCGGCCGCTGCTGGAGGCGGTGCTGGACGGCGACGAGGGCAAGGTGAAGGCGCTGATGGCCGAGGGTGCCGACCCCGGACAGACAGACGAGTGCGGGCGCAACGCACTGCATCTGACCGCAGCCACCGATACGGTAGGCTACGGTAGGGGCTTCTCCGTCTCTGTGCTGCGGCGACTGTGGGGAGACGCTTGGGAGGCCACGTTGTCTGCTGTGGACGGCCTGCTCGGGTGGACTCCCGTGAGGTACGCCGCTGAGGGTGGACGCTGGTTCGCCTTGTACAAGCTGCTGTTGGCTGGCGGTGACCTCAGCCTCCTCGGGGACTTCCAGGCGGGGCTGCACGACCCTGTAACGTTGCAGGCCATATTCGAACATTGTGGATACTGGATGCTGTACCAGCATGTCATCAAGCGGAAACATCCCGTAAAGGAAAGTATGGAAGAACAAATCGAGGTAAATTAAAATGTACCATACATCACATATTATGTAGCTGAAACTAATCTGAAACTTTCTGGCAGATGAAAATTGCATGCCAGCCAGGACTAGATCCGGAACTTTTGCATACTGTGCGTAAACGCTTCACTGTCCAGCCACACTTTTGTGACCATCTGTTAAAAACCTGAATAAGCACTTTTTCAGCTTGGACTGTAGTGAGACGCACAGGAAGAGTGTTGGTGAGGTTCTGGAACGTACTGATAGGGATATGGATCCATGCCGACCTCAGTGTCGTGGTCAGCTGCACTAGGTCTCTCGGTTGAGGCTCCATGATGCGAACAGCCTGATAGAGGTAGTACCAAAGATTTTCATTGCGGGGAGTTTAGTATCTCATTCTGGGGCTCACTGAATCAGACACGTACCCTACCTGCTGTGTGACATGTTGCATTGTTCTGTTGGTATATGCCATCATGCCAAGGAAAAAAAAAACTCCATGTAGAGGTGTACATGGTCCCCAAAGATACCTACAATCTTTTGTCGATCATTTGTGACTTTCAGAATGACTAGATCACCCAGGGGATGCCACGAAATCATTCCCAGACAATAAGGCTTCCTTCTCTGGCCTTGACATTTCTGATGATAGCTGCAGGATGTCTGCTATCATACATTTCAAGGTGTACATGCCAGCGGACATTTCTTAGACGGAGCAAAACATGTGGTTCATCTGAAAAGAACGTGTATCCTCACTCAGTGGAATTCAAGTTGCAGTACTGCTTATTTCAGCCTTTGTCGCTGATCCACAGCAGTCAGCTTGGTTGCACGAACCAGGCGCCTGCTGCTGAAGCCCATATGGAGCAACACCTACTGAACGGTCATTGAGGAGACACAGTTGGGGGCTCCTTGCTTCATTTGGATGGTTAGTTGCTCAGCTGTTGCGTGCCTATTTTCCCATACAAATCTCTGCAGCTGATTTTCGCCCCTGTCAGCTATGGTCAATGGTGCACCACATTTGCAATTGCAGTGGTTTTGGATAGCGCCATTTTGCCATGCACAGTATACTTTATCCACCGTGGTAAGCAGTTAGTTTACATATTTAACCATTTCGGAAATTCATCCACCCATGGCTCGAAACCCAATGATGTTGGGCTTTGGGATAGCAGATAAATCGCTCCATTTGCGCATTAACACTATCACTGCATCGTTTTCCATGTTCCCCTGTCTTCCCGATATGCTTTACATACCCTTACCCTTCGTTGCTAGTGCAGCCACCCACCATTTGCCACTGGGTATTGTGAGCTGACATCATAAATAGGCGGTGGTAACATGAATGTGACTGGACCTTGTATTACAGAATGAGCTATCCAGGCACGACTCACAACCTGCTAACATAGCTTTACTTCCGCCAGTCCCTCGTCTCCTACTATCCAAACCTAACCGAAGGTCTCTTGCATTCCTGGTTTGACTATTACTCCTACAAGAAAGTATATTTCTGGCTACTGGCTTACTCAGACTTTTTTTTTTTCTCTGTAACGACGTGTGCACTGACACAAAACATGATTTCTTCCAATAGTATTAGTTCCGGAATGTGAGTGCGAGTTCTCATGTGAAGTCCGGAAAATAGGACAAATGGGAGTAAGAACCACCAGTCTCCTAGTCGAGTGGTAACGTCACGAGAGGAGGAGGAGATTGACAGACAAAACGAGGAAAGGGGTAGATGGACACCGATATTGAAGGGGGGGGGGGAAGGGGAAGGAGATGGTCAGAGAGCGGTGAGAGGAGCAGATGGGCAGAGGGGGAACGAGCAGATGGACAGAGAGAGGGGGAAGGGCTGATAGACAGAGAGAGGGGTAGGGGAGAGAAGCACAGAGAGGGGCTGGAGGAGGTGGACAGAGGGAGGTGAAACGACGAGACGGACTAATAGAATATTGGAATAAATACATACCCGAGCAACACCGGTTTCTCAGCTGATAATAAAAATTTGTCAAATCCTAAAAAAGCGTACCCCCTGCTAGACAGTAGACACTGTAGGGAAATTAAAGAATAATAATTAGTACAACTGCTGCCTATCTCCTTGACTCTGCAAAAGGTACCTTCGAGGGTGAAATTTAAGGCACACGGGTAACTCTTCGTAACATACAGGAGAAGGGTGTAATTGCGACTTTATTAGTGACGGAGGGAAATTGGGATTATTACACTTGGATTACAACTCCTTACCTTTGAAAGATTTGGTGAACTCAATGTGTATATCATTAAGTATCAAAATACCGGGTGATCAAAAAGTCAGTGTAAATTTGAAAACTTAATAAACCACGGAATAATGTAGATAGAGAGGTAAAAATTGACACACATGCTTGGAATGACATGGGGTTTTACTAGAACCAAAAAAAAAAAAAACAAAGTTCACAAAATGTCCGATACATGGCGCTGGACAGCAAAACGTCAGTGACTGCGCAAGACAATCGTGTATAAAAGGAGCTGTAATGAGAGAGAGAATCAGATGCGCCAGCAGTCGCAGCATGTTGACGTTACCTGAAAAGGCGCATTTAGTGAAGCTGTGTTATCAGAATGGGGAATGTGCTAGTTTAGCGTTACGATCCTATCGCCATAGGAAGGGGATTCGAACCGGTAAAGATCCGTTGACGAATGCAGCTGTGGCGAGAATGATTTCGAAGTTGGAAGCGACGGGTTGTTTAGACGATAGACCCCGTAGTGGCCGACCGACCACAAGGAGTAATGCTGCTGAGACAGTTCAGAAAGAAATGGAGACTGAAGCGGGTTCGTCTATGCACGGGTAAGTCAGCGCTCGTGTAGTCGCACGTCGCACCGGCATTCCATACACTACTGTTTGGTTGGCACTTAGGCGTACCCTCTGATGCTATCCGTACAAAATCCGTAGGCATCATGAACTGTTACCTGGCGATTTAGTGAAGCGGAGGGCATTTGCGGTGATGGCGTTTCAAAAGATGACGATTGATTGAGTAACATGTTGTGGACCGACTAAGCTCATTTCACGCTCCGAGGGTCTGTCAACGCCCACAACTGCAGAATTTCGGCTACCGAAAATCCTATAACTGTCGTGGAGACTCCATTGCACGACGAGAAAGTCACGATATGGGTTGTATTTACCACATCTACCGTTATCGGGCCTTTTTTCTTCGATGAAATGCGTGATTCTGGTTTTGTAACTGCTACCGTGACGGGTGAGAGGTACGCCGATATGTTACAGAATCGCATCCTCCCCAGCCTGGCTAATAAACACCTGCTGGAACGTACGATGTTTATGCAGGATGGCGCTCCACCCCTTATTGCTAGGCGCGTGAAAGATCTCTTGCGCGCGTCGTTTGGTGATGATCGTGTGCTCAGCCGCCACTTTCGTCATCGACCGACAACTCTAGGGATGCTGAAAGACAACATCCGACACCAATGCCTCACCGTAACTCTGGACATGCTTTACAGTGCTGTTCACATTATTCCTCGACTACAGCTATTGTTGAGGAATGATGGTGGACATATTGAGCCATTCCTGTAAAGAGCATCATCTCTGCTTTGTCTTACTTTATTATGCTAATTATTGCTATTCTGATCAGATGAAGCGCCACCTGTCGGACATTTTTTGAACTTTTGTATTCTTTGGTTCTAACAGAACCCCATGTCATTCCAAGCATGTGTGTCAATTTGTACCTCTCTATCTTCATTATTCCGTGATTTATTCAGTTTTCAAATTTATACTGACTTTTTTATCACCCGGTATATTATTGTGTGGCACGTTTGCTGAAGCAAAATCTGATCAACACATAAAGCTAACAGCTAGTTCAAACTTTTGAACTGCATAAAAACTACTGATATGAGGCAAACAGCATGGAAAAGGTGTAAAAGCTGACTGTCCACGTGGACCTACATATAAACTCAATTAGCGATCAACCATTATGTAAATTTCATTAAAAGTTTATAACGTGTAGTTACCATCTAATTACGTAATTTGGCATAACTATGAATGTCACTGACGTAAGATATTCGTGCATCTGAAAGGATTTCGCGTTACATCAGACTCATAATAATCATATATTCGAAAGCCACATACCGTTATTTTCATTCTTTTGGTGGGACAGAAACAACTGTGTGGGTTTGCTAGCCTTGTTGATGGTCTACAACACCAGGTCAAATCCGCTACAGTACAGACGAGAGTGAACGTTCATTTTGCTGATGTGGAGTTTATTACACACGACATTTGTTCTCTCTTGTCTAGCTCAAAACTTAACTCCCTTTTCAATTTATATAATGATGTGGCAGTTTACATTCAAACTTACTTGTATTATAGTACGGATCTTGTAGTTCTTGGTTTTTGTATGCTATTTCATTTCAGTGTTTTACTGACATACGAATCTAATCCGGAATGTAATGGCGATTCGATCACAGAAAATTGAAGCTTAATTAGAGAAAGTTTATATTTGCCGTTTTATTTCTTTACGAACATACTTCACATTTCCACGTAATCGTCTTCCACTTCCAACAAGTCAAGTAACGTAACTAAAATGGCTAAAAACGAATAAAAATGATTTTGTAATTCGAAGACGTGTCCTTTTATCTGTCAAAGTTTGCGTTTGTGTGTAATCGATGTACACACAGAAGCTTGCTAAATATACAACACCATGTAACAGACTAGTATAACGATTATCGGGTTTACATAAATGAGCTCTTATTTGGCAAAAAGCTTAACACTTGCTTCGAAAAGTATATGCTAAGACATGCTTACGGAGCCATATTCCACAAAACAGAAAGTGCTGTGTTGTCGTACGTCCTGCCATTATTCGTTATCGAAGTGCTAATGTGGCGTTTGAGAGAAGTGACAGAAACACAGAGGTCAGAACTAGATGCATAGGTGACAAGGCCAACAAGCGCACGTGTTACATTATTTTCGGTGTGTCCGTGCTATAATAGTAGTCCTACAGGAAAAGACACAGTGATCACGTTATTCAGCGCTTTGCGAGGTTTGCCACACTTATTCGTGGCACATCCATACTACTATATATGGACAAGTCGTCTTTTAGCATTGTTGTCAAAAAATTCGAAAAGTATTTGAATGATTTGCTTCATATTTTCACACGATACTCTAATGAATCGACGGATGGACCCAGGCTACATATTCTTAATACACGTAATATACAAATATATATGTAATGTATAAGGAGGGAACGTCATTATCAAAAGTTGAGAAAAGCTTTTGTCTGAAGCACTTCAATTTTTACGTGTTACTTTAATGAACTTTCGGACGGACATACGCTATACATTATTTAAATATGCATAATATATAAATATGTATACAATATATGACAGGGGAAACGTTGCTTCCTAAAGTCTCGAAAAGTTTCTGACTGCTTTGTTTCAAATTTTTACACGATACTCTAATGACCATTCAGAGAGCTGTACGATATATTTTCCTTAAACTGTAATGCAGAATGAAAATGCTGTGCTATGAAAATGTGCGGTTTGAGTTTTTTTTTGTTTTTTCAACTAATACACTGTCTTCTTTTGCATGACAGTTATGTGCAAGATTTTCTACGTTTACTTGAAGTCTTTTAGATTGATCAAGAACCACCTACTTAATAAGTTCTTAATTTTTGTTAGTCTCGTCAATTTTTTGATCGTCTACAAATGCTCTCTTGAACTATAATATTTTTGCGCCTTCTTTCATGTCCTTTGGGTCAAGTGCTTCTCCGACGTAAGTTTAACAAATTTCAGCATTGAACCAGCCAACAAATGGCCCTTCAAAAACCTGACCGCAATTTACTTGTTTATTTATTTATTATTTTGTGCTCCATTTGGTCAACATCGCTGTGTGTGTATTATAAACCAAATTTCTGCATAAATTAATAGAATCATTTTTTTTCCTTTTAATCAGTAAGAACTCTCTACGTAAAAACATATACATATCAGAATTAATTACATTGAGATTGTTACATGCAATATACAGTATGCCTAGTACCGTACGGCTTGAGCATGCTAGCTCACATCCGCAGGGGATTAGTAGGCCCTTCCTCTACCATTTCTGGGCGGAAATTTCACAGGGCGGAAAATTCACAGGGTGGAGAATACACGGAGGATTAGTGGGCCCTTCCTCGACCTTTTCTGGGCGGAAATTTCACAGGGCGGAAAATTCACAGGGCGGAGAATACATGACACCGTTTCAACTACGATAGGGGAGGGGGGGCGCTTGTAAACCACTAGACAAACTTTTTTCTCCAATGTATACAATCTTTCTCCTTATACGTATTTTCAAACACAGTCCCATCTGCCTGTTAGTATCGCTCTAGTTTTTGTAGACTTCACATCGTGCCATTTGGATATTACAATCTCAGTAGTTGTGATATGGAAGTTTCAACGGCAATTCGTGGTAAGCCTAGTTGCCACTATGAATGTTATTCTTACACAGTGAACAAAACGAAGGAAGATGGGACTGTGATTTGGCGCTGTTCGAAACAGAAAGAGAAGCATTGCCGAGGAAAGCTTAAAAACAAGGATTCTACAGCGCCCTTTCCGCACGAGCATCAATGTAGAGCTCCGCGTGACGCAAGGTTGAAAGTACTGAGGACTCTGAACCAGGCAAAGAAGAGGGCACGAGAGGAAAATATGTCTATTTCCAAAATCTATTCAGAGGATCTACGTAGCTTGCATAATCGAGGGTACGACTTTGTGACAGAAATGCCAGAGCAGCGAATAACGAAGAGAACGTATTACAAGCAAAGGGCAAAGTCGCAGTACAGGATCTTGGACTCAATCGTAAATATAAAGAAAATGAAATAAGACAACAAATTCGCATGTATGCTATGCTGGCATTTCTACGGCCTGAAGATGTGCACCGGATTTTCCTAGGCATTCTGACTTTTTCGGCTATTTTGTAGAGAGATGGTTGGAAAATGAAGAACATCTTATCAGCCTTTGGAGCTGCTACACACGGCTCTATCGAACAACTAACTCAGTAAAGGGCTGGCATGACAAAATTAATAATATGCTTTCCAAACCAAATCCTAAAATTAGTGATGTAATTACTTGCCTGAAAAGGGAAGCAGAAATTCAAATTGCGCGTTAATGAGAACAGAACTGATGTTGGAAAGTAAAAGAAAGAAAACAGTGTACATAAACGGGATGTAAGGCTGGAGAAAATACTGAAAAAGTACGAGGGGTATGGTAAGGTAAGGGGTTTGCTTGAAGGCTATTCCTACCATAAAAAAAAGATATATATATATATATATATATATATATATATATATATATATATATAAAACAAAGATGATGTAACTTGCCAAAGGATGGTATGTTGATAGAGACACTAACAAACACAAACACACACACAAAATTCAAGCTTTTGCAACCCACGGTTGCTTCATCAGGAAAGAGGGAAAGACGAAAGGATGTGGGTTTTAAGGGAAAGGGTAAGGAGTCATTCCAATCCCGGGAGCGGAAAGACTTACCTTATGGGGAAAAAGGGACAGGTATACACTCGCACACACACACACACATACACAGACACAAGCAGACATATGTAAAGGCAAAGAGTTAGGGCAGAGATGTCAGACGAGGCGGAAGTACAGAGGCAAAGATGTTGTTGAATGACAGGTGAGGTATGAGCGGTGGCAACTTGAAATTAGCGGAGGTTGAGGCCTGGTGGGTAACGGGAAGAGAGGATATATTGAAGGGCAAGTTCCCATCTCCAGAGTTCTGATAGGTTGGTGTTAGTGGGAAGTATCCAGATAAACCGGACGGTGTAACACTGTGACAAGATGTGCTGGCCGTGCACCAAGGCATGTTTACCCACAGGGTGATCTTCATTACCAACAAACACTGTCTCTTTGTGTCCATTCATGCGAAAGAACAGTTTGTTGCTGGTCATTCCCACATAGAAAGCTTCACAGTGTAGGCAGGTCAGTTGGTAAATCAAATGGGTACTTTCACACGTGGCTCTGCCTTTGATTGTGTACACCTTCCGGGTTACAGGACTGGAGTAGGTGGTGGTGGGAGGGTGCATGGGACAGGTTTTACACCGGGGGCTGTTACAAGGGTAGGAGCCAGAGGGTAGGGAAGGTGGTTTTGGGATTTCATAGGGATGAACCAAGAGGTTACGAGGATTAGGTGGACGGCATAAAGACACTCTTGGTGGAGTGGGGAGGATTTCATGGAGGATGGATCTTATTTCAGGGCAGGATTTGAGGAAGTTGTATCCCTGCTGGAGAGCCACATTCAGAGTCTGATCCAGTCCCGGAAAGTAACCTGTCACAAGTGGGGCACTTTTGGGGTTCTTCTATGGGAGGTTCTGGGTTCAAGGGGATGAGGAAGTGGCTCTGGTTATTTGATTCTGTACCAGGGTAGTTGCAAGATGCAAAAGTTATTTTCAGGTTGTTGGTGTAATGGTTCAGGAATTCAGGAATGGAGCAGATTCGTTTGCCACGAAGACCTAGGCTATAGGGAAGGGACCGTTTGATATGGAATGGGTGGCAGCTGTCATAATGGAGGTACTGTTGCTTGTTGGTGGGTTTGATGTGGATGGATGTGTGAAGCTGGCCATTGGACAGATGGAGGTCAATGTCAAGGAAAGTGGCATGGTATTTGGAGTAGGACCAGGTGAATCTGATGGAGTTGAGGTTGGAGAGGAAATTCTGTAGTACTTCTTCACTGTGAGTCCAGATCACGAAGATGTCATCAATAAATCTGTACCAAACTTTGGGTTGGCAGGCCTGGGTAACCAAGAAGGCTTCCTCTAAGCGACCCATAAATAGGTTGGCGTTCGAGGGGGCCATCCTGGTACCCATAGCTGTTCTCTATAATTGTTGATATGTCTGGCTTTCGAAAGTGAAGAAGTTGTGAGTCACTACTTCAGACTGACGTTTACGCAGTGGTTTAGCTATGTATTTTGGAACCAAACGTGGACTTCCGTCATCCTCATCAATTACCATCCTCACAAAATCCTTTATTTATTTACTAATTCAGATAGAACCATTCTTCTGTTTGAGGTGCTGTCTAGGTAAGGTATTTACAGTTAGACTTGTTCCTAAGGTTTTAAGGTTTAAAAATTCAACTATGCTTGAAACTTTTAACAAATTTATACGTGTTGTTCAAACTCATGTCTGTGGTAAAGAGACTACAACAAAATTAGTACAAACTGTTATTTTTAGTTGAATGTGCCATCCAAGTTTTAAAAACATTCCCACGTTGTGGTTGATATAGAAGGAGTCAGACGTTAACTGTTAGTTAACGCTTTTTTTTATCTTATTATCTGTTAAACAAAAACGAATGAGTAATGTTTGTTTTTAAATTTTTTGTCACTTACCACTTTGAAGATTCAACTGTTAGATTTCCAAGACAGTCAAAGGTCACTGACAGATACCAAAAAAGAAAATATTGCTACTACTTTCATTGGATTCTTCTTCATGTGCTCTTTCTTCGACTAATACACTGTCATCTTTTGCATGACAGTTATGTGCAAGATTTTCTACGTTTTCTTTAAGTCCTTCAGTTTTATCAAGAACCAGCTACTTAATAGGTTCTTAATTTTTGTTAGTCTCGTCAATTTTTTGATTACCTACAAATGCTCTCTTCAGCTATAATGTTTTTGCGCCTTCTTTCATGTCCTTTGGGTCGAGTGCTTCTCCGACGTAAGTTTAACATATTTCAGCATTGAACCAGCCAACAAATGGCCCTTCAAAAACCTGACCGCAATTTACTTGTTTATTTATTTATTTACTTATTTTGTGCTCCATTTGGTCAACATCGCTGTGTGTGTGTGTGTTATAAACCAAATTTCTGCATAAATTAATAGAATCATTTTTTTTTGCTTTTAATCAGTAAGAACTCTCTACGTAAAAACATATACATATCAGAATTAATTACATTGAAATTGTTACATGCAATATACAGTATGCCTAGTACCGTACGGCTTGAGCATGCTAGCTCACATCCCCAGGGGATTAGTAGGCCCTTCCTCTACCATTTCTGGGCGGAAATTTCACAGGGCGGAAAATTCACAGGGTGGAGAATACACGGAGGATTAGTAGGCCCTTCCTCGACCTTTTCTGGGCGGAAATTTCGCAGGGCTGAAAATTCACAGGGCGGAGAATACATGACACCGTTTCAACTACGATAGGGGGGGGGGGCGCTTGTAAACCACTAGACAAACTTTTTTCTCCAATGTATATAATTTTTCTCCTTATACGTATTTTCAAACAAAAATTCTACACACAACAGTGCGATGCTTTGTTTTATTTCTCGCCACCATTTTTACAGAATACAGGAAAGCTGTATTTACGGCTTGTGATTAGAATACTACTACGGAACCTGAATAGTCCGAAAGTTAGTAATCCTATCCTTTCACAGACTAAAACATTGCGAAATGCCGTCACTGAAGGTGCATGCTTCTTTTTGCTTTTTGCATCACCTCGGTTCCGAGAGTGCCGGAACCTGTACGGAAATCTGGAATAGAGATCAACATAAACATCATTCCGCCCTTTTTATTGCTCATGAAAACCACACATTGCATGTTGTACCATCATACAGCGAGACCTTCAGAGGTGGTGCTCCAGACTGCTGTACACACCTGTACCTCTAATATCCAGTAATACGGCTTCTTGCATTGATGTATGCCTGTATTCGTAGTGGCATACTGTCCGCAAGTTCATCAAGGCACTGTTGGTCCAGGTTGTCCCACTCCTCAACGGCGATTCGGCGTAGATCCCTCCGAGTGGTTGGTGGGTCACGTCGCCCATAAACAGCCCTTTTCATACTATCCCAGGCATGTTCGATAGGGTTCATGTCTGCAGAACATGCTGGCTACTCTAGTGGAGCGATGTCGTTCTCCTGAAGGAAGTCATTCGCAACATGTGCACGATGGAGGCACCAATTGTCGTCCATGAAGACTAATGCCTCGCCAATATGCTGTCGATATGGTTGCACTATCGGTCGGAGGACGGCTTTCACGTATCGTACAGCCGTTACGGCGCCTTCCATGACCACCAGCGGCGTACGTCAGCCCCATATAATGCCACCCCAAAACAGCAGGGAACCTCCACCTTGCTGCACTCGCTGGACAGTGTGTCTAAGGCGTTCAGCCTGACCGGGTTACCTCCAAACACGTCTCCGATGATTGTCTGGTTGAAGGCATATGCGACACTCATCGGTGAAGAGAACGTGATGCCAATCCTGAGCGGTTCATTCGGTATGTTGTTGGACCCATCTGTACCGCGCTGCATTGTCGTGGTTGCAAAGATGGACCTCGCTATGGACCTCGGAAGTGAAGTTGCACATCATGCAGCCTATTGCGCAAAGTTTGAGTTGTAACACGACGTCCTGTGGCAGCACTAAAAGCATTATTCAACGTGGTGGCGTTGCTGTCAGGATTCCTCCGAGCCATAGTCCGTAGGTAGCGGTCATCAACTGCAGTAGTAGCCCTTGGGCGGCCTGAGCGAGGCATGTCATCGACTGTTCCTGTCTCTTTGTACCTCCTCCATGTCGAACAATATCGTTCTGGTTCACTCCGAGACGCCTAGACACTTCCCTTGTTGACCAGATCGAACCGGCATGGTTGAACGACAGACTACACGAGCCGTGGACCTCCTTCCTGGTGGAATGACTGGAACTGATCGGCTGTCGGAACCCCTCTGCCTAATAGGCGCTGCTCATGCATGGTTGTTTACATTTTTGGGCGGGTTTAGTGACATCTCTGAACAGTCAAAGGGACTGTGTCTGTGATACAATATCCATTGTCAACGTCTATCTTCAGGAGTTCTGGGAACTGGGGCGATGCAAAACTGTTTTTGATGTGTGTTTATCAGATAAAGAGGTGTTTAAATACCCCGTAGTATGTCGATAGTCCCAGCCAATTTACCTGTTCACTTTAAGCAACTTCAGTATCCAATCAAGGTTTCGTTTGCAGTAACAATAAACAATAAACAGAAATGGTAAGTGGCTGCGGTGGGGGATGGGGGGATGAAGTGAACATAGAGAAGAGGGATTAGGAGATGGACAGAAAGAGGGAAAGGAGGAGGAGATGGTGGAAGAGAGGGGAAAGAGGGTCAGAGAGGAGAGGGGGGAAGAGTTTAGGATGAACATTCAATTCCCAAGCATTTTTAGCAATTGCGACGCTTTGCCAGGTTTGCTACTTCCATACAATTTCAAGGGTGCTTCGCAACGAGATTTGGACTCAAAATGTATTTCCATTGTTGGAAAATATGTAGGCTTGTGAAATAGCTGTTTTTTTCTCTGTGGATTGTTGCTAATTTTTTTATTACGATAAAGATAGTAAAAATGCATTGACATAGTCTCATGGTTTGCAGTTTGCTGTATCCTTGATCTCTGCAAAGGTGCGAAGGAAATGTCTCAATCTCATCTACCACAAGGCCAGGAAGAAAGGGCATTTGACGGTAAGTACGACGGTTGTTGACAATAAATGTTTTTTAACTATGATGGAGGTGTCATGCTAACCATTTGTGTAAAAGCTGACCATTTGTGTAAAAGTTGTATTCTGATTGTGTTTTTGCACAACTGATACTATAATGCAGTTTTTCATTGGTTCACGCATATAAAAAATTTACAGTATTTTGTTTGAGTACAATTATAATATTAGAGGTATTTGCACGAAACTGCACTATTGTAACCGAGGGGACGAATTTTAGTTTCTTAACTTCACCTTCAACAGATTTACAGTGTTGTTGTTGTCTTCAGTCCTGCGACGGGTTTGATGCAGCTCTCCATGCTACTCTATCCTGTGCAAGCTTCTTCATCTCCCAGTACATACTGTAACCTACATCCTTCTGAATCTGCTTAGTGTATTCATCTCTTGGACTCTCTCTACGATTTTTACCCTCCACGCTGCCCTCCAATGCTAAATTTGTGATCCCTTGATGCCTCAGAACATGTCCTACCAACCAGTCCCTTCTTCTTGTCAAGATTAGATTAGATTAGATTTACTTTCATTCCAATTGATCCGTAGTGAGGAGGTCCTCCAGGATGTGGAACATGTCAGAAAAACAACAATACATGACAAATATTTACAACTAAAACAAATAAGCTAATGTACCATTCCACACGTCCCAAGTGGAATGATCGTCATTTTTTAATGAATACTAAGAGTCATTTTACAAATACTAATGCACTGAATTTAAAATAAAAATGTTTTTTATTTATTTATAAGGTAATAAACATGTAATACAACTACTGTAATACTTATTTACAATGAACACATTACTGCACTGAAATGGTGCAGAAGTTAGATTATACTTACACACACACACACACACACACACACACACACACACACACACACAAATTTTCAATGAACACATTACTGCACTGAAATTGTGCAGAAGTTATGTTGTACTTATATACAAATCAGTGGTTTTACTAAGAAATTCATCAATGGAATAGAAGGAGTTGGCCACCAATAAATCCTTTAGGCTTCTATTAAACTGAATTTCATTGGTTGTTAAGCTTTTTATGCTTGCTGGCAAGTTATTGAAAATGTGTGTTCCTGAATAATGCACACCTTCTTGTACAAGACTAAGTGACTTTAAGTCCTTGTGAAGATTATTCTTATTTCTAGTACTGATTCCATGAATTGAGCTGTTGGTTTGAAAAAGTGATATATTTTTAATGACAAATTTCATTAAGGAATAAATATATTGGGAAGCAGTAGTTAGTATCCCTAGTTCCCTAAACAGGCTTCTGCAGGATGTTCTTGAGTTCACACCACATATAACTCTTACTGCACGTTTTTGTGCCCAGAAAACTTTAGCTTGGCTTGATGAATTACCCCATAAAATAATCCCATATGACATTATGGAATGAAAGTAAGCATAGTATGCCAGCTTTTTCATTTTTATATCCCCTATGTCTGACAAAATTCGCATTGCAAACAGAGATTTGTTAAGACGCTTCAGCAGTTCTGTGGTGTGCTCCTCCCAGTTGAATTTATTATCAAGCTGTAATCCCAAGAATTTAACACTGTCCACTTCTTCTACCTTCTTGTCATCGTATGTTCGACATATAGTCTTGCGACACCCCTTACAAGTTCTGAACTGCATGTAGTGTGTTTTTTCAAAGTTTAGTGACAAAGAATTGGTTATGAACCAGTGATTAATCTCCACAAATATTTTATTGGCTGATCTTTCTAAGACTACACTTGATTTGCTATTTATTGCAATGTTTGTATCATCGGCAAACAAAACAAACTTGGCATCTGGTAATGTTACTGATGAAAGGTCATTGATATACACAAGAAAAAGTAAGGGCCCCAAAATGGAACCTTGTGGGACCCCACATGTAATTAGTTCCCAGTTGGATGATGCCTGATAGCTTGATACATGTCTCTTTCCTAATAACACCCTTTGTTTCCTGCCAGAGATATAAGATTTGAACCATTTTGCAGCATTTCCTGTTACACTATAATATTCTAGTTTACTTAAAAGGATATTGTGATTTACACATTCAACTGCCTTTGACAGATCACAAAATATACCAGTTGCCTGAAATTTTTTGTCTAATGAATTAAGCACATTTTCACTGTAAGTGTAGATAGCCTTCTCAATATCAGAACCTTTTAGAAATCCAAACTGTGACTTTGACAGTATGCTATTTGAGATAAGATGGTTATAAAGACGACTGTACATTACTTTTTCGAAAATTTTTGAGAATGCTGGCAACAGTGAAATTGGACGGAAATTTGATGCTATTTCTTTGCCTCCCTTCTTAAACAGTGGCTTAACTTCAGCATATTTCAGCCATTCAGGAAATATTCCACTGATAAACGACTGGTTACACAGATAGCTTAATATGTTACTTAGCTCAGAATCACATTATTTAATTAACTTTGTTGATATTTCATCATACCCTCTAGATGTTTTTGATTTTAAAGATTTTATGATGGACATTATTTCTGTTGGGGTAGTGAGGTTCAAATTCATATTATGGAAGTTACTTGAAATGTCTGGTCTAAGGTAATCTATAGCAGCATCTACCGAACCTGACAACCCCATCTTTTCAGTAGCAGTTATAAAATGTTTGTTAAAAAGTTCTGCAGTACTATACACATCGGTCACCAATGTATCATCTACTCTTAATGCCATTTGTTCCTCTTCATGTCTGGTTCTACCGGTCTCCTCCTTCACTATATCCCATATTGTCTTTATTTTGTTATCTGATATGACTATCTTTTCCTTGTAATATATTTGCTTTGACATCCGTATTACAGTCTTTAATATTTTGCAGAATTTCTTATAATGTGCTATAGCATCAACATTGGAAATGTTTTGGATTGACAGATACAGTTTTCTTTTTGTTTTACAAGATACCCCTATTCCTCGAGTAATCCATGGCTTCTTTGTAGACTTTGCTCTAACCTTGGTAAGTTTTGGGGGAAAGCAGTGTTCGAATAAGGTAAGCACTTTATTAGCAAAAATGTTATATTTTTCATTTATGCCATTAGCACTGTAAACATCAGTCCAGTGAATGTCTCTGAGGAGCGTCCTAAAATAATCAATTTTTGGCTTACTGATTACCCTCTTGAGCTCAGATTTAACAGATTTTATATCCTGTTCGGTATTAACATTTAACAGAAGGAACTGCATGTCATGGTCTGAGAGGCCATTTACTATTGGTTTTGTAATATAATTTTGTTCATTGGACTTTTCTATAAAGATATTATCAATGGCTGTTTGTGAGCAAGTGGCTATCCTAGTGGGGAACTTTACAGTGGGAATTAAGTTGAATGATAGTGTTACTAACTCAAATAAGTTCTTATTGGGAGAGTCTTTAAGGAAATCTACATTGAAATCACCAGCAACCACTATTTCTTTGTTTTTGGTTGTTAAATGGGCCAGTACAGCTTCAAGGTGGTTTACAAACAGATTAAAGTTACCTGCAGGTGCTTGATATACACCTAATATTATGAAAGATTTTTTGTGAAATTCTAATTCTGTTGCACATGCTTCCATATGCTGTTCTAGGCAAAATTTATTAATGTCTATGTTCTTAAATTTATGACAGTTCCTGATGAATGTGGCAACTCCTCCTTTCTCCATTTCTGATCTACAAAACTGATATGCTAACCTAAACCCTGTAACACTTAAAAGTTCTATACCAGTGGTCACATGATGTTCAGAGAGACATATTATGTCAGCTGGGTTTGAAGGCTCTAATTCATCTATGCAGATAGTTAATTCATTAATTTTATGTCTCAGTCCTCGAATATTTTGATGCAATAAAGATAGCTGACATTTCACATTGACTGAGTTAAAATTGGGTAGAGTTAAAATATCTGCTGACAGTTGAAAATTCTTAACCAATGGCTGTTCATGCTGATGTAATAAGCTGGAATTATGTGTTTTGATTTCTTTTTCATACTGAAGGTTTGTCTCAGTTCTAACCTCTCTTAAAATTTGCTTTCTTTCTGTCCTCCCTACCCTAAAAAAGGGTCTTTTCTGAATCCTATAACCACTGGTATTTTACCACTCATGACAGTGCCTCCCCCCATCAACTTTCCTGCTATTTCCCCAGCCAATTTACACTTCCCCTTCAAGTTGTGCCACAAACTGCTCTTCTCTCCAATTCTATTCAATACTCCTAATCAGTTATGTGATCACCCATCTAATCTTCAGCATTCTTCTGTAGCACCACATTTCGAAAGCTTCTATTCTCTTCTTGTCTAAACTATTTATCGTCCACGTTTCACTTCCATACATGGCTACACTCCATACAAATACTTCCAGAAACGACTTCCTGACATTTAAATCTATACTCGATGTTAACAAATATTTTCTTCTCCAGAAACGCTTTCCTTGTCATTGCCAGTCTGCATTTTATATCCTCTCTACTTCGACCATCATCAGTTATATTGCTCCCCTAGTAGCAAAACTCCTTTACTACTTTAAGTGCGTCATTTCCTAATCTAATTCCCTTTTGTTGATGTTCATCTTATACCCCCCTTTCAAGACACTGTACATTCCGTTCAACTGCTCTTTCAAGTCCTTTGCTGTCTCTGGCAGAATTAGAATGTCATCGGCGAACCTCAAAGTTTTTATTTCTTCTCCGTGGGTTTTAATACCTGCTCCGAACTTTTCTTTTGTTTCCTTTATTGCTTGCCCAATATACATATTGAATAACATCGGGGATAGGCTACAACCCTGTCTCACTCCCTTCCCAACCACTGCTTCCATTTCAAGCCCTCGACTCTTATAACTACCACCTGCTTTCTGTAAAAATTGTGAATAGCCTTTCGCTCCCTGTATCTACCAGTTTTTCCATTCGTCTGTAAAGAATTCGCGTTAGTATTTTGCAGCTGTGACTTATTAAACTGATAGTTCGGTAATTTTCACATCTGTCAGCACCTGCTTTCTCTGGGATTGGAATGATTATATTCTTCTTGAAGTCTGAGGGCATTTCGCCTGTCTCATACAGCTTGCTCACCAGATGGTAGAGTTTTGTCAGGACTGGCTCTCCCAAGGCCGTCAGTAGTTCCAATGGAATATTGTCTACTCCTGGGGCCTTGTTTCGACTCAGGTCTTTCAGTTCTCAGTCAAACTTTTCATGCAGTATCGTATCTCCCACTTCATCTGCATCTACATCCTCTTCTATTTCCATAATTTTGTCCTCAAGTACATCGCCCTTGTATAGACCCTCTACATACTCCTTCCACCTTTCTGCTTTCCCTTCTTTGCTTAGAACAGGGTTTCCATCTGAGCTCTTGATATTCATACAAGTGGTTCTCTTTTCTCCAAAGGTCTTTTTAATTTTCCTGTAGGCAGTATCTTTCTTACCACTAGTGAGATAAGCCTCTACATCCTTACATTTGTCCTCTAGCCATCCCTGCTAAGCCATTTTGCACTTCCTGTCAATCTCATTTTTGAAACGTTTGTATTCCCTTTTGCCTGCTTCATTTACTACGTTTTTATATTTTCTCCTTTCATCAATTAAATTCAATATTTCTTCTGCTACCCAAGGATTTCTACTAGCCCTCGTCTTTTTACCTACTTGATCCTCTGCTGCCTTCACTACTTCATCCCTCAGAGCTACCCATTCTTCTTCTACTGTATTTCTTTCCGCCATTCCTGTCAATTGTTCCTTTATGCTCTCCCTGAAACTCTGTACAACCTCTGGTTCTTTCAGTTTATCCAGGTCCAATCTCCTTAAATTCCCACCTTTTTGCAGTTTCTTCAGTTTTAATCTACAGTTCATAACCAATACATTGTGGTCAGAGTGCACATCTGCCCCTGGAAATGTCTTACAATTTAAAACCTGGTTCCTAAATCTCTGTCTTACCATTATATAATCTATCTGATACCTTCTAGTATCTCCAGGACTCTTCCATGTATACAACTTTCTTTTATGATTCTTGAACCAAGTGTTAGCTATGATTAAGTTATGCTCTGTGCAAATTTCTACCAGACGGCTTCCTCTTTCATTTCTCTCCCCCAATCCATATTCATTCACTATGTTTCCTTCTCTCCCTTTTCCTACTCTCGAATTCCAGTCACCCATGACTATTAAATTTTCGTCTCCCTTCACTACCTGAATAATTTCTTTTATCTTATCATACATTCCATCAATTTCTTCATCATCTGCAGAGCTAGTTGGCATATAAACTTGTTCTACTGTAGTAGGCATGGGCTTCGTGTCTATCTTGGCCACAATAATGCGTTCACTATGCTGTTGGTAGTAGCTTACCCGCACTACTATTTTTTTATTCATTATTAAACCTACTCCTGCATTACCACTATTTGATTTTGTATTTATAACCCTGTATTCACCTGACCAAAAGTCTTGTTCCTCATGCCACCGAACTTCACTAATTCCCACTATATCTAACTTCCACCTACCCATTTCCCTTAAATTACAAGCATATAATAAAGAATACAAAAATTATATGTTTTTGCTTATATTACCGAAGGTAATGATAAAATTAATAGATTAAACTGAAACATTAGAACAAATACATTGCAATTGATATTTGGGAAGGGTGGAATGTTAAATGTAGTATATGAAAGCTAACACTAAAACCAGCATTGAAAGCGTACACGAAGTGTTTTATGCCCTGCACGACGTCATAAAGTTCAAATATACCTATAGCAAGGCAAAGACGGGCATCTGTCGATCACTTACACAGCACTTTTAACATACGCAGTACCAAGGATTTTCGAGAGGAAACTTACAAAGTATTTGGTGTAATGAAGTATCATGTCACCCCAGATCTGGGATGTCACTAAGGGATGGCGAATGCTCTAGAATTAATTAAAGAACCTAACATTATAGCAAAGCTAAATGCTAGGAACATTAAGTGGATTGATAATGTAATTAGATTACGCGTATACATGAGTAAGAAGGAAGAAAACAATAAGGACAGATGATTTTTTAGTAATCTCGAAAAGAATGTAAGATTTTTGAAAATTACGAATTGGAGAGACAATTGGAGTAACAGACAAGTCTGTCTAACCATTGTTGCGTCAATAACAAAGGCCTTATATAGCTTGTAATTACGTCAAAATAATAATATAATGATAACATTAATAGTAACATCAAAATATTTGACTGTTCTGTAGGAGTGAAAGGTGCATGGACACATTCAATCACATATTCAGATACGACAAGAATAACAGCTGCAATATCACTAAAGTCATCGACCTGAAAATATGCATTACCTTTGACAGCTATGAAGCCCTTTGTTAGCTCACATAAAATCTGACTCCTAAATGTCGAAGAAGAAACACAAATTATCATGAATACCCGTCGGTTGCCTAGATATTTCTACTGCTTTAGTACGGTTCTAAGGATCAATCTTGAAGCGCAGTTTCCTGAACTTAATTAACATGAGTGGTCTGTCGATGACATTCGCAGTAATTACCGCAATGGGAACTCTTTTTAACTTACCTGCGCGACTCGTAGACTGAGAGTCTGAAAAAACTTACCTTAGACGTTGAAATTCAAAGACATCAAATACATTCGGCGTAGTATGCTCAAGAGATGGGAGGTGTAGGATGATATGGCTTTTAATTTATTTTGCGGTGGAGGGGAAGAGAGGAATATTGTACTACAGTTATGCAAATCGATCGCCATTAACCTTGATATATTACAAAATAGCAACCGTTCACTGTATATCGTTACAATTAACACAAGTCGTCAATACGTGAAACCATACACATGTGAGACCACCCACCACGGGAGTGGTGCAGAGGCAACGGAAAAAGCATGCGAATTTCAGAAGAACGCGAAATCCCGAAGATTACCGAAAATTTACAGACGCGCGAAATTGGGCACGGACTTCAATGCGAGATGCCTTTAATAGGTTCCACAACGAAACATTGTCTCGAAATTTGGTAGAAAATCCGAAGAAATTCTGGTCGTATGTAAAGTACACAAGCGGCAAGACGCAGTCAATACCTTCGCTGCGCAGTGACGATGGTACTGTTACCGACGACTGTCCCGCTAAAGCGGAGTTATTGAACGCAGTTTTCCGAAATTTCTTCACCAGGGAAGACGAATTTGAAACACGAACAGCTGCTAGCATGACTTTCTTAGAAGTAGATACCTTAGGGGTTGCGAAGCAACTCAAATCGCTTGATACGGGCAAGTCTTCAGGTCCAGATTGTATACCGATTAGGTTCCTTTCAGATTACGCCGACACAATGGCTCCCTACTTAGCAATCATATACAACCGCTCGCTCACCGATAGATCTGTACCTGCAGATTGGAAAATTGCGCAGGTCGCACCAGTGTTTAAGAAGGGTAGTAGGAGTAATCCATCGAACTACAGACCTATATCATTGATGTCGGTTTGAAGTTGGGTTTTGGAGCATATACTGTATTCAAACATTATGAATCACCTCGAAGGGAACGATCTATTGATACGTAATCATCATGGTTTCAGAAAACATCGTTCTTGTGCAACGCAGCTAGCTCTTTATTCGCACGAGCTAATGGCCGCTATCTACAGGGGATCTCAAGTTGATTCCGCATTTCTAGATTTCCGGAAAGCTTTTGACACCGTTCCTCACAAGCGACTTCTAATCAAGCTGCGAGCCCATGGGGTATCGTCTCAGTTGTGCGACTGGATTCGTGATTTCCTGTCAGGAAGATCGCAGTTCGTAGTAATAGACGGCAAATCATCGAGTAAAACTGAAGTGATATCAGGTGTTCCCCAGGGAAGCGTCCTGGGACCTCTGCTGTTCCTGATCTATATAAATGACCTGGGTGATAATCTGAGCAGGTTGTTCGCAGATGATGCTGTAATTTACCGTCTAGTAAGATCATCCGAAGACTAGTATCAGTTGCAAAGCGATTTAGAAAAGATTGCTGTATGGTGTGGCAGGTTGCAGTTGACGCTAAACAACGAAAAGTATGAGGTGTTCCACATGAGTTCCAAAAGAAATTCGTTGGAATTCGATTACTCGATAAATAGTACAATTCTCAAGGCTGTCGATTCAACTAAGTACCTGGGTGTAAAAATTACGAACAACTTTACTTGGAAAGACCACATAGATAATATTGTGGGGAAGGCGAGCCAAAGGTTGCGCTTCATTGGCAGGACACTTGACGATGCAACAAGTCCACTAAAGAGACAGCTTACACTACACTCGTGCGTCCTCTGTTAGAATTTTGCTGCACGTTGTGGGATCCTTACCAGGTGGGATTGACGGAGGACATCGAAAGAGTGCAAAAAAGGGCAGCTCGTTTTGTATTATCGCGTAATAGGGGAGAGAGTGTGGCAGATATGGTGCGCGAGTTGGGATGGAAGTCATTAAAGCAAAGACGTTTTTCGTCGCGGCGAGATCTATTTACGAAATTTCAGTCACCAACTTTCTCTTCCGAATGCGAAAATATTTTGTTGAGCCCAACCTACATAGGTAGGAATGATCATCAAAATAAAATAAGAGAAATCAGAGCTCGAACAGAAAGGCTTAGGTGTTCGTATTTCCCGCGCGCTGTTCGGGAGTGGAATGGTAGGGAGATAGTATGATGTGGTTCGATGAACCCTCTGCCAAGCACTTAAATGTGAATTGCAGAGTAATCATGTAGATGTAGATGCAGAATGCCACCTGTTGGTGTTGCAAACACGTTATGTAGTTAGGAAAGCACAGGATGGTTACAGTCAGACTTTAGCCACTTGAGCCGCTGTTGACGGGAAAATATTTACCGTATGAGTACCCAGTTTTATAGGTTTTTCACTCAAACTGTGCGCTCCAGGATTTACGTTGTTAGCAGTCTTAGTGTCATTATGACTTGCCGTTAAGTGCATGTAGTGGTACGCGGAGGTAGAGGTTAAACACAAGCATCAGCGTGCACTACAGCTGCAGACAGTCAACGTAGGTCTGGATGAGGTGAGCAAGCTTTACGGTAAAGTGGATATATCAAAATAACAGCAATGGCGCTCCTGCGCGAGTATCGGAGCGTGAAAGAAAGGTTGACAGGTCCTCTTTCGACACCGGAATTGAAGAACATGATTCAAAAGTTCGAATTACAACTACCTCTACATCTACATCGATACTCTACAATCGACCTTAGGACGTGTAGCAAAAACGACTGTCTGTATGCCTCCGTATGAGCTCTGATTTCTCGTATCTTATCTTCGTGGCCCTTACGTGCATTGTATGTTGGATGATGATGATGATGTTTGGATTGTGGGGCGCTCAACTGCGCGGTTATCAGCGCCCGTACAAATTCCCAATCTTTGCTCAGTCCAATCTCGCCACTTTCATGAATGATGATGAAATGATGAGGACAACACACACCCAGACATCTCGAGGGAGGTGCTCGGGAAGCGAGAACGCGACCGTGAGACCACGAGCTGCGGACAATATATGTTCGAGACAACAGAATCGTTGTACAGTCAGCATCAAATGTCGGTTACCTAAATTTCCTCAATAGTCCTCGTCGAAACGGACGTCGCCTTCCTTCCGGGAATTTCCACTTGTTCCCGAAGGATCCCCGTAACGCTTTCATGTTGTTCGAAACTGCCAGTAACAAATCTCGCAGTCCGCTTTTGAATTGCTTGTATGTCTTCCTTTAAGGCGTCCTGGTACGGATCCCAAACACTCCAACAGTAGTCAAGAATGGGTCGCACTAGCGTACTATATGCGGTCGCCTTTACAGGTGAATCTGAATTCTGCCAATAGAACGAAGTCGGTCATTCGCCTTTCCGACCACAGTCCTTATATGTTAGCTTTGCAACGTTACGCCCAGATATTTAAAGGACGTGACTGTGTCTGCAGGACATTGCTAATGTTGTATCCGAACATTACGGATTTGTTTCTCCTACTCATCCGCATTAACTGGCGATTTGGGAATTGTTCCTGGGAGAAGCTGACAGCCAGTTGCGCTACAAATTGTTGAAAAAGTTTCTGTTGCCATGGCGGAGAATGCTGGACGCAACGTGGGGTTTGACGTGAACGAAGCGAAGGGGGCAGCCTGTGTCCCAGCTGAGAAGTCCCAGGCAGCAGTAGAGCAATGTCCAGTGTGGTTCCAGGCTGTACGCTGCAGACGGCAGTCCCGTTACGCAACGCTTGTAGCCTGGGACTTAGAAGCGGTATGCAGTTAACAAACTTTACCCTCTTATGTGGAAATTAAAATGTGTTTCTTTCAACGTCATATTCGTAATTTCATTTCCGCATGCCTTTGCAAAAATTTCCGTAAAATTTCATTGTCGTACGATCACTCGGTTTTCGTGGGGGGAGGAGGAGGGGGCGTGCTTTAAAGTACCGAAAGTTTAATTATTATAACCAAGCTCCACAGGGTGTTTCAAGTTCACGAGGTTGTAGACGGAACTTAATGGATCGAGTTTTACATAGGAACCTGTGTCCGGAAACGTCATCCAACGACGGCACGCAGCGTCAAAATTATAGGCGCCGGCGCTTGTGCATATACAGGATGTGTCAAAGAAATGTATACACACTTTGAAGCGTTATAGAAAATTTATTTACCGTTCCGCAATGTTAAATTTCTGGAAATGGATAGCTTAAAGTCCAATTCGAAAAATAAATGTACATTGCAAATGTGATTAATGTTCAAACTGGTGGCCTTCATCATCAATGCATTTCTGAGTAAGAGTCACCACTGATTCCGTACATCGTACCAAAGTGTCCAATGAGATTTCTGCGCACACCACCTGAATCTCATTCCAAAGTGTGTCCAGGTTACGTAGTTTACGTTTGTACACCTCGTCTTTTACTGTGCCCCATAAGAAGAAATCCAGCGGCGTGAGGTCTGGAGAGCGTGCAGGAAACTCGGTTGGTCCCCTGCGTCCTATCCACTGGCCTGGCACATTGTGACCCAGGTATGCTCTTACGTCCCTATGATAGTGCGGCGGGGCGCCATCTTGTTGGAAATAAAACTCATCATTACCTTATAATGCACTAATGGCAGGGAATATGGAGTCAGCAAGCATTGTTAGGTACGTTTCTCCAGTAACGGTACCTTCAAAGCAGAAAGGCCCAATGAGTCCCATTGCAGACAAACCACACCACACATTTACACCAGGCAAATTCATAGCCTTCTCATCTGTAATGTGAGGATTATCTTCAGCCCCGTACACAATTGTGTCTATTCACAGTTCCACTGAGTTTGAATTGGGCTTCATCCGACCAAATTACGCTACCCATAAATCCCGGTTCACGTCTCACCATCTCCTGAACCCTTTCACAAAAGTCTAACCTTCGATCTGGATCATCGTCACTTAAGCTGTTGCACCAGCCTTGGAATGTACACACGAAACATGCCTTTCTTCAGAATGCGTAGCACACTACTAGCACTTACATTACCCTCACGTGCCACTTGCCTTGAAGATTTTTGAGGCAAACGCTGAAACAGTTCCAAGACCGCAGTTGTGGAATCATCACTTGTAGCTGTACGAGGTCGCCCTGATCGACCTTTATGCACATCACACTCTGTTCCATGAATTTCGAATTTGTCTCGTAGACGTGTAATTGTTAACCTTGAAGGTGGTTCTGTACCATACTCACTTCTTCGCTGTCTTCGAACCGCAGCTACATTCTCCAACTTCCAGTACCACTTAATTATCTGCTTCCGCGGTTCAAAGCTCAAACGCACGTCCGCCATGTTGCAGTTACTTCCTTGCTACTGCTGCCACCTGTCGAAGAAACATAACATTATTTTCTCACAAATATTTAACCTTGTAGAACGGGAAATAATTTGGCTATGACAGTTCAAAGTGTGTATACATTTTTTTGGCGCACCCTGTATGTAAATGCAGGGTGATTCCACGACGATGTTATAAAGGGTAAGGTCGCTGTCCCGGAAACGCGCTTTTTGTATACCGTGATTTTATGGTGCAACATGCAACTGTGAACAATATGTATATGCACATAGCCTGTTGCACAAGGTGCTTTATGTTTTTAAATATTTTATTAATCTGCTATTTTTATCCACTTAACATGTGTGATGTCAGCGTAAAAGGAACATGTTTACAGCAAAAAGATTTTGAGACCTGAAGATGACAGCATAATCTGTTGAAATAGGTTGTCTTAAATTAAAGAAAGTAATATATGCGATCCTGGCTGTTGAATGGTTTTTCACAATTTAACAGATCGCCCTTGAGCCATCCCAAAATGACAAAATTCAAGGAAACGAACCAGTCGAAAGTTATAAGCGAAAACAGTTCTGATACCTCTGACAGTCGGATACACGTACTGGTACTGTCGTTGCTAAGACACTAGGGCAGGCAGTCAGAGGTGGTAGTACGGACCAATAGAAGCAAAAAATGTCCAATAAACATGGGCTCAAAAATGCGTACCTTAAGTGCTATGAGCGCTTGTTCAGCAGATATGTGTTTCACACATAGCGTAGTATATGTTATTAAACTTCCGGGAAAATGCTACGAACGTACGCACCAGCCTAACATATTGCGTTAACACGTACTCCCTTTCAAACAACAATACTCAAGTCAGAAAGTTGACCAGCTTACGAATGTAATTTCTTCTGATAAACAGCAAAAGAGATCAGCATACACATTACTACTACTGCTACTACTAATACAACTCGCGCCAGGAAACAAGGAATAACTTTTCGATATAGCACACGTGCTTGCGGAGAAGTGGCGTGAACAGAGAATCAGTGGTTGCAAGACAATATTAAAACTAATCACAGTATTTATATATACTTCAGCTCAATCCAGAAATAGCATAACGGCCTTTCTGCAGTACGCATAGCAATACATAGTTTCCTTAACCGAACTCCATCCGACCAATGCCCTCCCTCAACCACACTTGCCAACGAAGTATCTGTTCTCCATGAAAGAATGATTTTGATGACATGTCATGTGAATATTCGCACATATCCCCTATGAACAAAGGTAAATTTTAACGTTCGTCGAAGTAATACTGCCTGATATACAGTCACTAGTTTGACTCCATGCGCGACTTGGCGCAGAGCGACCATGAACTTCTGACGATGTAGAGTTGTTATATCTCGGACACTCTTTGTTGAAAGAAATGAAATTTGTCCGTCTTCTACAGCTGTAAACATTATCTTAAGAGCAATAATGAAAAGAATTTTAAGAGCTATCTTCAGCCAGAAAATTTTAGATAAAATAACCCGAAAAAATGGACGTTCGAAAAATTTCCATGTTTATTCTTTATATAGTAAGAGACTAACGGTGTGACGAACGTGAACCTTGGCATGTAGTAACCTAAATATACAAGATACCCAGATATAAAGTTTCATTCATGTACCACTTTCCAATACTGAGTAATTTAAGTACGAAGTTGAAGATTTCGTGAAAAGGTCAAAAATGCGCAATTTTCGTCCTGATTTTGCAAAAAACTATGTCCTAAAAATCTCTCTAACCTGGACTTATTAGAAAGTCCATGGTTTAAATGGCCTAGAAAAGTGTATTTGATTACCAAACGTGGGATAATAATACTAGATGATTTTAACCAGATTTGGGCACGGAAATCGCGACACGAAAAAAATGCGAACTTTGGGTTCTTATACCTCGTAGAGTAAACACATGGTGAACACGAAACTTAATTCGCAGTACCTCGGTAGCACAAGAATGTAGAATACAAAATCATTGAGCTAATATTTTCCAAAATATCGTTTTCTGCTAAAGCCTCAAAACGAGTCTCATTCGAAACAACGTATTTTTAGCCTCCTCCCAGAACAGTGGGTAAAATATCCAACAGAGGTATATAAATTGACGCAAACTAGCTGCGCATACAGTTTTAACTTTGGGTTATACCTCGTTGATTAAAGGCATGATAAAAATAAAATTTTGGAAACAGCAACTTAGTAACATATCATTCACGTGCTGCTTTCTAAATTTCCACAAAATCAGTTCAGACTAGATTTTCGTAAAAATTACGAGAATAAATCACATTCAATTTGCTTTTAGTAAATCTCTTTTGCATAACTGATTTCAAACTAATATCATTTTTAAAGAGCATGTTTTCAAGCATTTAGAAAACCGTGGTCGATTTTCCAACGTGCTCTAACAGTACCTGAAAACGACAGACAAATCTGAGGGAATGTTTCACGTAACAGACAATATTGCAGCAACCTATTGTCTGTGTTTCACTGCACGTGGTTTTTATTTTTAAATTGACACGTAATATCTCTCTCTATTGCTTTGATCCATGGTGACATTGAAACTACCGGTCCAAGAACAGGAACCGACAACGCCATTGCCGTAGGGGTAATACCTGGTAACCGTGTAATACCTGGCAGAGGTCGGTTTCTTTATTCGGGCTCCCATACCTCTAATTTGGTTTCTTAATTTAGCTTCTAAAGCCTTGTGGTATCCGTCTGCTAAAAAGCCAGTACCTTATCTCCAGATCATAAATCTGTAGCAGCGTCTCACATATGTGGCAAGCAAAAAGGAGTACAAATTTTGATTTTAAAATTCTCAACGCAGAACTTTACCAAACATGTTCCGGCACCTTCGCGCCGTCATCGATGGGTACTTTTATTCAGTTCTAAAAATGCAAACATGTAATTATTATTATTATCACGAAATTTATGCATAGCAACAGTTAATGTCTGCCGTGATTCTTGCCTTATTTTGTGAATGTTAGATTCTGTAGGGCATTCCCTACTTAACTGAATAGCTTTCTATCTGCAAGGGAATGATGTCATTGTAAGTTTGAGTGGGAAGTTAAGAAGTTACTACACTCCTGGAAATGGAAAAAAGAACACATTGACACCGGTGTGTCAGACCCACCATACTTGCTCCGGACACTGCGAGAGGGCTGTACAAGCAATGATCACACGCACGGCACAGCGGACACACCAGGAACCGCGGTGTTGGCCGTCGAATGGCGCTAGCTGCGCAGCATTTGTGCACCGCCGCCGTCAGTGTCAGCCAGTTTGCCGTGGCATACGGAGCTCCATCGCAGTCTTTAACACTGGTAGCATGCCGCGACAGCGTGGACGTGAACCGTATGTGCAGTTGACGGACTTTGAGCGAGGGCGTATAGTGGGCATGCGGGAGGCCGGGTGGACGTACCGCCGAATTGCTCAACACGTGGGGCGTGAGGTCTCCACAGTACATCGATGTTGTCGCCAGTGGTCGGCGGAAGGTGCACGTGCCTGTCGACCTGGGACCGGACCGCAGCGACGCACGGATGCACGCCAAGACCGTAGGATCCTACGCAGTGCCGTAGGGGACCGCACCGCCACTTCCCAGCAAATTAGGGACACTGTTGCTCCTGGGGTATCGGCGAGGACCATTCGCAACCGTCTCCATGAAGCTGGGCTACGGTCCCGCACACCGTTAGGCCGTCTTCCGCTCACGCCCCAACATCGTGCAGCCCGCCTCCAGTGGTGTCGCGACAGGCGTGAATGGAGGGACGAATGGAGACGTGTCGTCTTCAGCGATGAGACTCGCTTCTGCCTTGGTGCCAATGATGGTCGTATGCGTGTTTGGCGCCGTGCAGGTGAGCGCCACAATCAGGACTGCATACGACCGAGGCACACAGGGCCAACACCCGGCATCATGGTGTGGGGAGCGATCTCCTACACTGGCCGTACACCACTGGTGATCGTTGAGGGGACACTGAATAGTGCACGGTACATCCAAACCGTCATCGAACCCATCGTTCTACCATTCCTAGACCGGCAAGGGAACTTGCTGTTCCAACAGGACAATGCACGTCCGCATGTATCCTGTGCCACCCAACGTGCTCTAGAAGGTGTAAGTCAACTACCCTGGCCAGCAAGATCTCCGGATCTGTCCCCCATTGAGCATGTTTGGGACTGGATGAAGCGTCATCTCACGCGGTCTGCACGTCCAGCACGAACGCTGGTCCAACTGAGGCGCCAGGTGGAAATGGCATGGCAAGCTGTTCCACAGGACTACATCCAGCATCTCTACGATCGTCTCCATGGGAGAATAGCAGCCTGCATTGCTGCGAAAGGTGGATATACACTGTACTAGTGCCGACATTGTGCATGCTCTGTTGCCTGTGTCTATGTGCCTGTGGTTCTGTCAGTGTGATCATGTGATGTATCTGACCCCAGGAATGTGTCAATAAAGTTTCCCCTTCCTGGGACAATGAATTCACGGTGTTCTTATTTCAATTTCCAGGAGTGTATATCTAAAAATGTAAATTTGTTGACCAAAAAAGTTTTCGCGACTATATTTTGCGATTACTTGCAGTTACTTTCGTAGTATCCGTCGTCATCTGTATAAGCATCTGTTGTGGAGCTACACAAAACATTATCCGTTCCATTCATTCCTAGCTCTTTGACGTCGTTTCTTCTCTCTGAACTTTAATTCCATTTTCAAATATCTCTTTGGTTTCCTTTTATCCATGCTCTGTCAACAGAAAGAAAAACATGTGAAATACAACCCTGAATAATCCCTTCTGAACTACTGTATCATATTCTTCATCTAGAACTGCAGTCCGGTTTGGGCACACACTTAGGTACAAGCGGCGTCCGTCAGATTGCTTAAACACGAGGGGAATGAGTCCACAATCTTTTGAAAGAGTTCATTTGGGATGTCTCGTGTAACTTATTCTACCTCTCCTCCGACTCATTTGGTGCATCCAGTTTTGGACAATATAATTATTTTTGTCAAATATCACAAAAGCTTGAGATCAGAGCTTCTGTTTTATTTTGGTTACATTCTCGTCGTAGCAGCTAGTGTCTTTGAAGCAGCTCGTCCAATCAAGTGTGAAGACATGGTGCACTGGCTAGCATGAAAGCTGCTTTATTGACATTTCGCCAATCACGTATCACGTACCAAACATATTTATTTAATACGGATGTTGGTCAGTTATCCTATAGGCTGTCATACCGTGCCACGCTGTTACTTATCAATTCCCTACAGTCACGTTACGAGATTTAATTCAGAGCACAAGTGTCAGTCGCTCCTACTTATGAAACCACCAGTCAGTATAACATTTTCCAACAAATACGCTACTGACCATTAAAACTGCTACACCAAGAAGAAATGCAGATGATAAACGGGTATTCATTGGACAAGTATATTATACTAGAACTGACATGTGATTACATTTTCACGCAATTTGGGTTCACAGATCCTGAGAAATCAATAACCAGAAAAACGACCTCTGGCCGTAATAACGGTCTTGATACGCCTGGGCATTGAGTCAAACAGAGCTTGGATCGCATGTACAGGTACATCTGCCCATGCACCTTCAATACGATACCACAGTTCATCAACAGTAGTGACTGGCGTATTGTGACGAGCCAGTTGCTCGGCCACCATTGACCAGACGTTTTCAATTGATGAGATATCTGGAGAATGTGCTGGCCAGGGCAACAGTCGAACATTTTCTGTATCCAGAAAGGCCCGTACAGGACCTGCAACTTGCGGTCGTGCATTATCCTGTTCCAATGTAGGGTTTCGGAGGGATCGAATGAAGGGTAGAGCCACGGGTCGTAACTCATCTGAAATGTAACGTCCACTGTTCAAAGTGCCGTCATTACGAACAAAAGGTGACCGAGACGTGTAAGAAATGGCACCTCATACCATCACGCCGGGTGATAAGCCAGTATGGCGATGACGAATACACGCTTCCAATGTGAGTTCACCGCGATGTCGCCAAACACGAATGCGACCATCATGATGCTGCAAACAGAACCTGGATTCATCCGATAAAAATGACGTTTTGCCATTCGAGCACCCAGGTTCGTCGTTGAGTACACCATCGCAGGCGCTCCTGTCTGTGATGCAGCGTCAAGGGTAACTGCAGCCATGGTCTCCGAGCTGATAGTCCATGCTGCTGCAAACGTCATCGAACTGTTCGTGCAGATGGTTGTTGTCTTGCAAACGTCCCCATGTGTTGACTCAGGGATCGAGACGTGGCTGCACGATCCGTTACAGCCATGCGCATAAGATGCCTGTCATCTCGACTGCTAGTGATACGAGGCCGTTGGGATCCAGCACGGCGTTCCGTATTACCCTCCTGAATCCACCGATTCCATATTCTGCTTACAGTCATTTGGTCTCGACCAACGCGTGCAGCAATGTCGCGATACGATAAACCGCAATCGCGATAGGCTACAATCCAACATTTATCAAAGTTGGAAACGTGATGGTACGCATTTCTCCTCCTTACACGAGGCATCTCAACAACGTTTCACCAGGCAACGTCGGTCAACTGCTGTTTGTGTGTGAGAAATCGGACGGAAAGTTTCCTCATGTCAGCACGTTGTAGGTGTCGCCACCGGCTCCAACCTTGTGTGAATGCTCTGAAACGCTAATCATTTGCATATCACAGCATCTTCTTCCTGTCGGTTAAATTTCGCGTCTGTAGCACGTCATCTTCGTGGTGTAGCAATTATAATGGCCAGTAGTGTATTTCTATTCTTGTCGCAATTTAACGTTTACTCCCAAAGTTCTGTTCCGCAATGGTTGTTTTATGTGCAACTTCCTGTACATCATGGTTTCCTCGCAAGTAAAACTTTTAATATATTCGGAGGACTGCATGTACAGTCTATTTCGCTACTTCCATGTTCAGCCTTTACCTATACTCATGTTAGCCAAACATTAGTATTTTCCAAAGCAATTCCTTGTTTTCCTCAGAACGCGAAGTCGAGGGATGCCGAGATCTCTGTACCTCATTATCCCATTAAATCAAACTTTCCTGTGTGTACGTCATAACTTTTTTGTGCTGACATTTGTGCTTCATTTTTGCGGACGTTGCGTGGAATAATGTGAAAGCTGCACTATATTTCAACGAGACAGCTGCTCGTCATCTTCAGGTGCTCACTGACTTGTCGCTGCAGTGGATCGCCAATATATGCGCCGGCTCGCTAGAAAAGCGCGGGCGCGAAGGGGTGGGGCTGTAACGTCAGCTTAGACTAATCATGGAGCATGGCGACATCCAGCGCCCCTGTCAGAGAAAAGGACCACAGTCTACGCATGCGCGACGCGGGAAAAGCACAGGCGCAAATGGTGGTCCAGCGTCCGGATTCCAATAAGCGTCTATGTTGACTCTAATTCGCTCGTCTGCGTCCGACGATGCGCTAGTGACGCCAATGCTAGTTCCCATGCCTTGTGGATTGAAGTCCCAGTACGTGGAGGTGGACGAAAGGATCTTTGTCTCTCCGTAGTTCATACTACATCCTCTGTCAAGATCAGCAACAGCAGACTTTTCTACTCGACCCAATCTGGCGTGACGTCTATCTTCAGCGCATCTATCGTTAACAGTGTGACACGTCTGGCCAATGTATGATTTCCCTGGCACGGAATTTTATCGATCCGTGATCTCCTTAAACCTTAACAGAACCCAGCATCGTTTGCACATACTGTGACCCTGTCTTCATTTCTCTCCACTTCCATGGTGAACAAAATGCTTGGGTGGAGGGAGTTAAGGTGTTTCAGAAATGCAGGAAGCGTTGCTGCCTCATGTGGCCTTACTAAAAAGGTGTCATCCACGTACCTCCAGAAACATTTAGGTTTCAACACAGTTGACTGAACTGCTTTTTCCTCGAAGTCTTGCATGAAAATGTTAGCTACTATGGGAGACAAATGGTTATGCATATATATAAAATTAATGTTATACAGAGATTAAACACTTTGCGTCTCGAACCAGCTGACATATTATTGAGTTTCAATGTGGTCTCTTTGTCCACACGAGTATCTCCGATGGATTGACTACAACCCATAGGAGCTAAGTTGGAGGAGGCTATCTTACAGCTATTGAAACATGTGATTACCTTATCCTACTTTTTATTTGTCTCCAGTAGCAGCTAACCTTTTCAGGGAAGACTTCGAGAAAAAAGCAATCAGTCAGCTATGTCAAAACCTAAAAGATTCTGGAGATATGTGTATGGCATCTTTGTGGCATAGCCATATGGGGCAGCATCACTTTCTGAAACATCTTAACTCCGTCCATCCGAGCATCTGGTTCAGCATGGAAGTGGAGAAAAATCAAGTCATCCCATTCTCAAATGTCTTGGCCCCCAGAAAAGAAGACATTTCCTAAGGCCACACCAGGTTCTGTAAACCAACTCACAGTGACCTATACCAACGAGCTAAGGGCTGTCATCATCCATCTCAACGCAGTGACATACTATGATTGTCGTTCATAGGGCTAGAGTTATCTCAGCTGCAGGGAGCTTATCAGTAAAGCTTATCTATCTTTACTTTGTGTTTGTACTCTGATAAACCGATCTGTAATGGATTTCAACCTGCAAGCACTTAACTTCAGGAATAGCCATTATCAATCTCAACGCAGTGACGTATTATGACTGTCGTTCATAGGGCTAGAGTTATTTCAGCTGCAGGGAGCTTATCAGTAGAGCTTATCTATCTATACTTTGTGTTTATACTCTGATAAACCGATCTGTAATGGATTTCAACCTGCATGCACTTAACTTCAGGAATAGCCATCATCCATCTCAACGCAGTGACGTATTATGACTGTCGTTCATAGGGCTAGAGTTATCTCAGCTGCAGGGAGCTTATCAGTAGAGCTTATCTATCTTTACTTTGTGTTTGTATTCTGATAAACTGATCCGTAATGGATTTCAACCCACATGCACTTAACTTCAGGAATAGCCATCATCCATCTCAACGCAGTGACGTATTATGACTGTCGTTCATAGGGCTAGAGTTATCTCAGCTGCAGAGAGCTTATCAGTAGAACTTATCTGTCTTTACTTTGTGTTTGTATTCTGATAAACCGATCCGTAATGGATTTCAACCTGCACGCACTTAACTTCAGAAATAGCCATTATCCATATCAACACAGTGACCTGTTATGACAGTCGTTCATAAGGCTAGAGTTATCTCAGCTGCATGGAGCTTATCAGTAGAGCTTATCTGTCTTTACTTTGTGTTTGTATTCTGATAAACCGATCTGTAATGGATTTCAACCTGCATGCACTTAACTTCAGGAATAGCCATCATCCATCTCAACGCAGTGACGTATTATGACTGTCGTTCATAGGGCTAGAGTTATCTCAGCTGCAGGGAGCTTATCAGTACAGCTTATCTATCTTTGCTTTGTGTTTGTATTCTGATAAACTGATCCGTAATGGATTTCAACCTGCATGCTCTTAACTTCAGGAATAGCCATCATCCATCTCAACGCAGTGACGTATTATGACTGTCGTTCATAGGGCTGGAGTTATCTCAGCTGCAGGGAGCTTATCAGTACAGCTTATCTATCTTTACTTTGTGTTTATACTCTGATAAACCGATCCGTAATGGATTTCAACCTGCATGCTCTTAACTTCAGGAATAGCCATCATCCATCTCAACGCAGTGACGTATTATGACTGTCGTTCATAGGGCTAGAGTTATCTCAGCTGCAGGGAGCTTATCAGTAGAGCTTATCTATCTTTACTTTGTGTTTGTACTCTGATAAACCGATCCGTAATGGATTTCAACCTGCATGCTCTTAACTTCAGGAATAGCCATCATCCATCTCAACGCAGTGACGTATTATGACTGTCGTTCATAGGGCTAGAGTTATCTCAGCTGCAGGGAGCTTATCAGTAGAACTTATCTGTCTTTACTTTGTGTTTGTATTCTGATAAACCGATCCGTAATGGATTTCAACCTGCACGCACTTAACTTCAGGAATAGCCATTATCCATATCAACACAGTGACGTGTTATGACTGTCGTACATAAGGCTAGAGTTATCTCAGCTGCAGGGAGCTTATCAGTAGAGCTTATCTGTCTTTACTTTGTGTTTGTACTCTGATAAACCGATCCGTAATGGATTTCAACCTGCATGCACTTAACTTCAGGAATAGCCATTATCCATCTCAATGCAGTGACTGTCGTTCATAGGGCTAGAGTTAGCTGCAGGGAGCTTATCAGTACAGCTTATCTATCTTTGCTTCGTGTTTGTACTCTGATAAACCGATCTGTAATGGATTTCAACCTGCATGCACTTAACTTCAGGAATAGCCATCATCCATCTCAATGCAGTGACGTATTATGACTGCTGTTCATAGGGCTAGAGTTATCTCAGCTGCAGGGAGCTTATCAGTAGAGCTTATCTATCTTTACGTTGTGTTTGTACTCTGATAAACCGATCGGTAATGGATTTCAACCTGCATGCTCTTAACTTCAGGAATAGCCATCATCCATCTCAACGCAGTGACGTATTATGACTGTCGCTCATAGGGCTAGAGTTATCTCAGCTGCAGGGAGCTTATCAGTAGAGCTTATCTATCTTTGCTTTGTGTTTGTACTGTGATAAACCGATCCGTAATGGATTTCAACCTGAATGCTCTTAACTTCAGGAATAGCGATCATCCATCTCAACGCAGTGAGGTATTATGACTGTCGTTCATAGGGCTTGAGTTATCTCATCTGCAGGGAGCTTATGAGTAGAGCTTATCTATCTTTACTTTGTGTTTATACTCTGATAAACCGGTCCGTAATGGATTTCAACCTGCATGCACTTAACTTCAGGAATAGCCAGAAGAAATGGAGAACCCCACGAGGATGGTTTTCTACCCTATGTTGGTGGTGTGTCCTCTAATATCGGCAGGCCGTACAAGAAACATCACATAAAATGTGTCTTCCGTCCACCAGCGCAAGTGAAAACGATGATGGGTTCTGTTAAAGGCGACCTTGGGCTAAGGACGTCAGGGATATATAAAATCCTGTGCCTGTGTGGTAAATCGTACTTTCGACAGACAGGTCGCAATGTTAGATGCGCTGAAAATAGACGTCATACCATATTGGGTCAGCCAGGAAAGTCTGCTATTCTGAGCACTGTCTTCACAAGGGACATAGCATTAACTATGGAGAGACATAGAGCCTTTCGTCTGCCTCCACGTGCCGAGACTCTATCATTAAAGAAGCAATCGGAACGTGCGTAAGTAACGAGAGACACGGGGTTTCAACTCAGCAAGGCATGGGAACCAGCAATGGCGACACTAAGGCATCGCGGCCGCAGACCAAGGAATCCAATGAGTCGACTCAGACGGGGAATCGGAGTCGGCACTTACACCGGGTGCCAACACTCTGCCCACGCGAACGCGTGATCCATTTCTCTGGTAAGGTGCTCTGATCGATTTTGTGCTCTATGATTCGTCTATGATGACGTTATAGCCCCACCCACTGGCGCCAGCGTTTTTCTAGCGAGTTTTCTGGCGAGCCACTGCAGCAAAACGCCAGTAAGCACCTGAAGATGACGAGTGGCTATCTCATTGAACTACCGTGCGGCTTTCACAACCGTGCAGATCACCGAAGTTAAGCGCTGTAGGGCTCGGATAGCACTTGGAAGGCTGGCCATCCAGGTCTGCCGAGCGCTGTTGGCAAGCGGGGATCACTCGGGCCTTGTGAGGTCAACTGAGGAGCTGCTTCACTTAGAAACAGCGGCTCCAGCCGCGAAAGCTGACTACAGCCCGAAAAGTGGTGTGCTGACTGTATCCAGTACAGCTTATAGTCTGAGGATGACACGGCGGTCGGTCGGTACCGTTGGGGCTTTCGAGGCCTGTTCGGACGAGGCATAGTTTCACAACGTTACCCGACGCGGTGACCGTGAACCACTGAAGCAGTTATTACATCGGGAATGTCTCAAACACCACAACGAAATTAATTTTAAAATACGCGCTGTTAGGGAGATCAAACAACAAATTTTTTAGCTATGCTACTCACAATAGCCTACCTCCAGTTTATTAGCGGAAAACATTCATCTATCAGCTGTAAGAATGCACCTTTTTTTGAAACACTATTTGTACATGACAGTAGTACAAACATTTACAGTGAGAGTTTTTATTACACTAATACAGTGTTGCGTTTATACGCTAAATACTGATGTTATTTTTCAGGTGTGCACTTTCCTCCTGGCGGTTGAGAACATGAGAATATCAGAAGAAGTTATGTTTTTTGGCCAGAAGAGAGAAAGGAGCAGTTTCAGCTACAGTTTTGCCACGGAGGTTCCAGATGGTGGCGCCACACCCCAGACAGCGGTCACCAGTGGCAGTGGGCAGTCAGAGGCACAGAACACGGGGACAGACGAAAGTGGCATCCACTCGTTTCTGAGCTACTGAGCCAGCCTCTCTCAACAGAAATAACGTATCTTATGCCAAAGAGATACAGGGGGAAAACTGTATTTGTCAAATGAAGTACACGGTGTTTCAAAAAGATTAACCTTATTTCAAAACTCAATATTTATTGATAAAAACATACTACAAACATGGGATTAATTGCAAAACAAAATATTAAAGTTTTAGTTAATCTTTTACAAATGCTCTATAAGTCCAGCAGCAGCAGTACGAGCAAAATCCAGTCAATTGCTAAATTCATCATGAACTTTACACAATGTATCTGCTTTTACAGAAGTTATGGCGGCTATTATTCTGTTCTTGACTTCTTCCATGTCACGAGTTAGAGGAGAAATGAACACACTTTCCTTCACATATACCCACAAGAAGAAATTGCACGTAGTCATGTCTGGCGACCTCGGAAGCCAAGAATGCAGAGCAGTGTATGGGGGTCCTGTGCGCCCCATCCAGCGTTGAGGCAGAGCGGCATTGAGAAACTAACGCACGTTGTTGTGCCACTGTGATGGAGCTCCATCCTATTGGAAAATGAAGTCATCGGAATCGTGGAGAGTAGGCTTCCGTGGGCTCCACTCAGGCGTCTGCCGGATTCCTTCCACCGTGCTATCATCTGGTCTCTTACTTTTGCTCAAGCAACCTGTCTCTTAAAATTGGCGAAACCAGCGACGAATGTTTTTGGGTGCAGGCGAATCAATGCCAAAACGCCGACAAAAGCACGCTGGGCCGAAATCACTGACTGACTCTTTGCAAACTACAGCACACAAGACGCTTTCCGTTAAGCAGGCGTTATCTTACTTGTTAGAGACTGTAAACTGAGAAAACGTATTGAATGACAGCTAAGGCGATTTTCTTAAAACCTTGGACACGTCCATTATGAAAAAAAAAAAAAAAAAAAACGGATTTCCCTGCCGGCGCGTCCCGCGTTTTGTAATTATTACTGCCCAAAACCAGGTCAATCTTTTCAATACACCCTGTATATTCTTAGTTCATGTACTGTGTTTATTTACTTAAATATGAATTTTTCGTACTTCTGGTGTTACAGAATAATTTTTGGTTGATCTGTAAAGTTAGTAAGTGATACGAAGCTGTAAATTAATATTTAAACAAATGAATAATTATTTTTATTTAAATTCACCAACGATACGCTGCTCTCTTCCAACTGGTTTGCAGCCATCCCCGATAATTCTCTCTCGGAAAATGCTTAGACATATGAACAGAAAGAATGCAATAGGGCAGTCAAATGGCACGAGACAAATGGAAGAAAGGAAGTAAATCGTTTAAGTAGTAAGTGGGCGGACTGAGCGCACTCACAGGTAATTTATTGACATTTTTCATTTTGTTATAAACGGGTAGGTTGAGCACACTAGAAACTTTCTTAATGACATTTTTTATAAACGAATCACTTGAGTTTGCAAACCAACGCACCCAAAAGTCACACAACTAACTCCAGAACATGAAATTCGTAATCATTATTTTTAATCTTCTTCATTCCTTTATATTTTAGCTTAATGTCACCTTCTTCAAAATATTGAAAGTCCCAACAACTAATTAATGTGTTGTATCTGTTTAGTAAAGCAGCTTAGAATTTTCCATCGAGTTACATGCAATTTTTCCCCCAAACTTCTAGTTTTTAAATATTCACAGCATGTAATATAATAAAATTTATTTAGTTCTAACTCATTAATCTTTTAAACAAACTAGAAATGCTTTCATTATTGAGCTTCTTCAGTAGAGCGTCCATTTATGTAGAACAAAATTTTAATAAGCTTTTAAATTTTTAATCTTTATAAATATGACTAATGTGTGGGACGAATTTAAATTTGACATCTTTGTTGAGAGAAGTAATAATCTTAGAGAGAAACATGTTAAGTGTAATTCTTGCAAAAAATATTTTAAACCATCATTAATTATAGAACACTTGAGAAGTCAAAATCATACTGAACGTGTTAATGTATTAAAGAGAATTTATGGAGAAAAACTTGAAAAGAACTTTGATAGCTATGAGGAAACTGATATAGAAATATGGGAGGAATTAGAAAACTGCAGTTCCCTCTATTTTATGACTGTAAAGCAAATAGTTGATTCTAATTTGCCTATTAATAATTTCTTAACAGAACTACAAAAAAAATTGAAAGATTATTCATTATTTTTAAAAGTATATCACTCTATAACCAAAAACTTAGATAGCACAGAATACAACAAAACGCAACTAACTACTTTATATTATTTGTATAAAAAATGTGGTATGAAGTTTATTTTTTCATTAGAAGAGATTCAATAGGCATAAGGCACTCCATCAAAATTTTCTAGAACCACTCTTTTATCATACTGAAATGAGAATTCTTTCTTAACCTATTTGTTGACCAGATTTTTTGTTTCACGATCTCTTGTTATCTGATTGTACTCTAACTGCACCTTTTCTTCCACTTCACTCTCAATTAGCCATATCATGGATTCACCATCCAACTTTTGAATATTCCTGTAGTTTAGAGTGAAGCCCTTTGCCTTAACTCTGTCTTTTTATCATTTTTCTCATAACAGTAACTTTTTGGGCCTGTTGATGCCCAGTCTGTAATCCAGATATTTCCCATTTCATCAATCCATTCACCTAAGATACAGCCTGTTTCCACAGTATTTTCACCATCATCAGTATATACTACAGAATCGATATCAAAATATATAACAGATTCTCCTAGTTTATCTAACATATAATATAATCTGAATCTTGCATTTGATGTAGTGAATGCAGCTATAAAAATATTTGTAGCTGTGTTGTTTTCCATCTAATAAACCTTGAAATTATATCTCATCTGAACCATCTGATCTGTAATAAAATTGATATCTAAGTTATCTTATTGGTCATCCTGCAGTATCTCATAAAAGTGCTGTAAATTGGTTACATATTCTGTTTGACTCATATTTGCCTTTGCCCAAATTTTCCCCATTATGAATTAAGACGTATCTTAGCAACAGCTGGTTTTCCCAGATTTTCCTTTTTTCTATTATGATCCAAGTCAATATCCAACTTCACTTTAACTGTTTTGATATACTCTTCAGCAGACTCGAAATTATATTGACTGGTTCTGAGTTTTATTTTCAGAAAATCTTTCACATAATTTTCAAACAACATATTGATTTTATTTTTAAAATCCCAAACGTTATACACATTTAAAATTTCATATCCTTTTTCTACGTCTTTCTTCTCTTCATCAGTCGTCCCAAGTTCAAATAAAACTTCTTTCATCATCGCTGTGATTTCACTTATCTATTTTTTCTTGACCACATTTGACACACAAAGGAAACGACAGTTTTCCATTTGTATCGATTTGCATATGTACAGGCAAAACAGGGTGATACAATCCTCTAGGAGCCAATACTTCACATTTATTAAACCGTACCATTTTTTGAATAATATTTTATTCTATATACTTTTCTCGGATGTTGTTCAGGATAAAAGTCATGAAATTGCACAGGATAAATACTACATACATCAATATATTTTACTTTTGAGCTAACACCATCTGCTTTAGCTCTTAATTTTATTGCATTTGTTCGACCACCACAAAAAGTGTCTCTTGGATTCGACAGTTCAACAATTTCAGACAACTGCTTTAATTTCTTAAGCCTTTTATATTCGGCTGCGTTCACCCAATCTCATTCCCACATCTACCAGATTGTATCCAGCATTTCGTATTTCTGGACTTCTTCTCAAAGTCTTCTGATAAAGGTCATCTATTGACTCCTTATTTTTATTGTTAATCGTCTCACTTTTGAAACTTTTTTACATCCATGCCAATAACAGCCATGGTATTGATAAACAGTATTAGTTTCTTTACCAAACCCATCTACTTTTGCACCAGCTATTCTTACTTTGCCACCATTAAGAGCTTGTTGAATGTTGTTACAGTTTAACGAAGCTATGGATTCTTTATTATAATTCTCTTTCTGTTCTTTATCCAATACAGCGATTGTATTTTTCGGTAAATATTTGGATCTGTAAATAGTCATGCAAACTCCAGCGATGGTTAAATAACAGAATGGGTCAATGAAACTTCCTGGCAGATTAAAACTGTGTGCCCAACCGAGACTCGAACTCAGTACCGTTGCCTTTCGCGGGCAAGTGCTCTACCATCTGAGCTACCGAAGCACAACTCACGCCCAGTACTCACAGCTTTACTTCTGCCAGTATCTCGTCTCCAGTGAGTACCGGGCGTGAGTCGGACTTTGGTAGCTCAGATGGTAGAGCACTTGCCCGCAAAAGGCAAAGGTCCCGAGTTCGAGTCTCGGTTGGGCACACAGTTTTAATCTGTCAGGAAGTTTCATATCAGCACACACTCCGCTGCAGAGTGAATATCTCGTTCTAGAATGGATCAATGTTAGCTATCTCTAGAAATTGTTTCCTCAGTTCTAAACAGCCTCTTCTCAATATATCTACATCAGAATTACAGTGCTCGTTAATGTCATTCTTCATGTTGAACACATAATTTTCTTTAAATCTGGAGCTATGCCATTTGAGAAATGCTTCTATATCTTTTGGCTTCATAGTGTCGACACAGTAAAATTATAAATAGTTTTCATTTTCTGGCGTATTGAATAAATGTGGGAAGTAGCCTTTCTTCAATTCTTTCAAATCAAAAGTTTCTGGAAAACTACTGAGCAGTCTTTGGATAAACTTACTGCCGACTATAATTTATATGCCTACCTGTTTTATCTCCAATAACATCAGTTTAGTTCCTGGTTAGATGGTATATGGCCTTATTGTATTTTCAACACAGTACTTCAAAATGAATTGGGAATCGTAACCTTTTGCATAGTGAGCTATAAATGTGTAATAACTGTTCTTTTCAGATATCGTCCATCTACAGAATTCATAATTTCTCTTAAATTTATAAATAGTATCACCTTTAAAATTGTGAACAGTTATGAAATTTTGAATGTGTGTTCCAGTTTCTTGAGTTGCTTCATAATCAAACCACATGTATCTCTCAGTATAGGTTCAATTCACTTCCTTAGGGAAGCCTTTTTCACAACATTTGAACTCTTTACCAGCGACTACTTTAGTGCATTAAATATAAAAATCTTCGAATTCTCAATTAACATAGTAACCTTCTTTGTTACAATTTGGGCAACCTTGCACTATCAAATCCTCACCAAATCTTCTATCACAGATACCACCTTTTTGCAATACATGTTGCATATAACATTTATAATTTCCAATATCCACTATATGATACAATTTCTGCAAAGTTCAAAGCCACTTTTATGTTCTTTAGACCTGAAACAAATCTTTTTGCATCCTACACACTTGTAAGCTGTCTCACAAACTTCTTGGGGATCGTTCAAACATTCTTCATTATAACACTATCTATCGCATTTCTCACAATAAATCTTATTTTCTTCACTTTCATGTTCTGGACTTTTGCATAATATGCACACTTTTCTCTTTGTTTCACATTTGTGAGCATTCTTGTTGTGATAAGGCTTCTTGCACTTATCACAGAAATATGAAAATCCTTGGAATGCTGTCATATTGTTAATTACATAAAAATGGTTGTAAGCTTTATACAGATATATTTTCATTACTTTTTCAGCGCCACTATAGATAATCACATTGAAATTTTCAGCACATACGACATTTATTTGGATATCCAATAGTTATTCAACATTTTTGATCTCATCTAAAGTAAATCCTTCTTCATTGTATTCACACAGCTATTTAAATAATTTGCCAGTTAACTCTTTCTGTAATTTGTATTTATTTCCTTCTCTGAATTTCTTAATTTCAGCTGTGGCTAGTTCCCTTCCCAAAATATTATTTTTATGGTATGTTAATGCAACAATTACTGCTCTAGGACAGCACAGATTATCATCATTTTTAATTCTTGTGATGCATCTCGTAGTCTGTTTGTCTTCAGCAAGATTAATTATTTTTTTCCATTACCACCTTGTCCTCTAGGAATTGCAAACATCTGAATATTAAATGTCGTATCTGCTATATCAACAGTCTCATCAGATATCTCTCATTTTGTTGCACAATGCTTGAACAGTGTTATTCAATGCATTATAACCTTTAGAAATTATATAAAACATTTCTGGGTAGTTGACTGTTATATTCAACTTATCTCCTTTCCTGAAATTAGTTCTCTTTTTAGCTACATCTACCATAGAGTTGAGTGCTTTCGTTATGTAATCTGTTTTCTCCCTAACGGTATCAGGTTTGGCAATGTTAGCACGGTTAAAGACAATTATATAGACCATGCTTTAAAATTTCATTAAATCTCTATCTAGTTCCTTTAATCTTAAATAAATGCTTTTTAGATGGCTCAGCCTCCTTTTTCTTGCTCAAATATTTTGCTACTAAATGGGTAAATTTAATCTACCTTCACTATTTTTCTTCTCTCGATGGGTGAGGTTTATCAATAATGTTATCATCAAATCTGTAAAAATAATTATATTGGGTACACACTTTGGTCTTGATCTAGTCTTTTGGACTACTTCTGGATGAAATGTAAACACTTGTTATCCAACAGTGTTAATTAACTCTGATATCTTTAATATACTGTATCCTCTTATGCCAAGACTTTTAGCTCTAGATTTGAGTTCCTTCACCCTCAAATTATGGAGAGTTCTTGTGGGAGGAAGCAAATTATTTGAAACGATTAATTTAATTAATTTACCTTTTCTAAGTCTGCTGTATACTCATAAATTATTCTTCCTGCAATAATCACGAAGTTGATCGACTGTCTAAACGCTCTCTAAAAGCTTCATCCATTTATTAAGGAATAAAAAACATTAGTTTTGCAAAGAATGAGAGTTTTCATTTTTTGTTATTTTGATGTGCCTATTTGTCAGTAAATGTTTTTTGAGATAGTTTTTAACTATTGCTTTTCCACACTTACACACTATTTTTGTCTTTCGCCTATATTCTAGTTTATAAATCTTGCATCTACTTGCGAGCTTGTACCTAGATGTATGACTTAAGTAAAAACAACAAAGATCTTTAATTTATTGACAGCCAATACATTTTTCACAGTGTTGTTCTCTATATAATGCTTGTAGTAGTAGTAGTAGTAGTAGTAGTAGTAATTGTTGTTGTTTGTAAAAACAAAGAAAATCTTTCATGTCCTTAAACATTTACAAAGGACTCATATAACTAGATACAAATTGTTTAAAACGTTTTTTCATTATTATATGCATTTCTTCTAAGCATTTTATTACATTCTTTACAAATATTTGAATTCTTATTCCTTGTACATTTACGTTAATAAAAGTTATCAATTGACATTTCCACTTCGTATTTTGTACGCTTCTTGTACACTTCCAATTATTGAGACAAAATTTTGATTAGTGATTAACGTTTTTAGACCTGGTGGTCACAGTTGTGTATATAAAGTTTGTTCACTAATATTTCGCTGACAAGAAATGTCAGGTACATAAAAACTCACAGTGCACATTTGTGTAGGTTTATTTTGGCCATAGTCCAGCAGCTGCTGCTCTCTTCTGAGCAGTCTGTGAACTACATGGTGAAATATACGCTCTGGTGTTGTCTCTCTGTGGGAAGCCATTACTCGTTGACTTTATTGCTACAATAGTCACATTGTGGGTTTTGTTAATGAATGTTTCGTGTGGTTTCCTTCTTTTGGAAACATTAGACATTCTTTCAGTGGAATTTTCAGCAATTTCATTCAGTTCATATATGTGTTATGTATCAGGTAAATTTAATGTACACATTTGTGTACAACAGGTCCTTAATTGTGTAAAATAGGAAACGTAACCCCAAATTTTGTCTCAGCTGTATTTGCATGGCTGTGGTAGTTATGTGTGGTATTTTCTTCAGGAATTTCAGTACCAGCAGCAAGGAGGAGAATAACTGACCAGTACACATGATTTTATTTTATATTTCTGGCTTTTGACTTACAAATCTGGATAAGGAATATCTTTCTGTGGAGAAGATTGGGGCTTGATTATGGACATAATTGAAAATGGTGATGTTTCTGACATACATTTCAGTGGAGATGAGGATGACAATGTACCACTTATTGAAAGGCAAGCTCCACACACAGTGAAACGTGTTGGAGCAGATAAAATGAGCGTGAATGATGTGTTTAGAGACACCATATCTGAAGATGAAGATGACAGAGAGGTGGTGGATGCTGAAATGAACATTTTATGCAATGAAAAGAACCCAGAATTGAATAACCTGTGTGACAATATAATGGTGACACCTAAAGAATCCATAAAATGGAAACACAAGCCTCTAAGTACCATGGGACAAACATACAAAGCTCTAAATTTTGAAGAATCTGTCTTGTGTTCTCCAATACAATACTTCAAAAGATATATACCAGATGATTTGTTCACTAGCATAGCAGCACATACTAATATTTATGCATTACAACAAGGCAAATCCTCATTCAAGTAGACAACTCCTCAAGAACTAGAGGTGCTACTTGGTTTGCATATATTGACTGGTGCTTTGAAACTTCCCAGCTTACGAATGTATTGGGATACAAGCCTGAAGGTCAATGTGTTTTGGGAAAACATTTCACGAGACATATTTGTATAATTACGAACAAATTTACACTTGGTGAACAATCTGGAGAAGCCACCTGAAAATAAAGATAAATTTTACAAATTCAGGCCAGTTTACACAGCCATTCGAAAACGTTGCAGTGACCTTCCTATAGAAGAAAATGTTTGTGTGGATGAAGGAATTATTCCTTTCACTGGGAAGTTTTCTGCAAAGCAGTGTGTAAGGGGAAACCAAGTCCATGGGGAATCAATGTCTTCATGTTGTGTGGAAAGTGTGGAATAGTGCATGATTTCCTTTTGGATCAAGGCGCTACAACTGAAATAAATACCGCATGCTGTAAAAAAATTTGGATTAGGTCCTCCTGTTTCAAGTTCTGAAATCTCAAGGCATCAATGCAGCAAGTACCGTCCATCAGAACAGATTCGGAAAGAACTTGCCTTTTTCAGATGATAAAACAATAATGAAACAAACCAGAGGTTACTGTCAAGAAATCACTAGTGCTGATGAAATTACCATGTGTAAGTGGTTAGACAATAGGCCAATTGTATTGTGCTCAAACTTTGTTGGTAAAGGCTCTGTGGATGAAGTTGAGCTTCGGGACAAAAAGCACCATAAATATATGAAAGTAGAAAGACCTGAAATCGTGAGAAAATATAATCATGCAATCGGTGGTGTGGATCTACTTGATCAATTGATAAGCTGCTACATAGTTTTCATCAGATCTCGAAAATGGCCTTGCGTATGATTCTTCACGCTGTTGACTTTGCCATTGTGCAAAGTTGGTTGGAAATACAGACGAGATGCAGACAACCTGTCCATCCCAAAGAAGAAGCAAATGGACCTTCTTCAATTCGTATCAGGGCAGCAGATGGATTGATACTGTGCCAAAAGAAAGTGACTTAAAAGAAGAGGGGGCATCTGTATGAAGAAGGACTGGCTTCAGACATGAGAGTCATACCAAGAAACAGAGGAGAATTACGACCAGCTACAGAGATACAGTTTGATTCTATTGACCATTTGCCTTTGCATGATGTAAGAGCTCCAAATCGCAAATTTCCAAAATGTACAGGGTGTTCAAGAATTCATTGCAGAAAATGTTAAGCACATTTGTGTCTCCAAAAGAACACAAACTGTTTTTTACAGTTTCATACTAAATGTTAAAATCTGGTGTTGACCATTGTTTTTTAATTAAGAATGTAATATGGAATTATTTTTATTGTTTCCTCTGTTTTAAAGTGAAATAAAGAGTGGCATAATTGATCCATACTGTTAACTTCCTTAATTTATGACATGAATGAAGCTCGAAAACTGATGAACACATTTGTGTACATTAAATATCTAGAAAACTAGAGATCACACGAAATTTTTTCTTAGAAAAATGTTGTCAGGAGACTCACCATACTGTAAAAATGATGTCAGTTTTTTTTTTACGAGTAAATAAAAAATCAGATCTGAAAGGGTTAAAATTATTCCTTAATAAATGAATCCTCTTTCATGTTGTTGTGGGCTCGATAACTGTATAGATAAAGTATTTACATTCTTAATTTTTGTTCTATCACTGGTATTTCTACTGTGTGTTTTTTATTTCATTTACGAAAAACAAATTGTGGTATATAATAACACATTCTTAAGGAAATTTCAGATGGAATTCCAGGCACATGAATAATTAACAGACCATGACGCCAAAGAAATTTATTGTATTTTCATTCTATATAAAATGGAGTGGATTGTAGACCTCATGAACAACAAGCTTACAAAGAACAAGAAACAAGTGATTGTAATAATTGATAAAGAGAATAATCCATGGTTCAAAGCAAAAGATGCTGCTGAAATATTAGAATATAAAGACACAAAACAGGAAAACAGAAAAAATGTGGATGTAGATGACAGTAAAATGTTTGAAGATTTAAAGAGTGTCTCACAGACACCCTCAAGAGACAACGAAAAATCTTCAATTTTTATCAATGATGGAGGTCTTTATTCTTTAATTTGAAAATATAAAAAGAAGAAGCAAACGTGTTTAGAAAATGGGCCACTCATGAAGTTCTTCCTTCGATTCGAAAATTCGGCGAATATAAACTGCAACAAACAATAAAAGAGAAGGAGCAACTCGCCAACGATTTCAAAACAGACTGTCGTTCGACTCAAAAGAGAAAGACGAATTCAAAGAGAAAAACAAAAGAATCAAACAATTCAAAAAGAGTATGAAAGTTTTTATTGACAAAGTCAAACAAAAAGTGCATACATTTACATAATTACATCAAAAAGGTACTCCTTAATCAACAACTTTAAAGTTGGAAAAACAGTGGAATTTGTCTATTCGAAACTTGAATTTCAATTCTTCACACAATGTGCAAGATAAATTCTATATCTTGTTTTTACAATAAAGTATATGATATTCATAAAACAGAAACGATGATTCACGAGTATTAGAGGACTTCAGAGATAAAAAGTACAAGGAAATCTTCGTTTTACGTCACACACAACTGCTCAAAAGTGCTAAATTAACGATTAAAAACATAAACGAGCCTTTCCACTTTATTAATGATTTAACTAAAAATCACTTAGAGGAAATGTACTTTTTAGACCCGATAATGCCCGAAGTAGAGGAGTTATTTATCCAGTAGAAATGAAGGAGAAAATAAATCAAGCTCTTGATGATTGCATAACTGAAAATAATTTAAGTTTAACTAGATCAGAATTGTTGCATCAAATAAAAGTTGAACATCACATTAACATCACAAAGATTAGGAATTGCTTCAAAGAACTAAAACAATGAAAAGTAGTAAAGAACAGATTACACATAAAGAAGTTAAAATTACAGTTCTTGTTAATCGACCTGTTGCTTATAATATTCATTATCTGAAGATACCTTCCTTCCCCTCGCATACTATTTTATCAATGGTGCTCGTCTCTCTTGGCGTTCACCAACTTTTTCGAAGGAGAATATTCTCCCCCTGCAGATCTTAAACAACAGTATTTGCTCTCAACCACGTCTGTCACAAAAATTGCAGGCATGCAGAGCGTCACCCCTGAAAAATTTCTAATGTTTTTTTCACTCTACATAAACTGGCAGTTGTCACTAGTAAAGGAATATGAATTAAGTTTAGGAAGTTGTTTCAAAGACATTTGGATTCCTTTGTTTAATAAAAAGGTAGTTTTTATGAAATCGACTATTTATGCTTTATTAAGTATGGAATTTCAGCCAATGTGGTGCCATCAGCTGAAGATTACCTCATCATTAAAAGGAGTTTAGTACAATCCTTAAATAATTACACCGAAATAAAATATAACGATCCTCTTGCTCCACAATACGAATATTCAAAATGAAGCTAAACAGATAACACCAAACAATATAACTAAAAAAAACATGGACTTCAGCGCCGATTAAAAACTTTAAAAAACTTGTATTGAGTATGAGAACTAAGGTAGCTAATGAAATTAAAGATTTACATATTGCTCTTGAAGAAATATTTCGTGATTATGCTGAGTATGTAAAAGAACATAAAGCCATTCAATCTCAAAAAAATTATCGAACAGCCATCAATAGAATTAAAAGAAAAGGAAAAAAAATGCCTTCACTTAAGAGGTGTAATTTCTGATGTAGTAGAGATGGAAAAAGAACAAATTATATACATTGCAGCATCAAAACACTATGCCAAGAAAAATTATATTAAAGTTGGTGGTGTATTATCTGAAAATCATCTGTCAGGATGATAATTGATCTATAATAGTGGAAGACCTAAAGACAATAAATTATTATATATGACAGTAGTATCCGTTCCCGAAAGAACAGTTACCTTGGATGACCATGCAGCTTTGCTAGAAATGAAATGATAACTAAATGAACACCCAAGCTGCAAACAGGCGTTGATATACTTCATTGGGGACATGTTGAAAATGTGTGCTCCGAGCGGGACTCGAACCCGGGATCTCCTGCTTACATGCTGCTTCTCAGCAATGGAAAGAGGCATTACCAGTTGTGCATCATTGTAAGATTTTCACCATTGCACTATGAACCGAAAGTATTTTCTTGCGTTTTCTTTATCGATGTTTGATCTGACTGCTTGTAGCTCTTTCACAGAAGGGATAAAAACGTCAGATCTTGCGAGACTGGAACCGCGAACCAGAACAGGCTCTTTTTACATGTCTGCATATTAACACAGAGCTAGCGAATAAGTATGTATCCACGATTCCTATTACGAGGTCAATAGTGACTAGAACTCGTGAATCGCTATTTAAAGGACAAGATTAGTTGCGATTTCCACGTGCAACGAGTTTCCTGGGCTGAAAACGGTAAATTTTCAATCTTTTGTTACACCTCAAGCGATAACAACTCAGATTATTCAATGGAACTGACAGGAAAAATCAAGTGAACTTTGAGGCTTAATTCCATGCACACCAGGAAGTAACTCGTCGATCACAGAGTTGTCAAATATACCTTGCCTTGTTGCCAAATCTCAGTTACAGAACCAGCAGGAAGAAGACGAACCGATGTGTTCCTACAGAGGGCTGGGAAGTGACCATAGCCGGCATCTCAAAGACGCGGCTGGCACGGCCTGGAATACGTAATGCATCTGATTCACATTTCTGTAACTAGGTTTAGGGACTGCAGCGTAGTTACTAATAATACTCAGAAATGATTGTGAACTAAGCATCATAAATCAGTAACTCTCATGGTTGTTTTTATATTTCTTTCGTAAGTGTACTCAAAACTAAGAAACTCATTCATGGACGTTTTCGTGCGTGGCCGATAGTCGAGCACAACATTTGCCTGTTTTGAGGTCCATACATTAATTAATGGAGAAGTGAACGCTGTTCAAAAGTGATATTTAAAATGAAATGATAATTAAATGGACACCCTAGCTGCAAACAGGCGTTGATGTACTTCACTGGGGACATGTTGAAAATGTGTGCCCCAACCGGGACTCGAACCCGGGATCTCCTGCTTACATGGCAGACGCACTATCCATCTGAGCCACCGTGGGCACAGAGGATAGTGTGTCTGCAGGGACTTATCCCTTGCACGCTCCCTGCGAGCTCATGAAATACATCAACGCCTGTTTGCAGATAGGGTGTCCATTTAATTATCATTTCATTTCTAGCAAAGCTGCATGGTATCCACGGTAACTGTTCTTTCGGGAACGGATACTACCGTCTTATATAGTTAAAATATGGCTTCCCAGCCATTGATCTTCTTGTGCGAACGCACACGCTATGCCCGAACTCGTACGGGACTTGGTAGGTTAATCTTCCACGAGTAATTAGTATGATGGGCAAACATCTATTAGGCGCACTACGAATGTAGTGGTGTGGACATGTTGGGAATGTGGATCTCACGGGGAGCATTCAAGGGATAAGTCCCTGCAGACGCACTATCGTCTGTGCCCATGGTGGCTCAGATGGATAGAGCATCTGCCATGTAAGCAGGAGATCACGGGTTCGAGTCCTGATCGGGGCACACATTTTCAACATGTCCACAATGAAGTAAATCAACATCTGTTTGCAGCTAGGGTGTCCATTTAATTATCATTTCATAAATTATTTTATGTCAGGTAATACAAATGTACGGATTACGACTTAGTAGAGCATATGTTCAAGATTTATTTTGGTGTACACAGAGTAGACAAAAGAAAAGAAATATGCAATATTCACTTCAACAGCCTATCATACTTTGTTGAGAAATTATGTGGTCAGTCCAATGATATTGCTGATGAAATTAATGACGGGAGAAAGAATTTTTATGTTGAAATTCTAACTGTTCCTGCTGTAGAATTTTAATAAATTGATGCCAACAACAAGCTGATGTACAATGGTAAGCAAGTGTTTGTAATCATTGTAAAACATATGAAAATTTGAATAGTGGTGAAATGACGCTATTAAAATATTCGTCCGTGCACAAAATATTTTTCCACACACAAAATTTATTAACTAACTGGGATGGTATCCTTTAGTTATGAGATCCAAAATGCCTTTTGCAGATCAAAAAGATGTTTTGTCCACTATGGATTTTCAGAGTCTGGCTTTTTAGTATGGAATTTCAAAGGGTTAAATTTACCCACTGCAGACCAAAAAGAATTTAGTTGAAAAAAGTCAGCATGGTAACATGAAAGAAGGTTTATTATCACGTGGCATGAAAGATAGGAAAAAATGGATAGCTGTTTTTTGAAGTATTTATAAACAATCCAAATTTTGTCTCCTTTGTGATTATATAAATAATTCACATTTGCATCAGTTTATTGAGTTATGAATGTTGATGTATCTCCATTTGGATAACATATGGCTAGAAAGAATGAAAGTGCTAGCTTATTCATTCTTAGGGTAGCCATTTAATAGACAAAAATTTTAATAGTGTTTTAAAAAATTATATAGAATTGAAGAGTAGCCATCGGTTACACTTACATTGAGACAAGAATTCAGAGGTCAATTATTTGTACTCTGCAGATCAGTTAATCACCAACAGTTTACAATACTACATTATCTTTATTTATCCAACTGTTGTGTGATTTATTGAAACCCAACCATTTAACATAAACTGTATCTCCTTTCTTTCTCAAAACTTTTTCAACAAAATATACATCTGGATATTTTGTTTTCTGTAGTTCTTCTTCATAAAAATTTCCTTCCATGTCTCTGAATTTGTATGTGATGGGATTTGAAGGAATAACATCTTCAGTTTCGAAAATTTCTGTTGACAATTGTCAGTATACACTTTTCCAAAAAGTCCTTTCTGTTTGCTAATTCCCACCTTGTCACCATTCTTAAATTTCGCTTTTTGATTCGTTTCAGTGGTGCCCATCTTTAAATTTTTCTTGTTAACATCTATCGGTTTCATTTTTATAGTTGAATGTTTTGTGATGTTGTATTCATCAACTAGATTTTTAACCAAGTCCACCCATTTGTAATTTCCTTGTTGACTAAATTTTTTCCACATCTTTTCTTTCAATGTTCTATTGAATCATTCAACAACAGATGCTTTTAATTCAGTAAAGTATGAATAGTGATTAATGTTATATTTTTTCATCAGGTCGTGAAATTGTTTGTTGTAGAATTCTTTACCATTATCTGTTTGCAAAGTTTTTGGCTTTCTTACTATGAAAATTTTTTCGAGAGCATCAGCCACATTCTTACCTGTTTTATCTTTAACAGGAACAGCCCAAGAAAATTTTGAAAATACATCGATAAGAGTTAATAAATATTTGTATCCTCGATTTATTTTTGAAATTCCTTTCAGATTACCTAAGTCCATTTCGACTAGATCAGCTTGCCATAAATCGTCTATACCAAGAGAGACAACCTTTTTCTTTTAAAATTTCTCCTCATCTGTTTATGTAATTCATTAATTATTTCTTCATGAATATTATTCAGACCTTCACTATCTACAAAAACATTTTAACAAATTTACTCTATTTGGTTTTACATATTGTATAAAGACCTTCGATTCTTTGTCTTTCATTTTTTGTTGTTACTCTGTGTGGATCGTGTGTTCACTAAATTTTTTACACTTCAAGCAATAAATGTGATTGTCCTTAAGGAGTTAATGCAAAACATGATTCTCCATTTATATAGAATAAATATTTAATAAGGCTTAAATTATTTCACCAAATATAATTAACTTAACATCAACTGGTACAGTTTTAACAGAATCTTTCAATGTTTGAGTCAGAAAACTTGACTTATTTACTATTATTGACTGAGTAGATGAAGTTATTTCATAAAGATTATCATCTCAGTATTAATTGAAATATTGTCTATTGCTTTAGAACCTGTAATGCGTGTACACCTTCTCCTCCTATAATAGTGTGGCACGTTCTGTGTGTGCGGTCCAATGCTGTTGTTCAAGTGGCTGCCCAAAGACTGACTCCTCCTTACCAGATTCAGATTCATTACTTATATAGACAAAGTGTTGCATCCTTGAGCCCCCGATACTCAATGTACACTTAGAGAATTTTGATCCACAGCGTCAGCCAAGAACTACTAAGTCCAGAGATGTGTAATCCTATACGCGTGCTGTAGTCTCTTTAACAGCATGCGCGATTGGGCATCTGCTTGTAAACACAGAGAGATAAGCGGTTGCATAATGACTGAAGTCACTGATAGAGTGCATTCCAGAGTGCTCCAGAGAGCTACAACACTAAGAAGAATCGCTTCTCGGCTTTTGGCAAGATCAGTGCGTAGTTTTTTTGGTAAGGATAATGGAAGGGGAAAAATTTATTTAATTTCTATAATAATGTGTGAGATCACTGACGATATTAATTTTTTTACAATTTTCAGTACCATTTACCCAGACTGATACAGATTCAAATTTATTTATTTTACGATGATTCATAGTCCTCAGAACCAACGGCATTGATGACAAGTAATATGATTTACCAATATCTCTATTGTAAACCTCTGCAATGTGAAATGTCTGATAAGCAATGATGTCACGACTGTTCAAATTTTCTAGCCCTGCAACTTTATCGACTTTAGGTCCATGGACGAGAGGAACAGTTACCCACCCATTATCATGTTAATGGTGTCATTGTTGCTAAGGGTAAAACTTATCAAATACCTATCATTATATTATGCTTTCTAGTGTGGTAATGAAAATATGGGACATTCGGTGTACATCATACATTATCATTTGCAAACAATAAAAAGCCAGAAACGCCAGTGAATTTACTGTTTCTACAGCATCCACAAGAATTCATTCGGAAGTGGAGTGATGAACACAAGAAGGAGAAAAATGATTCTATACATTGGAATGCCAAAGTTTCAGATGAAACACCTGGTGTAGATGATTACTTGTTTCTGCATGATAGTAAAATTACACATTCACCACCTGTTACTGTGTATCTTGATGCCTGGAGGGGACCCATCGACCAACTTGGTAATGATCTTAAGAATCATGAAATGCTACCTAGAGTTCTTTGTAGACCTACATCCAAATTGAAATATGTTGTCTATACTAAAGCTAAGAAATATATGTTAAGATCTGAATTTCTTAAACTAACCAAACTGTCGAACTATTATTCTGAAATGCAAATTTGCCAATCATTTCAGGATTGGAAAATGATAATAAGCCTTTTGCCACCAGTTACAGCAGCAACTGCTGGTTCAAAACGAAGATTTGATGAATATACTGCATTAATTAAATATTCAATTACTTATGTATTTAAATTTGCTCACCTGTCGATGCAGATGGATCTGTTTTTGAGAAATAATCCGAAAAAACTTTTTCTAATTCCTTTTTTGTAAAGAAATTCTTTATAGTGTAGTAGTTATCTTGATAAATCTGATTAATTTTTTCATTAAACTGTATAGTGTTGACATAGTTATTGAAATATGTTAGAATACTTGTGTATTCGGGTTTTGTAACATGTCCCTTCTCTAAGTACTGTTTAGTAACAACATCCTACTCATTTACTGGATCTTTTATGTCTACTAATTGTCTGCCTCTAAAATCAATTAAAGTTTTAGTTATTCTAAAAATACCCAATAATTATTTCTGGAATTGTTTGATTAAATTCGCTATTTTTGGCCCTAATTCTCTTCATTCTTGATTCCAATGAGCTTAAATCTTATGGTGGCTCCTCATCAGTGTTGATTTTATTCACAAAAATGTCCATTTATTAGTTTAAAAATATCATTAACTTGTAATTAGCATAACAATTTTAAAACAAATAGACAGAAATGACCACATATTACTTCAATCGAAATTTTATACTCTCTCAGTATTGTAGTATAGTTCATTTTTTCCCAAATAGTTAACTAGTTGTTTTGGTATATTACCACCAAAGGAATCGAAAACAAATCTTAAATTTTTCGCTTTATATTAACAAATCCCATGAATACCAGGATGATCAGATGTATGTATATTAACTATTCCACATTCATATTCTCTTGGATGACTCGACCTTTCATCAATCATGTATACACCACGAAAATGTTTCATTTAGATTGTTTAGTAGGTTTTTCTATGTCAAAATTAGATAAAGGACTGTTAAATTTTTCGATCAGCTCTTCGAAATATTTTTTGATTTCTTCAGTCTAGCACCAGTGCCTGCTGAAGCAGGCTTAGGATTGCGTCCAACGCCAGCTTTCTTCTCCATTGCTTGATCATGTCTTTTCTGTTCTTCTAATTCTTTATCGGATTTCTTCTTGTTTATTACTACATTCCCAATTGCTGCAGATCCTCCAGCGAGTGAACCAATATTTGCTAGATATGGTGATGCAACCAAAAGTAATGGTAGAAATCCACCTTCGTGTTTTGTTAGTCCTTTTTCTTCCTTCTTTTTCTTAGGTATTCAATAATTTTTCTTCACAACAGGAATAGCTAATGCAACAAGTAAATTTCTACTAGTTTTCTTATCTTTCTTTTTCTTCTGAACATCAGTCAAAAATGGTTCAATCACATCTAACTGCTCATTATTCAACTTTAATTTAACCGCTTTTGGCTTGGTTTTGCCACTTGGAAGCAAAGTATAATCGATCGAAAAGTTGTTCATTTATACAGATTAAAAATTTAATAAGATGAAATTTTTATATGCCCTATCCATTGTCATTCACGCCTAAGCCCATTTCTAATTTTCGTTTTCCATACATTATTCCTCTAACTAGTATTGCTACAACTATTTCTCCTAATCGTCACCTGCATGCATTCTTTCTTTTGCAGCTAATTGAAGTTCTTTATCAACTTGGCATCTGCATTATAAATCATTATGATCTCAATAAGTAATATCATGTTTTTTTACAAGCCTCATCTTGTTGATTAATTCCTGGATCACCACTTGCTAGTCTTTCTTCAACACTAGTATCCTGGTGGATGCTTCACTGACAATGGTAAATTTAAAGCCCATGTGGCAGTGATATTATTCATGTCTGGTGCAAAGTGATTTCAAAAGTGCACGAGAGTTTTTTTTCTGGTCATGTGTTGTTTTTTTATCTTTGCCGTAAGACTATAGAGTCTCCTAGTTTGTTACTTCTCTGTTTTTTAGTTTCTTCTCATTGTGAGTTTTTTCGTCAACACATTATACCGGACGGCTATGCAGTTATTTGTTGTAGGCAAGTGGCCTACATAATTGGTGACCTCCGCTTAAGGAACTTTAAACCTTTCGTTAGCTACGTCGAATATTAACTGAAAAAGCAATGGACGACGACGGCAAACGATACGGTTCGATAACGGAAGACATTCATAGGCTTCAGAATGAGATAGAAACTCTACAGTTGCATATTTCGAAAGATATGAACTTCAAGCATATACCGGACCAAAGAAATGACGTTGGTTCAATTACCATTGCACACACCAGCAAGGCAACTGGGACTACTGCAGCACAACCACAGCAAGTAACAGCAATGGAACTACCCGCTGGTTTCAAGGCTTCACCAACTCAACGGTTGCAATTACGAGCGCCCCCATTCATGCCTTCTCAGCCATACACATGGTTCGCGATAATGGAAAATATATTTCTACAACAAAGAATAGTCAATGATCACGAGAAGTTCACCTTGGTGATAAGTAATTTGGACCATCAGACCTCGGCTGTGATACCTGACATTATAGTGAACCCGCCTACAGAAGGAGCATACTGTAGACTGAAAGAAGAATTAATTTCTCGGTGTGTGAAGTCTGTCGACATCAGAGTCAAACAAGTACTGTACCAAGAGAAACGGGGAGATAGGACCCCATCAGAATACTGGCGTCATTTACGCAGCCTGGTAGATAGTTCGACAGTCTCTGATAGACTGTTACTCCGCGTATGGCAACAACAGCTACCAATGCAAATAAGAACTACACTAGCTATGTACGACGAAAGATCAGTTGACAAACTGCTGCTCGCTGCAGAGAGAATCTACGAGACGCACGAGCCTACTGCAACAGTCGCAACGACGTCGACAGGTGCCACGTACGATAACTGCCATTACCAGCAAGACCAAACTACGATATAACAGTAAACGGTCATGTGAAACCCAGCTCGCGCTATTCGTCCACGAGACTCAGAGGGCCATAGACACGGGGTCACAGGTAGATGCCGTGTTTCTTGACTTCCGCAAGGCGTTCGACACAGTTCCCCACAGTCGTTTATTGGACAAAGTAAGAGCATATGGACTATCAGACCAATTGTGTGATTGGATTGAGGAGTTCCTAGATAACAGGACGCAGCATGTTATTCTCAATGGAGAGAAGTCTTCCGAAGTAAGAGTAATTTCAGGTGTGCCGCAGGGGAGTGTCATAGGATCGTTGCTATTCACAATATACATAAATGACCTGGTGGATGACATCGGAAGTTCACTGAGGCTTTTTGCAGACGATGCTGTGGTGTATCGAGAGGTTGTAACAATGGAAAATTGTACTGAAATGCAGGAGGATCTGCAGCGAATTGACGCATGGTGCAGGGAATGGCAACTGAATCTCAATGTAGACAAGTGTAATGTGCTGCGAATACACAGAAAGATAGATCCTTTATCATTTAGCTACAAAATAGCAGGTCAGCAACTGGAAGCAGTTAATACCATAAATTATCTGGGAGTACGCATTAGGAGTGATTTAAAATGGAATGATCATATAATGTTGATTGTCGGTAAAGCAGATGCTAGACTGAGATTCATTGGAAGAATCCTAAGGAAATGCAATACGAAAACAAAGGAAGTAGGTTACAGTACGCTTGTTCGCCCACTGCTTGAATACTGCTCAGCAGTGTGGGATCCGTACCAGATAGGGTTGATACAAGACATAGAGAAGATCCAACGGAGAGCAGCGCGCTTCGTTACAGGATCATTTAGTAATCGCGAAAGCGTTACGGAGATGATAGATAAACTCCAGTGGAAGACTCTGCAGGAGAGACGCTCAGTAGCTCGGTACGGGCTTTTGTCAAAGTTTCGAGAACATACCTTCACCGAAGAGTCAAGCAGTATATTGCTCCCTCCTACGTATATCTCGCGAAGAGACCATGAGGATAAAATTAGAGAGATTAAAGCCCACACAGAGGCATACCGACAATCCTTCTTTCCACGAACAATACGAGACTGGAATAGAAGGGAGAACCGATAGAGGTACTGAAGGTACCCTCCGCCACACACCGTCAGGTGGCTTGCGGAGTATGGATGTAGATGTAGATGTAGATGTAAACTGTGCCGCGGTCGCAACGCGACAAACAACAAAAATTTCAAACGAAATTAGAGATTTAAAAACTGCAATAGAGGATTTGCGAACGCAGCTACGCACGCTACAGCGACGACAAGTTATCTTTAAGCGCAAGATAGACCGGGCTGGGCGTGAAGCACGAAGTCAACAAGAGGACGAGCGTAAGGTGTGTTGGTACCATAAAAGTTTTCGGAGAGATGCTACAAGATGTACATCACCGTCCGCCTACTCAGACAACCAAGGTATGTACAGAAACAGTACAGTGTTTTCATGTCAGCGACAGCACTCGTCCATATATATGCCTCCTGCTTCGAAAAGATTGTATGTATCAGACGTACTTACGGGTACAAGGTTTTTGGTGGATACCGGGTCTGACATTAGTTCACTTCCTGTCAGCCATGCGCCACACAACGAAAAAGACATACAGCTACGTTTGAAGGCAGTGAATTACTCGGTGATTAACACGTACGGATGTAAAGTGTGCAAGATTGATGTAGGTTTTTCCAAACAGTTTACCTGGTCTTTTGTGATAGCTGGTATATCAGAAACTATTTTGGGCGCTGATTTTCTGGCACATTTCGTGTTGGCGGTCGACTTATAAGGAAAACGTTTGTTAAATCTGACAGACAACAGTGCAATATCAAGCACTAAAGGGCGTACAACTTGTGAGAAGCTACAGCCGATTGCCAACTCTGTAGCCGAAGAGCTACATGACGAAGAGAAGAATCGGAGAGGTTCTGACAGACAGACAATAGAAGTTAAACATAGTACGGTTCACTATATTTGTACCACGCCAGGACAACCAGTTTCACGACGAGCACGTAGAATCGCACCAGACAGATTGACGGAAACAAAGGCGACATTCGAGGAAATGTTACCGTCGGGAATAATTCGCTGGTCAGACAATCCGTGGTCTTCACCCCTACAACTTAGTACATAAGAAAGATGGATCATGGAGATCGTGTGGGGATTACCGAGCATTAAACTCAAGGACCATACCAGATAGATACCCAGTACCTAATATACACGACTTCACATGTGCTTTGGCCGGCGCGAAAATTTTTAGCATCCTCGATTGCAAGAAAGCATACAACCTGTTGTGACTTGGCAAGACAGCCAAGCCACTATGATTGGTAGCCGAAAAGCACGCGTTAAGCTCACGCAGGCTGGCGTGAGGTCTGGAACAGGACAATGTAATCAATATAGCCAATAAGGTACGTTGCTGCTGGAATACTTAACTTTAATCCATAATTGGTGTACATCTGTCTGACGGTACATGCATCACAAGATAAACAGCAAATTATAATGGCGCCTTGCAAGGTCGTAGCAAATGACGTAGCTGAATGCTATGCTAACTATCGTCTCGGCAAATGAGAGCGTACTTCGTCAGTGAACCATTGCTAGCAAAGTCGGCTGTACAACTGGGGCGAGTGCTAGGAAGTGTGTCTAGACCTGCTGTGTGGCGGCGCTCGGTCTGCAATCACTGACAGTGGCGACACGCGGGTCCGTTGTATACTAGCGGACCGCGGCCGATTTAAAGGCTACCACCTAGCAAGTGTGGTGTCTGGCGGTGACACCACATTCCTCCCCCGCAAATCGGCGAACGGTTGTGTTATAAGGCTTCCGCCCGCCGTGGGGAGGACCCCATGTTGACGTATGCGATGAGGTGGGGAGCCTAACAACAGGCGAGGCTGTGCCACCCGCACCCTGCCATTCGGTCCGAGGGGAGCTAGGAAACGCATGAAAACCTAGTCCAGGGTGCACGCCAACATGCGGTGTATTCGCCCGTAGAGAGACAGGAGGGGCCGAAGGGTCGACCTCCATCGAGCCGGAGCACCCGATGGGCGAAGACGACAGATGGTCCGGAGCGGGCAAGAGTTCCATGGCGGAGGACAACTGGTCACGGGAAGCGATCGGCGGCGCATGATCCAGGGAGGCGCCCGGCGCTTGCAGCGACGCGTCCACTGCGGGCGTCGCCGGCGGGAGAACAGGCGGCGGCGGCGGCGGCGGCGGCGGCGCGTCGCCATGGGGCAAAATGGAAGGCAGCGTCGGTAACACCTGGGGATGAGGCGAGCCTGTAGATGGGTCCCCAGGGCGCTGACCGGACGGCACCATCGCTGAAAGCAGACGGGGAGTGGCAGATCCCGTGCGACGACAGACGCGCAGCTGATTGAGATGCCGACGCACCTCACCAGAGGCCCCCAAAACCAGATACATAGCGCGGCCGAGGCAGCGAAGAATGCGCCCTGCGAGCCAACGCCGTGAACCGCGATAGTTGCGATAGTATACAAAGTCGCCTGGGGCAAAAGCATGAGTCTGCCGCTGCACTGGAACCTGATGCGGCGGATGGAGCAAAGACATCAAGGTTCGATGAGGGCGACCGTGAAGCAACTCAGCCGGTGAGCGACCATCTCGGGGCTGAGAGCGATACGAGGACAAAAAGAGCAATAACGCGTCCTCCCGAGAATGCGACTCTTTCGACTTCAACATCTGTGACTTGAAAGTCCTGACCAAACGTTCAGCGGCACCGTTTGACTGTGGCGAAAACGGCGCGGACGTCAGATGTTGAATACCATTGGCCTTGCAGAATGACTGAAATTCTGCGGACATGAATTGTGGGCCATTGTCGGAAACAATAGTTTGTGGAAGACCTTCAATGCAAAAGATAGCGGACAACGCTTGGATGGTGGCAGATGACGTCGTGGAAGACATCCGGACAACAAAAGGAAAATTACTATATGAATCGACCACAACCAACCATCGAGCATTCCAGAATGGACCAGCAAAATCTATGTGTAAGCGTTGCCAAGGGAAAGTGGCTTTTGGCCATGCAAAGAATTTCCGCAGTGGTGCGGATTGTTGTTCGGCGCACGCCATGCAAGAAGAGCACATATCCGTAATCACGGCATCGATGCTGAACCAAGTACAGTGCTGACGAGCTAGATGTTTCATTCGCACTATACCCCAATGTCCTTGGTGGAGAAGCTTTAAGACAGAGGACTGTAACGAACGTGGGACCATGACCCTGGACTGATTATTATCACAATGCAACAGCAAAACACCACGTCATACAAAAAGTCTCTCCTTGTGAGCAAAAAATCGGCGAATCAGCGGATCCTCGATCCGTGACTTTGACAAGGGCCATTGCGTAGCAACAAAACGCAGAACGGTAGCAAGGCCAGGGTCGGCAGTTGTGACTGTAGCTACACGACGAAAATCAATCGGAAACGATTCTACCACGTCATCGGTTTCCGAATCAATGAACATGCAAGCAAGTGCGGAGGAATCGAATGCTCTATCCTCAGCAACAGGCAAACGGGACAACGCATCGGCGTGTCCGTGCTTAGCAGTGGACCGATACAAGATATCGTAGCGGTACTGCGAGAGGAAAATAGACCAGCGAATGAATTTCTGCACTGTACATGGAGGTACAGGCTTGGTCGGATGAAAAAGCGATGTCAAAGGTTTGTGGTCTGTGATGATGGTAAAGTGACGACCATACAAGAAATCATGACACCGTGTAACACCAAATACGAGAGCCAATGCTTCTTTCTCGATCTGTGAATAATTTCTTTGCGCAGATGAGAGCAATTTGGACGCAAAGGCAATAGGGCGATCATGTGAACCGTCTTTGTGCGCAAGCACAGCACCGATCCCGAAATCCGATGCATCCACCATCAACAAATGGGGTTTCTGCGGATCGAATGGCGTAAGGCAGGTATTGGAAAGCAACGCCGATTTCAACTGGCGAAAGGCGCGTTCGCATTCCGTCGTCCAGACGAACGGAACACCTTTACGGCGCAAGCGATGAAGCGGAGCTAAAATGGAAGAGGCGTGGCGCACATATTTATGACAGTAATTGATTTTTGCCAGCACACTCTGTAGCTGCTTCAAATTCTGCGGCGAAGGCAAGTCTTGTATGGCACGGAGGTGCTCTTGACTGGGATGTATGCCTTGGGCATTGAGTACGTGTCCCAGGTAGGGTAAGTCACGAGCAAAAAACACACATTTGTCCTTCCGCAAGCGAAAGCCATTTTGTCGCAAGACCTGAAATAATGTTCTGAGATTGGCGAAATGTTCTTCTTCCGTCTTTCCGGAGATCACAATATCGTCCAGATAGTTTGCTGCAGTTGGGACTGACGCACAAACAGTTTGCAGATATTGCTGAAACAATGCAGGGGCGGATGCACACCCGAATGGCAGTCTTTTGAATCAGTACAAACCAAGATGCGTGTTAACCACCAAAACGCGCTGGGATTCGTCGTCCACCGGTATTTGCAAGTACGCATCTGTTAGGTCCAGCTTGGAAAGATATTTACCCGGGCACAGTTTGTCAGAAAGATCTTCCGGGCGGGGTAAAGGAAAAGTTGCAGTCACTAGTTGTGGATTCACTGTTGCCTTGAAGTCCACACAAAGTCTCAATTTTCCGGAAGGTTTGTGCAAAATTACTAAGGGTAATGCCCAGAGAGAAGCCTGCACACGTTCAATTACACCTTGTGATTCCAAATCGTGTAATGTTCTTACGACCTCATCACGCAATGCGTGGGGAACATTGCGCGCTCTGAAAAGTTTCGGTTGCGCGTTGACCTTCAGTTCCAAATGTGCATTATAGTTCTTAGCGCAACCAAGGCCCGGTGCAAAAATGTCTGCAAATTCTTCACAGAGACGAGAAACACTGGCTGAAGGCACAATCTGGTTCACTGATAGGACCTGATTTACTATAGACAAGTTAAACAACTGAAATAAATCGAAACGAAACAAGTTCACTGCAGCAGAAGAACGAAGTACGTTAAAAGACACAAGTTTTGTTTGTCCCTTGTATGTTGCAAGAAGGCTGCACTGTCCTAACACAGGGATATGCTGTCCTGAATAACTACTGAGCTTAACATTTGCGGCACGCAATGGAGGTGTGCCCAGTTGTTTGTACGTGTTGTGATTGAGTAGTGAAACTGCAGCTCCGGTATCGAGCTGGAACGGGATCACTTTGCCGTGAATGTCCAAGTCGACAAAAAGTTTATTTTCCTGCTGATGACAAGAGTGACTGTCACGTGCAACGTGAACTGACACTGGTACAGAATCACTTGCGAAATGACGGGATTTCCGGCGATGTCGACGCACACTATTTGTGGGACGAACACAGTCACTGTTAGAGAGAGAAGCACTGGGCGGAGTGGCATTAACTTTATGAATTTCCATGGGCGAAGTGTCACGAGCCTGCGTATCCTTGGTTCGATTCCGATTCCAGCGCAAAGCAAAGGGCCTGGAATGGTTGTGAGTGTCTGATCAGAGCTTTTTCTGGCAAACACTTTGAACATGTCCTTCTTTCTTACAGAAAAAGCAAATAGCTTGGCGTGACGGGCAATTCTCACGCGAATGTCTAGTAGCACACCGCGGGCATGATTTCACTGCATTTGCATGCTGGCGTGGGACACGTGGCTGATAGCCAGGTGGCTTTGGCGTGGCCGGGCGCGAGGACTGTTTACTGTTCTGAGCAGCTCGCCCGGCGGGCCGGTTAATGTGACACACACGTGGCGAAGTTGCAAATGATTCCTGAGCAAAGTCAAGTGTGTCCTGCCGATCCAATACGTCCATCACTTGTTGAAGGGAGGGATTGACTAGTTTAAAAATCTGTTCCCGTATACGAACATCAGAAACGTTCTGTGCAATTGCATCACGCACCATAGTATCTGAATAAGGGAGTCCACATTGACACTCAAAAGCACAATCCTTAGTAAGGCCTTGCAAGGTGGCAACCCACTCCCTATTAGTCTGACCGGCCGTACGTTTTGTACGAAAGAAGGTATACCTTTTTGCAACTACATTGACTGTTTCTTTGAAATATGCATCTAATGCAGACAAAATTTCTTCGTAGGACAGAGTTGCTACGTCACGTTGGGGAAACAATTTGACTATCACATGGTACGTGGACACTCCGACGCAAGAAAGGAGATAAGGCTGCCGCTCATTACCTTGAATTCTGTAGGCGGCGAGATGAAATCCAAATTGGCGTGACCACTCCGTCCAGCTTTCCAGTGCCGCATCAAAAGGACGATAAGGTGGTGCAACTGCGTGTTGTGGCTGCGGTAGCGATGAAGCGGCGGCCGCTGCATCGTTTTGCATTGCACGTTGACCCTGGACGAGCTGTCCAAGGGCATACAATAAGGCCTGCGTCTGCTGATTCTGCAAGCGATAAAATTCGGGCAGTACATCAGGAGAATGTGGCGAAGCCATTACACGAGTAAATCAGAGCAAAATCCTCGGCGCCAATTTTGTTGTGACTTGGCAAGACAGCCAAGCCACTATGACTGATAGCCGAAAAGCACACGTTAAGCTCACGCAGGCTGGCGTGAGGTCTGGAACAGGACAATGTAATTAATATAGCCAATAAGGTACGTTGCTGCTGGAATACTTAACATTAATCCATAATTGGTGAACATCGGTCTGACGGTACATGCATCACAAGATAAATAGCAAATGATAATGGCACCTTGCTAGGTCGCAGCAAATGACCTAGCCGAAGGCTATGCTAACTATTGTCTCGGCAAATGAGAGCGTACTTTGTCAGTGAACCATCGCTAGCAAAGTCGGCTGTACAACTGGGGCGAGTGCTAGGAAGTGTGTCTAGACCTGCCGTGTGGCGGCGCTCGGTCTGCAATCACTGACAGTGGCGACACGCGGGTCCGTTGTATACTAACGGACCGCGGCCGATTTAAAGGCTACCACCTAGCAAGTGTGGTGTCTGGCGGTGGCACCACACAACCAGATACCGGTGGCTCCAAGAGATGTTCAGAAGACAGCAGTGAGTACACCATTTGGATTATTCGAGTTTTTATTTACGCCTTTTGGCCTTAAGAACGCGGCACAGACTTGGCAGCGTTTTATGGACGAAGTGATTAAGGGATTAACATTTTGCTTTGCTTATCTTGATGACATCTTGGTCTTCTCTCCGGATAGTCAAACACATGAACAGCATCTGTGTGAACTTCGCAAGCGTCTATCTGACTACGGAGTCCTTTTAAACGAAAATAAATACGTCATGCACAAGAACCAAGTCACTTTCCTAGGCCATATTGTGTCATCAGAAGGTATATTGCCTCTGCCAGAGAACATCGCGGCGATACAAGCCCTTCCGAAACTGACAAACTACCAAGAGCTACGACGATACATGGGAGCAATAAATTTTTATAGACGCCATCTGCCAGCAACGGCTACGGTGCAAGCACCACTCACTGATGCACTCAAGGGACGCGACGCCAAAGGTCGACGAATAATTAAGTGGACACAAGAAATGGACAAAGCATTTAATGATCTTCAAGCAAGCCTCAGCAAAGCAGTGTTGCACGCTCACCCAGTTCACCACGCACAGCTAACTATTGTTGTAGACGCGAACCAATCAGCAATAGGGGCGGACCTGCACCAGGGTGTAGAAGGGCAATGGCAACCACTGCGGTTTTTCTCTAAAAGTTTACAGACTGCACAACAGAAGTGGAGCGCGTATGACAGAGAATTGTTCGCGATCTACGAAGCAATTCGATACTTCCGCCCACAAACAGAGGCTAGACCAGTGACTGTGTTTACAGACCACAAACCCATAACGTCGGCTTTTATAAATACCAGTGATAAGTGCTCACCAAGACAGTTCCGTTATATTGAGTTCATAAGTCAGTTCACGACAGATATACGCCATTTAAGAGAGCAGAAAATTTAGTTGCTGACTACTTTTCACGTATTTGCGGGATTTCAGAAATTATAGACTATGATAAACTTGCAGTGGAACAGACCAAGGATGCAGAGCTACGACAGCTGTTAAACGACCCGTCTACAGGTCTGAAGTTCGAGCAAATTCTGGTGCCTAACTACAAGCTGAAGCTGTGGTGCGACTTTTCTCAAGGCAGACCAAGATCATTCATTTCAAAAATATTACGCAAGACGGCATTCGACAGTGTCCACACACTATCGCACCCAGGAGCCAACGCTACAATCAAGCTGCTGACAGACCGCTATGTGTGGCCTTCTATGAAAAGAGACGCGCACCTTTGGGTACGTTCCTGCATTCCTTGTCAACAAAGTAAAGTAGGACGACATGTGCGTGCTGATATTTTCAAGGTACCTCTGCTAGATTTTCACATATTCAGTGGACCTGGTTGGACCTCTCCCACAGTCAGAGGGTTACAGATATTTGTTTACGGCCATAGATAGGTGCACAAGATGGGCAGAAGCAACTCCAATAGTCGATATTTCAGCCGAAACTACTGCGAAGACGTTTCTGTGTACGTGGGTTGCCCGTTTTGGATGCCCCCTTCACGTCACAACTGACTAAGAACGTCTGCCTCCACTATATGGCACGCCAGCTTCCACCCTTTTCAAACCAAGTACGTAGTCAGATTGTTCAACACACACTGCTACTCTCTTCGAAAGAAGTAACCTCTCTGACCCAGTTGGATGACTCTTGTTTCATAGGTTTCCAATTTCTGGTCAAGTTTATGCCCCATGTCTGAAACACGGAGGGGGTTCGATGATGATTTGGGCAGCCATAAAACAGTACTCCATGGGCCACATGGTTACTCTGCAATGTTGTGTTCCTGCCACGGATTATGTGATCATTTTGGCTGACCAGGTCCATATCATGGTACAATGTTCCCCAGTGGTGACGCTGTGTTATAAGACAACAGGGCCCTTGTTCACAGAGCTCACATCGTCCAGGACTCGTTTTGACAACACAAAGATGAATTGTTGCATCTCCCCTGGCCACCAAGGTCATCACATCTCAATATTATTGAGCCTTTGTGGTCTGTTTCTAGAAGGGTGCATGATCGCTATCCATCTACATTGTCACTGCCTGAATTTGCAAAACTAGTTGCACAAAAAATGGTATAAGATTCCCGTAAAAACCTTACAGAACCTCAATTTATCCATACTGAGACAAATGGAAGCTGATTTGAATGCAACTGTTTTCCTACACTGTATTTGTCACGGTAGTGTGTTGTGTTTTTGGTGTTTTATAATTTTTGCCTACCAGTTGTGTGTTAAGTTTGGTGATACCTGTGACAGGGCTAAGAAACATTACTGTGTCATCTTATGTTACATTTGATGAGCACATTATGTTAAATGCTGACTTTGGCAGTTGCTAACATGTGTGAGAATTACTTGATCATAAAACCTGTAACTCATGGTAACACATTTTATGCACACAAGAATGGAGCAACTGGTAGGAGACTATACTGGAGTGGATAAATTTGAGTTCCGGAGAAATGTAGGAATATGACAGGCAACGCTGGCTCTGTGAAGTATCCTTGAAGGTAGAGGTAAGAAAGGCACAGTTAGGTTAAGAAAAAACTTTTGCCAATATTGTCTTGCATACACTCTTTGGAATTCTGAACTTATCACGAATAAAATTCTGGAAGTCACATCATATCTACAACTCGAACAAAAACCAGACATAAAAGGAGGCCAGCAACTGAATATGTAGTGAGACTGGGATGTACACCGTACTCCAAGTTATTCCATCTTACACTAAGCAAGTAGTAAAGGAAGCCAACGAGAAATTTAATTTTTGGATAAAACAAGGGACAAATTCAATAAATTAAAATTAAATGACCAGAAATAAAAACATGAAAGTTCACTGATGATTATGTGATTTTGTAAGAGATATCAAAGAGTTTGGAAGATTAAATTACCATAGAAGACAACATCTAGAAAAGATTTTATAAGATGAACATCAACATATGTGAAACAAGGATATATCGAGTGTGGTTGAATTAAGTCAGCTGATGCTGAGGGAATTAGAATAGGACCAAGATGCAAAAAATAGTAGATAACTTTTGCTATTTGAGCAGCATAATAACTGATAACAAAAGAAGATGAGAGGATATAAAGTGCAGACATATAATAGCAGCAAAATCAATCATGAAAAATAAAAATATGTTAACGTTTCAAAAGAGTCATCAGATTTCACAAGATCATATCTTCTACATGAATGAAGGTGGAAACTTAAGGCGAATTTTAACTTGTTTCCAGACCAATTTATAATTCAGCAAGGTTTTGTCTTCTACATGTGTGTGCATAAAATCTCTGAATACTTTTTAAAATTATGTTTATTTATGAAACTTTTTATTACTACCAAAAATATTCCATGTGCCCTCCACCAGAAGCATGACAAGATAATAGTCGTACTTGTCCCATAGTTTTGCAAGCAAGTCTGGAGTTCCAGCATTCAATGCTGTTGCTAGGCAGTGTCGCAGTTCATCCAAAGTCATTGGAAGCAAAGGTACATAGTTGGAGTGTTACAAAAACCCCCACAAAAATAAATATTACACTGTGCGATCAGGAGATCTTGGAAGTCAAAGGCACAGTGTGATAACCATGTGCCATAGTTGCACTAAACTGTATCTGTTGAGATGAAGAATGCGAAACACCTTCTGCTGCTGTTATATTGCCATCTCAAGTCGACACACATCACATAATAAAAGAGCAAGCATGTGATCTAGGTGCACCAGGAAGAACCCTACAGCAATCACATTAACTGGCAAGTTACAACTGAAACCGAGGTACACTTTTAGTTTCAATGTGACACACTCACCTCTTTCTTGATGCTTCAGAGGTCCTGTGCACTACTGAGAGTGTCAGGAAACTCCCATTTGTTTAGAAATTGAAAAGGAGTTACTCCCAAGTGTGCATTCATGCACAAGTCATGTCATGACTCTACATAATCTCATGCCCTCGGCAATTAGTGTACTTGGTATTCCCACCGAAAAAACTAAGTTTTAGTATAATGTTTCTTCCAGAGCCATATAATCGACTCTACCTTAACTGGACGTCGAGCTGTAGCTGTCTGAGTGTTCCAGCAAAAAATACTCTTACTTAGTCTCTGCCATGTTGTTGTAAGACAAGAAACAAAGTGTGACTAAGGCAAAAAGAAAATACTTTCCATACAGTACCTACAAGGAACAGTTATGTCCAATGTCTAGAATACTGCAGAAGAAAAAATAAACTGCTTCAAAACACATGCAAAACAATGACAATAGTTCATTTCTATAATTTCAAAACTAGAGTGTGATCTATAAATTGGCAGGCCAAACATAAAAATGATTCTCTTTTCTTTTCATATATGCTTTATTTGCCCATTTATGGATGTGCAGAGCAGTATCATGGGAGGCAGCACAAACTGATAAATCAGATTCTGTGTAGCAATATGCTTTGATATATGTAAAATAAAGTGTCCCAAAAAATGCAGACTGGTCAGACAAGCCACTACTGACAGGAAAATTATGGGTGAACTGTTGAAGTACTCCTAAATATAAACAGAAACTGACATGTGCAAGGGTTCTCACTTCTCAAGCTTATGCAAAATACATTTTACATGCTTCATATCCAAAGTAATAGATTGTCTACCAGAATTTATGTTACCATTCACTGTCATAGAAACACACACTGCAAATGTGACACAGTAGCAGGACATTTAATTTTGAAATTTCCCAGACATAATCTGCACTTATTGGTAAAACATATGTCGGCTTTGAAAATAGAAATGATACATAATGCATTTCAGAAATAGTGTTCGAAATATCCCTCAAATTTCTGCTTGATATACATAGTATATGTGCCTCCATACTTTTTAAGTTAATCACGATTTTCAGTCAACTCTTGCTGGAACAGGACCACAAGAGAGAAAGTACAATTCTTAGCTTATGTGAAGGAAAGAATTATTCTGGTTATGGGGCAGTCAACTGACAAAATATCGCTATGTGTTTATGTTGATCTGTTTTGTTTACAGTTCTTTCACAGTTAGGGACAAAGTTAATAAGCAGAAATAGGTAAATATACTCTAAACACATACAGACCAACTGAAACTGTTTGTCTAACTGCAATGTGACACATGATGCAGATGTCAGACATGAAGAAGTTCTGTGCTCCAATATCAAGTAATACGACAATTATTATGTCTCACCATTTATTTCAGTAATAAGACATGGCTTAGCCACAGCCTGGGGGGTGTTTCCAGAATGAGATTTTCACTCTGCAGCAGTGTGTGCACTGATATGAAACTGCCTGGCAGATTAAAACTGTGTGCTGGACCGAGACTCGAACTCGGGACCTTTGCCTTTCACGGGCAAGTGCTCTACCAACTGTCTCCGCAATATCCTTTCTTCCAGGAGTGCCAGTTCTGCTAGGTTTGCAGGAGAGCTTCTGCACAGTTTGGAAGGTAGGAGACGAGGTACTGGCAGAAGTAAACCTGTGAGGATGGGTGTGAGTCTTGCTTGGGTCGCTCAGTTGGGTAGAGCACTTGCCCGCGAAAGGCAAAGGTCCCGAGTTCAAGTCTCGGTCCGGCACACAGTTTTATCTGCCAGGCAGTTTCAAGATGACAATTGATAAATAAGTTTTATCTTTGACAAGGTCCATCAGTGATTATCACAACTCCGGCCACATCCCTTATTCTACAGTATGTATCGAGACAATACAGCAGACCGATAGGGTCTTAATTTGTTTGGTAATTTACCTAATTTTTCACTTGGGTTGTTACAAAGTAGAAAATTGTCAGTCAACACTTTAGGCCAGATTCAGCACCTATTGTGGTCGCTAGATGAGTTACAGGAACAAGGTGAAAACTGTGGATTGACAGGACAACACTTTTATAAGTTGCTATATCCAAAGCACACAGCGCAGTTAATGGGTTCTGATAATACAGCTAGAATAGCACAGTGTAGCCTCAGTGAATTTGGGGGCTATTTGTGTAAGTAACTGATACCTTCTCTGTAGATACTGCAGGAATTAGTGCAAAGGGACTACTGGTTGGTATAAGAAAAGAGGAAAAGAGAGAGCTGTTAGCACGGTACATGTGGGATATTAGACACATAGTAAAGGCGTTATATTTACCACAGAGTGAAGCAGAGGTTGAAGGGATAAGTCCAGAGGATAGGTGTTGGTTGTTGTTTGTGGAAAGGCCAACTCATTCATGGATTTACAAGGCAGACACGTGTGTACACGATCCATTACACAGATATGAATCAGAAAGATATCATGTGAGACAAAAAGGAAACTCCATCTGATACGTAGGGACACCTTTGATACTAGCAATATAGCTCATTACAAAAATTACTGCAAAATACTGAAGAAGGTTATCCAGAAATCTAAACACCTGCATTATGAGAAGAAAATAAATAAAAACAACATGGCACATAGTTAAGTCAGAGACAGGTAGGACCAGAAATGAGGAGGAACAAATAGCTCTAAAAATAAAGGAAACCCTGGTAACAAATGCATGTTGTGTTGCAAAACAATTAAACAAGTATTTTGCCTCTGTTACTGATAGCATGGGGTTGTCAGGTTCAGTAATAATGCAATGGAATATCTGAGACCAGTGCACACAAGCAATCTCAGTAAAATGGAATTGACACTTACTTCACCCAAAGAAATAGAATACATCATAAAGTCCTTGAAATCAAATCCTTCTAGTGGTTATGATAACATATCAACAAAGTTAATAAAAGTGTGTTCATGTGAGCTTAGTCATATCTGAAGTTATTTGTGTAATCAATCACTTGTCACAGGAACATTCCCAGACTGGTTTAAATATGCTGAAGTTATACCTCTCCACAACAAAGGGGACAAAGAAATGCCATCAAATTACCAACCAATCTCACTTTTGCCAACTTTTCCAAAAATCTTTGAAAAGGTTATGTTCAAGTGTCTACTTAAGCACCTTAGTGAAAATAACATACTGTCAAAGTCACAGTTTGGGTTTCTTAAGGGTTCTGACATTGACAAAGCTATTTACACTTGCAGCGAAAATGTCCTTAATTCATTGGACGACAAATTAGAGGCAACTGGCATATTCAGTGACCTGTCAAAGGCATTTGCTTGTGAATCACAGCATACTTTTAAGTAAACTAAAATATTATTGTGTCACTGGTAGTGTTGTGACTCGCCGATTATTCAAAGTGCCGCCGCGCAATTACGCACGTCCTCTACGTGCGGCGCTGTCTGCCAGCCATGCAGCAGCTGCGCCACCTAAGCGGCCAGCCGAGCAGCGGCCGCTAGACTGAGACTCAGTGTTTAATCGAATGCCGACTTGTACACAGGTCAACTTACTCAGTGACTTATATGTGTTGTTGTGTTGTCAGAAATATGTGTTAAATTTGAAGATCTAACAGGTAGTACTGCAAAGTGGTTTCAGCCATATCTTACTAACAGAAAACAAAAAGTGTCATTACGTAACACTTCAGCAGTAGGCAATCAGACATCAACTGACTGGGAAGAAATTACATGTGGTGTTCCCCAAGGTCCCGTACTAGGTCCACTACTGTTTCTTGTGCATATTAATGACCTGTCATCTGTTACATTACCAGATGCCAAGTTTGCCTTATTTGCAGATGATACAAACATTGCAATAAATTGTAAATCAAATATAAATTTAGAAATGGCAGCTAATCAAATTTTTACTGACATTAATAAGTGGTTCATAGCCAATTCACTGTCATTAAACTTTGAAAAGACCCACTATATGCAGTTCAGAACTTCCAACAAATTTCCTTCTGGTGTGTGTATAAAATATGATGACATGGAAATAGAAGTTGAGAGTGTATAATTCGTGGGATAATAAATTCAGTTGGGAGCAACATACTAACGAACTGCTAAAGTGCCTAAACAAGTCTGTGTTTGTAATGTGAATGATGTCAGACATAGGAGATATAAATATAAAAAACTGGTATATTTTGCTTATTTTCACTCCATTATGTCATGTTGTTGTTGTGGTCTTCAGTCCTGAGACTGGTTTGATGCAGCTCTCCATGCTACTCTATCCTGAGCAAGATTCTTCATCTCCCAGTACCTACTGCAGCCTACATCCTTCTGAATCTGGTTAGTGTATTCATCTCTTGGTCTCCCTCTACGATTTTTACCCTCCACGCTGCCCTCCAATACTAAATTGGTGACCCCTTGATGCTTCAGAACATGTCCTATCAACCGATCCCTTCCTCTGGTCAAGTTGTGCCACAAACTCCTCTTCTCTCCAATTCTATTCAATACCTCCTCATTAGTTATATGATCTATCCACCTAATTTCAGCATTCTTCTGTAGCACCACATTTCGAAAGCTTCTATCCTCTTCTAGTCTAAACTATTTATCATCCATGTTTCACTTTCATACATGGCTACACACCATACAAATACTTTCAGAAATGACTTCCTGACACTTAAATCTATACTCAATGTTAACAAATTTCTCTTCTTCTGAAACGCTTTCCTTCCCTTTGCCAGGCTACATTTTATATCCTCTCTACTTCGACCATCATCATTTATTTTGCTCCCCAAATAGCAAAACTCCTTTACTACTTTAAGTGTCTCATTTCCTAATCTAATTCCCTCAGCTTCACCTGACTTAATTCGACTACATTCCATTATCCTTGTTTTGCTTTTGTTGATGTTCATCTTATATCCTCCTTTCAAGACACTGTCCATTCCGTTCAACTGCTCTTCCAAGTCCTTTGCTGTCTCTGACAGAATTACAAAGTCATCGGTGAACCTCAAAGTTTTTATTTCTTCTCCATGGATTTTAATACCTATTCCGAACTTTTCTTTTGTTTCCTTTACTGCTTGATCAATATACAGACTGAATAGCATCGGAGAGAGGCTACAACCCTGTCTCACTCCCTTCCCAACCACTGCTTCCATTTCATGCCCCTCAACTCTTATAACTGCCATCTGGTTTCTGTACAAATTGTAAATAGCCTTTCGCTCTCTGTATTTTACCCCTGCCACCTTCAGAATTTGAAAGAGAGTATTCCAGTCAACATTGTCAAAAGCTTTCTCTAAGTCTACAAATGCTAGAAACATAGGTTTGCTTTTCCTTAATCTTTCTTATAAGATAAGTCGTAGGGTCAGTATTGCCTCACGTGTTCCAACATTTCTACAGAATCCAAACTGATCTTCCCCGAGGTCGGCTTCTACCAGTTTTTCCATTCGTCTGTAAAGAATTCGCGTTAGTATTTTGCAGCCGTGTCTTATTAATCTGATAGTTCGGTAATTTTCACATCTGTCAACACCTGCTTTCTTTGGGATTGGAATTATTATATTCTTCTTGAAGTCTGAGGGAATTTCGCCTGTCTCGTACATCTTGCTCACCAGATGGTAGAGTTTTGTCAGGAGTGGCTCTCCCAAGGCTGTCAGTAGTTCTAATGGAATGTTGTCTACTCCCAGGGCCTTGTTTCGACTTAGGTCTTTCAGTGCTCTGTCAAACACTTCATGCAGTATCATATCTCCCATTTCATCTTCATCTACCTCCTCTGCCATTTCCATAATATTGTCCTCAAGAAAATCGCCCTGTATAGACCCTCTATATACTCCTTCCACCTTTTTGCTTTCCCTTCTTTGCTTAGAACTCGGTTTCCATCTGAGCTCTTGATATTCATGGAAGTGGTTCTCTTTTCTCCAAAGGTCTCTTTAATTTTCCTGTAGGCAGTATCTACCCCTCATGAGATAAGCTTCTACATCCTTTAATTTGTTGTCTAGCCATCCCTGCTTAGCCATTTTGCTCTTCCTGTCGCTCTCATTTTTGAGACGTTTGTATTCCTTTTTGCCTTCTTATCTTACTGCATTTTTTTATTTTCTCCTTTCATCAATTAAATTCAGTATATTTCTGTTACCCAAGGATTTCTACTAGCCCTCGTATTTTTACCTACTCTATCCTCTGCTGCCTTCACTATTTCATTATGTCATATGGTATCATATTTTGGGGTAACTGCACAAACAGAGATAAAATTTTTAGAGTACTGAAGCATATAATAAGAGTAATGAGTAGTGTAAATCCAAGAATATCATGTCGAAAGCTATTCAAAGAATTGGGCATATTAACCACAGCTTCTCAGTATATTTATTCCTTAATGAAGTTTGTTGTAAATAATACATCTCTTTTTCCAACTAACTGCTTAGTACACAGTATCAATACTAGGAATGAGAACAAAATACATAAAGATTTAAAATCACTTACTCTTGCCCAGAAAGGAGTCCAGTATTCAGCAAGGCATATTTTCAATAAGTTACCAGCAACCATTAAGAGTTTAGTTTCAGACAAGGCACAATTTAAACATAATTTAAAAGAATTTTTGGTGGCCAACTTCTTCTATTCCATCCATGAGTTTCTCAACAAGTACAGTAGACCATTTTAATGAAATTTTATTATACTTTAATTTTTGACAATACTTGGTTGTAACAGCCAAGTAGCTACCTACTGTGTGAATGATGGATGTATGGAAAGCAGATGTAGGTCTTAAGACTGTAAATAGTGGAAGTTTAATTTTAAATCTTGTACATAATCTGACTGTTAGTAACTGAGGATCACTGAAATGAATAATTTACCTTTAATTTTTGACAATACTTGGTTGTAATAGCGAAGAAACTAGCAAATGTGTGAATTATGGATTTAATGAAAGCAGATGTAAGTATTAAACCTGTAAATATTAGAAGTTCAAATTTAATTCATGTACATAATTTTACTGTTTATTTACTGAGGATCTTTAAAATTAATGAAACTCAAGTTTTTCTAATTACATTTTTGTAATGTGTTGACATTCCCTCTTTTATCTCATCTACTCTAAAGGCCGAAACCGGGATACAGGATTCAAAGGTGCCTATAGGAGGCAGAAAGTGCTGCCTTACACATAACAGGATGCCATGTACACATTTTAGGTGTGGGAGTCCTGACCATTTCAAATGAGACTGTCCAGGCATCCAGCGAAAGAAAAGCGAGAATTCTGACTAGAGGCCAGTAGTAGGAGCGAGGTTAAGGAGTAGACCCTTAGTGTGTGATAAGGCAGTGGCTCACAGTCAAACGTTCTAAGGTAAAGTTTGCACCATCACAGATGTAATTTTCGGCACACACAGTTTCTCCACAGGGTATTATTGTTGACCAAAGCTGCTTTAACACTGTACACAACTTTTTGCCCCCTAAGAGTCCCAAGGCTATGGGAAGGTTCTTTGGCATGATTAATTTTTTCCAAAAATTCACACTTAACTCTGCCCAGATCACTAGTCCACTGAGTTAAATGAGAAAGAAAGGAAGGAAATCTGAATGGGGTCCACAGAGGAGTGGAGTAGGGGGAGGGGGAAGGGTGGGGATTTCTCAGAAGGGTGGATTATCTGCAGGTGTCATAAATCAATTAGCAGGACAAAAGGTTAAGAGAAGAAGAGGGGGAAGGGTCGGGGCTTTCTCAGGGTGGATTATACCTTGGATGCCTCTATATCAGGTGTAGCACCTCTTCTTTTATTAGAACACTAGTCAAGGAGAAGACCGATAGGGTACACCTCTCTGTTTTCCAAGATGAGAAATTTTATATTCAGTTTACAGACTGGAAAGGTTGACTGTATTGTTTGCTTTGCAGAAAATCGGTACATCCCGGGAGCACTGTCCATTTGTTGTTGAAAGTGATAACCGTGCCATTATTGGGTATGGGGACTACCAAGGTGGATGGGATGTATTGCAAGAGAAGCAATTTGGGCCTCTGCCTCCAGTTTAGAGTGTGTCATATAGGTGGAGGATATAAAGCTGTTGCTGACAAACATAATTTTATGTTCGGGAAAGGGGATATTGAATCATACAGTGAGCGGACATTTCAAGGAGGCAGTAAGCACAAAGCAGACTTCTTTGTGGCTATCCTCACCTATCTCCTGCGGTTGTTTACAGACAATGCAGAACATCAGGATTCCAATGTTAGGTTACAAGAAATTAAAGAGATGGTAAAGGGGAGAAAAGGATAAGCCCTGCTGTTTAGCTGTAAATGATTTGAGCTGTCCAGTCAGTTGAAGTAAACAGGACAAAACAGCTTCACCTCTCACCCCTGGAGTAGTATCTTTACTACGTAAATATTACCGAGAGTTGCTACTCAGTAGCCATTTAGGAATATTTAAAACACAACTTAAAATTCAGGAAAATTTTACATGGCAGATCACAGACAAGGGAATTACGGGGTGGGTACAGTTTTGTAAAGTCTGGGCAATGAGTAACCAAATGATGAGTACACGGCACAGAGTGACTGCTAGCTCCTGAAATAGTAACGTCACCCATACAGATATCATACATAAATTATGTAGACAATCTTGTGCAGTAGCAAGTCGGGAATAGGTTCATATTAATTTGTGTGGATATCTTCACCTGCTTTTGCTGGTTATTTCCGAGCTGTGATATGACTGCACATGGCACTATAGATTGCTTAAAGTCCTTGTTTGGTAACCTTGGGCAATTGTAATATTTAGTCTCTGATAATACTGGGAGATGAAGAAGCTTGCACAGGATAGAGTAGCATGGAGAGCTGCATCAAACCAGTCTCAGGACTGAAGACCACAACAACAACAACAATTTTGCATCATTCGAGACTGTTTCAGGGTTTCTGTTTCGAAAGGGTGACTGCACATACTGCTACAACGCCTTACTGTCCTAACCCATCATTTGAGGAATGAGTCAACCGCAATTTGTGTTCTGCCCACATAGCACACCAATATGAAGACCTTTCCTGGTGGGTCTATTCACTTCAATGGTTAGCTTTTGCCTTCAACATGATGGTACATGTGTCTCATAAACAGATCCCACTAGCCTTATGTTCACATGTAAGCCCAACATGCCACTAGAAAATTTGTGATAAATCAACCCACTGTTAACTGAGAAAAGTGATACAATGCAGATCTGAGACTACTGGAAGAGGGCAAGAGCTAATTTGAAGAGCAAGAAGCCCAGAATTATAACAAGGGGAGATGTCCTACTCACCTCAAACAGGGTGACAGAGTCTGGGTGCAGAGTTTCAGGCAGTCAGTAAAGCGAAAGGTAAAATAATGATGAATTTGTTGCCCAGATTGAAGGTGATGGTACAACTCTTCCTGTCTGCAGCTCCAGTCACCCTTCGCATCAAAAACCCACATTGCAATTGAATTTTTTTGGGTATATTTATCCCAAGTTAAACCCAATACTAATGATGTAAGAAAACGTAATAAGTGATGTGTATGAATTTAAGCCCATATAAAGAAGAGGAGCAACTGTTTTGATAACCAATGTTCAGTAATAGTGTTCAATGAACTGGGGCAACTGTGAGCAAATCATCATCTCCTATGTATATTATGTATGTACATTACAAACTGTACTTTTAAGCAAGGCATGGGTAGATCTTCACTACCTCTACTCCTGCTATCTTCCAATTTATCCTTAATTGGAGATGTAACAACACTAAAGAAAAGGACCCTTAGCAATTTAATTTAACTGTAGTATCCCGTGCAGTGGTGGCACTAATATTGTCTTCTCGAGTTCCCTCACTAGGAAGCTCCTACCTCGTCTAGACATTTTGGGTATGGGAGTATGTGCTGTTATGGACTCAAGCACCATTCTGTAGCTGCCAGCTGTGCAAGTTTTTAATTTTGCAGTGGCCACACGGAGTGACATCCGGCCATGAGAGTACTTGACTGGCAGACAGAATGATTGCTGTGGCTGAACTGATGGGACACTGACACTGGACAAGCAACCGGGCTGCTGATATAGAGCAAAAGCTTTATCCTGGATGATTTTGGAAGTCTTGCCGAATGTGATGGGACCAACCTATGTGGTCATGTCAACAGGCATCTTAATGTAACTCCCAGCTACTCAAGAGGATATCTGAAGAGTTTCTGTAGGATAAGGTGGTGAAGGCAATCTCTCAATTTGCATATCTGTAAAATGACTGATCAAATTTGAATGTTAAATTGTTTCTCTGTTTTACATTGGTGCCAACGGCAGTTTTAATGTAAGCTTTTAATTTCAGGATTGTCGTGCCAAATTCTTAAAGGTTTTTGTTATAATTTTGGTAGTTGGGGACAACTGCTATTTTTCCTGTTTTCTTAAGCAGCCATAGCTCCTAAACTACCTTCAATGTGTTTTTTAATTGAACCCATGGAGATGATTAAGTTTAGTTCTAATTTATTTGTTTTAATAAAAGTTGTTAAGTATAAACCACTTAATCAACCAGCCCTTCCACTCTCCTGTCACACTCTTACTCATATTCTTTATTATTTCAACTGCACTGTCCACTGCATTATGTCAAACATGTGATACTACACTATAGTCTGATTTAAAGTAGTTGTCACTTGACAGGCAACGGGCTGCAGGGCTCCCGCTACCAATAAACCAATGGCAGCCGGCGCTGTCGGCTGCCACTGAGTTGCCACTTCGCTCTGCTGAGCTGACTGAGGCATTGTGACAGCCAGTCCTTAGCGAGCCGTTGTAGACGTGCGGGTGAGAGATTTGAGTGACTTATATAGCTTCTCGTGTTTACGATGTCTGATGATGAAAGCAGTCGCAAGAGAGGGAGGCCGAGGCTACACACTCCTTGGAAACCTCCAAAAAGTGGCGGACATGGCGTTGGATAAGGTGGTGGAGCGAACTGCAGCTGCTCTGCAAGTTAACGAACGATCAGTAATAAGAATCTGCAAGGAGAAATTCAGGAAAAAAGGCTCAAGTGAGTCATCTAAATTGGAGACACCTGGGAAAAAGAGGCGACTAGAGAATAGGGTCACAAAACTTGACTTTTCAGGAAGATGCCATTCGTCGTCAAATATACGCATTTTATTCCAGGAAGTAGTATCCAACACTCAAAAAAACTACATGCTACCCTCACAGCGGCTGACCTGTTCCAGGGTAGTAAATCGTCTTTGTTACGACTCGAGAAAATGTTAGTATTCCGCTATAAATCCATCTCTGGCAGAAAGTTACTAATGGAACGCCAAGATATTGCAGCCTGGCGATGCCGCTTTCTTAGAGAATTAGTGGGGACAAATTTTGATGATATCGTTTGGCTTGATGAAACGTGGGTGAATGCAGGACACAGTTTAAACAAAGGCTGGACAGACGATACCATCAGCGGTAGTATGGCAGCTCCGATCGGCAGAGGAGAAACGATAATTGTAGCACATGCCAGAAATTCAAAAGGTTTCGTTCCATATTGTCTGCTGCTATTCAGTTCAAATAAGACCTCCGACTACCACGAAGAGATGAACCACAATACTTTTGTGAAATGGTTTGAAGATTGTGTACTCCAGAACTTAACAAAAAACTCTATCATTGTTATGGATAACGCTCTTTATCACTCAGTAATACAAGATAAAGCACCCACAAAGGCGACGAGGGAAAACGACATTGTTAGCTGGTTACAGAAACATAAGGTACAGTTCGACAGTAATTTGACAAGGGCAGAATTATTAGAACTTGTATCGCAACACAAGCCAAAGAACTCGATTTACATTGTGGGTGAAGTAGCAAAAGATTGCGGGCATAAAGTGTTCAGATTGCCTCCTTATCATTGCCATTTCAACGCAATAGAGCTGTTGTGGGATCAGGTTAAACGGCATATTGCTGCAGAAAATAAGAAATTCACATTAACCGAAGTGGAACGCCTTTTGATGGAGGCTGTTGAAATTATGACATCGGAAAACTGGCAGGAGTGATACAGGACGACTGGAACAATGAAGGTATCTTATAACAAAGTGTCGAAGACTTGATTATATCTGTCAATACGAGCAGCGACACGGATAGTTCCACTGACTCTGACTCTGAATTAAGCGGGGTTTTCGCATTGTCTGATTAGTGTGTAGTGTACTTACTGCCATTAAATATTGTGTTTGTAAATTTATTTCGATTAATTCTTATTCTTGTTGTGAGACTAAGAAATACTGTTTGGCCAGCTCTCGTCATCTCCTTACTGTAAGTTAGACTGAATTTTAATTCTATTTCATTTTGTATATACACCAAGATGTTATTCAATGTGTGTAAGAGTTTTCGAGATTTTCAATCTAAAGAAGAAAACTTTTACGGAAGCGAAAATTTCTCACACTTCAATAGTTAATGTAACAACGGCCCTAATTAAAATTAAGAAAAGATATTTGATATGCTTATAGATACCACTGAGACCGATACTGTACGTAAATTTCAAAATATTTATAGGAGATAGAGATTTTAAGCGTCATACTTGTTTCGAGTTCAGTACTGATAGGGTTGCTTAAAAACGCTGTTTTTAGAAATTTATATACAGGAAACGTAATGCACTACGAAAACTTTTAAGGATTCTTTGCCGAGTGCATTATTTTGGTAATGAATGGAAAAAATTATTTTGCTGTGACACCAATAGTTTTTCAGTAATGACGTGATAAGTTAGAAGCTGTTTGCGAAATCGAGAATTTAAATGGTTTCAAACAAAATAAAGTAACTCTTGTCCGAATTAAAATTAAGAATAGATATTTGACAGATTGAGAGACATTGTAGAGATATACATCATATGTGGGTTTGAAATTTTTTACTTGCTATTTGTAGAAGAACATAACAGATGAGATAATTTTATAAATGAAACATTTGCAGTCGTGAAAACTAATTGATTAATCCCTGTTGGGTCCTACATAAAATCCACAAGTTAATTACTAATAACCATTATTTGTTGAACACATCCAAAAGATGGCGCCTATAGGAAAGTAGTGACGCTTCTCTCTCGCTAAAAAGGCAAAAAATGAACAGTTCTTCGTGTAGAGAATGTAAAAAGCGTGTGATGAAGGGTATTCTGTGTATCAAATGCAACTTATGGTTACACGAAAAGTGCGTGAAAGTAAATCTTAAGTTCGTCAGCGATGATTTTCCGTGGACATGTCACGGTTGTTTACGTGACGAAACGGCCGATCTTGTAAGTGCAGTTGATACAAAAAACGAAATTATAAAGTTACTACGAAGTGACATTGAGACATTAAAAACCGAACTTTCGACCATCAAGAAAGAAAACGATACATTAATACAAGAAAAGAAGTCCTGTGTGTGTAAAAGCCATCAAACGGAAAAGCAAAAAGATCGCGAAAATACGAGTGACCGATCATACTTTAAAAACAACATTTCAAGTGTTCCCGTTGATGTCTCGGTAAACTCAGTAAGCCAAAAACCGGAAGATAAATATAAATGGAAGGTGGTGACATACAGCAAAAGGAAAAACAAGGCGACAGGTACGCAACAAAAGGAAAATGACTTTTTAATAATTGGCGATTCGCTGCTGAAGAATATCGCTGTCCCCAATTGCAAGATCGACGTACGACCTGGAATTAGAACGCATCAACTCGGTAAACATTTTAAAAATATGGTAAATGCAAGACAAAATACTACAGAACCAGATTCTGAAACCAGACATAACTATAACGGGGTGTTTATACATGTTGGAACGAATTCGTTAAGGAGCAGCAGTGAGGAAGAAATGGCAAGCGAAACAAGAAACATGATTCGTTCTGCAAGAAATATGTATGCAGGATCTCGTCTGATACTTAGCGGAATCATAAACAGAAGGTCGGTGAGTGAAAAATATATCGCCAAAATAAACTGTGCTCTTAAAGAACAATGTGATCGTCTTGGGCAATTTTTATAGACCCAAACAAATTCCTTTGTGAAAACTCACTAGCGAAGGATGGCTTGCATTTCAATAGACTGGGGTCTGTAACGTTCAGCAGAATGTTTGCAGATGTCTGCAAAATCATTAGATGCAAGGGAAACTAATATGGCCTGAAGGGGGTGAAAAATCATACACTCCAGCTGGGAAAGAAAAATATAAGCACCATACAAAAAAAGACGATACTAAAGAATTTGCCCCAGAATACAGCTCACAACATGTAAACCAACAAAAGAAAAATTGCATAAAAGTACTTCATCAAAATATTCAATACTTTGGTAACAAAAAATTAGAAGCAGAAGTACTCCTGAGTGAAGTAAGACCAGACATGTTATGCATAAGTGAACATGAGCAAACTGAAAGTAAAATACATAATGCTGCAATAAAGGACTACAAACTAGCTAGTTACTTCTGCAGATCTGAATATAAGGGTGGTGGCGTTCGTATATATATTAAAACAGGCACTCTATCAAAGAATGTAAACAGTGAAGCTGCTACATTACCCATAGCTAGAGAAAAAGACTTTGAAGTTACTGGTATAGTGGCAGAGGATTTTAGAGTGTTTTGTGTGTACAGGTCACCAAGTGGCAATATTAGCATCTTTCTAAAAAAAATTGCTTGCTTACTGAGAATGAATATGAAAAGAAATCTTATTATATGTGAAGACTTCAACATTGACATGGGAAAAGACACAAAAATAAGACAGGATTTTGAAGAATTGTTAATACAGCATAACATGAAAGTGACAATAACTGCACCAACAAGAGTGACTTCACAAAGTGAGACAGTTATTGACAACATAATTACTAATATGTGTAACTATGAGTCACATGTAGTTCAGACAGAAATATCTGATCATCATGGACAACTAACCAGCTTTTTCAGAAGTAATGACACAGTATCAGAACCAAAACAAACAACCAAAGAAAATAGGATCATCAGTGAACAAAATATTAACATCTTTAGAAGAATGTTAAGTAAGGAAACCTGGAATGAAACCCTACAGGCCCAGAGTGTAAATGAAAAATATGATGCATTTATTTCAACAATTAAGAACCATTTTAATGTAGCATTTCCCAAAGTAAAGAGACAAGAAAGGCAGCAAGATCAAACACAGTGGATTACCAGTGAAATACTAGAACAGCGAAGGAAGCTTCAGGATGTGAGATGGATGGGCGAAGCTGAAAACTATAAAATGTCAAAAAAGAAGTATAGAAAAACAATAAGAGAAGCCAAAGCAAGAGCAATTGACACCACTATAGCGAACTCAAAAAACAAGGCAAAGGCAGCTTGGAATGCAATCAATGCTGAAAGAAAGGAAAAAGATGGGTCAAACAAAGAATAAGGTATTAGGTCAATTAAAATAGACAACACAGTGGTCACAGATGGTATGGAAATAGCAAACATACTGAATAATAACTATATCAGAGTAGTACAAAACTTAAAATTGGAAATAAATACTCAAAATCAGAAGGGTATTAAGGTACCAAAAAGATCATGCAGTACTATGTTCTTAAGACCAGTCACGGAAGATGAATTGCGGAAAACTATACAGAAACTGAAGTCCAAGAAATCAGCTGGTGATGATGAAATATCAAATCATGTAATAAAGCTGGTATGTGAGGAGTTAATAACACCACTGCTGAACATAGCAAACTGTTCTTTCAGAGATGCAGTTTTTCCAGAAAAACTGAAGACAACAAAGGTAGTGCCAGTGTACAAGAAATGGTGTAAGGATGATCCCAACAACTACAGACCAGTTTCACTGATATCAGGTTTCTCAAAAATCCTAGAAATGCTTATGTATGCCAGATTAGTTAACTATTTGGACAAACATAACATTCTCATACCCTCACAACATGGTTTCAGAAAGGGTAAATCTACAGAATCAGCAATTGTCAGTCTAACAGAATACATTTTACAGTCCTTAGATGAGAAAAAGGTTGTCTCTGCAATGTTTCTGGATCTTTCAAAGGCATTTGACACCATTGACCATGAAATGCTGATACAAAAATTAAGCAACTATGGCATTCGGGGGCAACCAGGTGAATGGATAAAATCGTACTTGTGCAACCGCAAGCAGTATGTATCATTAGGAAACTCATACCAATTGGAAACCAAATTCATCAAATATGGAGTGCCGCAGGGTTCGGTAATGGGGCCATTGTTATTTAATGTATTTGTCAATGATTTAGGCGTTGAGGAGGAAGAAAAGAAAATATTGTATGCAGACGACACGACAATACTGAATAGTGATCAAAATATGGAACAGCTTGAGAGGAGAGCATACATATCTGCAAATGTCACAGCTCAGTGGCTGTTGGACAATGAACTGGTTATAAATCTAAAAAAGACTATGTATGCAGTGTGTAAAAACAAGGAAAAGACTGTAGACATGGATTTAGATGTTGATGGAACAAGGCTGGAAGAAGTAGAATCTGCTAGATTCTTAGGTATTCTTGTGGATAATGAACTGAAATGGAAAAAACATATTAATAATGTCTGTAAGAAACTGAGCTCTGTCATATTCTTAATGATGCAGCTATCACAGTATTCAGACAAGAACCTTCTGTGTACAGTGTATCATGGACTTTTCGAACCATACTTACAGTATGGAGTGACTGTGTGGGGAAACTCAAACAAACAAGAGACAAAACGAGTGTTCACATTGCAAAAAAAGCAATTAGGACCATTTTAAGAAGAAAGACCTCTGAAACATGAAGAAACTGTTTCAAGACTTTAGGTATCTTAACTTTTTCATCGTTGTATATATACAAAACAATAATGTACATCACAAAAGGTGGTGAGAACTGGATTACAAATGCTAGTGTACACACCCACAATACAAGAAGGAAGAATGAAGTACGGAGCATACCCCACCAACTGGCAGTGCTAGAAAAAGGACCCCAGTACTCTGGTATCAGACTACTAAGAGTCTGCCCAAAAACCTGCAAGATAGTGTACTTCACCATGACTTTCCAAAGAAACTTAAAGACTATCTCATTGAAAAAGAGTTTTACAGTGTTGCAGAATACTTATTCCATTAAATTTGTATATATTGTTACTCATTATCAGTGATGTAAAAATGTAAGCTAAAGGTATAGAAAAATAAGTGATAAAGAATGTTAATACTTTGACATATCCTATATTACACGTACATTTACTGTACACAATGTAATCTTACAGGATCAAATAAATTCAATTCAATTCAATTCAACCAATTGTAATAAATGAATAAATAAATAAATAAACAGCAGAACTGACCACAGAATTACTACAAATGGCCTATTCAAGACAAAGTGACCTTCTCTACAGCAATGAGTCTGGGTTCCCTAACCAGTGAATGATGTAAAACCTATCCTGTACTCTTCATACATGATACTCCTACAATGGAACCACAGTAGCTTGGATGAGTAACACTGAATAAAAATTAGTGTAAAATAAGGAGATATGTATGGTCTACCACCCATCAAGGTTACTTATCCATAAACCTTAATATTTTAACACTACCAATGTTCAAAGGTTAACGAATCAATGACTACAGAAGCATAAGTTTCATAAATTAGATATTATACGGAAAAAGCTAAGTATTTGCTTGAAAAAAACATGCAGTACTTGAAGACTCATATTCCCCAAAATAAATGCTGCTGGGTTTCTGTACAATCTTCCCCTATTAGTAACTGAAATGTGACTGTGGAGATTCAAGGAGATGATTGAAATACCCCAAAATGGAAGTTCTATTTTGAGAAATATAATACTAAATGTTGCATGTGTTAATTTTTTTTGCCAAATCACTTATGATTATTATGAACCTTCTGGGACTCTTGCTTCTGCAGTATTCAAATTTGTAAACCTTTGATCATCGATTGTGCACAAATGCACAGTTTCACAGATAAATGACAGTGATGAGTGGCAGAGAAGACATTTCTCCAAGCTTAAAAACTATTTTTATTTGGGTTAAGCCATGTCAGCTGGGTTACTTTCCTTGTGAGAGTTATGGATATGACTTGGATTTAGTATTACGACACTTTTCGGAAGTTTTTGACTCAGTATGTTTTTTGGAGACCTATTCATGAATGTGACAGTCATAATATGTCATGAGTGGATAAAGAAGCATCTACAGTTACTGAATTTCATACCTGGTATCATGGATGTGTAATAGGATCATTACTGTTCATGTTATACATTAATTGCTTAGCAGATAGTATTAGTTGCAGGCTCAGCTTTTAGCAAATGATGTATCTATGACAAACAGTTGCAGGCTCAGCATTTAGCAAATGATGTATCTATGACAAACAGTCATTCAATAAAGAATTGTAGGAATGTCCAGCTGGTTTTCAGCAAAATATCAGTCTCATACAAACAAATGCAGTAATGCACTACGAGGTTAATGAGTCACAGCAAAAGTCAGACCTGTCCTACAAGTGTCTGAGCATAAACAAATTGTAGAGATAAGAAGTTGAACTACTAGATAATCTTAGTCTTAGGTAAAACAAATGGCAAGATTTAATCCATCGATTGGTCACCAGGAATTTTCAGTTTGGCTGTGAAGGAGACTGCTTATGCCATACATTAGAGTACTGCTTAATTCTGTGGGATCCAAAACTGGTTGGACTAACTGTGGCCATTAAACTTGTGCAAAAGAAAGGGGTAGCAGAAATGGTTACACACCTGTCTGTTCTGTGGAAGATAATAATGGAAATTACAGGTAAAGTATACTGATAAGATAACAAAATCCCATGAAATATATTTACAAAATTATAAGTCTCAGTTATCAGGACAAAATCTTCACATACCTTTTGAACACCATATATATCTGCTGAAGAGACTGCAGAAATAAAAACTTACAGCTGGGCATGGAGAAAGGCATGCAAGTAATCACTCTTGTCAAGCTTCATCTATGAGTGGAACTGCTACAGAACTGCCTACAAAATACCTTGCCATCTTAGTATATCGATATACAAGGGACATTCCAAAAGCAACTTTTGTCATTGTTTTTGAAAGAGAACGTGGTACACCAGGTGACACAACAAGTGCCACATGAATCGACACCCATTGCTAGTTTAGAAAGTGAAGGGGTGCCAGTGGAGGAAGAATGATGTATGCACAGAGCACCAGAAAAGAGAGAATAGCAGTCAACTGGCGTAACTGAGGTTATTAGAGCACCTATCATGATGGCAGACAGATGTGCACTGACAATGTGGTCACCAATGGAAACGTGTGCTGTTATCTGGTGCTAATGGGTACATGGGACTAGTGTATGAATGCCTGCAGACCATCCCCATCTAGTCTCAGGATGTCACTTCCAAACCAATGCTGAAGTGCAGCAGGCTGCGCAAAATTTTCTTGCATTCCGAGGCACCAAGTTTTACCACAGTGGTTTCTTGAAACTGATTGCACGCTATGACAAATGTCTTAATATTGGTGGTGATTATGTCGAAAAATAGTGCAAGATGTATAGTTTTTGATGCCATGGTGTATTTGATTTTGGCAATCAAGTTTCATCATTGTTTTTCAAACAGAAATGTGTTTTCAGAACATCCTTTGTAGTTTACTTTACTTTTTGCTGTTCTATGAATCACATTCACAACAACTCAACTGTGATCTGGAACACATCAATAGTTTCCAAATAAGATACATTTTCTCTGTTGAAACACTGCTACATTATGAACATTTATGTAACCAAATTTTTTATCTTAATATACAACAAAATTTGACAAATGTGAACCAAGCACATTCAGAAATTCATAGTTGTCAAATAGAAAGGCTTTCAATTGGTTTTTAAAACTTTCATTATTTACCGGCAACTTTAATTCATAAAGGTGATCAAATATTTTTGTTCTAGCACACTTTGCAACTTTCTGTGCAAGAGTTAAGGTAATATTGGAGATAGTGGAGGACATTTTTGTGCCTATTTAAGTGTGCTGCTATTTTCAAATAATGTGACTAACTCTTCACAACAAAAGGTCATAAAATACTAAACATATGTGAGGCTGTTGTTACTATGCATAATTTTTTAAACATCTGTGTACATGAAGTTTGAGGATGGGCACCAGATTTACTCTCACAGTTCTTTTCTGTATGATGGATACTTTATGTATACATCCAGAAATGAACCAGAATGTTACTCCATTCGACATCAATAGATGGAAGCATGTAAAGTAAGCTAATTTTGCAGTGCTTTCCAGTACCAAATGTCATGTACAGTGGACAACACTGAACCCAAGGGTTTCAGAAGATATATCATATTCAATAAAAATTCTGATGCACATTGCTACCCAGGAACACTGAGCAGTCAGTTACATCTTTCCTTTCTCCTGTTATGTACTTGTATTGATTATGACCTATTTGCCTTGCACTGTACAGGATGAACTGTGATTCATAAAGAGTATGTCAAGCAATATACCATTTACTGACAAATAATCAATAATACTTCTGAATATTTAATTTATAGTTCCTTTTACCTCAGTATGCCAGACTGAAGGAGATCGAGGGAAGGAAGTGATACAGATTAGGGCTCAACATCTTGCAGGTGTCAAGATCTTTACAGGGAAAGGATGGGAAACAAAATCAGATGCAACCTTTTCAAAAGAACTGTCCTGCATTTGGCCTATCGAAATCAGGGAAACTCCAAAAAATTTAAATATGGGTGGTCATACAGGACTCTCAACTCCTGTCCTCCAGTGTCTTAACCAGTGTTCTACCTCACTCAATCCAGTTCAGAAACCAGCAGTTCAGATAGACTGAAACCAAATTCCTGTATCTCTATCACACAAGGCACACCAGAAGCTTACAAATAAGGTACAAGGCTAGGATGCGTGTGGGGGCCCGTAACATTCTTTGCGGAACACCTATGAGTGAATTAACAAGACGAGGAGTTAATATCCACACAAGTCACCTTCCATCATGCTGTGCACATTGGTTTGCAGACAATGTAAAGACAGATGAATTTTGATACTTACCAAAGTTTCTTCCTTTATGAATATGTCTTCAGTCTCTTGATTTGGAGATGTGGATGGGTCAGTTTCAACCTGAATGAAAATAAATGAGAAGTACAGGTGCAACACAGGCTACAAAAACACAGAAAAAATGGGTCCAAACAATATAAATGAATATGTCATGACAACTGAAAGTCTGTGACAGACTGGGACTTGAACCTAGACAAAATTGCCACAATAATCAGATTGTCTGACAAACCGTCCTAGCCTGATTCAAACTTTCATTTGTCACTGATGTTCCCTGCTACAATTTCACAATCCTATTTCCTGAGGTTCTGCAACCATGACATGTGTGGTACAGAACACAACAGCAGCTCAAGGGGAACAGAGTCGGTGGACCACTGTGGCTTAGCCTCACACAAAGGGTGAACATGAAGTTAGTTAAATGCTGCGATATTAAATAACTGGGTCATTATGGATGAAATCAATGCATCATATTTCAAACACTCCTACTTTGAGGGAATCAATGAGATTGTATATATGCTGAATTTAGCTGTACATGCAGTTTACTCAACAGAAAATTTACAACGAATTTAAAATTATTCAAGTGCAGAAAGCATATCCTTTGCTTTACTCATCTTTATGGATCAATGTTCTCATCTATTGTTGATTGTAGTAATTCCATTATTTACTTAACGCACTGGATTTTGCTATTTTGTATCAATCAAATGTGGAATTGGTGATTTCTGAGTTAAATCCAATATGCAATTTTACTCATTCTTGGGTTTGTTTATATTTTCTTGAAGACATACCATTCAGAATGTGTTTCCACTCTACCATTCAGAATGTGTTTCCACTCTACCATTCAGAATGTGTTTCCACTCTACTCAAGTTGCCACTTCACATACTGCTGGCCATACTATTACCATCATACCTGCTACCCAATGAACAACAACCATAATGTAACAAAATCTCATTCCAAAACACAGAGTAAAAACCATATGTAACGGAATAAATTCTTACATAAGTTAACAAGTAGTCATTGTGCTAATCTTGACAATAATTTAAGGTTCTGAAACCTAATTCTGTGAAGTGAAACTATTATTTTGGATTTTTTTATTCTATACTGTAATTAGAAAAGGCAAATTTAATTTTGCTATAACTGCTTTTTGGATGTGATACAGTCACCCACTTAGCTATGATTTCCATAATCCATACAATCAAAGTAAATCTGTAATGGTTTTGTCTGAATTTTTGAGTACAAAAATGACAAATTAAACTTATCAATACTGTACAGTGACATAAAATGAAGAGACTGTTACCCATCAAAACAAACTCGCATACCTTCAACATATTTCACATTGTAGGTTCAGCATATCCTGAAAGTTTTCACTGGCATAATTCATGTTACTCTATCTACACCAATTTCATCCGTACCGATCTCTCCACTCATTTCTGCTCTTTTAACTCATTTCAGTTACATAATATACACACAGCTCCTGCAACACAAGCATAAGAAGTGTTCAGTACCCACTGTATTAGGCACCTCACTGTGCAGCTGCAAGTTGAATGTATGGAATCAGGTTGTGCGCAGGTTGCAGGGAGTTGGCTTACAGAGATACCGTACGGCTCTACAACAAAAGAAGAGTAGACCATTCACTCCGGGGCACCACTGGGGTCTGCCTCTCATTTACTCAAACCATACTGAGGTGACCTTTGTGACTAGGAGAATACTTGTGCTCAATCTGGAGCCAATCCCAGACTTTGTGTGTCTGAACACAACACCCAACTTCAACTTGGTAGTTGCTTCCAGTTTTCCAAGACTGTGTACAGGTTCTCCTCTAACCCTCTATTGAGTTAGCACTCCTAGGTGAAACAATATTATGAGGATTAGCTCATCCTAAGACTGCCAGTTGATTCCTGGAAGAATCTTTCATTTTGGAGCGACACTTGTACTGAAATTCCATCTCAGTGCCTTATAAGTGTACCTCAAGTTTCACCACAAAGGACCACAGTTTTATAGCATTAATGGAGGGAACTACTTTCAACTAAAACATATGAAACCATATGTACCAGTACTTTCCACTACAACTATACTATTTTTAAAGTCCAATAATACCCACAGATGTCTTGTAACATTGAAAATATTCAAACTAATAATTCCATTATCACCATGGCCAATCACAAGTTAGGCAATTATTTTCTTGGGACTACACTCACTACGGATGTAATGGAGTTGGTTTTCTCAGAACTCAAGTTGAAGGTGGTATTCACTTCATTATCATTTCTGAAATGGCCTAAGACTGTTAATTTACTCATTTACCTGATAAAATTGGTTTTATTGTAAATTACTTATGTAATTAATGATGGCAATTTGTATACCGCAGCATTCCTCTGTGGAGGGCCAAGCTCACAATGACGCTCAGCCGTCCACAGTACAGAGCTGATAATACTGCTGTCACTACTTGATAATTTTGCATTTAGAAGTTTCAAGTTCAAATTTTGAGCCTTCACCTTCAGTAAAACTTGCATTTTCAAAACTATCTGAGCCAGAAATGCAACTTCAAATGCAAGCTCCATTACATCCTGGATCAGGAATTAATGTGTAAATATCAGAAAGGTTTTATATACAGGACTATTTTTCCACCTTATCACATTCTGGACACTGAGGTACCTGTCTTAACAGTGTACATGCTTTGGGGATGTCCATTAACTAGCTGAACTCAAAACCTCACCAAATCTCATTTAATGGTGGTGGGGAGGGCAATGAAAACCTCACATCAGTTTGTTAATGGAAAGAATATACATTATTATAGTGGATAACATTTTCATTTGCAAAATTACTCTCCTGTATAACAATATAAAAGTGTCCATCAACCTTTACAGCTCCTCTGAACTCAATGCTATCATGCCAGCAAGACATTAAGCATTCATGGGCGGATGCTAAGATGAAGTTCACCAACATGACCTCTCTAGTGATCATTCAAATGAAGAGAGAGAAAAGCTAAGTAATTGTGCAGTTCAATGGAAAGTACAAACAATGTTGTCTTTCATTCACAAAGTAAGTAAAAGTTCAATGAGATTTAATGTATTGTATAAAATATATCAATAAAAAACTAGTTTTTTTACCTATCCATCAAACCTATGAATATTATATTTGCAGAGCCTTTTCATCTGTCTGACTCTTGTCTGTCCATCTGGATACACAGAGCTGGAATGATTAAAATAATGTTTTAAAATGTTTTTAATCGTGAGTTAAAAATACTATTTAATACACTTTCTAGATGTATGTACTACATTTTTTCTGCAAAATTAGCTGTCAAATGACAGCTACATTTACAATGGAAAACAACAATTTTAATTGATTTAACTTTCTTGAAAGCTGCCAAATGGTGGAGAATATTCAGAGAATATCTGTTATCATAATACATGACATTAAAGTTTTATGAAAATAATTCTGAGCATTGCATTAGGTATTTTTAGTGGTATAAAGCAAAAAACATGAACATATCAAATAAATTTAATTATTTAAAAATTATAGGGTAAACTTCAAGTGAGGGGAAAGGGAGGGTGTTTCACCACATCTCATCTAGGGAGGAAGGTGGGTCCAAATTTTCTTAAAAAACCCTCACACAATTAATGGACGTGCCTTTCCTATCTCCCCCACAGACAGGCCTGTTTATTGAGATGCCACTCTCTACATCCACATTCCTGTTCCTTGTTTCCTTATTTTACATAATTCTTAAGATAATACTGCATCATCTCCACTGATAGTCATGTGTGACAACATTTATTTCAATCAAAGGACATAAATAAAGAATGAAGTTGGAGATACCACACCTTGTCAAGTTTATTACTGATATTTTCTGGTATGATTGCTGTACCTTTTGGCATTTGTATCCTGTGTATTGATATTTACAGAGCATTACAAACAAAGTGCCAAATAGATTAAGAAGTGGTGTTAGTCATCAAAACAAGTAAAACAAGTCCAATTAACATGTGCCAAGAGAGGCATACTTTCTGAAATCTGCATGAGGGGCTGAAAGACTATTGGTTGCTGATGTGAGCACAATCACCACTTGGTGCTTCATAAAGTGTATCAACAGTACACATCACTCTGATGTGGTCAGTAGTCAGTTATGTGGCTAGAGTTGTGTTGTAGCGTAGCTTGTTTTGTTAATCTATGTAACTGTACAGTAAATTACTCTCAACCCTTGGTGTTTATTGTGGTGTCTTAGCTACTTATACAGATTACTTTCGTACTGTTTTTAAGTACAAATGGTCCAGTACATTTTCTTTTCTCTCCAACAATGGAAATCTACTACTCCACAAATTATATGGCAAATACGATTTTATGTTGCAGTTTAGCAAATGTAAATAACTTTCAAGTATGTTAACTTCATGCTGAAAAATATCTGCACCTCAGAGTAGCTCCTAATAAACTGTTTGCCAAACATTTCCACAGTCCTAGTTACACAGGTTCTTTGGCAACCCAAAGGGTAAACAGTTGATAGCCTTGTCCACTCCATACACCTGATATGGATGGAACATGCCATCCTTAGCAGACAAAAATTCTATAAAATGTGTGACGATTAGTGGGCTGTGTGGTTCCTACCCTTTTATAGACAGTACTTCATACACAATTTCTGTATCCATACCAGCACAACCAGACATCAAGGCAACAAGATCACAATTGGCGACTTGCAGTTCTATCGATGGTGCAAGTAAGTGTGTAGTGCAGATCCTTTGTTTGTATCTAACATTTCACGTACAGATAATGTGTGCAGCTTACATCAATTTGTGTCATAAACTTCAAATATGAGCATGTGGGGGCTGATGAAAACGTCATCCACCTGCACTAAGACAGGATAAGCACTGTTTCTCAAACAACAAAAAGACAGGTGTTTTTGGACAAAGATTAATAGGGCCACAGAGATTAAACAGTGCTTATTATCAGTATTTTCTCATTAATACTGATCAAGGACGAGTCGTGTCAGTGAAGACTACAGATAAGGGTGATGCACAATGGCACACCAGCACATTCTTGCAGTAGTGTGGTAGAACATCTAGCACTGACATTTCAGGACCACCACTGGGAAGGCCCCACTCTCATACACCTCTATCATACATACTTTCACTTATGGCAGCAACTGAAGGAATAATGGATTTAGTTTCAAAGGAGTATGATTCCTAATCCTGGAGAACAAAGGGACACACTGTTGTGGTTAGTAATAACACTGAGCCCCTACTGTAAACAAGAATTGAGATCTAAGAAAGTATGTGATTCCACAAGCTCCTTTATAGGATCTGTTTTCTTGTTTTGATGATTACTACCACTTCTTAAATTATTATACACCTTTTTTTATATAAAAAAAACACCTGTTTATTTTGTGTACTGTCTTGTTCCAGATGTAACCAGAACATCTGAGTAACATCAACAGCTCTGACACTTCTACGTGTCAAAGATTTCTGGGGGTGTGAAAGAATAAAAAAAAGAAATGTGTTGACAGGGAGAACCAGTCTGCTGATTTGTTATTGCAATCATACAAAATAAGATTGCAGGGATGCTGCAAAAAATAAATACATTCTCTAAATAAGAAAGCATCATAAGACAAAAAATATTACAAGCTGACAGCCCATAAATGTACAACATGCCAAATAGTTGAATCTGAGTCATAAGTAATGCACTTTAAAGTGAGATATCACTTCAAAGATTGATGCACTTATTACGGTTTTAGACATAAAAATAACAATACACAAAGCTTTGATGTTGTTCTGCTTCCATCTTGTGGGGGAAAAAAATTAAAAAAAATTAACACAAAACAAACAACCAAGAACTAACAGCAGGTAAACCACTACAAAAAAGTGGGTGACAAGTTCCAAATCTTTTATTTTGTTTGACTGGAGCTTCAAAACATGCACAGTTATTGCATGGGAGTTGACAATTAAACCGAAACTTCCTGGCAGATTAAAACTGTGTGCCCGACAGAGACTCGAACTCGGGACCTTTGCCTTTCGCGGGCAAGTGCTCTACCATCTGAGCTACCGAAGCACGACTCACGCCCGGTACTCACAGCTTTACTTCTGCCAGTACCTCGTCTCCTACCTTCCAAACTTTACAGAAGCTCTCCTGCGAACCCTGCTCACACTCTGCTGCACAGTGAAAATCTCATTCTGGAAACATCCCCCAGGCTGTGGCTTAGCCATGTCTCCGCAATATCCTTTCTTCCAGGAGTGTTGGTTCTGCAGGGTTCGCAGGAGAGCTTCTGTAAAGTGTGGAAGGTAGGAGACGAGGTACTGGCGGAAGTAAAGCTGTGAGTACCGGGCGTGAGTCGTGCTTCGGTAGCTCAGATGGTAGAGCACTTGCCCGCGAAAGGCAAAGGTCCCGAGTTCGAGTCTCGGTCAGGCACACAGTTTTGATCTGCCAGGAAGTTTCATATCAGCGCACACTCCGCTGCAGAGTGAAAATCTCATTCTGGAAACATCCCCCAGGCTGTGGCTAAGCCATGTCTCTGCAATATCCTTTCTTTCAGGAGTGCTGGTTCTGCAGGGTTCGCAGGAGAGCTTCTGCAAAGTTTGGAAGGTAGGAGATGAGGTACTGGCGGAAGTAAAGCTGTGAGTACCAGGCGTGAGTCATGCTTCGGTAGCTCAGATGGTAGAGCACTTGCCCGCGAAAGGCAAAGGTCCCAAGTTGGAGTCTCGGTCGGGCACACAGTTTTAATCTGCCAGGAAGGTTCATATCAGCGCACACTCCGCTGCAGAGTGAAAATCTCATTCTGACAATTAAACCAATTGTTGAAACGTTGTTTCACATACACACACAGATTCAATCTGTACTTGACGAAGTTTAAGTTTATTCAAATCATTTTTCTGTCTACATATTTTTTTATAATATGTAGATTTTTATAAGTTGCGCTTATATGTAGAGCTAGATAATTAGAGCTCAAAGTGGCGTTAAGATTGGCGACTTGTTTTCAGTGTTCAGAACTGTAAAATTGTTCATTTCACTAAACAGACCAAAAAAGTGATATTCTATGACCACAACATCAATGAGTCAGGGCTGGAAGCAGTGATCTTATGCAAACACCAGGGTGTAACAATTTCTAAGGGTATGAAATTGAATGATCACATGGGTTCTGTCATAGGTAAAGCATTTGGCAGACATCTGTTCACTGATAGAATTTTGGTGAAAGATGCAATATGCGTATAAATGAGATTTCTCACAAAACTCTCACGGGACCCATCCCGCAATATTGCTCAAGTACAAAATAAGGCTAACAGGGGATCCTGAATGTATACAGTTAAGGGCAGCATAAACTGTCACAGGTTTTTGACTCATAGCAGCATGCCACAAAAATGTTAAAAAATCTGAATTGGCAGACTCTTGAAGATAGATGCCATATATACTGAGAAACTGAGCTGTGATGTTTCCGGAAACGGTATTATGTGAAGAATCTGTAGAGACAATGTTCAGCTCTCTGTGCATCACTCCCACAGAAACTGTGAAGACAAGATTAAACTAAGTACAGAATGCTCAGAGATATTTAAATAGTAATTTTTCTCATGCCCCAGGTGTAATCGGAATTTTAGAAAGCCCTAACATGTGTTATGGCATAAGGTTTCCTCTTCCATGCACTTCAGAGTGGTTTGCAGGTATGCAAAATGTAAATCTTTCAAACATTTATATCAAAATCAAAGAAATATTTGTTCATCACTAATTCTGTAAATTATCTCAACATCTGGAACACGGATCCACAAAATGTTTTTAGTGTTGCAGAAAAGCAAATTCATCGTGTATAACCTTACACGACACAGCTTCAAGTATTTTCGTTCCTTCATCAGTTGTTAGTATACTTATGAAACTTCCAGGCATCTAGTTGTTCTCGAACAGCAACTGAATAGCTCATTAAGAAAATATTTCACATTAAAGATTACTTGAACAACTGAGGATAATGCTAAAAACTTTAAAAGGTTGTTGTTAATATTGAAGACTAATAATCTCACAACCCCCACCCCCCTTGAACCATGGACCTGACAATTGGTGAGGGGGCTTGTGTGCCTCAGCGAAACAGATAGCCCTACCGTAGGTGCAACCACAATGGAGGGGTATCTGTTGAGAGGTCAGACAAATGTGTGGTTCCTGAAAAGGGGCAGCAGCTTTTTAGTAGTTACAGGGGCAATAGTCTGGATGATTGACTAATCTGGCCTTGTAACATTAATCAAAACAGCCTTGCTATGCTGGTACTGCAAATGGCTGGAAGCAAGGGGAAACTACAGCCGTAATTATTCCCGAGGGCATGCAGCTTTACTGTGTGATTAAATGATGATTGTGTCCTCTTGGGCAAAATATTCCAGCGGTAAAATAGTCCCCCACTCGGCTCTCTGGACGGGGGCTACCCAGGAGGACGTCGTTATCAGGAGAAACAAAACTGGCATTCTACGGATCAGAGCATGGAATGTCGGATCCCGTAATAGGGCAGGTAGGATAGAAAATTTAAAAAGGGAAATGAATAGGTTAAAGTTAGATATAGTGGGAATTAGTGAAGTTCGGTGGCAGGTGGAACAAGACTTCTGGTCATGTGAATACAGGGTTATAAATACAAAGTTGTAGGGGTAATACAGGAGTAGGTTTAATAATGAGTAAAAAGATAGGAGCATGGTTAAGCTACTACGAACAGCGTAGTGAATGCATTATAGTAGCCAAAATAGACACAAAGCCCATGCCTGCCACATTAGTACAAGTTTATATGCCAACTAGCTCCACAAGATGACGAAGAGATTGATGAAATGTATGATGATATAAGAGAAATTATTCAGATAGTGAAGGGAGACGAAAATTTAATAGTCATGGGTGCCTGGAATTCGATAGTAGCAAAAGGAAGAAAAGGAAACGCAGTAGGTGAATATTGAATGGGGGTAAGAAATGAAAGAGGAAGCCGCCTGGTAGAATTTTGCACAGAGCATAACTTAATCATAGTTAACTCTTGGTTCAAGAATCATGAAAGAAGGTTGTATACATGAAAGAAGCCTGGAGATACTGGAAGGTCTCAGATCGATTATATAATGGTAAGACAGAGATTTAGGAATCAGGTTTTAAATTGTAAGACATTTCCAGGGGCGGATGTGGACTCTGACGACAATCTATTGGTTATGAACTGTAGATTAAAACTGAAGAAACTGCAAAATGGTGGGAGTTTAAGGAGATGGGACCTGGATAAATTGACAGAACCAGACGTTGTAGAGAGTTTCAGGGAGAGCATTAGGGAACAACTGACAAGAATTGGGGAAAGAAATACAGTAGAAGAAGAATGGGTAGCTTTTTGAGATGAAATAGTGAAGGCAGCAGAGGATCAAGTAGGTAAAAAAGACGAGGGTTAATAGAAATCCTTGAGTAACAGAAGAGATATTGAATTTCATTGATAAAAGGAGAAAATACAAAAATAAGTGCAAAATGGCTAAGCAGGGATGGCTAGAGGACAAATGTAACGATGTAGAGGCATATATCACTCGTGTAAGATAGATACTGCCTACAGGAAAATTCGAGAGACCTTTGGAGAAAAGAGAACCACTTCCATGAATATCAAGAACTCAGATGAAAACCCAGTTCTAAGGAAAGAAGAGAAAGCAGAAAGGTGGAAGGAGTATATACAGGGTCTATACAAGGGAGATGTTCTTGAGGACAATATTATGGAAATGGAAGAGGATGTAGATGAAGATGGAATGGGAGATATGATACTGCGTGAAGAGTTTGACAGAGCACTGAAAGACCTGAGTCGAAACAAGGCCCCGGGAGTAGACAGCATTCCATTAGAACTACTGATAGCCTTGGGAGAGCCAGCCCTTAAACAGCTCTACCATCTGGTGAGCAAGATGTATGAGACAGGCTAAATACCCTCAGACTTCAAGAATAATGTAATAATTCCAATCCCAAAGAAAACAGGTGTTGACAGATATGAAAATTACCGAGCTATCAGTTTAGTAAGTCACGGCTGCAAAATACTAACACTAATTCTTTACAGACGAATGGAAAAACTGGTAGAAGCCAACCTCGGGGAAGATCGGTTTGGATTCCGCAGAAATGTTGGATCACGTGAGGCAATACTGACCCCTACGACTTATATTAGAAAATAGATTAAGGAAAGGCAAACCTACGTTTCTAGCATTTGTAGACTTAGAAAAAGCTTTTGACAATGTTGACTGTAATACTCTCTTTCAAATTCTGAAGGTGGCAGGGGTAAAATACAGGGAGCGAAAGGCTATTTACAAGTTGTAGTACAGAAACCAGATGGCAGTTATAAGAGTCGAGGGGCATGAAAGGGAAGCAGCGGTTGGGAAGGAAGTGAGACAAGTAAAAGTAAAATAAGAACCCTGTTCCTTTAAATGGCTGTCAGTTCATCAAATAAAATAAAATTTTTAAATATAAGTGAGTTTACTGACGACAGTATTTCTGTTTACCATGACTTCCGCCTATGTCATTTCCCAGCGTAAAACGGCTCTGCCCAATTGGTAATGAAGGAACGTGATGTTTAATGCGGATTCTGAATTATAACGTCTTTTTCTTTAGGTTACCAAAGGTAAAGTAAATCTGTTTGTGCCTTTTAAAAGTAAATGCCTGAACCCACGCATTTCACCTGTGATAGTGCGTTCCATCAGACCATTGTGGCCACGTTTCCCAGTCCCAGGAGTGTGCTGTAACGGATCATATGCTTAGCTTACAACATTAGTCACGGTGGAAAATATGCGAGTCTATTAAATGGTTAAGTAGAAGCAAGCTTCTGACAAGGAGATTATGGTATTCTCATGTCGGCAGGATGTAAAGACTCTTGTAGGCATCATAGCCTCAATGTGAAGCATTTTGAAATTTTCACTAATTCAGTAAATTTTTTAGTTACAGAAAATCCAATTTGAAGAGTGAAGTTACCGGATAATTCGATTATTACCATCATTATTATTATCATTTTCCTCATACCGCTGCTGGAACACATGTGCTTGAACATCATTTAATGCCTTTTGGTCATTATAGAAGTAGTTGCCCAAGAACGGTTTCTTTCCCTGTATACGGAATTCTTTTCATGTTAATGTCAAACATCAGCAATAACACGTAGATTACATTAAAACTGAAGTAATTGAGTTTCTTTCCCTGTCTACGGAATTCTTTTCATGTTAATATCAAACATCAGCAATAACACGTAGATTACATTAAAAGTGAAATAATTGAAGACGTCACTTGATAACAAAAATGCGCTGTCTTTCATTTAGTTGCGCCTAGTAATGGCTGTCGAATACTGCCAAACCAAAAGTCAGTGGATCTTACTGCCTTCCGATATATGTCGCTGTCAGTTCTTCCATATGATTTGGTGGACGTAACCTGTTTCAAGTTGTGTATGACAGAGAATGTTTTAGAAAATAAATTGTTTTCCTTTGCAATAAACAAAAAGATTTTCATTCTAAGCTATCCAAGTTCAAAACTTTCGCAACATTAGTTCAAATTTAATATTCGCTTCTGTAATGTGGGAAAGTATTTCACAGTTGCAAAACCCGCATCCGACTCATTGACCTTACACTTAATCGCTGACCATAAATTCTAGCTCACAGTGACATCAGTTTAAGTAACCTAATGTAGCGAAGACTATTTGCCAGTGCTCTTTCTCACCGGAAAATACGCAATTAACCCACTGGGCTCCATAAGTAAACTGTAACAGTAATTTCTGTGTGTATGCAACGCATACGAATTGTAGAATTTAGTAGTGCTCTCTCTTCCAATTCTGTATACAATACGCCTGATCAAACGGGCCCTTTATCATTACAGGCAACATCATACTGACAACTGTGATGTGCTTTTACTGACAACCTCACTGTTCGTTTTACCTTATTTTGTAATCATTTAAATAAACAACATGAGCTTCCAGTGTACGTTTTTTCTCATAAGACGCATAATGGCAATGAAGGTTGAGGCATCAAAGAGAGACCATTTATGTTGTTTAATTTTTCTCCTTTTCTGTTTATGCCAACTTGAAGGCACTACATTGAATTCAGTTCTCTTTATTTTGGTGCAGGGACGCGCAAGTGCCAACGCAGGCACAAACAAGAGATACCGTACTTAATTTTAATGCCAAGCAGAGGCTACAGAGGTGGCTACATGGCGGAAAAGTGATAAATAGCAAGAGTACGAGCACGAAGGTCTCGTCTTCGATCCCTGGTCAGTACCACGAATTTCATCTCCCGTGTTACACTATTTCCCTTTGGGCAGTGTTTGTTGATGTGAAAAATGCCGAGTTGCACTGTGGCCCGAAAGCCACGTTAAACATTAGGTTCCCCTATTAACTGTCTAGACAAGTCAACTCAAAGGTCGGAGGAAAACAATGGCATACTACCTCTAACAGGACCGTGCCTATTAAAGCATTGTGGTGTTCAAACCAATCTTCCGACTGATGACTGCTTTACTTTACTATGGATTCCAAAGTTAATGATCTTCAGGTTATTAACGTTTTTGTGTTTTCATGCTGTAGCTTTGATATCAGTGAACGTAAGTAACCGGCCGAGCACTGTCACCGTTCGAGCTGTCAAGGTGGGAGACGACAATGCTGTCGACCCCAGCTACAATCTTGTTCATGGCTATGTTTCAGTCGACTACCACTTTGTGCCTTTCTGTGTATTTCAAGATATACTTTTATACACTTGGTATGCATCCACATTGATATCTGATAGAGCAGTATTTAGCAACACAAATCAGATATGTTTTCCGAGCAATATATCAGAAAATATGTCAGTGGGGCGAGGTTTCTTTTGTGTGTTGCGTATGGTGCAAGAAATATTTGTGTTTTGCTTGCTTCTGTGATAGGTTTCACCCCACTGAATGTGCGCAAGCTCACGAATAGACTATCAACAATTGGAATTACACAATAACACACTTAAAAGGTATATTTTTGCATTATATAACCCGATGACAATAACTGTAAATAGATTATATGCCTGCTTGCTTATTACTCGCGCTTCTTGATGCTTTTCTCAAAAAATTAAAAGAAAAATATAAAGAGAGAGAAAACAGAAATGTATTTCAAATATCAGCTCGGTGATGCCATGTTCGTCTCGTGATGTAAAGCAAGGATAGTTGGTAGGTAATATCTCGTTGTACTAGCGATATGTATGGCTACAGGGTTCTTTCTTTTCCCTCTGCAAACAATCAGAACAGAATTCAGTAATAAACTGGTAAGAACACCTATGCAGTGCGCCAATTAAACACTCAGCCTTTCTTGGTTATTTTGTTAATCTTTAACACTTGTCTGTAATGCAGTAAACATCCTTGATTACTGATTTGTTACTACTACCTTTGTTATTGTTATTCGTCATCTCACAACACCTTTCCTATCACTCATTGCTGCCGATGCACGTAACGAATGGATCAGGGTGAAAGGAATGTGGGATGTTTCGTCACAGAGAATATACACATTATCTCGGCGTCTTGTGTTCAGGGTAATATGAAAATCTCAGTAAGAGAAAGCAACAATGGGATGCCGGTGATGCAGGCAATAATACCCAACTATTTCTGTCGACTTAACACCATGACGACAGACAAATTGGCGTCTCAATGTATCTTGATAATACTTTGTTAGCCTTGTTGCGACCTCGTTCTAATACCTCGTGAAAGCAGGTATAGCATTTTGGTTTTTGAACACCGAGCAATAATACACAAAGATAGTAGACGGAAGGATACAAAGAAACAATCAGACTCATGGGTGTGGATATAGTTCATCATTAGAAAACTAAAAAAGAGCAATGAATACGCTGGTTAGTATACATTATTTGTATAGATCTGAAGATGAAAAAGCGCAGATCTGCACAGTGCCCACATCTGCACTATAGTTACTGTCTTAATGGGCATAATTTTTAGTTACTTCTCTTCTGAATTTTCAAATGTATTGTTTATTACGTGGCACAGAATAATTAGTTAACTGTGTTTCTTATAGCTTCCATTCCCACCAACATTTTTCTACATTCTCGTGCAATTCATGAAATGCTACTAGTATGATCACAGGACTGCACATAGATGCAACCGATTTCAAGGTGCAACGTGTTTGTTATCTTACTTTTCGTGATAGGTGGAAAAAGTTGATTTCCAAAGACGTTTTATTGTACCGAAATAATCTTTTGTCACAAAGTAACAGGGTAAGTGTTTTATTCGTATATATTTTGTGGGAAACTGTAATCGTGATGGAAGTTTATACACCTGAATGTTTGACACAACTGGTGGGAGGAAACGCGCCTCTTCTCCGTATCCTCCAATGACACGAGCACGGGATTCTCCTCGCATTCCGCTACAGAGCTGTTCCTAGCACAACTGAGAATTAGCAACATAGTCACAAAAATTTGACGACACTGTGACAGTGCAATCACTTCCACGTATGGTACTGAATTGACTCCCCAATTCACTTGATATTCCCTTTCCATCCGAATGCCTCTTGCTATATAACCCCTAGACACTGACACAGCAAATTCAATTTTTTGGCTAAAGAAATACTATTCTTCACGTAAGTGACAACTTCTATAATCGTTCACGATTCGTTATAAGGCTGAGCGACTAATACCATGATGAGAGTGGCGTGCTGGCAGCAGTGTGTCCGTAGCCCCGTGCCCCCGCACGTATCTCGTGTCGCAACGGCTAAATGAGTCGTCAGTTCTAACCGTGGCAGGGATCAGCGTGTGCAAGCTTTTTTCTGATTTATTTTATGGAGCTGCGAATTTCCAGAAAAAAAATCTGTAACGAAATTGGAAGAAAACTTTTACACATCAAGTCCTCTTGGTAGCTCGACACAGAAAGCTGTGTTAATATTCATAGATCTCGATTTCTGACCGCCAAACTGCTTCATAATACAAGCGACTCTGAAGAAATTCGAATCGAGCGTCAATGATACGAGTTTCAATATTGTTCTTCACTTAAGACTCACATGCCAGGATGATAAGTATAAAGGAAATGAACCTCTTGATTACTATAGGGCATCTATGATAAATTTCCTCATTAGTAATTAGGAACTCTCTGCAGACATTTGGTAATAGTGGCTCTAGCAACTTACTTTTTCTCTGGGTAGCTTAAAATATGGGCAATTTTGTCGGCTTCAATCCAATTGAATATTTTAAATATCACTTTTGAACAGCGTTCACTTCTCCATTAATTAATGTATGGACCTCAAAACAAGCAAATGTTGTGCTCGACTATCGGCCAGGCACGAAAACATCCATGAATGAGTTTCTTAGTTTTGAGTACACTTACGAAAGAAATATAAAAACAACCATGAGAGTTACTGATTTATGATGCTTAGTTCACAATCATTTCTGAGTATTATTAGTAATTACGCTCCAGTCCCTAAACCTAGTTACAGAAATGTGAATCAGCCACATTACGTATTCAAAGTTCACTTGATTTTTCCTGTCAGTTCCATTGAATAATCTGAGTTGTTATCGCTTGAGGTGTAACAAAAGATTATAAATTTACCGTTTTCAGCCCAGGAAAGTCGTTGCACGTGGAAATCGCAACTAATCTTGTCCTTTAAATAGCGACTCACGAGTAGTCACTATCGGCCTCGTAATAGGAATAGTGGATACATACCTATTCGCTAGCTCTGTGGTAATATGCAGACATGTAAAAAGTGCCTGTTTTGGTTCGCGGTTCCAGTCTCGCTAGATCTGACGTTTTTATCCCTTCTGTGAAAGAGCTACAAGCAGTCAGATCAAACATCGATAAGGAAAACGGAATAATGTACTTTCGATTCATAGTGCAATGGTGAAAAACTAACAATGATGCACAACAGGTAATGCCTCTTTCCGTTGCTGAGAAGCAGATTTTCGGTTTCTAGGAATACATAACTTTATTTATGAAATGCTACATTTGCATACCTCTTGAGTATGACACAGCATACCAATTAAACACAGACCCAATCTAAATCTAAGTGAGTAGTATTTTACTAATTCGGTTCGATAGAGGCACGCTTGTGTACAGATACTCAGCTTTATTAAAACAGACTTTCGTTGTAACGTTATAGTGGGTAGTTTTATTTCATTTCTTATAATACAGTGCACAATTTTCGTAGGGTTTCTTTTAGTGATGTTTGAAAAATAGTTAACATGAGAGAGAAATTAATCATCAACGATATATGCGAATTCTCTGATGTTATCTACAACAATCTGACACTGCACATGCAGTATATTGATTACATGCATGTTGAAAACTTGTTCTGAGTTAATGCTGTCAAACAAGGTTTGAAGAAAAAGAATATGCCACTACCACACGACAGCTAATGTAGAAAATACTTTTCTGACGTATTTTGGCGCGATGTGCTCTCCCCATACATAATACAAAAGTTTCGAGATGCATCTGCTGCCTGACCGTCTATTAAACCTGAAAAGAAAAAAATGTCGCAGTAGCTCGCTGTTTTTCCACATGCGACTATTTTGGGTTGAGAAGTGAAGGGAATTATGTTCAAAGTTCCATTAGATTGATAACTTCAGCAGACAGCAGAATTGCGTTTTTAAAAATGTATTTGAACTCGCGACGTTTCGTCGACAGTGCATTACACTACCAGCTGAACTGTAGCTACAGCACCTCAAGAACTTCCGCATTCCACAGTGTTGTGAGACAATGCATATGGCCGGATGTAGACTTCTGAGAGACAGACAGTTACAGCATTTATTTTGCACTGCACGGCGTTTTCAACAGATAGCGCAATAGAGTAGCTCAAGTGGAAAGGAACACTTCCTGTTTAAATTTGTGCATCCTACACTGTTGGCAGTTCTGTGTAGGCGGCAGTTACGTTATTTTATTTCGGCGATTACAAAATTGAGTCGAATGTATGCACTGGGTAGCCAAGGCAGCTAGTTCATGGCGATTCGGTCAACCAAGTAAATGAATGTACTGAACATCCTGCAAACCACTACAGGAAGCCTGTGTGTCAGAATTCTCATCTTGTGTGCCGCAACCGTGTTATGATAGAGAAATGAGTCGTAGAGAAGAGGGTTTCATGGTCTGTTGGACTGATGATAGTTTCATATGATGTTGGTCTCGGTTCGGTTCCAACTTTTGCCAATGGTTTTTGATAGGGAGAGGCAGATTTTATTCTCTTCTGGCTACGCCAGGTGAAGAAGGTATAATGGCATTGTGGTCTGAAATTCAAATTAAAAATGATATTCCTTCTCTACCAAGTAGACCACAATAAAGTCAGGAGTGGCGACATGTAGAAACTCTATCACTAGTAACCTTCCTTATAGTAGTTATTTATTTCTAGTGACGAAACAAACGCTATGTAGGGTCACAGGACACTTATTCCATCTTTAATTTGAGCTTCAGTATGTCGATAAAATTGGTTCTGAACTGGGAATGCAACTCAGACCGCCCTTAACGCGGAATTTGATCCCTTCGTGACAATACAGCTCGACTACAATTTGTTGTTTGTTCAAAACTGCAGATTCCTCAACATCTCCACACATTGGGCGTGAATGGGTTCCAATCCCGGCCCGGCTCTAAAGTTTTCATTATGTGTTATCAAGCCCTAGCGTGAGAACACCTATCTGCTGGTGGATAATAATTTTGATCTTTAACGTATTTTCATTCGTTGTCAATACTAACGATACCTGACGTTTTTGACTCCCAGTGAGACACAGAACTATTTGCGAGATCACTGTAAATTCAAGGATGTTATTCCGAGCTGCTGGTGGAGAAAAATTCGGTAGCTGACGTCTCTTTGTGTGTAGTCAACAACGATATGTGTGGGGTTCGATTACCAGTCAGCACTTAACTCTTCGTCATATTATTTCTACTTCAAACATGCTGACATGTCGCTGCTGGTGTAACAAACCCATATTTAACGTTAGTTTTCTCTAGAATATAACAGCGATAGGTGCCGGGTTGGAACCAGTTTCAATAGTCAAACGACTGTACCGAGGAACGATTAGAGGACCTGACAGACAGCTGCGTTATGAGGGTTGTATGCGAATCGGGCGAAATGCAATTCAGGTCGTTCGGATACTTTTGAGCACGACTGTACATCGTGTCTACCGATTTCCGTCCTATTCAGGTAATTCCTTTGTGGTGCGTCGTTTGTCTTTTGCCGTACAACGTATTCTCTACAGACTTCTCCTTCCACTCTACTAGTCTGCGCAATTGTATCATGCCAATGGAAAAGGCTCTGCTAAATGCAACCAATGTATTTTTTTTAAGAACACAACTATATCCCCGCATAGCAAAAGGTTTTACAATGTTAACCAATCGTTTCAGTGCCAATTGCTCAGTTCTTACACAATTCCAACTCTTCACTAATTTTTCCACCTCAGCCAATACGCTACTGTCCACGTTCACATTTCGCGGAAATTGGCGTCCTGATTTCCCCTTCTCTACTGTTTCGTTAAGATTAACCAGAGAGGAGCTCTCCTAAAACTTTATAGACAGGAGTGTGCTCCCCTTTTAACCGGCGACGAAAATTTGGCCCAACAGTTCCCAAAGGAAAAAGAATGCCTGAACACAATACAGCTAAGTCGCTTTTCAAGGAACACAGAAATCTCCGTCTGTTACTGACTTCTCCCCTGCACAACATTATCAGAAGGTGAACCGTCGGAAGAAAACACAGTTCTTTTGAAATGTGTTTTGCCCGGATGGCACTGCTTGTAAAATCAAGACTGCACGAACAAAGGAGCTCATCACGCTGCTATATACGACTTTTGTGAATCTAGGCCCGGTCCCCATAGTGTGCAGTGTATATTATGTGTATCGCTGCCAGAAAGCAATGCGCAGGCACCTGGACCGAACAAGGCTCGAGCTGTGGTGTTTACCTGTCATGAGCACATACTCTGCCCATCACACTTGTTTTCTCCTCTGAAAACTAAATTTTGAAGTGTTTATATTACCAGCCTGAAACGGAATTGTGAAATCGGTCTACGAAATCCGGATTCGAGAGCCTCATGTAAACATAGTGAGTGAGCTGCTTATAAATGTTGACTCAGACTTTGTTGGTATATCAGGGCACTACAATATGACATTTGGTTCTGAGCTCTATGGGACTTGACATCTGAAGTCATCAGTCCCCTAGACTTAGAACTACTTAAACCTGACTAACCTAAGGACAGCACACTCATCCATGCCCGAGGCACGATTCGAACCTGCGACCGTAGCAGCAGCGCGGTTGCGGACTGAAGCGTCTAGAACCGCTCTGCCAGAATGGCCGGCTATGTGAAATTTCAGAGGCTACCTTTACCACGATACAGGTTACCCGTCTGTTTTTCAAGGAGCTCTTTTCGGAGTGGGGGAGTGGCTATGTACATGAAAAACGATATTCCATTTGAATCTACTGATGCAGCAAAGCACTTCACTGTATAGGTCTTCGACTGTTGTGCAGGAGTAGCTGAATTTATTGAAACTTAACGTTAAACTTTAATTATTTATAGGTCCCCTAATTCGGATTTCAGGAAATTTCCGTTCAAGCTAGAGAGGGTTCTCGGCTCACTTTATAGAAAGTACCAAAAATTAGTTTATGAGGTGACTTTAACATTAATTTTACAAGTGACTGTACAATAAAAACAATGTTGAAAGATCTGCTAAATTCATGTCATCTGAGGTTGATTATGTTCTTTCTGACCAGAGTGCAGGGTATGGTAGCACAAACACAGATAATATTTGTGCATACACAAATGTTAAATATAATCGCAAAGCGTTTAGAAAAGTTAATCCAGCGGCAACAGAGACTTTTTCTAACTTCATTAAAGAACAAAAGTGGTGGTGGTTTTCGGGGAAGGAGACCAGACAGCGAGGTCATCGGATTAGGGAAGGACGGGGAAGGAAGTCGGCCGTGCCCTTTCTGAGGAACCATCCCGGCATTTGCCTGGAGTGATTTAGGGAAATCACGGAAAACCTAAATCAGGATGGCCGGACGCGGGATTGAACCGTCGTCCTCCCGAATGCGAGTCCAGTGTAGAACAAAAGAACCGGACGTTTATAGAGCTGATAACATCGCCGACAAGTAAATATAATACTTTCCTCAACATATTTCTCATGGTGTTTGAAAGTTGCTTTCCATTAGAGCATTCTATACTGGATACTAGCACCAACAGGCATTCGAGGTAGCTGATTAGTGAGATACGGATATCTTGTAGAACACAGTGGGAATTATATAACGTTAGAAATAGTCACAATAGAACTGCAGTAGCCCGTTACAAATAGTACTGTAAAGTACTTAAAAATGTTATTGGGAAGGCAAAAAGCATGTGATATGCTAATAGAATAGTTAATCCCGGGGTAAAATTAAAACCATACAGTCAGTATTGAAGGAAGTGTCTGGTCGGCAGCACAAGGCCAAGGACATAAAATCAGTATTTAATACAGATTCCGTTACTGTTAAGTCAGATTTAGCAACAGTATTTCACAATCACTTTCCCAATATAGGAGGTGAGCTAAATAATACCTTAGTTTCCAAGGAGAGTCACATAACTGACTTTCCAAGACTATCCTCTGAAATATACTTCCGTGATACTGACAAGGGGGAGGCTGAGTCAATAATTAAGACGTTGGGGACTTAGGGCTCTCATGGATATGATGGGTTACGTGGAGAATACTAAAGCACTGTGCTGCATATATTAACTGAGTACTTAGCCACATTTAGAACTTTTCCTTTAGGAATGGTCAGTTTCTTGAACGAAGTACTCAGTAGTGAGACCGGTATATAAAAACGCAGAAAGGGATAACGTAGACAGTTTCAGACGTAATCCTGTACCATTGGTGTTAGCTAAAGTTATGGAAAATGCTGCATACATAACGATAATTAATCATTTCAGTTCACATAATTTGCTGTCAGAAGATCAGCTTGGGTTTAGAAGTGGTTTAATAACTGAAAATAATGTATTCTTTTTTTCTCTGTGAGTCACTTGGATTAAACAAAAACTCGTGGACACTAGGTGTTTTCTTTGATTTAACTAAGGTGTTCGATTGTGTTGGTCACAAAATATTACTGGAGAAGTTGGAATAAGACCGGTAACACGCAGCTGGTTCCACTCATACTTTCAGAATATACAGCGGAAGGTCACACATCCACAGCAATGAGAACGGCTAAGACGTGGAGCCTGACTGAGAGACGGTTGGGGAAGGGGGCTCAGGTGTCGGTGATGGGACCGTTCCAGCTTCTTATATGTAGAAATGTTATACTTTTTAATATGACAGGTGATTCTGAAACATTTCTGTTAACTCGGTAGTGAAGGATATCGAGTGCAGCATAGGCAAAGTACCAAACAGTACAGTTCGTGGCTTGTAGAAAGAAAATTGTTGCTAAATCACAATAAGACCCAGATTTCACTGTTTCCAACACAGAATTCAACTAAAATTGCTATTTTGATTATACAGGATGAGCATATGATTTATGGATTTGAACAGTCCAAATTCCTAGATATTCGGATAGATGGTAAACTGTCATGGAATTCTTTTCAAGATCTTGTTCAAAAACTTAATGCTGCTATATTTACCACCATTAGAACAGTATCTGAGCTAAGTGATAGACCAACACGGGAATTAGTCTACTTTGTTTAGTTTCATTCGCTTATGCGTATCGTATTATACTCTTGGATAACTCTTTCCATTCTCAAAGTGTATTTTTGGTTCAGAAATGGGGAGTTCGAGCAAAATGTGATATACCTTCGCGAACCTCTTCTCGGCCCCCGTTCAAGAGTCTTGGAATTCTGACACAGGCCTCTCAGTATACGTTTTCTCTAATTTCGTTCGCTGTTAACAACATGAGCTTATTCTCTAGAAGCAGCAGCTTTCCCTCAGTTAATACCAGGCAGAAATCCAGCCTGCATTTTACTCGCACCTCCTTTCCTCTTTGTGAAGAAAGGCGTGCAGTATTTGGTGCATCCATTTTCAATAAGCTACCATGAATAATTTTGTCATAGCTCACTCCTTCTAGTGTGACGGGAATTCATGTATTATATTGTTGATTATGCCAGTTTTTACTCATCAGTTGCATACGCTTCGTGTAAACGTTAACTGTTATTTACGTTTCTGACACGGAGATTTGCTCCTCAGTTTGGTCCTGATGAACCACAAGTGTAAGATAACATGAAAATAAATAAATCACTTTCCAGAACGAAATTTTCACTTTGCGGCGGAGCGTGCACGGGTATGAAACTTCCTGGCAGACTAAAACTGCGTGGCAGACCGATAATCAAACTCGGGACCTTTACCTTCTGCGGGAATTTTTTTTTTTTTCACCAACGATATCACAGAGCTTGACCATTAAGAAGGGGAGTTAGAAAGGAAAAATTTTTTTTCGCATTGTCGGATTTTTATCTCATTATAAAATTTGCAATTTTCCGAATAAAATTATATATATATATATATATATATATATATACTCACATGGGAAGTCTTTTATTTTATTTTTTGAAATATAATCTACACTGGTTGAAAATGTTAAAATTTTTACATGCATTACTTCAAGATTTAATAAAATCGCTAATTTTTTATATAGAAGGCTGCAATGCGTCGGTCATGTCCAGAACAGGATGGGCACCAGGTTGAGGAAGTTGAAACAAAGTTTGAGAGACAAGAACTTTTCTGATCGTAAAACCATAAGAAACAGGCTAACAGACAAAATGATTGACGAACTACAGCAATATTATGGGAATACCATCAGAAATAATACTGAGGATTTGTTGAAAATGAATCAGGCAGTATGGGCTACCGTCTTCCACAGACTGTCAACTGATGAAAAACCCTCCAGGACCTAATTCATGGTGCAATTACCGCAATGCCCAGTACTTAAAAAGTCCATAGAGCCGTAAACATTCCATCCCAACAGCAGTCATGGATATCATAAAACCTATTTACAGAGACCTAGCAAATCCTGAATTGCTGAAGAAGTGTCTGCATTGTCAGACTCAAAATCTCAATGAGTCGTTCAATAATCTTACATGGACTCGCTTACCAAAAAAATGTTTTTGTTTGAATGAAGACACTAACGTGGGGGTCAGAGATGCTGTTATTGCTTTTAACGATGGCAACATTGGTAGGGTGAAAGTGCTACAGCGTATGGGAATTAATCCTGGAGCAAACTGTATCAGAGAACTTGAACGGATGGACAAGGCTCGCATTGATAAAGCAGAGTATGCAGCACATTTGGCCACTGAGACATCCAGAAAGAAGAAAAAACTTGGAAAAAGATCAAGAGGATGATATACAGTATGGTGTAGGGTGATTCTGAGTGACGAAAAATAAAAAAAAAATCAAGCATATATTAAGTGAGTTACAGTCTTTTGAAACTTTAGAAGCCGTTCGTGAAAATTTACATTTTCTGTTGCAGTTTCCCTAAATCTCAGATACCACTTCGAGTAAAGTATTCAAATTTTCAGGGAGTAATAAGATACATGCCTTAGTCCACTGAACTAAAAGAAGAACATAATGTTATGTATAATTAAAATTATTTAGGATAACGTACAAAAAAGTACACAAAATTCTAACCGTGTAATTAAAAAATTGTATTTCCGAAAGCAGTTGCTGAAATGCAATTATTGTAGATCGGTAGACACAGAACATACAGTTTAATGCCCTGTAAAAGCTTCATGTCAATGGCTACAGTAGTTCCTTAAATACAAGGAAACCAAGTCAATAAATTTAACATTATCGGGATAGGGCGTTCCAACTCCCCTGGAAGTGAAGGTCGTTCAAGAGTGGCCAACAGCAGACTGACTACACTTTTAAAGACGTACATGACATTCAGTATTCATTTCATTATTTCATTGTAAGATCGCAATCGCTGCAGGAGACGTACAGCTTCAGGCTTCTTCTTACCAAGGACAGCCGTCGACCAGGTGGGTGTTAAATAAATGTCGTGTGACTGGGGCCTCCCGTCGAGCAGACCGTTCGCCGGGTGCAAGTCTTTCGAGTTGACGCCTCTTCAGTGACTTGCGCGTCGATGGCGATGAAATTATTATAATTGGGACAACACAACACCCAGTCCCTGAGCGGAGAAAATCACCGACCCAACCGGGAATCGAACCCGGGCCCTTAGTATTGACATTGTGTCACGCTGACCACTGTTTTTTACTTTGTTGATCCCAATTTGTTTTTTTTTTTTTTTTTTGTTCGTTGTATACGTTCGGGGCGGACTTCTCATGACACCCGTTCAGGTTGTTCGTTGATCCGTTCACTCAGTTTTTTTTATTTTTTTACTACAGAGGGTAGCTAACCCTTCTGACCGAACACGCTGAGCTACCGTGCCGGTGTACCACTCAGCTGCCGGTGGCGGACAGGTGAATGTTGTATCCGCGTGAAGTGTAGCCGCAGCCGTCTACGCCCGCCTCCGCTGCACGAGAAATCCCAGCTCAGTGAGTGCTCCAAGTTGGTCTTCTCGAAGGGTAATTTCTTGGTTTTCCATTTCGTGGCAAGTATGTATCCACACTCTGCTTTCCCGAGTTTGGATTTCTCTGTTTATCTTCTCTGAACTCTCAGCGTCACACTCTGAAAGATCCTTTCCCCCAGCTTGGGCGCATCAGAATATGAGGAGGGTATCACGTTCATGTAATGGGTTTCTTCTCTTAATATCCAAATGAATTTTGTGGATGAATGCTATTCACAACAAATAAACTTAAAGAAACGGAAGGAAAGTTGCTTCTCCTGTGGTGGTAACTTCTCACCATTTGGAAATGAAATTTACTTTGCAGCAATATGTAAGCGTCAGTTTAAAATAAAGAAAAAAAAAGCAAAAAAAAAAAAGATTTCTCCAACAAATTACATAACATTTCTCGTTTGACTATTTATAGTTTTCTCCACTGGCGTGTGTACATGTGACTTTGTTGTGCTTGCGCTCGTCAGCTATGTGTAAGATGCTTTTCCGAACATGAAGTAATACAGGGTGACCGAAAAGACTTTCCCTGATTGCATAAATTGATAACTCAGGCTAGAAGTAAGATACAGATACGAAACGTGTGTCGGATTGTTTACAACTATCAAAGTTTTTTTTCTGTTTTAGGTTCGCAGTACGTAAGTAGTGGATGAGGTGCAGTGCCCAAGAAGCCATGTTAACCAATCAGGAGAAAGCACAGTGTGTCCTGTGGTACCATGAGACACGATCACCAACCACAGTGCAGAGACACTTCCAGACAACATTTGGAAGGAGTACACCTGATGTCAAGAGCATTAAAGCCTGTTATGAGAAGTTCAAGAACACAGGATCGGTTGCTGACCTTCCGAGGTGTGGTCGACCAAGAACCTCAGCAGACAGGGTGGAAGCTGTAAGGCAGTCTTTTCTGCGAAGACCGAAGAAATAGGTGCGCCGGGCCTCACGTGAATTACAGATGCCAAAAAGCTCTCTCCATGACATTTTACAAAAACGTTTATTGTTTCGTGCATACAAAGTGCAAATCTTTCAGGCCTTGTTGCCCAATGACAGTACAAGTCGATATGACTTTGCGGTCGAAATGCTATCACATATTAAGGACGATGATGGTTATCTCACACCAATTGCCTTTTCCAACGAAGCAACGTTTTTTGTCAGTGGAGTAGTGAATCGCCAGAATGTGCGCATTTGGGGTTCACAACCCCCTGGCGACGTCATGGAGTACACCAGGGGCAGTACAAAGGTGAATGTTTGGTGCGCGCTATTGCACGATCGAATTATCGCACCATTCTTCTTCGCTGAGGCAACCATCACATCTGCAGTGTATCTGGACATGTTGCAACTGTATGCTGTTCCTCAGCTGCTTCAGTATCACCCCGATGTCTTGTTTCAGCAAGACGGTGCATCGCCTCATCGGGGTTTGGACGTCCGTGCCTATCTCGATATGATCTTTCCTGGGCGATGGATTGGTCGTGATGGGCCAACGGTTTGGCCTCCACGCTCTCCTGACACAACCCCATTAGACTTCTTTTTATGGGGTTAACCCCATTAGACTTCTTTTTATGGGGTTATGTCAAGGACGAGGTCTACCGAACACGTGTACCAGATCTTGAAACCCTGTGGCAACGGATAACCACAGTCATTGAATCGATCCCTCAAGTGATGTTGGCTAATGATGCTGTGATATGCAAATGATTAGCTTTTCAGAGCATTCACACGGAAATTAAATATCGCCTAGATGTGCTACGTGCTACCAACGGTGCTCATGTGGAAGTTTACTGATGTGTGAAAAAAACTTTGATAGTTCAAATGGTTCAAATGGCTCTGAGCGCTATGCGACTTAACTTCTGAGGTCATCAGTCGCCCAGAACTTAGAACTAATTAAACCTAACTAACCTAAGGACATCACACACATCCGTGCCCGAGGCAGGATTCGAACCTGCGAACGTAGCGGTCGCTCGGCTCCAGACTGTAGCGCCTAGAACCGCACGGCCACTCCGGCCGGCACTTTGATAGCTTGTAAACAATTAGACACCAGTTTCATATGTGTATCTTACTTCTAGCCTGAGTTATCAATTTTTGTAATCAGGGAAAGTCTTTTCGGACACCCTGTACGATGTGGAATGACTCTCAGTTTTGAGGTAAAACGCAAATAAAAAAGTTTTGTAACAACTGTTTATATTTAGGATGTTTTTTCAAATTACGATGTTGCTCCTGAACATACAAAATGAATGCTTTGAGGCGTGCATGTTGTTGGGTGACAATGCAGTACGCACGTTTTCCGAGGGGCAGGTATAACTATTGTTCTTCGCGGCAGGGAACAAGTGCTAGTCCGGGTGTAACACATCGTCCACAGTGATCGCATTCTCTGTCGTTCTGTTAATAATCGATAACTTTTTTCTCGTCCAGTTCCATATCACGATGTTCTCTCCACAAACGAAGGTGTGAGCCATTGTATCTATAAAGTGGTATTGGTTACAGTATGGTGTAGGGCGTAGTTTAATTTTATGCATCTTTTCGCCTGTGGAGATCTTTTTAGTTACAATGTCATACCATACAGCACCTATGACCGACATAAGAACGGGGTTGGTGATGTTCGCCTATAAACGTTTCCGTGTTTTACCCGGGTTTTTCTTTTCGATCGGATTTCGTTGTTGTCTCTTTGTCAGTTCAAAGTAAAGTGTAGATGTACTAAAACGATGAGATGACAGGTGCCGGCAGTTGGTTTCCGTGAAGTAGACGCTGACGTATCCCAGCCTTTGGTTGGTGTGCCCAACGTTGATTGGCGGCGTCACATCCTGAGGTATTAAGGAGGTGAATAGTCTCTCGTATATCCCAGTCTGGTTGCTGCCGATTATTTTGGATGTTCTTTGTATGAAGACCGCAAGACGCTGAGTGCGTACATCCTTATACACTACTGGCCATTAAAATTGCTACAGCACGAAGACGACGTGCTACAGACGCGAAATTTAACCGACAGGAAGAAGATGCTGTGATATGCAAATGATTAGCTTTTCAGAGCATTCACACAAGGTTGGCGCCAGTGGCGCCTACAACGTGCTGACATGAGGAACGCTTCCAACAGATTTCTCATACACAAACAGCAGTTGACCGGCGTTGCCTGGTGAAACGTTGTCGTCATGCCTCGTGTGAGGAGGAGAAATGCGTACCATCACGTTTCCGACTTTGATACAGGACGGATCGTAGCCTATCGCGAATGAGGTTTATCGTATCGCGACATTGCTGCACACGTTGGTCGAGATCCAATGACTGTTAGCAGAGGGGTAATAACGGAACGCCGTGCTGGATCCCAAGGGCCTCGTATCACTAGCAGTCGAGACGACAGGCATCTTATCTACATCGCTGTAACGGATCGTGCAGCCACGTCTCGATCCCTGAGTCAACAGATGGGGACGTATGCAAGACAACAACTATCTGCACGAACAGTTCGACGACGTTTGCAGCAGCATGGACTATCGGTTCGGAGACCGTGGCTGCGGTTACCCCTGACGCTGCATCATAGACAGGAACGGCTGCCATGGTGTACTCGACGACGAACCTGAGTGCACGAATGGCAAAACGTCTTTTTTTCGGATGAATCCAGGGTCTGTTTACAGCATCATGATGGTCGCATCCGTGTTTGGCGACATCGCGGTGAACGCGCATTGGAAGTTTGTTTTCGTCATCGCCATACTGGCGTATCACCCGGCGTGATGGTATGGGGTGCCATTGGTTACACGTCACGGTCACCTCTTGTTCGCATTGACGGCACTTTGAACAGTGGACGTTTCATTTCAGATGTGTTACGACTCGTGGCTCTACCCTTCATTCGATCCCTACGAAAACCTACATGACACGGCGGTCGGATAGTCCCGATGGGCCATTTGTGGCCTGCAGACGGAGTGCTGTGCATATATCCACAGACGATTATACGTGAGGGAACATTCCAAGTCTTGTTTTCATAACAGTAACATCACCGACATTGCCGACAGAATGTTCAGTATAATCCACAAGTAGGTCACGTTTTTCGGTATTTTTTAACTTAAGATAGACAGACTACTACTGGTCGACGGATGAATTTCAGCTACACTATGTGATCAAAAGTATTTTTCATATTAGGCGCATTGTGCTGCCACCTACTGCCAGGTACTCCATATCAGTGACCTCAGTAGTCATTAGACATCGTGAGAGGCGAGAACGGGCCGCTCCGCTGAACTCACGGACTTCGAACGAGAGCGGGTGATTGGATGTCACTGTACACGAGATTTCCACACTCCTAAACATCCGTAAGTCCACTGTTTCCAATGTGATAGTAATATGGAAACGTGAAGGGGCACGCACAGCACAAAAGCGTACAGGCCGACCTCGTCTGTTGACTGACAGAGACCGCCGACAGTTGAAGAGGGCCGTAATGTGTAATAGGCAGACATCTATCCACAGGAATTCCAAACTGCATCAGGATCCACTGCAAGCACTATGAGAGTTAGGCGGGAGGTGAGAAAACATGAATTTCATGGTCTAGCGGCTGCTCATAAGACACACATCACGCCAGTATATGCCAAACGACGCCTCCCTTGGTGCAAGGAGGGTAAACATTGGACGATTGAACAGTGGAAAAACGTTGGAGTGATTAATCAGAGTAAACAATGTGGCGATCCGATGGCAGACTGTGGTTATGGCGAATGCCCGGTGACCGTCATCTGCCAACTTGTGTAGTGCCATCAGTAAAATTCAGAGGCGGTAGTGTTACGGTATGGTCGTATTTTTCATGGAGAGGGCTAGTACCTCTTGTTGTTTTGCGTGCCACTATCACAGCAGAGGCCTACATTGTTGTTTTAAGCAACTTCTTGCTTCTCACTATTGAAGAGCAATTCGAGGATGACGATTGTATCTTTCAACACGGTCGAGCAGCTGTTCATAATGCAAGGCCTGTGGCGGAGTGATTACACGACATCCCTGTAATGGACTGGCCTGCACAGAGTCCTGACCTGAATTCTATAAAACAGCTTTGGGATGTTTTGGAACACCGACTTCGTGCCAGGCCTCGCCGACTGACATCGATACCTCTCCTCAGTGCAGCACTCCGTGAAGAATGGGCTGCCATTCCTCAAGAAACCTTTCAGCACCTGACTGAACGTATACCTGCGAGAGTGGAAACTGTCATCAAGGGTAAGGGTGGGCCAACACCACACTAAATTCCAGCATTACCGATGAAGTGCGCCACGAACGTGTGGGTCATTTTCAGCCAGGTGTCCGGATACTTTTGATCACATAGTGTATAATTCCACAATTAGATCACATTTTTCGGGATTCTTTAGCTTAAGATAGACAGTCTACTACTGGTCGAACAAAGAAAAAAATGGCTCTGACCAGTATGGGACTTAACTTCTGAGGTCATCAGTCCCTTAGAACTACTTAAACCTAACTAACGTAAGGACATCACGCACATCCATGCCCGGGGCAGGATTCGAACCTATAACCTCAACTGTAAACTGCTTCTTCCATGAAGTTCTGTACCACAAACGGCTTAGGTCGTGCATAGTTATTGTCAAACATAAACTTCAAAGTGTCCTTCCTTACAGGTTCTGCCACCAAAAATGCTGTTTGATTTGTGGCAATAAGTTATGAACGCTCAACGGCGTTAAACTCACCAACACCACACAGCTACCAGCAGCGGAGACGTAAACACAACCCGTTTCATGAAGGATGGATCTCATTTCAGGGCACGATTTGAGGAAGTCATATCCTTGCTGGAGAGCCACATTCAGAGTCTGATCTAGTCACAGAAAGTATCCTGTCACAAGTGGGGCACTGTTATTGTCAAACATAAACTTCAAAGTGTCCTTCGTTACGGGTTCTGTGGCAATAAGTTACGAACGCTCAACGGCGTTAAACTCACCAACACCACACGGCTACCAGCAGCGGAGACGTAAACACAACCCGTTTCCCTCGCAACAGTCGCCGGGGCCAAATGCGCTAGTCAGCTATCCCAAGCACGTCCTCACAGCTTCACTCCCTTCAGTGCCTCATTAGGCAAAATTAGCACTCCTGGGATAAAGGATATTGCGGTGGCACGGATTATCCATAGCCTGGGGCTAAGCCGCGTCTCCGCAATATTCTTTCTTCCAGGCGTGTTAGTGTTGTATGTTTCGCAGGAGAGCTTCTGTGAAGTTTGGGAAGTATTAGGATGAGATACTGGCGGAAGTACAGCTGTGAGAAGCGGCTGTAAGTCGCGCTTGGATAGCTCTGGTGGTAGTGCACTATTCAGTGAAATGCAAAGGCTCCGATTTAGGTTTCGATCCCGAAAACAATTTTTAATCTGCCGAAAAGCTTCAATGAATTATTTTGATTACGTTAAAGTAGCGAAAAATTTGTTCTGGCTGATTCATTTTTATCCATCTTTCCCTCCTGTTTTAATGTTTCATTATATGTTTTCTTTCTTTCCTTCGTTCGGGCGCCAGGCAGACCTAATTCTCGGCGGCGGCATTGCCCCAGACGCCACAACCATTCGTGCCCCTGTCATTATCGCTTGCAGTTTCTTTAATTGTGCGGTGATAATTGTCCGCATACCCTCTTAGAGTAAACAACACAAATCGCGATGTGACGCAGTTTTCAACAATACTGCGGTCTCTTTAACGGCCCGGGCCGTATCTTAGCAACAGTCTGAGACGATTCGAATGGCGAGCAACACGAGTGTTCCTGACCGCATTCAGCAAAACCTTCAAAATTCGTGAAATGCAGTAGGGACACGGGCAACTATGGCGGTGTCTGGTAAGTCATGAACCAGCCTCTTATTTCTGAGAATCCTTAGCAGCCAAAACAAGAGGCGTCGAATCAATTGTACCTTTCTGCGAACGCATAACACAAATTCTCACGTCAGATATGTTTAATGAATATGGAGACCTTCGACACAGCAGTTATATTCAGGGTGATTTAATTCTGCAAACCAACCGTCCAGACTGTTTATCGCGGTTAGTCTAAAGCAGTTTGTATTAATTTTATATATATCTTGTAATTAGAGTGAGATCGGAATACTGCAAATTATAAATGCTCATATGGAGCTGCCCGTGCCAAGTGCTAGTCGTATTCGCTCGTTTAAATAACGTTCGACAAGTTTGGTACATCGCCAAGCTGTCTTAAAACACGTTTACTAGGGTCCTATCGTAAGAAATAATATACTTTTAAAAGAATTTCTAACGGGTTGTAGATGAATTTCGGGTATTAAGTGCTATTTGCGATTCCAACTGTCAGCTTTTACCTGTCACGTCCTGTGTGACGCCATGAGTTCACGATGTGAAGAATGTACTGCATGATGTACTGGCGTTGTTACTAAATGTTATCTGTGGTTCTCTTGGTAACTGACTTAAAATATGCTGTTTTTTGCAAATATGTCGCTATTTTCGAGGGTGTGGCTAGGCAGGAACGTAAGTGAACAGCCCGAATTGCTGTGAGTGAATCAAGTGGCAATCGTATTTATAATCTTGGTTCTCCTAAATATATATGGCTATTTTTTTCCGAATATGGCATGATTTCGGAAGAGGACTTTTAAGTAAGAACCTAAGAGCAAAGCTTAAATTGATACATGTGAAACGATTTGGAGCTATATTTATAATCTTGGTTCTCACAAAAATTAGGTTTTTTTTTTTTTTTTTTTTTTTTTTTTTTTTTTTTTTTTTTTTTTTTTTTTTTTTTTTTTTAGAATGTCGCACGATCGCCGAGCGTTTGGTTAGGCAGTAACCTAAGAGGACAGCTATATAGCTTAATTTCAGTTCTCCATTTCACGGTTCATTATTTTTCGTGATTTTTCATAGTGCTCATGTTTATTTCTGCTACGTCTTTTTTTGTGTTTCTATACGAGTCGAGCAGCGATTTTTCATAGAGTGTTTGTGTTTATTTTTGCTGCGACTTTTTTTGTGTCTCTGTACCAGTCTAGTTGTCGATTCCAACATTTGTTATTTTTAGCGTTTTACCAGTAGCTTAGTGAGCGATACGAATAAGTCAAATCCTTAACGAAATAATTAACAGCCAGTAAAAATGAAGAATAACGGAATGTGGAATCAACAATTAGAGTGATAGCATGGATGACAATTCCCAAAGAATGCACAATACACACCTACTGTAACAACAGCAGTACAGAAAGCAACACCAAGAAAGCATAATCGACAGTGCATTCTTTTAGAGTTTTCGTATGTGTTACCGCTCTAATTGCCGATTCTAAGTTCCTTTATTACGTCATTTTCTTTACGTGAGGGTTGCTAATTCCTTTAGGATTCAACTTATGATATTGCTTCCTGTACTACTGCAAAAACGCTATAAATAGCAAACCGTGGAATCGACGACTGGAATTGACCTATGTTGGTCAAATCAAGTTACCTGTTCCTAGATATTTTATTTATCACGGTAGTACAGAAAGCGACACCAAAAACAGAAATCCTGTAGCAATGAACTGCACACACCTACTACGAAAACAACGCTGAAAATAATGAATGTTGGAATCGATAAGTAGAACTGTCCTATATAGCTCCATTCTATTTATCGATTCCAAGATTTGTTTGTGTATTTTCGTTACCTGTGTAGTGGCCTTACTCTATGGAATTCAGTATTTTTTTCTCCGTATTTCCTGCTTATGCCCTTGTTACGTTTTCTGTATATGTTCTGTTTTGCAGGTGTTGTGTTAGATGTTAGTTGCCCCCGCCCAAAACCCCCACCTTCCCACGTTAGATTCAATACCTATTACTAAGAAGTACCACTATTCCATAACATTACGTGTTTACTATGCGTAATATTGTAGTGAACTGTAAATATCGTATACGGTTCTTTCACGACTACTCACGTAAACTCTGACTATAATTGAGGCATTGAGAACCACGAGGGCCCGAATAACATACACAAAGTTTTGAGAAAAGTAGATGTTTCTGAAAATAAAATTTATAGGGAAACCACCAGTTTCATAGTTTTGATTTTCCGGTTGGAAACCGTAACACGTCAACTAAGATGGTGTTCAGATTTAAATTATCTGCCCTTCTTCTTCTTTTTCCTAGCCTGTATGCCGTATCTTCACGGGGTCAGTATGTTAATTTGTCGGTGGTACGGGGAGCGCGATGCCCCTTCCTGTTGCCAACCCTTCCCATCCTCCTCCAACCTTCTTTGGGCACAGTTTTGGCAGATCTATGAAGGGCGCAGGATTACCTCGGTACTGCTTATATCAACTTTTATGCTGTACTGCATTTTTTACAGTTGATTTTTCTCAAAATTGCACTGGGAACGAAGTACTCAAGACAAATCAAACCTATTAGTGCAAAATACGTGTTTTGGCAAACTCATACGCATTTTTAAGGCGTGATATCTAGAAACACGCAGGGAATAAAAGAATTGTACACACAACTTTGTCGTAATTTTTATCATCTACAAAATTTATTCAGGCTATTTTAAACGAAATTCCACTGGACGGGAGATATGTGGGGGAAAAGGATTTTGCCATGATTTCGGCTGGTTTGCTGAAACATGGCCGAGTGCACACATGCGCTCCAATGACGAGATTTGGATTTTACAACAGGAGGCCACACTCTCTTACTGTTAATATAATCTAACCTTTATGCCAAGGAAACTTCCTCGTCCACACTGAAAGACGAAATTCAAATTTTGTGTTACTGATCTCCTTAAAACAAAACTAGTTACTTGTGATTCAGCTTTTCTGTTGCTGTCAACTGGTAAGTCATACGATAGATCATTATGATTCTCTTGTAACGCTCACTTAGCAGCTTGTGAGTAGTGGGACAAAGCTGCCACCAGCGCATTTTGCTAGTGCCAGTTCCCTACATAAGGCACAGGTATGCACTCAGAGGCAAATCTATTGTTCTCCTTTTATTGACAGGCCCTTAACCTATTGTTCTGCTAAAAGGATCCTTCCTTTTGATTGACAGGTCTGTAACTTATTGTTCCTCGCCTCCTACCCCCCTCCCCTCCCCACCTCTCAGGAAAGCTCCCCCCTCGCTGCTACTGGTATACTTTCAAGTCTGAGTTACTGTAATAGCCCCTCTCACTCTTATCAATTCGATTGACTACTTCATTAAATTAATCAATTAATTAACCTCTCCCCCTCCCCCTCTGGTAAACCCCCTCCCCTCCCACCCTCAGACTCAGTTGGTCTGTCATTTGGAGGGAATTCAATTGTAATGGATGGAATATTGTTTAAACAATTTAACCTCTGTATAGAATATGGTTTAGTTATTTATGGCAGTGTATGGAATAGAGTTTATTTATTCAGTTAAAGAATTTGTCGGGAAATAGATTGCTGTTTATGGAATATTGTTTAAACAAATTAGACAATGTGTGGAATATTTTTAATTAAACAATTTAGGGGATTCAAGGCAGTGTATGGAATATAGTTTATTTATTTATTTCAAGAATTTTTCAGGAAAATGATCATCACCACTGCCACCCCATCCTCACCTCCCTCCCCCCCTCCCCCCTCCCCTTCCCCTCCTCTACCTGGAAACTGGCGGCTCTGCAGTGGAGAGGAAGGATGTCACAAAGGGAAATTCAAGGGTACATTGTTCTTTTTCTAAAAAAATCAGTTTGCCGGGCTTGGATTTCACTTTCTCATCATTCTATGCTGTTTGAAAAGATGCAGGTCTTGTGAGAAGTAATTACATCGATCACATTTCTTTTTTTATTCCGATTGCGCGAGGAATACCGTCATGAAATACACATCACACGTAATTACACATAGTTAATAATCTTTCGATCGAGAAGCATGCACTGCCCACCGTGCCCTGTCCACTGGACTGGACAGGACGCTACCGCACATGCTCCCTGGAGTCGGGATGCACCGGTGGCCCCCACAAAGTGACAACGTGGCCGTCAGCAGTCAAACCGAGCACAGGTGTCAGTTTGCGTTTTGCAAGGATGAGGTGGTAGCATCCCTGTGATACATGACACCTGAGAAATATGTGTCAAAATACGTGTTCATCTAGGCACCGTTGCTGGCGCGATGATGCAAAACTGCAGGTCTAGTGCTTTAGAAATCTGTTCCAATGCTTACCAGAATTGCTCAGGGTACAGTGTTCCTAGTGATCCTAATGGGAAATGCAAGCTGTGTCTAGCTGTGCACGCGTGTTTACCTGCCCAACATGGCTGATGCATCACTGCAAAATGTTAGTGTAGTGACTCACCATCTAAAAGTTCTCAGTATTGTACTGACGTCACATTGCTATGTAAATAACCTCTCGGAAATTGTAAAGTGTCGCAGAAATAGTTAACGGTCGCTTTTTTAGGAGCTTTCATGATGTTTCAGCTTGTCCGCACGGAAGTTCCTGACCTGACAGAACCTGTTTACGAAAATAGCCTAGAATAACCCTGAATATATTCCTCCTGATGCTCCTAACGTGGCACTCTTCCTGGAAATCGTTAAGTCCTGCTTTCAACAAACATCTCTGAAATACAAATGTTCTCACTGCTATACAGGGTGGTCCATTGATAGTGACTGGGCCAAATATCTCACAAAATAAACGTCAAACGAAAAAACTACAAAGAACGAAACTCGTCTAGCTTGAAGGGGGAAACCAGATGGCGCTATGGTTGGCCCGCTAGATGGCACTGCCATAGGTCAAATGGATATCAATTGCGTTTTTAAATAGGAACCCCCACATTTTATTGCATGTTTGTGTAATACGTAATGAAATATGAATGTTTTAATTGGACCACTTTTTTCGCTTTGTGATAGATGGCGCTGTAATAGTCCCAAACATATGGCTCACAATTTTAGATGAACAGTTGGTAACAGATAGGTTTTTTAAATTAAAATACAGAATGTGGATACATTTGAACATTTTATTTTGGTTGTTCCAATGTGATACATGTACCTTTGTGAACTTATCATTTCTGAGAATGCATGCTGTTATAGTGTGATTACCTGTAAATACCACATTAATGCAATAAATGCTCAAAATGATGTCCGTCAACCTCATTGCATTCGGCAATACATGTAACTACATTTCTCTCAACAGCGAGTAGTTCACCTCCAGTAATGTTCGCACATGCATTGACAATGCACTGATCATGTGGTCAGGCGTTGTCGGTGGATCACTATAGCAAATATCCTCCAACTTTCCCCACAGAAAGAAATCTGGGAACGTCAGATCCGGTGAATGTGTGGGCCATGGTAGGGTGCTTCGACAACCAATCCACCTGTCATGAAATATGCTATTCAATACCACTTCAACTGCATGCGAGCTATGTGCCGGACATCCATCATGTTTGAAGTACATCGCCATTCTGTCATGCAGTGAAACATCTTGTAGTAACATCGGTAGAACATTATGTAGGAAACCAGCATACATTGCACCATTTAGATTGCCACAGATAAAATGGGGGCCAATTATCCTTCCTCCCATAATGCCACACCATACATTAACCCTCCAAGGTCGCTAATGTTCCACTTGTCGCAGCCATCGTGGATTTTCCGTTGCCCAATAGTGCATATGATGCCGGTTTACGTTAGCACTGCTGGTGAATGACGCTTCGTCACTAAATAGAACGCAAGCAAAAAATCTGTCATCATCCCATAATTTCTCTTGTGCCCAGTGGCAGAACTGTACATGATGTTCAAAGTCGTCGCCATGCAATTCCTGGTGCATAGAAATATGGTACGGGTGCAATCGATGTTGATGTAGCATTCTCAACAAACGTTTTTGAGATTCCCGATTCTCGCGCAATTTGTCTGCTACTGATGTACGGATTAGCCATGACAGCAGGTAAAACACTTGGGCATCATCAATTGTTGTGGTTGACGTTTCATATGTGGCTGAACACTTCCTGTTTCCTTAAATAATGTAACTATCCGGTGAATGGTCCGGACACTTGGATGATGTCATTCAGGATACCGAGCAGCATACATAGCACACACATGTTGGGCATTTTAATAACAATGGCCATACATCAACACGATATTGACCTTTTCCACAATTGGTAAACAGTCCATTTCAACACAGGTAATGCATCACGAAGCAAATACTGTCTGCACTGGTGGAATGTTACGTGATACCACGTACTTATATGTTTGTGACTATTACAGTGCCATCTATCACAAAGCGAAAAAAGTGGTCCAACTAAAACGTTCATATTTCATTATGTACTACACGAATATGTAATAAAAATGGGGGTTCCTATTTAAAAAAAACCCAGTTCATATTCGTTTGACCTGTGGCAGCGCCATCTAGCGGGCCAACCACAGCGCCATCTGGTTTCCCCCTTAAATCTAAACGAGTTTCGTTCTTTGTAGTTTTTTTCGTTTGATGCTTATTTCGTGAAATATTTGGCCCAGTCACTATCAATGGACCACCCTGTATAGAGGCTCCTATGTACTGTCACACAGGATGTCTTGGAATGAATGGAGCATTGTGATAAGCACTTACTGAATTTACCTGCCAAATTACTGATGCTGTCAGTATAGAAGCACTGTCTGCCTTCTTCTTTCTGCAGACAAGACTTTCAGTCCCAAAACTATTTTGTACAGATCGCTATATTGCACTGGCAGTTAAACCCTGCTAAAGTGACCTACAGATCGTCAAATATGGAAAGACTCTTACTCAATTACACTGCTCTACCAATGAGGACGGAAGACTGAACATAAGAGCAGAAAACCGATCTCCAACCCAAAATTATGTCACCGTGTACTGTGTCGATGTAGTAAACATACAATTCGTATCTTGCGCCATATAACATCGCCCCTTTCGCATCATTCATACAGCTATCGACCACCAGACACTCGTACATATACCGTGAAGACCATTGTACAATGGCTGGGTCGGTTCCCCTTGGCACACAGGCATCACTGTTCATGGTCCCGACCTGCTTGCTTTGCTTGTTTTCTGCACCGGTCTCCAGACTCTGAGATTACAAGATCATACGTAATTTCACACGGCTTGCCAGAATATCATACCATTTTTGCGATACTTCTTGATATCTAGTACATTGCAATAATGCGTCCTTAGCAGTATCACTTGTGCAATATAATTGCGAAGATATAGACCAGAAATTATTTCTCTAGAAACTCGAAACCTTAATTAGGTGGAGCTTGCTGTAAGCCACCGAGTAACTAGAAAATGATCTCGAAGATAGATCATTGGAACAGACTTCTAAAGCGCTAGACCCACAGCTCTGCATCATTGCGCCAGCAACGGTGCCTAGGTGAGCACATACTGCGACAAGTATTTCTCAGCTGTCATGTATCAAAGGTATGCCACCATCTCATCCTTGCAGGATGTGGTTCAGCAGCTGATAGCCACATCGACACTTTGCGGTGCATCCCGACTCCTAGGAGCATGTGCGGTAGCGTCCTGTGTGGTCCAGTGGACAGGGTACGGTGGGCGGTGCGTGCTTCGCGATCGAAGGATTTTTAACTGTGTGATGGGTGTTTCATAACGCTATTCCTCGCGCAACCAGAATAAAAAAAAAGAAATGAGATCGATATAATTACTTCTCACAAGACCTGCATCTTTCCAAACAGCAGAGAATGATGAGCAGGTGAAATCCAAGCCCCACAAACTCTTTTATTTTATAAAAACCAATATACCCTTGACTTTCCCTTCATGAGATCCTTCCTCTGCACTGCAGAGCCGCTAATTTCCAGGTAGCAGATGGAAGGGAGAGAGTGAAGGGGGCGAGGGGGACGGCGATGGGGTGGCGGGGGTGGTGATCGATTTCCTGAAAAACTCTTTAAATAAATAAATAAACTTTTTAATAATAATAAAAAAATAAATAAACTCGAGGACACTATTGACAAGATCCCAGGGAGGAATACAGTCATATTATTGCATGATTTTAACTCCCAATTAGGGAAAGAGCTGAAGTATAAGTATATAGTGCAGGAATACCCAGCTCACATGCACACTAACAGAAATGGAGAATGGCTTGCGGGACTCTGTAAACCATTTAACCTAGTAATGAAATCAACAGCCCTTAAGCATCTACCAAGAAAGCAGAAGACATGGACTTCACCCAATAAACTTCTAGGAGATTTTCAAATCGTTCATGTGGTCATATCAAGAAAGTCCTGTAGAGAAGTCCAGAATGTGAGAGTGCTAAGAAAACTTAACTTGGAGTCACACCACTACCTCTCCGATTTCTGTCTAGGAATACAAGAAAGTCTCAAACTCCCAAACTCACCAAGTTTGACTTGGAAAAACTGAAAACCTGCAATATGCTTACAGAGAGAATGCAAACACTAGATCATGAATGCAACAACTGGGACCAATGAAGGGACCAATTACCTGCGACCAAGCGATCACAAAGACACAAGCAGCTTGACTAAGATGGAGTTCTCAGAAGTCCGAACAAATGGAGAAGTTCGTAGAACAGCCCTGGCTAACTGCCAAAACCATCAGGCAGGTTAAACATCAGTACACTCAGGACCAATTGACTCAATTAGATGAAGATATCAGGGGGAATAACTCTAGAAACGTTTACCAAATTTTCAAGCGAAACATTAGAAGCTATGCCCCACCCAGTTTACACTTCAGAGGACCAGATGGAAACATAGCCTATACTGACAAAGACAACTGCCACATATTGGCCACATATTTTGAGAATCTCCTCAACAATGAGTCCCCTAAAACCTCCTTTATCTATCGAGACAGTCCCAGACAACCAAACTCTCGCCCTCCAACAGAAGAAGAAGTCAAAAACATCATTCAGTCCCTGAAGAATAACAAAGCACCAGGAGAAGACACTATAGTTGCAGAGCTGTGGAAGCAGGCTGGAGACAAAGCAATTAGCAAGTTGACCAAGATCCTATGGAACATAGAGTGGCGAAAAGAAATGGAAGAACAAAATATACTGAGCAGTATTTACCTGGTCACAAACGGAAGGGACTGGTTGTAGACTGTTTAGCTTTCACAGATGATCTGGCACTTATAGCAAGCTGAGTGGAAGTAGCAGTAAAGCAGCTCGATATGCTCAAACTCCAAGCTGCCAAGGTAGGACTTCAATTGTCACTAGAAAAGACAAAATTCCTCACCAACATCAATGATACTCCTAGTGTTCTACAGTTGGAACAAGGTCAAATTGAGAAAGTTGACAGATTCAAGCATCTAGGAGAACGGTTGGAACATGATCTATCACAAGGAACAGCACTAACAATGCGGATTAATAAGTTACAATTAGCATATCAATTAACCAAGAACATCTATAATAAGAAATGCCTATCTTACAATAACTCAGACCTGAAAGTGTACCGGTAGTAGCGAGGGGGGAGGTTTCCTGAGGGGGAGAGGGGGGCAGGGGAACAATAAGTTAAGGACCTGTCAATCAAAAGAAAGGGTCCTTGTAGCAGAACATTAGGTTAAGGAACTGTCAACAAAGGAGAATAATAGGTTAATGGCCTTTCAATCAAAGGAGAACAACAGGTTTGCCCCTGAGTGCATACCTGCCCCTGATGTAGGCAACTGGCACTAACAAAATGCACTGGTGGTGGCTTTGGTCCACTACTCTCGTGGTCTTGTGATGTTTCCTATGTCCTTAAAGTGAGAAGAAATTCAATTACAAAACTTTTTGACTTCGCCATAGACCAGTAGATATGTCACCCCCAATACACATGCCTAGCTCAGAACCCCCATTTCCATATGTCAAATATATTGGTGAGTGCAACTTACACCTATCCATGTCAGTATCACGTAGGAGAGTTTTTGAATCACTTCCCACACATACAAGACTGGATGCAAGTGTGGATTAATATACCGATCGGTATTTACATGGACACAAACGGAAGGGACTGGTAGTAGACTGTTTAGCTTTCGCAGATGATCTGGCACTTATAGCAATCTCAGTGGAAGTAGCAGTAAAGCAGCTCAGTATGCTAAAACTCCAGGCTGCCAAGGTAGGACTTCAATTGTCACTAGAAAAGACAAAATTCCTCACCAACATCAGTGATACTCCCAGCGTTCTCCCCACCAACATCAGTCATGGTAGTGTGATGTTGTCGATAATGTGGTTTCGCGAGGGAAACTGTTCCGAGTTGGAGTGGGACTGGATCCATATTTCACTAAGTGTACCCTATAACACATCCTGGAACACCGTTCCGTGTGCGTCAATCAAAAGAAAATGTGGGTGTGGGTTCGTAAAAGAATGACCCATATTACCTGCACAGCACCTTTATCAATACCAATAAAAATTTATTACAACCAGACTGACACTGCTAAACGACTGCAAAGCTATTAAAAAAGAAGTTACAACAGAAACATAAAGAATATATCTGCAATTTTTTGCAACTCTCTCAAGTAGATTGAGGGTTTATTCAAGGGATTTTCTCTTACTCTTTGAGGAAAGCCTTATTGTTTTCTCTCAAGAAAAATTTCCACCATCTCCCCTAGAGAGTCTTTGCGCTGTGTTTCTTCCCAACATGTTTCAGTTGTTTCTTTAAGGGGAGTGGCCACTGGTTCTTTTAGAAGCGTTTTCTTTTCAGTGTCTTCCAGACTAATTTGACATAACGTCTCTTCTTCCCATAATGAAATTACTTAATTTTGCTAGAGCAGATTTGTTTATTTTTCTTTCAATGAAGAGGTTATTTTATTGTGATCTGAGGCTTTCCCGGCGAATGTGCTGTATCCAAGGTTCTTGGGTGTCCAGCCGGATCCGATCGTCGAAGTTCCACGATATTTCAGCGAATAACCGTTCCGCCATTATCAGGTGATGCTGATGGGTCCAAGGTTCTCGGGCGTCCAGCCGGATCCGATCGTCGAAGTTCCACGATATTTCGGCGAATAACCGTTCCGCCGTCATCAGGTGGTGCTGATCCATCAGCATCCGGTTGGACACCCGAGAAACTTGGATACAGGTTATTTTATTCATGTACATGAAGAAGTTATTTCGAAGTTCTTCGTGAAGAAGCTCATCTTCTACTACGATGGGTAACTTAAAAAGAGTCTGGAAGACACCCCAGGACAATTTCTCCACTCGGGACTGGGCGTGTGTTGTCCTCATCATCATTTCGTAATCATCAACGCGCAAGTCATCGAAGTGGCGTCAACTAAAAAGATCTGCACCAGGCAGCGGAAAATCCCCAATCCCCGCCAGTACTGCCATACGCACTATAATTTTTTGTTGTTGTTGTAGATATTTACTGAAGAATGTCGCTTTCCTTTAAGAACAAAAAGTGACTGGTAAACAGCAAGAGACCTGACCTTTTGCAGAAGGATCTCGTGTAACTACCCAACAACGTTAAGTTTTATTCGTTACACTTCCAGCCATATAAGTGAACACAGAACTTGGGAAACTTATATGGAATGCAATATCTGTCCTATTTAACGTACCAAACAACAACTTTGGCTGAAGAGGACACCACACAGACGTGATAATAAAACGTCAGAATCTATAAAACAGTTTCCCGACACAGAAGAAAAGAATGCTGCAGTTTTTGCTAAAAAAGCAATAATCTTCAGCACTGTCGTCTTTTGAAGAAAAATTAATTACATTTACGTAATATCTGTGTATTAGAAAGTCGAGTGACGTGTACGAAAGTGCTAATCATTAGATGTGTCAAGAAAAGTGTCAGTCATAATAAGAACAGGCAGCAGCATAAGTACCTACATGCTTCTTATACATGAAACACTGTGTTTATGTTATACTACTTTCAGCGGAGTAAGCTACAGTTATTCAGTATACGAAAGTATTTCTTAACTGAATAAGCTGTTCACTGGATCAGTGAGGTTTAGCTCTTTTTACATTTATTTCGCGATAATTCATGTCTTAGTTAAGCAGAAATACAATCAAAATCAAACATTAACTTCTCAAAGTTAGGGGGTGTTTATCTTGGTCAGACTGTGGAGCTACTGTGTTGCAACAAAACAATCAGAGAATAATAAATAGCTCGTGGCGGAAAAAATAATCTTATATATATTTTTTTAAATTATATCATAATCAGAAATAAGACAGACAATAAATAAGTGGACTACCAATTTGAAAACAACTACGTCTTTATCCAGTATATTTAGAGAAATGGTCCTCCAGTTTTATCCAGTTATTGTCGTTTCGCCACTTATGAAGAAAAAAGTTCGATAATCGAAACTGAATTTTGAACATGGCTTCATTCTCACAAACACAAAGTTACGTTCACGTATGTTATCATATTTTGTTAGTTTGCTGCGGGTGACGTTAATCAGATTTATATGAAGTTTCTCACCTTCATCAGTCTTTCACCCTGCATTCAACACGAAACATTTTCTCGGAGACAGTTACTGTCGTTCCGCCACTTATGAAGAAAAAACGTTCGATAATCGAAACTATTTTGAACATGGCTTCATTCTCACTAACACATAGTTACGTACACGTATGTTACTATGTTTTGTTAGTTTGCTATGGGTGACGTTAATCAGATTTATCTGAAATTTCTCACCCTCGTCAATGTTTCACCCTGCATTCAACACGAAACATTTTCTTGGAGACGTACATGATATTGCGTTGTACTTATTGTTCCACGCCCTGCGGGTCTCTACATATTCGGAATAGCCACGACAGAGACAAAGTATCTCATTTTTCGCAATAACGTATTCTTTATGCATAAACAGAGATGCCGATGAGGTGGATTACGAATGGAACTCTATATCAAATAAGCAGTAGTGAATCAACAGCTATTTAGACGGTGTTTGCTTATACGACGTAGGTCCCACAACTCTCTTGTCTGACTACATTCAATGGTACTATGTTTCAACCTAACCACTCTTTATGTCAATATACTTTTCACACCTCTACGTCTTTCAAAAAATAATCTTATACTGTGTCGGCAAAATGTCCCATTACAGCAGCTTTCACTTTATCATAATCAAATTTCTTCTTCGAAGAAATGGCTCAAATGGCTCTGAGCACTATGGGACTTGACATCCGAGGCCATCAGTCCGCTAGAACTTAGAACTACTTAAACCTAACTAACGTAAAGACATCACACACATCCATGCCTGAGGCAGGATTTTAACCTACGACCGTAGCGGTCGCGCGATTCCAGACTGAAGAGCCTACAACCGCTCGGCCACAACAGATGGCCTTCTTCGAAGAACTTTCTTTAGTTTGGAGAAGAGGAGTAGTCATTGTTGGCTAGATCTGGACTACAGGTGGGTGGTCAGTCTCGTAGAAGCCACATTCCTTTACTGCAGCCTTCGCAACTGCCCCTGTGCGCACTGGCACAGTGCCGTGGAGAAGACGAATACCATGTCATGACCTTCATCACCCCTGTAGTATGTTGGACTCGTGTTATTTGTGCAGAAGTGAAGCATAGTACTGTGTGTTCACAGTGGTATACCTTTCTTTGAAATGAACTATAAGAATTCCTTTGGAATCACAGAAGATTGTTCCATGACCTTCTTTGTGGACTGAGTAGCCTTCGTCTTTCTTTGAGGAGCATCATCTGGTTTATGCCATTCAAGAGATTCTCTTTTGGACAGAGGATCGTAATAAAGAACCATAGATTCATCCCCTGTAACATACATTCCAGAACTTCTTTCTGGTTGCCACGGCACAGCTCCGAAAACTCGGTGCACGAGTCACGCACTGTTCCTTCTGCACTGCAAAGAGAAGTCTGGGCACCCAAATTGCACTAACCTTTTTCATGTGCAAATGACCATGCACGACCCGGAAAACGCTTGTTTTAGATAACTCTAACCTTGCTGCAATGTCCGTAACTTTCAACCGCCTGTCGCTCAGAATTTCACTTTCAGAAATAGCTATAGTTTTCTCAGTCACCATCTCAGCTGGCCGACCAACAGGTGGTCATCAGCAACCTTTTTTTTTTTTATTATATGTCGAGCCCCCCCCCCCAGATGGAGGGGGGCGGGCTGGCAGCAGTGTAATACGCCGCTCTGCAGCCTACAGATAAAGTTTAAAACATAATGAGGGGACATAACAATAAAAAGAGGTGATAAAACGGTGACTGTTTAAAACTGGTACATGGCGAAAAAGTTGTGAAGAAAACATAAAAAACAAAGAGGTCAGTGATGCTGATTAAAAACACTTAGGAAATAGCCAGGCACAATTAAAAAACATGACGACAGTCTGGTTCTGTACGCAGCACTTTCAAAAGGGGACACACAACACTGAAAACTCACGGAAAACACTGCACTATAGAGTACAAAGGCATATGGGCATGGAGGGGGGGGGGGTTGCAGACAGATGGGGGAGGGGGCGGGGGGGGATCACCAACTCTCTCTCTGCCTAGACGAAACTGTTTGGACCATTCCTTCACTGTGAAGTATGAAGGGGAAGCATCACCATTATACCATCCAAGTGGACTGTGATTTCAGCCAGTGGAAACCCGAGGAACTTTATCCCTGCACGGTACTCGATTTTATCCTGTGCAGCACCGCAGCAAGCAACGCCTTACTGAAACGAGTGTCACCATACAACTGAGGCTAGCAGCGGGCTGCAGCTTGTGCGAGCATCTACTGGCAGATGTCGCTAGCTCCCCTTCGTATTCAAGGCCAGGCCGGAAACTCATAGAGCCTAATTCTAGGTGGGCTTCAATACTTGTATTACCCATAACTGCCAATAGATTACACTATTACATACACGTAAGACGGATCTTCTTTAAAATACTTCGACCAGCACATGAGCCCATAATAACCCTGAAAATTAATTTTATATGTGCATGGCAAATACAAGCTCTGCAACTTTGCTTCCGCCGTTTTTACCCCAACATTTGGTGGTTACTCATGTCTCATTCAAAGTATTTTTCATCGCTGGCTACTACTTTCTCCCATCTTTCGGACAGTGTACGAATCCCGCTTCGAAAAAATTGTTCATCTTTTGAAGCGATCCACAGATCGATCCAATTTGTGATTTCTTCATGAGATCGGAAGTGTTGGTCAGCGAGGCCATGCACCATGGATCTAAACAGGTGATAGTCAGAGAGAGCAATGTCTGGCGAATATGGCGGGTGGGGTAGGACTTCCCATTTTAACGTTTCCAAGTACGTTTTGACCTCTTTTGCAATGTGGGGTCGATCGTTGTCGTGCTGGAAAATCACTTTATCGAGTCTCTCGCTGTATTGCGGCTGTTTGTCTTTTAATGCTCTGCTCAAAAAAATGGTTCAAATGGCTCTGAGCACTATGGGACTAAACATCTGTGGTCATCAGTCCCCTAGAACTTAGAACTACTTAAACCTAACTAACCTAAGGACATCACACACATCCATGCCCGAGGCAGGATTCGAACCTGCGACCGTAGCAGTCGCGCGGTTCCGGACTGAGCGCCTACAACCGCTAGACCACCGCGGCCGGCTGCTCTGCTCAAACGCATTAACTGCGTTTGATAACGAGCACCTGTGATTGTTTCACTTGGTTCTAACACCTCATAGTACACGACGCCGAGCTGGTCCCACCAAATGCAGAGCATGATCTTCGAGCCGTGAATATTCGGTTTGGCCGTCGACGTGGAAGCATTGCCGGGATATCCCATTGATTTGCGTTTAGTGTTATCATAATGAACCCATTTTTCGTCTCCGGTCACAATAGGATGCAGAAATTCCTTCCGTTTTTGCCTCTGAAGCATCTGTTCACAGACACACAAACGCCATTCAACGTCTCTTGGTTTCAGCTCACACGGGACCCACGATCCTTCTTTCTGAATCATGCCCATAGCCTTGACACGTTTTTAAATGGCTTACTGTGTCACTCCCACTAATCGTGCCAATTCTTCTTGAGTTTGACGCGAGTCTTCACTCAGCAATGTCTCCAATTCTGCATCCTCGAAAACATTCTCTCTTCCATCACTATGCCGGTCTACGACATTAAAACCCACCGTTCTTGAAGCGTTGAAACCACTCACAACACGTTCTGTCGCTAATAGCGTCCTTACCATAAGTACTTGAGAGCATTCGATGATACTCAACCGCTGTTTTCTTCATACTGAAACAAAACAGTAACACCTCCGCAAATGTCGAGAATTAGGCTCGTAAACTGACATTTTCAATCAAGAACGACTTTATGATGCAGACACAAATCGATTTATGTTTGAATGAGGTTATGTTGACCATGGTCCAAGCCAACTGCTTGGCGTCTGCGATCGCTAAGCTTAGCAGACGTTACTTAGTCCAACTCTGCATAAAACCGTAGGAGTGACAGGTCTGACTCAGACGCCGTCTTTTAGTTTCCCAGTTCCGAACGCATCGAGACTGGGATGACAGGGGCGCTGTTGCATGGACCCGGATGGTGAAGGAAATGGTGGAGCAAGAGTGGTTGATCTCGACCATCCAAAGTAGACGGTGATGACATTAAAAAGAAAGGAAACAGAAATAAATACTAAAACACTATCTAATTCAACATGCATAAATGATTTTGGTGATTAGCCGAGTGCCGGGCATTTAAAAGACATTAAATGATCCTAAATGACCCTAGGGAGAAACAAGCACTTTCCTTCTCATGGTGTATACGTTCATCACAAATAGTACTGCCCTGTTTGGGGTAAAATTGTACACTTTGATTTGAAACTTTGGGTCGGATAGTGTAATAATTACTTAAACGGAATATTGGATGTCCATTATTTTCTGCCAACCACTGTGAAAACTTTCCGAGGCAAATTATCTTATTCAAAGTGCTTTATCAGTATTACTGGATATTACAAAATCGATATCTCATCCGCACGGTTTGTCATATGAGCGATTCGATATATTGTATTATCAGTGAACGACGCCAGTATTCGGTGTCATTTTCCGGATAGCTTCTGGATTTTTGCTTGCATCCAGAATATAGAACATTAATTTCTGTTTTCAATTCCTCTACAGTATTCACTTAAAACTTCCGGGCTGATAGGCCGTGGTCGAAGTATAAAACTCTCTCCTGACGTTTCGTCTTCGACTGCGGGAGACATCCTCCGAGATACAGCGGCGAACTGCTAGGAGAACTCGAGGAAGCGCTGATTATATAGGTAGTACAGAGGGCGCCACTGTCGATCACGTGGCGTCGGCTATGAGATTGTCTCTGGTAATGCCAACATTCTCGATTGAAAGTAATCGATCGTCACGCTTGCGGTGCAACGCTGACATCCAAGCTGTACCTCCGAGGATCTCTCCCGCAGTCGGAGACGAAACGTCAGGGGAGAGTTTTATACTTCCACCACTACCTATCAGCCCGGAAGTTTTAAGTGAAGACAATACTGGCCGTGAAAGCTTACACTGTATGATCCCCTACAGTAGTTCGTGTTTTTCCAAGTAATTATGTAATTATTCTATCTGCTTCCTTCCGGTCGTTACTGAGAACGGCAAGGATTCCTGTGATGTTTTCCCTCGCCAAGGTCATATCTATAGACTTGTTAGATAGTTGGACATGATCTACTGGTTCCAAAACTGCTGAGCACTTGGTTATTGTTTGTAAAGCTAAGATCAACACTGGTTTGGCTGAATGTAATTGATACACATATACTCTCGTTGCATAATATCCGTCTGCAGAAATTTCTTTTCCAGCTCCCAGGATGTTGAGAAAATAGTCTGGTGGTTTCATATTTCTCAGGCCATCTCATCTTATACATTCGTGATAAATTCGAAGCATATTTCCAGCGTGTAGTTGATTCTCTAAAAATGTTTATAGTGTCTTTTACAATGGCAACAATATTCCTCATTTTCGGCACTGTGTTTGTATCGTAACCCATTTAGTAAACCCTCGTCGCCAATTTTGTAAAGGCCTCGTCGCTACTGCTGTGGAGGTCGAGCTTGTGAGTTGGTAAAACGGCTTCTGGTGCAGTACACCGCTAAGACAATTTCTCCCTGCCACTATTACACAGCTATGCGCCAGGGCCAGGTAGCAGGACAGGTTCTACAACACCCCAACAAATTAGTAACGAAGTGCCACAAATGAGTTGGAAAGGTTGATTTACCTTTGTGACTTGTTGAACAATGAAGTGTGCAACACTGCTTGTAATATAACACAAAACAGGCTCTTAATGGCTAACTGCAAATAATTGTAGGTAACCTTCACAGTACATAATGTCCAGGCACTCCGTGACCAAAATGTTACTGAAACAGGGGATGACAGACTAAAGGCCGAAATACTAAATGCCTTTTTCCAAAGCTGTTTCACAGAGGAAGACAGCACTGTAGTTCTCTAGATTGTCACACAGATGACAAAATGGTAGATATCGAAATAGATGACAGAGGGATGGAAAAACAATTAAAATCGCTCAAAACAGGAAATGCCGCTGGACCTGATGGGATATCAGTGCTATTTTACACAGAGTACGCGAAGGAACTTGCCCCCCCCCCCCCCCCCTTTCTTGCAGCGGTGTAACGTAGGTCTCTAGAAGAGCGTAGCGTTCCAAAAGATTGGAAAAGGGCTCAGGTCATCCCCGTTTTTAAGAAGGGACGTCGAACAGATGTGCAGAACAATACAACTATATCTCTAACGTCGATCAGTTGTAGAATTTTGGAACACGTATTACGTTCGAGTATAATGACTTATCTGGAGAATAGAAATCTACTTTGTAGGAATCAGCATGGGTTTAAAAAAAGACGATCGTGTGAAACCCAGCTCGCCCTATTCGTCCACGAGACTCGGAGGGCCATAGACACGGGTTCCCAGACAGATGCCGTGTTTCTTGACTTCCGCAAGGCGTTTGATACAGTTCCCCACAGTCGTTTAATGAACGAAATAAGAGCATATGGACTATCAGACCAACTGTGTGATTGGATTGAAGAGTTCCTTGGTAGCAGAACGCAGCATGTCATTCTCAATGGAGTGAAGTCTTCCGAAGTAAGAGTGATTTCAGGTGTGCCGTAGGGGAGTGTCGTAGGACCGTTGCTATTCACAATACATATAAATGACCTTGTGGACAACATCGGAAGTCCACTGAGGCATTTTGCGGATGATGCTGTAGTATATAGAGGTTGTAACATTGGAAAATTGTACTGAAATGCAGGAGTATCTGCACTGAATTGACGCATGGTGCAGGGAATGGCAATTGAATCTCAATGTAGACAAGTGTTATGTGCTGCGAATACATAGAAAGAAAGATCTTTTATCATTTAGCTACAATATAGCAGGTCATAACTGGAAGCAGTTAATTACATAAATTATCTGGGAGTAGGCATTAGGAGTGATATAGAATGAAATGACCATAAAAAATTAATCGTCGGTAAAGCAGACGCCAGACTGAGGTTCATTGGAAGAATCCTAAGGAAATGCAATCCAAAAAAAAAGGAAGTAGGTTACAGTACACTTGCCGGCCGGTGTGGCCGTGCGGTTCTAGGCGCTTCAGTCTGGAACCGCGTGACCGCTACGTTCGCAGGTTCGAATCCTGCCTCGGGCATTGACGTATGTGATGTCCTTAGGTTAGTTAGGTTTAATTAGTTCTAAGTTATACGCGACTGATGACCTCAGAAGTTAAGTCGCATAGTGCTCAGAGCCATTTGCACCATTTTTACAGTACACTTGTTCGCCCACTGCTTGAATACTGCTCACCAGTGTGGGATCCGTACCAAATAGGGTTGATGGAAGAGGTAGAGAAGATCCAACGGAGAGCAGCGCGCTTCGTTACAGGATCATTTAGTAATCACGAAAGCGTTACGGAGATGATAGATAAACTCCAGTGGAAGGCTCTGCAAGAGAGGCGCCTATTAGCTCGGTACGGGCTTTTGTTGAAGTTTCGAGAACATACCCTCACCGAGGAGTCAAGCAGTATATTGCTCCCTCCTACGTATATCTCGCGAAGAGACCATGAGGATAAAATCAGAGAGATCAGAGCCCAGACAGAGGCATACCGACAATCTTTCTCTCCACGAACAAGAAGAGTCGGGAATAGAAGGGAGAACCAACAGAGGTACGCAAAGTACCCTTCGCTACACACTGTCAGGTGGCTTGAGGAGTATGGATGTAGATGTAGATGTACAAAGCAAATGTAATTATAACAACTATCTGTTCACTAAGGGTTGACTAAACGACGTTCCCTGACTAAGTCAGCACTGGACGATGATGTATAAACAAGTGGGCGAGAGCTGCTCTTTTGTCTTTCGATTAGCCTTCCATCCGTTGCCGTCCCGTCATTGGCGGCTTGTACTCGGACGGCAACTGGCCGAGGCGAAGTCGTTATCTTCATCTTCAGCGTCGCCCTGGCGCTGGGGAAACTCGCGCAAAAGCGCGTCTCCACGGCACCGGCTCGCATCTTTGCGCCTGTGGTGATTTTGCCCTGGCTGTGTCTTGTTCAGACGACACAGCAACCCACAAGATTGAGTTTGTGGCTTGACCGAAGAAAGTGTGAGGATCGATAATATTCTGTCTTAAAATGGCTTGTAGACCGCTCTCTCCGCCCGCCATTGTAGAACATCCATCGAAGCAAAATCCTACAGTCTCCAGCGTTGTGCAGTTAATGTTCCCCCATGGTGGACGCCACAGGTTCCTTGAAATGAGACTGGATTCCCAGTTCGAAGGGTGCCTCGTGTCGAATCGCGACCAGCACGAAACGTCTTGCACCATTCCACAACGGCACATTCTCCATTCTCTGGTGGATGTCTACTGGTGTTTGTCCTTCAGCAGTCACGAACAGGATAACAACAGGTTGGTGCTTTTGGACACATTTGGTAATAACGTCGTCATATTTCAGGTTTCCGCATTTACAACACGAGTGTCGGAAAGACACGAATGTCACACTAACCCTTTACCAACATGTTGGTGCTTGTATGCTCTCATCCCAGTCGCGCGATGTTGCATATATGCTGCAGCAGCTCCTCAAATGGAAACGTTTTAAGCGGCCCTTACACTACCTGATGAAAATGACTTACAAGTTTGTGGCGTCCTCCATCGGTAATGCTGGAATCCAGTATGGTGTTGGCCCACCCTTAGCCTTGATGACAGCTTCCACTCTCACAGGCATACGTTCAATCAGGTGCTGGAAGGCTTCTTGGGGAATGGCAACCCATTTTTCACGGAGTGCTGCACTGAGGAAAGGTATTGATGTTGGTCGGTAAGACCTGGTACGAAGTCGGCGTTCCAAAACATCCCAAAGCTGTTCTATAGAATTCAGGTGAGGACTCCTTGCAAGCCGGTCCATTACAGGGATGTTATTGTCGTGTAACCACTCCGCCACATGCCATGCATTATGAACAGGTGCTCGATGGTGTTTAAAGATGCAATCGCCATTCCCAAATTGCTCTTCAACAGAGGGAAGCAAGAAGCTGCTTAAAACATCAATATAGGCCTGTGTTGTGGTAGTTCCACGCAAAACAACAAGGGGTGCTAGCCCCCTCCATGAAACACACGACCACACCGTAACACCACCACCTTCAAATTTTAACGTTGCACTACACACGCTTGCACATCACGTTCACTGGGCATTCGCCATACCCACACCCTGCCTTCGGACCGCCACATTGTGTAGTGTGATTCGTCACTCCACACAACGTTTTTCCACTGTTCAATCGTCCAATGTTTACGCTCCTTACACCAAGCGAGACTACGTTTGGCATTTACCGGCGTGATGTGTGACTTATGAGCAGCCGCTCGACCACGAAATGCAAGTTTTCTCACCTCCCACCTAACTGTCATAGTACTTGCAGTGAATCCTGATGCCGTTTGAAATTTCTGTGTGACGGTCTGGATAGATGTCTGCCTATAACACATTACGACCCTCTTCAACCGTCGGCGGTCTCTGTTAGTCAACAGACGAGGTCGGCCTGTACGATTTTATCCTATACTTGTCCCTCCACGTTTCCACTTCACTATCACATCGGAAACAGTGGATCTGTGGATGTTTAGTATTGTGCAAATATCGCATACAGACGTATGACACATGTTACACCCATACACCTGACTGCGATCAAAGCCCGTGAGTTCCGCTTTCTTATTCTCTCACAATGTCTAATGACTACTGAGGTCGGTGATGTGGAGTACCTGGCAGTAGGTGGCAGCACAATGCCCCTAACATGAAAAAGTATGTTTTTGGGGGTGTCAGGATACTATTAAAAACATTCGTGGTAAGGTCTTATCGCACCAAACTACTTAGGTCATCGGTCCCTAAGCCTACATACTACTTAAACTAACTTACGCTATGGACAACACACACACCCATGCCAGAGTGAGGACTCGAACCACCAACGGGGGGAGCCGCACGGACCGTGACAATGGACCCCAGACAACGCGCAGGATACTTTTGATCACATAGCGTGTATAATAATTTTCCGCGCAATAACAATGGCTATGCCACTGATGACAGTGCCTCTAAATCAGAGTTATTAAACACGGTTTTCAGAAACTCGTTCACCAAATGGGGCGAATTAAATCTTCCAGAATTCGATCCAGAACACCTGCCAACATGAGTTTCTTAGAAGTAGATATCATCAGTGTAGTGAAGCATCTTAAATCACTTAATAAAGGCAAGGTATCCGGTCCAAATTGCATACCAGTCGGATTCCTTTCAGCAACAGTTCCTCATCTAACAATGATACACAAACGCTCGCTCATTGAAAAATCTGTACCTAAAGACTGGAAAGTCGTACAATTCGCATCGAGAAAGGAAACTTGAGTAATCCGTTGAATAACAGACCCCTATCACTAACGTCCATTTGCAGTAGGTTTTTGGAACGTACTCTGTGTTCAAACATAATGAATTATGTCGAAGAAAACGATTACTGACTAATAGCACGGATTCAGGAAACATTACTTCATGAGAACAGAGAGCTAGTTGTGTTTCACAAGAACGATGAGTGCTGTCGACAGGGGTTGTTAAATTGATTGCGTATTTTTATATTTCCAGAAGGCTTTCGACACCGTTCCTCACAAGTGTCTTCTAATCAACTCGCGTGCCTATGAAGTATCGTGTCAGTTGTGCGGATGGATTCGTGTGTTCCTGTTGGGCAAGTCACAGTTCATAGTAACTGATGTAAAATCATCTAGTAAAACAGAAGTAATGTATGGTGTTTCCCAAGGAAGTGTTTAGGCCCTCCTAGATTAATTGCAGAAAATACTGACATTTACCGTCTTGTAAGTCAAAAGATGACCAAAAGAAATTCGATAAAATATCTGTATGGTGCAAAAAGTGGCAGTTGAGCCTGAATAAAGAGAAGTGTGAAGTTATTCACGTGAGTACTAAAAGAAATTTGCTAAATTTCGGTTACGCTATGAATCACACGAATCTAAAGGCTGTAAACTCAACTAAATTCTTGGGGATTACAGTTACGAATAACTTCAGTTGGAATGGTCATATAGATAATGCTGTGGGTAAAGCAAACTGAAGACTGCGATTTATTGCTAGAGAATGTAGAAAATGCAACAGATCGACTAAAGAGACTGCGTACACCTTGCTTGTGCGCCCTCTTCTGGAGTATTGATGTGCGGTGTGTGATCCGCATCAGGTGGGACTGACGCAGGCCATCGAAAACGTTCAAAGAAGGGCAGCTCGTTTTTTATTGTTGCGAAATAGGGGAGAGAGTGCAGCGCACATGATGCCCGAATTAGGGTGACAGTAATTAAAAGGCGCTTTCCGTTGCGGTAGAATCTTCTCGTGAAATTTCGATCACCGACATTCTCCTCCGAATGCGAAAATATTTTGTTGGCACCCACCCACATAGCGAGAAATCATAATCATGATCAGAGCTCGCACAGTGCTCGTTTTTCCTGTGCGCTGTTAGACAGTGGAACCGTACAGAAATAGCTCGAAGGTGGTTCGATGAACCCTCTGCCACGAACTTAATTGCGAAGTGCAGAGTAATCATGTAGATGTAGATGTAGACAAGTGGGATGTTTCTGGTTCTTGTTGATGTCGGCTAACCACAATAGAGCACATACTCTGAGACAAGAAATCAATGTGAGCTCGTAGCAGACCGTTCACTATGTTATCATTAAAACTTATTGAGGTACGACTGTGCAAACAAATGTCGGCTATGAATAATGTGGTATGCTGAGTTTTCTATTTTGTCTTTGACACATTTCCTAGTTCCTGGTAACACCTCTTCTCGTGAGACTACTTTTAAAAACCACATACTCAACAGGAATAAGTCGTTAATAGCCCAGAACCACATGAATCATGTGTAAAGGTTGTTTTTTATGAGAATAAACAAAGGGTTTTGCAAAAGTTTATTTCTTTATCACGCAAGTCTGCAACAAACAAAGGGAAAGTAAAATTTGACATCTCTTTCGCGTGCATGTTTAGCTATCGGTGTAACGAACTGTCAGCTAAAAATTTAAAGTGGCGGATTTCGAATCTTTGGACTTTATAAATAGTTGGTCTTTATAAATGGATGGAAGAATTTGGCCATAATTTCTGTAAACATACAGGTCGACAGAGGGCTACTGCAATCGACGTTGCTATTTACAAAACAGTACAGTACTCGAATTCATATATTATATTTTGAGCTCATGTCAAAAATCTGTACGACTGATACGTAGGTTTTAGTCATGTTCGCTACGAGATTGTTTCTCCCGCCACGTATATTTACTCTTTGATTGTTTTCCCGCAACGTATTAATTACTCTCTGTTTTCCCGCAAGGAATAACTGCTCTTTGAATGGTGTATGTATACAAGTAGCTGTCACTTCGCAAGACTTGTCTTTTTTGCTCCGTCTTCGACAATTACATACAAGGCGAATTCGAAACTTCCAGTATTCTATAAAGGACTTCTGTAACAGAAGATTTTATTTTCTGTTTCCATCGTCCAGCAGAAATCTACTCGGCATGAAGGTAAGAGATACTCCTCTTTTGTAGCCCAGGATGAGACTGACGTATTATCATTAGCGGCTGTGCTTACAGGTACTTGCAAAAAATTCTCATGTTTCTGTTCTTCGAGGGTGTTAAATTTGTTGGATTTGTATTAGACATTTTTTACATGAAAAAATTATGCGGACGCATTGTACGCATTGTCGATTGAAAGTAATCGATCGTCACGCTTGCGGTGCAACACTGACATCCAAGCTGTACCTCCGAGGATGCCTCCCGTAGTCGGAGACGAAACGTCAGGGTAGAGTTTTATACTTCGACCACTGTTTCGTTACAGGGCAGGGAGGAGGGTGCAGAGCACAATACATTTTCTTTCTTTGGTAAGCATTTTTTTCTGTTTTATACTTTTGGAATTTTAGTTTTTCATGTTAATTTTAAAATGACCTTTTTCATGTATGAAATGTACTAACTCGTTTTTTCCTCACAGCGGGTAACTTGTGTGTGGTTGCAACATTACGGTCCCATTGAGTACATTTTTGGAGAAAGGGACATGAGTTGCACCACAGGGTGGGAGGAGGGTGCAGAGCACGATACATTTCCTTTCTTTGGTAAGCATTTTTTTGTATTTTATACTTTTGGAATTTTGGTTTTTCATGTTGATATTAAAATGATTTTTTTTATGTATGAAATGTACTAACTCGTTTTTTCCCATCAGCAGGTCAACTTGCGTGTGTGGTTCCAACATTACGGTCCCACTGAGTAAATGTTTGTGGAAAGGGACATCTGTTGCACCACAGGTCAGGGAGGAGGGTGCGGTGCACGATACATTTCCTTTCTTTGGTAAGCACATTTTCTGTTTTTAACTTTTGGAATTTTGGTTCCCCATTTTGATTATAAAATGACCATTTTCATGTTTGAAATGTACTAACTCGTTTTTTCCTCACAGCAGGTCGAATTGTGTGTGTGGTTGAGACATTACGCTACCATTGAGTACATTTTTGGAGAAAGGGATATCTATGGCACCACAGGGCAGGGAGGAGGGTCTGGAGCACGATACATTTTCTTTCTTTGGTAAACATTTTTTTCAGTTTTATACTTTTGGAATTTTAGTTTTTCATGTTGATTTTAAAATGACCATTTTCATGTTTGAAATGTGCTAACTCGTTTTTTCCTCACAGCAAGCCAACTTGTGTGTGTGGTTGCAACATAATGCTCCCATTGAGTACATTTATGGAGAAAGGGATATCTATGGCACCACAGGGCACGGAGGAGGGTGTGGAACACGATACGTTTTCCTTCATTGGTAAGCATGTTTTTCTGTTCTATACTATTGGAATTTTGGCTTTTAATGTTGACTTTAAAATGACCTTTTTCATGTTTGAAATGTACTAACTCGTTTTTTCCTGACAGCAGGTCAATTTGTGTGTGGTTGCAACATTACACGCCCATTGAGTACATTTTTGGAGAAAGGGACGTGAGTTGCACCAAAGGGCGGGAGGAGGGTGCAGAGCACGATACATTCCGTTTCTTTGGTATTCATTTGCTTGTGTTTTATACTTTTGGAATTTTGGTTTTTCATGTTGATTTTAAAATGACCTTTTTCATGTTTGAAATGTACTAACTCGTTTTTTCCTCACAGCAGGTCAACTTGTGTGTGGTTGCAACATTACGGTCCCACTGAGTACATTTTTGGAGAAAGGGACATCAGTTGCACCACAGGGCGGGAGGAGGGTGCGGAGTACGACACATTTTCTTTCTTCGGTAAGCATTCTTTTGTGTTTGATACTTTTTGAATTTTTGTTTTTCATGTTGATTTTAAAATGACCATTTTCATGTTTGAAATGTACTAATTCGTTTTTTCCTCACAGCAGGTCAACTTGTGTGTGGTTGCAATATTACGGTCCCATTGAGTACATTTTTGGAGAAAGGGACATCAGTTGCACTACAGCGCGGGAGGAGGGTGCGGAGCACGATACTTTTTCTTTCTACGGTAAGCATTTTTTGTGTTTGATACTTTTGGAATTTTGGTTTTTCATGTTGATTTATAACGACCTTTTTCATGTTTGAAATGTACTAACTCGTTTCTTTCTTACAGCAGGTCAACTTGTGTGATGTTGCAACATTACGGTCCAATTGAGTACATTCTTGGATAAAGGGACATCAGTTGCACCACAGGACGGGAGGAGGGTGCAGAGCGTGATTCATGTTCCTTCTTTGGTAAGCATTTTTTCAGTTTTACACTTTTGGAATTTTAGTTTTTCATGTTGATTCTAAAATGATCTTTTTCATGTTTGAGTTGTAATAACTCGTTTTTTCCTCACATCAGGTCAATATGTGTGTGTGGTTGAGACATTACGCTCCCATTGAGTATATTTTTGGAGATAGGGACATCTGTTGCACCACAGGGCAGGGAGGAGGGTCTGGAGCACGATACATTTTCTTTCTTTGGTAAACATTTTTTTCAGTTTTATACTTTTGGAATTTTAGTTTTTCATGTTGATTTTAAAATGACCATTTTCATGTTTGAAATTTGCTAACTCGTTTTTTCCTCACAGCAGGCCAACTTGTGTGTGTGATGGCAACATAATGCACCCATTGAGTACATTTATGGAGAAAGGGATATCTGTGGCACCACAGGGCATGGAGGAGGGTGTGGAACACGATACGTTTTCCTTCATTGGTAAGCATGTTTTTCTGTTCTATTCTATTGGAATTTTGGCTTTTAATGTTGACTTTAAAATGACCTTTTTCATGTTTGAAATGTACTATCTCGTTTTTTCCTCACAGCATGTCAACTTGTGTGTGGTTGCAACATTACGGTCCAATTGAGTACATTTTTAGTGAAAGGGACATCAGTTGCACCACAGGGCGGGAGGAGGGTGCGGAGCACGATACATTTTCTTTCTTCGGTAAGCATTTTTTTTTTTTGATACTATTGGAATTTTGGTTTTTCATGTGGATTTTAAAATGACCTTTATCATGGTTGAAATGTACTAACTCGTTTTTTCGTCACAGCAGGTCCACTTGTGTGTGGTTGGAACATTACGGTCCCAGTGAGTACATTTTTGGAGAAAGGGACATCAGTTGCACCACAGGGCAGGAGGAGGGTGCGGAGCACGATACATTTTCTTTCTTCGGTAAGCATTTTTTGTGTTTGACACTTTTGGAATTTTGGTCTTTCATGTTGATTTTATTATGACCCTTTTCATGTTTGAAATGTACTAACTCGTTTTTTTCTCACAGCACGTCAATTTGTGTGTGGTTGCAACATTACGGTCCCATTGAGTACATTTTTGGAGAAAGGGACATCAGCTGCACCACAGGGCAGGAGGAGGGTGCAGAGCACGATACTTTCCTTTCCTTTAGTATATATTTTCTTCTGTTCTATACATTTCGAAATTTGGTTTTTCATGTTGATTTTAAAATGACCTTTTCCATGTTTGAAATGTACTAACTCGTTTTTTCCTCACAGCAGGTCAACTTGTGAGTGGTTGAACGTTACACTCCCAATGAGCACATTTTTGGAGAAAGGGACATCAGCTGCAGCACAGGGCGGGAGGAAGGTGCAGAGCACGATACATTTCTTTCTTCGGTAAGCATTTTTTTGTGAGGGATACTTTTGGAATTTTGGTTTTTCATGTTCATTTTAAAATGGCCTTTTTCATGTTTGAAATGTACTAACTCGTTTTTTCCTCACAGCATGTCAACTTGTGTGTGGTACTACATTACGGTCCCATTGAGTACATTTTTGGAGAAAGGGACATCAGTTGCACCACAGGGCGGGAGGAGGGTGCGGAGCACGATACATTTACTTTCTTGGGTAAGCATTTTTTTGTGTTTGATACTTTCGGAATTTTGGTTTTTCATGTTGATTTTAAAATGGCCTTTTTCATGTTTGAAATGTACTAACTCGTTTTTTCCTCACAGCAGATCAACTTGTGTGTGGTTGAACATTACACTTCCAATGAGTACATTTTTGGAGAAAGGGTCATCAGCTGCACCACAGGGCGGGAGGAGGGTGCGGAGCACGATACATTTCTTTCTTCGGTAAGCATTTTTTTGTGTTTGATACTTTTGGAATTTTGGTTTATCATGTTCATTTTAAAATGACCTTTTTCATGTTTGAAATGTACTGACTCGTTTTTTCCTCACAGCAGGTCAACTAGTGTGTGGCTGCAACATTACGGTCCCATTGAGTACATTTTTGGAGAAAGAGACATCAGTTGCACCACAGGGCGGAGGAGGGTGCGGAGCACGATACATTTTCCTTCTTCGGTAAGCATTTTTCTCTGTTTGATACTTTTGGGAATTTGGTTTTTCATGTTGATTTCAAAATGATCTTTTTCATGTTTGAAATGTACTAACTCGTTTTTTCCTCACAGCAGATCAACTTGTATGTGGTTGAACATTACTCTCCCAATGAGGACATTTTTGGAGAAACTGACATCAGTTGCACCAGAGGGCGGGAGAAGTGTGCCTAGCACGATACATTTTCTTTCTTCGGTAAGCATTTTTTTGTGTTTGATACTTTTGGAATTTTGAATATTCATGTTGATTTTAAAGTGACCTTTATCATGGTTGAAATGTCCTAACTCTTTTTTTCGTCACAGCAGGTCCACTTGTGTGTGTTTGCAACATTACGGTCCCAGTGAGTACATTTTTGGAGAAAGGGACATCAGTTGCACCACAGGGCGGGAGGAAGGTGAGGAGCACGATACCTTTTTTTTTTTAAGGTAAGCATTTTTTTGTGTTTGATACTTTTGGAATTTTGGTCTTTCATGTTGATTTTAAAATGACCTTTCTCATGTTTGAAATGTACTAACTCGTTTCTTCCTGACAGCCGGTCAACTTGTGTGTGGTTGCAACATTACGGTCCCAGTGAGTATATTTTTGGAGAAAGGGACATCAGTTGCACCACAGGGTGGGAGGAGGGTGCGGAGCACGATACATTTTCTTTCTTCGGTAAGCATTTCTTGTGTTTGATACTTTTGGAATTTTGGTTTTTCATGTTGATTTTAATATGACCTTTTTCATGTTTGAAATGTACTAACTCGTTTTTTCCTCACAGCAGGTCTATTTTGAGTGTGGTTGCAACATTACGGTCCCATTGAGTACATTTTTGGAGAAAGGGACATCAGTTGCACCACAGGGCGGGAGGAGGGTGCGGAGCACGATACATTTTCTTTCTTCGGTAAGCATTTTTTATGTTTGATACTTTTGGAATTTTGGTTTTTCATGTTGATTTTAATATGACCTTTTTCATGTTTGAAATGTACTAACTCGTTTCTTCCTGACAGCAGGCCAACTTGTGTGTGGTTGCAACATTACGGTCCCATTGAGTACATTTTTGGAGAAAGGGACATCAGTTGCACCACAGGGCGGGCGGAGGGTGCGGAGCACGATATATTTTTTTTTTTTTTTGGGTAAGCATTTTCTTGTGTTTGATACTTTTGGAATATTGGTCTTTGATGTTGATTTTAAAATGACCTTTCTCATGTTTGAAATGTACTAACTCGTTTCTTCCTGACAGCAGGCCAACTTGTGTGTGGTTGCAACATTACGGTCCCATTGAGTACATTTTTGGAGAAAGGGACATCAGTTGCACCACAGGGCGGGAGGAGGGTGCGGAGCACGATACATTTTCTTATTTCAGTAAGCAATTTTTGGTGTTTGATACTATTGGAATTTTGGTTTTACATGTTGATTTTAAAATGACCTTTATCATGGTTGAAATGTACTAACTCGTTTTTTCGTCACAGCAGATCCACTTGTGTGTGGTTGCAACAATACGGTCCCAGTGAGTACATTTTTGGAGAAAGGGACATCAGTTGCACCACAGGGCGGGAGGAGGGTGCGGAGCACGATACATTTTCTTTCTTCGGTAAGCATTTTTTATGTTTGATACTTTTGGAATTTTGGTTTTTCATGTTGATTTTAATATGACCTTTTTCATGTTTGAAATGTACTAACTCGTTTTTTCCTCACAGCAGGTCAATTTGTGTGTGGTTGCAACATTACGGTCCAATTGAGTACATTTTTGGTGAAAGGGACATCAGTTGCACCACAGGGCGTCAGGAGGGTGCGGAGCAAAATACATTATTTTCTTCGGTAAGAATTTTTTTGTGTTTGATACTTCTGGAAATTTAGGGTTTTTCATGTTGATTTTAAACTGAACTTTTTCATGTTTGAAATGTTCTAACTCGTTTTTTCCTCACAGCAGGTCCACTTGTGTGTGGTTGCAACATTATCGTCCCAGTGAGTACATTTTTGGAGGAAGGGACATCAGTTGCACCACAGGGCGGGAGGAGGGTGCGGAGCACGATATATTTTTATTTTTTGGGTAAGCATTTTTTGTGTTTGATACTTTTGGAATATTGGTCTTTCATGTTGATTTTAAAATGACCTTTCTCATGTTTGAAATGTACTAACTCGTTTCTTCCTGACAGCAGGCCAACTTGTGTATGCTTGCAACATTACAGTCTCATTGAGTACATTTTTGGAGAAAGGGACATCAGTTGCACCACAGTGCAGGAGGAAGGTGCGGTGCACGATACATTTTCTTTCTTCGGTAAGCATTTTATTGTGTTTGATACTATTGGAATTTTGGTTTTTCATGTTGATTTTAAAATGACCTTTACCATGGTTGAAGTGTACTAACTCGTTTTTAGACACAGCAGGTCAACTTGTGTGTGGTTGCAACATTATGGTCCCAGTGAGCACATTTTTGGAGAAAGGGACATCAGTTGCACCACAGGGCGGGAGGAGGGTGCGGAGCACAATACATTTTCTTTCTTCGGTAAGCATTTTTTGTGTTTGATACTTTTGGAATTTTGGTTTTTCATGTTGGTTTTAATATGACCTTTTTCATGTTTGAAGTGTACTAACTCGTTTTTTCCTCACAGCAGGTCAACTTGTGTGTGGTTGCAACATTACGGTCCCATTGAGTAAATTTTTGGTGAAAGAGCCATCAGTTGCACCACAGGGCGTAGGAGGGTGCAGAGCACGATACATTTTCTTTCTTCGGTAAGCATTTTTCTGTGTTTGATACTTTTGGCAATTTGGTTTTTCATGTTGATTTCAAAATGATCTTTTTCATGTTTGAAATGTACTAACTCGTTTTTTCCTCACAGCAGGTCAACTTGTGTGTGGTTGCAACATTACAGTGCCATTGAGTACATTTTTGGAGAAAGGGACATCAGTTGCACCACAGGGCGGGAGGAGGGTGCGGAGCACGATACATTTACTTTCTTCGGTAAGCAGTTTTTGTGTTCGATACTTTTGGAATTTTGGTTTTTCATGTCGATTTTAATATGTTTTTTTCATGTTTGAAATGTACTAACTCGTTTTTTCCTCACAGCAGGTCAATTTGTGTGTGGTTGCAACATTACGGTCCCATTGAGTACATTTTTGGAGAAAGGGACATCAGTTGCACCACAGGGCGGGAGACGGGTGCGGAGCACGATACATTTTCTTTCTTCGGTAAGCATTTTTTTGTGTTTGACACTTTTGGAATTTTGGTTTTTCATGTTGATTTTAAAATGTCCTTTTTCATGTTTGAAATGAACTAACTCGTTTTTTCCTCACAGCATGTCAACTTGTGTGTGGTTGCAACTTTACGGTCCAATTGAGTACATTTTTGGTGAAAGGGACATTAGTTGCACCACAGGGCGGGAGGAGGGTGCGGAGCAAGATACATTTTTTTCTTCGGTAAGAATTTTTTTGTGTTTGATACTTTTGGAAATTATGGTTTTTCATGTTGATTTTAAAATGACCTTTTTCATGTTTGAAATGTACTAACTCGTTTTTTCCTCACAGCAGGTCAACTTGTGTGTGGTTGTAACATTACGGTCCCATTGAGTACATTTTTGGAGAAAGGGACATCAGTTGCACCACAGGGTGGGAGGAGGGTGCAGAGCACGATACATTCCTTTTCTTTGGTAATTATTTGCTTGTGTTTTATAGTTTTGGAATTTTGGTTTTTCATGTTGATTTTAAATTGATCTTTTTCATGTTTGAAATGTACTAACTCGTTTTTTCCTCACAGCAGGTCAACTTGTGTGTGGTCGCAACATTACGGTCCCATTGAGTACATATTTGGAGAAAGGGACATCAGTTGCACCACAGGGCGGGAGGAGGGTGCAGAGCACGATACATTTTCATTGATTGGTAAGCAATTTTTTGCGGTTGTTACTTTTGAAATTTTGGTTTATCATGTTGATTTTAAAATGACGTTTTTCATGTTTGAAATGTACTAAGTCGTTTTTTCCTGACAGCAGGACAACTTATGTGTGGTTGCAACATTACAGTCCCATTTAGAACATTTTTGGAGAAAGGGACATCTGTTGCACCACAGGGTGGGATGAGGGTGCCTAGCACGATACATTTTCTTTCTTCGGTAAGCATTTTTTTGTGTTTTATACTTTTGGAATTTGGTTTTTTATGTTGATTTTAAAATGACCTTTTTCATGTTTGAATTGTACTAACTCGTTTTTTTCTCACAGGAGGTCAACTTGTGTGTGGTTGCAACATTACGGTCTCATTGACTACATTTTTGGAGAAAGGGAGATCTGTTTCACCACAGTGCGGGAGGAGGGTGCCTAGAACGATACATTTTCTTTCTTCGGTAAGCAATTTTTTGTGTTTGATACTTTTGGAATTTTGGTTATTCATGTTGACTTTAAAATGACCATTTACATGTTTGAATTGTACTAACTTGCTTTTTCCTGACAGCAGGTTAACTTGTGTCTGGTTGCAACATTACAGTCCCACTGAGTACATTTTTGGAGAAAGGGACATCAGTTGCACCACAGGGCGAGAGGAGGGTGCCTAGCACGATACATTTTCTTTCTTCGGTAAGCATTTTTTGTGTTTGATACTTTTGGAATTTTGGTTTTTCATGTTGATTTTATGATGACCTTTTTCATGTTTGAAATGTACTAACTCGTTTTTTCCTCACAGCAGGTCAACTTGTGTGTGGTTGCAACATTACGGTCTCATTGTCTACATTTTTGGAGAAAGGGACATCTGTTTCACCACAGTGCGGGAGGAGGGTGCCTAGAACGATACATATTCTTTCTTCGGTAAGCAATTTTTTGTGTTTGATACTTTTGGAATTTTGGTTATTCATGTTGACTTTAAAATGACCATTTTCATGTTTGAATTGTACTAACTTGTTTTATCCTGACAGCAGGTCAACTTGTGGTTGGTTGCAACATTACGGTCACATTGAGTACATTTTTGGGGAAATGGACATCAGTTGCACCACAGGGCGGGAGGAGGGTGCCTAGCACGATACATTTTCTTTCTTCGGTTAGCATTTTTTGTGTTTGATACTTTTGAAATTTTGGTTTTTCATGTTGATTTTAAAATGACCTTTTTCATATTTGCAATGTATTAACTCGTTTTTTCCTCACAGCAGGTCAACTTGTGTGTGGTTGCAACATTACGGTCCCATTGAGTACATTTTTGGAGAAAGGGAAATCTGTGTCACCACAGGGAGGGAGGAGGGTGCCTAGAACGATACTATTTCTTTCATCGGTAAGCATTTTTTGTGTTTGATACATTTGGAATTTTGGTTATTCATGTTGACTTTAAAATGACCATTTCCATGTTTGAATTTTACTAACTTGTTTTTTCCTTACAGCAGGTCAACTTGTGTGTGGTTGCAACATTACGGTCCCACTGAGTACATTTTTGGAGAAAGGGACATCTGTTGCACCACAGGGCGGGAGAAAGGTGCCTAGAACGATACATTTTCTTTCTTCGGTAAGCATTTTTTTGTGTTTGATACTTTTGGAATTTTGGTTATTCATGTTTACTTTAAAATGACCGTTTTCATGTTTGAATTGTACTAACTTTTTTTTTCCTGACAGGAGGTCAACTTGTGGGTGGTTGCAACATTACGGTCCCATTGAGTACATTTTTGGAGAAAGGGACATCCGTTGAACCACAGGGCGGGAGGAGGGTGCGGAGCACGATACATTTTTTTTCTTCGGTAAGCATTTTTTTTTGTGTTTGATACTTTTGGAATTTTGGTTTTTTAAGTTGATTTTAAAATGACCTTTCTCATGTTTGAAATGTACTAACTCGTTTTATCCTCACAGAAAGTCAACTTGTGTGTGGTTGCTACATTACGGTCCCATTGAGTACATTTATGGAGAAAGGGACATCAGTTGCACCACAGGGCGGGAGGAGGGTGCTGTGGACGATACTATTTTCTTTCTTTGGTAAGCATTTTTTTGTGTTTGATACTTTTGGAATTTTGGTTATTCATGTTGATTTTATGATGACCTTTTTCATGTTTGAAATGTACTAACTAGTTTTTTCTGCACAGCAGGTAACTTGTGTGTGGTTGCAACATTACGGTCCCATTGAGTACATCTTTGGAGAAAGGGACATCAGTTGCACCACAGGGTGGGAGGAGGGTGCAGAGCACGATACATTGTTCTTTCTTTGGTAAGCATTTTTTTGTGTTTGATACTTTTGGAATTTTGGTTATTCATGTTGATTTTAAAATAAATTTTCTCATAATCAAAATATCACTATAGACCGGCAGCATACCCGTGGATATTTTGATTATCGAATACGCCGGGAGAAACTCAAGAATCACAACTTTTCTCATGTTTGAAATGTTCTAACTTTTTTTTCCTGACAGCAGGTCAAATTGTGTGTGGTTGCAACATTACAGTCCCATTGAGTACATTTTAGGAGAAAGGGACATCAGTTGCACCTCATTGATGGAGGAGGGTGCAGAGCACGATACATTTTTCTTTCTTCGGTAAGCATTATTTTGTGTTTGATACTTTTGGAATTTTGGTTATTCATGTTGATTTTAAAATGATCTTTTTCATGTTTGGAATGTACTAACTCGTTTTTTCCTCAGAGCAGGTCAACTTGTGTGTGGTTGCAACATTACGGTCCCATTGAGTTCATTTTTGGAGAAAGGGACATCTGTTGCACCACAGTTCGGGAGGAGGGTATGGAGCACGATACATTTTCTTTCTTCGGTAAGCAATTTTTTGTGTTTGTTACTTTTACAATTTTGGTTTTTCGTGTTGATTTTAAAATGACCTTTTTCATGTTTGAAATGTACTAACAAGATTATTCCTCATAGCAGGTCAACTTGTGTGTGGTTGCAACATTACGGTCCCGTTGAGTTCATTTTTTAGAAAGGGACATCTGTTGCACCACAGGGCGGGAGAAGGGTGCCTAGCACGATACATTTTCTTTCTTCGGTAAGCATTTTTTTGTGTTTTATACCTTTGGAATTTTGGTTTTTCATGTTGACTTTATGACGACCTTTTTCATGTTTGAAATGTACTAACTCGTTTTTTCCTCACAGCAGGTCAACTTGTGTGTGGTTGCAACATTACGGTCCTGTTGAGTACATTTTTGGAGAAAGGGACATCAGTTGCACCAAAGGGCGGGAGGAGGGTGCAGAGCACGATACATTTTTTTTCTTTGAAAAGCATTTATTTGTGTTTGATACTTTTGGAATTTTGATTTTTCATGTTGATTTTAAAATGACCTTTTTCATGTTTGAAATGTACTAACTCGTTTTTCCTCACAGCAGGTCAACTTGTGTGTGGTTGCAACATTACGGTCCCATTGAGTACAATTTTTTAAGAAAGGGACATCATTTGCACCAAAGGGCGGGAGGAAGGTGCAGAGCACGATACATTTTTTTTCTTCGGTAAGCATTTATTTGTGTTTGATACTTTTGGAATTTTGGTTTTTCATGTTGATTTTAAAATGACCTTTTTCATGTTTGAAATGTACTAACTCGTTTTTCCTCACAGCAGGTCAACTTGTGTGTGGTTGCAACATTACGGTCCCATTGAGTACATTCATGGAGAAAGGGACATCAGTTGCACCAAAGGGCAGGAGGAGGGTCCAGAGCACGATACATTTTTTTTATTTGGTAAACATTGATTTGCGTTTGATACTTTTGGAATTTTGGGTTTTTCATGTTGATTCTAAAATAACCTTTTTCAAGTTTGAAATGTACTAACTCGTTTTTTCTCACAGCAGGTCAACTTGTGTATGGTTGCAACATTACGGTCCCATTGAGTACATTTTTGGAGAAAGGGACATCAGTTGCACCAAAGGACGAGAGGAGGGTGCAGAGCACGATACATTTTTCTTTCTTCGCTAAGCATTTATTTGTGTTTAATACTTTTGGAATTTTGGTTTTTCATGTTGATTTTAAAATGACCTTTTTCATGTTTGAAATGTACTAATTCGTTTTTCCTCACAGCAGGTCAACTTGTGTGTGGTTACAACATTATGGTCCCATTGAGTACATTTTAGGAGAAAGGGACATCAGATGCACCAAAGGGCAGGAAGAGGGTGCAGAGCACAATACATTTTCTTTCTTCGGTATGCATTTATTTGTGTTTGAGGCTTTTGGAATTTTGGTTTTTCATGTTGATTTTAAAATGACCTTTTTCATGTTTGCAATGTACTAACTCGTTTTTTCCTCACAGCAGGTTAACTTGTGTGTTGTTGCAATATTACGGTATCATTGAGTACATTTTTGGAGAAAGGGACATCTGTGTCACCACAGGGCGGGAGGAGGGTGCCTAGAACGATACAATTTCTTTCTTCAGTAAGCATTTTTTGTGTTTGATACTTTTGGAATTTTGGTTATTCATGTTGACTTTAAAATGACCATTTCCATGTTTGAATTTTACTAACTTGTTTTTTCCTGACAGCAGGTCAACTTGTGTGTGGTTGCAACATTACGGTCCCACTGAGTACATATTTGGAGAAGGGGACATCAGTTGCACCACAGGGCGGGAGGAAGATGCCTAGCACGATACATTTTCTTTCTTCGGTAAGCATTTTTTTGTGTTTGATACTTTTGGAATTTTGGTTATTCATGTTGATTTTATGATGACCTTTTTCATGTTTGAAATGTACTAACTCGTTTTTACCTCACAGCAGGTCAATTTGTGTGTGTTTGCAACATTACGGTCCCATTGAGTACATTTTTGGAGAAAGGGACATCAGTTGCACCAAAGGGCGGGAGGAGGGTGCAGAGCACGATACATTTTTTTTTTTCTTTGGTAAGCATTTATTTGTGTTTGATACCTTTGGAATTTTGGTTTTTCATGTTGATTTTAAAATGACCTTTTTCATGTTTGAAATGTACTAACTCGTTTTTCCTCACAGCAGGTCAACTTGTGTGTGGTTGCAACATTACGGTCCCATTGAGTACATTCATGGAGAAAGGGACATCAGTTGCACCAAAGGGCAGGAGGAGGGTGCAGAGCACGATACATTTTTTTTATTTGGTAAACATTGATTTGCGTTTGATACTTTTGGAATTTTGGGTTTTTCATGTTGATTCTAAAATAACCTTTTTCAAGTTTGAAATGTACTAACTCGTTTTTTCTCACAGCAGGTCAACTTGTGTATGGTTGCAACATTACGGTCCCATTGAGTACATTATTGGAGAAAGGGACATCAGTTGCACCAAAGGGCGGGAGGAGGGTGCAGAGCACGATACATTTTTTTTCTTCGGTAAACATTTGTTTGCATTTGATACTTTTTGAATTTTGGGTTTTTCATGTTGATTCTAAAACAACTTTTTTCATGTTTGAAATGTACTAACTCATTTTTTCTCACAACAGGTCAACTTGTGTGTGGTTGCAACATTACGGTCCCATTGAGTACATTTTTGGAGAAAGGGACATCAGTTGCACCAAAGGACGAGAGGAGGGTGCAGAGCACGATACATTTTTCTTCGTTCGCTAAGCTTTTATTTGTGTTTAATACTTTTGGAATTTTGGTTTTTCATGTTGATTTTAAAATGACCTTTTTCATGTTTGAAATGTACTAATTCGTTTTTCCTCACAGCAGGTCAACTTGTGTGTGGTTACAACATTATGGTCCCATTGAGTACATTTTAGGAGAAAGGGACATCAGATGCACCAAAGGGCAGGAAGAGGGTGCAGAGCACAATACATTTTCTTTCTTCGGTAAGCATTTATTTGTGTTTGAGGCTTTTGGAATTTTGGTTTTTCATGTTGATTTTAAAATGACCTTTTTCATGTTTGCAATGTACTAACTCGTTTTTTCCTCACAGCAGGTTAACTTGTGTGTTGTTGCAATATTACGGTCCCATTGAGTACATTTTTGGAGAAAGGGACATCTGTGTCACCACAGGGCAGGAGGAGGGTGCCTAGAACGATACAATTTCTTTCTTCAGTAAGCATTTTTTGTGTTTGATACTTTTGGAATTTTGGTTATTCATGTTGACTTTAAAATGACCATTTCCATGTTTGAATTTTACTAACTTGTTTTTTCCTGACAGCAGGTCAACTTGTGTGTGGTTGCAAAATTACGGTCCCACTGAGTACATATTTGGAGAAAGGGACATCAGTTGCACCACAGGGCGGGAGGAAGATGCCTAGCACGATACATTTTCTTTCTTCGGTAAGCATTTTTTTGTGTTTGATACTTTTGGAATTTTGGTTATTCATGTTGATTTTATGATGACCTTTTTCATGTTTGAAATGTACTAACTCGTTTTTACCTCACAGCAGGTCAATTTGTGTGTGGTTGCAACATTACGGTCCCATTGAGTACATTTTTGGAGAAAGGGACATCAGTTGCACCAAAGGGCGGGAGGAGGTTGCAGAGCACGATACATTTTTTTTTTCTTTGGTAAGCATTTATTTGTGTTTGATACCTTTGGAATTTTGGTTTTTCATGTTGATTTAAAAATGACCTTTTTCATGTTTGAAATGTACTAACTCGTTTTTCCTCACAGCAGGTCTACTTGTGTGTGGTTGCAACATTACGGTCCCATTGAGTACATTTTTTTAAGAAAGGGACATCAGTTGCATCAAAGGGCGGGAGGACTGTGCAGAGCACGATACATTTTTTTTCTTCGGTAAGCATTTATTTGTGTTTGATACTTTTGGAATTTTGGTTTTTCATGTTGATTTTAAAATGAACTTTTTCTTGTTTGAAATGTACTAACTCGATTTTCCTCACAGCAGGTCAACTTGTGTGTGGTTGCAACATTACGGTCCCATTGAGTACATTATTGGAGAAAGGGACATCAGTTGCACCAAAGGGCGGGAGGCGGGTGCAGAGCACGATACATTTTTTTTCTTCGGTAAACATTTATTTGCATTTGATACTTTTTGAATTTTGGGTTTTTCATGTTGATTCTAAAACAACCTTTTTCATGTTTGAAATGTACTAACTCATTTTTTCTCACAGCAGGTCAACTTGTGTGTGGTTGCAACATTACGGTCCCATTCAGTACATTTTTGGAGAAAGGGACATCAGTTGCACCAAAGGACGAGAGGAGGGTGCAGAGCACGATACATTTTTCTTTCTTTGCTAAACATTTATTTGTGTTTAATACTTTTGGAATTTTGGTTTTTCATGTTGATTTTAAAATGACCTTTTTCATGTTTGAAATGTACTAACTCGTTTTTCCTCACAGCAGGTCAACTTGTGTGTGGTTACAACATTATGGTCCCATTGAGTACATTTTTGGAGAAAGGGACATCAGATGCACCAAAGGGCAGGAAGAGGATGCAGAGCACGATACATTTTCTTTCTTCGTAAGCATTTATTTGTGTTTGAGGCTTTTGGAATTTTGTTTTTCATGTTGATTTTAAAATGACCTTTTCCATGTTTGAAATGTACTAACTCGTTTTTTTGTGTGTGGTTGCAACATTACGGTCCCATTGAGTACATTTTTGGAGAAAGGGACATCTGTGTCACCACAGGGCGGGAGGAGGGTGCAGAGCACGATACTATTTCTTTCTTCGGTAAGCATTTTTGTGTTTGATACTTTTGGAATTTTGGTTATTCATGTTGACTTTAAAATGACCTTTTCCATGTTTGAATTTTACTAACTATTTTTTTCCTGACAACAGGTCAACTTGTGTGTGGTTGCAACATTACGGTCCCACTGAGTACATTTTTGGAGAAAGGGACATCAGTTGCACCACAGGGCGGGAGGAGGGTGCGGAGTACGACACTTTGTCTTTCTTCGGTAAGCATTCTTTTGTGTTTGATACTTTTTGAATTTTTGTTTTTCATGTTGATTTTGAAATGACTATTTTCATGTTTGAAATGTACTAATTCGTTTTTTCCTCACAGCAGGTCAACTTGTGTGTGGTTGCAACATTACGGTCCCATTGAGTACATTTTTGGAGAAAGGGACATCAGTTGCACTACAGCGCGGGAGGAGGGTGCGGAGCACGATACTTTTTCTTTCTACGGTAAGCATTTTTTTGTGTTTGATACTTTTGGAATTTTGGTTTTTCATGTTGATTTATAACGACCTTTTTCATGTTTGAAATGTACTAACTCGTTTCTTTCTTACAGCAGGTCAACTTGCGTGATGTTGCAACATTACGGTCCAATTGAGTACATTTTTAGTGAAAGGGACATCAGTTGCACCACAAGGCGGGAGGAGGGTGCGGAGCACGATACATTTTCTTTCTTCGGTAAGCATTTTTTGTGTTTGATACTATTGGAATTTTGGTTTTTCATGTGGATTTTAAAATGACCTTTATCATGGTTGAAATGTACTAACTCGTTTTTTCGTCACAGCAGGTCCACTTGTGTGTGGTTGGAACATTACGGTCCCAGTGAGTACATTTTTGGAGAAAGGGACATCAGTTGCACCACAGGGCGGGAGGAGGGTGCAGAGCACGATACATTTTCTTTCTTCGGTAAGCATTTTTTGTGTTTGATACTTTTGGAATTTTGGTTTTTCATGTTGAATTTATTATGACCTTTTTCATGTTTGAAATGTACTAATTCGTTTTTTCCTCACAGCAGGTCAATTTGTGTGTGGATGCAACATTACGGTCCCAATGAGTACATTTTTGGAGAAAGGGACATCAGCTGCACCACAGGGTAGGAGGAGGGTGCAGAGCACGATACTTTCTTTCCTTTAGTATATATTTTCTTCTGTTCTATACATTTCGAATTTTGGTTTTTCATGTTGATTTTAAAATGACCTTTTCCATTTTGAAATGTACTAACTCGTTTTTTCCTCACAGCAGGTCAACTTGTGAGTGGTTGAACGTTACACTCCCAATGAGCACATTTTTGGAGAAAGGGACATCAGTTGCACCACAGGGCGGGAGGAGGGTGCGGAGCACGATACATTTACTTTCTTCGGTAAGCATTTTTTTGTGTTTGATACTTTCGGAATTTTGGTTTTTCATGTTGATTTTAAAATGGCCTTTTTCATGTTTGAAATGTACTAACTCGTTTTTTCCTCACAGCAGATCAACTTGTGTGTGGTTGAACGTTACACTTCCAATGAGTACATTTTTGGAGAAAGGGTCATCAGCTGCACCACAGGGTGGGAGGTGGGTGCGGAGCACGATACATTTCTTTGTTCGGTAAGCAATTTCTTGTGTTTGACACTTTTGGAATTTTGGTTTTTCATGTTCATTTAGAAATGACCTTTTTCATGTTTGAAATGTACTAACTCGTTTTTTCCTCACAGCAGGTCAACTAGTGTGTGGCTGCAACATTACGGTCCCATTGAGTACATTTTTGGAGAAAGAGACATCAGTTGCACCACAGGGCGGGAGGAGGGTGCGGAGAACGATACATTTTCTTTCTTCGGTAAGCATTTTTTTGTGTTTGATACTTTTGGAATTTTGGTTTTTCATGTTGATTTTATAATGTCCTTTTTCATGTTTGAAATGTACTAACTCGTTTTTTCCTCACAGCAGGTCAACTAGTGTGTGGCTGCAACATTACGGTCCCATTGAGTACATTTTTGGAGAAAGACACATCAGTTGCACCACAGGGCGGAGGAGGGTGCGGAGGACGATACGTTTTCCTTCTTCGGTAAGCATTTTTCTCTGTTTGATACATTTGGGAATGTGGTTTTTCATGTTGATTTCAAAATGATCTTTTCCATGTTTGAAATGTACTAACTCGTTTTTTCCTCACAGCAGATCAACTTGTATGTGGTTGAACATTACACTCCCAATGAGGACATTTTTGGAGAAAGGGACATCAGTTGCACCACAGGGCGGGAGAAGTGTGCCTAGCACGATACATTTTCTTTCTTCGGTAAGCATTTTTTTGGTTTGATACTTTTGGAATTTTGAATATTCATGTTGATTTTAAACTGACCTTTATCATGGTTGAAATGTCCTAACTCTTTTTTTCGTCACAGCAGGTCCACTTGTGTGTGTTTGCAACATTACGGTCCCAGTGAGTACATTTTAGGAGAAAGGGACATCAGTTGCACCACAGGGCGGGAGGAAGGTGAAGAGCACGATACATTTTTTTTTAAGGTAAGCATTATTTTGTGTTTGATACTTTTGGAATTTTGGTCTTTCATGTTGATTTTAAAATGACCTTTCTCATGTTTGCAATGTACTAACTCGTTTCTTCCTGACAGCCGGTCAACTTGTGTGTGGTTGCAACATTACGATCCCATTGAGTACATTTTTGGAGAAAGGGACATCAGTTGCACCACAGGGTGGGAGGAGGGTGCGGAGCACGATACATTTCCTTTCCTCGGTAAGCATTTTTTGTGTTTGATACTTTTGGAATTTTGGTTTTTCATGTTGATTTTAATATGACCATTTTTATGTTTGAAATGTACTAACTCGTTTTTTCCTCACAGCAGGTCAATTTGTGTGTGGTTGCAACATTACGGTCCCATTGAGTACCTTTTTGGTGAAAGGGACATCAGTTGCACCACAGGGCGGGAGGTGGGTGCTGAGAACGATACATTTTCTTTCTTCGGTAAGCATTTTTTTGTGTTTGATACTTTTGGAATTTTGGTTTTTCATGTTGATTTTATAATGTCCTTTTTCATGTTTGAAATGTACTAACTCGTTTTTTCCTCACAGCATGTCAACTTGTGTGTGGTTGCAACATTACGGTCCAATTGAGTACATTTTTGGTGAAAGGGACATCAGTTGCACCACAGGGCGTCAGAAGGGTGCGGAGCAAAATACATTTTTTTCTTCGGTAAGAATTTTTTTGTGTTTGATACTTCTGGAAATTTAGGGTTTTTCATGTTGATTTTAAACTGAACTTTTTCATGTTTGAAATGTTCTAACTCGTTTTTTCCTCACAGCAGGTCCACTTGTGTGTGGTTGCAACATTATGGTCCCAGTGAGTACATTTTTGGAGGAAGGGACATCAGTTGCACCACAGGGCGGGAGGAGGGTGCGGGGCACGATATATTTTTTTTTTTTTGGGTAAGCATTTTTTTGTGTTTGATACTTTTGGAATATTGGTCTTTCATGTTGATTTTAAAATGACCTTTCTCATGTTTGAAATGTACTAACTCGTTTCTTCCTGACAGAAGGCCAACTTGTGAGTGCTTGCAACATTACAGTCTCATTGAGTACATTTTTGGAGAAAGGGACATCAGTTGCACCACAGTGCAGGAGGAGGGTGCGGAGCACGGTACATTTTCTTTCTTCGGTAAGCATTTTTTTGTGTTTGATACTATTGGAATTTTGGTTTTTCATGTTGATTTTAAAATGACTTTTATCATGGTTGAAGTGTACTAACTCGTTTTTAGTCACAGCAGGTCAACTTGTGTGTGGTTGCAACATTATGGTCCCAGTGAGTACATTTTTGGAGAAAGGGACATCAGTTGCACCACAGGGCGGGAGGAGGGTGCGGAGCACGATACATTTTCTTTCTTCGGTAAGCATTTTTTGTGTTTGATACTTTTGGAATTTTGGTTTTTCATGTTGATTTTAATATGACCTTTTTCATGTTTGAAATGTACTAACTCGTTTTTTCCTCACAGCAGGTCAACTTGTGTGTGGTTGCAACATTACGGTCCCATTGAGTAAATTTTTGGAGGAAGAGCCATCAGTTGCACCACAGGGCATAGGAGGGTGCAGAGCACGATACATTTTCTTTCTTCGGTAAGCATTTTTCTGTGTTTGATACTTTTGGCAATTTGGTTTTTCATGTTGATTTCAAACTGATCTTTTTCATGTTTGAAATGTACTAACACGTTTTTTCCTCACAGCAGGTCAACTTGTGTGTGGTTGCAACATTACAGTGCCATTGAGTACATTTTTGGAGAAAGGGACATCAGTTGCACCACAGGGCGGGAGGAGGGTGCGGAAAACGATACATTTACTTTCTTCGGTAAGCATTTTTTTGTGTTTGACACTTTTGGAATTTTGGTTTTTCATGTTGATTTTAAAATGTCCTTTTTCATGTTTGAAATGTACTAACTCGTTTTTTCCTCACAGCATGTCAACTTGTGTGTGGTTGCAACATTACGGTCCAATTGAGTACATTTTTGGTGAAAGGGACATCAGTTGCACCACAGGGCGGGAGGAGGGTGCGGAGCAACATACATTTTTTTCTTCGGTAAGAATTTTTTTGTGTTTGATACTTTTGGAAATTATGGTTTTTCATGTTGATTTTAAAATGACCTTTTTCATGTTTGAAATGTACTAACTCGTTATTTTCCTGACAGCAGGACAACTTGTGTGTGGTTGCAACATTACAGTCCCATTTAGAACATTTTTGGAGAAAGGGACATGAGAGTGCCTAGCATGATACATTTTCTTTCTTCGGTAAGCATTTTTTTGTGTTTTATACTTTTGAAATTTTGGTATTTTATGTTGATTTTAAAATGACCTTTTTCATGTTTGAAATGTACTAACTCGTTTTTTTTCTCACAGCAGGTCAAGTTGTGTGTGGTTGCAACATTACGAAACCATTGAGTAAATTTTTGGAGAAAGGGACATCAGTTGCACCACAGGGTGGGAGGAAGGTGCCTAGCACGATACAGTTTCTTTCTTCGGTAAGCATTTTTTTGTGTTTGATACTTTTGGAATTTTGGTCATTCATGTTGATTTTGAAATGACCTTTTACATGTTTGAAATGTACTAACTTGTTTTCTCCTGACAGCAGGTCAACTTGTGTGTGGATGCAACATAACGGTCCCACTGAGTACATTTTTGGAGAAAGGGACATCAGTTGCACCACAGTGCGGGAGGAGGGTGCCTAGAACGATACATTTTCTTTCTTCGGTAAGCAATTTTTTGTGTTTGATACTTTTGGAATTTTGGTTATTCATGTTGACTTTAAAATAACCATTTACATGGTTGAATTGTACTAACTTGCTTTTTCCTGACAGCGGGTTAACTTGTGTCTGGTTGCAACATTACGGTCCCACTGAGTACATTTTTGGAGAAAGGGACATCAGTTGCACCACAGGGCTGGAGGAGGGTGCCTAGTACGATACATTTTCTTTCTTCGGTAAGCATTTTTTGTGTTTGATACTTTTGGAATTTTGGTTTTTCATGTTGATTTTATGATGACCTTTTTCATGTTTGACATGTACTAACTCGTTTTTTCCTCACAGCAGGTCAACTTGTGTGTGGTTGCAACATTACGGTCCCATTGACTACATGTTTGGAGAAAGGGACATCTGTTTCACCACAGTGCGGGAGGAGGGTGCCTAGAACGATACATATTCTTTCTTCGGTAAGCAATTTTTTGTGTTTGATACTTTTGGAATTTTGGTTATTCATGTTGACTTTAAAATGACCATTTTCATGTTTGAATTGTACTAACTTGTTTTATCCTGACAGCAGGTCAACTTGTGGGTGATTGCAACATTACGGTCACATTGAGTACATTTTTGGGAAAATGGACATCAGTTGCACCACAGGGCGGGAGGAGGGTGCCTAGCACGATACATTTTCTTTCTTCGGTAAGCATTTTTTGTGTTTGATACTTTTGAAATTTTGGTTTTTCATGTTGATTTTAAAATGACCTTTTTCGTATTTGCAATGTACTAACTCGTTTTTTCCTCACAGCAGGTCAACTTGTGTGTGGTTGCAACATTACGGTCCCATTGAGTACGTTTTTGGAGAAAGGGACATCTGTTGCACCACAGGGCGGGAGGAAGGTGCCTAGAACGATACATTTTCTTTCTTCGGTAAGCATTTTTATGTGTTTGATACTTTTGGAATTTTGGTTATTCATGTTGACTTTAAAATGACCGTTTTCATGTTTGAATTGTACTACCTTTTTTTTTCCTGACAGCAGGTCAACTTGTGTGTGGTTGCAATATTACGGTCCCATTGAGTACATCTTTGGAGAAAGGGACATCAGTTGCACCACAGGGTGGGAGGAGGGTGCAGAGCACGATACATTTTTTCCTTCGGTAAGCATTTATTTGTGTTTGATACTTTTGCAATTTTGGTTTTTCATGTTGATTTTAAAATGACCTTTTTCATGTTTGAAATGTACTAACTCGTTTTTCCTCACAGCATGTCAACTTGTGTGTGGTTGCAACATTACGGTCCCATTGAGTACATTATTGGAGAAAGGGACATCAGTTGCACCAAAGGGCAGGAGGAGGGTGCAGAGCACGATACATTTTTTTTCTTCGGTAAACATTTATTTGCGTTTGATACTTTTGGAATTTTGGGTTTGTCATATTGATTCTAAAATAACCTTTTTCATGACTGAAATGTACTAACTCGTTTTTTCTCACAGCAGGTCAACTTGTGTGTGGTTGCAACATTATGGTCCCATTGAGTACATTTTTGGAGAAAGGGACATCAGTTGCACCAAAGGACGAGAGGAGGGTGCAGAGCACGATACATTTTTCTTTCTTCGCTAAGCATTTATTAGTGTTTAATACTTTTGGAATTTTGGTTTTTCATGTTGATTTTAAAATGACCTTTTTCATGTTTGAAATGTACTAATTCGTTTTTCCTCACAGCAGGTCAACTTGTGTGTGGTTACAACACTATGGTCCCATTGAGTACATTTTAGGAGAAAGGGACATCAGATGCACCAAAGGGCGGGAAGAGGGTGCAGAGCACAATACATTTTCTTTCTTCGGTAAGCATTTATTTGTGTTTGAGGCTTTTTGAATTTTGGTTTTTCATGTTGATTTTAAAATGACCTTTTTCATGTTTGCAATGTACTAACTCGTTTTTTCCTCACAGCAGGTTAACTTGTGTGTTGTTGCAATATTACGGTCTCATTGAGTACATTTTTGGAGAAAGGGACATCTGTGTCACCACATGGCGGGAGGAGGGTGCCTAGAACGATACAATTTCTTTCTTCAGTAAGCATTTTTTGTGTTTGATACTTTTGGAATTTTGGTTATTCATGTTGACTTTAAAATGACCATTTCCATTGTTGAATTTTACTAACTTGTTTTTTCTTGACAGCAGGTCAACTTGTGTGTGGTTGCAACATTACGGTCTCACTGAGTACATATTTGGAGAAAGGGACATCAGTTGCACCACAGGGCGGGAGGAAGGTGCCTAGCACGATACTTTTTCTTTCTTCGGTAAGCATTTTTTTGTGTTTGATACTTTTGGAATTTTGGTTATTCATGTTGATTTTATGATGACCTTTTTCGTGTTTGACATGTACTAACTCGTTTTTTCCTCACAGCAGGTCAATTTGTGTGTGGTTGCAACATTACGGTCCCATTGAGTACATTTTTGGAGAAAGGGACATCAGTTGCACCAAAGGGCGGGAGGAGGGTGCAGAGGACGATACATTTTTTTTTCTTTGGTAAGCATTTTTTTGTGTTTGATACTTTTGGAATTTTGGTTTTTCATGTTGATTTTAAAATTACCTTTTTCATGTTTGAAATGTACTAACTCGTTTTTCCTCACAGCAGGTCAACTTGTGTGTGGTTGCAACATTACGGTCCCATTGAGTACATTTTTTAAAGAAAGGGACATCAGTTGCATCAAAGGGCGGGAGGACTGTGCAGAGCACGATACACTTTTTTTCTTCGGTAAGCATTTTTTTGTGTTAGATACTTTTGGAATTTTGGTTTTTCATGTTGATTTTAAAATGACCTTTTTCATGTTTGAAATGTACTAACTCGTTTTTCCTCACAGCAGGTCAACTTGTGTGTGGTTGCAACATTACGGTCCCATTGAGTACATTATTGGAGAAAGGGACATCAGTTGCACCAAAGGGCAGGAGGGGGGTGCAGAGCATGATACATTTTTTTTGCTTCGGTAAACATTAATTTGCGTTTGATACTTTTGGAATTTTGGGTTTTTTATGTTGATTCTAAAATAACCTTTTTCATGTTTGAAATGTACTAACTCGTTTTTTCTCACAGCAGGTCAACTTGTGTGTGGTTGCAACATTACGGTCCCATTGAGTACATTTTTGGAGAAAGGGACATCAGTTGCACCAAAGGACGAGAGGAGGGTGCAGAGCACGATACATTTTTCTTTCTTTGCTAAGCATTTATTTGTGTTTAATACTTTTGGAATTTTGGTTTTTCATGTTGATTTTAAAATGACCTTTTTCATGTTTGAAATGTACTAATTCGTTTTTCCTCACTGCAGGTCAACTTGTGTGTGGTTACAACATTATGGTCCCATTGAGTACATTTTAAGAGAAAGGGACATCAGATGCACCAAAGGGCGGGAAGAGGGTGCAGAGCACAATACATTTTCTTTCTTCGGTAAGCATTTATTTGTGTTTGATCCTTTTGGAATTTTGGTTTTTCATGTTGATTTTAAAATGACCTTTTTCATGTTTGCAATGTACTAACTCGTTTTTCTTCACAGCAGGTTAACTTGTGTGTTGTTGCAATATTACGGTCTCATTGAGTACATTTTTGGAGAAAGGGACATCTGTGTCACCACAGGGCGGGAGGTGGGTGCCTAGAACGATACAATTTCTTTCTTCAGTAAGCATTTTTTGTGTTTGATACTTTTGGAATTTTGGTTATTCATGTTGACTTTAAAATGACCATTTCCATGTTTGAATTTTACTAACTTGTTTTTTCCTGACAGCAGGTCAACTTGTGTGTGGTTGCAACATTACGGTCCCATTGAGTACATTATTGGAGAAAGGGATATCAGTTGCACCAAAGGGCGAAAAGAGGGTGCAGAGCACGATACATTTTCTATCTTCGGTAAGCATTTATTTGTTTTTGAGGATTTTGGAATTTTGGTTTTTGATGTTGATTTTAAAATGACCTTTTTCATGTTTGAAATGTACTAACTCGTTTTTCCTCACAGCAGGTCAACTTGTGTGTGGTTGCAACATTACGGTCCCATTGAGTACATTTTTTTAAGAAAGGGACATCAGTTGCATCAAAGGGCGGGAGGACTGTGCAGAGCACGATACATTTTTTTTCTACGGTAAGCATTTATTTGCGTTTGATACTTTTGGAATTTTGGTATTTAATGTTGATTTTAAAATGACCTTTTTCATGTTTGAAATGTACTAACTCGTTTTTTCTCACAGCAGGTCAACTTGTGTGTGGTTGCAACATTACGGTCCCATTGAGTACATTATTGGAGAAAGGGACATCAATTGCACCAAAGGGCGGGAGGAGGGTGCAGAGCACGATACATTTTTTTTCTTCGTTAAACATTTATTTGCGTTTGATACTTTTTGAATTTTGCGTTTTTCATGTTGATTCTAAGACAACCTTTTTCATGTTTGAAGTGTACTAACTCATTTTTTCTCACAGCAGGTCAACTTGTGTGTGGTTGCAACATTACGGTCCCATTGAGTTCATTTTTGGAGAAAGGGACATCAGTTGCACCAAAGGACGAGAGGAGGGTGCAGAGCACGATACATTTTTCTTTCTTCGCTAAGCATTTATTTGCGTTTAATACTTTTGGAATTTTGGTTTTTCATGTTGATTTTAAAATGACCTTTTTCATGTTTGAAATGTACTAACTCGTTTTTCCTCACAGCAGGTCAACTTGTGTGTGGTTACAACATTATGGTCCCATTGAGCACATTTTTGGAGAAAGGGACATCAGTTGCACCACAGGGCTGGAGGAAGGTGCCTAGCACGATACAGTTTGTTTCTTCGGTAAGCATTTTTTTGTGTTTGATACTTTTGGAATTTTGGTTATTCATGTTGATTTTTAAATGACCTTTTACATGTTTGAAATGTACTAACTTGTTTTTTCCTGACAGCAGGTCAACTTGTGTGTAGTTGCAACAATACAGTCCCACTGAGTACATTTTTGGAGAAAGGGACATCAGTTGCACCACAGGGCTGGAGGTGGGTGCCTAGAACGATACATTTTCTTTCTTCGGTAAGCAATTTCTTGTGTTTGACACTTTTGGAATTTTGGTTATTCATGTTGACTTTAAAATGACCATTTTCATGTTTTAATTGTACTAACTTGTTTTTTCCTGACAGCAGGTCAACTTGTGGGTTGTTGCAACATTACGGTCAAAATTGAGTACATTTTTGGAGAAAGGGACATCAGTTGCACCACAGGGCGGGAGGAGGGTGCGGAGCACGATAGATTTTCCTTCTTCGGTAAGCATTTTTTGTGTTTGATACTTTTGGAATTTTGGTTTTTCATGTTGATTTAATGATGACCTTTATCATGTTTGAAATGTACTAACTCGTTTTTTCTGCACAGCAGGTCAACTTGTGTGTGGTTGCAACTTTACGGTCCCATTGAGAACATCTTTGGAGAAAGGGACATCAGTTGCACCACAGGGTGGGTTGAGGGTGCAGAGCACGATACATTTTTCTTTCTTCGGTAAGCATTTTTTGTGTTTGATACTTTTGGAATTTTGGTTATTCATGTTGATTTTAAAATGACCTTTTTCCTGTTTGAAATGTTCTAACTAGTTTTTTCCTGATTGCAGGTCAACTTGTGTGTGGTTGCAACATTACAGTCCCATTGAGTACATTTCAGGAGAAAGGGACATCAGTTGCACCACAGGGCGGGAGAAGGGTGCCTAGCACGAAACATTCTCTTTCTCCGGTAAGCATTTTTTTGTGTTCTATACTTTTGGAATTTTGGTTTTTCATGTTGTTTTTATGACGACCTTTTTCATGTTTGAAATGTACTAACTCGTTTTTTCCTCACAGCAGGTCAATTTGTGTGTGGTTGCAACATTACGGTCCCATTGAGTACATTTTTGGAGAAAGGGACATCAGATGCACCATAGGGCGAAAAGAGGGTGCAGAGCACGATACATTTTCTATCTTCGGTAAGCATTTATTAGTTTTTGAGGATTTTGGAATTTTGGTTTTTCATGTTGATTTTAAAATGACCTTTTTCATGTTTGAAATGTACTAACTCTTTTTTCCTCACAGCAGGTCAACTTGTGCATGGTTGCAACATTACGGTCCCATGAGTACATTTTTTGAGAGAGGGACATCAGTTGCACCAAAGGGCAGGAGGAGGGTGCACAGCACGATACATTTTTTTTCTTCGGTAAGCATTTATTTGTGTTTGATACTTTTGGAATTTTGGTTTTTCATGTTTATTTTATGATGACCTTTTTCATGTTTGAAATGTACTAACTCGTTTTTTCCTCACAGCAGGTCAACTTGTGTGTGGTTGCAACATTACGGTCGCATTGAGTACATCTTTGGAGAAAGGGACATCTGTTGCACCACAGGGCGGGAGATGGGTGCCTAGAACGATACATTTTCTTTCTTCGGTAAGCAATTTCTTGTGTTTGACACTTTTGGAATTTTGGTTATTCATGTTGACTTTAAAATGACCATTTTCATGTTTGAATTGTACTAACTTGTTTTTTCCTGACAGCAGGTCAACTTGTGGGTTGTTGCAACATTACGGTCCCATTGAGTACATTTTAGGAGAAAGGGACATCAGTTGCACAACAGGGCGGGAGGAGGGTGTGGAGCACGATAGATTTTCCTTCTTCGGTAAGCATTTTTTGTGTTTGATACTTTTGGAATTTTGGTTTTTTATGTTGATTTTAAAATGACCTTTTTCATGTTTGAAATGTACTAACTCGTTTTATCCTCACAGCAAGTCAACTTGTGTGTGGTTGCTACATTATGGTCCCATTGAGTACATTTTTGCAGAAAGGGACATCAGTTGCACCACAGGGCGGGAGGAGGGTGCAGAGGACGATACATTTTTCTTTCTTCGGTAAGCATTTTTTGTGTTTGATACTTTTGGAATTTTGGTTTTTCATGTTGATTTTATGATGACCTTTTTCATGTTTGAAATGTATTAACTCGTTTTTTCTGCACAGCAGGTCAACTTGTGTGTGGTTGCAACTTTACGGTCCCATTGAGTACATCTTTGGAGTAAGGGACATCAGTTGCACCACAGGGTGGATGGAGGGTGCAGAGCACGATACATTTTTCTTTCTTCGGTAAGCATTTTTTTGTGTTTGATACTTTTGGAATTTTGGTTATTCATGTTGATTTTAAAATGACCTTTTTCCTGTTTGAAATGTTCTAACTTGTTTTTTCCTGATTGCAGGTGAACTTGTGTGTGGTTGCAACATTACAGTCCCATTGAGTACATTTTAGGAGAAAGGGACATCAGTTGCACCACAGGGATGGAAGAGGGTGCAGAGCACGATACATTTTTCTTTCTTCGGTATGCATTTTTTTGTGTTTGTTACTTTTGGAATTTTGGTTATTCATGTTGATTTTAAAATGACCTTTTTCATGTTTGAAATGTACAAACCCGTTTTTTCCTCAGAGCAGGTCAACTTGTGTGTGGTTGCAATGTTACGGCCCCATTGAGTACATTTTTGGAGAAAGAGACATCAGTTGCACCACAGGGCGGGAGAAGGGTGCCTAGCACTATACATTTTCTTTCTTCGGTAAGGATTTTTTTGTGTTTTATACTTTTGGAATTTTGGTTTTTCATGTTGTTTTTATGACGACCTTTTTCATGTTTGAAATGTACTAACTCGTTTTTCCTCACAGCAGGTCAACTTGTGTGTGGTTGCAACGTTATGGACCCATTGAGTACATTTTTTAAAGAAAGGGACATCAGTTGCACCAAAGGGCGGGAGGAGGGTGCAGAGCACGATACATTTTTTTTCTTCGGTAAGCATTTATTTGTGTTTGATACTTTTGGAATTTTGGTTTTTCATGTTGACTTTAAAATGACCTTTTTCATGTTTGTAATGTACTAACTCGTTTTTCCTCACAGCAGGTCAACTTGTTGTGTGGTTGCAACATTACGGTCCCATTGAGTACATTATTGGAGAAAGGGACATCAGTTGCACCAAAGGGCGGGAGGAGGGTGCAGAGCACGATACATTTTTTTTCTTCGGTAAACATTTATTTGCGTTTGATACTTTTGGAATTTTGGGTTTTTCATGTTGATTTTAACATGACCTTTTTCATGTTTGAAATGTACTAACTCGTTTTTCCTCACAGCAGGTCAAGTTGTGCGTGGTTGCAACATTACGGTCCCACGAGTACATTTTTTGAGAAAGGGACATCAGTTGCACCAAAGGGCAGGAGGAAGTGCAGAGCACGATACATTTTTTTTCTTCGGAATGCATTTATTTGTGTTTGATACTTTTGGAATTTTGGTTTTTAATGTTGATTTTATGATGGCCTTTTTCATGTTTGAAATGTACTAACTCGTTTTTTCCTCACAGCAGGTCAACTTGTGTGTGGTTGCAACATTACGGTCCCATTGAGTTCATCTTTGGAGAAAGGGACATCTGTTGCACCACCACAGGGCGAGAGATGGGTGCCTAGAACGATACATTTTCTTTCTTCGGCAGGCCATTTTTTGTGTTTGATACTTTTGGAATTTTGGTTATTCATGTTGACTTTAAAATGACCATTTTCATGTTTGAATTGTACTAAGTTGTTTTTTCCTGACAGCAGGTCAACTTGTGGGTGGTTGCAACACTACGGTCCCATTGAGTACATTTTTGGAGAAAGGGACATCAGTTGCACCACAGGGTGGGAGGAGGGTGCGGAGCATGATACAATTTCTTTCTTCGGTAAGCATTTTTTGTTTTTGATACTTTTGGAATTTTGGTTTTTCATGTTGATTTTAAAATGACCTTTTTCATGTTTGAAATGTACTAACTCGTTTTATCCTCACAGCAAGTCAACTTGTGTGTGGTTGCTACATTACGGTCCCATTGAGTACATTTTTGGAGAAAGGGACATCAGTTGCACCACAGGGCGGGAGGAAGGTGCATAGCACGATCCATTTTCTTTCTCCGGTAAGCATTCTTTTGTGTTTGATACTTTTGGAATTTTGGTTATTCATGTTGATTTTATGATGATCTTTTTCATGTTTGAAATGTACTAACTCGTTTTTTCCTCACAGCAGGTCAATTTGTGTGTGGTTGCAACATTACGGTCCCATTGCGTACATTTTTGGAGAAAGGGACATCAGTTGCACCAAAGGGCGGGAGGAGGGTGCAGAGCACGAAACATTTTTTTTTCTTTGGTAAGCATTTATTTGTGTTTGATACTTTTGGAATTTTGGTTTTTCATGTTGATTTTAAAATGACCTTTTTCATGTTTGAAATGTACTAACTCGTTTTTCCTCACAGCACATCAACTTGTGTGTGATTGCAACATTACGGTCCCATTGAGTACATTTTTTTAAGAAAGGGACATCAGTTGCATCAAAGGGCGGGAGGAGTGTGCAGAGCACGATACATTTTTTTTCTTCGGTAAGCATTTATTTGTGTTTGATACTTTTGGAATTTTGGTTTTTCATGTTGATTTTAAAATGACCTTTTTCATGTTTGAAATGTACTAACTCGTTTTTCCTCAGAGCAGGTCAGCTTTTGTGTGGTTACAACATTATGGTCCCATTGAGTACATTTTTGGAGAAAGGGACATCAGATGCACCAAAGGGCAGGAAGAGGATGCAGAGCACGATACATTTTCTTTCTTCGGTAAGCATTTATTTGTGTTTGAGGCTTTTGGAATTTTGTTTTTCATGTTGATTTTAAAATGACCTTTTTCATGTTTGCAATGTACTAACTAGTTTTTTCCTCACAGCAGGTCAACTTTTGTGTGGTTGCAACATTACGGTCCCATTGAGTACATTTTTGGAGAAAGGGACATCTGTGTCACCACAGGGAGGGAGGAGGGTGCCTAGAACGATACCATTTCTTTCTTCGGTAAGCATTTTTTGTGTTTGATATTTTTGGAATTTTGGTTATTCATGTTGACCTTAAAATGACCATTTCCATGTTTGAATTTTACTAACTTGTTTTTTCCTGACAACAGGTCAACTTGTGTGTGGTTGCAACATTACGGTCCAACTGAGTACATTTTTGGAGAAAGGGAAATCAGTTGCACCACAGGGCGGGAGGAAGGTGCCTAGCACGATACAGTTTCTTTCTTCGGTTAGCATTTTTCTGTGTTTGATACTTTTGGAGTTTTGTTTATTCATGTTGACTTTAAAATGACCGTTTTCATGTTTGAATTGTACTAACTTGTTTTTTCCTTACAGCAGGTCATCTTGTGGGTGGTTGCAACATTACGGTCCCATTGAGTACATTTTTGGAGAAAGGGACATCAGTTGCACCACAGTGTGGGAGGAGGGTGCGGAGCACGATACATTTTCTTTCTTCGTAAGCATTTTTTGTTTTTGATACTTTTGGAATTTTGGTTTTTCATGTTGATTTTAAAATGACATTTTCATGTTTGAAATGTACTAACTCGTTTTATCCTCACAGCAAGTCAACTTGTGTGTGGTTGCAACATTACGGTCCCATTGAGCACATTTTTGGAGAAAGGGACATCAGTTGCACCACAGGGCGGGAGGAAGGTGCCTAGCACAATAGTTTGTTTCTTCGGGAAGCATTTATTTGTGTTTGATACTTTTGGAATTTTGGTTATTCATGTTGATTTTGAAATGACCTTTTACATGTTTGAAATGTACTATCTTGTTTTTTCCTGACAGCAGGTCAACTTGTGTGTGGTTGCAACATTACAGTCCCACTGAGTACATTTTTGGAGAAAGGGACATCAGTTGCACCACAGGGCGGGAGGAGGGTGCAGAGGACGATACATTTTTCTTTCTTCGGTAAGCATTTTTTGTGTTTGATACTTTTGGAATTTTGGTTTTTCATGTTGATTTTATGATGACCTTTTTCATGTTTGAAATGTACTAACTCGTTTTTTCCTCACAGCAGGTCAACTTGTGTGTGGTTGCAACATTACGGTCCCATTGAGTACATCTTTGGAGAAAGGGACATCTGTTGCACCTCAGGGCGGGAGGTGGGTGCCTAGAACGATACATTTTCTTTCTTCGGCAAGCAATTTTTTGTGTTTGATACTTTTGGAATTTTGGTTAGTCATGTTGACTTTAAAATGACCATTTTCATGTTTGAATTGTACTAACTTGATTTTTCCTGACAGCAGGTGAACTTGTGGGTGATTGCAACATTACGGTCCCATTGAGTACATTTTTGGAGAAAGGGACATCAGTTGCACCACAGGGTGGGAGGAGGGTGCGGAGCACGATACATTTTCTTTCTTCGGTAAGCATTTTTTGTTTTTGATACTTTTGGAATTTTGGTTTTTTATGTTGATTTTATGATGACCTTTTTCATGTTTGAAATGTACTAACTCGTTTTTTCCTCACAGCAAGTCAACTTGTGTGTGGTTGCAACATTACGGTCCCATTGAGTACATCTTTGGAGAAAGGGACATGTGTTGCACCACAGGGCGGGAGGTGGGTGCCTAGAACGATACATTTTCTTTCTACGGCAAGCAATTTTTTGTGTTTGATACTTTTGGAATTTTGGTTATGTATGTTGATTTTGAAATGAACTTTTACATGTTTGAAATGTACTAACTTGTCTTTTCCTGACAGCAGGTCAACTTGTGTGTGGTTGCAACATTACAGTCCCACTGAGTACATTTTTGGAGAAAGGGACATCAGTTGTACCACAGGGCGGAAGAAGGGTGCCTAGCACGATACATTTTCTTTCTTCGGTAAGCAATTTCTTGTGTTTGACACTTTCGGAATTTTGGTTATTCATGTTGACTATAAAATGACCAGGTTCATGTTTGAAATGTACTAACTTGTTTTTTCCTGACAGCAGGTCAACTTGTGGGTGGTTGCAACATTACAGTCCCATTGAGTACATTTTTGGAGAAAGGGACATCAGTTGCACCACAGGGTGGGAGGAGGGTGCAAAGCACAATACATTTTCTTTCTTCGGTAAGCATTTTTTGTTTTTGATACTTTTGGAATTTTGGTTTTCATGTTGATTTTATGATGACCTTTTTCATGTTTGAAATGTACTAACTCATTTTTTCCTCACACCAAGTCAACTTGTGTGTGGTTGCAACTTGACGGTCCCATTGAGTACATCTTTGGAGAAAGGGACATCTGTTGCACCACAGGGCGGGAGGTGGGTGCCTAGAATGATACATTTTCTTTCTTCGGCAAGCAATTTTTTGTGTTTGATACTTTTGGAATTTTGGTTATTGATGTTGACTTTAAAATGACCATTTTCATGCTTGAATTGTACTAACTTGTTTTTTCCTGACAGCAGGTCAACTTGTGGGTGGTTGCAACATTACGGTCCCATTTAGTACATTTTTGGAGAAAGGGACATCAGTTGCACCACAGGGTGGGTGGAGGGTGCAGAGCACGATAGATTTTTCTTTCTTCGGTAAGCATTTTTTGTTTTTGATACTTTTGGAATTTTGGTTGTTCATTTGATTTTATGATGTCCTTTTTCATGTTTGAAATGTACTAACTCGTTTTTTCCTCACAGCAGGTCAACTTGTGTGTGGTTGCAACATTACGGTCCCATTGAGTACATCTTTGAAGAAAGGGACATCTGTTGCACCACAGGGCGGGAGGTGGGTGCCTAGAACGATACATTTTCTTTCTTCGGCAAGCAATTTTTTGTGTTTGATACTTTTGGAATTTTGGGTATTCATGTTGACTTTAAAATGACCATTTTCATGTTTGAATTGTACTAACTTGTTTTTTCCTGACAGCAGGTCAACTTGTTGGTGGTTGCAAAATTACGTTCCCATTGAGTACATTTTTGGAGAAAGGGACATCTGTTGCACCACAGGGTGGGAGGAGGGTGCGGAGCACGATACATTCTCTTTCTTCGGTAAGCATTTTTTGTTTTTGATACTTTTGGAATTTTGGTTTTTTATGTTGATTTTATGATGACCTTTTCCATGTTTGAAATGAACTAACTCGTTTTTTTCTCCCAGCAAGTCAACTTGTGTGTGGTTGCAACATTACGGTCCCATTGAGTACATCTTTGGAGAAAGGGGCATCTGTTGCACCACAGGGCGGGAGGTGGGTGCCTAGAACGATACATTTTCTTTCTTCGGCAAGCAATTTTTTGTGTTTGATACTTTTGGAATTTTGGTTATTCATGTTGACTTTGAAATGACCATTTTCATGTTTGAATTGTACTAACTTGTTTTTTCCTGACAGCAGGTCAACTTGTGGGTGGTTGCAACATTACGGTCCCATTGAGTACATTTTTGGAGAAAGGGACATCAGTTGCACCACAGGGTGGGAGGAGGGTGCGGAGCACGATACATTTTCTTTCTTCGGTAAGCATTTTTTGTTTTCGATACTTTTGGAATTTTGGTTTTTCATGTTGATTTTATGATGACCTTTTTCATGTTTGAAATCTACTAACTCGTTTTTTCCTCACAGCAAGTCAACTTGTGTTTGGTTGCAACATTACGGTCCCATTGAGTACATCTTTGGAGAAAGGGACATCACTTGCACCACAGGGTGGGAGGAGGGTGCGGAGCACGATACATTTTCTTTCTTCGGTAAGCATTTTTTGTTTTTGATACTTTTGGAATTTTGGTTTTTCATGTTGATTTTAAAATGACCTTCTTCATGTTTGAAATGTACTAACTCGTTTTTTCTCACAGCAGGACTACTTGTGTGTGGTTGCAACATTAAGGTCCCATTGAGTACATTTTTGGAGAAAGGGACATCTGTTGCACCACAGGGCGGGAGGTGGGTGCCTAGAACGATACATTTTCTTTCTTCGGCAAGCAATTTTTTGTGTTTGATACTTTTGGAATTTTGGTTATTCATGTTGACTTTAAAATGACCATTTTATGTTTGAATTGTACTAACTTGTTTTTTCCAGACAGCAGGTGATCTTGTGGGTGGTTGCAACATTACGGTCCCATTGAGTACATTTTGGGAGAAAGGGACATCAGTTGCACCACAGGGTGGGAGGAGGGTGCGGAGCATGATACATTTTATTTCTTCGGTAAGCATTTTTTGTATTTGATACTTTTGGAATTTTGGTTTTTTATGTTGATTTTAGGATGACCTTTTTCATGTTTGAAATGTCCTAACTCGTTTTTTCCTCACAGCAGGTCAACTTGTGTATGGTTGCACATTACGGTCCCAATGAGTACATTTTTGGAGAAAGGGACATCTGTTGCACCACAAGGCGGGAGGAAGGTGCCGAGCACGATACAGTTTCTTTCTTCGGTAAGCATTTTTTTGTGTTTGATAGTTTTGGAATTTTGGTTATTCATGTTGATTTTAAAATGACCTTTTTCATGTTTGAAATGTACAAACTCGTTTTTTCCTCAGAGCAGGTCAACTTGTGTGTGGTTGCAACATTACGGCCCCATTGAGTACATTTTTGGAGAAAGAGACATCAGTTGCACCACAGGGCGGGAGAAGGGTGCCTGGCACGATACATTTTCTTTCTTCGGTAAGCATTTTTTTGTGTTTTATACTTTTCGAATTTTGGTTTTTCATGTTGATTTTATGACGACCTTTTTCATGTTTGAAGTGTACTAACTCGTTTTTTCCTCACAGCAGGTCAACTTGTGTGTGGTTGCAACATTACGAACCCATTGAGTTCATTTTTGGAGAAAGGGACATCAGTTGCACCAAAGGGCGGGAGGAGGATGCAGAGCACGATACATTTTTTTTCTTTGGTAAGCATTTATTTGTGTTTGATACTTTTGGAATTTTGGTTTTTCATGTTGATTTTAAAATGACCTTTTTCATGTTTGAAATGTACTAACTCGTTTTTCCTCACAGCAGGACAACTTGTGTGTGGTTGCAACGTTACTGTCCCATTGAGTACATTTATTTAAGAAAGGGACATCAGTTGCACCAAAGGGCGGGAGGAGGGTGCAGAGCACGATACATTTTTTTTCTTCGGTAAGCATTTATTTGTGTTTGATACTTTTGGAATTTTGGTTTTTCATGTTGATTTTAAAATGACCTTTTTCATGTTTGAAATGTATTAACTCGTTTTTCCTCACAGCAGGTCAACTTGTGTGTGGTTGCAACATTACGGTCCCATTGAGTACATTATTGGAGAAAGGGACAGCAGTTGCACCAAAGGGCGGGAGGAGGGTGCAGAGCACGATAAATTTTTTTTCTTCGGGAAACATTTATTTGCATTTGATACTTTTGGAATTTTGGGTTTATCATGTTGATTCTAAAATAACCTTTTTCATGTTTGAAATGTACCAACTCGTTTTTTCTCACAGCAGGTCAACTTGTGTGTGGTTGCAACATTACGGTCCCATTGAGTACATTTTGGGAGAAAGGGACATCAGTTGCACCACAGGGTGGGAGGAGGGTGCGGAGCATGATACATTTTATTTCTTCGGTAAGCATTTTTTGTTTTTGATACTTTTGGAATTTTGGTTTTTTATGTTGATTTTAGGATGACCTTTTTCATGTTTGAAAAGTACTAACTCGTTTTTTCCTCACAGCAAGTCAACTTGTGTGTGGTTGCAACATTACGGTCCCATTGAGAACATCTTTGGAGAAAGGGACATCTGTTGCACCACAGGGCGGGAGGTGGGTGCCTAGAACGATACATTTTCTTTCTTCGGCAAGCAATTTTTTGTGTTTGATACTTTTGGTATTTTGGTTATTCATGTTGACTTTAAAATGACCATTTTATATGTTTGAATTGTACTAACTTGTTTTTTCCTGACAGCAGGTCAACTTGTGGGTGGTTGCAACATTACGGTCCCATTGAGTACATTTTTGGAGAAAGGGACATCAGTTGCACCACAGGGTGGGAGGAGGGTGCGGAGCACGATACATTTTCTTTTATTCGGTAAGCATTTTTTGTTTTTGATACTTTTGGAATTTTGGTTTTTCATGTTGATTTTAAAATGATCTTTTTCATGTTTGAAATGTACTAACTCGTTTTATCCTCACAGCAAGTCAACTTGTGTGTGGTTGCAACATTACGGTCCCATTGAGTACATTTTTGGAGAAAGGGACATCACTTGCACCACAGGGCGGGAGGAGGGTGCCTAGAACGATACAGTTTCTTTCTTCGGTAAGCAATTTTTTGTGTTTGATACTTTAGGAATTTTGGTTATTCATGTTGACTATAAAATGACCAGGTTCATGTTTGAATTGTACTAACATGTTTTTTCCTGACAGCAGGTCAACTTGTGGGTGGTTGTAACATTACGGTCCCATTGAGTACATTTTTTAGAAAGGGACATCAGTTGCACCACAGGGTGGGAGGAGGGTGCGGAGCACGATACAATATCTTTCTTCGGTAAACATTTTTTGTTTTTGATACATCTGGAATTTTGGTTTTTCATGTTGATTTTAAAATGACCTTTTTCATGTTTGAAATGTACTAACTCGTTTTTCCTCACAGCAGGTCAACTTGTGTGTGGTTGCAACATTACGGTCCCATTGAGTACATTATTGGAGAAAGGGAATTCAGTTGCACCAAAGGGCGGGAGGAGGGTGCAGAGCACGATAAATTTTTTTTCTTCGGTAAACATTTATTTGCGTTTGATACTTTTGGAATTTTGGGTTTATCATGTTGATTCTAAAATAACCTTTTTCATGTTTGAAATGTACTAACTCGTTTTTTTTCACAGCAGGTCAACTTGTGTGTGGTTGCAACATTACAGTCCCATTGAGTACATTTTTGGAGAAAGGGACATCAGTTGCACCACAGGGTGGGTGGAGGGTGCAGAGCACGATACATTTTTCTTTCTTCGCTAAGCATTTATTTGTGTTTGATACTTTTGGAATTTTGGTTTTTCATGTTGATTTTAAAATGACCTTTTTCATGTTTAAAATGTACTAACACGTTTTTCCTCACAGCAGGTCAACTTGTGTGTGGTTACAACATTATGGTCCCATTGAGTACATTTTTGGAGAAAGGGACATCAGATGCACCATAGGGCGGGAAGAGGGTGCAGAGCACGATACATTTTCTTTCTTCGGTAAGCATTTATTTGTTTTTGAGGCTTTTGGAATTTTGTTTATTCATGTTGATTTTAAAAAGACCTTTTTCATGTTTGAAATGTACTAACTCGTTTTTCCTCACAGCAGGTCAACTTGTGCGTGGTTGCAACATTACGGTCCCATGAGTACATTTTTTGAGAAAGGGACATCAGTTGCACCAAAGGTTAGGAGGAGGGTGCACAGCACGATACATTTTTTTTCTTCGGTAAGCATTTATTTGTGTTTGATACTTTTGGGATTTTGGTTTTTGATGTTGATTTTATGATGACCTTTTTCATGTTTGAAATGTACTAACTCGTTTTTTCCTCACAGCAGGTCAACTTGTGTGTGGTTGCAACATTACAGTCCCATTGAGTACATCTTTGGAGAAAGGGACATCTGTTGCACAACAGGGCGGGAGTTGGGTGCCTAGAACGATACATTTTCTTTCTTTGGCAAGCAATTTTTTGTGTTTGATACTTTTGGAATTTTGGTTATTCATGTTGACTTTAAAATGACCATTTTCATGTTTGAATTGTACTAACTTGTTTTTTCCTGACAGCAGGTCAACTTGTGGGTGGTTGCAACATTACGGTCCCATTGAGTACATTTTTGGAGAAATGGACATCAGTTGCACCACAGGGTGGGAGGAGGGTGCGGAGCACGATACATTTTCTTTCTTCGGTAAGCATTTTTTGTTTTTGATACTTTTGGAATTTTGGTTTTTCATGTTGATTTTAAAATGACCTTTTTCATGTTTGAAATGTACTAACTCGTTTTTTCCTCACAGCAGGTCAACTTGTGTGTGGTTGCAACATTACGGTCCCATTGAGTACATTTTTGGAGAAAGGGACATCTGTTGCACCACAGGGCGGGAGGAAGGTGCCTAGCACGATACAGTTTCTTTCTTCGGTAAGCATTTTTTTGTGTTTGATACTTTTGGAATTTTGGTTATTCATGTTGATTTTGAAATGACCTTTTACATGTTTAAAATGTACTAACTTGTTTTTTCCTGACAGCAGGTCAACTTGTGTGTGGTTGCAACATTACAGTCCCACTGAGTACATTTTTGGAGAAAGGGACATCAGTTGCACCACAGGGCGGGAGGTGGGTGCCTAGAACGATACATTTTCTTTCTTCGGTAAGCAATTTCTTGTGTTTGACACTTTTGGAATTTTGGTTATTCATATTGACTATACAATGACCATTTTCATGTTTGAATTGTACTAACTTGATTTTTCCTGACAGCAGGTCAACTTGTGGGTGGTTGCAACATTACGGTCCCATTGAGTACATCTTTGGAGAAAGGGACATCACTTGCACCACAGGGTGGGTGGAGGGTGAGAGCACGATACATTTTTCTTTCTTCGGTAAGCATTTTTTTGTGTTTGATACTTTTGGAATTTGGTTATTCATGTTGATTTTGAAATGACCTTTTACATGTTTGAAATGTACTAACTTGTTTTTTCCTGACAGCAGGTCAACTTGTGTGTGGTTGCAACATTACAGTCCCATTGAGTACATTATTGGAGAAAGGGACATCTGTTGCACCACAGGGGGGGAGGAAGGTGCCTAGCACGATACAGTTTCTTTCTTCGGTAAGCATTTTTTTGTGTTTGATACTTTTGGAATTTTGGTTATTCATGTTGGTTTTGAAATGACCTTTTACATGTTTGAAATGTACTAACTTGTTTTTTCCTGACAGCAGGTCAACTAGTGTGTGGTTGCAACATTACAGTCCCACTGAGTACATTTTTGGAGAAAGGGACATCAGTTGCACCACAGGGCGGGAGGTGGGTGCCTAGAACGATACATTTTCTTTCTTCGGTATGCAATTTCATGTGTTTGACACTTTTGGAATTTTGGTTATTCATATTGACTATAAAATGACCATTTTCATGTTTGAATTGTACTAACTTGATTTTTCCTGACAGCAGGTCAACTTGTGGGTGGTTGCAACATTACGGTCCCATTGAGTACATCTTTGGAGAAAGGGACATCACTTGCACCACAGGGTGGGTGGAGGGTGAGAGCACGATACATTTTTCTTTCTTCGGTAAGCATTTTTTTGTGTTTGATACTTTTGGAATTTGGTTATTCATGTTGATTTTGAAATGACCTTTTACATGTTTGAAATGTACTAACTTGTTTTTTCCTGACAGCAGGTCAACTTGTTTGTGGTTGCAACATTACAGTCCCATTGAGTACATTATTGGAGAAAGGGACATCTGTTGCACCACAGGGCGGGAGGAAGGTGCCTAGCACGATACAGTTTCTTTCTTCGGTAAGCATTTTTTTGTGTTTGATACTTTTGGAATTTTGGTTATTCATGTTGGTTTTGAAATGACCTTTTACATGTTTGAAATGTACTAACTTGTTTTTTCCTGACAGCAGGTCAACTTGTGTGTGGTTGCAACATTACAGTCCCACTGAGTACATATTTGGAGAAAGGGACATCAGTTGCACCACAGAGCGGGAGGTGGGTGCCTAGAACGATACATTTTCTTTCTTCGGTAAGCAATTTCTTGTGTTTGACACTTTTGGAATTTTGGTTATTCATGTTGACTTTAAAATGACCATTTTCATGTTTGAATTGTACTAACTTGTTTTTTCCTGACAGCATGTCAACTTGTGGGTGGTTGCAACATTACGGTCCCATTGAGTACATTTTTGGAGAAAGGGACATCAGTTGCACCACAGGGTGGGTGGAGGGTGCAGAGCATGATACATTTTTCTATCTTCGGTAAGCATTTTTTGTTTTTTGATTCTTTTGGAATTTTGGTTTTTCATGTTGATTTTAAAATGACCTTTTTCATGTTTGAAATGTACTAACTCGTTTTATCCTCACAGCAAGTCAACTTGTGTTTGGTTGCAACATTACGGTCCCATTGAGTACATTTTTGGAGAAAGGGACATCACTTGCACCACAGGGCGGGAGGAGGGTGCCTAGAACGATACAGTTTCTTTCTTCGGTAAGCAATTTTTTGTGTTTGATACTTTAGGAATTTTGGTTATTCATGTTGACTTTAAAATGACCATTTCCATGTTTGAATTGTACTAACATGTTTTTTCCTGACAGCAGGTCAACTTGTGGGGGGTTGCAACATTACGGTCCCATTGAGTACATTTTTTAGAAAGGGACATCAGTTGCACCACAGGGTGGGAGGAGGGTGCGGAGCACGATACATTTTCTTTCTTCGGTAAGCATTTTTTGTTTTTGATACTTTTGGAATTTTGGTTTTTCATGTTGATTTTAAAATGACCTTTTTCATGTTTGAAATGTACTAACTCGTTTTTCCTCACAGCAGGTCAAGTTGTGTGTGGTTGCAACATTACGGTCCCATTGAGTACATTATTGGAGAAAGGGACATCAGTTGCACCAAAGGGCGGGAGGAGGGTGCAGAGCACGATAAATTTTTTTTCTTCGGTAAACATTTATTTGCGTTTGATACTTTTGGAATTTTGGGTTTATCATGTTGATTCTAAAATAACCTATTTCATGTTTGAAATGTACTAACTCGTTTTTTTTCACAGCAGGTCAACTTGTGTGTGGTTGCAACATTACGGTCCCATTGAGTACATTTTTGGAGAAAGGGACATCAGTTGCACCACAGGGTGGGTGGAGGGTGCAGAGCACGATACATTTTTCTTTCTTCGCTAAGCATTTATTTGTGTTTGATACTTTTGGAATTTTGGTTTTTCATGTTGATTTTAAAATGACCTTTTTCGTGTTTGAAATGTACTAACACGTTTTTCCTCACAGCAGGTCAACTTGTGTGTGGTTACAACATTATGGTCCCATTGAGTACATTTTTGGAGAAAGGGACATCAGATGCACCATAGGGCGGGAAGAGGGTGCAGAGCACGATACATTTTCTTTCTTCGGTAAACATTTATTTGCGTTTGATACTTTTGGAATTTTGGGTTTATCATGTTGATTCTAAAATAACCTTTTTCATGTTTGAAATGTACTAACTCGTTTTTTTTCACAGCAGGTCAACTTGTGTGTGGTTGCAACATTACGGTCCCATTGAGTACATTTTTGGAGAAAGGGACATCTGTTGCACCACAGGGCGGGAGGAAGGTGCCTAGCACGATACAGTTTCTTTCTTCGGTAAGCGTTTTTTTGTGTTTGATACTTTTGGAATTTTGGATATTCATGTTGATTTTGAAATGACCTTTTACATGTTTGAAATGAATTAACTTGTTTTTTCCTGAGAGCAGGTCAACTTGTGTGTGGTTGCAACATTACAGTCCCACTGAGTACATTTTTGGAGAAAGGGACATCAGTTGCAGCACAGGGCGGGAGGTGGGTGCCTAGAACGATACATTTTCTTTCTTCGGTAAGCAATTTCTTGTGTTTGACACTTTCGGAATTTTGGTTATTCATATTGACTATAAAATGACCATTTTCATGTTTGAATTTTACTAATTGGATTTTTCTTGACAGCAGGTCAACTTGTGGGTGGTTGCAACATTACGGTCCCATTGAGTACATCTTTGGAGAAAGGGACATCACTTGCACCACAGGGTGGGTGGAGGGTGAGAGCACGATACATTTTTCTTTCTTCGGTAAGCATTTTTTTGTGTTTGATACTTTTGGAATTTGGTTATTCATGTTGATTTTGAAATGACATTTTACATGTTTGAAATGTACTAACTTGTTTTTTCCTGACAGCAGGTCAACTTGTGTGTGGTTGCAACATTACAGTCCCATTGAGTACATTTTTGGAGAAAGGGACATCTGTTGCACCACTGGGCGGGAGGAAGGTGCCTAGCACGATACATTTTCTTTCTTCGGTAAGCATTTTTTTGTGTTTGATACTTTCGGAATTTTGATTATTCATGTTGGTTTTGAAATGACTTTTTACATGTTTGAAATGTACTAACTTGTTTTTTCCTGACAGCAGGTCAACTTGTGTGTGGTTGCAACATTACAGTCCCACTGAGTACATTTTTGGAGAAAGGGACATCAGTTGCACCACAGAGCGGGAGGTGGGTGCCTAGAACGATACATTTTCTTTCTTCGGTAAGCAATTTCTTGTGTTTGACACTTTAGGAATTTTGGTTATTCATGTTGACTTTAAAATGACCATTTTCATGTTTGAATTGTACTAACTTGTTTTTTTCCTGACAGCATGTCAACTTGTGGGTGGTTGCAACATTACGGTCCCATTGAGTACATTTTTGGAGAAAGGGACATCTGTTGCACCACAGGGTGGGTGGAGGGTGCAGAGCAGGATACATTTTTCTTTCTTCGGTAAGCATTTTTTGTTTTTTGATACTTTTGGAATTTTGGTTTTTCATGTTGATTTTATGATGACCTTTTTCATGTTTGAAATGTACTAACTCGTTTTTTCCTCAGAGCAAGTCAACTTGTGTGTGGTTGCAACATTACGGTCCCATTGAGAACATCTTTGGAGAAAGGGACATCTGTTGCACCACAGGGCGGGAGTTGGGTGCCTAGAACGATACATTTTCTTTCTTCGGCAAGCAATTTTTTGTGTTTGATACTTTTGGTATTTTGGTTATTCATGTTGACTTTAAAATGACCATTTTCATGTTTGAATTGTACTAACTTGTTTTTTCCTGACAGCGGGTCAACTTGTGGGTGGTTGCAACATTACGGTCCCATTGAGTACATTTTTGGAGAAAGGGACATCAGTTGCACCACAGGGTGGGAGGAGGGTGCGGAGCACGATACATTTTCTTTTATTCGGTAAGCATTTTTTGTTTTTGATACTTTTGGAATTTTGGTTTTTCATGTTGATTTTAAAATGACCTTTTTCATGTTTGAAATTTACTAACTCGTTTTATCCTCACAGCAAGTCAACTTGTGTGTGGTTGCAACATTACGGTCCCATTGAGTACATTTTTGGAGAAAGGGACATCACTTGCACCACAGGGCGGGAGGAGGGTGCCTAGAACGATACAGTTTCTTTCTTCGGTAAGCAATTTTTTGTGTTTGATACTTTAGGAATTTTGGTTATTCATGTTGACTTTAAAATGACCATCTCCATGTTTGAATTGTACTAACATGTTTTTTCCTGACAGCAGGTCAACTTGTGGGTGGTTGCAACATTACGGTCCCATTGAGTATATTTTTGGAGAAATGGACATCAGTTGCACCACAGGGTGGGAGGAGGGTGCGGAGCACGATACATTTTCTTTCTTCGGTAAGCATTTTTTGTTTTTGATACTTTTGGAATTTTGGTTTTTCATGTTGATTTTAAAATGACCTTTTTCATGTTTGAAATGTACTAACTCGTTTTTCCTCACAGCAGGTCAACTTGTGTGTGGTTGCAACATTACGGTCCCATTGAGTACATTATTGGAGAAAGGGACATCAGTTGCACCAAAGGGCGGGAGGAGGGTGCAGAGCACGATAAATTTTTTTTCTTCGTTAAACATTTATTTGCGTTTGATACTTTTGGAATTTTGGGTTTATCATGTTGATTCTAAAATAACCTTTTTCATGTTTGAAATGTACTAACTCTTTTTTTTTCACAGCAGGTCAACTTGTGTGTGGTTGCAACATTACGGTCCCATTGAGTACATTTTTGGAGAAAGGGACATCAGTTGCACCAAAGGTTAGGAGGAGGGAGCAGAGCACGATACATTTTTTTTCTTCGGTAAGCATTTATTTGTGTTTGATACTTTTGGGATTTTGGTTTTTGATGTTGATTTTATGATGACTTTTTTCATGTTTGAAATGTACTAACTCGTTTTTTCCTCACAGCAGGTCAACTTGTGTGTGGTTGTAGCATTACAGTCGCATTGAGTACATCTTTGGAGAAAGGGACATCTGTTGCACCACAGGGCGGGAGGTGGGAGCCTAGAACGATACATTTTCTTTCTTTGGCAAGCAATTTTTTGTGTTTGATACTTTTGGAATTTTGGTTATTCATGTTGACTTTAAAATGACCATTTTTATGTTTGAGTTGTACTAACTTGTTTTTTCCTGACAGCAGGTCAACTTGTGGGTGGTTGCAACATTACGGTCCCATTGAGTACATTTTTGGAGAAATGGACATCAGTTGCACCACAGGGTGGGAGGAGGGTGCGGAGCACGATACATTTTCTTTCTTCGGTAAGCATTTTTTGTTTTTGATACTTTTGGAATTTTGGTTTTTCATGTTGATTTTAAAATGACCTTTTTCATGTTTGAAATGTACTAACTCGTTTTTTCCTCACAGCAGGTCAACTTGTGTGTGGTTGCAACATTACGGTCCCATTGAGTACATTTTTGGAGAAAGGGACATCTGTTGCACCACAGGGCGGGAGGAAGGTGCCTAGCACGATACAGTTTCTTTCTTCGGTAAGCATTTTTTTGTGTTTGATACTTTTGGAATTTTGGTTATTCATGTTGATTTTGAAATGACCTTTTACATGTTTGAAATGTACTAACTTGTTTTTTCCTGACAGCAGGTCAACTTGTGTGTGGTTGCAACATTACAGTCCCACTGAGTACATTTTTGGAGAAAGGGACATCAGTTGCAGCACAGGGCGGGAGGTGGGTGCCTAGAACGATACATTTTCTTTCTTCGGTAAGCAATTTCTTGTGTTTGACACTTTTGGAATTTTGGTTATTCATATTGACTATAAAATGACCATTTTCATGTTTGAATTGTACTAACTTGATTTTTCCTGACAGCAGGTCAACTTGTGGGTGGTTGCAACATTACGGTCCCATTGAGTACATCTTTGGAGAAAGGGACATCACTTGCACCACAGGGTGGGTGGAGGGTGAGAGCACGATACATTTTTCTTTCTTCGGTAAGCATTTTTTTGTGTTTGATACTTTTGGAATTTGGTTATTCATGTTGATTTTGAAATGACCTTTTACATGTTTGAAATGTACTAACTTGTTTTTTCCTGACAGCAGGTCAACTTGTGTGTGGTTGCAACATTACAGTCCCATTGAGTACATTTTTGGAGAAAGGGACATCTGTTGCACCACAGGGCGGGAGGAAGGTGCCTAGCACGATACAGTTTCTTTCTTCGGTAAGCATTTCTTTGTGTTTGATACTTTTGGAATTTTGGTTATTCATGTTGGTTTTGAAATGACCTTTTACATGTTTGAAATGTACTAACTTGTTTTTTCCTGACAGGAGGTCAACTTGTGTGTGGTTGCAACATTACAGTCCCACTGAGTACATTTTTGGAGAAAGGGACATCAGTTGCACCACAGAGCGGGAGGTGGGTGCCTAGAACGATACATTTTCTTTCTTCGGTAAGCAATTTCTTGTGTTTGACACTTTTGGAATTTTGGTTATTCATGTTGACTTTAAAATGACCATTTTCATGTTTGAATTGTACTAACTTGTTTTTTCCTGACAGCATGTCAACTTGTGGGTGGTTGCAACATTACAGTCCCATTGAGTACATTTTTGGAGAAAGGGACATCAGTTGCACCACAGGGTGGGTGGAGGGTGCAGAGCATTATACATTTTTCTTTCTTCGGTAAGCATTTTTTGTTTTTTGATACTTTTGGAATTTTGGTTTTTCATGTTGATTTTATGATGACCTTTTTCATGTTTGAAATGTACTAACTCGTTTGTTCCTCAGAGCAAGTCAACTTGTGTGTCGTTGCAACATTACGGTTCCATTGAGAACATCTTTGGAGAAAGGGACATCTGTTGCACCACAGGGCGGGAGGTAGGTGCTTAGAACGATACATTTTCTTTCTTCGGCAAGCAATTTTTTGTGTTTGATACTTTTGGAATTTTGGTTATTTATGTTGACTTTAAAATGACCATTTTCATGTTTGAATTGTACTAACTTGTTTTTTCCTGACAGCAGGTCAACTTGTGGCTGGTTGCAACATTACGGTCCCATTGAGTACATTTTTGGAGAAAGGGACATCAGTTGCACCACAGGGTGGGAGGAGGGTGCGGAGCACGATACATTTTCTTTCTTCGGTAAGCATTTTTTCGTGTTTTATACTTTTGGAATTTTGGTTTTTCATGTTGATTTTATGACGACCTTTTTCATGTTTGAAGTGTACTAACTCGTTTTTTCCTCACAGCAGGTCAACTTGTATGTGGTTGCAACATTACGGTCCCATTGAGTACATTTTTGGAGAAAGGGACATCAGTTGCATCACAGGGTAGAGGAGGGTGCGGAGCACGATACATTTTCTTTTATTCGGTAAGCATTTTTTGTTTTTGATACTTTTGGAATTTTGGTTTTTCATGTTGACTTTAAAATGACCATTTCCATGTTTGAATTGTACTAACTTGTTTTTTCCTGACAGCAGGTCAACTTGTGGGTGGTTGCAACATTACGGTCCCATTGAGTACATTTTTGGAGAAAGGGACATAAGTTGCACCACAGGGTGGGAGGAGGGTGCGGAGCACGATACATTTTCTTTCTTCGGTAAGCATTTTTTGTATTTGATACTTTTGGAATTTTGGTTTTTCATGTTGATTTTAAAATGATCTTTTTCATGTTTGAAATGTACTAACTCGTTTTTCCTCACAGCAGGTCAACTTGTATGTGGTTGCAACATTACGGTCTCATTGAGTACATTAGTGGAGAAAGGGACATCAGTTGCACCAAAGGGCGGGAGGAGGGTGCAGAGCACGATACATTTTTCTTTCTTCGCTAAGCATTTATTTGTGTTTAATACTTTTGGAATTTTGGATTTTCATGTTGATTTTAAAATGACCTCTTTCATGTTTGAAATGTACTAACACGTTTTTCCTCACAGCAGGTCAACTTGTGTGTGGTTACAATATTATGGTCCCATTGAGTACATTTTTGGAGAAAGGGACATCAGATGCACCATAGGGCGGGAAGAGGGTGCAGAGCATGATACATTTTCTTTCTTCGGTAAGCATTTATTTGTTTTTGAGGCTTTTGGAATTTTGGTTATTCCTGTTGATTTTAAAAAGACCTTTTTCATGTTTGAAATGTACTAACTCGTTTTTCCTCACAGCAGGTCAACTTGTGCGTGGTTGCAACATTACGGTCCCATGAGTACATTTTTTGAGAAAGGGACATCAGTTGCACCAAAGGGCAGGAGGAGGGTGCAGAGCACGATACATTTTTTTTCTTCGGTAAGCATTTATTTGTGTTTGATACTTTTGGAATTTTGGTTTTTCATGTTGATTTTATGATGACCTTTTTCATGTTTGAAATGTACTAACTTGTTTTTTCCTCACAGCAGGTCAACTTGTGTGTGGTTGCAACATTACAGTCCCATTGAGTACATCTTTGGAGAAAGGGACATCTGTTGCACCACAGGGCGGGAGGTGGGTGCCTAGAACGATACATTTTCTTTCTTCGGCAAGCAATTTTTTGTGTTTGATACTTTTGGAATTTTGGTTATTCATGTTGACTTTAAAATGACCATTTTCATGTTTGAATTGTACTAACTTGTTTATTCCTGACAGCAGGTCAACTTGTGGGAGGTTGCAACATTACGGTCCCATTGAGTACATTTTTGGAGAAAGGGACATCAGTTGCACCACATGGTGGGAGGAGGGTGCGGAGCACGATACATTTTCTTTCTTCGGTAAGCATTTTTTGTTTTTGATACTTTTGGAATTTTGGTTATTCATGTTGATTTTAAAATGACCTTTTTCATGTTTGAAATGTACTAACTCATTTTTTCCTCACAGCAGGTCAACTTGTGTTTGGTTGCAACATTACAGTTCTACTGAGTACATTTTTGGAGAAAGGGACATCAGTTGCACCACAGGGCGGGAGATGGGTGCCTAGAACGATACATTTTCTTTCTTCGGTAAGCAATTTCTTGTGTTTGACACTTTTGGATTTTTGGTTATTCATATCGACTATAAAATGACCATTTTCATGTTTGAATTGTACTAACTTGTTTTTTCTTGACAGCAGGTTAACTTGTGGGTTGTTGCAACATTACGGTCCCATTGAGTACATCTTTGGAGAAAGGGACATCAGTTGCACCACAGGGTGGGTGGAGGGTGCAGAGCACGATACGTTTTTCTTTCTTCGGTAAGCATTTTTTTCTGTTTGATACTTTTGGAATTTTGGTTATTCATGTTGATTTTAAAATGACCTTTTTCCTGTTTGAAATGTTCTAACTTGTTTTTTCCTGACAGCAGGTCAACTTGTGTGTGGTTGCAACATTACAGTCCCATTGAGTACATTTTAGGAGAAAGGGACATCAGTTGCACCACAGGGATGGAGGAGGGTGCAGAGCACGATACATTTTTCTTTCTTCGGTAAGCATTTCTTTGTGTTTGATACTTTTGGAATTTTGGTTATTCATGTTGATTTTAAAATGACCTTTTTCATGTTTGAAATGTACAAACTCGTTTTTTCCTCAGAGCAAGTCAACTTGTGTGTGGTTGCAACATTACGGCCCCATTGAGTACATTTTTGGAGAAAGAGACATCAGTTGCACCACAGGGTGGGAGAAGGGTGCCTAGCACGATACATTTTCTTTCTTCGGTAAGCATTTTTTTGTGTTTTATACTTTTGGAATTTTGGTTTTTCATGATGATTTTATGACGACCTTTTTCATGTTTGAAGTGTACTAACTCGTTTTATCCTCACAGCAGGTCAACTTGTGTGTGGTTGCAACATTACGAACCCATTGAGTACATTTTTGGAGAAAGGGACATCAGTTGCACCAAAGGGGGGGAGGAGGGTGCAGAGCACGATACATTTTTTTTCTTTGGTAAGGATTTATTTGTGTTTGATACTTTTGGAGTTTTGGTTTTTTATGTTGATTTTAAAATGACCTTTTTCATGTTTGAAATGAACTAACTCGTTTTTCCTCACAGCAGGTCAACTTGTGTGTGGTTGCAACGTTACGGTCCCATTGAGTACATTTTTTTAAGAAATGGACATCAGTTGCACCAAAGGGCGCGAGGAGGGTGCAGAGCACAATACATTTTTTTTCTTCGGTAAGCATTTATTTGTGTTTGATACTTTTGGAATTTAGATTTTTCATGTTGATTTTAAAATGACCTTTTTCATGTTTGAAATGTACTAACACGCTTTTCCTCACAGCAGGTCAACTTGTGTGTGGTTACAACATTATGGTCCCATTGAGTACATTTTTGGAGAAAGTGACATCAGATGCACCACAGGGCGGGAAGAGGGTGCAGAGCACGATACATTTTCTTTCTTCGGTAAGCATTTATTTGTTTTTGAGGCTTTTGGAATTTTGGTTATTCATGTTGATTTTAAAAGGACCTTTTTCATGTTTGAAATGTACTAACTCGTTTTTCCTCACAGCAGGTCAACTTGTGTGTGGTTGCAACATTACGGTCCCATTGAGTACATTATTGGAGAAAGGGACATCAGTTGCACCAAAGGGCGGGAGGAGGGTGCAGAGCACGATAAATTTTTTTTCTTCGGTAAACATTTATTTGCGTTTGATACTTTTGGAATTTTGTGTTTATCATGTTGATTCTAAAATAACCTTTTTCATGTTGGAAATGTACTAACTCGTTTTTTCTCACAGCAGGTCAACTTGTGTGTGGTTGCAACATTACGGTCCCATTGAGTACATTTTTGGAGAAAGGGACATCAGTTGCACCAAAGGACGAGAGGAGGGTGCAGAGCACGATACATTTTTCTTGCTTCGCTAAGCATTTATTTGTGTTTAATACTTTTGGAATTTTGGTTTTTCATGTTGATTTAAAAATGACCTTTTTCATGTTTGAAATGTACTAACACGTTTTTCCTCACAGCAGGTCAACTTGTGTGTGGTTACAATATTATGGTCCCATTGAGTACATTTTTGGAGAAAGGGACATCAGATGCACCATAGGGCGGGAAGAGGGTGCAGAGCACGATACATTTTCTTTCTTCGGTAAGCATTTATTTGTTTTTGAGGCTTTTGGAATTTTGGTTATTCATGTTGATTTTAAAAAGACCTTTTTCATGTTTGAAATGTACTAACTCGTTTTTCCTCACAGCAGGTCAACTTGTGCGTGGTTGCAACATTACGGTCCCATGAGTACATTTTTTGAGAAAGGGACATCAGTTGCACCAAAGGGCAGGAGGAGGGTGCAGAGTACGATACATTTTTTTTCTTCGGTAAGCATTTATTTGTGTTTGATACTTTTGGAATTTTGGTTTTTCATGTTGATTTTATGATGACCTTTTTCATGTTTGAAATGTACTAACTTGTTTTTTCCTCACAGCAGGTCAACTTGTGGTTGGTTGCAACATTACAGTCCCATTGAGTACATCTTTGGAGAAAGGGACATCTGTTGCACCACAGGGCGGGTGGTGGGTGCCTAGAACGATACATTTTCTTTCTTCGGCAAGCAATTTTTTGTGTTTGATACTTTTGGAATTTTGGTTATTCATGTTGACTTTAAAATGACCATTTTCATGTTTGAATTGTACTAACTTGTTTATTCCTTACAGCAGGTCAACTTGTGGGAGGTTGCAACATTACGGTCCCATTGAGTACATTTTTGGAGAAAGTGACATCAGTTGCACCACAGGGTGGGAGGAGGGTGCGGAGCACGATACATTTTCTTTCTTCGGTAAGCATTTTTTGTTTTTGATACTTTTGGAATTTTGGTTATTCATGTTGATTTTAAAATGACCTTTTTCCTGTTTGAAATGTTCTAACTTGTTTTTTCCTGACAGCAGGTCAACTTGTGTCTGGTTGCAACGTTACGGTCCCATTGAGTACATTTTTTTAAGAAAGGGACATCAGTTGCACCAAAGAGCGGGAGGAGGGTGCAGAGCACAATACATTTTTTTTCTTCGGTAAGCATTTATTTGTGTTTGATACTTTTGGAATTTTGATTTTTCATGTTGATTTTAAAATGACCTTTTTCATGTTTGAAATGTACTAACTCGTTTTTCCTCACAGCAGGTCAACTTGTGTGTGGTTGCAACATTACAGTCCCATTGAGTACATTATTGGAGAAAGGGACATCAGTTGCACCAAAGGACGAAAGGAGGGTGCAGAGCACGATACATTTTTCTTTCTTCGCTAAGCATTTATTTGTGTTTAATACTTTTGGAATTTTGGTTTTTCATGTTGATTTTAAAATGACCTTTTTCATGTTTGAAATGTACTAACACGTTTTTCCTCACAGCAGGTCAACTTGTGTGTGGTTACAACATTATGGTCCCATTGAGTACATTTTTGGAGAAAGGGACATCAGATGCACCATAGGGCGGGAAGATTGTGCAGAGCACGATACAATTTCTTTCTTCGGTAAGCATTTATTGGTTTTTGAGGCTTTTGGAATTTTGGTTATTCATGTTGATTTTAAAAGGACCTTTTTCATGTTTGAAATGTACTAACTCGTTTTTCCTCACAGCAAGTCAACTTGTGCGTGGTTGCAACATTACGGTCCCATGAGTACATTTTTTGAGAAAGGGACATCAGTTGCACCAAAGGGCAGGAGGAGGGTGCAGAGCACATTACATTTTTTTTCTTCGGTAAGAATTTATTTGTGTTTGATACTTTTGGAATTTTGGTTTTTATGTTGATTTTATGATGACCTTTTTCATGTTTGAAATGTACTAACTCGTTTTTTCCTCACAGCAGGTCAACTTGTGTGTGGTTGCAACATTACAGTCCCATTGAGTACATCTTTGGAGAAAGGGACATCTGTTGCACCACAGGGCGGGAGGTGGGTGCCTAGAACGATACATTTTCTTTCTTCGGCAAGCAATTTTTTGTGTTTGATACTTTTGGAATTTTGGTTATTCATGTTGACTTTAAAATGACCATTTTCATTTTTGAATTGTACTAACTTGTTTTTTCCTGACAGCAGGTCAACTTGTGGGTGGTTGCAACATTACGGTCCCATTGAGTACATTTTTGGAGAAAGGGACATCAGTTGCACCACAGGGTGGGAGGAGGGTGCGGAGCACGATACATTTTCTTTTATTCGGTAAGCATTTTTTGTTTTTGATACTTTTGGAATTTTGGTTTTTCATGTTGATTTTAAAATGACCTTTTTCATGTTTGAAATGTACTAACTCGTTTTATCCTCACAGGAAGTCAACTTGTGTGTGGTTGCAACATTACGGTCCCATTGAATACATGTTTGGAGAAAGGGACATCAGTTGCACCACAGGGCGGGAGGAGGGTGCCTAGAACGATACAGTTTCTTTCTTCGGTATGCATTTTTCTGTGTTTGATACTTTTGGAATTTTGGTTATTCATGTTGACTTTAAAATGACCATTTCCATGTTTGAATGGTACTAACTTGTTTTTTCCTGACAGCAGGTCAACTTGTGGGTGGTTGCAACATTACGGTCCCATTGAGTACATTTTTGGAGAAAGGGACATCAGTTGCACCACCGGGTGGGTGGTGGGTGCAGAGCACGATACATTTTTCTTTCTTCGGTAAGCATTTTTCGTTTTTCATACTTTTGGAATTTTAGTTTTTCATGTTGATTTTATGATGACCTCTTTCATGTTTGAAATGTACTAACTCGTTTTATCCTCACAGCAAGTCAACTTGTGTGTGGTTGCAACATTACGGTCCCATTGAGTACATTTTTGGAGAAAGGGACATCAGTTGCACCACAGGGTGGGAGGAGGGTGCAGAGCACGATACATTTTCTTTCTTCGGTAAGCATTTTTTGTTTTTGATACTTTTGGAATTTTGGTTTTTCATGTTGATTTTATGATGGCCTTTTTCATGTTTGAAACGTACTAACTCATTTTTTCGTCACAGCAAGTCAACTTGTGTTTGGTTGCAACATTACGATCCCATTGAGTACATCTTTGGAGAAAGGGACATCTGTTGCACCACAGGGCGGGAGGTGGGTGCCTAGAACGATACATTTTCTTTCTTCGGCAAGCAATTTTTTGTGTTTGATACTTTTGGAATTTTGGTTATTCATGTTGACTTTAAAATGACCATTTTCATGTTTGAATTGTACTAACTTGTTTTTTCCTGACAGCAGGTCTACTTGTGTGTGGTTGCAACATTACGGTCCCATTGAGTACATTTTTGGAGAAAGGGTCATCTCTTGCACCACAGGGCGGGAGGAAGGTGCCTAACACGATACAGTTTCTTTCTTCGGTTAGCATTTTTTTGTGTTTGATACTTTTGGAATTTTGGTTATTCATGTTGATTTTGAAATGACCTTTTACATGTTTGAAATGTACTAACTTGTTTTTTCCTGACAGCAGGTCAACGTGTGTGTGGTTGCAACATTACAGTCCCACTGAGTACATTTTTGGAGAAAGGGACATCAGTTGCACCACAGGGCGGTAGGTGGGTGCCTAGAACGATACATTTTTCTTTCTTCGGTAACCAATTTCTTGTATTTGACACTTTCGGAATTTTGGTTATTCATGTTGATTTTGAAATGACCTTTTACATGTTTGAAATGTAGAAACTTTTTTTTTCCTGACAGCAGGTCATTTTGTGGGTGGTTGCAACATTACGGTCCCATTGAGTACATTTTTGGAGAAAGGGACATCAGTTGCACCACAGGGTGGGAGGAAGGTGCGGAGCACGATACATTTTCTTTTTTCGGTAAGCATTTTTTGTTTTTGATACTTTTGGAATTTTGGTTTTTCATGTTGATTTTAAAGTGACCTTTTTCATGTTTGAAATGTACTAACTCGTTTTTTCCTCACAGCAGGTCTACTTGTGTGTGGTTGCAACATTACGGTCCCATTGAGTACATTTTTGGAAAAAGGGACATCTGTTGCACCACAGGGCGGGAGGAAGGTGCCTAACACGATACATTTTCTTTCTTCGGTAAGAAATTTCTTGTGTTTGACACTTTTGGAATTTTGGTTATTCATGTTGACTTTAAAATGACCATTTTCATGTTTGAATTGTACTAACTTGTTTTTTCCTGACAGCAGGTAAACTTGTGGGTGGTTGCAACATTACGGTCCCATTGAGTACATTTTTGGAGAAAGGGACATCAGTTGCAGCACAGGGTGGATGGAGGGTGCAGAGCACGATACATTTTTCTTTCTTCGGTAAGCATTTTTTGTATTTGATACTTTTGGAATTTTGGTTTTTCATGTTGATTTTATGATGACCTTTTTCATGTTTGAAATGTACTAACTCGTTTTTTCCTCACAGGAGGTCAACTTGTGTGTGGCTGCAACATTACGGTCCCATTGAGTACATCTTTGGAGAAAGGGACATCTGTTGCACCACAGGGCGGGAGGTGGGTGCCTAGAACGATACATTTTCTTTCTTCGGCAAGCAATTTCTTGTGTTTGATACTTTTGGAATTTTGGTTATTCATGTTGACTTTGAAATGACCATTTCCATGTTTGAATTGTACTAACTTATTTTTTCCTGACAGCAGGTCAACTTGTGGGTGGTTGCAACATTACGGTCCCATTGAGTACATTTTTGGAGAAAGGGACATCAGTTGCACCACAGGGTGGGAGGAGGGTGCGGAGCACGATACATTTTCTTTCTTCGGTAAGCATTTTTTGTTTTTTATACTTTTTGAATTTTGGTTTTTTATGTTGATTTTATGATGACCTTTTTCATGTTTGAAATGTACTAACTCGTTTTTTCCTCACAGCAAGTCAACTTGTGTGTGGTTCCAACATTACAATCCCATTGAGTACATCTTTGGAGAAAGGGACATCTGTTGCACCACAGGGCGGGAGGTGGTTGCCTAGAACGATACATTTTCTTTCTTGGGCAAGCAATTTTTTGTGTTTGATACTTTTGGAATTTTGGTTATTCATGTTGACTTTAAAAAGAACATTTTCATGTTTGAATTGTACTAACTTGTTTTTTCCTGACAGCAGGTCAACTTGTGGGTGGTTGCAACATTACGGTCCCATTGAGTACATTTTTGGAGAAAGGGACATCAGTTGCACCACAGGGTGGGTGGAGGGTGCGGAGCACGATACATTTTCTTTCTTCGGTAAGCATTTTTTGTTTTTAATACTTTTGGAATTTTGGTTTTTTATGTTGATTTTATGATGACCTTTTTCATGTTTGAAATGTACTAACTCGTTTTTTCCACACAGCAAGTCAACTTGTGTGTGGTTGCAACATTACAATCCCATTGAGTACATCTTTGGAGAAAGGGACATCTGTTGCACCACAGGGCGGGAGGTGGGTGCCTAGAACGATACATTTTCTTTCTTCGGCAAGCAATTTTTTGTGTTTGATACTTTTGAAATTTTGGTTATTCGTGTTGACTTTAGAATGAACATTTTCATGTTTGAATTGTACTAACTTGTTTTTTCCTGACAGCAGGTCAACTTGTGGGTGGTTGCAACATTACGGTCCCATTGAGTAAATTTTTGGAGAAAGGGACATCAGTTGCACCACAGGGTGGGAGGAGGGTGCGGAGCACGATACATTTTCTTTCTTCGGTAAGCATCTTTTGTTTTTGATACTTTTGGAATTTTGGTTTTTCATGTTGATTTTAAAATGACCTTTTTCATGTTTGAAATGTACTAACTCGTATTTTCCTCACAGCAGGTCAACTTGTGTGTGGTTGCAACATTACGGTCCCATTGAGTACATTTTTGGAGAAAGGGACATCAGTTGCACCTCAGGGTGGGAGGAGGGTGCGGAGCACGATACATTTTCTTCTTCGGTAAGCATTTTTTGTTTTTGATACTTTTGGAATTTTGGTTATTCATGGTGATTTTGAAATGACCTTTTACATGTTTGAAATGTACTAACTTGTTTTTTCCTGACAGCAGGTCAACTTGTGTGTGGTTGCAACATTACAGTCCCACTGAGTACATTTTTGGAGAAAGGGACAACAGTTGCACCACAGGGCGGGAGGTGGGTGCCAAGAACGATACATTTTGTTTCTTCGGTATGCAATTTCTTGTGTTTGACACTTTTGGAATTTTGGTTATTCATGTTGACTATAAAATGACCATTTTCATGTTTGAATTGTACTAACTTGTTTTTTCCTGACAGCAGGTCAACTTGTGGGTGGTTGCAACATTACGGTCCCATTGAGTAAATTTTTGGAGAAAGGGACATCAGTTGCACCACAAGGTGGGTGGAGGATGCAGAGCACGATACATTTTTCTTTCTTCGATAAGCATTTTTTTGTGGTTGATACTTTTGGAATTTTGGTTATTCATGTTGATTTTAAAATGACCTTTTTCATGTTTGAAATGTTCCAACTTGTTTTTTCCTGACAGCAGGTCAACGAGTGTGTGGTTGCAACATTACAGTCCCATTGAGTGCATTTTAGGAGAAAGGGACATCAGTTGCACCACAGGGATGGAGCTGGGTGCAGAACACGATACATTTTTCTTTCTTCGGTAAGCATTTTTTTGTGTTTGATACTTTTGGAATTTTGGTTATTCATGTTGATTTTAAAATGACCTTTTTCATGTTTGAAATGTACAAACTCGTTTTTTGCTCAGAGCAGGTCAACTTGTGTGTGGTTGCAACATTACGGTCCCATTGAGTACAATTTTGGAGATAGAGACATCAGTTGCACCACAGGGCGGGAGAAGGGTGCTTAGAACGATACATTTTCTTTCTTCGGTAAGCATTTTTTTGTGTTTTATACTTCGGAATTTTTGGTTTTTCATGTTGATTTTATGACGATCATTTTAAAGTTTGAAATGTACTAACTCGTTTTTTCCTCACAGCAGGTCAACTTGTGTGTGGTTTCAACATTACGGTCCCATTGAGTACATTTTTGGGGAAAGGGACATTAGTTGCACCAAAGGACGAGAGAAGGGTGCAGAGCACGATACATTTTTCTTTCTTCGGTAAGCATTTATTTGTGTTTAATACTTTTGGAGTTTTGGTTTTACATGTTGATTTTAAAATGACCTTTTTCGTGTTTGAAATGTACTAACTCGTTTTTTCCTCACAGCAGGTCAACTTGTGTGTGGTTTCAACATTACGGTCCCATTGAGTACATTTTTGGAGAAAGGGACATCAGATGCACCAAAGGGCGGGAAGAGGGTGCAGAGCACGATACATTTTCTTTCTTCGGTAAGCATTTATTTGTGTTTGAGGCTTTTGGAATTTTGGTTTTCATGTTGATTTTAAAATGACCTTTTTCGTGTTTGAAATGTACTAACTCGTTTTTCCTCACAGCAGGTCAACTTGTGCGTGGTTGCAACATTACGGTCCCATGAGTACATTTTTTGAGAAAGTGACATCAGTTGCACCAAAGGGCAGGAGGAGGGTGCAGAGCACGATACATTTCCTTTCCTCGGTAAGCATTTATTTGTGTTTGGTACTTTTGGAATTTTGGTTTTTCATGTTGATTTTATGATGACCTTTTTCATGTTTGAAATGTACTAACTCGTTTTTTCCTCACAGCAGGTCAAATTGTGTGTGGTTGCAACATTACGGTCCCATTGAGTACATTTTTGGAGAAAGGAACATCTGTTGCACCACAGGGTGGTGGGTGGGTGCCTAGAACGATACATTTTCTTTCTTCGGTAAGCAATTTTTTGTGTTTGATACTTTTGGAATTTTGGTTATTCATGTTGACTTTAAAATGACCATTTTCATGTTTGAATTGTACTAACTTGTTTTTTCCTGACAGGAGGTCAACTTGTGTGTGGTTGCAACATTACGGTCCCATTGTGTTCATTTTTGGGGAAAAGGACATCAGTTACACCACAGGGCGGGAGGAGGGTGCGGAGCATGATACATTTTCTTTCTTCGGTAAACATTTTTTGTGTTTGATACTTTTGGAATTTTGGTTTTTCATGTTGATCTTGATATGACCTTTTACATGTTTGAAATGTACTAACTTGATTTTCCTGACAGCAGGTCAACTTGTGTGTGGTTGCAACATTACGGTCCCACTGAGTACATTTTTGGAGAAAGGGACATCAGTTGCACCACAGGGCAGGAGGTGGGTGCCTAAATTGATACATTTTCTTTCTTAGGTAAGCAATTTTTTCTGTTTGATACTTTTGGAATTTTGGTTATTCATGTTGACTTTAAAATGACCTTTTTCATGTTTGAAATGTACTAACTCGTTTTTTCCTAACAGCAGGTCAACTTGTGTGTGGTTGCAACATTACGGTCCCATTGAGTACATTTTTTTAAGAAAGGGACATCAGTTGCACCAAAGGGCGGGCGGAGGGTGCAGAGCACGATACATTTTTTTTCTTCGGTAAGCATTTATTTGTGTTTGATACTTTTGGAATTTGGTTTTTCATGTTGATTTTAAAATGACCTTTTTCATGTTTGAAATGTACTAACTCGTTTTTCCTCACAGCAGGTCAACTTGTGTGTGGTTGCAACATTACGGTCCCATGGAGTACATTGTTGGAGAAAGGGACATCAGGTGCACCAAACGGCGGGAGGAGGGTGCAGAGCACGATACATTTTTTTTCTTCGGTAAGCATTTATTTGTGTTTGATACTTTTGGAATTTTGGTTTTTCATGTTGATTTTAAAATGATATTTTCATGTTTGAAATGTACTAACTCGTTTTTCCTCACAGCAGGTCAACTTGTGTGTGGTTACAACATTAGGGTCCCATTGAGTACATTTTTGGAGAAAGGGACATCAGATGCACCAAAGTGCGGGAAGAGGGTGGAGAGCACGATACATTTTCTTTCTTCGGTAAGCATTCATTTGTGTTTGAGGCTTTTGGAATTTTGGTTTTTCATGTTGATTTAAAAATGACCTTTTTGATGTTTGAAATGTACTAACTCGTTTTTCCTCTCAGCAGGTCAACTTGTGCGTGGTTGCAACATTACGGTGCCATTGAGTACATTTTTGGAGAAAGGGACATCAGTTGCACCAAAGGGCGGGAAGAGGGTGCTGAGCATAATACATTTTTTTTCTTCGGTAAGCATTTATTTGTGTTTGATACTTTTGGAACTTTGGTTATTCATGTTGACCTTAAAATGACCATTTTCATGTTTGAATTGTACTAACTTGTTTTTTCCTGACAGCAGGTCAACTTGTGGGTGGTTACAACATTACGGTCCCATTGAGTACATTTTTGGGGAAAGGGACATCAGTTGCACCACAGGGCGGGAGGAGGGTGCGGAGCGTGATACATTATCTTTCATCGGTAAGCATTTTTTGTGTTTGATACTTTTGGAATTTTGGTTTTTCATGTTGATTTTAAAATGACCTTTTTCATGTTTGAAATGTACTAACTCGTTTTATCTCCACAGCAGGTCAACTTGTGTGTGGTTGCAACATTACGGTCCCATAGAGATCATTTTTGGAGAAAGGGACATCAGTTGCACCACAGCGCAGGAGGAAGGTGCCTAGCACAATACAGTTTCTATCTTCGGTAAGAATTTTTTTGTGTTTGATACTTTTGGAATTTTGGTTATTCATGTTGATTTTGAAATGACCTTTTACATGTTTGAAATGTAATAACTTGTTTTTTCCTGACAGCAGGTCAACTTGTGTGTGGTTGCAACATTACGGTCTCACTGAGTACATTTTTGGAGATAGGGACATCAGCTGCACCACAGGGCGGGAGGTGGGTGCCTAGAACGATACATTTTCTTTCTTCGGTAAGCAATTTATTCTGTTTGATCCTTTTGGAATTTTGGTTTTTCATGTTGATTTTATGATGACCTTTTTCATGTTTGAAATGTACTAACTCGTTTTTTCCTTACAGCAGGTCAACTTGCAGGGACATCTGTTGCCCCACAGGGCGGGAGGTGGGTGCCTAGAACGATACATTTTCTTTCTTCGGTAAGCAATTTTTTGTGTTTGATACTTTTGAATTTTGGTTATTCATGTTGACTCTAAAATGACCATTTTCATGTTTGAATTGTACTAACTTGTTTTTTCCTGACAGCAGGTCATCTTGTGGGTGGTTGCAACATTACGGTCCCATTGAGTACATTTTTGGGGAAAGGGACATCAGTTGCACCACAGGGCGGTAGGAGGGTGCGGAGCATGATACATTTTCTTTCTTTGGTAAGCATTTTTTGTGTTTGATACTTTTGGAATTTGGTTATTCATGTTGACTCTAAAATGACCATTTTCATGTTTGAATTGTACTAACTCGTTTTATCCTCACAGCAAGTCAACTTGTGTGTGGTTGCAACATTACGGTCCCATTGAGTACATTTTTGGAGAGAGGGACATCAGTTGCAACACAGGGCGGGAGAAGGAAGCCTAGCACGATACATTTTCTTTCTTCGGTAAGCATTTTTTTGTGTTTGATACTTTTGGAATTTTGGTTTTTCATGTTGATTTTATGACGACCTTTTTCATGTTTGAAATGTACAAACTCGTTTTTTCCTCATAGCAGGTCAACTTGTGTGTGGTTGCAACATTACGGTTCCATTGAGTACATTTTTGGAGAAAGGGACATAAGTTGCACCAAAGGGCGGGAGGAGGGTGCAGAGCACGATACATTTTTTTCTTCGGTAAGCATTTATTTGTGTTTGATACTTTTGGAATTTTGTATTTTCATGATGATTTTAAAATGACCTTTTTCATGTTTGAAATGTACTAACTCGTTTTACCTCACAGCAGGTCAACTTGTGTGTGGTTGCAACATTACGGTCCCATTGAGTACATTTTTTGAGAAAGGAATATCAGCTGCACCAAAGGGCGGGAGGAGGGTGCCGAGCACGATACATTTATTTTCTTCGGTAAGCATTTATTTGTGTTTGATACTGTTGGAATTTTGGTTTTTCATGTTGATTTTAAAAAGACCTTTTTCATGTTTGAAAAGTACTAACTCGTTTTTCCTCACAGCAGGTCAACTTGTGTGTGGTTGCAACATTACGGTGCCGTTGAGTACATTTTTGGAGAAAGGGACATCAGTTGCACCAAAGGGCGGGAGGAGGGTGCAGAGCACGATACATTTTTTTTCTTCAGTAAACATTTAATTGCGTTTGATACTTTTGGAATTTTGGGTTTTTCATGTTGATTCTAAAATGACCTTTTTCATGTTTGAAATGTACTAACTCGTTTTTCCTCACAGCAGGTCAACTTGTGTGTGGTTGCAACATTACGGTCCCATTGAGTACATTTTTGGAGAAAGGGACATCAGTTGCACCAAAGGACGAGAGGAGGGTGCAGAGCACGATACATTTTTCTTTCTTCGGTAAGCATTTATTTGTGTTTAATACTTTTGGAATTTTGGTTTTTCATGTTGATTTTAAAATGTCCTTTTTCATGTTTGAAATGTACTAACTCGTTATTCCTCACAGCAGGTCAACTTGTGTGTGGTTACAACATTATGGTCCCATTGAGTACATTTTTGGAGAAAGGGACATCAGTTGCACCAAAGGGCGGGAGGAGGGTGCAGAGCACGATACATTCTTTTTCTTCGGTAAGCATTTATTTGTGTTTGATACTTTTGGAATTTTGGTTTTTCATGTTGATTTTAATATGACCTTTTTCATGTTGAATTGTACTAACTCGTTTTATCCTCACAGCAAGTCAACTTGTGTGTGGTTGCAAATTTACGGTCCCATTGAGTACATTTTTGGAGAAAGGGACATCAGTTGCACCACAGGGCGGGAGAAGGAAGCCTAGCACGATACATTTTCTTTCTTCGGTAAGCATTTTTTGTTTTTGATACTTTTGGAATTTTGGTTTTTCATGTTGATTTTATGACGACCTTTTTCATGTTTGAAATGTACTAACTCGTTTTTCCTCACAGCAGGTCAACTTGTGTGTGGTTGCAACATTACGGTCCCATTGAGTACATTTTTGGAGAAAGGGACATCAGTTGCACCAAAGGGCGAGAGGAGGGTGCAGAGCACGATACATTTTTCTTTCTTCGGTAGGCACTTATTTGTGTTTAATACTTTTGGAATTTTGGTTTTTCATGATGATTTTAAAGTGACCTTTTTCATGTTTGAAATGTAATAACTCGTTTTTTCTGCTCAGCAGGTCAACTTGTGTGTGTTTGCAACATTACGGTCCCATTGAGTACATCTTTGGAGAAAGGGACATCAGTTGCACCACAGGGTAGGAGGAGGGTACAGAGCACGATACATTTTTCTTTCTTCGGTAAGCATTTTTTTGTGTTTGATACTTTTGGAATTTTGGTTAGTCATGTTGATTTTAAAATGACCTTTTTCATGTTTGAAATGTACTAACTTGTTTTTTCCTGACAGCAGGTCAACTTGTGTGGTTGCAACATTACAGTCCATTGAGTACATTTTTGGAGAAAGGGACATCAGTTGCACCACATGGCGGGAGGAGGGTGCAGAGCACGATACATTTTTCTTTCTTCGGTAACCATTTTTTTGTGTTTGATACTTTTGGAATTTTGGTTATTCATGTTGATTATGAAATGACCTTTTTCATGTTTGAAAAGTACAAACTCGTTTTTTCCTCACAGCAGGTCAACTTGTGTGTGGTCCAACATTACGGTCCCATTGAGTACATTTTTGGAGAAAGAGACATCAGTTGCACCACAGGGCGGGAGAAGGGTGCCTTGCACGACACATTTTCTTTCTTCGGTAAGCATTTTTTTGTGTTTGATACTTTTGGAATTTTGGTTTTTCATGTTGATTTTATGATGACCTTTTTCATGTTTGAAATGTACTAACTCGTTTTTTCCTTACAGCAGGTCAACTTGCAGGGACATCTGATGCCCCACAGGGCGGGAGGTGGGTGCCTAGAACGATACATTTTCTTTCTTCAGTAAGCAATTTTTTGTGTTTGATACTTTTGAATTTTGGTTATTCATGTTGACTTTAAAATGACCATTTTCATGTTTGAATTGTACTAACTTGTTTTTTCCTGACAGCAGGTCATCTTGTGGGTGGTTGCATCATTACGGTCCCATTGAGTACATTTTTGGGGAAAGGGACATCAGTTGCACCACTGGGCGGTAGGAGGGTGCGGAGCATGATACATTTTCTTTCTTTGGTAAGCATTTTTTTGTTTGATACTTTTGGAATTTTGGTTTTTCATGTTGATTTTAAAATGACCTTTTTCATGTTTGAATTGTACTAACTCGTTTTATCCTCTTAGCAAGTCAACTTGTGTGTGGTTGCAACATTACGGTCCCATTGAGTACATTTTTGGAGAGAGGGACATCAGTTGCAACACAGGGCGGGAGAAGGAAGCCTAGCACGATACATTTTCTTTCTTCGGTAAGCATTTTTTTGTGTTTGATACTTTTGGAATTTTGGTTTTTCATGTTGATTTTATGACGACCTTTTTCATGTTTGAAATGTACTAACTCGTTTTTTCCTCATAGCAGGTCAACTTGTGTGTGGTTGCAACATTACGGTTCCATTGAGTACATTTTTGGAGAAAGGGACATAAGTTGCACCAAAGGGCGGGAGGAGGGTGCAGAGCATGATACATTTTCTTTCTTCGGTAAGCATTTATTTGTGTTTGCTACTTTTGGAATTTTGTATTTTCATGATGATTTTAAAATGACCTTTTTCATGTTTGAAATGTACTAACTCGTTTTACCTCACAGCAGGTCAACTTGTGTGTGGTTGCAACATTACGGTCCCATTGAGTACATTTTTTGAGAAAGGAATATCAGCTGCACCAAAGGGCGGTAGGAGGGTGCCGAGCACGATACATTTTTTTTCTTCGGTAAGCATTTATTTGTGTTTGATACTGTTGGAATTTTGGTTTTTCATGTTGATTTTAAAAAGACCTTTTTCATGTTTGAAAAGTACTAACTCGTTTTTCCTCACAGCAGGTCAACTTGTGTGTGGTTGCAACATTATGGTGCCGTTGAGTACATTTTTGGAGAAAGGGACATCAGTTGCACCAAAGGGCGGGAGGAGGGTGCAGAGCACGATACATTTTTTTTCTTCAGTAAACATTTAATTGCGTTTGATACTTTTGGAATTTTGGGTTTTTCATGTTGATTCTAAAATGACCTTTTTCATGTTTGAAATGTACTAACTCGTTATTCCTCACAGCAGGTCAACTTGTGTGTGGTTACAACATTATGGTCCCATTGAGTACATTTTTGGAGAAAGGGACATCAGTTGCACCAAAGGGCGGGAGGAGGGTGCAGAGCACGATACATTCTTTTTCTTCGGTAAGCATTTATTTGTGTTTGATACTTTTGGAATTTTGGTTTTTCATGTTGATTTTAATATGACCTTTTTCATGTTTGAAATGTACTAACAAGATTATTCCTCACAGCAGGTCAACTTGTGTGTGGTTGCAACATTACGGTCCCGTTGAGTTCATTTTTTAGAAAGGGACATCTGTTGCACCAAAGAGCGGGAGGAGGGTGCCTAGCACGATACATTTTCTTTCTTCTGTAAGCATTTTTTTGTGTTTGATAATTTTGGAATTTTGGTTTTTCATTTGATTTTAAAATGACCTTCTTCATGTTTGAAATGTACTAACTCGTTTTACCTCACAGCAGGTCAACTTGTGTGTGGTTGCAACATTACGGTCCCATTGAGTACATTTTTTGAGAAAGGAATATCAGCTGCACCAAAGGGCGGTAGGAGGGTGCCGAGCACGATACATTTTTTTTCTTCGGTAAGCATTTATTTGTGTTTGATACTGTTGGAATTTTGGTTTTTCATGTTGATTTTAAAAAGACCTTTTTCATGTTTGAAAAGTACTAACTCGTTTTTCCTCACAGCAGGTCAACTTGTGTGTGGTTGCAACATTACGTTCCCATCGACTACATTTTTGGAGAAAGGGACATCAGTTGCACCAAAGGACGAGAGGAGGGTGCAGAGCGCGATACATTTTTCTTTCTTCGGTAAGCATTTATTTGTGTTTAATACTTTTGGAATTTTGGTTTTTCATGTTGATTTTAAAATGTCCTTTTTCATGTTTGAAATGTACTAACTCGTTATTCCTCACAGCAGGTCAACTTGTGTGTGGTTACAACATTATGGTCCCATTGAGTACATTTTTGGAGAAAGGGACATCAGTTGCACCAAAGGGCGGGAGGAGGGTGCAGAGCACGATACATTCTTTTTCTTCGGTAAGCATTTATTTGTGTTTGATACTTTTGGAATTTTGGTTTTTCATGTTGATTTTAATATGACCTTTTTCATGTTGAATTGTACTAACTCGTTTTATCCTCACAGCAAGTCAACTTGTGTGTGGTTGCAAATTTACGGTCCCATTGAGTACATTTTTGGAGAAAGGGACATCAGTTGCACCACAGGGCGGGAGAAGGAAGCCTAGCACGATACATTTTCTTTCTTCGGTAAGCATTTTTTGTTTTTGATACTTTTGGAATTTTGGTTTTTCATGTTGATTTTATGACGACCTTTTTCATGTTTGAAATGTACTAACTCGTTTTTCCTCACAGCAGGTCAACTTGTGTGTGGTTGCAACATTACGGTCCCATTGAGTACATTTTTGGAGAAAGGGACATCAGTTGCACCAAAGGGCGAGAGGAGGGTGCAGAGCACGATACATTTTTCTTTCTTCGGTAGGCACTTATTTGTGTTTAATACTTTTGGAATTTTGGTTTTTCATGATGATTTTGAAGTGACCTTTTTCATGTTTGAAATGTACTAACTCGTTTTTCCTCACAGCATGTCAACTTGTGTGTGTTAGTAACATTACGGTCCCATTGAGTATATTTTTGGAGAAAGGGACATCAGTAGCACCAGAGGCCGGGAGGAGGGTATGGAGCACGATACATTTTAATTCATCGGTAAGCATTTTTTTGTGTTTGATACTTTTGGAATTTTGGTTTTTCATGTTGACTTTAAAATGACCTGTCTCATGTTTGACATGTACTAACTCGTTTTCTCCTCACAGCAGTTCCACTTTAAAATGGATGCAACATTACAGTCCCATTGAGTACATTTTTGGAGAAAGGGACATCAGTTGCACCACAGGACGGGAGGAGTGTTCATGCATGATACATTTTCTTTCTTCGGTAAGGATTTTTTTGTGTTTGATACTTTTGGAATTTTGGGTTTTTCATGTTGATTTTAAAATGACCCATTTCATGTTTGAAATGTACAAAACTCGTTTTTTCCTTACAGCAGGTTAACTTGTGTGTGGTTGCAATATTACGGTCACATTGAGTACTTTTTTGGAGAAAGGGACATCAGTTGCACCACACGGTGGGAGGAGGGTACGGAGCGCGATACATTTTCTTTCTTCGGTAACCATTAATTTGTGTTTGCTACTTTTGGAATTTTGGTTTTTCATGTTGATTTTAAAATGACCTTCTTCATGTTTGAAATGTACTAACTCGTTTTTTCCTCACAACAGGTCAAGTTGTGTGTGGTTCCAACATTACGGTCCCATTGAGTACATTTTTGGAGAAAGGGACATCACTTGCACCAAAGGGCGGGAGGAGGGTGCAGAGCACGATACATTTTTTTCTTCGGTAAGCATTTATTTGTGTTTGATACTTTTCGAATTTTGGTATTTCATGTTGATTTTAAAATGACCTTATCCATGTTTGAAATGTACTAACCCATTTTTTCGTCACAGCAGGTCAACTTGTGTGTGGTTGCAACATTACGGTGCCATTGAGTACATTTTTGGAGAAAGGGACATCAGTTGCACCAAAGGGCGGGAGGAGGGTGCAGAGCACGATACATTTTTTTCTTCGGTAAACATTTAATTGCGTTTGATACTTTTGGAATTTTGGGTTTTTCATGTTGATTCTAAAATGACCTTTTTCATGTTTGAAATGTACTAACTCGTTTTTCCTCACAGCAGGTCAACTTGTGTGTGGTTGCAACATTACGGTCCCATTGAGTACATTTTGGAGAAAGGGACATCAGTTGCACCAAAGGACGAGAGGAGGGTGCAGAGCACGATACATTTTTCTTTCTTCAGTAAGCATTTATTTGTGTTTAATACTTTTGGAATTTTGGTTTTTCATGTTGATTTTAAAATGTCCTTTTTCATGTTTGAAATGTACTAACTCGTTATTCCTCACAGCAGGTCAACTTGTGTGTGGTTACAACATTATGGTCCCATTGAGTACATTTTTGGAGAAAGGGACATCAGTTGCACCAAAGGGCGGGAGGAGGGTGCAGAGCACGATACATTCTTTTTCTTCGGTAAGCATTTATTTGTGTTTGATACTTTTGGAATTTTGGTTTTTCATGTTGATTTTAATATGACCTTTTTCATGTTGAATTGTACTAACTCGTTTTATCCTCACAGCAAGTCAACTTGTGTGTGGTTGCAAATTTACGGTCCCATTGAGTACATTTTTGGAGAAAGGGACATCAGTTGCACCACAGGGCGGGAGAAGGAAGCCTAGCACGAAACATTTTCTTTCTTCGGTAAGCATTTTTTGTTTTTGATACTTTTGGAATTTTGGTTTTTCATGTTGATTTTATGATGACCTTTTTCATGTTTGAAATGTACTAACTCGTTTTTCCTCACAGCAGGTCAACTTGTGTGTGGTTGCAACATTACGGTCCCATTGAGTACATTTTTGGAGAAAGGGACATCAGTTGCACCAAAGGGCGAGAGGAGGGTGCAGAGCACGATACATTTTTCTTTCTTCGGTAGGCACTTATTTGTGTTTAATACTTTTGGAATTTTGGTTTTTCATGATGATTTTAAAGTGACCTTTTTCATGTTTGAAATGTACTAACTCGTTTTTCCTCACAGCATGTCAACTTGTGTGTGTTAGTAACATTACGGTCCCATTGAGTATATTTTTGGAGAAAGGGACATCAGTTGCACCAGAGGCCGGGAGGAGGGTATGGAGCACGATACATTTTAATTCATCGATAAGCATTTTTTTGTGTTTGATACTTTTGGAATTTTGGTTTTTCATGTTGACTTTAAAATGACCTGTCTCATGTTTGACATGTACTAACTCGTTTTTTCCTCACAGCAGGTCCACTTGTAAATGGATGCAACATTACAGTCCCATTGAGTACATTTTTGGAGAAAGGGACATCAGTTGCACCACAGGACGGGAGGAGTGTTCATGCATGATACATTTTCTTTCTTCGGTAAGGATTTTTTTGTGTTTGATACTTTTGGAATTTTGGGTTTTTCATGTTGATTTTAAAATGACCTATTTCATGTTTGAAATGTACAAAACTCGTTTTTTCCTTACAGCAGGTTAACTTGTGTGTGGTTGCAATATTACGGTCACATTGAGTACTTTTTTGGAGAAAGGGACATCAGTTGCACCACACGGTGGGAGGAGGGTACGGAGCGCGATACATTTTCTTTCTTCGGTAACCATTAATTTGTGTTTGCTACTTTTGGAATTTTGGTTTTTCATGTTGATTTTAAAATGACCTTCTTCATGTTTGAAATGTACTAACTCGTTTTTTCCTCACAACAGGTCAAGTTGTGTGTGGTTCCAACATTACGGTCCCATTGAGTACATTTTTGGAGAAAGGGACATCACTTGCACCAAAGGGCGGGAGGAGGGTGCAGAGCACGATACATTTTTTTCTTCGGTAAGCATTTATTTGTGTTTGATACTTTTCGAATTTTGGTATTTCATGTTGATTTTAAAATGACCTTATCCATGTTTGAAATGTACTAACCCATTTTTTCGTCACAGCAGATCAACTTGTGTGTGGTTGCAACATTACGGTCCCATTGTGTACATTTTTGGAGAAAGGGACATCAGTTGCACCAAAGGGCGGGAAGAGGGTGCAGAGCACGATACATTTTCCTTCTTCGGTAAGCATTTTTTTGTGTTTGATACTTTTGGAATCTTGGTTTTTCATGTTGATTTTATGACGACCTTTTTCATGTTTGAAATGTACTTCTCGTTTTTTCCTCACAGCAGGTCAACTTGTGTGTGGTTGCAACATTACGGTCCCATTGAGTACATTTTTGGAGAAAGGGACATCAGTTGCACCAAAGGGCGGGAGGAGGGTGAGGAGCACGATACCATTTTCTTTCTTCGGTAACCATTTTTTTGTGATTGATACTTTTGGAAATTTGGTTATTCATGTTGATTATAAAATGACCATTTTCATGTTTGAAATGTACTAGCTCGTTTTTTCCTCACAGCAGGTCAACTTGTTTGTGGTTGCAACATTACGGTCCCATTGAGTACATTTTTGGAGAAAGGGACATCAGTTTTACCAAAGGGCGGCAGGAGGGTGCAGAGCATAATACATATTCTTTCTTCGGTAAGCATTTATTTGTGTTTGATACTTATGGAATTTTGGGTTTTTCATGTTGATTCTAAAATGACCTTTTTCATGTTTGAAATGTACTAACTCGTTTTTCCTCACAGCAGGTTAACTTGTGTGTGGTTGCAACATTACGTTCCCATTGAGTACACTTTTTGAGAAAGGGACATCAGTTGCACCAAAGGGCGGGAGGAGGGTGCAGAGCATGATACATTTTTTTTCTTTGGTAAGCATTTATTTGTGTTTGATAATTTTGGAATTGGTTTTTCATGTTGATTTTAAAATGACCTTTTTCATGTGGGAATTGTACTAACTCGATTTTCCTCACAGCAGGTCAATTTGTGTGTGGTAGTAACATTACGGTCCCATTGAGTACATTTTTGGAGAAAGGGACATCAGTTGCACCAGAGGCCGGGAAGAGGGTATGGAGCACGATACATTTTAATTCTTCGGTAAGCATTTTTTTGTGTTTGATACTCTTGGAATTTTGGTTTTTCATGTTGATTTTAAAATGAACTGTTTCATGTTTGCAATGTACTAACTCGATTTTTCCTCCCAGCATGTCAACTTGTAAGTGGTTGCAACATTACAGTGCCATTGAGTACATTTTTGGAGAAAGGGACATCAGTTGCACCACACGGCGGGAGGAGGGTACGGAGCGCGATACATGTTCTTTCTTCGGTAACCATTAATTTGTGTTGGAATTTTGGTTATTCATGTTGATTTTAAAATGACCTTCTTCATGTTTGAAATGTACTAATTCGTTTTTTCCTCACAACAGGTCAAGTTGTGTGTGGTTCCAACATTACGGTCCCATTGAGTTCATTTTTGGAGAAAGTGACATCACTTGCACCAAAGGGCGGGAGGAGGGTGCAGAGCACGATACATTTCTTTCTTCGGTAAGCATTTATTTGTGTTTGATACTTTTCGAATTTTGGTATTTCATGTTGATTTTAAAATGACCTTATCCATGTTTGAAATGTACTAACCCGTTTTTTCCTCACAGCAGGTCAATTTCTGTGTGGTTGCAACATTACGGTTCAATCGAGTACATTTTTGGAGAAAAGGACATCAGTTGCACCACAGGGTGGGAGGAGGCTACGGAGCACGATACATTTTATTTCTTCGATAAGCATTTTTTTGTGTTTGATACTTTTAGAATTTTGGTTTTTCATGTTGATTTTAAAATGACCTTTTTCATGTTTGAAATGTACTAACTCGTTTTTCCTCACAGCAGGTCAACTTGTGTGTGGTTGCAACATTAGAGTCCCATTGAGTACATTTTTGGAGAAAGGGACATCAGTTGCACCAAAGGGCGGGAGGATGGTGCAGAGCACGATACATTTTTTTTCTTCGGTAAGCATTTATTTGTGTTTGATACTTTTGGAATTTTGGTTTTTCATGTTGATTTTAAAATGACCTTTTTCATGTTTGAAATGTACTAACTCGTTTTTCCTCACAGCAGGTCAACTTGTAAGTGGTTGCAAAATTACAGTGCCATTGAGTACATTTTTGGAGAAACGGACATCAGTTGCACCACAGGGCAGGAGGAGTGTGCAGAGCACGATACATTTAGTTTCTTCGGTAAGCATTTTTTTGTGTTTGATACTTTAGGAATTTTGGGTTTTTCATGTTGATTTTAAAATGACCTATTTCATGTTTGAAATGTACTAACTTTTTTTTTCCTGACAGCAGGTCAACTTGTGGGTGGTTGCAACATTACGGTCCCATTGAGTACATTTTTGGAGAAAGGGACATCAGTTGCACCACAGGGCGGGAGGAGGGTGCAGAGCACGATACATTTTCTTTCTTCGGTAAGCATTTATTGTGTTTGATACTTTTTAAATTTTGGTTTTTCATGTAGATTTTAAAATGACCTTTTTCATGTTTGAAATGTACTAACTCGTTTTTTCTGCACAGCAGGTCAACTTGTGTGTGGTTGCAACATTACGGTCCCACTGAGTACATCTTTTGAGAAAGGGACATCAGTTGCACCACAGGGTGGGAGGAGGGTGCACAGCACGATACATTTTTCTTTCTTCGGTAAGCATTTTTTTGTGTTTGATACTTTTGGAATTTTGGTTATTCATGTTGATTTTAAAATGATTTTTTTCATGTTTGAAATGTACTAATTTGTTTTTTCCTGACAGCAGGTCAACTTGTGTGTGGTTGCAACATTACAGTCCCATTGAGTACATTTTTGGAGAAAGGGACATCAGTTGCACCACAGGGCGGGAGGAGGGTGCGGAGCACGATACATTTTTCTTTCTTCGGTAACCATTTTTTTGTGTTTGATACTTTTGGAATTTTGGTATTTCATGTTGATTTTAAAATGACCTTTATCATGTTTGAAATGTACTAACTCGTTTTTTCCTGTCAGCAGGTCAACTTGTGTGTGGTTGTAACATTACGGTCTCATTGAGTACATTTTTGGAGAAAGGGACATCAGTTGCACTACAGGGTGGGAGGAGGGTACGGAGCGCGATACATTATCTTTCTTCGGTAAGCATTTTCTTGTGTTTGATACTTTTGGAATTTTGGTTATTCATGTTGATTTTAAAATGATTTTTTTCATGTTTGAAATGTACTAACTCGCTTTTTCCTCACAACAGGTCCACTTGTGTGTGGTTGCAAAATTACGGTCCCATTGAGTAAATTTTTGAAGAAAGGGACATCACTTGCGGGAAAGGGCGGGAGGAGGGTGCAGGGCACGATACATTTTTTTTCTTCGGTAAGCGTTCATTTGTGTTTGATACTTTTGGAATTTTGCTTTTTCAAGTTGATTTTAAAATGACCTTTATCATGTTTGAAATGTACTAACTCGTTTTTTCCTGTCAGCAGGTCAACTTGTGTGTGGTTGTAACATTACGGTCTCATTGAGTACATTTTTGGAGAAAGGGACATCAGTTGCACCACAGGGCGGGAGGAGGGTGCGGAGCACGATACATTTTTCTTTCTTCGGTAACCATTTTTTTGTGTTTGATACTTTTGGAATTTTGGTATTTCATGTTGATTTTAAAATGACCTTTATCATGTTTGAAATGTACTAACTCGTTTTTTCCTGTCAGCAGGTCAACTTGTGTGTGGTTGTAACATTACGGTCTCATTGAGTACATTTTTGGAGAAAGGGACATCAGTTGCACTACAGGGTGGGAGGAGGGTACGGAGCGCGATACATTATCTTTCTTCGGTAAGCATTTTCTTGTGTTTGATACTTTTGGAATTTTGGTTATTCATGTTGATTTTAAAATGATTTTTTTCATGTTTGAAATGTACTAACTTGTTATTTCCACACAGCAGGTCAACTTGTGTGTGGTTGCAACATTACGGTCACATTGAGTACATTTTTGGAGAAAGGGACATCAGTTGCACTACAGGGTGGGAGGAGGGTACGGAGCGCGATACATTATCTTTCTTCGGTAAGCATTTTTTTGTGTTTGATACTTTTGGAATTTTGGTTTTTCATTTTGATTTTAAAATGACCGTTTCATGTTTGAAATGTACTAACTCGTTTTTCCTCACAGCAGGTCAAGTTGTGTGTGGTTGCAACATTACGGACCCATTGAGAGCATTTTTGGAGAATGGAACATCAGTTGCACCACAGGGCGGGAGGAAGGTACGGATCACGATACATTTTCTTTCTTCGATAAGCATTTATTTGTGTTTGATACTTTTGGAATTTTGGTTTTTCATGTCGATTTTAAAATGACCTTTTTCATGTTTGAAATGTACTAACTCGTTTTTTCTCACAGCAGGTCAACTTGTGTGTGGCTCCAACATTACAGTCCCATTGAGTACTTTTTTGGAGAAAGCGACATGTGTTGCACCACAGGGCGTGAGAAGGGTGCAGAGCACGATATAATTTTTTTCTTCAGTAAGCATTAATTTGTGTTTGCTACTTTTGGAATTTTGGTTTTTCATGTTGATTTTAAAATGACCTTCTTCATGTTTGAAATGTACTAACTCGTTTTTTCCTCACAACAGGTAAACTTGTGTGTGGATGCAACATTACGGTCCCATTGAGTAAATTTTTGGAGAAAGGGACATCACTTGCAGCAAAGGGCGGGAGAAGGGTGCATAGCACGATACATTATTTTCTTCGGTAAGCAATTTTTTGTGTTTGATACTTTTGTAATTTTGGTATTTCATGTTGATTTTAAATGACCTTTTTCTTGTTTTGAAATGTACTAACTCGTTTTTTCCTCACAGCAGGTCAACTTGTGTGTGGTTGTAACATTACCGTCTCATTGAGTACATTTTTGGAGAAAGGGACATCAGTTGCACTACAGGGTGGGAGGAGGGTAAGTATTTTTTTGTGTTTGATACTTTTGGAATTTTGGTTTTTCATGTTGATTTTAAAATGACCTTCTTAATGTTTGAAAGCTACTAACTCGTTTTTTCCTCACAGAAGGCAACTAGTGTGTAGTTGCAACATTATGGTCCCATTGAGTACATTTTTGGGGAAAGGAACACCAGTTGCATCAAAGGGCGGGAGCAGTGTGCAGAGCACGATAATTTTTTTTTTTCGGTAAGCATTTTTTTGTATTGATACTTTTGGAATTTTGGTTTTTCATGTTGATTTTAAAATGACCTGTTTCATGTTTGAAATGTACTAACTCGTTTTTTCCTCACAGCAGGTCAATTTGTGTGTGGTTGGAACATTACGGTCTCATTGAGTAAGTTTTTGGAGAAAGGGACATCAGTTGCACCAAAGGGCGGAAGGAAGGTGCAGAGCACGATACATTTTCCTTCTTCGGTAAGAATTTTTTTGTGTTTGATACTTTTGGAATTTTTGTTTTTCATGTTGATTTTAAAATGACCTGTTTCTTGTTTGAAATGTACTAACTCGTTTTTTCCTCACAGCAGTTCAACTTGTAAGTGGTTGCAACACTACAGTCCCATTGAGTACATTTTTGGAGAAAGGAACATCAGTTGCACCGCAGTGCGGGAGGAGGGTACGGAGCGCGATACATTTTGTTTCTTCGGTAAGCATTAATTTGTTTTTGCTACTTTTGGAATTTTGGTTTTTCATGTTGATTTTAAAATTACCTTCTTCATGTTTGAAATGTACTAACTCGCTTTTTCCTCACAACAGGTCAGCTTGTGTGTGGTTGCAACATTACTGTCCCATTGAGTACATTTTTGGAGAAAGGGACATCACTTGCACCAAAGGGCGGGAGGAGGGTGCAGAGCACGATACATTTTTACCTTCGGTAAGCATTTATTTGTGTTTGATACTTTTCGAATTTTGGTTTTTCATGTTGATTTTAAAATTACCTTTTTCATGTTTGAAATGTACTAACTCGTTTTTTCCTAACAGCAGGTGAACTTGTGTGAGGTTGCAACATTACGGTCCCATTGAAAACATTTTTGGAGAAAGGGACATCAGTTGCACCACAGGGCGGGAGGAGGGTATGTACCATGATACATTTTCTTTCTTCGGTAAGCATTTTTTTGTGTTTGATACTTTTGGAATTTTTTTTTCATGTTGATTTTAAAATGACCTTTTTCATGTTTGAAATGTACTAACTCGTTTTTTCCTTACAGCAGGTCAACTTGTGTATGGTTGCAACATTACGGTCCCATTGAGTACATTTTTGGAGAAAGGGACATTAGTTGCACCACAGGGTGGGAGGAGGGTACGGAGCGCGATATATTACCTTTCTTCGGTAAGCATTTTTTTTGTGTTTGATACTTTTGGAATTTTGATTTTTTCATGTTGATTTTAAATTATCTTTTTCATGTTTGAAATGTACCATCTCATTTTTTCCTCACAGCAGGTCAACTTGTGTGTGGTTGCAACATTACGGTCCCAATGAGTACATTTTTGGAGAAAGGGACATCAGTTGCACTACAGGGCGGGAGGAGGGTATGGAGCACGATACATTTTCTTTCTTCGGTAAGCATTTTTTTGTGTTTGATACTTTTGGAATTTTGGTTTTTCATTTTGATTTTAAAATGACCATTTCATGTTTGAAATGTACTAACTCGTTTTTTCCTCACAGCAGGTCAAGTTGTGTGTGGTTGCAGCATTACGGTCACATTGAGTACATTTTAGGAGAAAGGGACATCACTTGCACCAAAGCGCGGGAGGAGGGTGCAGGGCACGTTACATTTTCTTTCTTCGGTAAGCATTCATTTGTGTTTGATACTTTTGGAATTTTGGATTTTCATGTGTTTTTAAAATGACCTTTTTCATGTTTGAAATGTACTAACTCGTTTTTTCCTCACAGCAGGTCATCTTGTGTGTGGTTGCAACATTACGGTCACATTGAGTACATTTTTGGAGAAAGGGACAACAGTTGCACCACAGGGTGGGAGGAGGGGACGGAGCGCGATACATTACTTTTCTTCGGTAAGCATTTTTTTGTGTTTGATACTTTTGGAATTTTGATTTTTTCATGTTGATTTTAGAATGAACTTTTTCATGTTTGAAATGTACCATCTCATTTTTTCCTCACAGCAGGTCAACTTGTGTGTGGTTGCAACATTATGGTCCCAATGAGTACATTTTTGGAGAAAGGAACATCAGTTGCACTACAGGGCGGGAGGAGGGTACGGAGCACGATACATTTTCTTTCTTCGGTAAGCATTTTTTTGTGTGTGATACTTTTGGAACTTTTGTTTTTCATTTTGATTTTAAAATGACCGTTTCATGTTTGAAATGTACTAACTCGTTTTTTCCTCACAGCAGGTCAAGTTGTGTGTGGTTGCAACATTACAGTCCCATTGAGTACATGTTTGGAAAAAGGGACATCAGTTGCACCAAAGGGCGGGAGGAGGGTACGGACCACGATACATTTTCTTTCTTCGATAAGCATTTATTTATGTTTGATACTTTTGGAATTTTGGTTTTTCATGTTGATTTTAAAATGACCTTTTTCATGTTTGAAATGTACTAACTCGTTTTTTCCTCACAGCAGGTCAACTTGTTTGTGGTTGCAACATTACGGTCCCATTGAGTACATTTTTGGAGAAAGGGACATCAGTTTCACCAAAGGGCGGGAGGAGGGTGCAGAGCACAATACATATTCTTTCTTCGGTAAGCATTTATTTGTGTTTGATATGTATGGAATTTTGGGTTTTTCATTTTGATTCTAAAATGACCTTTTTCATGTTTGAAATGTACTAACTCGTTTTTTCCTTACAGCAGGTCAACTTGTGTATGGTTGCAACATTACAGTCCCATTGAGTACATGTTTGGAAAAAGGGACATCAGTTGCACTACAGGGCGGGAGGAGGGTACGGAGCACGATACATTTCCTTTCTTCGGTAAGCATTTATTTGTGTTTGTTACTTTTGGAATTTTGGTATTTCATGTTGATTTTAAAATGCCCTTCTTCATGTTTGAAATGTACTAACTCGTTTTTTCCTCACGACAAGTCAACTTATTTGAGGTTGCAACATTACGGTCCCATTGATTACATTTTTGGAGAAAGGGACATCACTTGCACCAAAGGGCGCGAGGAGGGTGCATAGCACGATACATATTTTTCTTCGGTAAGCATTTATTTGTGTTTGATACTTTTGGAATTTTGGTATTTCATGTTGATTTTAAAATGACCTATTTCGTGTTTGAAATGTACTAACTCGTTTTTTCCTTACAGGAGGTCAAGTTGTGTGTGGTTGCAACATTACGGTCGCATTGAGTACATTTTTGGAGAAAGGGACATCACTTGCACCAAAGCGCGGGACTAGGGTGCAGGGCACGATACATTTTTTTTCTTCGGTAAGCATTCATTTGTGTTTGATACTTTTGGACTTTTGGTTTTTCATTTTGATTTTAAAATGACCTTTTTCATGTTTGAAATGTACTAACTCGTTTTTTCCTAACAGCTGGCCATCTTGTGTGTGGTTGCAACATTACGGTCCCATTGAGTACATTTTTGGAGAAAGGGACATCAGTTGCACTACAGGGTGGGAGGAGGGTACGGAGCACGATACATTTTCTTTCTTCGGTAAGCATTTTTTTGTGTTTGATACTTTTGGAATTTTGGTTTTTCATGTTGATTTTAAAATGACCTTTTTCATGTTTGTTATGTACTAACTCGTTTTTTCTCACAGCAGGTCAACTTGTTTGTGGCTCCAACATTACGGTCCCATTGAGTACTTTTATGGAGAAAGGGACATCAGTTGCACCAAAGGGCGGGAGGAGGGTGCAGAGCACGATACATTTTTTTTCTTCGGTAACCATTCATTTGTGTTTGATACTTTTGGAATTTTGGTTTTTCATGTTGATTATAAAATGACCTGTTTCATGTTTGAAATGTACTAACTCGTTTTTTCCTCACAACAGGTGAACTTGTGTGTGGTTGCAAACTTACGGTCCCATTGAGTACATTTTTGGAGAAAGGTACATCAGTTGCACCACACGACGGGAGGAGTGTGCAGAGCACAATACATTTTCTTTCTTCGGTAAGCATTTTTTTTTTTTTTTGATACTTTTGGAATTTTGTGTTTTTCATGTTGATTTTTAAATGACCTATTTCGTGTTTGAAATGTACTAACTCGTTTTTTCCTTACAGCAGGTCAACTTGTGTGTGGTTGCAACATTACGGTCCCATTGAGTACATTTTTGGAGAAAGGGACATCAGTTGCACCACAGGGTGGGAGGATGGTACAGAGCGTGATTCATTCTCTTTCTTCGTTAAGCATTATTTTGTGTTTGATACTTTTGGAATTTTAGTATTTCATGTTGATTTTAAAATGACCTTTTTCATGTTTGAAATATACTAAATGGTTTTTTCCTCACAGCAGGTCAACTTGTGTGTGGTTGCAACATTACGGTCCCATTGAGTACATGTTTGGAGAAAGGGACATCAGTTGCACCAAAGGGCGGGATAATGGTACAGAGCGTGATACATTTTCTTTCTTCGGTAAGCATTTTTTTGTGTTTGATACTTTTGGAATTTTGGTTTTTCATGTTGATTTTAAAATGACCTTTTTCATGTTTGAAATGTACTAACTCGTTTTTCCTCACAGCAGGTCGACTTGTGTGTGGTTGCAACATTACGGTCCCATTGAGTACATTTTTGGAGAAAGGGACATCAGTTGCACCAAAGGGCGGGAGGATGGTACCGAGCGTGATACATTTTTTTCTTAGGTAAGCATTTTTTTGTGTTTGATACTTTTGGAATTTTGGTTTTTCATGTTGATTTTAAAATGACCTTTTTCATGTTTGAAATGTACTAACTCGTTTTTTCCTCACAGAAAGTCAACTTGTCTGTGGTTGCAACGTTACGGTCCCATTGAGTACATTTTTGGAGAAAGGGGCCTTAGTTGCACCAAAGGGCGGGAGGAGGGTGCAGAGCACGATAATTTTCTTTCTTCGGTAAGCATTTTTATGTGTTTGATACTTTTGAAATTTTGGTTTTTCATGTCGATTTTAAAATGACCTCTTTCATGTTTGAAATTTACTAACTCGTTTTTTCCTCCACATTGAGTACATTTTTGGAGAAAGGGACATCAGTTGCACCACAGGGCGGGAGGATGGTACAGAGCGTGATACATTTTCTTTCTTCGGTAAGCATTTTTTTGTGTTTGATTCTTTTGGAATTTTGGTTTTTCATGTTGATTTTAAAATGACCTTTTTCATGTTTGAAATGTACTAACTCGTTTTTTCCTCACAGCAGGTCTACTTGTGTGTGGTTGCAACATTACGGTCCCATTGAGTACATTTTTGGAGAAAGGGACATCAGTTGCACCAAAGGGCGGGAGTAGGGTGCACAGCACGATACATTATTTTTCTTGGGTAAGCATTTATTTGTGTTTGATTCTTTTGGAGTTTTGGTTTTTCATTTTGACTTTACAATGACCTTTTTCATGTTGAAATGTACTAACTCGTTTTTTTCTCACAGCAGGTCAACTTGTGAGTGGATGCATTATTGCGGTCCCATTGAGTACATTTTTTGAGAAAGGGACATCAGTTGCACCACAGGGCGGGAGGAGGGTATGGAGCATGATACATTTTCTTTCTTCGGTAAGCATTTTTTTGTGTTTGATACTTTTGGAATTTTGGTTTTTCATGTTGATTTTAAAATGACCTTTTTCATGTTTGAAATGTACTAACTCGTTTTTTCCTCACAGCAGGTCAACTTGTGTGTGGCTCCAACATTACAGTCCCATTGAGTACTTTTTTGGAGAAAGCGACATGTGTTGCACCGCAGGGCGTGAGAAAGGTGCAGTGCACGATATAATTTTTTTCTTCAGTAAGCATTAATTTGTGTTTGCTACTTTTGGAATTTTGGTTTTTCATGTTGATTTTAAAATGACCTTCTTCATGTTTGAAATGTACTAACTCGTTTTTTCCTCACAACAGGTAAACTTGTGTGTGGATGCAACATTACGGTCCCATTGAGTAAATTTTTGGAGAAAGGGACATCACTTGCAGCAAAGGGCGGGAGAAGGGTGCATAGCACGATACATTATTTTCTTCGGTAAGCATTTGTTTGTGTTTGATACTTTTGGAATTTTGGTATTTCATGTTGATTTTAAATGACCTTTTTCTTGTTTGAAATGTACTAACTCGTTTTTTCCTCACAGCAGGTCAACTTGTGTGTGGTTGTAACATTACGGTCTCATTGAGTACATTTTTGGAGAAAGGGACATCAGTTGCACTACAGGGTGGGAGGAGGGTACGGAGCGCGATACATTATCTTTCTTCGGTAAGCATTTTTTTGTGTTTGATACTTTTGGAATTTTGGTTTTATATGTTGATTTTAAAATGACCTTCTTCATGTTTGAAATGTACTAACTCGTTTTTTCCTCACAGAAGGCAACTAGTGTGTGGTTGCAACATTACGGTCCCATTGAGTACATTTTTGGAGAAAGGAACACCAGTTGCATCAAAGGGCGGGAGCAGTGTGCAGAGCACGATAATTTTTTTTTTTTCGGTAAGTATTTTTTTGTATTGATACTTTTGGAATTTTGGTTTTTCATGTTGATTTTAAAATGACCTGTTTCATGTTTGAAATGTACTAACTCGATTTTTCCTCACAGCAGGTCAATTTGTGTGTGGTTGCAACATTACTGTCCCATTGAGTACATTTTTGGAGAAAGGGACATCACTTGCACCAAAGGGCGGGAGGAGGGTGCAGAGCACGATACATTTTTTCCTTCAGTAAGCATTTATTTGTGTTTGATACTTTTCGAATTTTGGTTTTTCATGTTGATTTTAAAATTACCTTCTTCATGTTTGAAATGTACTAACTCGCTTTTTCCTCACAACAGGTCAGCTTCTGTGTGGTTGCAACATTACTGTCCCATTGAGTACATTTTTGGAGAAAGGGACATCACTTGCACCAAAGGGCGGGAGGAGGGTGCAGAGCACGATACATTTTTTCCTTCAGTAAGCATTTATTTGTGTTTGATACTTTTCGAATTTTGGTTATTCATGTTGATTTTAAAATTACCTTTTTCATGTTTGAAAAGTACTAACTCGTTTTTTCCTCACAGCTGGTGAACTTGTGTGAGGTTGCAACATTACGGTCCCATTGAAAACATTTTTGGAGAAAGGGACATCAGTTGCACCACAGGGCGGGAGGAGGGTATGTACCACGATACATTTTCTTTCTTCGGTAAGCATTTTTTTGTGTTTGATACTTTTGGAATTTTTTTTTTCATGTTGATTTTAAAATGACCTTTTTCATGTTTGAAATGTACTAACTCGTTTTTTCCTCACAGCAGGTCAACTTGTGTATGGTTGCAACATTACGGTCCCATTGAGTACATTTTTGGAGAAAGGGACATTAGTTGCACCACAGGGTGGGAGGAGGGTACGGAGCGCGATATATTACCTTTCTTCGGTAAGCATTTTTTTGTGTTTGATACTTTTGGAATTTTGATTTTTTCATGTTGATTTTAAATTATCTTTTTCATGTTTGAAATGTACCATCTCATTTTTTCCTCACAGCAGGTCAACTTGTGTGTGGTTGCAACATTACGGTCCCAATGAGTACATTTTTGGAGAAAGGAACATCAGTTGCACTACAGGGCGGGAGGAGGGTATGGAGCACGATACATTTTCTTTCTTCGGTAAGCATTTTTTTGTGTTTGATACTTTTGGAATTTTGGTTTTTCATTTTGATTTTAAAATGACCATTTCATGTTTGAAATGTACTAACTCGTTTTTTCCTCACAGCAGGTCAAGTTGTGTGTGGTTGCAGCATTACGGTCACATTGAGTACATTTTAGGAGAAAGGGACATCACTTGCACCAAAGCGCGGGAGGAGGGTGCAGGGCACGTTACATTTTCTTTCTTCGGTAAGCATTCATTTGTGTTTCATACTTTTGGAATTTTGGATTTTCATGTGTTTTTAAAATGACCTTTTTCATGTTTGAAATGTACTAACTCGTTTTTTCCTCACAGCAGGTCATCTTGTGTGTGGTTGCAACATTACGGTCACATTGAGTACATTTTTGGAGAAAGGGACAACAGTTGCACCACAGGGTGGGAGAAGGGTACGGAGCGCGATACATTACTTTTCTTCGGTAAGCATTTTTTTGTGTTTGATACTTTTGGAATTTTGATTTTTTCATGTTGATTTTAAAATGAACTTTTTTATGTGTGAAATGTACCATCTCATTTTTTCCTCACAGCAGGTCAACTTGTGTGTGGTTGCAACATTACGGTCCCAATGAGTACATTTTTGGAGAAAGGAACATCAGTTGCACTACAGGGCGGGAGGAGGGTACGGAGCACGATACATTTTCTTTCTTCGGTAAGCATTTTTTTGTGTGTGATACTTTTGGAATTTTTGTTTTTCATTTTGATTTTAAAATGACCGTTTCATGTTTGAAATGTACTAACTCGTTTTTTCCTCACAGCAGGTCAAGTTGTGTGTGGTTGCAACATTACAGTCCCATTGAGAATATTTTTGGAAAAAGGGACATCAGTTGCACCAAAGGGCGGGAGGAGGGTACGGACCACGATGCATTTTCTTTCTTCGATATGCATTTATTTATGTTTGATACTTTTGGAATTTTGGTTTTTCATGTTGATTTTAAAATGACCTTTTTCATGTTTGAAATGTACTAACTCGTTTTTTCTCACAGCAGGTCAACTTGTGTGTGGCTCCAACATTACGGTCCCATTGAGTACTTTTTTGGGGAAAGCGACGTGTTGCACCACAGGGCGGGAGAAGGGTGCAGAGCACGATACAATTTTTTTCTTCGGTAAGCATTTATTTGTGTTTGATACTTTTCGAATTTTGGTTTTTCATGTTGATTTTAAAATGACCTTTTTCATGTTTGAAATGTACTAACTCGTTTTTTCCTCACAGCATTCAACTTGTGTGTGGTTGCAACATTACGGTCCCATTGAAAACATTTTTGGAGAAAGGGACATCAGTTGCACCACAGGGCGGAAGGAGGGTATGTAGCACGATACATTTTCTTTCTTCGGTAAGCATTTTTTTGTGTTTGATGCTTTTGGAATTTCTTTTTCATGTTGATTTTAAAATGACCTTTTTCATGTTTGAAATGCTCCATCTCATTTTTTCCTCACAGCAGGTCAACTTGTGTGTGGTTGCAACATTACGGTCCCATTGAGTACATTTTTGGAGAAAGGGACATCAGTTGCACTACAGGGCAGGAGGAGGGTACGGAGCACGATACATTTCCTTTCTTCGGTAAGCATTTATTTGTGTTTGTTACTTTTGGAATTTTGGTATTTCATGTTGATTTTAAAATGCCCTTCTTCATGTTTGAAATGTACTAACTCGTTTTTTCCTCACGACAAGTCAACTTGTGTGAGGTTGCAACATTACGGTCCCATTGATTACATTTTTGGAGAAAGGGACATCACTTGCACCAAAGGGCGCGAGGAGGGTGCATAGCACGATACATATTTTTCTTCGGTAAGCATTTATTTGTGTTTGATACTTTTGGAATTTTGGTATTTCATGTTGATTTTAAAATGACCTATTTCGTGTTTGAAATGTACTAACTCGTTTTTTCCTTACAGGAGGTCAACTTGTGTGTGGTTGCAACATTACGGTCGCATTGAGTACATTTTTGGAGAAAGGGACATCACTTGCACCAAAGCGCGGGACTAGGGTGCAGGGCACGATACATTTTTTTTCTTCGGTAAGCATTCATTTGTGTTTGATACTTTTGGACTTTTGGTTTTTCATTTTGATTTTAAAATGACCTTTTTCATGTTTGAAATGTACTAACTCGTTTTTTCCTCACAGCAGGCCATCTTGTGTGTGGTTGCAACATTACGGTCCCATTGAGTACATTTTTGGAGAAAGGGACATCAGTTGCACTACAGGGTGGGAGGAGGGTACGGAGCACGATACATTTTCTTTCTTCGGTAAGCATTTTTTTGTGTTTGATACTTTTGGAATTTTGGTTTTTCATGTTGATTTTAAAATGACCTTTTTCATGTTTGTAATGTACTAACTCGATTTTTCTCACAGCAGGTCAACTTGTTTGTGGCTCCAACATTACGGTCCCATTGAGTACTTTTTTGGAGAAAGGGACATCAATTGCACCAAAGGGCGGGAGGAGGGTGCAGAGCACGATACATTTTCTTTCTTCGGTAACCATTCATTTGTGTTTGATACTTTTGGAATTTTGGTTTTTCATGTTGATTATAAAATGACCTGTTTCATGTTTGAAATGTACTAACTCGTTTTTTCCTCACAACAGGTGAACTTGTGTGTGGTTGCAACCTTACGGTCCCATTGAGTACATTTTTGGAGAAAGGTACATCAGTTGCACCACACGACGGGAGGAGTGTGCAGAGCACAATACATTTTCTTTCTTCGGTAAGCATTTTTTTTTTTTTTTGGTACTTTTGGAATTTTGTGTTTTTCATGTTGATTTTAAAATGACCTATTTCGTGTTTGAAATGTACTAACTCGTTTTTTCCTTACAGCAGGTCAACTTGTGTGTGGTTGCAACATTACGGTCCCATTGAGTACATTTTTGGAGAAAGGGACATCAGTTGCACCACAGGGTGGGAGGATGGTACAGAGCGTGATTCATTCTCTATCTTCGTTAAGCATTATTTTGTGTTTGATACTTTTGGAATTTTAGTTTTTCATGTTGATTTTAAAATGACCTTTTTCATGTTTGAAATATACTAAATGGTTTTTTCCTCACAGCAGGTCAACTTGTGTGTGGTTGCAACATTACGGTCCCATTGAGTACATGTTTGGAGAAAGGGACATCAGTTGCACCAAAGGGCGGGAGGATGGTACAGAGCGTGATACATTTTCTTTCTTCGGTAAGCATTTTTTTGTTTTTGATACTTTTGGAATTTTGGTTTTTCATGTTGATTTTAAAATGACCTTTTTCATGTTTGAAATGTACTAACTCGTTTTTCCTCACAGCAGGTCGACTTGTGTGTGGTTGCAACATTACGGTCCCATTGAGTACATTTTTGGAGAAAGGGACATCAGTTGCACCAAAGGGCGGGAGGATGGTACCGAGCGTGATACATTTTTTTCTTAGGTAAGCATTTTTTTGTGTTTGATACTTTTGGAATTTTGGTTTTTCATGTTGATTTTAAAATGACCTTTTTGATGTTTGAAATGTACTAACTCGTTTTTTCCTCACAGAAAGTCAACTTGTCTGTGGTTGCAACGTTACGGTCCCATTGAGTACATTTTTGGAGAAAGGGGCCTTAGTTGCACCAAAGGGCGGGAGGAGGGTGCAGAGCACGATAATTTTCTTTCTTCGGTAAGCATTTTTAAGTGTTTGATACTTTTGAAATCTTGGTTTTTCATGTCGATTTTAAAATGACCTCTTTCATGTTTGAAATGTACTAACTCGTTTTTTCCTCCACATTGAGTACATTTTTGGAGAAAGGGACATCAGTTGCACCACAGGGCGGGAGGATGGTACAGAGCGTGATACTTTTGGAATTTTGGTTTTTCATGTTGATTTTAAAATGACCTTTTTCATGTTTGAAATGTACTAACTCGTTTTTTCCTCACAGCAGGTCTACTTGTGTGTGGTTGCAACATTACGGTCCCATTGAGTACATTTTTGGAGAAAGGGACATCAGTTGCACCAAAGGGCGGGAGTAGGGTGCAGAGCACGATACATTATTTTTCTTGGGTAAGCATTTATTTGTGTTTGATACTTTTGGAGTTTTGGTTTTTCATTTTGACTTTACAATGACCTTTTTCATGTTGAAATGTACTAACTCGTTTTTTTCTCACAGCAGGTCAACTTGTGAGTGGATGCATTATTGCGGTCCCATTGAGTACATTTTTTGAGAAAGGGACATCAGTTGCACCACAGGGCGGGAGGAGGGTATGGAGCATGATACATTTTCTTTCTTCGGTAAGCATTTTTTTGTGTTTGATACTTTTGGAATGTTGGTTTTTCATGTTCATTCTAAAATGACCTTTTTCGTGTTTGAAATGTAGTAACTCGTTTTTTCCTCACAGCAGGTCAACTTGTGTGTGGTTGCAACATTACGGTCCCATTGAGTACTTTTTTTGGGAAAGGGACATCAGTTGCACCACAGGGTGGAAGGAGGGTACGGAGCACGATACAATTTCTTTCTTTGGTAAGCATTTTTTTATGTTTGATACTTTAGGAAATTTGGGTTTTTTATGTTGATTTTAAAATGACCTTTTTCATGTTTGAAATGTACTAACTCGTTTTTTCCTCACAGCAGGTCAACTTGTGTGTTGTTCCAACATTACGGTCCCATTGAGTACATTTTTGGAGAAAGGAACATCACTTGCACCAAAGGGCGGGGGGAGGGTGCATAGAACGATACATATTTTTCTTCGGTAAGCATTTATTTGTGTTTGATACTTTTGGAATTTTGGTATTTCATGTTGATTTTAAAATGACCTTTTTCTTTTTTGAAATGTGCTAAGTCGTTTTTTCCTCACAGCAGGTCAACTTGTGTGTGGTTGTAACATTACGGTCCCATTGAGTACATTTTTGGAGAAAGGGACATAAGTTGCACCACAGGGCGGGGGAGGGTATGGAGCACGATACATTTTCTTTTTTCAGTAAGCATTTTTTTGTGTTTGATACTTTGGAATATATGTTTTTCATGTTCTTTTTAAAATGACCTTTTTCATGTTTGAAATGTAATAACTCGTTTGTTCGTCACAGCAAGTCAACTTGTGTGTGGTTGCAACATTACGGTCCCATTGAGTACATTTTTGGAGAAAGGGACATCAGTTGCACCACAGGACGGGAGGAGTGTGCAGAGCACGATACATTTTCTTTCTTCGGTAAGCATTTATTTGTGTTTGATACTTTTGGAATTTTGGTTTTTCATGTTGATTTTAAAATGACCTTTTTGATGTTTGATATGTACTAACTCGTTTTTTCCTCACAGCAAGTCAACTTGTGTGTGGTTGCAACATTACAGTCACATTGAGTACATTTTTGGAGAAAGGGACATCAGTTGCACCACAGAGTGGGAGGAGGGTACGGAGCACGATACGTTTTCTTTCTTCGGTAAGCATTTTTTTGTGTTTTATACTTTTGGAAATTTGGTTTTTCATGTTGATTTTAAAATGACCTTTTTCATGTTTGAAATATACTAACTCGTTTTTTCCTCACAGCAGGTCAACTCGTGTGTTGTTGCAACAATACGGTCCCATTGAGTACATTTTTGGATAAACGGACATCAGTTGCATCAAAGGGCGGGAGGAGGGTGCAGGGCACGTTACATTTTTTTTCTTCGGTAAGCATTCATTTGTGTTTGATACTTTTGGAATTTTGGTTTTTCATGTTGATTTTAAAATGACCTTTTTTATGTTTGAAATGTACTAACTCGTTTTTTCCTCACAGCAGGTCAACTTGTGTGTGGTTGCAACATTACGGTCCCATTGAGTACATCTTTGGATATAGGGACATCAGTTCCACCACAGGGCGGGAGGAGGGTGCCTAGCACGATACATTTTCTTTCTTCGGTAAGGATTTTTTTGTGTTTGATACTTTTGGAATTTTGTGTTTTTCATGTTGATTTTAAAATGACCTATATCGTGTTTGAAATGTACTAACTCATTTTTTCCTTACAGCAGGTCAACTTGTGTGGGGTTGCAACATTACGGTCCCATTGAGTACATTTTTGGAAAAAGGGACATCAGTTGCACCACAGGCCGGGAGGATGGTACAGAGCGTGATTCATTTTCTTTCTTCGTTAAGCATTTTTTTGTGTTTGATACTTTTGGAATTTTGGTTTTTCATGTTGATTTTAAAATGACCTTTTTCATGTTTGAAATGTACTAACTCGTTTTTTCCTCACAGCAGGTCAACTTGTGTGTGGTTGCAGCATTACGGTCCCATTGAGTACATGTTTGGAAAAAGGGACATCAGTTGCACCGAAGGGCGGGAGGATGGTACAGAGCGTGATACATTTTCTTTCTTCGGTAAGCATTTTTTTTTGTTTGATACTTTTGGAATTTTGGTTTTTCATGTTGATTTTAAAATGACCTTTTTCATGTTTGAAATGTACTAACTCGTTTTTTCCTCACAGCAGGTCAACTTGTGTGTGGTTGCAACATTACGGTCCCATTGAGTACATTTTTGGAGAAAGGGACATCAGTTTCACCAAAGGGCGGGAGGATGGTACAGAGCGTGATACATTTTCTTTCTTCGGTAACCATTTTTTTGTGTTTGATACTTTTGGAATTTTGGTTTTTCGTGTTGATTTTAAAATGACCTTTTTCATGTTTGAAATGTACTAACTCGTTTTTTCCTCACAGCAGGTCTACTTGTGTGTGGTTGCAACATTACGGTCCCATTGAGTACATTTTTGGAGAAAGGGACATTAGTTGCACCACAGAGTGGGAGGAGGGTGCAGAGCACGATAATTTTCTTTCTTCGGTAAGCATTTTTAAGTGTTTGATACTTTTGGAATTTTGGTTTTTCATGTCGATTTTAAAATTACCTATTTCATGTTTGAAATGTACTAACTCGTTTTTTCCTCACAGCAGGTCTACTTGTGTGTGGTTGCAACATTACGGTCCCATTGAGTACATTTTTGGAGAAAGGGACATCAGTTGCACCAAAGGGCGGGAGAAGGGTGCAGAGCAGGAGACATTATTTTTCTTGGGTAAGGATTTATTTGTGTTTGATACTTTTGGAGTTTTGGTTTTTCATTTTGACTTTACAATGACCTGTTTCATGTTGAAATGTACTAACTCGTTTTTTCCTCACAGCAGGTCACTTGTGAGTGGTTGAATTATTGCGGTCCCATTGAGTACATTTTTTGAGAAAGGGACATCAGTTTCGCCACAGGGCAGGAGGAGGGTATGGAGCACGATACATTTTCTTTCTTCGGTAAGCATTTTTTTGTGTTTGATACTTTTGGAATGTTGGTTTTTCATGTTGATTCTAAAATGACCTTTTTCGGGTTTGAAATGTACTAACTCGTTTTTTCCTCACAGCAGGTCAACTTGTGTGTGGTTGCAACATTACGGTCCCATTGAGTAAATTTTTGGAGAAAGGCACATCAGTTGCACCACAGGGCGGGGGAGGGTATGGAGCACGATACATTTTCTTTCTTCTGTAAGCATTTTTTGTGTTTGATCCTTTTGGAATTTTCGTTTTAATGTTGATTTTAAAATGACCTGTTTCATGTTTGAAATGTAATAACTCGTTTTTTCGTCACAGCAGGTCAACTTGTGTGTGGTTGCAACATTACGGTCCCATTGAATACATTTTTGGAGAAATGGACATAAGTTGCACCACAGGGCGGGGGAGGGTATGGAGCATGATACATTTTCTTTCTTCAGTAAGCATTTCTTTGTGTTTGATACATTTGTAATTATGGTTTTTCATGTTCATTTTAAAATGACCTTATTCATGTTTGAAATGTAATAACTCGTTTGTTCCTCACAGCAGGTCAACTTGTGTGTGGTTGCAACATTACGGTCCCATTGAGTACATTTTTGAAGAAACGGATATCAGTTGCACCACAGGGCGGGAGGAGGGTGCCTAGCACGATACATTTTCTTTCTTCGGTAAGGATTTTTTTGTGTTTGATACTTTTGGAACTCTGGTTTTTGATGTTCATTTTAAAATGGCCTTTTTTACGTTTGAAATGTACTAACTCCTTTTTTCCTCACAGCAGGTCAACTTGTGAGTGGTTGCAACATAACGGTCTTATTGAGTACATTTTTGGAGAAATGGACATCAGTTGCACCACAGAGCGAGAGGAGGGTGCGGAGCACGATACATTTTCTTTCTTCGGCAAGCATTTCTTTGTGTTTAATACTTTTGGAATTTTCGTTTTCCATGTTGATTTTAAAATGACCTTTTTCATGTTTGAATTGAACTAACTCGTTTTTTCCTCACAGCAGGACAACTTGTGTGTGGTTGCAACATTACGGTCCCATTGAATACATTTTTGGAGAAAGTGACATCAGTTGCACCACAGGGCTGAAGGAGGGTGCCTAGCACGATACATTTCCTTTCTTCGGTAAGGATTTTTTTGTGTTTGATACTTTTGGAACTTTGGTTTTTGATGTTCATTTTTAAATGGCCGTTTTTATGTTTGAAATGTACTAACTCCTTTTTTCCTCATAACAAGTCAACTTGTGTGTGGTTGCAACATTACGGTCCCATTGATTACATTTTTGGAGAAAGGGACATCACTTGCACCAAAGGGCGGGAGGAGGGTGCATAGCACGATACATATTTTTCTTCGGTAAGCTTTTATTTGTGTTTGATACTTTTGGAATTTTGGTATTTCATATTGATTTTAAAATGACCTTTTCATGTTTGAAATGTACTAACTCGTTTTTTCCTCACAGCAGGTCAACTTGTGTGTGGTTGTAACATTACGTTCCCATTGAGTACATTTTTGGAGAAAGGGACATAAGTTGCACCACAGGGCAGGGGAGGGTATGGAGCAAGATACATTTTCTTTCTACAGTAAAAATTTTTTTGTGTTTGATACTTTTGGAATTTTCGTTTTTCATGTTGATTTTAAAATGACCTTTTTCATGTTTGAAATGTACTAACTCGTTTTTTCCTCACAGCAGGTCAACTTGTGTGTGGTTGCAACATTACGGTCCCATTGAGTACATTTTTGGAGAAAGGGACATCACTTTCACCAAAGGGCGGGAGGATGGTACAGAGCGTGATACATTTTCTTTCTTCGGTAAGCATTTTTTTGTGTTTGATACTTTTGGAATTTTGGTTTTTCATGTTGATTTTAAAATGACCTTTTTCATGTTTGTAATGTACCAACTCGTTTTTTCCTCACAGCAGGTCAAGTTGTGTGTGGTTGCAATATTACGGTCCCATTGAGAACATTTTTGAAGAAAGGGACATCAGTTGCAGCACAGGGCGGGAGGAGGGTACAGAGCACGATACATTTTCTTTCTTCGATTAGCACTTATTTGTGTTTGATACTTTTGGAATTTTGGTTTTTCATGTTGATTTTAAAATGACCTTTTTCATGTTTGATTTGTACTAACTCGTTTTTCCTCACAGCAGGTCAACTTGTGTGTTGTTGCAACATTACGGTCCCATTGAGTACATTTTTGGAGAAAGGGACATCAGTTGCACCGAAGGGGGGGAGGATGGTACTGAGCGTGATACATTTTCTTTCTTCGGTAAGCAATTTTTTATGTTTGATACTTTTGGAATTTTGGTTTTTCATGTTGATTTTAAAATGACATTTTTCATGTTTGAAATGTACTAACTCGTTTTTTCCTCACAGCAGGTCAACTTGTCCGTGATTGCAACATTACGGTCCCATTGAGTACATTTTTGGAGAAAGTGACATAAGTTGCACCACAGGGCGGGGGAGGGTATGGAGAACGATACATTTTCTTTCTTCAGTAAGCATTTTTTTGTGTTTGATACTTTTGTAATTTTTGTTTTTCATGTTCATTTTAAAATGACCTTATTCATGTTTGAAATGTAATAACTCGTTTGTTCCTCACAGCAGGTCAACTTGTGTGTGGTTGCAACATTACGGTCCCATTGAGTACATTTTTGGAGAAACGGACATCAGTTGCACCAAAGGGCGGGAGGAGGTTGCAGGGCACGATACATTTTTTTTCTTCGGTAAGCATTCATTTGTGTTTGATACTTTTGGAATTTTGGTTTTTCATGTTGATTTTAAAATGACCTTTTTCATGTTTGAAATGTACTAACTCGTTTTTCCTCACAGCAGGTCAACTTGTGTGTGGTTGCAACATTACGGTCAAATTGAGTACATTTTTGGAGAAAGGGACATCAGTTGCACCAAAGGGGGGGAGGATGGTACTGAGCGTGATACATTTTCTTTCTTCAGTAAGCATTTTTTTTTGTTTGATACTTTTGGAATTTTGGTTTTTCATGTTGATTTTAAAATGACCTTTTTCATGTTTGAAATGTACTAACTCGTTTTTCCTCACAGCAGGTCAACTTGTGTGTGGTTGCAACATTACGGTCCCATTGAGTACATTTTTGGAGAAAGGGACATCAGTTGCACCAAAGGGGGGGAGGATGGTACTGAGCGTGATACATTTTCTTTCTTCGGTAAGCATTTTTTTGTGTTTGACACTCTTGGAATTTTGGTTTTTCATGTTGATTTTAAAATGTCCTTTTTTATGTTTGAAATGTACTAACTCGTTTTTTCCTCACAGCATGTCAAATTGTGTGTGATTGAACATTACACTCCCAATGAGTACATTTTTGGAGAAAGGGACATCAGCTGCACCACAGGGCGGAAGGAAAGTACGGAGCACAATACATTTTCTTTCTTCTTTAAGCATTTTTTTGTGTTTGATACTTTTGGAATTTTGGGTTTTCATGTTGATTTTAAAATGACCTATTTCATGTTTGAAATGTACTAACTCGTTTTTTCCTCACAGCAGGTCATTTTGTGTGTGGTTGCAACATTACGGTCCCATTGAGTACATTTTTGGAGAAAGGGACATCAGTTGCACCAGAGGGCGGGAAGAGGGTACCTAGCACGATATATTTTCTTTCTTCGGTAAGCTTGTTTTTGTGTTTGATACTTTTGGAATTTTGGATTTTCATGTTGATTTTAAAATGATCTTTTTCATGTTTGAAATGTACTAACTCGTTTTTTCCTCACAGCAGGTCAACATGTGTGTGGTTGCAAAATTACGGTCCCATTGAGTACATCTTTGGAGATAGGGACATCAGTTCCACCACAGGGCGGGAAGAGGGTGCCTAGCACGATACATTTTCTTTCTTCGGTAAGGATTTTTTTGTGTTTGATACTTTTGGAACTTTGGTTTTTGATGGTCATTTTAAAATGGCCTTTTTTACGTTTGAAATGTACTAACTCCTTTTTTCCTCACAGCAGGTCAACTTGTGTGTGGTTGCAACATAACGGTCCCATTGAGTACATTTTTGGAGAAATGGACATCAGTTGCACCACAGGGCAAGAGGAGGGTGCGGAGCACGATACATTTTCTTTCTTCGGTAAGCATTTTATTGTGTTTAATACTTTTGGAATTTTCGTTTTCCATGTTGATTTTAAAATGACCTTTTTCATGTTTGAAATGTACTAACTCGTTTTTTCCTCACAGCAGGACAAGTTGTGTGTAGTTGCAACATTACGGTCCCATTGAGTACATTTTTGGAGAAAGTGACATCAGTTGCACCACAGGGCTGGAAAAGGGTGCCTAGCACGATACATTTCCTTTCTTCGGTAAGGATTTTTTTGTGTTTGATACTTTTGGAACTTTGGTTTTTGATGTTCATTTTAAAATGGCCTTTTTTATGTTTGAAATGTACTAACTCCTTTTTTCCTCATAACAAGTCAACTTGAGTGTGGTTGCAACATTATGGTCCCATTGATTACATTTTTGGAGAAAGGGACATCACTTGCTCCAAAGGGCGGGAGGAGGGTGCATAGCACGATTCATATTTTTCTTCGGTAAGCTTTTATTTGTGTTTGATACTTTTGGAATTTTGGTATTTCATGTTGATTTTAAAATGGCCTTTTTCATGTTTGAAATGTACTAACTCGTATTTTCCTCACAGCAGGTCAACTTGTGTGTGGTTGTAACATTACGTTCCCATTGACTACATTTTTGGAGAAAGGGACATCAGTTGCACCACAGGACGGGAGGAGTGTGCAAAGCACGATACATTTTCTTTCTTCAGTAAGCATTTTTTTGTGTTTGATACTTTTGGAATTTTCGTTTTTCATGTTGATTTTAAAATGACCTGTCTCATGTTTGAAATGTAATAACTCGTTTTTTCCTCACAGCAGGTCAACTTGTTTGTGGTTGCAACATTACGGTCCCATTGAGTACATTTTTGGAGAAAGGGACATCAGTTGCACCACAGGGCGGGAGGAGTGTGCAGAGCACGATACATTTTCTTTCTTCGGTAAGTATTTATTTGTGTTTGATACTTTTGGTATTTTGGTTTTTCATGTTGATTTTAAAATGACCTTTTTGATGTTTGAAATGTACTAACTCGTTTTTTCCTCACAGCAAGTCAACTTGTGTGTGGTTGCAACAATACGGTCCCATTGACTACATTTTTGGAGAAAGGGACATCAGTTGCACCACATGGCGGGAGGATGGTACAGAGCGTGATTCATTTTCTTTCTTCGTTAAGCATTTTTTTGTGTTTGATACTTTTGGAATTTTGGTTTTTCATGTTGATTTTAAAATGACCTTTTTCATGTTTGAAATGTACTAACTCGTTTTTTCCTCACAGCAGGTCAACTTGTGTGTGGTTGCTTTATTACGGTCCCATTGAGTACATGTTTGGAGAAAGGGACATCACTTGCTCCAAAGGGCGGGAGGAGGGTGCATAGCACGATTCATATTTTTCTTCGGTAAGCTTTTATTTGTGTTGGATACTTTTGGAATTTTGGTATTTCATGTTGATTTTAAAATGACCTTTTTCATGTTTGAAATGTACTAACTCGTTTTTTCCTCACAGCAGGTCAACTTGTGTGTGGTTGTAACATTACATTCCCATTGACTACATTTTTGGAGAAAGGGACATCAGTTGCACCACAGGGCGGGAGGAGTGTGCAAAGCACAATACATTTTCTTTCTTCAGTAAGCATTTTTTTGTGTTTGATACTTTTGGAATTTTCGTTTTTCATGTTGATTTTAAAATGACCTGTCTCATGTTTGAAATGTAATAACTCGTTTTTTCCTCACAGCAGGTCAACTTGTGTGTGGTTGCAACATTACGGTCCCATTGACTACATTTTTGGAGAAAGGGACATCAGTTGCACCACAGGGCGGGAGGATGGTACAGAGCGGGATTCATTTTCTTTCTTCGTTAAGCATTTTTTTGTGTTTGATACTTTTGGAATTTTGGTTTTTCATGTTGATTTTAAAATGACCTTTTTCATGTTTGAAATGTACTAACTCGTTTTTTCCTCACAGCAGGTCAACTTGTGTGTGGTTGCTTTATTACGGTCCCATTGAGTACATGTTTGGAGAAAGGGACATCAGTTGCACCAAAGGGCGGGAGGATGGTACAGAGCGTGATACATTTTCTTTCTTCGTTAAGCATTTTTTTGTGTTTGATACTTTTGGAATTTTGGTTTTTCATGTTGATTTTAAAATGACCTTTTTCATGTTTGAAATGTACTAACTCGTTTTTTCCTCACAGCAGGTCAACTTGTGTGTGGTTGCTTTATTACGGTCCCATTGAGTACATGTTTGGAGAAAGGGACATCACTTGCTCCAAAGGGCGGGAGGAGGGTGCATAGCACGATTCATATTTTTCTTCGGTAAGCTTTTATTTGTGTTTGATACTTTTGGAATTTTGGTATTTCATGTTGATTTTAAAATGACCTTTTTCATGTTTGAAATGTACTAACTCGTTTTTTCCTCACAGCAGGTCAACTTGTGTGTGGTTGTAACATTACGTTCCCATTGACTACAATTTTGGAGAAAGGGACATCAGTTGCACCACAGGACGGGAGGAGTGTGCAAAGCACGATACATTTTCTTTCTTCAGTAAGCATTTTTTTGTGTTTGATACTTTTGGAATTTTCGTTTTTCATGTTGATTTTAAAATGACCTGTCTCATGTTTGAAATGTAATAACTCGTTTTTTCCTCACAGCAGGTCAACTTGTGTGTGTTTGCAACATTACGGTCCCATTGACTACATTTTTGGAGAAAGGGACATCAGTTGTACCACAGGGCGGGAGGATGGTACAGAGCGTGATTCATTTTCTTTCTTCGTTAAGCATTTTTTTGTGTTTGATACTTTTGGAATTTTGGTTTTTCATGTTGATTTTAAAATGACCTTTTTCATGTTTGAAATGTACTAACTCGTTTTTTCCTCACAGCAGGTCAACTTGTGTGTGGTTGTAACATTACGTTCCCATTGACTACATTTTTGGAGAAAGGGACATCAGTTGCACCACAGGGCGGGAGGAGTGTGCAAAGCACGATACATTTTCTTTCTTCAGTAAGCATTTTTTTGTGTTTGATACTTTTGGAATTTTCGTTTTTCATGTTGATTTTAAAATGACCTGTCTCATGTTTGAAATGTAATAACTCGTTTTTTCCTCCCAGCAGGTCAATTTGTGTGTGGTTGCAACATTACGGTCCCATTGACTACATTTTTGGAGAAAGGGACATCAGTTGCACCACAGGGCGGGAGGATGGTACAGAGCGTGATTCATTTTCTTTCTTCGTTAAGCATTTTTTTGTGTTTGATACTTTTGGAATTTTGGTTTTTCATGTTGATTTTAAAATGACCTTTTTCATGTTTGAAATGTACTAACTCGTTTTTTCCTCACAGCAGGTCAACTTGTGTGTGGTTGCTTTATTACGGTCCCATTGAGTACATGTTTGGAGAAAGGGACATCACTTGCTCCAAAGGGCGGGAGGAGGGTGCATAGCACGATTCATATTTTTCTTCGGTAAGCTTTTATTTGTGTTTGATACTTTTGGAATTTTGGTATTTCATGTTGATTTTAAAATGATCTTTTTCATGTTTGAAATGTACTAACTCGTTTTTTCCTCACAGAAGATCAACTTGTGTGTGGTTGTAACATTACGTTCCCATTGACTACATTTTTGGAGAAAGGGACATCAGTTGCACCACAGGACGGGAGGAGTGTGCAAAGCACGATACGTTTTCTTTCTTCAGTAAGCATTTTTTTGTGTTTGATACTTTTGGAATTTTCGTTTTTCATGTTGATTTTAAAATGACCTGTCTCATGTTTGAAATGTAATAACTCGTTTTTTCCTCACAGCAGGTCAACTTGTGTGTGGTTGCAACATTACGGTCCCATTGACTACATTTTTGGAGAAAGGGACATCAGTTGCACCACAGGGCGGGAGGATGGTACAGAGCGTGATTCATTTTCTTTCTTCGTTAAGCATTTTTTTGTGTTTGATACTTTTGGAATTTTGGTTTTTCATGTTGATTTTAAAATGACCTTTTTCATGTTTGAAATGTACTAACTCGTTTTTTCCTCACAGCAGGTCAACTTGTGTGTGGTTGCTTTATTACGGTCCCATTGAGTACATGTTTGGAGAAAGGGACATCACTTGCTCCAAAGGGCGGGAGGAGGGTGCATAGCACGATTCATATTTTTCTTCGGTAAGCTTTTATTTGTGTTTGATACTTTTGGAATTTTGGTATTTCATGTTGATTTTAAAATGACCTTTTTCATGTTTGAAATGTACTAACTCGTTTTTTCCTCACAGCAGGTCAACTTGTGTGTGGTTGTAACATTACGTTCCCATTGACTACAATTTTGGAGAAAGGGACATCAGTTGCACCACAGGACGGGAGGAGTGTGCAAAGCACGATACATTTTCTTTCTTCAGTAAGCATTTTTTTGTGTTTGATACTTTTGGAATTTTCGTTTTTCATGTTGATTTTAAAATGACCTGTCTCATGTTTGAAATGTAATAACTCGTTTTTAACTCACAGCAGGTCAACTTGTGTGTGGTTGCAACATTACGGTCCCATTGACTACATTTTTGGAGAAAGGGACATCAGTTGCACCACAGGGCGGGAGGATGGTACAGAGCGTGATTCATTTTCTTTCTTCGTTAAGCATTTTTTTGTGTTTGATACTTTTGGAATTTTGGTTTTTCATGTTGATTTTAAAATGACCTTTTTCATGTTTGAAATGTACTAACTCGTTTTTTCCTCACAGCAGATCAACTTGTGTGTGGTTGCTTTATTACGGTCCCATTGAGTACATGTTTGGAGAAAGGGACATCAGTTGCACCAAAGGGCGGGAGGATGGTACAGAGCGTGATACATTTTCTTTCTTCGGTAAGCATTTTATTGTGTTTAATACTTTTGGAATTTTCGTTTTCCATGTTGATTTTAAAATGACCTTTTTCATGTTTGAAATGTACTAACTCGTTTTTTCCTCACAGCAGGACAACTTGTGTGTAGTTGCAACATTACGGTCCCATTGAGTACATTTTTGGAGAAAGTGACATCAGTTGCACCGCAGGGCTGGAAAAGGGTGCCTAGCACGATACATTTCCTTTCTTCGGTAAGGATTTTTTTGTGTTTGATACTTTTGGAACTTTGGTTTTTGATGTTCATTTTAAAATGGCCTTTTTTATGTTTGAAATGTACTAACTCCTTTTTTCCTCATAACAAGTCAACTTGTGTGTGGTTGCAACATTACGGTCCCATTGATTACATTTTTGGAGAAAGGGACATCACTTGCACCAAAGGGCGAGAGGAGGGTGCATAGCACGATTCATATTTTTCTTCGGTAAGCTTTTATTTGTGTTTGATACTTTTGGAATTTTGGTATTTCATGTTGATTTTAAAATGACCTTTTTCATGTTTGAAATGTACTAACTCGTTTTTTCCTCACAGCAGGTCAACTTGTGTGTGGTTGTAACATTACGTTCCCATTGACTACATTTTTGGAGAAAGGGACATCAGTTGCACCACAGGGCTGGAAAAGGGTGCCTAGCACGATACATTTCCTTTCTTCGGTAAGGATTTTTTTGTGTTTGATACTTTTGGAACTTTGGTTTTTGATGTTCATTTTAAAATGGCCTTTTTTATGTTTGAAATGTACTAACTCCTTTTTTCCTCATAACAAGTCAACTTGTGTGTGGTTGCAACATTACGGTCCCATTGATTACATTTTTGGAGAAAGGGACATCACTTGCACCAAAGGGCGAGAGGAGGGTGCATAGCACGATTCATATTTTTCTTCGGTAAGCTTTTATATGTGTTTGATACTTTTGGAATTTTGGTATTTCATGTTGATTTTAAAATGACCTTTTTCATGTTTGAAATGTACTAACTCCTTTTTTCCTCACAGCAGGTCAACTTGTGTGTGGTTGCAACATAACGGTCCCATTGAGTACATTTTTGGAGAAATGGACATCAGTTGCACCACAGGGCGAGAGGAGGGTGCGGAGCACTATACATTTTCTTTCTTCGGTAAGCATTTTATTGTGTTTAATACTTTTGGAATTTTCGTTTTCCATGTTGATTTTAAATTGACCTTTTTCATGTTTGAAATGTACTAACTCGTTTTTTCCTCACAGCAGGACAACTTGTGTGTGGTTGCAACATTACGGTCCCATTGAGTACATTTTTGGGGAAAGTGACATCAGTTGCACCACAGGGCTGGAGGAGGGTGCCTAGCACGATACATTTCCTTTCTTCGGTAAGGATTTTTTTGTGTTTGATACTTTTGGAACTTTGGTTTTTGATGTTCATTTTAAAATTGCCTTTTTTATGTTTGAAATGTACTAACTCCTTTTTTCCTCATAACAAGTCAACTTGTGTGTGGTTGCAACATTACGGTCCCATTGATTACATTTTTGGAGAAAGGGACATCACTTGCACCAAAGGGCGGGAGGAGGGTGCATAGCACGATTCATATTTTTCTTCGGTAAGCTTTTAATTGTGTTTGATAGTTTTGGAATTTTGGTATTTCATGTTGATTTTAAAATGACCTTTTTCATGTTTGAAATGTACTAACTCGTTTTTTCCTCACAGCAGGTCAACTTGTGTGTGGTTGTAACATTACGTTCCCATTGACTACATTTTTGGAGAAAGGGACATCAGTTGCACCACAGGACGGGAGGAGTGTGCAAAGCACGATACATTTTCTTTCTTCGGTAAGCATTTATTTGTGTTTGATACTTTTGGAATTTTGGTTTTTCATGTTGATTTTAAAATGACCTTTTTGATGTTTGAAATGTACTAACTCGTTTTATCCTCACAGCAAGTCAACTTGAGTGTGGTTGCAACATTACGGTCCCATTGACTACATTTTTGGAGAAAGGGACATCAGTTGCACCACAGGGCGGGAGGATGGTACAGAGCGTGATTCGTTTTCTTTCTTCGTTAAGCATTTTTTTGTGTTTGATACTTTTGGAATTTTGGTCTTTCATGTTGATTTTAAAATGACCTTTTTCATGTTTGAAATGTACTAACTCGTTTTTTTCTCACAGCAGGTCAACTTGTGTGTGGTTGCATTATTACGGTTCCATTGAGTACATGTTTGGAGAAAGGGACATCAGTTGCACCAAAGGGCGGGAGGATGGTACAGAGCGTGATACATTTTCTTTCTTCGGTAAGCATTTTTTTTTGTTTGATACTTTTGGAATTTTGGTTTTTCTTGTTGATTTTAAAATGAACTTTTTCATGTTTGAAATGTACTAACTCGTTTTTTCCTCACAGCAGGTCAACTTGTGTGTGGTTGCAACATTACGGTCCCATTGAGTACATTTTTGGAGAAAGGGACATCAGTTTCACCAAAGGGCGGGAAGATGGTACAGAGCGAGATACATTTTCTTTCTGCGGTAAGCATTTTTTTGTGTTTGATACTCTTGGAATTTTGGTTTTCCATGTTGATTTTAAAATGACCTTTTTCATGTTTGAAATGTACTAACTCGTTTTTCCTCACAGCAGGTCAACTTGTGTGTGGTTGAAACATTACGGTCCCATTGAGTACATTTTTGGAGAAAGGGACATTAGTTGCACCACAGAGTGGGAGGAGGGTGCAGAGCACGATAATTTTCTTTCTTCGGTAAGCATTTTTAAGTGTTTGATACTTTTGGAATTTTGGTTTTTCATGTCGATTTTAAAATGACCTCTTTCATGTTTGAAATGTACTAACTCGTTTTTTCCTCACAGCAGGTCATCTTGTGTGTGGTTGCAACATTACGGTCCCATTGAGTACATTTTTGGAGAAAGGGACATCAGTTGCACCACAGGGCAGGAAGAGGGTACCTAGCACGATATATTTTCTTTCTTCGGTAAGCATGTCTTTGTGTTTGATACTTTTGGAATTTTGGATTTTCATGTTGATTTTAAAATGACCTTTTTCATGTTTGAAATGTACTAACTCGTTTTTTCCTCACAGCAGGTCAACATGTGTGTGGTTGCAAAATTACGGTCCCATTGAGTACATCTTTGGAGATAGGGACATCAGTTCCACCACAGGGCGGGAAGAGGGTGCCTAGCACGATACATTTTCTTTCTTCGATAAGGATTTTTTTGTGTTTGATACTTTTGGAACTTTGGTTTTTGATGTTCATTTTAAAATGGCCTTTTTTACGTTTGAAATGTACTAACTCCTTTTTTCCTCACAGCAGGTCAACTTGTGTGTGGTTGCAACATAACGGTCCCATTCAGTACATTTTTGGAGAAATGGACATCAGTTGCACCACAGGGCGAGAGGAGGGTGCGGAGCACGATACATTTTCTTTCTTCGGTAAGCATTTTATTGTGTTTAATACTTTTGGAATTTTCGTTTTCCATGTTGATTTTAAAATGACCTTTTTCATGTTTGAAATGTACTAACTCGTTTTTTCCTCACAGCAGGACAACTTGTGTGTGGTTGCAACATTACGGTCCCATTGAGTACATTTTTGGAGAAAGTGACATCAGTTGCACCACAGGGCTGGAGGAGGGTGCCTAGCACGATAAAATTTCCTTTCTTCGGTAAGGATTTTTTTGTGTTTGATACTTTTGGAACTTTGGTTTTTGATGTTCTTTTTAAAATTGCCTTTTTTATGTTTGAAATGTACTAACTCCTTTTTTCCTCATAACAAGTCAATTTGTGTGTGGTTGCAACATTACGGTCCCATTGATTACATTTTTGGAGAAAGGGACATCACTTGCACCAAAGGGCGGGAGGAAGGTGCATAGCACGATACATATTTTTCTTCAGTAAGCTTTTATTTGTGTTTGATACTTTTGGAATTTTGGTATTTCATGTTGATTTTAAAATGACCTTTTTCATGTTTGAAATGTACTAACTCGTTTTTTCCTCACAGCAGGTCAACTTGTGTGTGGTTGTAACATTACGTTCCCATTGACTACATTTTTGGAGAAAGGGACATCAGTTGCACCACAGGGCGGGAGGAGGGTGCCTAGCACGATATATTTTCTTTCTTCGGTAAGCATTTTTTTGTGTTTTATGCTTTTGAAATTTTGGTTTCTCATGTTGATTTTGAAATGACTTTTTTCATGTTTGAAATGTACTGACTCTTTTTTTCCTCACAGCAGATCAACTTGTGTGTGGTTGCAACATTACGGTCCCATTGAGTACATTTTGGAGAAAGGGTCATCAGTTGCACCTCAGGGCGGGAGGATGGTACGCAGCACGATACGTTTTCTTTCTTTGGTAAGCATTTTTTTGTGTTTGATACTTTATTTTGGTTTTTCATGTTGATTTTAAAATTAATTTTTTCATGTTTGAAATATACCAACTCGTTTTTTCCTCACAGCAGGTCAACTTGTGTGTGGTTGCAACATTACGGTCGCATTGAGTACATTTTTGGAGAAAGGGACATCAGTTGCACCAAAGGGCGGGAGGAGGGTGCAGGGCACGATACATTTTTTTTCTTCGGTAAGCATTCATTTGTGTTTGATACTTTTGGAATTTTGGTTTTTCATGTTGATTTTAAAATGACCTTTTTCATGTTTGAAATGTACTAACTCGTTTTTTCCTCACAGAAGATCAACTTGTGTGTGGTTGCAACATTACGGTCCCATTGAGTACATATATGGAGAAAGGGACATGCGTTGAACCACAGGGCGGGAGGAGTGTGCCTAGCACAGTACATTTTCTTTCTTCGGTAAGCATTTTTTTGTGTTTGATCCTTTTGGAATTTTGGATTTTCATGTTGATTTTAAAATGACCTTTTTCATGTTTGAAATGTACTAACTCGTTTTTTCCTCACAGCAGGTCAACTTGTATGTGGTTGTAACATTACGTTCCCATTGAGTACATTTTTGGAGAAAGGGACATAAGTTGCACCGCAGGGCGGGGGAGGGTATGGAGCACGATACATTTTCTTTCTTCGGTAAGCATTTTTTTGTGTTTGATACTTTTGGAATTTTGGTTTTTCATGTTGATTTTAAAATGTCCTTTTTGATGTTTGAAATGTACTAACTCGTTTTTTCCTCACAGCAAGTCAACTTGTGTGTGGTTGCAACATTACGGTCACATTGAGTACATTTTTGGAGAAAGGGACATCAGTTGCACCACAGGGTGGGAGGATGGTTTGCAGCACGATACGTTTTCTTTCTTCGGTAAGCATTTTTTTGTGTTTGATACTTTATTTTGGTTTTTCATGTTGATTTTAAAATTACTTTTTTCATGTTTGAAATATACTAACTCGTTTTTTCCTCACAGCAGGTCAACTTGTGTGTGGTTGCAACATTACGGTCCCATTGAGTACATTTTTGGAGAAAGGGACATCAGTTGCACCAAAGGGCGGGAGGAGGGTGCAGGGCACGATACATTTTTTTTCTTCGGTAAGCATTCATTTGTGTTTGATACTTTTGGAATTTTGGTTTTTCATGTTGATTTTAAAATGACCTTTTTCATGTTTGAAATGTACTAACTCGTTTTTTCCTCACAGAAGATCAACTTGTGTGTGGTTGCAACATTACGGTCCCATTGAGTACATATATGGAGAAAGGGACATGCGTTGAACCACAGGGCGGGAGGAGTGTGCCTAGCACAATACATTTTCTTTCTTCTTTAAGCAGTTTTTTGTGTTTGATACTTTTGTAATTTTGGTATTTCATGTTGATTTTAAAATGACCTATTTCATGTTTAAAATGTACTAACTCGTTTTTTCTTCACGGCAGGTCATCGTGTGTGGTTGCAACATTACGGTCCCATGTAGTACATTTTTGGAGAAAGGACATCAGTTGCACCACAGGGCAGGAGGAGGGTGCCTAGCACGATATATTTTCTTTCTTCGGTAAGCATTCTTTTGTGTTTTATGCTTTTGAAATTTTGGTTTTTCATGTTGATTTTGAAATGAGTTTTTTCATTTTTCAAATGTACTGACTCTTTTTTTCCTCACAGCAGATTAACTTGTGTGTGGTTGCAACATTACTGTCCCATTGAGTACATTTTTGGAGAAAGGGTCATCAGTTGCACCTCAGGGCGGGAGGAGGGTGCCTAGCACAATACATTTTCTTTCTTCGGTAAGCATTTTTTTGTGTTTGATACTTTATTTTGGTTTTTCATGTTGATTTTAAAATTACTTTTTTCATGTTTGAAATATACTAACTCGTTTTTTCCTCACAGCAGGTCAACTTGTGTGTGGTTGCAAAATTACGGTCCCATTGAGTACATCTTTGGAGAAAGGGACATCAGTTCCACCACAGGGCGGGAGGAGGGTGTCTAGCACGATACATTTTCTTTCTTCGGTAAGGATTTTTTTGTGTTTGATACTTTTGGAACTTTGGTTTTTGATGTTCATTTTAAAATGGCCTTTTTTATGTTTGAAATGTACTAACTCCTTTTTTCCTCACAGCAGGTCAACTTGTGTGTGGTTGCAAAATTACGGTCCCATTGAGTACATTTTTGGAGAAATGGACATCAGTTGCACCACAGGGCGAGTGGAGGGTGCGGAGCACGATACATTTTCTTTCTTCGGTAAGCATTTTTTGTGTTTGATACTTTTGGAATTTTCGTTTTTCTAGTTGATTTTAAAATGACATTTTTAATGTTTGAAATGTACTAACTCGTTTTTTCCTCACAGCAGGTCAACTTGTGTGTGGTTGCAACATTACGGTCCCATTGAGTACATTTTTGGAGAAAGTGACATCAGTTGCACCACAGGGCCGGAGGAGGGTGGCTAGCACGATACATTTTCTTTGTTCGGTAAGCATTTTTTTGTGTTTGATACTTTTGGAATTTTGGTTTTTCATGTTTATTTTAAAATGACCTTTTGCATGTTTGAATTGTACTAACTCGTTTTTTCTTCACAGGAGGTCAACTTGTATGTGGTTGCAACATTACGGTCCCATTGAGTACATTTTTGGAGAAAGTGTCATGAGTTTCACCACAGGGTGGGAGGAGGGTGCAGAGCAAAATACATTCCTTTTCTTTGGTAATCATTTGCTTGTGTTTTAAAGTTTTGGAATTTTGGTTTTTTATATTGATTTTAAAATGAGCTTTTTCATGTTTGAACTGCACTATCTCATATTTTCCTCACAGCAGGTCAACTTGTGTGTGGTTGTAACATAACGGTCCCATTGAGTACATTTTTAGAGAAAGGGTCATCAGTTGCACCACAGGGCGGGAGGAGGGTATGGAGCACGATACATTTTCTTTCTTCGGTAATAATTTTTTTGTGTTTGATGCTATTGGAATTTTGGTTATTCATGTTTATTTTAAAATGACCTTTTTCAAGTTTGAAGTGTACTAACTCGTTCTTTCCTCACAGCAGGTCAACTTGTGTGTGGTTGCAACATTACGGTCCCATTGAGTTCATTTTTGGAGAAAGGGACATCTGTTGCACGACAGGGCGGGAGGAGGGTATGGAGAACGATACATTTTCTTTCTTCGGTAAGCAATTTTTTGTGTTTGTTACTTTTACAATTTTGGTTTTTCGTGTTGATTTTAAAATGACCTTTTTCATGTTTGAAATGTACTAACAAGATTATTCCTCACAGCAGGTCAACTTGTGTGTGGTTGCAACATTACGGTCCCGTTGAGTTCATTTTTTAGAAAGGGACATCTGTTGCACCACAGAGCGGGAGGAGGGTGCCTAGCACGATACATTTTCTTTCTTCTGTAAACATTTTTTTGTGTTTGATAATTTTGGAATTTTGGTTTTTCATTTGATTTTAAAATGACATTTTTCATGTTTGAAATGTACTAACTCGTTTTTTCCTCACAGCTAGTCAACTTGTGTGAGGTTGTAACATTACGGTCCCATTGAGTTCATATTTGGAGAAAGGGACACCTGTTGCACCACAGGGCGGGAGGAGGCTGCCTAGCACGATACATTTTCTATCTTCTGTAGGCATTTTTTTGTGTTTGATACTTTTGGAATTTTGGTTTTTCATGTTGATTTTATAATGATCTTTTCCATGTTTGAAATGTACTAACTCGTTTTTTCCTCACAGCAAGTCAACTTGTGTGTGGTTGTAACATTACGGTCCCATTGAGTACATTTGTGGAGAAAGGGACATCAGTTGCACCAAAGGGCGGGAGAAGGGTGCAGAGCACGATACATTGTTTTTCTTGGGTAAGCATTTATTTGTGTTTGATACTTTTGGAATTTTGGTTTTTCATTTTGATTTTACAAAAGACCTTTTTCATGTTTGAAATGTACTAACTCGTTTTTTCCTCACAGCAGGTCAACTTATGAGTGGTTGCAACATTGTGGTCCCATTGAGTACATTTTTTGAGAAAGGGACATCAGTTGCACCACAGGGCGGGAGGAGGGTATGGAGCACGATACATTTTCTTTATTCGGTAAGAATTTTTTTTTGTTTGATACTTTTGGAATGTTGGTTTTTCATGTTGATTCTAAAATGACCTTTTTCGGGTTTGAACTGTAGTAACTCGTTTTTTCCTCACAGCATGTCAACTTGTGTGTGGTTGCAACATTACGGTCCCATTGAGTACATTTGTGGAGAAAGGGACATCAGTTGCACCACAGGGTGGGAGGAGGGTACGGAGTACGATACAATTTCTTTCTTCGGTAAGCATTTTTTTGTGTTTGATACTTTTGGAATTTTGGGTTTTTCACGTTGATTTTAAAATGACCTTTTACATGTTTGAAATGTACTAACTCGTTTTTTCCTCACAGCAGGTCAACTTGTGTGTGGTTGCAACATTACGGTACCATTGAGTTCATATTTGGAGAAAGGTACATCTGTTGCACCACACGGCGGGAAGGGGGCGCCTAGCTCGTTGCATTTTCTTTCTTAGCTAAGCATTTTTTTGTGTTTGATACTTTTGGAATTTTGGATTTTCATGTTCATTTTAAAATGATCTTTTTCATGTTTGAAATGTACCAACTCGTTTTTTCCTCACAGCAGGTCAACTTGTGTGTGGTTGCAACATTACAGTCACATTGAGTACATTTTTGGAGAAAGGGACATCAGTTGCACCACAGGGCGGGAGGATGGTACAGAGCGTGATACATTTTCTTTCTTCGGTAAGCATTTTTTTGTGTTTGATACTTTTGGAATTTTGGTATTTCATGTTGATTTTAAAATGACCTTTTTCATGTTTGAAATGTAGTAACTCGTTTTTTCAACGCAGCAGGTCAACTTGTGTGTGGTTGCAACATTACGGTCCCATTGAGTACATTTTTGGAGAAAGGGACATCAGTTGCACCACAGGTCGGGAGGATTGTGCAGAGCACGATACATTTTCTTTCTTCGGTAAGCATTTATTTGAGTTTGATACTTTTGGAATTTTGGTTTTTCATGTTGATTTTAAAATGACCTTTTTGATGTTTGAAATGTTTTAACTCCTTTTTTCCTCACAGCAGGTCAACTTGTGTGTGGTTGCAACATTACGGTCCCATTGAGTACATCTTTGGAGATAGGGACATCAGTTCCACCACAGGGCGGGAGGAGGGTGCCTAGCACGATACATTTTCTATCTTCGGTAAGCATTTTTTTGTGTTTGATACTTTTGGAACCTTGGTTTTTGATGTTCATTTTAAAATGGCCTTTTTTATGTTTGAAATGTTTTAACTCCTTTTTTCCTCACAGCAGGTCAACTTGTGTGTGGTTGCAACATTACGGTCCATTGAGTACATTTTTGGAGAAATGGACATCCGTTGCACCACAGGGCGAGAGGAGGGTGCGGAGCACGATACATTTCCTTTCTTCGGTAAGCATTTCTTTGTGTTTGATACTTTTGAAAGTTTCGCTTTTCATGTTGATTTTAAAATGACCTTTTTCAGGTTTGAAATGTACTAACTCGTTTTTTCCTCACAGCAGGACAACTTGTGTGTGGTTGCAACATTACGGTCCCATGGAGTACATTTTTGGAGAAAGTGACATCAGTTGCACCAGAGGTCGGGAGGAGGGTGCCTAGCACGATACATTTTCTTTCTTCAGTAATAATTTTTTTGTGTTTGATACTTTTGGAATTTTGGTTTTTCATGTTGATTTTAAAATGACCATTTTGATGTTTGAAATGTACTAACTCGTTTTTTCCTCACAGCAGATCAACTTGTGTGTGGTTGCAACATTACGGTCCCATTGAGTACATATATGGAGAAAGGGAGATGTGTTGAACCACAGGGCGGGAGGAGTGTGCCTACCACAATACATTTTCTTTCTTCGGTAAGCATTTTTTTGTGTTTGATACTCTTGGAATTTTGGTTTTTCATGCTGATTTTAAAATGACCTTTTTTATGATTGAAATGTACTAACTCGTTTTTTCCTCACAGCATGTCAACTTTTGTGTGGTTGAACAATTCACTCCCAATGAGTACATTTTTGGAGAAAGGGACATCAGCTGCACCACAGGGCGGGAGGAGGGTACGGAGCACAATACATTTTCTTTCTCCTTTAAGCAATGTTTTGTGTTTGATACTTTTGGAATTTTGGTTTTTCATGTTGATTTTAAAATGACCTATTTCATGTTTAAAATGTACTAACTCGTTTTTTCCTCACAGCAGGTCATCTTGTGTGTGGTTGCAACATTACGGTCCCATTGAGTACATTTTTGGAGAAAGGGACATCAGTTGCACCACAGGGCGGGAAGAGGGTGCCTAGCACGATATATTTTCTTTCTTCGGTAAGCATTTTTTTGTGTTTTATGCTTTTGAAATTTTGGTTTTTCATGTTGATTTTGAAATGACTTTTTTCATGTTTGAAGTGTACTGACACTCTTTTTCCTCACAGCAGATCAACTTGTGTGTGGTTGCAACATTACGGTACCATTGAGTACATTTTTGGAGAAAGGGTCATCAGTTGCACCTCAGGGCGGGAGGAGGGTGCCTAGCAAAATACATTTTCTTTCTTCAGTATTCATTTTTTTGTGTTTGATACTTTTGGAATTTTGGATTTTCATGTTGATTTTAAAATGACCGTTTTCGTGTTTGAAATGTACTAACACGTTTTTTCTTCACAGCAGGTCAACTTGTGTGTGGTTGCATAATTACGGTCCCATTGAGTACATCTTTGGAGATAGGGACATCAGTTCCACCACAGGGCCGGAGGAGGGTGCCTAGCACGATACATTTTCTTTCTTCGGTAAGGATTTTTTTGTGTTTGATACTTTTGGAACTTTGGTTTTTGATGTTCATTTTAAAATGGCCTTTTTTATGTCTGAAATGTAATAACTCCTTTTTTCCTCACAGCAGGTCAACCTGTGTGTGGTTGCAACATTACGGTCCCATTGAGTACATTTTTGGAGAAATGGACATCAGTTGCACCACAGGGCGAGAGGAGGGTGCGGAGCACGATACATTTTTTTTCTTGGGTAAGCTTTTATTTGTGTTTGATACTTTTGGAATTTTGGTTTATCATTTTCATTTTACAATGACCTTTTTCATGTTTGAAATGTACTAACTCGTTTTTTCCTTACAGCAGGTCAACTTGTGATTGGTTGCAACATTGCGGTCCCATTGAGTACATTTTTTGAGAAAGGGACATCAGTTGCACCACAGGGCGGGAGGAGGGTATGGAGCACGATACATTTTCTTTCTTCGGTAAGCATTTTTTTTTTGTTTGTTACTTTTGGAATGTTGGTTTTTCATGTTGATTCTAAAATGACCTTTTTCGGGTTTGAACTGTAGTAACTCGTTTTTTCCTCACAGCATGTCAACTTGTGTGTGGTTGCAACATTACGGTCCCATTGAGTACATTTGTGGAGAAACGGACATCAGTTGCACCACAGGGTGGGAGGAGGGTACGGAGTACGATACAATTTCTTTCTTCGGTAAGCATTTTTTTGTGTTTGATACTTTTGGAATTTTGGGTTTTTCATGTGATTTTAAAATCACCTTTTACATGTTTGAAATGTACTAACTCGTTTTTTCCTCACAGGAGGTCAACTTGTGTGTGGTTGCAACATTACGGTACCATTGAGTACATTTTTGGAGAAAGCGACATGTGTTGCACCACAGGGCGGGTGAAAGGTGCAGAGCACAATACAATTTTTTTCTTCGGTAGGCATTAATTTGTGTTTGCTACTTTTGGAATTTTGGTTTTTCATGTTGATTTTAAAATGCCCTTCTTCATGTTTGAAATGTACTATTTTTTTCCTCACAACAGGTCAAATTGTGTGAGGTTGCAACATTACGGTCCCATTGATTACATTTTTGGAGAAAGGGACATCACTTGCACCAAAGGGCGGGAGGAGGGAGCATAGCACGATACATATTTTTCTTCGGTAAGCATTTATTTGTGTTTGATACTTTTGGAATTTTGGTATTTCATGTTGATTTTAAAATGACGTTTTTCATGTTTGAAATGTACTAGTCATTTTTTCCTCACAGCAGGTCAACTTGTGTGTGGTTGCAACATTACTGTCCCATTGAGTTCAGTTTTGGAGAAAGGGACATCTGTAGCACCACAGGGGGGAGGAGGGTGCGTAGCATAATACATTTTCTTTCTTCGGTAAGCATTTTTTTGTGTTTGATACTTTTACAATTTTGGTTTATCGTGTTGATTTTAAAATGACCTTTTTCATGTTTGAAATGTACTAACAAGATTATTCCTCACAGCAGGTCAACTTGTGTGTGGTTGCAACATTACGGTCCCATTGAGTTCATTTTTGGAGAAAGGGACACCTGTTGCACCACAGATCGGGAGGTGGGTGCCTAGCACGATACATTTTCTTTCTTCGGTAAGCATTTTTTGGGGTTTTATAATTTTGGAATTTTGTTATTTCATGTTGATTTTAAAATGACCTTTTTCATGTTTGAAATGTACTAATTCGTTTTTTCCTCACAGCAGGTCTACTTGAGTGTGATTGCAACATTACGGTCCCATTGAGTACATTTTTGGAGAAAGTTACATGAGTTTCACCATACGGTGGGAGGAGGGTGCAGAGCACGATACATTCCTTTTCTTTGGTAATCATTTGCTTGTGTTATATAGTTTTGGAATTTTTTTTTTCATGTTGATTTTAAAATGACCTTTCTCATGTTTGATATGTACTAACTCGTTTTTAACTGACAGCAGGTCTATTTGTGTGTGGTTCCAACATTACGGACCCATTGAGTACATTTATGGAGATAGGGCCATCTCTTGCACCACAGGGCAGGAGGAGGGCGCCTAGCACGATACATTTTCTTTCTTCGGTAAACATTTTTTTGTGTTTGATACGTTTACAATTTTGGTTTTTCATGTTGATTTTTAAAATGACCTTTTCCATGTTTGAAATGTACTAACTCGTTATTTCCTCACAGCAGATCAACTTGTGTGTGGTTGCAACATTACGGTCCCATTGAGTACATTTTTGGAGAAAGGGACATCTGTTGCACCACAGGACGGAAGGAGGGTGCATAGCACGATACATTCTCTTTCTTCGGTAAGCATTTTATTGTGTTTGATACTTTTGGAATTTTGGTTTTCATGTTGATTTTATAATGACCTTTTTCATGTTTGAAATGTACTAACTCGTTTTTTCCTCACAGCAGATCAACTTGTGTGTGGTTGCAACATTACGATGCTATTGATTATATTTTTGGGGAAATGGACATCTGCTGCCACACATAGCGGCAGGAGGGTGCCTAGCACGATAAATTTTCTCTCTTCGGTAAGCATTTTTTTGTGTTTGATACTCTTGGAATTTTGGTTTTTCATGTTGATTTCAAAATGACTTTTTTCATGTTTGAAATGTTTTAACTCGTTTTTTTCTCACAGCTGGTCAACTTGTGTGTGGTAGGAACATTAAGGTCCTATTGGGTTCATTTTTGGAGAAAGGGACATCTGTTGCACCACAGGGCGGAAGGAGGGTGCCTAGCACGATACATTTTCTTTCTTCGGTGAGCATTATTTTGTGTTTGATACTTTTAGAAATTTGGTTATTCATGTTGATTTTAAAATGACCTTTTTCATGTTTAAAATGTACTAACTCGTTTTATCCTCACAGCAGGTCAACTTGTGTGTGGTTGCAACATTACGGTCCCATTGAATTAATTTTTGGAGAAAGGGACAACTGTTGCAACACAGGGCGGGCGAAGTGTGCCTAGCACGATAATATCTCTTTCTTCGGTAAGCATTTTTTTGTGTTTGATACTCTTGGAATTTTGGTTTTTCATGTTGATTTTGAAATGACCTTTTTCATGTTTGAAATGTACTGACTCTTTTTTTCCTCACAACAGGTCAACTTGGGTGTGGTTGCAACTTTACGATCCCATTGAGTACATTTTTGGAGAAAGGGTCATCAGTTGCATCTCAGGGCGGGAGGAGGGTGCCTAGCACAATACGTTTTCTTTCTTCGGTAAGCTTTTTTTTGTGTTTGATACTTTTGGAATTTTGGATTTTCATGTTGATTTTAAAATGACCTTTTTCATGTTTGAAATGTACTAACTTGTTTTTTCCTCACAGAAGATCAACTTGCATTTGGTTGCAACATTACGGTCCCATTGAGTACATATATGGAGAAAGGGACATGTGTTGAACCACAGGGCGGGAGGAGGGTGCCTAGCACGATACATTTTCTTTCTTCGGTAAGCATTTTTTTGTGTTTTATGCTTTTGAAATTTTGGTTTTTCATGTTGATTTTGAAATGACCTTTTTCATGTTTGAAATGTACTGACTCTTTTTTTCCTCACAGCAGGTCAACTTGGGTGTGGTTGCAACTTTACGATCCCATTGAGTACATTTTTGGAGAAAGGGTCATCAGTTGCACCTCAGGGCGGTAGGAGGGTGCCTAGCACGATACATTTTCTTTCTTCGGTAAGCATTTTTTTGTGTTTGATACTCTTGGAATTTTGGTTTTTCATGCTGATTTTAAAATGAACTTTTTTATGTTTGAAAGGTACTAACTCGTTTTTTCCTCACAGCATGTCAACTTTTGTGTGGTTGAACAATACACTCCCAATGAGTACATTTTTGGAGAAAGGGAAATCCGTTGCACCACAGGGCGGGAAGAGGGTGCCTAGCACGATATATTTTCTTTCTTCGGTAAGCATTTTTTTGTGTTTTATGCTTTTGAAATTTTGGTTTTTCATGTTGATTTTGAAATGACTTTTTTCATGTTTGAAGTGTACTGACTCTTTTTTTCCTCACAGCAGATCAACTTGTGTGTGGTTGCAACATTACGGTCCCATTGAGTACATTTTTGGAGAAAGGGTCATCAGTTGCACCTCAGGGCGGGAGGACGGTGCCTAGCAAAACACATTTTCTTTCTTCGGTAATCATTTTTTTGTGTTTGATACTTTTGGAATTTTGGATTTTCATGTTGATTTTAATATCACCTTTTTCATGTTTGAAATGTATTAACTCGTTTTTACCTCACTGCAAGTCAACTTGTGTGTGGTTGCAAAATTACGGTCCCATTGAGTTTATTTTTGGAGAAAGGGACATCAGTTGCACCACAGGGCGGGAGGAGGGTGCCTAGCACGATACATTTTCTTTCTTCGGTAATAATTTTTTTGTATTTGATGCTTTTGGAATTTTGGTTTTTTCATGTTTATTTTAAAATGACCTTTTTCAAGATTGAAATGTACTAACTCGTTTTTTCCTCACAGCAGGTCAACTTGTGAGTGGTTGCAACATTGCGGTCCCATTAAGTACATTTTTTGAGAAAGGGACATCAGTTGCACCACATGGCGGGAGGAGGGTGTCGAGCACGATACATTTTCTTTCTTCGGTAAGCATTTTCTTGTGTTTGATACTTTTGGAATGTTGGTTTTTCATGATGATTCTAAAATGACCTTTTTCGTGTTTGAAATGTAGTAACTCGTTTTTTCCTCACAGCATGTCAACTTGTGTGTGGATGCAACATTACGGTCCCATTGAGTACATTTGTAAAGAAAGGGACATCAGTTGCACCACAGGGTGGGAGGAGGGTACGGAGCACGATACAATTTCTTTCTTCGGTAAGCATTTTCTTGTGTTTGATACTTTTCGAAGTTTGGTTTTTCATGTTGATTTTAGAATGACCTTTTTCATGTTTGAAATGTACTAACTCATTTTTTCCTCACAGCAGGTCAACTTGTGTGTGGGTGCAACATTACGGTCCCATTGAGTTCATTTTTGGAGAAAGGTTCATCTGTTACACCACAGGGCGGGAGGAGGGTGCATAGCACGATACATTTTCTTTCTTCGGTAAGCATTTTTTTGTGTTTGATACTTTTGGAATATTGGTTTTACATGTTGATTTTAAAATGACGTTTTTCATGTTTGAAATGTACTAGTCATTTTTTCCTCACAGCAGGTCAACTTGTGTGTGGTTGCAACATTACTGTCCCATTGAGTTCAGTTTTGGAGAAAGGGACATCTGTAGCACCACAGGGGGGAGGAGGGTGGGTAGCATAATACATTTTCTTTCTTCGGTAAGCATTTTTTTGTGTTTGATACTTTTACAATTTTTGTTTATCGTGTTGATTTTAAAATGACCTTTTTCATGTTTGAAATGTACTAACAAGATTATTCCTCACAGCAGGTCAACTTGTGTGTGGTTGCAACATTACGGTCCCATTGAGTTCATTTTTTAGAAAGGGACACCTGTTGCACCACAGATCGGGAGGTGGGTGCCTAGCACGATACATTTTCTTTCTTCGGTAAGCATTTTTTGGTGTTTGATAATTTTGGAATTTTGTTATTTCATGTTGATTTTAAAATGACCTTTTTCATGTTTGAAATGTACTAATTCGTTTTTTCCTCACAGCAGGTCTACTTGTGTGTGATTGCAACATTACGGTCCCATTGAGTACATTTTTGGAGAAAGTTACATGAGTTTCACCATACGGTGGGAGGAGGGTGCAGAGCACGATACATTCCTTTTCTTTGGTAATCATTTGCTTGTGTTTTATAGTTTTGGAATTTTTGTTTTTCATGTTGATTTTAAAATGACCTTTCTCATGTTTGATATGTACTAACTCGTTTTTAACTGACAGCAGGTCTACTTGTGTGTGGTTCCAACATTACGGACCCATTGAGTACATTTATGGAGTTAGGGCCATCTCTTGCACCACAGGGCGGGAGGAGGGCGCCTAGCACGATACATTTTCTTTCATCGGTAAACGTTTTTTTGTGTTTGATACGTTTACAATTTTGGTTTTTCATGTTGATTTTTAAAATGACCTTTTCCATGTTTGAAATGTACTAACTCGTTATTTCCTCACAGCAGATCAACTTGTGTGTGGTTGCAACATTACGGTCCCATTGAGTACATTTTTGGAGAAAGGGACATCTGTTGCACCACAGGACGGGAGGAGGGTGCATAGCACGATACATTCTCTTTCTTCGGTATGCATTTTATTGTGTTTGATACTTTTGGAATTTTGGTTTTCATGTTGATTTTATAATGACCTTTTTCATGTTTGAAAGGTACTAACTCGTTTTTTCCTCACAGCAGATCAACTTGTGTGTGGTTGCAACATTACAATGCTATTGAGTATATTTTTGGGGAAATGGACATCTGTTGCCCCACATAGCAGCAGGAGGGTGCCTAGCACGCTACATTTCCTTTCTTCAGTAAGCATTTTTTTGTGTTTGATACTTTTGGAATTTTGGTATTTCATGTTGATTTTAAAATGACCTTTTTCATGTTAGAAATGTACTAACTCGTTTTATCCTCACAGCAGGTAAACTTGTGTGTGGTTGTAACATTACGGTCCCATTGAGTTCATTTTTGGAGAAAGGGACATCTGTTGCACCACAGGGCGGGAGGAGGGTGCCTAGCACGATAAATTTTCTCTGTTCGGTAAGCATTTTTTTGTGTTTGATACTCTTGGAATTATGGTTTTTCATGTTGATTTTAAAATGACTTTTTTCATGTTTGAAATGTTTTAACTCGTTTTTTCCTCACAGCTGGTCAACTTGTGTGTGGTAGGAACATTAAGGTCCTATTGAGTTCATTTTTGGAGAAAGGGACATCTGTTGCACCTCAGGGCGGAAGGAGGGTGCCTAGCACGATACATTTTCTTTCTTCGGTGAGCATTATTCTGTGTTTGATACTTTTAGAAATTTGGTTATTCATGTTGATTTTAAAATGACCTTTTTCATGTTTAAAATGTACTAACTCGTTTTATCCTCACAGCAGGTCAACTTGTGTGTGGTTGCAACATTACGGTCCCATTGAATTAATTTTTGGAGAAAGGGACAACTGTTGCACCACAGGGCGGGCGGAGTGTGCCTAGCACGATAATATCTCTTTCTTCAGTAAGCATTTTTTTGTGTTTGATACTCTTGGAATTTTGGTTTTTCATGTTGATTTTAAAATGACCTTTTCCATGTTTGAAATGTAGATACTCGTTCTTTCCTCACAGCAGGTCTACTTGTGTGTGGTTCCAACATTACGGTCCCATTTAGTACATTTATGGAGAAAGGTACATCTGTTGCACCACAGGGCGGGAGAAGGGTGCCTAGCACGATACATTTTCTTTCTTCGGTAAGCATTTTTTTGTGTTTGATACTTTTGGAATTTTGGTTTTTCATGTTGACTTTAAAATGACCTTTTTCATGTTTGAAATGTACTTACTCATTTTTTCCTCACAGCAGGTCAAATTATGTGTGGTTGCAACAATACGGTCCCATTGAGTACATTTTTGGAGAAAGTTACATGAGTTTAACCACACGGTGGGAGGAGGGTGCAGAGCACGATACATTCCTTTTCTTTTGTAATCATTTGCTTGTGTTTTATAGTTTTGGAATTTTTGTTTTTCTTGTTGATTTTAAAATGACCTTTCTCATGTTTGAAATGTACTTACTCATTTTTTCCTCACAGCAGGTCAACTTATGTGTTGTTGCAACATTACGGTCCCATTGAGTTCATTTTTGGAGAAAGGGACATCTGTTGCACCACAGGGCGGGAGGAGGGTGCCTAGCACGATAAATTTTCTTTGTTCGGTAAGCATTATTTTAAGTTTGATACTTTTAGAATTTTGGTTTTTCATGTTGATTTTAAAATGACCTTTTTCATGTTTGAAATGTACTAACTCGTTTTTTCCTCACAGCTGGTCAACTTGTGTGCGGTAGGAACATTACGGTCCCATTGAGTTCATTTTTGGAGAAAGGGACATCTGTTACACCACAGGGCGGGAGGAGGGTGCCTAGCAAAATACATTTTCTTTCTTCGGTAATCATTTTTTTGTGTTTGATACTTTTGGAATTTTGGATTTTCATGTTGATTTTAAAATGACCTTTTTCATGTTTAAAATGTACTAACACGTTTTTTCCTCACAGCAGGTCAACGTGTGTGGTTGCAAAATTACGGTCCCATTGAGTACATCTTTGGAGATAGGGACATCAGTTCCACCACAGGGCCGGAGGAGGGTTCCTAGCACGATACATTTTCTTTCTTCGGTAAGGATTTTTTTGTGTTTGATACTTTTGGAACTTTGGTTTTTGATGTTCATTTTAAAATGGCCTTTTTTTGTCTGAAATGTAATAACTCCTTTTTTCCTCACAGCAGGTCAACCTGTGTGTGGTTGCAACATTACGGTCCCATTGAGTACATTTTTGGAGGAATGGACATCAGTTGCACCACAGGGCCGGAGGAGGGTGCCTAGCACGATACATTTTCTTTCTTCGGTAAGCATTTTTTTTGCGTTTGATACTTTTGGAATATTGGTTTTTCAGGTTGACTTAAAATGACCTTTTTCATGTTTGATATGTACTACTCATTTTTTTCTCACAGCAGGTCAACTTGTGTGTGGTTGCAACTTTACGGTCCCATTGAGTTCATTTTTGGAAAAAGGGACATCTGTTGCAACACAGGGCGGGAAGAGGGTGCCTAGAACAATACATTTTTTTTCTTCGGTAAGCATTTTTTTGTGTTTGTTACTTTTACAATTTTGGTTTTTCGTGTTGATTTTAAAATGACCTTTTTCATGTTTGAAATGTACTAACTAGATTATTCCTCTCAGCAGGTCAACTTGTGTGTGGTTGCAACATTACGGTCCTGTTGAGTTCATTTTTTAGAAAGGACATCTGTTGCACCACAGAGCGGGAGGAGGGTGCCTAGCACGATACATTTTCTTTCTTCTGTAAGCATTTTTTTGTGTTTGATACTTTTGGAATTTTGGTTTTTCATGTTGATTTTAAAATGACCTTTTTCATGTTTGAAATGTAGTAACTCGTTTTTTCCTCACAGCAGGTCAACTTGTGTGTGGTTGTAACGTTACAGTCCCATTGTGTACATTTTTGGAGAAAGGGACATAAGTTGCACCACAGGGCGGGAGGAGGGTATGGAGCACAATACATTTTCTTTCTTCGGTAAGCATTATTTTGTGTTTGATGCTTTTGGAATTTCGGTTCCTCTTGTTGATTTTAAAATGACCAGTCTCATGTTTGAAATGTAATAACTCGTTTTTTCCTCACAGCAGGTCAACTTGTGTGTGGTTGCAGCATTACGGTCCCATTGAGTACATTTTTGGAGAAAGGGACATCAGTTGCACCACAGGTCGGGAGGAGTGTGCAGAGCACGATACATTTTCTTTCTTCGGTAAGCATTTATTTGAGATTGATACTTTTGGAATTTTGGTTTTTCATGTTGATTTTAAAATGACCTTTTTGATGTTTGAAATGTACTAACTCGTTTTTTCCTCACAGCAAGTCAACTTGTGTGTGGTTGCAACATTACAGTCACATTGAGTACATTTTTGGAGAAACAGACATCAGTTGCACCACAGGGTGGGAGGAGGGTGCCTAGCACGATATATTTTCTTTCTTCGGTAAGCATTTTTTTGAGTTTTATGCTTTTGAAATTTTGGTTTTTCATGTTGATTTTGAAATGACCTTTTTCATGTTTGAAATGTACTGACTCTTTTTTTCCTCACAGCATGTCAACTTGTGTGTGGTTGCAACATTACGATCCCATTGAGTACATTTTTGGAGAAAGGGTCATCAGTTGCACCTCAGGGCGAGAGGAGGGTGCCTAGCACAATACATATTCTTTCTTCGGTAAGCTTTTTTTTGTGTTTGATACTTTTGGAAATTTAGATTTTCATGTTGATTTTAAAATGACCTTTTTCATGTTTGAAATGTACTAACTCGTTTTTTCGTCACAGCAGGTCAACTTGCGTGTGGTTGCTAAATTACGGTCCCATTGAGTACATCTTTGAAGATACGGACATCAGTTCCACCACAGGGCGGGAGGAGGGTGCCTAGCACGATACATTTTCTTTCTTCGGTAAGCATTTTTTTGTGTTTGATACTTTTGGAACTTTGGTTTTTGATGTTCATTTTAAAATGGCCTTTTTTATGTTTGAAATGTTTTAACTCCTTTTTTCCTCACAGCAGGTCAACTTGTGTGTGGTTGCAACATTACGGTCCAATTGAGTACATTTTTGGAGAAATGGACATCAGTTGCACCACAGGGCGAGAGGAGGGTGCGGAGCACGATACATTTTCTTTCTTCGGTAAGCATTTTTTTGTGTTTGATACTTTTGGAATTTTCGCTTTTCATGTTGATTTTAAAATGACCTTTTTCATGATTGAAATGTACTAACTCGTTTTTTCCTCACAGCAGGACAACTTGTGTGTGGTTGCAACATTACGGTCCCATGGAGTACATTTTTGGAGAAAGTGACATCAGTTGCACCACAGGGTGGGAGGAGGGTGCCTAGCACGATACATTTTCTTTCTTCGGTAAACATTTTTTTGTGTTTGATACTTTTGGAATTTTGGTTTTTCATGTTGATTTTAAAATGACCTTTTTCATGTTTGAAATGTACTAACTCGTTTTTTCTTCACAGGAGGTCAACTTGTGTGTGGTTGCAACATTACGGTCCCATTGAGTACATTTTTGGAGAAAGTGTCATGAGTTTCACCACAGGGTGGGAGGAGGGTGCCGAGCAAAATACATTCCTTTTCTTTGGTAATCATTTGCTTGTGTTTTATAGGTTTGGAATTTTGGTTTTTCATATTGATTTTAAAATGACCTTTTTCATGTTTGAACTGTACTATCTCATTTTTTCCTCACAGCAGGTCAACTTGTGTGTGGTTGCAAAATTACGGCCCCAATGAGTACATTTTTGGAGAAAGGGACATCAGTTGCACCACAGGGCGGGAGGAGGGTGCGTAGCACGATACATTTTCTTTCTTCGGTAATAATTTTTTTGTGTTTGATGGTTTTGGAATTTTGGTTTTTCATGTTTATTTCAAAATGACCTTTTTCAAGATTGAAGTGTACTAACTCGTTTTTTCCTCACAGCAGGTCAACTTGTGAGTGGTTGCAACATTGCGGTCCCATTAAGTACATCTTTTGAGAAAGGGACATCAGTTGCACCACAGGGCGGGAGGAGGGTATAGAGCACGATACATTTTCTTTCTTCGGTAAGCATTTTTTTGTGTTTGATACTTTTGGAATGTTGGTTTTTCATGATGATTCTAAAATGACCTTTTTCGTGTTTGAAATGTAGTAACTCGTTTTTTCCTCACAGCATGTCAACTTGTGTGTGGTTGCAACATTACGGTCCCATTGAGTACATTTGTAAAGAAAGGGACATCAGTTGCACCACAGGGTGGGAGGAGGGTACGGAGCACGATACAATTTCTTTCTTCGGTAAGCATTTTCTTGTGTTTGATACTTTTGGAAGTTTGGTTTTTCATGTTGATTTTAGAATGACCTTTTTCATGTTTGAAATGTACTAACTCGTTTTTTCCTCACAGCAGGTCAACTTGTGTGTGGTTGCAACATTACGGTCCCATTGAGTTCATTTTTGGTGAATGGGACATCTGTAGCACCACAGGGGGGAGGAGGGTGCGTAGCACAATACATTTTCTTTCTTCGGTAAGCATTTCTTTGTGTTTGATACATTTACAATTTTGGTTTATCGTGTTGATTTTAAAATGACCTTTTTCATGTTTGAAATGTACTAACAAGATTATTCCTCACAGCAGGTCAACTTGTGTGTGGTTGCAACATTACGGTCCCATTGAGTTCATTTTTTAGAAAGGGACATCTGTTACACCACAGATCGGGAGGTGGGTGCCTAGCACGATACATTTTCTTTCTTCGGTAAGCATTTTTTGGTGTTTGATAATTTTGGAATTTTGGTTTTTCATGTTGATTTTAAAATGACCTTTTTCATGTTTGAAATGTACTAATTCGTTTTTTCCTCACAGCAGGTCTACTTGTGTGTGATTGCAACATTACGGTCCCATTGAGTACATTTTTGGAGAAAGTTACATGAGTTTCACAATACGGTGGGTGGAGGGTGCAGAGCACGATACATTCCTTTTCTTTGGTAATCATTTGCTTGTGTTTTATAGTTTTGGAATTTTTGTTTTTCATGTTGATTTTAAAATGACCTTTCTCGTGTTTGATATGTACTAACTCGGTTTTTCCTGACAGCAGGTCTACTTCTGTGTGGTTCCAACATTACGGACCCATTGAGTACATTTATGGAAATAGGGCCATCTCTTGCACCACAGGGCGGGAGGAGGGCGCCTAGCACGATACATTTTCTTTCTTCGGTAAACATTTTTTTGTGTTTGATACGTTTACAATTTTGGTTTTTCATGTTGATTTTTAAAATGACCTTTTCATGGTTTGAAATGTACTAATTCGTTTTTTCCTCGCAGCAGATCAACTTGTGTGTGGTTGCAACATTACGGTCCCATGGAGTACATATTTGGAGAAAGCGACATGTGTTGCACCACATGGCGGGTGAAAGGTGCAGAGCACAATACAATTTTTTTCTTCGGTAAGCATTAATTTGTGTTTTTGCTACTTTTGGAATTTTGGTTTTTCATGTTGATTTTAAAATGCCCTTCTTTATGTTTGAAATGTACTAACTATTTTTTTCCTCACAACAGGTCAAATTGTGTGAGGTTGCAACATTACGGTCCCATTGATTACATTTTTGGATAAAGGGACATCACTTGAACCAAAGGGCGGGAGGAGGGTGCATAGCACGATACATATTTTTCTTCGGTAAGCATTTATTTGTGTTTGATACTTTTGGAATTTTGGTATTTCATGTTGGTTTTAAAATGACCTTTTTCATGTTTGAAATGTAGTAACTCGTTTTTTCCTCGCAGCAGGTCATCTTGTGTGTGGTTGTAACGTTACGGTCCCATTGAGTACATTTTTGGAGAAAGGGACATAAGTTGCACCACAGGGCGGGAGGAGGGTATGGAGCACGATACATTTTCTTTCTTCGGTAAGCATTTATTTGTGTTTGATACTTTTGGAACTTTGGTTTTTCTTGTTGATTTTAAAATGACATGTCTCATGTTTGAAATGTAATAACTCGTTTTATCCTCACAGCAGGTCATTTTGTGTGTGGTTGCAACATTACGGTCCCATTGAGTACATTTTTGGAGAAAGGGACATCAGTTGCACCACAGGTCGGGTGGAGTGTGCAGAGCACGATACATTTTCTTTCTTCGGTAAGCATTTATTTGAGTTTGATACTTTTGGAATTTTGGTTTTTCATGTTGATTTTAAAATGACCTTTTTGATGTTTGAAATGTAGTAACTCGTTTTTTCCTCACAGCAAGTCAACTTGTGTGTGGTTGCAACATTACAGTCACATTGAGTACATTTTTGGAGAAACGGACATCAGTTGCACCACAGGGCAGGAGGAGGGTGCCTAGCACGATATATTTTCTTTCTTCGGTAAGCATTTTTTTGTGTTTTATGCTTTTGAAATTTTGGTTTTTCATGTTGATTTTGAAATGACCTTTTTCATGTTTGAAATGTACTGACTCTTTTTTCCTCACAGCAGGTCAACTTGTGTGTGGTTGCAACATTACGATCCCATTGAGTACATTTTTGGAGAAAGGGTCATCAGTTGCACCTCAGGGCGGGAGGAGGGTGCCTAGCACAATACATTTTCTTTCTTCGGTAAGCTTTTTTTTGTGTTTGATACTTTTGGAATTTTAGATTTTCATGTTGATTTTAAAATGACCTTTTTCATGTTTGAAATGTACTAACTCGTTTTTTCGTCACAGCAGGTCAACTTGTGTGAGGTTGCAAAATTACGGTCCCATTGAGTACATCTTTGGAGATATGGACGTCAGTTCCACCACAGGGCGGGAGGAGTGTGCCTAGCACATTACATTTTCTTTCTTCGGTAAGCATTTTTTTGGGTTTGATACTTTTGGAACTTTGGTTTTTGATGTTCATTTTAAAATGGCCTTTTTTATGTTTGAAATGTTTTAACTCCTTTTTTCCTCACAGCAGGTCAACTTGTGTGTGGTTGCAACATTACGGTCCCATTGAGTACATTTTTGGAGAAATGGACATCAGTTGCACCACAGGGCGAGAGGAGGGTGCGGAGCACGATACATTTTCTTTCTTCGGAAAGCATTATTTTGTGTTTGATACTTTTGGAATTTTGGTTTTTCATGTTGATTTTAAAATGACCTTTTTGATGTTTGAAATGTACTAACTCGTTTTTTCTTCACAGGAGGTCAACTTGTGTGTGGTTGCAACATTACGGTCCCATTGAGTACATTTTTGGAGAAAGTGTCATGAGTTTCACCACAGGGTGGGAGGAGGGTGCAGAGCAAAATACATTCCTTTTCTTTGGTAATCATTTGCTTGTGTTTTATAGGTTTGGAATTTTGGTTTTTCATATTGATTTTGAAATGACCTTTTTCATGTTTGAACTGTACTATCTCATTTTTTCCTCACAGCAGGTCAACTTGTGTGTGGTTGCAAAATTACGGTCCCATTGAGTACATTTTTGGAGAAAGGGACATCAGTTGCACCACAGGGCGGGAGGAGGGTGCCTAGCACGATACAATTTCTTTCTTCGGTAATAATTTTTTTGTGTTTGATGCTCTTGGAATTTTGGTTTTTCATGTTGATTCTAAAATGACCTTTTTCGTGTTTGAAATGTAGTAACTCGTTTTTTCCTCACAGCATGTCAACTTGTGTGTGGTTGCAACATTACGGTCCCATTGAGTACATTTGTAAAGAAAAAGACATCAGTTGCACCACAGGTTGGGAGGAGGGTACGGAGCACGATACAATTTCTTTCTTCGGTACGCATTTTTTTGTGTTTGATACTTTTGGAATTTTGGTTTTTTTTGTTGATTTTAAAATGACCTTTTTCATGTTTGAAATGTACTAACTCGTTTTTTCCTCACAGCAGGTCAACTTGTGTGTGGTTGCAACATTACGGTCCCATTGAGTTCATTTTTGGAGAAAGGTTCATCTGTTGCACCACAGGGCGGGAGGAGGGTGCATAGCTCGATACATTTTCTTTCTTCGGTAAGCATTTTTTTGTGTTTGATACTTTTGGAATATTGCTTTTACATGTTGATTTTAAAATGACGTTTTTCATGTTTGAAATGTACTACTCATTTTTTCCTCACAGCAGGTCAACTTCTGTGTGGTTGCAACATTACGGTCCCATTGTGTTCACTTTTGTAGAAAGGGACATATGTTGCACGACAGGGGGGAGGAGGGTGCGTAGCACGATAATATCTCTTTCTTCGGTAAGCAATTTTTTTGTGTTTGATACTCTTTGAATTTTGGTTTTTCATGTTGATTTTAAAATGACCTTTTTCATGTTTGAAATGTACTAACTCGTTTTTTCCTCACAGCAGGTAAAGTTGTGTGTGGTTGTAACATTACGGTCCAATTGAGTTCATTTTTGGAGAAAGGGACATCTGTTGCACCACAGGGCGGGAGGAGGGTGCGTAGCACGATAAATTTTCTCTCTTCGGTAAGCATTTTTTTGTGTTTGATACTCTTGGAATTTTGGTTTTTCATGTTGATTTTAAAATGACCTTCTTCATCTTTGAAATGTTTTAACTCGTTTTTTCCTCACAGCTGGTCAACTTGTGTGTGGTAGGAACATTAAGGTCCTATTGAGTTCATTTTTGGAGAAAGGGACATCTGTTGCACCACAGGGCGGAAGGAGGGTGCCTAGCACGATACATTTTATTTATTTGGTGAGCCTTATTTTGTGTTTGATACTTTTAGAAATTTGGTTATTCATGTTGATTTTAAAATGACCTTTTTCATGTTTAAAATGTACTAACTCGTTTTATCCTCACAGCAGGTCAACTTGTGTGTGGTTGCAACATTACGGTCCCATTGAAATAATTTTTGGAGAAAGGGACAATTGTTGCACCACAGGGCGGGCGGAGTGTGCCTTGCACGATAATATCTCTTTCTTCGGTAAGCATTTTTTTGTGTTTGATACTCTAGGAATTTTGGTTTTTCATGTTGATTTTAAAATGACCTTTTTCATGTTTGAAATGTACTAACTCGTTTTTTCCTCACAGCAGGTCAACTTGTGTGTGGTTGCCACACTACGGTCCCATGAGTTCATTTTTGGATAAAGGGACATCTGTTGCACCACAGGGCGGGAAAAGGGTGCCTAGCACGATACATTTTCCTTCTTCTGTAAGCATTTTTTTGTGTTTCATACTTTTGGAATTTTGGTTTATCATGTTGATTTTAAAATGACCTTTTCCATGTTTGAAATGTAGAAACTCGTTTTTTCCTCACAGCAGGTCTACTTGTGTGTGGTTCCAACATTACGGTCCCATTTAGTACATTTATGGAGAAAGGTACATCTGTTGCACCACAGGGCGGGAGAAGGGTGCCTAGCACGATACATTTTCTTTCTTCGGTAAGCATTTTTTTGTGTTTGATACTTTTGGAATTTTGGTTTTTCATGTTGATTTTAAAATGACCTTTTTCATGTTTGAAATGTACTTACTCATTTTTTCCTCACAGCAGGTCAAATTATGTGTGGTTGCAACATTACGGTCCCATTGAGTACATTTTTGGAGAAAGTTACATGAGTTTCACCACACGGTGGGAGGAGGGTGCAGGTCACGATACATTCCTTTTCTTTTGTAATCATTTGCTTGTGTTTTATAGTTTTGGAACTTTTGTTTTTCATGTTGATTTTAAAATGACGTTTCTCAACTTTGAAATGTACTTACTCATTTTTTCCTCACAGCAGGTCAACTTATGTGTTGTTGCAACATTACGGTCCCATTGAGTTCATTTTTGGAGAAAGGGACATCTGTTGCACCACAGTGCGGGAGGAGTGTGCCTAGCACGATAATTTTTCTTTGTTCGGTATGAATTTTTTTTGTGTTTCATACTCTTGGTATTTTGGTTTTTCATGTTGATTTTAAAATGACTTTTTTCATGTTTGAAATGTTTTAACTCGTTTTTTCCTCACAGCTGGTCAACTTGTGTGTGGTAGGAACATTACGGTCCCATTGAGTTCATTTTTGGAGAAAGGGACATCTGTTACACCACAGGGCGGGAGGAGGGTGCCTAGCACGATACATTTTCTTCCTTCGGTAAGCATTATTTTATGTTTGATACTTTTAGAATTTTGCTTTTTCATGTTGATTTTAAAATGACCTTTTTCATGTTTGAAATGTACTTACTCATTTTTTCCTCACAGCAGCTCAAATTATGTGTGGTTGCAACATTACGGTCCCATTGAGTACATTTTTGGAGAAAGTTACATGAGTTTCACCACACGGTGGGAGGAGGGTGCAGAGCACGATACATTCCTTTTCTTTTGTAATCATTTGCTTGTGTTTTATAGTTTTGGAACTTTTGTTTTTCATGTTGATTTTAAAATGACCTTTCTCATGTTTGAAATGTACTTACTCATTTTTTCCTCACAGCAGGTCAACTTATGTGTTGTTGCAACATTACGGTCCCATTGAGTTCATTTTTGGAGAAAGGGACATCTGTTGCACCACAGTGCGGGAGGAGTGTGCCTAGCACGATAATTTTTCTTTGTTCGGTATGAATTTTTTTTGTGTTTGATACTCTTGGTATTTTGGTTTTTCATGTTGATTTTAAAATGACTTTTTTCATGTTTGAAATGTTTTAACTCGTTTTTTCCTCACAGCTGGTCAACTTGTGTGTGGTAGGAACATTACGGTCCCATTGAGTTCATCTTTGGAGAAAGGGACATCTGTTACATCACAGGGCGGGAGGAGGGTGCCTAGCACGATACATTTTCTTCCTTCGGTAAGCATTATTTTATGTTTGATACTTTTAGAATTTTGGTTTTTCATGTTGATTTTAAAATGACCTTTTTCATGTTTGAAATGTACTGACTCGTTTATTCCTCACAGCAGGTCCACTTGTGTGTGGTTGCAACATTACGGTCCCATTGAGTACATTTTTGGAGAAAGGGTCATCAGTTGCACCTCAGGGCGGGAGGAGGGTGCCTAGCACAATTCATTTTCTTTCTTCGGTAAGCATTTTTTTGTGTTTGATACTTTTGGAATTTTGGATTTTCATGTTGATTTTAAAATGGCCTTTTTCATGTTTGAAATGTACTAACTCGTTTTTTCCTCACAGCAGGTCAACTTGTGTGTGGTTGCAAAATTACGGTCCCATTGAGTACATCTTTGGAGATAGGGACCTCTCTTGCACCACGGGGCGGGAGGAGGGTGCCTAGCACGATACATTTTTTTCTTCGGTAAGCATTTATTTGTGTTTGTTACTTTTGGAACTTTGGTTTTTGATGTTCATTTTAAAATGGCCTTTTTTATGTTTGAAATGTACTAACTCCTTTTTTCCTCACATCAGGTCAACTTGTGTGTGATTGTAACATTACGGTCCCATAGAGTTCATTTTTGGAATAGGGACATCTGTTGCACCACAGGGCGGGAGGAGGGTGCCTAGCACGATACATTTTCTTTCTTGGGTAAGCATTTTTTTGTGTTTGATACTTTTGGAATATTGATTTTTCATGTTGATTTAAAATGACCTTTTTCGTGTTTGATATGTACTACTCATTTTTTCCTCACAGCAGGTCAACTTGTATGTGGTTGCAACATTACGGTCCCATTGAGTTCATTTTTTAGAAAGGGACATCTGTTGCACCACAGAGCGGGAGGAGGGTGCCTATCGCGATACATTTTCATTCTTCGGTAAGCATTTTTTTGTGTTTGATACTTTTGGAATTTTGGTTGTTCATGTTGACTTTAAAATGACCTTTCTCATATTTGAAATGTACTTACTCATTTTTTCCTCACAGCAGTTCAACTTATGTGTTGTAGCAACATTACGGTCCCATTGAATTCATTTTTGGAGAAAGGGATATCTGTTGCACCACAGGGCGGGAGGAGGGTGCCTAGCACGATAAATTTTCTTTGTTCGGTATGCATTTTTTTGTGTTTGATACTCTTGGTATTTTGGTTTTTCATGTTGTTTTTAAAATGACCTTTTTCATGTTAGAAATATTTTAACTGGTTTTTTCCTCACAGCTGGTCAACTTGTGTGTGGTAGGAACATTACGGTCCCATTGAGTTCATTTTTGGAGAAAGGGACATCTGTTACACCACAGGGCGGGAGGAGGGTGCCTAGCACGATACATTTTCTTCCTTCGGTAAGCATTATTTTATGTTTGATACCTTTAGAATTTTGGTTTTTCATGTTGATTTTAAAATGACCTTTTTCATGTTTGAAATGTACTAACTCGTTTTTTCCTCACAGCAGGTCAACTTGTGTGTGATTGCCACACTACGGTCCCATGAGTTCATTTTTGGAGAAAGGAACATCTGTTGCACCACAGGGCGGGAGGAGGGTGCCTAGCATGATACATTTAGTTTCTTCGGTAAGCATTTTTTTGTGTTTTATGCTTTTGGAATTTTGGTTTTTCATGTTGATTTTGAAATGACCTTTTTCACGTTTGAAATGTACTGACTCGTTTATTCCTCACAGCAGGTCAACTTGTGTGTGGTTGCAACATTACGGTCCCATTGAGTACATTTTTGGAGAAAGGGTCATCAGTTGCACCTCAGGGTGGGAGGAGGGTGCCTAGCACAATACATTTTCTTTCTTCGGTAAGCAATTTTTTGTTTTTGACACTTTTGGAATTTTGGATTTTCATGTTGATTTTAAAATGACCTTTTTCATGTTTGAAATGTACTAACTCGTTTTTTCCTCACAGCAGGTCAACTTGTGTGTGGTTGCAAAATTACGGTCCCATTGAGTACATCTTTGGAGATAGGGACCTCTCTTGCACCACGGGGCGGGAGGAGGGTGCCTAGCACGATACATTTTTTTCTTCGGTAAGCATTTATTTGTGTTTGTTACTTTTGGAACTTTGGTTTTTGATGTTTATTTTAAAATGGCCTTTTTTATGTTTGAAATGTACTAACTCCTTTTTTCCTCACACCAGGTCAACTTGTGTGTGGTTGTAACATTACGGTCCCATTGAGTTCATTTTTGGAGAAAGTGACATCTGTTGCACCACAGGGCGGGAGGAGGGTGCCTAGCACGATAAATTTTCTTTGTTCGGTATGCATTTTGTTTGTGTTTGATACTCTTGGTATTTTGGTTTTTCATGTTGATTTTAAAATGACTTTTTTCATGTTTGAAATGTTTTAACTCGTTTTTTCCTCACAGCTGGTCAACTTGTGTGTTGTAGGAACATTACGGTCCCATTGAGTTCATTTTTGGAGAAAGGGACATCTGTTGCACCACAGGGCGGGAGGAGGGTGCCTAGCACGATACATTTTCTTCCTTCGGTAAGCATTATTTTATGTTTGATACTTTTAGAATTTTGGTTTTTCATGTTTATTTTAAAATGACCTTTTTCAAGTTTGAAGTGTACTAATTCGTTCTTTCCTCACAGCAGGTCAACTTGTGTGTGGTTGCAACATTACGGTCCCATAGAGTTCATTTTTGGAGAAAGGGACGTCTGTTTCACCACAGGGCGGGAGGAGGGTGCCTAGCACGATACATTTTCTTTCTTGGGTAAGCATTTTTTTGTGTTTGATACTTTTGGAATATTGATTTTTCATGTTGATTTAAAATGACCTTTTTCATGTTTGATATGTTCTACTCATTTTTTCCTCACAGCAGGTCAACTTGTATGTGGTTGCAACATTACGGTCCCATTGAGTTCATTTTTTAGAAAGGGACATCTGTTGCACCACAGAGCGGGAGGAGGGTGCCTATCGCGATACATTTTCATTCTTCGGTAAGCATTTTTTTGTGTTTGATACTTTTGGAATTTTGGTTGTTCATGTTGATTTTAAAGTGACCTTTTTCATGTTTGAAATGTACTAACTCGTTTTTTCCTCACAGCAGGCCAACTTGTGTGTGGTTGCAATATTACGGTCCCATTGAGTACATTTTTGGAGAAAGGGACATCTGTTGCACCACAGGGCGGGAGGAGGGTGCCTAGCACGATACATATTCTTTCTTGGGTAAGCATTCTTTTGTGTTTGATACTTTTGGAATATTGATTTTTCATGTTGATTTAAAATGACCTTTTTCATGTTTGATATGTACTACTCATTTTTTCCTCACAGCAGGTCAACTTGTATGTGGTTGCAACATTACGGTCCAATTGAGTACATTTTTGGAGAAAGGGTCATCAGTTGCACCTCAGGGCGGGACGAGGGTGCCTAGCACAATACATTTTTCTTTCTTCGGTAAGCATTTTTTTGTGATTGATACTTTTGGAATATTGGTTTTTCATGTTGATTTTAAAATGACCTTTTTCATGTTTGAAATGTACTAACTCGTTTTTTCCTCACAGCAGGCCAACTTGTGTGTGGTTGCAACATTACGGTCCCATTGAGTACATTTTTGGAGAAAGGGACATGTGTTGCACCACAGGGCGGAACGAGGGTGCCTAGCACGATACATTTTCTTTCTTCGGTAATAATTTTTTTGTGTTTGATGCGTTTGAAATTTTGGTTTTTCATGTTGATTTTAAAATGACCTTTTTCTAGTTTGAAGTGTACTAATTCGTTCTTTCCTCACAGCAGGTCAACTTGTGTGTGGTTGCAACATTACGGTCCCATAGAGTTCATTTTTGGAGAAAGGGACATGTGTTGCACCACAGGGCGGGAGGAGGGTGCCTAGCACGATACATTTTCTTTCTTGGGTAAGCATTTTTTTGTGTTTGATACTTTTGGAATATTGATTTTTCATGTTGATTTAAAATGACCTTTTTCATGTTTGATATGTACTACTCATTTTTTCCTCACAGCAGGTCAACTTGTATGTGGTTGCAACATTACGGTCTCATTGAGTTCATTTTTTAGAAAGGGACATCTATTGCACCACAGAGCGGGAGGAGGGTGCCTTTCGCGATACATTTTCATTCTTCGGTAAGCATTTTTTTGTGTTTGATACTTTTGGAATTTTGGTTTTTCATGTTGATTTTAAAATGACCATTTTCATGTTTGAAATGTACTAACTCGTGTTTTCCTCACAGCAGGTCAACTTGTGTGTGGTTGTAACATTACGGTCCCATTGAGTTCATATTTGGAGAAAGGGACACCTGTTGCACCACAGGGCGGGAGGAGGGTGCCTAGCACGATACATTTCCTTTCTTCTGTAAGCACTTTTTGTGTTTGATACTTTTGGAATTTTGTTTTTTCATGTTGATTTTAAAATGACCTATTTCATGTTTGAAATGTACTAACTCGTTTTTTCCTCACAGCAGGTCAACTTGTGTGTGGTTGCCACACTACGGACCCATGAGTTCATTTTTGGTGGAAGGGACATCTGTTGCACCACAGGGCGGGAGGAGGGTGCCTAGCATGATACATTTTGTTTCTTCGGTATGCATTTTTTTGTGTTTTATGCTTTTGGAATTTTGGATTTCATGTTGATTTTGAAATGACCTTTTTCATGTTTGAAATGTACTGACTCGTTTATTCCTCAAAGCAGGTCAACTTGTGTGTGGTTGCAACTTTACAGTCCCATTGAGTACATTTTTGGAGAAAGGGTCATCAGTTGCACCTCGGGGCGGGACGAGGGTGCCTAGCACGATACATTTTCTTTCTTCGGTAATAATTTTTCTGTGTTTGATGCGTTTGAAATTTTGGTTTTTCATGTTTATTTTAAAATGACCTTTTTCAAGTTTGAAGTGTACTAATTCGTTCTTTCCTCACAGCAGGTCAACTTGTGTGTGGTTGCAACATTACGGTCCCATAGAGTTCATTTTTGGAGAAAGGGACATCTGTTGCACCACAGGGCGGGAGGATGGTGCCTAGCACGATACATTTTCTTTCTTGGGTAAGCATTTTTTTGTGGTTGATACTTTTGGAATATTGATTTTTCATGTTGATTTAAAATGACCTTTTTCATGTTTGATATGTACTACTCATCTTTTCCTCACAGCAGGTCAACTTGTATGTGGTTGCAACATTACGGTCCCATTGAGTACATTTTTGGAGAAAGGGACATCAGTTGCACCACAGGGCGGGACGAGGGTGCCTAGCACGATACATTTTCTTTCTTCGGTAAGCATCTTTTTGTGATTGATACTTTTGGAACTTTGGTTTTTGATGTTCATTTTAAAATGGTTTTTTTTTATGTTTGAAATGTACTAACTCCTTTTTTCCTCACAGCAGGTCAACTTGTGCGTGGTTGCAACATTACGGTCCCATTGAGTACATTTTTGGAGAAAGGAACATCAGCTGCACCACAGGGCGGGAGGAGGGTGCCTAGCACGATACATTTTCTTTCTTCGGTAATAATTTTTCTGTGTTTGATGCTTTTGGAATTTTGGTTTTTCATGTTGATTTTAAAATGACCTTTTTCAAGTTTGAAGTATACTAATTCGTTCTTTCCTCACAGCAGGTCAACTTGTGTGTGGTTGCAACATTACGGTCCCATTGAGTTCATTTTTGGAGAAAGAGACATCTGTTGCACCACAGGGCGGGAGTAGGGTGCCTAGCACGATATATTATCTTTCTTCGGTAAGCATATTTTTGTGTTTGATACTCTTGGAATATTGATTTTTCATGTTGATTTGAAATGACCTTTTTCATGTTTGATATGTACTACTCATTTTTTCCTCACAGCAGGTATACTTGTGTGTGGTTGCAACATTGCGGTGCCATTGAGTTCATTTTTTAGAAAGGGACATCTGTTGCACCACAGAGCGGGAGGAGGGTGCCTATCGCGATACATTTTCGATCTTCGGTAAGCATTTCTTTGTGTTTGATACTTTTGGAATTTGGTTTTTCATGTTGATTTGAAAATTACCTTTTTCATGTTTGAAATGTACTAACTCGTTTTTTTCTCACAGCAGGTCAACTTGTGTGTGGTTGTAACATTACGGTCCCATTGAGTTCATATTTGGAGAAAGGGACACCTGTTGCACCAAAGGGCGGGAAGAGGTTGCCTAGCACGATACTTTTTCTTTCTTCTGTAAGCATTTTTTTGTGTTTGATACTTTTGGAATTTTGTTTTTCATGTTGATTTTAAAATGACCTTTTCCATGTTTGAAATGTAGAAACTCGTTTTTTCCTCACAGTATGTCTACTTGTGTGTGGTTCCAACATTACGGTCCCATTCAGTACATTTATGGAGAAAGGGACATATGTTGCACCACAGGGCGGGAGAAGGGTGCATAGCACGATACATTTTCTTTCTTCGGTAAGTATTTTTTTGTGTTTGATACTTTTGGAATTTTGGTTTTTCATGTTGATTTTAAAATGACCTTTTTCATGTTTGAAATGTACTTACTCATTTTTTCCTCACAGCAGGTCAACTTATGTGTGGTTGCAACTTTACGGTCCCATTGAGTTCATTTTTGAAGAAATTGACATCTGTTGCACCACAGGGCGGGAGGAGGGTGCATAGCACGATACATTTTCTTTCTTCGGTAAGCATTATTTTGTGTTTGATACTTTTGGAATTTTGTTTTTCCATGTTGATTTTAAAATGACCTTTTCCATGTTTGAAATGTACTAACACGTTTATTCCTCACAGCAGGTCAACTTGTGTGTGGTTGTAACATTACGGTCCCATTGAGTTCATTTTTGGAGAAAGGCACATCTGTTGCACCACAGGGCGGGAGGAGGGTGCCTAGCACGATACATTTTCTTTCTTCGGTAAGCATTATTTGTGTTTGATACTTTTGGAATTTTGGTTTTTCATGTTGATTTAAAAATGACCTTTTTCATGTTTGAAATGTACTAACTCGTTTTTTCCTCACAGCAGGTCAACTTGTGTGTGGTTCCAACATTACGTTCCCATTGAGTAGATTTGTGGAGAAAGGGACATCTGTTGCACCACAGGGCGGGAGGAGGGTGCATAGCACGATACATTTTCTTTCTTCTGTAAGCAATTTTTTTTGTGTTTGATACTTTTTGAATTTTGTTTTTTCATGTTGATTTTAAACTGACCTTTTTCATATTTGAAATGTACAAACTCGTTTTTTCCTCACAGCAGTTCTACTTGTGTGTGGTTCCAACATTACGTTCCTATTTAGTACATATGTGGAGAAAGGGACATCTGTTGCACCACAGGGCAGGAGGAGGGTGCCTAGCACGATACATTTTCTTTCTTCTGTAAGCATTTCTTTGTGTTTGATACTTTTTGAATTTTGTTTTTTCATGTTGATTTTAAAATGACCTTTTTCATATTTGAAATGTACAAACTCGTTTTTTCCTCACAGATGGTCTACTTGTGTGTGGTTGCAACATTACGTTCCTATTTAGTACATTTGTGGAAAAAGGGACATCTGTTGCACCACAGGGATAGAGGGGGGCGCCTAGCACTATGCATTTTCTTTCTTAGCTAGGCATTTCTTTGTGTTTGATAATTTTGGAATTTTGGTTTTTCATGTTGATTTTAAAATGACCTTTTTCATGTTTGAAATGTACAAACTCGTTTTTTCCTCACAGCAGGTATACTTGTGTGTGGTTCCAACATTACGTTCCCATTCAGTTCATTTTTGGAGAAAGGGACATCTGTTGCATGACAGGGCAGGAGGAGGGTGCATAGCACGATACATTTTCTTTCTTCAGTAAGCATTTTTTTGTGTTTGATACTTTCGGAATTTTGGTTTTTCATGTTGATTTTAAAATGACCTTTTTCATGTTTGAAAGGTACTACTCATTTTGTCCTCACAGCGGGTCAACTTGTTTGTGGTAGCAACATTACGGTCCCATTGAGTTCATTTTTGGAGAAAGGGACATCTATTGCACCACAGGGCGGGAGGAGGTTGCCTAGCACAATACTTTTTCTTTCTTCGGTAAACATTTTTTTGTGTTTGATACGTTTGCAATTTTGGTTTTTTATGTTGATTTTTAAAATGACCTTTTCCATGTTTGAAATGTACTAACACGTTTATTCCTCACAGCAGGTCAACATGTGTGTGGTTGTAACATTACGGTCCCATTGAGTTCATTTTTGGAAAAAGGCACATCTGTTGCACCACAGGGCGGGAGGAGGGTGCCTAGCACGATACATTTATCTTCTTCGGTAAGCATTATTTGTGTTTGATACTTTTGGAATTTTGGTTTTTAATGTTGATTTCAAAATGACCTTTTTCATGTTTGAAATGTACTAACTCGTTTCTTACTCACAGCGGGTCAACTTGTGTGTGGTTCCAAAATTACGTTCCCATTGAGTACATTTGTGGAGAAAGGGACGTCTGTTGCACCACAGGGATAGAGGGGGGCGCCTAGCACTATGCATTTTCTTTCTTAGCTAGGCATTTTTTTGTGTTTGATAATTTTGGGATTTTGGTTTTTCATGTTGATTTTAAAATGACCTTTTTCATGTTTGAAATGTACTAACACGTTTATTCCTCACAGCATGTCAACTTGTGTGTGGTTGTAACATTACGGTCCCATTGAGTTCATTTTTGGAGAAAGGCACATCTGTTGCGCCACAGGGCGGGAGGAGGGTGCCTAGCACGATACATTTTCTTTCTTCGGTAAGCATTATTTGTTTTTGATACTTTTGGAATTTTGGTTTTTCATGTTGATTTTAAAATGACCTTTTTCATGTTTGAAACGTACTACTCATTTTGTCCTCACAGCGGGTCAACTTGTTTGTGGTAGCAACATTACGGTCCCATTGAGTTCATTTTTGGAGAAAGGGACATCTATTGCTCCACAGGGCGGGAGGACGTTGCCTAGCACAATACATTTTCTTTCTTCGGTAAGCATTATTTGTGTTTGATACTTTTGGAATTTTGGTTTTTCATGTTGGTTTTAAAATGACCTTTTTCATGTTTGAAATGTACTAACTCGTTTTTTCCTCACAGCGGGTCAACTTGTGTGTGGTTGCAACATTACATTACCATTGAGTACATTTGTGGAGAAAGGGACATCTGTTGCACCACAGGGCAGAGGGAGGGTGCCTAGCACGATACGTTTTCTTTCTTCTGTAAGCATTTTTTTGTGTTTGATACTTTTTGAATGTTGTTTTTTCATATTGATTTTAAAATGACCTTTTTCTTGTTTGAAATGTACTACTCATTTTGTCCTCACAGCGGGTCAACTTGTGTGTGGTAGCAACATTACGGTCCCATTGAGTTAATTTTTGGAGAAAGGGACATCTATTGCACCACAGGGGGGAGGAGGCTGCCTAGCACAATACATTTTCTTTCTTCGGTAAACATATTTTTGTGTTTGATACGTTTACAATTTTGGTTTATCATGTTGATTTTTAAAGTGACCTTTTCCATGTTTGAAATGTACTAACACGTTTATTCCTCACAGCAGTCAACTTGTGTGTGGTTGTAACATTACGGTCCCATTGAGTTCAATTTTGGAGAACGGCACATCTGTTGCACCACAGGGCGGGAGGAGGGTGCCTAGCACGATACATTTTCTTTCTTCGGTAAGCATTATTTGTGTTTGATACTTTTGGAATTTTGGTTTTTCATGTTGATTTTAAAATGACCTTTTTCATGTTTGAAATGTACTAACTCGTTTTTTTGTCACAGGAGGTCAACTTTGTGTGGTTCAAACATTATGTTCCCATTGAGTACATTTGTGGAGAAAGGGACATCTGTTGCACCACAGGGCAGGAGGAGGTTGCCTAGCACGATACATTTTCTTTCTTAGCTAGGCATTTTTTGTGTTTGATACTTTTGGAATTTTGGTTTTTCATGTTGATTTTAAAATGACCTTTTTCTTGTTTGAAATGTACTACTCATTTTGTCCTCACAGCGGGTCAACTTGTGTGTGGTAGCAACATTACGGTCCCATTGAGTTAATTTTTGGAGAAAGGGACATCTGTTGCACCACAGGGCAGGAGGAGGGTGCCTAGCACGATACATTTTCTTTCTTCTGTAAGCATTTCTTTGTGTTTGATACTTTTTGAATTTTGTTTTTTCATGTTGATTTTAAAATGACCTTTTTCATATTTGAAATGTACAAACTCGTTTTTTCCTCACAGATGGTCTACTTGTGTGTGGTTGCAACATTACGTTCCTATTTAGTACATTTGTGGAGAAAGGGACATCTGTTGCACCACAGGGATAGAGGGGGGCGCCTAGCACTATGCATTTTCTTTCTTAGCTAGGCATTTCTTTGTGTTTGATAATTTTGGAATTTTGGTTTTTCATGTTGATTTTAAAATGACCTTTTTCATGTTTGAAATGTACTAACTCGTTTTTTCCTCACAGCAGGTCAACTTGAATGTCGTTGCAACATTACGTTCGCATTGAGTACATTTTTGGAGAAAGGGACATCTGTTGCACCACAGGGCAGGAGGAGGGTGCCTAGCACAATACATTTTCTTTCTTCGGTAAACATTTTTTTGTGTTTGATACGTTTGCAATTTTGATTTTTCATGTTGATTTTTAAAATGACCTTTTCCATGTTTGAATTGTACTAACACGTTTATTCCTCACAGCAGGTCAACTTGTGTGTGGTATTAACATTACGGTGCCATTGAGTTCATTTTTGGAGAAAGGGACATCTGTTGCACGACAGGGCGGGAGGAGGGTGGATAGCACGATACATTTTCTATCTTCAGTAAGCATTTTTTTGTGTATGATACTTTTGGATGTTTGGTTTTTCATGTTGATTTTAAAATGACCTTTTTCATATTTGAAATGTTCTACTCATTTTGTCCTCACAGCGGGTCAACTTGTTTGTGGTTGTAACATTACGGTCCCATTGAGTTCATTTTTGGAAAAAGGCACATCTGTTGCACCACAGGGCGGGAGGAGGGTGCCTAGCACGATACATTTTTCTTCTTCGGTAAGCATTATTTGTGTTTGATACTTTTGGAATTTTGGTTTCTCATGTTGTTTTCAAAATGACCTTTTTCATGTTTGAAATGTACTAACTCGTTTCTTCCTCACAGCAGGTCAACTTGTGTGTGGTTCCAACATTACGTTCCCATTGAGTACATTTTTGGAGAAAGGCACATCTGTTGCACCACAGGGCAGGAGGAGGGTGCCTAGCACGATACGTTTTCTTTCTTCTGTAAGCATTTATTTGTGTTTGATACTTTTTGAATTTTGTTTTTTCATGTTGATTTTAAAATGACCTTTTTCATATTTGAAATGTACAAACTCGTTTTTTCCTCACAGCAGGTATACTTGTGTGTGGTTCCAACATTACGTTCCCATTCAGTTCATTTTTGGAGAAAGGGACATCTGTTGCACGACAGGGTGGGTGGAGGGTGCATAGCACGATACATTTTCTTTCTTAGCTAGGCATTTTTTTGTGTTTGATACTTTTGGAATTTTGGTTTTTCATGTTGATTTTAAAATGACCTTTTTCATGTTTGAAATGTACTACTCATTTTGTCCTCACAGCGGGTCAACTTGTGTGTGGTAGCAACATTACGGTGCCATTGAGTTCATTTTTGGAAAAAGGCACATCTGTTGCACCACAGGGCGGGAGGAGGGTGCCTAGCACGATACATTTTTCTTCTTCGGTAAGCATTATTTGTGTTTGATACTTTTGGAATTTTGGTTTCTCATGTTGATTTCAAAATGACCTTTTTCATGTTTGAAATGTACTAACTCGTTTCTTCCTCACAGCAGGTCAACTTGTGTGTGGTTCCAACATTACGTTCCCATTGAGTACATTTTTGGAGAAAGGCACATCTGTTGCACCACAGGGCAGGAGGAGGGTGCCTAGCACGATACGTTTTCTTTCTTCTGTAAGCATTTTTTTGTGTTTGATACTTTTTGAATTTTGTTTTTTCATGTTGATTTTAAAATGACCTTTTTCATATTTGAAATGTACAAACTCGTTTTTTCCTCACAGCAGGTATACTTGTGTGTGGTTCCAACATTACGTTCCCATTCAGTTCATTTTTGGAGAAAGGGACATCTGTTGCATGACAGGGCAGGAGGAGGGTGCATAGCACGATACATTTTCTTTCTTCAGTAAGCATTTTTTTGTGTTTGATACTTTTGGAATTTTGGTTTTTCATGTTGATTTTAAAATGACCTTTTTCATGTTTGAAAGGTACTACTCATTTTGTCCTCACAGCGGGTCAACTTGTTTGTGGTAGCAACATTACGGTCCCATTGAGTTCATTTTTGGAGAAAGGGACATCTATTGCACCACAGGGCGGGAGGAGGTTGCCTAGCACAATACTTTTTCTTTCTTCGGTAAACATTTTTTTGTGTTTGATACGTTTGCAATTTTGGTTTTTTATGTTGATTTTTAAAATGACCTTTTCCATGTTTGAAATGTACTAACACGTTTATTCCTCACAGCAGGTCAACTTGTGTGTGGTTGTGACATTACGGTCCCATTGAGTTCATTTTTGGAAAAAGGCACATCTGTTGCACCACAGGGCGGGAGGAGGGTGCCTAGCACGATACATTTTTCTTCTTCGGTAAGCATTATTTGTGTTTGATACTTTTGGAATTTTGGTTTTTCATGTTGATTTCAAAATGACCTTTTTCATGTTTGAAATGTACTAACTCGTTTCTTCGTCACAGCAGGTCAACTTGTGTGTGGTTCCAACATTACGTTCCCATTGAGTACATTTGTGGAGAAAGGGACATCTGTTGCACCACAGGGATAGAGGGGGGCGCCTAGCACTATGCATTTTCTTTCTTAGCTAGGCATTTTTTTGTGTTTGATAATTTTGGGATTTTGGTTTTTCATGTTGATTTTAAAATGACCTTTTTCATGTTTGAAATGTACTAACTCGTTTTTTCCTAACAACGGGTCAACTTGTGTGTGGTTGCAACATTACGATCCCACTGGGTTCATTTTTGGAGAAAGGGACATCTGTTGCACAACAGGGCGGGAGGAGGGTGCATAGCACGATACATTTTCTTTCTTCAGTAAGCATTTTTTTGTGTTTGATACTTTTGGAATTTTGGTTTTTCATGTTGATTTTAAAATGACCTTTTTCATGTTTGAAATGAACTACTCATTTTGTCCTCACAGCGGGTCAACTTGTGTGTGGTAGCAACATTACGGTCCCATTGAGTTCATTTTTGGAGAAAGGTACATCTATTGCACCACAGGGCGGGAGGAGGGTGCCTAGCACAATACATTTTCTTTCTTCGGTAAACATTTTTTTGGGTTTGATACGTTTGCAATTTTGGTTTTTCATGTTGATTTTTAAAATGACCTTTTCCATGTTTGAAATGTACTAAATAATTTTGACCTCACAGCGGGTCAAATTGTGTGTGGTAGCAACATTACGGTCCCATTGAGTTCATTTTTGGAGAATGGGACATCTATTGCACCACACGGCGGGAGGAGGGTGCCTAGCACGATACATTTTCTTTCTTCGGTAAGCATTATTTTGTGTTTGATACTTTTAGAATTTTGTTTTTCCATGTTGATTTTAAAATGACCTTTTTCATGTTTGAAATGTACTAACTCGTTTTTTCCTCACAGCAGGTCAACTTGTGTGTGGTTCCAACATTACGTTCCCATTGAGTACATTTGTGGAGAAAGGGACATCTGTTGCACCACAGGGCGGGAGGAGGGTGCATAGCACGATACATTTTCTTTCTTCTGTAAGCATTTTTTTGTGTTTGATACTTTTTGAATTTTGTTTTTCCATGTTGATTTTAAAATGACCTTTTTCATATTTGAAATGTACAAACTCGTTTTTTCCTCACAGCAGGTCTACTTGTGTGTGGTTCCAACATTACGTTCCCATTTAGTACATTTGTGGAGAAAGGGACATCTGTTGCACCACAGAGATAGAGGGGGGCGCCTAGCACTATGCATTTTCTTTCTTAGCTAGGCATTTTTTTGTGTTTGATACTTTTGGAATTTTGGTTTTTCATGTTGATTTTAAAATGACCTTTTTCATATTTGAAATGTACTACTCATTTTGTCCACACAGTTGGTCAACTTGTGTGTGTTAGCAACGTTACGGTCCCATTGAGTTCATTTTTGGAGAAAGGGACATCTGTTGCACCACAGGGGGGAGGAGGCTGCCTAGCACAATACATTTTCTTTCTTCGGTAAACATTTTTTTGTGTTTGATACGTTTACAATTTTGGTTTTTCATGTTGATTTTTAAAATGACCTTTTCCATGTTTGAAATGTACTAACACGTTTATTCCTCACAGCATGTCAACTTGTGTGTGGTTGTAACATTACGGTCCCATTGAGTTCATTTTTGGAGAAAGGCACATCTGTTGCGCCACAGGGCGGGAGGAGGGTGCCTAGCACGATACATTTTCTTTCTTCGGTAAGCATTATTTGTGTTTGATACTTTTGGAATTTTGGTTTTTCATGTTGATTTTAAAATGACCTTTTTCATGTTTGAAACGTACTACTCATTTTGTCCTCACAGCGGGTCAACTTGTTTGTGGTAGCAACATTACGGTCCCATTGAGTTCATTTTTGGAGAAAAGGACATCTACTGCACCACAGGGCGGGAGGACGTTGCCTAGCACAATACATTTTCTTTCTTCGGTAAACATTTTTTTGTGTATGATACGTTTGCAATTTTGGTTTTTCATGTTGATTTTTAAAATGACCTTTTCCATGTTTGAAATGTACTAACACGTTTATTCCTCACAGCAGGTCAACTTGTGTGTGGTTGTAACATTACGGTCCCATTGAGTTCATTTTTGGAAAAAGGCACATCTGTTGCACCACAGGGCGGGAGGAGGGTGCCTAGCACGATACATTTTCTTTCTTCGGTAAGCATTATTTGTGTTTGATACTTTTGGAATTTTGGTTTTTCATGTTGATTTTAAAATGACCTTTTCCATGTTTGAAATGTACTAACTCGTTTCTTCCTCACAGCAGGTCAACTTGTGTGTGGTTCCAACATTACGTTCCCATTGAGTACATTTGTGGAGAAAGGGACATCTGTTGCACCACAGGGCAGGAGGAGGGTGCCTAGCACGATACATTTTCTTTCTTAGCTAGGCATTTTTTGTGTTTGATACTTTTAGAATTTTGGTTTTTCATGTTGATTTTAAAATGACCTTTTTCATATTTGAAATGTACAAACTCGTTTTTTCCTCACAGCAGTTCTACTTGTGTGTGGTTCCAACATTACGGTCCCATTGAGTACATTTATGGAGAAAGGTCCCCCAGGGAAGAGCCAAGGTACATACTCTTCGAAACGGTACTACTGTGGACAAAATTCGGCATTGTGAATTTTGTATTGATCCGGATGCAATTTCTGTGTTTCATCGTCAAATTGATGGTCGAAGGGTAACAATAAACCTGCCGTGGTGCATCCGAGTCTAACACTGTACCCCCAGGGAAGAGCCAAGGAAAGACTCCCCGACACGTTACTTTCGTCAATATAAATCGGCATTGAGAGTTTAGTATTGAAACCGGATGCAATTTCTGTGTTTCATCGTTAATGTGACGGTCGCAGGGTAACAGTAAACCTGCTGTGGTGCATCGGAGTCTAACAGTGGGCCCCTAGGGAAGAGCCAAAGTACATACTCTTGGAAACGGTACTCCTGTGGACCGAAATCGGCAATGTGAAATTTTGTATTGATCCGGATACAAATATGTGTTTCATCGTCAATGTGATGGTCGAAGGGTAACAGTAAACCTGCTGTGGTGCATCGGAGTCTAACATTGAGCCCCCAGGGAAGAGCCAAAAAACAGACTCCCCGAACCGTTACTCTGGTCAATATAAATCGGATTTGCGAATTTTGTATTGATACCGGATGCAATTTCTGTGTTTCATCGTCAATGTGATGGACGAAGGGTAACAGTAAACCTGCTGTGGTGTATCAGAGTCTAACACTGGGCCCCAAGGGAAGAGCCAAAGTATATACTCTCGAAACGGTACTCCTGTGGACAGAAATCTGCATTTTGTATTTTATATTGATCCGGAAAAAAATCTGTGTTTCATCGTCAATGTGATGGTCGATGGGTAACAGTAAACCTGCTGTGGTGCATCGGAGACTCACACTGAGCCCCAGGGAAGAGCCAAAAAACACACTCACCGAAACGTAACTCTCGTTAATATAATCGGCATTGCGAATTTTCTATTGACACCGGATGCAAATTCTGTGTTTCATCGTCAATGTGATAATCGAAGGGTAACAGTAAACCCGCTGTGGTGCGACGGAGTTTAACACTGGGCCTCCAGGGAAGAGCCAAAGTACATACTCTTCGAAACGGTACTCCTGTGGTCAGAAATCGGCATTGTGTATTTTATATTGATCCGGATACAAATCTGTGTTTCATCGTCAATGTGATGGTCAAAGGGTAACAGTAAACCTGCTGTGGTGCATCGGAGTCTCTCACAGAGCACCCAGGGGAGAGACAAAGTGCAAACTCTTCGAAACAGTACTCCTGTGGACAGAAATCGGCATTGTGAATTTTGTATTGATCCGGATGCAATGTCTGTGTTTCGTCGTCAGTTTGATGGTCTAATGGGGAACAGTAAACCTGCTGTGGTCCATAGGACTCTCACACTGAGCCCCCAGGGAAGAGCCAAAAAACAGACTCCCCGAAACGTTACTCTCGTCAATATAAATCGGCATTGCGAATTTTGTATTGAAACCGGATGCAATTTCTGTATTTCATCGTCAATCTGTTCGTCGAAGGTAACAGTAAACCTGCTGTGGTGCATCGGAGACTCACACTGAGCCCCCAGGGAAGAGCCAAAGAACAGACTCCCCGAAACGTAACTCTCGTTAATATAATAGGCATTGCGAAATTTCTATTGAAACCGGATGCAATATCTGTGTTTCATCGTCAATGTGATAATCGAAGGGTTACAGTAAACCCGCTGTGGTGCGACGGAGTCTAACACTGGGCCTCCAGGGAAGAGCCAAAGTACATACTCTTCGAAACGGTACACCTGTGGACAGAAATCGGCATTGTGTATTTTACATTGATCCGGATACAAATCTGTGTTTCATCGTCAATGTGATGGTCGATGGGTAACAGTAAACCTGCTGTGGTGCATCGGAGTCGCACACTGAGCCCCCAGGGAAGAGCCAAAAAACAGAATCACCGAAATGTTACTCTCGTCAATATAAATCGGCATTGCGAATTTGGTATTGAAACCGGATGCAATTTCTGTGTTTCATCGTCAGTGTGATGGTTGAAGGGCAACAGTAAACCTGCCGTGGTGCATCGGAGTCTAACACTGCGCCCCCAGGGAAGAGCCAATAAACAGACTCCCCGAAACGTTACTCTCGTCATCATTAATAGGCATTGCGAATTTTGCATTGAAACCGGATGCATTCTCTGTGTTTCATCGTCAATGTGATGGTCGAAGGGTAACAGTAAACCTGCTGTGGTGCATCGGAGTCTAACACTGGGCCCCTAGGGAAGAGCCAAAGTATATACTCTTCGAAACGGTACTCCTGTGGACAGAAATCGGCATTTTGTATTTTATATTGATCCGGTTACAAATCTGTGTTTCATATTCAATGTGATGGTCGAAGGATAACAGTAAACCTGCTGTGGTGCATCGGAGTCTCACATTGAGCCCCCAGGGAGGAGCCAAAGTGCAAACTCTTCGAAACGGTACTCCTGTGGACAGAAATCGGCATTGTGAATTTTGTATTGATCCGGATGCAATTTCTCTGTTTCATCGTCAGTGTGATGGTCTAAGGGTAACAGTAAATCTGCTGTGGTGCATCGGAGTCTCACACTGAGCCCCCAGGGAAGAGCCAAAAAACAGACTCCCCGAAACGTTACTCTCGTCAATATAACCCGGCATTGCGAATTTTGTATTGAAACCGGATGCAATTTCTGTATTTCATCGTCAATCTGTTGGTCGAAGGTAACAGTAAACCTGTTGTGGTGCATCGGAGACTCACACTGAGCCCATAGGGAAGAGCCAAATAACAGACTCCCCGAAATGTTACTCTCGTCAATATAAATCGGCATTGCGAATTTTGTATTGAAACCGGGTGCAATTTCTGTGCTCCATCGTCAGTGTGATGGTCGAAGGGTAACAGTAAACCTGCTGTGGTGCATCGGAGTCTCACACTGAGCCCCCGGGGATGAGCCAAAAACAGTCTCCCCGAAACGATACTCTCGTCAATATAATTCGGCATTGCGTATTTTGTATTGAAACCGGATGCAATTTCTGTGCTTTATCGTCAATGTAATGGTCGAAGGGTAACAGCAAACCTGCCGTGGTGCATTGGTGTCTAACACTGAGCCCCCAGGAAAGAGCCAAAAACACACACCCCGAAACTTTACTCTCGTCAATATAAATCGGCATTGCGAATTTTGAATTGAAACCGGATGCAATTTCTGAGTTTCATCGTCAATGTGATGGTCGAAGGGTAACAGTAAACCTGCTGTGGTGAATCTGAGTCTAACATTGGGCCCCCAGGTGAGAGCCAAATTACAAACTCATCGAAACGGTACTCTTGTGGACAGAAATCGGCATTGTGAATTTTGTATTGATCCGGATGCAATTTCAGTGTTTCATCGTCAATGTGATGGTCGAAGGGTAACAGTAAACCTGCTGTGGTGCATCGGAGTCTCACACTGAGCCCCCAGGGAAGAGCCAAAAAACAGACTCCCCGAAACTTTACTCTCGTCAATATAATTCGGCATTGCGAATTTTGAATTGAAACCGGATGCAATTTCTGAGTTTCATCGTCAATGTGACGGTCGAAGGGTAACAGTAAACCTACTGTGGTGCATCGGAGTCTCACACTGGGCCCCCAAGGAAGAGCCAAAGAACAAACTCCCCGAAACGTTACTCTCGTCAATATAAATCGGCAATGCGAATTTTGTATTGAAACCGGGTGCAATATCTGTCTTTCATCGTCAGTGTGATGGTCGAAGGGTAATAGTAAACCTGCTGTGGTGCATCGGAGTCTCACACTGAGCCTCCAGGGAAGAGCCAAATAACTGACTCTCCGAAACGTTACTCTCGTCAATATAAATCGGCATTGCGAATTTTGTATTGAAAGGGGATGCAATTTCTGTGTATCATCGTCAATGTGATGGTCGAATGCTAACAGTAAACCTGCCGTGGTGCATCGGAGTCTAACACTGCGCCCCCAGGGAAGAGAAAAATAACAGACTCCCCGAAACTTTACTCTCGTCAATATAAATCGGCATTGCGAATTTTGAATTGAAACCGGATGCAATTTCTGAGTTTCATCGTCAATGTGATGGTCGAATGGTAACAGTAAACCTGCTGTGGTGCATCGGAGTCTCTCACCGAGCCCCCAGGGAAGAGCCAAAAACCAGACTCCCCGAAACGTTACTCTCGTCAACATATGTCGGCATTGCGAATTTTGCATTGAAACCGGATGCAATTTCTGTGTTTCATCGTCAATGTGATGGTCGAAGGGTAACAGTAAACCTGCTGTGGTGCATCGGAGTCTAACACTGAGCCCCCAGGGAAGAGCCAAAAAACAGACTCCCCGAAACGTTACTCTCGTTAGTATAAATCGGCATTGCGAATTTTGTATTGAAACCGGACGCAATTTCTGTGTTTCATCGACAATGTGATGGTCGAAGGGTAACAGTAAACCTGCTGTGGTGCATCGGAGTCTCACACTGAGCCCCCAGGTAAGAGCCAAAAACAAACACCCCGAAACATTAATCTCGTCAATATAAATCGGCATTGCGAATTTTGTATTGAAACCGGATGCAATTTCTGTATTTCATCGTCAATCTGTTGGTCGAAGGTAACAGTAAACCTGCTGTGGTGCATTGGAGACTCACACTGAGCCCCAGGGAAGAGCCATAAAACAGACTCCCCGAAACGTAACTCTCGTTAATATAATCGGCATTGCGAATTTTCTATTGAAACCGGATGCAATTTCTGTGTTTCATCGTCAATGTGATAATCGAAGGGTAACAGTAAACCCGCTGTGGTGCGACGGAGTCTAACACTGGGCCTCCAGGGAAGAGCCAAAGTACATACTGTTCGAAATGGTACACCTGTTGACAGAAATCGGCATTGTGTATTTTATATTGATCCGGATACAAATCTGTGTTTCATCGTCAATGTGATGGTCAAAGGGTAACAGTAAACCTGCTGTGGTGCATCGGAGTCTCACCCTGAGCCCCCAGGGAAGAGCCAAAGTGCAAACTCTTCGAAACGGTACTCCTGTGGACAGAAATCGGCATTGAGAATTTTGTATTGATCCGGATGCAATTTCTGTGTTTCATCGAAAGTGTGATGGTCTATTCTGTATTTATCGTCAATCTGTTGGTCGAAGGTAACAGTAAACCTGTTGTGGTGCATCGGAGACTCACAATGAGCCCCCAGGGAAGAGCCAAAAAACAGACTCCCCGAAACGATACTCTCGGCAATAATTTTCGGCATTGCGTATTTTGTATTGAAACCGGATGCAATTTCAGTGTTTCATCGTCAATGTGATGGTCGAAGGGTAACAGTAAACCTGCTGTGGTGCATCGGAGTCTCACACTGAGCCCCCAGGGAAGAGCCAAAACACACACTCCCCGAAACGTTACTCTCGTCAATATATATCGGCATTGCGAATTTTGTATTGAAAGGGGATGCAATTTCTGTGTCTCATCGTCAATGTGATGGTCGAATGATAACAGTAAACCTGCCGTGGTGCATCGGAGTCTAACACTGCGCCCCCAGGGAAGAGCCAAAGAACAGACTCCCCGAAACTTTACTCTCGTCAACATTAATCGGCATTGCGAATTTTGCATTGAAGCCGGATGCAATTTCTGTATTTCATCGTCAATCTGTTGGTCGAAGGTAACAGTAAACCTGCTGTGGTGCATCGGAGACTCACACTGAGCCCCCAGGGAAGAGCCAAAAAACAGACTCCCCGAAACGGTACGCTCGTTAATATAACCCGGCATTGCGAATTTTGTATTGAAACTGGATGCAATTTTTTTATTTCATCGTGAATCTGTTGGTCGAAGGTAACAGTAAACCTGTTGTGGTGCAAAGGAGATTCACACTGAGCCCCTAGGGAAGAGCCAAAAAACAGACTCCCCGAAATGTTACTCTCGTCAATATAAATCGGCATTGCGAATTTTGTATTGAAACCGGGTGCAATTTCTGAGTTTCATCGTCAATGTGATGGTCGAAGGGTAACAGTAAACCTGCTGTGGTGAATCGGAGTCTAACACTGGGCCCTCAGGTAAGAGCCAAATTACATACTCATCGAAACGGTACTCTTGTGGACAGAAATCGGCATTGTGAATTTTGTATTGATCCGGATGCAATATCAGTGTTTCATCGTCAATGTGATGGTCGAAGGGTAACAGTAAACCAGCTGTGGTGCATCGGAGTCTCACACTGAGACCCCAGGGAAGAGCCAAAAAACAGACTCCCCGAAACTTTACTCTCGTCAAAGTAAATCGGCATTGCGAATTTTGAATTGAAACCGGATGCAATTTCTGAGTTTCATCGTCAATGTGATGGTCGAAGGGTAACAGTAAACCTGCTGTGGTGCATCGGAGTCTCACACTGGGCTCCCAGGAAAGAGCCATAGAACTAACTCCCCGAAACTTTACTCTCGTCAATATAAATCGGCAATGCGAATTTTGTATTGAAACCGGGTGCAATTTCTGTGTTTCATCGTCAGTGTGATGGTCGAAGGGTAACACTAAACCTGCTGTGGTGCATCGGAGTCTAACACTTAGCCCACAGGGAAGAGCCAAAAAACAGACTTCCCGAAACGATACTCTCGTCAATATAAATGGGCATTGCGTATTTTGTATTGAAACCGGATGCAAATTCTGTGGTTTATCGTCAATGTAATGGTCGAAGGGTAACAGCAAACCTGCCGTGGTGCATCGGTGTCTAACACTGAGCCCCCAGGGAAGAGCCAAAAACACACACCCCGAAACATTAATTTCGTCAATATAAATCGGCATTGCGAATTTTGTATTGAAACCGGATGCAATTTCTGTGTTTCATCGTCAATGTAATGGTCGAAGGGCAACAGTAAACCTGCCGTGGTGCATCGGAGTCTAACACTGGGCCCCCAGGGAAGAGCCAAATTACATACTCATCAAAACGGTACTCCTGTGGACAGAAATCGGCATTGTGAATTTTGTATTGATCCGGATGCAATTTCAGTGTTTCATCGTCAATGTGATGGTCGAAGGGTAACAGTAAACCTGCCGTGGTGCATCGGAGTCTCACACTGAGCCTCCAGGGAAGAGCCAAAAAACAGACTCCCCGAAACGTTACTCTCGTCAATATAAATCGGCATTGCGAATTTTGTATTGAAACCGGATGCAATTTCTGTATTTCATCGTCAATCTGTTCGTCGAAGGTAACAGTAAACCTGCTGTGGTGCATCGGAGACTCACACTGAGCCCCCAGGGAAGAGCCAAAAAACAGACTCCCCGAAACGTAACTCTCGTTAATATAATAGGCATTGCGAAATTTCTATTGAAACCGGATGCAATATCTGTGTTTCATCGTCAATGTGATAATCGAAGGGTTACAGTAAACCCGCTGTGGTGCGACGGAGTCTAACACTGGGCCTCCAGGGAAGAGCCAAAGTACATACTCTTCGAAACGGTACACCTGTGGACAGAAACCGGCATTGTGTATTTTACATTGATCCGGATACAAATCTGTGTTTCATCGTCAATGTGATGGTCGATGGGTAACAGTAAACCTGCTGTGGTGCATCGGAGTCGCACACTGAGCCCCCAGGGAAGAGCCAAAAAACAGACTCACCGAAATGTTACTCTCGTCAATATAAATCGGCATTGCGAATTTGGTATTGAAACTGGATGCAATTTCTGTGTTTCATCGTCAGTGTGATGGTTGAAGGGCAACAGTAAACCTGCCGTGGTGCATCGGAGTCTAACACTGCGCCCCCAGGGAAGAGCCAATAAACAAACTCCCCGAAACGTTACTCTCGTCATCATTAATAGGCATTGCGAATTTTGCATTGAAACCGGATGCATTCTCTGTGTTTCATCGTCAATGTGATGGTCGAAGGGTAACAGTAAACCTGCTGTGGTGCATCGGAGTCTAACACTGGGCCCCCGGGGAAGAGCCAAAATATATACTCTTCGAAACGGTACTCCTGTGGACAGAAATCGGCATTTTGTATTTTATATTGATCCGGTTACAAATCTGTGTTTCATATTCAATGTGATGGTCGAAGGGTAACAGTAAACCTGCTGTGGTGCATCGGAGTCTCACATTGAGCCCCCATGGAGGAGCCAAAGTGCAAACTTTTCGAAACGGTACTCCTGTGGACAGAAATCGGCATTGTGAATTTTGTATTGATCCGGATGCAATTTCTCTGTTTCATCGTCAGTGTGATGGTCTATGGGTAACAGTAAATCTGCTGTGGTGCATCGGAGTCTCACACTGAGCCCCCAGGGAAGAGCCAAAAAACAGACTCCCCGAAACGTTACTCTCGTCAATATAACCCGGCATTGCGAATTTTGTATTGAAACCGGGTGCAATTTCTGTGCTCCATCGTCAGTGTGATGGTCGAAGGGGAACAGTAAACCTGCTGTGGTGCATCGGAGTCTCACACTGAGCCCCCGGGGATGAGCCAAATACAGTCTCCCCGAAACGATACTCTCGTCAATATAATTCGGCATTGCGTATTTTGTATTGAAACCGGATGCAATTTCTGTGCTTTATCGTCAATGTAATGGTCGAAGGGTAACAGCAAACCTGCCGTGGTGCATTGGTGTCTAACACTGAGCCCCCAGGAAAGAGCCAAAAACACACACCCCGAAACATTACTCTCGTCAATATAAATCGTCATTGCGAATTTTGAATTGAAACCGGATGCAATTTCTGAGTTTCATCGTCAATGTGATGGTCGAAGTGTAACAGTAAACCTGCTGTGGTGAATCTGAGTCTAACACTGGGCCCCCAGGTAAGAGCCAAATTACAAACTCATCGAAACGGTACTCTTGTGGACAGAAATCGGCATTGTGAATTTTGTATTGTTCCGGATGCAATTTCAGAGTTTCATCGTCAATGTGATGGTCGAAGGGTAACAGTAAACCTGCTGTGGTGCATCGGAGTCTCACACTGAGCCCCCAGGGAAGAGCCAAGAAACAGACTCCCCGAAACTTTACTCCCGTCAATATAAATCGGCATTGCGAATTTTGAATTGAAACCGGATGCAATTTCTGAGTTTCATCGTCAATGTGACGGTCGAAGGGTAACAGTAAACCTGCTGTGGTGCATCGGAGTCTCACACTGGGCCCCCAGGGAAGAGCCAAAGAACAAACTCCCCGAAACGTTACTCTCGTCAATATAAATCGGCAATGCGAATTTTGTATTGAAACCGGGTGCAATATCTGTCTTTTATCGTCAGTGTGATGGTCGAAGGGTAATAGTAAACCTGCTGTGGTGCATCGGAGTCTCACACTGAGCCTCCAGGGAAGAGCCAAATAACTGACTCTCCGAAACGTTACTCTCATCAATATAAATCGGCATTGCGAATTTTGTATTGAAAGGGGATGCAATTTCTGTGTTTCATCGTCAATGTGATGGTCGAATGGTAACAGTAAACCTGCCGTGGTGCATCGGAGTCTAACACTGCGCCCCCAGGGAAGAGCCAAAAAACAGACTCCCCGAAACTTTACTCTCGTCAAAATAAATCGGCATTGCGAATTTTGAATTGAAACCGGATGCAATTTCTGAGTTTCATCGTCAATGTGATGGTCGAAGGGTAACCGTAAACCTGCTTTGGTGCATCGGAGTCTCTCACTGAGCCCCCAGGGAAGAGCCAAAAACCAGACTCCCCGAAACGTTACTCTCGTTAGTATAAATCGGCATTGCGAATTTTGTATTGAAACCGGACGCAATTTCTGTGTTTCGTCGACAATGTGATGGTCGAAGGGTAACAGTAAACCTGCTGTGGTGCATCGGAGTCTCACACTGAGCCCCCAGGTAAGAGCCAAAAACAAACACCCCGAAACATTAATCTCGTCAATATAAATCGGCATTGCGAATTTTGTATTGAAACCGGATGCAATTTCTGTATTTCATCGTCAATCTGTTGGTCGAAGGTAACAGTAAACCTGCTGTGGTGCATTGGAGACTCACACTGAGCCCCAGGGAAGAGCCAAAAAACAGACTCCCCGAAACGTAACTCTCGTTAATATAATCGGCATTGCGAATTTTCTATTGAAACCGGATGCAATTTCTGTGTTTCATCGTCAATGTGATAATCGAAGGGTAACAGTAAACCCGCTGTGGTGCGACGGAGTCTAACACTGGGCCTCCAGGGAAGAGCCAAAGTACATACTGTTCGAAACGGTACACCTGTTGACAGAAATCGGCATTGTGTATTTTATATTGATCCGGATACAAATCTGTGTTTCATCGTCAATGTGATGGTCAAAGGGTAACAGTAAACCTGCTGTGGTGCATCGGAGTCTCACCCTGAGCCCCCAGGGAAGAGCCAAAGTGCAAACTCTTCGAAACGGTACTCCTGTGGACAGAAATCGGCATTGAGAATTTTGTATTGATCCGGATGCAATTTCTGTGTTTCATCGTCAATGTAATGGTCGAAGGGTAACAGCAAACCTGCCGTAGTGCATCGGTGTCTAACACAGAACCCCCAGGGAAGCCAAAAACACACACCCCGTAACATTAATCTCGTCAATATAAATCGGCATTGCGAATTTTGTCTGGAAACCGGATGCAATTTCTGGGTTTCATCGTCAATGTGATGGTCGAAGGGTAACAGTGGGAGTCTAACACTGGGCCCCCAGGGAAGAGCCAAATTACATACTCATCGAAACGGTACTCCTGTGGACAGAAATCGGCATTGAGAATTTTGTATTGAAAGGGGATGCAATTTCTGTGTCTCATCGTCAATGTGATGGTCGAATGATAACAGTAAACCTGCCGTGGTGCATCGGAGTCTAACACTGCGCCCCCAGGGAAGAGCCAAAGAACAGACTCCCCGAAACGTTACTCTCGTCAACATTAATCGGCATTGCGAATTTTGCATTGAAGCCGGATGCAATTTCTGTATTTCATCGTCAATCTGTTGGTCGAAGGTAACAGTAAACCTGCTGTGGTGCATCGGAGACTCACACTGAGCCCCCAGGGAAGAGCCAAAAAACAGACTCCCCGAAACGTTACGCTCGTTAATATAACCCGGCATTGCGAATTTTGTATTGAAACTGGATGCAATTTTTTTATTTCATCGTGAATCTGTTGGTCGAAGGTAACAGTAAACCTGTTGTGGTGCAACGGAGATTCACACTGAGCCCCTAGGGAAGAGCCAAAAAACAGACTCCCCGAAATGTTACTCTCGTCAATATAAATCGGCATTGCGAATTTTGTATTGAAACCGGATGCAATTTCTGAGTTTCATCGTCAATGTGATGGTCGAAGGGTAACAGTAAACCTGCTGTGGTGAATCGGAGTCTAACACTGGGCCCTCAGGTAAGAGCCAAATTACATACTCATCGAAACGGTACTCTTGTGGACAGAAATCGGCATTGTGAATTTTGTATTGATCCGGATGCAATATCAGTGTTTCATCGTCAATGTGATGGTCGAAGGGTAACAGTAAACCTGCTGTGGTGCATCGGAGTCTCACACTGAGCCCCCAGGAAAGAGCCAAAAACACACACCCCGAAACATTACTGTCGTCAATATAAATCGGCATTGCGAATTTTGTATTGAAACCGGATGCAATTTCTGAGTTTCATCGTCAATGTGATGGTCGAAGGGTAACAGTAAACCTGCTGTGGTGAATCGGAGTCTAACACTGGGCCCTCAGGTAAGAGCCAAATTACATACTCATCGAAACGGTACTCTTGTGGACAGAAATCGGCATTGTGAATTTTGTATTGATCCGGATGCAATATCAGTGTTTCATCGTCAATGTGATGGTCGAAGGGTAACAGTAAACCTGCTGTGGTGCATCGGAGTCTCACACTGAGACCCCAGGGAAGAGCCAAAAAACAGACTCCCCGAAACTTTACTCTGGTCAAAATAAATCGGCATTGCGAATTTTGAATTGAAACCGGATGCAATTTCTGAGTTTCATCGTCAATGTGATGGTCGAAGGGTAACAGTAAACCTGCTGTGGTGCATCGGAGTCTCACACTGAGCCTCCAGGGAAGAGCCAAATAACTGACTCTCCGAAACGTTACTCTCGTCAATATAAATCGGCATTGCGTATTTTGTATTGAAAGGGGATGCAATTTCTGTGTTTCATCGTCAATGTGATGGTCGAATGGTGACAGTAAACCTGATGAGGTGCATCGGAGTCTAACACTGAGCCCCCAGGGAAGAGCCAAAAACAGACTCCCCGAAACGTTACTCTCGTTAATATAAATCGGCATTGCGAATTTTCTATTGAAACCGGACGCAATTTCTGTGTTTCATCGACAATGTGATGGTCGAAGGGTAACAGTACACCTGCTGTGGTGCATCGTAGTCTCACACTGAGCCCCCAGGTAAGAGCCAAAAAATTGACTCCCCGAAACGTTTCTCTCGTCAATATAAATCTGCATTGCGAATTTTGTATTGAAACCGGATGCAATTTCTGTATTTCATCGTCAATCTGTTGGTCGAAGATAACAGTAAACCTGCTGTGGTGCATCGGAGACTCACACTGAGCCCCAGGGAAGAGCCAAAAAAAAAGACTCCCCGAAACGTAACTCTCGTTAATATAATCGGCATTGCGAATTTTCTATTGAAACCGGATGCAATTTCTGTGTTTCATCGTCAATGTGATAATCGAAGGGTAACAGTAAACCCGCTGTGGTGCGACGAAGTCTAACACTGGGCCTCCAGGGAAGAGCCTAAGTACATACTCTTCGAAACGGTACACCTGTTCACAGAAATCGGCATTGTGTATTTTATATTGATCCGGATACAAATCTGTGTTTCATCGTCAATGTGATGGTCGGAGGGTAACAGTAAACCTGCTGTGGTGCATTGTAGTCTAACACTGGGCCCCCAGGGAAGAGCCAAAAACAAACACCCCGAAACATTAATCTCGTCAATATGAATCGGCATTGCGAATTTTGTATTGAAACCGGATGCAATTTCTGTATTTCATCGTCAATCTGTTGGTCGAAGGTAACAGTAAACCTGCTGTGGTGCATCGGAGACTCACACTGAGCCCCAGGGAAGAGCCAAAAAACAGAATCCCCGAAACGTAACTCTCGTTTATATATTCGGCATTGCGAATTTTCTATTGAAACCCGATGCAATTTCTGTGTTTTATCGTCAATGTAATGGTCGAAGGGTAACAGCAAACCTGCCGTGGTGCATCGGTGTCTAACACTGAGCCCCCAGGGAAGAGCCAAAAACAAACACCCCGAAACATTAATCTCGTCAATATAAATCGGCATTGCGAATTTTGTATTGAAACCGGATGCAATTTCTGAGTTTCATCGTCAATGTGATGGTCGAAGGGTAACAGTAAACCTGCTGTGGTGAATCGGAGTCTCACACTGGGCCCCCAGGGAAGAACCAAAGTATATACTCTTCGAAACGGTACTCCTGTGGACAGAAATCGGCATTGTGTATTTTATATTGATCCGGATACAAATCTGTGTTTCATCGTCAATGTGATGGTCAAAGGGTAACAGTAAACCTGCTGTGGTGCATCGGAGTCTCACACTGAGCCCCCAGGGAAAAGATAAAATGCAAACTCTTCGAAACGGTACTCCTGTGGACAGAAATCGGCATTGTGAATTTTGTATTGGTCCGGATGCAATTTCAGTGTTTCATCGTCAATGTGATGGTCGAAGGGTAACAGTAAACCTGCTGTGGTGCATCGGAGTCTCACACTGAGCTCCCAGGGAAGAGCCAAAACACAGACTGCCCGAAATGTTACTCTCGTCAATATAAATCGGCATTGCGAATTTTGTATTGAAACCGAATGCAATTTCTGTGTTTCATCGTCAATGTAATGGTCGAAGGGCAACAGTAAACCTGCCGTGGTGCATCGGAGTCTAACACTGCGCCCCCAGGGAAGAGCCAAAGTATATAATCTTCGAAACGGTACTCCTGTGGACAGAAATCGGCATTGTGTATTTTATATTGATCCGGATACAAATCTGTGTTTCATCGTCAATGTGATGGTCAAAGGGTAGCAGTAAACCTGCTGTGGTGCATCGGAGTCTCACACTGAGCCCCCAGGGAAGAGCCAAAGTGCAAACTCTTCGAAACGGTACTCCTGTGGACAGAAATCGGCATTGTGAATTTTGTATTGATCCGGATGCAATTTCAGTGTTTCATCGTCAATGTGATGGTCGAACGGTAACAGTAAACCTGCTGTGGTGCATCGGAGGCTCACACTGAGCTCCCAGGGAAGAGCCAAAACACAGACTGCCCGAAATGTTACTCACGTCAATATAAATCGGCATTGCGAATTTTGTATTGACACCGGATGCAATCTCTGTGTTTCATCGTCAATGTAATGGTCGAAGGGCAACAGTAAACCTGCCGTGGTGCATCGGAGTCTAACACTGTGCCCCCAGGGAAGAGCCCATAAACAGACTCCCCGAAACGTTACTCTCGTCATCATTAATCGGCATTGCGATTTTTGCATTGAAACCGGATGCATTCTCTGTGTTTCATCGTCAATGTGATGGTCGAAGGGTAACAGTAAACCTGCTGTGGTGCATCGGAGTCCTACACTGGGCCCCCAGGGAAGAGCCAAAGTATATAACCTTCGAAACGGTACTCCTGTGGACAGAAATCGGCATTGTGTATTTTATATTGATCCGGATACAAATCTGTGTTTCATATTCAATGTGATGGTCTAAGGGTAACAGTAAACCTGCTGTGGTGCATGGGAGCCTTACATTGAGCCCCCAGGGAAGAGCCAAAGTGCAAACTCTTCGAAACGGTACTCCTGTGGACAGAAATCGGCATTGTGAATTTTGTATTGATCGGGATGCAATTTCTGTGTTTCATCGTCAGTGTGATGGTCTAAGAGTAACAGTATACCTGCTGTGGTGCATCGGAGTCTCACACTGAGCCCCCAGGGAAGAGCCAAAAAACAGACTCCCCGAAACGATACTCTCGTCAATATAAATTGGCATTGCGAATTTTGTATTGAAACCGGATGCAATTTCTGTATTTCATCGTCAATCTGTTGGTCGAAGGTAACAGTAAACCTGCTGTGGTGCATCGGAGACTCACACTGAGCCCCCAGGGAAGAGCCAAAAGAACAGATTCCCCAAAACGTAACTCACGTTAATATAAAAGGCATTGCGAAATTTCTATTGAAACCGGATGCAATTTCTGTTTCATCGTCAATGTGATAATCGAAGGGTAACAGTAATCCCGCTGTGGTTCGACAGATTCTGACACTGGGCCTCCAGAGAAGAGCCAAAGTACATACTCTTCGAAACAGTACACCAGTGGACAGAAATCGGCATTGTGTATTTTACATTGATCCGGATACAAATCTGTGTTTCATCGTCAATGTGATGGTCGATGGGTAACAGTAAACCTGCTGTGGTGCATCGGAGTCTCACACTGAGCCCTCAGGGAAGAGCCAAAAAACAGACTCACCGAAATGTTACTCTCGTCACTATAAATCGGCATTGCGAATTTGGTTTTGAAACCGGATGCAATATCTGTGTTTGTCAGTGTGATGGTCGAAGGGCAACAGTAAACCTGCCGTGGTGCTTCGGAGTCTAACACTGCGCTCCCAGGGAAGAGCCAATAAACAGACTCCCCGAAACGTTACTCTCGTCATCATTAGTCGGCATTGCGAATTTTGCATTGAAACCGGATGCTTTACCTGTGTTTCATCGTCAATGTGATGGGCGAAGGGTAACAGTAAACCTGCTGTGGTGCATCGGAGTCTAACACTGGGCCCCCAGGGAAGAGCCAAAGTATATACTCTTCGAAACGGTACTCCTGTGGACAGAAATCGGCATTGGGTATTTTATACTGATCCGGATACAAATCTGTGTTTCATATTCAATGTGATGGTCGAAGGGTAACAGTAAACCTGCTGTGGAGCATTGGAGTCTCACATTGAGCCCCCAGGGAAGAGCCAAAGTGCAAACTCTTCGAAACGGTACTCCTGGAGACAGAAATCGGTATTGTGAATTTTGTATTGATCCGGATGCAATTTCTGTGTTTCATCGTCAGTGTGATGGTCTAAGGGTAACAGTAAATCTGCTGTGGTGCATCGGAGTCTCACACTGAGCCCCCAGCGAAGAGCCAAAAAACAGACTCCCCGAAACGTTACTCTCCTCAATATAACTCGGCGTTGCGAATTTTGTATTGAAACCGGATGCAATTTCTGTATTTCATCGTCAATGTGATGTTCGAAGGTTAACAATAAACCTGCTGTGGTGCATCGGAGGCTCTCACTGAGCCCCCAGGGAAGAGCCAAAAACCAGACTCCCCGAAACGTTACTCTCGTCAACATATGTCGGCATTGCGAATTTTGCATTGAAACCAAATGCAATTTCTGTGTTTCATCGTCAATGTGATGGTCGAAGGGTAACAGTAAACCTGCTGTGGTGCATCAGAGTCTAACACTGAGCCCCCAGGGAAGAGCCAAAGAACAGACTCCTCGAAACATTACTCTCGTTAATATAAATCGGCATTGCGAATTTTGTATTGAAACCGGACGCAATTTCTGTGTTTCATCGACAATGTGATGGTCGAAGGGTAACAGTAAACCTGCTGTGGTGCATCGGAGTCTCACACTGAGCCCCCAGGGAAGAGCCAAAAAACAGACTCCCCGAAACGTAACTCTCGTTAATATAATAGGCATTGCGAAATTTCTATTGAAACCGGATGCAATTTCTGTGTTTCATCGTCAATGTGATAGTCGGAGGGTAACAGTAAACCCGCTGTGGTGCGACGGAGTCTAACACTGGGCCTCCAGGGAAGAGCCAAAGTACATACTCTTCGAAACGGTACACCTGTGGACAGAAATCGGCGTTATGTATTTTACCTTAATCCGGATACAAATCTGTGTTTCATCGTCAATGTGATGGTCGAAGGGTAACAGTAAACCTGCTGTGGTGCATCGTAGTCTAACACTGGGCCCCCAGGGAAGAGCCAAAGTATATACTCTTCGAAACGGTACTCCTGTGGACAGAAATCGGCATTGTGTATTTTATATTGATCCTGATACAAATCCTTGTTTCATCGTCAATGTGATGGTCAACGGGGAACAGTAAACCTGCTGTGGTGCATCGGAGCCTCACACTGAGCCCCCAGGGAAGAGCCAAAGTGCAAACTCTTCGAAACGGTACTCCTGTGGACAGAAATCGGCATCGTGAATTTTGTGTTGATCCGGATGCAATTTCTGTGTTTCATCGTCGGTGTGATGGTCTAAGGGTAACAGTAAACCTGCTGTGATGCATCGGACTCTCACAATGAGCCCCCAGGGAAGAGCCAAAATGCAGACTCCCCGAAACGATACTCTTGTCAATATAAATCGGCATTGCGTATTTTGTATTGAAACCGGATGCAATTTCTTTGTTTTATCGTCAATGTAATGGTCGAAGGGTAACAGCAAACCTGCCGTGGTGCATCGGTGTCTAACACTAAGCCCCCAGGGAAGAGCCAAAGACAAACACCCCGAAACATTAATCTCGTCAATATAAATCGGCATTGCGAATTTTGTATTGAAACCGTATGCAATTTCTGAGTTTCATCGTCAATGTGATGGTCGAAGGGTAACAGTAAACCTGCTGTGGTGAATCGGAGTCTAACACTGGGACCCCAGGGAAGAGCCAAATTACATACTCATCGAAATGGTACTCCTGTGGACAGAAATCGGCATTGTGAATTTTATATTGATCCGGGTGCAATTTCTGTGTTTCATCGTCAGTGTGATGGTCTAAGGGTAACAGTAAACCTGCTGTGGTGCATCGGATTCTCACACTGAGCCCCCAGGGAAGAGCCAAAAAACAGACTCCACGAAACGTTACTCTCGTCAATATAAATCGGCATTCGAATTTTGTATTGAAACCGGATGCAATTTCTGTATTTCATCGTCAATCTGTTGGTCGAAGGTAACAGTAAACCTGCTGTGGTGCATCGGAGACTCACACTGAGCCCCCAGGGAAGAGCCAAAAAACAGACTCCCCGAAACGTAACTCTCGTTAATATAATAGGCATTGCGAATTTTCTTTGAAACCGGATGCAATTTCTGTGTTTCATCGTCAATGTGATAGTCGGAGGGTAACAGTAAACCCGCTGTGGTGCGACGGAGTCTAACACTGGGCCTCCAGGGAAGAGCCAAAGTACATACTCTTCGAAACGGTACACCTGTGGACAGAAATCGGCATGATGTATTTTACCTTAATCCGGATACAAATCTGTGTTTCATCGTCAATGTGATGGTCGAAGAGTAACAGTAAACCTGCTGTGGTGCATCGGAGTCTAACACTGGGCCCCGGCGGGAAGAGCCAAAGTATATAATCTTCGAAATGGTACTCCTGTGGACAGAAATCGGCATTGTGTATTTTATATTGATCCGGATACAAATCTGTGTTTCATCGTCAATGTGGTGGTCGAAGGGTAACAGTAAACCTGCTGTGGTGCATCGGAGTCTCACACTGAGCCCCAGGGAAGAGCCAAAAAACAGACTCCCCGAAACGTTACTCTCGTCAATATTAATCGGCATTGCGAATTTTGTATTGAAACCAGATGGAATTTCTGAATTTCATCGTCAATATGTTGGTCGAAGGTAACAGTAAACCTGCTGTGGTGCATCGGAGACTCACACTGAGCCCCGGGGAAGAGGCAAAAAACAGACTCCCCGAAACGTAACTCTCGTTAACATAATCGGCATTGAGAATTTTCTATTGAAACCGGATGCAATTTCTGTGTTTCATCGTCAATGTGATAATCGAAGGGTAACAGTAAACCCTTGTGGTGCGACGGAGTCTAACACTGGACCTCCAGGGAAGAGCCAAAGTACATACTCTTCAAAACGGTACACCTGTGGACAGAAATCGGCATTGTGTATTTTATATTGATCCGGATAGAAATTTGTGTTTCATCGTCAATGTGATGGTCGAAGGGTAACAGTAAACCTGCTCTGGTGCATCGTAGTCTAACACTGAGCCCCCAGGGAAGAGCCAAAGTATATACTCTTCGAAACGGTACTCCTGTGGACAGAAATCGGCATTGTGTATTTTATGTTGATCCGGATCAAATCTGTGTTTCATCGTCAATGTGATGGTCAGAGGGTAACAGTAAACCTGCTGTGGTGCATCGGAGTCTCACACTGAGCCCCCAGGTAAGAGCCAAAAAATTGACTCACCGAAACGTTACTCTCGTCAATATAAATCGGCATTGCGAATTTTGTATTGAAACCGGATGCAATTTATGTATTTCATCGTCAATCTGTTGGTCGAAGGTAACAGTAAACCTGCTGTGGTGCATCGGAGACTCACACTGAGCCCCCAGGGAAGAGCCAAAAACAAACACCCCGAAACATTAATCTCGTCAATATAAATCGGCATTGCGAATTTTGTATTGAAACCGGATGCAATTTCTGAGTTTCATCGTCAATGTGATGGTCGAAGGGTAACAGTAAACCTGCTGTGGTGAATCGGAGTCTCACACTGGGCCCCCAGGGAAGAACCAAAGTATATACTCTTCGAAACGGTACTCCTGTGGACAGAAATCGGCATTGTGTATTTTATATTGATCCGGATACAAATCTGTGTTTCATCGTCAATGTGATGGTCAAAGGGTAACAGTAAACCTGCTGTGGTGCATCGGAGTCTCACACTGAGCCCCCAGGGAAAAGATAAAATGCAAACTCTTCGAAACGGTACTCCTGTGGACAGAAATCGGCATTGTGAATTTTGTATTGGTCCGGATGCAATTTCAGTGTTTCATCGTCAATGTGATGGTCGAAGGGTAACAGTAAACCTGCTGTGGTGCATCGGAGTCTCACACTGAGCTCCCAGGGAAGAGCCAAAACACAGACTGCCCGAAATGTTACTCTCGTCAATATAAATCGGCATTGCGAATTTTGTATTGAAACCGAATGGAATTTCTGTGTTTCATCGTCAATGTAATGGTCGAAGGGCAACAGTAAACCTGCCGTGGTGCATCGGAGTCTAACACTGCGCCCCCAGGGAAGAGCCAAAGTATATAATCTTCGAAACGGTACTCCTGTGGACAGAAATCGGCATTGTGTATTTTATATTGATCCGGATACAAATCTGTGTTTCATCGTCAATGTGATGGTCAAAGGGTAACAGTAAACCTGCTGTGGTGCATCGGAGTCTCACACTGAGCCCCCAGGGAAGAGCCAAAGTGCAAACTCTTCGAAACGGTACTCCTGTGAACAGAAATCGGCATTGTGAATTTTGTATTGATCCGGATGCAATTTCAGTGTTTCATCGTCAATGTGATGGTCGAACGGTAACAGTAAACCTGCTGTGGTGCATCGGAGGCTCACACTGAGCTCCCAGGGAAGAGCCAAAACACAGACTGCCCGAAATGTTACTCACGTAAATATAAATCGGCATTGCGAATTTTGTATTGACACCGGATGCAATCTCTGTGTTTCATCGTCAATGTAATGGTCGAAGGGCAACAGTAAACCTGCCGTGGTGCATCGGAGTCTATCACTGCGCCCCCAGGGAAGAGCCCATAAACAGACTCCCCGAAACGTTACTCTCGTCATCATTAATCGGCATTGCGATTTTTGCATTGAAACCGGATGCATTCTCTGTGTTTCATCGTCAATGTGATGGTCGAAGGGTAACAGTAAACCTGCTGTGGTGCATCGGAGTCCTACACTGGGCCCCCAGGGAAGAGCCAAAGTATATAACCTTCGAAACGGTACTCCTGTGGACAGAAATCGGCATTGTGTATTTTATATTGATCCGGATACAAATCTGTGTTTCATATTCAATGTGATGGTCTAAGGGTAACAGTAAACCTGCTGTGGTGCATGGGAGCCTTACATTGAGCCCCCAGGGAAGAGCCAAAGTGCAAACTCTTCGAAACGGTACTCCTGTGGACAGAAATCGGCATTGTGAATTTTGTATTGATCGGGATGCAATTTCTGTGTTTCATCGTCAGTGTGATGGTCTAAGAGTAACAGTATACCTGCTGTGGTGCATCGGAGTCTCACACTGAGCCCCCAGGGAAGAGCCAAAAAACAGACTCCCCGAAACGATACTCTCGTCAATATAAATTGGCATTGCGAATTTTGTATTGAAACCGGATGCAATTTCTGTATTTCATCGTCAATCTGTTGGTCGAAGGTAACAGTAAACCTGCTGTGGTGCATCGGAGACTCACACTGAGCCCCCAGGGAAGAGCCAAAAGAACAGATTCCCCAAAACGTAACTCACGTTAATATAATAGGCATTGCGAAATTTCTATTGAAACCGGATGCAATATCTGTTTCATCGTCAATGTGATAATCGAAGGGTAACAGTAATCCCGCTGTGGTTCGACAGATTCTGACACTGGGCCTCCAGGGAAGAGCCAAAGTACATACTCTTCGAAACAGTACACCAGTGGACAGAAATCGGCATTGTGTATTTTACATTGATCCGGATACAAATCTGTGTTTCATCGTCAATGTGATGGTCGATGGGTAACAGTAAACCTGCTGTGGTGCATCGGAGTCTCACACTGAGCCCTCAGGGAAGAGCCAAAAAACAGACTCACCGAAATGTTACTCTCGTCACTATAAATCGGCATTGCGAATTTGGTATTGAAACCGGATGCAATTTCTGTGTTTGTCAGTGTGATGGTCGAAGGGCAACAGTAAACCTGCCGTGGTGCTTCGGAGTCTAACACTGCGCTCCCAGGGAAGAGCCAATAAACAGACTCCCCGAAACGTTACTCTCGTCATCATTAGTCGGCATTGCGAATTTTGCATTGAAACCGGATGCTTTACCTGTGTTTCATCGTCAATGTGATGGGCGAAGGGTAACAGTAAACCTGCTGTGGTGCATCGGAGTCTAACACTGGGCCCCCAGGGAAGAGCCAAAGTATATACTCTTCGAAACGGTACTCCTGTGGACAGAAATCGGCATTGTGTATTTTATACTGATCCGGATACAAATCTGTGTTTCATATTCAATGTGATGGTCGAAGGGTAACAGTAAACCTGCTGTGGAGCATTGGAGTCTCACATTGAGCCCCCAGGGAAGAGCCAAAGTGCAAACTCTTCGAAACGGTACTCCTGGAGACAGAAATCGGTATTGTGAATTTTGTATTGATCCGGATGCAATTTCTGTGTTTCATCGTCAGTGTGATGGTCTAAGGGTAACAGTAAATCTGCTGTGGTGCATCGGAGTCTCACACTGAGCCCCCAGCGAAGAGCCAAAAAACAGACTCCCCGAAACGTTACTCTCCTCAATATAACTCGGCGTTGCGAATTTTGTATTGAAACCGGATGCAATTTCTGTATTTCATCGTCAATGTGATGTTCGAAGGTTAACAATAAACCTGCTGTGGTGCATCGGAGGCTCTCACTGAGCCCCCAGGGAAGAGCCAAAAACCAGACTCCCCGAAACGTTACTCTCGTCAACATATGTCGGCATTGCGAATTTTGCATTGAAACCAAATGCAATTTCTGTGTTTCATCGTCAATGTGATGGTCGAAGGGTAACAGTAAACCTGCTGTGGTGCATCAGAGTCTAACACTGAGCCCCCAGGGAAGAGCCAAAGAACAGACTCCTCGAAACATTACTCTCGTTAATATAAATCGGCATTGCGAATTTTGTATTGAAACCGGACGCAATTTCTGTGTTTCATCGACAATGTGATGGTCGAAGGGTAACAGTAAACCTGCTGTGGTGCATCGGAGTCTCACACTGAGCCCCCAGGGAAGAGCCAAAAAACAGACTCCCCGAAACGTAACTCTCGTTAATATAATAGGCATTGCGAAATTTCTATTGAAACCGGATGCAATTTCTGTGTTTCATCGTCAATGTGATAGTCGGAGGGTAACAGTAAACCCGCTGTGGTGCGACGGAGTCTAACACTGGGCCTCCAGGGAAGAGCCAAAGTACATACTCTTCGAAACGGTACACCTGTGGACAGAAATCGGCATTATGTATTTTACCTTAATCCGGATACAAATCTGTGTTTCATCGTCAATGTGATGGTCGAAGGGTAACAGTAAACCTGCTGTGGTGCATCGTAGTCTAACACTGGGCCCCCAGGGAAGAGCCAAAGTATATACTCTTCGAAACGGTACTCCTGTGGACAGAAATCGGCATTGTGTATTTTATATTGATCCTGATACAAATCTGTGTTTCATCGTCAATGTGATGGTCAACGGGGAACAGTAAACCTGCTGTGGTGCATCGGAGCCTCACACTGAGCCCCCAGGGAAGAGCCAAAGTGCAAACTCTTCGAAACGGTACTCCTGTGGACAGAAATCGGCATCGTGAATTTTGTGTTGATCCGGATGCAATTTCTGTGTTTCATCGTCGGTGTGATGGTCTAAGGGTAACAGTAAACCTGCTGTGATGCATCGGACTCTCACAATGAGCCCCCAGGGAAGAGCCAAAATGCAGACTCCCCGAAACGATACTCTTGTCAATATAAATCGGCATTGCGTATTTTGTATTGAAACCGGATGCAATTTCTTTGTTTTATCGTCAATGTAATGGTCGAAGGGTAACAGCAAACCTGCCGTGGTGCATCGGTGTCTAACACTGAGCCCCCAGGGAGGAGCCAAAGACAAACACCCCGAAACATTAATCTCGTCAATATAAATCGGCATTGCGAATTTTGTATTGAAACCGTATGCAATTTCTGAGTTTCATCGTCAATGTGATGGTCGAAGGGTAACAGTAAACCTGCTGTGGTGAATCGGAGTCTAACACTGGGACCCCAGGGAAGAGCCAAATTACATACTCATCGAAATGGTACTCCTGTGGACAGAAATTGGCATTGTGAATTTTATATTGATCCGGGTGCAATTTCTGTGTTTCATCGTCAGTGTGATGGTCTAAGGGAAACAGTAAACCTGCTGTGGTGCATCGGATTCTCACACTGAGCCCCCAGGGAAGAGCCAAAAAACAGACTCCACGAAACGTTACTCTCGTCAATATAAATCGGCATTGCGAATTTTGTATTGAAACCGGATGCAATTTCTGTATTTCATCGTCAATCTGTTGGTCGAAGGTAACAGTAAACCTGCTGTGGTGCATCGGAGACTCACACTGAGCCCCCAGGGAAGAGCCAAAAAACAGACTCCCCGAAACGTAACTCTCGTTAATATAATAGGCATTGCGAAATTTCTTTGAAACCGGATGCAATTTCTGTGTTTCATCGTCAATGTGATAGTCGGAGGGTAACAGTAAACCCGCTGTGGTGCGACGGAGTCTAACACTGGGCCTCCAGGGAAGAGCCAAAGTACATACTCTTCGAAACGGTACACCTGTGGACAGAAATCGGCATGATGTATTTTACCTTAATCCGGATACAAATCTGTGTTTCATCGTCAATGTGATGGTCGAAGGGTAACAGTAAACCTGCTGTGGTGCATCGGAGTCTAACACTGGGCCCCGAGGGAAGAGCCAAAGTATATAATCTTCGAAACGGTACTCCTGTGGACAGAAATCGGCATTGTGTATTTTATATTGATCCGGATACAAATCTGTGTTTCATCGTCAATGTGGTGGTCGAAGGGTAACAGTAAACCTGCTGTGGTGCATCGGAGTCTCACACTGAGCCCCAGGGAAGAGCCAAAAAACAGACTCCCCGAAACGTTACTCTCATCAATATAAATCGGCATTGCGAATTTTGTATTGAAACCAGATGGAATTTCTGAATTTCATCGTCAATATGTTGGTCGAAGGTAACAGTAAACCTGCTGTGGTGCATCGGAGACTCACACTGAGCCCCGGGGAAGAGGCAAAAAACAGACTCCCCGAAACGTAACTCTCGTTAACATAATCGGCATTGAGAATTTTCTATTGAAACCGGATGCAATTTCTGTGTTTCATCGTCAATGTGATAATCGAAGGGTAACAGTAAACCCTTGTGGTGCGACGGAGTCTAACACTGGACCTCCAGGGAAGAGCCAAAGTACATACTCTTCAAAACGGTACACCTGTGGACAGAAATCGGCATTGTGTATTTTATATTGATCCGGATAGAAATTTGTGTTTCATCGTCAATGTGATGGTCGAAGGGTAACAGTAAACCTGCTCTGGTGCATCGTAGTCTAACACTGAGCCCCCAGGGAAGAGCCAAAGTATATACTCTTCGAAACGGTACTCCTGTGGACAGAAATCGGCATTGTGTATTTTATGTTGATCCGGATCAAATCTGTGTTTCATCGTCAATGTGATGGTCAGAGGGTAACAGTAAACCTGCTGTGGTGCATCGGAGTCTCACACTGAGCCCCCAGGTAAGAGCCAAAAAATTGACTCACCGAAACGTTACTCTCGTCAATATAAATCGGCATTGCGAATTTTGTATTGAAACCGGATGCAATTTATGTATTTCATCGTCAATCTGTTGGTCGAAGGTAACAGTAAACCTGCTGTGGTGCATCGGAGACTCACACTGAGCCCCCAGGGAAGAGCCAAAAAACAGACTCCTCGAAACGTAACTCTCTTTAATATAATAGGCATTGCGAAATTTCTATTGAAACCGGATGCAATTTCTTTGTTTCATCGTCAATGTGATGGTCGAAGGGTAACAGTAAACCTGCTGTGGTGCATCGGAGTCTAACACTGGGCCCCCAGGGAAGAGCCGAAGTATATACTGTTCGAAACGGTTCTCCTGTGGACAGAAATCGGCATTGCGTATTTAATATTGATCCGGATACCAATCTGTGTTTCATCGTCAATGTGGTGGTCGAAGGGTAACAGTAAACCTGCTGTGGTGCATCGGAGTCTCACATTGAGCCCCCAGGGAAGAGCCAAAGTGCAAACTCCTCGAAACGGTACTCCTGTGGACAAAAATCGGCATTGTGAATTTTGTATTGATCCGGATCCAATTTCTGTGTTTCATCGTCAGTGTGATGGTCGAAGGGTAACAGTAAACCTGCTGTGGTGCATCGGAGTCTCACACTGAGCCCCCAGGTAAGAGCCAAAAAATTGACTCCCCGAAACGTTACTCTCGTCAATATAAATCGGCATTGCGAATGTTGTATTGAAACCGGATGCAATTTCTGAATTTCATCGTCAATATGTTGGTCGAAGGTAACAGTAAACCTGTTGTGGTGCATCGGAGACTCACACTGAGCCCCGGGGAAGAGCCAAAGACAGACTCCCCGAAACGTAACTCTCGTTAATATAATCGGCATTGCGATTGTTGTATTGAAACCGGATGCAATTTGTGTATTTCATCATCAATCTGTTGGTCGAAGGGAACAGTAAACCTGCTGTGGTGCATCGGAGACTCACACTGAGCCCCAGGGAAGAGCCAAAAACAGACTCCCCGAAATGTTACTCTCGTCAATATAAATCGGCATTGCGAATTTTGTATTGAAACCGGGTGCAATTTCTGTGTTTCATCGTCAGTGTGATGGTCGAAGGGTAACAGTAAACCTGCTGTGGTGCATCGGAGTCTCACACTTAGCCCACAGGGAAGAGCCAAAAAACAGACTCCCCGAAACGATACTCTCGTCAATATAAATCAGCGTTGCGTATTTTGTATTGAAACCGGATGCAATTTCTGAGTTTCGTCGTCAATGTGATGGTGGAAGGGTAACAGTAAACCTGCTGTGGTGAATCAGAGTCTAACACTGGGCCCCCAGGGAAGAGCCAAAGTACATACTCATCGAAACGGTACTCCTGTGGACAAAAATCGGCATTGTGAATTTTGTATTGATCCGGATGCAATTTCAGTGTTTCATCGTCAATGTGATGGTCGAAGGGCAACAGTAAACCTGCTGTGGTGCATCGGAGTCTCACACTGAGCCCTCAGGGAAGAGCCAAAAAACAGACGGCCCAAAATGTTACTCTCGTCAATATAAATCGGCATTGCGAATTTTGTATTGAAACCGGATGCAATTTCTGTGTTTCATCGTCAATGTGATGGTCGAAGGGTAAAAGTAAACCTGCTGTGGTGCATCGGAGTCTCACACTGAGCCCCAGGTAAGAGCCAAAAAACTGACTCCCCGAAACGTTACTCTCGTCAATATAATTCGGCATTGCGAATTTTGTATTGAAACCGGATGGAATTTCTGAATTTCATCGTCAATATGTTGGTCGAAGGTAACAGTAAACATGCTGTGGTGCATCGGAGACTCACACTGGGCCCCGGGGAAGAGGCAAAAACAGACTCCCCGAAACGTAACTCTCGTTAATATAATCGGCATTGCGAATTTTCTATTGAAACCGGATGCAATTTCTGTGTTTCATCGTCAATGTGATAATCGAATTGTAACAGTAAACCCTTGTGGTGCGACGGAGTCTAACACTGGGCCTCCAGGGAGACCCAAAGTACATACTCTTCAAAACGTTACACCTGTGGTCAGAAATCAGCATTGTGTATTTTATATTGATCCGGATAGAAATCTGTGTTTCATCGTCAATGTGATGGTCGAAGGGTAACAGTAAACCTGCTCTGGTGCATCGTAGTCTAACACTGAGCCCCCAGGGAAGAGCCAAAGTATATACTCTTCGAAACGGTACTCCTGTGGACAGAAATCGGTTTTGTGTATTTTATATTGATCCGGATACAAATCTGTGTTTCATCGTCAATGTGGTGGTCGAAGGGTAACAGTAAACCTGCTGTGGTGCATCGGCGTCTCACATTGAGCCCCCAGGGAAGAGCCAAAGTGCAAACTCCTCGAAACGGTACTCCTGTGGACAAAAATCGGCATTGTGAATTTTGTATTGATCCGGATGCAATTTCTGTGTTTCATCGTCAGTGCGATGGTCGAAGGGTAACAGTAAACCTGCTGTGGTGCATCGGAGTCCCACACTGAGCCCCCAGGGAAGAGCCAAAAAACAGACTCCCCGAAACGTTACTCTCGTCAATATAAATCGGCATTGCGAATGTTGTATTGAAACCGGATGCAATTTCTGAATTTCATCGTCAATATGTTGGTCGAAGGTAACAGTAAACCTGCTGTGGTGCATCGGAGACTCACACTGAGCCCAGGGGAAGAGCCAAAAAACAGACTCCCCGAAACGTAACTCTCGTTAATATAATCGGCATTGCGAATGTTGTATTGAAACCGGATGCTATTTGTGTATTTCATCGTCAATCTGTTGGTCGAAGGTAACAGTAAACCTGTTGTGGTGCATCGGAGACTCACACTGAGCCCCAGGGAAGAGCCAAAAAACGGACTCCCCGAAATGTTACTCTCGCCAATATAAATCGGCATTGCGAATTTTTTATTGAAACCGGGTGCAATTTCTGTGTTTCATCGTCAGTGTGATGGTCGAAGGGTAACAGTAAACCTGCTGTGGTGCATCGGAACCTCACACTGAGCCCTCAGGGAAGAGCCAAAAAACAGACGGCCCAAGTTGTTACTCTCGGCAATATAAAAAGGCATTGCGAATTTTTTATTGAAACCGGATGCAATTTCTGTGTTTCATCGTCAATGTGATGGTCGAAGGGTAAAAGTAAACCTGCTGTGGTGCATCGGAGTCTCACACTGAGCCCCAGGTAAGAGCCAAAAAATTGACTCCCCGGAACGTTACTCTCGTCAATATAAATCGGCATTGCGAATTTTGTATTGAAACCGGATGCAATTTCTGTATTTCATCGTCAATCTGTTGGTCGAAGGTAACAGTAAACCTGCTGTGGTGCATCGGAGACTCACACTGAGCCCCCAGGGAAGAGCCAAAAAACAGACTCCCCGAAACGTAACTCTCGTTAATATAGTAGGCATTGCGAAATTTCTATTGAAACCGGATGCAATTTCTGTGTTTCATCGTCAATGTGATAATCGAAGGGTAACAGTAAACCCGCTGTGGTGCGACGGAGTCTAACACTGGGCCTCCAGCGAAGAGCCAAAGTACATACTCTTCGAAACGGTACACCTGTGGGCGGAAATCGGCATTTTGTATTTTACATTTATCAGGATACAAATCCGTGTTTCATCGTCAATGTGATGGTCGATGGGTAACAGTAAACCTGCTGTGGTGCATCGGAGTCTCACACTGAGCCCCAAGGGAAGAGCAAAAAAACAGACTCACCGAAATGTTACTCTCGTCAATATAAATCGGATTTTCGAATTTTGTATTGATCCGGATGCAATTTCTGTGTTTCATCGTCAGTGTGATGGTCGAAGGGTAACAGTAAACCTGCTGCGGTGCATCGGAGTCTCACACTGAGCCCCCAGGGAAGAGCCAAAAAACAGACTCCCCGAAACGTTACTCTCGTCAATATAAATCGGCATTGCGAATTTTGTATTGAAACCGGATGCAATTTCTGTATTTCATCGTCAATCTGTTGGTCGAAGGTAACAGTAAACCTGTTGTGGTGCATCGGAGACTCACACTGAGCCCCCAGGGAAGAGCCAAAAAACAGACTCCCCGAAATGTTACTCTCGTCAATATAAATCGGCATTGCGAATTTTGTATTGAAACCGGGTGCAATTTCTGTGTTGCATCGTCAGTGTGATGGTCGAAGGGTAACAGTAAACCTGCTGTGGTGCATCGGAGTCTCACACTGAGCCCCCAGGGATGAGCCAAAACAGACTCCCCGAAACGATACTCTCGTCAATATAAATCGGATTTGCGAATTTTGTATTGATCCGGATGCAATTTCTGTGTTTCATCGTCAGTGTGATGGTCGAAGGGTAACAGTAAACCTGCTGCGGTGCATCGGAGTCTCACACTGAGCCCCCAGGGATGAGCCAAAACAGACTCCCGGAAACGATACTCTTATCAATATAAATCGGCGTTGCGTATTTTGTATTGCAACCGGATGCAATTTCTGAGTTTCGTCGTCAATGTGATGGTCGAAGGGTAACAGTAAACCTGTTGTGGTGCATCGGAGACTCACACTGAGCCCCGGGGAAGAGGCAAAAAACAGACTCTCCGAAACGTAACTCTCGTTAATATAATCGGCATTGCGAATTTTCTATTGAAACCGGATGCAATTTCTGTGTTTCATCGTCAATGTGATAATCGAAGGGTAACTGTAAACCCTTGTGGTGCGACGGAGTCTAACACTGGGCCTCCAGGGAGACCCAAAGTACATACTCTTCAAAACGGTACACCTGTGGACAGAAATCGGCATTGTGTATTTTATATTGATCGGGATAGAAATCTGTGTTTAATCGTCAATGTGATGGTCGAAGGGTAACAGTAAACCTGCTCTGGTGCATCGTAGTCTAACACTGAGCCCCCAGGGAAGAGCCAAAGTATATACACTTCGAAACGGTACTCCTGTGGACAGAAATCGGCATTGTGTATTTTATATTGATCCGGATACAAATCTGTGTTTCATCGTCAATGTGATGGTCAGAGGGTAACAGTAAACCTGCTGTGGTGCATCGGAGTCTCACACTGAGCCCCCAGGTAAGAGCCAAAAAATTGACTCCCCGAAACGTTACTCTCGTCAATATAAATCGGCATTGCGAATTTTGTATTGAAACCGGATGCAATTTCTGTATTTCATCGTCAATCTGTTGGTCGAAGGTAACAGTAAACCTGCTGTGGTGCATCGGAGACTCACACTGAGCCCCCAGGGAAGAGCCAAAAAACAGACTCCCCGAAACGTAACTCTCGTTAATATATTAGGCATTGCGAAATTTCTATTGAAACCGGATGCAATTTCTTTGTTTCATCGTCAATGTGATGGTCGAAGGGTAACAGTAAACCTGCTGTGGTGCATCGGAGTCTAACACTGGGCACCATGGAAGAGCTGAAGTATATACTCTTCGAAACGGTACTCCTGTGAACAGAAATCGGCATTGTGTATTTTATATTGATGCGGATATAAATCTGTGTTTCATCGTCAATGTGGTGGTCGAAGGGTAACAGTAAACCTGCTGTGGTGCATCGGAGTCTCACACTGAGCCCCCAGGGAAGAGCCAAAAAACAGACTCCCCGAAACGTTACTCTCGTCAGTAAAAATCGGCATTGCGAATTTTGTATTGAAACCGGATGTAATTTCTGAATTTCATCGTCAATATGTTGGTCGAAGGTAACAGTAAACCTGCTGTGGTGCATCGGAGACTCACACTGAGCCCCGGGGAAGAGCCAAAAAACAGACTCCCCGAAACGTAACTCGCATCGAAGACTCACACTGAGCCCCAGGGAAGAGCCAAAAAACAGACTCCCCGAAATGTTACTCTCGTCAATATAAAGCGGCGTTGCGTATTTTTTATTGAAACCGGATGCAATTTCTGAGTTTCGTCGTCAATGTGATGGTCGAAGGGTAACAGTAAACCTGCTGTGGTGAATCAGAGTCTAACACTGGGCCCCCAGGGAAGAGCCAAATTACATACTCATCGAAACGGTACTCCTGTGGACAAAAAGCGGCATTGTGAATTTTGTATTGATCCGGATGCAATTTCAGTGTTTCATCGGCAATGTGATGGTCGAAGGGTAACAGTAAACCTGCTGCGGTGCATCGGAACCTCACACTGAGCCCTCAGGGAAGAGCCAAAAAACAGACGGCCCAAAATGTTACTCTCGGCAATATAAATCGGCATTGCGAATTTTGTATTGAAACCGGATGCAATTTCTGTGTTTCATCGTCAATGTGATGGTCGAAGGGTAAAAGTAAACCTGCTGTGGTGCATCGGAGTCTCACACTGAGCCCCAGGTAAGATTAAAAAAATTGACTCCCTGAAACGTTACTCTCGTCAATATAAATCGGCATTGCGAATTTTGTATTGAAACCGGATGCAATTTCTGTATTTCATCGTCAATCTGTTGGTCGAAGGTAACAGTAAACCTGCTGTGGTGCATCGGAGTCTCACACTGAGCCCCCAGGGAAGAGCCAAAAAACAGACTCCCCGAAACGTAACTCTCGTTAATATAATAAGCATTGCGAAATTTCTATTGAAACCGGATGCAATTTCTGTGTTTCATCGTCAATGTGATAATCGAAGGGTAGCAGTAAACCCGCTGTGGTGCGACGGAGTCTAACACTGGGCCTCCAGCGAAGAGCCAAAGTACATACTCTTCGAAACGGTACACCTGTGGGCGGAAATCAGCATTTTGTATTTTACATTTATCCGGATACAAATCTGTGTTTCATCGTCAATGTGATGGTCGATGGGTAACAGTAAACCTGCTGTGGTGCATCGGAGTCTCACACTGAGCCCCAAGGGAAGAGCAAAAAAACAGACTCACCGAAATGTTACTCTCGTCAATATAAATCGGAATTGCGAATTTTGTATTGATCCGGATGCAATTTCTGTGTTTCATCGTCAGTGTGATGGTCGAAGGGTAACAGTAAACCTGCTGCGGTGCATCGGAGTCTCTCACTGAGCCCCCAGGGAAGAGCCAAAAAACAGACTCCCCGAAACGTTACTCTCGTCAATATAAATCGGCATTGCGAATTTTGTATTGAAACCGGATGCAATTTCTGTATTTCATCGTCAATCTGTTGGTCGAAGGTAACAGTAAACCTGTTGTGGTGCATCGGAGACTCACACTGAGCCACCAGGGAAGAGCCAAAAAACAGACTCCCCGAAATGTTACTCTCATCAATTTAAATCGGCATTGCTAATTTTGTATTGAATCCGGGTGCAATTTCTGTGTTGCATCGTCAATGTGATGGTCGAAGGGTAACAGTAAACCTGCTGCGGTGCATCGGAGTCTCACACTGAGCCCCCAGGGATGAGCCAAAGCAGACTCCCCGAAACGATACTCTCGTCAATATAAATCGGAATTGCGAATTTTGTATTGATCCGGATGCAATTTCTGTGTTTCATCGTCAGTGTGATGGTCGAAGGGTAACAGTAAACCTGCTGCGGTGCATCGGAGTCTCACACTGAGCCCCCAGGGATGAGCCAAAACAGACACCCCGAAACGATACTCTCGTCAATATAAATCGGCATTGCGAATTTTGTATCGAAAGGGAATGCAATTTCTGTGTTTCATCGTCAATGTGATGGTCGAAGGGTAACAGTAAACCTGCTGTGGTGCATCGGAGTCTAACACTGAACCCCCTTGGGGAAGAGCCAAAGTACATACTCTTCGAAACGGTACTCCTGTGGACAGAAATCTTCATTGAGAATTTTGTATTGATCCGGATGTAATTTCAGTGTTTCATCGTCAATGTGATGGTCAAAGGGTAACAGTAAACCTGCTGTGGTGCATCGGAGTCTCTCACTGAGCCCCCAGGGAAGAGCCAAAAACCAGACTCCCCGAATCGTTACTCTCGTCAACATATGTCGGCATTGCGAATTTTGCATTGAAACCGAATGCAATTTCTGTGTTTCATCGTCAATGTGATGGTCGAAGGGTAACAGTAAACCTGCTGTGGTGCATCGGAGTCTCACACTGAGCCCCCAGGAAAGAGCCAAAAAATTGACTCCCCGAAACGTTACTCTCGTCAATATAAATCGGCCCTGCGGATTTTGTATTGAAACCGGATGCAATTTCTGTATTTCATCGTCAATCTGTTGGTCGAAGGTAACAGTAAACCTGCTGTGGTGCATCGGAGACTCACACTGAGCCCCAGGGAAGAGCCAAAAAACAGACTCCCCGAAACGTAACTCTCGTTAATATAATTGGCTTTGCGAATTTTCTATTGAAACCGGATGCAATTTCTGTGTTTCATCGTCAATGTGATAAACGAAGGGTAACAGTAAACCCGCTGTGGTGCGACGGAGTCTATCACTGGGCCTCCAGGGAAGAGCCAAAGTACATACTCTTCGAAACGGTACCCCTGTGGACAGAAATCGGCATTGAGTATTTTATATTGATCCGGATACAAATCTGTGTTTCATCGTGAATGTGATGGTCGAAGGGTAACAGTAAACCTGCTGTGGTGCATCGTAGTCTAACACTGGGCCCCCAGGGAAGAACCAAAGTATATACTCTTCGAAACGGTACTCCTGTGGACAGAAATCGGCATTGTGTATTTTATATTGATCCGGATACAAATCTGTGTTTCATCGTCAATTTGATGGTCAAAGGGAAGCAGTAAACCTGCTGTGGTGCATCGGAGTTTCACACTGAGCCCCCAGGGCAGAGCCAAAGTGCAAACTCTTCGAAACGGTACTCCTGTGGACAGAAATCGGCATTGTGAATTTTGTATTGATCCGGATGCAATTTCTGTGTTTCATCGTCAGTGTGATGGTCTAAGTGTAACAGTAAACCTGCTGTGGTGCATCGGAGTCTCACACTGAGCCCCCAGGGAAGACCAAAAAAACAGACTCCCCGAAACGTTACTCTCGTCAATATAAATCGGCATTGCGAATTTTGTATTGAAACCGGATGCAATTTCTGTATTTCATCGTCAATCTGTTGGTCGAAGGTAACAGTAAACCTGCTGTGGTGCATCGGAGACTCACACTGAGCCCCCAGGGAAGAGCCAAAAAACAGACTCCCCGAAACGTAACTCTCGTTAATATAATAGGCATTGGGAAATTGCTATTGAAACCGGATGCAATTTCTGTGTTTCATCGTCAATGTGATAATCGAAGGGTAACAGTAAACCCGTTGTGGTGCGACGGAGTCTAACACTGGGCCTCCAGGGAAGAGCCAAAGTACATACTCTTCGAAACGGTACACCTGTGGACAGAAATCGGCATTGTGTATTTTACATTGATCCGGATACAAATCTGTGTCCATCGTCAATGTGATGGTCGAAGGGTAACAGTAAACCTGCCGTGGTGCATCGTAGTCTAACACTGAGCCCCCAGGGAAGAGCCAAAAAACAGACTCCCCGAAATGTTACTCTCGTCAATAAAAATCGGCATTGCGAATTAGGTATTGAAACCGGATGCATTCTCTGTGTTTCATCGACAATGTGATGGTCGAAGGGTAACAGTAAACCTGCTGTGGTGCATCGGAGTCTAACACTGGGCCCCCAGGGAAGAGCCGAAGTACATACTCTTCGAAACGGTACTCCTGTGGACAGAAATCGGCATTGTGTATTTTATATTGATCCGGATACAAATCTGTGTTTCATCGTCAATGTGATGGTCGAAGGGTAACAGTAAACCTGCTGTGGTGCATCGGAGTCTCACATTGAGACCCCAGGGAAGAGCCAAAGTGCAAACTCTTCGAAACGGTACTCCTGTTTACAGAAATCGGCATTGTGAATTTTGTATTGATCCGGATGCAATTTCTCTGTTTCATCGTCAGTGTGATGGTCGAAGGGTAATAGTAAACCTGCTGTGGTGCATCGGAGTCTCACACTGAGCCTCCAGGGAAGAGCCAAATAACTGGCTCCCCGAAACGTTACTCTCGTCAATATAAATCGGCATTGCGAATTTTGTATTGAAACCGGATGCAATTTCTGAGTTTCATCGTCAATCTGATGGTTGAAGGGTAACAGTAAACCTGCTGTGGTGAATCGGAGACTAACACTGGGCCCCCAGGGAAGAGCCAAATTACATACTCATCGAAACGGTACTCTTGTGGACAGAAATCGGCATTGTGAATTTTGTATTGATCCGGATGCAATTTTAGTGTTTCATTGTCAATGTGATAGTCGAAGGGTAACAGTAAACCTGCTGTGGTGCATCGGAGTCTCACACTGAGCCCCCAGGGAAGAGCCAAAAAGCAGACACCCCGAAACTTTACTCTCGTCAATATAAATCGGAATTGCGAATTTTGTATTGAAACCGGATGCAATTTCTGTGTGTCATCGTCAATGTGATGGTCTTAGGGTAACAGTAAACCTGCTGTGGAGCATCGTAGTCTCACACTGGGCCCCCAGGGAAGAGCCAAAGAACAAACTCCCCGAAACGTTACTCTCGTCAATATAAATCGGCAATGCGAATTTTGTATTTAAACCGGGTGCAATATCTGTGCTCCATCGTCAGTGTGATGGTCGAAGAGTAATAGTAAACCTGCTGTGGTGCATCGGAGGCTCACACTGAGCCTCCAGGGAAGAGCCAAATAACTAGCTCCCCGAAACGTTACTCTCGTCAATATAAATCGGCATTGCGAATTTTGTATTGAAAGGGGATGCAATTTCTGTGTTTCATCGTCAATGAGATGGTCGAATGGTAACAGTAAACATGCCGTGGTGCATCGGAAACTAACACTAAGCCCCCAGGGAAGAGCGAAAGTACATACTCTTCGAAACGGTACTCCTGAGGACAGAAATCTTCATTGTGAATTTTGTATTGATCCGGATGTAATTTCTATGTTTCATCGTCAATGTGATGGTCGGAGGGTAACAGTAAACCTGTTGTGGTGCATCGGAGTCTCACACTGAGCCCCCAGGGAAGAGCCAAAATACAGACTCCCCGAAAAGTTACTCTCGTCAATATAAATAGGCATTGCGAATTTTGTATTGAAACCAGAGTATATTTCCGTGTTTCATCGTGAATGTGATTGTTGAAGGGTAACAGTAAACCTGCTGTGGTGCATCGGAGTCCAACACAGGGCCCCCAGGGAAGAGCCAAAGAACATACTCCTCGAATCGGTACTCCTGTGGACAGAAATCCTCATTGTGAATTTCGTATTGATCCGGATGCAATTTCTGTGTTTAATCGTCAATGTGATGGTCGAAGGGTAAAAGTAAACCTGCTGTGGTGCATCGGAGTCTCACACTGAGCCCCAGGTAGGAGCCAAAAAACTTACTCCCCGAAACGTTACTCTCGTCAATATAAATCGGCATTGCGAATTTTGTATTGAAACCGGATGGAATTTCTGAATTTCATTGTCAATATGTTGGTCGAAGGTAACAGTAAACCTGCTGTGGTGCAACGGAGACTCACACTGAGCCCCGGGGAAGAGGCAAAATCAGACTCCCCGAAACGTAACTCTCGTTAATAAAATCGGCATTGCGAATTTTCTACTGAAACCGGTTGCAATTTCTGTGTTTCATCGTCAATGTGATAATCGAAGGGTAACAGTAAACCCTTGTGGTGCGACGGAGTCTAACACTGGGCCTCCAGGGAAGAGCCAAAGTACATACTCTTCAAAACGGTACACCTGTGGACAGAAGTCGGCATTGTGTATTTTATATTGATCCGGATATAAATCTGTGTTTCATCGTCAATGTGATGGTCGAAGGGTAATAGTAAACCTGCTCTGGTGCATCGTAGTCTAACACTGAGCCCCCAGGGAAGAGCCAAAGTATATACTCTTCGAAACGGTACTCCTGTGGACAGAAATCGGCCTTGTGTATTTTATATTGATCCGGATACAAATCTGTGTTTCATCGTCAATTTGATGGTCAAAGGGTAGCAGTAAACCTGCTGTGGTGCATCGGAGTTTCACACTGAGCCCCCAGGGAAGAGCCAAAGTGCAAACTCTTCGAAACGGTACTCCTGTGGACAGAAATCGGCATTGTGAATTTTGTATTGATCGGGATGCAATTTCTGTGTTTCATCGTCAGTGTGATGGTCTAAGGGTAACAGTAAACCTGCTGTGGTGCATCGGAGTCTTACACTGATCCCCCAGGGAAGAGCCAAAAAACAGACTCCCCAAAACGTTACTCTCGTCAATATAAATCGGCATTGCGAATGTTGTGTTGCAACCGGATGCAATTTCTGAATTTCATCGCCAATATGTTGGTCAAAGGTAACAGTAAACCTGCTGTGGTGCATCGGAGACCCACACTGAGCCCCGGGGAAGAGCCAAAAAACAGACTCCCCGAAACGTAACTCTCGTTAATATAATCGGCATTGCGAATGTTGTATTGAAACCGGATGCAATTTGTGTATTTCATCGTGAATCTGTTGGTCGAAGGTAACAGTAAACCTGTTGTGGTGCATCGGAGACTCACACTGAGCCCCAGGGAAGAGCCAAAAAACTGACTCCCCGAAATGTTACTCTCGTCAATATAAATCGGCATTGCGAATTTTGTATTGAAACCGGGTGCAATTTCTGTGTTTCATCGTCAGTGTGATGGTCGAAGGGTAACAGTAAACCTGCTGTGGTGCATCGGAGTCTCACACTTAGCCCACAGGGAAGACCCAAAAAACAGACTCCCCGAAACGATACTCTCGTCAATATAAATCGGCGTTGCGTATTTTGTATTGAAACCGGATGCAATTTCTGAGTTTCGTCGTCAATGTGATGGTCGAAGGGTAACAGTAAACCTGCTGTGGTGAATCAGAGTCTAACACTGGGCCCCCAGGGAAGAGCCAAATCACATACTCATCGAAACGGTACTCCTGTGGACAAAAATCGGCATTGTGAATTTTGTATTGATCCGGATGCAATTTCAGTGTTTCATCGTCAATGTGATGGTCGAAGGGTAACAGTAAACCTGCTGTGGTGTATCGGAATCTCACACTGAGCCCTCAGGGAAGAGCCAAAAAACAGACGGCCCAAAATGTTACTCTCAACAATATAAATCGGCCTTGCGAATCTTGTATTGAAACCGGATGCAATTTCTGTGTTTCATCGTCAATGTGATGGTCGAAGGGTAAAAGTAAACCTGCTATGGAGCATCGGAGTCTCACACTGTGCCCCAGGTAAGATTAAAAAAATTGACTCCCAGAAACGTTACTCTCGTCAATATAAATCGGCATTGCGAATTTTGTATTGAAACCGGATGCAATTTCTGTATTTCATCGTCAATCTGTTGGTCGAAGCTAACAGTAAACCTGCTGTGGTGCATCGGAGACTCACACTGAGCCCCCAGGGAAGAGCCAAAAGACAGACTCCCCGAAACGTAACTCTCGTTAATATAATAGGCATTGCGAAATTTCTATTGAAACCGGATGCAATTTCTGTGTTTCATCGTCAATGTGATAATCGGAGGGTAACAGTAAACCCGCTGTGGTGCGACGGAGTCTAACACTGGGCCTCCAGCGAAGAGCCAAAGTACATACTCTTCGAAACGGTACACCTGTGGGCGGAAATCGGCATTTTGTATTTTACATTTATCCGGATACAAATCTGTGTTTCATCGTCAATGTGATGGTCGATGGGTAACAGTAAACCTGCTGTGGTGCATCGGAGTCTCACACTGAGCCCCAAGGGAAGAGCCAAAACAGACTCCCCGAAACGATACTCTCGTCAATATAAATCGGAATTGCGAATTTTGTGTTGATCCGGATGCAATTTCTGTGTTTCATCGTCAGTGTGATGGTCGAAGGGTAACAGTAAACCTGCTGCGGTGCATCGGAGTCTCTCACTGAGCCCCCACGGAAGAGCCAAAAAACAGACTCCCGAAACGTTACTCTCGTCAATATAAATCGGCATTGCGAATTTTGTATTGAAACCGGATGCAATTTCTGTATTTCATCGTCAATCTGTTGGTCGAAGGTAACAGTAAACATGTTGTGGTGCATCGGAGACTCACACTGAGCCACCAGGGAAGAGCCAAAAAACAGACTCCTCGAAATGTTACTCTCGTCAATATAAATCGGCATTGCGAATTTTGTATTGAAACCGGGTGCAATTTCCGTGTTGCATCGTCAGTGTGATGGTCGAAGGGTAACAGTAAACCTGCTGCGGTGCATCGGAGTCTCACACTGAGCCCCCAGGGATGAGCCAAAACAGACTCCCCGAAACGATACTCTCGTCAATATAAATCGGAATTGCGAATTTTGTGTTGATCCGGATGCAATTTCTGTGTTTCATCGTCAGTGTGATGGTCGAAGGGTAACAGTAAACCTGCTGCGGTGCATCGGAGTCTCACACTGAGCCCCCAGGGATGAGCCAAAACAGACTCCCCGAAACGATACTCTCGTCAATATAAATCGGCATTGCGTATTTTATATTGAAACCGGATGCAATTTCTGTGTTTTATCGTCAACATAAACCTGCCGTGGTGCATCGGTGTCTAACACTGAGCCCCCAGGAAAGAGCCAAAAACACACACCCCGAAACATTACTCTCGTCAATATAAATCGGCATTGCGAATTTTGTATTGAAACCGGATGCAATTTCTGTGTTTCAACGTCAATGTGATGTTCGAAGGGTAACAGTCAACCTGCTGTGGTGCATCGGAGTCTCACACTAAGCCCTCAGGGAAGAGCCAAAACACAGACGGCCCAAAATATTACTCTCGTCAATATAAATCGGCATTGCGAATTTTGTATTGAAACCGGATGCAATTTCTGTGTTTCATCGTCAATGTGATGGTCGAAGGGTAAAAGTAAACCTTCCGTGGTGCATCGGAGTCTCACACTGAGCCCCAGGTAGGAGCCAAAATACTGACTCCCCGAAACGTTACTCTCGTCAATATAAATCGGCATTGCGAATTTTGTATTGAAACCGGATGGAATTTCTGAATTTCATCGTCAATATGTTGGTCGAAGGTAACAGTAAACCTGCTGTGGTGCATCGGAGACTCACACTGAGCCCCAGGGAAGAGCCAAAAAACAGACTCCCCGAAAAGATACTCTCGTCAATATAAATCGGCGTTGCGTATTTTGTATTAAAACCGGATGGAATTTCTGAGTTTCGTCGGCAATGTGATGGTCGAAGGGTAACAGTAAACCTGCTGTGGTGAATCAGAGTCTAACACTGGCCCCCAGGGAAGAGCCAAATTACATACTCATCGAAACGGTACTCCTGTGGACAAAAATCGGCATTGTGAATTTTGTATTGATCCGGATGCAATTTCAGTGTTTCATCGTCAATGTGATGGTCGAAGGGTAACAGTAAACCTGCTGTGGTGCATCGGAGTCTCACACTGAGCCCCAGGTAAGAGCCAAAAAATTGACTGCCTGAAACGTTACTCTCGTCAATATAAATCGGCATTGCGAATTTTGTATTGAAACCGGATGCAATTTCTGTATTTCATCGTCAATCTGTTGGTCGAAGGTAACAGTAAACCTGTTGTGGTGCATCGGAGACTCACACTGAGCCCCAGGGAAGAGCCAAAAAACAGACTCCCCGAAAAGATACTCTCGTCAATATAAATCGGCGTTGCGTATTTTGTATTAAAACCGGATGGAATTTCTGAGTTTCGTCGGCAATGTGATGGTCGAAGGGTAACAGTAAACCTGCTGTGGTGAATCAGAGTCTAACACTGGCCCCCAGGGAAGAGCCAAATTACATACTCATCGAAACGGTACTCCTGTGGACAAAAATCGGCATTGTGAATTTTGTATTGATCCGGATGCAATTTCAGTGTTTCATCGTCAATGTGATGGTCGAAGGGTAACAGTAAACCTGCTGTGGTGCATCGGAGTCTCACACTGAGCACCAGGTAAGAGCCAAAAAATTGACTCCCTGAAATGTTACTCTCGTCAATATAAATCGGCATTGCGAATTTTGTATTGAAACCGGATGCAATTTCTGTATTTCATCGTCAATCTGTTGGTCGAAGGTAACAGTAAACCTGCTGTGGTGCATCGGAGACTCACACTGAGCCCCCAGGGAAGAGCCAAAAAACAGACTCCCCGAAACGTAACTCTCGTTAATATAATAGGCATTGCGAAATTTCTATTGAAACCGGATGCAATTTCTGTGTTTCATTGTCAATGTGATAATCGAAGGGTAACAGGAAACCCGCTGTGGTGCGACGGAGTCTAACACTGGGCCTCCAGCGAAGAGCCAAAGTACATACTCTTCGAAACGGTACACCTGTGGACAGAAATCGGCATTGAGTATTTTATATTGATCCGGATACAAATCTGTGTTTCATCGTCAATGTGATGGTCGAAGGGTAACAGTAAACCTGCTGTGGTGCATCGTAGTCTAACACTGGGCCCCCAGGGAAGAGCCAAAGTATATACTCTTCGAAACGGTACTCCTGTGGACAGAAATCGGCATTGTGTATTTTATATTGATCCGGATACAAATCTGTGTTTCATCGTCAATTTGATGGTCAAAGGGTAGCAGTAAACCTGCTGTGGTGCATCGGAGTTTCACACTGAGCCCCCAGGGAAGAGCCAAAGTGCAAACTCTTCGAAACGGTACTCCTGTGGACAGAAATCGGCATTGTGAATTTTGTATTGATCCGGATGCAATTTCTGTGTTTCATCGTCAGTGTGATGGGCTAAGGGTAACAGTAAACCTGCTGTGGTGCATCGGAGTCTCACACTGAGCCCCCAGGGAAGAGCCAAAAAACAGACTCCCCGAAACGTTACTCTCGTCAATATAAATCGGCATTGCGAATTTTGTATTGAAACCGGATGCAATTTCTGTATTTCATCGTCAATCTGTTGGTCGAAGGTAACAGTAAACCTGCTGTGGTGCATCGGAGACTCACACTGAGCCCCCAGGGAAGAGCCAAAAAACAGACTCCCCGAAACGTAACTCTCGTTAATATAATAGGCATTGCGAAATTTCTATTGAAACCGGATGCAATTTCTGTGTTTCATCGTCAATGTGATAATCGAAGGGTAACAGTAAACCTGCTGTGGTGCATCGGAGTCTCACATTGAGCCCCCAGGGAAGAGCCAAAGTGCAAACTCTTCGAAACGGTACTCCTGTGGACAGAAATCGGCATTGTGAATTTTGTATTGATCCGGATGCAATTTCTGTGTTTCATCGTCAGTGTGATGGTCGAAGGGTAATAGTAAACCTGCTGTAGTGCATCGGAGTCTCACACGGAGCCTCCAGGGAAGAGCCAAATAACTGGCTCCCTGAAACGTTACTCTCGTCAATAGAAATCGTCATTGCGAATTTTGTATTTAAACCGGGTGCAATATCTGTGCTTCATCGTCAGTGTGATGGTCGAAGGGTAATAGTAAACCTGCTGTGGTGCATCGGAGTCTCACACTAAGCCTCCAGGGAAGAGCCAAATAACTAGCTCCCCGAAACGTTACTCTCGTCAATATAAATCGGCATTGCGAATTTTGTATTGAAAGGGGTTGCAATTTCTGTGTTTCATCGTCAATGTGATGGTCGAATGGTAACAGTAAACATGCCGTGGTGCATCGGAAACTAACACTAAGCCCCCAGGGAAGAGCGAAAGTACATACTCTTCGAAACAGTACTCCTGAGGACAGAAATCTTCATTGTGAATTTTGTATTGATCCGGATGTAATTTCTATGTTTCATCGTCAATGTGATGGTCGAAGGGTAACAGTAAACCTGCTGTGGTGCATCGGAGTCTCTCACTGAGCCCCCATGGAAGAGCCAAAAATCAGACTCCCCGAAACGTTACTCTCGTCAACATATATCGGCATTGCGAATTTTGTATTGAAACCGCATGCATTTTCTGTGTTTAATCGTCAATGTGATGGTCGAAGGGTAACAGTAAACCTGCTGTGGTGCATCGGAGTCTCACACTGAGCCCCCAGGGAAGAGCCAAAATACAGACTCCCCGAAAAGTTACTCTCGTCAATATAAATAGGCATTCCGAATTTTGTATTGAAACCAGAGTATATTTCTGTGTTTCATCGTGAATGTGATTGTTGAAGGGTAACAGTAAACCTGCTGTGGTGCATCGGAGTCCAACACAGGGCCCCCAGGGAAGAGCCAAAGAACATACTCCTCGAATCGGTACTCCTGTGGACAGAAATCCTCATTGCGAGTTTCGTATTGATCCGGATGCAATTTTTGTGTTTAATCGTCAATGTGATGGTCGAAGGGTAACAGTCAACCTGCCGTGTTGCATCGGAGTCTAACGCTGAGCCCCCAGGGAAGAGCCAAAAAACAGACTCCCCGAAACGTTACTCTCGTCAATATAAATCGGCATTGCGAATTTTGTATTGAAACCGGGTGCAATTTCTGTGTTTCATCGTCAATGTGATGATCGAAGGGTAACAGTAAACCAGCTGTGATGCATCGGAGTATAACACTGGGCCCCCAGGGAAGACCCAAAGTACATACTCTTCGAAAGGGTACTTCTGTGGAGAGAATTCGGCATTGTGAATTTTGTATTGAATACGGATGCTATTTCTGTGTTTCATTGTCAATGTGATGGACGAAGGGTAACAGTAAACCTGCTGTGGTGCATCGGAGTCTCACACTGAGCCCCCAGGGAAGAACCAAAAAACAGACTCCCCGAAACATTACTCTCGTCAATATAAATCGGCATTGCGAATTTTGTGTTGAAACCGGATGCAATTTCTGTGGTTCATCGTCAATGTGATGGTCGAAGGGTAACAGTAAACCTGCCGTGTTGCATCAGAGTCTAACACTGAGCCCCCATGGAAGAGCCATAAAAGAGACTCCCCGAAACGTTACTCTCGTCAATATAAATCGGCATTGCGAATTTTGTATTGAATCCGGATGCTATTTCTGTGTTTCATCGTCAATGTGATGGTCGAAGGGTAACAGTAAACCTGCTGTGGTGCATCGGAGTCTGACACTGAGCCCCCAGGGAAGAGCCAAAAAACAGACTCCCCGAAACGTTACTCTCGTCAATATAAATCGGCATTGCGAATTTTGTATTGAAACCGGATGTAATTTCTTTATTTCATCGTCAATGTGATGGTCGAAGGGTAACAGTAAACTTGCTGTGGTGCATCGAAGTCTCACACTGAGACCCCAGGGAAGAGCCAAAAAACAGACTCCCCGAAACGTTACTCTCGTCAATATAAATCGGCATTGCGGATTTTGTATTGTAAGCGGATGCAATTTCTGTGTTTTATCGTCAATGTGATGGTCGAAGGATAACAGTAAACCGGCCGTGTTGCATCGGAGTCTAATACTGAGCCCCCAGGGAAGAGCCAAAAAACAGACTCCCCGAAACGTTATTCTCGTCAATACAAATCGGCGTTGCGAATTTTGTATTGAAACCTGATGCAATATCTGTGTTTCATCGTCAATGTGATGGTCGAAGGGTGACAGTAAACCTGCTGTGGTGCATCGGAGTCTAACACTTGCCCCCCTGGGAAATGCCAAAGTACATACTCTTCGAATCGGTACCCCTGTGGACAGATATCGGCATTGTGAATTTTGTACTGATCCGGATGCAATTCTGTGTTTCATCGTCAATGTGATGGACGAACGGTAACAGTAAACCTGCTGTGGTACATCGGAGTCTCACACTGAGCCCCCAGGGAAGAGCCAAAAAACAGACTCTCCGAAACTTTACTCTCGTCAATATAAATCGGCATTGCGAATTTGGTATTGAAACCGGATGCAATTTCTGTGTCTCATCGTCAATGTGGTCGTCGAAGGGTAACAGTAAACCTGCTGTGGTGCATCGGAGTCTCACACTGGGCCCCCAGGGAAGAGCCAAAAAACAACTCCCCGAAACGTTACTTTCGTCAATATAAATCGGCATTGCGAATTTTGTATTTAAACCGGGTGCAATTTCTGAGTTTCATCGTCAGGGTGATGGTCGAAGGGTAACAGTAAACCTGCTGTGGTGCATCGGAGTCTCACACTGAGCCCCCAGGGAAGAGCCAAAAAACAGACTCCTTAAAACGTTACTCTCGTCAATATACATCGGCATTGCGAATTTTGTATTGAAACCAGATAATATTTCTGTGTTTCATCGTGAATGTGATGGTCGAAGGGTAACAGTAAACCTGCTGTGGTGCATCGGAGTCTAACACAGGGCCCCCAGGGAAGAGCCAAAGAACATACTCCTCGAATCGGTACTCCTGTGGACAGAAATCGGCATTGTGAATTTCGTATTGATCCGGATGCAATTTCTGTGTTTCATCGTCAATGTGATGGTCGAAGGGTAACAGTCTACCTGCCGTGTTGCATCGGAGTCTAACGCTGAGCCCCCAGGGAAGAGCCAAAAAACAGACTCCCCGAAACGTTACTCTCGTCAATATACACTCCTGGAAATTGAAATAAGAACACCGTGAATTCATTGTCCCAGGAAGGGGAAACTTTATTGACACATTCCTGGGGTCTGATACATCACATGATCCCACTGACAGAACCACAGGCACATAGACACAGGCAACAGAGCATGCACAATGTTGGCACTAGTACAGTGTATATCCACCTTTCGCAGCAATGCAGGCTGCTATTCTCCCATGGAGGCGATCGTAGAGATGCTGGATGTAGTCCTGTGGAACGGCTTGCCATGCCATTTCCACCTGGCGCCTCAGTTGGACCAGCGTTCGTGCTGGACGTGCAGACCATGTGAGACGACGCTTCATCCAGTCCCAAACATGCTGAATGGGGGATAGATCCGGAGATCTTGCTGGCCAGGGTAGTTGACTTACACCATCTAGAGCACGTTGGGAGGCATGGGATACATGCGGACGTGCATTGTCCTGTTGGAACAGCAAGTTCCCTTGCCGGTCTAGGAATGGTAGAACGATGGGTTCGATGACGGTTTGGATGTACCGTGCACTATTCAGTGTCCCCTCGACGATCACCAGTGGTGTACAGCCAGTGTAGGAGATCGCTCCCCACACCATGATGCCGGGTGTTGGCCCTGTGAGCCTCGGTCGTATGCAGTCCTGATTGTGGCGCTCACATGCACGGCGCCAAACACGCATACGACCATTGCGAATTTTGTATTGAAACCCGGTGCAATTTGTGTGTTTCATCGTCAGTGTGATGGTCGAAGGGTAACAGTAAACCTGCTGTGGTGCATCGGAGTCTCACACTGAGCCCCCAGGGAAGAGCCAAAAAACAGACTCTCCGAAACGTGACTCTCGTCAATATAAACCGGCATTGCGAATTTTGTATTGAAACCGGATGCAATTTCTGTGTTTCTTCGTCAATACGATGGTCGAAGTGTAACAGTAAACCTGCTGTGGCGCATCAAAGTCTAACACTGGGCCCCCAGCGAAGATCCAAAGTGCAAACTCTTCGCAACTGTACTCCTGTGAACAGAAATAGGCATTGTGAATTTTGCATTGATCCGGATGCAATTTCTGTGTAGCATCGTCAATGTGATGGTCGAAGGGTAACAGTAAACCTAGTAAACCTGCTGTGGTGTATCGGAGTCTCACACTGAGCCCCAGGGAAAAGCCAAAAAACAGACTCCCCGAAACGTTACTCTCGTCAATATAAATCGGCATTGCGAATTTTGTATTGAAACCGTATGCAATTTCTGTGTTTCATCGTCAGTGTGATGGTCGAAGGGTAACAGTAAACTTGCTGCGGTGCATCGGAGTCTCACACTGGGCCCCCAGGGAGGAGCCAAAAAACAAACTCCCCGAAACGTTACTCTCGTCAATATAAATCGGCATTGCGAATTTTGTATTGAAACCGGATGCAATTTCTGTGTTTCATCGTCAATGTGATGGTCGAAGGGTAACAGTAAACCTGCTGTGGTGCATCGGAGTCTCACACTGAGAACCCAGGGAAGAGCCAAAAAACAGACTCCCCGAAACGTTACTCTCGTCAATATAAATCGGCATTGCGAATTTTGTATTGAAACTGGATGCAATTTCTGTGTTTTATCGTCAATGTAATGGTCGAAGGGTAACAGTAAACCTGCCGTGGTGAATCAGAGTCTAACACTGAGGCCCCAGGGAGGAGCCAAAAAACCGACTCCCCAAACGTTACTCTCGTCAATATAAATCGGCATTGCGAATTTTGTATTGAAACCGGATGCAATTTCTGTGTTTCATCGTCATAGTGATGGTCGAAGGGTAACAGTAAACCTGCTGTGGTGCATCGGAGTCTAACACTGGGCCCCCAGGGAAGAGCCAAGTACATATTCTTCGAATCGGTACTCCTGTGGACAGAAACCGGCATTGTGAATTTTGTATTGATCCGGTGCAATTTCTGTGTTTCATCGTCAATGTGATGGTCAAAGGGTAACAGTAAACCTGCCGTGGTGCATTGGAGTCTAACACTGAGCCCCCAGGAAAGAGCCCAAAAACAGACGCCCCGAAACGTTACTCTCGTCAATATAAATCGGCATTGCGAATTTTGTATTGAAACCGGATGCAATTTCTGTGTTTCATCGTCAATGTGATGGTCGAAGGGTAACAGTAAACCTGCTGTGGTGCATCAGAGTCTAACACTGGGCCCCCAGGGAAGAGCCAAAGAACATACTCTTCGAATCGGGACTCCTGTGGACAGAAATCGGCATTGTGAATTTTGTATTGATCCGGTGCAATTTCTGTGTTTCATCGTCAATGTGAAGGTCGAAGGGTAACAGGAAACCTTCCGTGGTGCATTTGAGTCTAACACTGAGCCCCCAGGGAAGAGCCAAAAAACAGACGCCCCGAAACGTTACTCTCGTCAATATAAAACGGCATTGCGAATTTTGTATTGAAACCGGATGCAATTTCGGTGTTTCATCGTCAATGAAATGGTCGAAGGGTAACAGTAAACCTGCTGTGGTGCATCGGAGTCTCACACTGAGCCCCCAGGGAAAAGCCAAAAAACAGACTCCCCGAAACGTTACTCTCGCCAATATAAATCCGCATTGCGAATTTTGTATTGAAACCAGATGCATTATCTGTGTTTCATCGTCAATGAGATGATCGAAGGGTAACAGTAAACCTCATGTGGTGCAACGGAGTCTAACACTGGGCCCCCAGGGAAGAGCCAAGAACATATTCTTCGAATCGGTACTCCTGTGGACAAAAATCGGCATTGTGAATTTTGTATTGATCCGGATGCCATTTCTGTGTTTCATCGTCAAATTGATGGTCGAATGGTAACAGTAAACCTGCCGTGGTGTATCGGAGTCTAACACTGAGCCCCCAGGGAAGATCCAAAAAACAGACTCCCCGAAACATTACTCTCGTCAATATAAATCGGCATTGCAAATTTTGTATTGAAACCGGATGCAATTTCAGTGTTACATCGACAATGTGATAGTCGAGTGGTAACAGTAAACCTGCTGTGGTGCATCGGAGTCTAACACTGAGCCCCCAGGGAAGAGCCAAAGAACAGACTCCCCGAAACGTTAGTCTCGTCAATAAAAATCGGCATTGCGAATTTTGTATTGAAACCGGATGTAATTTCTGAATTTCATCGTCAATGTGATGGTCGAGGGATAACAGTAAACCGGCCGTGTTGCATCGGAGTCTAACATTGAGCCCCCAGGGAAGAGCCAAAAAACAGACTCCACGATACGTTACTCTGCTCAATATAAATCGGCATTGCGAATTTTGTATTGAAACCGGATGCAATTTCTGTGTTTCATCGTCAATGTGATGGTCGAAAGGTAACAGTAAACCTGCTGTGGTGCATCGGAGTCTAACATTTGGCCCCCCTGGGAAGAGCCAATGTACATACTCTTCGAATCGGTACTCCTGTGGACAGAAATCGGCATTGTGAATTTTGTATTGATCCGGATGCAATTCTGTGTTTCATCGTCAATGTGATGGTCGAAGGGTAACAATAAACCTGTTGTGGTACATCGGAGTCTCACACTGTGCCCCCAGAGAAGAGCCAAATAGCAGATTCCGTCAAACGTTACTCTCGTCAATATAAATCGGCATTGCGAATTTTTTATTGAACCGGACGCAATTTCTGTGTTTCGTCGGCAATGTGATGGTCGAAGAGTAACAGTAAACCGGCCGTGTTGCATCGGAGTCTAACACTGAGCCCCCAGGGAGAGCCAAAAGACAGATTCCGTGAAACATTCCTCTCGTCAATATAAATCATCATTGCGAATTTTGTATTGAAACCAGATGCATTATCTGTGTTTCATCGTCAATGAGATGGTCGAAGGGTAACAGTAAACCTCATGTGGTGCATCGGAGTCTAACACTGGGCCCCCAGGGAAGAGCCGAAGTACATAATCTTCGAAACGGTACCCCTGTGGACAAAAATCGGCATTGTGAATTTTGTATTGATCCGGATGCAATTTCTGTGTTTCATCGTCAATGTGATGGTCGAAGGGTAACAGTAAACCTGGCGTGTTGCATCGGAGTCTAACGCTGAGCCCCCAGGGAAGAGCTAAAGTACATATTCTTCGAATCGGTACTCCTGTGGACAGAAATCGGCATTGTGAATTTTGTATTGTCCCGGATGCAATTTCTGTGTTTCATCGTCAAATTGATGGCCGAATGGTAACAGTAAACCGGCCGTGTTGCATCGGAGTCTAACACTGAGCCCCCAGGGAAGAGCCAAAAAACAGACTCCACGAAACGTTATTCTCCTCAATATAAATCGGCATTGCGAATTTTGTATTGAAACCGGATGCAATTTCTGTGTTTCATCGTCAATGTGATGGTCGAAGGGTAACAGTAAACCTACTGTGGCGCATCGCAGTCTAACACTGGGCTTCCCTGGGAAGAACCAAAGTACATACTCTTAAAATCAGTACCCCTGTGGACAGAAATCGGCATTGTGAATTTTGTATTGATCCGGATGCAATTATGTGTTTCATCGTCAATGTGATGGTCGAAGGGTAACAGTAAACCTGCTGTGGTGCATCGGAGTTTCACACTGATCCCCCAGGGAAGAGCCAAAGAACAGTCTCCCCGAAACGTTACTCTCGTCAATATAAATCGGCATTGCGAATTTGGTAGTGAAACCGGATGCAATTTCTGTGTTTCATCGTCAATGTGTTGGTCGAAGGGTAACAGGAAACCTGCTGTGGTGCCTCGGAGTCTCACACTGAGCCCCCAGGGAAGAGCCGAAAAACAGACTCCCCTAAAAATTACTCTCGTCAATATAAATCGGCATTGCCAATTTTGCTATTGAAACCGGATGCAATTTCTGTGTTTCATCGTCAATGTGATGGTCGAAGGATAACAGTAAACCTACTATGGTGCATCGGCGTCACACACTGAGCCCCCAGGCAAGAGCCAAAAAACAGACTTACCGAAAAGGTACTTTCGTCAATATAAATCGGCATTGCGAATTTTGTTTTTAAACCGGATGCAATTTCTGGGTTTCATCGTCAACGTGATGGTCGATGGGTCACAGTAAACCTGCCGTGTTGCATCGGAGTCTAACACTGTGCCCCCAGGGAAGATCCAAAGTACTTACTCTTCGAAACGGTACTCCTGTGGACAGAAATCGGCATTGTGAATTTTGTATTGATCCGGATGCAATGTCTGTGTTTCATCGTCAATGTCATGGTCGAAGGGTAACAGTAAACCTGCTGTGGTGCATCGGAGTCTCACAATGAGCCCCAAGGGAAGAGCCAAAAAACAGACTTCCCAAAACGTTATTCTCGTCAATATAAATCGGCATTGTGAAATTTGTATTGAAACCGGATGCAATTTCTGTGTTTCATCGTCAATGTGATGGTCGAAGGGTAACAGTAAACCTGCTGTGGTGCATTGGGGTCTAACACTGGGCCGCCAGGGAGGAGCCAAATTACATACTCTTCGAATCGGTACTACTGTGGACAGAAATCGGCATTGTGAATTTTGTATTGATCCGGATGCAATTTCTGTGTTTTATCGTCAATGTGATGGTCAAAGGGTAACAGTAAACCTGCCGTGTTGCATCGGAGTCTAACGCTGAGCCCCCAGGTAAGAGCCAAAAAACAGACTCCCCGAAACGTTACTCTCGTCAATAGAAATCGGCATTGCGAATTATTTATTGAAACCGTATGCAATTTCTGTGTTTCATCGTCTATGTGATGGTCGAAGGGTAACAGTAAACCTGCTGTGGTGCATCGGAGTCTAACACTGGGCCCCCAGGGGAAGAGCCAAAGTACATACTCTTCGAATCGGTACTCCTGTGGACAGAAATCGGCATTGTGAAATTTGTATTGATCCGGATGCAATTTCTGTGTTTCATCGTCAAATTGATGGTCGAATGGTAACAGTAAACCTGCCGTGGTGCATCGGAGTCTAACACTGAGCTCCCACGGAAGAGCCATAAAACAGACTCCGAGAAACGTTACTCTCGTCAATATAAATCGGCATTGCGAATTTTGTATTGAAACCAGATGTTATTTCTGTGTTTCATCGTCAATGTGATGGTCGAAGGGTAACAGTAAATTTGCTGTGGAGCATCGGAGTCTAACACTTGGCCCCCCTGGGAAGAGCCAATGTACATACTCTTCGAATCGGTACTCCTGTGGACAAAAATCGGCATTGTGAATTTTGTATTGACCCGGATGCAATTCTGTGTTTCATCGTCAATGAGATTGTCGAAGGGTAACAGTAAACCTGCTGTGGTACATCGGAGTGTCACACTGAGCCCCCAGGGAAGAGCCAAAAAACAGACTCCCCGAAACTTTACTCTCGTCAATATAAATCGGCATTGCGAATTTGGTATTGAAACCGGATGCAATTTCTGTGTCTCATCGGCAATGTGATGGTCGAAGGGTTACAGTAAACCTGCTGTGGTGCATCGGAGTCTCACACTGGGCCTTCAGGGAAGAGCCAAAAAACAGACTCCCCGAAACATTACTCTCGTCAATATAAATCGGCATTGCGAATTTTGTATTGAAACCGGATGCAATTTTTGATGTTCGTCGTCAATGTGATGGTCGAAGGGTAACAATAAACCGGCTGTGGTGAATCGGAGTCTAACACTGGGCCCCCAGGGAAGAGCCAAAGTACATATTCATCGAAACGGAACTCCTGTGGAGAGAAATCGGCATTGTGAATTTTGTATTAATCCGGATGCAATTTCTGTGTTTCATTGTCAATGTGATGGTCGAAGGGTAACAGTAAACCTGGTGTGGTGCATCGGAGTCTCACACAGAGCCCCCAGGGAAGAGCCAAAAAACAGACTCCCCGAAACGTTATTCTCGTCAATATAAATCGGCATTGCGAATTTTGTATTGAAACCGGATGCAATTTCTGTGGTTCATCGTCAATGTGATGGTCGAAGGGTAACAGTAAACCTGCTGTGGTGCAAGGAGTCTCACACTGAGCCCCCAGGGAAGAGCCAAAATACAGACTCCCCGAAAAGTTACTCTCGTCAATATAAATTGGCATTGCGAATTTTGTATTGAAACCGGATGCAATTTCTGTGTTTAATCGTCAATGTGATGATCGAAAGGTAATAGGAAACCAGCTGTAATGCCATCGGAGTCTAACACTGGGCCCCCAGGCAAGACCCAAAGTACATACTCTTCGAAAGGGTACTCCTGTGGACAGATCTCGGCCTTGTGAATTTTGTATTGAATCCGGATGCAATTTCTGTGTTTCATCGTCAATGTGATGGTCGAAGGGTAACAGTAAACCTGCTGTGGTGCATCGGAGTCTCACACTGAGCCCCCAGGGAAGAGCCAAAAAACAGACTCCCCGAAACGTTACTCTCGTCAATATAAATTGGCATTGCGAATTTTGTATTGAAACCGGATGCAATTTCTGTGGTTCATCGTCAATGTGATGGTCGAAGGGTAAGAGTAAACCTGCCGTGTTGCATCGGAGTCTGACATTGAATCCCCAGAGAAGAGCCAAAAAACCGACTCCCCGAAACGTTACTCTCGTCAATATAAATCGTTATTGCGAATTTTGTATTGAAACCGGATGCAATTTCTGTGTTTCATCGTCAATGTAATGGTCGAAGGGTAACAGTAAACCTGCTGTGGTGCAACGGAGTCTCACACTGAGCCCCCAGGGAAGAGCCAAAAAACAGACTCCCCGAAACGTTACTCTCGTCAATATAAATCCGCATTGCGAATTTTGTATTGAAACCAGATGCATTCTCCGTGTTTCATCGTCAATGAGATGGTCGAAGGGTAACAGTAAACCTCATGTGGTGCATCGGAGTCTAGCACCGGGCCCCCAGGGAAGAGCCACAGTACATAATCTTCGAAACGGTACTCCTGTGGACAAAAATCGGCATTGTGTATTTTGTATTGATCCGGATGCAATTTCTGTGTTTCATCGTCAATGTGATGGTCGAAGGGTAACAGTAATCCTGCCGTGTTGCATCGGAGTCTAACGCTGAGCCCCCAGGGAAGAGCCAAAAAACGGACTCCCCGAAACGTTACTCTCGTCAATATAAATCGGCATTGCGAATTTTGTATTGAAACCGTATGCAATTTCTATGTTTCATCGTCTATGTGATGGTCGAAGGGTAATAGTATACCTGCTGTGGTGCATCGGAGTCTAACACTGGGCCCCCAGGGGAAGAGCCAAAGTACACTCCTGGAAATTGAAATAAGAACACCGTGAATTCATTGTCCCAGGAAGGGGAAATTTTATTGACACATTCCTGGGGTCTGATACATCACATGATCACACTGACAGAACCACAGGCACATAGACACAGGCAAGAGAGCATGCACAATGTTGGCACTAGTACAGTGAATATCCACCTTTCGCAGCAATGCAGGTTGCTATTCTCCCATGGAGGCGATCGTAGGGATGCTGGATGTAGTCCTGTGGACCGGCTTGCCATGCCATTTCCACCTGGCGCCTCAGTTGGACCAGCGTTCGTGCTGGACGTGCAGACCGCGTGAGACAACGCTTCATCCAGTCCCAAACACGCTGAATGGGGGACAGATCCGGAGATCTTGCTGGCCAGGGTAGTTGACTTACACCTTCTAGAGCACGTTGGGTGGCACGGGATACATGCGGACGTGCATTGTCCTGTTGGAACAGCAAGTTCCCTTGCCGGTCTAGGAATGGTAGAACGATGGGTTCAATGACGGTTTGGACGTACCGTGCACTATTCAGTGTCCTCTCGACGATCACCAGTGGTGTACGGCCAGTGTAGGAGATCGCTCCCCACACCATGATGCCGGGTGTTGACCCTATGTGCCTCGGTCGTATGCAGTCCTGATTGTGGCGCTCACCTGCACGGCGCCAAACACGCATACGACCATCATTGGCACCAAGGCAGAAGCGACTCTCATCGCTGAAGACGACACGTCTCCATTCGTCCCTCCATTCACGCCTGTCGCGACACCACTGGAGGCGGGCTGCACGATGTTGGGGCGTGAGCGGAAGACGGCCTAACGGTGTGCGGGACCGTAGCCCAGCATCATGGAGACGATTGCGAATGGTCCTCGCCGATACCCCAGGAGCAACAGTGTCCCTAATTTGCTCGGAAGTGGCGGTGCGGTCCCCTACGGCACTGCGTAGGATCCTACGGTCTTGGCGTGCATCCGTGCGTCGCTGCGGTCCGGTCCCAGGTCGACGGGCACGTGCACCTTCCGCCGACCACTGGCGACAACATCGATGTACTGTGGAGACCTCACGCCCCACGTGTTGAGCAATTCGGCGGTACGTCCACCCGGCCTCCCGCATGCCCACGATACGCCCTCGCTCAAAGTCCGTCAACTGCACATTCGGTCCACGTCCACGCTGTCGCGGCATGCTACCAGTGATAAAGACTGCGATGGAGCTCCGTATGCCACGGCAAACTGGCTGACACTGACGGCGGCGGTGCACAAATGCTGCGCAGCTAGCGCCATTCGACGGCCAACACCGCGGTTCCTGGTGTGTCCGCTGTGCCGTGCGTCTGATCATTGCTTGTTCAAACCTCTCGCAGTGTCCGGAGCAAGTATGGTGGGTCTGACACACCGGTGTCAATGTGTTCTTTTTTCCATTTCCAGGAGTGTACATATTCTTCGAATCGGTACTCCTATGGACAGAAATCGGCATTGTGAATTTTGTATTGATCCGGATGCAATTTCTGTGTTTCATCGCCAAATTGATGGTCGAATGGTAACAGTAAACCTGCCGTGGTGCATCGGAGTCTAACACTGAGCCCCCACGGAAGAGCCATAAAACAGAATCCCCGAAACGTTACTCTCGTCAATATAAAACGGCATTGCGAATTTTGTATTGAAACCGGATGCAATTTCTGTGTTTCATCGTCAATGTGATGGTCGAAGGGTAACAGTAAACCTGCTGTGGTGCATCGGAGTCTAACACTGGGTCCCCCGGGAGGAGCCAAAGTACATACTCTTAGAATCGGTACCCCTGTGGACAGAAATCGGCATTGTGAATTTTGTATTGATCCGGATGCAATATCTGTGTTTCATCGTCAATGTGATGGTCGAAGGGTAACAGTAAACCTGCTGTGGTGCATCGGAGTCTCACACTGACTCCCCAGGGAAGAGCCAAAAAACAGACTCCCCGAAACGTTAGTCTCGTCAATATAATTCGGCATTGCGATATTTGTATTGAAACCGGATGCAATTTCTGTGTTTCATCGTCAATGTGATGGTCAAAGGGTGACAGTAAACCTGCCGTGGAGCAACGGAGTCTAACACTGGGCCCCCAGTGAGGAGACAAAGTACATACTCTTCGAAACAGTACTCCTGTTTACAGAAATCGGCATTGTGAATTTTGTATCGATCCGGATACAATTCTGTGATTCATCGTCAATGTGATGGTCGAAGGGTAACAGTAAACCTACTGTGGCGCATCGCAGTCTAACACTGGGCCCCCCTGGGGAGAGCCAAAGTACATACTCTTCGAAACGGTACTTCTGTGGACAGAAATCGGCATTTTTAATTTTATATTGATCCGGATGCAATTTCTGTGTTTCATAGTCAATGTGATGGTCGAAAGGTAACAGTAAACCTGCCGTGTTGCATCGTAGTCCTACATTGAGCCCCCAGGGTAGAGCGAAAGGACAGACTCCCCGAAACGTTACTCTCGTCAATATAAACAGGCATTGCTAAATTTGTATTGAAACCGGAAACAGTTTCTGTGTTTCATCGTCAATGTGATGGTCGAAGGGTAACAGTAAACCTGCTGTGGTGCATCGGAGACTAACACTGGGCCTCCAGGGAGGAGCCAAAGTACATACTCCTCGAAACGGTACTCCTGTGGACAGAAATCGGCATTGTGAATTTTGTATTGATCCGGATGCAATTTCTGTGTTTCATCGTCAAAGTGATGGGCGAAGGGTAACAGTAGACCTGCTGTGATGCATCGGAGTCTCACACTGAGCCCCCAGGGAAGAGCCAAAGAACAGACTCCCCGAAACGTTACTCTCGTCAATATAAAACGGCATTTTGAATTTTGTATTGAAACCGGATGCTATTACTGTGTTTCATCGTCAATGTGATGGTCGATGGGTCACAGTAAACCTGCCGTGTTTCATCTGAGTCTAACACGGTGCCCCCAGGGAAAAGCCAAAGTACATACTCTACTAAACGGTACTCACGTGGACAGAAATCGGGATTGTGAATTTTGTATTGATCCGGATACAATGTCTGTGTTTCATCGTCAATGTGATGGTCGAAGGGTAACGGTAAACCTGCCCTGTTGCATCGGAGTCTAACACTGAGCCCCAAGGGAAGAGCCAAAAAACAGACTCCCCGAAACGTTATTCTCGACAATGTAAGTCGAAATTTTGAATTTTGTATTTAAACCGGATGCAATTTCTGTATTTCATCGGCAATGTGATGGTCGAAGGGTAACAGTAAACCTGCTGTGGTGCATCGGAGTCTCACACTGAGCCACCAGGGAAGAGCCAAAAAACGTAGTCCCCGAAACGTTACTCTCGTCAATATAAATCGGCATTGCCAATCTTGCTATTGAAACCGGATGCAATTTCCGTGTTTCATCGTCAATGTGATGGTCGTAGGGTAACAGTAAACATGCTGTGGTGCATCGGCGTCACACACTGAGCCCCCAGGAAACTGCTAAAAAACAGACTCCTCGAAACGTTACTTTAGTCAATATAAATCGGCATTGCAAATTTTGTATTGAAAACGGATGCAATATCTGTGTTTCATCGACAATGTGATGGTCGAAGGGTAATAGCAAACCTGCCGTGTTGCATCGGAGTCTAACACTGAGACTCCAGGAAAGAGCCAAAAAACAGACTCCCTGAAACGTACTCTCGTCAATATAAATCGGCATTGCGAATTTTGTATTGAAACCGGCTGCAATTTCTGTGTTTCATCGTCAATGTGATGGTTGAAGGATAATAATAAACCTTCTGTGGTGCATCAGAGTCTCACACTGGGCCCCCAGGGAAGAGCCAAAGTACATACTTTTCGAAACGGTACTCCTGTGGACAGAAATCAGCATTGTGAATTTTGTATTGATCCGGATGAAATTTCTGTGTTTCATCGTCAATGTCTTGGTCGAAGGGTAACAGCAAACCTGCTGTGGTGCATCGGAGTCTCACACTGAGCCCCCAGGGAAGAGCCAAAGAACAGACTCCCCGAAACGTTACTCTCGTCAATATAAATCAGCATTGCGAATTCTGTATTGAAACCGGATGCAATTTCGGTGTTTCATCGTCAATGTGATGGTCGAAGGGTAACAGTAAATTGCTGTGGTACATCGGAGTCTAACACTGGGCCCCCAAGGAAGAGCCAAAGTACAAACTCTTCGAATCGGAACTCCTGTGGACAGAAATCGGCTTTGTGAATTTTGCATTGATCCGGATGCAAATTCTGTGTTTCATTGTCAATGTGATGGTCGAAGGGTGACTGTAAACCTGCCGTGTTGCTTTGGAGGCTAACACTGAGCCCCACGGAAGAGCCAAAAGACAGACTACCCGAAACGTTACTCTCGTCAATATAAACCGGCATTGCAAATTTTGTATTGAAACCGGATGCAATTTCTGTGTTTCATCGTCAATGTCATGGTCGAAGGGTAACAGGAAACCTGCTGTGGTGCATCGGAGTCTCACACTGAGCCCCCAGGGAAGAGCCGAAAAACAGACTCCCCGAAAAGTTACTCTCGTCAATATAAATCGGCACTGCGAATTTTGTATTGAAACTGGACGCAATTTCTGTGTTTCATCGTCAATGTGATGGGCGATGGATCACAGTAAACCTGCCGTGTTCCATCGGAGTCTAACACTGAGCCCCCAGGGAAGAGCCGAAAAACGGACTCTCCGAAACGTTACTCTCGCCAATATAAATCGGCATTGCGAATTTTGTATTGAAACCGGATGCAATTTCTGTGTTTCATCGTCAATGTCATGGTCGAAGGGTAACAGTAAACCTGCTGTGGTGTATCGGAGTCTCACACTGAGCCCCCAGGGAAGAGCCAAAAAACAGACATCCCGAGAAAATACTTTCGTCAATATAAATTGGCATTATGAATTTTGTATTGAAACCGGATGAAATTTTTGTGTTTCATCGTCAATGTGATGGTCGATGGATCACAGTAAACCTGCCGTGTTGCATCGGAGTCTAACACTGAGCCCCCAGGGAAGAGCCGAAAAACGGACTCTCCGAAACGTTACTCTCGTCAATATAAATCGGCACTGCGAAATTTGTATTGAAACTGGATGCAATTTCTGTGGTTCATCGTCAATGTGATGGTCGAAGGGTAACAGTAAACCTGCCGTGTTGCTTCGGAGTCTAACACTGAGCCCCAGGGAAGAGCCAAAAACAGACATCCCGAGAAGTTACTCTCGTCAATGTAAATCGGCATTGCGAATTTTGTATTGAAACCGGATGCAATTTTTGCGTTTCATCGTCAATGTGATGGTCGAAGGGTAACAGTAAACCTGCTCTGGTGCATCGGAGTATAGCACTGTGCCCCCAGGGAAGAGGCAAAGTACATACTCTTCGAAACGGTACTCTTGTGGACAGAAATCGGCATTGTGAATTTTTTATTGATCCGGATGCAATGTCTGTATTTCATCGTCAATGTCATGGTCGAAGGGTGACAGTAAACCTGGTGTGGTGCATCGGAGTCTCACACTGAGCCCCAAGGGAAGAGCCAAAAATAGACTTCCCGAAACGTTACTCTCGTCAATATAAACCGGCATTGCGGAATTTGTATTGAAACCGGATGCAATTTCTGTGTTTCATCGTCAATGTGACGGTCGAAGGGTAACAGTAAACCTGCTGTGGTGCATCGGAGTCTACCATTGGGCCCCCGGGGAGGAGCCAAATTACATACTCTTCGAAACGGTACTCCTGTGGACATAAATCGGCATTGTGACTTTTGTAATGATCCGGATGGAATATCTGTGTTTCATCGTCAATGTGAAGGTCGATGGGTAACGGTAAACCAGCCGTGTTGCATCGGAGTCTAACACTGAGCCCCAAGGGAAGAGCCAAAAAACAGACTCCCCGAAACGTTATTCTCGTCAATATAAATCAGCATTGCGATGTTTGTATTTAAGCCGGATGCAATTTCTGTATTTCATCGTCAATGTGATGGTCGAAGGGTAACAGTAAACCTGCTGTGGTGCATCGGAGTCTCACACTAAACCCCAGGGAAGAGCCAAAGGACAGTCTCCCCGAAACGTTACTATCGTCGATATAAATCGGCATTGCCAATTTTGCTATTGAAACCGATTGCAATTTCTGTGTTTCATCGTCAATGTGATGGTTGAAGGGTAACAGTAAACCTGCTGTGGTGCATCGGCGTCACACACTGAGCCCCCAGGGAAGTGCTAAAAAACAGTCTCCCCGAAACGTTACTCTCGTCAACATAAATCGGCATTGCGAATTTTGTATTGAAACCGGATGCAATATCTGTGTTTCATCGTCAATGTGATGGTCGAAGGGTAACAGCAAACCTGCCGTGTTGCATCGGAGTCTAACACTGAGACCCCAGGGAAGAGCCAAAAAACAGGCTCGCCGAAACGTACTCTCGTCAATATAAATCGGCATTGCGAATTTTGTGTTGAAACCGGATGCAATTTCTGTGTTTCATCGTCAATGTGATGGTTGAAGAGTAATAATAAACCTGCTGTGGTGCATCAGAGTCTCACACTGGGCCCCCAGGGAAGAGTCAAATTACATATTCTTCGAAACGGTACTCCTGTGGACAGAAATCGGCATTGTGAATTTTGTATTGATCCGGATGCAATTTCTGTATTTCAACGTCAATGTGATGGTCGAAGGGTAACAGTAAACCTGCTGTGGTGCATCGGAGTCTCACACCGAGCCCCAGGGAAGAGCCAAAGTACAGTCTCCCCGAAACGTTACTCTCGTCGATATTAATCGGCATTGCCAATTTTGCTATTGAAACCGGTTTCAATTTCTGTGTTTCATCGTCAATGTGATGGTCGAAGGGTAACAGTAAACCTGCTGTGGTGCATCGGCGGCACACACTGAGCCCACAGGGAAGTGCTAAATAACAGACTCCCCGAAACGTTACTCTCGTCAATATAAACCGGCATTGCGAATTTTGTATTGAAACCGGATGCAATTTCTGTGTTTTCATCGTCAACGTCGTGGTCGAAGGGTAACAGGAAACCTGCTGTGGTGCATCGGAGTCTCACACTGAGCCCCCAGGGAAGAGCCGAAAAACAGACTCCCCGAAAAGTTACTCTCGTCAATATAAATCGGCACTGCGAATTTTGTATTGAAACCGGATGCAATTTCTGTGTTTCATCGTCAATTTAATGGTCGATGGGTCACAGTAAACCTGCCGTGTTGCATCGGAGTCTAACACTGAGCCCCCAAGGAAGAGCCGAAGAACGGACTCTCCGAAACGTTACTCTCGTCAATATAAATCGGCATTGCGAATTTTGTATTGAAACCGGATGCAATTTTTGCGTTTCATCGTCAATTTGATGGTCGAAGGGTAACAGTAAACCTGCTCTGGTGCATCGGAGTCTAGCACTGTGCCCCCAGGGAAGAGCCAAAGTACATACTCTTCGAAACGGTACTCCTGTGGACAGAAACCGGCATTGTGAATTTTGTATTGATCCAGATGCAATGTCTGTGTTTCATCGTCAATGTCATGGTCGAAGGGTAACAGTAAACCTGCTGTGGTGCATCGGAGTCTCACACTGAGCCCCAAGGGAAGAGCCAAAAACAGACTTCCCGAAACGTTACTCTCGACAATATAAACCGGCATTGCGAAATTTGTATTGAAACCGGATGCAATTTCTGTGTTTTATCGTCAATGTGACGGTCGAAAGGTAACAGTAAACCTGCTGTTGTGTATCGGAGTCTCACACTGAGCCCCAGGGAAGAGCCAAAGGACAGTCTCCCAGAAACGTTACTCTCGTCGATATAAATCGGCATTGCCAATTTTGCTATTGATCCGGATGCAATTTCTGTGTTTCATCGTCAATGTGATGGTCGAAGGGTAACAGTAAACCTGCTCTGGTGCATCGGCGTCACACACTGAGCCCACAGGGAAATGCTAAAAACAGACTCCCAGAAACGTTACTCTCGTCAATATAAATCGGCATTGCGAATTTTGTATTGAAACCGGATGCAATTTCTGTGTTTCATCGTCAATGTGATGGTCGAAGGGTAACAGCAAACCTGCCGTGTTGCATCGGAGTCTAACACTGAGACCCCAGGGAAGAGCCAAAAAAAAAGACTCCCCGATACGTACTCTCGTCAATATAAATCGGCATTGCGAATTTTGTATTGAAACCGGATGCAATTTCTGTGTTTCATCGTCAATGTGATGGTTGAAGGGTAATAATAAACCTGCTGTGGTGCATCGGAGTCTCACCCTGAGCTCCCAGGGAAGAGCCAAAGAACAGACTCCCCGAAACTTTACTCTCCTCAATATAAAAAGGCATTATGAATTTTGTATTAAAACCGGATGCAATCTCTGTGCTTCATCGTCAATGCGATGGTCGAAGGGTAACAGTAAACTTACTGTGGTGCATCGGAGACTAACACTGGGCCCCCAGGGAAGGGCCAAAATACATACTCTTCGAAACGGTAATCCTGTGGACACAAATCGGCATTGCGATTTTTGTATTGATCCGGATGCAATTTCTGTGTTTCATCGTCCAAGTGATGGTCGAAGGGTAACAGGAAAACTGCCGTGTCGCATCGGAGTCTAACACTGAGCCCCCAGGGATGAGCCAAAAAACAGAATCCACGAAAAGTTATTCTCGTCAATATAAATCGGCATTGCGAATTTTGTATTGAAACCAGATGCATTATCTGTGTTTCATCGTCAATGAGATGGTCTAAGGGTAACAGTAAACCTCATGTGGTGCATCGGAGTCTAACACCGGGCCCCCAGGGAAGAGCCAAAGTACATAATCTTCGAAACGGTACTCCTGTGGACAAAAATCGGCATTGTGAATTTTGTATTGATCCGAATGCAATTTCTGTGTTTCATCGTCAATGTGATGGTCGAAGGGTAACAGTAAACCTGCCGTGTTGCATCGGAGTCTAACGCTGAGCCCCCAGGGAAGAGCCAAAAAACAGACTCCCCGAAACGTTACTCACGTCAATATAAATCGGCATTGCGAATTTTGTATTGAAACCGTATGCAATTTCTATGTTTCATCGTCTATGTGATGGTCGAAGGGTAATAGTATACCTGCTGTGGTGCATCGGAGTCTAACACTGGGCCCCCAGGGGAAGAGCCAAAATACACTCCTGGAAATTGAAATAAGAACACCGTGAATTCATTGTCCCAGGAAGGGGAAACTTTATTGACACATTCCTGGGGTCAGATACATCACATGATCACACTGACAGAACCACAGGCACATAGACACAGGCAACAGAGCATGCACAATGTCGGCACTAGTACAGTGTATATCCACCTTTCGCAGCAATGCAGGTTGCTATTCTCCCATGGAGGCGATCGTAGGGATGCTGGATGTAGTCCTGTGGAACGGCTTGCCATGCCATTTCCACCTGGCGCCTCAGTTGGACCAGCGTTCGTGCTGGACGTGCAGACCGCGTGAGACGACGCTTCATCCAGTCCAAAACATGCTCAATGGGGGACAGATCCGGAGATCTTGCTGGCCAGGGTAGTTGACTTACACCTTCTAGAGCACGTTGGGTGGCACGGGATACATGCGGACTTGCATTGTCCTGTTGGAACAGCAAGTTCCCTTGCCGGTCTAGGAATGGTAGAACGATGGGTTCGATGACGGTTTGGATGTACCGTGCACTATTCAGTGTCCCCTCGACGATCACCAGTGGTGTACGGCCAGTGTAGGAGATCGCTCCCCACACCATGATGCCGGGTGTTGGCCCTGTGTGCCTCGGTCGTATGCAGTCCTGATTGTGGCGCTCAGCTGCACGGCGCCAAACACGCATACGACCATCATTGGCACCAAGGCAGAAGCGACTCTCATCGCTGAAGACGACACGTCTCCATTCGTCCCTCCATTCACGCCTGTCGCGACACCACTGGAGGCGGGCTGCACGATGTTGGGGCGTGAGCGGAAGACGGCCTAACGGTGTGCGGGACCGTAGCCCAGCTTCATGGAGACGATTGCGAATGGTCCTCGCCGATACCCCAGGAGCAACAGTGTCCCTAATTTGCTGGGAAGTGGCGGTGCGGTCCCCTACGGCACTGCGTAGGATTCTACGGTCTTGGCGAGCATCCGTGCGTCGCTGCGGTCCGGTCCCAGGTCGACGGGCACGTGCACCTTCCGCCGACCACTGGCGACAACATCGATGTACTGTGGAGACCTCACGCCCCACGTGTTGAGCAATTCGGCGGTACGTCCACCCGGCCTCCCGCATGCCCACGATACGCCCTCGCTCAAAGTCCGTCAACTGCACATTCGGTCCACGTCCACGCTGTCGCGGCATGCTACCAGTGATAAAGACTGCGATGGAGCTCCGTATGCCACGGCAAACTGGCTGACACTGACGGCGGCGGTGCACAAATGCTGCGCAGCTAGCGCCATTCGACGGCCAACACCGCGGTTCCTGGTGTGTCCGCGGAGCCGTGCGTCTGATCATTGCTTGTTCAAACCTCTCGCAGTGTCCGGAGCAAGTATGGTGGGTCTGACACACCGGTGTCAATGTGTTCTTTTTTCCATTTCCAGGAGTGTACATATTCTTCGAATCGGTACTCCTGTGGACAGAAATCGGCATTGTGAATTTTGTATTGATCCGGATGCAATTTCTGTGTTTCATCGTCAAATTGATGGTCGAGTGGTAACAGTAAACCTGCCGTGGTGCATCGGAGTCTAACACTGAGCCCCCACAAAAGACCCATAAAACAGACTCCCCGAAACGTTACTCTCGTCATTATAAAACGGCATTGCGAATTTTGTATTGAAACCGGATGCAATTTCTGTGTTTCATCGTCAATGTGATGGTCGAAGGGTAACAGTAAACCTGCTGTGGTGCATCGGAGTCTCACACTGACTCCCCAGGGAAGAGCCAAAAAACAGACTCCCCGAAACGTTAGTCTCGTCAATATAAATCGGCATTGCGATATTTGTATTGAAACCGGATGCAATCTCTGTGTTTCATCGTCAATGTGATGGTCAAAGGGTGACAGTAAACCTGCCGTGGAGCAACGGAGTCTAACACTGGGCCCCCAGGGAGGAGACAAAGTACATACTCTTCGAAACAGTACTCCTGTTTACAGAAATCGGCATTGTGAGTTTTCATTGATCCGGATGCAATTTCTGTGTTTCATCGTCAATGTGATGGTCGAAGAGTAACAGTAAACCTACTGTGGCGCATCGCAGTCTAACACTGGGCCCCCCTGGGAAGAGCCAAGGTACATACTCTTCGAGTCGGTACTCCTGTGGACAGAAATCGGCATTGTGAATTTTGTATTGATCCGGATACAATTCTGTGATTCATCGTCAATGTGATGGTCGAAAGGTAACAGTAAACCTGCCGTGCTGCATCGTAGTCCGACACTGAGCCCATAGGGTAGAGCGAAAGGACAGACTCCCCGAAACGTTACTCTCGTCAATATAAACAGGCATTGCAAAATTTGTATTGAAACCGGAAACAGTTTCTGTGTTTCATCGTCAATGTGATGGTCGAAGGGTAACAGTAAACCTGCTGTGGTGCAGCGGAGACTAACACTGGGCCTCCATGGAGGAGCCAAAGTACATACTCCTCGAAACGGTACTCCTGTGGACAGAAATCGGCATTGTGAATTTTGCATTGATCCGGATGCAAATTCTGTGTTTCATCGTCAATGTCATGGTCGAAGGGTAACAGTGAACAGCTGTGGTTTATCGGAGTCTCACACTGTGCCCCCAGGGAAGAGTAACAAAACAGACTCCCCGAAACGTTACTCTCGTCAATATAAATAGGCATTGCGAAATTTGTATTGAAACCGGATGCAATTTCTGTGTTTCATCGTCAATGTCATGGTCGAAGGGTAACAGGAAACCTGCTGTGGTGCATCGGAGTCTCACACTGAGCCCCCAGGGAAGAGCCAAAGAACAGACTTCCCGAGAAGTTACTTTCGTCAATATAAATCGGCATTGCGAATTTTGTATTGAAACCGGATGCAATTTCTGTGTTTCATCGTCAATGTGATGGTCGATGGGTCACAGTAAACCTGCCGTGTTTCATCTGAGTCTAACACTGTGCCCCCAGGGAAGAGCCAAAGTACATACTCTACGAAACGGTACTCCTGTGGACAGAAATCGGCATTGTGAATTTTGTATAGATCCGGATGCAATTTCTGTGTTTCATCGTCAATGTGATGGTCGAAGGGTAGCGGTAAACCTGCCGTGTTGCATCGGAGTCTAACACTGAGCCCCCAGGGAAGTGCCAAAGAACAGACCCCCCGAAACGTTATTCTCGACAATGTAAGTCGGCATTTCGAATTTTGTATTGAAACCGGTTGCAATTTCTGTGTTTCATCGTCAATGTGATGGTTGAAGGATAATAATAAAACTTCTGTGGTGCATCAGAGTCTCACACTGGGCCCCCAGGGAAGAGCCAAAGTACATACTCTTCGAAACGGTACTCCTGTGGACAGAAATCGGCATTGTGAATTTTGTATTGATCCGGATACAATTTCTGTGTTTCATCGTCAAAGTGATGGTCGAAAGGTAACAGTAAACCTGCTCTGGTGCATCGGAGTCTATCACTGTGCCCCCAGGGAAGAGCCAAAGTACATACTCTTCGAATCGGTACTCCTGTGGACAGATATCTCCATTGTGAATTTTGCATTGATCCGGATGCAATTTCTGTGTTTCATCGTCAATGTCTTCGTCGAAGGGTAACAGTAAACCTGCTGTGGTGCATCGGAGTCTCACACTGAGCCCCCAGGGAAGAGCCAAAGAACAGACTCCCCGAAACGTTACTCTCGTCAATATAAATCAGCATTGCGAATTCTGTATTGAAACCGGATGCAATTTCTGTGTTTCTTCGTCAATGTGATGGTCGAAGGGTAACAGTAAATTGCTGTGGTGCATCGGAGTCTAACACTGGGCCCCCAAGGAAGAGCCAAAGTACAAACTCCTCGAATCGGTACTCCTGTGGACAGAAATCGGCTTTGTGAATTTTGCATTGATCCGGATGCAAATTCTGTGCTTCATCGTCAATGTCATGGTCGAAGGGTAACAGTGAACCAGCTGTGGTGCATCGGAGTTTCACACTGAGCCCCAGGGAAGAGCCAAAAACAGACTCCCCGAAACGTTACTCTCGTCAATATAAACCGGCATTGCGAATTTTGTATTGAAACCGGATGCAATTTCTGTGTTTTCATCGTCAACGTCATGGTCGAAGGGTAACAGGAAACCTGCTGTGGTGCATCGGAGTCTCACACTGAGCCCCCAGGGAAGAGCCGAAAAACAGACTCCCCGAAAAGTTACTCTCGTCAATATAAATCGGCACTGCGAATATTTGTATTGAAACTGGACGCAATTTCTGTGTTTCATCGTCAATATGACGGGCGATGGATCACAGTAAACCTGCCGTGTTGCATCGGAGTCTAACACTGAGCCCCCAGGGAAGAGCCGAAAAACGGACTCTCCGAAACGTTACTCTCGTCAATATAAACCGGCATTGCGAATTTTGTATTGAAACCGGATGCAATTTCTGTGTTTTCATCGTCAACGTCATGGTCGAAGGGTAACAGGAAACCTGCTGTGGTGCATCGGAGTCTCACACTGAGCCCCCAGGGAAGAGCCGAAAAACAGACTCCCCGAAAAGTTACTCTCGTCAATATAAATCGGCACTGCGAATATTTGTATTGAAACTGGACGCAATTTCTGTGTTTCATCGTCAATGTGACGGGCGATGGATCACAGTAAACCTGCCGTGTTGCATCGGAGTCTAACACTGAGCCCCCAGGGAAGTGCCAAAGAACAGACTCCCCGAAACGTTATTCTCGACAATGTAAGTCGGCATTTCGAATTTTGTATTGAAACCGGATGCAATTTCTGTGTTTCATCGTCAATGTGATGGTTGAAGGATAATAATAAAACTTCTGTGGTGCATCAGAGTCTCACACTGGGCCCCCAGGGAAGAGCCAAAGTACATACTCTTCGAAACGGCACTCCTGTGGACAGAAATCGGCATTGTGAATTTTGTATTGATCCGGATACAATTTCTGTGTTTCATCGTCAATGTGATGGTCGAAAGGTAACAGTAAACCTGCTCTGGTGCATCGGAGTCTATCACTGTGCCCCCAGGGAAGAGCCAAAGTACATACTCTTCGAATCGGTACTCCTGTGGACAGATATCTCCATTATGAATTTTGCATTGATCCGGATGCAATTTCTGTGTTTCATCGTCAATGTCTTCGTCGAAGGGTAACAGTAAACCTGCTGTGGTGCATCGGAGTCTCACACTGAGCCCCCAGGGAAGAGCCAAAGAACAGACTCCCCGAAACGTTACTCTCGTCAATATAAATCAGCATTGCGAATTCTGTATTGAAACCGGATGCAATTTCTGTGTTTCTTCGTCAATGTGATGGTCGAAGGGTAACAGTAAATTGCTGTGGTGCATCGGAGTCTAACACTGGGCCCCCAAGGAAGAGCCAAAGTACAAACTCCTCGAATCGGTACTCCTGTGGACAGAAATCGGCTTTGTGAATTTTGCATTGATCCGGATGCAAATTCTGTGCTTCATCGTCAATGTCATGGTCGAAGGGTAACAGTGAACCAGCTGTGGTGCATCGGAGTTTCACACTGAGCCCCAGGGAAGAGCCAAAAACATACTCCCCGAAACGTTACTCTCGTCAATATAAACCGGCATTGCGAATTTTGTATTGAAACCGGATGCAATTTTTGCGTTTCATCGTCAATGTGATGGTCGAAGGGTAACAGTAAACCTGCTCTGGTGCATCGGAGTCTAGCACTGTGCCCCCAGGGAAGAGGCAAAGTACATACTCTTCGAAACGGTACTCTTGTGGACAAAAATCGGCATTGTGAATCTTTTATTGATCCGGATGCAATGTCTGTGTTTCATCGTCAATGTCATGGTCGAAGGGTAACAGTAAACCTGCTGTGGTGCATCGGAGTCTCACACTGAGCCCCAAGGGAAGAGCCAAAAACAGACTTCCCGAAACGTTACTCTCGTCAATATAAACCGGCATTGCGAAATTTGTATTGAAACCGGATGCAATTTCTGTGTTTCATCGTCAATGTGACGGTCGAAGGGTAACAGTAAACCTGCTGTGGTGCATCGGAGTTTACCATTGGGCCCCCAGGGAGGAGCCAAATTACATACTCTTCGAATCGGTACTCCTATGGACATAAATCGGCATTGTGACTTTTGTAATGATCCGGATGGAATATCTGTGTTTCATCGTCAATGTGATGGTCGATGGGTAACGGTAAACCTGCCGTGTTGCATCGGAGTCTAACACTGAGCCCCCAGGGAAGAGCCAAAAAACAGACTCCCCGAAACGTTATTCTCGTCAATATAAATTAGCATTGCGATGTTTGTATTTAAACCAGATGCAATTTCTGTATTTTATCGTCAATGTGATGGTCGAAGGGTAACAGTAAACCTGCTGTGGTGCATCGGAGTCTCACACTAAACCCCAGGGAAGAGCCAAAGGACAGTCTCCCCGAAACGTTACTCTCGTCGATATAAATCTGCATTGCCAATTTTGCTATTGAAACCGGTTGCAATTTCTGTGTTTCATCGTCAATGTGATAATTGAAGGGTAACAGTAAACCTGCCGTGGTGCATCGGCGTCACACACTGAGCCCACAGGGAAGTGCTAAATAACAGACTCCTTGAAACGTTACTCTCGTCAATATAAATCGGCATTGCGAATTTTGTATTGAAACCGGATGCAATTTCTGTGTTTCATCGTCAATTTGATGGTCGAAGGGTAACAGTTAATTGCTGTGGTGCATCGGAGTCTAGCACTGTGCCCCCAGGAAAGAGCCAAAGTACATACTCTTCGAAACGGTACTACTGTGGACAGAATTCGGCATTGTGAATTTTGTATTGATCCGGATGCAATGTCTGTGTTTCATCGTCAATGTCATGGTCGAAGGGTAACAGTAAACCTGCTGTGGTGCATCGGAGTCTCACACTGAGCCCCAAGGGAAGAGCCAAAAACAGACATCCCGAAACGTTACTCTCGTCAATATAAACCGGCATTGCGAAATTTGTATTGAAACCGGATGCAATTTCTGTGTTTCATCGTCAATGTGATGGTCGATGGGTCACAGTAATCCTGCTCTGGTGCATCGGAGTCTAACACTGTGCCCCCAGGGAAGAGCCAAAGTACATACTCTTCGAATCGGTACTCCTGTGGACTTAAATCTCCATTGTGAATTTTGCATTGATCCGGAAGCAATTTCTGTGTTTCATCGTCAATGTCTTGGTCGAAGGGTAACAGTAAACCTGCTGTGGTGCATCGGAGTCTCACACTGAGCCCCCAGGGAAGAGCCAAAGAACAGACTCCCCGAAACGTTACTCTCGTCAATATAAATCAGCATTGCGAATTTTGTATTGAAACCGGATGCAATTTCTGTGTTTCATCGTCAATGTGATGGTCGAAGGGTAACAGTAAATTGCTGTGGTGCATCGGAGTCTAACACTGGGCCCCCAGGGAAGAGTCAAAGTACAAACTCTTAGAATCGGTAATCCTGTGGACAGAAATCGGCTTTGTGAATTTTGCATTGATCCGGATGCAAATTCTATGTTTCATCGTCAATGTCATGGTCGAAGGGTAACAGCGAACCAGCTGTGGTGCATCGGAGTTTCACACTGAGCCCCCAGGGAAGATCCACAAAACAGACTCCCCGAAACGTTACTCTCGTCAATATAAATCGGCATTGCGAAATTTGTATTGAAACCGGATGCAATTTCTGTGTTTTCATCGTCAACGTCATGGTCGAAGGGTAACAGCGAACCAGCTGTGGTGCATCGGAGTATCACACTGAGCCCCCAGGGAAGATCCACAAAACAGACTCCCCGAAACGTTACTCTCTTCAATATAAACCGGCATTGCGAATTTTGTATTGAAACCGGATGCAATTTCTGTGTTTTCATCGTCAACGTCATGGTCGAAGGGTAACAGGAAACCTGCCGTGTTGCATCGGAGTCTAACACTGAGCCCCCAAGGAAGAGCCGAAGAACGGACTCTCCGAAACATTACTCTCGTCAATATAAATCGGCATTGCGAATTTTGTATTGAAACCGGATGCAATTTTTGCGTTTCATCGTCAATTTGATGGTCGAAGGGTAACAGTAAACCTGCTCTGGTGCATCGGAGTCTAGCACTGTGCCCCCAAAAAGAGCCAAAGTACATACTCTTCGAAACGGTACTCCTGTGGACAGAAACCGGCATTGTGAATTTTGTATTGATCCGGATGCAATGTCTGTGTTTCATCGTCTATGTCATGGTCGAAGGGTAACAGTAAACCTACTGTGGTGCATCGGAGTCTCACACTGAGCCCCAAGGGAAGAGCCAAAAACAGACTTCCCGAAACGTTACTCTCGACAATATAAACCGGCATTGCGAAATTTGTATTGAAACCGGATGCAATTTCTGTGTTTCATCGTCAATTTGATGGTCGAAGGGTAACAGTAAACCTGCTCTGGTGCATCGGAGTCTAGCACTGTGTCCCCAAAAAGAGCCAAAGTACATACTCTTCGAAACGGTACTCCTGTGGACAGAAACCGGCATTGTGACTTTTGTAATGATCCGGATGCAATTTCTGTGTTTCATCGTCAATGTAGTGGTCGAAGGGTGACAGTAAAACTGCCATGTTGCTTCGGTGTCTAACACTGAGCCCCAGGGAAGAGCCAAAAACAGACTCCCTGAAACGTTACTCTCGTCAATATAAACCGGCATTGCGAATTTTATATTGAAACCGGATGCAATTTCTGTGTTTTCATCGTCAACGTCATGGTCGAAGGGTAACAGGAAACCTGCCGTGTTGCATCGGAGTCTAACACTGAGCCCCCAAGGAAGAGCCGAAGAACGGACTCTCCGAAACGCTACTCTTGTCAATATAAATCGGCATTGCGAATTTTGTATTGAAACCGGATGCAATTTTTGCGTTTCATCGTCAATTTGATGGTCGAAGGGTAACAGTAAACCTGCTGTGGTGCATCGGAGTCTCACACTGAGCCCCAGGGAAGAGCCAGAGGACAGTCTCCCAGAAACGTTACTCTCGTCGATATAAATCGGCATTGCCAATTTTGCTATTGAAACCGGTTGCAATTTCTGTGTTTCATCGTCAATGTGATGGTCGAAGGGTAACAGTAAACCTGCTGTGGTGCATCGGCGTCACACACTGAGCCCCCAGGGAAGCGCTAAAAAACAGACTCCCCGAAACGTTACTCTCGTCAATAAAAATCGGCATTGCGAATTTTGTATTAAAACCGGATGCAATCTCTGTGTTTCATCGTCAATGCGATGGTCGAAGGGTAACAGTAAACTTCCTGTGGTGCATCGGAGACTAACACTGGGCCCCCAGGGAAGAGCCAAAGTACATACTCTTCGAAACGGTAATCCTGTGGACAGAAATCGGCATTGCGATTTTTGTATTGATCCGGATGCAATTTCTGTGTTTCATCGTCAAAGTGATGGTCGAAGGGTAACAGGAAAACTGCCGTGTCGCATCGGAGTCTAACACTGAGCCCCCAGGGAAGAGCCAAAAAACAGAATCCACGAAAAGTTATTCTCGTCAATATAAATCAGCATTGCGAATTTTGTATTGAAACCGGATGCAATTTCTGTGTTTCATCGTCAATGTCATGGTCGAAGGGTAACAGTAAACCTGCTGTGGAGCATCGGTGTCTAACATTGGGCCCCCAGGGAAGAGCCTAATTACATACTCTTAGAAACGATACTCCTGTGGACTGAAATCGTCATTGAGAATTTTGTAATGATACGGATGCAATTTCTGTGCTTCATCGTCAATGTGATGGTAGAAGGGTAACAGTAAACCTGCTGTGGTGCGTCGGAGTCTCACACTGAGTCTCCAGGGAAGAGCCAAAGAACAGACTCCCCGAAATGTTACTCTCGTCAATATATCTCGGCATAGCGAATTTTCTACTGGAACCGGATGCAATTTCTGTGTTTCATCGTCAATGTGATAGTCGAAGGGTAACGGTAAACCTGCCGTGTTGCATGGGAGTCAAACACTGAGCCCCCAGGGAAGAGCTAAAAAACAGACTCCCCGAAACGTACTCTCGTCAATATAAATCGGCATTGCAAATTTTGTGTTGAAACCGGATGCAAATTCTGTGTTTCATTGTCAATGTGATGGTTGAATGGTAATAATAAACCTGGTGTGGTGCATCAGAGTCTCACACTGGGCCCCCAGGGAAGAGCTAAATTACATATTCTTCGAAACGGTACTCCTGTGGACAGAAATCGGCATTGTGAATTTTGTATTGATCCGGATGCAATATCTGTGTTTCATCGTCAATGTGATGGTCGAAGGGTAACGGTAAACCTAACGTGTTGCATCGGAGTCTAACACAGAGCACCCAGGGAAGAGCCAAAAAACAGACACCCCGGAACGTTATTCTCGTCAATATAAATCGGCATTGCGAATTTTGTATTTAAACCGTATGCAATTTCTGTATTTCATCGTCAATGTGATGGTTGAAGGGTAACAGTAAACCTGCTGTGGTGCATCGGAGTCTCACACTGAGCCCCAGGGAAGAGCCAAACTACAGTCTCCCCGAAACGTTACTCTCGTCGATATAAATCGGCATTGCCAATTTTGCTATTGAAACCGGTTTCAATTTCTGTGTTTCATCGTCAATGTGATGGTCGAAGGGTAACAGTTAATTGCTGTGGTGCATCGGAGTCTAGCACTGTGCCCCCAGGAAAGAGCCAAAGTACATACTCTTCGAAACGGTACTCCTGTGGACAGAAATCAGCATTGTGAATTTTGTATTGATCCGGATGCAATTTCTGTATTTCATCGTCAATGTGATGGTCGAAAGGTAACAGTAAACCTGCTCTGGTGTATCGGAGTCTAACACTGTGCCCCCAGGGAAGAGCCAAAGTACATACTCTTCGAAACGGTACTCCTGTGGACAAAAATCGGCATTGTGAATTTTGTATTGATCCGGATGCAATGTCTGTGTTTCATCGTCAACGTCATGGTCGAAAGGTAACAGTAAACCTGCTGAGGTGCATCGGAGTCTCACACTGAGCCCCAAGGGAAGAGCCAAAAACAGACTTCCCGAAACGTTACTCTCGTCAATATAAACCGGCATTGCGAAATTTGTATTGAAACCGGATGCAATTTCTGTGTTTCATCGTCAATGTGATGGTCGATGGGTCACAGTAAACCTGCTCTGGTGCATCGGAGTCTAACACTGTGCCCCCAGGGTAGAGACAAAGTACATACTCTTCGAATCGGTACTCCTGTGGACATAAATCTCCATTGTGAATTTTGCATTGATCCGGATGCAATTTCTGTGTTTCTTCGTCAATGTCTTGGTCGAAGTGTAACAGTAAACCTGCTGTGGTGCATCGGAGTCTCACACTGAGCCCCCAGGGAAGAGCCAAAGAACAAACTCCCTGAAACGTTACTCTCGTCAATATAAATCAGCATTGCGAATTTTGTATTGAAACCGGATGCATTTTCTGTGTTTCATCGTCAATGTGATGGTCGAAGGGTAACAGTAAATTACTGTGGTGCATCGGAGTCTAACACTGGGCCCCCAGGGAAGAGCCAAAGTACATACTCTTCGAAACGGTACTCCTGTGGACAGAAATCAGCATTGTGAATTTTGTATTGATCCGGATGCAATTTCTGTATTTCATCGTCAATGTGATGGTCGAAAGGTAACAGTAAACCTGCTCTGGTGCATCGGAGTCTAACACTGTGCCCCCAGGGAAGAGCCAAAGTACATACTCTTCGAATCGGTACTCCTGTGGACATAAATCTCCATTGTGAATTTTGCATTGCTCCGGATGCAATTTCTGTGTTTCATCGTCAATGTCTTGGTCGAAGGGTAACAGTAAACCTGCTGTGGTGCATCGGACTCTCACACTGAGCCCCCAGGGAAGAGCCAAAGAACAGACTCCCCGAAACGTTACTCTCGTCAATATAAATCAGCATTGCAAATTTTGTATTGAAACCGGATGCAATTTCTGTGTTTCATCGTCAATGTGACGGTCGAAGGGTAACAGTAAACCTGCTGTCGTGCATCGGAATCTACCATTGGGCCCCCAGGGAGTAGCCAAACTACATACACTTCGAATCGGTACTCCTGTGGACAGAAGTCGGCATTGTGACTTTTGTAATGATCCGGATGCAATTTCTGTGTATCATCGTCAATGGGGTGGTCGAAGGGTGACAGTAAAACTGCCATGTTGCACTGAGCCCCAGGGAAGAGCCAAAAACAGACTCCCCGAAACGTTACTCTCGTCAATATAAACCGGCATTGCGAATTTTGTATTGAAACCGGATGCAATTTCTGTGTTTTCATCGTCAACGTCATGGTCGAAGGGTAACAGGAAACCTGCCGTGTTGCATCGGAGTCTAACACTGAGCCCCCAAGGAAGAGCCGAAAAACGGACTCTCCGAAACGTTACTCTTGTCATTATAAATCGGCATTGCGAATTTTGTATTGAAACCGGATGCAATATTTGCGTTTCATCGTCAATTTGATGGTCGAAGGGTAACAGTAAACCTGCTGTGGTGCATCGGAGTCTCACACTGAGCCCCAAGGGAAGAGCCAAAAACAGACTTCCCGAAACGTTACTCTCGACAATATAAAACGGCATTGCGAAGTTTGTATTTAAACCGGATGCATTTTCTGTAGTTCATCGTCAATGTGATGGTCGAAGGGTAACAGTAAACCTGCTGTGGTGCATCGGAGTCTCACACTGAGCCCCAGGGAAGAGCCAGAGGACAGTCTCCCAGAAACGTTACTCTCGTCGATATAAATCGGCATTGCCATTTTTGCTATTGAAACCGGTTGCAATTTCTGTGTTTCATCGTCAATGTGATGGTCGAAGGGTAACAGTAAACCTGCTGTGGTGCATCGGCGTCACACACTGAGCCCCCAGGGAAGCGCTAAAAAACAGACTCCCCGAAACGTTACTCTCCTCAATATAAATCGGCATTGCGAATTTTGTATTGAAACCGGATGCAATATCTGTGTTTCATCGTCAATGTGATGGTCGAAGGGTAACAGCAAACCTGCCGTGTTGCATCGGAGTCTAACACTGAGACCCCAGGGAAGAGCCAAAGAACAGACTCCCCGAAACGTACTCTCGTCAATATAAATCGGCATTGCGAATTTTGTATTGAAACCGGATGCAATTTCTGTGTTTCATCTTCAATGTGATGGTTGAAGGGTAATAATAAACCTGCTGTGGTGCATCGGAGTCTCACGCTGAGCCCCCAGGGAAGAGCCAAAAAACAGACTCCCCGAAACTTTACTCTCCTCAATATAAATCGGCATTATGAATTTTGTATTAAAACCGGATGCAATCTCTGTGTTTCATCGTCAATGCGATGGTCGAAGGGTAACAGTAAACTTACTGTGGTGCATCGGAGACTAACACTGGGCCCCCAGGGAAGAGCCAAAGTACATACTCTTCGAAACGGTAATCCTGTGGACAGAAATCGGCATTGCGATTTTTGTATTGATCCGGATGCAATTTCTGTGTTTCATCGTCAAAGTGATGGTCGAAGGGTAACAGGAAAACTGCCGTGTCGCATCGGAGTCTAACACTGAGCCCCCAGGGAAGAGCCAAAAAACAGAATGAACGAAAATTATTCTCGTCAATATAAATCGGCATTGCGAATTTTGTATTGAAACCGGATGCAATTTCTGTGTTTCATCGTCAATGTCATGGTCGAAGGGTAACAGTAAACCTGCTGTGGAGCATCGGTGTCTAACATTGGGCCCCCAGGGAAGAGCCTAATTACATACTCTTCGAAACGATACTCCTGTGGACTGAAATCATCATTGAGAATTTTGTAATGATACGGATGCAATTTCTGTGCTTCATCGTCAATGTGATGGTAGAAGGGTAACGGTAAACCTGCCGTGTTGCATGGGAGTCAAACACTGAGCCCCCAGGGAAGAGCCAAAAAACAGACTCCCCGAAACGTTATTCTCGTCAATATACATCGGCATTGCGAATTTTGTATTTAAACCGGATGCAATTTCTGTATTTCATCGTCAATGTGATGGTCGAAGGGTAACAGTAAACCTGCTGTGGTGCATCGGAGTCTCACACTGAGCCCCAAGGGAAGAGCCAAAAACAGACTTCCCGAAACGTTACTCTCGACAATATAAACCGGCATTGCGAAGTTTGTATTTAAACCGGATGCATTTTCTGTAGTTCATCGTCAATGTGATGGTCGAAGGGTAACAGTAAACCTGCTGTGGTGCATCGGAGTCTCACAATGAGCCCCAGGGAAGAGCCAGAGGACAGTCTCCCAGAAACGTTACTCTCGTCGATATAAATCGGCATTGCCAATTTTGCTATTGAAACCGGTTGCAATTTCTGTGTTTCATCGTCAATGTGATGGTCGAAGGGTAACAGTAAACCTGCTGTGGTGCATCGGCGTCACACACTGAGCCCCCAGGGAAGCGCTAAAAAACAGACTCCCCGAAACGTTACTCTCGTCAATATAAATCGGCATTGCGAATTTTGTATTGAAAACGGATGCAATATCTGTGTTTCATCGTCAATGTGATGGTCGAAGGGTAACAGCAAACCTGCCGTGTTGCATCGGAGTCTATCACTGAGACCCCAGGGAAGAGCCAAAGAACAGACTCCCCGAAACGTACTCTCGTCAATATAAATCGGCATTGCGAATTTTGTATTGAAACCGGATGCAATTTCTGTGTTTCATCGTCAATGTGATGGTTGAAGGGTAATAATAAACCTGCTGTGGTGCATCGGAGTCCCACGCTGAGCACCCATGGAAGAGCCAAAAAACAGACTCCCCGAAACTTTACTCTCCTCAATATAAATCGGCATTATGAATTTTGTATTAAAACCGGATGCAATCTCTGTGTTTCATCGTCAATGCGATGGTCGAAGGGAAACAGTAAACTTACTGTGGTGCATCGGAGACTGACACTGGGCCCCCAGGGAAGAGCTAAAGTACATACTCTTCGAAACGGTAATCCTGTGGACAGAAATCGGCATTGCGATTTTTGTATTGATCCGGATGCAATTTCTGTGTTTCATCGTCAAAGTGATGGTCGAAGGGTAACAGTAAACCTGCTGTGGAGCATCGGTGTCTAACATTGGGCCCCCAGGGAAGAGCCTAATTACATACTCTTCGAAACGATACTCCTGTGGACTGAAATCATCATTGAGAATTTTGTAATGATACGGATGCAATTTCTGTGCTTCATCGTCAATGTGATGGTCGAAGGGTAACGGTAAACCTGCCGTGTTGCATCGGAGTCTATCACTGAGCCCCCAGGGAAGAACCAAAAAACAGGCTCCCCGAAACGTTACTCTCGTCAATATAAATCGGCATTGCGAATTTTGTATTGAAACCGGATGCAATTTCTGTGTTTCATCGTCAATGTGATGGTCGAAGGGTAACAGTAAACCTGCTGTGGTGCGTCGGAGTCTCACACTGAGTCTCCAGGGAAGAGCCAAAGAACAGACTCCCCGAAACGTTACTCTCGTCAATATATCTCGGCATAGCGAATTTTCAATTGGAACCGGATGCAATTTCTGTGTTTCATTGTCAATGTGATGGTTGAATGGTAATAATAAACCTGGTGTGGTGCATCAGAGTCTCACACTGGGCCCCCAGGGAAGAGCTAAATTACATATTCTTCGAAACGGTACTCCTGTGGACAGAAATCGGCATTGTGAATTTTGTATTGATCCGGGTGCAATATCTGTGTTTCATCGTCAATGTGATGGTCGAAAGGTAACAGTAAACCTGCTCTGGTGCATCGGAGTCTAACACTGTGCCCCCAGGGAAGAGCCAAAGTACATACTCTTCGAATCGGTACTCTTGTGGACATAAATCTCCATTGTAATTTTGCATTGCTCCGGATGCAATTTCTGTGTTTCATCGTCAATGTGATGGTCGAAGGGTAACAGTAAACCTGCTGTGGTGCATCGGACTCTCACACTGAGCCCCCAGGGAAGAGCCAAAGAACAGACTCCCCGAAACGTTACTCTCGTCAATATAAATCAGCATTGCAAATTTTGTATTGAAACCGGATGCAATTTCTGTGTTTCATCGTCAATGTGACGGTCGAAGGGTAACAGTAAACCTGCTGTCGTGCATCGGAATCTACCATTGGGCCCCCAGGGAGTAGCCAAACTACATACACTTCGAATCGGTACTCCTGTGGACAGAAGTCGGCATTGTGACTTTTGTAATGATCCGGATGCAATTTCTGTGTATCATCGTCAATGGGGTGGTCGAAGGGTGACAGTAAAACTGCCATGTTGCACTGAGCCCCAGGGAAGAGCCAAAAACAGACTCCCCGAAACGTTACTCTCGTCAATATAAACCGGCATTGCGAATTTTGTATTGAAACCGGATGCAATTTCTGTGTTTTCATCGTCAACGTCATGGTCGAAGGGTAACAGGAAACCTGCCGTGTTGCATCGGAGTCTAACACTGAGCCCCCAAGGAAGAGCCGAAGAACGGACTCTCCGAAACGTTACTCTTGTCATTATAAATCGGCATTGCGAATTTTGTATTGAAACCGGATGCAATTTTTGCGTTTCATCGTCAATTTGATGGTCGAAGGGTAACAGTAAACCTGCTCTGGCGCATCGGAGTCTAGCACTGTGCCCCCAAAAAAGAGCCAAAGTACATACTCTTCAAAACGGTACTCCTGTGGACAGAAACCGGCATTGTGAATTTTGTATTGATCCGGATGCAATGTCTGTGTTTCATCGTCAATGTCATGGTCGAAGGGTAACAGTAAACCTGCTGTGGTGCATCGGAGTCTCACACTGAGCCCCAAGGGAAGAGCCAAAAACAGACTTCCCAAACGTTACTCTCGACAATATAAAACGGCATTGCGAAGTTTGTATTTAAACCGGATGCATTTTCTGTAGTTCATCGTCAATGTGATGGTCGAAGGGTAACAGTAAACCTGCTGTGGTGCATCGGAGTCTCACACTGAGCCCCAGGGAAGAGCCAGAGGACAGTCTCCCAGAAACGTTACTCTCGTCGATATAAATCGGCATTGCCATTTTTGCTATTGAAACCGGTTGCAATTTCTGTGTTTCATCGTCAATGTGATGGTCGAAGGGTAACAGTAAACCTGCTGTGGTGCATCGGCGTCACACACTGAGCCCCCAGGGAAGCGCTAAAAAACAGACTCCCCGAAACGTTACTCTCGTCAATATAAATCGGCATTGCGAATTTTGTATTGAAACCGGATGCAATATCTGTGTTTCATCGTCAATGTGATGGTCGAAGGGTAACAGCAAACCTGCCGTGTTGCATCGGAGTCTAACACTGAGACCCCAGGGAAGAGCCAAAGAACAGACTCCCCGAAACGTACTCTCGTCAATATAAATCGGCATTGCGAATTTTGTATTGAAACCGGATGCAATTTCTGTGTTTCATCGTCAATGTGATGGTTGAAGGGTAATAATAAACCTGCTGTGGTGCATCGGAGTTTCACGCTGAGCCCCCAGGGAAGAGCCAAAAAACAGACTCCCCGAAACTTTACTCTCCTCAATATAAATCGGCATTATGAATTTTGTATTAAAACCGGATGCAATCTCTGTGTTTCATCGTCAATGCGATGGTCGAAGGGTAACAGTAAACTTACTGTGGTGCATCGGAGACTAACACTGGGCCCCCAGGGAAGAGCCAAAGTACATACTCTTCGAAACGGTAATCCTGTGGACAGAAATCGGCATTGCGATTTTTGTATTGATCCGGATGCAATTTCTGTGTTTCATCGTCAAAGTGATGGTCGAAGGGTAACAGGAAAACTGCCGTGTCGCATCGGAGTCTAACACTGAGCCCCCAGGGAAGAGCCAAAAAACAGAATCAACGAAAATTATTCTCGTCAATATAAATCGGCATTGCGAATTTTGTATTGAAACCGGATGCAATTTCTGTGTTTCATCGTCAATGTCATGGTCGAAGGGTAACAGTAAACCTGCTGTGGAGCATCGGTGTCTAACATTGGGCCCCCAGGGAAGAGCCTAATTGCATACTCTTCGAAACGATACTCCTGTGGACTGAAATCATCATTGAGAATTTTGTAATGATACGGATGCAATTTCTGTGCTTCATCGTCAATGTGATGGTAGAAGGGTAACGGTAAACCTGCCGTGTTGCATGGGAGTCAAACACTGAGCCCCCAGGGAAGAGCCAAAAAACAGACTCCCCGAAACGTTATTCTCGTCAATATACATCGGCATTGCGAATTTTGTATTTAAACCGGATGCAATTTCTGTATTTCATCGTCAATGTGATGGTCGAAGGGTAACAGTAAACCTGCTGTGGTGCATCGGAGTCTCACACTGAGCCCCAAGGGAAGAGCCAAAAACAGACTTCCCGAAACGTTACTCTCGACAATATAAACCGGCATTGCGAAGTTTGTATTTAAAACGGATGCATTTTCTGTAGTTCATCGTCAATGTGATGGTCGAAGGGTAACAGTAAACCTGCTGTGGTGCATCGGAGTCTCACACTGAGCCCCAGGGAAGAGCCAGAGGACAGTCTCCCAGAAACGTTACTCTCGTCGATATAAATCGGCATTGCCAATTTTGCTATTGAAACCGGTTGCAATTTCTGTGTTTCATCGTCAATGTGATGGTCGAAGGGTAACAGTAAACCTGCTGTGGTGCATCGGCGTCACACACTGAGCCCCCAGGGAAGCGCTAAAAAACAGACTCCCCGAAACGTTACTCTCGTCAATATAAATCGGCATTGCGAATTTTGTATTGAAAACGGATGCAATATCTGTGTTTCATCGTCAATGTGATGGTCGAAGGGTAACAGCAAACCTGCCGTGTTGCATCGGAGTCTATCACTGAGACCCCAGGGAAGAGCCAAAGAACAGACTCCCCGAAACGTACTCTCGTCAATATAAATCGGCATTGCGAATTTTGTATTGAAACCGGATGCAATTTCTGTGTTTCATCGTCAATGTGATGGTTGAAGGGTAATAATAAACCTGCTGTGGTGCATCGGAGTCCCACGCTGAGCCCCCATGGAAGAGCCAAAAAACAGACTCCCCGAAACTTTACTCTCCTCAATATAAATCGGCATTATGAATTTTGTATTAAAACCGGATGCAATCTCTGTGTTTCATCGTCAATGCGATGGTCGAAGGGAAACAGTAAACTTACTGTGGTGCATCGGAGACTGACAGTGGGCCCCCAGGGAAGAGCTAAAGTACATACTCTTCGAAACGGTGATCCTGTGGACAGAAATCGGCATTGCGATTTTTGTATTGATCCGGATGCAATTTCTGTGTTTCATCGTCAAAGTGATGGTCGAAGGGTAACAGGAAAACTGCCGTGTCGCATCGGAGTCTAACACTGAGCTCCCAGGGAAGAGCCAAAAAACAGAATCCACGAAAAGTTATTCTCGTCAATATAAATCGGCATTGCGAATTTTGTATTGAAACCGGATGCAATTTCTGTGTTTCATCGTCAATGTCATGGTCGAAGGGTAACAGTAAACCTGCTGTGGAGCATCGGTGTCTAACATTGGGCCCCCAGGGAAGAGCCTAATTACATACTCTTCGAAACGATACTCCTGTGGACTGAAATCATCATTGAGAATTTTGTAATGATACGGATGCAATTTCTGTGCTTCATCGTCAATGTGATGGTCGAAGGGTAACGGTAAACCTGCCGTGTTGCATCGGAGTCTATCACTGAGAGCCCAGGGAAGAACCAAAAAACAGGCTCCCCGAAACGTTACTCTCGTCAATATAAATCGGCATTGCGAATTTTGTATTGAAACCGGATGCAATTTCTGTGTTTCATCGTCAATGTGATGGTCGAAGGGTAACAGTAAACCTGCTGTGGTGCGTCGGAGTCTCACACTGAGTCTCCAGGGAAGAGCCAAAGAACAGACTCCCCGAAACGTTACTCTCGTCAATATATCTCGGCATAGCGAATTTTCAATTGGAACCGGATGCAATTTCTGTGTTTCATCGTCAATGTGATGGTCGAAGGGTAACGGTAAACCTGCCGTGTTGCATGGGAGTCAATCACTGAGCCCCCAGGGAAGAGCCAAAAAACAGACTCCCCGAAACGTTATTCTCGTCAATATACATCGGCATTCGGAATTTTGTATTTAAACCGGATGCAATTTCTGTATTTCATCGTCAATGTGATGGTCGAAGGGTAACAGAAAACCTGCTGTGGTGCATCGGAGTCTCACACTGTGCCCCAAAGAAGAGCCAAAGTACAGTCTCCCCGAAACGTTACTCTCGTCGATATAAATCGGCATTGCCAATTTTGCTATTGAAACCGGTTGCAATTTCTGTCTTTCATCGACAATGTGATGGTCGAAGGGTAACAGTAAACGTGCTGTGGTGCATCGGCGTCACACACTGAGCCCACAGGGAAATGCTAAAAAACAGACTCCCCGAAACGTTACTCTCGTCAATATAAATCGGCATTGCGAATTTTGTATTGAAACCGGATGCAATATCTGTGTTTCATCGTCAATGTGATGGTCGAAGGGTAACAGCAAACCTGCCGTGTTGCATCGGAGTCTAACACTGAGACCCCAGGGATGAGCCAAAAAACAGACTCCCCGAAACGTACTCTCGTCAATATAAATCGGCATTGCGAATTTAGTATTGAAACCGGATGCAATTTCTGTGTTTCATCGTCAATGTGATGGTTGAAGGGTAATAATAAACCTGCTGTGGTGCATCGGAGTCCCACGATGAGCCCCCATGGAAGAGCCAAAAAACAGACTCCCCGAAACTTTACTCTCCTCAATATAAATCGGCATTATGAATTTTGTATTAAAACCGGATGCAATCTCTGTGTTTCATCGTCAATGCGATGGTCGAAGGGAAACAGTAAACTTACTGTGGTGCATCGGAGACTGACACTGGGCCCCCAGGGAAGAGCTAAAGTACATACTCTTCGAAACGGTAATCCTGTGGACAGAAATCGGCATTGCGATTTTTGTATTGATCCGGATGCAATTTCTGTGTTTCATCGTCAAAGTGATGGTCGAAGGGTAACAGGAAAACTGCCGTGTCGCATCGGAGTCTAACACTGAGCTCCCAGGGAAGAGCCAAAAAACAGAATCCACGAAAAGTTATTCTCGTCAATATAAATCGGCATTGCGAATTTTGTATTGAAACCGGATGCAATTTCTGTGTTTCATCGTCAATGTCATGGTCGAAGGGTAACAGTAAACCTGCTGTGGAGCATCGGTGTCTAACATTGGGCCCCCAGGGAAGAGCCTAATTACATACTCTTCGAAACGATACTCCTGTGGACTGAAATCATCATTGAGAATTTTATAATGATACGGATGCAATTTCTGTGCTTCATCGTCAATGTGATGGTCGAAGGGTAACGGTAAACCTGCCGTGTTGCATCGGAGTCTAACACTGAGCCCCCAGGGAAGAGCCAAAAAACAGGCTCCCCGAAACGTTACTCTCGTCAATATAAATCGGCATTGCGAATTTTGTATTGAAACCGGATGCAATTTCTGTGTTTCATCGTCAATGTGATGGTCGAAGGGTAACAGTAAACCTGCTGTGGTGCGTCGGAGTCTCACACTGAGTCTCCAGGGAAGAGCCAAAGAACAGACTCCCCGAAACGTTACTCTCGTCAATATATCTCGGCATAGCGAATTTTCAATTGGAACCGGATGCAATTTCTGTGTTTCATCGTCAATGTGATGGTCGAAGGGTAACGGTAAACCTGCCGTGTTGCATGGGAGTCAAACACTGAGCCCCCAGGGAAGAGCCAAAAAACAGACTCCCCGAAACGTTATTCTCGTCAATATACATCGGCATTGGAAATTTTGTATTTAAACCGGATGCAATTTCTGTATTTCATCGTCAATGTGATGGTCGAAGGGTAACAGAAAACCTGCTGTGGTGCATCGGAGTCTCACACTGTGCCCCAAAGAAGAGCCAAAGTACAGTCTCCCCGAAACGTTACTCTCGTCGATATAAATCGGCATTGCCAATTTTGCTATTGAAACCGGTTGCAATTTCTGTCTTTCATCGACAATGTGATGGTCGAAGGGTAACAGTAAACGTGCTGTGGTGCATCGGCGTCACACACTGAGCCCACAGGGAAATGCTAAAAAACAGACTCCCCGAAACGTTACTCTCGTCAATATAAATCGGCATTGCGAATTTTGTATTGAAACCGGATGCAATATCTGTGTTTCATCGTCAATGTGATGGTCGAAGGGTAACAGCAAACCAGCCGTGTTGCATCGTAGCCTAACACTGAGCCCCCAGTGAAGAGCGAAAGAACAGACTCCCCCAAACGTTACTCTCGTCAATATAAATCGGCATTGCGAATTTTGTATTGAAACCGGATGCAATTTCTGTGTTTCATCGTCAATGTGATGGTTGAAGGGTAATAATAAACCTGCTATGGTGCATCAGAGTCTCACACTGGGCCCCCAGGGAAGAGCCAAAGTACATACTCTTCGAAACGGTACTACTGAGGACAGAAAGCGGCATTGTGAATTTTGTATTGATCCGGATGCAATTTCTGTGTTTCATCGTCAATGTGATGGTCGAAGGGTTACAGTAAACCTGCTGAGGTGCATCGGAGTCTCACACTGAGCCCCCAGGGAAGAGCCAAAAAACAGACTCCCTGAAACATTACTCTCCTCAATATAAATCGGCATTATGAATTTTGTATTAAAACCGGATGCAATCTCTGTGTTTCATCGTCAATGCGATGGTCGAAGGGTAACAGTAAACTTACTGTGGTGCATCGGAGAATAACACTGGGCCCCGAGGGAAGAGCCAAAGTACATACTCTTCGAAACGGTAATCCTGTGGACAGATATCGGCATTGCGATTTTTGTATTGATCCGGATGCAATTTCTGTGTTTCATCGTCAATGTGATGGTCGAAGGGTAACAGGAAAACTGCCTTGTTGCATCGGAGTCTAACACTGAGCCCCAAGGGATGAGCCAAATAACAGACTCCCCGAAACGTTACTCTCGTCAATATAAAACGTCATTGCGAATTTTGTATTGAAACCGGATGCAATATCTGTGTTTCATCGTCAATGTGATGGTCGAAGGGTAACAGCAAACCTGCCGTGTTGCATCGGAGTCTAACACTGAGACCCCAGGGAAGAGCCAAAGAACAGACTCCCCGAAACGTACTCTCGTCAATATAAATCGGCATTGCGAATTTTGTATTGAAACCGGATGCAATTTCTGTGTTTCATCGTCAATGTGATGGTTGAAGGGTAATAATAAACCTGCTGTGGTGCATCGGAGTTTCACGCTGAGCCCCCAGGGAAGAGCCAAAAAACAGACTCCCCGAAACTTTACTCTCCTCAATATAAATCGGCATTATGAATTTTGTATTAAAACCGGATGCAATCTCTGTGTTTCATCGTCAATGCGATGGTCGAAGGGTAACAGTAAACTTACTGTGGTGCATCGGAGACTAACACTGGGCCCCCAGGGAAGAGCCAAATTACATACTCTTCGAAACGGTAATCCTGTGGACAGAAATCGGCATTGCGATTTTTGTATTGATCCGGATGCAATTTCTGTGTTTCATCGTCAAAGTGATGGTCGAAGGGTAACAGGAAAACTGCCGTGTCGCATCGGAGTCTAACACTGAGCCCCCAGGGAAGAGCCAAAAAACAGAATCAACGAAAATTATTCTCGTCAATATAAATCGGCATTGCGAATTTTGTATTGAAACCGGATGCAATTTCTGTGTTTCATCGTCAATGTCATGGTCGAAGGGTAACAGTAAACCTGCTGTGGAGCATCGGTGTCTAACATTGGGCCCCCAGGGAAGAGCCTAATTACATACTCTTCGAAACGATACTCCTGTGGACTGAAATCATCATTGAGAATTTTGTAATGATACGGATGCAATTTCTGTGCTTCATCGTCAATGTGATGGTAGAAGGGTAACGGTAAACCTGCCGTGTTGCATGGGAGTCAAACACTGAGCCCCCAGGGAAGAGCCAAAAAACAGACTCCCCGAAACGTTATTCTCGTCAATATACATCGGCATTGCGAATTTTGTATTTAAACCGGATGCAATTTCTGTATTTCATCGTCAATGTGATGGTCGAAGGGTAACAGTAAACCTGCTGTGGTGCATCGGAGTCTCACACTGAGCCCCAAGGGAAGAGCCAAAAACAGACTTCCCGAAACGTTACTCTCGACAATATAAACCGGCATTGCGAAGTTTGTATTTAAAACGGATGCATTTTCTGTAGTTCATCGTCAATGTGATGGTCGAAGGGTAACAGTAAACCTGCTGTGGTGCATCGGAGTCTCACACTGAGCCCCAGGGAAGAGCCAGAGGACAGTCTCCCAGAAACGTTACTCTCGTCGATATAAATCGGCATTGCCAATTTTGCTATTGAAACCGGTTGCAATTTCTGTGTTTCATCGTCAATGTGATGGTCGAAGGGTAACAGTAAACCTGCTGTGGTGCATCGGCGTCACACACTGAGCCCCCAGGGAAGCGCTAAAAAACAGACTCCCCGAAACGTTACTCTCGTCAATATAAATCGGCATTGCGAATTTTGTATTGAAAACGGATGCAATATCTGTGTTTCATCGTCAATGTGATGGTCGAAGGGTAACAGCAAACCTGCCGTGTTGCATCGGAGTCTAACACTGAGACCCCAGGGATGAGCCAAAAAACAGACTCCCCGAAACGTACTCTCGTCAATATAAATCGGCATTGCGAATTTAGTATTGAAACCGGATGCAATTTCTGTGTTTCATCGTCAATGTGATGGTTGAAGGGTAATAATAAACCTGCTGTGGTGCATCGGAGTCCCACGCTGAGCCCCCATGAAAGAGCCAAAAAACAGACTCCCCGAAACTTTACTCTCCTCAATATAAATCGGCATTATGAATTTTGTATTAAAACCGGATGCAATCTCTGTGTTTCATCGTCAATGCGATGGTCGAAGGGAAACAGTAAACTTACTGTGGTGCATCGGAGACTGACAGTGGGCCCCCAGGGAAGAGCTAAAGTACATACTCTTCGAAACGGTGATCCTGTGGACAGAAATCGGCATTGCAATTTTTGTATTGATCCGGATGCAATTTCTGTGTTTCATCGTCAAAGTGATGGTCGAAGGGTAACAGGAAAACTGCCGTGTCGCATCGGAGTCTAACACTGAGCTCCCAGGGAAGAGCCAAAAAACAGAATCCACGAAAAGTTATTCTCGTCAATATAAATCGGCATTGCGAATTTTGTATTGAAACCGGATGCAATTTCTGTGTTTCATCGTCAATGTCATGGTCGAAGGGTAACAGTAAACCTGCTGTGGAGCATCGGTGTCTAACATTGGGCCCCCAGGGAAGAGCCTAATTACATACTCTTCGAAACGATACTCCTGTGGACTGAAATCATCATTGAGAATTTTGTAATGATACGGATGCAATTTCTGTGCTTCATCGTCAATGTGATGGTCGAAGGGTAACGGTAAACCTGCCGTGTTGCATCGGAGTCTATCACTGAGCCCCCAGGGAAGAACCAAAAAACAGGCTCCCCGAAACGTTACTCTCGTCAATATAAATCGGCATTGCGAATTTTGTATTGAAACCGGATGCAATTTCTGTGTTTCATCGTCAATGTGATGGTCGAAGGGTAACAGTAAACCTGCTGTGGTGCGTCGGAGTCTCACACTGAGTCTCCAGGGAAGAGCCAAAGAACAGACTCCCCGAAACGTTACTCTCGTCAATATATCTCGGCATAGCGAATTTTCAATTGGAACCGGATGCAATTTCTGTGTTTCATCGTCAATGTGATGGTCGAAGGGTAACGGTAAACCTGCCGTGTTGCATGGGAGTCAATCACTGAGCCCCCAGGGAAGAGCCAAAAAACAGACTCCCCGAAACGTTATTCTCGTCAATATACATCGGCATTCGGAATTTTGTATTTAAACCGGATGCAATTTCTGTATTTCATCGTCAATGTGATGGTCGAAGGATAACAGAAAACCTGCTGTGGTGCATCGGAGTCTCACACTGTGCCCCAAAGAAGAGCCAAAGTACAGTCTCCCCGAAACGTTACTCTCGTCGATATAAATCGGCATTGCCAATTTTGCTATTGAAACCGGTTGCAATTCCTGTCTTTCATCGACAATGTGATGGTCGAAGGGTAACAGTAAACGTGCTGTGGTGCATCGGCGTCACACACTGAGCCCACAGGGAAATGCTAAAAAACAGACTCCCCGAAACGTTACTCTCGTCAATATAAATCGGCATTGCGAATTTTGTATTGAAACCGGATGCAATATCTGTGTTTCATCGTCAATGTGATGGTCGAAGGGTAACAGCAAACCTGCCGTGTTGCATCGGAGTCTAACACTGAGACCCCAGGGATGAGCCAAAAAACAGACTCCCCGAAACGTACTCTCGTCAATATAAATCGGCATTGCGAATTTAGTATTGAAACCGGATGCAATTTCTGTGTTTCATCGTCAATGTGATGGTTGAAGGGTAATAATAAACCTGCTGTGGTGCATCGGAGTCCCACGCTGAGCCCCCATGGAAGAGCCAAAAAACAGACTCCCCGAAACTTTACTCTCCTCAATATAAATCGGCATTATGAATTTTGTATTAAAACCGGATGCAATCTCTGTGTTTCATCGTCAATGCGATGGTCGAAGGGAAACAGTAAACTTACTGTGGTGCATCGGAGACTGACACTGGGCCCCCAGGGAAGAGCTAAAGTACATACTCTTCGAAACGGTAATCCTGTGGACAGAAATCGGCATTGCGATTTTTGTATTGATCCGGATGCAATTTCTGTGTTTCATCGTCAAAGTGATGGTCGAAGGGTAACAGGAAAACTGCCGTGTCGCATCGGAGTCTAACACTGAGCCCCCAGGGAAGAGCCAAAAAACAGAATCAACGAAAATTATTCTCGTCAATATAAATCGGCATTGCGAATTTTGTATTGAAACCGGATGCAATTTCTGTGTTTCATCGTCAATGTCATGGTCGAAGGGTAACAGTAAACCTGCTGTGGAGCATCGGTGTCTAACATTGGGCCCCCAGGGAAGAGCCTAATTACATACTCTTCGAAACGATACTCCTGTGGACTGAAATCATCATTGAGAATTTTGTAATGATACGGATGCAATTTCTGTGCTTCATCGTCAATGTGATGGTAGAAGGGTAACGGTAAACCTGCCGTGTTGCATGGGAGTCAAACACTGAGCCCCCAGGGAAGAGCCAAAAAACAGAATCCCCGAAACGTTATTCTCGTCAATATACATCGGCATTGCGAATTTTGTATTTAAACCGGATGCAATTTCTGTATTTCATCGTCAATGTGATGGTCGAAGGGTAACAGTAAACCTGCTGTGGTGCATCGGAGTCTCACACTGAGCCCCAAGGGAAGAGCCAAAAACAGACTTCCCGAAACGTTACTCTCGACAATATAAACCGGCATTGCGAAGTTTGTATTTAAAACGGATGCATTTTCTGTAGTTCATCGTCAATGTGATGGTCGAAGGGTAACAGTAAACCTGCTGTGGTGCATCGGAGTCTCACACTGAGCCCCAGGGAAGAGCCAGAGGACAGTCTCCCAGAAACGTTACTCTCGTCGATATAAATCGGCATTGCCAATTTTGCTATTGAAACCGGTTGCAATTTCTGTGTTTCATCGTCAATGTGATGGTCGAAGGGTAACAGTAAACCTGCTGTGGTGCATCGGCGTCACACACTGAGCCCCCAGGGAAGCGCTAAAAAACAGACTCCCCGAAACGTTACTCTCGTCAATATAAATCGGCATTGCGAATTTTGTATTGAAAACGGATGCAATATCTGTGTTTCATCGTCAATGTGATGGTCGAAGGGTAACAGCAAACCTGCCGTGTTGCATCGGAGTCTATCACTGAGACCCCAGGGAAGAGCCAAAGAACAGACACCCCGAAACGTACTCTCGTCAATATAAATCGGCATTGCGAATTTTGTATTGAAACCGGATGCAATTTCTGTGTTTCATCGTCAATGTGATGGTTGAAGGGTAATAATAAACCTGCTGTGGTGCATCGGAGTCCCACGCTGAGCCCCCATGGAAGAGCCAAAAAACAGACTCCCCGAAACTTTACTCTCCTCAATATAAATCGGCATTATGAATTTTGTATTAAAACCGGATGCAATCTCTGTGTTTCATCGTCAATGCGATGGTCGAAGGGAAACAGTAAACTTACTGTGGTGCATCGGAGACTGACAGTGGGCCCCCAGGGAAGAGCTAAAGTACATACTCTTCGAAACGGTGATCCTGTGGACAGAAATCGGCATTGCAATTTTTGTATTGATCCGGATGCAATTTCTGTGTTTCATCGTCAAAGTGATGGTCGAAGGGTAACAGGAAAACTGCCGTGTCGCATCGGAGTCTAACACTGAGCTCCCAGGGAAGAGCCAAAAAACAGAATCCACGAAAAGTTATTCTCGTCAATATAAATCGGCATTGCGAATTTTGTATTGAAACCGGATGCAATTTCTGTGTTTCATCGTCAATGTCATGGTCGAAGGGTAACAGTAAACCTGCTGTGGAGCATCGGTGTCTAACATTGGGCCCCCAGGGAAGAGCCTAATTACATACTCTTCGAAACGATACTCCTGTGGACTGAAATCATCATTGAGAATTTTGTAATGATACGGATGCAATTTCTGTGCTTCATCGTCAATGTGATGGTCGAAGGGTAACGGTAAACCTGCCGTGTTGCATCGGAGTCTATCACTGAGCCCCCAGGGAAGAACCAAAAAACAGGCTCCCCGAAACGTTACTCTCGTCAATATAAATCGGCATTGCGAATTTTGTATTGAAACCGGATGCAATTTCTGTGTTTCATCGTCAATGTGATGGTCGAAGGGTAACAGTAAACCTGCTGTGGTGCGTCGGAGTCTCACACTGAGTCTCCAGGGAAGAGCCAAAGAACAGACTCCCCGAAACGTTACTCTCGTCAATATATCTCGGCATAGCGAATTTTCAATTGGAACCGGATGCAATTTCTGTGTTTCATCGTCAATGTGATGGTCGAAGGGTAACGGTAAACCTGCCGTGTTGCATGGGAGTCAAACACTGAGCCCCCAGGGAAGAGCCAAAAAACAGACTCCCCGAAACGTTATTCTCGTCAATATACATCGGCATTGGAAATTTTGTATTTAAACCGGATGCAATTTCTGTATTTCATCGTCAATGTGATGGTCGAAGGGTAACAGAAAACCTGCTGTGGTGCATCGGAGTCTCACACTGTGCCCCAAAGAAGAGCCAAAGTACAGTCTCCCCGAAACGTTACTCTCGTCGATATAAATCGGCATTGCCAATTTTGCTATTGAAACCGGTTGCAATTTCTGTCTTTCATCGACAATGTGATGGTCGAAGGGTAACAGTAAACGTGCTGTGGTGCATCGGCGTCACACACTGAGCCCACAGGGAAATGCTAAAAAACAGACTCCCCGAAACGTTACTCTCGTCAATATAAATCGGCATTGCGAATTTTGTATTGAAACCGGATGCAATATCTGTGTTTCATCGTCAATGTGATGGTCGAAGGGTAACAGCAAACCAGCCGTGTTGCATCGTAGCCTAACACTGAGCCCCCAGTGAAGAGCGAAAGAACAGACTCCCCCAAACGTTACTCTCGTCAATATAAATCGGCATTGCGAATTTTGTATTGAAACCGGATGCAATTTCTGTGTTTCATCGTCAATGTGATGGTTGAAGGGTAATAATAAACCTGCTATGGTGCATCAGAGTCTCACACTGGGCCCCCAGGGAAGAGCCAAAGTACATACTCTTCGAAACGGTACTACTGAGGACAGAAAGCGGCATTGTGAATTTTGTATTGATCCGGATGCAATTTCTGTGTTTCATCGTCAATGTGATGGTCGAAGGGTTACAGTAAACCTGCTGAGGTGCATCGGAGTCTCACACTGAGCCCCCAGGGAAGAGCCAAAAAACAGACTCCCTGAAACATTACTCTCCTCAATATAAATCGGCATTATGAATTTTGTATTAAAACCGGATGCAATCTCTGTGTTTCATCGTCAATGCGATGGTCGAAGGGTAACAGTAAACTTACTGTGGTGCATCGGAGAATAACACTGGGCCCCGAGGGAAGAGCCAAAGTACATACTCTTCGAAACGGTAATCCTGTGGACAGATATCGGCATTGCGATTTTTGTATTGATCCGGATGCAATTTCTGTGTTTCATCGTCAATGTGATGGTCGAAGGGTAACAGGAAAACTGCCTTGTTGCATCGGAGTCTAACACTGAGCCCCAAGGGATGAGCCAAATAACAGACTCCCCGAAACGTTACTCTCGTCAATATAAAACGTCATTGCGAATTTTGTATTGAAACCGGATGCAATATCTGTGTTTCATCGTCAATGTGATGGTCGAAGGGTAACAGCAAACCTGCCGTGTTGCATCGGAGTCTAACACTGAGACCCCAGGGAAGAGCCAAAGAACAGACTCCCCGAAACGTACTCTCGTCAATATAAATCGGCATTGCGAATTTTGTATTGAAACCGGATGCAATTTCTGTGTTTCATCGTCAATGTGATGGTTGAAGGGTAATAATAAACCTGCTGTGGTGCATCGGAGTTTCACGCTGAGCCCCCAGGGAAGAGCCAAAAAACAGACTCCCCGAAACTTTACTCTCCTCAATATAAATCGGCATTATGAATTTTGTATTAAAACCGGATGCAATCTCTGTGTTTCATCGTCAATGCGATGGTCGAAGGGTAACAGTAAACTTACTGTGGTGCATCGGAGACTAACACTGGGCCCCCAGGGAAGAGCCAAATTACATACTCTTCGAAACGGTAATCCTGTGGACAGAAATCGGCATTGCGATTTTTGTATTGATCCGGATGCAATTTCTGTGTTTCATCGTCAAAGTGATGGTCGAAGGGTAACAGGAAAACTGCCGTGTCGCATCGGAGTCTAACACTGAGCCCCCAGGGAAGAGCCAAAAAACAGAATCAACGAAAATTATTCTCGTCAATATAAATCGGCATTGCGAATTTTGTATTGAAACCGGATGCAATTTCTGTGTTTCATCGTCAATGTCATGGTCGAAGGGTAACAGTAAACCTGCTGTGGAGCATCGGTGTCTAACATTGGGCCCCCAGGGAAGAGCCTAATTACATACTCTTCGAAACGATACTCCTGTGGACTGAAATCATCATTGAGAATTTTGTAATGATACGGATGCAATTTCTGTGCTTCATCGTCAATGTGATGGTAGAAGGGTAACGGTAAACCTGCCGTGTTGCATGGGAGTCAAACACTGAGCCCCCAGGGAAGAGCCAAAAAACAGACTCCCCGAAACGTTATTCTCGTCAATATACATCGGCATTGCGAATTTTGTATTTAAACCGGATGCAATTTCTGTATTTCATCGTCAATGTGATGGTCGAAGGGTAACAGTAAACCTGCTGTGGTGCATCGGAGTCTCACACTGAGCCCCAAGGGAAGAGCCAAAAACAGACTTCCCGAAACGTTACTCTCGACAATATAAACCGGCATTGCGAAGTTTGTATTTAAAACGGATGCATTTTCTGTAGTTCATCGTCAATGTGATGGTCGAAGGGTAACAGTAAACCTGCTGTGGTGCATCGGAGTCTCACACTGAGCCCCAGGGAAGAGCCAGAGGACAGTCTCCCAGAAACGTTACTCTCGTCGATATAAATCGGCATTGCCAATTTTGCTATTGAAACCGGTTGCAATTTCTGTGTTTCATCGTCAATGTGATGGTCGAAGGGTAACAGTAAACCTGCTGTGGTGCATCGGCGTCACACACTGAGCCCCCAGGGAAGCGCTAAAAAACAGACTCCCCGAAACGTTACTCTCGTCAATATAAATCGGCATTGCGAATTTTGTATTGAAAACGGATGCAATATCTGTGTTTCATCGTCAATGTGATGGTCGAAGGGTAACAGCAAACCTGCCGTGTTGCATCGGAGTCTATCACTGAGACCCCAGGGAAGAGCCAAAGAACAGACACCCCGAAACGTACTCTCGTCAATATAAATCGGCATTGCGAATTTTGTATTGACACCGGATGCAATTTCTGTGTTTCATCGTCAATGTGATGGTTGAAGGGTAATAATAAACCTGCTGTGGTGCATCGGAGTCCCACGCTGAGCCCCCATGGAAGAGCCAAAAAACAGACTCCCCGAAACTTTACTCTCCTCAATATAAATCGGCATTATGAATTTTGTATTAAAACCGGATGCAATCTCTGTGTTTCATCGTCAATGCGATGGTCGAAGGGAAACAGTAAACTTACTGTGGTGCATCGGAGACTGACAGTGGGCCCCCAGGGAAGAGCTAAAGTACATACTCTTCGAAACGGTGATCCTGTGGACAGAAATCGGCATTGCAATTTTTGTATTGATCCGGATGCAATTTCTGTGTTTCATCGTCAAAGTGATGGTCGAAGGGTAACAGGAAAACTGCCGTGTCGCATCGGAGTCTAACACTGAGCTCCCAGGGAAGAGCCAAAAAACAGAATCCACGAAAAGTTATTCTCGTCAATATAAATCGGCATTGCGAATTTTGTATTGAAACCGGATGCAATTTCTGTGTTTCATCGTCAATGTCATGGTCGAAGGGTAACAGTAAACCTGCTGTGGAGCATCGGTGTCTAACATTGGGCCCCCAGGGAAGAGCCTAATTACATACTCTTCGAAACGATACTCCTGTGGACTGAAATCATCATTGAGAATTTTGTAATGATACGGATGCAATTTCTGTGCTTCATCGTCAATGTGATGGTCGAAGGGTAACGGTAAACCTGCCGTGTTGCATCGGAGTCTATCACTGAGCCCCCAGGGAAGAACCAAAAAACAGGCTCCCCGAAACGTTACTCTCGTCAATATAAATCGGCATTGCGAATTTTGTATTGAAACCGGATGCAATTTCTGTGTTTCATCGTCAATGTGATGGTCGAAGGGTAACAGTAAACCTGCTGTGGTGCGTCGGAGTCTCACACTGAGTCTCCAGGGAAGAGCCAAAGAACAGACTCCCCGAAACGTTACTCTCGTCAATATATCTCGGCATAGCGAATTTTCAATTGGAACCGGATGCAATTTCTGTGTTTCATCGTCAATGTGATGGTCGAAGGGTAACGGTAAACCTGCCGTGTTGCATGGGAGTCAATCACTGAGCCCCCAGGGAAGAGCCAAAAAACAGACTCCCCGAAACGTTATTCTCGTCAATATACATCGGCATTCGGAATTTTGTATTTAAACCGGATGCAATTTCTGTATTTCATCGTCAATGTGATGGTCGAAGGATAACAGAAAACCTGCTGTGGTGCATCGGAGTCTCACACTGTGCCCCAAAGAAGAGCCAAAGTACAGTCTCCCCGAAACGTTACTCTCGTCGATATAAATCGGCATTGCCAATTTTGCTATTGAAACCGGTTGCAATTCCTGTCTTTCATCGACAATGTGATGGTCGAAGGGTAACAGTAAACGTGCTGTGGTGCATCGGCGTCACACACTGAGCCCACAGGGAAATGCTAAAAAACAGACTCCCCGAAACGTTACTCTCGTCAATATAAATCGGCATTGCGAATTTTGTATTGAAACCGGATGCAATATCTGTGTTTCATCGTCAATGTGATGGTCGAAGGGTAACAGCAAACCTGCCGTGTTGCATCGGAGTCTAACACTGAGACCCCAGGGATGAGCCAAAAAACAGACTCCCCGAAACGTACTCTCGTCAATATAAATCGGCATTGCGAATTTAGTATTGAAACCGGATGCAATTTCTGTGTTTCATCGTCAATGTGATGGTTGAAGGGTAATAATAAACCTGCTGTGGTGCATCGGAGTCCCACGCTGAGCCCCCATGGAAGAGCCAAAAAACAGACTCCCCGAAACTTTACTCTCCTCAATATAAATCGGCATTATGAATTTTGTATTAAAACCGGATGCAATCTCTGTGTTTCATCGTCAATGCGATGGTCGAAGGGAAACAGTAAACTTACTGTGGTGCATCGGAGACTGACACTGGGCCCCCAGGGAAGAGCTAAAGTACATACTCTTCGAAACGGTAATCCTGTGGACAGAAATCGGCATTGCGATTTTTGTATTGATCCGGATGCAATTTCTGTGTTTCATCGTCAAAGTGATGGTCGAAGGGTAACAGGAAAACTGCCGTGTCGCATCGGAGTCTAACACTGAGCTCCCAGGGAAGAGCCAAAAAACAGAATCCACGAAAAGTTATTCTCGTCAATATAAATCGGCATTGCGAATTTTGTATTGAAACCGGATGCAATTTCTGTGTTTCATCGTCAATGTCATGGTCGAAGGGTAACAGTAAACCTGCTGTGGAGCATCGGTGTCTAACATTGGGCCCCCAGGGAAGAGCCTAATTACATACTCTTCGAAACGATACTCCTGTGGACTGAAATCATCATTGAGAATTTTGTAATGATACGGATGCAATTTCTGTGCTTCATCGTCAATGTGATGGTCGAAGGGTAACGGTAAACCTGCCGTGTTGCATCGGAGTCTAACACTGAGCCCCCAGGGAAGAGCCAAAAAACAGGCTCCCCGAAACGTTACTCTCGTCAATATAAATCGGCATTGCGAATTTTGTATTGAAACCGGATGCAATTTCTGTGTTTCATCGTCAATGTGATGGTCGAAGGGTAACAGTAAACCTGCTGTGGTGCGTCGGAGTCTCACACTGAGTCTCCAGGGAAGAGCCAAAGAACAGACTCCCCGAAACGTTACTCTCGTCAATATATCTCGGCATAGCGAATTTTCAATTGGAACCGGATGCAATTTCTGTGTTTCATCGTCAATGTGATGGTCGAAGGGTAACGGTAAACCTGCCGTGTTGCATGGGAGTCAAACACTGAGCCCCCAGGGAAGAGCCAAAAAACAGACTCCCCGAAACGTTATTCTCGTCAATATACATCGGCATTGGAAATTTTGTATTTAAACCGGATGCAATTTCTGTATTTCATCGTCAATGTGATGGTCGAAGGGTAACAGAAAACCTGCTGTGGTGCATCGGAGTCTCACACTGTGCCCAAAAGAAGAGCCAAAGTACAGTCTCCCCGAAACGTTACTCTCGTCGATATAAATCGGCATTGCCAATTTTGCTATTGAAACCGGTTGCAATTTCTGTCTTTCATCGACAATGTGATGGTCGAAGGGTAACAGTAAACGTGCTGTGGTGCATCGGTGTCACACACTGAGCCCACAGGGAAATGCTAAAAAACAGACTCCCCGAAACGTTACTCTCGTCAATATAAATCGGCATTGCGAATTTTGTATTGAAACCGGATGCAATATCTGTGTTTCATCGTCAATGTGATGGTCGAAGGGTAACAGCAAACCAGCCGTGTTGCATCGTAGCCTAACACTGAGCCCCCAGTGAAGAGCGAAAGAACAGACTCCCCCAAACGTTACTCTCGTCAATATAAATCGGCATTGCGAATTTTGTATTGAAACCGGATGCAATTTCTGTGTTTCATCGTCAATGTGATGGTTGAAGGGTAATAATAAACCTGCTATGGTGCATCAGAGTCTCACACTGGGCCCCCAGGGAAGAGCCAAAGTACATACTCTTCGAAACGGTACTACTGAGGACAGAAAGCGGCATTGTGAATTTTGTATTGATCCGGATGCAATTTCTGTGTTTCATCGTCAATGTGATGGTCGAAGGGTTACAGTAAACCTGCTGAGGTGCATCGGAGTCTCACACTGAGCCCCCAGGGAAGAGCCAAAAAACAGACTCCCCGAAACATTACTCTCCTCAATATAAATCGGCATTATGAATTTTGTATTAAAACCGGATGCAATCTCTGTGTTTCATCGTCAATGCGATGGTCGAAGGGTAACAGTAAACTTACTGTGGTGCATCGGAGACTAACACTGGGCCCCGAGGGAAGAGCCAAAGTACATACTCTTCGAAACGGTAATCCTGTGGACAGATATCGGCATTGCGATTTTTGTATTGATCCGGATGCAATTTCTGTGTTTCATCGTCAATGTGATGGTCGAAGGGTAACAGGAAAACTGCCTTGTTGCATCGGAGTCTAACACTGAGCCCCAAGGGATGAGCCAAATAACAGACTCCCCGAAACGTTACTCTCGTCAATATAAAACGTCATTGCGAATTTTGTATTGAAACCGGATGCAATTTCTGTGTTTCATCGTCAATGTGATGGTCGAAGTGTAACAGTAAACCTGCTGTGGTGCGTCGGAGTCTCACACTGAGTCTCCAGGGAAGAGCCGAAAAACCGACTCCCCGAAATGTTACTCTCGTTAGTATAAATCGGCATTGCGAATTTTGTATTGAAACCGGATGCAATTTCTGTGTTTCATCGTCAAAGTGATGGTCGAAGGGTAACAGTAAACCTGCCGTCGTGCATCGGAGTCGAACACTGAGCCCCCAGGGAAGAGCCAAAGAAAAGACTCTCCGAAACGTTACTCTCGTCAATATAAATCGGCATAGTGAATTTTGTATTGATCCGGATGCCATGTCTGTGTTTCATCGTCAATGTCATGGTCGAAGGGTAACTGTAAACCTGCTGTGGAGCATCGGAGTCTAACATTGGGCCCCCAGGGAAGAGCCAAATTACAGACTCCCTTAAGCTTTACTCCCGTCAATATAAAACGGCATTGCGAATTTTGTATCGAAACCGGATGCAATTTCTGTGTTTCATCGTCAATGTGATGGTCTAAGGGTAACAGTAAACCTGCTGTGGTGCATCGGAGTCTAACACTGAAATCCCAAGGAAGAGCCAAAGTACTTTCTCTTCGAAACGGTACTCCTGTGGACAGAAATCGGCATTGTGAATTTTGGATTGATCCGGATGCAATTTCTGTGTTTCATCGTCAACGTGAAGGTCGAAGGGTAACAGTAAACCTTCTGTGGTGCATCGGAGTCTCACACTGAGCCCCCAGGGAAGAGCCAAAAAAACAGACTCCCCGAAACGTTACTCTCGTCAATATAAATCGGCATTGCGAATTTTGTATTGAAATCGGATGCAATTTCTGTGTTTCATCGTCAATGTGATGGTCGAAGGGTAACAGTAAACCTGCTGTGGTGCATCGGAGTCTCACACTGAGCACCCAGGGAAAAGCCAAAGAACGGACTTCCCGAAACGTTACTCTCGTGAATATAAATCGGCATTGCGAATTTTGTATTGAAACAGGATGCAATTTCTTTGTTTCATCGTGAATGTGATGGTCGAAGGGTAACAGTAATCCTGCCGTGGTGCATCGGAGTCTAACATTGGGCCCCCAGGGAAGAGCCAAAGTATATACTCTTCGAAACGGTACTCCTGTGGACAGAAATCGGCATTGTGTATTTTATATAGATCCGGATACAAATCTCTGTTTCATTGTCAATGTGATGGTCGAAGGGTAACAGTAAACCTGCTGTGGTGCATCGGTGTCTCACACTGAGCCCCCAGGGGAGAGCCAAATTGCAAACTCTTTGAAAAGGTACTCCTGTAGACAGAAACCGGCATTGTGAATTTAGTATTGATCCGGATGCAATTTCTGTGTTTCATCGTCAGAGTGATGGTCGAAGGGTAACAGTAAACCTGCTGTTTTGCATCGGAGTCTCACACTGAGCCCCCAGGGAAGAGCCAAAATACAGACTCCCCGAAACTTTACTCTCGTCAATATAAATCGGCATTGCGAATTTTGTATTGAAACCGGATGCAATTTCTGTGTTTTATCGTCAATGTAATGGTCGAAGGGTAACTGCAAACATGCCGTGGTGCATCGGAGTCTATTACTGAGCCCCCAGGAAAGAGACAAAAACAGACTCCCCGAAACATTACTCTCGTCAATATAAATCGGCATTGCGAATTTTGTATTGAAACCGGATGCAATTTCTGACTTTCATCGTCAATGTGATGGTCGAAGGGTAACAGTAAACCTGCTCTGGTGTATCGGAGTCTAACACTGGGCCCCCAGGGAAGAGCCAAAGTACATACTCATCGAAACGGTACTCCTGTGGACATAAATCGGCATTGTGAATTTTGTATTGATCCGGATGCAATTTCTGTGTTCCATCGTGAATGTGATGGTCGAAGGGTAACAGTAAACCTGCTGTGGTGCATCGGAGTCTCACACTGAGCCCCCCGGGAAGAGTCAATAAACAGACTCCCCGAAACTTTACTCTCGTCAATATAAATCGACATTGCGAATTTGGTATTGAAACCGGTTGCAATTTCAGTGTCTCATCGTCAATGTGATGGTCGAAGGGTAACAGAAAACCTGCTATGGAGTATCCGAGTCACACACTGAGCCCTCAGGGAAGAGCCAAAAAACAGTCTCCCCGAAACGTTACTCTCGTCAATATAAATCGGCATTGCGAATTTTGTATTGAAACCGGATGCAATTTCTGTATTCCATCGTCAGTGTGATGGTCGAAGAGTAACAGTAATCCTGCTGTGGTGCATCGGAGTCTAACACTGAGATCCCAAGGAAGAGCCAAAGTACATTCTCTTCGAAACAGTACTCCTGTGGACAGAAATCGGCATTGTGAATTTTGGATTGATCTGGATGCAATTTCTGTGTTTCTTCGTCAATGGGAAGGTCGAAGGGTAACAGTAAACCTGCTGTGGTGCATCGGAGTCTCACACTGAGCCCCCAGGGAAGAGCCAAAGAAACAGACTACCGGAAACGTTACTCTCGTCAATATAAATCGGCATTGCGAATTTTATATTGAAATCGGATGCAATTTCTGTGTTTCATCGTCAACGTGATGGTCGAAGGGTAACTGTAAACCTGCCGTGGTGCATCGGAGTCTAACAATGAGTCCCCAGGGAAGAGCCAAAGAACAGTCTCCGAGAAACGTTAGTCTCGACAATATAGATCGGCATTGCGAATTTCGTATTGAAACCGTATGCAATTTCTGTGTTTCATTGTCAATTTGATGGTCGAAGGGTAACAGTAAACCTGCTGTGGTGCATCGGAGTCTCACACTGAGCCCCCAGGGAAGAGCCAAATTGCAAACTCTTCGAAACGGTTCTCCTGTGGACAGAAATCGGCATTGTGAATTTTGTATTGATCCGGATGCAATTTCTGTGTTTCATCGTCAGTGTGATGGTCGAAGTGTAACAGTAAACCTGCTGTTTTCCATCGGAGTCTCACACTGAGCCCCCAGGGAAGAGCCAAAGTACAGACTCCCCGAAACGTTACTCACGTCAATATAAATCGGCATTGCGAATGTTGTATTGAAACCGGATGCAATTTCTGTGTTTTATCGTCAATGTAATGGTCGAAGGGTAACTGTAAACATGCCGTGGTGCATTGGAGTCTAACACTGAGCCCCCAGGAAAGAGACAAAAAACAGACTCCCCGAAACATTACTCTCGTCAACATAAATCGGCATTGCGAATTTTGTATTGAAATCGGATGCAATTTCTGTGTTTCATCGTCAATGCGATGGTCTAAGGGTAACAGTAAACCTGCTGTGGTGCATCGGAGTCTCACACTGAGCACCCAGGGAAGAGCCAAAGGACGGACTCCCCGAAACGTTACTCTCGTCAATATAAATCGGCATTGCGAATGTTGTATTGAAACCGGATGCAATTTCTGTGTTTTATCGTCAATGTAATGGTCGAAGGGTAACTGTAAACATGCCGTGGTGCATTGGAGTCTAACACTGAGCCCCCAGGAAAGAGACAAAAAACAGACTCCCCGAAACATTACTCTCGTCAATATAAATCGGCATTGCGAATTTTGTATTGAAACCAGATGCAATTTCTGTGTTTAATCGTCAATCAGGTGGTCGAAGGGTAACAGTAAACCTGCCGTGGTGCATCGGAGTCTAACAATGAGCCCCCAGAGAATAGCCAAAGAACAGACTCCGAGAAACGTTAGTCTCGACAATATAGATCGGCATTGCGAATTTCGTATTGAAACCGGATGCAATGTGTGTGTTTCATCGTCAATGTGATGGTCGAAGGGTAACAGTAAACCTGCTGTGGTGCATCGGAGTCTAACACTGGGCCCCCAGGCAAGAACCAAAGTACATACTCTTCGAAACGGTTCCCCTGTGGACAGATTTCGGCATTGTGAATTTTGTATTGTTCCGGATTCAAATCTGTGTTTCATCGTCAATGTGATGCTCGAAGGGTAACAGTAAACCTGCTGTGGTGCTTCGGAGTCTTCCACTGAGCCCCCAGGGAAGAGCCAAAGAATAGACTCCCCGAAAGTTACTCTCGTCAATATAAATCGGCATTGCGAATTTTGTATTGAAACCGGATGCAATTTCTGTGTTTCATCGTCAATGTGATGGTCGAAGGGTAACAGTAAACCTGCTGTGGTGCATCGGAGTCTAACACTGGGCCCCCAGGGAAGAGCCAAAGTATATACTCTTCGAAACGGTACTCCTGTGGACAAAAATCGGCATTGTGTATTTTATATAGATCCGGATACAAATCTGTGTTTCATCGTCAATGTGATGGTCGAAGGGTAACAGTAAACCTGCTGTGGTGCATCGGTGCCTCACACTGAGCCCCCAGGGGAGAGCCTAATTGCAAACTCTTTGAAACGGTACTCCTGTGGACAGAAATCGGCATTGTGAATTTTGTATTGATCCGGATGCAATTTCTGTGTTTCATCGTCAGTGTGATGGTCGAAGGGTAACAGTAAATCTGCTGTTTTGCATCGGAGTCTCACACTGAGCCCCCAGGGAAGAGCCAAAATACAGACTCCCCGAAACGTTACTCTCATCAATATAAATCGTCATTGCGAATTTTGTATTGAAACCGGATGCAATTTCTGTGTTTTATCGTCAATGTAATGGGCGAAGGGTAACTGTAAACATGCCGTGGTGCATCGGAGTCTAACACTGAGCCCCCAGGAAACAGACAAAAACAGACTCCCCGAAACATTACTCTCGTCAATATAAATCGGCATTGCGAATTTTGTATTGAAACCGGATGCAATTTCTGACTTTCATCGTCAATGTGATGGTCGAAGGGTAACAGTAAACCTGCTCTGGTGTATCGGAGTCTAACACTGGTCCCACAGGGAAGAGCCAAAGTACATACTCATCGAAACGGTACTCCTGTGGACATAAATCGGCATTGTGAATTTTGTATTGATCCGGATGCAATTTCTGTGTTCCATCGCGAATGTGATGGTCGAAGGGTAACAGTAAACCTGCTGTGGTGCATCGGAGTCTCACACTGAGCCCCCAGGGAAGAGCCAATAAACAGACTCCCCGAAACTTTACTCTCGTCAATATAAATCGACATTGCGAATTTGGTATTGAAACCGGTTGCAATTTCAGTGTCTCATCGTCAATATGATGGTCGAAGGGTAACAGAAAACCTGCTATGGAGTATCCGAGTCACACACTGAGCCCTCAGGGAAGAGCCAAAAAACAGTCTCCCCGAAACGTTACTCTCGTCAATATAAATCGGCATTGCGAATTTTGTATTGAAACCGGATGCAATTTCTGTGTTTCATCGTCAATGTTATGGTAGAAGGGTAACAGTAAACCTGCCGTGGTGCATCGGAGTCTAACAATGAGTCCCCAGGGAAGAGCCAAAGAACAGTCTCCGAGAAACGTTAGTCTCGACAATATAGATCGGCATTGCGAATTTCGTATTGAAACCGGATGCAATTTCTGTGTTTCATCGTCAGTGTGATGGTCGAAGTGTAACAGTAAACCTGCTGTTTTGCATCGGAGTCTCACACTGAGCCCCCAGAAAAGAGCCAAAATACAGACTCCCCGAAAGGTTACTCACGTCAATATAAATCGGCATGGCGAATGTTGAATTGAAACCGGATGCAATTTCTGTGTTTTATCGTCAATGTAATGGTCGAAGGGTAACTGTAAACATGCCGTGGTGCATCGGAGTCTAACACTGAGCCCCCAGGAAAGAGACAAAAAACAGATTCCCCGAAACATTACTCTCGTCAATATAAATCGGCATTGCGAATTTTGTATTGAAACCGGATAGAATTTCTGTGTTTCATCGTCAATGTGATGGTCGGAGGGTAACAGTAAACCTGCTGTGGTGCATCGGGGTCTCACACTGAGCACCCAGGGAAGAGCCAAAGGACGGACTCCCCGAAACGTTACTCTCGTCAATATAAATCGGCATTGCGAATTTTGTATTGAAACCAGATGCACTTTCTGTGTTTCATCGTCAATCAGGTGCTCGAAGGGTAACAGTAAACCTGCTGTGGTGCATCGGAGTCTAACAGTGGGCCCCTAGGGAAGAGCCAAAGTACATACTCTTGGAAACGGTACTCCTGTGGACAGAAATCGGCAATGTGAATTTTGTATTGATCCGGATGCAATTTCAGTGTTTCATCGTCAATGTGATGGTCGAGGGGTAACAGTAAACCTGCTGTGGTGCATGGGAGTCTCACACTGAGCCCCCAGGGAAGAGCCAAAGAACAGACTGCCCGAAATGTTACTCTTGTCAATATAAATCGGCATTGCGAATTTTGTATTGAAACCGGATGCAATTTCTGTGTTTCATCGTCAATGTGATGGTCGAAGGGTAACAGTAGACCTGCTGTGGTGCATCGGAGTCTCACACAGAGCCTCCAGGTAAGAGCCAAAAAATTGACTTTTCGAAACGGTACTCTCGTCTATATTAATCGGCCTTGCGAATATTGTATTGAAACCGGATGCAATTTCTGTATTTCATCGTCAGTCTGTTGGTCGAAGGTAACAGTAAACCTGCTGTGGTGCATCGGAGACTCACACTGAGCCCCCAGGGCAAGAGCCAAAAAACAGACTCGCCGAAACGTAACTCTCGTTAATATAATAGGCATTGCGAAATATCTATTTAAACCGGATGCAATTTCTGTGTTTCATCGTCAATGTGATAATCGAAAAGTAACAGTAAACCTGCTGTGGTGCGACGGAGTCTAACACTGGGCCTCCAGGGAAGAGCCAAAGTACATACTCTTCGAAACGGTACACATGTGGACAGAAATGGGCATTGTGTATTTTACATTGATCCGTATACAAATCTGTGTTTCATCGTCAATGTGATGGTCGACGGGTAACAGTAAACCTGCTGTGGTGCATCGGAGTCTCACACTGAGCCCCCAGGGAAGTGCCAAAAAACAGACTCTCCGAATGTTACTCTCGTCAATATAAATCGGCATTGCGAATTTTGTATTGAAGCAGGATGCAATTTCTGTGTTTCATCGTGAATGTGATGGTCGAAGGGTAACAGTAAACCTGCCGTGGTGCATCGGAGTCAAACACTGTGCCCCCAGGGAAGAGCCAAGAAAAGACTCCCCGAAACGTTACTCTCGTCAATATAAATCGGCATTGCGAATTTTGTATTGAAGCAGGATGCAATTTCTGTGTTTCATCGTGAATGTGATGGTCGAAGGGTAACAGTAAACCTGCTGTGGTGCGACGGAGTCTAACACTGAGATCCCAAGGAAGAGCCAAAGTACATTCTCTTCGAAACGGTACACCTGTGGACAGAAATCGGCATTGTGAATTTTGGATTGATTCGGATGCAATTTCTGTGTTTCATCGTCAATGTGAAGGTCGAAGGGTAACAGTAAACCTGCTGTGGTGCATGGGAGTCTCACACTGAGCCCCCAGGGAAGAGCCAAAGAACAGACTGCCCGAAATGTTACTCTTGTCAATATAAATCGGCATTGCGAATTTTGTATTGAAGCAGGATGCAATTTCTGTGTTTCATCGTGAATGTGATGGTCGAAGGGTAACAGTAAACCTGCTGTGGTGCGACGGAGTCTAACACTGGGCCTCCAGGGAAGAGCCAAAGTACATACTCTTCGAAACGGTACACATGTGGACAGAAATGGGCATTGTGTATTTTACATTGATCCGTATACAAATCTGTGTTTCATCGTCAATGTGATGGTCGAAGGGTAACAGAATACCTGCTATGGAGTATCCGAGTCACACACTGAGCCCTCAGGGAAGAGCCAAAAAACAGTCTCCCCGAAACGTTACTCTCGTCAATATAAATTGGCATTGCGAATTTTGTATTGAAACCGGATGCAATTTCTGTGTTTCATCGTCAATGTTATGGTAGAAGGGTAACAGTAAACCTGCTGTGGTGCATCGGAGTCTAACACTGAGATCCCAAGGAAGAGCCAAAGTACATTCTCTTCGAAACGGTACACCTGTGGACAGAAATCGGCATTGTGAATTTTGGATTGATTCGGATGCAATTTCTGTGTTTCATCGTCAATGTGAAGGTCGAAGGGTAACAGTAAACCTGCTGTGGTGCATCGGAGTCTCACACTGAGCCCCAGGGAAGAGCCAAAGAAACAGACTCCCCGAAACGTTACTCTCGTCAATATAAATCGGCATTGCGAATTTTATATTGAAACCGGATGCAATTTCTGTGTTTCATCGTCAACGTGATGGTCGAAGGGTAACAGTAAACCTGCCGTGGTGCATCGGAGTCTAACAATGAGTCCCCAGGGAAGAGCCAAAGAACAGTCTCCGAGAAACGTTAGTTTCGACAATATAGATCGGCATTGCGAATTTCGTATTGAAACCGGATGCAATTTCTGTGTTTCATTGTCAATGTGATGGTCGAAGGGTAACAGTAAACCTGCTGTGGTGCATCGGAGTCTAACACTGGGCTCCCAGGCAAGAACCAAAGAACATACTCTTCGAAACGGTACCCCTGTGGACAGAATTCGGCATATTGAATTTTGTATTGATCCGGATTCAAATCTGTGTTTTATCGTCAATGTGATGCTCGAAGGGTAACAGTAAACCGGCTGTGGTGCTCCGGAGTCTCACACTGAGCCCCCAGGGAAGAGCAAAAAACAGACTCCCCGAAAAGTTACTCTCGTCAATATTAATCGGCATTGCGAATTTTGTATTGAAACAGGATGCAATTTCTGTATTTCATCGTCAATGTGATGGTCGAAGGATAGCAGTAAACCTGCTGTGGTGCATCGGAGTCTAACACTGGGTCCCCAGGGAAGAGCCAAAGTATATATTCTTCGAAACGGTACTCCTGTGGACAGAAATCGGCCTTGTGTATTTTATATAGATCCGGATACAAATCTGTGTTTCATCGTCAATGTGATGGTCGAAGGGTAACAGTAAACCTGCTGTGGTGCATCGGAGTCTCACACTGAGCCCCCAGGGAAGAGCCAAATTGCAAACTCTTCGAAACGGTACTCCTGTGGACAGAAATCGGCATTGTGAATTTTCTATTGATCCGGATGCAATTTCTGTGTTTCATCGTTAGTGTGATGGTCGAAGTGTAACAGTAAACCTGCAGTTTTGCATCGGAGTCTCACACTGAGCCCCCAGGGAAGAGCCAAAATACAGACTCCCCAAAAGGTTACTCACGTCAATATAAATCGGCATGGCGAATGTTGTATTGAAACCGGATGCAATTTCTGTGTTTTATCGTCAATGTAATGGTCGAAGGGTAACTGTAAACATGCCGTGGTGCATCGGAGTCTAACACTGAGCCCCCAGGAAAGAGACAAAAAACAGACTCCCTGAAACATTACTCTCGTCAATATAAATCGGCATTGCGAATTTTGTATTGAAACCGGATGCAATTTCTGTGTTTCATCGTCAATGTGATGGTCGGAGGGTAACAGTAAACCTGCTGTGGTGCATCGGAGTCTCACACTGAGCACCCAGGGAAGAGCCAAAGGACGGACTCCCCGAAACGTTACTCTCGTCAATATAAATCGGCATTGCGAATTTTGTATTGAAACCAGATGCAATTTCTGTGTTTCATCGTCAATCAGGTGCTCGAAGGGTAACAGTAAACCTGGTTTGGTGCATCGGAGTCTAACAGTGGGCCCCTAGGGAAGAGCCAAAGTACATACTCTTGGAAACGGTACTCCTGTGGACAGAAATCGGCAATGTGAATTTTGTATTGATCCGGATGCTATTTCAGTGTTTCATCGTCAATGTGATGGTCGAGGGGTAACAGTAAACCTGCTGTGGTGCATCGGAGTCTCACACTGAGCCCCCAGGGAAGAGCCAAAAAACAGACTGCCCGAAATGTTACTCTTGTCAATATAAATCGGCATTGCGAATTTTGTATTGAAACCGGATGCAATTTCTGTGTTTCATCGTCAATGTGATGGTCGAAGGGTAACAGTAGACCTGCTGTGGTGCATCGGAGTCTCACACAGAGCCTCCAGGTAAGAGCCAAAAAATTGACTCCCCGAAACGTTACTCTCGTCAATATTAATCGGCATTGCGAATATTGTATTGAAACCGGATGCAATTTCTGTATTTCATCGTCAGACTGTTAGTCGAAGGTAACAGTAAACCTGCTGTGGTGCATCGGAGACTCACACTGAGCCCCCAGGGCAAGAGCCAAAAAACAGACTCGCCGAAACGTAACTCTCGTTAATATAATAGGCATTGCGAAATATCTATTGAAACCGGATGCAATTTCTGTGTTTCATCGTCAATGTGATAATCGAAAAGTAACAGTAAACCTGCTGTGGTGCGACGGAGTCTAACACTGGGCCTCCAGGGAAGAGCCAAAGTACATACTCTTCGAAACGGTACACATGTGGACAGAAATGGGCATTGTGTATTTTACATTGATCCGTATACAAATCTGTGTTTCATCGTCAATGTGATGGTCGACGGGTAACAGTAAACCTGCTGTGGTGCATCGGAGTCTCACACTGAGCCCCCAGGGAAGAGCCAAAAAACAGACTCCCCGAAAGTTACTCTCGTCAATATAAATCGGCATTGCGAATTTTGTATTGAAGCAGGATGCAATTTCTGTGTTTCATCGTGAATGTGATAGTCGAAGGGTAACAGTAAACCTGCCGTGGTGCATCGGAGTCAAACACTGTGCCCCCAGGGAAGAGCCAAGAAAAGACTCCCCGAAACGTTACTCTCGTCAATATAAATCGGCATTGCGAATTTTGTATTGAAACCGGATGCAATTTCTGTGTTTCATCGTCAATGTGATGGTCTAAGGGTAACAGTAAACCTGCTGTGGTGCATCGGTGTCTCACACTGAGCCCCCAGGGGAGAGCCAAATTGCAAACTCTTCGAAACGGTACTCCTGTGGACAGAAATCGGCATCGTGAATTTTGTATTGATCCGGATTCAAATCTGTGTTTTATCGTCAATGTGATGCTCGAAGGGTAACAATAAACCTGCTGTGGTGCTTCGGAGTCTCACACTGAGCCCCCAGGGGAGAGCCAAATTGCAAACTCTTCGAAACGGTACTCCTGTGAACAGAAATCGGCATTGTGAATTTTGTATTGATCCGGTTGCAATTTCTGTGTTTCATCGTCAGTGTGATGGTCGGAGTGTAACAGTAAACCTGCTATTTTGCATCGGAGTCTCACACTGAGCCCCCAGGAAAGAGCCATAATACAGACTCCCCGAAACGTTACTCTCGTCAATATAAATTGGCATTGGGAATTTTGTATTGAAACCGGATGCAATTTCTGTGTTTCATCGTCAATGTTATGGTAGAAGGGTAACAGTAAACCTGCTGTGGTGCATCGGAGTCTAACACTGAGATCCCAAGGAAGAGCCAAAGTACATTCTCTTCGAAACGGTACACCTGTGGACAGAAATCGGCATTGTGAATTTTGGATTGATTCGGATGCAATTTCTGTGTTTCATCGTCAATGTGAAGGTCGAAGGGTAACAGTAAACCTGCTGTGGTGCATCGGAGTCTCACACTGAGCCCCAGGGAAGAGCCAAAGAAACAGACTCCCCGAAACGTTACTCTCGTCAATATAAATCGGCATTGCGAATTTTATATTGAAACCGGATGCAATTTCTGTGTTTCATCGTCAACGTGATGGTCGAAGGGTAACAGTAAACCTGCCGTGGTGCATCGGAGTCTAACAATGAGTCCCCAGGGAAGAGCCAAAGAACAGTCTCCGAGAAACGTTAGTTTCGACAATATAGATCGGCATTGCGAATTTCGTATTGAAACCGGATGCAATTTCTGTGTTTCATTGTCAATGTGATGGTCGAAGGGTAACAGTAAACCTGCTGTGGTGCATCGGAGTCTAACACTGGGCCCCCAGGCAAGAACCAAAGAACATACTCTTCGAAACGGTACCCCTGTGGACAGAATTCGGCATATTGAATTTTGTATTGATCCGGATTCAAATCTGTGTTTTATCGTCAATGTGATGCTCGAAGGGTAACAGTAAACCGGCTGTGGTGCTTCGGAGTCTCACACTGAGCCCCCAGGGAAGAGCAAAAAGCAGACTCCCCGAAAAGTTACTCTCGTCAATATTAATCGGCATTGCGAATTTTGTATTGAAACAGGATGCAATTTCTGTATTTCATCGTCAATGTGATGGTCGAAGGATAGCAGTAAACCTGCTGTGGTCCCCAGGGAAGAGCCAAAGTATATATTCTTCGAAACGGTACTCCTGTGGACAGAAATCGGCCTTGTGTATTTTATATAGATCCGGATACAAATCTGTGTTTCATCGTCAATGTGATGGTCGAAGGGTAACAGTAAACCTGCTGTGGTGCATCGGAGTCTCACACTGAGCCCCCAGGGAAGAGCCAAATTGCAAACTCTTCGAAACGGTACTCCTGTGGACAGAAATCGGCATTGTGAATTTTCTATTGATCCGGATGCAATTTCTGTGTTTCATCGTTAGTGTGATGGTCGAAGTGTAACAGTAAACCTGCAGTTTTGCATCGGAGTCTCACACTGAGCCCCCAGGGAAGAGCCAAAATACAGACTCCCCAAAAGGTTACTCACGTCAATATAAATCGGCATGGCGAATGTTGTATTGAAACCGGATGCAATTTCTGTGTTTTATCGTCAATGTAATGGTCGAAGGGTAACTGTAAACATGCCGTGGTGCATCGGAGTCTAACACTGAGCCCCCAGGAAAGAGACAAAAAACAGACTCCCCGAAACATTACTCTCGTCAATATAAATCGGCATTGCGAATTTTGTATTGAAACCGGATGCAATTTCTGTGTTTCATCGTCAATGTGATGGTCGGAGGGTAACAGTAAACCTGGTTTGGTGCATCGGAGTCTAACAGTGGGCCCCTAGGGAAGAGCCAAAGTACATACTCTTGGAAACGGTACTCCTGTGGACAGAAATCGGCAATGTGAATTTTGTATTGATCCGGATGCTATTTCAGTGTTTCATCGTCAATGTGATGGTCGAGGGGTAACAGTAAACCTGCTGTGGTGCATCGGAGTCTCACACTGAGCCCCCAGGGAAGAGCCAAAAAACAGACTGCCCGAAATGTTACTCTTGTCAATATAAATCGGCATTGCGAATTTTGTATTGAAACCGGATGCAATTTCTGTGTTTCATCGTCAATGTGATGGTCGAAGGGTAACAGTAGACCTGCTGTGGTGCATCAGAGTCTCACACAGAGCCTCCAGGTAAGAGCCAAAAAATTGACTCCCCGAAACGTTACTCTCGTCAATATTAATCGGCATTGCGAATATTGTATTGAAACCGGATGCAATTTCTGTATTTCATCGTCAGACTGTTAGTCGAAGGTAACAGTAAACCTGCTGTGGTGCATCGGAGACTCACACTGAGCCCCCAGGGCAAGAGCCAAAAAACAGACTCGCCGAAACGTAACTCTCGTTAATATAATAGGCATTGCGAAATATCTATTGAAACCGGATGCAATTTCTGTGTTTCATCGTCAATGTGATAATCGAAAAGTAACAGTAAACCTGCTGTGGTGCGACGGAGTCTAACACTGGGCCTCCAGGGAAGAGCCAAAGTACATACTCTTCGAAACGGTACACATGTGGACAGAAATGGGCATTGTGTATTTTACATTGATCCGTATACAAATCTGTGTTTCATCGTCAATGTGATGGTCGACGGGTAACAGTAAACCTGCTGTGGTGCATCGGAGTCTCACACTGAGCCCCCAGGGAAGAGCCAAAAAACAGACTCCCCGAAAGTTACTCTCGTCAATATAAATCGGCATTGCGAATTTTGTATTGAAGCAGGATGCAATTTCTGTGTTTCATCGTGAATGTGATGGTCGAAGGGTAACAGTAAACCTGCCGTGGTGCATCGGAGTCAAACACTGTGCCCCCAGGGAAGAGCCAGGAAAAGACTCCCCGAAACGTTACTCTCGTCAATATAAATCGGCATTGCGAATTTTGTATTGAAACCGGATGCAATTTCTGTGTTTCATCGTCAATGTGATGGTCTAAGGGTAACAGTAAACCTGCTGTGGTGCATCGGTGTCTCACACTGAGCCCCCAGGGGAGAGCCAAATTGCAAACTCTTCGAAACGGTACTCCTGTGGACAGAAATCGGCATCGTGAATTTTGTATTGATCCGGATTCAAATCTGTGTTTTATCGTCAATGTGATGCTCGAAGGGTAACAATAAACCTGCTGTGGTGCTTCGGAGTCTCACACTGAGCCCCCAGGGGAGAGCCAAATTGCAAACTCTTCGAAACGGTACTCCTGTGAACAGAAATCGGCATTGTGAATTTTGTATTGATCCGGTTGCAATTTCTGTGTTTCATCGTCAGTGTGATGGTCGAAGTGTAACAGTAAACCTGCTATTTTCCATCGGAGTCTCACACTGAGCCCCCAGGAAAGAGCCATAATACAGACTCCCCGAAACGTTACTCTCGTCAATATAAATCGGCATTGCGAATTTTGTATTGAAACCGGATGCAATTTCTGTGTTGTATCGTCAATGTAATGGTCGAAGGGTAACTGTAAAATTGCCGTTGTGCATCGGAGTCTAACACTGAGCCCCCAGGAAAGAGACAAAAAACAGACTCCCCGAAACATTATTCTCGTCAATATAAATCGGCATTGGGATCTTTGTTTTGAAACCGGATGCAATTTCTGTGTTCCATCGTCAGTGTGATGGTCGAAAGGTAACAGTAAACCTACTCTGGTGTATCGGAGTTTAACACTGGGCCCCCAGGAAAGAGCCAAAGTACATACTCATCGAAACGGTACTTCTGTGGACAGAAATTGGCATTGTGAATTTTGTATTGATCCGGATGCAATTTCTGTGTTCCATCGTCAATCTGATGGTCGAAGGGTAACAGTAAACCCTCTGTGGTGCATCGGAGTCTCACACTGAGCCCCCAGGGAAGAGCCAAAATACAGACTCGCCGAAACTTTACTCTCGTCAATGTAAATCGACATTGCGAATTTGGTATTGAAACCGGTTGCAATTTCTGTGTCTCATCGTCAATGTGATGGTCAAAGGGTAACAGTAAACCTGCTATGGAGCATCCGAGTCACACACTGAGCCCTCAGGGAAGAGCCAAAAAACAGTCTCCCCGAAACGTTACTCTCGTAAATAAAAATCGGCATTGCGAATTTTGTATTGAAACCAGATGCAATTTCTGTGTTTCATCGTCAATGTGATCGTCGAAGGATAACAGTAAACCTGCTGTGGTGCATCGGAGTCTAACACTGAGATCCCAAGGAAGAGCCAAACTACATTCTCTTCGAAACGGTACTCATGTGGACAGAAATCGGCATTGTGAATTTTGGATTGATCTGGATGCAATTTCTGTGTTTCATCGTCAATATGAAGGTCGAAGGGTAACAGTAAACCTTCTGTGGTGCATCGGAGTCTCACACTGAGCCCCCAGGGAAGAGCCAAAAAAACAGACTCCCCGAAACGTTACTCTCGTCAATATAAATCGGCATTGCGAATTTTGTATTGAAATCGGATGCAATTTCTGTGTTTCATCGTCAATGTGATGGTCGAATGGTAACAGTGAACCTGCTGTGGTGCATCGGAGTCTCACACTGAGCACGCAGGGAAGAGCCAAAGAACGGACTTCCCGAAACGTTACTCTCGTCAATATAAACCGGCATTGCGAATTTTGTATTGAAACCAGATGCAATTTCTGTGTTTCATCGTCAATCAGGTGGTCGAAGGGTAACAGTAAACCTGCCGTGGTGCATCGGAGTCTAACAATGAGCCCCCAGAGAAGAGCCAAAGAACAGACTTCGAGAAACGTTAGTCTCGACAATATAGATCGGCATTGCGAATTTCGTATTGAAACCTTATGCAACTTCTGTGTTTCATCGTCAATGTGATGGTCGATGGGTAACAGTTAACCTGCTGTGGTGCATCGGAGTCTAACACTGGGCCCCCAGGCAAGAACCAAAGTACATCCTCTTCGAAACGTTTCCCCTGTGGACAGAATACGGCATTGTGAATTTTGTATTGATCTGGATTCAAATCTGAGTTTCATCGTCAATGTGATGCTCGAAGGGTAACAGTAAACCTGCTGTGGTGCTTCGGAGTCTCACACCGAGCTCCCAGGGAAGAGCCAAAAAACAGACTCCCCGAAAGTTACTCTCGTCAATATAAATCGGCATTGCGAATTTTGTATCGAAACAGGATGCAATTTCTGTGTTTCATCGTGAATGTGATGGTCGAAGGGTAACAGTTAACCTGCCGTGGTGCATCGGAGTCTAACACTGTGCCCCCAGGGAAGAGCCAAGAAAAGACTCCCCGAAACGTTACTCTCGTCAATATAAATCGGCATTGCGAATTTTGTATTGAAACCGGATGCAATTTCTGTGTTTCATCGTCAATGTGATGGTCGAAGGGTAGCAGTAAACCTGCTGTGGTGCATCGGAGTCTAACACTGGGCCCCCAGGGAAGAGCCAAAGTATATACTCTTCGAAACGGTACTCCTGTGGACAGAAATCGGCATTGTGTATTTTATATAGATCCGGATACAAATCTGTGTTTCATCGTGAATGTGATGGTCGAAGGGTGACAGTAAACCTGCTGTGGTGCATCGGTGTCTCACACTGAGCCCCCAGGGGAGAGCCAAATTGCAAACTCTTCGAAACGGTACTCCTGTGGACAGAAATCGGCATTGTGAATTTTGTATTGATCCGGATGCAATTTCTGTGTTTCATCGTGAATGTGATGGTCGAAAGGTAACAGTAAACCTGCCGTGGTGCATCGGAGTCTAACACTGTACCCCCAGGGAAGAGCCAAGAAAAGACTCCCCGAAACGTTACTCTCGTCAATATAAATCGGCATTGAGAGTTTAGTATTGAAACCGGATGCAATTTCAGTGTTTCATCGTTAATGTGATGGTCGAAGGGTAACAGTAAACCTGCTGTGGTGCATCGGAGTCTAACAGTGGGCCCCTAGGGAAGCGCCAAAGTACATACTCTTGGAAACGGTACTCCTGTGGACAGAAATCGGCAATGTGAATTTTGTATTGATATGGATGCAATGTCAGTGTTTCATCGTCAATGTGATGGTCGAAGGGTAACAGTAAACCTGCTGTGGTGCATCAGAAACTCACACTGAGCCCCCAGGGAAGAGCCAAAAAACAGACTGCCCGAAATGTTACTCTCGTCAATATAAATCGGCATTGCGAAATTTGTATTGAAACCGGATGCAATTTCTGTGTTTCATCGTCAGTGTGATGGTCGGAGGGCAACAGTAAACCTGCCGTGGTGCGTCGGAGTCTAACAGTGCGCCCCCAGGGAAGAGCCAATAAACAGACTCGCCGAAACGTTACTCTCGTCATCATTAATCGGCATTGCGAAATTTGCATAGAAACCGGATGCATTCTCTGTGTTTCATCGTCAATGTGATGGTCGAAGGGTAACAGTAAACCTGCTGTGGTGCATCGGAGTCTAACACTGGGAACCCAGGGAAGAGAAAAAGTATATACTCTTCGAAACGGTACTTCTGTGGACAGAAATCGGCATTGTGTATTTTATATTGTTCCGGATACAAATCTGTGTTTCATATTCAATGTGATGGTCGAAGGGTAACAGTAAACCTGCTGTGGTGCATCGGAGTCTTACACTGGGAACCCAGGGAAGAGAAAAAGTATATACTCTTCGAAACGGTACTTCTGTGGACAGAAATCGGCATTGTGTATTTTATATTGTTCCGGATACAAATCTGTGTTTCATATTCAATGTGATGGTCGAAGGGTAACAGTAAACCTGCTGTGGAGCATCGGAGTCTAACACTGAGCCCCCAGGGAAGAGCCAAAGTATATACTCTTCGAAACGGTACTCCTGTGGACAGAAATCTTCATTGTGAATTTTGTATTGATCCGGATGTAATTTCTGTGTTTCATTGTCAATGTGATGGTCGAAGTGTAACAGTAAACCTGCTGTGGTGCATCGGAGTCTCTCACTGAGCCCCCAGGGAAGAGGCAAAAACCAGACTCCCCGAAACGTTGCTGTCGATAACATATGTCGGCATTGCGAATTTTGTATTGACACCGGATGCAATTTCTGTGTTTCATCGTCAATGTGATAATCGAACGGTAACAGTAAACCTGCTGTGGAGCATCGGAGTCTAACACTGAGCCCCCAGGGAAGAGCCAAAGTATATACTCTTCGAAACGGTACTCCTGTGTACAGAAATCGGCATTGTGTATTTTATATTGATCCGGATACAAATCTGTGTTTCATCGTGAATGTGATGGTCAAAGGGTAACAGTAAACCTGCTGTGGTGCATCGTAGTCTAACACTGGGCCCCCAGGGAAGAGCCAAAGTATATACTCTTCGAAACGGTACTCCTGTGGACAGAAATCGGCATTGTGTATTTTATATTGATCCGGATACAAATCTGTGTTTCATCGTGAATGTGATGGTCAAAGGGTAACAGTAAACCTGCTGTGGTGCATCGGAGTTTCACACTGAGCCCCCTGGGAAGAGCCAAAGTGCAAACTCTTCGAAACGGTACTCCTGTGGACAGAAATCGGCATTGTGGATTTTGTATTGATCCGGATGCAATTTCTGTGTTTAATCGTCAGTGTGATGGTCTAAGGGTAACAGTAAACCTGCTGTGGTGCATCGGAGTCTCACACTGAGCCCTTTAGGGAAAAGCCAAAAAACAGACTCCCCGAACTGTTACTCTCGGCAATATAAAACGGCATTGCGAATTTTGTATTGAAGCAGGATGCAATTTCTGTATTTCATCGTCAAACTGTTGGTCGAAGGTAACAGTAAAGCTGTTGTGGTGCATCGGAGACTCACACTGAGCCCCCAGGGAAGAGCCAAAAAACAGACTCCCCGAAATGTTACTCTCGTCAATATAAATCGGCATTGCGAATTTTGTATTGAAACCGGTTGCAATTTCTGTGTTTCATCGTCAGTGTGATGGTCGAAGGGTAACAGTAAACCTGCTGTGGTGCATCGGAGTCTCACACTTAGCCCACAGGGAAGAGCCAAAAAACAGACTCCCCGAAACGATACTCTCGTCAAGATAAATCGGCATTGCGTATTTTGTATTGAAACGGGATGCAATTTCTGTGTTTTATGGTGAATGTAATGGTCGAAGGGTAACAGCAAATCTGCCGTGGTGCATCGTTGTCTAACACTAAGCCCCCAGGGAAGAGCCAAAAACACACACCCCGAAACATTAATCTCGTCAATATAAATCGGCATTGCGAATTTTGTATTGAAACCGGATGCAATTTCTGAGTTTCATCGTCAATGTGATCGTCGAAGGGTAATAGTAAACCTGCTGTGGTGCATAGGAGTCTCGCACTGAGCCCCGAGGTAAGAGCGAAAAAATTGACTCCCCGAAACGTTACTCTCGTCAATATAAATCGGCATTGCGAATTTTGTATTGAAACCGGATGCAATTTCTGTATTTCATGGTCTATCTGTTGGTCGAAGGTAACAGTAAACTTGCTGTGGTGCATCGGAGACTCACACTGAGAACCCAGGGAAGAGCCAAAAAACAGACTCCCCGAAACGTGACTCTCGTTAAAATAATAGGCATTGCGAAATTTCTATTGAAACCGGATGCAATTTCTGTGTTTCATCGTCAATGTGATAATCGAAGGGTAACAGTAAACCCGCTGTGGTGCGACGGAGTCTAACACTGGGCCTCCAGGGAAGAGCCAAAGTACATACTCTTCGAAACGGTACACCTGTGGACAGAAATCGGCATTGTGTATTTTACATTGATCCGGATAATAATGTGTGTTTCATCGTCAATGTGATGGTCGAAGGGTAACAGTAAACCTGCTGTGGTGCATCGGAGTCTCACATTGAGCCCCCAGGGAAGAGCCAAAGTGCAAACTCTTCGAAACGGTACTCCTGTGGACAGAAATCGGCATTGTGAATTTTGTATTGATCCGGATGCAATTTATGTGTTTCATCGTCAGTGTGATGGTCGAAGGGTAACAGTAAACCTGCTGTCGTGCATCGGAGTCTCACACTGAGCCCCCAGGGAAGAGCCAAAAAACAGACTCCCCGAAATGTTACTCTCGTCAATATAAATCGGCATTGCGAATTTTGTATTGAAACCAGGTGCATTCTCTGTGTTTCATCGTCAATGTGATGGTCGAAAGGTAACAGTAAACCTGCTGTGGTGTATCATTGTCTAACACTGAGCCCCCAGGGAAGAGCCAAAGTACATTCTCTTCGAAACGGTACTCCTGTGGACAGAAATCTCCATTGTGAATTTTGTATTGATCCGGATGTAATTTCTGTGTTTCATCGTCAATGTGATGGTCGAAGGGTAACAGTAAACCTTCTGTGGTGCATCGGAGTCTTTCACTGAGCCCCCAGGGAAGAGCCAAAAACCAGACTCCCCGAAACGTTACTCTCGTCAAGATATGTCGGCATTGCGAATTTTGCATTGAAACCGGATGCAATTTCTGTGTTTCATCGTCAATGTGATGGTCGAAGGGTAACAGTAAACCTGCTGTGGTGCATCGGAGTCTAAAACTGAGCCCCCAGGGAAGAGCCAAAAAACAGACTCCCCGAAACGTTACTCTCGTTAATATAAATCGGCATTGCGAGTTTTGTATTGAAACCGGAAGCAATTTCTGTGTTTCATCGACAATGTGATGGTCGAAGGGTAACAGTAAACCTGCCGTGGTGCATCGGATTCTTACACTGCGCCCCCAGGGAAGAGCCAAAAAACAGACTCCCCGAAACGATACTCTCGTCAATATAAATCGGCATTGCGAATTTTGTATTGAAACCGGGTGCAATTTCTGTGTTTCATCGTCAGTGTGATGGTCGAAGGGTAACAGAAAAACCTGCTATGGTGCATCGGAGTCTCACACTTAACCCACAGGGAAGAGCCAAAAAACAGACTCCCCGAAAAGTTACTCTCGTTAATACAAATCGGCATTGCGAATTTTGTATTGAAACCGGATGCAATTTCTGTGTTTCATCGTCAATGTGATAATCGAACGGTAACAGTAAACCCGCTGTGGTGCGACGGAGTCTAACACTGGGCCTCCAGGGAAGAGCCAAAGTACATACTCTTGGAAACGGTACACCTGTGGACAGAAATCGGCCTTGAGTATTTTATATTGATCCGGTTACAAATCTGTGTTTCATCGTCAATGTGATGGTCGAAGGGTAACAGTAAACCTGCTGTGGTGCATCGTAGTCTAACACTGGGCCCCCAGGGAAGAGCCAAAGTATATACTCTTCGAAACGGTACTCCTGTGGACAGAAATCGGCATTGTGTATTTTATATTGATCCGGATACAAATCTGTGTTTCATCGTGAATGTAATGGTCAAAGGGTAACAGTAAACCTGCTGTGGTGCATCGTAGTCTAACACTGGGCCCCCAGGGAAGAGCCAAAGTATATACTCTTCGAAACGGTACTCCTGTGGACAGAAATCGGCATTGTGTATTTTATATTGATCCGGATACAAATCTGTGTTTCATCGTGAATGTGATGGTCAAAGGGTAACAGTAAACCTGCTGTGGTGCATCGGAGTTTCACACTGAGCCCCCTGGGAATAGCCAAAGTGCAAACTCTTCGAAACGGTACTCCTGTGGACAGAAATCGGCATTGTGGATTTTGTATTGATCCGGATGCAATTTCTGTGTTTAATCGTCAGTGTGATGGTCTAAGGGTAACAGTAAACCTGCTGTGGTGCATCGGAGTCTCACACTGAGCCCTTTAGGGAAGAGCCAAAAAACAGACTCCCCGAACTGTTACTCTCGGCAATATAAAACGGCATTGCGAATTTTGTATTGAAGCAAGATGCAATTTCTGTATTTCATCGTCAAACTGTTGGTCGAAGGTAACAGTAAAGCTGTAGTGGTGCATCGGAGACTCACACTGAGCCCCCAGGGAAGAGCCAAATAACAGACTCCCCGAAATGTTACTCTCGTTAATACAAATCGGCATTCCGAATTTTGTATTGAAACCGGATGCAATTTCTGTGTTTCATCGTCAATGTGATAATCGAACGGTAACAGTAAACCCGCTGTGGTGCAACGGAGTCTAACACTGGGCCTCCAGGGAAGAGCCAAAGTACATACTCTTCGAAACGGTACACCTGTGGACAGAAATCGGCATTGAGTATTTTATATTGATCCGCGTACAAATCTGTGTTTCATCGTGAATGTGATGGTCGAAGGGTAACAGTAAACCTGCTGTGGTGCATCGTAGTCTAACACTGAGCCCCCAGGGAAGAGCCAAAGTATATACTATTCGAAACGGTACTCCTGTGGACAGAAATCGGCATTGTGTATTTTATATTGATCCGGATACAAATCTGTGTTTCATCGTGAATGTGATGGTCAAAGGGTAACAGTAAACCTGCTGTGGTGCATCGGAGATTCACACTGAGCCCCCTGGGAAGAGCCAAAGTACATTCTCTTCGAAACGGTACTCCTGTGGACAGAAATCGGTATTGTGGATTTTGTATTGATCCGGATGCAATTTCTGTGTTTAATCGTCAGTGTGATGGTCTAAGGGTAACAGTAAACCTGCTGTGGTGCATCGGAGTCTCACACTTAGCCCACAGGGAAGAGCTAAAAAACAGACTCCCCGAAACGATACTCTCGTCAAGATAAATCGGCATTGCGTATTTTGTATTGAAACGGGATGCAATTTCTGTGTTTTATGGTGAATGTAATGGTCGAAGGGTAACAGCAAATCTGCCGTGGTGCATCGTTGTCTAACACTAAGCCCCCAGGGAAGAGCCAAAAACACACACCCCGAAACATTAATCTCGTCAATATAAATCGGCATTGTGAATTTTGTATTGATCCGGATGCAATTTCTGTGTTTCATCGTCAGTGTGATGGTCGAAGGGTAACAGTAAACCTGCTGTCGTGCATCGGAGTCACACACTGAGCCCCCAGGGAAGAGCCAAAAAACAGACTCCATGAAACGTTACTTTCGTCAATATAAATCGGAATTGCGAATTTTGTATTGAAACCGGATGCAATTTCTGTATTTCATCGCCAATCTGTTGGTCGAAGGTAACAGTAAACCTGTTGTGGTGCATGGGAGACTCACACTGAGCCCCCAGGGAAGAGCCAAAAAACAGACTCCCCGAAATGTTACTCTCGTCAATATAAATCGGCATTGCGAATTTTGTATTGAAACCGGGTGCAATTTCTGTGTTTCATCGTCCGTGTGATGGTCGAAGGGTAACAGTAAAGCTGCTGTGGTGCATCGGAGTCTCACACTGAGCCCCCAGGGATGAGCCAAAGACAGACTCCCCGAAACGATACTCTCGTCAAAATAAATCGGCATTGCGTATTTTGTATTGAAACCGGACGCAATTTCTGTGTTTTTTCGTCAATGTAATGGTCGAAGGGTAACAGGAAACCTGCCGTGGTGCATCGGTGTCTAACACTGAGCCCCCAGGAAAGAGCCAAAAAGCAGACTCCCCGAAAATTTACTCTCGTCAATATAAATCGGCAATGCGAATTTTGTATTGAAACCGGGTGCAATATCTTTGCTTCATCGTCAGTGTGATGGTCGAAGGGTAATAGTAAACCTGCTGTGGTGCATCAGAGTCTCACACTGAGCCTCCAGGGAAAAGCCAAATAACTGGCTCCCCGAAACGTTACTCTCGTCAATATAAATCGGCATTGCGAATTTTGTATTGAAAGGGGATGCAATTTCTGTGTTTCATCGTCAATGTGATGGTCGAATGGTAACAGTAAACATGCCGTGGTGCATCGGAGTCTAACACTGCGCCCCCAGGGAAGAGCCAAAGATCAGACTCACCGAAACGTTACTCTCGTCAACATTAATCGGCATTGCGAATTTTGCATTGAAGCCGGATGCATTCTCTGTGTTTCATCGTCAATGTGATGGTCGAAAGGTAACAGTAAACCTGCTGTGGTGTATCAGAGTCTAACACTGAGCCCCCAGGGAAGAGCCAAAGTACATTCTCTTCGAAACGGTACTCCTGTGGACAGAAATCTTCATTGTGAATTTTGTATTGATCCGGATGTAATTTCTGTGTTTCATCGTCAATGTGATGGTCGAAGGGTAACAGTAAACCTTCTGTGGTGCATCGGAGTCTTTCACTGAGCCCCCAGGGAAGAGCCAAAAACCAGACTCCCCGAAACGTTACTCTCGTCAAGATATGTCGGCATTGCGAATTTTGCATTGAAACCGGATGCAATTTCTGTGTTTCATCGTCAATGTGATGGTCGAAGGGTAACAGTAAACCTGCTGTGGTGCATCGGAGTCTAAAACTGAGCCCCTAGGGAAGAGCCAAAAAACAGACTCCCCGAAACGTTACTCTCGTTAATATAAATCGGCATTGCGAATTTTGAATTGAAACCGGAAGCAATTTCTGTGTTTCATCGACAATGTGATGGTCGAAGGGTAACAGTAAACCTGCCGTGGTGCATCGGATTCTTACACTGCGCCCCCAGGGAAGAGCCAAAAAACAGACTCCCCGAAACGTTACTCTCGTCAATATAAATCGGCATTGCGAATTTTGTATTGATACCGTATGCAATTTCTGTGTTTCTTCGTCAATACGATGGTCGAAGTGTAACAGTAAACCTGCTGTGGTGCATCGGAGTCTCACACTTAGCCCCCAGAGAAGCGCCAAAATACAGACTCCCCGAAAAGTTACTCTCGTCAATATAAATCGGCATTGCGAAATTTGTATTGAAACCAGATAATATTTCTGTGTTTCATCGTGAATGTGATGGTCGAAGGGTAACAGTAAACCTGCTGTGGTGCATCGGAGTCCTACACAGTGCCCCCAGGGAAGAGCCAAAGAACATACTCCTCGAATCGGTACTCCTGTGGACAGAAATCGGCATTGTGAATGTCGTATTGATCCGGATGCAATTTCTGTGTTTCATCGTCAATGTGATGGTCGAAGGGTAACAGTCAACCTGCCGTGTTGCATCGGAGTCTAACGCTGAGCCCCCAGGGAAGAGCCAAAAAACAGACTCCCCGAAACGTTACTCTCGTCAATATACACTCCTGGAAATTGAAATAAGAACACCGTAAATTCACTGTCCCAGGAAGGGGAAACTTTATTGACACATTGCTGGGATCTGATACATCACATGATCACACTGACAGAACCACAGGCACATAGACACAGACAACAGAGCATGCACAATGTTGGCACTAGTACAGTGTATATCCACCTTTCCCAGCAATGCAGGCTGCTATTCTCCTATGGAGGCGATCGTGGAGATGCTGGATGTAGTCCTGTGGAACGGCTTGCCATGCCATTTCCACCTGTCGCCTCATTTGGACCAGCGTTCGTGCTGGACGTGCAGACCGCGTGAGACGACGCTTCATCCAGTCCCAAACATGCTCAATGGGGGACACATCCGGAGATCTTACTGGCCAGGCTAGTTGACTTACACCTTCTAGAGCACGTTGGCTGGCACGGGATACATGCGGACGTGCATTGTGCTGTTGGAACAACAAGTTCCCTTGCTGGTCTAGGAATGGTAGAACGATGGGTTCGATGACGGTTTGGATGTACCGTGCACTATTCAGTGTCCCCTCGACCATCACCAGTGGTGTACGGCCAGTGTAGGAGATCGCTCCCCACACCATGATGCCGGGTGTTGGCCCTGTGTGCCTCGGTCGTATGCAGTCCTGATTGTGGCGCTCACCTGCACGGCGCCAAACACGCATACGACCATCATTGGCACCAAGGCAGAAGCGACTCTCATCGCTGAAGACGACACGTCTCCATTCGTCCCTCCATTCACGCCTGTCGCGACACCACTGGAGGCGGGCTGCACGATGTTGGGGCGTGAGCGGAAGACGGCCTAACGGTGTGCGGGACGGTAGCGCAGCTTCATGGAGACGGTTGCGAATGGTCCTCGCCGATACCCCAGGAGCAACAGTATCCCTAATTTGCTCGGAAGTGGCGGTGCGGTCCCCTACGGCACTGCGTAGGATCCTACGGTCTTGGCGTGCATCCGTGCGTCGCTGCGGTCCGGTCCCAGGTCGACGGGCACGTGCACCTTCCGCCGACCACTGGCGACAACATCAATGTACTGTGGAGACCTCACGCCCCACGTGTTGAGCAATTCGGCGGTACGTCCACCCGGCCTCCCGCATGCCCACTATATGCCCTCGCTCAAAGTCCGTCAACTGCACATTCGGTCCACGTCCACGCTGTCGCGGCATGCTACCAGTGTCAAAGACTGCGATGGAGCTCCGTATGCCACGGCAAACTGGCTGACACTGACGGTGGCATTGCACAAATGCTGCGCAGCTAGCGCCATTCGACGGCCAACACCGCGGTTCCTGGTGTGTCCGCTGTGCCGTGCGTGTGATCATTGCTTGTACAGCCCTCTCGCAGTGTCCGGAGCAAGTATGGTGTGTCTGACACACCGGTGTCAATGTGTTCTTTTTTCCGTTTCCAGGAGTGTAAATTGGCATTGCGAATTTTGTATTGAAACCGGATGCAATTTATGTGTTTCATCGTCAATGTGATGATCGAAGGATAACAGTAAACCAGCTGTGATGCATCGGAGTCTCACACTGAGCCCCCAGGGAAGAGCCAAAAAACAGACTCCCCGAAACGTTACTCTCGTCAATATAAATCGGTATTGCGAATATTGTATTGAAACCGGATGCAATTTCTGTGGTTCATCGTCAATGTGATGGTCGAAGGGTAACAGTAAACCTGCCGTGTTGCATCCGAGTCTAACGCTGAGCCCCCAGGGCAGAGCCTAAGAACAGGCCCCCCGAAACTTTACTCTCGTCAATATAAATCGGCATTGCGAATTTGGTATTGAAACCGGATGCAATTTCTGTGTCTAATCGTCAATGTGGTGGTCGAAGGGTATTAGTAAACCTGCTGTGGTGCATCGGACTCTCACACTGGGCCCCCAAGGAAGAGCCAAAAAACAACTCCGCGAAACGTTACTCTCGTCAATTAAAATCGGCATTGCGAATTTTGTATTGAAACCGGATGCAATTTCTGTGTTTCATCGTCAGTGTGATGGTCGAAGGGTAACAGTAAACCTGCTGTGGTGCATCGGAGTCTCACACTGAGCCCCCAGTGAAGAGCCAAAATACAGACTCCTTGAAACGTTACTCTCGCCAATATAAATCGGCATTGCGAATTTTGTATTGAAACCAGATAATATTTCTGTGTTTCATCGTGAATGTGATGGACGAAGGGTAACAGTAAACCTGCTGTGGTGCATCGGAGTCTAACGCTGAGCCCCCAAGGAAGAGCCAAAGAACAGACTCCCCGAAACGTTACTCTCGTCAATATACACTCCTGGAAATTGAAATAAGAACACCGTGAATTCATTGTCCCAGGAAGGGGAAACTTTATTGACACATTCCTGGGGTCTGATACATCACATGATCACACTGACAGAACCACAGGCACATAGACACAGGCAACAGAGCATGCACAATGTTGGCACTAGTACAGTGTATATCCACCTTTCCCAGCAATGCAGGCTGCTATTCTCCCATGGAGGCGATCGTAGAGATGCTGGATGTAGTCCTGTGGAACGGCTTGCCATGCCATTTCCACCTGACGCCTAAGTTGGACCAGCGTTCGTTCTGGACGTGCAGACCGCGTGAGACGACGCTTCATCCAGTCCCAAACATGCTCAATGGGGGACAGATCCAGAGATCTTGGTGGCCAGGGTGGTTGACTTACACCATCTAGTGCACGTTGGATGGCACGGGATACATGCGGACGTGCATTGTCCTGTTGGAACAGCAAGTTCCCTTGCCGGTCTAGGAATGGTAGGACGATGGGTTCGATGACGGTTTGGATGTACCGTGCACTAATCAGTGTTCCCTCGACGATCACCAGTGGTGTACGGCCAGTGTAGGAGATCGCTCCCCACACCATGATGCCGGGTGTTGGCCCTGTGTGCCTCGGTCGTATGCAGTCCTGATTGTGGCGCTCACCTGCACGGCGCCAAACACGCATACGACCATCATTGGCACCAAGGCAGAAGCGACTCTCATCGCTGAAGACGACGCGTCACCATTCGTCCCTCCATTCACGCCTGTCGCGACACCACTGGAGGCGGGCTGCACGATGTTGGGGCGTGAGCGGAAGACGGCCTAACGGTGTGCGGGACGGTAGCCCAGCTTCATGGAGACGGTTGCGAATGGTCCTCGCCGATACCCCAGGAGCAACAGTGTCCCTAATTTGCTGGGAAGTGGCGGTGCGGTCCCCTACGGCACTGCGTAGGATCCTACGGTCTTGGCGTGCATCCGTGCGCCGCTGCGGTCCGGTCCCAGATCGACGGGCACGTGCACCTTCCGCCAACCACTGGCGACAACATCGACGTACTGTGGAGACCTCACGCCCCACGTGTTGAGCAATTCGGCGGTACGTCCACCCGGCCTCCCGCATGCCCACTATACGCCCTCGCTCAAAGTCCGTCAACTGCACATTCGGTCCACGTCCACGCTGTCGCGGCATGCTACCAGTGTCAAAGACTGGGATGGAGCTCCGTATGCCACGGCAAACTGACTGACACTGACGGCGGCGGTGCACAAATGCTGCGCAGCTAGCGCCATTCGACGGCCAACACCGCGGTTCGTGGAGTGTCCGCTGTGCCGTGCGTGTGATCATTGCTTGTACAGCCCTCTCGCAGTGTCCGGAGCAAGTATGGTGGGTCTGACGCACCGGTGTCAATGTGTTCTTTTTCCATTTCCAGGAGTGTAAATTGGCATTGCGAATTTTGTATTGAAACCGGATGCAATTTCTGTGTTTCATCGTCAATGTGATGATCGAAGGGTTACAGTAAACCAACTGTGATGCATCGGAGTATAACACTGGGCCCCCAGGGAAGACCCAAAGTACATACTCTTCGAAAGGGTATTCCTGTGGAGAGAATACGGCATTGTGAATTTTGGTTTGAATCCGGATGCAATTTCTGTGTTTCGTCGTCAATGCGATGGTCGAAGGGTAACAGTAAACCTGCCGTGGTGCATCGGAGTCTCACACTGAGCCCCCTGGGAAGAGCCAAAGAACAGACTCCCCGAAACGTTACTCTCGTCAATATAAATCCGCATTGCGAATTTTGTATTGAAACCAGATGCATTATCTGTGTTTCATCGACAATGAGATGGTTGAAGGATAACAGTAAACATCATGTGGTGCATCGGAGTCTAACGCTGAGCCCCCAGGGCAGAGCCTAAGAACAGGCTCCCCGAAACGTTACTCTTGTCAATATAAACCGGCATTGCGAATTTTGTATTGAAACCGGATGCAATTTCTGTGTTTCATCGTCAATGTGATGGTCGATGGGTAACACTAAACCTGCTGTGGTGCATCGGAGTCAAACACTGGGCCCCCAGGGAAGAGCCGAAGTACATACTCTTCGAAACGGTACTCCTGTGGACAGAAATCGGCATTGTGAATTTTGTATTGATCCAGATGCAATTTCTGTGTTTCATCGTCAAATTGATGGTCGAATGGTAACAGTAAATTTGCCGTGGTGCTTCGGTGTCTAACCCTGAGCCCCCACAGAAAAGCCATAAAACAGACTCCCCGAAACGTTTCTTTCGTCAATATAAATCGGCATTGCGAATTTTGTATTGAAACCGGATGTAATTTCTGTATTTCATCGTCAATGTGATGGTCGAAGGGTAACAGTAAACCTGCTGTGGTGCATCGGAGTCTAACAATGAGCCCCCAGGGAAGAGCCAAAAAACAGACTCCCCGAACCGTTATTCTCGTCAATATAAATCGGCATTGCGAATTTTGTATTGAAACCGGATGCAATTTTTGTGTTTCATCGTCAATGTGATGGCCGAAGGGTAAAAGTAAACCTGCTGTGGTGCATCGGAGTCTAACACTCGGCCCCACTGGGAAGAGCCAAAGTACATACTCTTCGAATCGGTACTCCTGTGGACAGAAATCGGCATTGTGAAATTTGTATTGATCCGGATGCAATTCTGTGTTTCATCGTCAATGTGATGGTCGAAGAGTAACAGTAAACCTGCTGTGGTACATCGGAGTCCCACACTGAGCCCCCAGGGATGAGCCAAAAAACAGACTCCCCGAAACTTTACTCTCGTCAACATAAATCGGCATTGCGAATTTTGTATTGAAACCCAGTGCAATTTGTGTGTTTCATCGTCAGTGAGATGGTCGAAGGGTAACAGTAAACCTGCTGTGGTGCATCGGAGTCTCACACTGAGCCCCCGGGGAAGAGACAAAAAACAGACACCCCGAAACATTACTCTCGTCAACATAAATCGGCATTGCGAATTTTGTATTGAAACCGGATGCAATTTCTGAGGTTCGTCGTCAATGTGATGGTCGAAGGGTAACAGTAAACCAGCTGTGCTGAATCGGAGTCTAACAGTGGGCCCCAGGGAAGAGCCAAAGTACATACTCATCGAAACGGTACTCCTGCGGACAGAAATCGGCATTGTGAATTTTGTATTAATCCGGATGCAATATCTGTGTTTCATAGTCAATGTGATGGTCGAAGGGTAACAGTAAACCTGCTGTGGTGCATCGGAGTCTCACACTGAGCCTCCAGGGAAGAGCCAAATAACTGACTCCCCGAAACGTTAATCTCGTCAACATTAATCTGCATTGCGAATTTTGCATTGAAACCGGATGCAATTTCTGTGTTTCATTGTCAATGTGATGGTCGAAGGCTAACAGTAAACCTGCTGTGGTGCATCGAAGTCTAACACTGAGCCCCCAGGGAAGAGCCAAAATACAAACTCTTCGAAACTGTACTCCTGTGGACAGAAATCGGCATTGTGAATTTTGTATTGATCCGGATGCAATTTCTGTGTAGCATCGTCTATGTGATGGTCGAAGGGTAACAGTAAACCTGCTGTGGTGCATCGGAATCTCACACTGAGCCCAAAGGGAAGAGCCAAAAAACAGACTGCCCGAAACGTTACTCTCGTCAATATAAATCGGCATTGCGAATTTTGTATTGAAACCGGATGCAATTTCTGTGTTTCATCGACAATGTGATGGTCGAAGGGTAACAGTAAACCTGCCGTGGTGCATCGGATTCTTACACTGCGCCCCCAGGGAAGAGCCAAAAAACAGACTCCCCGAAACGTTACTCTCGTCAATATAAATCGGCATTGCGAATTTTGTATTGAAACCGTATGCAATTTCTGTGTTTCTTCTTCAATACGATGGTCGAAGTGTAACAGTAAACCTGCTGTGGTGCATCGGAGTCTCACACTGAGCCCCCAGGGAAGAGCCAAAATACAGACTCCCCGAAAAGTTACTCTCGTCAATATAAATCGGCATTGCGAATTTTGTATTGAAACCAGATAATATTTCTGTGTTTCATCGTGAATGTGATGGTCGAAGGGTAACAGTAAACCTGCTTTGGTGCATCGGAGTCCTACACAGTGTCCCCAGGGAAGAGCCAAAGAACATACTCCTCGAATCGGTACTCCTGTGGACAGAAATCGGCATTGTGAATTTCGTATTGATCCGGATGCAATTTCTGTGTTTCATCGTCAATGTGATGGTCGAAGGGTAACAGTCAACCTGCCGTGTTGCGTCGGAGTCTAACGCTGAGCCCCCAGGGAAGAGCCAAAAAACAGACTCCCCGAAACGTTAGTCTCGTCAATATACACTCCTGGAAATTGAAATAAGAACACCGTGAATTCATTGTCCCAGGAAGGGGAAACTTTATTGACACATTGCTGGGATCTGATACATCACATGATCACACTGACAGAACCACAGGCACATAGACACAGACAACAGAGCATGCACAATGTTGGCACTAGTACAGTGTATTTCCACCTTTCCCAGCAATGCAGGCTGCTATTCTCCTATGGAGGCGATCGTGGAGATGCTGGATGTAGTCCTGTGGAACGGCTTGCCATGCCATTTCCACCTGTCGCCTCATTTGGACCAGCGTTCGTGCTGGACGTGCAGACCGCGTGAGACGACGCTTCATCCAGTCCCAAACATGCTCAATGGGGGACACATCCGGAGATCTTACTGGCCAGGCTAGTTGACTTACACCTTCTAGAGCACGTTGGCTGGCACGGGATACATGCGGACGTGCATTGTCCTGTTGGAACAGCAAGTTCCGTTGCTGGTCTAGGAATGGTAGAACGATGGGTTCGATGACGGTTTGGATGTACCGTGCACTGTTCAGTGTCCCCTCGACGATCACCAGTGGTGTACGGCCAGTGTAGGAGATCGCTCCCCACACCATGATGCCGGGTGTTGGCCCTGTGTGCCTCGGTCGTATGCAGTCCTGATTGTGGCGCTCACCTGCACGGCGCCAAACACGCATACGACCATCATTGGCACCAAGGCAGAAGCGACTCTCATCGCTGAAGACGACACGTCTCCATTCGTCCCTCCATTCACGCCTGTCGCGACACCACTGGAGGCGGGCTGCACGATGTTGGGGCGTGAGCGGAAGACGGCCTAACGGTGTGCGGGACGGTAGCTCAGCTTCATGGAGACGGTTGCGAATGGTCCTCGCCGATACCCCAGGAGCAACAGTGTCCCTAATTTGCTGGGAAGTGGCGGTGCGGTCCCCTACGGCACTGCGTAGGATCCTACGGTCTTGGCGTGCATCCGTGCGTCGCTGCGGTCCGGTCCCAGGTCGACGGGCACGTGCACCTTCCGCCGACCACTGGCGACAACATCGATGTACTGTGGAGACCTCACGCCCCACGTGTTGAGCAATTCGGCGGTACGTCCACCCGGCCTCCCGCATGCCCACTATATGCCCTCGCTCAAAGTCCGTCAACTGCACATTCGGTCCACGTCCACGCTGTCGCGGCATGCTACCAGTGTCAAAGACTGCGATGGAGCTCCGTATGCCACGGCAAACTGGCTGACACTGACGGCGGCGGTGCACAAATGCTGCGCAGCTAGCGCCATTCGACGGCCAACACCGCGGTTCCTGGTGTGTCCGCTGTGCCGTGCGTGTGATCATTGCTTGTACAGCCCTCTCGCAGTGTCCGGAGCAAGTATGGTGGGTCTGACACACCGGTGTCAATGTGTTCTTTTTTCCGTTTCCAGGAGTGTAAATTGGCATTGCGAATTTTGTATTGAAACCGGATGCAATTTATGTGTTTCATCGTCGATGTGACGATCGAAGGGTAACAGTAAACCTGCTGTATTGCATCGGACTCTCACATAGGGCCCCCAAGGAAGAGCCAAAAAACAACTCCTTGAAACGTTACTCTCGCCAATATAAATCGGCATTGCGAATTTTGTATTGAAACCAGATAATATTTCTGTGTTTCATCGTGAATGTGATGGACGAAGGGTAACAGTAAACCTGCTGTGGTGCATCGGAGTCTAACGCTGAGCCCCCAGGGAAGAGCCAAAAAACAGACTCCCCGAAACGTTACTCTCGTCAATATACACTCCTGGAAATTGAAATAAGAACACTGTGAATTCATTGTCCCAGGAAGGGGAAACTTTATTGACACATTCCTGGGGTCTGATACATCACATGATCACACTGACAGAACCACAGGCACATAGACACAGGCAACAGAGCATGCACAATGTTGGCACTAGTACAGTGTATATCCACCTTTCCCAGCAATGCAGGCTGCTATTCTCCCATGGAGGCGATCGTAGAGATGCTGGATGTAGTCCTGTGGAACGGCTTGCCATGCCATTTCCACCTGGCGCCTAAGTTGGACCAGCGTTCGTTCTGGACGTGCAGACCGCGTGAGACGACGCCTCATCCAGTCCCAAACATGCTCAATGGGGGACAGATCCAGAGATCTTGCTGGCCAGGGTAGTTGACTTACACCATGTAGTGCACGTTGGGTGGCACGGGATACATGCGGACGTGCATTGTCCTATTGGAACAGCAAGTTCCCTTGCCGGTCTAGGAATGGTAGAACGATGGGTTCGATGACGGTTTGGATGTACCGTGCACTATTCAGTGTTCCCTCGACGATCACCAGTGGTGTACGGCCAGTGTAGGAGATCGCTCCCCACACCATGATGCCGGGTGTTGGCCCTGTGTGCCTCGGTCGTATGCAGTCCTGATTGTGGCGCTCACCTGCACGGCGCCAAACACGCATACGACCATCATTGGCACCAAGGCAGAAGCGACTCTCATCGCTGAAGAGGACACGTCACCATTCGTCCCTCCATTCACGCCTGTCGCGACACCACTGGAGGCGGGCTGCACGATGTTGGGGCGTGAGCGGAAGACGTCCTAACGGTGTGCGGGACGGTAGCCCAGCTTCATGGAGACGGTTGCGAATGGTCCTCGCCGATACCCCAGGAGCAACAGTGTCCCTAATTTGCTGGGAAGTGGCGGTGCGGTCCGCTACGGCACTGCGTAGGATCCTATGGTCTTGGCGTGCATCCGTGCACCGCTGCGGTCCGGTCCCAGATCGACGGGCACGTGCACCTTCCGCCGACCACTGGCGACAACCTTGATGTACTGTGGAGACCTCACGCCCCACGTGTTGAGCAATTCGGCGGTACGTCCACCCGGCCTCCCGCATGCCCACTATACGCCCTCGCTCAAAGTCCGTCAACTGCACATTCGGTCCACGTCCACGCTGTCGCGGCATGCTACCAATGTCAAAGACTGGGATGGAGCTCCGTATGCCACGGCAAACTGACTGACACTGACGGCGGCGGTGCACAAATGCTGCGCAGCTAGCGCCATTCGACGGCCAACACCGCGGTTCGTGGAGTGTCCGCTGTGCCGTGCGTGTGATCATTGCTTGTACAGCCCTCTCGCAGTGTCCGGAGCAAGTATGGTGGGTCTGACGCACCGGTGTCAATGTGTTCTTTTTCCATTTCCAGGAGTGTAAATTGGAATTGCGAATTTTGTATTGAAACCGGATGCAATTTCTGTGTTTCATCGTCAATGTGATGATCGAAGGGTAACAGTAAACCAGCTGTGATGCATCGGAGTATAACACTGGGCCCCCAGGGAAGACCCAAAGTACATACTCTTCGAAAGGGTATTCCTGTGGAGAGAATACGGCGTTGTGAATTTTGTATTGAATCCGGATGCAATTTCTGTGTTTCATCGTCAATGTGATGGTCGAAGGGTAACAGTAAACCAGCTGTGCTGAATCGGAGGGAAGAGCCAAAGTACATACTCATCGAAACGGTACTCCTGCGGACAGAAATCGGCATTGTGAATTTTGTATTAATCCGGATGCAATTTCTGTGTTTCATAGTCAATGTGATGGTCGAAGGGTAACAGTAAACCGGCTGTGTTGCATCAGAGTCTAACACTGAGCCCCGAGGGAAGAGCCAAAAAACCGTCTCCCCGGAACGTTACTCTCGTCAATATAAATCGGCATTGCGAATTTTGTATTGAAACCGGATGCAATTTCTGTGTTTCATCGTCAATGTGATGGTCGAAGGGTAACAGTAAACCTGCTGTGGTGCATCGGAGTCTAACACTGGGCCCCCAGGGAAGAGCCAAAGTACATACTCTTCGAATCGGTACTCCTGTGGACAGAAATCAGCATTGTAAATTTTGTATTGTCCGGTGCAATTTCTGTGTTTCATCGTCAATGTGATGGTCGAAGGGTAACAGTAAACCTTGCGTGGTGCATCGGAGTCTAACACTGAGCCCCCAGGGAAGAGCCAAAAAACAGACGCCCCGAAACGTTACTCTCATCAATAAAAAACGGCATTCCGAATTTTGTATTGAAACCGGATGCAATTTCTGTGTTTCATCGTCAATGTAATGGTCGAAGGGTAACAGTAAACCTGCTGTGGTGCATCGGAGTCTCACACTGAGCCCCCTGGGAAGAGCCAAAGAACAGACTCCCCGCAACGTTACTCTCGTCAATATAAATCGGCATTGCGAATTTTGTATTGAAACCAGATGCATTATCTGTGTTTCATCGTCAATGAGATGGTCGAAGGATAACAGTAAACCTCATGTGGTGCATCGGAGTCTAACACTGGGCCCCCAGGGAAGAGCAAAAGTACATAATCTTCGACACGGTACTCATGTGGACAATAATCGGCATTGTGAATTTTGTATTGATCCGGATGCAATTTTTTGTGTTTCATCGTCAATGTGATGGTCGAAGGGTAACAGTAAACCTGCCGTGGTGCATCGGAGTCTAACGCTGAGCCCCCAGGGCAGAGCCTAAGAACAGGCTCCCCGAAACGTTACTCTTGTCAAAATAAATCGGCATTGCGAATTTTGTATTGAAACCGGATGCAATTTCTGTGTTTCATCGTCAATGTAATGGTCGAAGGGTAACAGTAAACCTGCTGTGGTGCATCGGAGTCTCACACTGAGCCCCCAGGGAAGAGCCAAAGAACAGACTCCCCGAAACGTTACTCTCGTCAATATAAATCCGCATTGCGAATTTTGTATTGAAACCAGATGCATTATCTGTGTTTCATCGTCAATGAGATGGTCGAAGGATAACAGTAAACCTCATGTGGTGCAGCGGAGTCTAACACTGGGCCCCCAGGGAAGAGCAAAAGTACATAATCTTCGAAACGGTACTCCTGTGGACAAAAATCGGCATTGTGAATTTTGTATTGATCCGGATGCAATTTCTTGTGTTTCATCGTCAATGTGATGGTCGAAGGGTCACAGTAAACCTGCCGTGTTGCATCGGAGTCTAACGCTGAGCCCCCAGGGCAGAGCCTAAGAACAGGCTCCCCGAAACTTTACTCTTGTCAATATAAATCGGCATTGCGAATTTTGTATTGAAACTGGATGCAATATCTGTGTTTCATCGTCAATGTGATGGTCGAAGGGTAACACTAAACCTGCTGTGGTGCATCGGAGTCAAACACTGGGCCCCCAGGGAAGAGCCAATGTACATACTCTTCGAAACGGTACCCCTGTGGACAGAAATCGGCATTGTGAATATTGTATTGATTCGGATGCAATTCTGTGTTTCATCGTCAATGTGATGGTCGAAGAGTAACAGTAAACCTGCTGTGGTACATCGGAGTCCCACACTGAGCCCCCAGGGATGAGCCAAAAAACAGACTCCCCGAAACTTTACTCTCGTCAATATAAATCGGCATTGCGAATTTGGTATTCAAACCGGATGCAATTTCTGTGTCTCATCGTCAATGTGATGGTCGAAGGGTAACAGTAAACCAGCTGTGGTGCATCGGTGTCTCACACTGGGCCCCCAGGGAAGAGTCAAAAAACAAACTCCCCGAAACGTTACTCTCGTCAATATAAATCGGCATTGCGAATTTTGTATTCAAACCCAGTGCAATTTGTGTGTTTCATCGTCAGTGTGATGGTCGAAGGGTAACAGTAGACCTGCTGTGGTGCATCGGAGTCTCACACTGAGCCCCCGGGGAAGAGCCAAAAAACAGACTCCTCGAAACGTTACTCTCGTCAATATAAATCGGCATTGCGAATTTTGTATTGAAACCGGATGCAATTTCTGTGTTTTATCGTCAATGTAATGGTCGAAGATAACAGTAAACCTGCCGTGGTGCATCGGTGTCTAACACTGAGCCCCCAGGAAAGAGACATAAAACAGACACCGCGAAACATTACTCTCGTCAACATAAATCGGCATTGCGAATTTTGTATTGAAACCGGACGCAATTTCTGTGTTTTATCGACAATGTGATGGTCGAAGGGTAACAGTAAACCTGCCGTGGTGCATCGGAGTCTAACACTGCGCCCCCAGGGAAGAGCCAAAGAGCAGACTACCCGAAACGATACTCACATCAATATAAATCGGCATTGCGAATTTTGTATTGAAACCGGATGCATTTTCTGTGTTTCTTCGTCAATACGATGGTCGAAGTGTAACAGTAAACCTGCTGTGGTGCATCAAAGTCTAACACTGGGCCCCCAGCGAAGATCCAAAGTACAAACTCTTCGAAACTGTACTCCTGTGGACTGAAATCGGCATTGTGAATTTTGTATTGATCCGGATGCAATTTCTGTGTAGCATCGTCTATGTGATGGTCGAAGGGTAACAGTAAACCTGCTGTGGTGCATCGGAGTCTAACACAGCGCCCTCAGGGAAGAGCCAAAAATCAGGATCCCCGAAACGTTACTCTCGTCAATATAAATCGGCATTGCGAATTTTGTATTGAAACCGGATGTAATTTCTGGATTTCATCGTCAATGTGATGGTCGAAGGGTAACAGTAAAACTGCTGTGGTGCATCGGAGTCTAACACTGAGCCCCCAGGGAAGAGCCAAAGAACAGACTCCCCGAACCGTTATTCTCGTCAATATAAATCGGCATTGCGAATATTGTATTTAAACCGGATGCAATTTCTGTATTTCATCGTCAATGTGATGGTCGAAGGGTGACAGTAAACCTGCTGTGGTGCATCGGAGTCTCACACTGAGCCCCAAGGGAAGAGCCAAAAACAGACTTCCCGAAACGTTACTCTCGACAATATAAACCGGGATTGCGAAGTTTGTATTTAAACCGGATGCATTTTCTGTAGTTCATCGTCAATGTGATGGTCGAAGGGTAACAGTAAACCTGCTGTGGTGCATCGGAGTCTCACACTGAGCCCCAGGGAAGAGCCAGAGGACAGTCTCCCAGAAACGTTACTCTCGTCGATATAAATCGGCATTGCCAATTTTGCTATTGAAACCGGTTGCAATTTCTGTGTTTCATCGTCAATGTGATGGTCGAAGGGTAACAGTAAACCTGCTGTGGTGCATCGGCGCCACACACTGAGCCCCCAGGGAAGCGCTAAAAAACAGACTCCCCGAAACGTTACTCTCGTCAATATAAATCGGCATTGCGAATTTTGTATTGAAAACGGATGCAATATCTGTGTTTCATCGTCAATGTGATGGTCGAAGGGTAACAGCAAACCTGCCGTGTTGCATCGGAGTCTATCACTGAGACCCCAGGGAAGAGCCAAAGAACAGACTCCCCGAAACGTACTCTCGTCAATATAAATCGGCATTGCGAATTTTGTATTGAAACCGGATGCAATTTCTGTGTTTCATCGTCAATGTGATGGTTGAAGGGTAATAATAAACCTGCTGTGGTGCATCGGAGTCCCACGCTGAGCCCCCATGGAAGAGCCAAAAAACAGACTCCCCAAAACTTTACTCTCCTCATTATAAATCGGCATTATGAATTTTGTATTAAAACCGGATGCAATCTCTGTGTTTCATCGTCAATGCGATGGTCGAAGGGAAACAGTAAACTTACTGTGGTGCATCGGAGACTGACACTGGGCCCCCAGGGAAGAGCTAAAGTACATACTCTTCGAAACGGTAATCCTGTGGACAGAAATCGGCATTGCGATTTTTGTATTGATCCGGATGCAATTTCTGTGTTTCATCGTCAAAGTGATGGTCGAAGGGTAACAGGAAAACTGCCGTGTCGCATCGGAGTCTAACACTGAGCTCCCAGGGAAGAGCCAAAAAACAGAATCCACGAAAAGTTATTCTCGTCAATATAAATCGGCATTGCGAATTTTGTATTGAAACCGGATGCAATTTCTGTGTTTCATCGTCAATGTCATGGTCGAAGGGTAACAGTAAACCTGCTGTGGAGCATCGGTGTCTAACATTGGGCCCCCAGGGAAGAGCCTAATTACATACTCTTCGAAACGATACTCCCGTGGACTGAAATCATCATTGAGAATTTTGTAATGATACGGATGCAATTTCTGTGCTTCATCGTCAATGTGATGGTCGAAGGGTAACGGTAAACCTGCCGTGTTGCATCGGAGTCTAACACTGAGCCCCCAGGGAAGATCCAAAAAACAGGCTCCCCGAAACGTTACTCTCGTCAATATAAATCGGCATTGCGAATTTTGTATTGAAACCGGATGCAATTTCTGTGTTTCATCGTCAATGTGATGGTAGAAGGGTAACAGTAAACCTGCTGTGGTGCGTCGGAGTCTCACACTGAGTCTCCAGGGAAGAGCCAAAGAACAGACTCCCCGAAACGTTACTCTCGTCAATATATCTCGGCATAGCGAATTTTCAATTGGAACCGGATGCAATTTCTGTGTTTCATCGTCAATGTGATGGTCGAAGGGTAACAGTAAACGTGCTGTGGTGCATCGGCGTCACACACTGAGCCCACAGGGAAATGCTAAAAAACAGACTCCCCGAAACGTTACTCTCGTCAATATAAATCGGCATTGCGAATTTTGTATTGAAACCGGATGCAATATCTGTGTTTCATCGTCAATGTGATGGTCGAAGGGTAACAGCAAACCTGCCGTGTTGCATCGGAGTCTAACACTGAGACCACAGGGATGAGCCAAAAAACAGACTCCCCGAAACGTACTCTCGTCAATATAAATCGGCATTGCGAATTTAGTATTGAAACCGGATGCAATTTCTGTGTTTCATCGTCAATGTGATGGTTGAAGGGTAATAATAAACCTGCTATGGTGCATCAGAGTCTCACACTGGGCCCCCAGGGAAGAGCCAAATTACATACTCTTTGAAACGGTACTCCTGTGGACAGAAATCGGCATTGTGAATTTTGTATTGATCCGGATGCAATTTCTGTGTTTCATCGTCAATGTGATGGTCGAAAGGTAACAGTAAACCTGCCGTGTTGCATCGTAGCCTAACACTGAGCCCCCAGTGAAGAGCGAAAGAACAGACTCCCCCAAACGTTACTCTCGTCAATATAAATCGGCATTGCGAATTTTGTATTGAAACCGGATGCAATTTCTGTGTTTCATCGTCAATGTGATGGTTGAAGGGTAATAATAAACCTGCTATGGTGCATCAGAGTCTCACACTGGGCCCCCAGGGAAGAGCCAAAGTACATACTCTTCGAAACGGTACTACTGAGGACAGAAAGCGGCATTGTGAATTTTGTATTGATCCGGATGCAATTTCTGTGTTTCATCGTCAATGTGATGGTCGAAGGGCTACAATAAACCTGCTGAGGTGCATCGGAGTCTCACGCTGAGCCCCCAGGGAAGAGCCAAAAAACAGACTCCTCGAAACATTACTCTCCTCAATATAAATCGGCATTATGAATTTTGTATTAAAACCGGATGCAATCTCTGTGTTTCATCGTCAATGCGATGGTCGAAGGGTAACAGTAAACTTACTGTGGTGCATCGGAGACTAACACTGGGCCCCGAGGGAAGAGCCAAAGTACATACTCTTCGAAACGGTAATCCTGTGGACAGATATCGGCATTGCGATTTTTGTATTGATCCGGATGCAATTTCTGTGTTTCATCGTCAATGTGATGATCGAAGGGTAACAGGAAAACTGCCTTGTGTTTCATCGTCAACGTGATGGTCGAAGGGTAACTGTAAACCTGCCGTGGTGCATCGGAGTCTAACAATGAGTCCCCAGGGAAGAGCCAAAGAACAGTCTCCGAGAAACGTTAGTCTCGACAATATAGATCGGCATTGCGAATTTCGTATTGAAACCGGATGCAATTTCTGTGTTTCATTGTCAATGTGATGGTCGAAGGGTAACAGTAAACCTGCTGTGGTGCATCGGAGTCTCACACTGAGCCCCCAGGGAAGAGCCAAATTGCAAACTCTTCGAAACGGTACTCCTGTGGACAGAAATCGGCATTGTGAATTTTGTATTGATCCGGATGCAATTCTGTGTTTCATCGTCAATGTGATGGTCGAAGAGTAACAGTAAACCTGCTGTGGTACATCGGAGTCCCACACTGAGCCCCCAGGGATGAGCCAAAAAACAGACTCCCCGAAACTTTACTCTCGTCAACATAAATCGGCATTGCGAATTTTGTATTGAAACCCAGTGCAATTTGTGTGTTTCATCGTCAGTGAGATGGTCGAAGGGTAACAGTAAACCTGCTGTGGTGCATCGGAGTCTCACACTGAGCCCCCGGGGAAGAGACAAAAAACAGACACCCCGAAACATTACTCTCGTCAACATAAATCGGCATTGCGAATTTTGTATTGAAACCGGATGCAATTTCTGAGGTTCGTCGTCAATGTGATGGTCGAAGGGTAACAGTAAACCAGCTGTGCTGAATCGGAGTCTAACAGTGGGCCCCAGGGAAGAGCCAAAGTACATACTCATCGAAACGGTACTCCTGCGGACAGAAATCGGCATTGTGAATTTTGTATTAATCCGGATGCAATATCTGTGTTTCATAGTCAATGTGATGGTCGAAGGGTAACAGTAAACCTGCTGTGGTGCATCGGAGTCTCACACTGAGCCTCCAGGGAAGAGCCAAATAACTGACTCCCCGAAACGTTAATCTCGTCAACATTAATCTGCATTGCGAATTTTGCATTGAAACCGGATGCAATTTCTGTGTTTCATTGTCAATGTGATGGTCGAAGGCTAACAGTAAACCTGCTGTGGTGCATCGAAGTCTAACACTGAGCCCCCAGGGAAGAGCCAAAATACAAACTCTTCGAAACTGTACTCCTGTGGACAGAAATCGGCATTGTGAATTTTGTATTGATCCGGATGCAATTTCTGTGTAGCATCGTCTATGTGATGGTCGAAGGGTAACAGTAAACCTGCTGTGGTGCATCGGAATCTCACACTGAGCCCAAAGGGAAGAGCCAAAAAACAGACTGCCCGAAACGTTACTCTCGTCAATATAAATCGGCATTGCGAATTTTGTATTGAAACCGGATGCAATTTCTGTGTTTCATCGACAATGTGATGGTCGAAGGGTAACAGTAAACCTGCCGTGGTGCATCGGATTCTTACACTGCGCCCCCAGGGAAGAGCCAAAAAACAGACTCCCCGAAACGTTACTCTCGTCAATATAAATCGGCATTGCGAATTTTGTATTGAAACCGTATGCAATTTCTGTGTTTCTTCTTCAATACGATGGTCGAAGTGTAACAGTAAACCTGCTGTGGTACATCGGAGTCTCACACTGAGCCCCCAGGGAAGAGCCAAAATACAGACTCCCCGAAAAGTTACTCTCGTCAATATAAATCGGCATTGCGAATTTTGTATTGAAACCAGATAATATTTCTGTGTTTCATCGTGAATGTGATGGTCGAAGGGTAACAGTAAACCTGCTTTGGTGCATCGGAGTCCTACACAGTGTCCCCAGGGAAGAGCCAAAGAACATACTCCTCGAATCGGTACTCCTGTGGACAGAAATCGGCATTGTGAATTTCGTATTGATCCGGATGCAATTTCTGTGTTTCATCGTCAATGTGATGGTCGAAGGGTAACAGTCAACCTGCCGTGTTGCGTCGGAGTCTAACGCTGAGCCCCCAGGGAAGAGCCAAAAAACAGACTCCCCGAAACGTTAGTCTCGTCAATATACACTCCTGGAAATTGAAATAAGAACACCGTGAATTCATTGTCCCAGGAAGGGGAAACTTTATTGACACATTGCTGGGATCTGATACATCACATGATCACACTGACAGAACCACAGGCACATAGACACAGACAACAGAGCATGCACAATGTTGGCACTAGTACAGTGTATTTCCACCTTTCCCAGCAATGCAGGCTGCTATTCTCCTATGGAGGCGATCGTGGAGATGCTGGATGTAGTCCTGTGGAACGGCTTGCCATGCCATTTCCACCTGTCGCCTCATTTGGACCAGCGTTCGTGCTGGACGTGCAGACCGCGTGAGACGACGCTTCATCCAGTCCCAAACATGCTCAATGGGGGACACATCCGGAGATCTTACTGGCCAGGCTAGTTGACTTACACCTTCTAGAGCACGTTGGCTGGCACGGGATACATGCGGACGTGCATTGTCCTGTTGGAACAGCAAGTTCCGTTGCTGGTCTAGGAATGGTAGAACGATGGGTTCGATGACGGTTTGGATGTACCGTGCACTGTTCAGTGTCCCCTCGACGATCACCAGTGGTGTACGGCCAGTGTAGGAGATCGCTCCCCACACCATGATGCCGGGTGTTGGCCCTGTGTGCCTCGGTCGTATGCAGTCCTGATTGTGGCGCTCACCTGCACGGCGCCAAACACGCATACGACCATCATTGGCACCAAGGCAGAAGCGACTCTCATCGCTGAAGACGACACGTCTCCATTCGTCCCTCCATTCACGCCTGTCGCGACACCACTGGAGGCGGGCTGCACGATGTTGGGGCGTGAGCGGAAGACGGCCTAACGGTGTGCGGGACGGTAGCTCAGCTTCATGGAGACGGTTGCGAATGGTCCTCGCCGATACCCCAGGAGCAACAGTGTCCCTAATTTGCTGGGAAGTGGCGGTGCGGTCCCCTACGGCACTGCGTAGGATCCTACGGTCTTGGCGTGCATCCGTGCGTCGCTGCGGTCCGGTCCCAGGTCGACGGGCACGTGCACCTTCCGCCGACCACTGGCGACAACATCGATGTACTGTGGAGACCTCACGCCCCACGTGTTGAGCAATTCGGCGGTACGTCCACCCGGCCTCCCGCATGCCCACTATATGCCCTCGCTCAAAGTCCGTCAACTGCACATTCGGTCCACGTCCACGCTGTCGCGGCATGCTACCAGTGTCAAAGACTGCGATGGAGCTCCGTATGCCACGGCAAACTGGCTGACACTGACGGCGGCGGTGCACAAATGCTGCGCAGCTAGCGCCATTCGACGGCCAACACCGCGGTTCCTGGTGTGTCCGCTGTGCCGTGCGTGTGATCATTGCTTGTACAGCCCTCTCGCAGTGTCCGGAGCAAGTATGGTGGGTCTGACACACCGGTGTCAATGTGTTCTTTTTTCCGTTTCCAGGAGTGTAAATTGGCATTGCGAATTTTGTATTGAAACCGGATGCAATTTATGTGTTTCATCGTCGATGTGACGATCGAAGGGTAACAGTAAACCTGCTGTATTGCATCGGACTCTCACATAGGGCCCCCAAGGAAGAGCCAAAAAACAACTCCTTGAAACGTTACTCTCGCCAATATAAATCGGCATTGCGAATTTTGTATTGAAACCAGATAATATTTCTGTGTTTCATCGTGAATGTGATGGACGAAGGGTAACAGTAAACCTGCTGTGGTGCATCGGAGTCTAACGCTGAGCCCCCAGGGAAGAGCCAAAAAACAGACTCCCCGAAACGTTACTCTCGTCAATATACACTCCTGGAAATTGAAATAAGAACACTGTGAATTCATTGTCCCAGGAAGGGGAAACTTTATTGACACATTCCTGGGGTCTGATACATCACATGATCACACTGACAGAACCACAGGCACATAGACACAGGCAACAGAGCATGCACAATGTTGGCACTAGTACAGTGTATATCCACCTTTCCCAGCAATGCAGGCTGCTATTCTCCCATGGAGGCGATCGTAGAGATGCTGGATGTAGTCCTGTGGAACGGCTTGCCATGCCATTTCCACCTGGCGCCTAAGTTGGACCAGCGTTCGTTCTGGACGTGCAGACCGCGTGAGACGACGCCTCATCCAGTCCCAAACATGCTCAATGGGGGACAGATCCAGAGATCTTGCTGGCCAGGGTAGTTGACTTACACCATGTAGTGCACGTTGGGTGGCACGGGATACATGCGGACGTGCATTGTCCTATTGGAACAGCAAGTTCCCTTGCCGGTCTAGGAATGGTAGAACGATGGGTTCGATGACGGTTTGGATGTACCGTGCACTATTCAGTGTTCCCTCGACGATCACCAGTGGTGTACGGCCAGTGTAGGAGATCGCTCCCCACACCATGATGCCGGGTGTTGGCCCTGTGTGCCTCGGTCGTATGCAGTCCTGATTGTGGCGCTCACCTGCACGGCGCCAAACACGCATACGACCATCATTGGCACCAAGGCAGAAGCGACTCTCATCGCTGAAGAGGACACGTCACCATTCGTCCCTCCATTCACGCCTGTCGCGACACCACTGGAGGCGGGCTGCACGATGTTGGGGCGTGAGCGGAAGACGTCCTAACGGTGTGCGGGACGGTAGCCCAGCTTCATGGAGACGGTTGCGAATGGTCCTCGCCGATACCCCAGGAGCAACAGTGTCCCTAATTTGCTGGGAAGTGGCGGTGCGGTCCGCTACGGCACTGCGTAGGATCCTATGGTCTTGGCGTGCATCCGTGCACCGCTGCGGTCCGGTCCCAGATCGACGGGCACGTGCACCTTCCGCCGACCACTGGCGACAACCTTGATGTACTGTGGAGACCTCACGCCCCACGTGTTGAGCAATTCGGCGGTACGTCCACCCGGCCTCCCGCATGCCCACTATACGCCCTCGCTCAAAGTCCGTCAACTGCACATTCGGTCCACGTCCACGCTGTCGCGGCATGCTACCAATGTCAAAGACTGGGATGGAGCTCCGTATGCCACGGCAAACTGACTGACACTGACGGCGGCGGTGCACAAATGCTGCGCAGCTAGCGCCATTCGACGGCCAACACCGCGGTTCGTGGAGTGTCCGCTGTGCCGTGCGTGTGATCATTGCTTGTACAGCCCTCTCGCAGTGTCCGGAGCAAGTATGGTGGGTCTGACGCACCGGTGTCAATGTGTTCTTTTTCCATTTCCAGGAGTGTAAATTGGAATTGCGAATTTTGTATTGAAACCGGATGCAATTTCTGTGTTTCATCGTCAATGTGATGATCGAAGGGTAACAGTAAACCAGCTGTGATGCATCGGAGTATAACACTGGGCCCCCAGGGAAGACCCAAAGTACATACTCTTCGAAAGGGTATTCCTGTGGAGAGAATACGGCGTTGTGAATTTTGTATTGAATCCGGATGCAATTTCTGTGTTTCATCGTCAATGTGATGGTCGAAGGGTAACAGTAAACCAGCTGTGCTGAATCGGAGGGAAGAGCCAAAGTACATACTCATCGAAACGGTACTCCTGCGGACAGAAATCGGCATTGTGAATTTTGTATTAATCCGGATGCAATTTCTGTGTTTCATAGTCAATGTGATGGTCGAAGGGTAACAGTAAACCGGCTGTGTTGCATCAGAGTCTAACACTGAGCCCCGAGGGAAGAGCCAAAAAACCGTCTCCCCGGAACGTTACTCTCGTCAATATAAATCGGCATTGCGAATTTTGTATTGAAACCGGATGCAATTTCTGTGTTTCATCGTCAATGTGATGGTCGAAGGGTAACAGTAAACCTGCTGTGGTGCATCGGAGTCTAACACTGGGCCCCCAGGGAAGAGCCAAAGTACATACTCTTCGAATCGGTACTCCTGTGGACAGAAATCAGCATTGTAAATTTTGTATTGTCCGGTGCAATTTCTGTGTTTCATCGTCAATGTGATGGTCGAAGGGTAACAGTAAACCTTGCGTGGTGCATCGGAGTCTAACACTGAGCCCCCAGGGAAGAGCCAAAAAACAGACGCCCCGAAACGTTACTCTCATCAATAAAAAACGGCATTCCGAATTTTGTATTGAAACCGGATGCAATTTCTGTGTTTCATCGTCAATGTAATGGTCGAAGGGTAACAGTAAACCTGCTGTGGTGCATCGGAGTCTCACACTGAGCCCCCTGGGAAGAGCCAAAGAACAGACTCCCCGCAACGTTACTCTCGTCAATATAAATCGGCATTGCGAATTTTGTATTGAAACCAGATGCATTATCTGTGTTTCATCGTCAATGAGATGGTCGAAGGATAACAGTAAACCTCATGTGGTGCATCGGAGTCTAACACTGGGCCCCCAGGGAAGAGCAAAAGTACATAATCTTCGACACGGTACTCATGTGGACAATAATCGGCATTGTGAATTTTGTATTGATCCGGATGCAATTTTTTGTGTTTCATCGTCAATGTGATGGTCGAAGGGTAACAGTAAACCTGCCGTGGTGCATCGGAGTCTAACGCTGAGCCCCCAGGGCAGAGCCTAAGAACAGGCTCCCCGAAACGTTACTCTTGTCAAAATAAATCGGCATTGCGAATTTTGTATTGAAACCGGATGCAATTTCTGTGTTTCATCGTCAATGTAATGGTCGAAGGGTAACAGTAAACCTGCTGTGGTGCATCGGAGTCTCACACTGAGCCCCCAGGGAAGAGCCAAAGAACAGACTCCCCGAAACGTTACTCTCGTCAATATAAATCCGCATTGCGAATTTTGTATTGAAACCAGATGCATTATCTGTGTTTCATCGTCAATGAGATGGTCGAAGGATAACAGTAAACCTCATGTGGTGCAGCGGAGTCTAACACTGGGCCCCCAGGGAAGAGCAAAAGTACATAATCTTCGAAACGGTACTCCTGTGGACAAAAATCGGCATTGTGAATTTTGTATTGATCCGGATGCAATTTCTTGTGTTTCATCGTCAATGTGATGGTCGAAGGGTCACAGTAAACCTGCCGTGTTGCATCGGAGTCTAACGCTGAGCCCCCAGGGCAGAGCCTAAGAACAGGCTCCCCGAAACTTTACTCTTGTCAATATAAATCGGCATTGCGAATTTTGTATTGAAACTGGATGCAATATCTGTGTTTCATCGTCAATGTGATGGTCGAAGGGTAACACTAAACCTGCTGTGGTGCATCGGAGTCAAACACTGGGCCCCCAGGGAAGAGCCAATGTACATACTCTTCGAAACGGTACCCCTGTGGACAGAAATCGGCATTGTGAATATTGTATTGATTCGGATGCAATTCTGTGTTTCATCGTCAATGTGATGGTCGAAGAGTAACAGTAAACCTGCTGTGGTACATCGGAGTCCCACACTGAGCCCCCAGGGATGAGCCAAAAAACAGACTCCCCGAAACTTTACTCTCGTCAATATAAATCGGCATTGCGAATTTGGTATTCAAACCGGATGCAATTTCTGTGTCTCATCGTCAATGTGATGGTCGAAGGGTAACAGTAAACCAGCTGTGGTGCATCGGTGTCTCACACTGGGCCCCCAGGGAAGAGTCAAAAAACAAACTCCCCGAAACGTTACTCTCGTCAATATAAATCGGCATTGCGAATTTTGTATTCAAACCCAGTGCAATTTGTGTGTTTCATCGTCAGTGTGATGGTCGAAGGGTAACAGTAGACCTGCTGTGGTGCATCGGAGTCTCACACTGAGCCCCCGGGGAAGAGCCAAAAAACAGACTCCTCGAAACGTTACTCTCGTCAATATAAATCGGCATTGCGAATTTTGTATTGAAACCGGATGCAATTTCTGTGTTTTATCGTCAATGTAATGGTCGAAGATAACAGTAAACCTGCCGTGGTGCATCGGTGTCTAACACTGAGCCCCCAGGAAAGAGACATAAAACAGACACCGCGAAACATTACTCTCGTCAACATAAATCGGCATTGCGAATTTTGTATTGAAACCGGATGCAATTTCTGAGGTTCGTCGTCAATGTGATGGTTGAAGGCTAACAGTAAACCTGCTGTGGTGCATCGACGTCTAACACTGAGCCCCCAGGGAAGAGCCAAAAAACAGACTCCCCGAAAATTTACTCTCGTCAATATAAATCGGATTTGCGAATTTTGTATTGAAACCGGACGCAATTTCTGTGTTTTATCGACAATGTGATGGTCGAAGGGTAACAGTAAACCTGCCGTGGTGCATCGGAGTCTAACACTGCGCCCCCAGGGAAGAGCCAAAGAGCAGACTACCCGAAACGATACTCACATCAATATAAATCGGCATTGCGAATTTTGTATTGAAACCGGATGCATTTTCTGTGTTTCTTCGTCAATACGATGGTCGAAGTGTAACAGTAAACCTGCTGTGGTGCATCAAAGTCTAACACTGGGCCCCCAGCGAAGATCCAAAGTACAAACTCTTCGAAACTGTACTCCTGTGGACTGAAATCGGCATTGTGAATTTTGTATTGATCCGGATGCAATTTCTGTGTAGCATCGTCTATGTGATGGTCGAAGGGTAACAGTAAACCTGCTGTGGTGCATCGGAGTCTAACACAGCGCCCTCAGGGAAGAGCCAAAAATCAGGATCCCCGAAACGTTACTCTCGTCAATATAAATCGGCATTGCGAATTTTGTATTGAAACCGGATGTAATTTCTGGATTTCATCGTCAATGTGATGGTCGAAGGGTAACAGTAAAACTGCTGTGGTGCATCGGAGTCTAACACTGAGCCCCCAGGGAAGAGCCAAAGAACAGACTCCCCGAACCGTTATTCTCGTCAATATAAATCGGCATTGCGAATATTGTATTTAAACCGGATGCAATTTCTGTATTTCATCGTCAATGTGATGGTCGAAGGGTGACAGTAAACCTGCTGTGGTGCATCGGAGTCTCACACTGAGCCCCAAGGGAAGAGCCAAAAACAGACTTCCCGAAACGTTACTCTCGACAATATAAACCGGGATTGCGAAGTTTGTATTTAAACCGGATGCATTTTCTGTAGTTCATCGTCAATGTGATGGTCGAAGGGTAACAGTAAACCTGCTGTGGTGCATCGGAGTCTCACACTGAGCCCCAGGGAAGAGCCAGAGGACAGTCTCCCAGAAACGTTACTCTCGTCGATATAAATCGGCATTGCCAATTTTGCTATTGAAACCGGTTGCAATTTCTGTGTTTCATCGTCAATGTGATGGTCGAAGGGTAACAGTAAACCTGCTGTGGTGCATCGGCGCCACACACTGAGCCCCCAGGGAAGCGCTAAAAAACAGACTCCCCGAAACGTTACTCTCGTCAATATAAATCGGCATTGCGAATTTTGTATTGAAAACGGATGCAATATCTGTGTTTCATCGTCAATGTGATGGTCGAAGGGTAACAGCAAACCTGCCGTGTTGCATCGGAGTCTATCACTGAGACCCCAGGGAAGAGCCAAAGAACAGACTCCCCGAAACGTACTCTCGTCAATATAAATCGGCATTGCGAATTTTGTATTGAAACCGGATGCAATTTCTGTGTTTCATCGTCAATGTGATGGTTGAAGGGTAATAATAAACCTGCTGTGGTGCATCGGAGTCCCACGCTGAGCCCCCATGGAAGAGCCAAAAAACAGACTCCCCAAAACTTTACTCTCCTCATTATAAATCGGCATTATGAATTTTGTATTAAAACCGGATGCAATCTCTGTGTTTCATCGTCAATGCGATGGTCGAAGGGAAACAGTAAACTTACTGTGGTGCATCGGAGACTGACACTGGGCCCCCAGGGAAGAGCTAAAGTACATACTCTTCGAAACGGTAATCCTGTGGACAGAAATCGGCATTGCGATTTTTGTATTGATCCGGATGCAATTTCTGTGTTTCATCGTCAAAGTGATGGTCGAAGGGTAACAGGAAAACTGCCGTGTCGCATCGGAGTCTAACACTGAGCTCCCAGGGAAGAGCCAAAAAACAGAATCCACGAAAAGTTATTCTCGTCAATATAAATCGGCATTGCGAATTTTGTATTGAAACCGGATGCAATTTCTGTGTTTCATCGTCAATGTCATGGTCGAAGGGTAACAGTAAACCTGCTGTGGAGCATCGGTGTCTAACATTGGGCCCCCAGGGAAGAGCCTAATTACATACTCTTCGAAACGATACTCCCGTGGACTGAAATCATCATTGAGAATTTTGTAATGATACGGATGCAATTTCTGTGCTTCATCGTCAATGTGATGGTCGAAGGGTAACGGTAAACCTGCCGTGTTGCATCGGAGTCTAACACTGAGCCCCCAGGGAAGATCCAAAAAACAGGCTCCCCGAAACGTTACTCTCGTCAATATAAATCGGCATTGCGAATTTTGTATTGAAACCGGATGCAATTTCTGTGTTTCATCGTCAATGTGATGGTAGAAGGGTAACAGTAAACCTGCTGTGGTGCGTCGGAGTCTCACACTGAGTCTCCAGGGAAGAGCCAAAGAACAGACTCCCCGAAACGTTACTCTCGTCAATATATCTCGGCATAGCGAATTTTCAATTGGAACCGGATGCAATTTCTGTGTTTCATCGTCAATGTGATGGTCGAAGGGTAACAGTAAACGTGCTGTGGTGCATCGGCGTCACACACTGAGCCCACAGGGAAATGCTAAAAAACAGACTCCCCGAAACGTTACTCTCGTCAATATAAATCGGCATTGCGAATTTTGTATTGAAACCGGATGCAATATCTGTGTTTCATCGTCAATGTGATGGTCGAAGGGTAACAGCAAACCTGCCGTGTTGCATCGGAGTCTAACACTGAGACCACAGGGATGAGCCAAAAAACAGACTCCCCGAAACGTACTCTCGTCAATATAAATCGGCATTGCGAATTTAGTATTGAAACCGGATGCAATTTCTGTGTTTCATCGTCAATGTGATGGTTGAAGGGTAATAATAAACCTGCTATGGTGCATCAGAGTCTCACACTGGGCCCCCAGGGAAGAGCCAAATTACATACTCTTTGAAACGGTACTCCTGTGGACAGAAATCGGCATTGTGAATTTTGTATTGATCCGGATGCAATTTCTGTGTTTCATCGTCAATGTGATGGTCGAAAGGTAACAGTAAACCTGCCGTGTTGCATCGTAGCCTAACACTGAGCCCCCAGTGAAGAGCGAAAGAACAGACTCCCCCAAACGTTACTCTCGTCAATATAAATCGGCATTGCGAATTTTGTATTGAAACCGGATGCAATTTCTGTGTTTCATCGTCAATGTGATGGTTGAAGGGTAATAATAAACCTGCTATGGTGCATCAGAGTCTCACACTGGGCCCCCAGGGAAGAGCCAAAGTACATACTCTTCGAAACGGTACTACTGAGGACAGAAAGCGGCATTGTGAATTTTGTATTGATCCGGATGCAATTTCTGTGTTTCATCGTCAATGTGATGGTCGAAGGGCTACAATAAACCTGCTGAGGTGCATCGGAGTCTCACGCTGAGCCCCCAGGGAAGAGCCAAAAAACAGACTCCCCGAAACATTACTCTCCTCAATATAAATCGGCATTATGAATTTTGTATTAAAACCGGATGCAATCTCTGTGTTTCATCGTCAATGCGATGGTCGAAGGGTAACAGTAAACTTACTGTGGTGCATCGGAGACTAACACTGGGCCCCGAGGGAAGAGCCAAAGTACATACTCTTCGAAACGGTAATCCTGTGGACAGATATCGGCATTGCGATTTTTGTATTGATCCGGATGCAATTTCTGTGTTTCATCGTCAATGTGATGATCGAAGGGTAACAGGAAAACTGCCTTGTGTTTCATCGTCAACGTGATGGTCGAAGGGTAACTGTAAACCTGCCGTGGTGCATCGGAGTCTAACAATGAGTCCCCAGGGAAGAGCCAAAGAACAGTCTCCGAGAAACGTTAGTCTCGACAATATAGATCGGCATTGCGAATTTCGTATTGAAACCGGATGCAATTTCTGTGTTTCATTGTCAATGTGATGGTCGAAGGGTAACAGTAAACCTGCTGTGGTGCATCGGAGTCTCACACTGAGCCCCCAGGGAAGAGCCAAATTGCAAACTCTTCGAAACGGTACTCCTGTGGACAGAAATCGGCATTGTGAATTTTGTATTGATCCGGATGCAATTTCTGTGTTTCATCGTCAGTGTGATGGTCGAAGTGTAACAGTAAACCTGCTGTTTTGCATCGGAGTCTCACACTGAGCCCCCAGGGAAGAGCCAAAATACAGACTCCCCGAAACGTTACTCTCGTCAATATAAAACGTCATTGCGAATTTTGTATTGAAACCGGATGCAATTTCTGTGTTTCATCGTCAATGTGATGGTCGAAGTGTAACAGTAAACCTGCTGTGGTGCGTCGGAGTCTCACACTGAGTCTCCAGGGAAGAGCCGAAAAACCGACTCCCCGAAACGTTACTCTCGTTAGTATAAATCGGCATTGCGAATTTTGTATTGAAACCGGATGCAATTTCTGTGTTTCATCGTCAAAGTGATGGTCGAAGGGTAACAGTAAACCTGCCGTCGTGCATCGGAGTCGAACACTGAGCCCCCAGGGAAGAGCCAAAGAAAAGACTCTCCGAAACGTTACTCTCGTCAATATAAATCGGCATAGTGAATTTTGTATTGATCCGGATGCCATGTCTGTGTTTCATCGTCAATGTCATGGTCGAAGGGTAACTGTAAACCTGCTGTGGAGCATCGGAGTCTAACATTGGGCCCCCAGGGAAGAGCCAAATTACAGACTCCCTTAAACTTTACTCCCGTCAATATAAAACGGCATTGCGAATTTTGTATCGAAACCGGATGCAATTTCTGTGTTTCATCGTCAATGTGATGGTCGAAGGGTAACAGTAAACCTGCTGTGGTGCATCGGAGTCTAACATTGAGCCCCCAGGGAAGAGCCAAAGTACATACTCTTCGAAACGGTACTCCCGTGGACAGAAATCGGTATTGTGAATTTTGTACTGATCCGGATGCAATTTCTGTGTTTCATCGTCAATGTGATGGTCGAAATGTAACAGTAAACCTGCCGTGGTGCATCGCAGTCTCACACTGAGCCCCCAGGGAAGAGCCAAAATACAGACTCCTCGAAACGTTACTCTCGTCAATATAAATCGTCATTGCGAAATTTGAATTGAAACCGGATGCAATTTCTGTGTTTCATCGTCAATGGGATGGTCGAATGGTAACAGTAAACCTGCTGTGGTGCATCGGAGTCTAACACTGAGCCCCCTTGGAAGAGCCAAATAACTGACTCCCCGAAACGTTACTCTCGTCAATATAAATCGGCATTGCGAATTTTGTATTGAAACCGGATGCAATTTCTGTGTTTCATCGTCAATGTGGTGGTCGAAGGGTAACAGTAACAATGCTGTGGTGCATCGGAGTCGAACACTGGGCCCCCAGGGAAGAGCGAAAGTACATACTCTTCCAAACGGTACTCCTGTTTACAGAAATCGGCATTGCGAATTTTGTATTGAATCCGAAGCAATTTCTGTGTTTCATCGTCAATGTGATGGTCGAAGGGTAACAGTAAACCTGCTGCGGAACATCGGAGTCTCACACTGAGCCCCCAGGTAGGAGCTACAAACAGGCTCCCCGAAACGTTACTCTCGTCAATATAAATCGGCATTGCGAATTTTGTATTGAAACCGGAAACAATTTCTGTGTTTCATCGTCAATGTGATGGTCGATGGGTAACAGTAAACCTGCTGTGGTGCATCGGAGTCTTTTACTGAGTCCCCAGATAAGAGCCTAAAGACAAACTCCCCGAAACGTTACTCTCGTAAATATAAATCGGCATTGCGAATTTTGTATATAAACCGGATGCAATTTCTGTGTTTCATCGTCAATGTGATGGTCGAAGGGTAACAGTAAACCTGCTGTGGTGCATCGGAGTCAAACACTGGGCCCCCAGGGAAGATCCAAATTACTTACTCTTCGAAACGGTACTCCGGTAGACAGAAATCGGCATTGTGAATTTTGTATTGTTCTGGATGCAATTTCTGTGTTTCATCGTCAATGTGATGGTCGAAGGGTAACAGTAAACCTGCTGTGGTGCATCGGAGTCTCACACTGAGCCCCCAGGGAAGAGCCAAAAAAACAGACTCCCCGAAACATTACTCTCGTCAATATAAATCGGCATTGCGAATTTTGTATTGAAATCGGATGCAATTTCTGTGTTTCATCGTGAATGTGATGGTCGAAGTGTAACAGTAGACCTGCTTTGGTGCATAGGGGTCTCACACTGAGCCCCCAGAAGAGCCAAAAAACAGTCTCCCCGAAACGTTACTCTCGTCAATATAAATCGGCATTGCGAATTTTGTATTGAAACCGGATGCAATTTCTGTGTTTCATCGTCAATGTGATGGTCGAAGGGTAACAGTAAACCTGCTGTGGTGCATCGGAGTCTAACACTGAAATCCCAAGGAAGAGCCAAAGTACTTTCTCTTCGAAACGGTACTCCTGTGGACAGAAATCGGCATTGTGAATTTTGGATTGATCCGGATGCAATTTCTGTGTTTCATCGTCAACGTGAAGGTCGAAGGGTAACAGTAAACCTTCTGTGGTGCATCGGAGTCTCACACTGAGCCCCCAGGGAAGAGCCAAAAAAACAGACTCCCCGAAACGTTACTCTCGTCAATATAAATCGGCATTGCGAATTTTGTATTGAAATCGGATGCAATTTCTGTGTTTCATCGTCAATGTGATGGTCGAAGGGTAACAGTAAACCTGCTGTGGTGCATCGGAGTCTCACACTGAGCACCCAGGGAAAAGCCAAAGAACGGACTCCCCGAAACGTTACTCTCGTGAATATAAATCGGCATTGCGAATTTTGTATTGAAACAGGATGCAATTTTTGTGTTTCATCGTGAATGTGATGGTCGAAGGGTAACAGTAATCCTGCCGTGGTGCATCGGAGTCTAACATTGGGCCCCCAATGAAGAGCCAAAGTATATACCCTTCGAAACGGTACTCCTGTGGACAGAAATCGGCATTGTGTATTTTATATAGATCCGGATACAAATCTGTGTTTCATCGTCAATGTGATGGTCGAAGGGTAACAGTAAACCTGCTGTGGTGCATCGGTGTCTCACACTGAGCCCCCAGGGGAGAGCCAAATTGCAAACTCTTTGAAAAGGTACTCCTGTGGACAGAAATCGGCATTGTGAATTTTGTATTGATCCGGATGCAATTTCTGTGTTTCATCGTCAGTTCGATGGTCGAAGGGTAACAGTAAACCTGCTGTTTTGCATCGGAGTCTCACACTGCGCCCCCAGGGAAGAGCCAAAATACAGACTCCCCGAAACGTTACTCTCGTCAATATAAATCGGCATTGCGAATTTTGTATTGAAACCGGATGCAATTTCTGCGTTTTATCGTCAATGTAATGGTCGAATGGTAACTGTAAACATGCCGTGGTGCATCGGAGTCTAACACTGAGCCCCCAGGAAAGAGACAAAAACAGACTCCCCGAAACATTACTCTCGTCAATATAAATTGGCATTGCGAATTTTGTATTGAAACCGGATGCAATTTCTGACTTTCATCGTCAATGTGATGGTCGAAGGGTAACAGTAAACCTGCTCTGGTGTATCGGAGTCTAACACTGGGCCCCTAGGGAAGAGCCAAAGTACATACTCATCGAAACGGTACTCCTGTGGACATAAATCGGCATTGTGAATTTTGTATTGATCCGGATGCAATTTCTGTGTTCCATCGTGAATGTGATGGTCGAAGGGTAACAGTAAACCTGCTGTGGTGCATCGGAGTTTCACACTGAGCCCCCCGGGAAGAGTCAATAAACAGACTCCCCGAAACTTTACTCTCGTCAATATAAATCGACATTGCGAATTTGGTATTGAAACCGGTTGCAATTTCAGTGTCTCATCGTCAATGTGATGGTCGAAGGGTAACAGAAAACCTGCTATGGAGTATCCGAGTCACACACTGAGCCCTCAGGGAAGAGCCAAAGAACAGTCTCCCCGAAACGTTACTCTCGTCAATATAAATCAGCATTGCGAATTTTGTATTGAAACCGGATGCAATTTCTGTGTTCCATCGTCAGTGTGATGGTCGAAGGGTAACAGTAAACCTGCTGTTTTGCATCGGAGTCTCACACTGAGCCCCCAGGGAAGAGCCAAAATACAGACTCCCCGAAACGTTACTCACGTCAATATAAATCGGCATTGCGAATGTTGTATTGAAACCAGATGCAATTTCTGTGTTTTATCGTCAATGTAATGGTCGAAGGGTAACTGTAAACATGCCGTGGTGCATTGGAGTCTAACACTGAGCCCCCAGGAAAGAGACAAAAAACAGACTCCCCGAAACATTACTCTCGTCAACATAAATCGGCATTGCGAATTTTGTATTGAAATCGGATGCAATTTCTGTGTTTCATCGTCAATGCGATGGTCTAAGGGTAACAGTAAACCTGCTGTGGTGCATCGGAGTCTCACACTGAGCACCCAGGGAAGAGCCAAAGGACGCACTCCCCGAAACGTTACTCTCGTCAATATAAATCGGCATTGCGACTGTTGTATTGAAACCGGATGCAATTTCTGTGTTTTATCGTCAATGTAATGGTCGAAGGGTAACTGTAAACATGCCGTGGTGCATTGGAGTCTAACACTGAGCCCCCAGGAAAGAGACAAAAACCAGACTCCCCGAAACATTACTCTCGTCAATATAAATCGGCATTGCGAATTTTGTATTGAAACCAGATGCAATTTCTGTGTTTAATCGTCAATCAGGTGGTCGAAGGGTAACAGTAAACCTGCCGTGGTGCATCGGAGTCTAACAATGAGCCCCCAGAGAAGAGCCAAAGAATAGACTCCCCGAAAGTTACTCTCGTCAATATAAATCGGCATTGCGAATTTTGTATTGAAACCGGATGCAATTTCTGTGTTTCATCGTCAATGTGATGGTCGAAGGGTAGCAGTAAACCTGCTGTGGTGCATCGGAGTCTAACACTGGGCCCCCAGGGAAGAGCCAAAGTATATACTCTTCGAAACGGTACTCCTGTGGACAGAAATCGGCATTGTGTATTTTATATAGATCCGGATACAAATCTGTGTTTCATCGTCAATGTGATGGTCGAAGGGTAACAGTAAACCTGCTGTGGTGCATCGGTGCCTCACACTGAGCCCCCAGGGGAGAGCCTAATTGCAAACTCTTTGAAACGGTACTCCTGTGGACAGAAATCGGCATTGTGAATTTTGTATTGATCCGGATGCAATTTCTGTGTTTCATCGTCAGTGTGATGGTCGAAGGGTAACAGTAAACCTGCTGTTTTGCATCGGAGTCTCACACTGAGCCCCCAGGGTAGAGCCAAAATACAGACTCCCCGAAACGTTACTCTCATCAATATAAATCGGCATTGCGAATTTTGTATTGAAACCGGATGCAATTTCTGTGTTTTATCGTCAATGTAATGGGCGAAGGGTAACTGTAAACGTGCCGTGGTGCATCGGAGTCTAACACTGAGCCCCCAGGAAACAGACAAAAACAGACTCCATGAAACATTACTCTCGTCAATATAAATCGGCATTGCGAATTTTGTATTGAAACCGGATGCAATTTCTGACTTTCATCGTCAATGTGATGGTCGAAGGGTAACAGTAAACCTGCTCTGGTGTATCGGAGTCTAACACTGGTCCCACAGGGAAGAGCCAAAGTACATACTCATCGAAACGGTACTCCTGTGGACATAAATCGGCATTGTGAATTTTGTATTGATCCGGATGCAATTTCTGTGTTCCATCGTGAATGTGATGGTCGAAGGGTAATAGTAAACCTGCTGTGGTGCATCGGAGTCTCACACTGAGCCCCCAGGGAAGAGCCAATAAACAGACTCCTCGAAACTTTACTCTCGTCAATATAAATCGACATTGCGAATTAGGTATTGAAACCGGTTGCAATTTCAGTGTCTCATCGTCAATATGATGGTCGAAGGGTAACAGAAAACCTGCTATGGAGTATCCGAGTCACACACCGAGCCCTCAGGGAAGGGCCAAAAAACAGACTCCCCGAAAAGTTACTCTCGTCAATATTAATCGGCATTGCGAATTTTGTATTGAAACAGGATGCAATTTCTGTATTTCATCGTCAATGTGATGGTCGAAGGATAGCAGTAAACCTGCTGTGGTGCATCGGAGTCTAACACTGGGTCCCCAGGGAAGAGCCAAAGTATATACTCTTCGAAACGGTACTCCTGTGGACAGAAATCGGCCTTGTGTATTTTATATAGATCCGGATACAAATCTGTGTTTCATCGTCAATGTGATGGTCGAAGGGTAACAGTAAACCTGCTGTGGTGCATCGGAGTCTCACACTGAGCCCCCAGGGAAGAGCCAAATTGCAAACTCTTCGAAACGGTACTCCTGTGGACAGAAATCGGCATTGTGAATTTTGTATTGATCCGGATGCAATTTCTGTGTTTCGTCGTCAGTGTGATGGTCGAAGTGTAACAGTAAACCTGCTGTTTTGCATCGGAGTCTCAGACTGAGCCCCCAGGGAAGAGCCAAAATACAGACTCCCCGAAAGGTTACTCACGTCAATATAAATCGGCATGGCGAATGTTGAATTGAAACCGGATGCAATTTCTGTGTTTTATCGTCAATGTAATGGTCGAAGGGTAACTGTAAACATGCCGTGGTGCATCGGAGTCTAACACTGAGCCCCCAGGAAAGAGACAAAAGACAGACTCCCCGAAACATTACTCTCTTCAATATAAATCGGCATTGCGAATTTTGTATTGAAACCGGATGCAATTTCTGTGTTTCATCGTCAATGTGATGGTCGGAGGGTAACAGTAAACCTGCTGTGGTGCATCGGAGTCTCACACTGAGCACCCAGGGAAGAGCCAAAGGACGGACTCCCCGAAACGTTACTCTCGTCAATATAAATCGGCATTGCGAATTTTGTATTGAAACCAGATGCAATTTCTGTGTTTCATCGTCAATCAGGTGCTCGAAGGGTAACAGTAAACCTGCTGTGGTGCATCGGAGTCTAACAGTGGGCCCCTAGGGAAGAGCCAAAGTACATACTCTTGGAAACGGTACTCCTGTGGACAGAAATCGGCAATGTGAATTTTGTATTGATATGGATGCAATGTCAGTGTTTCATCGTCAATGTGATGGTCGAAGGGTAACAGTAAACCTGCTGTGGTGCATCAGAAACTCACACTGAGCCCCCAGGGAAGAGCCAAAAAACAGACTGCCCGAAATGTTACTCTCGTCAATATAAATCGGCATTGCGAAATTTGTATTGAAACCGGATGCAATTTCTGTGTTTCATCGTCAGTGTGATGGTCGTAGGGCAACAGTAAACCTGCCGTGGTGCGTCGGAGTCTAACAGTGCGCCCCCAGGGAAGAGCCAATAAACAGACTCGCCGAAACGTTACTCTCGTCATCATTAATCGGCATTGCGAAATTTGCATAGAAACCGGATGCATTCTCTGTGTTTCATCGTCAATGTGATGGTCGAAGGGTAACAGTAAACCTGCTGTGGTGCATCGGAGTCTAACACTGGGAACCCAGGGAAGAGAAAAAGTATATACTCTTCGAAACGGTACTTCTGTGGACAGAAATCGGCATTGTGTATTTTATATTGTTCCGGATACAAATCTGTGTTTCATATTCAATGTGATGGTCGAAGGGTAACAGTAAACCTGCTGTGGTGCATCGGAGTCTTACACTGGGAACCCAGGGAAGAGAACAAGTATATACTCTTCGAAACGGTACCTCTGTGGACAGAAATCGGCATTGTGTATTTTATATTGTTCCGGATACAAATCTGTGTTTCATATTCAATGTGATGGTCGAAGGGTAACAGTAAACCTGCTGTGGTGCATCAGAGTCTAACAGTGGGCCCCTAGGGAAGAGCCAAAAAACAGACTCCCCGAAACTTTACTCTCGTCAATATAAATCGGAATTGCGAATTTTATATTGAAACCGGATGCAATTTCTGTGTGTCATCGTCAATGTGATGCTCTTAGGGCAACAGTAAACCTGCTGTGGTGCATCGGAGTCTCACACTGGGCCCCCAGGGAAGAGCCAAAGAACAAACTCCCCGAAACGTTACTCTCGTCAATATGAATCGGCAATGCGAATTTTGTATTGATACCGGGTGCAATATCTGTGTTTATTCGTCAGTGTGATGGTAGAAGCGTAATAGTAAACCTGCTGTGGTGCATCGGAGTCTCACACTGAGCCTCCAGGAAAGAGCCAATAACTGACTCCCCGAAACGTTACTCTCGTCAACATTAATCGGCATTGCGAATTTTGCATTGAAGCCGGATGCATTCTCTGTGTTTCATCGTCAATGTGATGGTCGAAGGGTAACAGTAAACCTGCTGAGGAGCATCGGAGTCTAACACTGAGCCCCCAGGGAAGAGCCAAAGTATATACTCTTCGAAACGGTACTCCTGTGGACAGAAATCTTCATTGTGAATTTTGTATTGATCCGGATGTAATTTCTGTGTTTCATTGTCAATGTGATGGTCGAAGTGTAACAGTAAACCTGCTGTGGTGCATCGGAGTCTCTCACTGAGCCCCCAGGGAAGAGGCAAAAACCAGACTCCCCGAAACGTTGCTGTCGATAACATATGTCGGCATTGCGAATTTTGTATTGAAACCGGATGCAATTTCTGTGTTTCATCGTCAATGTGATAATCGAACGGTAACAGTAAACCCGCTGTGGTGCGACGGAGTCTAACACTGGGCTCCAGGGAAGAGCCAAAGTACATACTCTTCTAAACGGTACACCTGTGGACAGAAATCGGCATTGAGTATTTTATATTGATCCGGTTACAAATCTGTGTTTCATCGTCAATGTGATGGTCGAAGGGTAACAGTAAACCTGCTGTGGTGCATCGTAGTCTAGCACTGGGCCCCCAGGGAAGAGCCAAAGTATATACTCTTCGAAACGGTACTCCTGTGGACAGAAATCGGCATTGTGTATTTTATATTGATCCGGATACAAATCTGTGTTTCATCGTGAATGTGATGGTCAAAGGGTAACAGTAAACCTGCTGTGGTGCATCGTAGTCTAACACTGGGCCCCCAGGGAAGAGCCAAAGTATATACTCTTCGAAACGGTACTCCTGTGGACAGAAATCGGCATTGTGTATTTTATATTGATCCGGATACAAATCTGTGTTTCATCGTGAATGTGATGGTCAAAGGGTAACAGTAAACCTGCTGTGGTGCATCGGAGTCTCACACTGAGCCCTTTAGGGAAGAGCCAAAAAACAGACTCCCCGAACTGTTACTCTCGGCAATATAAAACGGCATTGCGAATTTTGTATTGAAGCAGGATGCAATTTCTGTATTTCATCGTCAAACTGTTGGTCGAAGGTAACAGTAAAGCTGTTGTGGTGCATTGGAGACTCACACTGAGCCCCCAGGGAAGAGCCAAAAAACAGACTCCCCGAAATGTTACTCTCGTCAATATAAATCGGCATTGCGAATTTTGTATTGAAACCGGGTGCAATTTCTGTGTTTCATCGTCAGTGTGATGGTCGAAGGGTAACAGTAAACCTGCTGTGGTGCATCGGAGTCTCACACTTAGCCCACAGGGAAGAGCCAAAAAACAGACTCCCCGAAACGATACTCTCGTCAAGATAAATCGGCATTGCGTATTTTGTATTGAAACGGGATGCAATTTCTGTGTTTTATGGTGAATGTAATGGTCGAAGGGTAACAGCAAATCTGCCGTGGTGCATCGTTGTCTAACACTAAGCCCCCAGGGAAGAGCCAAAAACACACACCCCGAAACATTAATCTCGTTAATACAAATCGGCATTGCGAATTTTGTATTGAAACCGGATGCAATTTCTGTGTTTCATCGTCAATGTGATAATCGAACGGTAACAGTAAACCCGCTGTGGTGCGACGGAGTCTAACACTGGGCCTCCAGGGAAGAGCCAAAGTACATACTCTTCGAAACGGTACACCTGTGGACAGAAATCGGCCTTGAGTATTTTATATTGATCCGGTTACAAATCTGTGTTTCATCGTCAATGTGATGGTCGAAGGGTAACAGTAAACCTGCTGTGGTGCATCGTAGTCTAACACTGGGCCCCCAGGGAAGAGCCAAAGTATATACTCTTCGAAACGGTACTCCTGTGGACAGAAATCGGCATTGTGTATTTTATATTGATCCGGATACAAATCTGTGTTTCATCGTGAATGTGATGGTCAAAGGGTAACAGTAAACCTGCTGTGGTGCATCGTAGTCTAACACTGGGCCCCCAGGGAGGAGCCAAAGTATATACTCTTCGAAACGGTACTCCTGTGGACAGAAATCGGCATTGTGTATTTTATATTGATCCGGATACAAATCTGTGTTTCATCGTGAATGTGATGGTCAAAGGGTAACAGTAAACCTGCTGTGGTGCATCGGAGTTTCACACTGAGCCCCCTGGGAAGAGCCAAAGTGCAAACTCTTCGAAACGGTGCTCCTGTGGACAGAAATCGGCATTGTGGATTTGGTATTGATCCGGATGCAATTTCTGTGTTTAATCGTCAGTGTGATGGTCGAAGGGTAATAGTAAACCTGCTGTGGTGCATCAGAGTCTCACACTGAGCCTCCAGGGAAAAGCCAAATAACTGGCTCCCCGAAACGTTACTCTCGTCAATATAAATCGGCATTGCGAATTTTGTATTGAAAGGGGATGCAATTTCTGTGTTTCATCGTCAATGTGATGGTCGAATGGTAACAGTAAACATGCCGTGGTGCATCGGAGTCTAACACTGCGCCCCCAGGGAAGAGCCAAAGATCAGACTCACCTAAACGTTACTCTCGTCGACATTAATCGGCATTGCGAATTTTGCATTGAAGCCGGATGCATTCTCTGTGTTTCATCGTCAATGTGATGGTCGAAAGGTAACAGTAAACCTGCTGTGGTGTATCAGAGTCTAACACTGAGCCCCCAGGGAAGAGCCAAAGTACATTCTCTTCGAAACGGTACTCCTGTTGACAGAAATCTTCATTGTTAATTTTGTATTGATCCGGATGTAATTTCTGTGTTTCATCGTCAATGTGATGGTCGAAGGGTAACAGTAAACCTTCTGTGGTGCATCGGAGTCTTTCACTGAGCCCCCAGGGAAGAGCCAAAAACCAGATTCCCCGAAACGTTACTCTCGTCAAGATATGTCGGCATTGCGAATTTTGCATTGAAACCGGATGCAATTTCTGTGTTTCATCGTCAATGTGGTGCATCGGAGTCTAAAACTGAGCCCCCAGGGAAGAGCCAAAAAACAGACTCCCCGAAACGATACTCTCGTCAATATAAATCGGCATTGCGAATTTTGTATTGAAACCGGGTGCAATTTCTGTGTTTCATCGTCAGTGTGATGGTCGAAGGGTAACAGAAAAACCTGCTATGGTGCATCGGAGTCTCACACTTAACCCACAGGGAAGAGCCAAAAAACAGACTCCCCGAAAAGTTACTCTCGTTAATACAAATCAGCATTGCGAATTTTGCATTGAAACCGGATGCAATTTCTGTGTTTCATCGTCAATGTGATAATCGAACGGTAACAGTAAACCCGCTGTGGTGCGACGGAGTCTAACACTGGGCCTCCAGGGAAGAGCCAATGTACATACTCTTCGAAACGGTACACCTGTGGACAGAAATCGGCCTTGAGTATTTTATATTGATCCGGTTACAAATCTGTGTTTCATCGTCAATGTGATGGTCGAAGGGTAACAGTAAACCTGCTGTGGTGCATCGTAGTCTAACACTGGGCCCCCAGGGAAGAGCCAAAGTATATACTCTTCGAAACGGTACTCCTGTGGACAGAAATCGGCATTGTGTATTTTATATTGATCCGGATACAAATCTGTGTTTCATCGTGAATGTGATGGTCAAAGGGTAACAGTAAACCTGCTGTGGTGCATCGTAGTCTAACACTGGGCCCCCAGGGAAGAGCCAAAGTATATACTCTTCGAAACGGTACTCCTGTGGACAGAAATCGGCATTGTGTATTTTATATTGATCCGGATACAAATCTGTGTTTCATCGTGAATGTGATGGTCAAAGGGTAACAGTAAACCTGCTGTGGTGCATCGGAGTTTCACACTGAGCCCCTTGGGAAGAGCCAAAGTGCAAACTCTTCGAAACGGTACTCCTGTGGACAGAAATCGGCATTGTGGATTTGGTATTGATCCGGATGCAATTTCTGTGTTTAATCGTCAGTGTGATGGTCTAAGGGTAACAGTAAACCTGCTGTGGTGCATCGGAGTCTCAGACTGAGCCCCCAGGGAAGAGCCAAAATACAGACTCCCCGAAAGGTTACTCACGTCAATATAAATCGGCATGGCGAATGTTGAATTGAAACCGGATGCAATTTCTGTATTTCATCGTCAAACTGTTGGTCGAAGGTAACAGTAAAGCTGTTGTGGTGTATCGGAGACTCACACTGAGCCCCCAGGGAAGAGCCAAAAAACAGACTCCCCGAAATGTTACTCTCGTTAATACAAATCGGCATTGCGAATTTTGTATTGAAACCGGATGCAATTTCTGTGTTTCATCGTCAATGTGATAATCGAACGGTAACAGTAAACCCGCTGTGGTGCGACGGAGTCTAACACTGGGCCTCCAGGGAAGAGCCAAAGTACATACTCTTCGAAACGGTACACCTGTGGACAGAAATCGGCATTGAGTATTTTATATTGATCCGGTTACAAATCTGTGTTTCATCGTCAATGTGATGGTCGAAGGGTAACAGTAAACCTGCTGTGGTGCATCGTAGTCTAACACTGGGCCCCCAGGGAAGAGCCAAAGTATATACTCTTCGAAACGGTACTCCTGTGGACAGAAATCGGCATTGTGTATTTTATATTGATCCGGATAGAAATCTGTGTTTCATCGTGAATGTGATGGTCAAAGGGTAACAGTAAACCTGCTGTGGTGCATCGTAGTCTAACACTGGGCCCCCAGGGAAGAGCCAAAGTATATACTCTTCGAAACGGTACTCCTGTGGACAGAAATCGGCATTGTGTAGTTTATATTGATCCGGATACAAATCTGTGTTTCATCGTGAATGTGATGGTCAAAGGGTAACAGTAAACCTGCTGTGGTGCATCGGAGTTTCACACTGAGCCCCCTGGGAAGAGCCAAAGTGCAAACTCTTCGAAACGGTACTCCTGTGGACAGAAATCGGCATTGTGGATTTTGTATTGATCCGGATGCAATTTCTGTGTTTAATCGTCAGTGTGATGGTCTAAGGGTAACTGTAAACCTGCTGTGGTGCATCGGAGTCTCACACTGAGCCCTTTAGGGAAGAGCCAAAAAATAGACTCCCCGAACTGTTACTCTCGGCAATATAAAACGGCATTGCGAATTTTGTATTGAAGCAGGATGCAATTTCTGTATTTCATCGTCAAACTGTTGGTCGAAGGTAACAGTAAAGCTGTTGTGGTGCATCGGAGACTCACACTGAGGCCCCAGGGAAGAGCAAAAAAACAGACTCCCCGAAATGTTACTCTCGTTAATACAAATCGGCATTCCGAATTTTGTATTGAAACCGGATGCAATTTCTGTGTTTCATCGTCAATGTGATAATCGAACGGTAACAGTAAACCCGCTGTGGTGCGACGGAGTCTAACACTGGGCCTCCAGGGAAGAGCCAAAGTACATACTCTTCGAAACGGTACACCTGTGGACAGAAATCGGCATTGAGTATTTTATATTGATCCGGTTACAAATCTGTGTTTCATCGTGAATGTGATGGTCGAAGGGTAACAGTAAACCTGCTGTGGTGCATCGTAGTCTAACACTGGGCCCCCAGGGAAGAGCCAAAGTATATACTCTTCGAAACGGTACTCCTGTGGACAGAAATCGGCATTGTGTATTTTATATTGATCCGGGTACAAATCTGTGTTTCATCGTGAATGTGACGGTCAAAGGGTAACAGTAAACCTGCTGTGGTGCATCGGAGATTCACACTGAGCCCCCTGGGAAGAGCCAAAGTACATTCTCTTCGAAACGGTGCTCCTGTGGACAGAAATCGGCATTGTGGATTTTGTATTGATCCGGATGCAATTTCTGTGTTTAATCGTCAGTGTGATGGTCTAAGGGTAACAGTAAACCTGCTGTGGTGCATCGGAGTCTCACACTTAGCCCACAGGGATGAGCCAAAAAACAGACTCCCCGAAACGTGACTCTCGTTAATATAATAGGCATTGCGAAATTTCTATTGAAACCGGATGCAATTTCTGTGTTTCATCGTCAATGTGATAATCGAAGGGTAACAGTAAACCCGCTGTGGTGCGACGGAGTCTAACACTGGGCCTCCAGGGAAGAGCCAAAGTACATACTCTTCGAAACGGTACACCTGTGGACAGAATTTGCATTGTGTATTTTACATTGATCCGGATAATAATGTGTGTTTCATCGTCAATGTGATGGTTGAATGGTAACAGTAAACATGCCGTGGTGCATCGGAGTCTAACACTGCGCCCCCAGGGAAGAGCCAAAGATCAGACTCACCTAAACGTTACTCTCGTCGACATTAATCGGCATTGCGAATTTTGCATTGAAGCCGGATGCATTCTCTGTGTTTCATCGTCAATGTGATGGTCGAAAGGTAACAGTAAACCTGCTGTGGTGTATCAGAGTCTAACACTGAGCCCCCAGGGAAGAGCCAAAGTACATTCTCTTCGAAACGGTACTCCTGTTGACAGAAATCTTCATTGTTAATTTTGTATTGATCCGGATGTAATTTCTGTGTTTCATCGTCAATGTGATGGTCGAAGGGTAACAGTAAACCTTCTGTGGTGCATCGGAGTCTTTCACTGAGCCCCCAGGGAAGAGCCAAAAACCAGATTCCCCGAAACGTTACTCTCGTCAAGATATGTCGGCATTGCGAATTTTGCATTGAAACCGGATGCAATTTCTGTGTTTCATCGTCAATGTGATGGTCGAAGGGTAACAGTAAACCTGCTGTGGTGCATCGGAGTCTAAAACTGAGCCCCCAGGGAAGAGCCAAAAAACAGACTCCCCGAAACGATACTCTCGTCAATATAAATCGGCATTGCGAATTTTGTATTGAAACCGGGTGCAATTTCTGTGTTTCATCGTCAGTGTGATGGTCGAAGGGTAACAGAAAAACCTGCTATGGTGCATCGGAGTCTCACACTTAACCCACAGGGAAGAGCCAAAAAACAGACTCCCCGAAAAGTTACTCTCGTTAATACAAATCGGCATTGCGAATTTTGTATTGAAACCGGATGCAATTTCTGTGTTTCATCGTCAATGTGATAATCGAACGGTAACAGTAAACCCGCTGTGGTGCGACGGAGTCTAACACTGGGCCTCCAGGGAAGAGCCAATGTACATACTCTTCGAAACGGTACACCTGTGGACAGAAATCGGCCTTGAGTATTTTATATTGATCCGGTTACAAATCTGTGTTTCATCGTCAATGTGATGGTCGAAGGGTAACAGTAAACCTGCTGTGGTGCATCGTAGTCTAACACTGGGCCCCCAGGGAAGAGCCAAAGTATATGCTCTTCGAAACGGTACTCCTGTGGACAGAAATCGGCATTGTGTATTTTATATTGATCCGGATACAAATCTGTGTTTCATCGTGAATGTGATGGTCAAAGGGTAACAGTAAACCTGCTGTGGTGCATCGTAGTCTAACACTGGGCCCCCAGGGAAGAGCCAAAGTATATACTCTTCGAAACGGTACTCCTGTGGACAGAAATCGGCATTGTGTATTTTATATTGATCCGGATACAAATCTGTGTTTCATCGTGAATGTGATGGTCAAAGGGTAACAGTAAACCTGCTGTGGTGCATCGGAGTTTCACACTGAGCCCCCTGGGAAGAGCCAAAGTGCAAACTCTTCGAAACGGTACTCCTGTGGACAGAAATCGGCATTGTGGATTTGGTATTGATTCGGATGCAATTTCTGTGTTTAATCGTCAGTGTGATGGTCTAAGGGTAACAGTAAACCTGCTGTGGTGCATCGGAGTCTCACACTGAGCCCTTTAGGGAAGAGCCAAAAAACAGACTCCCCGAACTGTTACTCTCGGCAATATAAAACGGCATTGCGAATTTTGTATTTAAGCAGGATGCAATTTCTGTATTTCATCGTCAAACTGTTGGTCGAAGGTAACAGTAAAGCTGTTGTGGTGTATCGGAGACTCACACTGAGCCCCCAGGGAAGAGCCAAAAAACAGACTCCCCGAAATGTTACTCTCGTTAATACAAATCGGCATTGCGAATTTTGTATTGAAACCGGATGCAATTTCTGTGTTTCATCGTCAATGTGATAATCGAACGGTAACAGTAAACCCGCTGTGGTGCGACGGAGTCTAACACTGGGCCTCCAGGGAAGAGCCAAAGTACATACTCTTCGAAACGGTACACCTGTGGACAGAAATCGGCATTGAGTATTTTATATTGATCCGGTTACAAATCTGTGTTTCATCGTCAATGTGATGGTCGAAGGGTAACAGTAAACCTGCTGTGGTGCATCGTAGTCTAACACTGGGCCCCCAGGGAAGAGCCAAAGTATATACTCTTCGAAACGGTACTCCTGTGGACAGAAATCGGCATTGTGTATTTTATATTGATCCGGATAGAAATCTGTGTTTCATCGTGAATGTGATGGTCAAAGGGTAACAGTAAACCTGCTGTGGTGCATCGTAGTCTAACACTGGGCCCCCAGGGAAGAGCCAAAGTATATACTCTTCGAAACGGTACTCCTGTGGACAGAAATCGGCATTGTGTAGTTTATATTGATCCGGATACAAATCTGTGTTTCATCGTGAATGTGATGGTCAAAGGGTAACAGTAAACCTGCTGTGGTGCATCGGAGTTTCACACTGAGCCCCCTGGGAAGAGCCAAAGTGCAAACTCTTCGAAACGGTACTCCTGTGGACAGAAATCGGCATTGTGGATTTTGTATTGATCCGGATGCAATTTCTGTGTTTAATCGTCAGTGTGATGGTCTAAGGGTAACTGTAAACCTGCTGTGGTGCATCGGAGTCTCACACTGAGCCCTTTAGGGAAGAGCCAAAAAATAGACTCCCCGAACTGTTACTCTCGGCAATATAAAACGGCATTGCGAATTTTGTATTGAAGCAGGATGCAATTTCTGTATTTCATCGTCAAACTGTTGGTCGAAGGTAACAGTAAAGCTGTTGTGGTGCATCGGAGACTCACACTGAGCCCCCAGGGAAGAGCCAAAAAACAGACTCCCCGAAATGTTACTCTCGTTAATACAAATCGGCATTCCGAATTTTGTATTGAAACCGGATGCAATTTCTGTGTTTCATCGTCAATGTGATAATCGAACGGTAACAGTAAACCCGCTGTGGTGCGACGGAGTCTAACACTGGGCCTCCAGGGAAGAGCCAAAGTACATACTCTTCGAAACGGTACACCTGTGGACAGAAATCGGCATTGAGTATTTTATATTGATCCGGTTACAAATCTGTGTTTCATCGTGAATGTGATGGTCGAAGGGTAACAGTAAACCTGCTGTGGTGCATCGTAGTCTAACACTGGGCCCCCAGGGAAGAGCCAAAGTATATACTCTTCTAAACGGTACTCCTGTGGACAGAAATCGGCATTGTGTATTTTATATTGATCCGGATACAAATCTGTGTTTCATCGTGAATGTGACGGTCAAAGGGTAACAGTAAACCTGCTGTGGTGCATCGGAGATTCACACTGAGCCCCCTGGGAAGAGCCAAAGTACATTCTCTTCGAAACGGTGCTCCTGTGGACAGAAATCGGCATTGTGGATTTTGTATTGATCCGGATGCAATTTCTGTGTTTAATCGTCAGTGTGATGGTCTAAGGGTAACAGTAAACCTGCTGTGGTGCATCGGAGTCTCACACTTAGCCCACAGGGATGAGCCAAAAAACAGACTCCCCGAAACGTGACTCTCGTTAATATAATAGGCATTGCGAAATTTCTATTGAAACCGGATGCAATTTCTGTGTTTCATCGTCAATGTGATAATCGAAGGGTAACAGTAAACCCGCTGTGGTGCGACGGAGTCTAACACTGGGCCCCCAGGGAAGAGCCAAAGTGCAAACTCTTCGAAACGGTACTCCTGTGGACAGAAATCGGCATTGTGAATTTTGTATTGATCCGGATGCAATTTCTGTGTTTCATCGTCAGTGTGATGGTCGAAGCGTAACAGTAAACCTGCTGTCGTGCGTCGGAGTCTCACACTGAGCCCCCAGGGAAGAGCCAAAAAACAGACTCCACGAAACGTTACTTTCGTCAATATAAATCGGAATTGCGAATTTTGTATTGAAACCGGATGCAATTTCTGTATTTCATCGCCAATCTGTTGGTCGAAGGTAACAGTAAACCTGTTGTGGTGCATGGGAGACTCACACTGAGCCCCCAGGGAAGAGCCAAAAAACAGACTCCCCGAAATGTTACTCTCGTCAATATAAATCGGCATTGCGAATTTTGTATTGAAACCGGGTGCAATTTCTGTGTTTCATCGTCCGTGTGATGGTCGAAGGGTAACAGTAAAGCTGCTGTGGTGCATCGGAGTCTCACACTGATCCCCCAGGGATGAGCCAAAGACAGACTCCCCGAAACGATACTCTCGTCAATATAAATCGGCATTGCGTATTTTGTATTGAAACCGGACGCAATTTCTGTGTTTTTTCGTCAATGTAATGGTCGAAGGGTAACAGGAAACCTGCCGTGGTGCATCGGTGACTAACACTGAGCCCCCAGGAAAGAGCCAAAAAGCAGACTCCCCGAAAATTTACTCTCGTCAATATAAATCGGCAATGCGAATTTTGTATTGAAACCGGGTGCAATATCTTTGCTTCATCGTCAGTGTGATGGTCGAAGGGTAATAGTAAACCTGCTGTGGTGCATCAGAGTCTCACACTGAGCCTCCAGGGAAAAGCCAAATAACTGGCTCCCCGAAACGTTACTCTCGTCAATATAAATCGGCATTGCGAATTTTGTATTGAAAGGGGATGCAATTTCTGTGTTTCATCGTCAATGTGATGGTCGAATGGTAACAGTAAACATGCCGTGGTGCATCGGAGTCTAACACTGCGCCCCCAGGGAAGAGCCAAAGATCAGACTCACCGAAACGTTACTCTCGTCAACATTAATCGGCATTGCGAATTTTGCATTGAAGCCGGATGCATTCTCTGTGTTTCATCGTCAATGTGATGGTCGAAAGGTAACAGTAAACCTGCTGTGGTGTATCAGAGTCTAACACTGAGCCCCCAGGGAAGAGCCAAAGTACATTCTCTTCGAAACGGTACTCCTGTGGACAGAAATCTTCATTGTGAATTTTGTATTGATCCGGATGTAATTTCTGTGTTTCATCGTCAATGTGATGGTCGAAGGGTAACAGTAAACCTTCTGTGGTGCATCGGAGTCTTTCACTGAGCCCTCAGGGAAGAGCCAAAAACCAGACTCCCCGAAACGTTACTCTCGTCAAGATATGTCGGCATTGCGAATTTTGCATTGAAACCGGATGCAATTTCTGTGTCTCATCGTCAATGTGATGGTCGAAGGGTAACAGTAAACCTGCTGTGGTGCATCGGAGTCTAAAACTGAGCCCCCAGGGAAGAGCCAAAAAACAGACTCCCCGAAACGTTACTCTCGTTAATATAAATCGGCATTGCGAATTTTGTATTGAAACCGGAAGCAATTTCTGTGTTTGATCGACAATGTGATGGTCGAAGGGTAACAGTAAACCTGCCGTGGTGCATCGGATTCTTACACTGCGCCCCCAGGGAAGAGCCAAAAAACAGACTCCCCGAAACGTTACTCTCGTCAATATAAATCGGCATTGCGAATTTTGTATTGATACCGTATGCAATTTCTGTGTTTCTTCGTCAATACGATGGTCGAAGTGTAACAGTAAACCTGCTGTGGTGCATCGGAGTCTCACACTTAGCCCCCAGAGAAGAGCCAAAATACAGACTCCCCGAAAAGTTACTCTCGTCAATATAAATCGGCATTGCGAAATTTGTATTGAAACCAGATAATATTTCTGTGTTTCATCGTGAATGTGATGGTCGAAGGGTAACAGTAAACCTGCTGTGGTGCATCGGAGTCCTACACAGTGTCCCCAGGGAAGAGCCAAAGAACATACTCCTCGAATCGGTACTCCTGTGGACAGAAATCGGCATTGTGAATGTCGTATTGATCCGGATGCAGTTTCTGTGTTTCATCGTCAATGTGATGGTCGAAGGGTAACAGTCAACCTGCCGTGTTGCATCGGAGTCTAACGCTGAGCCCCCAGGGAAGAGCCAAAAAACAGACTCCCCGAAACGTTAGTCTCGTCAATATACACTCCTGGAAATTGAAATAAGAACACCGTAAATTCACTGTCCCAGGAAGGGGAAACTTTATTGACACATTGCTGGGATCTGATACATCACATGATCACACTGACAGAACCACAGGCACATAGACACAGACAACAGAGCATGCACAATGTTGGCACTAGTACAGTGTATATCCACCTTTCCCAGCAATGCAGGCTGCTATTCTCCTATGGAAGCGATCGTGGAGATGCTGGATGTAGTCCTGTGGAACGGCTTGCCATGCCATTTCCACCTGTCGCCTCATTTGGACCAGCGTTCGAGCTGGACGTGCAGACCGCGTGAGACGACGCTTCATCCAGTCCCAAACATGCTCAATGGGGGACACATCCGGAGATCTTACTGGCCAGGCTAGTTGACTTACACCTTCTAGAGCACGTTGGCTGGCACGGGATACATGCGGACGTGCATTGTCCTGTTGGAACAACAGTTCCGTTGCTGGTCTAGGAATGGTAGAACGATGGGTTCGATGTCGGTTTGGATGTACCGTGCACTATTCAGTGTCCCCTCGACCATCACCAGTGGTGTACGGCCAGTGTAGGAGATCGCTCCCCACACCATGATGCCGGGTGTTGGCCCTGTGTGCCTCGGTCGTATGCAGTCCTGATTGTGGCGCTCACCTGCACGGCGCCAAACACGCATACGACCATCATTGGCACCAAGGCAGAAGCGACTCTCATCGCTGAAGACGACACGTCACCATTCGTCCCTCCATTCACGCCTGTCGCGACACCACTGGAGGCGGGCTGCACGATGTTGGGGCGTGAGCGGAAGACGGCCTAACGGTGTGCGGGACGGTAGCGCAGCTTCATGGAGACGGTTGCGAATGGTCCTCGCCGATACCCCAGGAGCAACAGTGTCCCTAATTTGCTGGGAAGTGGCGGTGCGGTCCCCTACGGCACTGCGTAGGATCCTACGGTCTTGGCGTGCATCCGTGCGTCGTTGCGGTCCGGTCCCAGGTCGACGGGCACGTGCACCTTCCGCCGACCACTGGCGACAACATCAATGTACTGTGGAGACCTCACGCCCCACGTGTTGAGCAATTCGGCGGTACGTCCACCCGGCCTCCCGCATGCCCACTATATGCCCTCGCTCAAAGTCCGTCAACTGCACATTCGGTCCACGTCCACGCTGTCGCGGCATGCTACCAGTGTCAAAGACTGGGATGGAGCTCCGTATGCCACGGCAAACTGGCTGACACTGACGGTGGCATTGCACAAATGCTGCGCAGCTAGCGCCATTCGACGGCCAACACCGCGGTTCCTGGTGTGTCCGCTGTGCCGTGCGTGTGATCATTGCTTGTACAGCCCTCTCGCAGTGTCCGGAGCAAGTATGGTGTGTCTGACACACCGGTGTCAATGTGTTCTTTTTTCCGTTTCCAGGAGTGTAAATTGGCATTGCGAATTTTGTATTGAAACCGGATGCAATTTATGTGTTTCATCGTCAATGTGATGATCGAAGGATAACAGTAAACCAGCTGTGATGCATCGGAGTCTCACACTGAGCCCCCAGGGAAGAGCCAAAAAACAGACTCCCCGAAACGTTACTCTCGTCAATATAAATCGGTATTGCGAATATTGTATTGAAACCGGATGCAATTTCTGTGGTTCATCGTCAATGTGATGGTCGAAGGGTAACAGTAAACCTGCCGTGTTGCATCCGAGTCTAACGCTGAGCCCCCAGGGCAGAGCCTAAGAACAGGCTCCCCGAAACTTTACTCTCGTCAATATAAATCGGCATTGCGAATTTGGTATTGAAACCGGATGCAATTTCTGTGTCTCATCGTCAATGTGGTGGTCGAAGGGTATTAGTAAACCTGCTGTGGTGCATCGGACTCTCACACTGGGCCCCCAAGGAAGAGCCAAAAAACAACTCCGCGAAACGTTACTCTCGTCAATTAAAATCGGCATTGCGAATTTTGTATTGAAACCGGATGCAATTTCTGTGTTTCATCGTCAGTGTGATGGTCGAAGGGTAACAGTAAACCGGCTGTGGTGCATCGGAGTCTCACACTGAGCCCCCAGTGAAGAGCCAAAATACAGACTCCTTGAAACGTTACTCTCGCCAATATAAATCGGCATTGCGAATTTTGTATTGAAACCAGATAATATTTCTGTGTTTCATCGTGAATGTGATGGACGAAGGGTAACAGTAAACCTGCTGTGGTGCATCGGAGTCTAACGCTGAGCCCCCAAGGAAGAGCCAAAGAACAGACTCCCCGAAACGTTACTCTCGTCAATATACACTCCTGGAAATTGAAATAAGAACACCGTGAATTCATTGTCCCAGGAAAGGGAAACTTTATTGACACATTCCTGGGGTCTGATACATCACATGATCACACTGACAGAACCACAGGCACATAGACACAGGCAACAGAGCATGCACAATGTTGGCACTAGTACAGTGTATATCCACCTTTCCCAGCAATGCAGGCTGCTATTCTCCCATGGAGGCGATCGTAGAGATGCTGGATGTAGTCCTGTGGAACGGCTTGCCATGCCATTTCCACCTGACGCCTAAGTTGGACCAGCGTTCGTTCTGGACGTGCAGACCGCGTGAGACGACGCTTCATCCAGTCCCAAACATGCTCAATGGGGGACAGATCCAATGATCTTGGTGGCCAGGGTGGTTGACTTACACCATCTAGTGCACGTTGGATGGCACGGGATACATGCGGACGTGCATTGTCCTGTTGGAACAGCAAGTTCCCTTGCCGGTCTAGGAATGGTAGGACGATGGGTTCGATGACGGTTTGGATGTACCGTGCACTAATCAGTGTTCCCTCGACGATCACCAGTGGTGTACGGCCAGTGTAGGAGATCGCTCCCCACACCATGATGCCGGGTGTTGGCCCTGTGTGCCTCGGTCGTATGCAGTCCTGATTGTGGCGCTCACCTGCACGGCGCAAAACACGCATACGACCATCATTGGCACCAAGGCAGAAGCGACTCTCATCGCTGAAGACGACACGTCACCATTCGTCCCTCCATTCACGCCTGTCGCGACACCACTGGAGGCGGGCTGCACGATGTTGGGGCGTGAGCGGAAGACGGCCTAACGGTGTGCGGGACGGTAGCCCAGCTTCATGGAGACGGTTGCGAATGGTCCTCGCCGATACCCCAGGAGCAACAGTGTCCCTAATTTGCTGGGAAGTGGCGGTGCGGTCCCCTACGGCACTGCGTAGGATCCTACGGTCTTGGCGTGCATCCGTGCGCCGCTGCGGTCCGGTCCCAGATCGACGGGCACGTGCACCTTCCGCCGACCACTGGCGACAACATCGACGTACTGTGGAGACCTCACGCCCCACGTGTTGAGCAATTCGGCGGTACATCCACCCGGCCTCCCGCATGCCCACTATACGCCCTCGCTCAAAGTCCGTCAACTGCACATTCGGTCCACGTCCACGCTGTCGCGGCATGCTACCAGTGTCAAAGACTGGGATGGAGCTCCGTATGCCACGGCAAACTGACTGACACTGACGGCGGCGGTGCACAAATGCTGCGCAGCTAGCGCCATTCGACGGCCAACACCGCGGTTCGTGGAGTGTCCGCTGTGCCGTGCGTGTGATCATTGCTTGTACAGCCCTCTCGCAGTGTCCGGAGCAAGTATGGTGGGTCTGACGCACCGGTGTCAATGAGTTCTTTTTCCATTTCCAGGAGTGTAAATTGGCATTGCGAATTTTGTATTGAAACCGGATGCAATTTCTGTGTTTCATCGTCAATGTGATGATCGAAGGGTTACAGTAAACCAACTGTGATGCATCGGAGTATAACACTGGGCCCCCAGGGAAGACCCAAAGTACATACTCTTCGAAAGGGTATTCCTGTGAAGAGAATACGGCATTGTGAATTTTGTATTGAATCCGGATGCAATTTCTGTGTTTCGTCGTCAATGCGATGGTCGAAGGGTAACAGTAAACCTGCCGTGGTGCATCGGAGTCTCACACTGAGCCCCCTGGGAAGAGCCAAAGAACAGACTCCCCGAAACGTTACTCTCGTCAATATAAATCCGCATTGCGAATTTTGTATTGAAACCAGATGCATTATCTGTGTTTCATCGACAATGAGATGGTTGAAGGATAACAGTAAACATCATGTGGTGCATCGGAATCTAACGCAGAGCCCCCAGGGCAGAGCCTAAGAACAGGCTCCCCGAAACGTTACTCTTGTCAATATAAACCGGCATTGCGAATTTTGTATTGAAACCGGATGCAATTTCTGTGTTTCATCGTCAATGTGATGGTCGATGGGTAACACTAAACCTGCTGTGGTGCATCGGAGTCAAACACTGGGCCCCCAGGGAAGAGCCAAAGTACATACTCTTCGAAACGGTACTCCTGTGGACAGAAATCGGCATTGTGAATTTTGTATTGATCCGGATGCAATTTCTGTGTTTCGTCGTCAAATTGATGGTCGAATGGTAACAGTAAATTTGCCGTGGTGCTTCGGTGTCTATCCCTGAGCCCCCACGGAAGAGCCATAAAACAGACTCCCCGAAACGTTTCTTTCGTCAATATAAATCGGCATTGCGAATTTTGTATTGAAACCGGATGTAATTTCTGTATTTCATCGTCAATGTGATGGTCGAAGGGTAACAGTAAACCTGCTGTGGTGCATCGGAGTCTAACACTGAGCCCCCAGGGAAGAGCCAAAAAACAGACTCCCCGAACCGTTATTCTCGTCAATATAAATCAGCATTGCGAATTTTGTATTGAAACCGGATGCAATTTCTGTGTTTCATCGTCAATGTGATGGTCGAAGGGTAAAAGTAAACCTGCTGTGGTGCATCGGAGTCTAACACTCGGCCCCAGTGGGAAGAGCCAAAGTACATACTCTTCGAATCGGTACTCCTGTGGACAGAAATCGGCATTGTGAAATTTGTATTGATCCGGATGCAATTCTGTGTTTCATCGTCAATGTGATGGTCGAAGAGTAACAGTAAACCTGCTGTGGTACATCGGAGTCCCACACTGAGCCCCCAGGGATGAGCCAAAAAACAGACTCCCCGAAACTTTACTCTCGTCAATATAAATCGGCATTGCGAATTTGGTATTCAAACCGGATGCAATTTCTGTGTCTCATCGTCAATGTGATGGTCGAAGGGTAACAGTAAACCAGCTGTGGTGCATCGGAGTCTCACACTGAGCCCCCGGGGAAGAGACAAAAAACAGACACCCCGAAACATTACTCTCGTCAATATAAATCGGCATTGCGAATTTTGTATTGAAACCCAGTGCAATTTGTGTGTTTCATCGTCAGTGTGATGGTCGAAGGGTAACAGTAAACCTGCTGTGGTGCATCGGAGTCTCACACTGAGCCCCCGGGGAAGAGACAAAAAACAGACACCCCGAAACATTACTCTCGTCAACATAAATCGGCATTGCGAATTTTGTATTGAAACCGGATGCAATTTCTGAGGTTCGTCGTCAATGTGATGGTCGAAGGGTAACAGTAAACCAGCTGTGCTGAATCGGAGTCTAACAGTGGGCCCCAGGGAAGAGCCAAAGTACATACTCATCGAAACGGTACTCCTGCGGACAGAAATCGGCATTGTGAATTTTGTATTAATCCGGATGCAATTTCTGTGTTTCATAGTCAATGTGATGGTCGAAGGGTAACAGTAAACCTGCTGTGGTGCATCGGAGTCGCACACTGAGCCTCCAGGGAAGAGCCAAATAACTGACTCCCCGAAACGTTAATCTCGTCAACATTAATCTGCATTGCGAATTTTGCATTGAAACCGGATGCAATTTCTGTGTTTCATTGTCAATGTGATGGTCGACGGCTAACAGTAAACCTGCTGTGGTGCATCGAAGTCTAACACTGAGCCCCCAGGGAAGAGCCAAAATACAAACTCTTCGAAACTGTACTCCTGTGGACAGAAATCGGCATTGTGAATTTTGTATTGATCCGGATGCAATTTCTGTGTAGCATCGTCTATGTGATGGTCGAAGGGTAACAGTAAACCTGCTGTGGTGCATCGGAATCTCACACTGAGCCCAAAGGGAAGAGCCAAAAACAGGCTCCCCGAAACGTTACTCTCGTCAATATAAATCGGCATTGCGAATTTTGTATTGAAACCGGATGCAATTTCTGTGTTTCATCGACAATGTGATGGTCGAAGGGTAACAGTAAACCTGCCGTGGTGCATCGGATTCTTACACTGCGCCCCCAGGGAAGAGCCAAAAAACAGACTCCCCGAAACGTTACTCTCGTCAATATACACTCCTGGAAACGGAAAAAAGAACACATTGACACCGGTGTGTCAGACCCACCATACTTGCTCCGGACACTGCGAGAGGGCTGTACAAGCAATGATCACACGCACGGCACAGCGGACACATCAGGAACCGCGGTGTTGGCCGTCGAATGGCGCTAGCTGCGCAGCATTTGTGCACCGCCGCCGTCAGTGTCAGCCAGTTTGCCGTGGCATACGGAGCTCCATCGCAGTCTTTAACACTGGTAGCATGCCGCGACAGCGTGGACGTGGACCGAATGTGCAGTTGACGGACTTTGAGCGAGGGCATATAGTGGGCATGCGGGAGGCCGGGTGGACGTACCGCCGAATTGCTCAACACGTGGGGCGTGAGGTCTCCACAGTACATCGATGTTGTCGCCAGTGGTCGGCGGAAGGTGCACGTGCCCGTCGACCTGGGACCGGACCGCAGCGACGCACGGATGCACGCCAAGACCGTAGGATCCTACGCAGTGCCGTAGGGGACCGCACCGCCACTTCCCAGCAAATTAGGGACACTGTTGCTCCTGGGGTATCGGCGAGGACCATTCGCAACCGTCTCCATGAAGCTGAGCTACCGTCCCGCACACCGTTAGGCCGTCTTCCGCTCACGCCCCAACATCGTGCAGCCCGCCTCCAGTGGTGTCGCGACAGGCGTGAATGGAGGGACGAATGGTGACGTGTCGTCTTCAGCGATGAGAGTCGCTTCTGCCTTGGTGCCAATGATGGTCGTATGCGTGTTTGGCGCCGTGCAGGTGAGCGCCACAATCAGGACTGCATACGACCGAGGCACACAGGGCCAACACCCGGCATCATGGTGTGGGGAGCGATCTCCTACACTGGCCGTACACCACTGGTGATGGTCGAGGGGACACTGAATAGTGCACGGTACATCCAAACCGTCATCGAACCCATCGTTCTACCATTCCTAGACCAGCAACGGAACTTGCTGTTCCAACAGGACAATGCACGTCCGCATGTATCCCGTGCCCGCCAACGTGCTCTAGAAGGTTTAAGTCAACTAGCCTGGCCAGTAAGATCTCCGGATGTGTCCCCCATTGAGCATGTTTGGGACTGGATGAAGCGTCGTCTCACGCGGTCTGCACGTCCAGCACGAACGCTGGTCCAAATGAGGCGCCAGGTGGAAATGGCATGGCAAGCCGTTCCACAGGACTACATCCAGCATCTCTACGATCGCCTCCATAGGAGAATAGCAGCCTGCATTGCTGGGAAAGGTGGAAATACACTGTACTAGTGCCAACATTGTGCATGCTCTGTTGTCTGTGTCTATGTGCCTGTGGTTCTGTCAGTGTGATCATGTGATGTATCAGATCCCAGCAATGTGTCAATAAAGTTTCCCCTTCCTGGGACAATGAATTCACGGTGTTCTTATTTCAATTTCCAGGAGTGTATATTGACGAGACTAACGTTTCGGGGAGTCTGTTTTTTGGCTCTTCCCTGGGGGCTCAGCGTTAGACTCCGATTCAACACGGCAGGTTGACTGTTACCCTTCGACCATCACATTGACGATGAAACACAGAAATTGCATCCGGATCAATACGAAATTCACAATGCCGATTTCTGTCCACAGGAGTACCGATTCGAGGAGTATGTTCTTTGGCTCTTCCATGGGGACACTGTGTAGGACTCCGATGCACCACAGCAGGTTTACTGTTACCCTTCGACCATCACATTCACGATGAAACACAGAAATATTATCTGGTTTCAATACAAAATTCGCAATGCCGATTTATATTGACGAGAGTAACCTTTCGGGGAGTCTGTATTTTGGCTCTTCCCTGGGGGCTCAGTGTGAGACTCCGATGCACCACAGCAGGTTTACTGTTACACTTCGACCATCGTATTGACGAAGAAACACAGAAATTGCATACGGTTTCAATACAAAATTCGCAATGCCGATTTACACTCCTGGAAATTGAAATAAGAACACCGTGAATTCATTGTCCCAGGAAGGGGAAACTTTATTGACACATTCCTGGGGTCTGATACATCACATGATCACACTGACAGAACCACAGGCACATAGACACAGACAACAGAGCATGCACAATGTTGGCACTAGTACAGTGTATATCCACCTTTCCCAGCAATGCAGGCTGCTATTCTCCTATGGAGGCGATCGTGGAGATGCTGGATGTAGTCCTGTGGAACGCAATTTCTGTGTTTCATCGTCAATGTGATGATCGAAGGGTAACAGTAAACCAGCTGTGCTGAATCGGAGTCTAACAGTGGGCCCCAGGGAAGAGCCAAAGTACATACTCATCGAAACGGTACTCCTGCGGACTGAAATCGGCATTGTGAATTTTGTATTAATCCGGATGCAATTTCTGTGTTTCATAGTCAATGTGATGGTCGAAGGGTAACAGTAAACCGGCCGTGTTGCATCAGAGTCTAACACTGAGCCCCCAGGGAAGAGCCAAAAAATCGTCTCCCCGGAACGTTACTCTCGTCAATATAAATCGGCATTGCGAATTTTGTATTGAAACCGGATGCAATTTCTGTGTTTCATCGTCAATGTGATGGTCGAAGGGTAACAGTAAACCTGCTGTGGTGCATCGGAGTCTAACACTGGGCCCCCAGGGAAGAGCCAAAGTACATACTCTTCGAATCGGTACTCCTGTGGACAGAAATCAGCATTGTAAATTTTGTATTGATCCGGTGCAATTTCTGTGTTTCATCGTCAATGTGATGGTCGAAGGGTAACAGTAAACCTTGCGTGGTGCATCGGAGTCTAACACTGAGCCCCCAGGGAAGAGCCAAAAAACAGACGCCCCGAAACGTTACTCTCATCAATATAAAACGGCATTGCGAATTTTGTATTGAAACCGGATGCAATTTCTGTGTTTCATCGTCAATGTAATGGTCGAAGGGTAACAGTAAACCTGCTGTGGTGCATCGGAGTCTCACACTGAGCCCCCTGGGAAGAGCCAAAGAACAGACTCCCCGCAACGTTACTCTCGTCAATATAAATCGGCATTGCGAATTTTGTATTGAAACCAGATGCATTATCTGTGTTTCATCGTCAATGAGATGGTCGAAGGATAACAGTAAACCTCATGTGGTGCATCAGAGTCTAACACTGGGCCCCCAGGGAAGAGCAAAAGTACATAATCTTCGACACGGTACTCATGTGGACAATAATCGGCATTGTGAATTTTGTATTGATCCGGATGCAATTTTTTGTGTTTCATCGTCAATGTGATGGTCGAAGGGTAACAGTAAACCTGCCGTGGTGCATCGGAGTCTAACGCTGAGCCCCCAGGGCAGAGCCTAAGAACAGGCTCCCCGAAACGTTACTCTTGTCAAAATAAATCGGCATTGCGAATTTTGTATTGAAACCGGATGCAATTTCTGTGTTTCATCGTCAATGTAATGGTCGAAGGGTAACAGTAAACCTGCTGTGGTGCATCGGAGTCTCACACTGAGCCCCCAGGGAAGAGCCAAAGAACAGACTCCCCGAAACGTTACTCTCGTCAATATAAATCCGCATTGCGAATTTTGTATTGAAACCAGATGCATTATCTGTGTTTCATCGTCAATGAGATGGTCGAAGGATAACAGTAAACCTCATGTGGTGCAGCGGAGTCTAACACTGGGCCCCCAGGGAAGAGCCAATGTACATACTCTTCGAAACGGTACCCCTGTGGACAGAAATCGGCATTGTGAATATTGTATTGATTCGGATGCAATTCTGTGTTTCATCGTCAATGTGATGGTCGAAGAGTAACAGTAAACCTGCTGTGGTACATCGGAGTCCCACACTGAGCCCCCAGGGATGAGCCAAAAAACAGACTCCCCGAAACTTTTATCTCGTCAATACAAATCGGCATTGCGAATTTGGTATTCAAACCGGATGCAATTTCTGTGTCTCATCGTCAATGTGATGGTCGAAGGGTAACAGTAAACCAGCTGTGGTGCATCGGTGTCTCACACTGGGCCCCCAGGGAAGAGTCAAAAAACAAACTCCCCGAAACGTTACTCTCGTCAATATAAATTGGCATTGCGAATTTTGTATTCAAACCCAGTGCAATTTGTGTGTTTCATCGTCAGTGTGATGGTCGAAGGGTAACAGTAAACCAGCTGTGGTGCATCGGAGTCTCACACTGAGCCCCCAGGGAAGAGCCAAAAAACAGACTCCTCGAAACGTTACTCTCGTCAATGTAAATCGGCATTGCGAATTTTGTATTGAAACCGGATGCAATTTCTGTGTTTTATCGTCAATGTAATGGTCGAAGATAACAGTAAACCTGCCGTGGTGCATCGGTGTCTAACACTGAGCCCCCAGGAAAGAGACATAAAACAGACACCGCGAAACATTACTCTCGTCAACATAAATCGGCATTGCGAATTTTGTATTGAAACCGGATGCAATTTCTGAGGTTCGTCGTCAATGTGATGGTCGAAGGCTAACAGTAATCCTGCTGTGGTGCATCGAAGTCTAACACTGAGCCCCCAGGGAAGAGCCAAAAAACAGACTCCCCGAAACGTTACTCTCGTCAATATAAATCGGATTTGCGAATTTTGTATTGAAACCGGACGCAATTTCTGTGTTTTATCGACAATGTGATGGTCGAAGGGTAACAGTAAACCTGCCGTGGTGCATCGGAGTCTAACACTGCGCCCCCAGGGAAGAGCCAAAGAGCAGACTACCCCAAACGTTACTCACATCAATATAAATCGGCATTGCGAATTTTGTATTGAAACCGGATGCATTTTCTGTGTTTCTTCGTCAATACGATGGTCGAAGTGTAACAGTAAACCTGCTGTGGTGCATCAAAGTCTAACACTGGGCCCCCAGCGAAGATCCAAAGTACAAACTCTTCGAAACTGTACTCCTGTGGACTGAAATCGGCATTGTGAATTTTGTATTGATCCGGATGCAATTTCTGTGTAGCATCGTCTATGTGATGGTCGAAGGGTAACAGTAAACCTGCTGTGGTGCATCGGAGTCTCACACTGAGCCCAAAGGGAAGAGCCAAAAAACAGACTCCCCGAAACGTTACTCTCGTCAATATAAATCGGCATTGCGAATCTTGTATTGAAACCGGATGGAATTTGTGTGTCTCATCGTCAATGTGATGGTCGAAGGGTAACAGTAAACCTGTTGTGGTGCATCGGAGTCTCACACTGAGCCCCCAGGGAAGAGCCAAAAAAAAGACTCCCCGAAACTTTACTCTCGTCAATATAAATCGGCATTGCGAATTTTGTATTGAAACCGGATGCAATATCTGTGTTTCATGGTCAATGTGATGGTCGAAGGGTAACAGTAAACCTGCTGTTGTGCATCGGAGTCTCACACTGAGCCCCCAGGGAAGAGCCAAAGAACAGACTCCCCGAAAAGTTACTCTCGTCAATTAAAATCGGCATTGCGAATTTTGTATTGAAACCAGATAATATTTCTGTGTTTCATCGTGAATGTGATGGTCGAAGGGTAATAGTAAACCTGCTGTGGTGCATTGGAGTCCAACACAGGGCGCCCAGGGAAGAGCCAAAGAACATACTCCTCGAATCGGTACTCCTGTGGACAGAAATCGGCATTGTGAATTTTGTATTGATTCGGATGCAATTTCTGTGTTTCATCGTCAATGTGATGGTCGAAGGGTAACAGTCAACCTGCCGTGTTGCATCGGAGTCTAACGCTGAGCCCCCAGGGAAGAGCCAAAAAACAGACTCCCCGAAACGTTACTCTCGTCAATATACACTCCTGGATACTGAAATAAGAACACCGTGAATTCATTGTCCCAGGAAGGGGAAACTTTATTGACACATTCCTGGGGTCTGATACATCACATGATCACACTGACAGAACCACAGGCATATAGACACAGGCAACAGAGCATGCACAATGTTGGCACTAGTACAGTGTATATCCACCTTTCCCAGCAATGCAGGCTGCTATTCTCCCATGGAGGCGATCGTAGAGATGCTGGATGTAGTCCTGTGGAACGGCTTGCCATGCCATTTCCACCTGGCGCCTCAGTTGGACCAGCGTTCGTGCTGGACGTGCAGACCGCGTGAGACGACGCTTCATCCAGTCCCAAACATGCTCAATGGGGGACAGATCCGGAGATCTTGCTGGCCAGGGTAGCTGACTTACACCTTCTAGAGCACGTTGGGTGGCACGGGATACATGCGGACGTGCATTGTCCTGTTGGAACAGCAAGTTCCCTTGCCGGTCTAGGAATGGTAGAACGATGGGTTCGATGACGGTTTGGATGTACCGTGCACTATTCAGTGTCCCCTCGACGATCACCAGTGGTGTACGGCCAGTGTAGGAGATCGCTCCCCACACCATGATGCCGTGTGTTGGCCTTGTGTGCCTCGGTCGTATGCAGTCCTGATTGTGGCGCTCACCTGCAAGGCGCCAAACACGCATACGACCATAATTGGCACCAAGGCAGAAGCGACTCTCATCGCTGATGACGACACGTCTCCATTCGTCCCTCCATTCACGCCTGTCGCGACACCACTGGAGGCGGGCTGTACGATGTTGGGGCGTGAGCGGAAGACGGCCTAACGGTGTGCGGGACCAAAGCCCAGCTTCATGGAGACGGTTGCGAATGGTCCTCGCCGATACCCCAGGAGCAACAGTGTCCCTAATTTGCTGGGAAGTGGCGGTGCGGTCCCCTACGGCACTGCGTACGATGCTACGGTCTTGGCGTGCATCCGTGCGTCGCTGCGGTCCGGTCCCAGGTCGACGGCCACGTGCACCTTCCGCCGACCACTGGCGACAACATCGATGTACTGTGGAGACCTCACGCCCCACGTGTTGAGCAATTCGGCATTACGTCCACCCGGCCTCCCGCATGCCCACTATACGCCCTCGCTCAAAGTCCGTCAACTGCACATTCGGTCCACGTCCACGCTGTCGCGGCATGCTACCAGTGTTAAAGACTGCGATGGAGCTCCGTATGCCACGGCAAACTGGCTGACACTGACGGCGGCGGTGCACAAATGCTGCGCAGCTAGCGCCATTCGACGGCCAACACCGCGGTTCCTGATGTGTCCGCTGTGCCGTGCGTGTGATCATTGCTTGTCCAGCCCTCTCGCAGTGTCCGGAGCAACTATGGTGGGTCTGACACACCGGTGTCAATGTGTTCTTTTTTCCATTTCCAGGAGTGTAAATTGGCATTGCGAATTTTGTATTGAAACCGGATGCAATTTATGTGTTTCATCGTCAATGTGATGATCGAAGGGTAACAGTAAACCAGCTGTGATGCCATCGGAGTCTAACACTGGGTCCCCAGGGAAGACTCAAAGTACATACTCTTCGAAAGAGTACTCCTGTGGACATAATTCGGCATTGTGAATTTTGTATTGAATCCGGTTGCAATTTCTGTGTTTCAACGTCAATGTGATGGTCGAAGGGTAACAGTAAACCTGCTGTGGTGCATCGGAGTCTCACACTGAGCCCCCAGGGAAGAGCCAAAAAACAGACTCCCCGAAACGTTACTCTCGTCAATATAAATCAGCATTGCGGACTTTGTATTGAAACCGGATGCAATTTCTGTGTTTCATCGTCAATGTGATGGTCGAAGTATAACAGTGAACCGGCCGTGTTGCATCGGAGTCTAACACTGAGCCCCCAGGGAAGAGCCAAAAAACAGACTCCCCGAACCGTTATTCTCGTCAATATAAATCGGCATTGCGAATTTTGTATTGAAACCGGATGCAATTTCTGTGTTTCATCGTCAATGTGATGGTCGAAGGGTAACAGTAAACTTGCTGTGGTACATCGGAGTCTCACACTGAGCCCCCAGGGAAGAGCCAAAAAACAGACTCCCCGAAACTATACTCTCGTCAATATAAATCGGCATTGCGAATTTGGTATTGAATCCGGATGCAATTTCTGTGTCTCATCGTCAATGTGATGGTCGAAGGGTAACAGTAAACGTGCTGTGGTGCATCGGAGTCTCACACTGGGCCCCCAGGGAGGAGCCAAAAAACAAACTCCCCGAAACGTTACTCTCGTCAATATAAATCGGCATTGCGAATTTTGTATTGAAACCGGATGCAATTTCTGTGTTTTATCGTCAATGTAATGGTCGAAGGGTAACAGTAAACCTGCCGTGGTGCATCGGTGTCTAACACTGAGCCCCCAGGAAAGAGCCAAAAAACAGACACCCCGAAACATTACTCTCGTCAATATAAATCGGCATTGCGAATTTTGTATTGAAACCGGATGCAATTTCTGTGTTTCATCGTCAATGTGATGGTCGAAGGGTAACAGTAAACCTGCTGTGGTGAATCGGAGTCTAACACTGGGCCCCGAGGGAAGAGCCAAAGTACATACTAATCGAAATGGTACTCCTGCGGACGGAAATCGGCATTGTGAATTTTGTATTAATCCGGATGTAAATTCTGTGTTTCATTGTCAATATGATGGTCGAAGGGTAACAGTAAACCTTCTGTGGTGCATCGGAGTCTCACACTGAACCTCCAGGGAAGAGCCAAATGACTGACTTCCCGAAAAGTTACTCTCGTCAACATTAATCGGCATTGCGAATTTTGCATTGAAGCCGGATGCATTCGCTGTGTTTCATCGTCAATGTGATGGTCGAAGGGTAACAGTAAACCTGCTGTGGTGCATCAGAGTCTAACACTGAGCCCCCAGGGAAGAGCCAAAGTACAAACTCTTCGAAACGGTTCTCCTGTGGACAGAAATTGGCATTGTGAATTTTGTATTGATCCGGATGTAATTTCTGTGTTTCATCGTCAATGTGATGGTCGAAGGGTAACAGTAAACCTGCTGTGGTGCATCGGAATCTCTCACTGAGCCCCCAGGGAATAGCCAGAAACCAGACTCCCCGAAACGTTACTCTCGTCAACATATGTCGGCATTGCGAAATTTGCATTGAAACCGGATGCAATTTCTGTGTTTCATCGTCAATGTGATGGTCGAAGGGTAACAGTAAACCTGCTGTGGTGCATCGGAGTCTAACACTGCGCCCCCAGGGAGGAGCCAAAAAACAGACTCCCCGAAACGTTACTCTCGTCAATATAAATCGGCATTGCGAATTTTGTATTGAAACCGGATGCAATTTCTGTGTTTCTTCGTCAATACGATGGTCGAGGTGTAACAGTAAACCTGCTGTGGTGCATCAAAGTCTAACACTGGGCCCCCAGCGAAGATCCAAAGTACAAACTCTTCGAAACGGTACTCCTGTGGACAGAAACCGGTATCGTGAATTATGTATTGATCCGGATTCCATTTCTGTGTTTCATCGTCAATGCGATGGTCGAAGGGTAACTGTAAACCTGCTGAGGTGCATCAGAGTCACACACTGAGCCCCCATGGAAGAGCCAAAAAACAGAATCCCCGAAACGTTACTCTCGTCAATATAAATCGGAATTGCGAATTTTGTATTGAATCCGGATGCAATTTCGGTGTTTTATCGTCAATGTAATGGTCGAAGGGTAACAGTCAACCAGCCGTGGGGCATCGGAGTCTCACACTGAGCCCCCAGGGAAGAGCCAAAAAACAGACTCCCCGAAACGTTACTCTCGTCAATATAAATACGCATTGCGAATTTTGTATTGAAACCAGATGCATTATCTGTGTTTCATCGTCAATGAGATGGTCGAAGGGTAACAGTAAACCTCATGTGGTGCTTCGGAGTCTAACACTGGGCCCCCAGGGAAGAGCCAAAGTACATACTCTTCGAAACGGTACTCCTGTGGACAAAAATCGGCATTGTGAATTTTGTATTGATCCGGATGTAATTTCTGTGTTTCATCGTCAATGTGATGGTCGAAGGGTAGCACTAAACCTGCTGTGGTGCATCGGAGTCAAACACTGGGCCCCCAGGGAAGAGCCAAAGTACATACTCTTCGAAACGGTACTCCTGTGGACAGAAATCGGCATTGTGAATTTTGTATTGATCCGGATGCAATTTCTGTGTTTCATCGTCAAATTGATGGTCGAATGGTAACAGGAAACCTGCCGTGGTGCATCGGTGTCTAACCCTGAGCCCCCACGGAAGAGCCATAAAACAGACTCCCCGAAACGTTACTCTCGTCAATATACATCGGCATTGCGAATTTTGTATTGAAACCGGATGCTATTTCTGTGTTTCATCGTCAATGTGATGGTCGAAGGGTAACAGTAAACCTGTTGTGGTGCATCGGAGTCTAACACTGAGCCCTCAGGGAAGAGCCAAAAAACAGACTCCCCGAAACGTTATCCTCGTCAATATAAAATGGCATTGCGAATTTTGTATTGAAACCGGATGTAATTTCTGGATTTCATCGTCAATGTGATGGTCGAAGGGTAACAGTAAACCTGATGTGGTGCATCGGAGTCTAACACTGAGCCCCCAGGGAAGAGCCAAAGAACAGGCTCCCCGAACCGTTATTTTCGTCAATATAAATCGGCATTGCGAATTTTGTATTGAAACCGGATGCAATTTCTGTGTTTCATCGTCAATGTGATGGTCGAAGGGTAACAGTAAACCTGCTGTGGTGCATCGGAGTCTAACACTCGGCCCCCCTGGGATGAGCCAAAGTACATACTCTTCGAATCGGTACTCCTGTGGACAGAAATCGGCATTGTGAATTTTGTATTGATCCGGATGCAATTCTGTGTTTCATCGTCAATGAGATGGTCGAAGGGTAACAGTAAACCTGCTGTGGTACATCGGAGTCCCACACTGACCCCCGAGGGATGAGCAGAAAAATAGACTCCCCGAAACTTTACTCTCGTCAATATAAATCGGCATTGCGAATTTGGTATTGAAACCGGATGCAATTTCTGCGTCTCATCGTCAATGTGATGGTCGAAGGGTAACAGTGAACCTGCTGTGGTGCATCGGTGTCTCACACTTGGCCCCCAGGGAAGAGCCAAAAAACGAACTCCCCGAAACGTTACTCTCGTCAATATAAATCGGCATTGCAAATTTTGTATTGAAACCCGGTACAATTTGTGTGTTTCATCGTCAGTGTGATGGTCGAAGGGTAACAGTAAACCTGCTGTGGTGCATCGGAGTCTCACACTGAGCCCCCAGGGAAGAAACAAGTACATATTCTTCGAATCGGTACTCCTGTGGACAGAAATCGGCATTGTGAATTTTGTAGTGATCCGGTGCAATTTCTGTGTTTCATCGTCAATGTGATGGTCGAAGGGTAACAGTAAACCTGCTGTGGTGCATCGGCGTCACACACTGAGCCCCCAGGGTAGTGCTAAAAAACAGTCTCCCCAAAACGTTACTCTCGTCAATTTAAATCGGGATTGCGAATTTTGTATTGAAACCAGATGCATTATCTGTGTTTCATTCTCAATGAGATGGTCGAAGGGTAACAGTAATCCTCATGTGGTGCATCGGAGTCTAACACTGGGCCCCCAGGGAAGAGCCGAAGTACATAATCTTCGAAACGGTACCCCTGTGGACAAAAATCGGCATTGTGAATTTTGTATTGATCCGGATGCAATTTCTGTGTTTCATCGTCAATGTGATGGTCGAAGGGTAACAGTAAACCTGCTGTGGTGCATCGGCGTCACACACTGAGCCCCCAGGGTAGTGCTAAAAAACAGTCTCCCCAAAACGTTACTCTCGTCAATTTAAATCGGGATTGCGAATTTTGTATTGAAACCTGAATGCAATATCTGTGTTTCATCGTCAATGTGATGGTCGAAGGGTAACAGTAAACCTGCTGTGGTGCTTCGGAGTCTAACACTGGGCCTCCAGGGAAGAGCCAAAATACAAACTCTTCGAATCGGTACTCCTGTGGACAGAAATCGGCATTGTGAATTTTACATTGATCCGGATGCAAATTCTGTGTTTCATCGTCAATGTCGTGGTCGAAGGGTAACAGTGAACCAGCTGTGGTCCATCGGAGTCTCACACTGAGCCCCCAGGCAAGAGCCAAAAATCAGACTTCCCGAGAAGTTACTCTCGTCAATATAAATCGGCATTGCGAATTTTGTATTGAAACCGGATGCAATTTTTGTGTTTCAACGTCAATGTGATGCTCGATGGGTCACAGTAAACCTGCCGTGTTGCATCGGAGTCTAACACTGTGCCCCCAGGGAAGATCCAAAGTACATACTCTTTGAAACGGTACTCCTGTGGACGGAAATCGGCATTGTGAATTTTGTATTGATCCGGATGCAATTCTGTGTTACATCGTCAATGTGATAGTCGAAGGGTAACAGTAAACCTGCTGTGGTGCATCGGAGTCTCACACTGAGCCTCAAGGGAAGAGCCAAAAAACAGACTCCCCGAAACGTTACTCTCGTCAACATAAATCGGCATTGCGAATTTTGTATTGAAACCGGATGCAATTTCTGTGTTTCATCGCCAATGTGATGGTCGAAGGGTAACACTAAACCTGCTGTGGTACATCGGAGTTTAACACTGGGCCCCCAGGGAAGAGCCAAAGTACATACTCTTCGAAACGGTACTCCTGTGGACAGAAATCGGCATTGTGAATTTTGTATTGATCCAGATGCAATTTCTGTGTTTCATCGTCAATGTGATGGTCAAAGGGTAAAAGTAAACCTGCCGTATTGCATCGGAGTCTAACGCTGAGCCCCCAGGGAAGAGCCAAAAAACAGACTCCACGAAACGTTACTCTCGTCAATAGAAATTGGCATTGAGAATTTTTTATTGAAACCGGATACTATTTCTGTGTTTCATCGTCAATGTGATTGTAGAAGGGTAACAGTAAACCTGCTGTGGTGCATCGGAGTCTCACACTGAGCCCCCAGGGAAGAGCCAAAAAACAGACTCCCCGAAATGTTACTCTCGTCAATATAAATACGCATTGCGAATTTTGTATTGAAACCAGATGCATTATCTGTGTTTCATCGTCAATGAGATGGTCGAAGGGTAACAGTCAACTTCATGTGGTGCATCGGAGTCTAACACTGGGCCGCAGGGAAGAGCCAAAGGACATAATCTTCGAAACGGTACTCCTGTGGACAAAAATCGGCATTGTGAATTTTGTATTGATCCGGATGCAATTTCTGTGTTTCATCGTCAATGTGATGGTCGAAGGTTAGCACTAAACCTGCTGTGGTGCATCGGCGTCACACACTGAGCCCCCAGGGTAGTGCTAAAAAACAGTCTCCCCGAAACGTTACTCTCGTCAATATGAATCGGGATTGCGAATTATGTATTGAAACCTGAATGCAATATCTGTGTTTCATCGTCAATGTGATGGTCGAAGGGTAACAGTAAACCTGCTGTGGTGCATCGGAGTCTAACACAGAGCCCTCAGGAAAGTGCCAAAGAACAGACTCCCCGAAACGTTACTCTCGTCAATATAAATCGGCATTGCGAATTTTGTATTGATACCGGATGTAATTTCTGGATTTCATCGTCAATGTGATGGCCGAAGGGTAACAGTAAACCTGCTGTGGTGCATCGGAGTCTAACACTGAGCCCCCAGCGAAGAGCCAAAAAACAGACTACCCGAACCGTTATTCTCGTCAATATAAATCGGCATTGCGAATTTTGTATTGAAACCGGATGCAATTTCTGTGTTTCATCGTCAGTGTGATGGTCGAAGGGTAACAGTAAACCTGCTGTGGTGCATCGGAGTCTAACACTCGGCCCCCCTGGGAAGAGGCAAAGTACATACTCTTCGAATCAGTACTCCTGTGGACAGAAATTGGCATTGTGAATTTTGTATTGATCCGGATGCAATTTCTGTGTAGCATCGTCAATGTGATGGTCGAATGGTAACAGTAAACCTGCCGTGGTGCATCGGTGTCTAACCCTGAGCCCCCACGGAAGAGCCATAAAACAGACTCCCCGAAACGTTACTCTCGTCAATATAAATCGGCATTGCGAATTTTGTATTGAAACCGGATGTAATTTCTGGATTTCATCGTCAATGTGATGGTCGAAGGGTAACAGTAAACCTGCTGTGGTGCATCGGAGTCTAACACTGAGCCCCCAGGGAAGAGCCAAAGAACAGACTCCCCGAACCGTTATTCTCGTCAATATAAATCGGCATTGCGAATATTGTATTGAAACCGGATGCCATTTCTGTGTTTCATCGTCAATTAGATGGTCGAATGGTAACAGTAAACCTGCCGTGGTGCATCGGTGTCTAACCCTGAGCCCCCACAGAAGAGCCATAAGAGAGACTCCCCGAAACATTACTCTCGTCAATATAAATCGGCATTGCGAATATTGTATTGAAACCGGATGCTATTGCTGTCTTTCATCGTCAATGTGATGGTCGAAGGGTAACAGTAAATCTGCCGTGGTGCATCGGAGTCTAACACTGCGCCCCCAGGGAAGAGCCAAAGAACAGACTCCCCGAACCGTTATTCTCGTCAATATAAATCGGCATTGCGAATATTGTATTGAAACCGGATGCAATTTCTGTGTTTCATCGTCAATGTGATGGTCGAAGGGTAACAGTAAACCTGCTGTGGTGCATCGGAGTCTAACACTCGGCCCCCCTGGGAAGAGCCAAAGTACATACTCTTCGAATCGGTACTCCTGTGGACAGAAATCGGCATTGTGAATTTTGTATTGATCCGGATGCAATTCTGTTTTTCATCGTCAATGAGATGGTCGAAGGGTAACAGTAAACCTGCTGTGGTACATCGGAGTCCCACACTGAGCCCCCAGGGATGAGCCAAAAAACAGTCTCCCCGAAACTTTACTCTCTTCAATATAAATCGGCATTGCGAATTTGGTATTGAAACCGGATGCAATTTCTGTGTCTCATCGTCAATGTGATGGTCGAAGGGTAACAGTAAACCTGCTGTGGTGCATCGGTGTCTCACACTTGGCCCCCAGGGAAGAGCCAAAGAACAAACTCCCCGAAACGTTACTCTCTTCAATATAAATCGGCATTGCGAATTTTGTATTGAAACCCGGTGCAATTTGTGTGTTTCATCGTCAGTGTGATGGTCGAAGGGTAACAGTAAACCTGCTGTGGTGCATCGGAGTCTCACACTGAGCCCCCAGGGAAGAGCCAAGTACATATTCTTCGAATCGGTACTCCTGTGGACAGAAATCGGCATTGTGAATTTTGTATTGATCCGGTGCAATTTCTGTGTTTCATCGTCAATGTGATGGTCGAAGGGTAACAGTAAACCTGCCGTGGTGTATCGGCGTCTAGCACTGGGCCCCCAGGGAAGAGCCAAAGGACATACTCTTCGAATCGGGACTCCTGTGGACAGAAATCGGCATTGTGAATTTTGTATTGATCCGGTGCAATTTCTGTGTTTCATCGTCAATGTGATGGTCGAAGGGTAACAGTAAACCTTCCGTGGTGCATCCGAGTCTAACACTGAGCCCCCAGGGAAGAGCCAAAAAACAGGCGCCCCGAAACGTTACTCTCGTCAATATAAAACGGCATTGCGAATTTTGTATTGAAACCGGATGCAATTTCTGTGTTTAAACGTCAATGTAATGGTCGAAGGGTAACAGTAAACCTGCTGTGGTGCATCGGAGTCTCACACTGAGCCCCCAGGGAAGAGCCAAAAAACAGACTCACCGAAACGTTACTCTTGCCAATATAAATCGGCATTGCGAAATTTGTATTGAAACCGGATGCATTATCTGTATTTCATCGTCAATGTGATGGCCGAAGAGTAACAATAAACCTGCTGTGGTGCATCGGACTCTAACACTGAGCCCCCAGGGAAGAGCCCAAAAACAGACGCCCCGAAACGTTACTCCCGTCAATATAAATCGGCATTGCGAATTTTGTATTGAAACCGGATGCAATTTCTGTGTTTCATCGTAAATGTGATGGTCGAAGGGTAACACTAAACCTGCTGTGGTGCATCGGAGTCTAGCACTGGGCCCCCAGTGAAGAGCCAAAGGACATACTCTTCGAATCGGGACTCCTGTGGACAGAAATCGGCATTGTGAATTTTGTATTGATCCGGTGCAATTTCTGTGTTTCATCGTCAATGTGATGGTCGAAGGGTAACAGTAAACCTTCCGTGGTGCATCCGAGTCTAACACTGAGCCCCCAGGGAAGAGCCAAAAAACAGGCGCCCCGAAACGTTACTCTCGTCAATATAAAACGGCATTGCGAATTTTGTATTGAAACCGGATGCAATTTCTGTGTTTAATCGTCAATGTAATGGTCGAAGGGTAACAGTAAACCTGCTGTGGTGCATCGGAGTCTCACACTGAGCCCCCAGGGAAGCGCCAAAAAACAGACTCCCCGAAACGTTACTCTTGCCAATATAAATCGGCATTGCGAATTTTGTATTGAAACCGCATGCATTTTCTGTGTTTCATCGTCAATGTGATGGCCGAAGAGTAACAGTAAACCTGCTGTGGTGCATCGGACTCTAACACTGAGCCCCCAGGGAACAGCCCAAAAACAGACTCCCCGAAACGTTACTCTCGTCAATAGAAATCGGCATTGCGAATTTTGTATTGAAACCGGATGTAATTTCTGTATTTCATCGTCAATGTGATGGTCGAGGGATAACAGTAAACCGGCCGTGTTGCATCGGAGTCTAACACTGAGCCCCCAGCGAAGAGCCAAAAACAGACTCCACGAAACGTTGCTCTCCTCAATATAAATCGGCATTGCCAATTTTGCTATTGAAACCGGATTCAAATTCTGTGTTTCATCGTCAATGTGATGATTGAAGGGTAACAGTAAACCTGCTGTGGTGCATCGGAATCTCACACTGAGACCCCAGGGAAGAGCCAAAGAACAGACTCCCCAAAACGTTACTCTCGTCAATATAAATCGGCATTGCGAATTTTTTATTGAAACCGTACGCAATATCTGTGTTTCGTCGGCAATGTGATGGTCGAAGAGTAACAGTACACTGGCCGTGTTGCATCGGAGTCTAACAGTGAGACCCCAGGGAGAGCCAAAAAACAGATTCCCTGAAACATTACTGTCCTCAATATAAATCGGCATTGCGAATTTTATATTGAAACCAGATGCATTATCTGTGTTTCATTCTCAATGAGATGGTCGATCGGTAACAGTAATCCTCATGTGGTGCATCGGAGTCTAACACTGGGCCCCCAGGGAAGAGCCGAAGTACATAATCTTCGAAACGGTACCCCTGTGGACAAAAATTGGCATTGTGAATTTTGTATTGATCCGGATGCAATTTCTGTGTTTCATCGACAATGTGAAGGTCGAAGGGTAACAGTAAACCTGCTGTGGTGCATCGGAGTCTAACACTGAGCCCCCAGGGAAGAGCCAAATAACAGAATCCCCGAAACGTTACTCTCGTCAATATAAATCGGCATTGCGAATTTTGTATTGAAACCGGATGTAATTTCTGTATTTCATCGTCAATGTGATGGTCGAGGGATAACAGTAAACCGGCCGTGTTGCATCGGAGCCTGACACTGAGCCCCCAGGGAAGAGCCATAAAACAGAATCCACGAAACGTTACTCTCCTCAATATAAATCGGCATTGCGAATTTTGTATTGAAACCGGATGCAATATCTGTGTTTCATCGTCAATGTGATGGTCGAATGGTAACTGTAAACCTGCTGTGGTGCATCGGAGTCTCACACTGAGCCCCCAGGGAAGAGCCAAAAAACAGACTCCCCGAAACGTTACTCTTGCCAATATAAATCGGCATTGCGAATTTTGTATTGAAACCGGATGCATTTTCTGTGTTTCATCGTCAATGTGATGGCCGAAGAGTAACAGTAAACCTGCTGTGGTGCATCGGAGTCTAACACTGAGCCCCCAGGGAACAGCCCAAAAACAGACTCCCCGAAACGTTACTCTCGTCAATAGAAATCGGCATTGCGAATTTTGTATTGAAACCGGATGTAATTTCTGTATTTCATCGTCAATGTGATGGTCGAGGGATAACAGTAAACCGGCCGTGTTGCATCGGAGTCTAACACTGAGCCCCCAGCGAAGAGCCAAAAAACAGACTCCACGAAACGTTACTCTCCTCAATATAAATCGGCATTGCGAATTTTGTATTGAAACCGGATGCAATTTCTGTGTTTCATCGTCAATGTGATGGTCGAAAGGTAACAGTAAATCTGCTGTGGTGCATCGGAGTCTAACACTTGGCCCCCCTGGGAAGAGCCAATGTACATACTCTTCGAATCGGTACTCCTGTGGACAGAAATCGGCATTGTGAATTTTGTATTGATCCAGATGCAATTCTGTGTTTCATCGTCAATGTGATGGTCGAAGGGTAACAATAAACCTGCTGTGGTACATCGGAGTCTCACACTGAGCCCCCAGGGAGAGCCAAAAAACAGATTCCCTGAAACATTACTCTCGTCAATATAAATCCGCATTGCGAATTTTGTATTGAAACCAGATGCATTATCTGTGTTTCATTCTCAATGAGATGGTCGAAGGGTAACAGTAATCCTCATGTGGTGCATCGGAGTCTAACACTGGGCCCCCAGGGAAGAGCCGAAGTACATAATCTTCGAAACGGTACCCCTGTGGGCAAAAATCGGCATTGTGAATTTTGTATTGATCCGGATGCAATTTCTGTGTTTCATCGACAATGTGATGGTCGAAGGGTAACAGTAAACCTGCTGTGGTGCATCGGCGTCACACACTGATGCCCCAGGGTAGTGCTAAAAAACAGTCTCCCCGAAACGTTACTCTCGTCAATATAAATCGGGATTGCGAATTGTGTATTGAAACCTGAATGCAATATCTGTGTTTCATCGTCAATGTGATGGTCGAAGGGTAACAGTAAACCTGCTGTGGTGCTTCGGAGTCTAACACTGGGCCTCCAGGGAAGAGCCAAAATACAACCTCTTCGAATCGGTACTCCTGTGGACAGATATCGGCATTGTGAATTTTGTATTGATCCAGAAACAATTTCTGTGTTTCATCGTCAATGTGATGGTCAAAGGGTAAAAGTAAACCTGCCGTATTGGATCGGAGTCTAACGCTGAGCCCCCAGGGAAGAGCCAAAAAACAGACTCCACGAAACGTTACTCTCGTCAATAGAATTTGGCATTGAGAATTTTTTATTGAAACCGTCTCCAATTTCTGTGTTTCATCGTCTATGTGATGGTCGAAAGGTATCAGTAAACCTGCTGTGGTGCATCGGAGTCTAACACTGGGCCCCCAGGGGAAGAGCCAAAGTACATACTCTTCGAATCGGTACTCCTGTGGACAGATATCGGCATTGTGAATTTTGTATTGATCCGGATGAAATTTCTGTGTTTCATCGTCAAATTGATGGTCGAATGGTAACACTAAACCTTCCGTGGTGCATCGGAGTCTAACACTGAGCCCCCAGGGAAGAGCCAAAAAACAGACTCCCCGAAACGTTACTCTCGTCAATATAAATACGCATTGCGAATTTTGTATTGAAACCAGATACTATTTCTGTGTTTCATCGTCAATGTGATGGTAGAAGGGTAATAGTAAACCTGCTGTGGTGCATCGGAGTCTCACACTGAGCCCCCAGGGAAGAGCCAAAAAACAGACTCCCCGAAACGTTACTCTCGTCAGTATAAATACGCATTACGAATTTTGTATTGAAACCAGATGCATTATCTGTGTTTCATCGTCAATGAGATGGTCGAAGGGTAACAGTCAACCTCATGTGGTGCATCGGAGTCTAACACTGGGCCCCAGGGAAGAGCCAAAGGACATAATCCTCGAAACGGTACTCCTGTGGACAAAAATCGGCATTGTGAATTTTGTATTGATCCGGATGCAATTTCTGTGTTTCATCGTCAATGTGATGGTCGAAGGGTAGCACTAAACCTGCTGTGGTGCATCGGAGTCAAACACTGGGCCCCCAGGGAAGAGCCAAAGTACATACTCTTCGAAACGGTACTCCTGTGGACAGAAATCGGCATTTTGAATTTTGTATTGATCCGGATGCAATTTCTGTGTTTCATCGTCAAATTGATGGTCGAATGGTAACAGTAAACCTGCCGTGGTGCATCGGTGTCTAACCCTGAGCCCCCACGGAAGAGCCATAAAACAGACTCCCCGAAACGTTACTCTCGTCAATATAAATCGGCATTGCGAATATTGTATTGAAACCGGATGCTATTTCTGTGTTTCATCGTCAATGTGATGGTCGAAGGGTAACAGTAAACCTGCTGTGGTGCATCGGAGTCTAACACAGAGCCCTCAGGAAAGTGCCAAAGAACAGACTCCCCGAAACGTTACTCTCGTCAATATAAATCGGCATTGCGAATTTTGTATTGATACCGGATGTAATTTCTGGATTTCATCGTCAATGTGATGGTCGAAGGGTAACAGTAAACCTGCTGTGGTGAATCGGAGTCTAACACTGAGCCCCCAGGGAAGAGCCAAAAAACAGTCTCCCCGAACCGTTATTCTCGTCAATATAAATCGGCATTGCGAATTTTGTATTGAAACCGGATGCAATTTCTGTGTTTCATCGTCAGTGTGATGGTCGAAGGGTAACAGTAAACCTGCTGTGGTGCATCAGAGTCTAACACTCGGCCCCCCTGGGAAGAGCCAAAGTACATACTCTTCGAATCGGTACTCCTGTGGACAGAAATCGGCATTGTGAATTTTGTATTGATCCGGATGCAATTTCTGTGTAGCATCGTCAATGTGATGGTCGAATGGTAACAGTAAACCTGCCGTGGTGCATCGGTGTCTAACCCTGAGCCCCCACGGAAGAGCCATAAAACAGACTCCCCGAAAAGTTACTCTCGTCAATATAAATCGGCATTGCGAATATTGTATTGAAAACGGATGCTATTTCTGTGTTTCATCGTCAATGTGATGGTCGAAGGGTAACAGTAAACCTGCTGTGGTGCATCGGAGTCTAACACAGAGCCCTCAGGGAAGAGCCAAAAATCAGGATCCCCGAAACGTTACTCTCGTCAATATAAATCGGCATTGCGAATTTTGTATTGAAACCGGATGTAATTTCTGGATTTCATCGTCAATGTGATGGTCGAAGGGTAACAGTAAAACTGCTGTGGTGCATCGGAGTCTAACACTGAGCCCCCAGGGAAGAGCCAAAGAACAGACTCCCCGAACCGTTATTCTCGTCAATATAAATCGGCATTGCGAATATTGTATTGAAACCGGATGCTATTTCTGTGTTTCATCGTCAATGTGATGGTCGAATGGTAACAGTAAACCTACCGTGGTGCATCGGTGTCTAACCCTGAGCCCCCACGGAAGAGCCATAAAACAGACTCCCCGAAACGTTACTCTCGTCAATATAAATCGGCATTGCGAATATTGTATTGAAACCGGATGCTATTTCTGTGTTTCATCGTCAATGTGATGGTCGAAGGGTAACAGTCAACCAGCCGTGGGGCATCGGAGTCTAACACGGAGCCCCCTGGGAAGAGCCAAAAAACAGATTCCCCGAAACGTTACTCTCGTCAATATAAATACGCATTGCGAATTTTGTATTGAAACCAGATGCATTATCTGTGTTTCATCGTCAATGAGATGGTCGAAGGGTAACAGTAAACCTCATGTGGTGCATCGGAGTCTAACACTGGGCCCCCAGGGAAGAGCCAAAGTACATAATCTTCGAAACGGTATTCTAGTGGTCAAAAATCGGCATTGTGAAATTTGTATTGATCCGGATGTAATTTCTGTGTTTCATCGTCAATGTGATGGTCGTAGGGTAGCACTAAACCTGCTGTGGTGCATCGGAGTCAAACACTGGGCCCCCGGGGTAGAGCCAAATTACATACTCTTCGAAACGGTACTCCTGTGGACAGAAATCGGCATTGTGAATTTTGTATTGATCCGGATGCAATTTCTGTGTTTCATAGTCAAATTGATGGTCGAATGGTAACAGTAAACCTGCCGTGGTGCATCGGTGTCTAATCCTGAGCCCCCACGGAAGAGCCATAAAACAGACTCCCCGAAACTTTACTCTCGTCAATATAAATCGGCATTGCGAATTTTGTATTGAAAGCGGATGTAATTTCTGGATTTCATCGTCAATGTGATGGTCGATGGGTAACAGTAAATCTGCTGTGGTGCATCGGAGTCTAACACTGCGCCCCCAGGGAAGAGCCAAAAAACAGACTCCCCGAACCGTTATTCTCGTCAATATAAATCGGCATTGCGAATTTTGTATTGAAACCGGATGCAATTTCTGTGTTTCATCGTCAATGTGATGGGCGAAGGGTAACAGTAAACCTGCTGTGGTGCATCGTAGTCTAACACTCGGCCTCCCTGGGAAGAGCCAAAGTACATACTCTTCGAATCGGTACTCCTGTGGACAGAAATCGGCATTGTGAATTTTGTACTGATCCGGATGCAATTCTGTGTTTCATCGTCAATGAGATGGTCGAAGGGTAACAGTAAACCTGCTGTGGTACATCGGAGTCACACACTGAGCCCCCAGGGATGAGCCAAAAAACAGTCTCCCTGAAACTTTACTCTCTTCAATATAAATCGGCATTGCGAATTTGGTATTGAAACCGGATGCAATTTCTGTGTCTCATCGTCAATGTGATGGTCGAAGGGTAACAGTAAACCTGCTGTGGTGCATCGGTGTCTCACACTTGGCCCCCAGGGAAGAGCCAAAAAACAAACTCCCCAAAACGTTACTCTCGTCAATATAAATCGGCATTGCGAATTTTGTATTGAAACCCGGTGCAATTTGTGTGTTTCACCGTCAGTGTGATGGTCGAAGGGTAACAGTAAACCTGCTGTGGTGCATCGGATTCTCACACTGAGCCCCCAGGGAAGAGCCAAGTACATATTCTTCGAATCGGTACTCCTGTGGACAGAAATCGGCATTGTGAATTTTGTATTGATCCGGTGCAATTTCTGTGTTTCATCGTCAATGTGATGGTCGAAGGGTAACAGTAAACCTGCCGTGGTGCATCGGAGTCTAACACTGAGCCCCCAGGGAAGAGCCCAAAAACAGACGCCCCGAAACGTTACTCTCGTCAATATAAATCGGCATTGCGAATTTTGTATTGAAACCGGATGCAATTTCTGTGTTTCATCGTCAATGTGATGGTCGAAGGGTAACACTAAACCTGCTGTGGTGCATCGGAGTCTAGCACTGGGCCCCCAGGGAAGAGCCAAAGTACATACTCTTCGAATCGGGACTCCTGTGGACAGAAATCGGCATTGTGAATTTTGTATTGATCCGGTGCAATTTCTGTGTTTCATCGTCAATGTGATGGTTGAAGGGTAACAGTAAACCTTCCGTGGTGCATCCGAGTCTAACACTGAGCCCCCAGGGAAGAGCCAAAGAACAGGCGCCCCGAAACGTTACTCTCGTCAATATAAAACGGCATTGCGAATTTTGTATTGAAACCGGATGCAATTTCTGTGTTTAATCGTCAATGTAATGGTCGAAGGGTAACAGTAAACCTGCTGTGGTGCATCGGAGTCTCACACTGAGCCCCCAGGGAAGAGCCAAAAAACAGACTCCCCGAAACGTTACTCTTGCCAATTTAAACCGACATTGCGAATTTTGTATTGAAACCGGATGCATTTTCTGTGTTTCATCGTCAATGTGATGGCCGAAGAGTAACAGTAAACCAGTTGTGGTGCATCGGAGTCTAACACTGAGCCCCCAGGGAACAGCCCAAAAACAGACTCCCCGAAACGTTACTCTCGTCAATAGAAATCGGCATTGCGAATTTTGTATTGAAACCGGATGTAATTTCTGTATTTCATCGTCAATGTGATGGTCGAGGGATAACAGTAAACCGGCCGTGTTGCATCGGAGTCTAACACTGAGCCCCCAGCGAAGAGCCAAAAAACAGACTCCACGAAACGTTGCTCTCCTCAATATAAATCGGCATTGCCAATTTTGCTATTGAAACCGGATGCAAATTCTGTGTTTCATCGTCAATGTGATGATTGAAGGGTAACAGTAAACCTGCTGTGGTGCATCGGAATCTCACACTGAGACCCCAGGGAAGAGCTAAAGAACAGACTCCCCAAAACGTTACTCTCGTCAATATAAATCGACATTGCGAATTTTTTATTGAAACCGAACGCAATATCTGTGTTTCGTCGGCATTGTGATGGTCGAAGAGTAACAGTAAACCGGCCGTGTTGCATCGGAGTCTAACAGTGAGCACCCAGGGAGAGCCAAAAAACAGATTCCCTGAAACATTACTCTCGTCAATATAAATAGGCATTGCGAATTTTGTATTGAAACCAGATGCATTATCTGTGTTTCATTCTCAATGAGATGGTCGAACGGTAACAGTAATCCTCATGTAGTGCATCGGAGTCTAACACTGGGCCCCCAGGGAAGAGCCGAAGTACATAATCTTCGAAACGGTACCCCTGTGGACAAAAATCGGCATTGTGAATTTTGTATTGATCCGGATGCAATTTCTGTGTTTCATCGTCAATGTGATGGTCGAAGGGTAACAGTAAACCTGCTGTGGTGCATCGGAGTCTAACACTGAGCCCCCAGGGAATAGCCAAATAACAGACTCCCCGAAACGTTACTCTCGTCAATATAAATCGGCATTGCAAATTTTGTATTGAAACCGGATGTAATTTCTGTATTTCATCGTCAATGTGATGGTGGAAGGATAACAGTAAACCGGCCGTGTTGCATCGGAGCCTGACACTGAGCCCCCAGGGAAGAGCCATAATACAGAATCCACGAAACGTTACTGTCCTCAATATAAATCGGCATTGCGAATTTTGTATTGAAACCGGATGCAATTTCTGTGTTTCATCGTCAATGTGATGGTCGAAGGGTAACAGTAAACCTGCTGTGGTGCATCGCAGTCTAACACTTGGCCCCCCTGGGAAGAGGCAATGTACATACTCTTCGAATCGGTACTCCTGTGGACAGAAATCGGCATTGTGAATTTTGTATTGATCCGGTGCAATTTCTGTGTTTCATCGTCAATGTGATGGTCGAAGGGTAACAGTAAACCTGCCGTGGTGCATCGGAGTCTAACACTGAGCCCCCAGGGAAGAGCCCAAAAACAGACGCCCCGAAACGTTACTCTCGTCAATATAAATCGGCATTGCGAATTTTGTATTGAAACCGGATGCAATTTCTGTGTTTCATCGTCAATGTGATGGTCGAAGGGTAACACTAAACCTGCTGTGGTGCATCGGAGTCTAGCACTGGGCCCCCAGGGAAGAGCCAAAGTACATACTCTTCGAATCGGGACTCCTGTGGACAGAAATCGGCATTGTGAATTTTGTATTGATCCGGTGCAATTTCTGTGTTTCATCGTCAATGTGATGGTCGAAGGGTAACAGTAAACCTTCCGTGGTGCATCCGAGTCTAACACTGAGCCCCCAGGGAAGAGCCAAAAAACAGGAGCCCCGAAACGTTACTCTCGTCAATATAAAACGGCATTGCGAATTTTGTATTGAAACCGGATGCAATTTCTGTGTTTAATCGTCAATGTAATGGTCGAAGGGTAACAGTAAACCTGCTGTGGTGCATCGGAGTCTCACACTGAGACCCCAGGGATGAGCCAAAGAACAGACTCCCCTAAACGTACTCTCGTCAATATAAATCGGCATTTCGAATTTTGTATTGAAACCGGACGCAATTTCTGTGATTCATCGTCAATGTGATGGTCGGAGGGTAACAATAAACCTGCTGTGGTGCATCGGAGTCTCACACTGGGCGCCCAGGGAAGAGCCAAAGTACATACTCTTCGAAACGGTACTCCTGTGGACAGAAATCGGCATTTTGAATTTTGTATTGATCCGGATGCAATTTCTGTGTTTCATCGTCAATGTGATTTTCGAAAGGTAACAGTAAACCTGCCGTGTTGCATCGTAGTCTAACACTGAGCCCCCAGGGAAGAGCGAAAGGACATACTCCCCGAAACGTTACTCTCGTCAATATAAACCGGCATTGCAAAATTTGTATTGAAACCGGATGCAGTTTCTGTGTTTCATCGTCAATGTGATGGTCGAAGGGTAACAGTAAACTGCTGTGGTGCATCGGAGTCTAACACTGGGCCTCCAGGGAAGAGCCAAAGTACAAACTCTTCGAATCGGTACTCCTGTGAACAGAAATCGGCACTGTGAATTTTACATTGATCCGGATGCAAATTCTGTGTTTCATCGTCAATGTCGTGGTCGAAGGGTAACAGTGAACCAGCTGTGGTGCATCGGAGTCTCACACTGAGCCTCAAAAGAAGAGCCGAAAAACAGACTCCCCGAAACGTTACTCTCGTCAATATAAATCGGCATTGCGAATTTTGTATTGAAACCGGATGCAATTTCTGTGTTTCATCGCCAATGTGATGGTCGAAGGGTATCAGTAAACATGCTGTGGTGCATCGGAGTCTAACACTGGGCCCCCAGGGGAAGAGGCAATGTACATACTCTTCGAATCGGTACTCCTGTGGACAGAAATCGGCATTGTGAATTTTGTATTGATCCGGTGCAATTTCTGTGTTTCATCGTCAATGTGATGGTCGAAGGGTAACAGTAAACCTGCCGTGGTGCATCGGAGTCTAACACTGAGCCCCCAGGGAAGAGCCCAAAAACAGACGCCCCGAAACGTTACTCTCGTCAATATAAATCGGCATTGCGAATTTTGTATTGAAACCGGATGCAATTTCTGTGTTTCATCGTCAATGTGATGGTCGAAGGGTAACAGTCAACCAGCCGTGGGGCATCGGAGTCTAACACGGAGCCCCCTGGGAAGAGCCAAAAAACAGATTCCCCGAAACGTTACTCTCGTCAATATAAATACGCATTGCGAATTTTGTATTGAAACCAGATGCATTATCTGTGTTTCATCGTCAATGAGATGGTCGAAGGGTAACAGTAAACCTCATGTGGTGCATCGGAGTCTAACACTGGGCCCCCAGGGAAGAACCAAAGTACATAATCTTCGAAACGGTATTCTAGTGGTCAAAAATCGGCATTGTGAAATTTGTATTGATCCGGATGTAATTTCTGTGTTTCATCGTCAATGTGATGGTCGTAGGGTAGCACTAAACCTGCTGTGGTGCATCGGAGTCAAACACTGGGCCCCCGGGGTAGAGCCAAATTACATACTCTTCGAAACGGTACTCCTGTGGACAGAAATCGGCATTGTGAATTTTGTATTGATCCGGATGCAATTTCTGTGTTTCATAGTCAAATTGATGGTCGAATGGTAACAGTAAACCTGCCGTGGTGCATCGGTGTCTAATCCTGAGCCCCCACGGAAGAGCCATAAAACAGACTCCCCGAAACTTTACTCTCGTCAATATAAATCGGCATTGCGAATTTTGTATTGAAAGCGGATGTAATTTCTGGATTTCATCGTCAATGTGATGGTCGATGGGTAACAGTAAATCTGCTGTGGTGCATCGGAGTCTAACACTGCGCCCCCAGGGAAGAGCCAAAAAACAGACTCCCCGAACCGTTATTCTCGTCAATATAAATCGGCATTGCGAATTTTGTATTGAAACCGGATGCAATTTCTGTGTTTCATCGTCAATGTGATGGTCGAAGGGTAACAGTAAACCTGCTGTGGTGCATCGTAGTCTAACACTCGGCCTCCCTGGGAAGAGCCAAAGTACATACTCTTCGAATCGGTACTCCTGTGGACAGAAATCGGCATTGTGAATTTTGTACTGATCCGGATGCAATTCTGTGTTTCATCGTCAATGAGATGGTCGAAGGGTAACAGTAAACCTGCTGTGGTACATCGGAGTCACACACTGAGCCCCCAGAGATGAGCCAAAAAACAGTCTCCCTGAAACTTTACTCTCTTCAATATAAATCGGCATTGCGAATTTGGTATTGAAACCGGATGCAATTTCTATGTCTCATCGTCAATGTGATGGTCGAAGGGTAACAGTAAACCTGCTGTGGTGCATCGGTGTCTCACACTTGGCCCCCAGGGAAGAGCCAAAGAACAGACTCCCCGAACCGTTATTCTCGTCAATATAAATCGGCATTGCGAATATTGTATTGAAACCGGATGCTATTTCTGTGTTTCATCGTCAATGTGATGGTCGAATGGTAACAGTAAACCTACCGTGGTGCATCGGTGTCTAACCCTGAGCCCCCACGGAAGAGCCATAAAACAGACTCCCCGAAACGTTACTCTCGTCAATATAAATCGGCATTGCGGATATTGTATTGAAACCGGATGCTATTTCTGTGTTTCATCGTCAATGTGATGGTCGAAGGGTAACAGTCAACCAGCCGTGGGGCATCGGAGTCTAACACGGAGCCCCCTGGGAAGAGCCAAAAAACAGTTTCCCCGAAACGTTACTCTCGTCAATATAAATACGCATTGCGAATTTTGTATTGAAACCAGATGCATTATCTGTGTTTCATCGTCAATGAGATGGTCGAAGGGTAACAGTAAACCTCATGTGGTGCATCGGAGTCTAACACTGGGCCCCCAGGGAAGAGCCAAAGTACATAATCTTCGAAACGGTATTCTAGTGGTCAAAAATCGGCATTGTGAAATTTGTATTGATCCGGATGTAATTTCTGTGTTTCATCGTCAATGTGATGGTCGTAGGGTAGCACTAAACCTGCTGTGGTGCATCGGAGTCAAACACTGGGCCCCCGGGGTAGAGCCAAATTACATACTCTTCGAAACGGTACTCCTGTGGACAGAAATCGGCATTGTGAATTTTGTATTGATCCGGATGCAATTTCTGTGTTTCATAGTCAAATTGATGGTCGAATGGTAACAGTAAACCTGCCGTGGTGCATCGGTGTCTAATCCTGAGCCCCCACGGAAGAGCCATAAAACAGACTCCCCGAAACTTTACTCTCGTCAATATAAATCGGCATTGCGAATTTTGTATTGAAAGCGGATGTAATTTCTGGATTTCATCGTCAATGTGATGGTCGATGGGTAACAGTAAATCTGCTGTGGTGCATCGGAGTCTAACACTGCGCCCCCAGGGAAGAGCCAAAAAACAGACTCCCCGAACCGTTATTCTCGTCAATATAAATCGGCATTGCGAATTTTGTATTGAAACCGGATGCAATTTCTGTGTTTCATCGTCAATGTGATGGTCGAAGGGTAACAGTAAACCTGCTGTGGTGCATCGTAGTCTAACACTCGGCCTCCCTGGGAAGAGCCAAAGTACATACTCTTCGAATCGGTACTCCTGTGGACAGAAATCGGCATTGTGAACTTTGTACTGATCCGGATGCAATTCTGTGTTTCATCGTCAATGAGATGGTCGAAGGGTAACAGTAAACCTGCTGTGGTACATCGGAGTCACACACTGAGCCCCCAGGGATGAGCCAAAAAACAGTCTCCCTGAAACTTTACTCTCTTCAATATAAATCGGCATTGCGAATTTGGTATTGAAACCGGATGCAATTTCTGTGTCTCATCGTCAATGTGATGGTCGAAGGGTAACAGTAAACCTGCTGTGGTGCATCGGTGTCTCACACTTGGCCCCCAGGGAAGAGCCAAAAAACAAACTCCCCAAAACGTTACTCTCGTCAATATAAATCGGCATTGCGAATTTTGTATTGAAACCCGGTGCAATTTGTGTGTTTCACCGTCAGTGTGATGGTCGAAGGGTAACAGTAAACCTGCTGTGGTGCATCGGATTCTCACACTGAGCCCCCAGGGAAGAGCCAAGTACATATTCTTCGAATCGGTACTCCTGTGGACAGAAATCGGCATTGTGAATTTTGTATTGATCCGGTGCAATTTCTGTGTTTCATCGTCAATGTGATGGTCGAAGGGTAACAGTAAACCTGCCGTGGTGCATCGGAGTCTAACACTGAGCCCCCAGGGAAGAGCCCAAAAACAGACGCCCCGAAACGTTACTCTCGTCAATATAAATCGGCATTGCGAATTTTGTATTGAAACCGGATGCAATTTCTGTGTTTCATCGTCAATGTGATGGTCGAAGGGTAACACTATACCTGCTGTGGTGCATCGGAGTCTAGCACTGGGCCCCCAGGGAAGAGCCAAAGTACATACTCTTCGAATCGGGACTCCTGTGGACAGAAATCGGCATTGTGAATTTTGTATTGATCCGGTGCAATTTCTGTGTTTCATCGTCAATGTGATGGTTGAAGGGTAACAGTAAACCTTCCGTGGTGCATCCGAGTCTAACACTGAGCCCCCAGGGAAGAGCCAAAGAACAGGCGCCCCGAAACGTTACTCTCGTCAATATAAACCGACATTGCGAATTTTGTATTGAAACCGGATGCATTTTCTGTGTTTCATCGTCAATGTGATGGCCGAAGAGTAACAGTAAACCAGTTGTGGTGCATCGGAGTCTAACACTGAGCCCCCAGGGAACAGCCCAAAAACAGACTCCCCGAAACGTTACTCTCGTCAATAGAAATCGGCATTGCGAATTTTGTATTGAAACCGGATGTAATTTCTGTATTTCATCGTCAATGTGATGGTCGAGGGATAACAGTAAACCGGCCGTGTTGCATCGGAGTCTAACACTGAGCCCCCAGCGAAGAGCCAAAAAACAGACTCCACGAAACGTTGCTCTCCTCAATATAAATCGGCATTGCCAATTTTGCTATTGAAACCGGATGCAAATTCTGTGTTTCATCGTCAATGTGATGATTGAAGGGTAACAGTAAACCTGCTGTGGTGCATCGGAATCTCACACTGAGACCCCAGGGAAGAGCTAAAGAACAGACTCCCCAAAACGTTACTCTCGTCAATATAAATCGGCATTGCGAATTTTTTATTGAAACCGAACGCAATATCTGTGTTTCGTCGGCATTGTGATGGTCGAAGAGTAACAGTAAACCGGCCGTGTTGCATCGGAGTCTAACAGTGAGCACCCAGGGAGAGCCAAAAACAGATTCCCTGAAACATTACTCTCGTCAATATAAATAGGCATTGCGAATTTTGTATTGAAACCAGATGCATTATCTGTGTTTCATTCTCAATGAGATGGTCGAACGGTAACAGTAATCCTCATGTGGTGCATCGGAACCTAACACTGGGCCCCCAGGGAAGAGCCGAAGTACATAATCTTCGAAACGGTACCCCTGTGGACAAAAATCGGCATTGTGAATTTTGTATTGATCCGGATGCAATTTCTGTGTTTCATCGTCAATGTGATGGTCGAAGGGTAACAGTAAACCTGCTGTGGTGCATCGGAGTCTAACACTGAGCCCCCAGGGAAGAGCCAAATAACAGACTCCCCGAAACGTTACTCTCGTCAATATAAATCGGCATTGCGAATTTTGTATTGAAACCGGATGTAATTTCTGTATTTCATCGTCAATGTGATGGTGGAAGGATAACAGTAAACCGGCCGTGTTGCATCGGAGCCTGACACTGAGCCCCCAGGGAAGAGCCATAATACAGAATCCACGAAACGTTACTGTCCTCAATATAAATCGGCATTGCGAATTTTGTATTGAAACCGGATGCAATTTCTGTGTTTCATCGTCAATGTGATGGTCGAAGGGTAACAGTAAACCTGCTGTGGTGCATCGGAGTCTAACACTTGGCCCCCCTGGGAAGAGGCAATGTACATACTCTTCGAATCGGTACTCCTGTGGACAGAAATCGGCATTGTGAATTTTGTATTGATCCGGTGCAATTTCTGTGTTTCATCGTCAATGTGATGGTCGAAGGGTAACAGTAAACCTGCCGTGGTGCATCGGAGTCTAACACTGAGCCCCCAGGGAAGAGCCCAAAAACAGACGCCCCGAAACGTTACTCTCGTCAATATAAATCGGCATTGCGAATTTTGTATTGAAACCGGATGCAATTTCAGTGTTTCATCGTCAATGTGATGGTCGAAGGGTAACACTAAACCTGCTGTGGTGCATCGGAGTCTAGCACTGGGCCCCCAGGGAAGAGCCAAAGTACATACTCTTCGAATCGGCACTCCTGTGGACAGAAATCGGCATTGTGAATTTTGTATTGATCCGGTGCAATTTCTGTGTTTCATCGTCAATGTGATGGTCGAAGGGTAACAGTAAACCTTCCGTGGTGCATCCGAGTCTAACACTGAGCCCCCAGGGAAGAGCCAAAAAACAGGAGCCCCGAAACGTTACTCTCGTCAATATAAAACGGCATTGCGAATTTTGTATTGAAACCGGATGCAATTTCTGTGTTTAATCGTCAATGTAATGGTCGAAGGGTAACAGTAAACCTGCTGTGGTGCATCGGAGTCTCACACTGAGACCCCAGGGATGAGCCAAAGAACAGACTCCCCTAAACGTACTCTCGTCAATATAAATCGGCATTTCGAATTTTGTATTGAAACCGGACGCAATTTCTGTGATTCATCGTCAATGTGATGGTCGGAGGGTAACAATAAACCTGCTGTGGTGCATCGGAGTCTCACACTGGGCGCCCAGGGAAGAGCCAAAGTACATACTCTTCGAAACGGTACTCCTGTGGACAGAAATCGGCATTTTGAATTTTGTATTGATCCGGATGCAATTTCTGTGTTTCATCGTCAATGTGATTTTCGAAAGGTAACAGTAAACCTGCCGTGTTGCATCGTAGTCTAACACTGAGCCCCCAGGGAAGAGCGAAAGGACATACTCCCCGAAACGTTACTCTCGTCAATATAAACCGGCATTGCAAAATTTGTATTGAAACCGGATGCAGTTTCTGTGTTTCATCGTCAATGTGATGGTCGAAGGGTAACAGTAAACTGCTGTGGTGCATCGGAGTCTAACACTGGGCCTCCAGGGAAGAGCCAAAGTACAAACTCTTCGAATCGGTACTCCTGTGAACAGAAATCGGCACTGTGAATTTTACATTGATCCGGATGCAAATTCTGTGTTTCATCGTCAATGTCGTGGTCGAAGGGTAACAGTGAACCAGCTGTGGTGCATCGGAGTCTCACACTGAGCCTCAAAAGAAGAGCCGAAAAACAGACTCCCCGAAACGTTACTCTCGTCAATATAAATCGGCATTGCGAATTTTGTATTGAAACCGGATGCAATTTCTGTGTTTCATCGCCAATGTGATGGTCGAAGGGTATCAGTAAACCTGCTGTGGTGCATCGGAGTCTAACACTGGGCCCCCAGGGGAAGAGCCAAAGAACATACTCTTCGAATCAGTACTCCTGTGGACAGATATCGGCATTGTGAATTTTGTATTGATCCGGATGCAAATTCTGTGTTTCATCGTCAAATTGATGGTCGAATGGTAACAGTAAACCTGCCGTGGTGCATCGGAGTCTAACACTGAGCCCCCACGGAAGAGCCATAAAACAGATTCCCCGAAACGTTACTCTCGTCAATATAAATCGGCATTGCGAATTTTGTATTGAAACCGGATACTATTTCTGTGTTTCATCGTCAATGTGATGGTCGAAGGGTAACAGTAAACCTGCTGTGGTGGATCGGAGTGTAACACTGAGCCCCCAGGGAAGAGCCAAAAAACAGACTCCCCGAAACGTTACTCTCGTCAATATAAATCGGCATTGCGAATTTTGTATTGAAACCGGATGTAATTTCTGTATTTCATCGTCAATGTGATGGTCGAAGGGTAACAGTAAACTTGCTGTTGTGCATCGAAGTCTCACACTGAGACCCCAGGGAAGAGCCAAAAAACAGACTCCTCGAAACGTTACTCTCGTCAATATAAATCGGCATTGCGAATTTTGTATTGAAACCGGATGCAGTTTCTGTGTATCATCGTCAATGTGATGGTCGAAGGGTAACAGTAAACCTGCTGTGGTGCTTCGGAGTCTAACACTGGGCCTCCAGGGAGGAGCCAAAGTACATACTCTTTGAAATGGTACTCATGTGGACAGAAATCGGCATTGTGAATTTTGTATTGATCCGGATGCAATTTCTGTGTTTCATCGTCAATGTGATGGTCGAAAGGTAACAGTAAACCTGCCGTGTTGCATCGTAGTCTAACACTGAGCCCCCAGGGAAGAGCGAAATGACAGACTCCCCGAAACGTAACTCTCGTCAATATAAACCGGCATTGCAAAATATGTATTGAAACCGGATGCAGTTTCTGTGTTTCATCGTCAATGTGATGGTCGAAGGGTAACAGTAAACTTGCTGTGGTGCTTCGGAGTCTAACACTGGGCCTGCAGGTAGGGGCCAGAGTACATACTCTTTGAAATGGTACTCCTGTGGACAGAAATCGGCATTGTGAATTTTGTATTGATCCGGATGCAATTTCTGTGTTTCATCGTCAATGTGATGGTCGAAGGGTGACAGTAAACCTGCTGTGGCGCATCGGAGTCTCACACTGAGCCCCCAGGGAAGAGCCAAAGAACAGACTCCCCGAAACGTAACTCTCGTGAATATAAATCGGCATTGCGAATTTTGTATCGAAACCGGATGCAATTTCTGTGTTTCATCGTCAATGTGATGGTCGAAGGGTAACGGTAAACCTGCCGTGTTGCATCGGAGTCTAACACTGAGCCCCCAGGGAAGAGCCAAAGAACAGACTCCCCGAAACGTTAATCTCGTCAATATAAATTGGCATTTCGAATTTTGTATTTAAACCGGATGCAATTTCTGTATTTCATCGTCAATGTGATGGTCGAAGGGTAACAGTAAACCTGCTGTGGTGCATCGGAGTCTAACACTGGGCCCCCAGGGAAGAGCCAAAGTACATACTCTTCGAATCGGTACTCCTGTGGACAGAAATCGGCATTGTGAATTTTGTATTGATCCGGATGCAATTCTGTGTTACATCGTCAATGTGATGGTCGAAGGGTAACAGTAAACCTGCTGTGGTGCATCGGAGTCTAACACTGAGCCCCAGGGAAGAGCCAAATTACAGACTCCACGAAACGTTACTCTCGTCAATATGAATCGGCATTGCGAATATTGTATTGAAACCAGATGTAATTTCTGTATTTCATCGTCAATGTGATGGTCGCAGGGTAACAGTAAACTTGCCGTATTGCATCGGAGTCTAACACTGAGCCCCAGGGAAAAGCCAAAATATAGACTCCCCGAAACGTTACTCTCGTCAATGTAAATCGGGATTGCGAATTTTGTATTGAAACCGGAATGCAATATCTGTGTTTCATCGTCAATGTGATGGTCGAAGGGTAACAGCAAACCTGCCGTGTTGCATCGGAGTCCAACACTGAGACCCCAGGAAAGAGCCAAAAAACAGACTCCCCGATACGTACTCTCGTCAATATAAATCGGCATTTCGAATTTTGTATTGAAACCGGATGCAATTTCTGTGATTCATCGTCAATGTGATGGTCGGAGGGTAACAATAAAACAGCTGCGGTGCATCGGAGTCCAACACTGGGCCTCCAGGGAAGAGCCAAAATACAATCTCTTCGAATCGGTACTCCTGTGGACAGAAATCGGCATTGTGAATTTTACATTGATCCGGATGCAAATTCTGTGTTTCATCGTCAATGTCGTGGTCGAAGGGTAACAGTGAACCAGCTGTGGTGCATCGGAGTCTCACACTGAGCCCCCAGGCAAGAGCCAAAAAACAGACTTCCCGAGAAGTTACTCTCGTCAATATAAATCGGCATTGCGAATTTTGTATTGAAACCGGATGCAGTTTCTGTGTTTCATCGTCAATGTGATGGTCGATGGGTCACAGTAAATCTGCCGTGTTGCATCGGAGTCTAACACTGTGCCCCCAGGGAAGATCCAAAGTACATACTCTTTGAAACGGTAGTCCTGTGGACAGAAATCGGCATTGTGAATTTTGTATTGATCCGGATGCAATTCTGTGTTACATCGTCAATGTGATGGTCGAAGGGTGACAGTAAACCTGCTGTGGTGCATCGGAGTCTCACACTGAGCCTCAAGGGAAGAGCCAAAAAACAGACTCTCCGAAACGTTACTCTCGTAAATATAAATCGGCATTGCGAATTTTGTATTTACACCGGATGCAATTTCTGTGTTTCATCGCCAATGTGATGGTCGAAGGGTAACACTAAACCTGCTGTGGTACATCGGAGTTTAACACTGGGCCCCCAGGGAAGAGCCAAAGTACATACTCTTTGAAACCGTACTCCTGTGGACAGAAATCGGCATTGTGAATTTTGTATTGATCCGGATGCAATTTCTGTGTTTCATCGTCAATGTGATGGTCGAAGGGTAACAGTAAACCTGCTGTGGCACATCGGAGTCTCACACTGAGCCCCCAGGGAAGAGCCAAAGAACAGACTCCCCGAAACGTTACTCTCGTGAATATAAATCGGCATTGCGAATTTTGTATCGAAACCGGATGTAATTTCTGTGTTTCATCGTCAATGTGATGGTCGAAGGGTAACAGTAAACTGCTGTGGTGCATCGGAGTCTAACACTGGGCCCCCAGGGAAGAGCCAAAATACAAACTCTTCGAATCGGTACTCCTGTGGACAGAAATCGGCATTGTGAATTTTACATTGATCCGGATGCAAATTCTGTGTTTCATCGTCAATGTCATGGTCGAAGGGTAACAGGAAACCTGCTGTGGTGCATCGGAGTCTCACACTGAGCCCCCAGGCAAGAGCCAAAAAACAGACGTCCCGAGAAGTTACTCTCGTCAATATAAATCGGCATTGTGAAATTTGTATTGAAACCGGATGCAGTTTCTGTGTATCATCGTCAATGTGATGGTCGAAGGGTAACAGTAAACCTGCTGTGGTGCTTCGGAGTCTAACACTGGGCCTCCAGGGAGGAGCCAATGTACATACTCTTTGAAATGGTACTCATGTGGACAGAAATCGGCATTGTGAATTTTGTATTGATCCGGATGCAATTTCTGTGTTTCATCGTCAATGTGATGGTCGAAAGGTAACAGTAAACCTGCCGTGTTGCATCGTAGTCTAACACTGAGCCCCCAGGGAAGAGCGAAATGACAGACTCCCCGAAACGTTACTCTCGTCAATATAAACCGGCATTGAAAAATTTGTATTGAAACCGGATGCAGTTTCTGTGTTTCATCGTCAATGTGATGGTCGAAGGGTAACAGTAAACTTGCTGTGGTGCTTCGGAGTCTAACACTGGGCCTCCAGGTAGGAGCCAAAGTACATACACTTTGAAATGGTACTCCTGTGGACAGAAATCGGCATTGTGAACTTTGTATTGATCCGGATGCAATTTCTGTGTTTCATCGTCAATGTGATGGTCGAAGGGTGACAGTAAACCTGCTGTGGCGAATCGGAGTCTCACACTGAGCCCCCAGGGAAGAGCCAAAGAACAGAATCCCCGAAATGTTACTCTCGTGAATATAAATTGGCATTGCGAATTTTGTATCGAAACCGGATGCAATTTCTGTGTTTCATCGTCAATGTGATGGTCGAAGGGTAACGGTAAACCTGCCGTGTTGCATCGGAGTCTAACACTGAGCCCCCAGGGAAGAGCCAAAAAACAGACTCCCCGAAACGTTAATCTCGTCAATATAAATTGGCATTTCGAATTTTGTATTTAAACCGGATGCAATTTCTGTATTTCATCGCCAATGTGATGGTCGAAGGGTAACAGTAAACCTGCTGTGGTGCATCGGAGTCTAACACTGGGCCCCCAGGGAAGAGCCAAAGTACATACTCTTTGAATCGGTACTCCTGTGGACAGAAATCGGCATTGTGAATTTTGTATTGATCCGGATGCAATTCTGTGTTACATCGTCAATGTGATGGTCGAAGGGTAACAGTAAACCTGCTGTGGTGCATCGGAGTCTAACACTGAGCCCCAGGGAAGAGCCAAATTACAGACTCCACGAAACGTTACTCTCGTCAATATGAATCGGCATTGCGAATATTGTATTGAAACCGGATGTAATTTCTGTATTTCATCGTCAATGTGATGGTGGAAGGGTAACAGTAAACTTGCCGTGTTGCATCGGAGTCTAACACTGAGCCCCAGGGAAAAGCCAAAATATAGACTCCCCGAAACGTTACTCTCGTCAATGTAAATCGGGATTGCGAATTTTGTATTGAAACCGGAATGCAATATCTGTGTTTCATCGTCAATGTGATGGTCGAAGGGTAACAGCAAACCTGCCGTGTTGCATCGGAGTCCAACACTGAGACCCCAGGGAAGAGCCAAAAAACAGACTCCCCGATACGTACTCTCGTCAATATAAATCGGCATTTCGAATTTTGTATTGAAACCGGATGCAATTTCTGTGATTCATCGTCAATGTGATGGTCGGAGGGTAACAATAAAACAGCTGCGGTGCATCGGAGTCCAACACTGGGCCTCCAGGGAAGAGCCAAAATACAATCTCTTCGAATCGGTACTCCTGTGGACAGAAATCGGCAATGTGAATTTTGTATTGATCCGGATGCAATTCTGTGTTACATCGTCAATGTGATGGTCGAAGGGTGACAGTAAACCTGCTGTGGTGCATCGGAGTCTCACACTGAGCCTCAAGGGAAGAGCCAAAAAACAGACTCTCCGAAACGTTACTCTCGTAAATATAAATCGGCATTGCGAATTTTGTATTTAAACCGGATGCAATTTCTGTGTTTCATCGCCAATGTGATGGTCGAAGGGTAACACTAAACCTGCTGTGGTACATCGGAGTTTAACACTGGGCCCCCAGGGAAGAGCCAAAGTACATACTCTTTGAAACGGTACTCCTGTGGACAGAAATCAGCATTGTGAATTTTGTATTGATCCGGATGCAATTTCTGTGTTTCATCGTCAATGTGATGGTCGAAGGGTAACAGTAAACCTGCTGTGGCACATCGGAGTCTCACACTGAGCCCCCAGGGAAGAGCCAAAGAACAGACTCCCCGAAACGTTACTCTCGTGAATATAAATCGGCATTGCGAATTTTGTATCGAAACCGGATGTAATTTCTGTGTTTCATCGTCAATGTGATGGTCGAAGGGTAACAGTAAACTGCTGTGGTGCATCGGAGTCTAACACTGGGCCCCCAGGGAAGAGCCAAAATACAAACTCTTCGAATCGGTACTCCTGTGGACAGAAATCGGCATTGTGAATTTTACATTGATCCGGATGCAAATTCTGTGTTTCATCGTCAATGTCATGGTCGAAGGGTAACAGGAAACCTGCTGTGGTACATCGGAGTCTCACACTGAGCCCCCAGGCAAGAGCCAAAAAACAGACTTCCCGAGAAGTTACTCTCGTCAATATAAATTGGCATTTCGAATTTTGTATTTAAACCGGATGCAATTTCTGTATTTCATCGCCAATGTGATGGTCGAAGGGTAACGGTAAACCTGCCGTGTTGCATCGGAGTCTAACACTGAGCCCCCAGGGAAGAGCCAAAAAACAGACCCCCCGAAACGTTACTCTCGTCAATATGAATCGGCATTGCGAATATTGTATTGAAACCGGATGTAATTTCTGTATTTCATCGTCAATGTGATGGTCGAAGGGTAACAGTAAACTTGCTGTGGTGCATCGAAGTCTCACACTGAGACCCCAGGGAAGAGCCAAAAAACAGACTCCCCGAAACGTTACTCTCGTCAATATAAATCGGCATTGCGAATTTTGTATTGAAACCGGATGCAGTTTCTGTGTTTCATCGTCAATGTGATGGTCGAAGGGTAACAGTAAACCTGCTGTGGTGCTTCGGAGTCTAACACTGGGCCTCCAGGGAGGAGCCAAAGTACATACTCTTTGAAATGGTACTCCTGTGGACAGAAATCGGCATTGTGAATTTTGTATTGACCCCGATGCAATTTCTGTGTTTCATCGTCAATGTGATGGTCGAAAGGTAACAGTAAACCTGCCGTGTTGCATCGTAGTCTAACACTGAGCCCCCAGGGAAGAGCGAAAGAACAGACTTCTCGAAACGTTACTCTCGTCAATATAAACCGGCATTGCAAAATTTGTATTGAAACCGGATGCAGTTTCTGTGTTTCATCGTCAATGTGATGGTCGAAGGGTAACAGTAAACTTGCTGTGGTGCTTCGGGGTCTAACACTGGGCCTCCAGGTAGGAGCCAAATTACATACTCTTTGAAATGGTACTCCTGTGGACAGAAATCGGCATTGTGAATTTTGTATTGATCCGGATGCAATTTCTGTGTTTTGTCGTCAATGTGATGGTCGAAGGGTAACAGTAAACCTGCTGTGGCGCATCGGAGTCTCACACTGAGCCCCCAGGGAAGAGCCAAAGAACAGACTCCCCGAAACGTTACTCTCGTGAATATAAATCGGCATTGCGAATTTTGTATCGAAACCGGTTGCAATTTCTGTGTTACATCGTCAATGTGATGGTCGAAGGGTAACAGTAAACTGCTGTGGTGCATCGGAGTCTAACACTGGGCCCCCAGGGAAGAGCCAAAATACAAATTACTCGAATCGGTACTCCTATGGACAGAAATCGGCATTGTGAATTTTACATTGATCCGGATGCAAATTCTGTGTTTCATCGTCAATGTCATGGTCGAAGGGTAACAGTGAACCTGCTGTGGTGCATCGGAGTCTTACGCTGAGCCCCCAGGGAAGAGCCACAAAATAGACTCCCCGAAACGTTATTCTCGTCAATATAAATCGGCATTGCGAAATTTTTATTGAAACCGGATGCAATTTCTGTGTTTCATCGTCAATATGATGGTCGAAGGGTGACAGTAAACCTGCCGTGTTGCATCGGAGTCTAACACTGAGCCCAAGGGAAAATCCAAAATACAGACTCCCCGAAACGTTACTCTCGTCAATATAAACAGGCATTGCGAAATTTGTATTGAAACCGGATGCAATATCTGTGTTTCATCGCCAATGTGATGGTCGAAGGGTAACACTAAACCTGCTGTGGTGCATCGGAGTTTAACACTGGGCCCCCAGGGAAGAGCCAAAGTACATACTCTTCGAAACGGTACTCCTGTGGACAGAAATCGGCATTTTGAATTTTGTTTTGATCCGGATGCAATTACTCTGTTTCATAGTCAATGTGATGGTCGAAAGGTAACAGTAAACCTGCCGTGTTGCATCGTAGTCTAACACTGAGCCCCCAGGGAAGAGCGAAAGGACAGACTCCCCGAAACGTTACTCTCGTCAATATAAACCGGCATTGCAAAATTTGTATTGAAACCGGATGCAGTTTCTGTGTTTCATCGTCAATGTGATGGTCGAAGGGAAACAGTAAACCTGCTGTGGTGCTTCGGAGTCTAGCACTGGGCCTCCAGGGAGGAGCCAAAGTACATACTCTTTGAAACGGTACTCCTGTGGACAGAAATCGGCATTGTGAATTTTGTATTGATCCGGATGCAATTCCTGTGTTTCATCGTCAATGTGATGGTCGAAGGGTAACAGTAAACCTGCTGTGGCACATCGGAGTCTCACACTGAGCCCCCAGGGAAGAGCCAAAGAACAGACTCCCCGAAACGTTACTCTCGTCAATATAAATCGGCATTGCGAATTTTGTATCGAAACCGGATGCAATTTCTGTGTTTCATCGTCAATGTGATGGTCGAAGGGTAACAGTAAACTGCTGTGGTGCATCGGAGTCTAACACTGGGCCCGCAGGGAAGAGCCAAAATACAAACTCTTCGAATCGGTACTCCTGTGGACAGAAATCGGCATTGTGAATTTTACATTGATCCGGATGCAAATTCTGTGTTTCATCGTCAATGTCATGGTCGAAGGGTAACAGGAAACCTGCTGTGGTGCATCGGAGTTTCACACTGAGCCCCCAGGCAAGAGCCAAAAAACAGACTTCCCGAGAAGCTACTCTCGTCAATATAAATCGGCATTGAGAAATTTGTATTGAAACCGGATGCACTTTCTGTGTTTCATCGTCAATGTGATGGTCGAAGGGTGACAGTAAACCTGCCGTGTTGCATCGGAGTCTAACACTGAGCCCCAGGGAAAAGCCAAAATACAGACTCCAAGAAACGTTACTCTCGTCAATATAAATCGGGATTGCGAATTTTGTATTGAAACCGGAATGCAATATCTGTGTTTCATCGTCAATGTGATGGTCGAAGGGTAACAGCAAACCTGCCGTGTTGCATCGGAGTCTAACACTGAGACACCAGGGAAGAGCCAAAAAACAGACTCTCCGAAACGTACTCACGTCAATATAAATCGGCATTTCGAATTTTGTATTGAAACCGGATGCAATTTCTGTGATTCATCGTCAATGTGATGGTCGGAGGGTAACAATAAAACAGCTGTTGTGCATCGGAGTCTCACACAGGGCGCCCAGGGAAGAGCCAAAGTACATACTCTTCGAAACGGTACTCCTGTGGACAGAAATCGGCATTTTGAATTTTGTATTGATCCGGATGCAATTTCTGTGTTTCATCGTCAATGTGATGGTCGATGGGTCACAGTAAACCTGCCGTGTTGCATCGGAGTCTAACACTGTGCCCCCAGGGAAGATCCAAAGTACATACTCTTCGAAACGGTACTCCTGTGGACAGAAATCGGCATTGTGAAATTTGTATTGATCCGGATGCAATGTCTGTGTTTCATCGTCAATGTCATGGTCGAAGGGTAACAGTAAACCTGCTGTGGTGCATCGGAGTCTCACACTGAGCCCCAAGGGAAGAGCCAAAAAACAGACTTCCCAAAACGTTCCTCTCGTCAATATCAATCGGCATTGTGAAATTTCTATTGAAACCGGATGCAATTTCTGTGTTTCATCGTCAATGTGATGATCGAAGGGTAACAGTAAACCTGCTGTGGTGCATTGGAGTCTAACACTGAGCCCCAGGGAAAAGCCAAAATACCGACTCCCGAAACGTTAATCTCGTCAATATAAATCGGCATTTCGAATTTTGTATTTAAACCGGATGCAATTTCTGTATTTCATCGTCAATGTGATGGTCGAAGGGTAACAGTAAACCTGCTGTGGTGCATCGGAGTCTAACACTGGGCCCCCAGGGAAGAGGCAAAGTACATACTCTTCGAATCGGTACTCCTGTGGACAGAAATCGGCATTGTGAATTTTGTAACGATCCTGATGCAATTTCTGTGTTTCATCGTCAATGTGATGGTCGAAGGGTAACAGTGAACCAGCTGTGGTGCATCGGAGTCTTACGCTGAGCCCCCAGGGAAGAGCCACAAAACAGGCTCCCCGAAACGTTACTCTCGTCAATATAAATGGGCATTGCGAAATTTGTATTGAAACCGGATGCAATTTCTGTGTTTCATCGTCAATGTGATGGTCGAAGGGTGACAGTAAACCTGCCATGTTGCATCGGAGTCTAACACTGAGCCCCAGGGAAAAGCCAAAATACCGACTCCCGAAACGTTAATCTCGTCAATATAAATCGGCATTTCGAATTTTGTATTTAAACCGGATGCAATTTCTGTATTTCATCGTCAATGTGATGGTCGAAGGGTAACAGTAAACCTGCTGTGGTGCATCGGAGTCTAACACTGGGCCCCCAGGGAAGAGGCAAAGTACATACTCTTCGAATCGGTACTCCTGTGGACAGAAATCGGCATTGTGAATTTTGTATTGATCCGGTTGCAATTCTGTGTTACATCGTCAATGTGATGGTCGAAGGGTAACAGTAAACCTGCTGTGGTGCATCGGAGTCTCACACTGAGCCCCAGGGAAGAGCCAAAGGACAGTCTCCACGAAACGTTACTCTCGTCAATATAAATCGGCATTGCGAATTTTGTATTGAAACCGGATGCAATATGTGTGTTCCTTCGTCAATGTGACGGTCGAAGGGTAACAGTAAACCTCATGTGGTGCATCGGAGTCTAACACTGGGCCCCCAGGGAAGAACCAAAGTACATAATCTTCTAAACGGTACTCCTGTGTACAAAAATCGGCATTGTGAATTTTGTATTGATCCGGATGCAATTTCTGTGTTTCATCGTCAATGTGATGGTCGAAGGGTGACAGTAAACCTGCCGTGTTGCATCGGAGTCTAACACTGAGCCCCAGGGAAAAGCCAAAATACAGACTCCCCGAAACGTTACTCTCGTCAATATAAACCGGCATTACTAATTTTGTATTGAAACCGGATGCAATTTCTGTGTTTCATCAACAATGTCATGGTCCAAGGGTAACAGGAAACCTGCTGTGGTGCCTCGGAGTCTCACACTGAACCCCCAGGCAAGAGCCAAAAAACAGACTTCCCGAGAAGTTACTCTCGTCAATATAAATCGGCATTGCGAATTTTGTATTGAAACCGGATGCAATTTCTGTGTTTCATCGTCAATGTGATGGTCAATGGGTCACAGTAATCCTGCCGTGTTGCATCGGAGTCTAACACTGTGCCCCCAGGGAAGATCCAAAGTACATACTCTTCGAAACGGTACTCCTGTGGACAGAAACCGGCATTGTGAATTTTGTATTGATCCGGATGCAATTCTGTGTTACATCGTCAATGTGATGGTAGAAGGGTAACAGTAAACCTGCTGTGGTGCATCGGAGTCTCACACTGAGCTCCAGGAAAGAGCCAAAGGACAGTCTCCACGAAACGTTACTCTCGTCAATATAAATCGGCATTGCGAATTTTGTATTGAAACCGGATGCAATTTCTGTGTTTCATCGCCAATGTGACGGTCGAAGTGTAACACTAAACCTGCTGTGGTGCATCGGAGTTTAACACTGGGCCCCCAGGGAAGAGCCAAAGTACATACTCTTCGAAACGGTACTCCTGTGGACAGAAATCGGCATTGTGAATTTTGTATTGATCCAGATGCAATTTCTGTGTTTCATCGTCAATGTGATGGTCAAAGGGTAACAGTAAACCTGCCGTGTTGCATCGGAGTCTAACGCTGAGCCCCCAGGGACGAGCCAAAAAACAGATTCCCGGAAACGTTACTCTCGTCAATAGAAATCGGCATTGAGAATATTTTATTGAAACCGGATGCAATTTCTGTGTTTCATCGTCAATTTGATGGTCAATGGGTCACAGTAATCCTGAGGTGTTGCATCGGAGTCTAACACTGTGCCCCCAGGGAAGATCCAAAGTACATACTCTTCGAAACGGTACTCCTGTGGACAGAAACCGGCATTGTGAATTTTGTATTGATCCGGATGCAATTCTGTGTTACATCGTCAATGTGATGGTAGAAGGGTAACAGTAAACCTGCTGTGGTGCATCGGAGTCTCACACTGAGCTCCAGGAAAGAGCCAAAGGACAGTCACCACGAAACGTTACTCTCGTCAATATAAATCGGCATTGCGAATTTTGTATTGAAACCGGATGCAATTTCTGTGTTTCATCGCCAATGTGACGGTCGAAGTGTAACACTAAACCTGCTGTGGTGCATCGGAGTTTAACACTGGGCCCCCAGGGAAGAGCCAAAAAACAGACTCCCAAAACCGTTATTCTCGTCAATATAAATCGGCATTGAGAATATTTATTGAAACCGGATGCAATTTCTGTGTTTCATCGTCTATGTGATGGTCGAAGGGTATCAGTAAACCTGCTGTGGTGCATCGGAGTCTAACACTGGGCACCCAGAGGAAGAGCCAAAGAACATACTCTTCGAATCGGTTCTCCTGTGGACAGAAATCGGCATTGTGAATTTTGTATTGATCCGGATGCAATTTCTGTGTTTCACCGTCAAATTGATGGTCAAATGGTAACAGTAAACCTGCCGTGGTGCATCGGAGTCTAACACTGAGCCCCCACGAAAGGGCCATAAAACAGACTTCCCGAAACGTTACTCTCGTCAATATAAATCGGCATTGCTAATTTTGTATTGAAACCGGATACTATTTCTGTGTTTCATCGTCAGTGTGATGGTCGAAGGGTAACAGTAAACCAGCTGTGGTGCATCGGAGTCTAACACTGAGCCCCCAGGGAAGAGCCAAAAAACAGACTCCCCGAAGCGTTACTCTCGTCAATATAAATCGGCATTGCGAATTTTGTATTAAAACCGGATGTAATTTCTGTATTTCATCGTCAATGTGATGGTCGAAGGGTAACAGTAAACTTGCTGTGGTGCATCGAAGTCTCACACTGAGACCCCAGGGAAGAGCCAAAAAACAGACTCCCCAAACCGTTATTCTCGTCAATATAAATCGGCATTGCGAATTTTGTATTGAAACCGGATGCAATTTCTGTGTCTCACCGTCAATGTGATGGTCGAAGGGTAACAGTAAACCTGCTGTGGTGCATCTGAGTCTCACACTGGGCCCCCAGGGAAGAGCCAAAAAACAAACTCTCCAAAACGTTACTCTCGGCAATATAAATCGGCATTGCGAATTTTGTATTGAAACCGAGTGCAATTTCTGTGTTTCATCGTCAGTGTGATGGTCGAAGGGTAACAGTAAACCTGCTCTGGTGCATCGGAGTCTCACACTGAGCCATCAGGGAAGAGCCAAAGAACAGACACCCCGAAACATTACTCACGTCAATATAAATCGGCATTGCGAATTTTGTTTTGAAACCGGATGCAATATCTGAGGTTCGTCGTCAATGTGATGGTCGAAGGGTAACAGTAAACCGGCTGTGGTCAATCGGAGTCTAACACTGAGCCCCCAGGGAACAGCCAAAAAACAGACACCCCGAAACGTTACTCTCGTCAATATAAATCGGCGTTGCGAATTTCGTATTGAAACCGGATGCAATTTCTGTGTTTTATCGTCAATGTAATGGTCGAAGGGTAACAGTAAACCTGCCGTGGTGCATCGGTGTCTAACACTGGGCCCCCAGGGAAGAGCCAAAGTACATACTCTTCGAAACGGTACTGCTGTGGACAGAAATCGGCATTGTGAATTTTGTATTAATCCGCATGCAATTTCTGTGTTTCATTGTCAACGTGATGGTCGAAGGGTAACAGTAAACCTGCTGTGGTGCATCGGAGTCTAACACTGAGCCCCCAGGGAACAGCCAAAAAACAGACAGCCCGAAACATTACTATCGTCAATATAAATCGGCATTGCGAATTTTGTATTGAAACCGGACGCAATTTCTGTGTTTCATCGTCAATGTGATCGTCGAAGGGTAACAGTAAACATGCTGTGGTGCATCGGAGTCTAACACTGGGCCTCCAGGGAAGAGCCAAAGTACATACTCTTCGAATCGTTACTCCTGTGGAGAGAAAAAGGCATTGTGAATTTTGTATTGATCCGGTGCAATTTCTGTGTTTCATTATCAATGTGATGGTCGAAGGGTAACAGTAAACCTTCTGTGGTGCATCGGAGTCTAACACTGAGCCCCCAGGGTTGAGCGAAAAGACAGACTCCCCGAAACGTTACTCTCCTCAATATAAACAGGCATTGCAAAATTTGTATTGAAACCGGATGCAGTTTCTGTGTTTCATCGCCAATGTGATGGTCGAAGTGTAACAGTAAACCTGCTGTGGTGCTTCAGAGTCTAACACTGGGCCTCCAGGGAGGAGCCAAAGTACATACTCCTCGAAATGGTACTCCTGTGGACAGAAATCGGCATTGTGAATTTTGTATTGATCTGAATGCAATTTCTGTGTTTCATCGTCAAAGTGATGGGCGAAGGGTAACAGTAAACCTGCTGTGATGCATCGGAGTCTCACACTGAGCCCCAAGGGAAGAGCCAAAGAACAGACTCCCCGAAACGTTACTCTCGTCATTATAAATCGGCATTGCGAATTTTGTATTGAAACCGGATGCAATTTCTGTGTTTCATCGTCAATGTGATGGTCGAAGGGTAACAGTAAACTGCTGTGGTGCATCGGAGTCTCACACTGAGCACCCAGGGAAGAGCCAAAGAACAGACTCCCCGAAACGTTACTCTCGTCATTATAAATCGGCATTGTGAATTTTGTATTGATCCGGATTGCAAATTCATTGTTTCATCGTCAATGTCATGGTCGAAGGGTAACAGTGAACAGCTGTGGTGCATCGGAGTTTCACACTGACCCCCAGGGAAGAGCAACAAAACAGACTCCCCGAAACGTTACTCTCGTCAATATAAATCGGCATTGTGAAATTTGTATTGAAACCGGATGCAATTTCTGTGTTTCATCGTCAATGTCATGGTCGAAGGGTAACAGTAAACCTGCTGTGGTGCATCGGTGTCTCACACTGAGCCCCAAGGGAAGAGCCAAAAAACAGACTTCCCGAAACGTTACTCTCGTCAATATAAATCGGCATTGTGAAATTTGTATTGAAACCGGATGCAATTTCTGTGTTTCATCGTCAATGTGATGGTCGAAGGGTAACAGTAAACCTGCTGTGGTGCATTGGAGTCGAACATTGGGCCCCCAGGGAGGAGCCAAATTACATACTCTTCGAATCGGTACTCCTGTGGACAGAAATCGGCATTGTGAATTTTGTAATGATCCGGATGCAATTTCTGTGTTTCATTGTCAGTGTGGTGGTCGAAGGGTAACGGTAAACCTGCCGTGTTGCATCGGAGTCTAACACTGAGCAGCCAAGGAAATGCCAAAAAACAGACTTCCCGAAACGTTATTCTCGTCAATATAAATCGGCATTTCGAATTTTGTATTTAAACCGGATACAATTTCTGTATTTCATCGTCAATGTGATGGTCGAAGGGTAACAGTAAACCTGCTGTGGTGCATCGGAGTCTCACACTGAGCCACCAGGGAAGAGCCAAAAAACGAAGTCCCCGAAATGTTATTCTCGTCAAAATAAATCGGCATTGCCAATTTTGCTATTGAAACCGGATGCAATCTCTGTGTTTCATCGTCAATTTGATGGTCGAAGGGTAACAGTAAACCTGCTGTGGTGCATCGGCGTCACACACTGAGCCTCCAGGGAACTGCTAAAAAACAGACTCTTCGAAACGTTACTCTAGTCAATATAAATCAGCATTGCGAATTTTGTATTTAAACCGGATGCAATTTCTGTGTTTCATCGTCAATATGATGGTTGAAGGATAATAATAAACCTGATGTGATGCATCAGAGTCTCACACAGGGCCCCCAGGGAAGAGCCAAAGTACATATTCTTCGAATCGGTACTCCTGTGTACAGATATCTCCATTGTGAATTTTGCATTGATCCGGATGAAATTTCTGTGTTTCATCGTCAATGTCATGGTCGAAGGGTAACAGTGACCCAGCTTTGGTGCATCGGAGTTTCACACTGAGCCCCCAGGGAAGAGCCACAAAACAGACCCCCCGAAACGTTACTCTCGTCAATATAAATCGGCATTGCGAAATTTGTATTGAAACCGGATGCAATTTCTGTGTTTCATCGTCAATGCGATGGTCGAAGGGTGACAGTAAACCTGCCGTGTTGCTTCGGAGTCTAACACTGAGCCCCAGGGAAGAGCCAAAAAAGAGACTCCCCGAAAAGTTACTCTCGTCAATATAAACCGACATTGCGAATTTTGTATTGAAACCGGATGCAATTTCTGTGTTTCATCGTCAATGTGATGGTCGATGGGCCACAGTAAACCTGCCGTGTTGCATCGGAGTGTAACACTGAGCCCCCAGGGAAGAGCCGAAAAACGGACTCTCCGAAACGTTACTCTCGTCAATATAAAACGGCATTGCGAATTTTGTATTGAAACCGGATGCAATTTTTGCGTTTCAATGTCAATTTGATGGTCGAAGGGTAACAGTAAACCTGCTCTTTTGCATCGGAGTCTAGCACTGTGCCCCCAGGGAAGAGCCAAAGTACATACTCTTCGAAACGGTACTCCTGTGGTCAGAAACCGGCATTGTGAATTTTGTATTGATCCGGATGCAATGTCTGTGTTTCATCGTCAATGTCATGGTCGAGGGGTAACAGTAAACCTGCTGTGGTGCATCGGAGTCTCACACTGAGCCCCAAGGGAAGAGCCAAAGCAGACTTCCCGAAACGTTACTCTCGTCAATATAATCCGGCATTGCGAAATTTGTACTGAAACCGGATGCAATTTCTGTGTTTCATCGTCAATGTGACGGTCGAAGGGTAGCAGTAAACCTGCTGTGGTGCATCGGAGTCTACCATTGGGCCCCCAGGGAGTAGCCAAATTACATACTCTTCGAAACGGTACTCCTGTGGACAGAAACCGGCATTGTGAATTTTGTATTGATCCGGATGCAATGTCTGTGTTTCATCGTCAATGTCATGGTCGAGGGGTAACAGTAAACCTGCTGTGGTGCATCGGAGTCTCACACTGAGCCCCAAGGGAAGAGCCAAAAACGGACTTCCCGGACCGTTACTCTCGTCAATATAAATCGGCATTGCGAAGTTTGTATTTAAACCGGATGCAATTTCTGTATTTCATCGTCAATGTGATGGTCGAAGGGTAACAGTAATCCTGCTGTGGTGCATCGGAGTCTCACACTGAGCCCCAGGGAAGAGCCAAAGGACAGTCTCCCAGAAACGTTACTCTCGTCGATATAAATCGCCATTGCCAATTTTGCTATTGAAACCGGTTGCAATTTCTGTGTTTCATCGTCAATGTGATGGTCGAAGGGTAACAGCAAACCTGCCGTGTTGCATCGGAGTCTAAAACTGAGACCCCAGGGAAGAGCCAAAAAACAGACTCCCCGAAACGTACTCTCGTCAATATAAATCGGCATTGCGAATTTTGTATTTAAACTGGATGAAATTTCTGTATTTCATCGTCAATGTGTAGGTCGAAGGGTATCAGTAAACCTGCTGTGGTGCATCGGAGTCTCACACTGAGCCCCAGGGAAGAGCCAAAGACCAGTCTCCCCGAAACGTTACTCTCGTCAATATAAATCGGCATTGCGAATTTTGTATTGAAACTGGATGCAATATCAGTGTTTCGTCGTCAATGTGATGGTCGAAGGGTAACAGCAAACCTGCCGTGTTGCATCGGAGTCTAACACTGAGACACCAGGGAAGAGCCAAAAAACAGACTCCCCGAAACGTACCCTCGTCAATATAAATCGGCATTGCGAATTTTGTATTGAAACCGGATGCAATTTCTGTGTTTCATCGTGAATGTGATGGTTGAAGGGTAATAGTAAACCTGCTGTGGTGTATCAGAGTCTCACACTGGGCCCACAGGGAAGAGCCAAAGTACATTCTCTTCGAAGCGGTACTCCTGAGGACAGAAAGCGGCATTGTGAATTTTGTATTGATCCGGATGCAATTTCTGTGTTTCATCGTCAATGTGATGGTCGAAGGGTAACCGTAAACCTGCTGTGGTGCATCGGAATCTCACGCTGAGCCCCCAGGGAAGAGCCAAAAAACAGACTCCTCAAAACGTTACTCTCGTCAATATAAATCGGCATTGCGATTTTTGTATTGAAACAGGTTGCAGTTTCTGTGTTTCATCGTCAATGTGATGGTCGAAGGGTAACAGTAAACCTGCCGTGTTGCATCGTAGTCTAACACTGAGCCCCAAGGGAGGAGCCAAATAACAGACTCCCCGAAACGTTACTCTCGTCAATATAAAACGACATTGCGAATTTTGTATTGAAACCGGATGCAATTTCTGTGTTTCATCGTCAATGTGATGGTCGAAGGGTAACAGTAAACCTGCTGTGGTGCATCAGAGTCTCACACTGAGCCCCCAGGGAAGAGCCAAAAAATCAGGCTCCCCGAAACGTTACTCTCGTCAATATAAATCGGCATTGCGAATTTTGTATTGAACCCGGATGCAATTTCTGTGTTTCATCGTCAATATGATGTTCTAAGGGTAACAGTAAACCTGCTGTGGTGCATCGGAGTCTCACACTGAGCCCTCAGGGAAGAGCCAAATAACAGGCTCCCCGAAACGTTACTCTCGTCAATATAAACCGTCATTGCAAATTTTGTATTAAAACCGGATGCAATTTCTGTGTTTCATCGTCAATGTGATGTTCTAAGGGTAACAGTAAACCTGCTGTGGTGCATCGGAGTCTCACACTGAGCCCCCAGGGAAGGGCCAAGTAACAGGCTCCTCGAAACGTTAGTCTCGTCAATATAAATCAGCGTCGCGACTTTTGTACTGAAACCGGATGCAATTTCTGTGTTTCATCGTCAATGTGATGATCGAAGTGTAACAGTAAACCTGCCGTGGTGCATCGGAGTCTAACACTGAGCCCCCTGGGAAGAGCCAAAAAACAGACTCCCGAAACGTTATTCTCGTCAATATAAATCGGCTTGCGAATTTTGTATTGAAACCGGTTGCAATTTCTGTGTTTCATCGTCAATGTGATGGTTGAAGGGTAACGGTAAACCTGCTGTGGTGCATCGGCGTCACACACTGAGCCCCCGGGAAGTGCTAAAATACAGACTCCCCGAAACGTTACTCTCGTCAATATAAATCGGCATTGCGAATTTTGTATTGAAACCGGATGCAATATCTGTGTTTCATCGTCAAAGTGATGGTCGAAGGGTAACAGCAAACCTGCCGTGTTGCATCGGAGTCTAACACTGAGACCCCAGGGAAGAGCCAAAAAACAAACTCCCCGAAACGTACTCTCGTCAATATAAATCGGCATTGCGAATTTTGTATTTAATCTGGATGAAATTTCTGTATTTCATCGTCAATGTGATGGTCGAAGGGTATCAGTAAACCTGCTGTGGTGCATCGGAGTCTCACACTGAGCCCCAAGGAAGAGCCAAAGGACAGTCTCCCCGAAACGTTACTCTCGTCAATATAAATCGGCATTGCGAATTTTGTATTGAAACCGGATGCAATATCAGTGTTTCGTCGTCAATGTGATGGTCGAAGGGTAACAGCAAACCTGCCGTGTTGCATCGGAGTCTAACACTGAGACCCCAGGGAAGAGCCAAAAAACAGACTCCCCGAAACGTACCCTCGTCAATATAAATCGGCATTGCGAATTTTGTATTGAAACCGGATGCAATTTCTGTGTTTCATCGTCAACGTGATGGTTGAAGGGTAATAATAAACCTGCTGTGGTGCATCAGAGTCTCACACTGGGCCCACAGGGAAGAGCCAAAGTACATACTCTTCGAAACGGTACTCCTGAGGACAGAAAGCGGCATTGTGAATTTTGTATTGATCCGGATGCAATTTCTGTGTTTCATCGTCAATGTGATGGTCGAAGGGCAACCGTAAACCTGCTGTGGTGCATCGGAGTCTCACGCTGAGCCCCCAGGGAAGAGCCAAAAAACAGACTCCCCGAAACGTTACTCTCCTCAATATAAATCTGCATTATGAATTTTGTATTAAAACCGGATGCAATCTCTGTGTTTCATCGTCAATGCGATGGTCGAACGGTAACAGTAAACTTACTGTGGTGCATCGGAGTCTAACACTGGGCCCCCAGGGAAGAGCCAAAGTACATACTCTTCGAAACGGTAATCCTGTGGACAGAAATCGGCATTGCGATTTTTATATTGATCCGGATGCAATTTCTGTTTTTCATCGTCAATGTGATGGTCGAAGGGTAACAGTAAACCTGCCGTGTTGCATCGTAGTCTAACACTGAGCCCCAAGGGAGGAGCCAAATAACAGACTCCCCGAAACGTTACTCTCGTCAATATAAAACGACATTGCGAATTTTGTATTGAAACCGGATGCAATTTCTGTGTTTCATCGTCAATGTGATGCTCGAAGGATGACAGAAAACCTGCTGTGGTGCATCGGAGTCTCACACTGAGCCCCCAGGGCAGAGCCAAATAAGAGGCTCCCCGTAAAGTTACTCTCGTCAATATAAATCGGCATTGCGAATTTTGTATTGAAACCGGATGCAATTTCTGTGTTTCATCGTCAATGTGATGGTCGATGGGCCACAGTAAACCTGCCGTGTTGCATCGGAGTGTAACACTGAGCCCCCAGGGAAGAGCCGAAAAACGGACTCTCCGAAACGTTACTCTCGTCAATATAAAACGGCATTGCGAATTTTGTATTGAAACCGGATGCAATTTTTGCGTTTCAATGTCAATTTCATGGTCGAAGGGTAACAGTAAACCTGCTCTTTTGCATCGGAGTCTAGCACTGTGCCCCCAGGGAAGAGCCAAAGTACATACTCTTCGAAACGGTACTCCTGTGGACAGAAACCGGCATTGTGAATTTTGTATTGATCCGCATGCAATGTCTGTGTTTCATTGTCAATGTCATGGTCGAGGGGTAACAGTAAACCTGCTGTGGTGCATTGGAGTCTCACACTGAGCCCCAAGGGAAGAGCCAAAAACAGACTTCCCGAAACGTTACTCTCGTCAATATAATCCGGCATTGCGAAATTTGTACTGAAACCGGATGCAATTTCTGTGTTTCATCGTCAATGTGACGGTCGAAGGGTAGCAGTAAACCTGCTGTGGTGCATCGGAGTCTACCATTGGGCCCCCAGGGAGTAGCCAAATTACATACTCTTCGAAACGGTACTCCTGTCGACAGAAACCGGCATTGTGAATTTTGTATTGATCCGGATGCAATGTCTGTGTTTCATCGTCAATGTCATGGTCGAGGGGTAACAGTAAACCTACTGTGGTGCATCGGAGTCTCACACTGAGCCCCAAGGGAAGAGCCAAAAACAGACTTCCCGGACCGTTACTCTCGTCAATATAAAACGGCATTGCGAAGTTTGTATTTAAACCGGATGCAATTTCTGTATTTCATCGTCAATGTGATGGTCGAAGGGTAACAGTAATCCTGCTGTGGTGCATCGGAGTCTCACACTGAGCCCCAGGGAAGAGCCAAAGGACAGTCTCCCAGAAACGTTACTCTCGTCGATATAAATCGCCATTGCCAATTTTGCTATTGAAACCGGTTGCAATTTCTGTGTTTCATCGTCAATGTGATGGTCGAAGGGTAACAGTAAACCTGCTGTGGTGCATCGGCGTCACACACTGAGCCCCCAGGGAAGTGCTAAAAAACAGACTCCCCGAAACGTTACTCTCGTCAATATAAATCGGCATTGCATATTTTGTATTGAAACCGGATGCAATATCTGTGTTTCATCGTCAATGTGATGGTCGAAGGGTAACAGCAAACCTGCCGTGTTGCATCGGAGTCTAAAACTGAGACCCCAGGGAAGAGCCAAATAACAGACTCCCCGAAACGTACTCTCGTCAATATAAATCGGCATTGCGAATTTTGTATTTAAACTGGATGAAATTTCTGTATTTCATCGTCAATGTGTAGGTCGAAGGGTATCAGTAAACCTGCTGTGGTGCATCGGAGTCTAACACTGAGCTCCCAGGGTAGAGCCAAAAAACAGACTCCCCGGAACGTTATTCTCGTCAATATAAATCGGCATTGCGAATTTTGTATTCAAACCGGAATCAATTTCTGTGTTTCATCGTCAATGTGCTGGTCGATGGGTAACAGTAAACCTGCTGTGGTGCATCGGAGTCCCACACTCTGCCCCAAGGGTAGACCAAAAAACAGACTCCTCGAACCGTTACTCTCGTCAATATAAATCGGCATTGCGAATTTTGTATTGAAACAGGTTGCAGTTTCTGTGTTTCATCGTCAATGTGATGGTCGAATGGTAACAGTAAACCTGCCGTGTTGCATCGTAGTCTAACACTGAGCCCCAAGGCAGGAGCCAAATAACAGACTCCCCGAAACGTTACTCTCGTCAATATAAAACGACATTGCGAATTTTGTATTGAAACCGGATGCAATTTCTGTGTTTCATCGTCAATGTGATGGTCGAAGGGTAACAGGAAACCTGCTGTGGTGCATCGGAGTCTAACACTGAGCCCCCAGGGTAGAGCCAAAAAACAGGCCCTCCGAAATGTTACTCTCTTCAATATAAATCGGTATTGCGAATTTTGTATTGAAAGCGGATTCAATTTCTTTGTTTCATCGTCAATGTGATGGTCGAAGGGTAACAGTAAACCTGCTGTGGTGCATCAGAGTCTCACACTGAGCCCCCAGGAAAGAGCCAAAAAACAGGCTCCCCGAAACGTTACTCTCGTCAATGTAAATCGGCATTTAGAATTTTGTATTGAACCCGGATGCAATTTCTGTGTTTCATCGTCAATATGATGTTCTAAGGGTAACAGTAAACCTGCTGTGGTGCATCGGAGTCTCACACTGAGCCCCCAGGGAAGAGCCAAATAACAGGCTCCCCGAAACGTTACTCTCGTCAATATAAACCGTCATTGCAAATTTTGTATTGAAACCGGATGCAATTTCTGTGTTTCATCGTCAATGTGATGTTCTAAGGGTAACAGTAAACCTGCTGTGGTGCATCGGAGTCTCACACTGAGCCCCCAGGGAAGGGCCAACGAACAGGCTCCCGAAACGTTAGTCTTGTCAATATAAATCAGCGTCGCGAATTTTGTACTGAAACCGGATGCAATTTCTGTGTTTCATCGTCAATGTGATGATCGAAGTGTAACAGTAAACCTGCCGTGGTGCATCGGAGTCTAACACTGAGCCCCCTGGGAAGAGCCAAAAAACAGACTCCCGAAACGTTATTCTCGTCCATATAAATCGGCTTGCGAATTTTGTATTGAAACCGGATGCAATTTCTGTGTTTCATCGTCAATTTGATGGTCAAAGGGTAACAGTAAACCTGCTGTGGTGCGTCTGAGTCACACACTGAGTCTTCAGGGAAGAGCCGAAAAACAGTCTCCCCGAAACGTTCCTCTCGTTAGTATAAATCGGCATTGCGAATTTTGTATTGAAACCGGATGCAATTTCTGTGTTTCATCGTCAAAGTGATGGTCGAAGGGGAACAGAAAACCTGCCGTGGTGCATCGGAGTCTAACACTGAGCCCCCAGGGAAGAGCCAAAGAACAGATTCTCCGAAACGTTACTCTCGTCAATATAAATCTGCATTGTGAATTTTGTATTGATACGGATGCTATGTATGTGTTTCATCGTCAATGTTATGGTCGAAGGGTAACAGTAAACCTGCTGTGGAGCATCGGAGTCTAACATTGGGCCCCCAGGGAAGAGCCAAATTACATACTCTTCGAAACGGTACTCCTGTGACTGAAATCGGCATTGTGAATTTTGTAATGATCCGGATGCAATTTCTTTGCTTCATCGTCGATGTGATGGTCGAAGGGTAACGGTAAACCTGCCAGGTTGCTTCGGAGTCTAACACTGAGCCCCCAGGGACGAGCCAAAAAACAGGCTCCCCGAAACGTTACTCTCGTCAATATAAATCGGCATTGCGAATTTTGTATTGAAACCGGATGCAATTTCTGTGTTTCATCGTCAATGTGATGGTCGAAGGGTAACAGTAAACCTGCTGTGGTGCGTCGGAGTCTCACACTGAGTCACCAGGGAAGAGTCAAAAAACAGACTCCCCGAAACGTTACTCACGCCAATATATCTCGGCATAGCGAATTTTGTATTGAAACCGGATGCAATTTCTAAGTTTCATCGTCAATGTGATGGTCGAAGGGTAACAGTAAACCTGCTGTGGTGCATGAGAGTCTCACACTGAGCCCCCAGGGAAGAGCCAAAAAACAGACTCCCCGAAACGTTACTCTCGTCAATATAAATCGGCATTGCGAATTTTGTATTGAAACCGGATGCAATTTCTGTATTTCATCGTCAATGTGATGGTCGAAGGGTAACAGTAAACCTGCTGTGGTGCATCGGAGTCTCACACTGATGACCCAAAGAAGGGCCGAAAAACAGCTCCCCGAAACGTTACTCTCGTCAATATAAATCGGCATTGTGAATTTTCTACTGAAACCGGATGCAATATCTGTGTTACGTCGTCAATGTGATGGTCGAAGGGTAACAGTAAACCTGCTGTGGTGCATCGGAGTCTCACACTGAGCCCCCAGGGAAGAGGCGAGAAACAGTCTCCCCGAAACTTTACTCCCGTCAATATAAATCGGCATTGCGAATTTTGTATTGAAACCGGATGCAATTTCTGTGTTTCATCGTCAATGTGATGGTCGAAGGGTAACAGTAAACCTGCTGTGGTGCGTCGGAGTCTCACACTGAGTCTCCATGGAAGAGCCAAAGAACAGACTCCCCGAAGCGTTACGCTCGTCAATATAACTCGGCATAGCGAATTTTGTATTGAAACCGGATGCAATTTCTGCGTTTCTTCGTCAATGTGATAGACGAAGGGTAACAGTAAACCTGCTCTGGTGTATCTGAATCTAACACTGTGCCCCCAGGGAAGAGCCAAAGTACATACTCTTCGAAACGGTACTCCTATGGACAGAAATCGGCATTGTCAATTTTGTATTGATCCGCATGCTATGTCTGTGTTTCATCGTCAATGTGATGGTCGAAGGGTAACAGGAAACCTGCTGTGGTGCGTCGGAGTCTCACACTGAGTCTCCATGGAAGAGCCAAAAAACAGACTCCCCGAAACGTTACGCTCGTCAATATAACTAGGCATAGCGAACTTTGTATTGAAACCGGAAGAAATTTCTGTGTTTCATCGTTAATGTGATGGTTGAAGGGTAATAATAAACCTGCTGTGGTGCATCGGAGTCTCACACTGAGCCCCCTGGGAAGAACCAAAAAACAGACTCCACGAAACGTTATTCTCGTCAATATAAATCGGCATTGCGAATTTTGTATTGAAACCGGATGCAATTTCTGTATTTCATAGTCAATGTGATGGTCGAAGGGTAACAGTAAACCTGCTGTGGTGCATCGGAGACTCACACTGAGCCCCCAGGAAAGAACAGAAAAACAGCTCCACGAAACTTTACTCTCGTCAATATAAATCGGCATTGTGAATATTGTACTGAAACCGGATGCAATTTCTGTGTTTCGTCGTGAATTTGAAGGACGAAGGGTAACAGTAAACCTGCTGTGGTGCATCGGAGTCTCACACTGAGCCCCCAGGGAAGAGCCGAGAAACAGTCTCCCCGAAACGTTACTCTCGTCAATATAAATCGGCATTGCGAATTTTGTATCGAAACCGGATGCAATTTCTGTGTTTCATCGTCAATGTGATGGTCGAAGGGTAACAGTAAACCATCTGTGGTACATCGGATTCTCACACTTAGCCCCCAGGCAAGAGCCAAAAAACAGACTCCCCGAAACGTTACTCTCGTCAATATAAATCGGCATTACGAATTTTGTATTGAAACCGGATTCAATTTCTATGTTTCATTGTCAATGTGATGGTCGAATGGTAACATTAACCTGCTGTGGTGCATCGGAATCTCACACTGTGCCTCCAGGGAAGAGCCGAAAAACAGACTTAGCGAAACGTTACTCTCGTCGATGTAAAACAACATTGAGAATTTTGTATTGAAACCGGATGCAATTTCTTTGTTTCATCGTCAATGTGATGGTCGAAGGGTAACAGTAAACCAGCCGTGGTGCATCGGAGTCTAACACTGAGCTCCCAGGGAAGAGCCAAAACACAGACACCACGAAACTTTACTCTCGTCAATATAAATCGGCATTGCGAGTTTTCTATTGAAACCGGATGCAATTTCTCTGTTTCATCGTCAATGTGATGATCGATGTGTAACAGGGTAACAGTAAACCTGCCGTGTTGCATCGGAGTCTAACACTGAGCCCCCAGGGAAGAGCCGAAAAACGGACTCTCCGTAACGTTACTCTCGTCAATATATATCGGCATTGCGAATTTTGTATTAAAACCGGTTGCAATTTCTGTGTTTCATCGTCAATGTGATGGTCGAAGGGTAACAGTAAACCTGCTGTGGTGCATCGGAGTCTAACATTGAGCCCACAGGGAAGAGTCAAATTACATACTCTTCGAAACGGTACTCCTGTGGACTGAAATCGGCATTTTGTATTTTATAATGATCCGGATGCAATTTCTGTGCTTCATCGTCAATGTGATGGTCGAAGGGTAACTGTAAACCTGCCGTGTTGCATCGGAGTCTAACACTGAGCCCCCAGGGAAGAGCCAAAAAACAGGCTCCCCAAAACGTTACTCTCGTCAATATAAATCGGCATTGCAAATTTTGTACTGAAACCGGTTGCAATTTCTGTGTTTCATCGTCAATGTGATGGTCGAAGGGTAACAGTAAACCTGCTGTGGTGCGTCGGAGTATCACACTGAGTCTCCAGGGAAGAGCCAAAAACAGACTCCCCGAAACGTTACTCTCGTCAATATAAATCGGCATTGCGAATTTTGTATTGAACCCGGATGCAATTTCTGTATTTCATCGTCAATGTGATTGTCGAAGGATGACAGTAAACGTGCTGCGGTGCATCGGAGTCTCACGCTGATGACCCAGGGAAGAGAAAAAAAACAGACTCTCCGAAACGTTACTCTCGTCAATATAAATCGGCATTGCGAATTTTGTGTTGAAACCGGATGCAATTTATGTGTTTCATCGTCAATGTGATGATCGAACTGTAACAGTAAACCAGCCGTGGTGCATCGGAGTCTAACACTGAGCCCCCAGGGAAGAGCCAAAAAACAGGCTCCTGAAACGTTACTCTCGTCAATATAAATCGGCATTGCGAATTTTGTATTGAAACCGGATGCAATTTCTGTGTTCCAGCGTCAATGTGATGGTCGAAGGGTAACAGTAAACCTGCTGTGGTGCGTCGGAGTATCACACTGAGTCTCCAGGGAAGAGCCAAAAACAGACTCCCCGAAACGTTACTCTGGTCAATATAAATCGGCATTGCGAATTTTGTATTGAACCCGGATGCAATTTCTGTATTTCATCGTCAATGTGATGGTCGAAGGATGACAGTAAACGTGCTGCGGTGCATCGGAGTCTCACGCTGATGACCCAGGGAAGAGAAAAAAAACAGACTCTCCGAAACGTTACTCTCGTCAATATAAATCGGCATTGCGAATTTTGTATCGAAACCGGATGCAATTTCTGTGTTTCATCGTCAATGTGATGGTGGAAGGGTAACAGTAAACCTGCTGTGGTACATCGGATTCTCACACTTAGCCCCCAGGCAAGAGCCAAAAAACAGACTCCCCGAAACGTTACTCTCGTCAATATAAATCGGCATTACGAATTTTGTATTGAAACCGGATTCAATTTCTATGTTTCATTGTCAATGTGATGGTCGAATAGTAACATTAACCTGCTGTGGTGCATCGGAATCTCACACTGTGCCTCCAGGGAAGAGCCGAAAAACAGACTTAGCGAAGCGTTACTCTCGTCGATGTAAAACAACATTGAGAATTTTGTATTGAAACCGGATGCAATTTCTTTGTTTCATCGTCAATGTGATGGTCGAAGGGTAACAGTAAACCTGCCGTGGTGCATCGGAGTCTAACATTGAGCCCACAAAGAAGAGCCAAATTACATACTCTTCGAAACGGTACTCCTGTGGACTGAAATCGGCATTTTGAATTTTATAATGATCCGGATGCAATTTCTGTGCTTCATCGTCAATGTGATGGTCGAAGGGTAACGGTAAGCCTGCCGTGTTGCATCGGAGTCTAACACTGAGCCCCCAGGGAAGAGCCAAAAAACAGGCTCCCCAAAACGTTACTCTCGTCAATATAAATCGGCATTGCAAATTTTGTACTGAAACCGGTTGCAATTTCTGTGTTTCATCGTCAATGTGATGGTCGAAGGGTAACAGTAAACCTGCTGTGGTGCGTCGGCGTATCACACTGAGTCTCCAGGGAAGAGCCAAAAACAGACTCCCCGAAACGTTACTCTCGTCAATATAAATCGGCATTGCGAATTTTGTATTGAACCCGGATGCAATTTCTGTATTTCATCGTCAATGTGATGGTCGAAGGATGACAGTAAACGTGCTGCGGTGCATCGGAGTCTCACACTGATGACCCAGGGAAGAGCAAAACAACAGACTCACCGAAACGTTACTCTCGTCAATATAAATCGGCATTGCGAATTTTGTATTTAAACCGGAAGCAATTTCTGTGTTTCATCGTCAATGTGCTGGTCGATGGGTAACAGTAAACCTGCCGTGTTGCATCGGAGTCTAACACTGAGCCCCAAGGGAGGAGCCAAATAACAGGCCCTCCGAAACGTTACTCTCGCCAATATAAATCGGCATTGCGAATTTTGTGTTGAAACCGGATGCAATTTATGTGTTTCATCGTCAATGTGATGATCGAACTGTAACAGTAAACCAGCCGTGGTGCATCGGAGTCTAACACTGAGCCCCCTGGGAAGAGCCAAAAAACAGGCTCCCGAAACGTTACTCTCGTCAATATAAATCGGCATTGCGAATTTTGTATTGAAACCGGATGCAATTTCTGTGTTCCATCGTCAATGTGATGGTCGAAGGGTAACAGTAAACCTGCTGTGGTGCGTCGGAGTCTCACACTGAGTCTCCAGGGAAGAGCCAAAGAACAGACTCCCCGAAACGTTACTCTCGCTAGTATTAATCGGCATTGCGAATTTTGTATTGAAACCGGATGCAATTTCTGTGTTTCATCGTCAAAGTGAAGGTCGAAGGGTAACAGTAAACCTACCGTGGTGCATCGGAGTCTAACACTGAGCCCCCAGGGAAGAGCCAAAGAACAGACTCTCCGAAACGTTACTCTCGTTAATATTAATCGGCATTGTGAATTGTGTATTGATCCGGATGCTATGTCTGTGTTTCATCGTCAATGTCATGGTCGAAGGGTAACAGAAAACCTTCTGAGGAGCATCGGAGTCTAACATTGGGCCCCCAGGGAAGAGCCAAATTAGATACTCTTCGAAACGGTACTCCTGTGGACTGAAATCGGCATTGTGACTTTTGTAATGATCCAGATGCAATTTCTGTGTTTGATCGTCAATGTGATGGTCGAAGGGTAACGGTAAACCTGCCGTGTTGCATCGGAGTCTAACACTGAGCCCCCAGGGAAGAGCCAAAAAACAGGCTCCCCAAAACGTTACTCTCGTCAATATAAATCGGCATTGCGAATTTTGTATTGAAACCGGATGCAATTTCTGTGTTTCATCGTCGGTGTGATGGTCGCAGGGTAACTGTAAACCTGCTGTGGTGCATCGGAGGCTCACACTGAGCCCCCAGGGAAGAGCCAAAGAACAGGCTCCCCGAAACGTTACTCTCGTCAATATAAATCCGCATTGAGAATTTTGTATTGAAACCGGATTCAATTTCTATGTTTCATCGTCAATGTGATGGTCGAATGGTAACATTAACCTGCTGTGGTGCATTGGAATTTCACACTGTGCCTCCAGGGAAGAGCCGAAAAACAGACTTAGCGAAACGTTACTCTCGTCGATGTAAAACAACATTGAGAATTTTGTATTGAAACCGGATGCAATTTCTTTGTTTCATCGTCAATGTGATGGTCGAAGGGTAACAGTAAACCTGCAGTGGTGCATCGGAGTCTCACACTGAACCCCCAGGGAAGAGCCAAATAAAAGAATCCCCGAAACGTTACTCTCGTCAATATAAATCGGCATTGCGAATTTTGTATTGAAACCGGATGCAATTTCTGCGTTTCTTCGTCAATGTGATAGTCGAAGGGTAACAGTAAACCTGCTCTGGTGTATCGGAAACTAACACTGTGCCCCCAGGGAAGAGCCAAAGTACATACTCTTCGAAACGGTACTCCTGTGGACAGAAATCGGCATTGTCAATTTTGTATTGATCCGCATGCTATGTCTGTCTTTCATCGTCAATGTGATGGTCGAAGGGTAACAGGAAACCTGCTGTGGTGCGTCGGAGTCTCACACTGAGTCTCCATGGAAGAGCCAAAAAACAGACTCCCCGAAACGTTACTCTCGTCAATATATCTAGGCATAGCGAAATTTGTATTGAAACCGGAAGCAATTTCTGTGTTTCATCGTTAATGTGATGGTTGAAGGGTAATAATAAACCTGCTGTGGTGCATCGGAGTCTCACACTGAGCCCCCTGGGAAGAGCCAAAAAACAGACTCCACGAAACGTTATTCTCGTCAATATAAATCGGCATTGCGAATTTTGTATTGAAACCGGATGCAATTTCTGTATTTCATCGTCAATGTGATGGTCGAAGGGTAACAGTAAACCTGCTGTGGTGCATCGGAGACTCACACTGAGCCCCCAGGAAAGAGCAGAAAAACAGCTCCCCGAAACTTTACTCTCGTCAATATAAATCGGCATTGTGAATATTGTACTGAAACCGGATGCAATTTCTGTGATTCGTCGTCAATTTGAAGGACGAAGGGTAACAGTAAACCTGCTGTGGTGCATCAAAGTCTCAGACTGAGCCCCCAGGGAAGAGCGGAGAAACAGTCTCCCCGAAACGTTACTCTCGTCAATATAAATCGGCATTGCGAATTTTGTATCGAAACCGGATGCAATTTCTGTGTTTCATCGTCAATGTGATGTTCGAAGGGTAACAGTAAACCTGCTGTGGTACATCGGATTCTCACACTTAGCCCCCAGGCAAGAGCCAAAAAACAGACTCCCCGAAACGTTACTCTCGTCAATATAAATCGGCATTACGAATTTTGTATTGAAACCGGATTCAATTTCTATGTTTCATCGTCAATGTGATGGTCGAATGGTAACATTAACCTGCTGTGGTGCATCGGAATCTCACACTGTGCCTCCAGGGAAGAGCCGAAAAACAGACTTAGCGAAACGTTACTCTCGTCGATGTAAAACAACATTGAGAATTTTGTATTGAAACCGGATGCAATTTCTTTGTTTCATCGTCAATGTGATGGTCGAAGGGTAACAGTAAACCTGCCGTGGTGCATCGGAGTCTAACATTGAGCCCACAGGGAAGAGCCAAATTACATACTCTTCGAAACGGTACTCCTGTGGACTGAAATCGGCATTTTGAATTTTATAATGATCCGGATGCAATTTCTGTGCTTCATCGTCAATGTGATGGTTGAAGGGTAACGGTAAACCTGCCGTGTTGCATCGGAGTCTAACACTGAGCCCCCAGGGAAGAGCCGAAAATCGGACTCTCCGTAACGTTACTCTCGTCAATATACACTCCTGTAAATGGAAAAAAGAACACATTGACACCGGTGTGTCAGACCCACCATACTTGCTCCGGACACTGCGAGAGGGCTGTACAAGCAATGATCACACGCACGGCACAGCGGACACACCAGGAACCGCGGTGTTGGCCGTCGAATGGCGCTAGCTGCGCAGCATTTGTGCACCGCCGCCGTCAGTGTCAGCCAGTTTGCCGTGGCATACGGAGCTCCATCGCAGTCTTTAACACTGGTAGCATGCCGCGACAGCGTGGACGTGAACCGTATGTGCAGTTGACGGACTTTGAGCGAGGGCGTATAGTGGGCATGCGGGAGGCCGGGTGGACGTACCGCCGAATTGCTCAACACGTGGGGCGTGAGGTCTCCACAGTACATCGATGTTGTCGCCAGTGGTCGGCGGAAGGTGCACGTGCCCGTCGACCTGGGACCGGACCGCAGCGACGCACGGATGCACGCCAAGACCGTAGGATCCTACGCAGTGCCGTAGGGGGCCGCACCGCCACTTCCCAGCAAATTAGGGACACTGTTGCTCCTGGGGTATCGGCGAGGACCATTCGCAACCGTCTCCATGAAGCTGGGCTACGGTCCCGCACACCGTTAGGCCGTCTTCCGCTCACGCCCCAACATCGTGCAGCCCGCCTCCAGTGGTGTCGCGACAGGCGTGAATGGAGGGACGAATGGAGACGTGTCGTCTTCAGCGATGGGAGTCGCTTCTGCCTTGGTGCCAATGATGGTCGTATGCGTGTTTGGCGCCGTGCAGGTGAGCGCCACAGTCAGGACTGCATACGACCGAGGCACACAGGGCCAACACCCGGCATCATGGTGTGGGGAGCGATCTCCTACACTGGCCGTACAACACTGGTGATCGTCGAGGGGACACTGAATAGTGCACGGTACATCCAAACCGTCATCGAAGCCATCGTTCTACCATTCCTAGGCCGGCAAGGAAACTTGCTGTTCCAACAGGACAATGCACGTCCGCATGTATCCCGTGCCACCCAACGTGCTCTAGAAGGTGTAAGTCAACTACCCTGGTCAGCAAGATCTCCGGATCTGTCCCCCATTGAGCATGTTTGGGACTGGATGAAGCGTCGTCTCACGCGGTCTGCACGCCCAGCACGAACGCTGGTCCAACTGAGGCGCCAGGTGGAAATGGCATGGCAAGCCGTTCCACAGGACTACATCCAGCATCTCTGCGATCGTCTCCATGGGAGAATAGCAGCCTGCATTGCTGCGAAAGGTGGATATACACTGTACTAGTGCCGACATTGTGCGTGCTCTGTTGCCTGTGTCTATGTGCCTGTGGTTCTGTCAGTGTGATCATGTGATGTATCTGACCCCAGGAATGTGTCAATAAAGTTTCCCCTTCCTGGGACAATGAATTCACGGTGTTCTTATTTCAATTTCCAGGAGTGTATATCGGCATTGCGAATTTTGTATTAAAACCGGTTGCAATTACTGTGTTTCATCGTCAATGTGATGGTCGAAGGGTAACAGTAAACCTGCTGTGGTGCATCGGAGTCTAACATTGAGCCCACAGGGAAGAGCCAAATTACATACTCTTCGAAACGGTACTCCTGTGGACTGAAATCGGCATTTTGAATTTTATAATGATCCGGATGCAATTTCTGTGCTTCATCGTCAATGTGATGGTCGAAGGGTAACGGTAAACCTGCCGTGTTGCATCGGAGTCTAACACTGAGCCCCCAGGGAAGAGCCAAAAAACAGGCTCCCCAAAACGGTACTCTCGTCAATATAAATCGGCATTGCAAATTTTGTACTAAAACCGGTTGCAATTTCTGTGTTTCATCGTCAATGTGATGGTCGAAGGGTAACAGTAAACCTGCTGTGGTGCGTCGGCGTATCACACTGAGTCTCCAGGGAAGAGCCAAAAACAGACTCCCCGAAACGTTACTCTCGTCAATATAAATCGGCATTGCGAATTTTGTATTGAACCCGGATGCAATTTGTGTATTTCATCGTCAATGTGATGGTCGAAGGATGACAGTAAACGTGCTGCGGTGCATCGGAGTCTCACACTGATGACCCAGGGAAGAGCAAAACAACAGACTCTCCGAAACGTTACTCTCGTCAATATAAATCGGCATTGCGAATTTTGTATTTAAACCGGAAGCAATTTCTGTGTTTCATCGTCAATGTGCTGGTCGATGGGTAACAGTAAACCTGCCGTGTTGCATCGGAGTCTAACACTGAGCCCCAAGGGAGGAGCCAAATAACAGGCCCTCCGAAACGTTACTCTCGTCAATATAAATCGGCATTGCGAATTTTGTGTTGAAACCGGATGCAATTTATGTGTTTCATCGTCAATGTGATGATCGAACTGTAACAGTAAACCAGCCGTGGTGCATCGGAGTCTAACACTGAGCCCCCTGGGAAGAGCCAAAAAACAGGCTCCCGAAACGTTACTCTCGTCAATATAAATCGGCATTGCGAATTTTGTATTGAAACCGGATGCAATTTCTGTGTTCCATCGTCAATGTGATGGTCGAAGGGTAACAGTAAACCTGCTGTGGTGCGTCGGAGTCTCACACTGAGTCTCCAGGGAAGAGCCAAAGAACAGACTCCCCGAAACGTTACTCTCGCTAGTATTAATCGGCATTGCGAATTTTGTATTGAAACCGGATGCAATTTCTGTGTTTCATCGTCAAAGTGATTGTCGAAGGGTAACAGTAAACCTGCCGTGGTGCATCGGAGTCTAACACTGAGCCCCCAGGGAAGAGCCAAAGAACAGACTCTCCGAAACGTTACTCTCGTTAATATTAATCGGCATTGTGAATTGTGTATTGATCCGGATGCTATGTCTGTGTTTCATCGTCAATGTCATGGTCGAAGGGTAACAGAAAACCTTCTGAGGAGCATCGGAGTCTAACATTGGGCCCCCAGGGAAGAGCCAAATTAGATACTCTTCGAAACGGTACTCCTGTGGACTGAAATCTTCATTGTGACTTTTGTAATGATCCAGATGCAATTTCTGTGTTTGATCGTCAATGTGATGGTCGAAGGGTAACGGTAAACCTGCCGTGTTGCATCGGAGTCTAACACTGAGCCCCCAGGGAAGAGCCAAAAAACAGGCTCCCCAAAACGTTTCTCTCGTCAATATAAATCGGCATTGCGAATTTTGTATTGAAACCGGATGCAATTTCTGTGTTTCATCGTTAATGTGATGGTCGCAGGGTAACTGTAAACCTGCTGTGGTGCATCGGAGGCTCACACTGAGCCCCCAGGGAAGAGCCAAAAAACAGGCTCCCCGAAACGTTACTCTCGTCAATATAAATCGGCATTGAGAATTTTGTATTGAAACCGGATTCAATTTCTATGTTTCATCGTCAATGTAATGGTCGAATGGTAACATTAACCTGCTGTGGTGCATCGGAATTTCACACTGTGCCTCCAGGGAAGAGCCGAAAAACAGACATAGCGAAACGTTACTCTCGTCGATGTAAAACAACATTGAGAATTTTGTATTGAAACCGGATGCAATTTCTTTGTTTCATCGTCAATGTGATGGTCGAAGGGTAACAGTAAACCTGCCGTGGTGCATCGGAGTCTAACATTGAGCCCACAGGGAAGAGCCAAATTACATACTCTTCGAAACGGTACTCCTGTGGACTGAAATCGGCATTTTGAATTTTATAATGATCCGGATGCAATTTCTGTGCTTCATCGTCAATGTGATGGTCGAAGGGTAACGGTAAACCTGCCGTGTTGCATCGGAGTCTAGCACTGAGCCCCCAGGGAAGAGCCGAAAAACGGACTCTCTGTAACGTTACTCTCGTCAATATATATCGGCATTGCGAATTTTGTATTAAAACCGGTTGCAATTTCTGTGTTTCATCGTCAATGTGATGGTCGAAGGGTAACAGTAAACCTGCTGTGGTGCATCGGAGTCTAACATTGAGCCCACAGGGAAGAGCCAAATTACATACTCTTCGAAACGGTACTCCTGTGGACTGAAATCGGCATTTTGAATTTTATAATGATCCGGATGCAATTTCTGTGCTTCATCGTCAATGTGATGGTCGAAGGGTAACGGTAAACCTGCCGTGTTGCATCGGAGTCTAACACTGAGCCCCCAGGGAAGAGCCAAAGAACAGGCTCCCCAAAACGTTACTCTCGTCAATATAAATCGGCATTGCAAATTTTGTACTGAAACCGGATGCAATTTCTGTGTTTCATCGTCAATGTGATGGTCGAAGGGTAACAGTAAACCTGCTGTGGTGCGTCGGAGTATCACACTGAGTCTCCAGGGAAGAGCCAAAAACAGACTCCCCGAAACGTTACACTCGTCAATATAAATCGGCATTGCGAATTTTGTATTGAACCCGGATGCAATTTCTGTATTTCATCGTCAATGTGATGGTCAAAGGATGACAGTAAAAGAGCTGCGGTGCATCGGAGTCTCACACTGATGACCCAGGGAAGAGCCAAAAAGCAGACTCTCCGAAACGTTACTCTCGTCAATATAAATCGGCATTGCGAATTTTATATTTAAACCGGAAGCAATTTCTGTGTTTCATCGTCAATGTGCTGGTCGATGGGTAACAGTAAACCTGCCGTGTTGCATCGGAGTCTAACACTGAGCCCCAAGGGAGGAGCCAAATAACAGGCCCTCCGAAACGTTACTCTCGTCAATATAAATCGGCATTGCGAATTTTGTGTTGAAACCGGATGCAATTTATGTGTTTCATCGTCAATGTGATGATCGAAGTGTAACAGTAAACCAGCCGTGGTGCATCGGAGTCTAACACTGAGCCCCCTGGGAAGAGCCAAAAAACAGGCTCCCGTAACGTTACTCTCGTCAATATAAATCGGCATTGCGAATTTTGTATTGAAACCGGATGCAATTTCTGTGTTCCATCGTCAATGTGATGGTCGAAGGGTAACAGTAAACCTGCTGTGGTGCGTCGGAGACTCACACTGAGTCTCCAGGGAAGAGCCAAAGAACAGACTCCCCGAAACGTTACTCTCGTTAATATAAATCGGCATTGTGAATTGTGTATTGATCCGGATGCTATGTCTGTGTTTCATCGCCAATGTCATGGTCGAAGGGTAACAGTAAACCTTCTGTGGAGCATCGGAGTCTAACATTGGGCCCCCAGGGAAGAGCCAAATTAGATACTCTTCAAAACGGTACTCCTGTGGACTGAAATCGGCATTGTGACTTTTGTAATGATCCAGATGCAATTTCTGTGTTTGATCGTCAATGTGATGGTCGAAGGGTAACGGTAAACCTGCCGTGTTGCATCGGAGTCTAACACTGAGCCCCCAGGGAAGAGCCAAAAAACAGGCTCCCCAAAACGTTACTCTAGTCAGTATAAATCGGCATTGCGAATTTTGTATTGAAACCGGATGCAATATCTGTGTTTCATCGTCAATGTGATGGTCGAAGGGTAACTGTAAACCTGCTGTGGTGCATCGGAGGCTCACACTGAGCCCCCAGGGAAGAGCCAAAAAACAGGCTCCCCGAAACGTTACTCTCGTCAATATAAATCGGCATTGAGAATTTTGTATTGAAACCGGATGCAATTTCTGTGTTTCATCGTCAATGTGATGGTCGAAGTGTAACAGTAAACATGCAGTGGTGCATCGGATTCGCACACTGAGCCCCCGGGGAAGAGCCGAAAAACAGCTCCCCAAAACGTTACTCTCGTCAATATAAATCGGCATTGCGAATTTTGTATTGAAACCGGATGCAATTTCTGCGTTTCTTCGTCAATGTAATAGTCGAAGGGTAACAGTAAACCTGCTCTGGTGTATCGGAATCTAACACTGTGCCCCCAGGGAAGAGCCAAAGTACATACTCTTCGAAACGGTACTCCTGTGGACAGAAATCGGCATTGTCAATTTTGTATTGATCCGCAACCTATGTCTGTGTTTCATCGTCAATGTGATGGTCGAAGGGTAACAGGAAACCTGCTGTGGTGTGTCGGAGTCTCACACTGAGTCTCCATGGAAGAGCCAAAAAACAGACTCCCCGAAACGTTACGCTCGTCAATATAACTAGGCATAGCGAAATTTGTATTGAAACCGGAAGCAATTTCTGTGTTTCATCGTTAATGTGATGGTTGAAGGGTAATAATAAACCTGCTGTGGTGCATCGGAGTCTCACACTGAGCCCCCTGGGAAGAGCCAAAAAACAGACTCCACGAAACGTTATTCTCGTCAATATAAATCGGCATTGCGAATTTTGTATTGAAACCGGATGCAATTTCTGTATTTCATCGTCAATGTGATGGTCGAAGGGTAACAGTAAACCTGCTGTGGTGCATCGGAGACTCACACTGAGCCCCCAGGAAAGAGCAGAAAAACAGCTCCCCGAAACTTTACTCTCGTCAATATAAATCGGCATTTTGAATATTGTACTGAAACCGGATGCAATTTCTGTGTTTCGTCGTCAATTTGAAGGACGAAGGGTAACAGTAAACCTGCTGTGGTGCATCGGAGTCTCACACTGAGCCCCCAGGGAAGAGCCGAGAAACAGTCTCCCCGAAACGTTACTCTCGTCAATATAAATCGGCATTGCGAATTTTGTATCGAAACCGGATGCAATTTCTGTGTTTCATCGTCAATGTGATGGTCGAAGGGTAACAGTAAACCTGCTGTGGTACATCGGATTCTCACACTTAGCCCCCAGGCAAGAGCCAAAGAACAGACTTCCCGAAACGTTACTCTCGTCAATATAAATCGGCATTACGAATTTTGTATTTAATCTGGATGAAATTTCTGTATTTCATCGTCAATGTGATGGTCGAAGGGTATCAGTAAACCTGCTGTGGTGCATCGGAGTCTCACACTGAGCCCCAAGGAAGAGCCAAAGGACAGTCTCCCCGAAACGTTACTCTCGTCAATATAAATCGGCATTGCGAATTTTGTATTGAAACCGGATGCAATATCAGTGTTTCGTCGTCAATGTGATGGTCGAAGGGTAACAGCAAACCTGCCGTGTTGCATCGGAGTCTAACACTGAGACCCCAGGGAAGAGCCAAAAAACAGACTCCCCGAAACGTACCCTCGTCAATATAAATCGGCATTGCGAATTTTGTATTGAAACCGGATGCAATTTCTGTGTTTCATCGTCAACGTGATGGTTGAAGGGTAATAATAAACCTGCTGTGGTGCATCAGAGTCTCACACTGGGCCCACAGGGAAGAGCCAAAGTACATACTCTTCGAAACGGTACTCCTGAGGACAGAAAGCGGCATTGTGAATTTTGTATTGATCCGGATGCAATTTCTGTGTTTCATCGTCAATGTGATGGTCGAAGGGCAACCGTAAACCTGCTGTGGTGCATCGGAGTCTCACGCTGAGCCCCCAGGGAAGAGCCAAAAAACAGACTCCCCGAAACGTTACTCTCCTCAATATAATTCTGCATTATGAATTTTGTATTAAAACCGGATGCAATCTCTGTGTTTCATCGTCAATGCGATGGTCGAACGGTAACAGTAAACTTACTGTGGTGCATCGGAGTCTAACACTGGGCCCCCAGGGAAGAGCCAAAGTACATACTCTTCGAAACGGTAATCCTGTGGACAGAAATCGGCATTGCGATTTTTGTATTGATCCGGATGCAATTTCTGTTTTTCATCGTCAATGTGATGGTCGAAGGGTAACAGTAAACCTGCCGTGTTGCATCGTAGTCTAACACTGAGCCCCAAGGGAGGAGCCAAATAACAGACTCCCCGAAACGTTACTCTCGTCAATATAAAACGACATTGCGAATTTTGTATTGAAACCGGATGCAATTTCTGTGTTTCATCGTCAATGTGATGCTCGAAGGATGACAGAAAACCTGTTGTGGTGCATCGGAGTCTCACACTGAGCCCCCAGGGCAGAGCCAAATAAGAGGCTCCCCGTAAAGTTACTCTCGTCAATATAAATCGGCATTGCGAATTTTGTATTGAAACCGGATGCAATTTCTGTGTTTCATCGTCAATGTGATGGTCGATGGGCCACAGTAAACCTGCCGTGTTGCATCGGAGTGTAACACTGAGCCCCCAGGGAAGAGCCGAAAAACGGACTCTCCGAAACGTTACTCTCGTCAATATAAAACGGCATTGCGAATTTTGTATTGAAACCGGATGCAATTTTTGCGTTTCAATGTCAATTTCATGGTCGAAGGGTAACAGTAAACCTGCTCTTTTGCATCGGAGTCTAGCACTGTGCCCCCAGGGAAGAGCCAAAGTACATACTCTTCGAAACGGTACTCCTGTGGACAGAAACCGGCATTGTGAATTTTGTATTGATCCGCATGCAATGTCTGTGTTTCATTGTCAATGTCATGGTCGAGGGGTAACAGTAAACCTGCTGTGGTGCATTGGAGTCTCACACTGAGCCCCAAGGGAAGAGCCAAAAACAGACTTCCCGAAACGTTACTCTCGTCAATATAATCCGGCATTGCGAAATTTGTACTGAAACCGGATGCAATTTCTGTGTTTCATCGTCAATGTGACGGTCGAAGGGTAGCAGTAAACCTGCTGTGGTGCATCGGAGTCTACCACTGGGCCCCCAGGGAGTAGCCAAATTACATACTCTTCGAAACGGTACTCCTGTCGACAGAAACCGGCATTGTGAATTTTGTATTGATCCGGATGCAATGTCTGTGTTTCATCGTCAATGTCATGGTCGAGGGGTAACAGTAAACCTACTGTGGTGCATCGGAGTCTCACACTGAGCCCCAAGGGAAGAGCCAAAAACAGACTTCCCGGACCGTTACTCTCGTCAATATAAAACGGCATTGCGAAGTTTGTATTTAAACCGGATGCAATTTCTGTATTTCATCGTCAATGTGATGGTCGAAGGGTAACAGTAATCCTGCTGTGGTGCATCGGAGTCTCACACTGAGCCCCAGGGAAGAGCCAAAGGACAGTCTCCCAGAAACGTTACTCTCGTCGATATAAATCGCCATTGCCAATTTTGCTATTGAAACCGGTTGCAATTTCTGTGTTTCATCGTCAATGTGATGGTCGAAGTGTAACAGTAAACCTGCTGTGGTGCATCGGCGTCACACACTGAGCCCCCAGGGAAGTGCTAAAAAACAGACTCCCCGAAACGTTACTCTCGTCAATATAAATCGGCATTGCAAATTTTGTATTGAAACAGGTTGCAGTTTCTGTGTTTCATCGTCAATGTGATGGTCGAATGGTAACAGTTAACCTGCCGTGTTGCATCGTAGTCTAACACTGAGCCCCAAGGGAGGAGCCAAATAACAGACTCCCCGAAACGTTACTCTCGTCAATATAAAACGACATTGCGAATTTTGTATTGAAACCGGATGCAATTTCTGTGTTTCATCGTCAATGTGATGGTCGAAGGGTAACAGGAAACCTGCTGTGGTGCATCGGAGTCTAACACTGAGCCCCCAGGCTAGAGCCAAAAAACAGTCCCTCCGAAATGTTACTCTCTTCAATATAAATCGGTATTGCGAATTTTGTATTGAAAGCGGATTCAATTTCTTTGTTTCATCGTCAATGTGATGGTCGAAGGGTAACAGTAAACCTGCTGTGGTGCATCAGAGTCTCACACTGAGCCCCCAGGAAAGAGCCAAAAAACAGGCTCCCCGAAACGTTACTCTCGTCAATATAAATCGGCATTTAGAATTTTGTATTGAACCCGGATGCAATTTCTGTGTTTCATCGTCAATATGATGTTCTAAGGGTAACAGTAAACCTGCTGTGGTGCATCGGAGTCTCACACTGAGCCCCCAGGGAAGAGCCAAATAACAGGCTCCCCGAAACGTTACTCTCGTCAATATAAACCGTCATTGCAAATTTTGTATTGAAACCGGATGCAATTTCTGTGTTTCATCGTCAATGTGATGTTCTAAGGGTAACAGTAAACCTGCTGTGGTGCATCGGAGTCTCACACTGAGCCCCCAGGGAAGGGCCAACGAACAGGCTCCCCGAAACGTTAGTCTTGTCAATATAAATCAGCGTCGCGAATTTTGTACTGAAACCGGATGCAATTTCTGTGTTTCATCGTCAATGTGATGATCGAAGTGTAACAGTAAACCTGCCGTGGTGCATCGGAATCTAACACTGAGCCCCCTGGGAAGAGCCAAAAAACAGACTCCCGAAACGTTATTCTCGTCAATATAAATCGGCTTGCGAATTTTGTATTGAAACCGGATGCAATTTCTGTGTTTCATCGTCAATTTGATGGTCAAAGGGTAACAGTAAACCTGCTGTGGTGCGTCTGAGTCACACACTGAGTCTTCAGGGAAGAGCCGAAAAACAGTCTCCCCGAAACGTTACTCTCGTTAGTATAAATCGGCATTGCGAATTTTGTATTGAAACCGGATGCAATTTCTGTGTTTCATCGTCAAAGTGATGGTCGAAGGGGAACAGAAAACCTGCCGTGGTGCATCGGAGTCTAACACTGAGCCCCCAGGGAAGAGCCAAAGAACAGATTCTCCGAAACGTTACTCTCGTCAATATAAATCTGCATTGTGAATTTTGTATTGATCCGGATGCTATGTATGTGTTTCATCGTCAATGTTATGGTAGAAGGGTAACAGTAAACCTGCTGTGGAGCATCGGAGTCTAACATTGGGCCCCCAGGGAAGAGCCAAATTACATACTCTTCGAAACGGTACTCCTGTGACTGAAATCGGCATTGTGAATTTTGTAATGATCCGGATGCAATTTCTTTGCTTCATCGTCGATGTGATGGTCGAAGGGTAACGGTAAACCTGCCAGGTTGCTTCGGAGTCTAACACTGAGCCCCCAGGGACGAGCCAAAAAACAGGCTCCCCGAAACGTTACTCTCGTCAATATAAATCGGCATTGCGAATTTTGTATTGAAACCGGATGCAATTTCTGTGTTTCATCGTCAATGTGATGGTCGAAGGGTAACAGTAAACCTGCTGTGGTGCGTCGGAGTCTCACACTGAGTCACCAGGGAAGAGTCAAAAAACAGACTCCCCGAAACGTTACTCACGCCAATATATCTCGGAATAGCGAATTTTGTATTGAAACCGGATGCAATTTCTAAGTTTCATCGTCAATGTGATGGTCGAAGGGTAACAGTAAACCTGCTGTGGTGCATGAGAGTCTCACACTGAGCCCCCAGGGAAGAGCCAAAAAACAGACTCCCCGAAACGTTACTCTCGTCAATATAAATCGGCATTGCGAATTTTGTATTGAAACCGGATGCAATTTCTGTATTTCATCGTCAATGTGATGGTCGAAGGGTAACAGTAAACCTGCTGTGGTGCATCGGAGTCTCACACTGATGACCCAAAGAAGGGCCGAAAAACAGCTCCCCGAAACGTTACTCTCGTCAATATAAATCGGCATTGTGATTTTTCTACTGAAACCGGATGCAATATCTGTGTTACGTCGTCAATGTGATGGTCGAAGGGTAACAGTAAACCTGCTGTGGTGCATCGGAGTCTCACACTGAGCCCCCAGGGAAGAGGCGAGAAACAGTCTCCCCGAAACTTTACTCCCGTCAATATAAATCGGCATTGCGAATTTTGTATTGAAACCGGATGCAATTTCTGTGTTTCATCGTCAATGTGATGGTCGAAGGGTAACAGTAAACCTGCTGTGGTGCGTCGGAGTCTCACACTGAGTCTCCATGGAAGAGCCAAAGAACAGACTCCCCGAAGCGTTACGCTCGTCAATATAACTCGGCATAGCGAATTTTGTATTGAAACCGGATGCAATTTCTGCGTTTCTTCGTCAATGTGATAGACGAAGGGTAACAGTAAACCTGCTCTGGTGTATCTGAATCTAACACTGTGCCCCCAGGGAAGAGCCAAAGTACATACTCTTCGAAACGGTACTCCTGTGGACAGAAATCGGCATTGTCAATTTTGTATTGATCCGCATGCTATGTCTGTGTTTCATCGTCAATGTGATGGTCGAAGGGTAACAGGAAACCTGCTGTGGTGCGTCGGAGTCTCACACTGAGTCTCCATGGAAGAGCCAAAAAACAGACTCCCCGAAACGTTACGCTCGTCAATATAACTAGGCATAGCGAACTTTGTATTGAAACCGGAAGAAATTTCTGTGTTTCATCGTTAATGTGATGGTTGAAGGGTAATAATAAACCTGCTGTGGTGCATCGGAGTCTCTCACTGAGCCCCCTGGGAAGAGCCAAAAAACAGACTCCACGAAACGTTATTCTCGTCAATATAAATCGGCATTGCGAATTTTGTATTGAAACCGGATGCAATTTCTGTATTTCATAGTCAATGTGATGGTCGAAGGGTAACAGTAAACCTGCTGTGGTGCATCGGAGACTCACACTGAGCCCCCAGGAAAGAACAGAAAAACAGCTCCACGAAACTTTACTCTCGTCAATATAAATCGGCATTGTGAATATTGTACTGAAACCGGATGCAATTTCTGTGTTTCGTCGTGAATTTGAAGGACGAAGGGTAACAGTAAACCTGCTGTGGTGCATCGGAGTCTCACACTGAGCCCCCAGGGAAGAGCCGAGAAACAGTCTCCCCGAAACGTTACTCTCGTCAATATAAATCGGCATTGCGAATTTTGTATCGAAACCGGATGCAATTTCTGTGTTTCATCGTCAATGTGATGGTCGAAGGGTAACAGTAAACCATCTGTGGTACATCGGATTCTCACACTTAGCCCCCAGGCAAGAGCCAAAAAACAGACTCCCCGAAACGTTACTCTCGTCAATATAAATCGGCATTACGAATTTTGTATTGAAACCGGATTCAATTTCTATGTTTCATTGTCAATGTGATGGTCGAATGGTAACATTAACCTGCTGTGGTGCATCGGAATCTCACACTGTGCCTCCAGGGAAGAGCCGAAAAACAGACTTAGCGAAACGTTACTCTCGTCGATGTAAAACAACATTGAGAATTTTGTATTGAAACCGGATGCAATTTCTTTGTTTCATCGTCAATGTGATGGTCGAAGGGTAACAGTAAACCAGCCGTGGTGCATCGGAGTCTAACACTGAGCTCCCAGGGAAGAGCCAAAACACAGACACCACGAAACTTTACTCTCGTCAATATAAATCGGCATTGCGAGTTTTCTATTGAAACCGGATGCAATTTCTCTGTTTCATCGTCAATGTGATGATCGATGTGTAACAGGGTAACAGTAAACCTGCCGTGTTGCATCGGAGTCTAACACTGAGCCCCCAGGGAAGAGCCGAAAAACGGACTCTCCGTAACGTTACTCTCGTCAATATATATCGGCATTGCGAATTTTGTATTAAAACCGGTTGCAATTTCTGTGTTTCATCGTCAATGTGATGGTCGAAGGGTAACAGTAAACCTGCTGTGGTGCATCGGAGTCTAACATTGAGCCCACAGGGAAGAGTCAAATTACATACTCTTCGAAACGGTACTCCTGTGGACTGAAATCGGCATTTTGTATTTTATAATGATCCGGATGCAATTTCTGTGCTTCATCGTCAATGTGATGGTCGAAGGGTAACTGTAAACCTGCCGTGTTGCATCGGAGTCTAACACTGAGCCCCCAGGGAACAGCCAAAAAACAGGCTCCCCAAAACGTTACTCTCGTCAATATAAATCGGCATTGCAAATTTTGTACTGAAACCGGTTGCAATTTCTGTGTTTCATCGTCAATGTGATGGTCGAAGGGTAACAGTAAACCTGCTGTGGTGCGTCGGAGTATCACACTGAGTCTCCAGGGAAGAGCCAAAAACAGACTCCCCGAAACGTTACTCTCGTCAATATAAATCGGCATTGCGAATTTTGTATTGAACCCGGATGCAATTTCTGTATTTCATCGTCAATGTGATTGTCGAAGGATGACAGTAAACGTGCTGCGGTGCATCGGAGTCTCACGCTGATGACCCAGGGAAGAGAAAAAAAACAGACTCTCCGAAACGTTACTCTCGTCAATATAAATCGGCATTGCAAATTTTGTATTTAAACCGGAAGCAATTTCTGTGTTTCATCGTCAATGTCCTGGTCGATGGGTAACAGTAAACCTGCCGTGTTGCATCGGAGTCTAACACTGAGCCCCAAGGGAGGAGCCAAATAACAGGCCCTCCGAAACGTTACTCTCGTCAATATAAATCGGCATTGCGAATTTTGTGTTGAAACCGGATGCAATTTATGTGTTTCATCGTCAATGTGATGATCGAACTGTAACAGTAAACCAGCCGTGGTGCATCGGAGTCTAACACTGAGCCCCCAGGGAAGAGCCAAAAAACAGGCTCCTGAAACGTTACTCTCGTCAATATAAATCGGCATTGCGAATTTTGTATTGAAACCGGATGCAATTTCTGTGTTTCATCGTCAAAGTGATGGTCGAAGGGTAACAGTAAACCTGCCGTGGTGCATCGGAGTCTAACACTGAGCCCCCAGGGAAGAGCCAAAGAACAGACTCTCGGAACGTTACTCTCGTTAATATAAATCGGCATTGTGAATTGTGTATTGATCCGGATGCTATGTCTGTGTTTCATCGTCAATGTCATGGTCGAAGGGTAACAGAAAACCTTCTGTGGAGCATCGGAGTCTAACATTGGGCCCCCAGGGAAGAGCCAAAAACAGATACTCTTCGAAACGGTACTCCTGTGGACTTAAATCGGCATTGTGACTTTTGTAATGATCCAGATGCAATTTCTGTGTTTGATCGTCAATGTGATGGTCGAAGGGTAACGGTAAATCTGCCGTGTTGCATCGGAGTCTAACACTGAGCCCCCAGGGAAGAGCCAAAAAACAGGCTCCCCAAAACGTTACTCTCGTCAATATAAATCGGCATTGCGAATTTTGTATTGAAACCGGATGCAATTTCTGTGTTTCATCGTCAGTGTGATGGTCGCAGGGTAACTGTAAACCTGCTGTGGTGCATCGGAGGCTCACACTGAGCCCCCAGGGAAGAGCCAAAGAACAGGCTCCCCGAAACGTTACTCTCGTCAATAGAAATCCGCATTGAGAATTTTGTATTGAAACCGGATTCAATTTCTATGTTTCATCGTCAATGTGATGGTCGAATGGTAACATTAACCTGCTGTGGTGCATCGGAATTTCACACTGTGCCTCCAGGGAAGAGCCGAAAAACAGACTTAGCGAAACGTTACTCTCGTCGATGTAAAACAACATTGAGAATTTTGTATTGAAACCGGATGCAATTTCTTTGTTTCATCGTCAATGTGATGGTCGAAGGGTAACAGTAAACCTGCTGTGGTGCATCGGAGTCTCACACTGAACCCCCAGGGAAGAGCCAAATAAAAGAATCCCCGAAACGTTACTCTCGTCAATATAAATCGGCATTTCGAATTTTGTATTGAAACCGGATGCAATTTCTGCGTTTCTTCGTCAATGTGATAGTCGAAGGGTAACAGTAAACCTGCTCTGGTGTATCGGAATCTAACACTGTGCCCCCAGGGAAGAGCCAAAGTACAGACTCTTCGAAACGGTACTCCTGTGGACAGAAATCGGCATTGTCAATTTTGTATTGATCCGCATGCTATGTCTGTGTTTCATCGTCAATGTGATGGTCGAAGGGTAACAGGAAACCTGCTGTGGTGCGTCGGAGTCTCACACTGAGTCTCCATGGAAGAGCCAAAAAACAGACTCCCCGAAACGTTACGCTCGTCAATATAACTAGGCATAGCGAAATTTGTATTGAAACCGGAAGCAATTTCTGTGTTTCATCGTTAATGTGATGGTTGAAGGGTAATAATAAACCTGCTGTGGTGCATCTGAGTCTCACACTGAGCCCCCTGGGAAGAGCCAAAAAACAGACTCCACGAAACGTTATTCTCGTCAATATAAATCGGCATTGCGAATTTTGTATTGAAACCGGATGCAATTTCTGTATTTCATCGTCAATGTGATGGTCGAAGGGTAACAGTAAACCTGCTGTGGTGCATCGGAGACTCACACTGAGCCCCCAGGAAAGAGCAGAAAAACAGCTCCCCGAAACTTTACTCTCGTCAATATAAATCGGCATTGTGAATATTGTACTGAAACCGGATGCAATTTCTGTGATTCGTCGTCAATTTGAAGGACGAAGGGTAACAGTAAACCTGCTGTGGTGCATCGGAGTCTCAGACTGAGCCCCCAGGGAAGAGCGGAGGAACAGTCTCCCCGAAACGTTACTCTCGTCAATATAAATCGGCATTGCGAATTTTGTATCGAAACCGGATGCAATTTCTGTGTTTCATCGTCAATGTGATGGTCGAAGGGTAACAGTAAACCTGCTGTGGTACATCGGATTCTCACACTTAGCCCCCAGGCAAGAGCCAAAAAACAGACTCCCCGAAACGTTACTCTCGTCAATATAAATCGGCATTACGAATTTTGTATTGAAACCGGATTCAATTTCTATGTTTCATCGTCAATGTGATGGTCGAATAGTAACATTAACCTGCTGTGGTGCATCGGAATCTCACACTGTGCCTCCAGGGAAGAGCCGAAAAACAGACTTAGCGAAGCGTTACTCTCGTCGATGTAAAACAACATTGAGAATTTTGTATTGAAACCGGATGCAATTTCTTTGTTTCATCGTCAATGTGATGGTCGAAGGGTAACAGTAAACCTGCCGTGGTGCATCGGAGTCTAACATTGAGCCCACAGGGAAGAGCCAAATTACATACTCTTCGAAACGGTACTCCTGTGGACTGAAATCGGCATTTTGAATTTTATAATGATCCGGATGCAATTTCTGTGCTTCATCGTCAATGTGATGGTCGAAGGGTAACGGTAAACCTGCCGTGTTGCATCGGAGTCTAACACTGAGCCCCCAGGGAAGAGCCAAAAAACAGGCTCCCCAAAACGTTACTCTCGTCAATATAAATCGGCATTGCAAATTTTGTACTGAAACCGGTTGCAATTTCTGTGTTTCATCGTCAATGTGATGGTCGAAGGGTAACAGTAAACCTGCTGTGGTGCGTCGGCGTATCACACTGAGTCTCCAGGGAAGAGCCAAAAACAGACTCCCCGAAACGTTACTCTCGTCAATATAAATCGGCATTGCGAATTTTGTATTGAACCCGGATGCAATTTCTGTATTTCATCGTCAATGTGATGGTCGAAGGATGACAGTAAACGTGCTGCGGTGCATCGGAGTCTCACACTGATGACCCAGGGAAGAGCAAAACAACAGACTCACCGAAACGTTACTCTCGTCAATATAAATCGGCATTGCGAATTTTGTATTTAAACCGGAAGCAATATCTGTGTTTCATCGTCAATGTGCTGGTCGATGGGTAACAGTAAACCTGCCGTGTTGCATCGGAGTCTAACACTGAGCCCCAAGGGAGGAGCCAAATAACAGGCCCTCCGAAACGTTACTCTCGTCAATATAAATCGGCATTGCGAATTTTGTGTTGAAACCGGATGCAATTTATGTGTTTCATCGTCAATGTGATGATCGAACTGTAACAGTAAACCAGCCGTGGTGCATCGGAGTCTAACACTGAGCCCCCTGGGAAGAGCCAAAAAACAGGCGCCCGAAACGTTACTCTCGTCAATATAAATCGGCATTGCGAATTTTGTATTGAAACCGGATGCAATTTCTGTGTTCCATCGTCAATGTGATGGTCGAAGGGTAACAGTAAACCTGCTGTGGTGCGTCGGAGGCTCACACTGAGTCTCCAGGGAAGAGCCAAAGAACAGACTCCCCGAAACGTTACTCTCGCTAGTATTAATCGGCATTGCGAATTTTGTATTGAAACCGGATGCAATTTCTGTGTTTCATCGTCAAAGTGATGGTCGAAGGGTAACAGTAAACCTACCGTGGTGCACCGGAGTCTAACACTGAGCCCCCAGGGAAGAGCCAAAGAACAGACTCTCCGAAACGTTACTCTCGTTAATATTAATCGGCATTGTGAATTGTGTATTGATCCGGATGCTATGTCTGTGTTTCATCGTCAATGTCATGGTCGAAGGGTAACAGAAAACCTTCTGAGGAGCATCGGAGTCTAACATTGGGCCCCCAGGGAAGAGCCAAATTAGATACTCTTCGAAACGGTACTCCTGTGGACTGAAATCGGCATTGTGACTTTTGTAATGATCCAGATGCAATTTCTGTGTTTGATCGTCAATGTGATGGTCGAAGGGTAACGGTAAACCTGCCGTGTTGCATCGGAGTCTAACACTGAGCCCCCAGGGAAGAGCCAAAAAACAGGCTCCCCAAAACGTTACTCTCGTCAATATAAATCGGCATTGCGAATTTTGTATTGAAACCGGATGCAATTTCTGTGTTTCATCGTCGGTGTAATGGTCGCAGGGTAACTGTAAACCTGCTGTGGTGCATCGGAGGCTCACACTGAGCCCCCAGGGAAGAGCCAAAGAACAGGCTCCCCGAAACGTTACTCTCGTCAATATAAATCCGCATTGAGAATTTTGTATTGAAACCGGATTCAATTTCTATGTTTCATCGTCAATGTGATGGTCGAATGGTAACATTAACCTGCTGTGGTGCATCGGAATTTCACACTGTGCCTCCAGGGAAGAGCCGAAAAACAGACTTAGCGAAACGTTACTCTCGTCGATGTAAAACAACATTGAGAATTTTGTATTGAAACCGGATGCAATTTCTTTGTTTCATCGTCAATGTGATGGTCGAAGGGTAACAGTAAACCTGCTGTGGTGCATCGGAGTCTCACACTGAACCCCCAGGGAAGAGCCAAATAAAAGAATCCCCGAAACGTTACTCTCGTCAATATAAATCGGCATTGCGAATTTTGTATTGAAACCGGATGCAATTTCTGCGTTTCTTCGTCAATGTGATAGTCGAAGGGTAACAGTAAACCTGCTCTGGTGTATCGGAATCTAACACTGTGCCCCCAGGGAAGAGCCAAAGTACATACTCTTCGAAACGGTACTCCTGTGGACAGAAATCGGCATTGTCAATTTTGTATTGATCCGCATGCTATGTCTGTCTTTCATCGTCAATGTGATGGTCGAAGGGTAACAGGAAACCTGCTGTGGTGCGTCGGAGTCTCACACTGAGTCTCCATGGAAGAGCCAAAAAACAGACTCCCCGAAACGTTACTCTCGTCAATATATCTAGGCATAGCGAAATTTGTATTGAAACCGGAAGCAATTTCTGTGTTTCATCGTTAATGTGATGGTTGAAGGGTAATAATAAACCTGCTGTGGTGCATCGGAGTCTCACACTGAGCCCCCTGGGAAGAGCCAAAAAACAGACTCCACGAAACGTTATTCTCGTCAATATAAATCGGCATTGCGAATTTTGTATTGAAACCGGATGCAATTTCTGTATTTCATCGTCAATGTGATGGTCGAAGGGTAACAGTAAACCTGCTGTGGTGCATCGGAGACTCACACTGAGCCCCCAGGAAAGAGCAGAAAAACAGCTCCCCGAAACTTTACTCTCGTCAATATAAATCGGCATTGTGAATATTGTACTGAAACCGGATGCAATTTCTGTGATTCGTCGTCAATTTGAAGGACGAAGGGTAACAGTAAACCTGCTGTGGTGCATCAAAGTCTCAGACTGAGCCCCCAGGGAAGAGCGGAGAAACAGTCTCCCCGAAACGTTACTCTCGTCAATATAAATCGGCATTGCGAATTTTGTATCGAAACCGGATGCAATTTCTGTGTTTCATCGTCAATGTGATGGTCGAAGGGTAACAGTAAACCTGCTGTGGTACATCGGATTCTCACACTTAGCCCCCACGCAAGAGCCAAAAAACAGACTCCCCGAAACGTTACTCTCGTCAATATAAATCGGCATTACGAATTTTGTATTGAAACCGGATTCAATTTCTATGTTTCATCGTCAATGTGATGGTCGAATGGTAACATTAACCTGCTGTGGTGCATCGGAATCTCACACTGTGCCTCCAGGGAAGAGCCGAAAAACAGACTTAGCGAAACGTTACTCTCGTCGATGTAAAACAACATTGAGAATTTTGTATTGAAACCGGATGCAATTTCTTTGTTTCATCGTCAATGTGATGGTCGAAGGGTAACAGTAAACCTGCCGTGGTGCATCGGAGTCTAACATTGAGCCCACAGGGAAGAGTCAAATTACATACTCTTCGAAACGGTACTCCTGTGGACTGAAATCGGCATTTTGAATTTTATAATGATCCGGATGCAATTTCTGTGCTTCATCGTCAATGTGATGGTCGAAGGGTAACGGTAAACCTGCCGTGTTGCATCGGAGTCTAACACTGAGCCCCCAGGGAAGAGCCGAAAAACGGACTCTCCGTAACGTTACTCTCGTCAATATACACTCCTGTAAATGGAAAAAAGAACACATTGACACCGGTGTGTCAGACCCACCATACTTGCTCCGGACACTGCGAGAGGGCTGTACAAGCAATGATCACACGCACGGCACAGCGGACACACCAGGAACCGCGGTGTTGGCCGTCGAATGGCGCTAGCTGCGCAGCATTTGTGCACCGCCGCCGTCAGTGTCAGCCAGTTTGCCGTGGCATACGGAGCTCCATCGCAGTCTTTAACACTGGTAGCATGCCGCGACAGCGTGGACGTGAACCGTATGTGCAGTTGACGGACTTTGAGCGAGGGCGTATAGTGGGCATGCGGGAGGCCGGGTGGACGTACCGCCGAATTGCTCAACACGTGGGGCGTGAGGTCTCCACAGTACATCGATGTTGTCGCCAGTGGTCGGCGGAAGGTGCACGTGCCCGTCGACCTGGGACCGGACCGCAGCGACGCACGGATGCACGCCAAGACCGTAGGATCCTACGCAGTGCCGTAGGGGGCCGCACCGCCACTTCCCAGCAAATTAGGGACACTGTTGCTCCTGGGGTATCGGCGAGGACCATTCGCAACCGTCTCCATGAAGCTGGGCTACGGTCCCGCACACCGTTAGGCCGTCTTCCGCTCACGCCCCAACATCGTGCAGCCCGCCTCCAGTGGTGTCGCGACAGGCGTGAATGGAGGGACGAATGGAGACGTGTCGTCTTCAGCGATGGGAGTCGCTTCTGCCTTGGTGCCAATGATGGTCGTATGCGTGTTTGGCGCCGTGCAGGTGAGCGCCACAGTCAGGACTGCATACGACCGAGGCACACAGGGCCAACACCCGGCATCATGGTGTGGGGAGCGATCTCCTACACTGGCCGTACAACACTGGTGATCGTCGAGGGGATACTGAATAGTGCACGGTACATCCAAACCGTCATCGAAGCCATCGTTCTACCATTCCTAGGCCGGCAAGGGAACTTGCTGTTCCAACAGGACAATGCACGTCCGCATGTATCCCGTGCCACCCAACGTGCTCTAGAAGGTGTAAGTCAACTACCCTGGTCAGCAAGATCTCCGGATCTGTCCCCCATTGAGCATGTTTGGGACTGGATGAAGCGTCGTCTCACGCGGTCTGCACGCCCAGCACGAACGCTGGTCCAACTGAGGCGCCAGGTGGAAATGGCATGGCAAGCCGTTCCACAGGACTACATCCAGCATCTCTGCGATCGTCTCCATGGGAGAATAGCAGCCTGCATTGCTGCGAAAGGTGGATATACACTGTACTAGTGCCGACATTGTGTGTGCTCTGTTGCCTGTGTCTATGTGCCTGTGGTTCTGTCAGTGTGATCATGTGATGTATCTGACCCCAGGAATGTGTCAATAAAGTTTCCCCTTCCTGGGACAATGAATTCACGGTGTTCTTATTTCAATTTCCAGGAGTGTATATCGGCATTGCGAATTTTGTATTAAAACCGGTTGCAATTACTGTGTTTCATCGTCAATGTGATGGTCGAAGGGTAACAGTAAACCTGCTGTGGTGCATCGGAGTCTAACATTGAGCCCACAGGGAAGAGCCAAATTACATACTCTTCGAAACGGTACTCCTGTGGACTGAAATCGGCATTTTGAATTTTATAATGATCCGGATGCAATTTCTGTGCTTCATCGTCAATGTGATGGTCGAAGGGTAACGGTAAACCTGCCGTGTTGCATCGGAGTCTAACACTGAGCCCCCAGGGAAGAGCCAAAAAACAGGCTCCCCAAAACGGTACTCTCGTCAATATAAATCGGCATTGCAAATTTTGTACTGAAACCGGTTGCAATTTCTGTGTTTCATCGTCAATGTGATGGTCGAAGGGTAACAGTAAACCTGCTGTGGTGCGTCGGCGTATCACACTGAGTCCCCAGGGAAGAGCCAAAAACAGACTCCCCGAAACGTTACTCTCGTCAATATAAATCGGCATTGCGAATTTTGTATTGAACCCGGATGCAATTTCTGTATTTCATCGTCAATGTGATGGTCGAAGGATGACAGTAAACGTGCTGCGGTGCATCGGAGTCTCACACTGATGACCCAGGGAAGAGCAAAACAACAGACTCTCCGAAACGTTACTCTCGTCAATATAAATCGGCATTGCGAATTTTGTATTTAAACCGGAAGCAATTTCTGTGTTTCATCGTCAATGTGCTGGTCGATGGGTAACAGTAAACCTGCCGTGTTGCATCGGAGTCTAACACTGAGCCCCAAGGGAGGAGCCAAATAACAGGCCCTCCGAAACGTTACTCTCGTCAATATAAATCGGCATTGCGAATTTTGTGTTGAAACCGGATGCAATTTATGTGTTTCATCGTCAATGTGATGATCGAACTGTAACAGTAAACCAGCCGTGGTGCATCGGAGTCTAACACTGAGCCCCCTGGGAAGAGCCAAAAAACAGGCTCCCGAAACGTTACTCTCGTCAATATAAATCGGCATTGCGAATTTTGTATTGAAACCGGATGCAATTTCTGTGTTCCATCGTCAATGTGATGGTCGAAGGGTAACAGTAAACCTGCTGTGGTGCGTCGGAGTCTCACACTGAGTCTCCAGGGAAGAGCCAAAGAACAGACTCCCCGAAACGTTACTCTCGCTAGTATTAATCGGCATTGCGAATTTTGTATTGAAACCGGATGCAATTTCTGTGTTTCATCGTCAAAGTGATGGTCGAAGGGTAACAGTAAACCTGCCGTGGTGCATCGGAGTCTAACACTGAGCCCCCAGGGAAGAGCCAAAGAACAGACTCTCCGAAACGTTACTCTCGTTAATATTAATCGGCATTGTGAATTGTGTATTGATCCGGATGCTATGTCTGTGTTTCATCGTCAATGTCATGGTCGAAGGGTAACAGAAAACCTTCTGAGGAGCATCGGAGTCTAACATTGGGCCCCCAGGGAAGAGCCAAATTAGATACTCTTCGAAACGGTACTCCTGTGGACTGAAATCTTCATTGTGACTTTTGTAATGATCCAGATGCAATTTCTGTGTTTGATCGTCAATGTGATGGTCGAAGGGTAACGGTAAACCTGCCGTGTTGCATCGGAGTCTAACACTGAGCCCCCAGGGAAGAGCCAAAAAACAGGCTCCCCAAAACGTTTCTCTCGTCAATATAAATCGGCATTGCGAATTTTGTATTGAAACCGGATGCAATTTCTGTGTTTCATCGTTAATGTGATGGTCGCAGGGTAACTGTAAACCTGCTGTGGTGCATCGGAGGCTCACACTGAGCCCCCAGGGAAGAGCCAAAAAACAGGCTCCCCGAAACGTTACTCTCGTCAATATAAATCGGCATTGAGAATTTTGTATTGAAACCGGATTCAATTTCTATGTTTCATCGTCAATGTAATGGTCGAATGGTAACATTAACCTGCTGTGGTGCATCGGAATTTCACACTGTGCCTCCAGGGAAGAGCCGAAAAACAGACATAGCGAAACGTTACTCTCGTCGATGTAAAACAACATTGAGAATTTTGTATTGAAACCGGATGCAATTTCTTTGTTTCATCGTCAATGTGATGGTCGAAGGGTAACAGTAAACCTGCTGTGGTGCATCGGAGTCTCACACTGAACCCCCAGGGAAGAGCCAAATAAAAGAATCCCAGAAACGTAACTCTCGTCAATATAAATCGGCATTGCGAATTTTGTATTGAAACCGGATGCAATTTCTGCGTTTCTTCGTCAATGTGATAGTCGAAGGGTAACAGTAAACCTGCTCTGGTGTATCGGAATCTAACACTGTGCCCCCAGGGAAGAGCGAAAGTACATACTCTTCGAAACGGTACTCCTGTGGACAGAAATCGGCATTGTTAATTTTGTATTGATCCGCATGCTATGTCTGTGTTTCATCGTCAATGTGATGGTCGAAGGGTAACAGGAAACCTGCTGTGGTGCGTCGGAGTCTCACACTGAGTCTCCATGGAAGAGCCAAAAAACAGACTCCCCGAAACGTTACGCTCGTCAATATAACTAGGCATAGCGAAATTTGTATTGAAACCGGAAGCAATTTCTGTGTTTCATCGTTAATGTGATGGTTGAAGGGTAATAATAAACCTGCTGTGGTGCATCGGAGTCTCACACTGAGCCCCCTGGGAAGAGCCAAAAAACAGACTCCACGAAACGTTATTCTCGTCAATATAAATCGGCATTGCGAATTTTGTATTGAAACCGGATGCAATTTCTGTATTTCATCGTCAATGTGATGGTCGAATGGTAACATTAACCTGCTGTGGTGCATCGGAATCTCACACTGTGCCTCCAGGGAAGAGCCGAAAAACAGACTTAGCGAAACGTTACTCTCGTCGATGTAAAACAACATTGAGAATTTTGTATTGAAACCGGATGCAATTTCTTTGTTTCATCGTCAATGTCAATGTGATGGTAGAAGGGTAACAGTAAACCTGCCGTGGTGCATCGGAGTCTAACATTGAGCCCACAGGGAAGAGCCAAATTACATACTCTTCGAAACGGTACTCCTGTGGACTGAAATCGGCATTTTGAATTTTATAATGATCCGGATGCAATTTCTGTGCTTCATCGTCAATGTGATGGTCGAAGGGTAACGGTAAACCTGCCGTGTTGCATCGGAGTCTAACACTGAGCCCCCAGGGAAGAGCCGAAAAACGGACTCTCTGTAACGTTACTCTCGTCAATATATATCGGCATTGCGAATTTTGTATTAAAACCGGTTGCAATTTCTGTGTTTCATCGTCAATGTGATGGTCGAAGGGTAACAGTAAACCTGCTGTGGTGCATCGGAGTCTAACATTGAGCCCACAGGGAAGAGCCAAATTACATACTCTTCGAAACGGTACTCCTGTGGACTGAAATCGGCATTTTGAATTTTATAATGATCCGGATGCAATTTCTGTGCTTCATCGTCAATGTGATGGTCGAAGGGTAACGGTAAACCTGCCGTGTAGCATCGGAGTCTAACACTGAGCCCCCAGGGAAGAGCCAAAGAACAGGCTCCCCAAAACGTTACTCTCGTCAATATAAATCGGCATTGCAAATTTTGTACTGAAACCGGATGCAATTTCTGTGTTTCATCGTCAATGTGATGGTCGAAGGATAACAGTAAACCTGCTGTGATGCGTCGGAGTATCACACTGAGTCTCCAGGGAAGAGCCAAAAACAGACTCCCCGAAACGTTACTCTCGTCAATATAAATCGGCATTGCGAATTTTGTATTGAACCCGGATGCAATTTCTGTATTTCATCGTCAATGTGATGGTCAAAGGATGACAGTAAAAGAGCTGCGGTGCATCGGAGTCTCACACTGATGACCCAGGGAAGAGCCAAAAAGCAGACTCTCCGAAACGTTACTCTCGTCAATATAAATCGGCATTGCGAATTTTATATTTAAACCGGAAGCAATTTCTGTGTTTCATCGTCAATGTGCTGGTCGATGGGTAACAGTAAACCTGCCGTGTTGCATCGGAGTCTAACACTGAGCCCCAAGGGAGGAGCCAAATAACAGGCCCTCCGAAACGTTACTCTCGTCAATATAAATCGGCATTGCGAATTTTGTGTTGAAACCGGATGCAATATATGTGTTTCATCGTCAATGTGATGATCGAAGTGTAGCAGTAAACCAGCCGTGGTGCATCGGAGTCTAACACTGAGCCCCCTGGGAAGAGCCAAAAAACAGGCTCCCGAAACGTTACTCTCGTCAATATAAATCGGCATTGCGAATTTTGTATTGAAACCGGATGCAATTTCTGTGTTCCATCGTCAATGTGATGGTCGAAGGGTAACAGTAAACCTGCTGTGGTGCGTCGGAGACTCACACTGAGTCTCCAGGGAAGAGCCAAAGAACAGACTCCCCGAAACGTTACTCTCGTTAATATAAATCGGCATTGTGAATCGTGTATTGATCCGGATGCTATGTCTGTGTTTCATCGCCAATGTCATGGTCGAAGGGTAACAGTAAACCTTCTGTGGAGCATCGGAGTCTAACATTGGGCCCCCAGGGAAGAGCCAAATTAGATACTCTTCAAAACGGTACTCCTGTGGACTGAAATCGGCATTGTGACTTTTGTAATGATCCAGATGCAATTTCTGTGTTTGATCGTCAATGTGATGGTCGAAGGGTAACGGTAAACCTGCCGTGTTGCATCGGAGTCTAACACTGAGCCCCCAGGGAAGAGCCAAAAAACAGGCTCCCCAAAACGTTACTCTAGTCAATATAAATCGGCATTGCGAATTTTGTATTGAAACCGGATGCAATATCTGTGTTTCATCGTCAATGTGATGGTCGAAGGGTAACTGTAAACCTGCTGTGGTGCATCGGAGGCTCACACTGAGCCCCCAGGGAAGAGCCAAAAAACAGGCTCCCCGAAACGTTACTCTCGTCAATATAAATCGGCATTGAGAATTTTGTATTGAAACCGGATGCAATTTCTGTGTTTCATCGTCAATGTGATGGTCGAAGTGTAACAGTAAACATGCAGTGGTGCATCGGATTCGCACACTGAGCCCCCGGGGAAGAGCCGAAAAACAGCTCCCCAAAACGTTACTCTCGTCAATATAAATCGGCATTGCGAATTTTGTATTGAAACCGGATGCAATTTCTGCGTTTCTTCGTCAATGTAATAGTCGAAGGGTAACAGTAAACCTGCTCTGGTGTATCGGAATCTAACACTGTGCCCCCAGGGAAGAGCCAAAGTACATACTCTTCGAAACGGTACTCCTGTGGACAGAAATCGGCATTGTCAATTTTGTATTGATCCGCAACCTATGTCTGTGTTTCATCGTCAATGTGATGGTCGAAGGGTAACAGGAAACCTGCTGTGGTGTGTCGGAGTCTCACACTGAGTCTCCATGGAAGAGCCAAAAAACAGACTCCCCGAAACGTTACGCTCGTCAATATAACTAGGCATAGCGAAATTTGTATTGAAACCGGAAGCAATTTCTGTGTTTCATCGTTAATGTGATGGTTGAAGGGTAATAATAAACCTGCTGTGGTGCATCGGAGTCTCACACTGAGCCCCCTGGGAAGAGCCAAAAAACAGACTCCACGAAACGTTATTCTCGTCAATATAAATCGGCATTGCGAATTTTGTATTGAAACCGGATGCAATTTCTGTATTTCATCGTCAATGTGATGGTCGAAGGGTAACAGTAAACCTGCTGTGGTGCATCGGAGACTCACACTGAGCCCCCAGGAAAGAGCAGAAAAACAGCTCCCCGAAACTTTACTCTCGTCAATATAAATCGGCATTTTGAATATTGTACTGAAACCGGATGCAATTTCTGTGTTTCGTCGTCAATTTGAAGGACGAAGGGTAACAGTAAACCTGCTGTGGTGCATCGGAGTCTCACACTGAGCCCCCAGGGAAGAGCCGAGAAACAGTCTCCCCGAAACGTTACTCTCGTCAATATAAATCGGCATTGCGAATTTTGTATCGAAACCGGATGCAATTTCTGTGTTTCATCGTCAATGTGATGGCCGAAGGGTAACAGTAAACCTGCTGTGGTACATCGGATTCTCACACTTAGCCCCCAGGCAAGAGCCAAAGAACAGACTCCCCGAAACGTTACTCTCGTCAATATAAATCGGCATTACGAATTTTGTATTGAAACCGGATTCAATTTCTATGTTTCATCGTCAATGTGATGGTCGAATGGTAACATTAACCTGCTGTGGTGCATCGGAATCTCACACTGTGCCTCCAGGGAAGAGCCGAAAAACAGACTTAGCGAAACGTTACTCTCGTCTATGTAAAACAACATTGAGAATTTTGTATTGAAACCGGATGCAATTTCTTTGTTTCATCGTCAATGTGATGGTCGAAGGGTAACAGTAAACCTGCCGTGGTGCATCGGAGTCTAACTCTGAGCCCCCAGGGAAGAGCCAAAACACAGACTCCACGAAACTTTACTCTCGTCAATATAAATCGGCATTGCGACTTTTCTATTGAAACCGGATGCAATTTCTCTGTTTCATCGTCAATGTGATGGTCGATGGGTAACAGGGTAACAGTAAACCTGCCGTGTTGCATCGGAGTTTAACACTGAGCCCCCAGGGAAGAGCCGAAATACGGACTATCCGTAACGTTACTCTCGTCAATATATATCGGCATTGCGAATTTTGTATTAAAACCGGTTGCAATTTCTGTGTTTCATCGTCAATGTGATGGTCGAAGGGTAACAGTAAACCTGCTGTGGTGCATTGGAGTCTAACATTGAGCCCACAGGGAAGAGCCAAATTACATACTCTTCGAAACGGTACTCCTGTGGACTGAAATCGGCATTTTGAATTTTATAATGATCCGGATGCAATTTCTGTGCTTCATCGTCAATGTGATGGTCGAAGGGTAACGGTAAACCTGCCGTGTTGCATCGGAGTCTAACACTGAGCCCCCAGGGAAGAGCCAAAGAACAGGCTCCCCAAAACGGTACTCTCGTCAATATAAATCGGCATTGCAAATTTTGTACAGAAACCGGATGCAATTTCTGTGTTTCATCGTCAATGTGATGGTCGAAGGGTAACAGTAAACCTGCTGTGGTGCGTCGGAGTATCACACTGAGTCTCCAGGGAAGAGCCAAAAACAGACTCCCCGAAACGTTACTCTCGTCAATATAAATCGGCATTGCGAATTTTGTATTGAACCCGGATGCAATTTCTGTATTTCATCGTCAATGTGATGGTCAAAGGATGACAGTAAACGAGCTGCGGTGCATCGGAGTCTCTCACTGATGACCCAGGGAAGAGCCAAAAAACAGGCTCTCCGAAACGTTACTCTCGTCAATATGAATCGGCATTGCGAATTTTGTATTTAAACCGGAAGCAATTTCTGTGTTTCATCGTCAATGTGCTGGTCGATGGGTAACAGTAAACCTGCCGTGTTGCATCGGAGTCTAACACTGAGCCCCAAGGGAGGAGCCAAATAACAGGCCCTCAGAAACGTTACTCTCGTCAATATAAATCGGCATTGCGAATTTTGTATTGAAACAGGATGCAATTTCTGTGTTCCATCGTCAATGTGATGGTCGAAGGGTAACAGTAAACCTGCTGTGGTGCGTCGGAGTGTCACACTGAGTCTCCAGGGAAGAGCCAAAGAACAGACTCCCCGAAACGTTACTCTCGTTAGTATAAATCGGCATTGCGAATTTTGTATTGAAACCGGATGCAATTTCTGTGTTTCATCGTCAAAGTGATGGTCGAAGGGTAACAGTAAACCTGCCGTGGTGAATCGGAGTCTAACACTGAGCCCCAGGGAAGAGCCAAAGAACAGACTCTCCGAAACGTTACTCTCGTTAATATAAATCGGCATTGTGAATTGTGTATTGATCCGGATGCTATGTCTGTGTTTCATCGTCAATGTCATGGTCGAAGGGTAACAGTATACCTTCTGTGGAGCATCGGAGTCTAACATTGGGCCCCCAGGGAAGAGCCAAATTAGATACTCTTCAAAACGGTACTCCTGTGGACTGAAATCGGCATTGTGACTTTTGTAATGATCCAGATGCAATTTCTGTGTTTGATCGTCAATGTGATGGTCGAAGGGTAACGGTAAACCTGCCGTGTTGCATCGGAGTCTAACACTGAGCCCCCAGGGAAGAGCCAAAAAACAGGCTCCCCGAAACGTTACTCTCGTCAATATAAATCGGCATTGAGAATTTTGTATTGAAACCGGATGCAATTTCTGTGTTTCATCGTCAATGTGATGGTCGAAGGGTAACAGTAAACATCCAGTGGTGCATCGGATTCGCACACTGAGCCCCCGGGGAAGAGCCGAAAAACAGCTCCACAAAACGTTACTCTCGTCAATATAAATCGGCATTGCGAATTTTGTATTGAAACCGGATGCAATTTCATCGTTTCTTCGTCAATGTGATAGTCGAAGGGTAACAGTAAACCTGCTCTGGTGTATCGGAATCTAACACTGTGCCCCCAGGGAAGAGCCAAAGTACATACTCTTCGAAACGGTACTCCTGTGGACAGAAATCGGCATTGTCAATTTTGTATTGATCCGCATGCTATGTCTGTGTTTCATCGTCAATGTGATGGTCGAAGGGTAACAGGAAACCTGCTGTGGTGCGTCGGAGTCTCACACTGAGTCTCCATGGAAGAGCCAAAAAACAGGCTCCCCGAAACGTTACTCTCGTCAATATAAATCGGCATTGCGAATTTTGTATTGAAAACGGATTCAATTTCTATGTTTCATCGTCAATGTGATGGTCGAATGGTAACATTAACCTGCTGTGGTGCATCGGAATCTCACACTGTGGCTCCAGGGAAGAGCCGAAAAACAGACTTAGCGAAACGTTACTCTCGTCGATGTAAAACAACATTGAGAATTTTGTATTGAAACCGGATGCAACTTCTTTGTTTCATCGTCAATGTGATGGTCGAAGGGTAACAGTAAACCTGCCGTGGTGCATCGGAGTCTAACACTGAGCCCCCAGGGAAGAGCCAAAACACAGACTCCACGAAACTTTACTCTCGTCAATATAAATCGGCATTGCGACTTTTCTATTGAAACCGGATGCAATTTCTGTATTTCATCGTCAATGTGATGGTCAAAGGATGACAGTAAACGAGCTGCGGTGCATCGGAGTCTCACACTGATGACCCAGGGAAGAGCCAAAAAACAGACTCTCCGAAACGTTACTCTCGTCAATATAAATCGGCATTGCGAATTTTGTATTTAAACCGGAAGCAATTTCTGTGTTTCATCGTCAATGTGCTGGTCGATGGGTAACAGTAAACCTGCCGTGTTGCATCGGAGTCTAACACTGAGCCCCAAGGGAGGAGCCAAATAACAGGCCCTCCGAAACGTTACTCTCGTCAATATAAATCGGCATTGCGAATTTTGTGTTGAAACCGGATGCAATTTATGTGTTTCATCGTCAATGTGATGATCGAAGTGTAACAGTAAACCAGCCGTGGTGCATCGGAGTCTAACACTGAGCCCCCTGAGAAGAGCCAAAAAACAGGCTCCCGAAACGTTACTCTCGTCAATATAAATCGGCATTGCGAATTTTGTATTGAAACCGGATGCAATTTCTGTGTTCCATCGTCAATGTGATGGTCGAAGGGTAACAGTAAACCTGCTGTGGTGCGTCTGAGTCTCACACTGAGTCTCCAGGGAAGAGCCAAAGAACAGACTCCCCGAAACGTTACTCTCGTTAGTATAAATCGGCATTGCGAATTTTGTATTGAAACCGGATGCAATTTCTGTGTTTCATCGTCAATGTGATGGTCGAAGGGTAACAGTAAACCTGCCGTGGTGCATCGGAGTCTAACACTGAGCCCCCAGGGAAGAGCCAAAGAACAGACTCTCCGAAACGTTACTCTCGTTAATATAAATCGGCATTGTGAATTGTGTATTGATCCGGATGCTATGTCTGTGTTTCATCGTCAATGTCATGGTCGAAGGGTAACAGTAAACCTTCTGTGGAGCATCGGAGTCTAACATTGGGCCCCCAGGGAAGAGCCAAATTAGATACTCTTCAAAACGGTACTCCTGTGGACTGAAATCGGCATTGTGACTTTTGTAATGATCCAGATGCAATTTCTGTGTTTGATCGTCAATGTGATGGTCGAAGGGTAACGGTAAACCTGCCGTGTTGCATCGGAGTCTAACACTGAGCCCCCTGGGAAGAGCCAAAAAACAGGCTCCCCAAAACGTTACTCTCGTCAATATAAATCGGCATTGCGAATTTTGTATTGAAACCGGATGCAATTTCTGAGTTTCATCGTCAATGTGATGGTCGAAGGGTAACTGTAAACCTGCTGTGGTGCATCGGAGGCTCACTCTGAGCCCCCAGGGAAGAGCCAAAAAACAGGCTCCCCGAAACGTTACTCTCGTCAATATAAATCGACATTGAGAATTTTGTATTGAAACCGGATGCAATTTCTGTGTTTCATCGTCAATGTGATGGTCGAAGGTAACAGTAAACCTGCTGTGGTGCATCGGAGTCTAATACTGGGCCCCCAGGGAAGGGCCAAAGTACATACTCTTAGAAACGGTACTCCTGTGGACACAATTCGGCATTGTGAATTTTATTTTGATCCGGATACAAATCTGCGTTTCAACGTCAATGTGATGGTCGAAGGGTAACAGTAAACGTGCTGTGGTGCGTCGGAGTCTCACACTGAGTCTCCATGGAAGAGCCAAAAAACAGACTCCCCAAAACGTTACGCTCGTCAAAATAAATCGGCATAGCGAATTTTGTTTTGAAACCGGATGCAATTTCTATGTTTCATCGTCAATGTGATGGTCGAAGGGTAACAGTGAACGTGCTGTGGTGCGTCGGAGTCTCACACTGAGTCTCCATGGAAGAGCCAAAAAACAGACTCCCCGAAACGTTACGCTCGTCAAAATAACTCGGCATAGCGAATTTTGTATTGAAACCGGAAGTAATTTCTGTGTTTCATCGTCAATGTGATGGTCGAAGGGTAACAGTAAACCTGCTGTGGTGCATCGGAGTCTCAAACTGAACCCCCAGGGAAGAGCCAAATAAAAGAATCCACGAAACGTTACTCTCGTCAATATAAATCGGCATTGCGAATTTTGTATTGAAACCGGATGCAATTTCTGTATTTCATCGTCAATGTGATGGTCGAAGGGTAACAGTAAACCTGCTGTGGTGCATCGGAGACTCACACTGAGCCCCCAGGAAAGAGCAGAAAAACAGCTCCCCGAAACTTTACTCTCGTCAATATAAATCGGCATTGTGAATATTGTACTGAAACCGGATGCAATTTCTGTGTTTCGTCGTCAATTTGAAGGGCGAAGGATAACAGTAAACCTGCTGTGGTGCATCGGAGTCTCACACTGTGCCCCCAGGGAAGAGCCGAGAAACAGTCTCCCCGAAACGTTACTCTCGTCAATATAAATCGGCATTGCGAATTTTCTATAGAACCGGATGCAATTTCTGTGTTTCATCGTCAATGTGATGGTCGAAGGGTAACAGTAAACCTGCTGTGGTACATCGGATTCTCACACTTAGCCCCCAGGCAAAAGCCAAAGAACAGACTCCCCGAGACGTTACTCTCGTCAATATAAATCGGCATTACGAATTTTGTATTGAAACCGGATGCGATTTCTTTGTTTCATCGTCAATGTGATGGTCGAAGGGTAACAGTAAACCTGCTGTGGTGCGTCGGAGTGTCACACTGAGTCTCCAGGGAAGAGCCAAAGAACAGACTCCCCGAAACGTTACTCTCGTTAGTATAAATCGGCATTGCGAATTTTGTATTGAAACCGGATGCAATTTCTGTGTTTCATCGTCAAAGTGATGGTCGAAGGGTAACAGTAAACCTGCCGTGGTGAATCGGAGTCTAACACTGAGCCCCAGGGAAGAGCCAAAGAACAGACTCTCCGAAACGTTACTCTCGTTAATATAAATCGCCATTGTGAATTGTGTATTGATCCGGATGCTATGTCTGTGTTTCATCGTCAATGTCATGGTCGAAGGGTAACAGTATACCTTCTGTGGAGCATCGGAGTCTAACATTGGGCCCCCAGGGAAGAGCCAAATTAGATACTCTTCAAAACGGTACTCCTGTGGACTGAAATCGGCATTGTGACTTTTGTAATGATCCAGATGCAATTTCTGTGTTTGATCGTCAATGTGATGGTCGAAGGGTAACGGTAAACCTGCCGTGTTGCATCGGAGTCTAACACTGAGCCCCCAGGGAAGAGCCAAAAAACAGGCTCCCCGAAACGTTACTCTCGTCAATATAAATCGGCATTGAGAATTTTGTATTGAAACCGGATGCAATTTCTGTGTTTCATCGTCAATGTGATGGTCGAAGGGTAACAGTAAACATCCAGTGGTGCATCGGATTCGCACACTGAGCCCCCGGGGAAGAGCCGAAAAACAGCTCCACAAAACGTTACTCTCGTCAATATAAATCGGCATTGCGAATTTTGTATTGAAACCGGATGCAATTTCATCGTTTCTTCGTCAATGTGATAGTCGAAGGGTAACAGTAAACCTGCTCTGGTGTATCGGAATCTAACACTGTGCCCCCAGGGAAGAGCCAAAGTACATACTCTTCGAAACGGTACTCCTGTGGACAGAAATCGGCATTGTCAATTTTGTATTGATCCGCATGCTATGTCTGTGTTTCATCGTCAATGTGATGGTCGAAGGGTAACAGGAAACCTGCTGTGGTGCGTCGGAGTCTCACACTGAGTCTCCATGGAAGAGCCAAAAAACAGGCTCCCCGAAACGTTACTCTCGTCAATATAAATCGGCATTGCGAATTTTGTATTGAAACCGGATTCAATTTCTATGTTTCATCGTCAATGTGATGGTCGAATGGTAACATTAACCTGCTGTGGTGCATCGGAATCTCACACTGTGGCTCCAGGGAAGAGCCGAAAAACAGACTTAGCGAAACGTTACTCTCGTCGATGTAAAACAACATTGAGAATTTTGTATTGAAACCGGATGCAATTTCTTTGTTTCATCGTCAATGTGATGGTCGAAGGGTAACAGTAAACCTGCCGTGGTGCATCGGAGTCTAACACTGAGCCCCCAGGGAAGAGCCAAAACACAGACTCCACGAAACTTTACTCTCGTCAATATAAATCGGCATTGCGACTTTTCTATTGAAACCGGATGCAATTTCTGTATTTCATCGTCAATGTGATGGTCAAAGGATGACAGTAAACGAGCTGCGGTGCATCGGAGTCTCACACTGATGACCCAGGGAAGAGCCAAAAAACAGACTCTCCGAAACGTTACTCTCGTCAATATAAATCGGCATTGCGAATTTTGTATTTAAACCGGAAGCAATTTCTGTGTTTCATCGTCAATGTGCTGGTCGATGGGTAACAGTAAACCTGCCGTGTTGCATCGGAGTCTAACACTGAGCCCCAAGGGAGGAGCCAAATAACAGGCCCTCCGAAACGTTACTCTCGTCAATATAAATCGGCATTGCGAATTTTGTGTTGAAACCGGATGCAATTTATGTGTTTCATCGTCAATGTGATGATCGAAGTGTAACAGTAAACCAGCCGTGGTGCATCGGAGTCTAACACTGAGCCCCCTGAGAAGAGCCAAAAAACAGGCTCCCGAAACGTTACTCTCGTCAATATAAATCGGCATTGCGAATTTTGTATTGAAACCGGATGCAATTTCTGTGTTCCATCGTCAATGTGATGGTCGAAGGGTAACAGTAAACCTGCTGTGGTGCGTCTGAGTCTCACACTGAGTCTCCAGGGAAGAGCCAAAGAACAGACTCCCCGAAACGTTACTCTCGTTAGTATAAATCGGCATTGCGAATTTTGTATTGAAACCGGATGCAATTTCTGTGTTTCATCGTCAATGTGATGGTCGAAGGGTAACAGTAAACCTGCCGTGGTGCATCGGAGTCTAACACTGAGCCCCCAGGGAAGAGCCAAAGAACAGACTCTCCGAAACGTTACTCTCGTTAATATAAATCGGCATTGTGAATTGTGTATTGATCCGGATGCTATGTCTGTGTTTCATCGTCAATGTCATGGTCGAAGGGTAACAGTAAACCTTCTGTGGAGCATCGGAGTCTAACATTGGGCCCCCAGGGAAGAGCCAAATTAGATACTCTTCAAAACGGTACTCCTGTGGACTGAAATCGGCATTGTGACTTTTGTAATGATCCCTATGCAATTTCTGTGTTTGATCGTCAATGTGATGGTCGAAGGGTAACGGTAAACCTGCCGTGTTGCATCGGAGTCTAACACTGAGCCCCCTGGGAAGAGCCAAAAAACAGGCTCCCCAAAACGTTACTCTCGTCAATATAAATCGGCATTGCGAATTTTGTATTGAAACCGGATGCAATTTCTGAGTTTCATCGTCAATGTGATGGTCGAAGGGTAACTGTAAACCTGCTGTGGTGCATCGGAGGCTCACTCTGAGCCCCCAGGGAAGAGCCAAAAAACAGGCTCCCCGAAACGTTACTCTCGTCAATATAAATCGACATTGAGAATTTTGTATTGAAACCGGATGCAATTTCTGTGTTTCATCGTCAATGTGATGGTCGAAGGTAACAGTAAACCTGCTGTGGTGCATCGGAGTCTAATACTGGGCCCCCAGGGAAGGGCCAAAGTACATACTCTTAGAAACGGTACTCCTGTGGACACAATTCGGCATTGTGAATTTTATTTTGATCCGGATACAAATCTGCGTTTCAACGTCAATGTGATGGTCGAAGGGTAACAGTAAACGTGCTGTGGTGCGTCGGAGTCTCACACTGAGTCTCCATGGAAGAGCCAAAAAACAGACTCCCCAAAACGTTACGCTCGTCAAAATAAATCGGCATAGCGAATTTTGTTTTGAAACCGGATGCAATTTCTATGTTTCATCGTCAATGTGATGGTCGAAGGGTAACAGTGAACGTGCTGTGGTGCGTCGGAGTCTCACACTGAGTCTCCATGGAAGAGCCAAAAAACAGACTCCCCGAAACGTTACGCTCGTCAAAATAACTCGGCATAGCGAATTTTGTATTGAAACCGGAAGTAATTTCTGTGTTTCATCGTCAATGTGATGGTCGAAGGGTAACAGTAAACCTGCTGTGGTGCATCGGAGTCTCAAACTGAACCCCCAGGGAAGAGCCAAATAAAAGAATCCACGAAACGTTACTCTCGTCAATATAAATCGGCATTGCGAATTTTGTATTGAAACCGGATGCAATTTCTGTATTTCATCGTCAATGTGATGGTCGAAGGGTAACAGTAAACCTGCTGTGGTGCATCGGAGACTCACACTGAGCCCCCAGGAAAGAGCAGAAAAACAGCTCCCCGAAACTTTACTCTCGTCAATATAAATCGGCATTGTGAATATTGTACTGAAACCGGATGCAATTTCTGTGTTTCGTCGTCAATTTGAAGGGCGAAGGGTAACAGTAAACCTGCTGTGGTGCATCGGAGTCTCACACTGTGCCCCCAGGGAAGAGCCGAGAAACAGTCTCCCCGAAACGTTACTCTCGTCAATATAAATCGGCATTGCGAATTTTGTATAGAACCGGATGCAATTTCTGTCTTTCATCGTCAATGTGATGGTCGAAGGGTAACAGTAAACCTGCTGTGGTACATCGGATTCTCACACTTAGCCCCCAGGCAAAAGCCAAAGAACAGACTCCCCGAGACGTTACTCTCGTCAATATAAATCGGCATTACGAATTTTGTATTGAAACCGGATGCGATTTCTTTGTTTCATCGTCAATGTGATGGCCGAAGGGTAACAGTAAACCTGCTGTGGTGCATCAGAGTCTGACGCTGAGCCCCCAGGGAAGAGCCAAAAAACAGACTCCCCGAAACGTTACTCTCGTCAATGTAAATCGGCATTGCGAATTTTGTATTGAACCCGGATGCAATTTCTGTGTTTCATCGTCAATGTGATGGTCGAAGGGTAACAGTAAACCTGCTGTGGTGCATCGGAGTCTCACACAGAACCCCCAGGGAAGAGCCAAATAACAGGCTCCCCGAAACGTTACTCTCGTCAATATAAATCGGCATTGCGAATTTTGTATTGAAATCGGATGCATCGTATGTGTTTCATCGTCAATGTGATGATCGATGTGTAACAGTAAACCAGCCGTGGTGCATCGGAGTCTAACACTGAGCCCTCTGGGAAGAGCCAAATAACAGGCTCCCGAAACGTTACTCTCGTCAATATAAATCGGCATTGCGAATTTTGTATTGAAACCGGATGCAATTTCTGTGTTTCATCGTCAATGTGATGGTCGAAGGGTTACTGTAAACCTGCTGTGGTGCATCGGAGGCTCACACTGAGCCCCCAGGGAAGAGCCAAAAAACAGGCTCCCCGAAACGTTACTCTCGTCAATATAAATCGGCATTGAGAATTTTGTATTGAAACCGGATGCAATTTCTGTGTTTCATCGTCAATGTGATGGTCGAAGGGTAACAGTAAACATGCAGTGGTGCATCGGATTCGCACGCTGAGCCCCCGGGGAAGAGCCGAAAAACAGCACCCCAAAACGTTACTCTCGTCAATATAAATCGGCATTGTGAATTTTGTACAGAAACCGGATGCAATTTCTGTGTTTCATCGTCAATGTGATGATCGAAGTGTAACAGTAAACCTGCCGTGGTGCATCGGAGTCAAACACTGAGCCCCGTGGGAAGAGCAAAAAAACAGGCTCCCGAAACGTTACTCTCGTCAATATAAATCGGCATTGCAAATTTTGTATTGAAACCGGATGCAATTTCTGTGCTTCATCGTCAATGTGATGGTCGAAGGTAACAGTAAACCTGCTGTGGTGCATCGGAGTCTAATACTGGGCCCCCATAGAAGGGCCAAAGTACATACTCTTCGAAACGGTACTCCTGTGGACAGAAATCGGCATTGTGAATTTTATTTTGATCCGGATACAAATCTGTGTTTCATCGTCAATGTGATGGTCGAAGGGTAACAGTAAACGTGCTGTGGTGCGTCGGAGTCTCACACTGAGTCTCCATGGAAGAGCCAAAAAACAGACTCCCCAAAACGTTACGCTCGTCAAAATAACTCGGCATAGCGAATTTTGTATTGAAACCGGTAGTAATTTCTGTGTTTCATCGTCAATGTGATGGTCGAAGGGTAACTGTAAACCTGCTGTGGTGCATCGGAGGCTCACACTGAGTCTCCAGGGAAGAGCCGAAAAAAGACTCCCCGAAACGTTACTCTCGTTAGTATAAATCGGCATTGCGAATTTTGTATTGAAACCGGATGCAATTTCTGTGTTTCATCGTCAAAGTGATGGTCGAAGGGTAAGAGTAAACCTGTCGTGGTGCATCGGAGTCTAAGACTGAGCCCCCAGGGTAGAGCCAAAAGACAGGCTCTCCGAAATGTTACTCTTGTCAATATAAATCGGCATTGCGAATTTTGTATTGAAACCGGATGCAAGTTCTTTGTTTCATCGTCAATGTGATGGTCGGAGGGTAACAGTAAACCTGCAGTGGTGCATCAGAGTCTCACACTGAGCCCCCAGGGAAGAGCCAAAAAACAGACTCCCCGAAACGTTACTCTCGTCAATATAAATCGGCATTGCGAATTTTGTATTGAAACCGGATGCAATTTCTGTGTTTCATCGTCAATGTGATGGTTCAAGGGTAACAGTAAACCTGCTGAGGCGCATCGGAGTCTCACACTAAGCCCCCAGGGAAGAGCCAAAGAACAGGTTTCCCGAAACGTTACTCTCGTCAATATAAATCGTCATTGCGAAATTTGTATTGAAACCGGACGCAATTTCTATGTTTCATCGTCAATGTGATGGTCGAAGGGTAACAGTAAACCTTCTGTGGTGCATCGGAGTCTAACATTGAGCCCCCAGGGAAGAGCCAAAGTACATACTCTTCGAAACGGTACTCCTGTGGACAGAAATCGGCATTGTGAAATTTGTATTGATCCCGATGCAATTTCTGTGTTTTATTGTCAATGTGATGATCGAAGGGTAACAGTAAACCTTCCGTGTGCCATCGGAGTCTAACACTGAGCCTCCAGGGTAGAGCCAAAAAACAGACTCTCCCAAACGTTACTGTCGTCAATATAAAACGGCATTGTGAATTTTGTATTGTTGCGGATGCAATGTCTGTGTTTCATCGTCAATGTCATGGTCGAAGGGTAACAGTAAACCTGCTGTGGTGCATCGGAGTCCCACACTGAGCCCCAAGGCAAGAGCCGAAAAACAGACTCCTTAAAACGTTACTCTCGTTAGTTCAAATCGGCAATGCGAATTTTGTATGGAGACCGGATGCAATTTCTGTGTTTCATCGTCAAAGTGATGGTCGAAGGGTAACAGTAAACGTGCTGTGGTGCATCGGAGTCTCACACTGAGCCCCCAGGGAAGAGCCAAAAAACAGACTCCCCGAAACGTTACTCTCGTCAATATAAATCGGCATTGCGAATTTTGTATTGAAACCGGACGCAATTTCTGTGTTTCATCGTCAATGTGATGGTCGAAGGGTAACAGTAAACCTGCTGTGGTGCATCGGAGTCTAACATTGAGCCCCCAGGGAAGAGCCAAAGTACATACTCCTCGAAACGGTACTGCTGTGCACAGAAATCGGCATTGTGAAATTTGTATTGAAACCGGATGCAATTTCTGTGTTTCATCGTCAATGTGATGGTCGAAGGGTAACAGGAAACCTGCAGTGGTGCATCGGAGTCCAACACTGAGCCCCCAGGGAAAAGCCAAAAAACAGACTCTCTCGAAACGTTACTCTCGTCAATATAAATCGGCATTGCGAATTTTATATTGAAACCGGAAGCAATTTCGGTGTTTCATCGTCAATGTGCTGGTCGATGGGTAACAGTAAACCTGCTGTGGTGCATCGGAGTCCCACACTGAGCCCCAAGGGAAGAGCAAAAAACAGACTCATCGAAACGTTATTCTCGTCAATATAAAACGTCATTGCGAAATTTGTATTGAACCCGGATGCAATTTCTGTGTTTCATCGTCAATGTGATGGTCGAAGGGTAACAGTAAACCTGCTGTGGTGTGTCGGAGTTTCACGCTGAGTCTCCAGGGAAGAGCCAAAAAACAGACTCCTCGAAACTTTACTCTCGTTAGTATAAATCGGCATTGCGAATTTTGTATTGAAACCGGATGCAATTTCTGTCTTTCATCGTCAAAGTGATGGTCGAAGGGTAACAGTAAACCTGCCGTGGTGCATCGGAGTCTAACACTGAGCCCCCAGGGAAGAGCCAAAGAACAGACTCTCCGAAACGTTACTCTCGTCAATATAAATCGGCATTGTGAATTTTGTATTGATCCCGATGCTATGTCTGTGTTTCATCGTCAATGTCATGGTCGAAGGGTAACAGTAAACCTGCTGTGGTGCATCGGAGTCTAACATTGAGCCCCCTGGGAAGAGCCAAAGTATATACTCTTCGACACAATACTCGTGTGGACAGAAATCGGTATTGTGAATTTTGTACTCATCCGGATGCAATTTCTGTGTTTCATCGTCAATGTGATGGTCGAAGGGTAACAGTAAACCTGCCGTGTTACATCGGAGTCTAACACTGAGCCCCAAGGGAGGAGCCAAATAACATACTCCCCGAAACGTTACTCTCGTCAATATAAATCGGCATTGCAAATTTTGTATTGAAACCGGATGCAATTTCTGTGTTTCATCGTCAATGTGATGGTCGAAGGGTAACAGGAAACCTGCAGTGGTGCATCGGAGTTTAACACTGAGCCCCCAGGGAAGAGCCAAAAAATGGACTCTCTGAAACGTTACTCTCGTCAATATAAATAGGCATTGCGAATTTTGTATTGAAACCGGAAGCAATTTCTGTGTTTCATCGTCAATGTGCTGGTCGATGGGTAACAGTAAACCTGCTGTAGTGCATCGGAGTCCCACACTGAGCCCCAAGGGAAGAGCAAAAAACAGACTCCTCGAAACGTTACTCTCGTCAATATAAATCGGCATTGCGAATTTTGTATTGAAACAGGTTGCAATTTCTGTGTTTCATCGTCAATGTGATGGTCGAAGGGTAACAGTAAACCTGCCGTGTTACATCGGAGTCTAACACTGAGCCCCAAGGGAGAAGCCAAATAACAAACTCCCCGAAATGTTACTCTCGTCAATGTAAATCGGCATTGCGAATTTTGTATTGAAACCGGATGCAATTTCTTTGTTTCATCGTCAATCCGATGGTCGAAGTGTAACAGTAAACCTGCTGTAGTGCATCAGAGTCTCACACTGAGCCCCCAGAGAAGAGCCAAAAGACAGACTCCCGAAACGTTACTCTCGTCAATATAAATCGGCATTGCGAATTTTGTATTGAACCCGGATGCAATTTCTGTGTTTCATCGTCAATGTGATGTTCTAAGGGTAACAATAAACCTGCTGTGGTGCATCGGAGTCTCACACTGAGCCCCCAGGGAAGAGCCAAATAGCAGGCTCCCCGAAACGTTACTCTCGTCAATACAAATCGGCATTGCGAATTTTGTATTGAAACCGGATGCAATTTCTGTGTATCATCGTCAGTGTGATGATCGAAGTGTAAAAGTAAACCTGCCGTGGTGCATCGGTGTGTAACACTGAGCCCCCTGGGAAGAGCCAAAAAACAGGCTCCCGAAATGTTGCTCTCGTCAATATAAATCAGCATTGCGAATTTTGTATTGAAACCGGTGCAATTTCTGTGTTTCATCGTCAATGTGATGGTCGAAGGGTAACAGTAAACCTGCTGTGGTGCGTCGGAGTCTCACACTGAGTCTCCAGGGAAGAGCCGAAAACAGACTCACGGAACGTTACTCTCGTTAGTATAAATCGGCATTGCGAATTTTGTATTGAAACCAGATACAATTTCTGTGTTTCATCGTCAAAGTGATGGTCGAAGGGTAACAGTAAACCTGCCGTGGTGCATCGGAGTCTAACACTGAGCCCCCAGGGAAGAGCCAAAGAACAGACTCCGAAACGTTACTCTCGTCAATATAAATCGGCATTGTGAATTTTTTATTGATCCGGATGCTATGTCTGTGTTTCATCGTCAATGTCATGGTCGAAGGGTAACAGTAAACGTGCTGTGGAGCATCGGAGTCTAACATTGGGCCCCCAGGGAAGAGCGAAATTACATACTCTTCGAAACGGTACTCCTGTGGACTGAAATCGGCATTGTGAATTTTGTAATGATCTGGATGCAATTTCTGTGCTTCATCGTCAATGTGACAGTCGAAGGGTAACAGTAAACCTGCCGTGTTGCATCGGAGTATAACACTGAGCCCCCAGGGTAGAGCCAAAATACAGACTCCTCGAAACGTTACTCTCGTCAATATAATTCGGAATTGCGAATTTTGTATTGAAGCAGGATGTAATTTCTGTTTTTCATCGTCAATGTGATGGTCGAAGGGTAACAGTAAACCTGCCGTGGTTCATCGGAGTCTAACACTGAGCCCCCAGGTTAGAGCCAAAAATCAGACTCCCCGGAACGTTAGTCTCGTCAATATAAATCGGTATTGCGAATTTTGTATTGAAACCGGAAGCAATTTCTGTGTTTCATCGTCAGTGTGCTGGTCGATGGGTAACAGCAAACCTGCTGTGGTGCATCGGAGTCTAACATTGTGCCCCCAGGGAAGAGCCAAAGTACATACTCTTCGAAACGGTACTCCTGTGGACCGAAATCGGCATTGTGAAATTTGTATTGATCCCGATGCAATTTCTGTGTTTTATCGTCAATGTGACGGTCGAAGGGTGACAGTAACCCTGCCGTCATGCATCGGAGTCTAACACTGAGCTTCTAGGGTAGAGACAAAAAACAGGCTCCCCGGAACGTTATTCTCGTCAATATAAATCGGCATTGCGAATTTTGTATTGAAATCGGAAGCAATTTCTGTGTTTCATCGTCAATGTGCTGGTCGATGGCTAACAGTAAACCTGCCCCTTGTTGCATCGGAGTCTAACACTGAGCCCCAAGGGAGGAGCCAAATAACAGACTCCCCGAAACGTTACTCTCGTCAATATAAAACGTCATTGCGAATTTTGTATTGAAACCGGATGCAATTTCTGTGTTTCAGCGTCAATGTGATGGTCGAAGGGTAACAGGAAACCTGCAGTGGTGCATCGGAGTCTAACACTGAGCCCCCAGGGTAGAGCCAAATAACAGGCTCTCTGAAACGTTACTCTCGTCAATATAAATCGGCATTGCGAATTTTGTATTGAAACCGGATGCAATTTCTGTGTTTCATCGTCAATGTGATGATCGAAGTGTAACAGTAAACCTGCCGTGGTGCATCGGAGTCTAACACTGAGCCCCCTGCGACGAGCCAAAAAACAGGCTCCCGAAACGTTATTCTCGTCAATAATAATCGGTATTGCGAATTTTGTATTGATACCGGATGCAATTTCTGTGTTTCACCGTCAATGTGATGGTCGAAGGGTAACAGTAAACCTGCTGTGGTGCTTCGGAGTCTAACACTGGGCCCCCAGGGAATGGCCAAAGTACATACCATTCGAAACGGTACTACTGTGGACAGAAACCGGCAATGTGAATTTTATTTTGATCCGGATACAAATCTGTGTTTCATCGACAATGTGATGGTCGAAGGGTAACAGTAAACCTGCTGTGGTGCATCGGAGTCTAACACTGAGCCCCCTGGGAAGAGCCAAAAAACAGGCTCCCCGAAACGTTACTCTCGTCAATATAAATCGGAATTGAAATTTTGTATTGAAACAGGATGCAATTTCTGTGTTTCTTCGTCAATGTGATGGTCGAAGGGTAACAGTAAACCTGCCGTGTTGCATCGGAGTCTAACACTGAGCCCCAAGGGAGGAGCCAAATAAAAGGCTCCCAGAAACGTTACTCTCGTCAATATAAAACGTCATTGCGAATTTTGTATTGAAACCGGATGCAATTTCTGTGTTTCATCGTCAATGTGATGGTCGTAGAGTAACAGGAAACCTGCTGTGGTGCATCGGAGTCTAACATTGAGCCCCCAGGGAAGAGCCAAAGTACATACTCTTCGAAACGGTACTCCTGTGGACATATATCGGCATTGTGAAATTTGTATTGATCCCGATGCAATTTCTGTGTTTTATCGTCAATGTGATGGTCGAAGGGTAACAGTAAACCTGCCGTGTTGCATCGGAGTCTAACACTGAGCCTCCAGGGTAGAGCCAAAAAACAGACTCCCCAGAACGTTATTCTCGTCAATATAAATCGGCATTGCGAATTTTGTATTGAAACCGGAAGCAATTTCTGTGTTTCATCGTCATTGTGCTGGTCGATGGGTAGCTGTAAACCTGCTGTCGTGCATCGGAGTCCCACACTGAGCCCCAAGGGAAGAGCAAAAAACAGAATCCTCGAAACGTTACCTTTGTCAATATAAATCGGAATTGCAAATTTTGTATTGAAACAGGATGCAATTTCTGGGTTTCATCGTCAATGTGATGGTCGAAGGGTAACAGTAAACTTGCCGTGGTTCATCGGAGTCTAACACTGAGCCCACAGGGTAGAGCCAAAGTACATACTCTTCGAAACGGTACTCCTGTGGACAGAAATCGGCATTGTGAAATTTGTATTGATCCCGATGCAATTTCTGTGTTTTATCGTCAATGTGATGGTCGAAGGGTAACAGTTAACCTGCTGTGGTGCATCGGAGTCTAACATTGAGCCCCCAGCGAAGAGCCAAAGTACATACTCTTCGAAACGGTACTACTGTGGACAGAAATCGGCAATGTGAATTTTATTTTGATCCGGATACAAATCTGTGTTTCATCGTCAATGTTATGGTCGAAGGGTAACAGTAAACCTGCCGTGGTGCATCGGAGTCTAACACTGAGCCCCCTGAGAAGAGCCAAAAAACAGGCTCCCGAAACGTTACTCTCGTCAATATAAATCGGCATTGCGAATATTGTATTGAAACCGGGCGCAATTTCTGTGTTTCATCGTCAATGTGATGGTCGAAGGGTAACAGTTAACCTGCTGTGGTGCATCGGAGTCTAACATTGAGCCCCCAGGGAAGAGCCAAAGTACATACTCTTCGAAACGGTACTCCTGTGGACAGAAACCAGCATTGTGAAATTTGTATTGATCCCGATGCAATTTCTGTGTTTATCGTCAATGTGATGGTCGAAGGGTAACAGTAATCCTGCCGTGTTGCATCGGAGTCTAACACTGAGCCTCCAGGGTATAGCCAAAAAACAGTCTCACCGGAACGTTATTTTCGTCAATATAAATCAGTATTGCGAATTTTGTATTGAAACCGGAAGCAATTTCTGTGTTTCATCGTCAATGTGCTGGTCGATGGGTAACAGTAAACCTGCTGTGGTGCATCGGAGTTCCACACTGAGCCCCAAGGGAAGAGCAAAAAACAGACTCCTCGAAACTTTACTTTCGTCAATATAAATCGGAATTGCGAATTTTGTATCGAAACCGGATGCAATTTCTGTGTTTCATCGTCAATGTGCTGGTCGAAGGGTAACAGTAAACCTGCCGTGTTGCATCGGAGTCTAACACTGAGCCCCAAAGGAGGAGCCAAATAACAGACTCCCCGAAACGTTACTCTCGTCAATATAAAACGTCATTGCGACTTTTGTATTGAAATCGGATGCAATTTCCGTGTTTGATCGTCAATGTGATGGTCGAAGTGTAACAGGAAACCTGCAGTGGTGCATCGGAGTCTAACACTGAGCCCCCAGGGTAGAGCAAAAAAACAGGCTCTCCGGAACGTTACTCTCGTCAATATAAATCGGCATTGCGAAATTTGTATTGAACCCGGATGCAATTTCTGTGTTTTATCGTCAATGTGATGATCGATGTGTAACAGTAAACCTGCCGTGGTGCATCGGAGTCTAACACTGAGCCCCCAGAGCAAAAAAACAGACTCTCCGAAACGTTACTCTCGTCAATATTAATCGGCATTGCGAATTTTGTATTGAAAACGGATGCCATTTCTGTGTTTCATCGTCAATGTGATGGTCGAAGGTTAACAGTAAACCTGCTGTGGTGCATCGGAGTCTAACACTGAGCCCCCTGGGAAGAGCCAAAAAACAGACTCCCGAAACGTTACTCTCGTCAATATAAATCGGCATTGCGAATTTTGTATTGAACCCGGATGCAATTTCTGGGTTTCATCGTCAATGTGATGGTCGAAGGGTAACAGTAAACTTGCCGTGGTTCATCGGAGTCTAACACTGAGCCCACAGGGTAGAGCCAAAGTACATACTCTTCGAAACGGTACTCCAGTGGACAGAAATCGGCATTGTGAAATTTGTATTGATCCCGATGCAATTTCTGTGTTTTATCGTCAATGTGATGGTCGAAGGGTAACAGTTAACCTGCTGTGGTGCATCGGAGTCTAACATTGAGCCCCCAGCGAAGAGCCAAAGTACATACTCTTCGAAACGGTACTACTGTGGACAGAAATCGGCAATGTGAATTTTATTTTGATCCGGATACAAATCTGTGTTTCATCGTCAATGTTATGGTCGAAGGGTAACAGTAAACCTGCCGTGGTGCATCGGAGTCTAACACTGAGCCCCCTGAGAAGAGCCAAAAAACAGGCTCCCGAAACGTTACTCTCGTCAATATAAATCGGCATTGCGAATATTGTATTGAAACCGGGCGCAATTTCTGTGTTTCATCGTCAATGTGATGGTCGAAGGGTAACAGTTAACCTGCTGTGGTGCATCGGAGTCTAACATTGAGCCCCCAGGGAAGAGCCAAAGTACATACTCTTCGAAACGGTACTCCTGTGGACAGAAACCAGCATTGTGAAATTTGTATTGATCCCGATGCAATTTCTGTGTTTATCGTCAATGTGATGGTCGAAGGGTAACAGTAAACCTGCCGTGTTGCATCGGAGTCTAACACTGAGCCTCCAGGGTATAGCCAAAAAACAGTCTCACCGGAACGTTATTCTCGTCAATATAAATCAGTATTGCGAATTTTGTATTGAAACCGGAAGCAATTTCTGTGTTTCATCGTCAATGTGCTGGTCGATGGGTAACAGTAAACCTGCTGTGGTGCATCGGAGTTCCACACTGAGCCCCAAGGGAAGAGCAAAAAACAGACTCCTCGAAACTTTACTTTCGTCAATATAAATCGGAATTGCGAATTTTGTATCGAAACCGGATGCAATTTCTGTGTTTCATCGTCAATGTGCTAGTCGAAGGGTAACAGTAAACCTGCCGTGTTGCATCGGAGTCTAACACTGAGCCCCAAAGGAGGAGCCAAATAACAGACTCCCCGAAACGTTACTCTCGTCAATATAAAACGTCATTGCGACTTTTGTATTGAAATCGGATGCAATTTCCGTGTTTGATCGTCAATGTGATGGTCGAAGTGTAACAGGAAACCTGCAGTGGTGCATCGGAGTCTAACACTGAGCCCCCAGGGTAGAGCAAAAAAACAGGCTCTCCGAAACGTTACTCTCGTCAATATAAATCGGCATTGCGAAATTTGTATTGAACCCGGATGCAATTTCTGTGTTTTATCGTCAATGTGATGATCGATGTGTAACAGTAAACCTGCCGTGGTGCATCGGAGTCTAACACTGAGCCCCCAGGGTAGAGCAAAAAAACAGACTCTCCGAAACGTTACTCTCGTCAATATTAATCGGCATTGCGAATTTTGTATTGAAAACGGATGCCATTTCTGTGTTTCATCGTCAATGTGATGGTCGAAGGTTAACAGTAAACCTGCTGTGGTGCATCGGAGTCTAACACTGAGCCCCCTGGGAAGAGCCAAAAAACAGACTCCCGAAACGTTACTCTCGTCAATATAAATCGGCATTGCGAATTTTGTATTGAACCCGGATGCAATTTCTGTGTTTCATCGTCAATGTGATGTACTAAGGGTAACAATAAACCTGCTGTGGTGCATCGGAGTCTCACACTGAGCCCCCAGGGAAGAGCCAAATAACAGGCTCCCCGAAACGTTACTCTCGAGAATACAAATCGGCATTGCGAATTTTGTATTGAAACCGGATGCAATTTCTGTGTATCATCGTCAATGTGATGATCGAAGTGTAAAAGTAAACCTGCCGTGGTGCATCGGAGTGTAACACTGAGCCCCCTGGGAAGAGCCAAAAAACAGGCTCCCGAAATGTTACTCTCGTCAATATAAATCGGCATTGCGAATTTTGTATTGAAACCGGTGCAATTTCTGTTTTCATCGTCAATGTGATGGTCGAAGGGTAACAGTAAACCTGCTGTGGTGCGTCGGAGTCTCACACTGAGTCTCCAGGGAAGAGCCGAAAACAGACTCACGGAACGTTACTCTCGTTAGTATAAATCGGCATTGCGAATTTTGTATTGAAACCAGATACAATTTCTGTGTTTCATCGTCAAAGTGATGGTCGAAGGGTAACAGTAAACCTGCCGTGGTGCATCGGAGTCTAACACAGAGCCCCCAGGGAAGAGCCAAAGAACAGACTCCGAAACGTTACTCTCGTCAATATAAATCGTCATTGTGAATTATTTATTGATCCGGATGCTATGTCTGTGTTTCATCGTCAATGTCATGGTCGAAGGGTAACAGTAAACGTGCTGTGGAGCATCGGAGTCTAACATTGGGCCCCCAGGCAAGAGCGAAATTACATACTCTTCGAAACGGTACTCCTGTGGACTGAAATCGGCATTGTGAATTTTGTAATGATCTGGATGCAATTTCTGTGCTTCATCGTCAATGTGACGGTCGAAGGGTAACAGTAAACCTGCCGTGTTGCATCGGAGTATAACACTGAGCTCCCAGGGTAGAGCCAGAAAACAGACTCCTCGAAACGTTACTCTCGTCAATATAATTCGGAATTGCGAATTTTGTATTGAAACAGGATGCAATTTCTGTGTTTCATCGTCAATGTGAGTGTCGAAGGGTAACAGTAAACCTGCCGTGGTTCATCGGAGTCTAACACTGAGCCCCCAGGTTAGAGCCAAAAATCAGACTCCCCGGAACGTTAGTCTCGTCAATATAAATCGGCATTGCGAATTTTGTATTGAAACCGGAAGCAATTTCTGTGTTTCATCGTCAGTGTGCTGGTCGATGGGTAACAGTAAACCTGCTGTGGTGCATCGGAGTCTAACATTGTGCCCCCAGGGAAGAGCCAAAGTACATACTCTTCGAAACGGTACTCCTGAGGACCGAAATCGGCATTGTGAAATTTGTATTGATCCCGATGCAATTTCTGTGTTTTATCGTCAATGTGACGGTCGAAGGGTGACAGTAAACCTGCCGTGATGCATCGGAGTCTAACACTGAGCTTCCAGGGTAGAGACAAAAAACAGGCTCCCTGGAACGTTATTCTCGTCAATATAAATCGGCATTGCGAATTTTGTATTGAAATCGGAAGCAATTTCTGTGTTTCATCGTCAATGTGCTGGTCGATGGCTAACAGTAAACCTGCCCCTTGTTGCATCGGAGTCTAACACTGAGCCCCAAGGGAGGAGCCAAATAACAGACTCCCCGAAACGTTACTCTCGTCAATATAAAACGTCATTGCGAATTTTGTATTGAAACCGGATGCAATTTCTGTGTTTCAGCGTCAATGTGATGGTCGAAGGGTAACAGGAAACCTGCAGTGGTGCATCAAAGTCTAACACTGAGCCCCCAGGGTAGAGCCAAATAACAGGCTCTCCGAAATGTTACTCTCGTCAATATAAATCGGCATTGCGAATTTTGTATTGAAACCGGATGCAATTTCTGTGTTTCATCGTCAATGTGATGATCGAAGTGTAACAGTAAACCTGCCGTGGTGCATCGGAGTCTAACACTGAGCCCCCTGCGACGAGCCAAAAAACAGGCTCCCGAAACGTTATTCTCGTCAATATAAATCGGTATTGCGAATTTTGTATTGATACCGGATGCAATTTCTGTGTTTCATCGTCAATGTGATGGTCGAAGGGTAACAGTAAACCTGCCGTGGTGCATCGGAGTCTAACACTGAGCCCCCTTCGAAGAGCCAAAAAACAGGCTCCCGAAACGTTATTCTCGTCAATATAAATCGGCATTGCGAATTTTGTATTGAAACCGGGCGCAATTTCTGTGTTTCATCGTCAATGTTATGGTCGAAGGGTAACAGTTAACCTGCTGTGGTGCATCGAAGTCTAACATTAAGCCCCCAGGGAAGAGCCAAAGTACATACTTTTCGAAACGGTACTCCTGTGGAAAGAAATCGGCATTGTAAAATTTGTATTGATCCCGATGCAATTTCTGTGTTTTACCGTCAATGTGATGGTCGAAGGGTAACAGTTAACCTGCTGTGGTGCATCGGAGTCTAACATTGAGCCCCCAGCGAAGAGCCAAATTACATACTCTTCGAAACGGTACTACTGTGGACAGAAATCGGCAATGTGAATTTTATTTTGATCCGGATACAAGTCTGTGTTTCGTCGTCAATGTTATGGTCCAAGGGTAACAGTAAACCTGCCGTGGTGCATCGGAGTCTAACACTGAGCCCCCTGGGAAGAGCCAAAAAACAGGCTCCCGAAACGTTACTCTCGTCAATATAAATCGGCATTGCGAATATTGTATTGAAACCGGGCGCAATTTCTGTGTTTCATCGTCAATGTGATGGTCGAAGGGTAACAGTTAACCTGCTGTGGTGCATGGGAGTCTAACATTGAGCCCCCAGGGAAGAGCCAAAGTACATACTCTTCGAAACGGTACTCCTGTGGACTGAAACCAGCATTGTGAAATTTGTATTGATCCCGATGCAATTTCTGTGTTTATCGTCAATGTGATGGTCGAAGGGTAACAGTAAACCTGCCGTGTTGCATCGGAGTCTAACACTGAGCCCCCAGGGTAGAGCAAAAAAACAGGCTCTCCGAAACGTTACTCTCGTCAATATAAATCGGCATTGCGAATTTTGTATTGAAACTGGATGCAATTTCTTGGTTTCATCGTCAATGTGATGGTCGAAGGGTAACAGTAAATCTGCTGTGGTGCATCAAAGTCTCACACTGAGCCCCCAGGGAAGAGGCAAAAAACAGACTCCCCGAAACGTTACTCTCGTCAATATAAATCGGCATTCCGAAATTTGTATTGAACCCGGATGCAATTTCTGTGTTTTATCGTCAATGTGATGATCGATGTGTAACAGTAAACCTGCCGTGGTGCATCGGAGTCTAACACTGAGCCCTCAGGGTAGAGCCAAAAAACAGACTCCCCGGAACGTTATTCTCGTCAATATAAATCGGCATTGAGAGTTTTGTATAGAAACCGGAAGCAATTTCTGTATTTCATCGTCAATGTGCTGGTCGATGGGTAACAGTAAACCTGCTGTGGTGCATCGGAGTCCCACACTGAGCCCCAAGGAAAGAGCAAAAAACAGACTCCTCGAAACGTTACTCTCGTCAATATAAATCGGAATTGCGAATTTTGTATTGAAACAGGATGCAATTTCTGCGTTTCATCGTCAATGTGATGGTCGAAGGGTAACAGTAAACCTGCCGTGTTGCATCGGTGTCAAACACTGAGCCCCAAGGGAGGAGCCAAATAACGGGCTCCCCGAAACGTTACTCTCGTCAATATAAAACGTCATTGCGAATTTTGTATGGAAACCGGATGCAATTTCTGTGTTTCATCGTCAATGTGATGGTCGAAGGGTAACAGTAAACCTGCTGTGGTGCATCGGAGTCTAACACTGAGCCCCCAGGAAAGAGCCAAAGAGCAGACTCTCCGAAACGTTACTCTCGTCAATAGAAATCGGCATTGCGAATTTTGTATTGAAACCGGATGCAATTTCTGTGTTTCATCGTCAATGTGATGGTCGAAGGGTATCAGTAAACCTGCTGAGGTGCATCGGAGTCTCACACTGAGCCCCCAGGGAAGAGCCGAATAACAGACTAGCCGAAACGTTACTCTTGTCAATATAAATCGGCATTGCGAATTGTGTATTGAAACCGGATGCAATTTCTGTGTTTCATCATCAATGTGATGGTCGAAGGGTAACAGTAAACCCGCCGTGTTGCATCGGGGTCTAACACTGAGCCCCCAGGAAAGAGCCAAAAAACAGACTTCCCGAAACGTTACTCTCGACAATATAAATCGGCATTGCGAATGTTGTATTGAAACCGGATGCAATATATGCGTTTCATCGTCAATGTGATGGTGGAAGTGTAACGGTAAACCTGCAGTGGTGCATCGGAGTCTAACACTGGGCCCCCAGGTAAGAGCAAAATTACATACTCTTGGAAACGGTACTCCTATGGACAGAAATCGGCATTGTGAATTTTGTATTGATTCGAATGCAATTTCTGTGTATCATCGTCAATGACATGGTCGAAGGGTAACAGTAAACCTGCTGTGGTGCATCGGAGTCTCACACTGAGCCCCCAGGGAAGAGCCGAAAAACAGGCTCCCCGAAACGTCTTCTCGACAATATAAATCGGCATTGCGAATGTTGTATTGAAACCGAATGCAATTTCTGTGTTTTATCGTCAATGTCATGTTCGAAGGGTAACAGTAAACCTGCTGTGGTGCATCGGAGTCTCACAATGAGACCCCAGGGAAAAGCCAAAAAACAGACTCCCCGAAACGTTACTCTCGTCAATATAAATCGGCATTGCGAATTTTGTATTGAAACCGGATGCAATTTCTCCGTTTTATCGTCAATGTGATAGGCGAAGGGTAACAGTAAACCTGCTCTGGTGCATCGGAGTCTAACACTGTTCCCCCAGGGAAGAGCCGAGAAACAGTCTCCCCGAAACGTTGATCTCGTCAATATAAATCGGCATTGCGAATTTTGTATCGAAACCGGATGCAATTTCTGTGTTTCATCGTCAATGTGATGGTCGAGGGGTAACAGTAAACCTGCTGTGGTACATCGGATTCTCACACTTAGCCCCCAGGGAAGAGCCAAAAAACACACTCCCCGAAACGTTACTCTCGTCAATATAAATCGGCATTGTGAATTTTGTATTGAAACCGGATGCAATTTCTGTATTTCATCGTCAATGTGATGGTCGAAGGGTAACAGTAAACCTGCTTTGGTGCATCTGAGTCTCACACTGAGCCCCCAGACAAGAGCCGAATAACAGCTCCCCGAATTTTTACTCTCGTCAATATAAATCGGCATTGTGAATTTTGTACTGAAACCGGATGAAATTTCTGTGTTTCATCGTCAATGTGATGGTCGAAGGGTAACAGTAAACCTGCTGTGGTGCATCGGAGTCTCACACTGAGCCCCCAGGGAAGAGCCGAGAAACAGTCTTCCCGAAACCTTACTCTCGTCAATATAAATCGGCATTGCGAATTTTGTATCGAAACCGGATGCAATTTCTGTGTTTCATCGTCAATGTGATGGTCGAAGGGTAACAGTAAACCTGCTGTGGTACATCGGATTCTCACACTTAGCCTCCAGGGTAGAGCCAAAAAACACACTCCCCGAAACGTTACTCTCGTCAATATAAATCGGCATTGCGAATTTTGTATTGAAACCGGATTCAATTTCTGTGTTTCATCGTCAATGTGATGGTCGAATGGTAACAGTAAACCTGCTGTGGTGCATCGGAATCTTACACTGTTCCTCCAGGGAAGAGCCGAAAAACAGACTTAGCGAAACGTTACTCTCGTCGATATAAAACCGCATTGAGATTTTTGTATTGGAACCGGATGCAATTTCTTTGTTTCTTCGTCAATGTGATGGTCGAAGGGTAACAGGAAACCTGCCGTGTTGCATCGGAGTCTAACGCTGAGCCCCCAGGAAAGAGCCAAAGAACGGTCTCCCCGAAACTTTACTCTCGTCAAAATAAATCGGCACTGCGAATTTTGTATTGAAACCGGATGCAATGTCTGTGTTTCATCGTCAGTGTGATGGTCGAAGGGTAACAGTGAACCTGCTGTGGTGCATCGGAGTCTCACACTGAGCCCTCAGGGAAGAGCTGCAAAACAGACTCCCCAAAACGTTACTCTCGTCAATATAAATCGGCATTGCGAATTTTGTATTGAAACCGGATGCAATTTCTGTGTTTCATTGTCAATGTGATGGTAGAAGGGTAACAGTAAACCTGCAATGGTGCATCGGAGTCTAACACTGAGCCCCCAGGAAAGAGCCAAAAAAATTCTTCCCGAAACGTTACTTTTGTCAATATAAATCGGCATTGCGAATTTAGTATTGAAACCGGATGCAATTTCTGTGTTTCAACGTCAATGTGATGGTCGAAGGCTAACAGTAAACCTGCCGTGGTGCATCGGAGTCTCACACTGAGCCCCCAGGGAAGAGCCAAAAAACAGACTCTCCAAAACGTTACTCTCGTCAATGTAAATCGGCATTGCGAATTTTGTATTGAAAGCGGATGCAATTTCTGTGTTTCAACGTCAATGTGATGGTCGAAGGCTAACAGTAAACCTGCCGTGGTGCATCGGAGTCTCACACTGAGCCCCCAGGGAAGAGCCAAAAAACAGACTCTCCAAAACGTTACTCTCGTCAATATAAAACGGCATTGTGAATTTTGTATTGATCCGTATGCAATGTCTGTGTTTCATCGTCAATGTCATGGTCGAAGGGTAACTGTAAACCTGCTGTGGTGCCTCGGTGTCTCACACTCAGCCCCCAGGGAACAGCCAAAAAACAGTTTTCCCGAAACGTTACTCTCGTCAATATAAATCGGCATTGCGAAATTTGTATTGAAACCGGACGCAATTTCTGTCTTTCATCGTCAATGTGATGGTCGAACGGTAACAGTAAACCTGCTGTGGTGCATCGGAGTCTAACATTGAGCCCCCAGGGAAGAGCCAAAGTACATACTCTTCGAAACGGTACTCCTGTGGACAGAAATCGGCATTGTGAATTTTGTATTGATCCGGATGCAATTTCTGTGTTTCATCGTCAATGTGATGGTCGAAGGGTAACAGTAAACCTGCCGTGTTGCATCGGAGTCTAACGCTGAGCCCCCAGGTTAGTGCCAAAAAACAGACTCCCCGGAACGTTATTCTCGTCAATATAAATCGGCATTGCGAATTTTGTATTGAAATCGGAAGCAATTTCTGTGTTTCATCGTCAATGTGCTGGTCGGACGGTAACAGTAAACCTGCTGTGGTGCATCGGAGTCCCACACTGAGCCCCAAAGGAAGTGTCGAAAAACAGGCTCTCCAAAATGTTACTCTCGTCAATATAAATCGGCATTGCGAATTTTGTATTGAAACCGAATGCAATATCTGCGTTTCATCGTCAATGCGTTGGTCGAAGGGTAACAGTAAACCTGCAGTGGTGCATCGGAATCTAACACTGGGCCACCAGGGAAGAGCCAAAGTACATACACTTCGACACGGTACTCCTATGGACAGAAACCGGCATTGTGAATTTTGTATTGATTCGAATGCAATTTCTGTGTATCATCGTCTATGACATGGTCGAAGGGTAACAGTAAACGTGCTGTGGTGCATCGGAGTCTCACACTGAGCACCCAGGGAAAAGCCAAAAAGCAGACTCCCCGAAACGTTACACTCTTCAATATAAAGCGCCATTGCGAATTTTATATTGCAACCGGATGCCATTTCTGTGTTTCATCGTCTATGTGATGGTCGGAGGGTAACTGTTAACCTGCTGTGGTGCATCGGAGTCTCACACTGAGCCCCCAGGGAAGAGACTATAGCAGACTCCCCGAAACGTTTTTCTCGTCAATATAACTCGGCATTGCGAATTTTGTATTGAAAGCGGATGCTATTTCTGTGTTTCATGGTCAATGTGATGGTCGAAGGGTAATAGTAAACCTGCTGTGGTGCATCGGAGTCTCACACTGAGCCCCCAGGAAAGAGCCAAAGAACGGTCTCCCCAAACCTTTACTCTCGTCTATATAAATCGGCACTGCGAATTTTGTATTGAAACCGGATGCAATGTCTGTGTTTCATCGTCAATGTGATGCTCGAAGGGTAACAGTGAACCTGCTGTGGTGCATCGGAGTCTCACACTGAGCCTTCAGGGAAGAGCTGCAAAACAGACTCCCCAAAACGTTACTCTCGTCAATATAAATCGGCATTGCGAATTTTGTATTGAAACCGGATGTTATTTCTGTGTTTCATCGTAAATGTGATGGTCGAATGGTAACAGTAAACCTGCCGTGGTGCATCGGTGTCTATCACTGAGCCCCCATCGAAGAGCCAAAGAACAGACTCTCCGAAACGTTACTCCCGTCAATATAAATCGGCATTTCGAATTTTTTATTGCAACCGGATGCTATTTCTGTGTATCATCGTCCATGTGATGGTCGAACGGTAACTGTGAACCTGCTGTGGTGCATCGGAGTCTCACACTGAGCTCCCAGGGAAGAGCCAAAGAACAGACTCCCCGAAACGTTACTTTCGTCAATTTAAATCGGCATTGCGAATTTTGTATTTAAACCGTATGCAATTTCTGTATTTCATCGTCAATGTGATGGTCGAGGGGTAACAGTAAACCTGCTGTGGTGCATCGGAGCCTCACACTGAGCCCCCAGGTAAAAGCCCAAAAACAGACTCCCCGAAACGTTACTCTCGTCAATATAAATCGGCATTGCTAATTTTGTATTGAAACCTGTCGCAATTTCTGTGTTTCATCGTCAATGTGATGGTCGAAGGGTAACAGTAAACCTACTTTGCTGCATCGGAGTCTCACACTGAGCCCAAGGGAAGAGCCCAACAACAGACTCCACAAAACGTTACCCTCGTCAATATAAATCGGCATTGTGAATTTTGTATTAAAACCGGATGCAATTTCTGTGTTTCATCGTCAATGTCATGGTCGAAGGCTATCAGTAAACCTGCTGTGGTGCGTCGGAATCTCACACTGACCCCCAGGGATGAGCCGAAAAACAGACTCCGCGAACCGTTACTCTTGTCAATATAAATCGGCATTGCGAATTTTGTATTGAAACCGGATGCAATTTCTGTGTTTCAACGTCTATGTGATGGTCGAAGGCTAACAGTAAACCTGCCGTGGTGCATCGGAGTCTCACACTGAGCCCCCAGGGAAGAGCCAAAAAACAGACTCCCCAAAACGTTACTCTCGTCAATGTAAATCGGCATTTCGAATTTTGTATTGAAACCGGATGCAATTTCTGTGTTTCATCGTCAATGAGTTGGTCGAAGGGTAACAGTAAACCTGCTGTGGTGCATCGGAGTCTCACACTGAGCCCCCAAGCAAGAGCCAAAAAACAGACTCCCCGAAACGTTACTCTCGTCGATATAAACCGGCATAGCGAATTTTGTATCGAAACCGGATGCAATTTCTGTGTTTCATCGTCAATGTGATGGTCGAAGGGTAACAGTAAACCTGCTGTGGTGCCTCGGAGTCTTACACTGAGCCCCCAGGGAAGAGCCAAATAACAGACTCCCCGAAAAGTTACTCTCGTCAATTTAAATCGGCATTGCGATTTTGTACTGAAACCGGATGCAATTTCTGTGATTCATCGTCAATGTCATGATCGAAGGGTAACAGTAAACCTGCCGTGGTGCATTGGAGTGTAACACTGAGCCCCCAGGGAAGAGCCAAAGAACAGACTTGCCGAAACGTTACTGTCGTCAATATAAATCGGCATTGGGAATTTTGTATGAAACCGGATGCAATATCTGTGTTTCATCGTAAATGTGATGGTCGAAGGGTAACAGTACACCTGCTGTGGTGCATCGGAGTCTCACACTGAGCCCCCAGGAAAGAGCCAAAAAACAGACTCCCCGACACGTTATTCTCGCCAATAGAAATCAGCACTGCGAATTTTGTATTGAAACCGGAAGTAATTTCTGTGTTTCAACGTCAATGTGATGGTCGAAGGGTAACAGTAAACCTGCTGTGGTGCATCGGAGTCTAACACTGGGCCCCCAGGGAAGAGCCAAAGTAAATGCTCTTCGAAACTTTACTCCTATGGACAGAATTCGGCAATGTGAATTTCGTATTGATCCGAATGCAATTTCTGTGTATCATCGTCAATGACATGGTCGAAGGGTAACAGTAAACCTGCTGTGGTGCGTCGGAGTCTCACACTGAGCCCCCAGGGAAGAGCCGAAAAACAGACTCCCCGAAACGTTACTCTCGACAATATAAATCGGCATTGCAAATTTTGTACTGAAACTGGATGCAATTTCTGTGTTTCATCGTCAATGTGATGGTCGAAGGGTTACAGTAAACCTGCTGTGGTGCATCGGAGTTTCACACTGAGCCCCCAGGGAAGAGCCAGAAAATAAACTCCCCGAAACGTTACTCTCGTCAATACAAATCGGCATTGCGAATTTTGTATTGAAACCTGATCCAATATCTGTGTTTCATCGTTAATGTGATGGTCGAAGGGTAACAGTAAACTTGCTGTGGTGCATCGGAGTCTAACACTGAGCCACCAGGGAAGAGCCGAAAAACATTCTCCCCGAAATGTTACTCTCGTCAATATAAATCGGCATTGCGAATTTTGTATTGCAACCGGATGCCATTTCTGTGTTTCATCGTCTATGTGATGGTCGAAGGGTAACTGTAAACCTGCTGTGGTGCATCTGTGTCTCACACTGAGCCCCCAGGGAAGAGCCGAATAACAGACTATTTGAACCGTTACTCTCGTCAATATAAATCGGCATTGCGATTTTTCTATTGAAACCGGATGCAATTTCTGTGTCTCATCGTCTATGTGACGGTCGAAGGGTAACTGTAAACTTGCTGTGGTGCATCGGAGTCTCACACTGAGCCCCCAGGTAAGAGCTGAAAGACAGACTCCCCGAAGCGTTAGTTCCGAGAATATAAATCGGCATTGCGAATTTTGTATTGAAACCGGATGCAATTTCTGTGTTTCATAGTCAATGTGATGGTCGAAGGTTAACAGTAAACCTGCTGTGGTGCATCGGAGTCTCACACTGAGCCCCCAGAGAAGAGCCGAAAAACAGACTCCCCGAAGCGTTACTCTCGCCAATGTAAATCGGCATTGCGAATTTTGTATTGAAACCGGATGCAATTTCTGTATTTCATCGTCAATGTGATGGTCGAAGGGTAACAGTATATCTGCCGTGGTGCATCGGAGTCTAACACTGAGCCCGCAGGGAAGAGCAAAAGAACATACGCCCCGAAACGTTACTCTTGTCAATATAAATCGGCATTGCGAATTTTGTATTGAAACCGGATGCAATTTCTGTATTTCATCGTCAATGTGATGGTCGAAGGGTAACAGGAAACCTGCTGTGGTGGATCGGAGTCTCACACTGAGCCCCCAGGGAAGAGCCAAAAAACAGACTCCCCGAAACCTTACTCTCGCCAATATAAATCGGCATTGCGTATTTTGTATAGAAACCGGATGCAATTTCTGTATTTCATCGTCAATGTGATGGTCGAAGGGTAACAGTAAACCTGCTGTGGTGGATCGGAGTCTCACACTGAGCCCCCAGGGAAGAGCCAAAGAACATACTCCCCGAAACGTTACCCTCGTCAATATAAATAGGCATTGCGAATTTTGTATTGAAACCGGATGCAATTTCTGATTTTCATCGTCAATATGATGGTCGAAGGGTAACAGTAAACCTGCTGTGGTGCATCGGAGTCTCACACTGAGCCCCCAGGGAAGAGGCGAAAAACAGTCTCCCCGAAATAGTACTCTCGCCAATATAAATAGGCATTGCGAATTTTGTATTGAAACCGGATGCAATTTCTGTGTTTCATCGTCAACGTGATGGTCGAAGGGTAACTGTAAACCTGCCGTGGTGCATCGGAGTCTAACACTGAGCCCGCGTGGAAGAGCCAAAGAACATACTCCCCGAAACGTTACTCTCGTCAATATAAATCGGCATTGCGAATTTCGTATTGAAACCGGATGCAACTTCTGTGTTTCATCGTCAATGTGTTGGTCGATGGGTAACAGTAAACCTGCTGTGCTGCATCGCAGTCTCACACTGAGTCCCCAGTTAAGAGCCAAAAACAGACTCCCCTAATCGTTACTCTCGTCAATATAAATCGGCATTGCGAATTTTGTATTGCAACCTGATGCTACTTTTGTGTTTGATCGTCAATGTGATGGTCGAAGGCTAACAATATACCTGCCGTGGTGCATCGGAGTCTAACACTGAGCCCGCAGGGATGAGCCAAAGAACATACTCCTCGAAACGTTACTCTCGTCAATATAAATCGGCATGGCGAATTTTGTATTGGAACCGGATGCCATTTCTGTGTTTCATCGTCAATGTGATGGTCGAAGGGTAACTGTAAGCTTGCTGTGGTGCATCGGAGTCTCACACAGAGCCCCCAGAGAAGAGCCGAAAAACAGACTCCCCGAAACGTTAGTCTCGAGAATAAAAATTGGCATTGCGAATTTTGTATTGAAACCGGATGCAATTTCTGTGTTTCATCGTCAATGTGATGGTCGAAGGGTAACAGTAAACCTGCTGTGGTGCATCGGAGTCTCACACTGAGCCAAAACAGACTCCCCGAAACGTTTCTCTCGTCAATAAAAATCGGCATTGCGAATTTTGTATTGAAACCGGATGCAATTTCTGTGTTACATCGTCAATGTGATGGTCGAAGGGTAACAGTAAACCTACCGTGGTGCATCGGAGTCTCACACTGAGCCCCCATGGAAGAGCCAAAGAACAGACTCCCCGAAACTTTACTCACGCCAATAAAAATCGGCATTGCGAATTTTGTATTGAAACCGAATGCAATTTCTGTGTTTCATCGCCAATGTGATGGTCGAAGGGTAACAGTAAACCTGCCGTGGTGCATCGGAGTCTAACACTGAGCCCGCAGGGAAGAGCCAAAGAACATACTCCCCGAAACGTTACTCTCGTCAATATAAATCGGCATGGCGAATTTTGTATTGGAACCGGATGCCGTTTCTGTGTTTCATCGCCAATGTGATGGTCGGAGGGTAACTGTAAACTTGCTGTGGTGCATCGGAGTCTCACAGTGAGCCCCCAGGGAAGAGCCAAAAACAGACTCCCCGAAACGTTAGTCTCGAGAATATAAATCGGCATTGCGAATTTTGTATTGAAACCGGATGCAATTTCTCTGTTTCATCTTCAATGTGATGATCGAAGGGTAACAGAAAACCTGCTGTGTTGCATTGGAGTCTCACACTGAGCCCCCAGGGAAGAGCCAAAGAACAGACTCTCCGAAACGTTACTCTCGTCAATATAAATCGGCATTACGAATTTTGTATTGAAACCGGATGCAATTTCTGTGTTTCATCGTCAATGTGATGGTCGAAGGGTAACAGTAAACCTGCTGTGGTGCATCGGAGTCTCACACTGAGCCCCAAGGGAAGAGCCCATAAACAGACTCCCCGAAACTTTAGTCTCGTCAAAATAAATCCGCATTGCGAATTTTGTAATGAAACCGGATGCAATTTCTGTATTTCATCGTCAATGTGATGGTCGAAGCGTGACAGTAAACCTGCTGTGGTGCATCGGAGTCTCACACTGAGCCCCCAGGAAAGAGCCAAATGCAGACTCCAAGAAACGTTACTCTCGTCAATATAAATCGGCATTGCGAATTTTGTATTGAAACCGGATGCAATTTCTGTGTTTCATCGTCGGTGTGATGGTCGAAGGGTAACAGTAAACCTGCTGTAGTGCATCGGAGTCTCACACTGAGCCCCCAGGGAAGAGCAAAAATACAGACTCCAAGAAACGTTACTCCCGTCAATATAAATCGGCATTGCGAATTTTGTATTGAAACCGGATGCAATTTATGTGTTTCATAGTCAATGTGATGGTCGAAGGTTATCAGTAAACCTGCTCTGGTGCATCGGAGTCTCACACTGAGCCCCCAGGGAAGAGCCAAAGAACATACGCCCTGAAACGTTACTCTTGTCAATATAAATCGGCATTGCGAATTTTGTATTGAAACCGGATGCAATTTCTGTATTTCATCGTCAATGTGATGGTCGAAGGGTAACAGTAAACCTGCTGTGGTGGATCGGAGTCTCACACTGAGCCCCCAGGGAAAAGCCAAAAAACAGACTCCTCGAAACTTTACTCTCGCCAATATAAATCGGCATTGCGAATTTTGTATTGAAACCGGATGCAATTTCTGTGTTTCATCGTCAATGTGATGGTCGAAGGGTAACAGTAAACCTGCTGTGGTGGTTCGGAGTCTCACTCTGAGCCCCCAGGGAAGAGCCAAAGAACAGACTCCAAGAAACGTTACTCTCGTCAATATAATTCGGCATTGCGAATTTTGTGTTGAAACCGGATGCAATTTCTGTGTTTTATCGTCAATGTGATGGTCGATGGTTAACAGTAAACCTGCTGTGCTGCATCGCAGTCTCACACTGAGTCCCCAGTTAAGAGCCAAAAAACAGACTCCCCGAAAGGTTACCCTCGTCAATATAAATCGGCATTGCGAACTTTGTATTGAAACCTGATGCAACTTCTGTGTTTCATCGTCAATGTGATGGTCGAAGGGTAACAGTAAACTTGCTGTGGTGCATTTGGAGTCTCACACTGAGCCCCTAGGGAAGAGCCGAGAAACAGTCTCCCCGAAACGTTACTCTCGTCAATATAAATCGGCATTACGAATTTTGTATTGAAACCGGATGCTATTTCTGTGTTTCATCGTCAATGTGATGGTCGAAGGGTAACAGTAAACCTGCTGTGGTGGATCGGAGTCTCACTCTGAGCCCCCCGGGATGAGCCAAAGAACAGACTCCAAGAAACGTTTCTCTCGTCAATATAATTCGGCATTGCGAATTTTGTGTTGAAACCGGATGCAATTTCTGTGTTTTATCGTCAATGTGATGGTCGAAGGGTAACAGTAAACCGGCTGTGGTTCATCGGAGTCTCACACTGAGCCCCCATGGAAGAGCCGAAAAACAGTCTCCCCGAAATAGTACTCTCGCCAATATAAATAGGCATTGCGAAATTTGTATTGAAACCGAATGCAATTTCTGTGTTTCATCGTCAACGTGATAGTCGAAGGGTAACAGTAAACCTGCCGTGGTGCGTCGGAGTCTAACACTGAGCCCGCACGTAAGAGCCAAAGAACATACTCCCCGAAACGTTACTCTCGTCAATATAAATCGGTATTGCGAATCTTGTATTGAAACCGCATGCAATTTCTGTGTTTCATCTTCACTGTGATGATCGAAGGGTAACAGTAAACCTGCCGTGGTACATCGGAGTCTAACACTGAGCCCGCAGGGAGGAGCCAAAGAACATACTCTCCGAAACGTTACTCTCGTCAATATAAATCGGCATTGCGAATTTTGTATTGAAACCGGATGCAATTTCTGTTTTTCATCGTCAATGTGATGGTTGAAGGGTAACAGTAAACCTGCTGTGGTGGATCGGAGTCTCACTCTGAGCCCCCAGGGAAGAGCCAAAGAACAGACTCCAAGAAACGTTACTCTCGTCAATATAATTCATCATTGCGAATTTTGTGTTGAAACCGGATGCAATTTCTGTCTTTCATCGTCAATGTGATGGTCGAAGGGTAACAGTAAACCCGCTGTGGTGGATCGCAGTCTCACACTGAGTCGCCAGTTAACAGCCAAAAAACAGACTCCCTGAAACGTTACTCTCGTCAATATAAATCGGCATTGCGAGATTTGTATTGAAACCTGATGCACCTTCTATGTTTGATCGTCTATGTGATGGTCGAAGGGTAACAGTAAACCTGCCGTGGTGCATCTGAGTGTAACACTGAGCCCCCAGGGAAGAACCATAAAACAGCCTCCCCGAAACGTTACTCTCGTCAATATAAATCAGCATTGCGAGTTTTGTATTGAAACTGGATGCAATTTCTGTGTTTCATCGTCAATGTGATGGTCGAAGGGTAAGAGGAAACCTGCTGTGGTGCATGGGAGTCTCACACTGAGCCCCCAGGGAAGAGCCGAAAAACAGTCTCCCCGAAACGTTACTCTCGTCAATAAAAATCGGCATTACGAATTTTGTATTGAAACCGGATGCAATTTCTGTGTTTCATCGTCAATGTGATGGTCGAAGGGTAACTGTAAACTTGCTGTGGTGCATCGGAGTCTCACACTGAGCCCCCAGGGAAGTGCCGAAAAACAGTCTCCCCGAAACGTTACTCTCGTCAATATAAATCGGCATTACGAATTTTGTATTGAAACCGGATGCAATTTCTGTGTTTCATCGTCAATGTGATGGTCGAAGGGTAACAGTAAACCTGCTGTGGTGCATCGGAGTCTCACACTGAGCCCCAAGGGAAGAGCCAAATGCAGACTCCAAGAAACGTTACTCTCGTCAATATAAATCGGCATTGCGAATTTTGTATTGAAACCGGATGCAATTTCTGTGTTTCATCGTCGGTGTGATGGTCGAAGGGTAACAGTAAACCTGCTGTAGTGCATCGGAGTCTCACACTGAGCCCCCAGGGAAGAGCAAAAATACAGACTCCAAGAAACGTTACTCCCGTCAATATAAATCGGCATTGCGAATTTTGTATTGAAACCGGATGCAATTTATGTGTTTCATAGTCAATGTGATGGTCGAAGGTTATCAGTAAACCTGCTCTGGTGCATCGGAGTCTCACACTGAGCCCCCAGGGAAGAGCCAAAGAACATACGCCCTGAAACGTTACTCTTGTCAATATAAATCGGCATTGCGAATTTTGTATTGAAACCGGATGCAATTTCTGTATTTCATCGTCAATGTGATGGTCGAAGGGTAACAGTAAACCTGCTGTGGTGGATCGGAGTCTCACACTGAGCCCCCAGGGAAAAGCCAAAAAACAGACTCCTCGAAACTTTACTCTCGCCAATATAAATCGGCATTGCGAATTTTGTATTGAAACCGGATGCAATTTCTGTGTTTCATCGTCAGTGTGATGGTCGAAGGGTAACAGTAAACCTGCTGTGGTGGTTCGGAGTCTCACTCTGAGCCCCCAGGGATGAGCCAAAGAACAGACTCCAAGAAACGTTACTCTCGTCAATATAATTCGGCATTGCGAATTTTGTGTTGAAACCGGATGCAATTTCTGTGTTTTATCGTCAATGTGATGGTCGATGGTTAACAGTAAACCTGCTGTGCTGCATCGCAGTCTCACACTGAGTCCCCAGTTAAGAGCCAAAAAACAGACTCCCCGAAAGGTTACCCTCGTCAATATAAATCGGCATTGCGAACTTTGTATTGAAACCTGATGCAACTTCTGTGTTTCATCGTCAATGTGATGGTCGAAGGGTAACAGTAAACTTGCTGTGGTGCATTTGGAGTCTCACACTGAGCCCCTAGGGAAGAGCCGAGAAACAGTCTCCCCGAAACGTTACTCTCGTCAATATAAATCGGCATTACGAATTTTGTATTGAAACCGGATGCTATTTCTGTGTTTCATCGTCAATGTGATGGTCGAAGGGTAACAGTAAACCTGCTGTGGTGGATCGGAGTCTCACTCTGAGCCCCCCGGGATGAGCCAAAGAACAGACTCCAAGAAACGTTACTCTCGTCAATATAATTCGGCATTGCGAATTTTGTGTTGAAACCGGATGCAATTTCTGTGTTTTATCGTCAATGTGATGGTCGAAGGGTAACAGTAAACCGGCTGTGGTTCATCGGAGTCTCACACTGAGCCCCCATGGAAGAGCCGAAAAACAGTCTCCCCGAAATAGTACTCTCGCCAATATAAATAGGCATTGCGAAATTTGTATTGAAACCGAATGCAATTTCTGTGTTTCATCGTCAACGTGATAGTCGAAGGGTAACAGTAAACCTGCCGTGGTGCGTCGGAGTCTAACACTGAGCCCGCACGTAAGAGCCAAAGAACATACTCCCCGAAACGTTACTCTCGTCAATATAAATCGGTATTGCGAATCTTGTATTGAAACCGCATGCAATTTCTGTGTTTCATCTTCACTGTGATGATCGAAGGGTAACAGTAAACCTGCCGTGGTACATCGGAGTCTAACACTGAGCCCGCAGGGAGGAGCCAAAGAACATACTCTCCGAAACGTTACTCTCGTCAATATAAATCGGCATTGCGAATTTTGTATTGAAACCGGATGCAATTTCTGTTTTTCATCGTCAATGTGATGGTTGAAGGGTAACAGTAAACCTGCTGTGGTGGATCGGAGTCTCACTCTGAGCCCCCAGGGAAGAGCCAAAGAACAGACTCCAAGAAACGTTACTCTCGTCAATATAATTCATCATTGCGAATTTTGTGTTGAAACCGGATGCAATTTCTGTCTTTCATCGTCAATGTGATGGTCGAAGGGTAACAGTAAACCCGCTGTGGTGGATCGCAGTCTCACACTGAGTCGCCAGTTAAGAGCCAAAAAACAGACTCCCTGAAACGTTACTCTCGTCAATATAAATCGGCATTGCGAGATTTGTATTGAAACCTGATGCACCTTCTATGTTTGATCGTCTATGTGATGGTCGAAGGGTAACAGTAGACCTGCCGTGGTGCATCTGAGTGTAACACTGAGCCCCCAGGGAAGAACCATAAAACAGCCTCCCAGAAACGTTACTCTCGTCAATATAAATCAGCATTGCGAGTTTTGTATTGAAACTGGATGCAATTTCTGTGTTTCATCGTCAATGTGATGGTCGAAGGGTAAGAGGAAACCTGCTGTGGTGCATGGGAGTCTCACACTGAGCCCCCAGGGAGGAGCCGAAAAACAGACTCCCCAAAACGATACTCTCGTCAATATAAATCGGCATTGCGAAGTTTGTATTGAAACCGGATGCAATTTCTGTGTTTCATCGTCAATGAGATGGTCGAAGGGTAACAGTAAACCTGCAGTGGTGCATCGGAGTCTCACACTGAAACCCAGGGAAGAGCGAAAAAAGAGACTCCCCGAAACGTTACTCTCGTCAATATAAATCGGCATTGCCAATTTCGTATTGATACCGGATGCAATTTCTGTGTTTCATCGTCAATGTGATGGTCGAAGGGTAACAGTAAACCTGCTGTGGCTCATCGGAGTCTCACACTGAGCCCCCAGGGAAGAGCCGAAAAACAGACTCCCCGAAACGTTACTCTCGCCAATATAAATCAGCATTGCGAATTTTGTATTGAAACCGGATGCAATTTCTGTGTTTCATCGTCAGTGTGATGGTCGAAGGGAAACAATAAACCTGCCGTGGTGCATCGGAGTCTAACACTGAGCCCGCAGGGAAGAGCCAAAGAACATACTTCCCGAAACGTTACTCTAGTCAATATAAATCGGCATTGCGAATTTTGTATAGAAACCGGATGCAGTTTCTGTGTTTCATGGGAAATGTGATGGTCGAACTGTAACAGTAAACCTGCTGTGGTGCATCGGAGTCTCACACTGAGCCCCCAGGGAAGATCCGAAAAACAGTCTCCCCGAAAATTTTCTCTCGTCAATTTAAATCGGCATTGCGAAATTTGTATTGAAACCGGATGCAATTTCTGTGTTTCATCGTCAATGTGATCGTCAAAGGGTAACAGTAAACCTGCTGTGGTGCATCGGAGTCTAACACAGGGCCCCCACGGAAGAGCCAAAGTACATACTCTTTGAAACGGTACTCCTGCGGACATAAATCGGCATTGTGAATTTTGTATTGATCCGGATGCAATTTCTGTGTTTCATCGTCAATGTGATGGGCGAAAGGTAAATGTAAACCGTCTGTTGTGCATCGGAGTCTCACACTGAGCCCCCAGGGAAGATCCGAAAAACAGTCTCCCCGAAAATTTTCTCTCGTCAATTTAAATCGGCATTGCGAAATTTGTATTGAAACCGGATGCAATTTCTGTGTTTCATCGTCAATGCGATGGTCGAAGGGTAACGGTAAACCTGCTGTGTTGCATCGGAGTCTAACACTGGGCCCCCAGGAAAGAGCCAAAGTACATACTCTTCGAAACTGTACACCTAGGGACAGAAATCGGACTTGTGAATTTTGTATTGATCCGAATGCAATTTCTGTGTATCATCGTCAATTACATGGTCGAAGGGTAACAGTAAACGTGCTGTGGTGCATCGGAGTCTCACACTGAGCCCACAGGGAGGAGCCAAAAAACAGACTCCCCGAAACGTTACTCTCGTCAATATAAATCGGCATTGCGAATTTTGTATTGAAACCGGATGCAATTTCTGTGTTTCATCGTCAATGTGATGGTCGAAGGGTAACAGTAAACCTGCTGTGGTGCATCGGAGTCTAACACAGGGCCCCCACGGAATAGCCAAAGTACATACTCTTTGAAACGGTACTCCTGCGGACATAAATCGGCATTGTGAATTTTGTATTGATCCGGATGCAATTTCTGTGTTTCATCGTCAATGTGATGGTCGAAAGGTAACAGTAAACCGTCTGTGGTGCATTTGAGTCTCACACTGAGCCCCCAGGGAAGAGGCGAAGAACAGACTCCCCGAAACGTTACTCTCGTCAATATAAATCGGCATTGTGAATTTTGTATTGAAACCGGATGCAATTTCTGTGTTTCATCGTCAATGCGATGGTCGAAAGGTAACGGTAAACCTGCTGTGGTGCATCGGAGTCTAACACTGGGCCCCCAGGAAAGAGCCAAAGTACATACTCTTCGAAACTGTACACCTATGGACAGAAATCGGCCTTGTGAATTTTGTATTGATCCGAATGCAATTTCTGTGTATCATCGTCAATGACATGGTCGAAGGGTAACAGTAAACCTGCCGTGGTGCATCGGTGTCGAAAACTGAGCGCCCAGGGAAGAGCCAAAAGACAGACACCCCGAAACGTTACTCTCGTCAATATAAATCGGCATTGCGAATTTTGTATTGAAACTGGATGCAATTCCTGTGTTTCATCGTCAATGTGACGGTCGAAGGGTAACAGTAAACCTGCTGTGGTGCATCGGAGTCTCACACTGAGCCCCAAGGGAAGAGCCCATAAACAGACTCCCCGAAACTTTAGTCTCGTCAAAATAAATCCGCATTGCGAATTTTGTAATGAAACCGGATGCAATTTCTGTATTTCATCGTCAATGTGATGGTCGAAGGGTACCAGTAAACCTGCTGTGGTGCATCGGAGTCTCACACTGAGCCCCCAGGAAAGAGCCAAATGCAGACTCCAAGAAACGTTACTCTCGTCAATATAAATCGGCATTGCGAATTTTGTATTGAAACCGGATCTAATTTCCGCGTTTCATCGTCAATGTGATGGTCGATGGGTAACAGTTAACCTGCTGTGCTGCATCGCAGTCTCACACTGAGTCCCCAGTTAAGAGCCAAAAAACAGACTCCCCGAAACGTTACTCTCGTCAATATAAATCGGCATTGCGAATTTTGTATTGAAACCGGATGCAATTTCTGTGTTTCATCGTCAATGTGATGGTCGAAGGGTAACAGTAAACCTGCCGTGGTGCATTGGAGTCTAACACTGATCCCGCAGGGAAGAGCCAAAGAACATACTCCGCAAAACGTTACCCTCGTCAATATAAATCGGCATTGCGAATTTTGTATTGAAACCGGATGCAATTTCTGTTTTTCATCGTCAATGTGATGGTCGAAGGGTAACAGTAAACCTACTGTGGTGGATCGGAGTCTCACTCTGAGCCCCCAGGGAAGGGCCAAGGAACAGATTCCAAGAAACGTTACTCTCGTCAAAATAATTCGGCATTGCCAATTTTGTGTTGAAACCGGATGCAATTTCTGTGTTTCATCGTCAACGTGATGGTCGAAGCGTAACAGTAAACCTGCCGTGGTGCATCGGAGTCTAACACTGAGCCCGCACGGAAGTGCCAAAGAACATACTCCCCAAAACGTTACTCTCGTCAATATGAATCGGCATTGCGAATTTTGTATTGAAACCGGATGCAATTTCTGTGTTTCATCGTCAATGTGTTGGTCGATGGTTAACAGTAAACCTGCTAGGCTGCATCGCAGTCTCACACTGAGTCCCCAGTCAAGAGCCAAAAAACAGACTCCCCGAAACGTTACTCTCGTCAATTTAAATCGGCATTGCGAATTTTGTATTGAAACCGGATTCAATTTCTGTGTTTCATCGTCAATGTGATGGTCGAAGGGCAACAGTAAACCAGCTGTGGTGCATCGGAGTCTCACACTGAGCCCCCAGGGAAGACCCGAAAAACAGACTCCCCGAACTGTTAGTCTCGTCAATCTAAATCCGCATTGCGAATTTTGTATTGAAACCCGATGCAATTTCTGTATTTCATCGTCAATGTGATGGTTGAAGGGTAACAGTAAACCTGCTGTGGTGCATCGGAGTCTCACACTGAGCCCTCAGGAAAGAGCCAAAAACCAGACTCCAAGAAACGTTACTCTCGTCAATATAAATCGGCATTGCGAATTTTGTATTGAAACCGGATGCAATTTCTGTGTTTCATCGTCAATGTGATGGTCGAAGGGTAACAGTAAACCTGCTGTGGCGCATCGGAGTCTCACACTGAGCCACCAGGGAAGAGCCGAAAAACATACTCCCCGAAACGTTACTCTCGCCAATATAAATCAGCATTGCGAATTTTGTATTGAAACCGGATGCAATTTCTGTGTTTCATCGTCAGTGTGTTGGTAGAAGGGTAACAATAAACCTGCCGTGGTGCATCGGAGTCTAACACTGAGCCCGCAGGGAAGAGCCAAAGAACATACTCCCCGAAACGTTACTCTCGTCAATATAAATCGGCATTGCGAATTTTGTATAGAAACCGGATGCAGTTTCTGTGTTTCATGGTCAATGTGATGGTCGAACTGTAACAGTAAACCTGCTGTGGTGCATCGGAGTCTCACACTGAGCCCCCAGGGAAGATCCGAAAAACAGTCCCCCGAAAATTTTCTCTCGCCAATTTAAATCGGCATTGCGAAATTTGTATTGAAACCGGATGCAATTTCTGTGTTTCATCGTCAATGTGATGATCGAAGGGTATTAGTAAACCTGCTATGGTGCATCGGAGTCTAACACTGGGCCCCCACGGAAGAGCCAAAGTACATACTCTTTGAAAAGGTACTCCTGTGGACGTAAATCGGCATTGTGAGTTTTGTATTGATCCGGATGCAATTTCTGTGTTTCATCGTCAATGTGATCGTCAAAGGGTAACAGTAAACCTGCTGTGGTGCATCGTAGTTTCACACTGAGCCCCCAGGGAAGAGCCGAAAAACAGACTCCCCGAAACGTTACTCTCGTCTATATAAATCGGCATTGCGAATTTTGTATTGAAACCGGATGCAGTTTCTGTGTTTCATCGTCAATGTGATGGTCGAAGGGTAACAGTAAACCTGCTGTGGTGCATCGGAGTCTAACACAGGGCCCCCACGGAAGAGCCAAAGTACATACTCTTTGAAACGGTACTCCTGCGGACATAAATCGGCATTGTGAATTTTGTATTGATCCGGATGCAATTTCTGTGTTTCATCGTCAATGTGATGGTCGAGAGGTAACAGTAAACCGTCTGTGGTGCATTGGAGTCTCACACTGAGCCCCCAGGGAAGAGCCGAAGAACAGACTCCCCGAAACGTTACTCTCGTCAATATAAATCGGCAATGTGAATTTTGTATTGAAACCGGATGCAATTTCGGTGTTTCATCGTCAATGCGATGGTCGAAGGGTAACGGTAAACCTGCTGTGGTGTATCGGAGTCTAACACTGGGCCCCCAGGAAAGTGCCAAAGTACATACTCCTCGAAACTGTACACCTATGAACAGAAATCGGCCTTGTGAATTTTGTATTGATCCGAATGCAATTTCTGTGTATCATCGTCAATGACATGGTCGAAGGGAAACAGTAAACGTGCTGTGGTGCATCGGAGTCTCACACTGAGCCCCCAGGGAGGAGCCAAAAAAGAGACTCCCGAAACGTTACTCTCGTCAATATAAATCGGCATTGCGAATTTTGTATTGAAACCGGATGCAATATCTGTGTTTCATCATCAATGTGATGGTCGAAGGGTAACAGTAAACCTGCTGTGGTGAATCGGAGACTCACACTGAAACCCAGGGAAGAGCCAAAAAAGAGACTCCCGAAACGTTACTCTCGTCAATATAAATCGGCATTGCGAATTTTGTATTGAAACCGGATGCAATTTTTGTGTTTCATCGTCAATGTGATGGTCGAAGGGTATCAGTAAACCTGCTGTGGTGCATCGGAGTCTAACACAGGGCCCCCACGGAAGAGCCAAAGTACATACTCTTTGAAACGGTACTCCTGCCGCCATAAATCGGCATTGTGAATTTTAAATCGGCATTGTGAATTTTGTATTGATCCGTATGCAATTTCTGTGTTTCATCGTCAATGTGATGGTCGAAAGATAACAGTAAACCGTCTGTGGTGCATTGGAGTCTCACACTGAGCCCCCAGGGAAGAGCCGAAGAACAGTCTCCCCGAAACGTTACTCTCGTCAATATAAATCGGCATTGTGAATTTTGTATTGAAACCGGATGCAATTTCTGTGTTTCATCGTCAATGCGATGGTCGAAGGGTAACGGTAAACCTGCTGTGGTGCATCGGAGTCTAACACTGGGCCCCGAGGAAAGAGCCAAAGTACATACTCTTCGAAACTGTACACCTATGGACAGAAATCGGCCTTGTGAAATTTTTATTGATCCGAATGCAATTTCTGTGTATCATCGTCAATGACATGGTCGATGGGTAACAGTAAACCTGCCGTGGTGCATCGGTGTCGAAAACTGAGCCACCAGGGAAGAGCCAAAAGACAGACTCCCCGAAACGTTACTCTCGTCAATATAAATCGGCATTGCGAATTTTGTATTGAAACTGTATGCAATTTCTGTGTTTCATCGTCAATGTGACGGTCGAAGGGTAACAGTAAACCTGCTGTGGTGCATCGGAGTCTCACACTGAGCCCCAAAGGAAAAGCCCATAAACAGACTCCCCGAAACTTTAGTCTCGTCAAAATAAATCCGCATTGCGAATTTTGTAATGAAACCGGATGCAATTTCTGTATTTCATCGTCAATGTGATGGTCGAAGGGTAACAGTAAACCTGCTGTGCTGCATCGCAGTCTCACACTGAGTCCCCAGTTAAGAGCCAAAAAACAGACTCCCCAAACGTTACTCTCGTCAATATAAATCGGCATTGCGAATTTTGTATTGTAACCGGATGCAATTTCTGTGTTTCATCGTCGATGTGATGATCGAAGGGTAACAGTAAACCTGCTGTGGTGCATCGGAGTCTCACACTGAGCCCCCAGGGAAGAGCCGAAAAACAGACTCACCGAACCGTTACTCTCGTCAATATAAATCGGCATTGCGATTTTTCTATTGAAACCGGATGCAATATCTGTGTTTCATCGTCAATGTGATGGTCGAAGGGTAACAGTAAACCTGCTGTAGTGCATCGGAGTCTCACACTGAGCCCCCAGGGGAGAGCCAAAAAACAGACTCCAAGAAACGTTACTCTCGGCAATATAAATCGGCATTGCGAATTTTGTATTGAAACCGGATGCAATTTCTGTGTTTCATAGTCAATGTGATTGTCGAAGGTTATCAGTAAACCTGCTCTGGTGCATCGGAGTCTCACACTGAGCCCCCAGGGAAGAGACAAAGAACATACTCCCCGAAACGTTACTCTCGTCAATATAAATCGGCATTGCGAATTTTGTATTGAAACCGGATGCAATTTCTGTGTTTCATCGTCAATGTGATGGTCGAAGGGTAACAGTATATCTGCCGTGGTGCATCGGAGTCTAACACTGAGCCCGCAGGGAAGAGCAAAAGAACATACGCCCTGAAACGTTACTCTTGTCAATATAAATCGGCGTTGCGAATTTTGTATTGTAACCGTATGCAATTTCTGTATTTCATCGTCAATGTGATGGTCGAATGGTGACAGTAAACCTGCTGTGGTGGATCGGAGTCTCACACTGAGCCCCCAGCGAAGAGCCAAAAAACAGACTCCCCGAAACTTTACTCTCGCCAATATAAATCGGCATTGCGAATTTTGTATTGAAACCGGATGCAATTTCTGTGTTTCATCGTCAATGTGATGGTCGAAGGGTAACAGTAAACCTGCTGTGGTGGATCGGAGTCTCACTCTGAGCCCCCAGGGAAGAGCCAAATAACAGACTCCAAGAAACGTTACTCTCGTCAATATAATTCGGCATTGCGAATTTTGTGTTGAAACCGGATGCAATATCTGTGTTTTATCGTCAATGTGATGGTCGAAGGGTAACAGTAAACCTGCCGTGGTGCATCGGAGTCTAACACTGAGCCCGCACGGAAGAGCCAAAGAACATACTCCCCAAAACGTTACTCTCGTCAATATAAATCGGCATTGCGAATTTTGTATTGAAACCGGATGCAATTTCTGTGTTTCATCGTCAATGTGTTGGTCGATGGTTAACAGTAAACCTGCTGTGCTGCATCGCAGTCTCACACTGAGTCCCCAGTTAAGAGCCAAAAAAACAGACTCCCCGAAAGGTTACTCTCGTCAATATAAATCGGCATTGCCAATTTTGTATTGAAACCGGATGCAATTTCTGTGTTTCATCGTCAATGTGTTGGTCGTTGGTTAACAGTAAACCTGCTGTGCTGCATCGGAGTCTCACACTGAGTCCCCAGTTAAGAGCCAAAAAACAGACTCCCCGAAAGGTTACTCTCGTCAATATAAATCGGCATTGCGAATTTTCTATTGAAACCTGATGCAACTTCTGTGTTTGAGCGTCAATGTGATGGACGAAGGGTAACTGTAAACTAGCTGTGGTGCATTTGGAGTCTCACACTGAGCCAGTAGGGAAGAGCCGAGAAACAGACTCCCCGAAACGTTAGTCTCGAGAATATAAATCGGCATTGCGAATTTTGTATTGAAACCGGATGCAATTTCTGTGTTTCATCTTCAATGTGATGATCGAAGGGTAACAGTAAACCTGCTGTGGTGTATCGGAGTCTCACACTGAGCCCCAAAGGAAAAGCCCATAAACAGACTCCCCGAAACTTTAGTCTCGTCAAAATAAATCCGCATTGCGAATTTTGTAATGAAACCGGATGCAATTTCTGTACTTCATCGTCAATGTGATGGTCGAAGGGTAACAGTAAACCTGCTGTGGTGCATCGCAGTCTCACACTGAGTCCGCAGTTAAGAGCCAAAAAACAGACTCACCAAACGTTACTCTCGTCAATATAAATAGGCATTGCGAATTTTGTATTGAAACCGGATGCAATTTCTGTGTTTCATCGTCGATGTGATGATCGAAGGGTAACAGTAATCCTGCTGTGGTGCATCGGAGTCTCACACTGAGCCCCCAGGGAAGAGCCGAAAAACAGACTCACCGAACCGTTACTCTCGTCAATATAAATCGGCTTTGCGATTTTTCTATTGAAACCGGATGCAATATCTGTGTTTCATCGTCAATGTGATGGTCGAAGGGTAACAGTAAACCTGCCGTGGTACATCGGAGTCTAACACTGAGCCCGCAGGGAAGAGCCAAAGAACATATTCTCCGAAACGTTACTCTCGTCAATATAAATCGGCATTGCGAGTTTTGTATTGAAACCGGATGCAATTTCTGTTTTTCATCGTCAATGTGATGGTTGAAGGGTAACAGTAAACCTACTGTGGTGGATCGGAGTCTCACTCTGAGCCCCCAGGGAAAAGCCAAAGAAAAGACTCCAAGAAACGTTACTCTCGTCAATATAATTCGGCATTGCGAATTTTGTGTTGAAACCGGATGAAATTTCTGTGTTTTATCGTCAATGTGATGGTCGAAGGGTAACAGTAAAACTGCTGTGGTTCATCGGAGTCTCACACTGAGCCCCTAGGGAAGAGCCGAAGAACAGTCTCCCCGAAATAGTACTCTCGCCAATATAAATAGGCATTGCGAATTTTGTATTGAAACCGGATGCAATTTCTGTGTTTCATCGTCAACGTGATAGTCGAAGGGTAACAGTAAACCTGCCGTGGTGCATCGGAGTCTAACACTGAGCCCGCACGGAAGAGCCAAAGAACATACTCCCCAAAACGTTACTCTCGTCAATATAAATCGGCATTGCGAATCTTGTATTGAAACCGGATGCAATTTCTGTCTTTCATCGTCAATGTGATGGTCGAAGGTTAACAGTAAACCTGCTGTGGTGGATCGCAGTCTCACACTGAGTCCCCAGTTAAGAGCCAAAAAACAGACTCCCTGAAACGTTACTCTCGTCAATATAAATCGGCATTGCGAGTTTTGTATTGAAACCTGATGCACCTTCTGTGTTTGATCGTCAATGTGATGGTCGAAGGGTAACAGTAAACCTGCCGTGGTGCATCGGAGTCTAACACTGAGCCCCCAGGGAAGAGCCAAAAAACAGCCTCCCCGAAACGTTACTCTCGTCAATATAAATCAGCATTGCGAGTTTTGTATTGAAACTGGATGCAATTTCTGTGTTTCATCGTCAATGTGATGGTCGAAGGGTAACAGGAAACCTGCTGTGGTGCATGGGAGTCTCACACTGAGCCCCAACGGAAGAGCCCAAAAACAGGCTCCCCGAAACGTTACTCTGGTCAATATAAATCGGCATTGCGAATTTTGTATTGAAACTGGATGCAATTTCTGTGTTTCATCGTCAATGTGATGGTCGAAGGGCAACAGTAAACCAGCTGTGGTGCATCGGAGTCTCACACTGAGCCCCCAGGGAAGACCCGAAGAACAGACTCCCCGAAGTGTTAGTCTCGTCAATATAAATCCGCATTGCGAATTTTGTATTGAAACCCGATGCAATTTCTGTATTTCATCGTCAATGTGATGGTTGAAGGGTAACAGTAAAACTGCTGTGGTGCATCGGAGTCTCACACTGAGCCCCCAGGAAAGAGCCAAAGAACAGACTCCAAAAAACGTTACTCTCGTCAATATAAATCGGCATTGCGAATTTTGTATTGAAACCGGATGCAATTTCTGTGTTTCATCGTCAATGGGATGGTCGAAGGGTAACAGTAAACCTGCTGTGGCGCATCGGAGTGTCACACTGAGCCCCCAGGGAAGAGCCGAAAAACAGACTCCCCGAAACGTTACTCTCGTCAATAAAAATCAGCATTGCGAATTTTGTATTGAAACCGGATGCAATTTCTGTGTTTCATCGTCAGTGTGATGGTCGAAGGGTAACAATAAACCTGCCGTGGTGCATCGGAGTCTAACACTGAGCCCACAGGGAAGAGCCAAAGAACATACTCCCCGAAACGTTACTCTCGTCAATATAAATCGGCATTGCGAATTTTGTATAGAAACCGGATGCAGTTTCTGTGTTTCATGGTCAATGTGATGGTCGACCTGTAACAGTAAACCTGCTGTGGTGCATCGGAGTCTCACACTGAGCCCCCAGGGAAGCTCCGAAAAACAGTCTCCCCGAAAATTTTCTCTCGTCAATTTAAATCGGCATTGCGAAATTTGTATTGAAACGTGATGCAATTTCTGTGTTTCATCGTCAATGTGATGGTCGAAGGGTATTAGTAAACCTGCTATGGTGCATCGGAGTCTAACACTGGGCCCCCACGGAAGAGCCAAAGTACATACTCTTTGAAAAGGTACTCCTGTGGACATAAATCGCCATTGTGAATTTTGTATTGATCCGGATGCAATTTCTGTGTTTCATCGTCAATGTGATCGTCAAAGGGTAACAGTAAACCTGCTGTGGTGCATCGTAGTCTCACACTGAGCCCCCAGGGAACAGCCGAAAAACAGACTCCCCGAAACGTTACTCTCGTCAATATAAATCGGCATTGCGAGTTTTGTATTGAAACCGGATGCAATTTCTGTTTTTCATCGTCAATGTGATGGTTGAAGGGTAACAGTAAACCTGCTGTGGTGAATCGGAGTCTCACTCTGAGCCCCCAGGGAAGAGCCAAAGAACAGACTACAAGAAACGTTACTCTCGTCAATATAATTCGGCATTGCGAATTTTGTATTGAAACCGGATGCAATTTCTGTGTTTTATCGTCAATGTGATGGTTGAAGGGTAACAGTAAACCTGCTGTGGTGCATCGGAGTCTCACACTGAGACCCCAGGAAAGAGCCTAAAAACAGACTCCAAAAAACGTTACTCTCGTCAATATAAATCGGCATTGCGAATTTTGTATAGAAACCGGATGCAGTTTCTGTGTTTCATGGTCAATGTGATGGTCGAACTGTAACAGTAAACCTGCTGTGGTGCATCGGAGTCTCACACTGAGCCCCCAGGGAAGCTCCGAAAAACAGTCTCCCCGAAAATTTTCTCTCGTCAATTTAAATCGGCATTGCGAAATTTGTATTGAAACCGGATGCTATTTCTGTGTTTCATCGTCAATGTGATCGTCGAAGGGTATTAGTAAACCTGCTATGGTGCATCGGAGTCTAACAGTGGGCCCCCACGGAAGAGCCAAAGTACATACTCTTTGAAAAGGTACTCCTGTGGACATAAATCGGCATTGTGATTTTTGTATTGATCCGGATGCAATTTCTGTGTTTCATCGTCAATGTGATCGTCAAAGGGTAACAGTAAACCTGCTGTGGTGCATCGTAGTCTCACACTGAGCCGCCAGGGAAGAGCCGAAAAACAGACTCCCCGAAACGTTACTCTCGTCAATATAAATTGGCATTGCGAATTTTGTATTGAAACCGGATGCAATTTCTGTGTTTCATCGTCAATGTGATGTTCTAAGGGTAACAGTAAACCTGCCGTGGTGCATCGGAGTCTAACACTGAGCCCCCAGTTAAGAGCCAAATAACAGACTCCCTGAAACGTTACTCTAGTCAATATAAATCGGCATTGCAAATTTTGTATAAAAACCGGATGCAATTTCTGTGTTTCATCGTCAATATGATGGTCGAAGGGTAACAGTAAACCTGCTGTGGTGCATCGGAGTCTCACACTGAGCACCCAGGGAAGAGCCGAAAAACAGACTCCCCGAAACGTTACTCTCGTCAATATAAATCGGCATTGCGAATTTTGTATTGAAACCGGATGCAATTTCTTTGTTTCATCATCAATGTGATGGTCTAAGGGTAACAGTAAACCTGCTGTGGTGCATCGCAGTCTAACACTGGGCCCACACGGAAGAGCCAAAGTACATACTCTTTGAAACGGTACACCTGTGGACATAAATCGGCATTGTGAATTTTGTATTGATCCGGATGCAATTTCTGTGTTTCATCGTCAATGTGATCGTCGAAGGGTAACAGTAATCCTGATGTGGTGCAACGGAGTCTCAAAATGCGCCCCCAGGGAAGAGTCGAAGAACGGGCGCCCTGAAACGTTACTCTCGTCAATATAAATCGGCATTGCGAATTTTGTAATGGAACCGGATGCAATTTCTGTGTTTCATCGTCAATGTGATGGTCGAATGGTAACAGTAAAACTTCCGTGTTGCATCGAAGTCTAACACTGAGCCCCTAGGGAAGAGCAAAAAAACTGTATCCCCGAAACGTTACTCTCGTCAATATAAATCGGATTTGCGAATTTTGTATTGAAACCGGATGCAATTTCTGTGTTTCATCGTCAATGTGATGGTCGAAGGGTAATAGTAAACCGGCTGTGGTGCATCGGAGTCTCACACTGAGCCCCCAGGGAGGAGCCGAAAAACAGACTCCTTAAACGTTACTCTCGTCAATATAAATCGGCATTGCTAATTTCGTATTGAAACCGGATGCAATTTCTGTGTTTCATCGTCAATGTGATGGTCGACGGGTAACAGTAAACCTGCTGTGGTGCATCGTAGTCTCACACTGAGCCCCAGGGAAGAGCCGAAATACAGACTCCCCGAAACGTTACTCTCGTCAATATAAATCGGCATTGCGAATTTTGTATTGAAACCGGATGTTATTTCTGTGTTTCAACGTCAATGTGATGGTCGAAGGGTAACCGTAAACCTGCCGTGGTGCATCGGAGTCTCTCACTGAGCACCCAGGGAAGAGCCAAAAAACAGACTCCCCGAAACGTTACTCTCGTCAATATAAATCGGCATTGCGAAATTCGTATTGAAACCGGATGCAATTTTTGTGTTTCATCGTCAATGTGATAGTCTAAGGGTAACAGAAAACCTGCCGTGGTGCATCGGAGTCTATCACTAAGCCCCAAGGGAAGAGCCAAATAACTGCCTCTCTAAAACGTTACTCTCGTCGATATAAATCGGCATTGCGAATTTTGTATAGAAACCGGATGCAATTTCTGTGATTCGTCGTCAATGTGATGGTCGAAACGTAACAGTAAACCTGCTGTGGTGCAACGGAGTCTCACACTGAGCCCCCAGGGAAGATCCGAAAAACAGACTCCCCGAAACTTTACTCTTGTCAATTTAAATCGGAATTGCGAATTTTGTATTGAAACCGGATGCAATTTCTGTGTTTCATCATCAATGTGATGGTCTAAGGGTAACAGTAAACCTGCTGTGGTGCATCGCAGTCTAACACTGGGCCCACACGGAAGAGCCAAAGTACATACTCTTTGAAACGGTACTCCTGTGGAAATAAATCGGCATTGTGAATTTTGTATTGATCCGGATGCAATTTCTGTGTTTCATCGTCAATGTGATCGTCGAAGGGTAACAGTAAACCTGCTGTGGTGCATCGGAGTCTCACACTGAGCCCCCAGGGAAGAGCCGAAGAACAGACATCCCGAAACGTTACTCTCGTCAATATAAATCGGAATTGCGAATTTTGTATTGAAACCGGATGCAATTTCTGTGTTTCATCGTCAATGCGATGGTCGAAGGGTAACAGTAAATCTGCTGTGGTGCAACGGAGTCTCACAATGCGCCCCCAGGGAAGAGTCGAAGAACGGGCTCCCTGAAACGTTACTCTAGTCAATATAAATCGGCATTGCGAATTTTGTATTGAAACCGGATACAATTTCTGTGTTTCATCGTCAATGTGATGGTCGAATGGTAACAGTAAACCTGCCGTGTTGCATCGAAGTCTAACACTGAGCCCCTAGGGAAGAGCAAAAAAACTGTATCCCCGAAACGTTACTCTCGTCAATATAAATCGGAATTGCGAATGTTGTATTGAAACCGGATGCTATTTCTGTGTTTCATCGTCAATGTGTTGGTCGAAGGGTAATAGTAAACGGCTGTGGTGCATCGGAGTCTCACACTGAGCCCCCAGGGAGGAGCCGAAAAACAGACTCCCCAAAACGATACTCTCGTCAATATAAATCGGCATTGCGAAGTTTGTATTGAAACCGGATGCAATTTCTGTGTTTCATCGTCAATGAGATGGTCGAAGGGTAACAGTAAACCTGCAGTGGTGCATCGGAGTCTCACACTGAAACCCAGGGAAGAGCGAAAAAAGAGACTCCCCGAAACGTTACTCTCGTCAATATAAATCGGCATTGCCAATTTCGTATTGATACCGGATGCAATTTCTGTGTTTCATCGTCAATGTGATGGTCGAACGGTAACAGTAAACCTGCTGTGGTGCATCGTAGTCTCACACTGAGCCCCAGGGAAGAGCCGAAAAACAGACTCCCCAAACGTTACTCTCGTCAATATAAATCGGCATTGCGAATTTTCTATAGAAACCGGATGCAATTTCTGTGTTTCATTGTCAATGTGATGGTCTAAGGGTAACAGTAAACCTGCCGTGGTGCATCGGATTCTAACACTGATCCCCCGGTTAAGAGCCAAATAACAGACTCCCTGAAACGTTACTCTCGTCAATATAAATCGGCATTGCAAATTTTGAATAGAAACCGGATGCAATTTCTGTGTTTCATCGTCAATATGATGGTCCAAGGGTAACAGCAAACCTGCTATGGTGCATCGGAGTCTCACACTGAGCCCCCAGGGAAGAGCCGAAAAACAGGCTCCCCGAAACGTTACTCTCGTCAATATAAATCGGCATTGCGAATTTTGTATTGAAACCGGATGCAGTTTCTGTGTTTCATCGTCAATGTGATGGTCGACGGGTAACAGTAAACCTCCTGTGGCGCATCGGAGTCTCACACTGAGCCCCCAGGGAAGAGCCGAAAAACAGACTCCCCGAAACGTTACTCTCGCCAATATAAATCAGCATTGCGAATTTTGTATTGAAACCGGATGCAATTTCTATGTTTCATCGTCAATGTGATGGTCGAAAGGTAACAGTAAACCGTCTGTGGTGCATTGAAGTCTCACACTGAGCCCCCAGGGAAGAGCCGAAAAACAGACTCCCCGAAACGTTACTCACGTCAATATAAATCGGCATTGTGAATTTTGTATTGAAACCGGATGCATTTTCTGTGTTTCATCGTCAATGCGAAGGTCGAAGGGTAACGGCAAACCTGCTGTGGTGCATCGGAGTCTAACACTGGGCCCCCAGGAAAGAGATAAAGTACATACGCTTCGAAACTGTACCCCTATGCACAGAAATCGGCCTTGTGAATTTTGTATTGATCCGAATGCAATTTCTGTGTATAATCGTCAATGACATGGTCGAAGGGTAACAGTAAACCTGCTGTGGTGCATCGGAGTCTCACACTGAGTCCCCAGGGAGGAGCCAAAAAACAGACTACCCGAAACGTTACTCTCGTCAATATAAATCGGCATTGCGAATTTTGTATTGAAACCGGATGCTATTTCTGTGTTTCAACGTCAATGTGATGGTCGAAGGGTAACAGTAAACCTGCTGTGGTGCATCGCAGTCTAACACTGGGCCCCCACGGAAGAGCCAAAGTACATACTCTTTGAAACGGTACTCCTGTGGACATAAATCGGCATTGTGAATTTTGTATTGATCCGGATGCAATTTATGTGTTTCATCGTCAATGTGATCGTCGAAGGGTAACAGTAAACCTGCTGTGGTGCATCGGAATCTCACACTGAGCCCCCAGGGAAGAGCCGAAGAACAGAATCCCCGAAACGTTACTCTCGTCAATATAAATCGGCATTGAGAATTTTGTATTGAAACCGGATGCAATTTCTGTGTTTCGTCGTCAATGTGATGGTCGACGGGTAACAGTAAACCTGCTGTGGCGCAATGGAGTCTCACACTGAGCCCCCAGGGAAGAGCCGAAAAACAGACTCTCCAAAACGTTACTCTCGCCAATATAAATCAGCATTGCGAATTTTGTATTGAAACCGGATGCAATTTCTGTGTTTCATCGTCAATGTGATGGTCGAAAGGTAACAGTAAACCGTCTGTGGTGCATTGAAGTCTCACTCTGAGCCCCCAGGGAAAAGCCGAAGAACAGACTCCCCGAAACGTTACTCACGTCAATATAAATCGGCATTGTGAATTTTGTATTGAAACCGGATGCATTTTCTGTGTTTCATCGTCAATTCGAAGGTCGAAGGGTAACGGTAAACCTGCTGTGGTGCATCGGAGTCTAACACTGGGCCCCCAGGAAAGAGCTAAAGTACATACGCTTCGAAACTGTACCCCTATGCACAGAAATCGGCCTTATGAATTTTGTATTGATCCGAATGCAATTTCTGTGTATAATCGTCAATGATATGGTCGAAGGGTAACAGTGAACCTGCTGTGGTGCATCGGAGTCTCACACTGAGCCCCCAGGGAGGAGCCAAAAAAAAGACTACCCGAAACGTTACTCTCGTCAATATAAATCGGCATTGCGAATTTTGTATTGAAACCGGATGCTATTTCTGAGTTTCAACGTCAATGTGATGGTCTAAGGGTAACCGTAAACCTGCCGTGGTGCATCGGAGTCTCTCACTGAGCACCCAGGGAAGAGCCAAAAAACAGACTCCCCGGAAAATTACTCTCGTCAATATAAATCGGCATTGCGAATTTTGTATTGAAACCGGATGCAATTACTGTGTTTCATCGTCAATGTGATGGTTGAAGGGTAACAGTAAACCTGCTGTGGTGCATCGGAGTCTCACACTGAGACCCCAGGAAAGAGCCGAAAAACAGACTCCGCAAACCGTTACTCTCGTCAATATAAATCGGCATTGCGAATTTTGTATTGAAACCGGATGCAATTTCTGTGTTTCACCGTAAATGTGATGGTCGAAGGGTAATAGTAAACCTGCTGTGGTGCATCTGAGTCTCACACTGAGCCCCCAGGGAAGAGCCAAAAAAGAGACTCCCCGAAACGTTAGTCTGGATAATGTAAATCGGCATTGCGAATTTCGTATTGAAACCGGATGCAATTTCTGTGTTTCATCGTCAATGTGATGGTCGAAGGGGAATAGTAAACCTGCCGTGGTGCATCGGAGTCTAACACTAAGCCCCAAGGGAAGAGCCAAATAACTGACTCCCTAAAACGTTACTCTCGTCAATATAAATCGGCATTGCGAATTTTGTATAGAAACCGGATGCAATTTCTCTGTTTCATCGTCAATGCGATGGTCGAAGGGTAACGGTAAACCTGCTGTGGTGCATCGGAGTCTAACACTGGGCCCCCAGGAAAGAGCCAAAGTACATACTCTTCGAAACTGTACACCTATGGACAGAAATCGGCCTTGTGAATTTTGTATTGATCCGAATGCAATTTCTGTGTATCATCGTCAATGACATGGTCGAAGGGTAACAGTAAACGTGCTGTGGTGCATCGGAGTCATACACTGAGACCCCAGGGAGGAGCCAAAAAACAGACTCCCCAAACGTTACTCTCGTCAATATAAATCGGCATTGCGAATTTTGGATTGAAACCGGATGCAATTTCTGTGTTTCATTATCAATGTGATGGTCGAAGGGTAACAGTAAACCTGCTGTGGTGCATCGGAGACTCACACTGAAACCCAGGGAAGAGCCAAAAAAGAGACTCCCCGAAACGTTACTCTCGTCAATATAAATCGGCATTGCGAAATTCGTATTGAAACCGGATGCAATCTTTGTGTTTCATTGTCAATGTGATAGTCTAAGGGTAACAGAAAACCTGCCGTGGTGCATCGGAGTCTAACACTAAGCCCCAAGGGAAGAGCCAAATAACTGTCTCCCTAAAACGTTACTCTCGTCGATATAAATCGGCATTGCGAATTTTGTATAGAAACCGGATGCAATTTCTTTGATTCGTCGTCAATGTGATGGTCGAAAGGTAACAGTAAACCTGCTGTGGTGCAACGGAGTCTCACACTGAGCCCCCAGGGAAGATCCGAAAAACAGACTCCCCGAAACTTTACTCTTGTCAATTTAAATCGGAATTGCGAATTTTGTATTGAAACCGGATGCAATTTCTGTGTTTCATCATCAATGTGATGGTCTAACGGTAACAGTAAACCTGCTGTGGTGCATCGCAGTCTAACACTGGGCCCACACGGAAGACCCAAAGTACATACTCTTTGAAACGGTACTCCTGTGGACATAAATCGGCATTGTGAATTTTGTATTGAAACCGGATGCAATTTCTGTGTTTCATCGTCAATGTGATCGTCGAAGGGTAACAGTAAACCTGCTGTGGTGCATCGGAGCCTCACACTGAGCCCCCAGGGAAGAGCCGAAGAACAGACATCCCGAAACGTTACTCTCGTCAATATAAATCGGAATTGCGAATTTTGTATTGAAACCGGATGCAATTTCTGTGTTTCATAGTCAATGCGATGGTCGAATGGTAACAGTAAACCTGCCGTGTTGCATTGAAGTCTAACACTGAGCCCCTAGGGAAGAGCAAAAAAACTGTATCCCCGAAACGTTACTCTCGTCAATATAAATCGGAATTGCGAATGTTGTATTGAAACCGGATGCTATTTCTGTGTTTCATCGTCAATGTGTTGGTCGAAGGGTAATAGTTAACGGCTGTGTTGCATCGGAGTCTCACAATGAGCCCCCAGGGAGGAGCCGAAAAACAGACTCCCCAAAACGATACTCTCGTCAATATAAATCGGCATTGCAAAGTTTGTATTGAAACCGGATGCAATTTCTGTGTTTCATCGTCAATGAGATGGTCGAAGGGTAGCAGTAAACCTGCAGTGGTGCATCGGAGTCTCACACTGAAACCCAGGGAAGAGCCAAAAAAGAGACTCCCCGAATCGTTACTCTCGTCAATATAAATCGGCATTGCCAACTTCGTATTGAAACCGGATGCAATTTCTGTGTTTCATCGTCAATGTGATGGTCGAACGGTAACAGTAAACCTGCTGTGGTGCATCGTAGTCTCACACTGAGCCCCAGGGAAGAGCCGAAAAACAGACTCCACGAAACGTTACTCTCGTCAATATAAATCGGCATTGCGAATTTTCTATAGAAACCGAATGCAATTTCTGTGTTTCATCGTCAATGTGATGGTCTAAGGGTAACAGTAAACCTGCCGTGGTGCATCGGATTCTAACACTGAGCCCCCAGTTAAGAGCCAAATAACAGACTCCCTGAAACGTTACTCTCGTCAATATAAATCGGCATTGCAAATTCTGTATAGAAACCGGATGCAATTTCTGTGTTTCATCGTCAATATGGTGGTCGAAGGGTAACAGCAAACCTGCTATGGTGCATCGGAGTCTCACACTGAGCCCCAGGGAACAGCCGAAAAACAGACTCCACGAAACGTTACTCTCGTCAATATAAATCGGCATTGCGAATTTTCTATAGAAACCGAATGCAATTTCTGTGTTTCATTGTCAATGCGATGGTCGAAGGGTAACAGTAAACCTGCTGTGGTGCATCGGAGTCTAACACTTGGCCCCCACGGAAGAGCCAAAGTACATACTCTTTGAAACGGTACTCCTGCGGACCTAAATCGGCATTGTGAATTTTGTATTGATCCGGATGCAATTTCTGTGTTTCATCGTCAATGTGATGGTCGAAAGGTAACAGTAAACCGTCTGTGGTGCATTGAAGTCTCACACTGAGCCCCCAGGGAAGAGCCGAAGAACAGACTCCCCGAAACTTTACTCACGTCAATATAAATCGGCATTGTCAATTTTGTATTGAAACCGGATGCATATTCTGTGTTTCATCGTCAATGCGAAGGTCGAAGGGTAACGGTAAACCTGCTGTGGTGCATCGGAGTCTAACACTGGGCCCCCAGGAAAGAGCTAAAGTACATACGCTTCTAAACTGTACCCCTATGCACAGAAATCGGCCTTGTGAATTTTGTATTGATCCGAATGCAATTTCTGTGTATAATCGTCAATGACATGGTCGAAGGGTAACAGTAAACCTGCTGTGGTGCATCGGAGTCTCACACTGAGCCCCCAGGGAGGAGCCAAAAAACAGACTACCCGAAACGTTACTCTCGTCAATATAAATCGGCATTGCGAATTTTGTATTGAAACCGGATGCTATTTCTGTGTTTCAACGTCAATGTGATGGTCGAAGGCTAACAGTAAACCTGCTGTGGTGCATCGCAGTCTAACACTGGGCCCCCACGGAAGAGCCAAAGTACATACTCTTTGAAACGGTACTCCTGTGGACATAAATCGGCATTGTGAATTTTGTATTGATCCGGATGCAATTTCTGTGTTTCATCGTCAATGTGATCGTCGAAGGGTAACAGTAAACCTGCTGTGGTGCATCGGAATCTCACACTGAGCCCCCAGGGAAGAGCCGAAGAACAGAATCCCCGAAACGTTACTCTCGTCAATATAAATCGGCATTGCGAATTTTGTATTGAAACCGGATGCAATTTCTGTGTTTCATCGTCAATGTGATGGTCGAAGGGTAATAGTAAACCTGCTGTGGTGCATCGGAGTCTCACACTGAGCCCCCAGGGAAGAGCCGAAAAACTGACGCCCCAAAACATTAGTCTCGTCAATATAAATCGGCATTGCGAATTTTGTATTGAAACCGGATGCAATTTCTGTGTTTCATCGTCAATGTGATGGTCGACGGGTAACAGTAAACCTGCTGTGGCGCATCGGAGTCTCACACTGAGCCCCCAGGGAAGAGCCGAAAAACAGACTCCCCGAAACGTTACTCTCGCCAATATAAATCAGCATTGCGAATTTTGTATTGAAACCGGATGCAATTTCTGTGTTTCATCGTCAGTGTGATGGTCGAAGGGTAACAATAAACCTGCCGTGGTGCATCGTAGTCTAACACTGCGCCCGCAGGGGAGAGCCAAAGAACATACTCCCCGAAACGTTACTCTCGTCAATATAAATCGGCATTGCGAATTTTGTTTTGAAACCAGATGCAATTTCTGTGTTTCATCGTCAATGTGATGGTCGATGGGTAACAGTAAACCTGCTGTGCTGCATCGGAGACTCACACCGAGCCCCCCGGGAAGAGCCAAAAAACAGACTCCCCGAAAGGTTACTCTCGTCAATATAAATCGGCATTGCGAATTTTGTATTGAAACCTGATTCAACTTCTGTGTTTGATCGTCAATGTGATGGTCGAAGGGTAACAGTAAACCTGCCGTGGTGCATCGGAGTCTTACAGTGAGCCCCAAGGGAAGAGTCGAAAAAAAGACCCCTCGAAACGTTACTCTCGTCAAAATAAATTGACATTGCGAATTTTGTATTGAAACCGGATGCAATTTCTGTGTTTCATCGTCAATGTGATGGTCGACGGGTAACAGTAAACCTGCTGTGGTGCATCGGAGTCTCACACTGAGCCCCCAAGGAAGAGCCTAAAAACACACTCCCTGAACCCATACTCTCGTAAATATAAATCGGCATTGCGAATTTTGTATAGAAACCGGATGCAGTTTCTGTGTTTCATGGTCAATGTGATGGTCGAACTGTAACAGTAAACCTGCTGTGGTGCATCGGAGTCTCACACTGAGCCCCCAGGGAAGAGCCGAAAAACAGACTCTGCAAACCGTTAATCTCGTCAATATAAATCGGCATTGCGAATTTTGTATTGAAACCGGATGCAATTTCTGTGTTTCATCATCAATGTGATGGTCGAAGGGTAACAGTAAACCTGCTGTGGTGCATCGGAGTCTCACACTGAGCCCCCAGGGAAGAGCCGAAAAACAGTCTCCCCGAAAAGTTTCTCTCGTCAATTTAAATCGGCATTGCGAATTTTGTATTGAAACCGGATGCAATTTCTGTGTTTCATCGACAATGTGATGGTCGAAGAGGAATAGTAAACCTGCTGTGGTGCATCGGAGACTCACACTGAGCCCCCAGGGAAGAGCCGAAAAAAAAGACTCTGCAAACCGTTAATCTCGTCAATATAAATCGGCATTGCGAATTTTGTATTGAAACCGGATGCAATTTCTGTGTTTCATCATCAATGTGATGGTCGAAGGGTAACAGTAAACCTGCTGTGGTTCATCGGAGTCTCACACTGAGCCCCCAGGTAAGAGCCGAAGAACAGACTCCCCGAAACGTTACTCTCGTCAATATATTTCGGAATTGCGAATTTTGTATTGAAACCGGATGCAATTTCTGTGTTTCGTCGTCAATGTGATGGTCGAAGGGTAATAGTAATATTGCTGTGGTGATCGGAGTCTCACACTGAGCCCCCAGGGAAGAGCCGAAAAACAGACTCCCCAAAACGTTACTCTCGGCAATATAAATCGGCATTGCGAATTTTGTATAGAAACCGGATGCAATTTCTGTGTTTCATCGTCAATGTGATGGTCGAAGGGTAACAGTAAACCTGCTGTGGCGCATCGGAGTCTCACACTGAGCCCCCAGGGAAGAGCCGAAAAACAGACTCCCCGAAACGTTACTCCCGCCAATATAAATCAGCATTGCGAATTTTATATTGAAACCGGATGCAATTTCTATGTTTCATCGTCAGTGTGATGGTCGAAGGATAACAATAAACCTGCCGTGGTGCATCGGAGTCTAACACTGAGCCCCCAGGGAAGAGCCGAAAAACAGGCTCCCCGAAACGTTACTCTCGTCAATATAAATCGGCATTGCGAATTTTGTATTGAAACCGGATGCAATTTCTGTGTTTCATCGTCAATGTGATGGTCGATGGGTAACAGTAAATCTGCTGTGCTGCATCGGAGACTCACACCGAGCCCCCCGGGAAGAGCCAAAAAACAGACTCCCCGAAAGGTTGCTCTCGTCAATATAAATCGGCATTGCGAATTTAGTATTGAAACCTGATGCAACTTCTGTGTTTGATCGTCAATGTGATGGTCGAAGGGTAACAGTAAACCTGCCGTGGTGCATCGGAGTCTTACACTGAGCCCCAAGGGAAGAGCTGAAGAACAGACCCCTCAAAACGTTCCTCTCGTCAAAATAAATTGACATTGCGAATTTTGTATTGGAACCGGATGCAATTTCTGTGTTTCATCGTCAATGTGATGGTCGACGGGTAACAGTAAACCTGCTGTGGTGCATCGGAGTCTCACACTGAGCCCCCAGGGAAGAGTCTAAAAACACCCTCCCTGAACCGTTACTCTCGTAAATATAAATCGGCATTGCGAATTTTGTATAGAAACCGGATGCAGTTTCTGTGTTTCATGGTCAATGTGATGGTCGAACTGTAACAGTAAACCTGCTGTGGTGCATCGGAGACTCACACTGAAACCCAGGGAAGAGCCAAAAAAGAGACTCCCCGAAACATTACTCTCGTCAATATAAATCGGCATAGCGAAATTCGTATTGAAACCGGATGAAATTTCTGTGTTTCATCGTCAATGTGATAGTCTAAGAGTAACAGAAAACCTGCCGTAGTGCATCGGAGTCTAACACTGGGCCCCAAGGGAAGAGCCAAATAACTGGGTCCCTAAAACGTTACTCTCGTCAAAATAAATCGGCATTGCGAATTTTGTATAGAAACCGGATGCAATTTCTGTGTTTCGTCGTCAATGTGATGGTCGAAAGGTAACAGTAAACCTGCTGTGGTGCAACGGAGTCTCACACTGAGCCCCCAGGGAAGATCCAAAAAACAGACTCCCCGAAATTTTACTCTTGTCAATTTAAATCGGCATTGCGAATTTTGTATTGAAAACGGGTGCAATTTCTGTGTTTCATCGCCAATGCGATGGTCGAAGGGTAACAGTAAACCTGCTGTGGTGCATCGGAGTCTCACACTGAGCCCCCAGGGAAGAGCCGAAGAACAGACATCCCGAAACGTTACTCACGTCAATATAAATCGCCATTGCGAATTTTGTATTGAAACCGGATGCAATTTCTGTGTTTCATCGCCAATGCGATGGTCGAAGGGTAACAGTAAACCTGCTGTGGTGCATCTGAGTCTCACAATGCGCCCCCAGGGTAGAGTCGAAGAACGGGCTCCCTGAAACGTTACTCTCGTCAATATAAATCGGCATTGCGAATTTTGTAAAGAACCGGATGCAATTTCTGTGTTTCATCGTCAATGTGATGGTCGAAGGGTAACAGTAAACCTGCCGTGTTGCATCGAAGTCTAACACTGAGCCCCTAGGGAAGAGCATATAAACTGTATCCCCGAAACGTTACTCTCGTCAATATAAATCGGAATTGCGAATTTTGTATTGAAACCGGATGCAATTTCTGTGTTTCATCGTCAATGTGATGGTCGAAGGGTAATAGCAAACGGGCTGTGGTGCATCGGAGTCTCACACTGAGCCCCCAGGGAAGAGCCCAAAAACAGACTCCCCAAAACGTTACTTTCGTCAATATAAATCGGCATTCCGAAGTTTGTATTGAAACCGGATGCAATTTCTGTGTTTCATCGTCAATGAGATGGTCGAACGGTAACAGTAAACCTGCAGTTGTGCATCGGAGTCTCACACTGAAACCCAGGGAAGAGCCAAAAGAGAGACTCCCCGAAACGTTACTCTCGTCAATATAAATCGGCATTGCCAATTTCGTATTGAAACCGGATGCAATTTCGGTGTTTCATCGTCAATGTGATGGTCGAACGGTAACAGTAAACCTGCTGTGGTGCATCGTAGTCTCACACTGAGCCCCAGGGAAGAGCCGAAAAACAGACTCCCCGAAACGTTACTCTCGTCAATATAAATCGGCATTGCGAATTTTGTATAGAAACCGGATGCAATTTCTGTGTTTCATCGTCAATGTGATGGTCTAAGGGTAACAGTAAACCTGCTGTGGTGCATCGGACTCCCTGAAACGTTTCTCTCGTCAATATAAATTGGCATTGCAAATTTTGTATAGAAACCGGATGCAATTTCTGTGTTTCATCGTCAATATGATGGTCGAAGGGTAACAGCAAACCTGCTGTGGTGCATTGGAGACTCACACTGAGCCCCCAGGGAAGAGCCGAAAAAAAGGCTCCCCGAAACGTTACTCTCGTCAATATAAATCGGCATTGCGAATTTTGTATTGAAACCGGATGCAATTTCTGTGTTTCATCGTCAATGTGATGGTCGAAGGGTAACAGTAAACCTGCTGTGGTGCATCGGAGTCTAACACTGGGCCCCCACGGAAGAGCCAAAGTACATACTCTTTGAAACGGTACTCCTGCGGACATAAATCGGCATTGTGAATTTTGTATTGATCCGGATGCAATTTCTGTGTTTCATCGTCAATGTGATGGTCGAAAGGTAACAGTAAACCGTCTATGGTGCATTGAAGTCTCACACTGAGCCCCCAGGGAAGAGCCGAAGAACAGACTCCCCTAACGTTACTCTCGTCAATATAAATCGGAATTGCGAATTTTGTATTGAAACCGGATGCAATTTCTGTGTTTCATCGTCAATGTGATGGTCGAAGGGTAACAATAAACCTGCTGTGGTGCATCGCAGTCTAACACTGGGCCCCCACGGAAGAGCCAAAGTACATACTCTTTGAAACGGTACTCCTGTGGACAGAAATCGGCCTTGTGAATTTTGTATTCATCCGAATACAATTTCTGTGTATAATCGTCAATGTCATCGTCGAAGGGTAACAGAAAACCTGCCGTGGTGAATCGGAGTCTAACACTAAGCCCCAAGGGAAGAGCCAAATAACTGACTCCCTAAAACGTTACTCTCGTCAATATAAATCGGCATTGCGAATTTTGTATAGAAACCGGATGCAATTTCTGTGTTTCATCGTCAATGTGATTGTCGAACTGTAACAGTAAACCTACTGTGGTGCATCAGAGTCTCACACTGAGCCCCCAGGGAAGAGCCGAAAAACAGGCTCCCCGAAACGTTACTCTCGTCAATATAAATCGGCATTGCGAATTTTGTATTGAAACCGGATGCTATTTCTGTGTTTCATCGTCAATGTGATGGTCGAAGGGTAACAGCAAACCTGCCGTGGTGCATCGAAATCTATCACTGAGCCCCCAGAGAAGAGCCGAAAAACAGGCTCCCCGAAACGTTAGTCTCGACAATATAAATCGGCATTGCGAATATTGTATTGAAACCGGATGCAATTTCTGTGTTTCATCGTCAATGTGATGGTCGAAGGGCAACAGTAAACCTGCCGTGGTGCATCGGAGTATAACACTGAGCCCCCAGGGAAGAGCAAAAAGATGAATTCCCGAAACGTTACTCTCGTAAATATAAATCGGAATTGCGAAATTTCTATTGAAACCGGATGCAATTTCTGAGTTTCATCATCAACGTGATGGTCGAAGGGTAACAGTAAACCTTCTGTGATGCATCGAAGACTCACACTGAGCCCCCTGGGAAGAGCCGAAGAACATACCCCCCGCAACGTTACTCTCGTCAATATAAATCGGCATTGCGGCTTTTGTTTTGAAATCGGATGCAATTTCTGTGTTTCATCGTCAAGGCGATGGTCGAATGGTAACAGTAAACCTGCTGTGGTGCATCGGAGTCTAACACTGGGCCCCCAGGGAAGAGCCAAAGTACATACTCTTCGAAACTGTAAACCTATGGACAGAAATCGGCATTGTGAATTTTGTATTGATCCGAATGCAATTTCTGTGTTTCAACGTCAATGAGATGGTCGAAGGGTAAAAGTAAACTTGCTGTGGTGCATCGGAGTCTCACACTGAGCCCCCAGGGAACAGCCGAAAACCAGACTCCCCTAACCGTTACTCTCGTCAATATAGATCGGCATTGCGATTTTTCTATTGAAACCGGATGCAATTTCTGTGTTTCATCGTCAATGTGATGGTCGAAGGGTAACAGTAAACCTGCCGTGGTGCATCGGAGTCTAACACTGAGCCCCCAGGGAAGAGCCAAAAAACAGACTCCCCGAAACGTTACTCTCGTCAATATAAATCGGCATTGCGAATTTTGTATTGATATCGGATGCTATTTCCGTGTCTCAGCGTCAATGTGATGGTCGAAGGGCAATTGTAAACCTGTCGTGGTGCATCGGAGTCTCACACTGAGCCCCCAGGGAAGAGCCAAAAAACAGTCTCCCCGAAACGTTACTTTCGTCAATATAAATCGGCATTGCGAATTTTGTATTGATACCGGATGAAATTTCTGTGTTTCATCGTCAATGTGATGGTCGAAGGGTAACAGTAAACCTGCTGTGGTGCATCGTAGTCTCACACTGAGCCTCCAGGGAAGAGTCGAAAAACAGACTCTCCGATAACTTACTCTCGCCAATAGAAATCGGCATTGCGAATTTTGTATTGAAACCGGATGCAATTTCTGTGTTTCATCGTCAATGTGATGGTCTAAGGGTAACAGTAAACCTGCCGTGGTGCATCAGAGTCTAACTCAGGGCCCCCAGGGAAGAGCCAAGTATCAGACTCCCTGAAACGTTACTCTCGTCAATATAAATCGGCATTGCGAATTTTGTATAGAAACCGAATGCAATTTCTGTGTTTCATCATTAATGTGATGGTCGAAGGGTAACAGTAAACCTGCTGTGGTGCTTCGGAGTCTCACACTGAGCCCCCAGGGAAGAGCCGAAAACAGACTCCCTGAAACGTTACTCTCGTCAATATAAATCGGCATTGCGAATTTTGAAATGAAACCGAATGCAATTTCTGTGTTTCATCGTCAATGTGATGGTCGAATGGTAACAGTAAAACTGCTGTGGTGCATCGGAGTATATCACTGGGCCCCCACGGAAGAGCCAAAGTACATACATACAAACCAGATGCAATTTCTGTGTTTTAAAAGTCAATGTGATGGTCGGAGGGTAACAGTAAACGTGCTGTGGTGCATCGGAGTCTCACACTGAGCCCCCAGGGAAGAGCCGAAAAACAGACTCCCCGAAACGTTACTCACGTCAATATAATCGCCATTGCGAAATTTGTATTGAAACCGGATACAATATCTGTCATTCACCGTCAATGTGATGGTCGAAGGGTAACAGTAAACCTGCCGTGTTGCATCGGAGTCTAACACTGAGCCCCCAGGGAAGAGCAAAAAAACTGAATCACTGAAACGTTACTCTCGTCAATATAAATCGGCATTGCGAATTTTGTATAGAAACCGGATGCAATTTCTGTGTTTCATCGTGAATGTGATGGTCGAAGGGTAACAGTAAACCTGCTGTGGTGCATCGGAATCTCACACTGAGCCCCCTGAGAAGAGCCGAAGAACATACTACCCGAAACGTTACTCTCGACAATATAAATCGGCATTGCGAATTTTGTATTGGAACCGGATGCAATTTCTGTGTTTCATAGTCAATGCGACGGTCGAGTGGTAACAGTGAACCTGCTGTGGTGCATCGGAGTCTAACACTGGGCCCCCAGGGAAGAGCCAAAGTACATACTCTTCGAAACTGTTAACATATGGACAGAAATCGGCATTGTGAATTTTGTATTGATCCGAATGCAATTTCTGTGTATCATCGTCAACGACATGGCCGAAGGGTAACAGTAAACCTGCTGTGGTGCATCGAAGTCTCACACTTAACACCCTAGGGAACAGCCAAAAAACACTGAGCCCCCAGGGAAGAGCCGAAAAACATTTTCCCCAAAACGTTACTCTCGTCAATATAAATCGGCATTGCCAAATCTGTATTGCAACCGGATGCTATTTCTGTGTTTCAACGTCAATGTGATGGTCGAAGGGTAACAGTAAACTGCTGTGGTGCATCAGAGTCTCACACTGCGCCCCCAGGGAAAGCCGAAAAACAGACTCCCCGAAACGTTACTTTCGTCAATAATAATCGGCATTGCGAATTTTGTATTGAAATCGGATGCAAATTCTGTGTTTCATCGTCAATGTTATGGTCGAAGGGTAACAGTAATCCTTCCGTGTTGCATCGGAGTCTAACACTGAGCCCCCAGGGAAGAGCCAAAAAACAACACCCCGAAACGTTACTCTCGTTAATATAAATCGGCATTGCAAATTTTGTATTGAAACCGGATGCAATTTCTGTATTTCATCGTCAATGTGATGGTCGAAGGGTAACAGTAAAGCTGCTGTGGTGCATCGGAGTCTCACACTGTGCCCGCAGGGAAGAACCAAAAAACAGACTCCAAGAAACGTTACTCTATTTAATATAAATCGGCAATGCGAAATTTGTATTGCAACCGTATGCCATTTCTGTGTTTCATCGTCAATGTCATGGTCGAAGGGTAGCAGTAAACATGCTGTGGTGCATCGGAGTCTCAAACTGAGCCCCCAGGGAAGAGACAAAGACAGACTCCCCGAAAAGTTACTCTCGTCAATATAAAGCGGCATTGCGAATTTTATATTGAAACCGGATGCAATTTCTGTGTTTCATCGTCAATGTGATGTTCGAAGAGAAGCGGTAAACCTGCTATGGTGCATCGGAGTCTCACACTGAGCCCCTGGGAAAGTGCCAAAGAACAAACCTCCCAAACCTTACTCTTGTCTATATAATCCAGCATTGCGAATTTTGTATTGAAACCGGATGCAATTTCTGTGTTTCATCGTCAATGTTATGGGCGAAGGGTAACAGTAAACCTGCCGTGGTGCATCGGAGTCTAACACTGAGCCCCCAGGGAAGAGCAAAAAAATGAATCCCCGAAACGTCAATATAAATCGGAATTGCGAATTTTGTATTGAAACCGGATGCAATTTCTGAGTTTCATCATCAATGTGATGGTCGAAGGGTAACAGTAAACCTTCTGTGGTGCATCGGAGACTCACACTGAGCCCCCTGGGAAGAGCCGAAGAACATACTCCACGAAACGTTACTCTCGTCAATATAAATCAGCATTGCGACTTTTGTTTTGAAACCGGATGCAATTTCTGTGTTTCATCGTCAATGCGATGGTCGAATGGTAACAGTAAACATGCTGTGGTGCATCGGAGTCTAACACTGGGCCCCCAGGGAAGAGCCAAAGTACAAACTCTTCGAAACTGTACACCTATGTACAGAAATCGGCATTGTGAATTTTGTATTGATCCGAATGCAATTTCTGTGTATCATCGTCAATGACATGGTCGAAGGGTAACAGTAAACCTGTTGTGGTGCATCGGAGTCTCACACTTAACCCCCTAGGGGAGAGTCAAAAAACAGACTCCCCGAAACGTTACTCTCATCAATATAAATAAGCACTGCGAACTTAGTATTGAAACCGGATGCAATTTCTGTGTTTCAACGTCAATGTGAAGGTCGAAGGGGAACAGTAAACCTGCTGTGGTGCATCGGAGTCTCACACTGAGCCCCCAGGGCGGAGCCGAAAAACAGACTCCCCAAACCGTTACTCTCGTCAATATAGATCGGCATTGCGATTTTTCTATTGAAACCGGATGCAATTTCTGTGTTTCATAGTCAATGTGATGGTCGAAGGGTAACAGTAAACCTGCCGTGGTGCATCGGAGTCTAACACTGAGCCCCCAGGGAAGAGCCAAAAAAACACACTCCCCAAAACGTTACTCTCGTCAATATAAATCGGCATTGCGAAATTTGTATTGAAACCGGATGCAATTTCTGTGTTGCATCGTCAATGTGATGGTTCGACGGGTAACAGTAAACCTGCAGTGGTGCATCGGAGTCTCACACTGAGCCCCCAGGGAACAGCCGAAAAACAGACTCCCCAAACCGTTACTCTCGTCAATATAGATCGGCATTGCGATTTTTCTATTGAAACCGGATGCAATTTCTGTGTTTCATAGTCAATGTGATGGTCGAAGGGTAACAGTAAACCTGCCGTGGTGCATCGGAGTCTAACACTGAGCCCCCAGGGAAGAGCCAAAAAACAGACTCCCCAAAACGTTACTCTCGTCAATATAAATCGGCATTGCGAATTTTGTATTGATACCGGATGCTATTTCCGTGTCTCAGCGTCAATGTGATGGTCGAAGGGTAACAGTAAACCTGCTGTGGTGCATCGGAGTCTCACACTGAGCCCCCATAGGGAAGAGCCGAAAACAGATTCCCTGAAACGTTACTCTCGTCAATATAAATCGGCATTGCGAATTTTGTATTGAAACCGGATGCAATTTCTGTGTTTCATTGTCAATGTGATGGTCGAAGGGCAACAGTAAACCTGCTGTGGTGCACTGGAGTATATCACTGGGCCCCCTCGAAAGAGCCAAAGTACATTCTCATTGAAACGGTACTCCTGTGGACATAAATCGGCATTGAGAATCTTGTATTGATCTGGATGCAATTTCTGTGTTTCATCGTCAATGTGATGGTCGAAGGGTAACAGTAAACCTGCTGTGGTGCATCAGAGTCTCACACTGAGCCCCCAGGGAAGAGCCGAAGAACAGACTCCCCGAAACGTTACTCTCGTCAATATAAATCAGCACTGCGAACTTTGTATTGAAACCTAATGCTATTTCTGTGTTTCAACGTCAATATGATGGTCGAAGGGTAACAGTAAACCTGCTGTGGTGCATCGGAGTCTGACACTGAGGCCCCAGGGAAGAGCCGGAAAACAGTCTCCCCGAAAAGTTACTCTCGTCAATATAAATCGGCATTGCCAAATTTGTATTGCAACCGGATGCTATTTCTGAGTTTCAACGTCAATGTGATGGTCGAAGGGTAACAGTAAACCTGCTGTGGTGCATCAGAGTCTCACACTGAGCCCCTAGGGAAGAGCCGAAGAACAGACTCCCCGAAACGTTACTCTCGTCAATATAAATTAGCACTGCGAACTTTGTATTGAAACCGGATGCTATTTCTGTGTTTCAACGTCAATATGATGGTCGAAGGGTAACAGTAAACCTGCTGTGGTGCATTGGAGTCTCACACTGAGCCCCCAGGGAAGAGCCGAAAAACAGTCTCCCCGAAACGTTACTCTCGTTAATATAAATCGGCATTGCGAATTTTGTATTGAGACCGGATGCAATTTCTGTATTTCATCGTCAATGTCATGGTCGAAGGGTAGCAGTAAACATGCTGTGGTGCATCGGAGTCTCACACTGAGCCCCCAGGGAAGAGAAAAAGACAGACTCCCCGAAAATTTACTCTCGTCAATATAAAGCGGCATTGCGAATTTTGTATTGAAACCGGATGCAATTTCTGTGTTTCATCGTCAATGTGATGGTCGAAGTGTAACAGTAATCCTGCTGTGGTGCATCGGCGTCTCACACTAAGCCCCCAGGGAAGAGACAAAAACAGACTCCCCGAAACGTTACTCTCGTCAATATAACTCGGCATTGCGAAATTTGTATTGAAACCGGATGCATTTTCTGTGTTTCATCGTCAATGTGATGGTCGAAGGGTAACAGTAAACCTGCTGTGGTGCATCGGAGTCTCACACTGAGCCCCCAGGGAAGAGCCGAAAACAGACTCCTGGAAACGTTACTCTCGTCAATATAAATCGGCAATGCGAAATTTGTATTGAAACCGGATGCAATTTCTGTGTTTCATCGTCAATGTGATGGTCGAAGGGTAACAGTAAACCTGCTGTGGTGCATCGGAGTATATCACTGGGCCCCCACGGAAGAGCCAAAGTCCATACTCTTTGAAACGGTACTCCTGTGGACATAAATCGGCATTGAGAATTTTGTATAGATCCGGATGCAATTTCTGTGTTTCATCGTCAATGTGATGGTCGAAGGGTAACAGTAAACCTGCTGTGGTGCATCGGAGTCTCACACTGAGCCCCCAGGGAAGAGCCGAAGAACAGACTCCCCGAAACGTTACTCTCGTCAATATAAATCGGCATTGCGAATTTTATATTGAAACCGGATGCAATTTCTGTGTTTCATCGTCAATGTGATGGTCGAAGGGTAACAGTAAACCTGCCGTGGTGCATCGGAATATAACACTGAGCCCCCAGGGAAGAGCAAATAAATGAATTCCCGAAACGTTACTCTCGTCAATATAAATCGGAATTGCGAAATCTCTATTGAAACCAGATGCAATTTCTGAGTTTCATCATCAACGTGATGGTCGAAGGGTAACAGTAAATCTTCTGTGGTGCATCGAAGACTCACACTGAGCCCCCTGGGAAGAGCCGAAGAACATACTCCCCGAAACGTTACTCTCGTCAATATAAATCGGCATTGCGACTTTTGTTTTGAAACCGGATGCAATTTCTGTGTTTCATCGTCAATGCGATGGTCGAAGGGTAACAGTAAACCTGCTGTGGTGCATCGTAGTCTCACACTGAGCCTCCAGGGAAGAGTCGAAAAACAGACTCTCCGATACGTTACTCTCGCCAATAGAAATCTTCATTGCGAATTTTGTATTGAAACCGGATGCAATTTCTGTGTTTCATCGTCAATGTGATGGTCTAAGGGTAACAGTAAACCTGCCGTGTTGCATCAGAGTCTAACACAGAGCCCCCAGGGAAGAGCCAAGTAACAGACTCCCTGAAACGTTACTCTCGTCAATATAAATCGGCATTGCGAATTTTGTTTAGAAACCGGATGCAATTTCTGTGTTTCATCATTAATGTGATGGTCGAAGGGTAACAGTAAAGCTGCTGTGGTGCATCGGAGCCCCCAGGGAAGAGCCGAAAAACATTTTCCCCGAAACGTTACTCTCGTCAATATAAATCGGCATTGCCAAATTTGTATTGCAACCGGATGCTATTTCTGTGTTTCATCGTCAATGTGATGGTCGAAGGGTAGCAGTAAACATGCTGTGGTGCATCGGAGTCTAACACTGAGCCCCTAGGGAAGAGACAAAGAACAGACTCCCCGAAACGTTACTCTCGTCAATATAAATCGGCATTGCGAATTTTGTATTGAAACCGGATGCAATATCTGTGTTTCATCGTCAATGTGATGGTCGAAGAGTAACAGTAAACCTGCTGTGGTACATCGGAGTCTCACACTGAGCCCCAAGGAAGAGCCCAAAGAAAGACACCCCGAAATGTTACTCCCATCAATATAAATCGGTATTGCGAATTTTGTATTGAAACCGGATGCAATTTCTGTGTTTCATCGTCAATGTGATGGTCAAAGGGTAACAGTAAACCTGCAGTGTTGCATCGGCGTATAACACTGAGCCCCCAGGGAAGAGCAAAAAACTGAATCCCTGAAACGTTAATCTCGTCAATATAAATAGGAATTGCGAATTTTCTATTGAAACCGGATGCAATTTGTGAGTTTCATCGTCAATGTGATGGCCGAAGGGTAACAGTAAACTTGCTGTGGAGCATCGGAGTCTCACACTGAGCCCCAAGGAAGAGCCCAAAGAAGACACCCCGAAACGTTACTCTCGTCAATATAAATCGGCATTGCGAATTTTGTATTGAAACGGGATGCAATTTCTGTGTTTCATCGTCAATGTGGTGGTCAAAGGATAACAGTAAACCTGCTGTGGTGCATCGGAGTCTCACACTGAGCCCCAATTGAAGAGCCCAAAAACAGACTCCCCGAAACGTTACTCTCGTCAATATAAATCGGCATTGCGAATTTTGTATTGAAACCGGATGCAATATCTGTGTTTCATCGTCAATGTGATGGTCGAAGAGTAACAGTAAACCTGCTGTGGTACATCGGAGTCTCACACTGAGCCCCAATTGAAGAGCACAAAAACAGACTCCCAGAAACGTTACTCTCGTCAATGTAAATCGGCATTGCGAATTTTGTATTGAAACCGGATGCAATATCTGTGTTTCATCGTCAATGTGATGGTCGAAGAGTAACAGTAAACCTGCTGTGGTGCATCGGAGTCTCACACTGAGCCCCAAGGAAGAGCCCAAAAAAAGACACCCCGAAATGTTACTCCCATCAATATAAATCGGTATTGCGAATTTTGTATTGAAACCGGATGCAATTTCTGTGTTTCATCGTCAATGTGATGGTCAAAGGGTAACAGTAAACCTGCCGTGTTGCATCGGCGTCTAACACTGAGCCCCCAAGGAAGAGCAAAAAACTGAATCCCTGACACGTTAATCTCGTCAATATAAATAGTAATTGCGAATTATGTATTGAAACCGGATGCAATTTCTGAGTTTCATCGTCAATGTGATGGCCGAAGGGTAACAGTAAACCTGCTGTGGTGCATCGGAGTCTAACACTGGGCCCCCACGGAAGAGCCAAAGTACATACTCTTCAAAACGGTACTTCTGTGGACAGAAATCGGCATTGTGAATTTTGTATTGATCCGAATGCAATTTCTGTATTTCATCGTCAATGTCATGGTCGAAGGGTAATAGTAAACCTGCTGTGGTGCATCGGAGTCTCACACTGAGCCCCCAGGGAAGAGCCGAAAAACAGACTCCCCGAACCGTTACTCTCGTCAATATAAATCGGCATTGCGAATTTACTATTGAAACCGGATGCAACTTCTGTGTTTCATCGTTAATGTGATGGACGAAGGGTAACAGTAAACCTGCCGTGGCGCATCGGAGTCTAACACTGAGCCCCCAGGGAAGAGCCAAATAAAGACTCACCGAAACGTTACGCTCGTCACTATAAATCGGCATTGCGAATTTTGTATTGAAACCGGATGCAATTTCTGTGTTTCAAAGTCAATGTGATGGTCGGAGGGTAACAGTAAACCTGCTGTGGTGCATCGGAGTCTCACACTGAGCCCCCAGGGAAGAGCCGAAATACAGTCTCCTCAAAACGTTACTCTCGTCAATATAAATCGGCATTGCGAATTTTGTATTGAGACCGGATGCAATCTCTGTGTTTCATCGTCAATGTGATGGTCGAAGGGTAACAGTAAACCTGCTGTGGTGCATCGGAGTCTCACACTGAGCCCCCAGGGAAGAGCCAAACAACACACTCCCTGAAACATTACTCTCGTCAATATAAATCTGCATTGCGAGTTTGGTATAGAAAACGGATGCAATTTCTGTGTTTCATCGTCAATTTTATGGTCGAAGGGTAACAGTAAACCTCCTGTGGTGGATCGGAGTCTCACACTGAGCCCCCAGGGGAGAGGTTAAAATAGACTCCCCGAAACATTACTCCCGTCAATATAAATCGGCATTGCGAATTTTGTATTGAAACCTAATGCAATATCTGTCTTTCATCGTCAATGTGATGGTCGAAGGGTAACAGTAAACCTGCCGTGTTGCATCGGAGTCTAACACTGAGCCCCCAGGGAAGAGCCAAAAAACAGACTCCCCGAAACGTTACTCTCGTCAATATAAATCGGTATTGCAAATTTTGTATTGAAACCGGATGCAATTTCTGTCTTTCATCGTCAATGTGATGGTCGAAGGGTAACAGTAAACCTGCCGTGTTACATCGGAGTCTAACACTGACCCCCCAGGGAAGAGCCAAAAAACAGAATCTTCGAAACGTTACTCTCGTCAATATAATTCTGCATTGCGACTTTTGTATTGAAACCGGATGCAATTTCTGTGTTTCATCGTCAGTGTCGTGGTCGAAGCGTAACAGTAAACCTGCTGTGGTGCATCGGAGTCTCACACTGAGCCCCAAGGAAGAGCCCAAAAACAAACACCCTGAAACGTTACTACCATCAATATAAATCGGTATTGCGAATTTTGTATTGAAACCGGATGAAATTTCTGTGTTTCATCGTCAATGTGATGGTCAAAGGGTAACAGTAAACCTGCTGTGGTGCATCGGGGTCTCACACCGAGCCCCTAGGGAAGAGCCAAAAAACAGACCACCCAAATCTTACTGTCGTCAATATAAATCGGCATTGCGAATTTTGTATTGAAACCGGATGCAATTTCCGTGTTTCATCGTCAATTTGTTGGTCAAAGGGTAACATTAAACCTGCTGTTGTGCATCGGAGTCTCACACTGAGCCCCCAGGGAAGAGCTGAGTACAGACTCCCAGAAACGTTACTTTCGTCAATATAATCGGCATTTCGAATTTTGTATTGAAACCGGATACAATATCTGCGATTCATCGTCAATGTGATGGTCGAAGGGTAACAGTAAACCTGCTGTGGTGCATCGGAGTCTAACACTGGGCCCCCACGTAATAGCCAAAGTACATACTCTTCAAAACGGTACTTCTGTGGACAGAAATCGGCATTGTGAATTTTGTATTGATCCGAATGCAATGTCTGTATTTCATCGTCAATGTCAAGGTCGAAGGGTAATAGTAAACCTGCTGTGGTGCATCAGAGTCTCACACGGAGCCCCCAGAGAAGAGCCGAAAAACAGACTCCCCGAAAGGTTACTCTCGTCAATATAAATCGGCAATGCGAATTTTATATTGAAACCGGATGCGATTTCTGGGTTTCATCGTCAATGTGATGGTCGAAGAGTAACGGTAAAATTGCTGATTTATATCGGAGTCTCACACTGAGCCCCTAGGGAAGAGCCAAAAAACAGACCCCCCAAATCTTACTCTTGTCAATATAAATCAGCATTGCGAATTTTGTATTGAAACCAGATGCAATTTCTGTGTTTCATCGTCAATGCGATGGTCGAAGGGTAACAGTAAACCTGCTGTGGTGCATCGGAGTCTCACACTGAGCCCCCAGGGAAGAGCCGAAAAACAAACTCCCTGAACCGTTACTCTCGTCAATATAAAACAGCATTGCAAATTTTGTATTGAAACCGGATGCAATTTCTGTGTTTCATCGTCAATGTGGTGGAAGAAAGGTAACAGGAAACCTTCTGTGCTGCATCGGAGTCTAACACTGAGCCCGCAGGGAAGAGCCAAAAAAATACTCCCGAAACGTTACTCTCGTAAATATAAATCGGCATTGCGAATTTTGTATTGAAACCGGATGCAACTTCTGTGTTTTATCGTCAATATGATGATCGAAGGGTAACAGTAAACCTGCCGTGGTGCATCGGAGTCTAACACTGAGCCCCTAGGGAAGAGACAAAGGACAGACTCCCAGAAACGTTACTCTCGTCAATATAAATCGGCATTGCGAATTTTGTATTGAAACTGGATGCAATTTCTGTGTTTCATCGTCAATGTGATGGTCGAAGGGTAACAGTAAACCTGCTGTGGTGCATCGGAGTCTCTCACTGAGCCCCAAGGAAGAGCCCAAAAACAGTCACCCCGAAATATTACTCCCATCAATATAAATCGGTATTGCGAATTTTGTATTGAAACCGGATGCAATTTCTGTGTTTCATCGTCAATTTCATGGTCGAAGGGTAATAGTAAACCTGCTGTGGTGCATCGGAGTCTCACACTGAGCCCCCAGGGAAGAGCCGAAAACAGACTCCCCAAAACGTTACTCTCGTCAATATAAATCGGCATTGCGAATTTACTATTGAAACCGGATGCAATTTCCGTGTTTCATCGTCAATGTGATGGTCGAAGGGTAACAGTAAACCTGCTGTGGTGCATCGCAGTCTCACACTGAGCCCCCAGGGAAGAGCCGAAAAACAGACTCCCCGAAACATTACTCCCGTCAATATAAATCGGCATTGCGAATTTTGTATCGAATCCGGATGCAATTTCTGTGTTTCATCGTCAATGTGATGGTCGAAGGGTAACAGTAAACCTGCTGTGGTGCATCGGAGTCTAACACTGGGCCCCCACGGAAGAGCCAAAATACATACTCTTCGAAACGGTACTCCTGCCGACATACATTTGGCATTGTGAATTTTGTATTGATCCGGATGCAATTTCTGTGTTTCATCGACAATGTGATGGTCGAAGGGTAACAGTAAACCTGCCGTGTTGCATCGGAGTCTAACACTGAGCCCCCAGGGAAGAGCCAAAAAACAGAATCTTGGAAACGTTACTCTCGTCAATATAAATCTGCATTGCGACTTTATTATTGAAACCGGATGCAATTTCTGTGTTTCATCGTAAATGTTATGGTCGAAGGGTAACAGTAAACCTGCTAAGGTGCATTGGAGTCTCACACTGAGCCCCCAGGGAAAAGCCGAAAAACAGACTCCCCGAAAGGTTACTCTCGTCAATATAAATCGGTATTGCGAATTTTATATTGAAACCGGATGCAATTTCTGGATTTCATCGTCAATATGATGGTCGAAGAGTAATGGTAAAATTGCTGAGGTGCATCGGAGTCTCACACTGAGCCCCTAGGGAACAGCCAAAAACAGACCCCCCAAATCTTACTCTTGTCCATATAAATCAGCATTGCGAATTTTGTATTGAAACCGGATGCAATTTCTGTGTTTCATCGTCAATGTGATGGTCGAAGGGTAACAGTAAACCTGCTCTGGTGCATCGGAGTCTCACACTTAGCCCCCAGGGAAGAGCCGAAAAACAGAATCCCTGAAACGTTACTCTCGTCAATATAAAACAGCATTGCAAATTTTGTATTGAAACCGGATGCAATTTCCGTGTTTCATCGTCAATTTGTTGGTCGAAGGGTAACAGTAAACCTGCTGTGGTGCATCGGAGTCTAACACTGGGCCCCCACGTAAGAGCCAAAGTACATACTCTTCAAAACGGTACTTCTGTGGACAGAAATCGGCATTGTGAATTTTGTATTGATCCGAATGCAATTTCTGTATTTCATCGTCAATGTCATGGTCGAAGGGTAATAGTAAACCTGCTGTGGTTCATCGGAGTCTCACACTGAGCCCCCAGGGAAGAGCCAAAAAACAGACTCCCCGAAACATTACTCTCGTCAATATAACTCGGCATTGCGAATTTTGTATTGAAACCGGATGCAATTTCTGTCTTTCATCGTCAATGTGATGGTCGAAGAGTAACAGTAAACCTGCGGTGGTGCATCGGAGTCTCACACTGAGCCCCAAGGAAGAGCCCAAAAACAGACACTCCGAAATGTTACTCCCATCAATATAAATCGGTATTGCGAATTTTGTATTGAAACCGGATGCAATTTCTGTGTTTCATCGTCAATGTGATGGTCGAAGGGTAACAGTAAACCTGCTGTGGTACATCGGATTCTAACACTGGGCCCCCACGTAAGAGCCAAAGTACATACTCTTCAAAACGGTACTTCTGTCGACAGAAATCGACATTGTGAATTTTGTATTGATCCGAATGCAAATTCTGTATTTCATCGTCAATGTCATGGTCGAAGGGAAATAGTAAACCTGCTGTGGTGCATCGGAGTCTCACACTGAGCCCCCAGGGAAGAGCCGAATCACAGTCTCCCCAAATCGTTACTCTCGTCAATATAAATCGGCATTGCGAATTTTGTATTGAGACCGGATGCAATTTCTGTGTTTCATCGTCAATGTGATGGTCGAAGGGTAACAGTAAACCTGCTGTGGTGCATCGGAGTCTCACACTGAGCCCCCAGGGAAGAGCCGAAAAACAGCCACCCCGAAAATTACTCTCGTCAATATAAATCGGCATTGCGAATATTGTATTGAAACCGGATGCAATTTCTGTGTTTCATCGTCAATGTGATGGTCTAAGGGTAAAAATAAACCTGCCGTGGTGCATCGGAGTCTAACACTGAGCCCCCAGGGAAGAGCCAAATAACAGACTCCCTGAAACGTTACTCTCGTCAATATAAATCGGCATTGCAAGTTTGGTATAGAAAACGGATGCAATTTCTGTGTTTCATCGTCAATGTTATGGTCGAAGGGTAACAGTAAACCTGCTGTGATGCATCGGAGTCTCACACTGAGCCCCCAGGGAAGAGCCGAAAAACAGACACCCCGAAACGTTACTCTCGTCAATATAAATCGGCATTTCGAATATTGTATTGAAACCGGATGCAATTTCTGTGTTTCATCGTCAATGTGATGGTGTAAGGGTAAAAGTAAACCTGCCGTGGTGCATCGGAGTCTATCACAGTGACCCCAGGGAAGAGCCAAAAAATAGACTCGCCGAAACGTTACGCTCGTCACTATAAATCGGCATTGCGAATTTTGTATTGAAACCGGATGCAATTTCTGTGTTTCAAAGTCAATGTGATGGTCGGAGGGTAACAGTAAACCTGCTGTGGTGCATCGGAGTCTCACACTGAGCCCCCAGGGAAGAGCCGAAACACAGTCTCCCCAAAACGTTACTCTCGTCAATATAAATCGGCATTACGAATTTTGTATTGAGACCGGATGCAATTTCTGTGTTTCATCGTCAATGTGATGGTCGAAGGGTAATAGGAAACCTGCTGTGGTGCATCGGAGTCTCACACTGAGCCCCCAGGGAAGAGCCAAAAAACAGACACCCCGAAACGTTACTCTCGTCAATATAAATCGCCATTGCGATTATTGTATTGAAACCGGATGCAATTTCTGTGTTTCATCGTCAATGTGATGGTCTAAGGGTGAATGTAAACCTGCCGTCTTGCATCGGAGTCTAACACTGAGCCCCCAGGGAAGAGCCAAATAACAGTCTCCCTGAAACGTTACTCTCGTCAATATAAATCGGCATTGCGAGTTTGGTATAGAAAACAGATGCAATTTCTGTGTTTCATCGTCAATGTTATGGTCGAAGTGTAACAGTAAACCTGCTGTGGTGGATCGGAGTCTCACACTGAGCCCCCAGGGAAGAGCCGAAAAACAGACTCACCGAAACGTTACGCTCGTCACTATAAATCGGCATTGCGAATTTTGTATTGAAACCGGATGCAATTTCTGTGTTTCAAAGTCAATGTGGTGTTCGGAGGGTAACAGTAAACCTGCTGTGGTGCATCGGAGTCTCACACTGAGCCCCCAGGAAAGAGCCAAAACACAGACTCTCTAAAAACGTTACTCTCGTCAATATAAAACGGCATTGCGAATTTTGTATTGAGACCGGATGCAATTTCTGTGTTTCATCGTCAATGTGATGGTCGAAGGGTAACAGTAAACCCGCTGTGGTGCATCGGAGTCTCACACTGAGCCCCCAGGGAAGAGCCGAAAAACAGACTCCCCGAAACGTTACTCTCGTCAATATAAATCGGCAATGTGAATTTTGTAATGAAACCGGATGCAATTTCTGTGTTTCATCGTCAATGTGATGGTCTAAGGGTAACAGTAAACCTGCCGTGGTGCATCGGAGTCTCACACTGAGCCCCCAGGGAAGCCCCGAAAAACAGACTCCCCGAAACGTTACTCTCGTCAATATAAATCGGCATTGCGAATTTTGTATTGAAACCGGATGCAATTTCTGTGTTTCATCGTCAATGTGATGGTCGAAGGGTAACAGTAAACCTGCTCTGGTGCATCGGAGTCTAACACTGGGCCCCCACGGAAGAGCCAAAGTACATACTCTTCGAAACGGTACTCCTGTGGACATACATCGGCATTGTGAATTTTGTATTGAATCGGATGCAATTTCTGTGTTTCATCGTCAATGTGATGGTCGAAGGGTAACAGTAAACCTGCTGTGGTGCATTCGAGTCTAACACTGGGCCCCCACGGAAGAGCCAAAGTACATGCTCTTCGAAACGGTACTCCTGTGGACATACATCGGCATTGTGAATTTTGTATTGATCCGGATGCAATTTCTGTGTTTCATCGTCAATGTGATGGTCGAAGGGTAACAGTAAACCTGCTGTGGTGCATCGGAGTCTTACATTGAGCCCCCAGGGAAGAGCCGAAAAACAGACTCCCCGAAACGTTACCCTCGTCAATATAAATCGGCATTGCGAATATTGTATTGAAACCGGATGCAATTTCTGTGTTTCATCGTCAATCTGATGGTCAAGGGTAACAGTAAACTTGCTGTGGTGCATCGGAGTCTAACACTGGGCCCCAGGGAAGAGCCAAAAAACAGTCTCCCCAAAACGTTACTCTCGTCAATATAAATCGGCTTTGCGAATTTTGTATTGAGACCGGATGCAATTTCTGTGTTTCATCGTCAATGTGATGGTCTAAGGGTAAAAGTAAACCTGCCGTGGTGCATCGGAGTCTAACACTGAGCCCCCAGGGAAGAGCCAAATGACAGACTCCCTGAAACGTTACTCTCGTCAATATAAATCGGCATTGCGAGTTTGGTATAGAAAACGGATGCAATTTCTGTGTTTCATCGTCAATGTTATGGTCGAAGGGTAACAGTAAACCTGCTGTGGTGGATCGGAGTCTCACACTGAGCCCCCAGGGAAAAGCCGAAAAACAGACTACCCCGAAACATTACTCCCGTCAATATAAATCGGCATTGCGAACTTTGTATTGAAACCGGATGCAATTTCTGTGTTTCATCGTCAATGTGATGGTCGAAGGGTAACAGTAAACCTGCTGTGGTGCATCGGAGTCTCACACTGAGCCCCCAGGGAAGAGCCGAAAAACAAACTCCCTGAAACGTTACTCTCGTCAATATAAATCGGCAATGAGAACTTTGTATTGAAACCGGATGCAATTTCTGTGTTTCATCGTCAATGTGATGGTCTAAGGGTAACAGTAAACCTGCCGTGGTGCATCGGAGACACACACTGAGCCCCCAGGGAAGAGCTGAAAAACAGACTCCCCGAAACGTTACTCTCGTCAATATAAATCGGCTTTGCGAATTTTGTATTGAAACCGGATGCAATTTCTGTGTTTCATCGTCAATGTGATGATCGAAGGGTAACAGTAAACCTGCTGTGGTGCATCGGAGTCTAACACTGAGCCCCTAGGGAAGAGACAAAGGACAGACACCCCGAAACGTTACTCTCGTCAATATAAATCGGCATTGCGAATTTTGTATTGAAACTGGATGCAATTTCTGCGTTTCATCGTCAATGTGATGGTCGAGGGGTAACAGTAAACCTGCTGTGGTGCATCGGAGTCTCACACTGAGCCCCAAGGGAAGAGCCCAAAAACAGACTCCCCGAAACGTTAATCTCGTCATTATAAATCGGCATTGCGAATTTTGTATTGAAACCGGATGCAATTTCTGTGTTTCATCGTCAATGTGATGGTCGAAGAGTAACAGTAAACCTGCTGTAGTGCATCGGAGTATCACACTGAGCCCCCAGGGAAGAGCCGAAAAACAGACTCCCCGAACCGTTACTCTCGTCAATATAAATCGGCATTGCGAATTTACTATTGAAACCGGATGCAATTTCTGTGTTTCATCGTCAATGTGATGGTCGAAGGGTAACAGTAAACCTGCCGTGGTGCAACGGAGTCTAACACTGAGCCCCCAGGGAAGAGCCAAAGAACAGGCTCACCGAAACGTTACGCTCGTCACTATAAATCGGCATTGCGAATTTTGTATTGAAACCGGATGCAATTTCTGTGTTTCATCGTCAATGTGATGGTCGGAGGGTAACAGTAAACCTGCTGTGGTGCATCGGAGTCTAACACTGAGCCCCCAGGGAAGAGCCAAAGAACAGGCACCCCGAAACGTTACTCTCGCCAATATAAACCGGCATTTTGAATTTTCTATTGAAACCGGATGCAATTTCTTTGATTCATCGTCAATGTGATTGCCGAAGGGTAACAGTAAACCTGCTGTGGTGCATCGGAGTCTCGCTCTGAGCCCCCAGGGAAGAGCCAAAGATCAGACTCCCCGAAACGTTATTCTCGTAAATATAAATCGACATGGCGAATTTTGTATTGAAACCGTATGCAATTTCTGTGTTTCATCGTCAATGTGATGGTCGAAGGGTAACAGTAAACCTGCTGTGGTGCATCGGGGTCTCACACTGAGCCCCTAGAGAAGAGCCAAAAAACAGTCCACAAAATCTTACTCTCGTCAATATAAATCGGCATTGCGAATTTTGTATTGAAACCGGATGCAATTTCTGTGTTTCATCGTCAATGTGATGGTCGAAGGGTAACAGTAAACCTGCTGTGGTGCATCGGAGTCTCACACTGAGCCATATGGGAAAAGCAAAAACCAGACTCCCCGAAACGTTACTCTCGTCAATATAAACCGGCATTGCGAATTTTGTATTCAAACCGGATGCAATTTCTGTGTTTCAAAGTCAATGTGATGGTCGGAGGCTAACAATAAACCTGCTGTGGTGCATCGGAGTCTAACACTGAGCCCCCAGGGAAGAGCCAAAGAACAGACTCCCCGAAACGTTACTCTCGTCAGTATAAATCGGCATGGCGTATTTTGTATTCAAACCGGATGCAAGTTCTGTGTTTCAAAGTCAATGGGATGGTCGGAGTGTAAAAGTAAACCTGCTGTGGTGCATCGGTGTCTCACACTGAGCCCCCAAGGGAAGAGCCGAAACACAGTCTCCCCAAAACGTTACTCTCGTCAGTATAAATCGGCATTGCGAATTTTGTATTGAAACCGGATGCAGTTTCTGTGTTGCATCGTCAATGTGATGGTCGAAGGGTAACAGTAAACCTGCTGTGGTGGATCGGAGTCTCACACTGAGCCCCCAGGGAAGAGCCGAAGAACAGACTCCCCGAAATGTTACTCTCGTCAATATAAATCGGCATTGCGAATTTTGTATTAAAATCGGATGCAATTTCTGTGATTCATCGTCAATGTGATTGTCGAAGGGTAACAGTAAATCTGCTGTGGTGCATCGGAGTCTCGCTCTGAGCCCCCAGGGAAGAGCCGACGAACAGACTCCCCGAAACGTTACTCTCGTAAATGTAAATCGGCATTGCGAATTTTGTTTGAAACCGGATGCAATTTCTGTGTTTCATCGTCAGTGTGATGGTCGGAGGGTAACAGTAAACCTGCTGTGGTGCATCGGAGTCTAACACTGAGCCCCCGGGGAAGAGCCAAAGAACAGACACCCCGAAACGTTACTCTCGCCAATATAAACCGGCTTTGTGAATTTTCTATTGAAACCGGATGCAATTTCTTTGATTCATCGTCAATGTGATTGTCGAAGGGTAACAGTAAACCTGCTGTGGTGCATCGGAGTATCACACTGAGCCCCCAGGGAAGAGCCGAAAAACAGACTCCCCGAACCGTTACTCTCGTCAATATAAATCGGCATTGCGAATTTACTATTGAAACCGGATGCAATTTCTGTGTTTCATCGTCAAGGTGATGGTCGAAGGGTAACAGTAAACCTGCCGTGGTGCAACGGAGTCTAACACTGAGCCCCCAGGGAAGAGCCAAAGAACAGGCTCACCGAAACGTTACGCTCGTCACTATAAATCGGCATTGCGAATTTTGTATTGAAACCGGATGCAATTTCTGTGTTTCATCGTCAATGTGATGGTCGGAGGGTAACAGTAAACCTGCTGTGGTGCATCGGAGTCTAACACTGAGCCCCCAGGGAAGAGCCAAAGAACAGGCACCCCGAAACGTTACTCTCGCCAATATAAACCGGCATTTTGAATTTTCTATTGAAACCGGATGCAATTTCTTTGATTCATCGTCAATGTGATTGCCGAAGGGTAACAGTAAACCTGCTGTGGTGCATCGGAGTCTCGCTCTGAGCCCCCAGGGAAGAGCCAAATATCAGACTCCCCGAAACGTTATTCTCGTAAATATAAATCGACATGGCGAATTTTGTATTGAAACCGTATGCAATTTCTGTGTTTCATCGTCAAAGTGATGGTCGAAGGGTAACAGTAAACCTGCTGTGGTGCATCGGGGTCTCACACTGAGCCCCTAGAGAAGAGCCAAAAAACAGTCCACAAAATCTTACTCTCGTCAATATAAATCGGCATTGCGAATTTTGTATTGAAACCGGATGCAATTTCTGTGTTTCATCGTCAATGTGATGGTCGAAGGGTAACAGTAAAGCTGCTGTGGTGCATCGGAGTCTCACACTGAGCCATATGGGAAAAGCAAAAACCAGACTCCCCGAAACGTTACTCTCGTCAATATAAACCGGCATTGCGAATTTTGTATTCAAACCGGATGCAATTTCTGTGTTTCAAAGTCAATGTGATGGTCGGAGGCTAACAATAAACCTGCTGTGGTGCATCGGAGTCTAACACTGAGCCCCCAGGGAAGAGCCAAAGAACAGACTCCCCGAAACGTTACTCTCGTCAGTATAAATCGGCATGGCGTATTTTGTATTCAAACCGGATGCAAGTTCTGTGTTTCAAAGTCAATGGGATGGTCGGAGTGTAAAAGTAAACCTGCTGTGGTGCATCGGTGTCTCACACTGAGCCCCCAAGGGAAGAGCCGAAACACAGTCTCCCCAAAACGTTACTCTCGTCAGTATAAATCGGCATTGCGAATTTTGTATTGAAACCGGATGCAGTTTCTGTGTTGCATCGTCAATGTGATGGTCGAAGGGTAACAGTAAACCTGCTGTGGTGGATCGGAGTCTCACACTGAGCCCCCAGGGAAGAGCCGAAGAACAGACTCCCCGAAATGTTACTCTCGTCAATATAAATCGGCATTGCGAATTTTGTATTGAAATCGGATGCAATTTCTGTGATTCATCGTCAATGTGATTGTCGAAGGGTAACAGTAAATCTGCTGTGGTGCATCGGAGTCTCGCTCTGAGCCCCCAGGGAAGAGCCGAAGAACAGACTCCCCGAAACGTTACTCTCGTAAATGTAAATCGGCATTGCGAATTTTGTTTGAAACCGGATGCAATTTCTGTGTTTCATCGTCAATGTGATGGTCGGAGGGTAACAGTAAACCTGCTAGGGTGCATCGGAGTCTAACACTGAGCCCCCGGGGAAGAGCCAAAGAACAGACACCCCGAAACGTTACTCTCGCCAATATAAACCGGCTTTGTGAATTTTCTATTGAAACCGGATGCAATTTCTTTGATTCATCGTCAATGTGATTGTCGAAGGGTAACAGTAAACCTGCTGTGGTGCATCGGAGTATCACACTGAGCCCCCAGGGAAGAGCCGAAAAACAGACTCCCCGAACCGTTACTCTCGTCAATATAAATCGGCATTGCGAATTTACTATTGAAACCGGATGCAATTTCTGTGTTTCATCGTCAATGTGATGGTCGAAGGGTAACAGTAAACCTGCCGTGGTGCAACGGAGTCTAACACTGAGCCCCCAGGGAAGAGCCAAAGAACAGGCTCACAGAAACGTCACGCTCGTCACTATAAATCGGCATTGCGAATTTTGTATTGAAACCGGATGCAATTTCTGTGTTTCATCGTCAATGTGATGGTCGGAGGGTAACAGTAAACCTGCTGTGGTGCATCGGAGTCTAACACTGAGCCCCCAGGGAAGAGCCAAAGAACAGACACCCCGAAACGTTACTCTCGCCAATATAAACCGGCATTGTGAATTTTCTATTGAAACCGGATGCAATTTCTTTGATTCATCGTCAATGTGATTGCCGAAGGGTAACAGTAAACCTGCTGTGGTGCATCGGAGTCTCGCTCTGAGCCCCCAGGGAAGAGCCAAAGATCAGACTCCCCGAAACGTTACTCTCGTAAATATAAATCGACATGGCGAATTTTGTATAGAAACCGGATGCAATTTCTGTGTTTCATCGTCAATGTGATGGTCGAAAGGTAACAGTAAACCTGCTGTGGTGCATCGGGGTCTCACACTGAGCCCCTAGAGAAGAGCCAAATAACAGTCCACAAAATCTTACTCTCGTCAATATAAATCGGCATTGCGAATTTTGTATTGAAACCGGATGCAATTTCTGTGTTTCATCGTCAATGTGATGGTCGAAGGGTAACAGTAAACCTGCTGTGGTGCATCGGAGTCTCACACTGAGCCATATGGGAAGAGCAAAAAACAGACTCCCCGAAATGTTACTCTCGTCAATATAAACCGGCATTGCGATTTTTGTATTCAAACCGGATGCAATTTCTGTGTTTCAAAGTCAATGTGATGGTCGGAGGCTAACAGTAAACCTGCCGTGGTGCATCGGAGTCTAACACTGAGCCCCCAGGGAAGAGCCAAAGAACAGACTCCCCGAAACGTTACTCTCGTCAGTATAAATCGGCATGGCGAAGTTTGTATTCAAACCGGATGCAAGTTCTGTGTTTCAAAGTCAATGGGATGGTCGGAGGGTAAAAGTAAACCTGCTGTGGTGCATCGGTGTCTCACACTGAGCCCCCAGGGAAGAGCCGAAACACAGTCTCCCCAAAACGTTACTCTCGTCAGTATAAATCGGCATTGCGAATTTTGTATTGAAACCGGATGCAGTTTCTGTGTTGCATCGTCAATGTGATGGTCGAAGGGTAACAGTAAACCTGCTGTGGTGGATCGGAGTCTCACACTGAGCCCCCTGGGAAGAGCCAAAAAACAGACCCACCAAACCTTACTCTTGTCAATATAAATCAGCATTGCGAATTTTGTATTGAAACCGGATGCAATTTCTGTGTTTCATCGTCTATGTGATGGTCGAAGGGTAACAGTAAACCTGCTGTGGTGCATCGGAGTCTTACATTGAGCCCCCAGGGAAGAGCCGAAAAACAGACTCCCCGAAACGTTACCCTCGTCAATATAAATCGGCATTGCGAATATTGTATTGAAACCGGATGCAATTTCTGTGTTTCATCGTCAATCTGATGGTCAAGGGTAACAGTAAACCTGCTGTGGTGCATCGGAGTCTAACACTGGGCCCCCAGGGAAGAACCAGAAAACAGTCTCCCCAAAACGTTACTCTCGTCAATATAAATCGGCATTGCGAATTTTGTATTGAGACCGGATGCAATTTCTGTGTTTCATCGTCAATGTGATGGTCTAAGGGTAAAAGTAAACCTGCCATGGTGCATCGGAGTCTAACACTGAGCCCCCAGGGAAGAGCCAAATAACAGACCCCCTGAAACGTTACTCTCGTCAATATAAATCGGCATTGCGAGTTTGGTATAGAAAACGGATGCAATTTCTGTGTTTCATCGTCAATGTTATGGTCGAAGGGTAACAGTAAACCTGCCGTGGTGGATCGGAGTCTCACACTGAGCCCCCAGGGAAAAGCCGAAAAACAGACTACCCCGAAACATTACTCCCGTCAATATAAATCGGCATTGCGAACTTTCTATTGAAACCGGATGCAATTTCTGTGTTTCATCGTCAATGTGATGGTCGAAGGGTAACAGTAAACCTGCTGTGGAGCATCGGAGTCTAACACTGGGCCCCCACGGAAGAGCCAAAGTACATACTCTTCGAAACAGTACTCCTGTGGGCATAAATCGGCATTGTGAACTTTGTATTGATCCGGATGCAATTTCTGTGTTTCATCGTCAATGTGATGGTCGAAGTGTAACAGTAAACCTGCCGTGTTGCATCGGAGTCTAACACTGAGCCCCCAGGGAAGAGCCAAAAAACAGACTTCCCGAAAAGTTTCTCTCGTCAATATAAATCGGCATTGCGAATTTTGTATTGAAACCGGATGCAAATTCTGTGTTTCATCGTCAATGTGATGGTCTAAGGGTAACAGTAAACCTGCCGTGGTGCATCGGAGTCTCACACTGAGCCCCCAGGGAAGAGCTGAAAAACAGACTCCCCGAAACGTTACTCTCGTCAATATAAATCGGCTTTGCGAATTTTGTATTGAAACCGGATGCAATTTCTGTGTTTCATCGTCAATGTGATGATCGAAGGGTAACAGTAAACCTGCTGTGGTGCATCGGAGTCTAACACTGAGCCCCTAGGGAAGAGACAAAGAACAGACACCCCGAAACGTTACTCTCGTCAATATAAATCGGCATTGCGAATTTTGTATTGGAACTGGATGCAATTTCTGCGTTTCATTGTCAATGTGATGGTCGAGGGGTAACAGTAAACCTGCTGTGGTGCATCGGAGTCTCACACTGAGCCCCAAGGGAAGAGCCCAAAATCAGTCTCCCGGAAACGTTAATCTCGTCATTATAAATCGGCATTGCGAATTTACTATTGAAACCGGATGCAATTTCTGTGTTTCATCGTCAATGTGATGGTCGAAGGGTGACAGTAAACCTGCCGTGGTGCAACGGAGTCTAACACTGAGCCCCCAGGGAAGAGCCAAAGAACAGGTTCACCGAAACGTTACGCTCGTCACTATAAATCGGCATTGCGAATTTACTATTGAAACCGGATGCAATTTCTGTGTTTCATCGTCAATGTGATGGTCGGAGGGTAACAGTAAACCTGCTGTGGTGCATCGGAGTCTAACACTGAGCCCCCAGGGAAGAGCCAAAGAACAGACACCCCGAAACGTTACTCTCGCCAATATAAACCGGCATTGTGTATTTTCTATTGAAACCGGATGCAAGTTCTTTGATTCATCGTCAATGTGATTGCCGAAGGGTAACAGTAAACCTGCTGTGGTGCATCGGAGTCTCGCTCTGAGCCCCCAGGGAAGAGCCAAAGATCAGACTCCCCGAAACGTTACTCTCGTAAATATAAATCGACATGGCGAATTTTGTATTGAAACCGGATGCAATTTCTGTGTTTCATCGTCAATGTGATGGTCGAAGGGTAACAGTAAACCTGCTGTGGTGCATCGGGGTCTCACACTGAGCCCCTAGAGAAGAGCCAAAAAACAGTCCACAAAATCTTACTCTCGTCAATATAAATCGGCATTGCGAATTTTGTATTGAAACCGGATGCAATTTCTGTGTTTCATCGTCAATGTTATGGTCGAAGGGTAACAGTAAACCTGCTGTGGTGCATCGGTTTCTCACACTGAGCCATATGGGAAGAGCAAAAAACAGACTCCCCGAAACGTTACTCTCGTCAATATAAACCGGCATTGCGAATTTTGTATTCAAACCGGATGCAATTTCTGTGTTTCAAAGTCAATGTGATGGTCGGAGGCTAACAGTAACCCTGCCGTGGTGCATCGGAGTCTAACACTGAGCCCCCAGGGAAGAGCCAAGGAACAGACTCCCCGAAACGTTACTCTCGTCAGTATAAATCGGCATGGCGAATTTTGTATTCAAACCGGATGCAAGTTCTGTGTTTCAAAGTCAATGGGATGGTCGGAGGGTAAAAGTAAACCTGCTGTGGTGCATCGGTGTCTCACACTGAGCCCCCAGGGAAGAGCCGAAACACAGTCTCCCCAAAACGTTACTCTCGTCAGTATAAATCGGCATTGCGAATTTTGTATTCAAACCGGATGCAGTTTCTGTGTTGCATCGTCAATGTGATGGTCGAAGGGTAACAGTAAACCTGCTGTGGTGCATCGGAGTCTCACACTGAGCCCCGAGGGAAGAACCAAAAGACAGATCCCCCCAAATCTTACTCTCGTCAATATAAATCGGCATTGCGAATTTTGTATTGAAACCGGATGCAATTTCTGTGTTTCATCGTCAATGTGATGGTCGAAGGGTAACAGAAAAGCTGCTGTGGTGCATCGGAGTCTCACACTGAGCCCCAAGGAAGAGCCCAAAAACAGACTCTCCGAAACGTTACTCCCGTCAATATAAATCGGTATTGCGAATTTTTTATTGAAACCGGATGCAATTTCTGTGTTTCATCGTCAATGTGATGGTCAAAGGGTGACAGTAAACCTGCTGTTGTTCATCGGAGTCTCACACTGAGCCCCCAGGGAAGAGCCGAAAAACAGACCCCCCAAACGTTACTCTCGTCAATATAAATCGGCTTTGCGAATTTTGTATTGAAGCCGGATGAAATTTCTGTGTTTCATCGTCAATGTGATGGTCTAAGGGTAACAGTAAACCTGCCGTGTTGCATCGGAGTCTAACACAGAGCCCCAGGGAAGAGCCAAAAGACAGACTCCCCGAAACGTTACTCTCGTCAATATAAATCGGCATTGCGAATTTTGTATTGAAACCAGATGCAATTTCCGTGTTTCATCGTCAATGTGTTGGTGGAAGGGTACCAGTAAACCTGCCGTGTTACATCGGAGTCTAATACTGAGCCCCCAGGGAAGAGCCAAAAAACACAAACTTCGAAACGTTACTCTCGTCAATATAAATCTGCATTGCGAATTTTGTATTGTAACCGGATGCAATTTCTGTGTTTCATCGTCAGTGTGGTGGTCGAAGGGTAACAGTAAACCTGTTGTGGTGCATTGCAGTCTCACACTGAGCCCCCAGGGAAGAGCCGAAAAACAGACTTCTCGAAACGTTACTATCGTCGATATAAATCGACATTGCGAATGTTGTATTGAAACCGGATGCTATTTCTGTGTTTCATCGTCAATGTGATGGTCGAAGGGTAACAGTAAACCAGCTGTGGCGCATCGGAGTCTAACACTGGGCCCCCAGGGAAGAGCCAAAAAACAGAATCTTCGAAACGTTACTCTCGTCAATATAAATCTGCATTGCGACTTTTGTATTGAATCCGGATGCAATTTCTGTGTTTCTTCGTCAGTGTGGTGTTCGAAGGGTAACAGTAAACCTGCTGTGGTGCATCGGAGTCTCACACTGAGCCCCCAGGGAAGAGCCGAAAAACAGACTCTTTGAAACGTTACTATCGTCGATATAAATCGGCATTGCGAATGTTGTTTCGAAACCGGATGCAATTTCTGTGTTTCTTCGTCAGTGTGATGTTCGAAGGGCAACAGTAAACCTGCTGTGGTGCATCGGAGTTTCACACTGAGCCCACAGGGAAGAGCTGAAAAACAGACTACCCCGAAACATTACTACCGTCAATATAAATCGGCATTGCGAACTTTGTATTGAAACCGGATGCAATTTCTATGTTTCATCGTCAATGTGATGGTCGAAGGGTAACAGTAAACCTGCTGTGGAGCATCGGAGACTTACACTTTGCCCCCACGGAAGAGCCAAAGTACATACTCTTCGAAACAGTACTCCTGTGGGCATAAATCGGCATTGTGAATTTTGTATTGATCCGGATGCAATTTCTGTGTTTCATCGTCAATGTGATGGTCGAAGTGTAACAGTAAACCTGCCGTGTTGCATCGGAGTCTAACACTGAGCCCCCAGGGAAGAGCCAAAAAACAGACGCCCCGAAAAGTTTCTCTCGTCAATATAAATCGGCATTGCGAATTTTGTATTGAAACCGGATGCAATTTCTGTGTTTCATCGTCAATGTGATGGTCGAAGGGTAACAGTAAACCTGCCGTGTTATATCGGAGTCTAACTCTGAGCCCCCAGGGAAGAGCCAAAATACAGAATCTTCGAAACGTTACTCTCGTCAATATAAATCGGCATTGCGAATTTTATATTAAAACCGGATGCAATTTCTGGGTCTCATCGTCAATGTGATGGTCGAAGAGTAACGGTAAAATTGCTGTGGTGCATCGGAGTCTCACACTGAGCCCCCAGGGAAGAGCCAAAAAACAGACCCTCCAAACCTTACTCTTGTCAATATAAATCAGCATTGCGAATTTTGTATTGAAACCGGATGCAATTTCTGTGTTTCATCGTCAATGTGATGGTCGAAGGGTAACAGTAAACCTGCCGTGGTGTATCGGAGACTCACACTGAGCCCCCAGGGAAGACCTGAAAAACAGACTCCCCGAAACGTTACTCTCGTCATTATAAATCGGCTTTGCGAATTTTGTATTGAAACCGGATGCAATTTCTGTGTTTCATCGTCAATGTGATGATCGAAGGGTAACAGTAAACCTGCTGTGGTTCATCGGAGTCACACACTGAGCCCCCAGGGAAGAGCGGAAAACAGACACCCCGAAACGTTACTCTCGTCAATATAAATCGGCATTGCGAATTTTGTATTGAAACTGGATGCAATTTCTGCGTTTCATCGTCAATGTGATGGTCGAGGGGTAACAGTAAACCTGCTGTGGTGCATCGGAGTCTCACACTGAGCCCCAAGGGAAGAGCCCAAAAACAGACTCCCCGAAACGTTAATCTCGTCATTATAAATCGGCATTGCGAATTTTGTATTGAAACCGGATGCAATTTCTGTGTTTCATCGTCAATGTGATGGTCGAAGAGTAACAGTAAACCTGCTGTGGTGCATCGGAGTATCACACTGAGCCCCCAGGGAAGAGCCGAAAAACAGTCTCCCCGAACCGTTACTCTCGTCAATATAAATCGGCATTGCGCATTTACTATTGAAACCGGATGCAATTTCTGTGTTTCATCGTCAATGTGATGGTCGAAGGGTAACAGTAAACCTGCCGTGGTGCAACGGAGTCTAACACTGAGCCCCCAGGGAAGAGCCAAAGAACAGGCTCACCGAAACGTTACGCTCGTCACTATAAATCGGCATTGCGAATTTTGTATTGAAACCGGATGCAATTTCTGTGTTTCATCGTCAATGTGATGGTCGGAGGGTAACAGTAAACCTACTGTGGTGCATCGGAGTCTAACACTGAGCCCCCAGGGAAGAGCCAAAGAACAGACACCCCGAAACGTTACTCTCGCCAATATAAACCGGCATTGTGAATTTTCTATTGAAACCGGATGCAATTTCTTTGATTCATCGTCAATGTGATTGCCGAAGGGTAACAGTAAACCTGATGTGGTGCATCGGAGTCTCGCTCTGAGCACCCAGGGAAGAGCCAAAGATCAGACTCCCCGAAACGTTACTCTCGTAAATATAAATCGTCATGGCGAATTTTGTATTGAAACCGGATGCAATTTCTGTGTGTCATCGTCAATGTGATGGTCGAAGGGTAACAGTAAACCTACTGTGGTGCATCGGGATCCCACACTGAGCCCCTAGAGAAGAGCCAAAAAACAGTCCACAAAATCTTACTCTCGTCAATATAAATCGGCATTGCGAATTTTGTATTGAAACCAGATGCAATTTCCGTGTTTCATCGTCAATGTGATGGTGGAAGGGTACCAGTAAACCTGCCGTGTTTCATCGGAGTCTAATACTGAGCCCCCAGGGAAGAGCCAAAAAACGCAAACTTCGAAACGTTACTCTCGTCAATATAAATCTGCATTGCGAATTTTGTATTGAAACCGGATGCAATTTCTGTGTTTCATCGTCAGTGTGGTGGTCGAAGGGTAACAGTAAACCTGCTGTGGTGCATTGCAGTCTCACACTGAGCCCCCAGGGAAGAGCCGAAAAACAGACTTCTCGAAACGTTACTATCGTCGATATAAATCGGCATTGCGAATGTTGTATTGAAACCGGATGCAATTTCTGTGTTTCATCGTCAATGTGATGGTCGAAGGGTAACAGTAAACCTGCTATGGTGCATCGGAGTCTCACACTGAGCCCCCAGGGAAGAGCCGAAAAACAGTCTCTTTGAAACGTTACTATCGTCGATATAAATCGGCATTGCGAATGTTGTTTTGAAACCGGATGCAATTTCTGTGTTTCTTCGTCAGTGTGATGTTCGAAGGGTAACAGTAAACCTGCTGTGGTGCATCGGAGTCTCACACTGAGCCCCCAGGGAAGAGCCGAAAAACAGACTCCCCGAAACGTTACTCTCGTCAATATAAATAGGCATTGCGAATTTGTATTGAAATCGGATGCAATTTCTGTGATTCATCGTCAATGTGATTGTCGAAGGGTAACAGTAAACCTGCTGTGGTGCATCGGAGTCTCGCTCTGAGCCCCCAGGGAAGAGCCAAAGAACAGACTCCCCGAAACGTTACTCTCGTAAATATAAATCGGCATTGCGAATTTTGTTTGAAACCGGATGCTATTTCTGTGTTTCACCGTCAATGTGATTGTCGAAGGGTAACAGTAAACCTGCTGTGGTGCTTCGGGGTCTCACACTGAGCACCTAGGGAAGAACCAAAAGACAGACCCCCCAAATCATACTCTCTTCAACATAAATCGGCATTGCGAATTTTGTATTGAAACCGGATGCAATTTCTGTGTTTCATCGTCAATGTGATGGTCGAAGGGTAACAGTAAACCTGCTGTGGTGCATCGGAGACTCACACTGAGCCCCAAGGAAGAGCCCAAAAACAGACTCTCCGAAACGTTACTCCCGTCAATATAAATCGGTATTGCGAATTTTGTATTGAAACCAGATGCAATTTCTGTGTTTCATCGTCAATGTGATGGTCAAAGGGTAACAGTAAACCTGCTGTGGTGCATCGGAGTCTCAACTGAGCCCCCAGGGCAGAGCCAAAAAACCGTCTCCCCAAAACGTTACTCTCGTCAATGTAAATCGGCATTGCGAATTTTGCATTGAAACCGGATGCAATTTCTGTGTTTCATCGTCAATGTGATGGTCGAAGGGTAACAGTAAATCTGCTGTGGTTCATCGGAGTCTCACACTGAGCCCCCAGGGAAAAGCCGAAGAACAGACTCCCCGAAACGTTACTCTCGTCAATATAAATCGGCTTTGCGAATTTTGTATTCAAGCCGGGTGGAATTTCTGTGTTTCATCGTCAATGTGATGGTCTAAGGGTAACAGTAAACCTGCCGTGTTGCATCGGAGTCTAACACAGAGCCCCAGGGAAGATCCAAAAAACAGACTCCCCGAAACGTTACTCTCGTCAATATAAATCGGCATTGCGAATTTTGTATTGAAACCAGATGCAATTTCCGTGTTTCATCGTCAATGTGATGGTGGAAGGGTACCAGTAAACCTGCCGTGTTTCATCGGAGTCTAATACTGAGCCCCCAGGGCAGAGCCAAAAAACACAATCTTCGAAATGTTACTCTCGTCAATATAAATCTGCATTGCGAATTTTGTATTGAAACCGGATGCAATTTCTGTGTTTCATCGTCAGTGTGGTGGTCGAAGGGTAACAGTAAACATGCTGTGGTGCATCGCAGACTCACACTGAGCCCCCAGGGAAGAGCCGAAAAACAGACTCCTCGAAACGTTACTATCGTCGATATAAATCGGCATTGCGAAAGTTGTATTGAAACCGGATGCAATTTCTGTGTTTCATGGTCAATGTGATGTTCGAAGTGTAACAGTAAACGTGCTGTGTTGCATCGGAGTCTCACACTGAGCCCCCAGGGAAGAGCCGAAAAACAGACTCTTTGAAACGTTACTATCGTCGATATAAATCGGCATTGCGAATGTTGTTTTGAAACCGGATGCAATTTCTGTCATTCATCGTCAATGTGATTGTCGAAGAGTAACAGTTAACCTGCTGTGGTGCATCGGAGTCTCGCTCTGAGCCCCCAGGGAAGAGCCGAAGAACAGACTCCCCGAAACGATACTCTCGTAAATATAAATCGGCATTACGAATTTTGTATTCAAACCGGATGCAATTTCTGTGTTTCATCGTCAATGTGATGGTCGAAGAGTAACGGTAAACCTGCTGTGGTGCATCGGAGTCTCACACTGAGGCAACAGGGAAGAGCCGAAAAACAGACTCCCCGAACCGTTACTCTCGTCAATATAATTCGGCATTGCGAATTTACTATTGAAACCGGATGCAATTTCTGTGTTTCATCGTCAATGTGATGGTCGAAGGGTAACAGTAAACCTGCTATGGTGCATCGGAGTCTCACACTGAGCCCCCAGGGAAGAGCCGAAAAACAGACTCTTTGAAACGTTACTATCGTCGATATAAATCGGAATTGCGAATGTTGTTTTGAAACCGGATGCAATTTCTGTGTTTCTTCGTCAGTGTGATGTTCGAAGGGTAACAGTAAACCTGCTGTGGTGCATCGGAGTCTCATACTGAGCCCCCAGGGAAGAGCCGAAAAACAGACTCCCCGAAACGTTACTCTCGTCAATATAAATCGGCATTGCGAATTTTGTATTGAAATCGGATGCAATTTCTGTGATTCATTGTCAATGTGATTGTCGAAGGGTAACAGTAAACCTGCTGTGGTGCATCGGAGTCTCGCTCTGAGCCCCCAGGGAAGAGCCAAAGAACAGACTCCCCGAAACGTTACTCTCGTAAATATAAATCGGCATTGCGAATTTTGTTTGAAACCGGATGCTATTTCTGTGTTTCACCGTCAATGTGATTGTCGAAGGGTAACAGTAAACCTGCTGTGGTGCATCGGGGTCTCACACTGAGCCCCTAGGGAAGAACCAAAAGACAGGCCCCCCAAATCTTACTCTCGTCAACATAAATCGGCATTGCGAATTTTGTATTGAAACCGGATGCAATTTCTGTGTTTCATCGTCAATGTGATGGTCGAAGGGTAACAGTAAACCTGCTGTGGTGCATCGGAGACTCACACTGAGCCCCAAGGAATAGCCCAAAAACAGACTCTCCGAAACGTTACTCCCGTCAATATAAATCGGTATTGCGAATTTTGTATTGAAACCAGATGCAATTTCTGTGTTTCATCGTCAATGTAATGGTCAAAGGGTAACAGTAAACCTGCTGTGGTGCATCGGAGTCTCAACTGAGCCCCCAGGGCAGAGCCAAAAAACCTTCTCCCCAAAACGTTACTCTCGACAATGTAAATCGGCATTGCGAATTTTGCATTGAAACCGGATGCAATTTCTGTGTTTCATCGTCAATGTGATGGTCGAAGGGTAACAGTAAATCTGCTGTGGTTCATCGGAGTCTCACACTGAGCCCCCAGGGAAAAGCCGAAGAACAGACTCCCCGAAACGTTACTCTCGTCAATATAAATCGGCTTTGCGAATTTTGTATTCAAGCCGGATGGAATTTCTGTGTTTCATCGTCAATGTGATGGTCTAAGGGTAACAGTAAACCTGCCGTGTTGCATCGGAGTCTAACACAGAGCCCCAGGGAAGATCCAAAAAACAGACTCCCCGAAACGTTACTCTCGTCAATATAAATCGGCATTGCGAATTTTGTATTGAAACCAGATGCAATTTCCGTGTTTCATCGTCAATGTGATGGTGGAAGGGTACCAGTAAACCTGCCGTGTTTCATCGGAGTCTAATACTGAGCCCCCAGGGAAGAGCCAAAAAACACAATCTTGGAAACGTTACTATCGTCGATATAAATCGGCATTGCGAAAGTTGTATTGAAACCGGATGCAATTTCTGTGTTTCATCGTCAATGTGATGTTCGAAGGGTAACAGTAAACCTGCTGTGTTGCATCGGAGTCTCACACTGAGCCCCCAGGGAAGAGCCGAAAAACAGACTCTTTGAAACGTTACTATCGTCGATATAAATCGGCATTGCGAATGTTGTTTTGAAACCGGATGCAATTTCTGTCATTCATCGTCAATGTGATTGTCGAAGAGTAACAGTAAACCTGCTGTGGTGCATCGGGGTCTCACACTGAGCCCCTAGGGAAGAACCAAAAGACAGGCCCCCCAAATCTTACTCTCGTCAACATAAATCGGCATTGCGAATTTTGTATTGAAACCGGATGCAATTTCTGTGTTTCATCGTCAATGTGATGGTCGAAGAGTAACGGTAAACCTGCTGTGGTGCATCGGAGTCTCACACTGAGGCAACAGGGAAAAGCCGAAAAACAGACTCCCCGAACCGTTACTCTCGTCAATATAATTCGGCATTGCGAATTTACTATTGAAACCGGATGCAATTTCTGTGTTTCATCGTCAATGTGATGGTCGAAGGGAAACAGTAAACCTGCCGTGGTGCATCGGAGTCTAACACTGAGCCCCCAGGGAAGAGCCAAAGAACAGACTCCCTGAAACGTTACTCTCGCCAATATAAATCGGCATTGCGAATTTTGTATTGAAACCGGATGCAATTTCTGTGCTTCATCGTCAATGTGATGGTCGAAGGGTAACAGTAAACCTGCTGTGGTGCATCGGAGTATAACACTGGGCCCCCACGGAAGAGCCAACGAACATACTCTTCGAAATGGTACTCCTGTGGACATTAATCGGCATTTTGAATTTTGTATTGATCCGGATGCAATTTCTGTGTTTCATCGTCAATGTGATGATCGAAGGATAACAGTAAACCTGCCGTGTTGCATCGGAGTCTAACACTGAGCCCCCAGGGAAGAGCCAAAAAGCAGACTCCCCGAAACGTTACTCTCGTCAATATAAATCGGCTTTGCGAATTTTGTATTGAAGCCGGATGCAATTTCTGTGTTTCATCGTCAATGTGATGGTCTAAGGGTAACAGTAAACCTGCCGTGTTGCATCGGAGTCTAACACAGAGCCCCAGGGAAGAGCCAAAAAACAGACTCCCCGAAACGTTACTCACGTCAATATAAATCGGCATTGCGAATTTTGTATTGAAACCAGATGCAATTTCCGTGTTTCATCGTCAATGTGATGGTGGAAGGGTACCAGTAAACCTGCCGTGTTTCATCGGAGTCTAATACTGAGCCCCCAGGGAAGAGCCAAAGAACACAATCTTCGAAACGTTACTCTCGACAATATAAATCTGCATTGCGAATTTTGTATTGAAACCGGATGCAATTTCTGTGTTTCATCGTCAGTGTGGTGGTCGAAGGTTAACAGTAAACCTGCTGTGGTGCATCGCAGTCTCACACTGAGCCCCCAGGGAAGAGCCGAAAAACAGACTCCTCGAAACGTTACTATTCTCGATATAAATCGGCATTGCGAATGTTGTATTGAAACCGGATGCAATTTCTGTGTTTCATCGTCAATGTGATGGTCGAAGGGTAGCAGTAAACCTGCTGTTGTGCATCGGAGTCTAACACTGGGCCCCCAGGGAAGAGCCAAAAAACAGACACCCCGAAACGTTACTCTCGCCAATATAAACTGGCATTGCGAATTTTGTATTGAAACCGGATGCAATTTCTGTCATTCATCGTCAATGTGAAAGTCGAAGGGTAACAGTAAACCTGCTGTGGTGCATCGGAGTCTCGCTCTGAGCCCCCAGGGAAGAGCCGAAGAACAGACTCCCCGAAACGTTACTCTCGCCAATATAAATCGGCATTGCGAATTTACTATTGAAACCGGATGCAATTTCTGTCATTCATCGTCAATGTGAATGTCGAAGGGTAACAGTAAACCTGCTGTGGTGCATCGGAGTCTCGCTCTGAGCCCCTAGGGAAGAGCCGAAGAACAGACTCCCCGAAACGATACTCTCGTAAATATAAATCGGCATTGCGAATGTTGTATTGAAACCGGATGCAATTTCTGTGTTTCATCGTCAATTTGATGGTCGAAGGGTAACAGTAAACCTGCTGTGGTGCATCGGAGTATAACACTGGGCCCCCACGGAAGAGCCAAAGAACATACTCTTCGAAATGGTACTCCTGTGGACATTAATCGGCATTGTGAATTTTGTATTGATCCGGATGCAATGTCTGTGTTTCATCGCCAATGTGATGGTCGAAGGGTAACAGTAAACCTGCCGTGGTGCATCGGAGTCTAACACTGAGCCCCCAGGGAAGAGCCAAAGAACAGACTCCACGAAACGTTACTCTCGCCAATATAAATCGGCATTGCGAATTTGGTTTGAAACCAGATGCAATGTCTGTGTTTCACCGTAATGTGATTGTCGAAGGGTAACAGTAAACCTGCTGTGGTGCATCGGGGTCTCACACTGAGCCCCTAGGGAAGAGCCAAAAGACAGACCCCCCAAATCTTACTCTCGTCAATATAAATCTACATTGTGACTTCTGTATTGAAACCGGATGCAATTACTGTGTTTCTTCGTCAGTGTGATTTCGAAGGGTAACAGTAAACCTGCTGTGGTTCATCGGAGTCACACACTGAGCCCCCAGGGAAGAGCGGAAAACAGACTCCCCGAAACGTTACTCTCGTCAATATAAATCGGCATTGCGAATTTTGTATTGAAACCGGATGCAGTTTCTGTGTTTAATCGTCAATGTGATGGTCTAAGGGTAACAGTAAACCTGCCGTGGTGTATCAGAGTATAACACTGAGCCCCCAGGGAAGAGCCAAATAACAGACTCCCTGAAACGTTACTCTCGTCAATATAAATCGGCATTGCCAGTTTAGTATTGAAACCGGATGCAGTTTCTGTGTTTAATCGTCAATGTGATGGTCTAAGGGTAACAGTAAACCTGTCGTGGTGGATCAGAGTCTAACACTCTGCCCCCAGGGAAGAGCCGAAGAACAGGCTCTCCGAAACGTTACTCTCGTCAATATAAATCGGCATTGCGAACTTTGTATTGAAACCGGATGCACTTTCTGTGATTCATCGCCAATGTGATGGTCGAAGGGTAACAGTAAACCTGCTGTGGTGCATCGGGGTCTCACACTGAGCTCCCAGGGAATTGCCAAAGAACCGACTCCCCGAAACGTTACTCTCGTCAATATAAATCGGCATTGCGAATTATGTATTGAAACAGGATACAATTTCTGTGATTCATCGTCAATGTGATGGTCGAAGGGTATCAGTAAACCTGCTGTTGTGCATCGGAATTTAACACTGGGCCCTCAGGGAAGAGCCAATATACATACTCTTCGAAACGGTACTCCTGTGGACTGAAATTGGCATTATGAATTTTTTATTGATCCGGATGCAATTTCTGCGTTTCATCGTCAATGCGATTGTCGAAGGGTAACAGTAAATCTGCTGTGGTTCATCGGAGTCTCACACTGAGCCCCCAGGGAAAAGCCGAAGAACAGACTCCCCGAAACGTTACTCTCGTCAATATAAATCGGCTTTGCGAATTTTGTATTCAAGCCGGATGGAATTTCTGTGTTTCATCGTCAATGTGATGGTCTAAGGGTAACAGTAAACCTGCCGTGTTGCATCGGAGTCTAACACAGAGCCCCAGGGAAGATCCAAAAAACAGACTCCCCGAAACGTTACTCTCGTCAATATAAATCGGCATTGCGAATTTTGTATTGAAACCAGATGCAATTTCCGTGTTTCATCGTCAATGTGATGGTGGAAGGGTACCAGTAAACCTGCCGTGTTTCATCGGAGTCTAATACTGAGCCCCCAGGGAAGAGCCAAAAAACACAATCTTCGAAACGTTATTCTCGTCAATATAAATCTGCATTGCGAATTTTGTATTGAAACCGGATGCAATTTCTGTGTTTCATCGTCAGTGTGGTGGTCGAAGGGTAACAGTAAACATGCTGTGGTGCATCGCAGACTCACACTGAGCCCCCAGGGAAGAGCCGAAAAACAGACTCCTCGAAACGTTACTATCGTCGATATAAATCGGCATTGCGAAAGTTGTATTGAAACCGGATGCAATTTCTGTGTTTCATCGTCAATGTGATGTTCGAAGGGTAACAGTAAACCTGCTGTGTTGCATCGGAGTCTCACACTGAGCCCACAGGGAAGAGCCGAAAATCAGACTCTTTGAAACGTTACTATCGTCGATATAAATCGGCATTGCGAATGTTGTTTTGAAACCGGATGCAATTTCTGTCATTCATCGTCAATGTGATTGTCGAAGAGTAACAGTAAACCTGCTGTGGTGCATCGGAGTCTCGCTCTGAGCCCCCAGGGAAGAGCCGAAGAACAGACTCCCCGAACCGTTACTCTCGTCAATATAATTCGGCATTGCGAATTTACTATTGAAACCGGATGCAATTTCTGTGTTTCATCGTCAATGTGATGGTCGAAGGGAAACAGTAAACCTGCCGTGGTGCATCGGAGTCTAACACTGAGCCCCCAGGGAAGAGCCAAAGAACAGACTCCCCGAAACGTTACTCTCGCCAATATAAATCGGCATTGCGAATTTTGTATTGAAACCGGATGCAATTTCTGTGCTTCATCGTCAATGTGATGGTCGAAGGGTAACAGTAAACCTGCTGTGGTGCATCGGAGTATAACACTGGGCCCCCACGGAAGAGCCAACGAACATACTCTTCGAAATGGTACTCCTGTGGACATTAATCGGCATTTTGAATTTTGTATTGATCCGGATGCAATTTCTGTGCTTCATCGTCAATGTGATGATCGAAGGATAACAGTAAACCTGCCGTGTTGCATCGGAGTCTAACACTGAGCCCCCAGGGAAGAGCCAAAAAGCAGACTCCCCGAAACGTTACTCTCGTCAATATAAATCGGCTTTGCGAATTTTGTATTGAAGCCGGATGCAATTTCTGTGTTTCATCGTCAATGTGATGGTGTAAGGGTAACAGTAAACCTGCCGTGTTGCATCGGAGTCTATCACAGAGCCCCAGGGAAGAGCCAAAAAACAGACTCCCCGAAACGTTACTCACGTCAATATAAATCGGCATTGCGAATTTTGTATTGAAACCAGATGCAATTTCCGTGTTTCATCGTCAATGTGATGGTGGAAGGGTACCAGTAAACCTGCCGTGTTTCATCGGAGTCTAATACTGAGCCCCCAGGGAAGAGCCAAAGAACACAATCTTCGAAACGTTACTCTCGACAATATAAATCTGCATTGCGAATTTTGTATTGAAACCGGATGCAATTTCTGTGTCTCATCGTCAGTGTGGTGGTCGAAGGTTAACAGTAAACCTGCTGTGGTGCATCGCAGTCTCACACTGAGCCCCCGGGGAAGAGCCGAAAAACAGACTCCTCAAAACGTTACTATCGTCGATATAAATCGGCATTGCGAATGTTGTATTGAAACCGGATGCAATTTCTGTGTTTCATCGTCAATGTGATTGTCGAAGGGTAACAGTAAACCTGCTGTGGCAAATCGGAGTCTAACACTGGGCCCCCAGGGAAGAGCCAAAAAACAGAATCTTCGAAACGTTACTCTCGTCAATATAAATCTGCATTGTGACTTCTGTATTGAAACCGGATGCAATTACTGTGTTTCTTCGTCAGTGTGATGTTCGAAGGGTAACAGTAAACCGGCTGGGGTGCATCGGAGTCTCACACTGAGCCCCCAGGGAAGAGCCGAAAAACAGACTCCTCGAAACGTTACTATCGTCGATATAAATCGGCATTGCGAATTTTGTATTGAAACCGGATGCAATTTCTGTGTTTCATCGTCAATGTGATGGTCGAAGGGTAGCAGTAAACCTGCTGTGGTGCATCGGAGTCTAACACTGGGCCCCCAGGGAAGAGCCAAAAAACAGACACCCCGAAACGTTACTCTCGCCAATATAAACTGGCATTGCGAATTTTGTATTGAAACCGGATGCAATTTCTGTCATTCATCGTCAATGTGAATGTCGAAGGGTAACAGTAAACCTGCTGTGGTGCATCGGAGTCTCGCTCTGAGCCCCCAGGGAAGAGCCGAAGAACAGACTCCCCGAAACGTTACTCTCGCCAATATAAATCGGCATTGCGAATTTACTATTGAAACCGGATGCAATTTCTGTCATTCATCGTCAATGTGAATGTCGAAGGGTAACAGTAAACCTGCTGTGGTGCATCGGAGTCTCGCTCTGAGCCCCCAGGGAAGAGCCGAAGAACAGACTCCCCGAAACGATACTCTCGTAAATATAAATCGGCATTGCGAATGTTGTATTGAAACCGGATGCAATTTCTGTGTTTCATCGTCAATTTGATGGTCGAAGGGTAACAGTAAACCTGCTGTGGTGCATCGGAGTATAACACTGGGCCCCCACGGAAGAGCCAAAGAACATACTCTTCGAAATGGTACTCCTGTGGACATTAATCGGCATTGTGAATTTTGTATTGATCCGGATGCAATGTCTGTGTTTCATCGCCAATGTGATGGTCGAAGGGTAACAGTAAACCTGCCGTGGTGCATCGGAGTCTAACACTGAGCCCCCAGGGAAGAGCCAAAGAACAGACTCCACGAAACGTTACTCTCGCCAATATAAATCGGCATTGCGAATTTGGTTTGAAACCAGATGCAATGTCTGTGTTTCACCGTAATGTGATTGTCGAAGGGTAACAGTAAACCTGCTGTGGTGCATCGGGGTCTCACACTGAGCCCCTAGGGAAGAGCCAAAAGACAGACCCCCCAAATCTTACTCTCGTCAATATAAATCTGCATTGTGACTTCTGTATTGAAACCGGATGCAATTACTGTGTTTCTTCGTCAGTGTGATTTTCGAAGGGTAACAGTAAACCTGCTGTGGTTCATCGGAGTCACACACTGAGCCCCCAGGGAAGAGCGGAAAACAGACTCCCCGAAACGTTACTCTCGTCAATATAAATCGGCATTGCGAATTTTGTATTGAAACCGGATGCAGTTTCTGTGTTTAATCGTCAATGTGATGGTCTAAGGGTAACAGTAAACCTGCCGTGGTGTATCAGAGTATAACACTGAGCCCCCAGATAAGAGCCAAATAACAGACTCCCTGAAACGTTACTCTCGTCAATATAAATCGGCATTGCCAGTTTAGTATTGAAACCGGATGCAGTTTCTGTGTTTAATCGTCAATGTGATGGTCTAAGGGTAACAGTAAACCTGTCGTGGTGGATCAGAGTCTAACACTCAGCCCCCAGGGAAGAGCCGAAGAACAGGCTCTCCGAAACGTTACTCTCGTCAATATAAATCGGCATTGCGAACTTTGTATTGAAACCGGATGCACTTTCTGTGATTCATCGCCAATGTGATGGTCGAAGGGTAACAGTAAACCTGCTGTGGTGCATCGGGGTCTCACACTGAGCTCCCAGGGAATTGCCAAAGAACCGACTCCCCGAAACTTTACTCTCGTCAATATAATTCGGCATTGCGAATTATGTATTGAAAAAGGATACAATTTCTGTGATTCATCGTCAATGTGATGGTCGAAGGGTATCAGTAAACCTGCTGTTGTGCATCGGAATTTAACACTGGGCCCTCAGGGAAGAGCCAATATACATACTCTTCGAAACGGTACTCCTGTGGACTGAAATTGGCATTATGAATTTTTTATTGATCCGGATGCAATTTCTGTGTTTCATCGTCAATGTGATGGGCAAAGGGTAACAGTAAACCTGCTGTGGTGCATCGGAGTCTCACACTGAGCACCCAGGGAAGAGCCAAATAACAGACTCCCTGAAACGTTACTTTCGCCAATATAATTCGGTAATGCGAATTTTGTATTGAAACCGGATGCAATTTCTGTGTTTCATCGTCAATGTGATGGTCGAAGGGTACCAGTAAACCTGCTGTGGTGCATCGGTGTCTAACACTGCGCACCCAGGGAAGAGCCAATATACATACTCTTCGAAACGGTACTCCTGTGGACAGAAATCGGCATTGCGAATATTTGTATTGAAACCGGAAGCAATTTCTGTGTTTCATCGTCAATGTCATGGTCGAAGGGTAACAGCAAACATGCCGTCGTGCATCGGACTCTAACACTGAGCCCCCAGGGAAGAGCCAAAGAACAGACTCCCCAAAACGTTACTCTCGTCATTATAAATCGGCATTGCGAAATTTGTATTGACACCGGATGCAATTTCTGTGTTTCATCGTCAATGTGATGGTCGAAGGGTACCAGTAAACCTGCTGTGGTGCATCGGATCCTCTCATTGAGCCCCCAGGGAAGATCCGAAGAACAGACTCCCCGAAACGTTACTTTCGTCAATATAAATCGGCATTGAAAATTTTCTATTGAAACCGGACGCAATTTCTGTGTTTCATCATCAATGTGATGGTCGAAGGGTAACAGTAAACCTGCTGTGGTGCATCGGAGTCTCACACTGAGACCCCAGGGAAAAGCCAAAAAACAGACTCCCCGAAACGTTACTCTCGTGAATATAAATCGGCATTGCGAATTTTGTATTGAAACAGAATGCAATTTCTGTGTTTCATCGTCAATGCGATGGTCGAAGGGTAACAGTAAACCTGGCGTGGTGCATCCGAGTCTCACACTGAGCTCCCAGGGAATTGCCAAAGAACAGGCTCCCCGAAAAGTTACTCTCGTCAATACAAGTCGTCATTGCGAATTTTGTATTGAAACCGGATGCAATTTCTGTGTTTCATCATCAATGTGATGGTCGAAGGGTTACAGTAAACCTGCTGTGGTCCATCGGAGTCTCACACTGAGCCCCCAGGGAAGAGCCAAAAAACAGACTCCCCGAAACGTTACTCTCTTCAATATAAATGGGCATTGCAAATTTTGTATTGAAACCGGACGCAATTTCTGTGTTTCATCGTCAATGTGATGGTCGAAGGGTAACAGTAAACCTGCTGTGGTGCATCGGAGTCTCACACTGAGCACCCAGGGAAGAGCCAAATAACAGACACCCTGAAACGTTACTTTCGCCAATATAATTCGGTAATGCGAATTTTGTATTGAAACCGGATGCAATTTCTGTGTTTCATCGTCAATGTGATGGTCGAAGGGTAACAGTAAACCTGGTGTGGTGCATCGGAATCTCACACTGAGCCCCCAGAGAAGAGCCAAAAAACATACTCCCCGAAACGTTACTCTCGTCAATACAATTCGGCATTGCGAATTCTGTATTGAAACCGGATGCAATTTCTGTGTTTCATCGTCAATGTGATGGTCGAAGGGTAACAGTAAACCTGCTAAGGTGCATCGGAGTCTAACAATGGATCCCCAGGGAGGGGCCAAAGTACATACTCTTCGAAACGGTACTCCTGAGGACAGAAATTGGCATTGCGAATTTTATTTTGAAACCGGATGCAATTTCTGTGTTTCAACGTCAATGTCTTGGTCGAAAGGTAACAGTAAACCTGCTGTGGTGCATCGGAGTCTCACACTGAGCCCCCAGGGAAGAGCCAAAGAGTAGACTCCCCGAAACGTTACTCTCGTGAATATAAATCGGCATTGAAAATTTTCTATTGAAACCGGACGCAATTTCTGTGTTTCATCGTCAATGTGATGGTCGAAGGGTAACAGTAAACCTGCTGTGGTGCATCGGAGTCTCACACTGAGCACCCAGGGAAGAGCCAAATTACAGACTCCCTGAAACGTTACTTTCGCCAATATAATTCGGTAATGCGAATTTTGTATTGAAACCGGATGCAATTTCTGTGTTCCATCGTCAATATGATGGTCGAAGGGTAACAGTAAACTTGCTGTGGTGCATCGGTGTCTCACACTGCGCACCCAGGGAAGACCCAAACTACATTTTCTTCGAAACGGTACTCCTGTGGACAGAAATCGGCATTGTGAATTTCGTATTGATCCGGATGCAATTTCTGTGTTTCATCGTCAATGTCTTGGTCGAAGTGTAACAGTAAACCTGCTGTGGTGCATCGGAGTCTCACACTGAGCCTCCAGGGAAGAGCCAAATAACAGACTCCCCGAAACGTTACTCTCGTCAATATAAATCGGCATTGCGAATTTTGCATTGAAAACGGATGCAATTTCTGTGTTTCGTCGTCAATGTGATGGTCGAAGGGTAACAGAAAATCTGTTGTGGTGCATCGGAGTCTAACACTGGGCCCCCAGGGAAGAGACAAAGTACATACTCTTCGAAACGGTACTCCTGTGGACATAAATCGGCATTGCGAATTTTGTATTGTAAACGGAAGCAATTTCTGTGTTTCATCGTCAATGTCATGGTCGAAGGGTAATTGCAAACCTGCCGTGGTGCATCGGAGTCTAACAGTGAGCCCCAGGGAATTGACAAAAGACAGACGCCCCGAAACGCTACTCTCGTCAATATAAATCGGCATTGCGAATTTTGTATTGAAACCGGATGCAATTTCTGTGTTTCATCGTCAATCTGATGGTCGAAGGGTAACAGGAAACCTGCCGTGGTGCATCGGAGTCTCACACTGAGCTCCCAGGGAATTGCCAAAGAACAGGCTCCCCGAAAAGTTACTTTCGTCAATATAAGTCGTCATTACGAATTTTGTATTGAAACCGGATGCAATTTCTGTGTTTCATCGTCAATGTGATGGTCGAAGGGTAGCAGCAAACATGCCGTGGTGCATCGGACTCTAACACTGAGCCCCCAGGGAAGAGCCAAAAAACAGACTCCCCGAAACGTTACTCTCGTCATTATAAATCGGCATTGCGAAATTTGTATTGACACCGGATGCAATTTCTGTGTTTCATCGTCAATGTCATGGTCGAAGGGTACCAGTAAACCAGCTATGGTGCATCGGAGTCTCACACTGAGCCTCCAGGGAAGAGCCAAATAACAGACTCCCCGAAACGTTACTCTCGTCAATATAAATCGGCATTGTGAATTTTGTATTGAAACCGGATGCAATTTCTGTGTTTCATCGTCAATGTGATGGTCGAAGGGTAACAGTAAACCTGGCGTGGTGCATCGGAGTCTCACACTGAGCTCCCAGAGAATTGCCAAAGAGCAGTCCCCCCGAAAAGTTACTCTCGTCAATATAAGTCGTCATTGCAAATTTTGTATTGAAACCGGATGCAATTTCTGTGTTTCATCATAAATGTGATGGTCGAAGGGTTACAGTAAACCTGCTGTGGTGCATCGGAGTCTCAAACTGAGCCACCAGGGGAGAGCCAAAATCAGAGTCCCCGAAAAATTACTCTCGTCAATATAAGACGTCATTGCCAATTTTGTATTGAAACCGGATGCAATTTCTGTGTTTCATCGTCAATGTAATGGTCGAAGGGTAACAGTAAACCTGCTGTGGTGCTTCGGAGTCTCACACTCAGCCCCCAGGGAAGAGCCAAAAAACAGACTCCCCAAAACGTTCCTTTCGTCAATTTAAATCAGCATTGCGAATTTTGTATTGAAACCGGAAGGAATTTCTGTGTTTCATCGTCAATGTCATGGTGGAAGGGTAACAGCAAACCTGCCGTGGTGCATCGGAGACTAACACTAAGCCCCCAGGGAATTGCCAAAGAACCGACTCCCCGAAACGTTACTCTCGTCAATATAATTCGGCATTGCGAATTATGTATTGAAACCGGATGCAATTTCTGTGTTTCATCGTCAATGTGATGGTCGAAGGGTAACAGTAAACCTGCTAAGGTGCATCGGAGTCTAACAATGGTTCCCCAGGGAGGGGCCAAAGAACATACTCTTCGAAACGGTACTCCTGAGGACAGAAATTGGCATTGCGAATTTTATATTGAAACCGGATGCAATTTCTGTGTTTCATCGTCAATGTCTTGGTCGAAGGGTAACAGTAAACCTGCCGTGGTGCATCGGAGTCTCTCACTGAGCACCCAGGGAAGAGCCAAATAACAGACTATCCGAAACGATACTCTCGGCAATATAAATCGGCATTGCGAATTTTGCATTGAAAACGGATGCATTTTCTGTGTTTCATCGTCAGTGTGATGGTCGAAGGGTAACAGTAAACCTGCCATGGTGCATCGGAGTCTCTCACTGAGCACCCAGGGAAGAGCCAAAAAACAGACTCCCCGAAACGTTACTCTCAGCAATATAAATCGGCATTGCAAATTTTGTATTGTAACAGGATGCAATTTCTGTGTTTCATCGAGAATGCGATGGTCGAAGGGTAACAGCAAACCTGCTGTGGTGCATCGGTGTCTAACACTAAGCCCCCAGGGAAGAGCCAAAGTACATACTCTTCGAAACGGTACTCCTGTGGACAGAAATCGGCATTGCGAATATTTGTATTGAAACCGGAAGCAATTTCTGTGTTTCATCGTCAATGTCAAGGTCGAAGGGTACCAATATACCTGCTGTGGTGCATCGGAGTCTCACACTGAGCCCCCAGGGAAGATCCAAAGAAAAAACTCCCCGAAACGTTACTTTCGACAATATAAATCGGCATTGAAAATTTTTATTGAAACCGGACGCAATTTCTGTGTTTCATCATCAATGTGATGGTCGAAGGGTAACAGTAAACCTGCTGTGGTACATCGGAGTGTAACACTGGGCCCAAAGGGAAGAGCCAAACTACATTCTCTTCGAAACGGTACTCCTGTGGACATAAATCGGCATTGCGAATTTTGTATTGAAACCGGAAGCAATTTCTGTGTTTCATCGTCAATGTCATGGTCGAAGGGTAACAGCAAACCTACTGTGGTGCATCGGAGTCTAACACTGAGCCCCAAAGGAATTGGGAAAAGACAGACTCCCTGAAACGTTAGTCTCGTCAATATAAATCGGCATTGCAATTTTGGTATTGAAACCGGATGCAATTTCTGTGTTTCATCGTCAATGTGATGGTCGAAGGGTAACAGTAAACCTGCCGTGGTGCATCGGAGTCTCACCGGAGCCCCCAGAGAAGAGCCAAAAACAGAGACCCCGAATAGTTACTCTCGTCAATATAAGACGTCATTGCGAATTTTGTATTGAAACCGGATGCAATTTCTGTGTTTCATCGTCAACGTGATGGTCGAAGGGTAACAGTAAACCTGCTGTGGTGCATCGGAGTCTCACACTGAGCCCCCAGGGAAGAGCCAAATAACAGACTCCCCAAAACGTTACTTTCGTCAATTTAAATCGGCATTGAAAATTTTGTATTGAAACCGGATGCATTTTCTGTGTTTCATCGTCAATGTGATGGTCGAAGGGTAACAGTAAACCGTCTGTGGTGCATCGGAGTGTAACACTGGGCGCCCAGGGAAGAGCCAAACTACATCTTCTTCGAAACGGTACTCCTGTGGACAGAAATCGGCATTGTGAATTTCGTATTGATCCGGATGCAATTTCTGTGTTTAATCGTCAATGTCTTGGTCGAAGTGTAACAGTAAACCTGCTGTGGTGCAGCGGAGTCTCACACTGAGCCTCCAGGGAAGAGCCAAATAACAGACTCCCCGAAACGTTACTCTCGGTAATATAAATCGGCATTGCGAATTTTGCATTGAATACGGATGCAATTTCTGTGTTTCATCGTCAATGTCATGGTCGAAGGGTACCAGTAAACCAGCTGTGGTGCATCGGAGTCTCACACTGAGCCCCCAGGGAAGATCCAAAAAACAGACTCCCCGAAACGTTACTTTCGTCAATATAAACCGGCATTGAAAATTTTCTATTGAAACCAGACGCAATTTCTGTGTTTCTTCATCAATGTGTTGGTCGAAGGGTACCAGTAAACCAGCTGTGGTGCATCGGAATCTCACACTGAGCCCTAAGGGAAGATCCAAAAAACAGACTCCCCGAAACGTTACTTTCGTCAATATAAACCGGCATTGAGAATTTTCTATTGAAACCAGACGCAATTTCTGTGTTTCATCATCAATGTGATGGTAGAAGGGTAACAGTAAACCTGTTGTGGTGCATCGGAGTCTCATACTGATCCCCAGGGAAGAGCCAAATAACAGACTCCCCGAAACGTTACTCTCGTGAATATAAATCGGCATTGCGAATTTATTATTGAAACAGGATGCAATTTCTGCGTTTCATCGTCAATGCGATGGTCGAAGGGTAACAGTAAACCTGGCGTGGTGCATCGGAGTCTCACACTGAGCTCCCAGGGAATTGCCAAAGAGCAGTCCCCCGGAAAAGTTACTCTCGTCAATATAAGTCGTCATTGCGAATTTTGTATTGAAACCGGATGCAATTTCTGTGTTTCATCATCAATGTGATGGTCGAAGGGTTACAGTAAACCTGCTGTGGTGCATCGGAGTCTCACACTGAGCCCCCTGGGGTGAGCCAAAATCAGAGTCCCCGAAAAATTACTCTCGTCAATATAAGACGTCATTGCCAATTTTGTATTGAATACGGATGCAATTTCTGTGTTTCATCGTCAATGTAATGGTCGAAGGGTAACAGTAAACCTGCGGTGGTGCTTCGGAGTCTCACACTGAGCCCCCAGGGAAGAGCCAAAAAACAGACTCCCCAAAACGTTCCTTTCGTCAATTTAAATCGGCATTGCGAATTTTGTATTGAAACCGGAAGGAATTTCTGTGCTTCATCGTCAATGTCATGGTGGAAGGGTAACAGCAAACCTGCCGTGGTGCATCGGAGACTAACACTAAGCCCCCAGGGAATTGCCAAAGAACCGACTCCCCGAAACGTTACTCTCGTCAATATAAATCGGCATTGCGAATTATGTATTGAAACCGGATGCAATTTCTGTGTTTCATCGTCAATGTGATGGTCGAAGGGTAACAGTAAACCTCCTAAGGTGCATCGGAGTCTAACAATGGTTCCCCAGGGAGGGGCCAAAGTACATACTCTTCGAAACGGTACTCCTGAGGACAGAAATTGGCATTGCGAATTTTATATTGAAGCCGGATGCAATTTCTGTGTTTCATCGTTAATGTCTTGGTCGAAGGGTAACAGTAAACCTGCCGTGGTGCATCGGAGTCTCTCACTGAGCACCCAGGGAAGACCCAAATAACAGACTCCCCGAAACGATACTCTCGGCAATATAAATCGGCATTGCGAATTTTGCATTGAAAACGGATGCATTTTCTGTGTTTCATCGTCAATGTGATGGTCGAAGGGTAATAGTAAACCTGCTGTGGTGAATCGGAGTCTCACACTGAGCCCCCAGGGAAGAGCCAAAAAACAGTATCCCCGAAACGTTACTCTCAGCAATATAAATCGGCATTGCAAATTTTGTATTGAAACAGGATGCAATTTCTGTGTTTCATCGTGAATGCGATGGTCGAAGGGTAACAGCAAACCTGCTGTGGTGCATCGGTGTCTAACACTGGGCCCCCAGGGAAGAGCCAAATTACATACTCTTCGAAACGGTACTCCTGTGGACAGAAATCGGCATTGCGAATATTTGTATTGAAACCGGAAGCAATTTCTGTGTTTCATCGTCAATTTCAAGGTCGAAGGGTACCAATAAACCTGCTGTGGTGCATCGGAGTTTCACACTGAGCCCCCAGGGAAGATCCAAAGAAAAAACTCCCCGAAACGTTACTTTCGTCAATATAAATCGGCATTGAAAATTTTTATTGAAACCGGACGCAATTTCTGTGTTTCATCATCAATGTGATGGTCGAAGGGTAACAGTAAACCTGCTGTGGTGCATCGGAGTGTAACACTGGGCCCCCAGGGAAGAGTCAAACTACATTCTCTTCGAAACGGTACTCCTGTGGACATAAATCGGCATTGCGAATTTTGTATTGAAACCGGAAGCAATTTCTGTGTTTCATCGTCAATGTCATGGTCGAAGGGTAACAGCAAACCTACTGTGGTGCATCGGAGTCTAACACTGAGCCCCAGGGAATTGGGAAAAGACAGACTCCCTGAAACGTTAGTCTCGTCAATATAAATCGGCATTGCAAATTTGGTATTGAAACCGGATGCAATTTCTGTGTTTCATCGTCAATGTGATGGTCGAAGGGTAACAGTAAACCTGCCGTGGTGCATCGGAGTCTCACACGGAGCCCCCAGAGAAGAGCCAAAAACAGAGACCCCGAATAGTTACTCTCGTCAATATAAGACGTCATTGCGAATTTTGTATTGAAACCGGATGCAATTTCTGTGTTTCATCGTCAACGTGATGGTCGAAGGGTAACAGTAAACCTGCTGTGGTGCATCGGAGTCTCACACTGAGCCCCCAGGGAAGAGCCAAATAACAGACTCCCCAAAACGTTACTTTCGTCAAATTAAATCGGCATTGAAAATTTTGTATTGAAACCGGATGCATTTTCTGTGTTTCATCGTCAATGTGATGGTCGAAGGGTAACAGTAAACCGTCTGTGGTGCATCGGAGTGTAACACTGGGCGCCCAGGGAAGAGCCAAACTACATCTTCTTCGAAACGGTACTCCTGTGGACAGAAATCGGCATTGTGAATTTCGTATTGATCCGGATGCAATTTCTGTGTTTAATCGTCAATGTCTTGGTCGAAGTGTAACAGTAAACCTGCTGTGGTGCAGCGGAGTCTCACACTGAGCCTCCAGGGAAGAGCCAAATAACAGACTCCCCGAAACGTTACTCTCGGTAATATAAATCGGCATTGCGAATTTTGCATTGAATACGGATGCAATTTCTGTGTTTCATCGTCAATGTCATAGTCGAAGGGTACCAGTAAACCAGCTGTGGTGCATCGGAGTCTCACACTGAGCCCCCAGGGAAGATCCAAAAAACAGACTCCCCGAAACGTTACTTTCGTCAATATAAACCGGCATTGAAAATTTTCTATTGAAACCAGACGCAATTTCTGTGTTTCATCATCAATGTGTTGGTCGAAGGGTACCAGTAAACCAGCTGTGGTGCATCGGAGTCTCACACTGAGCCCCCAGGGAAGATCCAAAAAACAGACTCCCCGAAACGTTACTTTCGTCAATATAAACCGGCATTGAGAATTTTCTATTGAAACCAGACGCAATTTCTGTGTTTCATCATCAATGTGATGGTAGAAGGGTAACAGTAAACCTGTTGTGGTGCATCGGAGTCTCATACTGATCCCCAGGGAAGAGCCAAATAACAGACTCCCCGAAACGTTACTCTCGTGAATATAAATCGGCATTGCGAATTTATTATTGAAACAGGATGCAATTTCTGCGTTTCATCGTCAATGCGATGGTCGAAGGGTAACAGTAAACCTGGCGTGGTGCATCGGAGTCTCACACTGAGCTCCCAGGGAATTGCCAAAGAGCAGTCCCCCGGAAAAGTTACTCTCGTCAATATAAGTCGTCATTGCGAATTTTGTATTGAAACCGGATGCAATTTCTGTGTTTCATCATCAATGTGATGGTCGAAGGGTTACAGTAAACCTGCTGTGGTGCATCGGAGTCTCACACTGAGCCCCCTGGGGTGAGCCAAAATCAGAGTCCCCGAAAAATTACTCTCGTCAATATAAGACGTCATTGCCAATTTTGTATTGAATACGGATGCAATTTCTGTGTTTCATCGTCAATGTAATGGTCGAAGGGTAACAGTAAACCTGCGGTGGTGCTTCGGAGTCTCACACTGAGCCCCCAGGGAAGAGCCAAAAAACAGACTCCCCAAAACGTTCCTTTCGTCAATTTAAATCGGCATTGCGAATTTTGTATTGAAACCGGAAGGAATTTCTGTGCTTCATCGTCAATGTCATGGTGGAAGGGTAACAGCAAACCTGCCGTGGTGCATCGGAGACTAACACTAAGCCCCCAGGGAATTGCCAAAGAACCGACTCCCCGAAACGTTACTCTCGTCAATATAAATCGGCATTGCGAATTATGTATTGAAACCGGATGCAATTTCTGTGTTTCATCGTCAATGTGATGGTCGAAGGGTAACAGTAAACCTCCTAAGGTGCATCGGAGTCTAACAATGGTTCCCCAGGGAGGGGCCAAAGTACATACTCTTCGAAACGGTACTCCTGAGGACAGAAATTGGCATTGCGAATTTTATATTGAAGCCGGATGCAATTTCTGTGTTTCATCGTTAATGTCTTGGTCGAAGGGTAACAGTAAACCTGCCGTGGTGCATCGGAGTCTCTCACTGAGCACCCAGGGAAGACCCAAATAACAGACTCCCCGAAACGATACTCTCGGCAATATAAATCGGCATTGCGAATTTTGCATTGAAAACGGATGCATTTTCTGTGTTTCATCGTCAATGTGATGGTCGAAGGGTAATAGTAAACCTGCTGTGGTGAATCGGAGTCTCACACTGAGCCCCCAGGGAAGAGCCAAAAAACAGTATCCCCGAAACGTTACTCTCAGCAATATAAATCGTCATTGCAAATTTTGTATTGAAACAGGATGCAATTTCTGTGTTTCATCGTGAATGCGATGGTCGAAGGGTAACAGCAAACCTGCTGTGGTGCATCGGTGTCTAACACTGGGCCCCCAGGGAAGAGCCAAATTACATACTCTTCGAAACGGTACTCCTGTGGACAGAAATCGGCATTGCGAATATTTGTATTGAAACCGGAAGCAATTTCTGTGTTTCATCGTCAATTTCAAGGTCGAAGGGTACCAATAAACCTGCTGTGGTGCATCGGAGTTTCACACTGAGCCCCCAGGGAAGATCCAAAGAAAAAACTCCCCGAAACGTTACTTTCGTCAATATAAATCGGCATTGAAAATTTTTATTGAAACCGGACGCAATTTCTGTGTTTCATCATCAATGTGATGGTCGAAGGGTAACAGTAAACCTGCTGTGGTGCATCGGAGTGTAACACTGGGCCCCCAGGGAAGAGTCAAACTACATTCTCTTCGAAACGGTACTCCTGTGGACATAAATCGGCATTGCGAATTTTGTATTGAAACCGGAAGCAATTTCTGTGTTTCATCGTCAATGTCATGGTCGAAGGGTAACAGCAATCCTACTGTGGTGCATCGGAGTCTAACACTGAGCCCCAGGGAATTGGGAAAAGACAGACTCCCTGAAACGTTAGTCTCGTCAATATAAATCGGCATTGCAAATCTTGTATTGAAACCGAATGCAATTTCTGTGTATCATCGTCAAAGTGATGGTTGAAGGATAATAGTAAACCTGCTGTAGTGCAACGGAGTCTAACACTGGGCCCACAGGGAAGAGCCAAACTACATACTCTTAGAAATGGTACTCCTGTGGACAGATATCGGCATTGCGAATTTTGTCTTGTAACCGGATGAAATTTCTGTGTTTCATCATCAATGTGATGGTCGAAGGATAACAGTAAACCTGCCGTGGTGCATCGGAGTCTCACACTGAGCCCCCAGGGAAGAGCCAAACAACAGACTCGCCGAAACTTTACTCTCGTCAATATAAATCGGCATAGCGAATTTTTTATTGAAAGCGGATGCAATTTCTGTGTTTCATCGTCAATGTGATAGTCGAAGGGTAACAGTAAACTTGCTGTGGTGCATCGGAGTCTAACACTGGGCCCCCAGGGAAGGGCTTAAGTACATACTCTTCGAAACGTTACTCCTGTGGACATAAATCGGCATTGCGAATTTTGTATTGAAACCGGAAGCAATTTCTGTGTTTCATCGTCAATGTCATGGTCGAAGGGTAACAGCAAACCTACTGTGGTACATCGGAGTCTAACACAGAGCCCCAGGGAATTGGGAAAAAACAGACTCCCTGAAACGTTAGTCTCGTCAATATAAATCGGCATTGAGAATTTTGTATTGAAACCGGATGCAATTTCTGTGTTTCATCGTCAATGTGATTGTCGAAGGGTAACAGTAAACCGCCTGTGGTGCATCGGAGTGTAACACTGGGCGCCCAGGGAAGAGCCAAACTACATTTTCTTCGAAATGGTACTCTTGTGGACAGAAATCGGCATTGTGAATTTCGTATTGATCCGGATGCAATTTCTGTGTTTCATCGTCAATGTCTTGGTCGAAGTGTAACAGTAAACATGCTGTGGTGCATCGGAGTCTCACACTGAGCCTCCAGGGAAGAGCCAAATAACAGACTCCCCGAAACGTTACTCTCGTCAATATAAATCGGCATCGCGAATTTTGCATTGAAAACGGATGCTATTTCTGTATTTCATCGTCAATGTGATGGTCGAAGGGTAACAGTAAACCTGTTGTGGTGCATCGGAGTCTCACACTGAGCCCCCAGGGGAGAGCCAAAAAACAGGCTCGCCGAAACTGTACTCTCGTCAATATAAATCGGCATTGAGAATTTTGTATTGAAAGCGGATGCAATTTCTGTGTTTCATCGTCAATGGGATGGTCGAAGGGTAACAGTAAACTTGCTGTGGAGCATCGGAGTCTAACACTGGGCCCCCAGGGAAGAGACAAAGTACATACTCTTCGAAACGGTACTCCTGTGGACATAAATCGGCATTGCGAATTTTGTATTGAAACCGGATGCAATTTCTGTGTTTCATCGTCAATGTGATGGTCGAAGGGTAACAGTAAGCCAGCTGTGGTGCATCGGAGTCTAACACTGGGCCCCCAGGGAAGAGCCAAAAAACAGACTCCCCGAAACGTTACTTTCGTCAATATAAATCGGCTTAGCGAATTTTGTATTGAAACCGGATGCAATTCCTATGTCTCATCGTGAATGTGATGGTCGAAGGGTAACAGCAAACCTGCCGTGGTGCATCGGAGTCTACCACTTAGCCCCAGGGAACTGCCAAAAGACAGAATCCCCGAAACGTTACTCTCGTTAATATAACTCGGCATTGCGAATTTTGTATTGAAACCGGATGCAATGTCTGTGTTTCAACGTCAATGTGATGGTCGAAGGGTAACAGTGAACCTGCCGTGGTGCATCGGAGTCTCACACTGAGCCCCCAGGGAAGAGCCAAAGAACAGAGTCCCCAAAAAGTTACTCTCGTCATTATAAGACGTCATTGCGAATTTTGTATTGAAACGGGATGCAATTTCTGTGTTTCATCGTCAATGTGATGGTCGAAGGGTAACAGTAAACCTGATGTGGTGCATCAGAGTCTCACACTGAGCCCCAGGGAAGAGCCAAAAAACAGACTACCCGAAACGTTTCTTTCGTCAATCTAAAAAGGCATTTCGATTTTTGTATTGAAACCGGATGCAATTCCTGTGTTTCATCGTCAATGCGATGGCCGAAGGGTAACAGTAAACCTGCTGTGGTGCATTGGAGTCTAACACTGGGCCCCCAGGAGAGAGCCAAACTACATACTCTTCGAAACGGTACTGCTGTGGACAGAAATCGGCATTACGAATTTTGTATTGAAACCGCATGCAATTTCTGTGTTTCATCGTCAATGTGATGGTCGAAGGGTAACAGTAAACCTGCTGTGGTGCATTGGAGTCTAACACTGGGCCCCCAGGAGATAGCCAAACTACATACTCTTCGAAACGGTACCCCTGTGGACAGAAATCGGCATTGCGAATTTTGTATTGAAACCGGATGCAATTTCTGTGTTTCATCGTCAATGTGATGGTCGGAGGTAACAGTAAACCTGATGTGGTGATTCGGAGCCTCACACTGTGCCCCTAGGGAAAAGCCAAAAAACAGACTCCCCGAAACGTTTCTCTTGTCAATATAAATCGGCATTGCAAATTTTGTATTGAAACGGGATGCAATTTCTGTGTTTCATCGTCAGTGTGATGGTCGAAGGGTAACAGTAAACCAGCTGTGGTGAATCGGAGTCTAACACTGGGCCCCCAGGGAAGAGCCAAACTACATACTCTTCGATACGGTACTCCTGTGGACAGAAATCGGCATTGCGAATTTTGTATTGTAACCGGATGCAATCTATGTGTTTCATCGTCAATGTGATGGTTGACGGGTAACAGTAAGCCTGCTGTGGTGGATCGGAGTCTAACACTGGGCCCCCAGCGAAGAGCTAAAGTACATACTCTTCGAAACGGTACTAATGTGGATATAAATCGGCATTGTGAATTTTGTATTGAAACGGGAAGCAATTTATGTGTTTCATCGTCAATGTGATGGTCGGAGGGAACGGTAAAACTTCTGTTGTGCATCGGACACTAACACTGGGCCCTTAGGGTAGAGAAAAACTACATTCTCTTCGAAACGGTACTCCTGTGGACGGAAATCGGCATTGCGAATTTTGTATTGAAACCGGATGCAATTTCTGTGCTTCATCGTCAATGTGATGGTCGAAGGGTAACAGTAACCCTGCTGTGGTGCATCGGAGTCTAGCACTGGGCCCCCAGGGAAGAGCCAAACTACATGCTCTTCGAAACGGTACTCCTGTGGACAGAAATCGGCATTGCGAATTTTGTATTGATACTGGATGCAATTTCTGTGTTGCATCGTCAATGTGATGGTCGAAGGAAAACAGTAAACCTTCTGTGGTGCATCGGAGTGTAACACTGGGCCCCCAGGGAAGAGCCAAAAAACAGACTCCACGTAAAGTTACTCTCGTCAATATAAGACGTCATTGCGAATTTTGTATTGAAACCGGATGCAATTTCTGTGTTTCATCGTCAATGTGATGGTCGAAGGGTAACAGTGAACCTGCTGTGGTGCATTGGAGTCTAACACAGTGCCCCCAGGGAAGAGCCAAACTACATACTCTTCGAAACGGTACTCCTGTGGACAGAAATCGGCATTGCGAATTTTGTATTGAAACCGGATGCAATTTATGTGTTTCATCGTCAATGTGATGGTCGACGGGTAACAGTAAGCCTGCTGTGGTGCATTGGAGTCTAACACTGGGCCCCCAGAAGAAGAGCCAAACTACATACTCTTCGAAACGCTACTCCTGTGGACAGAAATCGGCATTGCGAATTTTGTATTGAAACCGGATGCAATTTCTGTGTTTCATCGTCAATGTGATGGTCGGAGGGAACGGTAAAACTTCTGTTGTGCATCGGACACTAACACTGGGCCCTTAGGGTAGAGAAAAACTACATTCTCTTCGAAACGGTACTCCTGTGGACGGAAATCGGCATTGCGAATTTTGTATAGAAACCGGATGCAATTTCTGTGATTCATCGTCAATGTGATGGTCGGAGGTAACAGAAAACCTGCTGTGGTGCATCGGAGTCTCACACTGTGCCCCCAGGGAGGAGCCACAAACAGACTCCCAAAACGTTACTCTCGTCAATATCAATAGGCATTGCAAATTTTGTATTGAAACGGGATGCACCTTCTGTGTTTCATCGTCAATGTGATGGTCGAAGGGTAACAGTAAACCTGATGTGGTGCATCGGAATCTCACACTGAGCCCCCAGGGAAGAGCCAAATAACAGACTCCCCGAAATGTTACTGTCGTCAATATAAATCGGCATTGCGAATTTTGTATTGAAGCCGGATGCAACTTTTGTGTTTCATCGTCAATGTGATGGTCGTAGGGTAACAGTAAACCTGCTGTGGTGCATCGGAGTCTCACACTGGGCCCCCAGGGAAGAGGAAAACTACATACTCTTCGAAACGGTACACCCGTGGACAGAAATCGGTATTGCGAATTTTAATTGAAACCGGAATCAATTTCTGTGTTTCATCGTCAATGTGATGGTCGGAGGTAACAGTAAACCTGTTGTGGTGCATCGGAGTCTCACACTGAGCCCCCAGGGAGGAGCCCAAAAACAGACAACCCGAAACGTTACTCTCGTCAATATAAATCGGCATTGCAAATTTTGTATTGAATCGGGATGCAATTTCTGTGTTTCATCGTCAATGTGATGGTCGAAGGGTAATAGTATACCTGCTGTGGTGCATCGGAGTCTAACACTGCGTCCCCAGGGAAGAGCCAAACTACATACTCTTCGAAACGGTACTCCTGTGGACAGAAATCGGCATTGCGAATTTTGTATTGAACCCGGATGCAAGAAATGTGTTTCATCGTCAATGTGATGGTCGACGGGTAACAGTAATCCTGCTGTGGTGCATCGGAGTCTAACACTGGGCTCCCAGGGGATGAGCCAAACTACATACTCTTCGAAACGGTACTCCTGTGGACGGAAATCGGCATTGCGAATTTTTATTGAAGCCGGATGCAATTTCTGAGTTTCATCGTCAATGTGATGGTGGAAAGGTAACAGTAAACCTGCTGTGGTGCATTGGAGTCAAACACTGGGCCCCCAGGGAAGAGACAAACTACATTCTCTTCGAAACGGTACTCCTGTGGACGGAAATCGGCATTGGGAATTTTGTATTGAAACCGGATGCAATTTCTGTGTTTCATCGTCAATGTGATGGTCGGAGGTAACAGTAAACCTGTTCTGGTGCATTGGAGTCTCACACTGAGCCCCCAGGGAAGAGCCCAAAAACAGGCTCCCCGAAACGTTACTCTCGTCAATATAAATCGGCATTGCAAATTTTGTATTGAAACGGGATGCAATTTCTGTGTTTCATCGTCAATGTGATGGTCGAAGTGTAACAGTAAACCTGCTGTGGTGCATCGGAGTCTAACACAGGGCCCCCAGGGAAGAGCCAAACTACATACTCTTCGAAACGGTACTCCTGTGGACAGAAATCGGCATTGCGAATTTTGTATTCGCCACCTTCCTGGATGATGATGAAATGATGAGGACAACACAAACACCCAGTCATCTCCAGGCAGGTGAAAATCCATGACCCCGCCGGGAATCGAACCCGGGACCCCGTGCTCGGGGAGCGAGAACGCTACCGCGAGACCACAACGTTACTCTCGTCAATATAAATTGGCATTGCGAATTTTGTATTGAAACCGAATGCAATGTATGTGATTCACGTCAATGTGATGGTGGAAGGGTAACAGTAAACCTGCTGTGGTTTATCGGAGTCTAACACTGGGCCCCCAGGGAAGAGCCAAACTACTTACTCTTCGAAACGGTACTCCTGTGGACAGAAATCGGCATTGTGAATTTTGTATTGATCCGGATGCAATTTCTGTGTTCATCGTCATTGTCATGGTCGAAGGGTAACAGAAAACAAACCTGCTGTGGTGCATCGGAGTCTCACACTGAGCCCCCAGGGAAGAGCGAAATAACAGACTCCCCGAAACGTTACTCTCGTCAATATAAATCGGCATTGCGAATTTTGTATTGAAATCAGATGCAATGACTGTGTTTCATCGTCAATGTGATGGTCGGAGGGTAACAGTAAACCTGCTGTGGTGCATCGGAGTCTCACACTGAGCCCCCACGGAAGAGCCAAAAAACAGACTCCCCGAACCGTTACTCTCGTCAATATAAAACTGCATTGCGAATTTTGTATTGAAACCGGATGTAATTTCTGTGTTTCATCGTCAATGTGATGGTCGAAGGGTAACTGGAAACCAGCTGTGGTGCATCGGAGTCTCACACTGAGCCCCCAGTGAAGAGCCAAAAAACAGACTCCCCGAAACGTTACTCTCGTCAATTTAAATCGGCATTGCAAATGTTGTATTGAAACAGGATAAAATTTCTGTGTTTGATCGTCAATGTGATGGTCGAAGGGTAACAGTGAACCTGCTGTGGTGCATCGGAGTCCAACACAGGGCCCCCAGGGAAGAGCCAAACTACATACTCTTCGAAACGGTACTCCTGTGGACAGAAATCGGCATTGCGAATTTTTTTTGAAGCCGGATGCAATTTCTAAGTTTCATCGTCAATGTGATGGTCGAAGGGTAACTGTAAACCTGCAGTGGTGCATCGGAATCTCACACGTAGCCCCCAGGGAAGAGCCAAATAACAGACTCGCCGAAACGTTACTCTCGTCAATATAAATCGGCATTGCATAGTTTCTATTGATATCAGATGCAATTTTTTTGTTTCATCGTCAATGTGTTGGTCGAAGGGTAACAGTAAACCTGCTGTGGTGCATCGGAATCTCACACTGAGCCCCCAGGGAAGAGCCAAAAAACAGACTTCCCGTAAAGTTACTCTCGTGAATATAAGACGTCATTGCGAATTTTGTATTGAAACCGGATGCAATTTCTGTGTATCATCGTCAATGTGATGGTCGAATGGTAACAGTAAACCTCCTGTGGTGTATCGGAGACTCACACTGAGCCTTCAGGGAAGAGCCAAAAAACAGACTCGCCGAAACATTAATTTCGTCAATATAAATCGACATTGCGAATTTTGTATTGAAACCGGGTGCAATTTCTGTTTTTCATCGTCAATGTGGTGGTCGAAGGGTAACAGTAAATTTGCTGTGGTGCATCGGAGTCTCACACTGAGCCCCCAGGGAAGAGCCAAAAAACAGACTTCCCGTAAAGTTACTCTCGTGAATATAAGACGTCATTGCGAATTTTGTATTGAAACCGGATGCAATTTCTGTGTTTCATCGTCAATGTGATGGTCGAAGGGTAAAAGTAAACCTGCTGTGGTGGATCGGAGTCTTTCACTGGGCCCCCAGGGAAGAGCCAAGAAACAGACTCCCCTAAACGTTACTTTCGTCAATATAAATCGGCATACCGAATTTTGTATTGAAACCGGATGCAATTCCTATGTCTCATCGTGAATGTGATGGTATAAGGGTAACAGTAAACCTGCTGTGGTGCATCGGAGTCTCACACTGGGCCCCCAGGGAGGAGCCAAACTACATACTCTTCGTAACGGTACTCTTGTGGACAGAAATCGGCATTGCGAATTTTGTTTTGAAACCGGATGCAATTTCTGTGTTTCATCGTCAATGTGATGGTTGACGGGTAACAGTAAGCCTGCTGTGGTGGATCGGAGTCTAACACTGGGCCCCCAGGGAAGAGCCAAACTACAAACTCTTCGAAACGGTACTCCTGTGGACAGAAATCGGCATTGCGTATTTTGTACAGAAACCGGATGCAATTTCTGTGTTTCATCGTCAATGTGATGGTCGAAGAGTAACAGTAAACCTGCTGTGGTGCATCGGAGTCTCACACTGAGCCCCGAGGGAAGAGCCAAAAAACAGACTCCCCGAACCGTTACTCTCGTCAATATAAAACTGCATTGCGAATTTTGTATTGAAACCGGATGCAATTTCTGTGTTTCATCATCAATGTGATGGTCTAAGGGTAACAGTAAACCTACCGTGGTGCATCGGAGTCTCATACTGACCCCCCAGGGAAGAGCCAAAAAACAGACTCCCCGAAAAGTTACTCTCGTCAATATAACACGTCATTGCGAAATTTGTATTGAAACCGGATGCAATTCCTGTGTTTCATCGTCAATGTGATGGCCGAAGGGTAACAGTAAACCTGCTGTGATGCATCGGAGTCTTACTCTCGTCAATATAAATCGGCATTGCGAAGTTTCTATTGAAATCAGATGCAATTTTTTTGTTTCATCGTCAATGTGTTGGTCGAAGGGTAACAGTAAACCTGCTGTGGTGCATCGGGATCTCACACTGAGCCCCCAGGGAAGAGCCAAATAACAGACTCCCTGAAAAGTTACTCTCGTCAATATAAGACGTCATTGCGAATTTTGTATTGGAACCGGATGCAATTTCTGTGTTTCATCGTCATTGTGATGGTCGAAGGGTAACGGTAAACCTGATGTGGTGCATCGGAGTCTCACACTGAGCCCCCAGGGAAGAGCCAAAAATCAGACTCCACGAAACGTTACCTTCGTCAATCTAAATCGGCATTGCGAATTTTGTATTGAAACCGGATGCAATTCCTGTGTTTCATCGTCAATGCGATGGCCGAAGGGTAACAGTAAACCTGCTATGGTGCATCGGTGTCTAACACTGGGCCCCAAGGGAAGAGGCAAACTACATACTCTTCGAAACGGTACTCCCGTGGACAGAAATCGGCATTACGAATTTTGTATTGAAACCGGATGCAATTTCTGTGTTTCATTGTCAATGTGATGGTCGAAGGGTAACAGTAAACTTGCTGTGGTGCTTCGGAGTCTCACACTGAGCACCCAGGGAAGGGCCGAAAAACAGACTCCCCGAATCGTTACTCTCGTCAATATAAATCGGCATTGCGAATTTTGTATTGAAACCGGATGCATTTTTTGTGTTTCATCGTCAATGGGATGGTCGTAGGGTAACAGTAAACCTGCTGTGGTGCATCGGAGTCTCACACTGGGCCCCAAGGGAAGAGGCAAACTACATACTCTTCGAAACGGTACACCTGAGGACGGAAATCGGTATTGCGAATTTTGTATTGAAACCGGATGCAATTTCTGTGTATCATCGTCAATGTGATGGTCGAAGGGTAACAGTAAACCTCCTGTGGTGTATCGGAGACTCACACTGAGCCCCCAGGGAAGAGCCAAAAAACAGACTCGCCGAAACATTAATTTCGCCAATATAAATCGGCATTGCGAATTTTGTATTGAAACCGGGTGCAACTTCTGTTTTTCATCGTCAATGTGGTGGTCGAAGGGTAACAGTAAACCTGCTGTGGTGTATCGGAGTCTCACACTGAGCCCCGAGGGAAGAGCCAAAAAACAGACTCCCCGAACCGTTACTCTCGTCAATATAAAACTGCATTGCGAATTTTGTATTGAAACCGGATGCAATTTCTGTGTTTCATCATCAATGTGATGGTCTAAGGGTAACAGTAAACCTACCGTGGTGCATCGGAGTCTCATACTGACTCCCCAGGGAAGAGCAAAAAAACAGACTCCCCGAAAAGTTACTCTCGTCAATATAACACGTCATTGCGAATTTTGTATTGAAACCGGATGCAATTCCTGTGTTTCATCGTCAATGTGATGGCCGAAGGGTAACAGTAAACCTGCTGTGATGCATCGGAGTCTAACACTGGGCCCCAAGGGAAGAGCCAAACTACATACTCTTGGAAACGGTACTCCTGTGGACAGAAATCGGCATTACGAATTTTGTATTGAAACCGGATGCAATTTCTGTGTTTCATCGTCAATGTGATGGTCGAAGGGTAACTGGAAACCAGCTGTGGTGCATCCGAGTCTCACACTGAGCCCCCAGTGAAGAGCCAAAAAACAGACTCCCCGAAACGTTACTCTCGTCAATTTAAATCGGCATTGCAAATGTTGTATTGAAACAGGATAAAATTTCTGTGTTTTATCGTCAATGTGATGGTCTAAGGGTAACAGTAAACCTACCGTGGTGCATCGGAGTCTCATACTGACCCCCCAGGGAAGAGCCAAAAAACAGACTCCCCGAAAAGTTACTCTCGTCAATATAACACGTCATTGCGAATTTTGTATTGAAACCGGATGCAATTCCTGTGTTTCATCGTCAATGTGTTGGTCGAAGGGTAACAGTAAACCTGCTGTGGTGCATCGGAATCTCACACTGAGCCCCCAGGGAAGAGCCAAATAACAGACTCCCCGAAACGTTACTTTCGTCAATATAAATCGGCATAGCGAATTTTGTATTGAAACCGGATGCAATTCCTGTGTTTCATCGTCAATGTGATGGTCGAAGGGTAACAGTAAACCTGCTGTGGTGCATCGGAGTCTCACACTGAGCCCCCAGGGAAGAGCCAAAAAACAGACTCCCCGAAAAGTTACTCTCGTCAATATAAGTCGTCATTGGGAATTTTTTATTGAAACCGGATGCAATTCCTGAGTTTCATCGTGAATATGATGGCCGAGTGGTAACAGTAAACCTGCTGTGGTGCATCGGAATCTAACACTGGGCCCCCAGGGAAGAGCCAAACTACATACTCTACAGGGAAGAGCCAAACTACATACTCCTGTGGACAGAAATCGGCATTGTGAATTTTCTATTGAAACCGGATGCAATTTCTGTGTTTCATCGTCAATATGATGGTCGGAGGGTAACAGTAAACCTGCTGTGGTGCATCGGAGTCTCACACTGAGCCCCCAGGGAAGAGCCAAAAAACAGACTCCCCGAACCGTTACTCTCGTCAATATAAATCGGCATTGCAAATTTTGTATTGAAACGGGATGCAATTCCAGTGTTTCATCGTCAATGTGATTTTCTAAGGGTAACAGTGAACCTCCTGTGGTGCATCGGAGTCCATCACAGGGCCCCCAGGGAAGAGCCAAACTACATACTCTTCGGAAAGTTACTCCTGTGGACAGAAATCGGCATTGCGAATTTTGTATTGAAACCGGATTCAATTTCTGTGTTTCATCATCAATTTTATGGTCGAAGGTTAACAGTAAACCTGCTGTCGTGCATTGGAGTTTCACACTGAGCCCCCAGGGAAGAGCCAAAACAGACTCCCCGAAACGTTACTCTGATGATGATGATGATGATGATGATGTTTGGTTTGTGGGGCGCTCAACTGCGTGGTTATCAGCGCCCGTACAATTACCCAATCTTTGCTCACTCCAATTTCGCCACTTTCCTGGATGATGATGAAATGATGAGGACAACACAAACACCCAGTCATCTCGAGGCAGGTGAAAATCCATGACCCCGCCGGGAATCGAACCCGGGACCCCGTGCTCGGGAAGCGAGAACGCTTCCGCGAGACCACAACGTTACTCTCGTCATTATAAATTGGCATTGCGAATTTTGCATTGAAACCGAATGCAATGTATGTGTTTCACGTCAATGTGATGGTGGAAGGGTAACAGTAAACCTGCTGTGGTTTATCGGAGTCTAACACTGGACCCCCAGGGAAGAGCCAAACTACTTACTCTTCGAAACGGTACTCCTGTGGACAGAAATCGGCATTGTGAATTTTGTATTGATCCGGATGCAATTTCTGTGTTCATCGTCATTGTCATGGTCGAAGGGTAACAGAAAACAAACCTGCTGTGGTGCATCGGAGTCTCACACTGAGCCCCCAGGGAAGAGCGAAATAACAGACTCCCCGAAACGTTACTCTCGTCAATATAAATCGGCATTGCGAATTTTGTATTGAAATCAGATGCAATGACTGTGTTTTATCGTCAATGTGATGGTCGGAGGGTAACAGTAAACCTGCTGTGGTGCATCGGAGTCTCACACTGAGCCCCCACGGAAGAGCCAAAAAACAGACTCCCCGAACCGTTACTCTCATCAATATAAAACTGCATTGCGAATTTTGTATTGAAACCGGATTCAATTTCTGTGTTTCATCGTCAATGTGATGGTCGAAGGGTAACTGGAAACCAGCTGTGGTGCATCGGAGTCTCACACTGAGCCCCCAGTGAAGAGCCAAAAAACAGACTCCCCGAAACGTTACTCTCGTCAATTTAAATCGGCATTGCAAATGTTGTATTGAAACAGGATAAAATTTCTGTGTTTGATCGTCAATGTGATGGTCGAAGGGTAACAGTAAACCTGCTGAGGTGCTTCGGAGTCTAACACTGGGCCCCCAGGGAAGAGCCAAACTACATACTCTTCGAAACGGTACTCCTGTGGACAGAAATCGGCATTGCGAATTATTTTTGAAGCCGGATGCAATTTCTAAGTTTCATCGTCAATGTGATGGTCGAAGGGTAACAGTAAACGTGCAGTGGTGCATCGGAATCTCACACGTAGCCCCCAGGGAAGAGCCAAATAACAGACTCCTCTAAACGTTACTCTCGTCAATATAAATCGGCATTGCGAAGTTTCTATTGAAATCAGATGCAATTTTTTTGTTTCATCGTCAATGTGTTGGTCGAAGGGTAACAGTAAACCTGCTGTGGTGCATCGGAATCTCACACTGAGCCGTAGGGAAGAGCCAAATAACAGACTCCCCGAAACGTTACTCTCGTCAATATAAATCGGCATTACGAATTTTGTATTGAAACCGGATGCAATTTCTGTGTTTGATCGTCAATGTGATGGTCGTAGGGTATCAGTAAACATGCTGTGGTGCATCGGAGCCTCACACTGGGCCCCAGGGAAGAGACAAACTACATTCTCTTCGAAACGGTATTCCTGTGGACGGAAATCGGCATTGCGAAATTTGTATTGAAACCGGATGCAATTTCTGTGTTTCATCGTCAATGTGATGGTGGAAGGGTAACAGTAAACCTGCTTTGATGCATCGGAGTCTCACACTGAGCCCCCAGGGAAGAGCCAAAAAACAGACTCCCCGAAAAGTTACTCTCGTCAATATAGGTCGTCATTGGGAATTTTGTATTGAAACCGGATGCAATTCCTGTGTTTCATCGTGAATATGATGGCCGAATGGTAACAGTAAACCTGCTGTGGTGCATCGGAGTCTAACACTGGGCCCCCATGGATGAGCCAAACTACATACTCTTCGAAACGGTACTCCTGTGGACAGAAATCGGCTTTGTGAATTTTGTATTGAAACCGGATGCAATTCCTGTGTTTCATCGTCAATATGATGGTCGTAGGGTAACAGTAAACCTGCTGTGGTGCATCGGAGTCTCACACTGAGCCCCCAGGGAAGAGCCAAAAAACAGACTCCCCGAACCGTTACTCTCGTCAATATAAATCGGCATTGCAAATTTTGTATTGAAACGGGATGCAATTCCAGTGTTTCATCGTCAATGTGATGGTCTAAGGGTAACTGTGAACCTGCTGTGGTGCATCGGAGTCCAACACAGGGCCCCCAGGGAAGAGCCAAACTACATACTCTTCGGAAAGTTACTCCTGTGGACAGAAATCGGCATTGCGAATTTTGTATTGAAACCGGATGCAATTTCTGTGTTTCATCATCAATTTGATGGTCGAAGGTTAACAGTAAACCTGCTGTCGTGCATCGGAGTTTCACACTGAGCCCCCAGGGAAGAGCCAAAACAGACTCCCCGAATCGCTACTCTGATGATGATGATGATGATGATGTTTGGTTTGTGGGGCGCTCAACTGCGTGGTTATCAGCGCCCCTTACAATTACCCAATCTTTGCTCAGTCCAATTTCGCCACTTTCCTGGATGATGATGAAATGATGAGGACAACACAAACACCCAGTCATCTCGAGGCAGGTGAAAATCCATGACCCCGCCGGGAATCGAACCCGGGACCCCGTGCTCGGGAAGCGAGAACGCTACCGCGAGACCACAACGTTACTCTCGTCAATATAAATTGGCATTGCGAATTTTGTATTGAAACCGAATGCAATGTATGTGTTTCACGTCAATGTGATGGTGGAAGGGTAACAGTAAACCTGCTGTGGTTTATCGGAGTCTAACACTGGGCCCCCAGGGAAGAGCCAAACTACTTACTCTTCGAAACGGTACTCCTGTGGACAGAAATCGGCATTGTGAATTTTGTATTGATCCGGATGCAATTTCTGTGTTCATCGTCATTGTCATGGTCGAAGGGTAACAGAAAACAAACCTTCTGTGGTGCATCAGAGTCTCACACTGAGCCCCCAGGGAAGAGCGAAATAACATACTCCCCGAAACGTTACTCTCGTCAATATAAATCGGCATTGCGAATTTTGTATTGGAGTCAGATGCAATGACTGTGTTTCATCGTCAATGTGACGGTCGGAGGGTAACAGTAAACCTGCTGTGGTGCATCGGAGTCTCACACTGAGCCCACACGGAAGAGCCAAAAAACAGACTCCCCGAACCGTTACTCTCTTCAATATAAAACTGCATTGCGAATTTTGTATTGAAACCGGATGCAATTTCTGTGTTTCATCGTCAATGTGATGGTCGAAGGGTAACTGGAAACCAGCTGTGGTGCATCGGAGTCTCACACTGAGCCCCCAGTGAAGAGCCAAAAAACAGACTCCCCGAAACGTTACTCTCGTCAATTTAAATCGGCATTGCGAATGTTGTATTGAAACAGGATAAAATTTCTGTGTTTGATCGTCAATGTGATGGTCGAATGGTAACAGTAAACCTGCTGTGGTGCTTCGGAGTCTAACACTGGGCCCCCAGGGAAGAGCCAAACTACATACTCTTCGAAACGGTACTCCTGTGGACAGAAATCGGGATTGCGAATTTTTTTTGAAGCCGGATGCAATTTCTAAGTTTCATCGTCAATGTGATGGTCGAAGGGTAACTGTAAACCAGCAGTGGTGCATCGGAATCTCACACGTAGCCCCCAGGGCAGAGCCAAATAACAGACTCCCCGAAACGTTACTCTCGTCAATATAAATCGGCATTACGAAGTTTCTATTGAAATCAGATGCAATTTTTTTGTTTCATCGTCAATGTGTTGGTCGAAGGGTAACAGTAAACCTGCTGTGGTGCATCGGAATCTCACACTGAGCCCCCAGGGAAGAGCCAAATAACAGACTCCCCGAAACGTTACTCTCGTCAATATAAATCGGCATTACGAATTTTGTATTGGAACCGGATGCAATTTCTGTGTTTCATCGTCAATGTGATGGTCGTAGGGTAACAGTAAACATGCTGTGGTGCATCGGAGCCTCACACTGGGCCCCAGGGAAGAGACAAACTACATTCTCTTCGAAACGGTATTCCTGTGGACGGAAATCGGCATTGCGAATTTTGTATTGAAACCGGATGCAATTTCTGTGTTTCATCGTCAATGTGATGGTCGAAGGGTAACAGTAAACCTGCTGTGATGCATCGGAGTCTCACACTGAGCCCCCAGGGAAGAGCCAAAGAACAGACTCCCCGAAACGTTACTTTCGTCAATATAAATTGGGATAGCGAATTTTGTATTGAAACCGGATGCAATTCCTGTGTTTCATCGACAATGTGATGGTCGAAGGGTAACAGTAAACCTGCTGTGGTGCATCGGAGTCTCACACTGAGCCCCCAGGGAAGAGCCAAAAAACAGACTCCCCGAAAAGTTACTCTCGTCAATATAGGTCGTCATTGGGAATTTTGTATTGAAACCGGATGCAATTCCTGTGTTTCATCGTGAATATGATGGCCGAATGGTAACAGTAAACCTGCTGTGGTGCATCGGAGTCTAACACTGGGCCCCCCTGGAAGAGCCAAACTACATACTCTTCGAAACGGTACTCCTGTGGACAGAAATCGGCTTTGTGAATTTTGTATTGAAACCGGATGCAATTTCTGTGTTTCATCGTCAATATGATGGTCTAAGGGTAACAGTGAACCTGCTGTGGTGCATCGGAGTCCAACACAGGGCCCCCAGGGAAGAGCCAAACTACATACTCTTCGGAAAGTTACTCCTGTGGACAGAAATCGGCATTGCGAATTTTGTATTGAAACCGGATGCAATTTCTGTGTTTCATCATCAATTTGATGGTCGAAGGTTAACAGTAAACCTGCTGTCGTGCATCGGAGTTTCACACTGAACCCCCAGGGAAGAGCCAAAACAGACTCCTCGAAACGCTACTCTGATGATGATGATGATGATGATGTTTGGTTTGTGGGGCGCTCAACTGCGTGGTTATCAGCGCCCGTACAATTACCCAATCTTTGCTCAGTCCAATTTCGCCACTTTCCTGGATGATGATGAAATGATGAGGACATCACAAACACCCAGTCATCTCGAGGCAGGTGAAAATCCATGACCCCGCCGGGAATCGAACCCGGGACCCCGTGCTCGGGAAGCGAGAACGCTACCGCGAGACCACAACGTTACTCTCGTCAATATAAATTGGCATTGCGAATTTTGTATTGAAACCGAATGCAATGTATGTGTTTCACGTCAATGTGATGGTGGAACGGTAACAGTAAACCTGCTGTGGTTTATCGGAGTCTAACACTGGGCCCCCAGGGAAGAGCCAAACTACTTACTCTTCGAAACGGTACTCCTGTGGACAGAAATCGGCATTTTGAATTTTGTATTGATCCGGATGCAATTTCTGTGTTCATCGTCATTGTCATGGTCGAAGGGTAACAGAAAACAAACCTGCTGTGGTGCATCAGAGTCTCACACTGAGCCCCCAGGGAAGAGCGAAATAACAGACTCCCCGAACCGTTACTCTCGTCAATATAAAACTGCATTGCGAATTCTGTATTGAAACCGGATGCAATTTCTGTGTTTCATCGTCAATGTGATGGTCGAAGGGTAACTGGAAACCAGCTGTGGTGCATCGGAGTCTCACACTGAGCCCCCAGTGAAGAGCCAAAAAACAGACTCCCCGAAACGTTACTCTCGTCAATTTAAATCGGCATTGCGAATGTTGTATTGAAACAGGATAAATTTTCTGTGTTTGATCGTCAATGTGATGGTCGAAGGGTAACAGTAAACCTGCTGTGGTGCTTCGGAGTCTAACACTGGGCCCCCAGGGAAGAGCCAAACTACATACTCTTCGAAACGGTACTCCTGTGGACAGAAATCGGGATTGCGAATTTTTTTTGAAGCCGGATGCAATTTCTAAGTTTCATCGTCAATGTGATGGTCGAAGGGTAACTGTAAACCTGCAGTGGTGCATCGGAATCTCACACGTAGCCCCCAGGGAAGAGCCAAATAACAGACTCCCCGAAACGTTACTCTCGTCAATATAAATCGGCATTGCGAAGTTTCTATTGAAATCAGATGCAATTTTTTTGTTTCATCGTCAATGTGTTGGTCGAAGGGTAACAGTAAACCTGCTGTGGTGCATCGGAATCTCACACTGAGCCCCCAGGGAAGAGCCAAATAACAGACTACCCGAAACGTTACTCTCGTCAATATAAATCGGCATTACGAATTTTGTATTGAAACCGGATGCAATTTCTGTGTTTCATCGTCAATGTGATGGTCGTAGGGTAACAGTAAACATGCTGTGGTGCATCGGAGTCTCACACTGGGCCCCAGGGAAGAGACAAACTACATTCTCTTCGAAACGGTATTCCTGTGGACGGAAATCGGCATTGCGAATTTTGTATTGAAACCGGATGCAATTTCTGTGTTTCATCGTCAATGTGATGGTGGAAGGGTAACAGTAAACCTGCTGTGATGCATCGGAGTCTCACACTGAGCCCCCAGGGAAGAGCCAAAGAACAGGCTCCCCGAAACGTTACTTTCGTCAATATAAATCGGCATAGCGAATTTTGTATTGAAACCGGATGCAATTTCTGTGTTTCATCGTCAATGTGATGGTCGAAGGGTAACAGTAAACCTGCTGTGGTGCATCGGTGTCTCACACTGAGCCTCCACGGAGGACACAAAGAACAGACTCCCCGAAACGTTACTCTCGTCAATATAAATCGGGATAGCGAATTTTGTATTGAAACCGGATGCAATTCCTGTGTTTCATCGTCATTGTGATGGTCAAAGGGTAACAGTAAACCTGCTGTGGTGCTTCGGAGTCTAACACTGGGCCCCCAGGGAAGAGCCAAACTACATACCCATCGAAACGGTACTCCTGTGGACAGAAATCGGCATTGCGAATTTTGTATTGAAACCGGATGCAATTTCTGGGTTTCATCGTCAATGTGATTGTCGAAGGGTAACAGTAAACCTGCTGCGGTGCATCGGAGTCTCACACTGAGCCCCCAGGGAAGCGCCAAGAAACAGTCTCCCTGAAACCTTACTCTCGTCAAGGTAAATCGGCATTGCAAATTTTGTATTGAAACCGGATGAAATTACTGTGTTTCATCGTCAATGTGATGGTCGAAGGGTAACAGTAAACCTGCTGCGGTGCTTCGGAGTCTAACACTGGGCCCCCAGGGAAGAGCCAAACGACATACTCTTCGAAACGGTACTCCTGTGAACAGAAATCGGCATTGCGAATTTTTATTGAAGCCGGATGCAATTTCTGAGTTTCATCGTCAATGTGATGGTCGAAGGGTAACAGTAAACCAGCAGTGGTGCATCGGAATCTCACACGTAGAACACAGGGAAGAGCGAAATAACAGACTCCCCGAAACGTTACTCTCGTCAATATAAATCGGCATTGCGCATTTTGTATTGAAATCTGATGCAATGTCTATGTTTCATCGTCAATGTGATGGCCGAAGGGTAACAGTAAACCTGCTGTGGTGCATCGGAGTCTAACACTGGGCCCCCAGGGAAGAGCCAAATTACATACTCTTCGAAACGGTACTCCTGTGGACAGAAATCGGCATTGCGAATTTTGTATTGAAACCGGATGCAATTTCTGTGTTTCATCGTCAATGTGATGGTCGAAGGGTAACAGTAAACCTGCTGTGGTGCATCGGAGTCTCATACTGAGGCCCCAGGGAAGAGCCAAAAAACAGACTCCCCGAAAAGTTACTCTCGTCAATATAAGACGTCATTGGGAATTTTGTATTGAAACCGGATGATATTTCTGTGTTTCATCGTCAATGTGATGGTCGAAGGGTAACTGTAAACCTGCTGTGGTGCATCGGAGTCTCACACTGAGTCCCCAGGGATGAGCCAAAGAACAGGCTCCCCGAAACGTTACTCTCGTCAATGTAAATCGGCATTGCGAATTTTGTATTGAAAGCGGATCCAATTTCTGTGTTTCATCGTCAATGTGACGGTCGGAGGGTAACAGTAAACCTGCTGTGGTGCATTGGAGTGTCACACTGAGCCCCAGGGAAGAGCCAAAAACAGACTCCCCGAAAAGTTACTCTTGTTAATATAAGTCGTCATTGGGAATTTTGTATTGAAACCGGATGCAATTTCTGTGTTTCATCGTCAATGTGATGGTCGAAGGGTAACAGTAAACTTGCTGTGATGCATCGGAGTCTCACACTGAGCCCCCAGGGAAGATCCAAGTAACAGGCTCCCCGAAACGTTACTTTCGTCAATATAAATCGGCATAGCGAATTTTGTATTGAAACGGGATGCAATTCCAGTGTTTCATAGTCAATGTGATGGTCTAAGGGTAACAGTGAACATGCTGTGGTGCATCGGAGTCCAACACAGGGCCCCCAGGGAAGAGCCAAACTACATACTCTTCGGAAAGGTAGTCCTATGGACAGAAATCGGCATTGCGAATTTTGTATTGAAACCGAATGCAATTTATGTGTTTCATCGTAAATGTGATGGTCGACGGGTAACAGTAAGCCTGCTGTGGTTCATCGGAGTCTAACACTGGGCCCCCAGGGTAAGAGCCAAACCACATACTCTTCGAAACGTTACTCCTGTGGACAGAAATCGGCATTGCGTATTTTGTATTGAAACCGGATGCAATTTCTGTGTTTCATCATCAATTTTATGGTCGAAGGTTAACAGTAAACCTGCTGTCGTGCATCGGAGTCTCACACTGAGCCCCCAGGGAAGAGCCAAAAACAGACTCCCCGAAACGTTACTCTCGTCAATATAAATTGGCATTGCGAATTTTGTATTGAAACCGAATGCAATGTATGTGTTTCATCGTCAATGTGATGGTCGAAGGGTAACAGTAAACCTGCTGTGGTTTATCGGAGTCTAACACTGGGCCCCCAGGGAAGAGCCAAACTACTTACTCTTCGAAACGGTACTCCTGTGGACAGAAATCGGCATTGTGAATTTTGTTTTGATCCGGATGCAATTTCTGTGTTCATCGTCATTGTCATGGTCGAAGGGTAACAGAAAACAAACCTGCTGTGGTGCATCGGAGTTTTACACTGAGCCCCCAGGGAAGAGCCAAAGAACAGACTTCCCGAAACGTTACTCTCGTCAATATAAATCGGCATTACGAATTTTGTTTTGAAACCAGATGCAATTTCTGTGTTTCATCGTCAATGTGATGGTCGAAGGGTAACAGTAAACCTGCTGTGGTGCATCGGAATCTCTCACGTAGCCCCCAGGGAAGAGCCAAATAACAGACTCCCCGAAACGTTACTCTCGTCAATATAAATTGGCATTGCGAATTTTGTATTGAAACCGGTTGCAACTTCTGTGTTTCATCGTCAATGTGGTGGTCGTTGGGTAACAGTTAACCTGCTGTGGTGCATCGGAGTCTCACACTGAGCCCCCAGGGAAGAGCCAAAGAACAGGCTCCCCGAAACGTTACTCTCGTCAATGTAAATCGGCATTGCGAATTTTGTATTGAAAGCGGATGCAATTTCTGTTTTTCATCGTCAATGTGATGGTCGGAGGGTAACAGTAAACATGCTGTGGTGCATCGGAGTCTCACACTGGTTCCCCAGGGAAGAAACAAACTACTTACTCTTCGAAACGGTACTCCTGTGGACAGAAATCGGCATTGTGAATTTTGTATTGATCCGGATACAATTTCTGTGTTCATCGTCATTGTCATGGTCGAAGGGTAACAGAAAACAAACCTGCTGTGGTGCATCGGAGTCTCTCACTGAGCCCCCAGGGAAGAGCCAAATTACAGGCTCCCCGAAACATACCTTCGTCAATATAAATCGGCTTTGCGAATTTTGTATTGAAACCGGTTGCAATTTCTGTGTTTCATCGTCAATGTGATGATCGAAGGGTAACAGTAAACCTGCTGTGGTGCATCGGAGTTTTACACTGAGCCCCCAGGGAAGAGCCAAAGAACAGACTCCCCGAAACGTTACTCTCGTCAATATAAATCGGCATTACGAATTTTGTATTGAAACCGGATGCAATTTCTGTCTTTCATCGTCAATGTGATGGTCGAATGGTAACAGTAAACCTGCTGTGGTGCATCGGAGTCTCACACTGAGCCCCCAGGGAAGAGACAAACTACATACTCTTCGAAACGGTACTCCTGTGGACGGAAATCGGCATTGCGAATTTTGTATTGAAACCGGATGCATTTTCTGTGTTTCATCGTCAATGTGATGGTCGGAGGTAGCAGTAAACCTGCTGTGGTACATCGGAGTTTCACACTGAGCCTCCAGGGAAGAGCCAAAAAACAGACTCCCCGAAAAGTTACTCTCGTCAATATAAGACGTCATTGGGAATTTTGTATTGAAACCGGATGCCATTTCTGGGTTTCATCGTCAATGTGATTGTCGAAGGGTAACAGTAAACCTGCTGCGGTGCATCGGAGTCTCACACTGAGCCCCCAGGGAAGCGCCAAGGAACAGACTCCCTGAAACCTTACTCTCGTCAAGGTAAATCGGCATTGCAAATTTTGTATTGAAACCGGATGAAATTACCGTGTTTCATCGTCAATGTGATGGTCGAAGGGTAACAGTAAACCTGCTGCGGTGCTTCGGAGTCTAACACTGGGCCCCCAGGGAAGAGCCAAACTACATACTCTTCGAAACGGTACTCCTGTGGACAGAAATCGGCATTGTGAATTTTGTTTTGATCCGGATGCAATTTCTGTGTTCATCGTCATTGTCATGGTCGAAGGGTAACAGAAAACAAACCTGCTGTGGTGCATCGGAGTTTTACACTGAGCCCCCAGGGAAGAGCCAAAGAACAGACTTCCCGAAACGTTACTCTCGTCAATATAAATCGGCATTACGAATTTTGTTTCGAAACCAGATGCAATTTCTGTGTTTCATCGTCAATGTGATGGTCGAAGGGTAACAGTAAACCTGCTGTGGTGCATCGGAATCTCTCACGTAGCCCCCAGGGAAGAGCCAAATAACAGACTCCCCGAAACGTTACTCTCGTCAATATAAATTGGCATTGCGAATTTTGTATTGAAACCGGATGCAACTTCTGTGTTTCATCGTCAATGTGATGGTCGTTGGGTAACAGTAAACCTGCTGTGGTGCATCGGAGTCTCACACTGAGCCCCCAGGGAAGAGCCAAAGAACAGGCTCCCCGAAACGTTACTCTCGTCAATGTAAATCGGCATTGCGAATTTTGTATTGAAAGCGGATGCAATTTCTGTTTTTCATCGTCAATGTGATGGTCGGAGGGTAACAGTAAACATGCTGTGGTGCATCGGAGTCTCACACTGGTTCCCCAGGGAAGAAACAAACTACTTACTCTTCGAAACGGTACTCCTGTGGACAGAAATCGGCATTGTGAATTTTGTATTGATCCGGATACAATTTCTGTGTTCATCGTCATTGTCATGGTCGAAGGGTAACAGAAAACAAACCTGCTGTGGTGCATCGGAGTCTCTCACTGAGCCCCCAGGGAAGAGCCAAATTACAGGCTCCCCGAAACATACCTTCGTCAATATAAATCGGCTTTGCGAATTTTGTATTGAAACCGGTTGCAATTTCTGTGTTTCATCGTCAATGTGATGATCGAAGGGTAACAGTAAACCTGCTGTGGTGCATCGGAGTTTTACACTGAGCCCCCAGGGAAGAGCCAAAGAACAGACTCCCCGAAACGTTACTCTCGTCAATATAAATCGGCATTACGAATTTTGTATTGAAACCGGATGCAATTTCTGTCTTTCATCGTCAATGTGATGGTCGAATGGTAACAGTAAACCTGCTGTGGTGCATCGGAGTCTCACACTGAGCGCCCAGGGAAGAGACAAACTACATACTCTTCGAAACGGTACTCCTGTGGACGGAAATCGGCATTGCGAATTTTGTATTGAAACCGGATGCATTTTCTGTGTTTCATCGTCAATGTGATGGTCGGAGGTAGCAGTAAACCTGCTGTGGTACATCGGAGTTTCACACTGAGCCTCCAGGGAAGAGCCAAAAAACAGACTCCCCGAAAAGTTACTCTCGTCAATATAAGACGTCATTGGGAATTTTGTATTGAAACCGGATGCCATTTCTGGGTTTCATCGTCAATGTGATTGTCGAAGGGTAACAGTAAACCTGCTGCGGTGCATCGGAGTCTCACACTGAGCCCCCAGGGGAGCGCCAAGGAACAGACTCCCTGAAACCTTACTCTCGTCAAGGTAAATCGGCATTGCAAATTTTGTATTGAAACCGGATGAAATTACCGTGTTTCATCGTCAATGTGATGGTCGAAGGGTAACAGTAAACCTGCTGCGGTGCTTCGGAGTCTAACACTGGGCCCCCAGGGAAGAGCCAAACTACATACTCTTCGAAACGGTACTCCTGTGGACAGAAATCGGCATTGCGAATTTTTATTGAAGCCGGATGCAATTTCTGAGTTTCTTCGTCAATGTGATGGTCGAAGGGTAACAGTAAACCAGCAGTGCTGCATCGGAATCTCACACGTAGAACACAGGGAAGAGCGAAATAACAGACTCCCCGAAACGTTACTCTCGTCAATATAAATCGGCATTGCGCATTTTGTATTGAAATCTGATGTAATGTCTATGTTTCATCGTCAATGTGATGGCCGAAGGGCAACAGTAAACCTGCTGTGGTGCATCGGAGTCTAACACTGGGCCCCCAGGGAAGAGCCAAATTACATACTCTTCGAAACGGTACTCCTGTGGACAGAAATCGGCATTGCGAATTTTGTATTGAAACCGGATGCAATTTCTGTGTTTCATCGTCAATGTGATGGTCGAAGGGTAACAGTAAACCTGCTGTGGTGCATCAGAGTCTCATACTGAGCCCCCAGGGAAGAGCCAAAAAACAGACTCCCCGAAAAGTTACTCTCGTCAATATAAGACGTCATTGGGAATTTTGTATTGAAACCGGATGCCATTTCTGTGTTTCATCGTCAATGTATTGGTCGAAGGGTAACAGTAAACCTGCTGTGGTGCATCGGAGTCTCACACTGAGCCCCCAGGGCTGAGCCAAAGAACAGGCTCCCCGAAACGTTACTCTCGTCAATGTAAATCGGCATTGCGAATTTTGTATTGAAAGCGGATCCAATTTCTGTGTTTCATCGTCAATGTGACGGTCGGAGGGTAACAGTAAACCTGCTGTGGTGCATTGGAGTGTCACACTGAGCCCCAGGGAAGAGCCAAAAACAGACTCCCCGAAAAGTTACTCTTGTTAATATAAGTCGTCATTGGGAATTTTATATTGAAACCGGATGCAATTTCTGTGTTTCATCGTCAATGTGATGGTCGAAGGGTAACAGTAAACCTGCTGTGATGCATCGGAGTCTCACACTGAGCCCCCAGGGAAGATCCAAGGAACAGGCTTCCCGAAACGTTACTTTCGTCAATATAAATCGGCATAGCGAATTTTGTATTGAAACCGGATGCAATTCCTGTGCTTCATCGTCAATGTGATGGTCGAAGGGTAACAGTAAACCTGCTGTGGTGCATGGGAGTCTCACACTGAGCCCCCAGGGGAAGAGCGAAAAAACAGACTCCCCGAAAAGTTACTCTCGTCAATATAAGTCGCAATTAAGAATTTTGTATTGAAACGGGATGCAATTCCAGTGTTTCATCGTCAATGTGATGGTCTAAGGGTAACAGTGAACCTGCTGTGGTGCATCGGAGTCCAACACAGGGCCCCCAGGGAAGAGCCAATCTACGTACTCTTCGGAAAGGTACTCCTATGGACAGAAATCGGCATTGCGAATTTTGTATTGAAACCGAATGCAATTTATGTGTTTCATCGTAAATGTGATGGTCGACGGGTAACAGTAAGCCTGCTGTGGTTCATCGGAGTCTAACACTGGGCCCCCAGGGTAAGAGCCAAACCACATACTCTTCGAAACGTTACTCCTGTGGACAGAAATCGGCATTGCGAATTTTGAATTGAAACCGGATGCAATTTCTGTGTTTCATCATCATTTTTATGGTCGAAGGTTAACAGTAAACCTGCTGTCGTGCATCGGGGTCTGACACTGAGCCCCCAGGGAAGAGCCAAACAACAGACTCCCCGAAACGTTACTCTCGTCAATATAAATCGGCATTACGAATTTTGTATTGAAACCGGATGCAATTTCTGTCTTTCATCGTCAATGTGATGGTCGAATGGTAACAGTAAACCTGCTGTGGTGCATCGGAGTCTAACACTGGGCCCCAAGGGAAGATCCAAATTACATACTCTTCGAAACGGTACTCATGTGGACAGAGATCGGCATTGTGAATTTTGTATTGATCCGGATGCAATTTCTGTGTTTCATCGTCAATGTCATGGTCGAAGAGAAACAGTAAACCTGCTGTGGTGCATCGGAGTATCACACTGAGCCCGCAGGGAAAAGCCAATTTACAGACTCCCCGAAACGTTACCTTCGTCAATGTAAATCGGCATTGCGAATTTTGTATTGAAACCGGATGCTATTTCTGTGTTTCATCGTCAATGTGATGGTCGAAGGGTAACAGTAAACCTGCTGTGGTGCATCGGAGTCTCACACTGAGCCCCCAGGGCAGAGACAAACTACATACTATTCGAAACGGTACTCCTGTGGACGGAAATCGGCATTGCGAATTTTGTATTGAAACCGGATGCAATTTCTGTGTTTCATCGTCAATGTGATGGTCGGAGGTAGCAGTAAACCTGCTGTGGTGCATCGGAGTTTCACACTGAGCCTCCAGGGAAGAGCCAAAAGAAAGACTCCCCGAACCGTTACTCTCGTCAATATAAATCGGAATTGCGAATTTTGTATTGAAACCAGATGCAATTTCTGTGTTTCATCGTCAATGTGATCGTTGAAGGGTAACTGTAAACCTGCTGTGGTGCATCGGAGTCTAACACTGTGCCCCCAGGGAAGAGCCAAAGAACAGACTCCCCGAAACGTTACTCTCGTCGATATAAATCGGCATTGCGAATTTTCTATTGAAACCTGATGCAATTTCTGTGCTTCATCGTCAATGTGATGGTCGAAGGGTAACTGTAAACCTGCTGTTGTGCATCGGAGCCTAACACTGGGCCTCCAGGGAAGAGACAAACTACATTCTCTTCGAAACGGTACTCCTGTGGACGGAAATCGGCATTGCGAATTTTGTATTGAAACCGGATGCAATTTCTGTGTTTCATCGTCAATGTGAGGCACGAAGGGTAACAGTAAACCTGTTGTGGTGCATCGGAGTCTCACACTGAGCCCCCAGGGAAGAGCCAAAAAACAGACTCCTGGAAACGTTACTCTCGTCAATGTAAATCGGCATTACAAATTTGGTGTTAAACCGGATGCAATTTCTGTGTTTCGTCGTCAATGTGATGGTCGAAGGGTAACAGTTATCCTGCTGTGGTGCATCGGAGTCTGACACTGAGCCCCCAGGGAAGAGCCAAATAACAGACTCCCCGAAACGTTACCCTCGTCGATTTAAATTGGCATTGCGAATTTTTATTGGACCCGGCTGCAATTTCTGTGTTTCATCGTCAATATGATGGTCGAAGGGTAACAGTAAACCTGCTGTTGTTCCATCGGAGTCTCACACTGAGCCCCAAGGGAAGAGCCAAATTACAGTCTCCCCGAAACGTTAGTTTCCTCAATATAAATGGACATTGCGAATTTTGTATTGAAACAGGATGCAATTTCTGTGTTTCATCGTCAATGTGATGGTGGAAGGGTAACAGTGAACCTGCTGTGGTGCATCGGAGTACAACACAGGGCCCCCAGGGAAGAGCCAAACTACATACTCTTCGGATAGGTACTCCTATGGACAGAAATCGGCATTGCGAATTTTGTATTGAAACCGGATGCAATTTATGTGTTTCATCGTAAATGTGATGGTCGACGGGTAACAGTAAACCTGCTGTGGTGCATCGGAGTGTCACACTGAGCCCACAGGGAAGACCCTAATAACAGACTCCCTTGAACATTACTCACGTCACTATAAATCGGCATTGCGAATTTTGTATTGCAACCGGATGCAATATCTGTGTTTCATCGTCAATGCGATGGTCGAAGGGTAACAGTAAACCTGCTGTGGTGCATCGGAGTCTCACACTGAGCCCCCAGGGAAGAGCCAAAAAATAGACTCCCCGAAAAGTTACTCTCGTCAATATAAGTCGCAATTAAGAATTTTGTATTGAAACCGGATGCAATTCCTGTGTCTCATCGTGAATATGATGGCCGAATGGTAACACTAAACCTGCTGTGGTGCATCGGAGTCTAACACTGGGCCCCCAGGGAAGAGCCAAAAAACAGACTCCCCGAATCGTTACTCTCGTCAATATAAATCAGCATTGCAAATTTTGTATTGAAACGGGATGCAATTCCAGTGTTTCATCGTCAATGTGATGGTCTAAGGGTAACAGTGAACCTGCTGTGGTGCATCGGAGTCCAACACAGGGCCCCCAGGGAAGAGCCAAACTACATACTCTTCGGATAGGTACTCCTATGGACAGAAATCGGCATTGCGAATTTTGTATTGAAACCGGATGCAATTTATGTGTTTCATCGTAAATGTGATGGTCGACGGGTAACAGTAAGCCTGCTGTGATCCATCGGAGTCTAACACTGGGCCCCCAGGGTAAGAGCCAAACCACATACTCTTCGATACGTTACTCCTGTGGACAGAAATCGGCATTGCGAATTTTGTATTGAAACCGGATGCAATTTCTGTGTTTCATCATCAATTTTATGGTCGAAGGTTAACAGTAAACCTGCTGTCGTGCATCGGAGTCTCACACTGAGCCCCCCGGGGAGAGCCAAATTACAGGCTCCCCGAAACGTTACCTTCGTCAATATAAATCGGCATTGCGAATTTTGTATTGAAACAGAATGCAATGTATGTGTTTCATCGTCAATGTGATGGTCGAAGGGTAACAGTAAACCTGCTGTGGTTTATCGGAGTCCAACACTGGGCCCCCAGGGAAGAGCCAAACTACTTACTCTTCGAAACGGTACTCCTGTGGACAGAAATCGGCATTGTGAATTTTGTATTGATCCGGATGCAAATTCTGTGTTCATCGTCATTGTCATGGTCGAAGGGTAACAGAAAACAAACCTGCTGTGGTGCATCGGAGTCTCTCACTGAGCCCCCAGGGAAGAGCCAAATTACAGGCTCCCCGCAACGTTACCTTCGTCAATATAAATCGTCATTGCGAATTTTGTATTGAAACCGGTTGGAATTTCTGTGTTTCATCGTCAATGTGATGATCGAAGGGTAACAGTAAACCCTCTGTGGTGCATCGGAGTTTTACACTGAGCCCCCAGGGAAGAGCCAAACAACAGACTCCCCGAAACGTGACTCTCGTCAATATAAAACGGCATTACGAATTTTGTATTGAAACCGGATGCAATTTCTGTCTATCATCGTCAATGTGATGGTCGAATGGTAACAGTAAACCTGCTGTGGTGCATCGGAGTCTAACACATGGGCCCCAAGGGAAGATCCAAATTACATACTCTTCGAAACAGTACTCCTGTGGACAGAGATCGGCATTGTGAATTTTGTATTGATCCGGATGCAATTTCTGTGTTTCATCGTCAATGTCATGGTCGAAGAGTAACAGTAAACCTGCTGTGGTGCATCGGAGTATCACACTGAGCCCCCAGGGAACAGCCAAATAACAGACTCCGCGAAACGTTACTCTCGTCAATATAAGACGGCATTGCGAATTTTGTATTGAAACCGGATGCAATTTCTGTATTTCATCGTCAATGTGATGGTCGAAGGGTAACAGTAAACCTGCTGTGGTGCATCGGAGTCTCATACTGAGCCCCCAGGGAAGAGACAAACTACATACTCTTCGAAACGGTACTCCTGTGGACGGAAATCGGCATTGCGAATTTTGTATTGAAACCGGAAACAATTTCTGTGTTTCATCGTCAATGTGATCGTTGAAGGGTAACTGTAAACCTGCTGTGGTGCATCGGAGTCTAACACTGTGCCCCCAGGGAAGAGCCAAAGAACAGACTCCCAGAAACGTTAATCTCGTCAATATAAATCGGCATTGCGAATTTTCTATTGAAACCTGATGCAATTTCTTTGCTTCATCGTCAATGTGATGGTCGAAGGGTAACTGTAAACCTGCTGTTGTGCATCGGAGCCTAACACTGGGCCTCCAGGGAAGAGACAAACTACATTCTCTTCGAAACGGTACTCCTGTGGACGGAAATCGGCATTGCGAATTTTGTATTGAAACCGGATGCAATTTCTGTGTTTCATCGTCAATGTGAGGCACGAAGGGTAACAGTAAACCTGCAGTGGTGCATCGGAGTCTCACACTGAGCCCCCAGGGAAGAGCCAAAAAACAGACTCCCGGAAACGTTACTCTCGTCAATGTAAATCGGCATTGCAAATTTTGTATTCAACCGGATGCAATTTCTGTGTTTCATCGTCAATGTGATGGTCGAAGGGTAACAGTTATCCTGCTGTGGTGCATCGGAGTCTGACACTGAGCCCCCAGGGAAGAGCCAAATAACAGACTCCCCGAAACGTTACCCTCGTCGATTTAAATTGGCATTGCGTATTTTTATTGGACCCGGCTGCAATTTCTGTGATTCATCGTCAATATGATGGTCGAAGGGTAACAGTAAACCTGCTGTTGTTCCATCGGAGTCTCACACTGAGCCCCAAGGGAAGAGCCAAATTACAGTCTCCCCGAAACGTTACTTTCGTCAATATAAATGGACATTGCGAATTTTGTATTGAAACAGGATGCAATTTCTGTGTTTCATCGTCAATGTGATGGTGGAAGGGTAACAGTAAACCTGCTGTGGTGCATCGGAGTGTCACACTGAGCCCACAGGGAAGACCCTAAAAACAGACTCCCTTGAACATTACTCACGTCACTATAAATCGGCATTGCGAATTTTCTATTGAAACCAGATGCAATTTCTGTGTTTCATCATCAATGCGATGGTCGAAGGGTAACAGTAAACCTGCTGTGGTGCATCGGAGTCTCACATTGAGCCCCCAGGGAAGAGCCAAAGAACAGATTCCCCGAAACGTTACTCTCGTCAATATAAATCGACATTGCGAATTTTGTATTGAAACCGGATGCAATTTCTGTTTTTTATCGTCAATGTGATGGTCGATGGGTAACAGAAAGTCTGCTGTGGTTCATCGAAGTCTAACACTTGGTCCCCAGGGAAGAGCCAAAGTACATACTCTTCGAAACGGTACTCCTGTGGACAGAAATCGGCATTGCGAATTTCGTATTCAAACCGGAAACAATTTCTGTGTTTCATCGTCAACGTCGTGGTCGAAGGGTAACAACAAACCTGCCGTGGTGCATCGGAGTCTAACACTGTGCCCCCAGGGAAGAGCCAAACTACATACTCTTCGAAACGGTACTCCTGTGGACAGAAATCGGCATTGCGAATTTTTATTGAAGCCGGATGCAATTTCTGAGTTTCTTCGTCAATGTGATGGTCGAAGGGTAACAGTAAACCAGCAGTGCTGCATCGGAATCTCACACGTAGAACACAGGGAAGAGCGAAATAACAGACTCCCCGAAACGTTACTCTCGTCAATATAAATCGGCATTGCGCATTTTGTATTGAAATCTGATGTAATGTCTATGTTTCATCGTCAATGTGATGGCCGAAGGGCAACAGTAAACCTGCTGTGGTGCATCGGAGTCTAACACTGGGCCCCCAGGGAAGAGCCAAATTACATACTCTTCGAAACGGTACTCCTGTGGACAGAAATCGGCATTGCGAATTTTGTATTGAAACCGGATGCAATTTCTGTGTTTCATCGTCAATGTGATGGTCGAAGGGTAACAGTAAACCTGCTGTGGTGCATCAGAGTCTCATACTGAGCCCCCAGGGAAGAGCCAAAAAACAGACTCCCCGAAAAGTTACTCTCGTCAATATAAGACGTCATTGGGAATTTTGTATTGAAACCGGATGCCATTTCTGTGTTTCATCGTCAATGTATTGGTCGAAGGGTAACAGTAAACCTGCTGTGGTGCATCGGAGTCTCACACTGAGCCCCCAGGGCTGAGCCAAAGAACAGGCTCCCCGAAACGTTACTCTCGTCAATGTAAATCGGCATTGCGAATTTTGTATTGAAAGCGGATCCAATTTCTGTGTTTCATCGTCAATGTGACGGTCGGAGGGTAACAGTAAACCTGCTGTGGTGCATTGGAGTGTCACACTGAGCCCCAGGGAAGAGCCAAAAACAGACTCCCCGAAAAGTTACTCTTGTTAATATAAGTCGTCATTGGGAATTTTATATTGAAACCGGATGCAATTTCTGTGTTTCATCGTCAATGTGATGGTCGAAGGGTAACAGTAAACCTGCTGTGATGCATCGGAGTCTCACACTGAGCCCCCAGGGAAGATCCAAGGAACAGGCTTCCCGAAACGTTACTTTCGTCAATATAAATCGGCATAGCGAATTTTGTATTGAAACCGGATGCAATTCCTGTGCTTCATCGTCAATGTGATGGTCGAAGGGTAACAGTAAACCTGCTGTGGTGCATGGGAGTCTCACACTGAGCCCCCAGGGGAAGAGCCAAAAAACAGACTCCCCGAAAAGTTACTCTCGTCAATATAAGTCGCAATTAAGAATTTTGTATTGAAACGGGATGCAATTCCAGTGTTTCATCGTCAATGTGATGGTCTAAGGGTAACAGTGAACCTGCTGTGGTGCATCGGAGTCCAACACAGGGCCCCCAGGGAAGAGCCAATCTACGTACTCTTCGGAAAGGTACTCCTATGGACAGAAATCGGCATTGCGAATTTTGTATTGAAACCGAATGCAATTTATGTGTTTCATCGTAAATGTGATGGTCGACGGGTAACAGTAAGCCTGCTGTGGTTCATCGGAGTCTAACACTGGGCCCCCAGGGTAAGAGCCAAACCACATACTCTTCGAAACGTTACTCCTGTGGACAGAAATCGGCATTGCGAATTTTGAATTGAAACCGGATGCAATTTCTGTGTTTCATCATCATTTTTATGGTCGAAGGTTAACAGTAAACCTGCTGTCGTGCATCGGGGTCTGACACTGAGCCCCCAGGGAAGAGCCAAACAACAGACTCCCCGAAACGTTACTCTCGTCAATATAAATCGGCATTACGAATTTTGTATTGAAACCGGATGCAATTTCTGTCTTTCATCGTCAATGTGATGGTCGAATGGTAACAGTAAACCTGCTGTGGTGCATCGGAGTCTAACACTGGGCCCCAAGGGAAGATCCAAATTACATACTCTTCGAAACGGTACTCATGTGGACAGAGATCGGCATTGTGAATTTTGTATTGATCCGGATGCAATTTCTGTGTTTCATCGTCAATGTCATGGTCGAAGAGAAACAGTAAACCTGCTGTGGTGCATCGGAGTATCACACTGAGCCCGCAGGGAAAAGCCAATTTACAGACTCCCCGAAACGTTACCTTCGTCAATGTAAATCGGCATTGCGAATTTTGTATTGAAACCGGATGCTATTTCTGTGTTTCATCGTCAATGTGATGGTCGAAGGGTAACAGTAAACCTGCTGTGGTGCATCGGAGTCTCACACTGAGCCCCCAGGGCAGAGACAAACTACATACTATTCGAAACGGTACTCCTGTGGACGGAAATCGGCATTGCGAATTTTGTATTGAAACCGGATGCAATTTCTGTGTTTCATCGTCAATGTGATGGTCGGAGGTAGCAGTAAACCTGCTGTGGTGCATCGGAGTTTCACACTGAGCCTCCAGGGAAGAGCCAAAAGACAGACTCCCCGAACCGTTACTCTCGTCAATATAAATCGGAATTGCGAATTTTGTATTGAAACCAGATGCAATTTCTGTGTTTCATCGTCAATGTGATCGTTGAAGGGTAACTGTAAACCTGCTGTGGTGCATCGGAGTCTAACACTGTGCCCCCAGGGAAGAGCCAAAGAACAGACTCCCCGAAACGTTACTCTCGTCGATATAAATCGGCATTGCGAATTTTCTATTGAAACCTGATGCAATTTCTGTGCTTCATCGTCAATGTGATGGTCGAAGGGTAACTGTAAACCTGCTGTTGTGCATCGGAGCCTAACACTGGGCCTCCAGGGAAGAGACAAACTACATTCTCTTCGAAACGGTACTCCTGTGGACGGAAATCGGCATTGCGAATTTTGTATTGAAACCGGATGCAATTTCTGTGTTTCATCGTCAATGTGAGGCACGAAGGGTAACAGTAAACCTGTTGTGGTGCATCGGAGTCTCACACTGAGCCCCCAGGGAAGAGCCAAAAAACAGACTCCTGGAAACGTTACTCTCGTCAATGTAAATCGGCATTACAAATTTGGTGTTAAACCGGATGCAATTTCTGTGTTTCGTCGTCAATGTGATGGTCGAAGGGTAACAGTTATCCTGCTGTGGTGCATCGGAGTCTGACACTGAGCCCCCAGGGAAGAGCCAAATAACAGACTCCCCGAAACGTTACCCTCGTCGATTTAAATTGGCATTGCGAATTTTTATTGGACCCGGCTGCAATTTCTGTGTTTCATCGTCAATATGATGGTCGAAGGGTAACAGTAAACCTGCTGTTGTTCCATCGGAGTCTCACACTGAGCCCCAAGGGAAGAGCCAAATTACAGTCTCCCCGAAACGTTAGTTTCCTCAATATAAATGGACATTGCGAATTTTGTATTGAAACAGGATGCAATTTCTGTGTTTCATCGTCAATGTGATGGTGGAAGGGTAACAGTGAACCTGCTGTGGTGCATCGGAGTACAACACAGGGCCCCCAGGGAAGAGCCAAACTACATACTCTTCGGATAGGTACTCCTATGGACAGAAATCGGCATTGCGAATTTTGTATTGAAACCGGATGCAATTTATGTGTTTCATCGTAAATGTGATGGTCGACGGGTAACAGTAAACCTGCTGTGGTGCATCGGAGTCTCACACTGAGCCCCCAGGGAAGAGCCAAAAAATAGACTCCCCGAAAAGTTACTCTCGTCAATATAAGTCGCAATTAAGAATTTTGTATTGAAACCGGATGCAATTCCTGTGTCTCATCGTGAATATGATGGCCGAATGGTAACACTAAACCTGCTGTGGTGCATCGGAGTCTAACACTGGGCCCCCAGGGAAGAGCCAAAAAACAGACTCCCCGAATCGTTACTCTCGTCAATATAAATCAGCATTGCAAATTTTGTATTGAAACGGGATGCAATTCCAGTGTTTCATCGTCAATGTGATGGTCTAAGGGTAACAGTGAACCTGCTGTGGTGCATCGGAGTCCAACACAGGGCCCCCAGGGAAGAGCCAAACTACATACTCTTCGGATAGGTACTCCTATGGACAGAAATCGGCATTGCGAATTTTGTATTGAAACCGGATGCAATTTATGTGTTTCATCGTAAATGTGATGGTCGACGGGTAACAGTAAGCCTGCTGTGATCCATCGGAGTCTAACACTGGGCCCCCAGGGTAAGAGCCAAACCACATACTCTTCGATACGTTACTCCTGTGGACAGAAATCGGCATTGCGAATTTTGTATTGAAACCGGATGCAATTTCTGTGTTTCATCATCAATTTTATGGTCGAAGGTTAACAGTAAACCTGCTGTCGTGCATCGGAGTCTCACACTGAGCCCCCAGGGGAGAGCCAAATTACAGGCTCCCCGAAACGTTACCTTCGTCAATATAAATCGGCATTGCGAATTTTGTATTGAAACAGAATGCAATGTATGTGTTTCATCGTCAATGTGATGGTCGAAGGGTAACAGTAAACCTGCTGTGGTTTATCGGAGTCCAACACTGGGCCCCCAGGGAAGAGCCAAACTACTTACTCTTCGAAACGGTACTCCTGTGGACAGAAATCGGCATTGTGAATTTTGTATTGATCCGGATGCAAATTCTGTGTTCATCGTCATTGTCATGGTCGAAGGGTAACAGAAAACAAACCTGCTGTGGTGCATCGGAGTCTCTCACTGAGCCCCCAGGGAAGAGCCAAATTACAGGCTCCCCGCAACGTTACCTTCGTCAATATAAATCGTCATTGCGAATTTTGTATTGAAACCGGTTGGAATTTCTGTGTTTCATCGTCAATGTGATGATCGAAGGGTAACAGTAAACCCTCTGTGGTGCATCGGAGTTTTACACTGAGCCCCCAGGGAAGAGCCAAACAACAGACTCCCCGAAACGTGACTCTCGTCAATATAAATCGGCATTACGAATTTTGTATTGAAACCGGATGCAATTTCTGTCTATCATCGTCAATGTGATGGTCGAATGGTAACAGTAAACCTGCTGTGGTGCATCGGAGTCTAACACATGGGCCCCAAGGGAAGATCCAAATTACATACTCTTCGAAACAGTACTCCTGTGGACAGAGATCGGCATTGTGAATTTTGTATTGATCCGGATGCAATTTCTGTGTTTCATCGTCAATGTCATGGTCGAAGAGTAACAGTAAACCTGCTGTGGTGCATCGGAGTATCACACTGAGCCCCCAGGGAACAGCCAAATAACAGACTCCGCGAAACGTTACTCTCGTCAATATAAGACGGCATTGCGAATTTTGTATTGAAACCGGATGCAATTTCTGTATTTCATCGTCAATGTGATGGTCGAAGGGTAACAGTAAACCTGCTGTGGTGCATCGGAGTCTCATACTGAGCCCCCAGGGAAGAGACAAACTACATACTCTTCGAAACGGTACTCCTGTGGACGGAAATCGGCATTGCGAATTTTGTATTGAAACCGGAAACAATTTCTGTGTTTCATCGTCAATGTGATCGTTGAAGGGTAACTGTAAACCTGCTGTGGTGCATCGGAGTCTAACACTGTGCCCCCAGGGAAGAGCCAAAGAACAGACTCCCAGAAACGTTAATCTCGTCAATATAAATCGGCATTGCGAATTTTCTATTGAAACCTGATGCAATTTCTTTGCTTCATCGTCAATGTGATGGTCGAAGGGTAACTGTAAACCTGCTGTTGTGCATCGGAGCCTAACACTGGGCCTCCAGGGAAGAGACAAACTACATTCTCTTCGAAACGGTACTCCTGTGGACGGAAATCGGCATTGCGAATTTTGTATTGAAACCGGATGCAATTTCTGTGTTTCATCGTCAATGTGAGGCACGAAGGGTAACAGTAAACCTGCAGTGGTGCATCGGAGTCTCACACTGAGCCCCCAGGGAAGAGCCAAAAAACAGACTCCCGGAAACGTTACTCTCGTCAATGTAAATCGGCATTGCAAATTTTGTATTCAACCGGATGCAATTTCTGTGTTTCATCGTCAATGTGATGGTCGAAGGGTAACAGTTATCCTGCTGTGGTGCATCGGAGTCTGACACTGAGCCCCCAGGGAAGAGCCAAATAACAGACTCCCCGAAACGTTACCCTCGTCGATTTAAATTGGCATTGCGTATTTTTATTGGACCCGGCTGCAATTTCTGTGATTCATCGTCAATATGATGGTCGAAGGGTAACAGTAAACCTGCTGTTGTTCCATCGGAGTCTCACACTGAGCCCCAAGGGAAGAGCCAAATTACAGTCTCCCCGAAACGTTACTTTCGTCAATATAAATGGACATTGCGAATTTTGTATTGAAACAGGATGCAATTTCTGTGTTTCATCGTCAATGTGATGGTGGAAGGGTAACAGTAAACCTGCTGTGGTGCATCGGAGTGTCACACTGAGCCCACAGGGAAGACCCTAAAAACAGACTCCCTTGAACATTACTCACGTCACTATAAATCGGCATTGCGAATTTTCTATTGAAACCAGATGCAATTTCTGTGTTTCATCATCAATGCGATGGTCGAAGGGTAACAGTAAACCTGCTGTGGTGCATCGGAGTCTCACATTGAGCCCCCAGGGAAGAGCCAAAGAACAGATTCCCCGAAACGTTACTCTCGTCAATATAAATCGACATTGCGAATTTTGTATTGAAACCGGATGCAATTTCTGTTTTTTATCGTCAATGTGATGGTCGATGGGTAACAGAAAGTCTGCTGTGGTTCATCGAAGTCTAACACTTGGTCCCCAGGGAAGAGCCAAAGTACATACTCTTCGAAACGGTACTCCTGTGGACAGAAATCGGCATTGCGAATTTCGTATTCAAACCGGAAACAATTTCTGTGTTTCATCGTCAACGTCGTGGTCGAAGGGTAACAACAAACCTGCCGTGGTGCATCGGAGTCTAACACTGTGCCCCCAGGGAAGAGCAAAAAAACAGACTCCCCGAAACGTTACTCTCGTCAATACAAATCTGCATTGCGAATTTTGTATTGTAACCGGATGCAATTTCTGTGTTTCATCGTCAATGTGATGGTCGAAGGGTAACTGTAAACCGGCTGTTGTGCATCGGAGCGTAACACTGGGCCTCCAGGGAAGAGCCAACCTACATACTCTTCGAAACGGTACACCTGTGGACAGAAATCGGCATTGCGAATTTTGTATTGAAACCGGATGCAATTTCTGTGTTTCATCGTCAATGTGATGGTCGTAGGGTAACAGTTAACCTGCTGTAGTGCACCGGAGTCTAACACTGGGCCCCCAATGAATAGCCAAACTACATACTCTTGAAAAGGTACTCCTGTGGACTGAAATCAGCATTGCGAATTTTGTATTGAACTGGATGCAATTTCTGTATTTCATCGTCGATGTGATGGTCGAAGGGTAACAGTAAACCTTCTGTGGTGCATCGGAGTCTCACACTGAGCCCCAAGAGAAGAGCCAAAAACAGACTCCCCGAAAAGTTACCCTCGTCAATATAAATGGGCATTGCGAATTTTGTATTGGGCCCGGATTTAATTTCTGTGTTTCAACGTCAATGCGATGGTCGAAGGGTAACAGTAAACATGCTGTGGTGCATCGGAGTGTCACACTGAGCCCCCAGGGAAGAGCCAAAGAACAGACTCCCGAAACGTTACTCTCGTAAATATAAATCGGCATTGCAAGTTTTGTATTGAAACTGAATGCAATTTCTGTGTTTCATCATCAATGTGATGGTCGAAGGGTAACAGTAAACCTGCTGTGGTGCATCGGAGTCTAACACTGGGCCCCCAGGGTAGAGCCAAACTACATACTCTTCGAAACGGTACTCCTGTGGACAGAAATCGGCATTGCGAATTTTGTATTGAAACCGGATGCAATTTCTGTGTTTCATAGTCAATGTGATGGTCGAAGTGTAACAGTAAACATGCTGTGGTGCATCGGAGTGTCACTCTGAGCCCCCAGGGAAGAGCCAAACTACTTACTCTTCGAAACGGTACTCCTGTGGACAGAAATGGCATTGCGTATTTTGTATTGAAACCGGATGCAATATCTGTGTTTGATCGCCAATTTGATGGTCGAAGGTTAACAGTAAACCTGCTGAGGTGCATTGGAGTCTCACACTGAGCCCCAGAGAAGAGCCAAACTACTTACTCTTCGAAACGGTACTCTTGTGGACAGAAATCAGCGTTGTGAATTCTGTATTGATCCGGATGCAATTTCTGTATTTCATCGTCAATGTGATGGTCGAAGGGTAACAGTAAACCTGTTGTGGTGCATCGGAGTCTCACACTGAGCCCCCAGGGAAGAGCCAAAAAACAGACTCCCGAAACGTTACTCTCGTCAATATAAATCGGCATTGCAAGTTTTGTATTGAAACTGAATGCAATTTCTGTGTTTCATCGTCAATGTGATGGTCGAAGGGTAACAGTAAACCTGCTGTGTTGCATCGGAGTCTAACACTGGGCCCCCAGGGAAGAGCCAAACTACATACTCTTCGAAACGGTACTCCTGTGGACAGAAATCGGCATTGCGAATTTTGTATTGAAACCGGATGCAATTTCTGTGTTTCATAGTCAATGTGATGGTCGAAGTGTAACAGTAAACATGCTGTGGTGCATCGGAGTGTCACTCTGAGCCCCCAGGGAAGAGCCAAAAAACAGACTCCCCGAAACCTTACTCTCGTCAATATAAACCGGCATTGCGAATTTTGTATTGAAACCGGATGCAATTTCTGTGTTTCATCGTCAATGTGATGGTCGAAGGGTAACAGTAAACCTGATGTGTGCATCGGAGTCTAACACTGGGCCTCCAGGGAAGAGCCAAACTACATACTGTTCGAAACGGTACTCCTGTGGGCAGAAATCGGCATTGCGAATTTTGTACTGAAACCGGATGCAATTTCTGTGTTTCATCGTCAATTTGATGGTCGAAGGTTAACAGTAAACCTGCTGAGGTGCATCGGAGTCTCACACTGAGCTCCCAGGGAAGACCCAAAAACAGACTCCCCGAAACGTTACTCTCGTCAATATAAATTAACATTGCGAATTTTGTATTGAAACGGGATGCAATTTATGTGTTTCATCGTCAATGTGATGGTCGAAGGGTAACAGTAAACCTGCTGTTGTGCATCGGAGTCTAACACTGGGCCCCCAGGGAAGAGCGAAACTACTTACTCTTCGAAACGGTACTCCTGTGGACAGAAATCGGCGTTGTGAATTTTGTATTGATCCGGATGCAATTTCTGTATTTCATCGGCAATGTAATGGTCGACGGGTAACAGTAAACCTGCTGTGGTGCGTGGGAGTCTCACACTGAGCCCCAAGGGAAGAGCCAAATTACAGACTTACCGAAACGTTACCTTCGTCAATATAAATCGGCATTGCGAATTTTGTATTGAAACCGGATGCAATTTCTGTGTTTCATCGTCAATGTGATGGTCGAAGGGTAACAGTAAACCTGATGTGTGCATCGGAGTGTAACACTGGGCCTCCAGGGAAGAGCCAAACTACATACTGTTCGAAACGGTACTCCTGTGGGCAGAAATCGGCATTGCGAATTTTGTACTGAAACCGGATGCAATTTCTGTGTTTCATCGTCAATTTGATGGTCGAAGGTTAACAGTAAACCTGCTGAGGTGCATCGGAGTCTCACACTGAGCCCCAAGGGAAGAGCCAAAAACAGACTCCCCGAAACGTTTCTCTCGTCAATTAATTTGGCATTGCGAATTTTGTATTGAAACCGGATGCAATTTCTGTGTTTCATCGTCAATGTGATGGTCGAACGGTAACAGTAACCCTGCTGTGGTGCATCGGTGTCTCACACTGAGCACCCAGGGAAGTCCCAAAAAACAGACTTCCTGACTCGTTACTCACGTCAATATAAATCGGCATTGCGAATTTTGTATTGATGCCGGATGCTATTTCTGTGTTTCATCGTCAATGCGATGGTCGAAGGGTAACAGTAAACCTGCTATGGTGCATCGCAGTCTCACACTGAGCCCCCAGGGAAGAGCCAAAAAACAGACTCCTTGAAACCTTACTCTCGTCAATATAAATCGGCATTGCGAATTTTTCATTGTAACAGGATGCAATTTCTGTGTTTCATCGTCAATGAGATGGTCGAAGGGTAACAGTAAACCTGCTATGGTGCATCGGAGTCTCACACTGAGCACCCAGGGAAGTCCCAAAATACAGACTCCTTGATTCGTTACTCACGTCAATATAAATCGGCATTGCGAATTTTGTATTGAAGCCGGATGCTATTTCTGTGTTTCATCGTCAATGTGATGGTCGAAGGGTAACAGTAAACCTGCTGTGGTGCATCGGAATCTTACACTGAACCCCCATGGAAGAGCATAATAATAGACTCCCCAAAACGTTACTCTTGTCAATATAAATCGGCATTGCGAATTTTGTATTGAAACCGAATGCAATTTCCGTGTTTCTTCGTCATCGTGATGGTCGACGGGTAACAGTAAACCTGCTGTTGTGCATCGGAGTCTCACACTGATCCCCCAGGGAAGAGCCAAAAAACAGACTCCCCGAAACGTTACTCTCGTCAATATAAACCGGCATTGCGAATTTTGTTTTGAAACCGGATGCAATTTCTGTGTTTCATCGTCAATGTGATTGTCGAAGGATAAAAGTAAACCTTCTGTGGTGCATCGGAGTCTAACACTGGCCCCCAGGGAAGAGCCAACTACGTACTCCTCGAAACGGTACTCCTGTGGACAAATATTGGCATTGCGGAATTTGTATTGATACCGGATGCAATTTCTGTGTTTCATCGTCAATTTGATGGTCGAAGGGTAAAGTAAACCTGCTGTGGTGCATCGGAGTCTCACACTAAGCCCCCAGGGAAGAGCCAAAAACAGACTCCCCGAAACGTTTCTCTCGTCAATTAATTTGGCATTGCGAATTTTGTATTGAAACCGGATGCAATTTCTGTGTTTCATCGTCAATGTGATGGTCGAACGGTAACAGTAACCCTGCTGTGGTGCATCGGTGTCTCACACTGAGCACCCAGGGAAGTCCCAAAAAACAGACTTCCTGACTCGTTACTCACGTCAATATAAATCGGCATTGCGAATTTTGTATTGAAGCCGGATGCTATTTCTGTGTTTCATCGTCAATGCGATGGTCGAAGGGTAACAGTAAACCTGCTGAGGTGCATCGGAGTCTAACACTGGGCGCCCAGGGAGGAGCCAAAGTACATACTCTTCGAAACGTTACTCCTGTTGACCGATATCGGCATTGCGAATTTTGTATTGATCCGGATGCAATTTCTGTGTTTCATCGTCAATGTGATGGTTGAAGGGTAACAGTAAACCTTCTGTGGTGCATCGGAGTCTAACACTGGGCTCCCAGGGAAGAGCCAAACTACATACTCTTCGAAACGGTAGTCCTATGGCCAGAAATCGGCATTGCGAATTTTGTATTGAAACCGGATGCAATTTCTGTGTTTCATCGCCAATTTGATGGTCGAAGGTTAACAGTAAACCTGCTGAGGTGCATCGGAGTCTCACACTGAGCCCCCAGAGAAGAGCCAAAAACAGACTCCCCGAAACGTTACTCTCGTCATTATAAATTGGCATTGCGAATTTAATATTGAAACCGGATGCAATTTCTGTGTTTCATCGTCAATGTGATGGTCGAAGGGTAACAGTAAACCCGCTGTTGTGCGTCGGAGTCTATCACTGGGCCCCCAGGGAAGAGCCAAACCACATACTCTTCGAAACGGTACTCCTGTTGACAGAAATCGTCATTGCGAATTTTGTATTGAAACCGGATGCAATTTCTGTGTTTCATCGTCAATGTGATGGTCGAAGGGTAACAGTAAACCTGTTGTGGTGCATCGGAGTCTCACACTGAGCCCCCAGGGAAGAGCCCAAAAACAGATTCCCCCAAACATTACTCTCGTCAATATATATCGGCATTGCGAATTTTGTATTGAAACCGGATTCAATTTCTGTGTTTCATCGTCAATGTGATAGTCGAAGGGTAACAGTAAACCTGCTGTGGTGCATCGGAGTCTCAAACTGAGCCGCCAGGGAAGAGCCAAAAAACAGACTCCCCGAAACGTTACTCTCGTCAATATAAATCGGCATTGCGAATTTTGTTTTGAAACCGGTTGCAATTTCTGTGTTTCATCGTCAATGTGATGGTCGAAGGGTAACAGTAAACCTGCTGTGGTGCATTGGAGTCTCAAACTGAGCCCCCAGGGAAGAGCCAAAAAACAGACTCCCCGAAACATTACTCTCGTCAATATAAATCGGCATTGCGAATTTTGTATTGAAACCGGATGCAATTTCTGTGTTTCATCGTCAATGTTATGGTCGAAGGGTAACAGTGAACCTGCTGTGGTGGATCGGAGTCTCACACTGAGCCCCAAGGGAAGAGCCAAAAAACAGACTTCCCCAAACGTTACTCTCGTTAATATAAATCGGCATTGCGTATTTTGTATTGAAACCAGATGCAATTTCTGTGTTTCATCGTCAATGTGATTGTCGAATGGTAACAGTAAACCTGCTGTTGTGCATCGGAGTCTAACACTGGGCCCCCAGGGAAGAGCCAAACTACTTACTCTTCGAAACGGTACTCCTGTGGACAGAAATCGGCGTTGTGAATTTTGTATAGATCCGGATGCAATTTCTGTATTTCGTCATCAATGTAATGGTCGAAGGGTAACAGTAAACCTGCTGTGGTGCTTTGGAGTCTCACACTGAGCCCGAAGGGAAAAGCCAATTTACAGACTCCCCGAAACGTTACCTTCATCAATGTAAATCGGCATTGCGAATTTTGTATTGAAACCGGATGCAATTTCTGTGTTTCATCGTCAATGTGATTGTCGAAGGGTAACAGTAAACCTGCTGTGGTGCATCGGAGTCTCAAACAGAGCAACCAGGGAAGAGCCAGAAAACAGACTCCCCGAAACGTTTCTCTCGTCAATATAAATAGGCATTGCGAATTTTGTATTGAAACCGGATGCAATTTCTGTGTTTCATCGTCAATGTGATGGTCGAAGGGTAACAGTAAACCTGCTGTGGTGCATCGGAGTCTCAAACTGAGCCCCCAGGGTAGGGCCAAAGAACAGACTCCCCGAAGCGTTACTCTCGTCAATATAAATCGGCATTGCGAATTTTGTATTGAAACCGGATGCAATTTCTGTGTTTCATCGTCAATGTGATGGACGAAGGGTAACAGTAAACCTGCTGCGTTGCATCGGGGTCTCACACTGATCCCCAAGGGAAGAGCAAAAAAACAGACTTCCCCAAACGTTACTCTCGTCAATTTAAATTGGCATTGCGTATTTTGTATTGAAACCGGATACAATTTCTGTGTCTCATCGTCAATGTGATTGTCGAATGGTAACAGTAAACCTGCTGTTGTGCATCGGAGTCTAACACTGGGCCCCCAGGGAAGAGCCAAACTACTTACTCTTCGAAACGGTACTCCTGTGGACAGAAATCGGCGTTGTGAATTTTGTATAGATCCGGATGCAATTTCTGTACTTCGTCGTCAATGTAATGGTCGAAGGGTAACAGTAAACCTGCTGTGGTGCTTTGGAGTCTCACACTGAGCCCGCAGGGAAAAGCCAATTTACAGACTCACCGAAACGTTACCTTCGTCAATGTAAATCGGCATTGCGAATTTTGTATTGAAACCGGATGCTATTTCTGTGTTCCATCGTCAATGTGATGGTCGACGGGTAACAGTAAACCTGCTGTGGTGCATCGGAGTCTTACACTGAACCCCCAGGGAAGAGCCAAAAAACAGACTCCCCGAAATGTTACTCTCATCAATATAAATCGGCATTGCGAATTTTGTATTGAAACCGGATGCAATTTCTGTGTTTCATCGTCAATGTGATGGTCGAAGGGTAACAGTAAACCTTCTGTGGTACATCGGAGTCTAACACTGGAACCCCTTGTAAGAGCCAAACTACATACTCTTCGAAACGGTACTCCTGTGGACAGAAATCTGCATTGCGAATTTTGTATTTAAACTGTATGCAATTTCTGTATTTCATCGTCAATGTGATGGTCGAGGGATAAAAGTAAACCTTCTGTGGTGCATCGCAGTCTAACACTGGGTCCCCAGGGAAGAGCCAACTTCATACTCTTCGAAACGGCACTCCTGTAGACAGAAATTGGCATTGCGGATTTTAAATTGATACCGGATGCAATTTATGTGTTTCATCGTCAATTTGATGGTCGAAGGGTAACAGTAAACCTGCTGTGGTGCATCGGAGTCTCACACTAAGCCCCCAGGGAAGAGCCAATAACAGACTCCCCGAAACGTTACTCTCGTCAATATAAATCGGCATTGTGAATTTTGTATTGAAAGCGGATGCAATTTCTGTGTTTCATCGTGAATGTGATGGTGGAAGGGTAACAGTAAACCTCCTGTGGTGCATCGGAGTCTAACACTGGGCCCCCAGGGAAGAGCCAAACCACATACTCTTCGAAACGGTACTCTGTGGACAGAAATCTGCATTGCGAATTTTGTATTGGAACCGGATGCAATTTCTGTGTTTCATCTTCAATGTGATGGTCGAAAGGTAACAGTAAACCTGCTGTGGTGCGTCGGAGTCTCAAACTGAGCCCCCAGCGAAGAGCCAAAAAAAACAGACTCTCCGAAACGTTACTCTCGTCAATATAAATCGGCATTGCGAATTTTGTATTGAAACCGGATGCAATTTCTGTGTTTCATCGTCAATGTGATGGTCGAAGGGTAACAGTAAACCTGCTGTGGTGCATCGGAGTCTCAAACTCAGCCCCCACGGAAGAGCAAAAAAACAGACTCTCCGAAACGTTACTCTCGTCAATATAAATCGGCATTGCGAATTTTGTATTGAAACCGGATGCAATTTCTGTGTTTCATCGTCAATGTGATGGTCGAAGGGTAACAGTAAACCTGCTGTTGTGCATCGGAGTCTAACACTGGGCCCCCAGGGAAGAGCCAAACTACTTACTTTTCGAAACGGTACTCCTGTGGACAGAAATCGGCGTTGTGAATTTTGTATAGATCCGGATGCAATTTCTGTATTTCGTCGTCATTGTAATGGTCGAAGGGTAACAGTAAACCTGCTGTGGTGCTTTGGAGTCTCACACTGAGCCCGCAGGGAAAAGCCAATTTACAGACTCCCCGAAACGTTACCTTCGTCAATGTAAATCGGCATTGCGAATTTTGTATTGAAACCGGATGCTATTTCTGTGTTTCATCGTCAATGTGATGGTCGAAGGGTAACAGTAAACCTGCTGTGGTGCATCGGAGTCTCACACTGAGCCCCAAGGGAAGAGCCAAATTACAGGCTTACCGAAACGTTACCTTCGTCAATATAAATCGGCATTGCGAATTTTGCATTGAAACAGGATGCAATTTCTGTGGTTCATCGTCAATGTGATGGTCGAAGGGTAACAGTAAACATGCTGTGGTGCATCGGAGTCTCACACTAAGCACCCAAGGAAGAGCCAAAAAACAGACTCACTGACACGTTACTCACGTCAATATAAATCGGCATTGCGAATTTTGTATTGAAGCCGGATGCAATTTCTGTGTTTCATCGTCAATGCGATGGTCGAAGGGTAACAGTAAACCTGCTGAGGTGCATCGGGGTCTAACACTGGGCGCCCAGGGACGAGCCAAAGTACATACTCTTCGAAACGGTACCTCTGTGGACAGAAATCGGCATTGTGAATTTTGTATTGATCCGGATGCAATTTCTGTAATTCATCGTCAATGTCATGGTCGAAGAGTAGCATTAAACCTGCTGTGGTGCATCGGAATCTCACACTGAACCCCCAGGGAAGAGCCAAATAACAGACTCCCCAAAACGTTACTCTCGTCAATATAAATCGGCATTGCGAATTTTGTATTGAAACCGGATGCAATTTCTGTGTTTCATCGTCAATGTGATGGTCGACGGGTAACAGTAAACCTGCTGTGGTGCATCGGAGTCTCACACTGAGCCCCCAGGGAAGAGCCAAAAAACAGACTCCCCGAAATGTTACTCTCATCAATATAAATCGGCATTGCGAATTTTGTATTGAAACCGGGCGCAATTTCTGTGTTTCATCGTCAATGTGATGGTCGAAGGGTAAGAGTAAACCTGCTGTGGTACATCGGTGTCTAACACTGGGCCCCCAAGCAAGAGCCAAACTACATACTCTTCGAAACGGTACTCCTGTGGACAGAAACCTGCATTGCGAATTTTGTATTTAAACCGGATGCAATTTCTGTATTTCATCGTCAATGTGATGGTCGAAGGATAAAGGTAAACCTTCTGTGGTGCATCGCAGTCTAACACTGGGTCCCCAGGGAAGAGCCAACTACATACTCTTCGAAACGGTACTCCTGTAGACAGAAATTGGCATTGCGGATTTTGTATTGATACCGGATGCAATTTATGTGTTTCATCGTCAATTTGATGGTCGAAGGGTAACAGTAAACCTGCTGTGGTGCATTGGAGTCTCACACTAAGCCCCCAGGGAAGATCCAAAAACAGACTCCCCGAAACGTTACTCTTGTCAATATAAATCGGCATTGCGAATTTTGTATTGAAACCGGATGCAATTTCTGTGTTTCATCGTCAATGTGATGGTCGAAGGGAAACAGTAAACCTGCTGTGGTGCATCGGAGTCTAACACTGGGCCACCAGGGAAGAGCTAAACCACATACTCTTCGAAACGGTACTCTGTGGACAGAAATCGGCATTGCGAATTTTGTATTGAAACCGGATGCAACTTCTGTGTTTCATCGTCAATGTGATGGTCGAAGGGTAACAGTAAACCTGCTGTGGTGCATCGGAGTCTCACACTAAGCCCCCAGAGAAGAGCCAAAAACAGACTCCCCGAAACGTTAGTCTCGTCAATATAAATCGGCATTGCGAATTTTGTATTGAAACCGGATGCAATTTCTGTGTTTCATCGTCAATGTGATGGTCGAAGGGTAACAGTAAACCTGCTGTGGTGCATCGGAGTCTCACACTAAGCCCCCAGGGAAGAGCCAAAAACAGACTCCCCGAAACGTTACTCTCGTCAATGTAAATCGGCATTGCGAATTTTGTATTGAAACCGGATGCTATTTCCGTGTTTCATCGTCAATGTGATGGTCGATGGGTAACAGTAAACCTGCTGTGGTGCATCGGAGTCTCACACTGAGCCCCAAGGGAAGAGCCAAATTACAGACTTACCGAAACGTTACCTTAGTCAATATAAATCGGCATTGCGAATTTTGCATTGAAACAGGATGCAATTTCTGTGGTTCATCGTCAATGTGATGGTCGAAGGGTAACAGTAAACCTGCTGTTGTGCATCGGAGTCAAACACTAGGCCTCCAGGGAAGATCCAAACTACTTACTCTTCGAAACGGTACTCCTGTGGACAGAAATCGGCGTTGTGATTTTGTATAGATCCGGATGCAATTTATGTATTTCGTCGTCAATGTAATGGTCGAAGGGTAACAGTAAACCTGCTGTGGTGCTTTGGAGTCTCACACTGAGCCCGCAGGGAAAAGCCAATTTACAGACTCCCCGAAACGTTACCTTCGTCAATGTAAATCGGCATTGCGAATTTTGTATTGAAACCGGATGCTATTTCTGTGTTTCATCGTCAATGTGATGGTCGCAGGGTAACAGTAAACCTGCTGTGGTGCATCGGAGTCTCATACTGAGCCCTAAGGGAAGAGCCAAATTACAGACTTACCGAAACGTTACCTTCGTCAATATAAATCGGCATTGCGAATTTTGCATTGAAACAGGATGCAATTTCTGTGGTTCATCGTCAATGTGATGGTCGAAGGGTAACAGTAAACCTGCTGTGGTGCATCGGAGTCTCACACTGAGCACCCAGGGATGTCCCAAAAAACAGACTCACTGACTCGTTACTCACGTCAATATAAATCGGCATTGCGAATTTTGTATTGAAGCCGGATGCAATTTCTGTGTTTCATCGTCAATGCGATGGTCGAAGGGTAACAGTAAACCTGCTGAGGTGCATCGGGGTCTAACACTGGGCGCCCAGTGAAGAGCCAAAGCACATACACTTCGAAACGGTACTTCTGTGGACAGAAATCGGCATTGTGAATTTTGTATTGATCCGGATGCAATTTCTGTAATTCATCGTCAATGTCAGAGTCGAAGAGTAACAGTAAACCTGCTGTGGTGCATCGGAATCTCACACTGAACCCCCACGAAGAGCCAAATAACAGACTCCCCAAAACGTTACTCTCGTCAGTATAAATCGGCATTGCGAATTTTGTATTGAAACCGGATGCAATTTCTGTGTTTCGTCCTCAATGTGATGGTCGAAGGGTAACAGTAAACCTGCTGTGGTGCATCGAAGTCTCACACTGAGCCCCAAGGGAAGAGCCAGAAAACTGACTCCCCAAAACATTACCCGCGTCAATATAAATCGGCATTGCGAATTTTGTATTGAAACCGGATGCAATTTCTGTGTTTCATCGTCAATGTGATGGTCGAAGGGTAACAGTAAACCTGCTGTGGTGCATCGGAGTCTCACACTAAGAACCCAGGGAAGAGCCAAAAAACAGGCTCACTGACTCGTTACTCACGTCAATATAATTCGGCATTGCGAATTTTGTATTGAAGCCGGATGCAATTTCTGTGTTTCATCGTCAATGTGATGGTCGAAGGGTAACAGTAAACCTGCTGTGGTGCATCGGAGTCTCACACTGAGCCCCAAGGGAAGAGCCAAATTACAGACTTACCGAAACGTTACCTTCGTCAATATAAATCGGCATTGCGAATTTTGTATTGAAACCGGATGCAATTTCTGTGTTTCATCGTCAATGTGATGGTCGAAGGGAAACAGTAAACCTGCTGTGGTGCATCGGAGTCTAACACTGGGCCCCCAGGGAAGAGCCAAACCACATACTCTTCGAAACGGTACTCTGTGGACAGAAATCGGCATTGCGAATTTTGGATTGAAACCGGATGCAATTTCTGTGTTTCATCGTCAATGTGATGGTCGAAGGGTAACAGTAAACCTGCTGTGGTGCATCGGAGTCTCACACTAAGCCCCCAGGGAAGAGCTAAAAACAGACTCCCCGAAACGTTACTCTCGTCAATATAAATCGGCATTGCGAATTTTGTATTGAAACCGGATGCTATTTCCGTGTTTCATCGTCAATGTGATGGTCGAAGGGTAACAGTAAACCTGCTGTGGTGCATCGGAGTCTCACACTGAGCCCCAAGGGAAGGGCCAAATTACAGACTTACCGAAACGTTACCTTCGTCAATATAAATCGGCATTGCGAATTTTGCATTGAAACAGGATGCAATTTCTGTGGTTCATCGTCAATGTGATGGTCGAAGGGTAACAGTAACCTGCTGTTGTGCATCGGAGTCAAACACTGGGCCTCCAGGGAAGATCCAAACTACTTACTCTTCGAAACGGTACTCCTGTGGACAGAAATCGGCGTTGTGAATTTTGTATAGATCCGGATGCAATTTATGTATTTCGTCGTCAATGTAATGGTCGAAGGGTAACAGTAAACCTGCTGTGGTGCTTTGGAGTCTCACACTGAGCCCGCAGGGAAAAGCCAATTTACAGACTCCCCGAAACGTTACCTTCGTCAATGTAAATCGGCATTGCGAATTTTATTTTGAAACCGGATGCTATTCCTGTGTTTCATCGTCAATGTGATGGTCGAAGGGTAACAGTAAACCTGCTGTGGTGCATCGGAGTCTCACACTGAGCCCCAAGGGAAGAGCCAAATTACAGACTTACCGAAACGTTACCTTCGTCAATATAAATCGGCATTGCGAATTTTGCATTGTAACAGGATGCAATTTCTGTGGTTCATCGTCAATGTGATGGTCGAAGGGTAACAGTAAACCTGCTGTGGTGCATCGGAGTCTCACACTGAGCACCCAGGGATGTCCCAAAAAACAGACTCACTGACTCGTTACTCACGTCAATATAAATCGGCATTGCGAATTTTGTATTGAAGCCGGATGCAATTTCTGTGTTTCATCGTCAATGCGATGGTCGAAGGGTAACAGTAAACCTGCTGAGGTGCATCGGGGTCTAACACTGGGCGCCCAGTGAAGAGCCAAAGCACATACACTTCGAAACGGTACTTCTGTGGACAGAAATCGGCATTGTGGATTTTGTATTGATCCGGATGCAATTTCTGTAATTCATCGTCAATGTCATAGTCGAAGAGTAGCAGTAAACCTGCTGTGGTGCATCGCAGTCTCACACTGAGTCCCCAGGGAAGAGCCAAAAAACAGACTCCCTGAAACGTTACTCTCGTGAATATAAATCGGCATTGCGAATTTTGTATTGAAACCAGATGCATTTTCTGTGTTTCATCGTCAATGTGATGGTCGAAGGGTAACAGTAAACCTGCTGTGGTGCATCGGAATCTTACACTGAACCCCCACGAAGAGCCAAATAACAGACTCCCCAAAACGTTACTCTCGTCAATATAAATCGGCATTGCGAATTTTGTATTGAAACCGGATGCAATTTCTGTGTTTCATCGTCAATGTGAAGGTCGAAGGGTAACAGTAAACCTGCTGTGGTACATCGGAGTCTAACACTGGGCCCCCAGGTAAGAGCCAAACTACATACTTTTCGAAACGGTACTCCTGTGGACAGAAATCTGCATTGCGAATTTTGTATTTAAACTGGATGCAATTTCTGTATTTCATCGTCAATGTGATGGTCGAAGGATAAAAGTAAACCATCTGTGGTGCATCGCAGTCTAACACTGGGTCCCCAGGGAAGAGCCAACTACATACTCTTCGAAACGGTACTACTGTAGACAGAAATTGGCATTGCGGATTTTGTATTGATACCGGATGCAATTTATGTGTTTCATCGTCAATTTGATGGTCGAAGGGTAACAGTAAACCTGCTATGGTGCATCGGAGTGTCAAACTGAGCCCCCAGGGAAGAGCCAAAAAACAGACTCCCCGAAACGTTACTCTCGTCAATATAAATTGGCATTGCGAATTTTGTATTGAAACCGGATGCAATTTCTGTGTTTCATCCTCAATGTGATGGTCGAAGGGTAACAGCAAACCTGCTGTGGTGCATCGGAGTCTCACACTGAGCCCCAAGGGAAGAGCCAAAAAACAGACTCCCCAAAACGTTACCCGCGTCAATATAAATCGGCATTGCGAATTTTGTATTGAAACCGGATGCAATTTCTGTGTTTCATCGTCAATGTGATGGTCGAAGGGTAACAGTAAACCTGCTGTTGTGCATCGGAGTCTAACACTGGGCCTCCAGGGAAGAGCCAAACTACTTACTCTTCGAAACGGTACTCCTGTGGACAGAAATCGGCGTTGTGAATTTTGTATAGATCCGGATGCAATTTCTGTATTTCGTCGTCAATGTAATGGTCGAAGGGTAACAGTAAACCTGCTGTGGAGCATCGGAGTCTCATACTGAGCCCCAAGGAAAGAGCCAAATTACAGACTCTTCGAAACGTTACCTTCGCCAATATAGATCGTCATTGCGAATTTTGTATTGAAACCGGATGCAATTCCTGTGTTTCATCGTCAATGTGATGGTGGAAGGGTAACGGTAAACCTGCTGTGGTGCATCGGAGTCTCACACTGAGCCCCAAGGGAAGAGCCAAATTACAGACTTACCGAAACGTTACCTTCGTCAATATAAATCGGCATTGCGAATTTTGCATTGAAACAGGATGCCATTTCTGTGGTTCATCGTCAATGTGATGGTCGAAGGGTAACAGTAAACCTGCTGTGGTGCATCGGAGTCTCACACTAAGCACCCATGGAAGAGCCAAAAAACAGACTCACTGACTCGTTACTCACGTCAATATAAATCGGCATTGCGAATTTTGTATTGAAGCCGGATGCAATTTCTGTGTTTCATCGTCAATGCGATGGTCGAAGGGTAACAGTAAACCTGCTGAGGTGCATCGGGGTCTAACACTGGGCGCCCAGGGAAGAGCCAAAGTACATACTCTTCGAAACGGTACCTCTGTGGACAGAAATCGGCATTGTGAATTTTGTATTGATCCGGATGCAATTTCTGTAATTCATCGTCAATGTGATGGTTGAAGGGTAACAGTAAACCTGCTGTGGTACATCGGAGTCTAACACTGGGCCCCCAGGTAAGTGCCAAACTACATACTCTTCGAAACGGTACTCCTGTGGACAGAAATCGGCATTGCGAATTTTGTATTTAAACTGGATGCAATTTCTGTATTTCATCGTCAATTTGATGGTCGAAGGATAAAAGTAAACCTTCTGTGATGCATCGCAGTCTAACACTGGGTCCCCAGGGAAGAGCCAAACCACATACTCTTCGCAACGGTACTCTGTGGACAGAAATCGGCATTGCGAATTTTGTATTGAAACCGGATGCAATTTCTGTGTTTCATCGTCAATGTGGTGGTCGAAGGGTAACAGTAAACCTGCTGTGGTGCATCGGAGTCTAACAGTGGGCCCCCAGGGAAGAGCCAAACCACATACTCTTCGCAACGGTACTCTGTGGACAGAAATCGGCATTGCGAATTTTGTATTGAAACCGGATGCAATTTCTGTGTTTCATCGTCAATGTGATGGTCGAAGGGTAACAGTAAACCTGCTGTGGTGCATCGGAGTCTCACACTAAGCCCCCAGGGAAGAGCCAAAAACAGACTCCCCGTAACGTTACTCTCGTCAATATAAATCGGCATTGCGAATTTTGTATTGAAACCGGATACAATTTCTGTGTTTCATCGTCAATGTGATGGTCGAAGGGTAACAGTTAACCTGCTGTGGTGCATCGGAGTCTAACACTGGGCAACCAGGGAAGAGCCAAACCACAAACTCTTCGAAACGGTTATCTGTGGACAGAAATCGGCATTGCGAGTTTTGTATTGAAACCGGATGCAATTTCTGTGTTTCATCGTCAATGTGATGGTCGAAGGGTAACAGTAAACCTGCTGTGGTGCATCGGAGTCTCACACTGAGCCCCAAGGGAAGAGCCAAAAAACAGACTCCGCAAAACGTTACTCTCGTCAATATAAATCGGCATTGCGAATTTTGTATTGAAACCGGATGCAATTTCTGTGTTTCATCGTCAATGTGATGGTCGAAGGGTAACAGTAAACCTGCTGTTGTGCATCGGAGTCTAACACTGGGCCCTCAGGGAAGATCCAAACTACTTACTCTTCGAGACGGTACTCCTGTGGACAGAAATCGGCGTTGTGAATTTTGTATAGATCCGGATGCAATTTCTGTATTTCGTCGTCAATGTAATGGTCGAAGGGTAACAGTAAACCTGCTGTGGTGCTTTGGAGTCTCACACTGCGCCCGCAGGGAAAAGCCAATCTACAGACTCCCCGAAACGTTACCTTCGTCAATGTAAATCGGCATTGCGAATTTTGTATTGAAACCGGATGCTATTTCTGTGTTTCATCGTCAGTGTGATGGTCGAAGGGTAACAGTAAACCTGCTGTGGTGCATCGGAGTCTCACACTGAGCCCCAAGGGAAGAGCCAAATTACAGACTTACCGAAACGTTACCTTCGTCAATATAAATCGGCATTGCGAATTTTGCATTGAAACAGGATGATTTTTCTGTGTTTCATCGTCAATGTGATGGTCGAAGGGTAACAGTAAACCTGCTGTGGTGCATCGGAATCTCACACTGAACCCCCACGAAGAGCCAAACAACAGACTCCCCAATCGTTACTCTCGTCAATATAAATCGGCATTGCGAATTTTGTATTGAAACCGGATGCAATTTCTGTGTTTCATCGTCAATGTGATGGTCGACGGATAACAGTAAACCTGCTGTGGTGCATCGGAGTCTCACACTGACCCCCAGGTAAGAGCCAAAAAACAGACTCCCCGAAACGTTACTCTCATCAATATACATCGGCATTGCGAATTTTGTATTGAAATCGGATGCAATTTCTGTGTTTCAAGGTCAATGTGATGGTCGAAGGGTAACAGTAAACCTGCTGTGGTACATCGGAGTCTAACACTGGGCCCCAGGTAAGAGCCAAGCTACATACTCTTCGAAACGGTACTCCTGTGGACAGAAATCTGCATTGCGAATTTTGTATTTAAACTGGATGCAATTTCTGTATTTCATCGTCAATGTGATGGTCGAAGGATAGAAGTTAACATTCTGTGGTGCAGCGCAGTCTAACACTGGGTCCCCAGGGAAGAGCCAACTACATACTCTTCGAAACGGTACTCTTGTGGACAGAAATTGGCACTGCGGATTTTGTATTGATACCGGATGCAATTTCTGTGTTTCATCGTCAATTTGATGGTCGAAGGGTAACAGTAAACCTGCTGTGGTGCATCGGAGTCTCACACTAAGCCCCCAGGGAAGAGCCAAAAACAGACACCCCGAAACGTTACTCTCGTCAATATCAATCTGCATTGCGAATTTTGTATTGAAACCGGATGCAATTTCTCTGTTTCATCGTCAATGTGAGGGTCGAAGGGTAAAAGTAAACCTTCTGTGGTGCATCGCAGTCTAACACTGGGTCCCCAGGGAAGAGCCAACTACATACTCTTCGAAACGGTACTCCTGTGGACAGAAATTGGCATTGCGGATTTTGTATTGATAACGGATGCAAATTCTGTGTTTCAGCGTCAATTTGATGGTCGAAGAGTAGCAGTAAACCTGCTGTGGTGCATCGGAGTCTCACACTGAGCCCCCAGGTAATAGCCAAATTACAGACTCCCCGAAACATTACCTTCGTCAATATAAATCGGCATTGCGAATTTTGTATTGAAACTGGATTCATTTTCTGTTTTTCATCGTCAATGTTATGGTCGAAGGGTAACAGGAAACCTGCTGTGGTGCATCGGAGTCTTACACTGAGCCCCCAGGGAAGAGCCATAAAAGAGACTCCCCGAAACGTTACTCACGTCAGTATAAATCGACATTGCGAATTTTGTATTGAAGCCGGATGCAATTTCTGTGTTTCAGCGTCAATGCGATGGTCGAAGGGTAACAGTAAACCTGCTGAGGTGCATCGGGGTCTAACACTGGGCGCCCAGGGAAGAGCCAAAGCACATACTCTTCGAAACGGTACTTCTGTGGACAGAAATCTGCATTGTGAATTTTGTATTGATTCGGATGCAATTTCTGTAATTCATCGTCAATGTCATAGTCGAAGAGTAGCAGTAAACCTGCTGTGGTGCATCGCAGTCTCACACTGAGTCCCCAGGGAAGAGCCAAAAAACAGACTCCCTGAAACGTTACTCTCGTCAATATAAATCGGCATTGCGAATTTTGTATTGAAACCAGATGCATTTTCTGTGTTTCATCGTCAATGTGATGGTCGACGGGTAACAGTAAACCTGCTGTGGTGCATCGGAGTCTCACACGGAGCCCCAAGGTAAGAGCCAAAAAACAGACTCCCCGAAATGTTACTCTCATCAATATACATCGGCATTGCGAATTTTGTATTGAAACCGGATGCAATTTCTGTGTTTCATCGACAATGTGATGGTCTAAGAGTAACAGTAAACCTGCTGTGGTACATCGGAGTCTAACACTGGGCCACAGGTAAGAGCCAAACTACATACTCTTCGAGACGGTACTCTTGTGGACAGAAATCTGCATTGCGAATTTTGTATTTATACTGGATGCAATTTCTGTATTTCATCGTCAATGTGATGGTCGAAGGATAAAAGTAAACCTTCTGTGGTGCATCGCAGTCTAACACTGGGTCCCCAGGGAAGAGCCAACTACATACTCTTCGAAACGGTACTCCTCTGGACAGAAATTGGCATTGCGGATTTTGTATTGATACCGGATGTAATTTCTATGTTTCATCGTCAATTTGATGGTCGAAGGGTAACAGTAAACCTGCTGTGCTGCATCGGAGTCTCACACGAAGCCCCCAGGGAAGAGCCAAAAACAGACACCCCGAAACGTTACTCTCGTCAATATAAATCGGCATTGCGAATTTTGTATTGAAACCGGATGCAATTTCTCTGTTTCATCGTCAATGTGAGGGTCGAAGGGTAAAAGTAAACCTTCTGTGGTGCATCGCAGTCTAACACTGGGTAACCAGGGAAGAGCCAACTACATAGTCTTCGAAACGGTACTCCTGTGGACAGAAATTGGCATTGCGGATTTTGTATTGATACCGGATGCAATTTCTGTGTTTCATCGTCAATTTGATAGTCGAAGGGTAACAGTAAACCTGCTGTGGTGCATCGGATTCTCACACTCAGCACCCACGGAAGAGCCAAAAAACAGACTCCCCGAAACGTTACTCTCTTCCATATAAATTGGCATTGGGAATTTTGTATTGAAACCAGAAGCAATTTCTGTGATTCATCGTCAATGTGATGGTCGAAGGGTAGCAGTAAACTTGCTGTGGTGCATCGGAGTCTCACACTGAGCCCCCAGGGAAGAGCCAAATTACAGACTCCCCGAAACATTACCTTCGTCAATATAGATCAGCTTTGCGAATTTTGTATTGAAACCGGATGCAATTTCTGTATTTCATCGTCAATGTGATGGTCGAAGGGTACAGTAAACCTGCTGAGGTGTATCGGAGTCTCACACAGAGCCCCCAGGGAAGAGCCAAAAAACAGACTCCCCGAAACGTTACTCTCGTCAATATAAGTCGTCATTGCGAATTTAGTATTGAAACCGGGTGCAATTTCTGTCTTTCATCGTCAATGTGATGGTTGAAGGGTAACATTAAACCTGCTGTGGTACATCAGAGTCTAACACTGGGCCCCCAGGGAAGAGCCAAACTACATACTCTTCGAAACGGTACTCCTGTGGACAGAAATCGTCATTGCGAATTTTGTATTGAAACCGGATGCAATTTCTGTGTTTCATCGTCAATGTGATGGTCGAAGGGTAACAGTAAACCTGTTGTGGTGCATCGGAGTCTCACACTGAGCCCCCAGGGAAGAGCCAAAAAACAGACTCCCCGAAACGTTACTCTCGTCAATATAAATCGGCATTGCGAATTTTGTATTGAAACTGGATTCATTTTCTTTTTTTCATCGTCAATATTATTGTCGAAGGGTAACAGGAAACCTGCTGTGGTGCATCGGAGTCTCACACTGAGCCCCCAGGGAAGAGCCAAAAAAGAGACTCCCCGAAACGTTACTCTCGTCCATATAAATAGGCATTGCGAATTTTGTATTGAAACCAGATGCAATTTCTATGTTTCATCGTCAATGTGATGGTCGAAGGGTAACAATAAACCTGCTGTGGTGCATCGGAGTCTCACACTGAGCCCCCAGGGAAGAGCCAAAAAACAGACTCAGCGAAACGTTACTCTCGTCAATATAAATCGGCATTGTGAATTTTGTATTGAAACTGGATTGAATTTCTGTGTTTCATCGTCAATGTGATGGTCGAAGGGTAACAGTAAATCTGCTGTGGTGCATCGGAGTCTCACACTAAGCACCCATGGAAGAGCCAAAAAACAGACTCACTGACTCGTTACTCACGTCAATATAAATCGGCATTGCGAATTTTGTATTGAAGCCGGATGCAATTTCTGTGTTTCATCGTCAATGCGATGGTCGAAGGGTAACAGTAAACCTGCTGAGGTGCATCGGGGTCTAACACTGGGCGCCCAGGGAAGAGCCAAAGTACATACTCTTCGAAACGGTACCTCTGTGGACAGAAATCGGCATTGTGAATTTTGTATTGATCCGGATGCAATTTCTGTAATTCATCGTCAATGTGATGGTTGAAGGGTAACAGTAAACCTGCTGTGGTACATCGGAGTCTAACACTGGGCCCCCAGGTAAGTGCCAAACTACATACTCTTCGAAACGGTACTCCTGTGGACAGAAATCGGCATTGCGAATTTTGTATTTAAACTGGATGCAATTTCTGTATTTCATCGTCAATTTGATGGTCGAAGGATAAAAGTAAACCTTCTGTGATGCATCGCAGTCTAACACTGGGTCCCCAGGGAAGAGCCAAACCACATACTCTTCGCAACGGTACTCTGTGGACAGAAATCGGCATTGCGAATTTTGTATTGAAACCGGATGCAATTTCTGTGTTTCATCGTCAATGTGGTGGTCGAAGGGTAACAGTAAACCTGCTGTGGTGCATCGGAGTCTAACAGTGGGCCCCCAGGGAAGAGCCAAACCACATACTCTTCGCAACGGTACTCTGTGGACAGAAATCGGCATTGCGAATTTTGTATTGAAACCGGATGCAATTTCTGTGTTTCATCGTCAATGTGATGGTCGAAGGGTAACAGTAAACCTGCTGTGGTGCATCGGAGTCTCACACTAAGCCCCCAGGGAAGAGCCAAAAACAGACTCCCCGTAACGTTACTCTCGTCAATATAAATCGGCATTGCGAATTTTGTATTGAAACCGGATACAATTTCTGTGTTTCATCGTCAATGTGATGGTCGAAGGGTAACAGTTAACCTGCTGTGGTGCATCGGAGTCTAACACTGGGCAACCAGGGAAGAGCCAAACCACAAACTCTTCGAAACGGTTATCTGTGGACAGAAATCGGCATTGCGAGTTTTGTATTGAAACCGGATGCAATTTCTGTGTTTCATCGTCAATGTGATGGTCGAAGGGTAACAGTAAACCTGCTGTGGTGCATCGGAGTCTCACACTGAGCCCCAAGGGAAGAGCCAAAAAACAGACTCCGCAAAACGTTACTCTCGTCAATATAAATCGGCATTGCGAATTTTGTATTGAAACCGGATGCAATTTCTGTGTTTCATCGTCAATGTGATGGTCGAAGGGTAACAGTAAACCTGCTGTTGTGCATCGGAGTCTAACACTGGGCCCTCAGGGAAGATCCAAACTACTTACTCTTCGAGACGGTACTCCTGTGGACAGAAATCGGCGTTGTGAATTTTGTATAGATCCGGATGCAATTTCTGTATTTCGTCGTCAATGTAATGGTCGAAGGGTAACAGTAAACCTGCTGTGGTGCTTTGGAGTCTCACACTGCGCCCGCAGGGAAAAGCCAATCTACAGACTCCCCGAAACGTTACCTTCGTCAATGTAAATCGGCATTGCGAATTTTGTATTGAAACCGGATGCTATTTCTGTGTTTCATCGTCAGTGTGATGGTCGAAGGGTAACAGTAAACCTGCTGTGGTGCATCGGAGTCTCACACTGAGCCCCAAGGGAAGAGCCAAATTACAGACTTACCGAAACGTTACCTTCGTCAATATAAATCGGCATTGCGAATTTTGCATTGAAACAGGATGATTTTTCTGTGTTTCATCGTCAATGTGATGGTCGAAGGGTAACAGTAAACCTGCTGTGGTGCATCGGAATCTCACACTGAACCCCCACGAAGAGCCAAACAACAGACTCCCCAATCGTTACTCTCGTCAATATAAATCGGCATTGCGAATTTTGTATTGAAACCGGATGCAATTTCTGTGTTTCATCGTCAATGTGATGGTCGACGGATAACAGTAAACCTGCTGTGGTGCATCGGAGTCTCACACTGACCCCCAGGTAAGAGCCAAAAAACAGACTCCCCGAAACGTTACTCTCATCAATATACATCGGCATTGCGAATTTTGTATTGAAATCGGATGCAATTTCTGTGTTTCAAGGTCAATGTGATGGTCGAAGGGTAACAGTAAACCTGCTGTGGTACATCGGAGTCTAACACTGGGCCCCAGGTAAGAGCCAAGCTACATACTCTTCGAAACGGTACTCCTGTGGACAGAAATCTGCATTGCGAATTTTGTATTTAAACTGGATGCAATTTCTGTATTTCATCGTCAATGTGATGGTCGAAGGATAGAAGTTAACATTCTGTGGTGCAGCGCAGTCTAACACTGGGTCCCCAGGGAAGAGCCAACTACATACTCTTCGAAACGGTACTCTTGTGGACAGAAATTGGCACTGCGGATTTTGTATTGATACCGGATGCAATTTCTGTGTTTCATCGTCAATTTGATGGTCGAAGGGTAACAGTAAACCTGCTGTGGTGCATCGGAGTCTCACACTAAGCCCCCAGGGAAGAGCCAAAAACAGACACCCCGAAACGTTACTCTCGTCAATATCAATCTGCATTGCGAATTTTGTATTGAAACCGGATGCAATTTCTCTGTTTCATCGTCAATGTGAGGGTCGAAGGGTAAAAGTAAACCTTCTGTGGTGCATCGCAGTCTAACACTGGGTCCCCAGGGAAGAGCCAACTACATACTCTTCGAAACGGTACTCCTGTGGACAGAAATTGGCATTGCGGATTTTGTATTGATAACGGATGCAAATTCTGTGTTTCAGCGTCAATTTGATGGTCGAAGAGTAGCAGTAAACCTGCTGTGGTGCATCGGAGTCTCACACTGAGCCCCCAGGTAATAGCCAAATTACAGACTCCCCGAAACATTACCTTCGTCAATATAAATCGGCATTGCGAATTTTGTATTGAAACTGGATTCATTTTCTGTTTTTCATCGTCAATGTTATGGTCGAAGGGTAACAGGAAACCTGCTGTGGTGCATCGGAGTCTTACACTGAGCCCCCAGGGAAGAGCCATAAAAGAGACTCCCCGAAACGTTACTCACGTCAGTATAAATCGACATTGCGAATTTTGTATTGAAGCCGGATGCAATTTCTGTGTTTCAGCGTCAATGCGATGGTCGAAGGGTAACAGTAAACCTGCTGAGGTGCATCGGGGTCTAACACTGGGCGCCCAGGGAAGAGCCAAAGCACATACTCTTCGAAACGGTACTTCTGTGGACAGAAATCTGCATTGTGAATTTTGTATTGATTCGGATGCAATTTCTGTAATTCATCGTCAATGTCATAGTCGAAGAGTAGCAGTAAACCTGCTGTGGTGCATCGCAGTCTCACACTGAGTCCCCAGGGAAGAGCCAAAAAACAGACTCCCTGAAACGTTACTCTCGTCAATATAAATCGGCATTGCGAATTTTGTATTGAAACCAGATGCATTTTCTGTGTTTCATCGTCAATGTGATGGTCGACGGGTAACAGTAAACCTGCTGTGGTGCATCGGAGTCTCACACGGAGCCCCAAGGTAAGAGCCAAAAAACAGACTCCCCGAAATGTTACTCTCATCAATATACATCGGCATTGCGAATTTTGTATTGAAACCGGATGCAATTTCTGTGTTTCATCGACAATGTGATGGTCTAAGAGTAACAGTAAACCTGCTGTGGTACATCGGAGTCTAACACTGGGCCACAGGTAAGAGCCAAACTACATACTCTTCGAGACGGTACTCTTGTGGACAGAAATCTGCATTGCGAATTTTGTATTTATACTGGATGCAATTTCTGTATTTCATCGTCAATGTGATGGTCGAAGGATAAAAGTAAACCTTCTGTGGTGCATCGCAGTCTAACACTGGGTCCCCAGGGAAGAGCCAACTACATACTCTTCGAAACGGTACTCCTCTGGACAGAAATTGGCATTGCGGATTTTGTATTGATACCGGATGTAATTTCTATGTTTCATCGTCAATTTGATGGTCGAAGGGTAACAGTAAACCTGCTGTGCTGCATCGGAGTCTCACACGAAGCCCCCAGGGAAGAGCCAAAAACAGACACCCCGAAACGTTACTCTCGTCAATATAAATCGGCATTGCGAATTTTGTATTGAAACCGGATGCAATTTCTCTGTTTCATCGTCAATGTGAGGGTCGAAGGGTAAAAGTAAACCTTCTGTGGTGCATCGCAGTCTAACACTGGGTAACCAGGGAAGAGCCAACTACATAGTCTTCGAAACGGTACTCCTGTGGACAGAAATTGGCATTGCGGATTTTGTATTGATACCGGATGCAATTTCTGTGTTTCATCGTCAATTTGATAGTCGAAGGGTAACAGTAAACCTGCTGTGGTGCATCGGATTCTCACACTCAGCACCCACGGAAGAGCCAAAAAACAGACTCCCCGAAACGTTACTCTCTTCCATATAAATTGGCATTGGGAATTTTGTATTGAAACCAGAAGCAATTTCTGTGATTCATCGTCAATGTGATGGTCGAAGGGTAGCAGTAAACTTGCTGTGGTGCATCGGAGTCTCACACTGAGCCCCCAGGGAAGAGCCAAATTACAGACTCCCCGAAACATTACCTTCGTCAATATAGATCAGCTTTGCGAATTTTGTATTGAAACCGGATGCAATTTCTGTATTTCATCGTCAATGTGATGGTCGAAGGGTACAGTAAACCTGCTGAGGTGTATCGGAGTCTCACACAGAGCCCCCAGGGAAGAGCCAAAAAACAGACTCCCCGAAACGTTACTCTCGTCAATATAAGTCGTCATTGCGAATTTAGTATTGAAACCGGGTGCAATTTCTGTCTTTCATCGTCAATGTGATGGTTGAAGGGTAACATTAAACCTGCTGTGGTACATCAGAGTCTAACACTGGGCCCCCAGGGAAGAGCCAAACTACATACTCTTCGAAACGGTACTCCTGTGGACAGAAATCGTCATTGCGAATTTTGTATTGAAACCGGATGCAATTTCTGTGTTTCATCGTCAATGTGATGGTCGAAGGGTAACAGTAAACCTGTTGTGGTGCATCGGAGTCTCACACTGAGCCCCCAGGGAAGAGCCAAAAAACAGACTCCCCGAAACGTTACTCTCGTCAATATAAATCGGCATTGCGAATTTTGTATTGAAACTGGATTCATTTTCTTTTTTTCATCGTCAATATCATTGTCGAAGGGTAACAGGAAACCTGCTGTGGTGCATCGGAGTCTCACACTGAGCCCCCAGGGAAGAGCCAAAAAAGAGACTCCCCGAAACGTTACTCTCGTCCATATAAATAGGCATTGCGAATTTTGTATTGAAACCAGATGCAATTTCTATGTTTCATCGTCAATGTGATGGTCGAAGGGTAACAATAAACCTGCTGTGGTGCATCGGAGTCTCACACTGAGCCCCCAGGGAAGAGCCAAAAAACAGACTCAGCGAAACGTTACTCTCGTCAATATAAATCGGCATTGTGAATTTTGTATTGAAACTGGATTGAATTTCTGTGTTTCATCGTCAATGTGATGGTCGAAGGGTAACAGTAAATCTGCTGTGGTGCATCGGAGTCTAACACTGGGCCCCCAGGGAAGAGCATAACTACATACTCTTCAAAACGGTACTCCTGTGGACCGAAACCGGCATTGCGATATTGTATTGAAACTGGAAGCAATTTCTGTGTTTCATCGTCAATGTGATGGTCGAAGGGTAACAGTAAACCTTCTGTGGTGCATCGGAGTCTAACACTGGGCCCCCAGGGAAAGAGCCAATCTACATTCTCTTCGAAACGGTACTCCTGTGGACAGAAATCGGCATTGCGAATTTTGTATTGAAACCGGATGCAATTTCTGTGTTTCAACGCCAATTTGATGGTCGAAGGTTAACAGTAAACCTGCTGTGGTGCATCGGAATCTCACACTGAGCCCTCTGGGAGGAGCCGAAGAACATACTACCAGAAAAAGTTACTCTCTTCAATATAAATTGGCATTGCGAATTTTATATTGAACCAGATGCAAATTCTGTGTTTCATTGTCAATGTGATGGTCGAAGGGTAACAGTAAACCTGCTGTTGTGCGTCGGAGTCTAACACTGGGCCCCCAGGGAAGAGCCAAACTACTTACTCTTCGAAACGGTACTCATGTGGACAGAAATCAGCGTTGTGAATTCTGTATTGATCCGGATGCAATTTCTGTATTTCATCGTCAATGTAATGGTCGAAGGGTAACAGCAAACCTGCTGTGGTGCATCGGAGTCTAACACTGGGCCCCCAGGGAAGAGCCAAACTACATTCTCTTCGAAACGGTACTCCTGTGGACAGAAATCGGCATTGTGAATTTTGTATTGAAACAGGATGCAATTTCTGTGTTTCATCGTCAATGTGATGGTCGAAGGGTAACACTAAACCTGCTGTGGTGCATCGGTGTCTCACACTGAGCACCCAGGGAAGTCCCAAAAAACAGACTCCCTGACTCGTTACTCACGTCAATATAAATCGGCATTGCGAATTTTGTATTGAAGCCGGATGCAATTTCTGTGTTTCATCGTCAATGCGATGGTCGAAGGGTAACAGTAAACCTGCTGAGATGCATCGGAGTCTAACACAGGGCGCCCAGGGAAAAGCCAAAGTACATACTCTTCGAAACGGTACTCCTGTGGACAGAAATCGGCATTTTGAATTTCGTATTGGTCCGGATGCAATTTCTGTAATTCATCGTCAATGTCATCGTCGAAGAGTAGCAGTAAACCCGCTGTGGTGCATCGCAGTCTCACACTGAGCCCCCAGGGAAGAGAAAGAAAAATAGACTCCCTGAAACGTTACTCTCGTCAATATAAATCGGCATTGTGAATTTTGTATTGAAACCAGATGCATTTTCTGTGTTTCATCGTCAATGTGATGGTCGACGGGTAAAAGTAAACCTGCTGTGGTGCATCGGAGTCTCACACTGAGCCCCCAGGGAAGAGCCAAACTACATACTCTTCGAAACGGTACTCCTGTGGACAGAAATCGGCATTGCGAATTTTGTATTCAAACCGTCTGCAATATCTGTGTTTCATCGTCAATGTGATGGTCGACGTGTAACAGTAAACCTGCTGTGGTGCATCGGACTCTCACACTTAGCCCACAGGGAAGAACCAAACTACATACTCTTCTAAACGGTACTCCTGTGGACAGAAATCTGCATTGCGAATTTTGTATTCAAACTGGATGCAATTTCTGTATTTCATCGTCAATGTAATGGTCGAAAGATTAAAGTAAACCTTCTGTGGTGCATCGGAGTCTAACACTGGGCCCCGAGGGAAGAGCCAACTACATACTCTTCGAAACGGTACTCCTGTGGACAGAAATTGGCATTGCAGATTTTGTATTGATACCGGATGCAATTTCTGTGTTTCATCCTCAATTTGATGGTCGAAGGGTAACAGTAAACTTGCTGTGGTGCATCGGAGTCTCACACTGAGCCCCCAGGGAAGAGCCAAATAACAGACTCCCCGAAACGGTACCCTCGTCAATATAAATCACCATTGCGAATTTTGTATTGAAACCGGATGCAATTTCTGTGTTTCATCGTCAATATGATGGTCAAAGGGTAACAGTAAACCTGCTGTGGTGCATCGGAGTCTCACACTGAGACCCCAGGGAAGAGCCAAGAAACAGACTCCCCGAAACTTTACTCTCGTCCATATAAATAGGCATTGCGAATTTTGTATTGAAACCAGATGAAATTTCTGTGTTTCATCGTCAATGTTATGGTCGAAGGGTAACAGTAAACCTGCTGTGGCGCATCGGAGTCTCACACTGAGCCCCCAGGGAAGAGCCAAATTACAGACTCCCCGAAACGTTACCTTCGTCAATATAGATCAGCATTGCGAATTTTGTATTGAAACCGGATGCTAATTCTGTGTTTCATCGTCAATGTGATGGTCAAATGCTACAGTAAACCTGCTGAGGTGTATCGGAGTCTCACACAGAGCCCCCAGGGAAGAGCCAAAGAACAGACTCCCTGAAACGTTACTCTCGTCAAAATAAGTCGGCATTGCGAATTTACAATTGAAACCGGATGCAATTTCTGTGTTTCATCGTCAATTTGATGGTCGAAGGGTAACAGTAAACTTGCTGTGGTGCATCGGAGTCTCACACTGAGCCCCCAGGGAAGAGCCAAATTACAGACTCCCCGAAACGTTACCCTCGTCAATATAAATCACCATTGCGAATTTTGTACTGAAACCGGATACAATTTCTGTGTTTCATTGTCAATGTGATGGTTGAAGGGTAACAGTAAACCTGCTGTGGTTCATCGGAGTCTCACACTGAGCCCCCAGGGAAAAGCCAAAAAACAGGCCCCCTGAAACGTCACTCTCGTAAATATAAATAGGCATTGCGAATTTTGTATTGAAACCAGATGCAATTTTTTTGTTTCATCGTCAATATGATGGTCGAAGGGTAACAGTATACCTGCTGTGGTGCATCGGAGTCTCACACTGAGCCCCCAGGGAAGAGCCAAATTACAGACTCCACGAAATGTTACCTTCGTCAATATAGATCGGCATTGCGAATTTTGTATTGAAACCAGATGCAATTTCTGTGTTTCATCGTCAATGTGATGGTCAAAGGGTAACAGTAAACCTGCTGTGGTGCATCGGAGTCTAACACTGGGCCCCCAGGGAAGAGCCAAACTACATTCTCTTCGAAACGGTACTCCTGTGGACATATATCGGCATTGCGAATTTTGTATTGAAACCGGATGCAATTTCTGTGTTTCATCGTCAATGTGATGGTCGAAGGGTAACAGTAAACCTGCTGTGGTGCATCGGAGACTAACACTGGGCCCCCAGGGAAAAGCGAAACTACATACTCTTCGAAACGGTATTCCTGTAGACAGAAATCGGAATTGCGAATTTTTGATTGAAACCGGATGCAATTTCTTTGTTTCATCGTCAACGTGATGGTCGAAGGGTAATAGTAAACCTGCTGTGGTGCATCGGAGTCTAACACTGGGCCCCCAGGGAAGAGCCAAACTACATACTCTTCGAAACGATACTCCTGTGGACAGAAATGTGCATTGCCAATTTTGTATTGAAACTGGATGCAATTTCTGTAATTCATGGACAATGTGATGGTCGAAGGGTAAAAGTAAACCTTCTGTGGTGCATCAGAGTCTAACACTGGGCCCCCAGGGATGAGCCAAATTACATACTCTGCGAAACGGTACTCCTGTGGACAGAAGTTGGCATTGCGAATTTTGTATTGAAACCGGATGCTATTTCTGTGTTTCATCGTGAATGTCATGGTCGAAGGGTAAAAGTAAACTTGCTGTGGTGCATCGGAGTCTCACACTGAGCTCCCAGGGAAGAGCCAAATAACAGACTCCCCAAAACGTTACCCTCATCAATATAAATCACCATTCCGAGTTTTGTATTGAAACCGGATGCAATTTCTATGTATCATCGTCAATGTGATAGTCGAAGGGTAACAGTAAACCTGCTGTGGTGCATCGGAGTCTCACACTGAGCCCCCAGGGAAGAGCCAAAATACAGGCTCCCTGAAACGTAACTCTAGTCCATATAAATAGGCATTGCGAATTTTGTATTGAAACCGGATGCAATTTCTGTGTTTCATCGTCAATGTGATGGTCGGAGGGTAACAGTAAACCTGCTGTGGTGCATCGGGTCTAACACTGGGCCCCCAGGGAAGAGCCAAACTACATACTCTTCGAAACGGTACTCCTGTGGACAGAAATCGGCAATGCGAATTTTGTATTGAAACCGGATGCAATTTCTGTGTTTCATCATCAATGTGATGGTCGAAGGGTAACAGTAAACCTGCTGTGATGCATCGGACTCTCACACTGAGCCCCCAGGAAAGAGCCAAAAAACAGACTCCCCGAAACGTTACTCTCGTCAATATAAATCGGCATTGCCAATTTTGTATTGAAACCGGATGCAATTTCTGTGTTTCATCGTCAATGTGATGGTCGAAGGGTAACAGTAAACCTGCTTTGGTGCACCGGAGTCACACACTGAGCCCCCAGAGAAGAGCCAAAACAGTCTCCACAAAACGTTACTCTCGTCAATTTAAATAGGCATTGCGAATTTTGTATTGAAACCGGATGCAATTTCTGTGTTTCATCGTCAATGTGATGGTCGAAGGGTAACAGTAAACCTGCTGTGGTGCATCGGAGTCTCATACTGAGCCCCCAGGGAAGAGCCAAAACACAGACTCCCCGAAACGTTACTCTCGTCAATATAAATCGGCATTGCGAATGTTGTATTGAAACCGGATGCAATTTCTGTGTTTCATCGTCAATGTGATGGTCGAAGGGTAACAGTAAACCTGCTGTGGTGCATCGGAGTCTCACACTGAGCCCCCAATGAGGAGCTAAGAAACAGACTCCCCAAAACGTTACTCTTGTTAATATAAATCGGCATTGCGAATTTTGTATTGGAACCGGATGCAATTTCTGTGTTTCATCGTCAATGCGATGGTCGAAGGGTAACAGTAAACCTGCTGTGGTGCATCGGAGTCTCACACTGAGCCCCCAATAAGGAGCCAAAGAAAAGGCTCCCTGTAACGTCAATCTAGTCCATATAAATAGGCATTGCGAATTTTGTATTGGAACTGGATGCAATTTCTGTGTTTCATCGTCAATGTGATGGTCGAAGGGTAACAGTAAACCTGGTGTGGAGCATCGGAGTTTCACACTGAGCCCCCAGGAAAGTGCCAAATTGCAGATGCCCCGAAAAGTTACCTTCGTCAATATAGATCGGCATTGCGAATTTTGTATTGAAACCGGATGCAATTTCTGTGTTTCATCGTCAATGTGATGGTGGAAGGGTACAGTAAACCTGCTGTGGTGCATCGGAGTCTCACACTGAGCCCCCAGGGAAGAGCCAAAGAAAAGACTCGCCGAAACGTTATTCTCGTCAATATAAATCGGCATTGCGAATTTAGTATTGAAACCGGATGCAATTTCTGTGTTTTATCGTCAATGTGATGGTGGGAGGGTAACAGCAAACCTTCTGTGGTGCATCGGGTCTAACACTGGGCCCCCAGGGAAGAGCCAAACTACATACTTTTCGAAACGGTACTCCTCTGGAGAGAAATCGGCATTGCGAATTTTGTATTGAAACCGGATGCAATATCTGTGTTTCATCGTCAATGTGATGGTCGACGTGTAACAGTAAACCTGCTGTGGTGCATCGGAGTCTCACACTTAGCCCCCAGGGAAGAGCCAAACTACATACTCTTCGAAACGGTACTCCTGTGGACAGAAATCGTCATTGCGAATTTAGTATTGAAACCGGAAGCAATTTCTGTATTCATCGTCAATGTGATGGTCTAAGGGTAACAGTAAACCTGTTGTGGTGCATCTGAGTCTCACACTGAGCCCCCAGGGAAGAGCCAAAAAACAGACTCCCCGAAACGTTACTCTCGTTAATATAAATCGGCATTGCGAATTTTGTATTGAAAGCGGATTCAATTTCTGTGTTTCATCGTCAATGTGATGGGCGAAGGGTAACAGTAAACCTGTTGTGGTGCATCGGAGTCTCACACTGAGCCCCCAGGGAAGAGCCAAATAACAGGATCCCCGAAACGTTACTCTCGTTAATATAAATCGGCATTGCGAATTTAGTATTGAAAACGGATGCAATTTCTGTGTTTCATCGTCAATGTGATGGTCGACGGGTAACAGTAATCCTGCTGTGGTGCATCGGAGTCTCACACTGAGCCCCCAGGGAAGAGACAAACTACATACTCTTCGAAACGCTACTCCTGTGAACGGAAATCGGCATTGCGAATTTTGTATTGAAACCGGATGCAATTTCTGTGTTTCATCGTCAATGTGATGGTCGAAGGGTAACAGTAAACCTTCTGTGGTGCATCGGGTCTAACACTGGGCCCCCAGGGAAGAGCCAAACTACATACTCTTCGAAACGGTACTCCTGTGGGCAGAAATCGGCAGTGCGAATTTTGTATTGAAACCGGATGCAATATCTGTGTTTCATCGTCAATGTGATGGTCGACGGGTAACAGTAAACCTGCTGTGGCGCATCGGAGTATCACACTGAGCCCTCAGGGAAGAGACAAACTACATACTCTTCGAAACGGTACTCCTGTGGACGGAAATCGGCATTGGGAATTTTGTATTGAAACCGGATGCAATTTCTGTGCTTCATCGGCAATGTGATGGTCGAAGGGTAACAGAAAACCTGCTGTGGTGAATCGGAGTGTAACACTGGGCCCCCAGGGAAGAGCGAAACTACATTCTCTTCGAAACGGTACTCCTGTGGACAGAAATCGGCATTGCGAATTTTGTATTGAAACCGGATGCAATTTCTGTGTTTCATCGTCAATGTAATGGTCGAAGGGTAACAGTAAACCTTCTGTGGTGCATCGGGTCTAACACTGGGCCCCCAGGGAAGAGACAAACTACATACTCTTCGAAACGGTACTGCTGTGGACAGAAATCGGCATTGCGAATTTTGTATTGAAACCGGATGCAATATCTGTGTTTCATCGTCAATGTGATGGTCGACGGGTAACAGTAAACCTGCTGTGGCGCATCGGAGTCTCACACTGAGCCCTGAGGGAAGAGACAAACTACATACTCTTCGAAACGGTACTCCTGTGGACGGATAGCGGCATTGGGAATTTTGTATTGAAACCGGATGCAATTTCTGTGCTTCATCGGCAATGTGATGGTCGAAGGGTAACAGTAAACCGGCTGTGGTACAACGGAGTCTCACACTGAGACCCCAGGGAAGAGCCGAAGTACAGCCCGCCGAAAGCTTAAACTCGTCAATATAAATTGGAATTGCGAATTTTGTATTGAAACCAGATGCTAGTTCTGTGTTTCATCGTCAATGTGATGGTCAAAGGGTAACAGTAAACCTGCTGTGGTGCATCGGAGTCTCACACTGAGCCCCCAATGAGGAGCTAAGAAACAGACTCCCCAAAACGTTACTCTTGTTAATATAAATCGGCATTGCGAATTTTGTATTGGAACCGGATGCAATTTCTGTGTTTCATCGTCAATGCGATGGTCGAAGGGTAACAGTAAACCTGCTGTGGTGCATCGGAGTCTCACACTGAGCCCCCAATGAGGAGCCAAAGAAAAGGCTCCCTGTAACGTCAATCTAGTCCATATAAATAGGCATTGCGAATTTTGTATTGGAACTGGATGCAATTTCTGTGTTTCATCGTCAATGTGATGGTCGAAGGGTAACAGTAAACCTGGTGTGGAGCATCGGAGTTTCACACTGAGCCCCCAGGAAAGTGCCAAATTGCAGATGCCCCGAAAAGTTACCTTCGTCAATATAGATCGGCATTGCGAATTTTGTATTGAAACCGGATGCAATTTCTGTGTTTCATCGTCAATGTGATGGTGGAAGGGTACAGTAAACCTGCTGTGGTGCATCGGAGTCTCACACTGAGCCCCCAGGGAAGAGCCAAAGAAAAGACTCGCCGAAACGTTATTCTCGTCAATATAAATCGGCATTGCGAATTTAGTATTGAAACCGGATGCAATTTCTCTGTTTTATCGTCAATGTGATGGTGGGAGGGTAACAGCAAACCTTCTGTGGTGCATCGGGTCTAACACTGGGCCCCCAGGGAAGAGCCAAACTACATACTTTTCGAAACGGTACTCCTCTGGAGAGAAATCGGCATTGCGAATTTTGTATTGAAACCGGATGCAATATCTGTGTTTCATCGTCAATGTGATGGTCGACGTGTAACAGTAAACCTGCTGTGGTGCATCGGAGTCTCACACTTAGCCCCCAGGGAAGAGCCAAACTACATACTCTTCGAAACGGTACTCCTGTGGACAGAAATCGTCATTGCGAATTTAGTATTGAAACCGGAAGCAATTTCTGTATTCATCGTCAATGTGATGGTCTAAGGGTAACAGTAAACCTGTTGTGGTGCATCTGAGTCTCACACTGAGCCCCCAGGGAAGAGCCAAAAAACAGACTCCCCGAAACGTTACTCTCGTTAATATAAATCGGCATTGCGAATTTTGTATTGAAAGCGGATTCAATTTCTGTGTTTCATCGTCAATGTGATGGGCGAAGGGTAACAGTAAACCTGTTGTGGTGCATCGGAGTCTCACACTGAGCCCCCAGGGAAGAGCCAAATAACAGGATCCCCGAAACGTTACTCTCGTTAATATAAATCGGCATTGCGAATTTAGTATTGAAAACGGATGCAATTTCTGTGTTTCATCGTCAATGTGATGGTCGACGGGTAACAGTAATCCTGCTGTGGTGCATCGGAGTCTCACACTGAGCCCCCAGGGAAGAGACAAACTACATACTCTTCGAAACGCTACTCCTGTGAACGGAAATCGGCATTGCGAATTTTGTATTGAAACCGGATGCAATTTCTGTGTTTCATCGTCAATGTGATGGTCGAAGGGTAACAGTAAACCTTCTGTGGTGCATCGGGTCTAACACTGGGCCCCCAGGGAAGAGCCAAACTACATACTCTTCGAAACGGTACTCCTGTGGGCAGAAATCGGCAGTGCGAATTTTGTATTGAAACCGGATGCAATATCTGTGTTTCATTGTCAATGTGATGGTCGACGGGTAACAGTAAACCTGCTGTGGCGCATCGGAGTATCACACTGAGCCCTCAGGGAAGAGACAAACTACATACTCTTCGAAACGGTACTCCTGTGGACGGAAATCGGCATTGGGAATTTTGTATTGAAACCGGATGCAATTTCTGTGCTTCATCGGCAATGTGATGGTCGAAGGGTAACAGAAAACCTGCTGTGGTGAATCGGAGTGTAACACTGGGCCCCCAGGGAAGAGCGAAACTACATTCTCTTCGAAACGGTACTCCTGTGGACAGAAATCGGCATTGCGAATTTTGTATTGAAACCGGATGCAATTTCTGTGTTTCATCGTCAATGTAATGGTCGAAGGGTAACAGTAAACCTTCTGTGGTGCATCGGGTCTAACACTGGGCCCCCAGGGAAGAGACAAACTACATACTCTTCGAAACGGTACTGCTGTGGACAGAAATCGGCATTGCGAATTTTGTATTGAAACCGGATGCAATATCTGTGTTTCATCGTCAATGTGATGGTCGACGGGTAACAGTAAACCTGCTGTGGCGCATCGGAGTCTCACACTGAGCCCTGAGGGAAGAGACAAACTACATACTCTTCGAAACGGTACTCCTGTGGACGGATAGCGGCATTGGGAATTTTGTATTGAAACCGGATGCAATTTCTGTGCTTCATCGGCAATGTGATGGTCGAAGGGTAACAGTAAACCGGCTGTGGTACAACGGAGTCTCACACTGAGACCCCAGAGAAGAGCCGAAGTACAGCCCGCCGAAAGCTTAAACTCGTCAATATAAATTGGAATTGCGAATTTTGTATTGAAACCAGATGCTAGTTCTGTGTTTCATCGTCAATGTGATGGTCAAAGGGTAACAGTAAACCTGCTGTGGTGCATCGGAGTCTAACACTGGGCCCCCAGGGAAGAGTTAAACTACATTCTCCTCGAAACGGTACTCCTGTAGACCGAAATCGGCATTGCGAATTTTGTATTGAAACCGGATGCAATTTCTGTGTTTCATCGTCAATGTGATGGTCGAAGGGTAACAGAAAACCTGCTGTGGTGAATCGGAGTGTAACACTGTGCCCCCAGGGAAGAGCGAAACTGCATTCTCTTCGAAACGGTACTCCTGTGGACAGAAATCGACATTGCGAATTTTGTATTGAAAGCGGATGAAATTTCTGTGTTTCATCGTCAATGTGATGGTCGAAGGGTAACAGAAAACCTGCTGTGGTGAATCGGAGTGTAACACTGTGCCCCCAGGGAAGAGCGAAACTACATTCTCTTCGAAACGGTACTCCTGTGGCCAGAAATCGGCATTGCGAATTTTTTATTTTAACCGGATGCAATTTCTGTGTTTCATCGTCAATTTGAAGGTCGAAGGGTAAAAGTAAACCATCTGTGGTGCATCGGAGTCTAACACTGGGCCCCCAGGGAAGAGCCAAACTACATACTCTTCGAAACGGTACACCTGTGGACAGAAATTGGCATTGCGAATTTTGTATTGAAACCGGATGCAATTTCTGTGTTTCATCGTCAATGTGATGGTCGAAGGGTAATAGTAAACCTGCTGTGGTGTATCGGAGTCTCACACTGAGCCCCCAGGGAAGAGCCAAAAATCAGGCTGCCCCAAAACGTTACTCTCGTCCAGATAAATAGGCATTGCGAATTTTGTATTGAAACCAGATGCAATTTCTCTAATTCATCGTCAATGTGATGGTCTAAGGGTAAGAGTAAACCTGTTGTGGTGCATCGGAGTCTCACACTGAGCCCCCAGGGAAGAGCCAAACTACAGACTCCCCGAAACGTTACCTTCGTCAATATAGACCAGCATTGCGAATTTTGTATTGAAACCGGATGCAATTTCTTTGTTTCATCGTCAATGTGATGGTCGGAGGATACAGTAAACCTGCTGAGGTGTATCGGAGTCTCACACTGAGCCCCGAGGGGAGAGCCAAAAAACAGACTCCCCGAAACGTTACTCCCGTCAATATAAGTCGGCATTGCGAATTTAGTATTGAAACCGGATGCAATTTCTGTGTTTCATCGTCAATGTGATGGTCGAAGGGTAACAGTAAACCTGCTGTGGTGCATCGGAGTCTAACACTGGGCCCCCAGGGAAGAGCCAAACTACATACTCTTCGAAACGGTACTCCTGTGGACAGAAATCGGCATTGCGAATTTAGTATTGAAACCGGATGCAATTTCTGTGTTTCATCGTTAATGTGATGGTCTAAGGGTAAGAGTAAACCTGTTGTGGTGCATCGGAGTCTCACACTGAGCCCCCAGGGAAGAGCCAAAAAACAGACTCCCCGAAACGTTACTCTCGTCAATATAAATCGGCATTGCGAATTTAGTATTGAAACCGGATGCAATTTCTGTGTTTTATCGTCAATGTGATGGTGGGAGGGTAACAGCAAACCTTCTGTGGTGCATCGGGTCTAACACTGGGCCCCCAGGGAAGAGCCAAACTACATACTTTTCGAAACGGTACTCCTCTGGACAGAAATCGGCATTGCGAATTTTGTATTGAAACCGGATGCAAAATCTGTGTTTCATCGTCAATGTGATGGGCGAAGGGTAACAGTAAACCTGTTGTGGTGCATCGGAGTCTCACACTGAGCCCCCAGGGAAGAGCCAAATAACAGGATCCCCGAAACGTTACTCTCGTCAATATAAATCGGCATTTAGAATATTGTATTGAAACCGGATGCAATTTCTGTGTTTCATCGTCAATGTGATGGTCGAAGGGTAACAGTAAACCTGCTGTGGTGCATCGGAGTCTCACACTGAGCCTCTAGGGCAGAGCAAAACTTCATAATCTTCGAAGCGGTACTCCTGTGGACAGAAATCTGCATTGCGAATTTTGTATTGAAACTGAATGCAATTTCTGTGTTTCATCGTCAATGTGATGGTCTAAGGGTAAAAGTAAACCTTCTGTGGTGCATCGGAGTATAACACTGGGCCCCCAGGGAAGAGCCAAACTACACACTCTTCCAAACGGTACACCTGTGGACACAAATTGGCATTGCTAATTTTGTATTGAAACCGGATGCAATTTCTGTGTTTCATCGTCAATGTGATGATCGTAGGGTAACAGTAAACCTGCTGTGGTGCATAGGAGTCTCACACTGAGCCCCCAGGAAAGAGCCAAAAAACAGGCTCCCTGAAACGTCACTCTCGTCCATATAAATAGGCATTGCGAATTTTGTATTGAAACCAGATGCAATTTCTGTGTTTCATCGTAAATTTGATGGTTGAAGGGTAACAGTAAACCTGCTGTGGTGCATCGGAAACCCACACTGAGCCCCCAGGGAAGAGCCAAATTACAGACTCCCCGAAACGTTACCTTCGTCAATATAGATCGGCATTGCGAATTTGGTATTGAAACCGGATGCAATTTCTGTGTTTCATCGTCAATGTGATGGTCGAAGGGTAACAGTAAACCTTCTGTGGTGCATCGGGTCTAACACTGGGCCCCCAGGGAAGAGCCAAAGTACATACTCTTCGAAACGGTACTCCTGTGGACAGAATTCGGCATTGCGAATTTTTTATTGAAACCGGATACAATTTCTATGTTTCATCGTAAATGTGATGGTCGACGGGTAACAGTAAACCTCCTGTGGTGCATTGGAGTCTCACACTGGGCCCCCAGGGAAGAGACAAACTACATACTCTTCGACACGTTACTCGTGTTGACGAAAATCGGCATTGCGAATTTTGTATTGAAACCGGATGCAATTTCTGTGTTTCATCGTCAATGTCATGGTCGAAGGGTAACAGTAAACTTGCTGTGGTGCATCGGAGTCTCACACTGAGCCCCCAGGGAAGAGCCAAATTACAGACTCCCCGAAACGTTACCCTCGTCAATATAAATCACCATTGCGAATTTTGTATTGAAACCGGATGCAATTTCTGTGTTTCATCGTCAATGTAATGGTTGAAGGGTAACAGTACACCTGCTGTGGTGCATCGGTGTCTCACACAGAGCCCTCAGGGAAGAGCCAAAAAACAAGCTCCCTGAAACGTCACTCTCGTAAATATAAATAGGCATTGCGAATTTTGTATTGAAACCAGATGCAATTTCTGTGATTCATCGTCAATGTGATGGTCGAAGGGTAACAGTAAACCTGCTGTGGTGCATCGGAGTCTCACACTGAGCCCCCAGGGGAGAGCCAAATTACAGACTCTCCGAAACGTTACCTTCGTCAATATAGACCGGCATTGTGAATTTTGTATAGAAACCGGATGCTATTTCTGTGTTTCATCGTCAATGTGATGGTCGAAAGGTACAGTAAACCTGCTGAGGTGTATCGGAGTCTCACACTGAGCCTCCAGGGAAGAGCCAATAAACAGACTCCCCGAAATCATACTCGTCAATATAAATCGGCATTGCGAATTTTGTATTGAAACCAGATGCAATTTCTGTGTTTCATCGTCAATGTGATGGTCGAAGGGTAACAGTAAACCTGCTGTGGTGCATCGGAGTCTCACACTGAGCCCCAAGGGAAGAGGCAAAAAACAGACTACCCAAAACGTTACTCTCGTCAATATAAATCGGCATTGCGAATTTTGTATTTAAACCGGATGCAATTTCTGTGTTTCATCGTCAATCTGATGTTCGAAGGGTAACAGTAAACCTGCTGTGGTACATCGGAGTCTAACACTGGGCCCCCATGGAAGAGCCAAACTACATACTCTTCGAAACGGTACTCCTGTGGACAGAAATCTGCATTGCGAATTTTGTATTGAAACTGGATGCAATTTCTCTGTTTCATCGTCAATGTGATGGTCGAAGGGTAAAAGTAAACCTTCCGTGGTGCATCAGAGTCTAACACTGGGCCCCCAGGGGAGAGCCAAACTACATACTCTTCGAAACGGTACTCCTGTAGACAGAATTCGGCATTGCGAATTTTGTATTGAAACCGGATGCAATTTCTGTGTTTCATCGTCAATGAGATGGTCAAAGGGTAACAGTAAACCTGCTGTGGTGCATCGGAGTCTAACACTGGGCCCCCAGGGAAGAGCCAAACTACATTCTCTTCGAAACGGGACTCCTGCACACAGAAATCGGCATTAAGAATTTTGTATTGAAACCGGATGCAATTTCTGTGTTTCATCGTCAATGTGATGGTCGAAGGGTAACAGTAAACCTGCTCTGGTGCATCGGAGTCTCACACTGAGCCTCTAGGGCAGAGCAAAACTTCATAATCTTCGAAGCGGTACTCCTGTGGACAGAAATCTGCATTGCGAATTTTGTATTGAAAGTGGATGCAATTTCTGTGTTTCATCGTCAATGTGATGGTCTAAGGGTAAAAGTAAACCTTCTGTGGTGCATCGGAGTCTAACACTGGGCCCCCAGGGAAGAGCCAAACTACACACTCTTCCAAACGGTACACCTGCGGACACAAATTGGCATTGCTAATTTTGTATTGAAACCGAATGCAATTTCTGTGTTTCATCGTCAATGTGATGATCGAAGGGTAACAGTAAACCTGCTGTGGTGCATAGGAGTCTCACACTGAGCCCCCAGGAAAGAGCCAAAGACAGGCTCCCTGAAACGTCACTCTCGTCCATATAAATAGGCATTGCGAATTTTGTATTGAAACCAGATGCAATTTCTGTGTTTCATCGTCAATTTGATGGTCGAAGGGTAACAGTAAACCTGCTGTGGTGCATCGGAAACCCACACTGAGCCCCCAGGGAAGAGCCAAATTACAGACTCCCCGAAACGTTACCTTCGTCAATATAGATCGGCATTGCGAATTTGGTATTGAAATCGGATGCAATTTCTGTGTTTCATCGTCAATGTGATGGTCGAAGGGTAACAGTAAACCTTCTGTGGTGCATCGGGTCTAACACTGGGCCCCCAGGGAAGAGCCAAAGTACATACTCTTCGAAACGGTACTCCTGTGGACAGAATTCGGCATTGCGAATTTTTTATTGACACCGGATACAATTTCTATGTTTCATCGTAAATGTGATGGTCGACGGGTAACAGTAAACCTCCTGTGGTGCATTGGAGTCTCACACTGGGCCCCCAGGGAAGAGACAAACTACATACTCTTCGAAACGTTACTCGTGTGGACGGAAATCGGCATTGCGAATTTTGTATTGAAACCGGATGCAATTTCGGTGTTTCATCGTCAATGTCATGGTCGAAGGGTAACAGTAAACTTGCTGTGGTGCATCGGAGTCTCACACTGAGCCCCCAGGGAAGAGCCAAATTACAGACTCCCCGAAAAGTTACCCTCGTCAATATAAATCACCATTGCGAATTTTGTATTGAAACCGGATGCAATTTCTGTGTTTCATCGTCAATGTGATGGTTGAAGGGTAACAGTACACCTGCTGTGGTGCATCGGTGTCTCACACAGAGCCCTCAGGGAATAGCCAAAAAACAGGCTCCCTGAAACGTCACTCTCGTAAATATAAATAGGCATTGCGAATGTTGTATTGAAACCAGATGCAATTTCTGTGATTCATCGTCAATGTGATGGTCGAAGGGTAACAGTAAACCTGCTGTGGTGCATCGGAGTCTCACACTGAGCCCCCAGGGGAGAGCCAAATTACAGACTCTCCGAAACGTTACCTTCGTCAATATAGACCGGCATTGTGAATTTTGTATAGAAACCGGATGCAATGGCTGTGTTTCTTCGTCAATGTGATGGTCGAAAGGTACAGTAAACCTGCTGAGGTGTATCGGAGTCTCACACTGAGCCCCCAGGGAAGAGCTAAATAGCAGACTCCCCGAAACGTTACCCTCATTAATATAAATCACCATTGCGAATTTTGTATTGAAACCGGATGCAATTTCTGTGTTTCATCGTCAATGTGATGGTCGAAGGGTAACAGTAAACCTGCTGTGGTGCATCAGAGTCTCACACTGAGCCTCCAGGGAAGAGCCAATAAACAGACTCCCCGAAATCATACTCGTCAATATAAATCGGCATTTCGAATTTTGTATTGAAACCAGATGCAATTTCTGTGTTTCATCGTCAGTGTGATGGTCGAAGGGTAACAGTAAACCTGCTGTGGTGCATCGGAGTCTCACACTGAGCCCCAAGGGAAAAGGCAAAAAACAGACTACCCAAAACGTTACTCTCGTCAATATAAATCGGCATTGCGAATTTTGTATTTAAACCGGATGCAATTTCTGTGTTTCATCGTCAATGTGATGTTCGAAGGGTAACAGTAAACCTGCTGTGGTACATCGGAGTGTAACACTGGGCCCGCAGGGAAGAGCCAAACTACATACTCTTCGAAACGGTACTCCTGTGGACAGAAATCTACATTGCGAATTTTGTATTGAAACTGGATGCAATTTCTCTGTTTCATCGTCAATGTGATGGTCGAAGGGTAACAGTAAACCTTCTGTGGTGCATCGGGTCTAACACTGGGCCCCCAGGGAAGAGCCAAACTACATATTCTTCGAACCGTACTCCTGTGGACAGAAATCGGCATTGCGAATTTTGTATTGAAACCGGATGCAATTTCTGTGTTTCATCGTCAATGTGATGGTCGAAGGGTAACAGTAAACTTGCTGTGGTGCATCGGAGTCCCACACTGAGCCCCCAGGGAAGAGCCAGGTAAAAGACTTCTCGAAACGTTACTCTCGTCAATATAAATCACCGTTGCGAATTTTGTATTGAAACAGGATGCAAATTCTGTATTTTATCGTCAATGTGATGGTCGAAGGGTAACAGTAAACCTGCTGTGGTGCATCGGAGTCTCACACTGAGCCCCCAGGGAAGAGCAAAAAACAGGCTCCCTGAAACGTCACACTCGTCCAGATAAATAGGCATTGCGAATTTTGTATTGAAACCAGATGCAATTTCTGTGTTTCATCGTCAATGTGATGGTCGAAGGGTAACAGTAAACCTGCTGTGGAGCATCGGAGTCTCACACTGAGCCCCCAGGGAAGAGACAAACAACATACCCTTCGAAACGGTACTCCTGTGGAAGGATATCGGCATTGCGAATTTTGTATTGAAACCGGATGCAATTTCTGTGTTTCATCGTCAATGTGATGGTCGAAGGGTAACAGTAAATTTGCTGTGGTGCATCGGAGTCTCACACTGAGCCCCCAGGGAAGAGCCCAAAAACAGACCCCCCGAAATCTTAAACTCGTCAATATAAATCGGCATTGCGAATTTTATATTGAAACCAGATGCAATTTCCGTGTTTGATCGTCAATGTGATGGTCAAAGGGTAACAGTAAACCTGCTGTGGTGCATCTGAGTCTTACACTGGGCCCCCAGGGAAGAGCCAAACTACATTCTCTTCGAAACGGTACTCCTGTGTACAGAAATCGGCATTGCGAATTTTGTATTGAAACCGGATGCAATTTCTGTGTTTCATCGTCAATGTGATGGTCGAAGGGTAACAGTAAACCTGCTGTGGTGCATCGGAGTCTAACACTGGGCCCCCAGGGAAGAACAAAACTACATTTTCTTCGAAACGGTACTCCTGTGGACAGAAATCGGCATTGCGAAATTTGTATTGAAACCGGATGCAATTTCTGTGTTTCATCGTCAATGTGATGGTCGAAGGGTAACAGTAAACCTGCTGTGGTGCATCGGAGACTAACACTGGGCCCCCAGGGAAGAGCGAAACTACATAGTCTTCGAAACGGTTCTCCTGTGGAAAGAAATCGGCATTGCGAATTTTGTATTGAAACCGGATGCAATTTCTGTGTTTCATCGTCAATGTGATGGTCGAAAGGTACAGTAAACCTGCTGAGGTGTATCGGAGTCACACTGAGCCCCCAGGGAAGAGCCAAACTACATACTCTTCGAAACGGTAATCCTGTGGACAGAAATCGGCATTGCAAATTTTGTATTGAAACCGGATGCAATATCTGTGTTTCATCGTCAATGTGATGCTCGACGGGTAACAGTAAACCTGCTGTGGTGCATCGGAGTCTCACACTGAGCCCCCAGGGAAGAGACAAACTACATACTCTTCGAAACGGTACTCCTGTGGACGGAAATCGGCATTGCGAATTTAGTATTGAAACCGGATGCAATTTCTGTGTTTCATCGTCAATGTGTTTGTCGAAGGGTAACAGTAAACCTGCTGTGGTGCATCGGAGTCTCACACTGAGCCTCCAGGGAAGAGCCAAAAAACAGACTCCCCAAAATCATACTCGTCAATATAAATCGGCATTGCGAATTTTGTATTGAAACCAGATGCAATTTCTGTGTTTCATTGTCAGTGTGATGGTCGAAGGGTAACAGTAAACCTGCCGTGGTGCATCGGAGACTAACACTGGTCCCCCAGGGAAGAGCGAAACTACATACACTTCGAAACGTTACTCCTGTGGACAGAAATCGGCATTGCGAATTTTGTATTGGAACCGGATGCAATTTCTGTGTTTCATCGTCAATGTGATGGTCGAAGGGTAACAGTAAACCTGCTGTTGTGCATCGGAGTCTCACACTGAGCCCCCAGGGAAGAGCCAAAAAACAGACTCCCCGAAACGTTACTCTCGTCAATATAAATCGGCATTGCGAATTTTGTATTGAAACCGGAAGCAATTTCTGTATTTCATCGTCAAATTGATGGTCGAAGGGTAACAGTAAACCTGCTGTGGTGCATCGGAGTCTCACACTGAGCCCCAAGGGAAGAGCCAAAAAACAGACTTCCCAAAACGTTACTCTCGTCAATATAAATCGGCATTGCGAATTTTTGTATTGAAACAGGATGCAATTTCTGTGTTTCATCGTCAATGTGATGGTCGAAGGGTAACAGTAAACCTGCTGTGGTACATCGGAGTCTAACACTGGGCCCCCAGGGAAGAGCCAAACTACATACATCTCGAAACGGTACTCCTGTGGACAGAAATCTGCATTGCGAATTTTGTATTGAAACTGGATGCAATTTCTGTGTTTCATCGTCAATGTGATGGTCGAAGGGTAAAAGTAAACCTTCTGTGGTGCATCAGAGTCTAACACTGGGCCCCCAGGGAAGAGCCAAACTACATACTCTGCGAAACGGTACTCCTGTGGACAGACGTTGGCATTGCGAATTTTGTATTGAAACCGGATGCAATTTCTGTGTTTCATCGTCAATGTCATGGTCGAAGGGTAACAGTAAACTTGCTGTGGTGCATCGGAGTCTCACACTGAGCCCCCAGGGAAGAGCCAAATAACAGACTCCCCGAAACGTGTCCCTCATCAATGTAAATCACCATTGCGAATTTTGTATTGAAACCGGATGCAATTTCTGCGTTTCATCGTCAATTTGATGCTGGAAGGGTATAGTAAACCTGCTGTGGTGCATCGGAGTCTCACACTGAGCCCCCAGGGAAAAGCCAAAAAACAGACCACCCGAAACGTTACCATCGCCAATATAAATCAGCATTGCGAATTTAGTATTGCAACCGGATGCAATTTCTGTGTTTCATCGTCAATGTGATGGTCGAAGGGTAACAGTAAACCTTCTGTGGTGCATCGGGTCTAACACTGGGCCCCCAGGGAAGAGCCAAACAACATACTCTTCGAAACGGTACTCCTGTGGAAAGAAATCGGCATTGCGAATTTTGTATTGAAACCGGATGCAATTTCTGTGTTTCATCGTCAATGTGATGGTCGAAAGGTACAGTAAACCTGCTGAGGTGTATCGGAGTCTCACACTGAGCCCCCAAGGAAGAGACAAACTACATACTCTTCGAAACGGTAATCCTGTGGACAGAAATCGGCATTGCAAATTTTGTATTGAAACCGGATGCAATATCTGTGTTTCATCGTCAATGTGATGGTCGAAGGGTAACAGTAAACCTGCTGTGGTGCATCGGAGTCTCACACTGAGCCTCCAGGGAAGAGCCAAAAAACAGACTCCCCGAAATCATACTCGTCAATATAAATCGGCATTGCGAACATTGTATTGAAACCAGATGCAGTTTCTGTGTTTCATTGTCAGTGTGATGGTCGAAGGGTAACAGTAAACCTGCTGTAGTGCATCGGAGACTAACACTGGGCCCCCAGGGAAGAGCGAAACTACATACTCTTCGAAACGGTACTCCTGTGGACAGAAATCGGCATTGCGAATTTTGTATTGAAACCGGATGCAATTTCTGTGTTTCATCGTCAATGTGATGGTCGAAGGGTAACAGTAAACCTGCTGTTGTGCATCGGCGTCTCACACTGAGCCCCCAGGGAAAAGCCAAAAAACAGACTCCCCGAAACGTGTCCCTCAACAATATAAATCACCATTGCGAATTTTGTATTGAAACCGGATGCAATTTCTGTGTTTCATCGTCAATTTGATGCTGGAAGGGTACAGTAAACCTGCTGTGGTGCATCGGGGTCTCACACTGAACCCCCAGGGAAAAGCCAAAAAACAGACCACCCGAAACGTTACCCTCGCCAATATAAATCAGCACTGCGAATTTAGTATTGCAACCGGATGCAATTTCTGTGTTTCATCGTCAATGTAATGGTCGACGGGTAACAGTAAACCTTCTGTGGTGCATCGGGTCTAACACTCGGACCCCAGGGAAGAGCCAAATTACATACACTTCCAAACGGTACTCCTGTGGACAGAAATCGGCAGTGCGAATTTTGTATTGAAACCGGATGCAATTTCTGTGTTTCATCGTCAATGTGATGGTCGAAGGGTAACAGTAAACCTGCTGTGGTGCATCGGAGTCTCACACTGAGCCCCCAGGTAAGAGCCAAAAAACAGATCCCCCGAAATCTTAAACTCGTCAATATAAATCGGCATTGCGAATCTTATATTGAAACCAGATGCAATTTCTGTGTTTCCTCATCAATGTGATGGTCAAAGGGTAACAGTAAACCTGCTGTGGTGCATCTGAGTCTAATACTGGGTCCCCAGGGAAGAGCCAAACTACATTCTATTCGAAACGGTACTCCTGTAGACAGAAATCGGCATTGCGAATTTTGTATTGAAACCGGATGCAATTTCTGTGTTTCATCGCCAATGTGATGGTCGAAGGGTGACAGTAAACCTGCCGTTGTGCGTCGGAGTCCCACACTGAGCCCCCAGGGAAGAGCCAAAGAACAGACTCCCCGAAACGTTACTCTCGTCAATATAAATCGGCATTGCGAATTTTGTATTGAAACCGGATGCAATTATTGTGTTTCATCGTCAATGTGATGGTCGAAGGGTAACAGTAAACCTGCTGTGGTGCATCGGAGTCTCACACTGAGCCCCAAGGGAAGAGCCAAAAAACAGACTCCCCAAAACGTTACTCTCGTCAATATAAATCGGCATTGCGAATTTTGTATTGAAACCGGATGCAATTTCTGTGTTTCATCGTCAATGTGATGGTCGAAGGGTAACAGTAAACCTGCTGTGGTACATCGGAGTCTAACACTGGGCCCCCAGGGAAGAGCCAAACTACATACATTTCGAAACGGTACTCCTGTGGACAGAAGTTGCCATTGCCAATTTTGTATTGAATCCGGATGCAATTTCTGTGTTTCATCGTCAATGTCATGGTCGAAGGGTAACAGTAAACTTGCTGTGGTGCATCGGAAACTCACACTGAGCCCCCAGGGAAGAGCCAAATAACAGACTCCCCGAAACGTTACCCTCATCAATATAAATCATCATTGCGAATTTTGTATTGAAACCGGATGCAATTTCTGTGTTTCATCGTCACTGTGATGGTGGAAGGGTACAGTAAACCTGCTGTGGTGCATCGGAGTGACACACTGAGCCCCCAGGGAAGAGCCAAAAAACAGACTCCCCGAAACGTTACCATCGCCAATATAAATCAGCATTGCGAATTTAGTATTGCAACCGGATGCAATTTCTGTGTTTCATCGTCAATGTGATGGTCGAAGGGTAACAGTAAACCTGCTGTGGTGCATCGGAGTCTCACACTGATCCCCCAGGGAAGAGCCAAACTACATACTCTTCGAAGCGGTACTCCTGTGGACAGAAATCTGCATTGCGAATTTTGTATTGAAACTGGATGCAATTTCTGTGTTTCATCGTTAATGTGATGGTCGAAGGGTAAAAGTAAACCTTCTCTGGTGCATCGGAGTCTAACACTGTGCCCCCAGGGAAGAGCCAAACTACATACTCTTCGAAACGGTACACCTGTGGATAGAGATTGGCATTGCGAATTTTGTATTGAAACCGGATGCAATTTCTGTGTTTCATCGTCAATTTGGTGGACGAAGGGTTACAGTAACCCTGCTGTGGTGCATCGGAGTCTCACACTAAGCCCCCAGAGAAGAGCCAAAAAATGACTCCCCGAAACGTTACACTCGTTAATATAAATCGGCATTGCGAATTTTGTATTGAAACCAGGTGCAATTTCTGTGATTCATCGTCAATGTGATGGTCGAAGGGTAACAGTAAACTTGCTGTGGCGCATCGGAGTCTAACACTGGGCCCCCAGAGAATAGCGAAACTACATTCTCTTCGAAACGGTACTCCTGTCGACAGAAATCGGCATTGCGAATGTTGTATTGAAACCGGATGCAATTTCTGTGTTTCATCGTTAATGTGATGGTCGAAGGGTAACAGTAAACCTATTGTGGTGCATCAGAGTCTCACACTGAGCCCCCAGGGAAGAGCCAAAAAACAGACTCCCCGAACGTTACTCTCTTCAACATAAATCGGCATTTAGAATTATGTATTGAAACCGGATGCAATTTCTGTGTTTCATCGTCAATGTGAAACCTCCTGTGGTGCATCGGAGTCTCACACTGTTCCCCCCGGGAAGAGCCAAACTACATACTCTTCGAAACGGTACACCTGTGGACAGAAATTGGCATTGCGAATTTTGTATTGAAACCGGATGCAATTTCTGTGTTTCATCGTCAATTTGGTGGACGAAGGGTAACAGTAAACCTACTGTGGTGCATCGGAGTCTCACACTAAGCCCCCAGAGAAGAGCCAAAAACAGACTCCCCGAAACATTACACTCGTCAATATAAATCGGCATTGCGAATTTTGTATTGAAACCGGATGCAATTTCTGTGTTTCATCGTCAATGTGATGGTCGAAAGGTACGGTAAACCTGCTGATGTGTATCGGAGTCTCACACTGAGCCCCCAAGGAAGAGCCAAACTACATACTCTTCGAAACGGTAATCCTGTGGACAGAAATCGGCATTACAAATTTTGTATTGAAACCGGATGCAATATCTGTGTTTCATCGTCAATGTGATGGTCGACGGGTAACAGTAAACCTGCTGTGCTGCATCGGAGTCTCACACTGAGCCCCCAGGGAAGAGACAAACTACATACTCTTCGAAACGGTACTCCTGTGGACGGAAATCGGCATTGCGAATTTAGTATTGAAACCGGATGCAATTTCTGTGTTTCATCGTCAATGTGATGGTCGAATTGTAACAGTAAACCTGCTGTGGTGCATCGGAGTCTCACACTGAGCCTCCAGGGAAGAGCCAAAAAACAGACTCCCCGAAATCATACTCGTCAATATAAATCGGCATTGCGAATTTTGTATTGAAACCAGATGCAATTTCTGTGATTCATTGTCAGTGTGATGGTCGAAGGGTAATAGTAAACCTGCTGTGGTGCATCGGAGACTAACACTGGGCCCCCAGGGAAGAGCGAAACTACATACTCTTCGAAACGGTACTCCAGTGGACAGAAATCGGCATTGCGAATTTTGTATTGAAACCGGATGCAATTTCTGTGTTTCATCGTCAATGTGATGGTCGAAGGGTAACAGTAAACCTGCTGTTGTGCATCGGAGTCTCACACTGAGCCCCCAGGGAAGAGCCAAAAAACAGACTCCCCGAAACGTTACTCTCGTCAATATAAATCGGCATTGCGATTTTTGTATTGAAACTGGATGCAATTTCTGTGTTTCATCGTCAATGTGATGGTCGAAGGGTAAAAGTAAACCTTCTGTGGTGCATCAGAGTCTAACACTGGGCCCCCAGGGAAGAGCCAAACTACATACTCTGCGAAACGGTACTCCTGTCGACAGAAGTTGGCATTATGAATTTTGTATTGAAACCGGATGCAATTTCTGTGTTTCATAGTCAATGTCATGGCCGAAGGGTAACAGTAAACTTGCTGTGGTGCATCGGAGTCTCACACTGAGCCCCCAGGGAAGAGCCAAATAACAGACTCCCCGAAACGTGTCCCTCATCAATATAAATCACCATTGCTAATTTTGTATTGAAACCGGATGCAATTTCTGTGTTTCATCGTCAATTTGATGCTGGAAGGGTACAGTAAACCTGCTGTGGTGCATCGGAATCTCACACTGAACCCCCAGGGAAAAGCCAAAAAACAGACCACCCGAAACGTTACCATCGCCAATATAAATCAGCATTGCGAATTTAGTATTGCAACCGGATGCAATTTCTGTGTTTCATCGTCAATGTGATGGTCGACGGGTAACAGTAAACCTTCTGTGGTGCATCGGGTCTAACACTGGGCCCCCAGGGAAGAGCCAAACTACATACTCTTCCAAACGGTACTCCTGTGGACAGAAATCGGCATTGCGAATTTTGTATTGAAACCGGATGCAATTTCTATGTTTCATCGTCAATGTGATGGTCGAAGTGTAACAGTAAAATTGCTGTGGTGCATCGGAGTCTCACACTGAGCCCCCAGGGAAGAGCCAAAAAACAGACCCACCGAAATCTTAAACTCGTCAATATAAATCGGCATTGCGAATTTTATATTGAAACCAGATGCAATTTCTGTGTTTCCTCATCAATGTGATGGACAAAGGGTAACAGTAAACCTGCTGTGGTGCATCTGAGTCTAACACTGGGCCCCCAGGGAAGAGCCAAACTACATTCTATTCGAAACGATACTCCTGTAGACAGATATCGGCATTGCGAATTTTGTATTGAAACCGGATGCAATTTCTGTGTTTCATCGTCAATGTGATGGTCGAAGGGTAACAGTAAACCTGCTGTTGTGCATCGGAGTCTCACACTGAGCCCCCAGAGAAGAGCCAAAAAACAGACTCCCCGAAACGTTACTCTCGTCAATATAAATCGGCATTGCGAATTTTGTATTGAAACCGGATGCAATTTCTGTGTTTCTTCGTCAATGTGATGGTCGAAGGGTAACAGTAAACCTGCTGTGGTACATCGGAGTCTAACACTGGGCCCCCAGGGAAGAGCCAAACTACATACATTTCGAAACGGTACCCCTGTGGACAGAAATCTGCATTGCGAATTTTGTATTGAAACTGGATGCAATTTCTGTGTTTCATCGTCAATGTGATGGTCGAAGGGTAAAAGTAAACCTTCTGTGGTGCATCAGAATCTAACACTGGGCCCCCAGGGAAGAGCCAAACTACATACTCTGCGAACGGTATTCCTGTGGACAGAAGTTGCCATTCCGAATTTTGTATTGAAACCGGATGCAATTTCTGTGTTTCATCGTCAATGTGATGGTCGATGGGTAACAGTAAACCTGCTGTGGTGCATTGGAGTCTCACACTGATCCCCCAGGGAAGAGCCAAACTACATACTCTTCGAAACGGTAATCCTGTGGACAGAAATTGGCATTGCGAATTTTGTATTGAAACCGGATGCAATTTCTGTGTTTCATTTTCAATGTGATGGTCGAAGGTTAACAGTAAACTTGCTGTGGTGCATCGGAGTCTCACACTGAGCCCCCAGGGAAGAGCCAAGTAAAAGACTCCTCGAAACATACCCTCGTCAATATAAATCACCATTGCGAATTTTGTGTTGAAACCGGATGCAATTTCTGTGTTTCATTTTCAATGTGATGGTCGAAGGTTAACAGTAAACTTGCTGTGGTGCATCGGAGTCTCACACTGAGCCCCCAGGGAAGAGCCAAGTAAAAGACTCCTCGAAACATACCCTCGTCAATATAAATCACCATTGCGAATTTTGTATTGACACCGGATGCAAGTTCTGTGTTTCATCGTCAATGTGATGGTCGAAGGTTAACAGTAAACCTGCTGTGGTGCATAGGAGTCTCATACTGAGCCCCCAGGGAAGAGACAAACTTCATACTCTTCGAAACGGTACTCCTGTGGACGGAAATCGGCATTGCGAATTTGGTATTGAAACGGATGCAATTTCTGTGTTTCATCGGCAATGTGATGGTCGAAGGGTAACAGTAAACCTGCTGTGGTGCATCGGAGTCTCAGACTGAGCCCCCAGGGAAGAGCCAAAAAACAGGCTCCCCGAAATCATACTCGTCAATATAAATCGGCATTGCGAATTTTGTATTGGAATTAGATGCAATTTCTGTGTTTCATTGTCAGTGTGATGGTCGAAGGGTAACAGTAAACCTGGTGTGGTGCATCGGAGACTAACACTGGGCACCCAGGGAAGAGCGAAACTACATATTCTTCGAAACGGTACTCCAGTGGACAGAAATCGGCATTGCGAATTTTGTATTGAAACCGGATGCAATTTCTGTGTTTCATCGTCAATGTGATGGTCGAAGGGTAACAGTAAACCTGCTGTGGTGCATCGGAGTCTCACACTGAGCCCAGAGGGAAGAGCCAAAAAACAGTCTCCCCAAAACGTTACTCTCGCCAATATAATTCGGCATTGCGCATTTTGTATTGAAACAGGATGCAATTTCTGTGTTTCATCGTCAATGTGATGGTCGAAGGGTAACAGTAAATCTGCTGTGGTGCATCGGAGTCTCACACTGAGCCTTCAGGGAAGAGCCAAGTAAAAGACTTCTCGAAACGTTACCCTCGTCAATATAAATCGGCATTGCGAATTTTGTACTGAAACCGGATGCAATTTCTGTGTTTCATCGTCAATGTGATGGTCGAAGGGTAACAGTAAACCTGCTGTGGTGCATCGGAGTCTAACACTGGGCCCCCAGGGAAGAGCCAAACTACATTTTCTTCGAAACGGTGCTCCTGTGGACAGAAATCGGCATTGCGAATTTTGTATTGAAACCGGATGCAATTTCTGTGTTTCATCGTCAATGTGATGGTCGAAGGGTAACAGTAAACCTGCTGTGGTGCATCGGAGACTGACACTGGGCCCCCAGGGAAGAGCGATACTACATACTCCTCGAAACGGTACTCCTAAGGACAGAAATCGGCATTGCGAATTTTGTATTGAAACCGGATGCAATTTCTGTGTTTCATCGTCAATGTGATGGTCGAAGGGTAACAGTAAACCTGCTGTGGTGCATCGGAGTCTCACACTGAGCCCAGAGGGAAGAGCCAAAAAACAGTCTCTCCAAAACGTTACTCTCGCCAATATAATTCGGCATTGCGCATTTTGTATTGAAACCGGATGCAATTTCTGTGTTTCATCGTCAATGTGATGGTCGAAGGGTAACAGTAAATCTGCTGTGGTGCATCGGAGTCTCACACTGAGCCTTCAGGGAAGAGCCAAGTAAAAGACTTCTCGAAACGTTACCCTCGTCAATATAAATCACCATTGCGAATTTTGTACTGAAACCGGATGCAATTTCTGTGTTTCATCGTAAATGTGATGGTCGAAGGGTAACAGTAAACCTGCTGTGGTGCATCGGAGTCTCACATTGAGCCCCCAGGGAAAAGCAAAAAAACAGGTTCCCTGACACGTCACTCTCGTCCATATAAATAGGCATTGCGAATTTTGTATTGAAACCAGATGCAATTTCTGTGTTTCATCGTCAATGTGATGGTCGAAGGGTAACAGTTAACCTGCTGTGGTGCATTGGAGTCTCACACTGAGAACCCAGGGAAAAGCCAAAAACACTCCCCGAAACGTTACTCTCGTCAATATAAATCGGCATTGCGAATTTAGTTTTGAAACCGCATGCAATTTCTGTGTTTCATCGTCAATGTGATGGTCGAAGGGTGACAGTAAATCTTCTGTGGTGCATCGGGTCTATCACTGGGCCCCCAGGGAAGAGCCAAACTACATACTCTTCGAAACGGTAATCCTGTGGACAGAAATTGGCATTGCGAATTTTGTATTGAAACCGGATGCAATTTCTGTCTTTCATTTTCAATGTGATGGTCGAAGGTTAACAGTAAACTTGCTGTGGTGCATCGGAGTCTCACAATGAGCCCCCAGGGAAGAGCCAAGTAAAAGACTCCTCGAAACATACCCTCGTCAATATAAATCACCATTGCGAATTTTGTGTTGAAACCGGATGCAATTTCTGTGTTTCATCGTCAATGTGATGGTCGATGGGTAACAGTAAACCTGCTGTGGTGCATTGGAGTCTCACACTGATCCCCCAGGGAAGAGCCAAAAAACAGGCTCCCTGAAACGTCACTCTCGTCCATATAGATAGGCATTGCGAATTTTGTATTGACACCGGATGCAAGTTCTGTGTTTCATCGTCAATGTGATGGTCGAAGGTTAACAGTAAACCTGCTGTGGTGCATAGGAGTCTCATACTGAGCCCCCAGGGAAGAGACAAACTTCATACTCTTCGAAACGGTACTCCTGTGGACGGAAATCGGCATTGCGAATTTGGTATTGAAACGGATGCAATTTCTGTGTTTCATCGGCAATGTGATGGTCGAAGGGTAACAGTAAACCTGCTGTGGTGCATCGGAGTCTCAGACTGAGCCCCCAGGGAAGAGCCAAAAAACAGGCTCCCCGAAATCATACTCGTCAATATAAATCGGCATTGCGAATTTTGTATTGGAATTAGATGCAATTTCTGTGTTTCATTGTCAGTGTGATGGTCGAAGGGTAACAGTAAACCTGGTGTGGTGCATCGGAGACTAACACTGGGCACCCAGGGAAGAGCGAAACTACTTATTCTTCGAAACGGTACTCCAGTGGACAGGAATCGGCATTGCGAATTTTGTATTGAAACCGGATGCAATTTCTGTGTTTCATCGTCAATGTGATGGTCGAAGGGTAACAGTAAACCTGCTGTTGTGCATCGGAGTCTCACACTGAGCCCCCAGGGAAGAGCCAAAAAACAGACTCCCCGAACCCTTACTCTCGTCAATATAAATCGGCATTGCGAATTTTGTATTGAAACCGGATGCAATTTCAGTGTTTCATCGTCAATGTGATGGTCGAAGGGTAACAGTAAACCTGCTGTGGTACATCGGAGTCCAACACTGGCCCCCCAGGGAAGTGCCAAACTACATACATTTCGAAACGGTACTCCTGTGGACAGAAATCTGCATTGCGAATTTTGTATTGAAACTGGATGCAATTTCTGTGTTTCATCGTCAATGTGATGGTCGAAGGGTAAAAGTAAACCTTCTGTGGTGCATTAGAGTCTAACACTGGGCCCCCAGGGAAGAGCCAAACTACATACTCTGCGAAACGGTACTCCTGTGGACAGAAGTTGGCATTGCGAATTTTGTATTGAAACCGGATGCAATTTCTGTGTTTCATCGTCAATGTCATGGTCGAAGGGTAACAGTAAACTTGCTGTGGTGCATCGGAGTCTGACACTGAGCCCCCAGGGAAGAGCCAAATAACAGTCTCCCCGAAACGTGTCCCTCATCAATATAAATCACCATTGCTAATTTTGTATTGAAACCGGATGCAATTTCTGTGTTTCATCGTCAATTTGATGCTGGAAGGGTACAGTAAACCTGCTGTGGTGCATCGGAGTCTCACACTGAACCCCCAGGGAAAAGCCAAAATACAGACCACCCGAAACGTTACCATCGCCAATATAAATCAGCATTGCGAATTTAGTATTGCAACCGGATGTAATTTCTGTGTTTCATCGTCAATGTGATGGTCGACGGGTAACAGTAAACCTTCTGTGGTGCATCGGGTCTAACACTGGGCCCCCAGGGAAGAGCCAAACTACATACTCTTCCAAACGGTACTCCTGTGGACAGAAATCGGCATTGCGAATTTTGTATTGAAACCGGATGCAATTTCTGTGTGTTTCATCGTCAATGTGATGGTCGAAGGGTAACAGTAAATTTGCTGTGGTGCATCGGAGTCTCACACTGAGCCCCCAGGGAAGAGCCAAAAAACAGACCCCCCGAAATCTTAAACTCGTCAATCTAAATCGGCATTGCGAATTTTGTCTTGAAACCGGATGCAATTTCTGTGTTTCATCGTCAATGTGATGGTGGAAAGGTAGAGTAAACCTGCTGATGTGTATCGGAGTCTCACACTGAGCCCCCAAGGAAGAGCCAAACTACATACTCTTCGAAACGGTAATCTTGTGGACAGAAACCGGCATTGCAAATTTTGTATTGAAACCGGATGCAATATCTGTGTTTCATCGTCAATGTGATGGTCGACGGGTAACAGTAAACCTGCTGTGCTGAATCGGAGTCTCACACTGAGCCCCCAGGGAAGAGACAAACTACATACTCTTCAAAACGGTACTCCTGTGGACGGAAATCGGCATTGCGAATTTAGTACTGAAACCGGATGCAATTTCTGTGTTTCATAGTCAATGTGATGGTCGAAGGGTAACAGTAAACCTGTTGTCGTGCATCGGAGTCTCACACTGAGCCTCCAGGGAAGAGCCAAAAAGCAGACTCCCCGAAATCATACTCGTCAATATAAATCGGCATTGCGAATTTTGTATTGAAACCAGATGCAATTTCTGTGTTTCATTGTCAGTGTGATGGTCGAAGGGTAACAGTAAACCTGCTGTGGTGCATCGGAGACTAACACTGGGCCCCCAGGGAAGAGCGAAACTACATACTCTTCGAAACGGTACTCCAGTGGACAGAAATCGGCATTGCGAATTTTGTATTGAATCCGGATGCAATTTCTGTGTTTCATCGTCAGTGTGATGGTCGAAGGGTAACAGTAAACCTGCTGTGGTGCATCTGAGTCTAACACTGGGCCCCCAGGGAAGAGCCAAACTACATTCTATTCGAAACGATACTCCTGTAGACAGATATCGGCATTGCGAATTTTGTATTGAAACCGGATGAAATTTCTGTGTTTCATCGTCAATGCGATGGTCGAAGGGTAACAGTAAACCTGCTGTTGTGCATCGGAGTCTCACACTGAGCCCCCAGGGAAGAGCCAAAAAACAGACTCCCCAAAACGTTACTCTCGTCAATATAAATCGGCATTGCGAATTTTGTATTGAAACCGGATGCAATTTCTGTGTTTCTTCGTCAATGTGATGGTTGAAGGGTAACAGTAAACCTGCTGTGGTGCATCGGGGTCTCACACTGAGCCCCAAGGGAAGAGCCAAAGAACAGACTCCCCAAAACGTTACTCTCGTCAATATAAATCGGCATTGCGAATTTTGTATTGAAACCGGATGCAATTTCTGTGTTTCATCGTCAATGTGATGGTCGAAGGGTAACAGTAAACCCGCTGTGGTACATCGGAGTCCAACACTGGGCCCCCAGGGAAGTGCCATACTACATACATTTCGAAACGGTACTCCTGTGGACAGAAATCTGCATTGCGAATTTTGTATTGAAACTGGATGCAATTTCTACGTTTCATCGTCAATGTGATGGTCGAAGGGTAAAAGTAAACCTTCTGTGGTGCATCAGAGTCTAACACTAAGCCCCCAGGGAAGAGCCAAACTACATACTCTGCGAAACGGTACTCCTGTGGACAGAAGTTGCCATTGCGAATTTTGTATTGAAACCGGATGCAATTTCTGTGTTTCATCGTCAATGTCATGGTCGAAGGGTAACAGTAAACTTGCTGTGGTGCATCGGAGTCTCACACTGAGCCCCCAGGGAAGAGCCAAATAACAGACTCCCCGAAACGTGTCCCTCATCAATATAAATCACCATTGCTAATTTTGTATTGAAACCGGATGCAATTTCTGTGTTTCATCGTCAATTTGATGCTGGAAGGGTACAGTAAACCTGCTGTGGTGCATCGGAGTCTCACACTGAACCCCCAGGGAAAAGCCAAATAACAGACCACCCGAAACGTTACCATCGCCAATATAAATCAGCATTGCGAATTTAGTATTGCAACCGGATGCAATTTCTCTGTTTCATCGACAATGTGATGGTCGACGTTTAACAGTAAACCTTCTGTGGTGCATCGGGTCTAACACTGGGCCCCCAGGGAAGAGCCAAACTACATACTCTTCCAAACGGTACTCCTGTGGACAGAAATCTGCATTGCGAATTTTGTATTGAAACTGGATGCAATTTCTGTGTTTCATCGTCAATGTGATGGTCGAAGGGTAAAAGTAAACCTTCTGTGGTGCATCAGAGTCTAACACTGGGCCCCCAGGGAAGAGCCAAACTACATACTCTGCGAAACGGTACTCCTGTGGACTGAAGTTGGCATTGCGAATTTTGTATTGAAACCGGATGCAATTTCTGTGTTTCATCGTCAATGTCATGGTCGAAGGGTAACAGTAAACTTGCTGTGGTGCATCGGAGTCTCACACTGAGCCCCCAGGGAAGAGCCAAAAAACAGACCCGCCGAAATCTTAAACTCGTCAATATAAATCGGCATTGAGAATTTTATATTGAAACCAGATGCAATTTCTGGGTTTCCTCATTAATGTGATGGTCAAAGGGTAACAGTAAACCTGCTGTGGTGCATCTGAGTCTAACACTGGGCCCCCAGGGAAGAGCCAAACTACATTCTATTCGAAACGATACTCCTGTAGACAGAAATCGGCATTGCGAATTTTGTATTGAAACCGGATGCAATTTCTGTGTTTCATCGTCAATGTGATGGTCTAAGGGTAACAGTAAACCTGCTGTTGTGCATCGGAGTCTCACACTGAGCCCCCAGGGAAGAGCCAAAAAACAGACTCCCCGAAACGTTACTCTCGTCAATATAAATCGGCATTGCGAATTTTGTATTGAAACCGGATGCAATTTCTGTGTTTCTACGTCAATGTGATGGTTGAAGGGTAACAGTAAACCTGCTGTGGTGCATCGGAGTCTCACACTGAGCCCCAAGGGAAAAGCCGAAAAACAGACTCCCCAAAACGTTACTCTCGTCAATATAAATCGGCATTGCGAATTTTGTATTGAAACCGGATGCAATTTCTGTGTTTCATCGTCAATGTGATGGTCGAAGGGTAACAGTAAACCTGCTGTGGTACATCGGAGTCTAACACTGGGCCCCCAGGGAAGAGCCAACCTACATTCATTTCGAAACGGTACTCCTGTGGACAGAAATCTGCATTGCGAATTTTGTATTGAAACTGGATGCAATTTCTGTGTTTCATCGTCAATGTGATGGTCGAAGGGTAAAAGTAAACCTTCTGTGGTGCATCAGAATCTAACACTGGGCCCCCAGGGAAGAGCCAAACTACATACTCTGCGAAACGGTACTCCTGTGGACAGAAGTTGCCATTGCGAATTTTGTATTGAAACCGGATGCAATTTCTGTGTTTCATCGTCAATGTCATGGTCGAAGGGTAACAGTAAACTTGCTGTGGTGCATCGGAGTCTCACACTGAGCCCCCAGGGAAGAACCAAATAACAGACTCCCCGAAACGTTACCCTCATCAATATAAATCATCGTAGCGATTTTTGTATTGAAACCGGATGCAATTTCTGTGTTTCATCGTCAATGTGATGGTCGAAGGGTAACAGTAAACCTTTTGTGGTGCATCGGGTCTAACACTGGGCCCCCAGGGAAGAGCCAAACTACATACTCTTCGAAACGGTACTCCTGTGGACAGAAATCGGCATTGCGAATTTTGTATTGTAATCGGATGCAATTTCTGTGTTTCATCGTCAATGTGATGGTCGACGGGTAACAGTAAACCTGCTGTGGTGCATCAGAGTCTCACACTGAGCCCCCTGGGGAGAGACAAACAACATACCCTTCGAAACGTTACTCCTGTGGACGGAAATCGGCATTGCGAATTTTGTATTGAAACCGGATGCAATTTCTGTGTTTCACCGTCAATGTGATGGTCGAAGGGTAACAGTAAATTTTCTGTGGTGCATCGGAGTCTCACACTGAGCCCCCAGGGATGAGCCAAAAATCAGACCCCCCGAAATCTTAAACTCGTCAATATAAATCGGCATTGCGAATTTTATATTGAAAGCAGGTGCAATTTCTGTGTTTCCTCGTCAATGTGATGGTCGAAGGGTTACAGTAAATCTGCTGTGGTGCATCGGAGTCTAACACTGGGCCCCCAGGGAAGAGCGAAACTACATTCTCTTCGAAACGGTACTCCTGTGGACAGAAATCGGCATTGCGAATGTTGTATTGAAACCGGATGCAATTTCTGAGTTTCATCGTCAATGTGATGGTCGAAGGGTAACAGTAAACCTGCTGTGGTGCATCGGAGTCTCACACTGATCCCCCAGGGAAGAGCCAAACTACATACTCTTCGAAGCGGTACTCCTGTGGACAGAAATCTGCATTGCGAATTTTGTATTGAAACTGGATGCAATTTCTGTGTTTCATCGTTAATGTGATGGTCGAAGGGTAAAAGTAAACCTTCTGTGGTGCATCGGAGTCTAACACTGTGCCCCCAGGGAAGAGCCAAACTACATACTCTTCGAAACGGTACACCTGTGGACAGAAATTGGCATTGCGAATTTTGTATTGAAACCGGATGCAATTTCTGTGTTTCATCATCAATTTGGTGGTCGAAGGGTAACAGTAAACCTGCTGTGGTGCATCGGAGTCTCACACTAAGACCCCAGGGAAGAGCCAAAAACAGACTCCCCGAAACGTTACACTCGTCAATATAAATCGGCATTGCGAATTTTGTATTGAAACCAAATGCAATTTCTGTGATTCATCGTCAATGTGATGGTCGAAGGGTAACAGTAAACCTGCTGTGGTGCATCGGAGTCTCACACTGATCCCCCAGGGAAGAGCCAAACTACATACTCTTCGAAGCGGTACTCCTGTGGACAGAAATCTGCATTGCGAATTTTGTATTGAAACTGGATGCAATTTCTGTGTTTCATCGTTAATGTGATGGTCGAAGGGTATAAGTAAACCTTCTGTGGTGCATCGGAGTCTAACACTGTGCCCCCAGGGAAGAGTCAAACTACATACTCTTTGAAACGGTACACATTTGGACAGAAATGGGCATTGCGAATTTTGTATTGAAACCGGATGCAACTTCTGTGTTTCATCGTCAATTTGGTGGTCGAAGGGTTACAGTAAACCTGCTATGGTGCATCGGAATCTCAGACTGAGCCCCCAGGGAAGAGCCAAAAACAGACTCCCCGAAATGTTACACTCGTCAATATAAATCGGCATTGCGAATTTTGTATTGAAACCAGGTGCAATTTCTGTGATTCATCGTCAATGTGATGGTCGAAGGGCTACAGTACACTTGCTGTTGTGCATCGGAGTCTAACACTGGGCCCCCAGGGAAGAGCGAAACTACATTCTCTTCGAAACGGTACTCCTGTCGACAGAAATCGGCATTGCGAATGTTGTATTGAAACCGGATGCAATTTCTGTGTTTCATCGTCAATGTGATGGTCGAAGGGTAACAGTAAACCTGCTGTGGTGCATCGGAGTCTCACACTGAGCCCCCAGGGAAGAGCCAATAAACAGACTCCCCGAACGTTACTCTCTTCAATATAAATCGGCATTTAGAATTTTTTATTGAAACCGGATGCAATTTCTGTGTTTCATCGTCAATGTGATGGTCGAAGGGTAACAGTAAACCTGCTGTGGTGCATCGGAGTCTCACACTGATCCCCCAGGGAAGAGCCAAACTACATACTCTTCGAAGCGGTACTCCTGTGGACAGAAATCTGCATTGCGAATTTTGTATTGAAACTGGATGCAATTTCTGTGTTTCATCGTTAATGTGATGGTCGAAGGGTAAAAGTAAACCTTCTGTGGTGCTTCGGAGTCTAACACTGTGCCCCCAGGGAAGAGCCAAACTACATACTCTTCGAAACGGTACACCTGTGGACAGAAATTGGCATTGCGAATTTTGTATTGAAACCGGATGCAATTTCTGTGTTTCATCATCAATTTGGTGGTCGAAGGGTAACAGTAAACCTGCTGTGGTGCATCGGAGTCTCACACTAAGACCCCAGGGAAGAGCCAAAAACAGACTCCCCGAAACGTTACACTCGTCAATATAAATCGGCATTGCGAATTTTGTATTGAAACCAAATGCAATTTCTGTGATTCATCGTCAATGTGATGGTCGAAGGGTAACAGTAAACCTGCTGTGGTGCATCGGAGTCTCACACTGATCCCCCAGGGAAGAGCCAAACTACATACTCTTCGAAGCGGTACTCCTGTGGACAGAAATCTGCATTGCGAATTTTGTATTGAAACTGGATGCAATTTCTGTGTTTCATCGTTAATGTGATGGTCGAAGGGTATAAGTAAACCTTCTGTGGTGCATCGGAGTCTAACACTGTGCCCCCAGGGAAGAGCCAAACTACATACTCTTTGAAACGGTACACCTTTGGACAGAAATGGGCATTGCGAATTTTGTATTGAAACCGGATGCAACTTCTGTGTTTCATCGTCAATTTGGTGGTCGAAGGGTTACAGTAAACCTGCTGTGGTGCATCGGAATCTCAGACTATGCCCCCAGGGAAGAGCCAAAAACAGACTCCCCGAAATGTTACACTCGTCAATATAAATCGGCATTGCGAATTTTGTATTGAAACCAGGTGCAATTTCTGTGATTCATCGTCAATGTGATGGTCGAAGGGCTACAGTACACTTGCTGTTGTGCATCGGAGTCTAACACTGGGCCCCCAGGGAAGAGCGTAACTACATTCTCTTCGAAACGGTACTCCTGTCGACAGAAATCGGCATTGCGAATGTTGTATTGAAACCGGATGCAATTTCTGTGTTTCATCGTCAATGTGATGGTCGAAGGGTTACAGTAAACCTGTTGTGGTGCATCAGAGTCTCACACTGAGCCCCCAGGGAAGAGCCAAAAAACAGACTCCCCGAACGTTACTCTCTTCACTATAAATCGGCATTTAGAATTTTGTATTGAAACCGGATGCAATTTCTGTGTTTCATCGTCAATGTGATGGTCGAAGGGTAACAGTAAACCTGCTGTGGTGCATCGGAGTCTCACACTGATCCCCCAGGCAAGAGCCAAACAACATATTCTTCGAAGCGGTACTCCTGTGGACAGAAATCTGCATTGCGAATTTTGTATTGAAACTGGATGCAATTTCTGTGTTCCATTGTTAATGTGATGGTCGAAGGGTAAAAGTAAACCTTCTGTGGTGCATCGGAGTCTAACTCTGTTCCCCCCGGGAAGAGCCAAACTACATACTCTTCGAAACGGTACACCTGTGGACAGAAATTGGCATTGCGAATTTTGTATTGAAACCGGATGCAATTTCTGTGTTTCATCGTCAATTTGGTGGACGAAGGGTAACAGTAAACCTGCTGTGGTGCATCGGAGTCTCGCACTGAGCCCCCAGGGAAGAGCAAAAAAACAGGCTCCCTGAAACGTCACTCTCGTCCATATAAATAGGCATTGCGAATTTTGTATTGAAACCAGATGCAATTTCTGTGTTTCATCGTCAATGTGATGGTCGAAGGGTAACAGTAAACCTGCTGTGATGCATTGGAGTCTCACACTGAGAACCCAGGGAAAAGCCAAAAAACACTCCCCGAAACGTTACTCTCGTCAATATAAATCGGCATTGCGAATTTAGTATTGAAACCGGATGCAATTTCTGTGTTTCATCGTCAATGTGATGGTCGAAGGGTAACAGTAAACCTTCTGTGGTGCATCGGGTCTAACACTGTGGCCCCAGGGAAGAGCCAAACTACATACTCTTCAAAACGGTACTCCTGTGGACAGAAATTGGCATTGCGAATTTTGTATTGATACCGGATGCATTTTCTGCGTTTCATCGTCAATTTGATGGTCGAAGGGTAACAGTAAACCTGCTGTGGTGCATCGGAGTCAAACACTGGGCCCACAGGGAAGTGCCAAACTACTTACTCTTCGAAACGGTACACCTGTGGACAGAAATCGGCACTGTGAATTTTGTTTTGAATCGGATGCTATTTCTGTGTTTCATCGTCAATGTCATGGTCGAAGGGTAACAGTAAACTTGCTGTGGTGCAACGGAGTCTCACACGGAGCCCGCAGGGAAGAGCCAAATTACAGACTCCACGAAATGTTACCCTCGTCAATATAAATCACCCTTGCGAATTTTGTATTGAAACCGGATGCAATTTCTGTGTTTCATCGTCAATCTGATGGTCGAAGGGTAACAGTAAACCTGCTGTGGTGCATCGGAGTCTCACACTGAGTCCCCAGGGAAGAGCCAAACTACAGACTCCCCGAAACGTTACCCTCGTCAATATAGATCGGTATTGCGAATTTTGTATTGAAACTGGATGCAATTTCTATGTTTCATCGTCAATATGATGGTCGAAAGGTACAGTAAACCTGCTGAGGTGTATCGGAGTCTCACACTGAGCCCCCATGGAAGAGACAAACTACATACTCTTCGAAACGGTACTCCTGTGGACGAAAATCGGCATTGCGAATTTTGTATTGAAACCGGATGCAATTTCTGTGTTTCATCGTCAATGTGATGGTCGAAGGGTAACAGTAAACCTGCTGTGGTGCATCGGAGTCTCACACTGAGCCCCCAGAGAGGAGGCAAAAATCAGGCTCCCCGAAATCATACTCGTCATTATAAATCGGCATTGCGAATTTTGTAATGAAACCAGATGCAATTTCTGTGTTTCATCGTCAATGTGATGGTCAAAGGGTAACAGTAAACCTGCTGTGCTGCATCGGAGTCTAACACTGGGCCCCCAGGGAAGAGCCAAACTACATTTTCTTCGAAACGGTACACCTGTGGACAGAAATCGGCATTGCGAATTTTGTATTGAAACCGGATGCAATTTCTGTGTTTCAACGTCAATGTGATGGTCGAAGGGTAACAGTAAACCTTCTGTGGTGCATCGGAGACTGACACTGGGCCCCCAGGGAAGAGCGATACTACATACTCCTCGAAACGGTACTCCTATGGACAGAAATCGGCATTGCGAATTTTGTACTGAAACCGGTTGCAATTTCTGTGTTTCATCTTCAATGTGATGGTCTAAGGGTAACAGTAAACCTGCTGTGGTGCATCGGAGTCTCACACTGAGCCCCCAGGGAAAAGCAAAGAAACAGGTTCCTGACACGTGACTCTCGTCCATATAAATAGGCATTGCAAATTTTGTATTGAAACCAGATGCAATTTCTGTGTTTCATCGTCAATGTGATGGTCGAAGGGTAACAGTAAACCTGCTGTGGTGCATTGGAGTCTCACACTGAGAACCCAGGGAAAAGCCAAAAACACTCCCCGAAACGTTACTCTCGTCAATATAAATCGGCATTGTGAATTTAGTATTGAAACCGCATGCAATTTCTGTGTTTCATCGTCAATGTGATGGTCGAAGGGTGACAGTAAATCTTCTGTGGTGCATCGGGTCTATCACTGGGCCCCCAGGGAAGAGCCAAACTACATACTCTTCGAAACGGTAATCCTTTGGACAGAATCTGGCATTGCGAATTTTGTATTGAAACCGGATGCAATTTCTGTGTTTCATTTTCAATGTGATGGTCGAAGGTTAACAGTAAACTTGCTGTGGTGCATCGGAGTCTCACACTGAGCCCCCACGGAAGAGCCAAGTAAAAGACTCCTCGAAACATACCCTCGTCAATATAAATCACCATTGCGAATTTTGTGTTGAAACCGGATGCAATTTCTGTGTTTCATCGTCAATGTGATGGTCGACGGGTAACAGTAAACCTGCTGTGGTGCATTGGAGTCTCACACTGATCCCCCAGGGAAGAGCCAAAAAACAGGCTTCCTGAAACGTCACTCTCGTCCATATAGATAGGCATTGCGAATTTTGTATTGAAACCAGATGCAAGTTCTGTGTTTCATCGTCAACGTGATGGTCGAAGGGTAACAGTAAACCTGCTGTGGTGCATAGGAGTCTCACACTGAGCCCCCAGGGAAGAGACAACCTACATACTCTTCGAAACGGTACTCCTGTGGACGGAAATCGGCATTGCGAATTTGGTATTGAAACGGATGCAATTTCTGTGTTTCATCGGCAATGTGATGGTCGAAGGGTAACAGTAAACCTGCTGTGGTGCATCGGAGTCTCACACTGAGCCCGCAGGGAAGAGCCAAAAAACAGTCTCCACAAAACGTTACTCTTGTCAATATAAACCGGCATTGCGAATTTTGTATTGAAACCGGATGCAATTTCTCTTTTTCATCGTCAATGTGATGGTCGAAGGGTAACAGTAAACCTGCTGTGGTGCATCGGAGTCTCAGACTGAGCCCCCAGGGAAGAGCCAAAAAACAGGCTCCCCGAAACGTTACTCTCGTCAATATAAATCGGCATTGAGAATTCTGTATTGAAACCGGATGCAATTTCTGTGTTTCATCGTCAATGTGATGGTCGAAGGGTAACAGTAAACCTGCTGTGGTGCATAGGAGTCTCACACTGAGCCCCCAGGGAAGAGACAAACTACATACTCTTCGAAGCGGTACTCCGGCGGACAGAAATCTGCATTGCGAATATTGTATTGAAACTGGAAGCAATTTCTCTGTTTCATCGTCAATGTGATGGTCGACGGGTAACAGTAAACCTGCTGTGGTGCATCGGAGTCTCACACTAAGCCCCCAGGGATGAGCCAAAAACAGAGTACCCGAAACATTACTCTCGTCAATATAAATTGGCATTGCGAATTTTGTATTGAAACCGGATGCAATTTCTGTGTTCCATCGTCAATGTGATGGTCGAAGGGTAACAGTAAACCTGATGTGGTACATCGGAGTCTAACACTGGGCCTCCAGGGAAGAGCGAAACTACATACCCTTCGAAACGGTACTCCTGTGGACAGTAATCGGCATTGCGTATTTTGTATTGAAACCGGATGCTATTTCTGTGTTTCATCGTCAATGTCATGGTCGACGGGTAACAGTAAACTTGCTGTGGTGCATCGGAGTCTCACACTGAGCCCCCATGGAAGAGCCAAATAACAGGCTCCCCGAAACGTTACCCTCATCAATATAAATCACCATTGCGAATTTTGTATTGAAACCGGATGCAACTTCTGTGTTTCATCGTCAATTTGGTGGTCGAAGGGTTACAGTAAACCTGCTATGGTGCATCGGAATCTCAGACTGAGCCCCCAGGGAAGAGCCAAAAACAGACTCCCCGAAATGTTACACTCGTCAATATAAATCGGCATTGCGAATTTTGTATTGAAACCAGGTGCAATTTCTGTGATTCATCGTCAATGTGATGGTCGAAGGGCTACAGTACACTTGCTGTTGTGCATCGGAGTCTAACACTGGGCCCCCAGGGAAGAGCGAAACTACATTCTCTTCGAAACGGTACTCCTGTCGACAGAAATCGGCATTGCGAATGTTGTATTGAAACCGGATGCAATTTCTGTGTTTCATCGTCAATGTGATGGTCGAAGGGTAACAGTAAACCTGCTGTGGTGCATCGGAGTCTCACACTGAGCCCCCAGGGAAGAGCCAATAAACAGACTCCCCGAACGTTACTCTCTTCAATATAAATCGGCATTTAGAATTTTTTATTGAAACCGGATGCAATTTCTGTGTTTCATCGTCAATGTGATGGTCGAAGGGTAACAGTAAACCTGCTGTGGTGCATCGGAGTCTCACACTGATCCCCCAGGGAAGAGCCAAACTACATACTCTTCGAAGCGGTACTCCTGTGGACAGAAATCTGCATTGCGAATTTTGTATTGAAACTGGATGCAATTTCTGTGTTTCATCGTTAATGTGATGGTCGAAGGGTAAAAGTAAACCTTCTGTGGTGCTTCGGAGTCTAACACTGTGCCCCCAGGGAAGAGCCAAACTACATACTCTTCGAAACGGTACACCTGTGGACAGAAATTGGCATTGCGAATTTTGTATTGAAACCGGATGCAATTTCTGTGTTTCATCATCAATTTGGTGGTCGAAGGGTAACAGTAAACCTGCTGTGGTGCATCGGAGTCTCACACTAAGACCCCAGGGAAGAGCCAAAAACAGACTCCCCGAAACGTTACACTCGTCAATATAAATCGGCATTGCGAATTTTGTATTGAAACCAAATGCAATTTCTGTGATTCATCGTCAATGTGATGGTCGAAGGGTAACAGTAAACCTGCTGTGGTGCATCGGAGTCTCACACTGATCCCCCAGGGAAGAGCCAAACTACATACTCTTCGAAGCGGTACTCCTGTGGACAGAAATCTGCATTGCGAATTTTGTATTGAAACTGGATGCAATTTCTGTGTTTCATCGTTAATGTGATGGTCGAAGGGTATAAGTAAACCTTCTGTGGTGCATCGGAGTCTAACACTGTGCCCCCAGGGAAGAGCCAAACTACATACTCTTTGAAACGGTACACCTTTGGACAGAAATGGGCATTGCGAATTTTGTATTGAAACCGGATGCAACTTCTGTGTTTCATCGTCAATTTGGTGGTCGAAGGGTTACAGTAAACCTGCTGTGGTGCATCGGAATCTCAGACTATGCCCCCAGGGAAGAGCTAAAAACAGACTCCCCGAAATGTTACACTCGTCAATATAAATCGGCATTGCGAATTTTGTATTGAAACCAGGTGCAATTTCTGTGATTCATCGTCAATGTGATGGTCGAAGGGCTACAGTACACTTGCTGTTGTGCATCGGAGTCTAACACTGGGCCCCCAGGGAAGAGCGTAACTACATTCTCTTCGAAACGGTACTCCTGTCGACAGAAATCGGCATTGCGAATGTTGTATTGAAACCGGATGCAATTTCTGTGTTTCATCGTCAATGTGATGGTCGAAGGGTTACAGTAAACCTGTTGTGGTGCATCAGAGTCTCACACTGAGCCCCCAGGGAAGAGCCAAAAAACAGACTCCCCGAACGTTACTCTCTTCACTATAAATCGGCATTTAGAATTTTGTATTGAAACCGGATGCAATTTCTGTGTTTCATCGTCAATGTGATGGTCGAAGGGTAACAGTAAACCTGCTGTGGTGCATCGGAGTCTCACACTGATCCCCCAGGCAAGAGCCAAACAACATATTCTTCGAAGCGGTACTCCTGTGGACAGAAATCTGCATTGCGAATTTTGTATTGAAACTGGATGCAATTTCTGTGTTCCATTGTTAATGTGATGGTCGAAGGGTAAAAGTAAACCTTCTGTGGTGCATCGGAGTCTAACTCTGTTCCCCCCGGGAAGAGCCAAACTACATACTCTTCGAAACGGTACACCTGTGGACAGAAATTGGCATTGCGAATTTTGTATTGAAACCGGATGCAATTTCTGTGTTTCATCGTCAATTTGGTGGACGAAGGGTAACAGTAAACCTGCTGTGGTGCATCGGAGTCTCGCACTGAGCCCCCAGGGAAGAGCAAAAAAACAGGCTCCCTGAAACGTCACTCTCGTCCATATAAATAGGCATTGCGAATTTTGTATTGAAACCAGATGCAATTTCTGTGTTTCATCGTCAATGTGATGGTCGAAGGGTAACAGTAAACCTGCTGTGATGCATTGGAGTCTCACACTGAGAACCCAGGGAAAAGCCAAAAAACACTCCCCGAAACGTTACTCTCGTCAATATAAATCGGCATTGCGAATTTAGTATTGAAACCGGATGCAATTTCTGTGTTTCATCGTCAATGTGATGGTCGAAGGGTAACAGTAAACCTTCTGTGGTGCATCGGGTCTAACACTGTGGCCCCAGGGAAGAGCCAAACTACATACTCTTCAAAACGGTACTCCTGTGGACAGAAATTGGCATTGCGAATTTTGTATTGATACCGGATGCATTTTCTGCGTTTCATCGTCAATTTGATGGTCGAAGGGTAACAGTAAACCTGCTGTGGTGCATCGGAGTCAAACACTGGGCCCACAGGGAAGTGCCAAACTACTTACTCTTCGAAACGGTACACCTGTGGACAGAAATCGGCACTGTGAATTTTGTTTTGAATCGGATGCTATTTCTGTGTTTCATCGTCAATGTCATGGTCGAAGGGTAACAGTAAACTTGCTGTGGTGCAACGGAGTCTCACACGGAGCCCGCAGGGAAGAGCCAAATTACAGACTCCACGAAATGTTACCCTCGTCAATATAAATCACCCTTGCGAATTTTGTATTGAAACCGGATGCAATTTCTGTGTTTCATCGTCAATCTGATGGTCGAAGGGTAACAGTAAACCTGCTGTGGTGCATCGGAGTCTCACACTGAGTCCCCAGGGAAGAGCCAAACTACAGACTCCCCGAAACGTTACCCTCGTCAATATAGATCGGTATTGCGAATTTTGTATTGAAACTGGATGCAATTTCTATGTTTCATCGTCAATATGATGGTCGAAAGGTACAGTAAACCTGCTGAGGTGTATCGGAGTCTCACACTGAGCCCCCATGGAAGAGACAAACTACATACTCTTCGAAACGGTACTCCTGTGGACGAAAATCGGCATTGCGAATTTTGTATTGAAACCGGATGCAATTTCTGTGTTTCATCGTCAATGTGATGGTCGAAGGGTAACAGTAAACCTGCTGTGGTGCATCGGAGTCTCACACTGAGCCCCCAGAGAGGAGGCAAAAATCAGGCTCCCCGAAATCATACTCGTCATTATAAATCGGCATTGCGAATTTTGTAATGAAACCAGATGCAATTTCTGTGTTTCATCGTCAATGTGATGGTCAAAGGGTAACAGTAAACCTGCTGTGCTGCATCGGAGTCTAACACTGGGCCCCCAGGGAAGAGCCAAACTACATTTTCTTCGAAACGGTACACCTGTGGACAGAAATCGGCATTGCGAATTTTGTATTGAAACCGGATGCAATTTCTGTGTTTCAACGTCAATGTGATGGTCGAAGGGTAACAGTAAACCTTCTGTGGTGCATCGGAGACTGACACTGGGCCCCCAGGGAAGAGCGATACTACATACTCCTCGAAACGGTACTCCTATGGACAGAAATCGGCATTGCGAATTTTGTATTGAAACCGGATGCAATTTCTGTGTTTCATCGTCAATGTGATGGTCGAAGGGTAACAGTAAACCTGCTGTGGTGCATCTGAGTCTCACACTGAGCCCCGAGGGAAGAGCCAAAAAACAGACTCCCCAAAACGTTACTCTCGCCAATATAATTCGGCATTGCGCATTTTGTATTTAAACCGGATGCAATTTCTGTGTTTCATCGTCAATGTGATGGTCGAAGGGTAACAGTAAATCTGCTGTGGTGCATCGGAGACTGACACTGGGCCCCCAGGGAAGAGCGATACTACATACTCCTCGAAACGGTACTCCTATGGACAGAAATCGGCATTGCGAATTTTGTACTGAAACCGGTTGCAATTTCTGTGTTTCATCTTCAATGTGATGGTCTAAGGGTAACAGTAAACCTGCTGTGGTGCATCGGAGTCTCACACTGAGCCCCCAGGGAAAAGCAAAGAAACAGGTTCCTGACACGTGACTCTCGTCCATATAAATAGGCATTGCAAATTTTGTATTGAAACCAGATGCAATTTCTGTGTTTCATCGTCAATGTGATGGTCGAAGGGTAACAGTAAACCTGCTGTGGTGCATTGGAGTCTCACACTGAGAACCCAGGGAAAAGCCAAAAACACTCCCCGAAACGTTACTCTCGTCAATATAAATCGGCATTGTGAATTTAGTATTGAAACCGCATGCAATTTCTGTGTTTCATCGTCAATGTGATGGTCGAAGGGTGACAGTAAATCTTCTGTGGTGCATCGGGTCTATCACTGGGCCCCCAGGGAAGAGCCAAACTACATACTCTTCGAAACGGTAATCCTTTGGACAGAATCTGGCATTGCGAATTTTGTATTGAAACCGGATGCAATTTCTGTGTTTCATTTTCAATGTGATGGTCGAAGGTTAACAGTAAACTTGCTGTGGTGCATCGGAGTCTCACACTGAGCCCCCACGGAAGAGCCAAGTAAAAGACTCCTCGAAACATACCCTCGTCAATATAAATCACCATTGCGAATTTTGTGTTGAAACCGGATGCAATTTCTGTGTTTCATCGTCAATGTGATGGTCGACGGGTAACAGTAAACCTGCTGTGGTGCATTGGAGTCTCACACTGATCCCCCAGGGAAGAGCCAAAAAACAGGCTTCCTGAAACGTCACTCTCGTCCATATAGATAGGCATTGCGAATTTTGTATTGAAACCAGATGCAAGTTCTGTGTTTCATCGTCAACGTGATGGTCGAAGGGTAACAGTAAACCTGCTGTGGTGCATAGGAGTCTCACACTGAGCCCCCAGGGAAGAGACAACCTACATACTCTTCGAAACGGTACTCCTGTGGACGGAAATCGGCATTGCGAATTTGGTATTGAAACGGATGCAATTTCTGTGTTTCATCGGCAATGTGATGGTCGAAGGGTAACAGTAAACCTGCTGTGGTGCATCGGAGTCTCACACTGAGCCCGCAGGGAAGAGCCAAAAAACAGTCTCCACAAAACGTTACTCTTGTCAATATAAACCGGCATTGCGAATTTTGTATTGAAACCGGATGCAATTTCTCTTTTTCATCGTCAATGTGATGGTCGAAGGGTAACAGTAAACCTGCTGTGGTGCATCGGAGTCTCAGACTGAGCCCCCAGGGAAGAGCCAAAAAACAGGCTCCCCGAAACGTTACTCTCGTCAATATAAATCGGCATTGAGAATTCTGTATTGAAACCGGATGCAATTTCTGTGTTTCATCGTCAATGTGATGGTCGAAGGGTAACAGTAAACCTGCTGTGGTGCATAGGAGTCTCACACTGAGCCCCCAGGGAAGAGACAAACTACATACTCTTCGAAGCGGTACTCCGGCGGACAGAAATCTGCATTGCGAATATTGTATTGAAACTGGAAGCAATTTCTCTGTTTCATCGTCAATGTGATGGTCGACGGGTAACAGTAAACCTGCTGTGGTGCATCGGAGTCTCACACTAAGCCCCCAGGGATGAGCCAAAAACAGAGTACCCGAAACATTACTCTCGTCAATATAAATTGGCATTGCGAATTTTGTATTGAAACCGGATGCAATTTCTGTGTTCCATCGTCAATGTGATGGTCGAAGGGTAACAGTAAACCTGATGTGGTACATCGGAGTCTAACACTGGGCCTCCAGGGAAGAGCGAAACTACATACTCTTCGAAACGGTACTCCTGTGGACAGTAATCGGCATTGCGTATTTTGTATTGAAACCGGATGCTATTTCTGTGTTTCATCGTCAATGTCATGGTCGACGGGTAACAGTAAACTTGCTGTGGTGCATCGGAGTCTCACACTGAGCCCCCATGGAAGAGCCAAATAACAGGCTCCCCGAAACGTTACCCTCATCAATATAAATCACCATTGCGAATTTTGTATTGAAACCGGATGCAATTTCTGTGTTTCATCGTCAATGTGATGGTCGAAGGGTAACAGTAAACCTGCTGTGGAGCATCGGAGTCTCACACTGAGCCCCAAGGAAAGAGCCAAATTACAGACTTCCCGAAACGTTACCTTCGTCAATATAGATCGGCATTGCGGATTTTGTATTGAAACCGGATGCAATTCCTGTGTTTCATCGTCAATGTGATGGTGGAAGGGTACAGTAAACCTCCTGTGGTCCATCGGAGTCTCACACCGAGCCCCCAGGGAAGAGACAAACTACATACTCTTCGAAACGGTACTCCTGTGGACAGAAATCGGCTTTGCGAATTTTGTATTGAAACCGGATGCAATTTCTGTGTTTCATCGTCAATGTGATGGTCGTCGGGTAACAGTAAACCTCCTGTGGTGCATCTGAGTCTCACACTGAGCCGCCAGGGAAGAGACAAACTACATAATATTCGAAACGGTACTCCTGTGGACGGAAATCGGCATTGCGCATTTTGTATTGAAACCGGATGCAATTTCTGTGTTTCATCGTCAATGAGATGGTCGAAGGGTACAGTAAACCTCCTGTGGTGCATCGGAGTTTCACACTGAGAACCCGGGGAAAAGCCAAAAAACACTCCCCGAAACGTTACTCTCGTCAATATAAATCGGCATTGCGAATTTAGTATTGCAACCGGATGCAATTTCTGTGTTTCATCGCCAATGTCATGGTCGAAGGGTAACAGTAAACATTCTGTGGTGCATCGGGTCTAACACTGGGCCCCCATGGAAGAGCCAAACTACATACTCTTCGAAACGGTGCTCCTGTGGACAGAAATCGGCCTTCGCGGAATTTGTATTGAAACGGGATACAATTTCTGTGTTTCATCGTGAATGTGATGGTCGACGGGTAACAGTAAACCTGCTGTGGTGCATCGGAGTCTCACACTAAGCCCCCAGGGAAGAGCCAAAAACAGAGTACCCGAAACATTACTCTCGTCAATATAAATTTTCATTGCGAATTTTGTATTGAAACCGGATGCAATTTCTGTGTTTCATCATCATTTTGGTGGTCGAAGGGTAACAGTGAACCTGCTGTGGTGCATCGGAGTCTCACACTAAGCCCCCAGGGAATAGCCAAAAACAGACTCCCCAAAACGTTACTCTCGTCAATATCAATCGGCATTGCGCATTTTGTATTGAAACCGGATGCAATTTCTGTGTTCCATTGTCAATGTGATGGTCGAAGGGTAACAGTAAACCTGATGTGGTACATCGGAGTCTAACACTGGGCCCCCATGGAACAGCGAAACTACATAATCTTCGAAACGGTACTCCTGTGGACAGTAATCGGCATTGCGAATTTTCTATTGAAACCGGATGCAATTCCTGTGTTTCATCGTCAATGTCATGGTCAAAGGGTAACAGTAAACTTCCTGTGGTGCATCGGAGTCTCACACTGAGTCCCCAGGGAAGAGCCAAACTACAGACTCCCCGAAACGTTACCCTCGTCAATATAGATCGGTATTGCGAATTTTGTATTGAAACTGGATGCAATTTCTATGTTTCATCGTCAATGTGATGGTCGAAAGGTACAGTAAACCTGCTGAGGTGTATCGGAGTCTCACACTGAGCCCCCTTGGAAGAGACAAACTACATACTCTTCGAAACGGTACTCCTGTGGACGAAAATCGGCATTGCGAATTTTGTATTGAAACCGGATGCAATTTCTGTGTTTCATCGTCAATGTGATGGTCGAAGGGTAACAGTAAATTTGCTGTGGTGCATCGGAGTCTCACACTGAGCGCCCAGAGAGGAGGCAAAAATCAGGCTCCCCGAAATCATACTCGTCATTATAAATCGGCATTGCGAATTTTGTATTGAAACCAGATGCAATTTCTGTGTTTCATCGACAATGTGATGGTCAAAGGGTAACAGTAAACCTGCTGTGCTGCATCGGAGTCTAACACTGGGCCCCCAGGGAAGAGCCAAACTACATTTTCTTCGAAACGGTGCTCCTGTGGACAGAAATCGGCATTGCGAATTTTGTATTGAAACCGGATGCAATTTCTGTGTTTCATCGTCAATGAGATGGTCGAAGGGTAACAGTAAATCTGCTGTGGTGCATCGGAGACTGACACTGGGCCCCCAGGGAAGAGCGATACTACATACTCCTCGAAACGGTACTCCTATGGACAGAAATCGGCATTGCGAATTTTGTACTGAAACCGGTTGCAATTTCTGTGTTTCATCTTCAATGTGATGGTCTAAGGGTAACAGTAAACCTGCTGTGGTGCATCGGAGTCTCACACTGAGCCCCCAGGGAAAAGCAAAGAAACAGGTTCCTGACACGTGACTCTCGTCCATATAAATAGGCATTGCGAATTTTGTATTGAAACCAGATGCAATTTCTGTGTTTCATCGTCAATGTGATGGTCGAAGGGTAACAGTAAACCTGCTGTGGTGCATTGGAGTCTCACACTGAGAACCCAGGGAAAAGCCAAAAACACTCCCCGAAACGTTACTCTTGTCAATATAAATCGGCATTGTGAATTTAGTATTGAAACCGCATGCAATTTCTGTGTTTCATCGTCAATGTGATGGTCGAAGGGTGACAGTAAATCTTCTGTGGTGCATCGGGTCTATCACTGGGCCCCCAGGGAAGAGCCAAACTACATACTCTTCGAAACGGTAATCCTTTGGACAGAAATTGGCATTGCGAATTTTGTATTGAAACCGGATGCAATTTCTGTGTTTCATTTTCAATGTGATGGTCGAAGGTTAACAGTAAACTTGCTGTGGTGCATCGGAGTCTCACACTGAGCCCCCAGGGAAGAGCCAAGTAAAAGACTCCTCGAAACATACCCTCGTCAATATAAATCACCATTGCGAATTTTGTGTTGAAACCTGATGCAATTTCTGTGTTTCATCGTCAATGTGATGGTCGACGGGTAACAGTAAACCTGCTGTGGTGCATTGGAGTCTCACACTGATCCCCCAGGGAAGAGCCAAAAAACAGGCTTCCTGAAACGTCACTCTCGTCCATATAGATAGGCATTGCGAATTTTGTATTGAAACCAGATGCAAGTTCTGTGTTTCATCGTCAATGTGATGGTCGAAGGGTAACAGTAAACCTGCTGTGGTGCATAGGAGTCTCACACTGAGCCCCCAGGGAAGAGACAACCTACATACTCTTCGAAACGGTACTCCTGTGGACGGAAATCGGCATTGCGAATTTGGTATTGAAACGGATGCAATTTCTGTGTTTCATCGGCAATGTGATGGTCGAAGGGTAACAGTAAACCTGCTGTGGTGCCTCGGAGTCTCACACTGAGCCCGCAGGGAAGAGCCAAAAAACAGTCTCCCCCAAAACGTTACTCTTGTCAATATAAACCGGCATTGCGAATTTTGTATTGAAACCGGATGCAATTTCTCTTTTTCATCGTCAATGTGATGGTCGAAGGGTAACAGTAAACCTGCTGTGGTGCATCTGAGTCTCAGACTGAGCCCCCAGGGAAGAGCCAAAAAACAGGCTCCCCGAAACGTTACTCTCGTCAATATAAATCGGCATTGAGAATTCTGTATTGAAACCGGATGCAATTTCTGTGTTTCATCGTCAATGTGATGGTCGAAGGGTAACAGCAAACCTGCTGTGGTGCATAGGAGTCTCACACTGAGCCCCCAGGGAAGAGACAAACTACATACTCTTCGAAGCGGTACTCCGGCGGACAGAAATCTGCATTGTGAATATTGTATTGAAACTGGAAGCAATTTCTGTGTTTCATCGTCAATGTGATGGTCGAAGGGTAAAAGTAAACCTTCTGTGGTGCATCGGAGTCTAACACTGGGCCCCCAGGGAAGAGCCAAACTACATACTCTTCGAAACGGTACACCTGTGGACAGAAATTGGCATTGCGAATTTTGTATTGAAACCGGATGCAATTTCTCTGTTTCATCGTCAATGTGATGGTCGACGGGTAACAGTAAACCTGCTGTGGTGCATCGGAGTCTCACACTAAGCCCCCAGGGAAGAGCCAAAAACAGAGTACCCGAAACATTACTCTCGTCAATATAAATTGGCATTGCGAATTTTGTATTGAAACCGGATGCAATTTCTGTGTTCCATCGTCAATGTGATGGTCGAAGGGTAACAGTAAACCTGATGTGGTACATCGGAGTCTAACACTGGGCCTCCAGGGAAGAGCGAAACTACATACTCTTCGAAACGGTACTCCTGTGGACAGTAATCGGCATTGCGCATTTTGTATTGAAACCGGATGCTATTTCTGTGTTTCATCGTCAATGTCATGGTCGACGGGTAACAGTAAACTTGCTGTGGTGCATCGGAGTCTCACACTGAGCCCCCATGGAAGAGCCAAATAACAGGCTCCCCGAAACGTTACCCTCATCAATATAAATCACCATTGCGAATTTTGTATTGAAACCGGATGCAATTTCTGTGTTTCATCGTCAATGTGATGGTCGAAGGGTAACAGTAAACCTGCTGTGGAGCATCGGAGTCTCACACTGAGCCCCAAGGAAAGAGCCAAATTACAGACTTCCCGAAACGTTACCTTCGTCAATATAGATCGGCATTGCGGATTTTGTATTGAAACCGGATGCAATTCCTGTGTTTCATCGTCAATGTGATGGTGGAAGGGTACAGTAAACCTCCTGTGGTCCATCGGAGTCTCACACTGAGCCCCCAGGGAAGAGACAAACTACATACTCTTCGAAACGGTACTCCTATGGACAGAAATCGGCATTGCGAATTTTGTATTGAAACCGGATGCAATTTCTGTGTTTCATCGTCAATGTGATGGTCGTCGGGTAACAGTAAACCTCCTGTGGTGCATCTGAGTCTCACACTGAGCCGCCAGGGAAGAGACAAACTACATACTATTCGAAACGGTACTCCTGTGGACGGAAATCGGCATTGCGCATTTTGTATTGAAACCGGATGCAATTTCTGTGTTTCATCGTCAATGAGATGGTCGAAGGGTACAGTAAACCTCCTGTGGTGCATCGGAGTCTCACACTGAGAACCCGGGGAAAAGCCAAAAAACACTCCCCGAAACGTTACTCTCGTCAATATAAATCGGCATTGCGAATTTAGTATTGCAACCGGATGCAATTTCTGTGTTTCATCGCCAATGTCATGGTCGAAGGGTAACAGTAAACATTCTGTGGTGCATCGGGTCTAACACTGGGCCCCCAGGGAAGAGCCAAACTACATACTCTTCGAAACGGTACTCCTGTGGACAGAAATCGGCCTTCGCGGATTTTGTATTGAAACGGGATACAATTTCTGTGTTTCATCGTGAATGTGATGGTCGACGGGTAACAGTAAACCTGCTGTGGTGCATCGGAGTCTCACACTAAGCCCACAGGGAAGAGCCAAAAACAGAGTACCCGAAACATTACTCTCGTCAATATAAATTTTCATTGCGAATTTTGTATTGAAACCGGATGCAATTTCTGTGTTTCATCATCATTTTGGTGGTCGAAGGGTAACAGTAAACCTGCTGTGGTGCATCGGAGTCTCACACTAAGCCCCCAGGGAATAGCCAAAAACAGACTCCCCAACACGTTACTCTCGTCAATATCAATCGGCATTGCGCATTTTGTATTGAAACCGGATGCAATTTCTGTGTTCCATTGTCAATGTGATGGTCGAAGGGTAACAGTAAACCTGATGTGGTACATCGGAGTCTAACACTGGGCCCCCATGGAACAGCGAAACTACATAATCTTCGAAACGGTACTCCTGTGGACAGTAATCGGCATTGCGAATTTTCTATTGAAACCGGATGCAATTCCTGTGTTTCATCGTCAATGTCATGGTCAAGGGGTAACAGTAAACTTCCTGTGGTGCATCGGAGTCTCTCACTGAGCCCCCAGGGAAGAGCCAAATAACAGGCTCCCCGAAACGTTACCTTCATCAATATAAATCACCATTGCAAATTTTGTATTGAAACCGGATGCAATTTCTGTGTTTCATCGTCGATGTGATGGTCGAAGGGTAACAGTAAACCTGCTGTGGAGCATCGGAGTCTCATACTGAGCCCCAAGGAAAGAGCCAAATTACAGACTCTTCGAAACGTTACCTTCGCCAATATAGATCGGCATTGCGTATTTTGTATTGAAACCGGATGCAATTCCTGTGTTTCATCGTCAATGTGATGGTGGAAGGGTAAAGTAAAACCTCCTGTGGTGCATCGGAGTCTCACACTGAGCCCCAAGGGAAGAGACAAACTACATACTCTTCGAAACGGTACTCCTGTGGACAGAAATCGGCATTGCGAATTTTGTATTGAAACCGGATGAAATTTCTGTGTTTCATCGTCAATGTGATGGTCGACGGGTAACAGTAAACCTCCTGTGGTGCATCGGAGTCTCACACTGAGCCCCCAGGGAAGAGACAAACTACATACTATTCGAAACGGTACTCCTGTGGACAGAAATTGGCATTGCGAATTTTGTATTGAAACCGGATGAAATTTCTGTGTTTCATCGTCAATGTGATGGTCGACGGGTAAAAGTAAACCTGCTGTGGTGCATCGGAGTCTCACACTAAGCCCCCAGGGAAGAGCCAAATAACAGGCTCCCCGAAACATTACCCTCATCAATATAAATCACCATTGCGAATTTTGTATTGAAACCGGATGCAATTTCTGTGTTTCATCGTCAATGTGATGGTCGAAGGGTAACAGTAAACCTGCTGTGGAGCATCGGAGTCTCACACTAAGCCCCAAGGAAAGAGCCAAATTACAGTCTTCCCGAAACGTTACCTTCGTCAATATAGATCGGCATTGCGGATTTTGTATTGAAACCGGATGCAATTCCTGTGTTTCATCGTCAATGTGATGGTGGAAGGGTACAGTAAACCTCCTGTGGTCCATCGGAGTCTCACACTGAGCCCCCAGGGAAGAGACAAACTACATACTCTTCGAAACGGTACTCCTATGGACAGAATTCGGCATTGCGAATTTTGTATTGAAACCGGATGCAATTTCTGTGTTTCATCGTCAATGTGATGGTCGTCGGGTAACAGTAAACCTCCTGTGGTGCATCTGAGTCTCACACTGAGCCGCCAGGGAAGAGACAAACTACATACTATTCGAAACGGTACTCCTGTGGACGGAAATCGGCATTGCGCATTTTGTATTGAAACCGGATGCAATTTCTGTGTTTCATCGTCAATGAGATGGTCGAAGGGTACAGTAAACCTCCTGTGGTGCATCGGAGTCTCACACTGAGAACCCGGGGAAAAGCCAAAAAACACTCCCCGAAACGTTACTCTCGTCAATATAAATCGGCATTGCGAATTTAGTATTGCAACCGGATGCAATTTCTGTGTTTCATCGCCAATGTCATGGTCGAAGGGTAACAGTAAACATTCTGTGGTGCATCGGGTCTAACACTGGGCCCCCAGGGAAGAGCCAAACTACATACTCTTCGAAACGGTACTCCTGTGGACAGAAATCGGCCTTCGCGGATTTTGTATTGAAACGGGATACAATTTCTGTGTTTCATCGTGAATGTGATGGTCGACGGGTAACAGTAAACCTGCTGTGGTGCATCGGAGTCTCACACTAAGCCCACAGGGAAGAGCCAAAAACAGAGTACCCGAAACATTACTCTCGTCAATATAAATTTTCATTGCGAATTTTGTATTGAAACCGGATGCAATTTCTGTGTTTCATCATCATTTTGGTGGTCGAAGGGTAACAGTAAACCTGCTGTGGTGCATCGGAGTCTCACACTAAGCCCCCAGGGAATAGCCAAAAACAGACTCCCCAAAACGTTACTCTCGTCAATATCAATCGGCATTGCGCATTTTGTATTGAAACCGGATGCAATTTCTGTGTTCCATTGTCAATGTGATGGTCGAAGGGTAACAGTAAACCTGATGTGGTACATCGGAGTCTAACACTGGGCCCCCATGGAACAGCGAAACTACATAATCTTCGAAACGGTACTCCTGTGGACAGTAATCGGCATTGCGAATTTTCTATTGAAACCGGATGCAATTCCTGTGTTTCATCGTCAATGTCATGGTCAAAGGGTAACAGTAAACTTCCTGTGGTGCATCGGAGTCTCACACTGAGCCCCCAGGGAAGAGCCAAATAACAGGCTCCCCGAAACGTTACCCTCATCAATATAAATCACCATTGCGAATTTTGTATTGAAACCGGATGCAATTTCTGTGTTTCATCGTCAATGTGATGGTGGAAGGGTAAAGTAAAACCTCCTGTGGTGCATCGGAGTCTCACACTGAGCCCCCAGGGAAGAGACAAACTACATACTCTTCGAAACGGTACTCCTGTGGACAGAAATCGGCATTGCGAATTTTGTATTGAAACCGGATGAAATTTCTGTGTTTCATCGTCAATGTGATGGTCGACGGGTAACAGTAAACCTCCTGTGGTGCATCGGAGTCTCACACTGAGCCCCCAGGGAAGAGACAAACTACATACTATTCGAAACGGTACTCCTGTGGACAGAAATTGGCATTGCGAATTTTGTATTGAAACCGGATGCAATTTCTCTGTTTCATCGTCAATGTGATGGTCGACGGGTAAAAGTAAACCTGCTGTGGTGCATCGGAGTCTCACACTAAGCCCCCAGGGAAGAGCCAAATAACAGGCTCCCCGAAACGTTACCCTCATCAATATAAATCACCATTGCGAATTTTGTATTGAAACCGGATGCAATTTCTGTGTTTCATCGTCAATGTGATGGTCGAAGGGTAACAGTAAACCTGCTGTGGAGCATCGGAGTCTCACACTGAGCCCCAAATAAAGAGCCAAATTACAGACTTCCCGAAACGTTACCTTCGTCAATATAGATCGGCATTGCGGATTTTGTATTGAAACCGGATGCAATTCCTGTGTTTCATCGTCAATGTGATGGTGGAAGGGTACAGTAAACCTCCTGTGGTCCATCGGAGTCTCACACTGAGCCCCCAGGGAAGAGACAAACTACATACTCTTCGAAACGGTACTCCTGTGGACAGAAATCGGCATTGCGAATTTTGTATTGAAACCGGATGCAATTTCTGTGTTTCATCGTCAATGTGATGGTCGTCGGGTAACAGTAAACCTCCTGTGGTGCATCTGAGTCTCACACTGAGCCGCCAGGGAAGAGACAAACTACATACTATTCGAAACGGTACTCCTGTGGACGGAAATCGGCATTGCGCATTTTGTATTGAAACCGGATGCAATTTCTGTGTTTCATCGTCAATGAGATGGTCGAAGGGTACAGTAAACCTCCTGTGGTGCATCGGAGTCTCACACTGAGAACCCGGGGAAAAGCCAAAAAACACTCCCCGAAACGTACTCTCGTCAATATAAATCGGCATTGCGAATTTAGTATTGCAACCGGATGCAATTTCTGTGTTTCATCGCCAATGTGATGGTCGAAGGGTAACAGTAAACATTCTGTGGTGCATCGGGTCTAACACTGGGCCCCCAGGGAAGAGCCAAACTACATACTCTTCGAAACGGTACTCCTGTGGACAGAAATCGGCCTTCGCGGATTTTGTATTGAAACGGGATACAATTTCTGTGTTTCATCGTGAATGTGATGGTCGACGGGTAACAGTAAACCTGCTGTGGTGCATCGGAGTCTCACACTAAGCCCCCAGGGAAGAGCCAAAAACAGAGTACCCGAAACATTACTCTCGTCAATATAAATTTTCATTGCGAATTTTGTATTGAAACCGGATGCAATTTCTGTGTTCCATCATCATTTTGGTGGTCGAAGGGTAACAGTAAACCTGCTGTGGTGCATCGGAGTCTCACACTAAGCCCCCAGGGAATAGCCAAAAACAGACTCCCCAAAACGTTACTCTCGTCAATATCAATCGGCATTGCGCATTTTGTATTGAAACCGGATGCAATTTCTGTGTTCCATTGTCAATGTGATGGTCGAAGGGTAACAGTAAACCTGATGTGGTACATCGGAGTCTAACACTGGGCCCCCATGGAACAGCGAAACTACATAATCTTCGAAACGGTACTCCCGTGGACAGTAATCGGCATTGCGAATTTTCTATTGAAACCGGATGCAATTCCTGTGTTTCATCGTCAATGTCATGGTCAAAGGGTAACAGTAAACTTCCTGTGGTGCATCGGAGTCTCACACTGAGCCCCCAGGGAAGAGCCAAATAACAGGCTCCCCGAAACGTTACCCTCATCAATATAAATCACCATTGCGAATTTTGTATTGAAACCGGATGCAATTTCTGTGTTTCATCGTCAATGTGATGGTCGAAGGGTAACAGTAAACCTGCTGTGGAGCATCGGAGTCTCATACTGAGCCCCAAGGAAAGAGCCAAATTACAGACTCTTCGAAACGTTACCTTCGCCAATATAGATCGGCATTGCGAATTTTGTATTGAAACCGGATGCAATTCCTGTGTTTCATCGTCAATGTGATGGTGGAAGGGTAAAGTAAACCTCCTGTGGTGCATCGGAGTCTCACACTGAGCCCCCAGGGAAGAGACAAACTACATACTCTTCGAAACGGTACTCCTGTGGACAGAAATCGGCATTGCGAATTTTGTATTGAAACTGGATGAAATTTCTGTGTTTCATCGTCAATGTGATGGTCGACGGGTAACAGTAAACCTCCTGTGGTGCATCGGAGTCTCACACTGAACCCCCAGGGAAGAGACAAACTACATACTATTCGAAACGGCACTCCTGTGGACGGAAATCGGCATTGCGCATTTTGTATTGAAACCGGATGAAATTTCTGTGTTTCATCGTCAATGTGATGGTCGAAGGGTAACAGTAAACCTGCTGTGGTGCATCGGAGTCTCACACTAAGCCCCCAGGGAAGAGCCAAAAACAGACTCCCCTAAACGTTACTCTCGTCAATATAAATCGGCATTGCGAATTTTGTATTGAAACCAGATGCAATTTCTGTGTTTCATCGTCAATGTGATGGTCGAAGGATAACAGTAAACTTGCTGTGGTGCATCGGAGTCTCACACTGAGCCCCCTGGGAAGGGCCAAGTAAAAGACTCCTCGAAACGTTACCCTCGTCAATATAAATCACCATTGCGAATTTTGTATTGAAACCGGATGCAATTTCTGTGTTTCATCGTCAATGTGATGGTCGACGGGTAACAGTAAACCTGCTGTGGTGCATCGGAGTTTCACACTGAGCCCCCAGGGAAGAGCCAAAAAACAAGCTCCCTGAAACGTCACTCTCGTCCTAATAAATAGGCATTGCGAATTTTGTATTGAAACCAGATGCAATTTGTGTGTTTCATCGTCAATGTGATGGTCGAAGGGTAACAGTAAACCTGCTGTGGTGCATCGGAGTCTCACATTGAGCCCCCAGGTAAGAGCCAAATTAGAGGCTCCCCGAAACCTTAATTTCGTCAATATAGATCGGCATTGTGAATTTTCTATTGAAACCGGATGCAATTTCTGTGTTTCATCGTCAATGTGATGGTCGAAGGGTACAGTAAACCTCCTGTGGTGCATCGGAGTCTCACACTGAGAACCCGGGGAAAAGCCAATAAACACTCCCCGAAACGTTACTCTCGTCAATATAAATCGGCATTGCGAATTTAGTATTGCAACCGGATGCAATTTCTGTGTTTCATCGCCAATGTGATGGTCGACGGGTAACAGTAAACCTGCTGTGGTGCATAGGAGTCTAACACGGGGCCCCCAGGGAAGAGCCAAACTACACACTCTTCGAAACGGTACTCCTGTGGACAGAAATCGGCATTGCGTAATTTGTATTGAAACCGGATGCAATTTCTGTTTTTCATCGTCAATGTGATGGTCGAAGGGTAACAGTAAACCTGCTGTGGTGCATCGGAGTCTAAGTCTGGGCCCCCAGGGAAGAGACAAACTACATACTCTTCGAAACGGTACACCTGTGGACAGAAATTGGCATTGCGAATTTTGTATTGAAACCGGATGCAATATCTGTGTTTCATCGTCAATGTGATGGTCGAAGGATAACAGTAAACTTGCTGTGGTGCATCGGAGTCTCACACTGAGCCCCCTGGGAAGAGCCAAGTAAAAGACTCCTCGAAACGTTACCCTCGTCAATATAAATCACCATTGCGAATTTTGTATTGAAACCAGATGCAATTTCTGTGTTTCATCGTCAATGTGATGGTCGAAGGATAACAGTAAACTTGCTGTGGTGCATCGGAGTCTCACACTGAGCCCCCTGGGAAGAGCCAAGTAAAAGACTCCTCGAAACGTTACCCTCGTCAATATAAATCACCATTGCGAATTTTGTATTGAAACCGGATGCAATTTCTGTGTTTCATCGCCAATGTCATGGTCGAAGGGTAACAGTAAACATTCTGTGGTGCATCGGGTCTAACACTGGGCCCCCAGGGAAGAGCCAAACTACATACTCTTCGAAACGGTACACCTGTGGACAGAAATTGGCATTGCGAATTTTGTATTGAAACCGGATGCAATATCTGTGTTTCATCGTCAATGAGATGGTCGAAGGGTACAGTAAACCTCCTGTGGTGCATCGGAGTCTCACACTGAGAACCCAGGGAAAAGCCAAAAAACACTCCCCGAAACGTTACTCTCGTCAATGTAAATCGGCATTGCGAATTTAGTATTCCAACCGGATGCAATTTCTGTGTTTCATTGTCAATGTCATGGTCGAAGGGTAACAGTAAACATTCTGTGGTGCATCGGGTCTAACACTAGGCCCCAGGGAAGAGCAAACTACATACTCTTCGAAACGGTACTCCTGTGGACAGAAATCGGCCTTCGCGAATTTTGTATTGAAACCGGATACAATTTCTGTGTTTCATCGTCAATGTGATGGTCGACGGGTAACAGTAAACCTGCTGTGGTGCATAGGAGTCTCACACTGAGCCCCCAGGGAAGAGACAAACTACATACACTTCGAAACGGTACTCCTGTGGACGGAATTCGGCATTTCGAATTTGGTATTGAAACCGGATGCAATTTCTGCGTTTCATCGTCAATGCGATTGTCGAAGGGTAACAGTAAACCTGCTGCGGTGCATCGGAGTCTCACACTGAGCCCGCAGGGTAGAGCCAAATAACAGACTCCCCGAAACCTTAAACTCGTCAATATAAATCGGCATTGCGAATTTTGTATTGAAACCAGATGCAATTTCTGTGTTTCATCGTCAATGTGATGGCCGAAGGGTAACAGTAAACCTGCTGTGGTGCATCAGAATCTCACATTGAGCCCCCAGGGAAGAGCCAAAAAACAGACTCCCCGAAACGTTACTCTCGTCAATATAAATCGGCATTGCGAATTTTGTATTGAAACCGGATGCAATTTCTGTGTTTCATCGTCAATGTGATGGTCGAAGGGTAACAGTAAACCTGCTGTGGTGCATCGGAATCTCACATTGAGCACCCAGGGAAGAGCCAAAACACAGACTCCCCGAAACTTTACTCTCGTCAATATAAATCGGCATTGCGAATTTTGTATTGAAACCGGATGCAATTTCTGTGTTTCATCGCAAATATGATGATCGAAGGGTGACAGTAAACCTGCTGTGGTGCATCGGAGTCTAACACTGGGCCCCAGGGAAGAGACAAACTACATAATCTTCGAAACGGTACTCCTGTGGACGGAAATCGGCATTTCGAATTTTGTATTGAAACCGGATGCTATTTCTGTGTTTCATCGTCAATGTGATGGTCGAAGGGTAACAGTAAACCTGCTGTGGTGCATCGGAGTCTCACACTGAGCCCCCAGAGAAGAGCCAAAAAACAGACTACCCGAAATCTTAAACTCGTCAATATAAATCGGCATTGCGAATTTTGTATTGAAACCAGATGCAATTTATGTGTTTCATCGTCATTTTGATGGTCAAAGGGTAACAGTAAACCTGCTGTGGTGCATCGGAGTCTAACACTGGGCCCCCAGGGAAGAGCCAAACTACATTTTCTTCGAAACGGTACTGCTGTGGACAGAAATCGGCATTGTGAATTTTGTATTGATACAGGATCCAATTCCTGTGTTACATCGTAATTGTGATGGTCGAAGGGTAACAGTAAAGCTGCTGTGGTGCATCGGAGTCTAACACTGGACACCAGGGAAGAGCGAAACTACATACTCTTCGAAACGGTACTGCTGTGGACAGTAATCGGCATTGCGAATTTTGTATTGAAACCGGATGCAATGACTGTGTTTCATCGTCAAAGTGATGGTCGAAGGGTAACAGTAAACCTGCTGTGCTGCATTGGAGTCTCACACTGAGCCCCCAGGGAAGAGCCAAAGAACAGTCTCCCCGAAACGTTACTCTCGTCAATATGAACCGGCATTGCTTATTTTGTATTGAAACCGGATGCAATTTGTGTTTTTCATCGTCAATGTGATGGTCGAAGGGTAAAAGTAAACCTTCTGTGGTGCATCGGAGTCTAACACTGTGCCCTCAGGGAAGAGCCAAAGTACATACTCTTCTAAACGTTACTCCTGTGGACAGAAATTGGCATTGCGAATTTTGTATTGAAACCGGATGCAATTTCTGTGTCTCATCGTCAATGTGGTGGTCGAAGGGTAACAGTAAACTTTCTGTGGTGCATCATGTCTAACACTGGGTCCCCAGGGAAGAGCCAAACTACATTCTCTTCGAAACGGTACTCCTGTGGACGGAAATCGGCATTTCGAATTTTGTATTGAAACCGGATGCAATTTCTGTGTTTCATCGTCAATGTGATGGTCGAAGGGTAACAGTAAACCTGCTGTGCTGCATCGGAGTCTCACACTGAGCCCCCAGGGAAGAGCCAAAAAACAGACTCCTCGAAACGTTACTCTCGTCAATATAAATCGGCATTGCAAATTTTGTATTGAAACCGGATGCAATTTCTGTGTTTCATCGTCAATGTGATGGTTGAAGGGTAACAGTTAACTTGCTGTGGTGTATCGGAGTCTCACACTGAGCCCACAGGAAAGAGCCAAAAAACAGACTCCCCGAAACGTTACTCTCGTCAATATAAATCAGCATTGCGAATTTTGTATTGAAACCGGATGCAATTTCTGTGTTTCATCGTCAATGTGACGGTCGAAGGGTAACAGTAAATCTGCTGTGGTGCATCGGAATTTCACATTGAGCCCCCAGGGAAGAGCCAAAAAACAGACTCCCCGAAACGTTACTCTCGTCAATTTAAATCGGCATTGCGAATTTTTTATTGAAACCGGATGCAGTTACTGTGTTTCATCGTCAATGTGAAGGTCGAAGGGTGACAGTAAACCTGCTGTGGTGCATCGGAGTCTAACACTGGGCCCCCAGGTAAAAGCCAAACTACATACTCTTCGAAACGGTATTCCTATGGACAAAAATCGGCATTGCGAATTTTGTATTGAGACCGGATGCAATTTGTGTGTTTCATCGTGAATGTGATGGTCGAAGGGTAACAGTAAACCTGCTGTGGTGCATCGGAGTCTACCGTAGGCCGCCAGGGAAGAGCCAAACTACATACTCTTCGAAACGGTACTCCTGTGGACAGAAATCGGCATATGCGAATTTTGTATTGAAACCGGATGCAATTTCTGTGTTTCATTGTCAATGTGATGGTCGAAGGGTAACAGTTATCCTGCTGTGGTGCATCGGAGTCTAATTCTGGGCCCCCAGGGAAGAGCCAAACCACATACTCTTCGAAACGGTACTCCTGTGGACAGAAAGCGGCATTGCGAATTTTATATTGAAACCGGATGCAATTTCTGTGTTTCACCGTCAATGTGATGGTCGAAGGGTAACAGTAAACCTGCTGTTGTGCATCGGAGTCTCACACTGAGCCCCCAGGGAAGAGCCAAACAACAGGCTCCTCGAAACGTTACTCTCGTCAATATAAATCGGCATTGCGAAATTTGTATTGAAACCGGATGCAATTACTGTTTTTCATCGTCAATGTGAAGGTCGAAGGGTGACAGTAAACCAGCTGTGGTGCATCGGAGTCTCACACTGAGCCCCCAGGTAAGAGGAAAAGAACAGACTCCCCGAAACGTTACTCTCGTCAATATAAATAGGCATTGCGAATTTTGTATTGAAACCAGATGTAATTTCTGTGTCTCATCGTCAATGTGATGGTCGAAAGGTAACAGTAAACCTGCTGTGATGCATCGGAGTCTAACACTGGGCCCCCAGGAAAAAGCCGAACTACATACTCTTCGAAACGGTACTCCTGTGGACAGATATCGGCATTGCGAATTTTGTATTGAAACCAAATGCAATTTGTGTGTTTCATCGTCAAAGTGATGGTCGAAGGGTAACAGTAAACCTGATGTGGTGCATCGGGGTCTCACACTGAGCCCCCAGGGAAGAGCCAAAAAACAGACTTCCCGAAACGTTACTCTCGTCAATATAAATCGGCATTGCGAATTTTGTATTGAAACCGGATGCAATTTCTGTGTTTCATCGTCAATGTCATGGTCGAAGGGTAACAGTAAACTTGCTGTGGTGCATCGGAGTCTCACACTGAGCCCCCAGGGAAGAGCCAAATAACAGACTCCCCGAAACGTGTCCCTCATCAATATAAATCACCATTGCTAATTTTGTATTGAAACCAGATGCCATTTCTGTGTCTCATCGTCAATGTGATGGTCGAAGGGTAACAGTAAACCTGCTGTGGTGCATCGGAGTCTACCGTAGGCCGCCAGGGAAGAGCCAAACTACATACTCTTCGAAACGGTACTCCTGTGGACAGAAATCGGCATATGCGAATTTTGTATTGAAACCGGATGCAATTTCTGTGTTTCATTGTCAATGTGATGGTCGAAGGGTAACAGTTATCCTGCTGTGGTGCATCGGAGTCTAATTCTGGGCCCCCAGGGAAGAGCCAAACCACATACTCTTCGAAACGGTACTCCTGTGGACAGAAAGCGGCATTGCGAATTTTATATTGAAACCGGATGCAATATCTGTGTTTCATCGTCAATGTGATGGTCGAAGGGTAACAGTAAACCTGCTGTTGTGCATCGGAGTCTCACACTGAGCCCCCAGGGAAGAGCCAAACAACAGGCTCCTCGAAACGTTACTCTCGTCAATATAAATCGGCATTGCGAAATTTGTATTGAAACCGGATGCAATTACTGTTTTTCATCGTCAATGTGAAGGTCGAAGGGTGACAGTAAACCAGCTGTGGTGCATCGGAGTCTCACACTGAGCCCCCAGGTAAGAGGAAAAGAACAGACTCCCCGAAACGTTACTCTCGTCAATATAAATAGGCATTGCGAATTTTGTATTGAAACCAGATGTAATTTCTGTGTCTCATCGTCAATGTGATGGTCGAAAGGTAACAGTAAACCTGCTGTGATGCATCGGAGTCTAACACTGGGCCCCCAGGAAAAAGCCGAACTACATACTCTTCGAAACGGTACTCCTGTGGACAGATATCGGCATTGCGAATTTTGTATTGAAACCAAATGCAATTTGTGTGTTTCATCGTCAATGTGATGGTCGAAGGGTAACAGTAAACCTGATGTGGTGCATCGGGGTCTCACACTGAGCCCCCAGGGAAGAGCCAAAAAACAGACTTCCCGAAACGTTACTCTCGTCAATATAAATCGGCATTGCGAATTTTGTATTGAAACCGGATGCAATTTCTGTGTTTCATCGTCAATGTCATGGTCGAAGGGTAACAGTAAACTTGCTGTGGTGCATCGGAGTCTCACACTGAGCCCCCAGGGAAGAGCCAAATAACAGACTCCCCGAAACGTGTCCCTCATCAATATAAATCACCATTGCTAATTTTGTATTGAAACCAGATGCCATTTCTGTGTCTCATCGTCAATGTGATGGTCGAAGGGTAACAGTAAACCTGCTGTGGTGCATCGGAGTCTAACACTGGGCCCCCAGGTAAAAGCCAAACTACATACTCTTCGAAACGGTATTCCTATGGACAAAAATCGGCATTGCGAATTTTCTATTGAAACCGGATGCAATTTCTGTGTTTCATCGTCAATGTGATGGTCGAAGGGTAACAGTTAACCTGCTGTGGTGCATCGGAGTCTAACACTGGGCCCCCAGGTAAAAGCCAAACTACATACACTTCGAAACGGTACTCCTATGGACAGAAATTGGCATTTCGAATTTTGTATTGAAACCGGATGCAATTTCTGTGTTTCATCGTCAATGTGATGGTCGAAGGGTAACAGTAAACCTGCTGTGGTGCATCGGAGTCTACCGTAGGCCGCCAGGGAAGAGCCAAACTACATACTCTTCGAAACGGTACTCCTGTGGACAGAAACCGGAATATGCGAATTTTGTATTGAAACCGGATGCAATTTCTGTGTTTCATCGTCAATATAATGGACGAAGGGTAGCAGTAAACCTGCTGTGGTGCTCGGAGTCTAACACTGGGCCCCCAGGGATGAGCCAAACTACATACTCTTCGAAACGGTACTCCTATGGACAGATATCGGAATTGCGAATTTTGTATTGAAACCGGATGCAATTACTGTGTTTCAGCGTCAATGTGATTCTCGAAGGGTAACAGTAAACCTGCTGTGGTGCATAGGAGTCTAACACTGGGCCCCCAGGGAAGAGCCAAACTACATACTCTTCGAAACGGTACTCCTGTGGACAGATTTCTGGCATTGCGAATTTTGTATTGAAACCGAATGCAATTTGTGTTTTCATCGTCAAAGTGATGGTCGAAGGGTAACAGTAAACCTGATGTGGTGCATCGGGGTCTCACACTGTGCACCCAGGGAAGAGCCAAAATACAGACTTCCCGAAACGTTCTTCTCGTCAATATAAATCGGCATTTCGAATTTTGTATTGAAGCCGGATGCAATTACTGTGTTTCATCGTCAATGTGATGGTCGAAGGGTAACAGTAAACCTGCTGTGGTGCATCGGAGTCACACACTGAGCCCCCAGGGAAGAGCCAAAGAACCGACTCCCCGAAACGTTACTCTCGTCAATATAAATCGGCATTGCGAAATTTGTATTGAAACCGGATGCAATTTCTGTGTTTCATCGTCAATGTGATGGCCGAAGTGTAACAGTAAACTTGCTGTGGTGCATCGGAGTCTAACACTGGGCTCCAAGGGATGAGCCAAACAATATACCCTTCGAAACGGTAGTCCTATGGACAAAAATCGGCCTTGCGAATTTTGTATTGAAACCGGATGTAATTTCTGTGTTTCATCGTCAATGTGATGGTCGAAGGGTAACAGTAAACCTGCTGTGGTGCATCGGAGTCACACACTGAGCCCCCAGGGAAGAGCCAAAGAACCGACTCCCCGAAACGTTACTCTCGTCAATATAAATCGGCATTGCGAATTTTAAATTGAAACCGGATGCAATTTCTGCGTTTCATCGTCAATGTGATGGCCGAAGGGTAACAGTACACCTGCTGTGGCGCATCGGAGTCTCACACTGAGCCCCCAGGGAGAGCCAAAGGACAGACTCCCCGAAACGTTACCTTCGTCAATATTAATCGGCATTGCGAATTTTGTATTGAAACCAGATGTAATTTCTGTATCTCATCGTCAATGTGATGGTTGAAGGGTAACAGTAAACCTGCTGTGGTGCATCGGAATCTAACACTGGGCCCCCAGGGAAGTGCCAAACTACATACTCTTCGAAACGGTACTCCTATGTACAGAAATCGGCATTGCGAATTTTGTATTGAAACCGGTGGCAATTTCTGTGTTTCTTCGTCAATGTGATGGTCGAAGGGTAACTGTAAACCTGCTGTGGTGCTCGGAGTCTAACACTGGGCCCCCAGGGAAGAGCCAAACTACATACATTTCGAAACGGTACTTCTATGGAAAGAAATCGGCATTGCGAATTTTGTATTGAAACCGGATACAATTTCTGTGTTCATCGTCAATGTGATGGCCGAAGGGTAACAGTAAATCTGCTGTGGTGCATCAGAGTCTCACACTGAGCCCCCACGGAAGAGCCAAAAAACAGATTTCCCGAAACGTTACTCTCGTCAATATAAATCGGAATTGGGAATTTTGTATTGAAACCGGATGCAATTTCCGTGTTTCATCGTTAATGTGATGGTCGAAGGGTAACAGTAAACCTGTTGTGGTGCATTGGAGTCTAACACTGGGCCCCCAGGGAAGAGCCAAACTACTTACTCTTCGAAACGGTAATCCTATGGACAGAAATCGACATTGCGAGTTTTGTTTTGAAACCGGATGCAATTTCTGTGTTTCCTCGTCAATGTGATGGTCGATGGGTAACAGTACACCTGCTGTGGTGCATCGGGGTCTCACACTGAGCCCCCAGGGAAGAGCCAAAAGGCAGACTTCTCGAAACGTTACTCTCGTCAATATAAATCGGCATTGAGAATTTTGTATTGAAACCAGATGCAATTTCCGTGTCTCATCGTCAGTGTGATGGTCGAAGGGTAACAGTAAACCTGCTGTGGTGCATCGGGGTCTCACACTGAGCCCCAAGGGAAGAGCCAAAGAAAAGGCTCCCCGAAACTTTACTCTCGTCAATATAAATCGGCATTGCGAATTTTGTATTGAATCCGGATGATATTTCTGTGTTTCATCGTCAATGTGATTGTCGAAGGGTAACAGTAAACCTACTGTGGTGCATCTGGGTCTCAGACTGAGCCCCCAGGGAAGAGCCAAAAAACAGACTCTCCGAAACGTTACTCTCGTCAATATAAATCGGCATTGCGAATTTTGTATTGAAACCGGATGCAATATCTGTGTTTCATCGTCAATGTGATCGTCGAAGGGTATCAGTATACCTGCTGTGGTGCATCGGGGTCTCACACTTAGCCCCCAGGGAAGAGCAAAAAAACACTCGCCCCGAAACAATACTCTCGTCAATATAAATCGGAATTGCGAATTTTGTATTGAAACCGGATGCGATTTCCTAGTTTCATCGTTAATGTGATGGTCGAAGGGTAACAGTAAACCTGTTGTGGTGCATTGGAGTCTAACACTGGGCCCCCAGGGAAGAGCCAAACTACTTACTCTTCGAAACGGTACTCCTATGGACAGAAATCGGCATTGCAAATTTTGTATTGAAACCGGATGCAATATCTATGTTTCATCGTCAATGTGTTGGTCGAAGGGTAACAGTATACCTGCTGTGGTGCATCGGGGTCTCACACTTAGCCCCCAGGGGAGAGCCAAAAAGCAGTCGCCCCGAAACGTTACTCTCCTCAATATAAAGCGGTATTGCGAATTTTGTATTGAAACAGGATGCAATTTGTGTGTTTCATCGTCAATATGATGTTCGAAGGGTAACAGTAAACCTGCTGTGGTGCATCGGAGTCTCACACTGAGCCCCAAGGGAAGAGCCAAAACAAAGGCTCCCTGAAACGTTACTCTTGTCAATATAAATCTGCATTGCCAATTTTGTATTGAAACCGGATGCAATTTCTGTGTTACATCGTCAATGTGATGGCCGAAGGGTAACAGTAAACCTGCTGTGGTGCATCAGAGTCTCACACTGAGCCCCCAGGGAAGAGCCAAAAAACAGACTCCCCGAAATGTTACTCTCGTCAATATAAATCGGCATTGCGAATTTTGTATTGTTACCGGATGCAATTTCTGTGTTTCATCGTCAATGTGATGGTCGAAGGGTAACAGTAAACCTGTTGTGGTGCATTGGAGTCTAACACTGGGCCCCCAGGGAAGAGCCAAACTACATACTTTTCGAAACGGTACTCCTATGGACAGATATCGACATTGCGAATTTTGTATTGAAACCGGATGCAATTTCTGTGTTTCATTGCCAATGTGATGGTCGAAGGGTAACAGTAAACCTGCTGTGGTGCTCGGAGTCTAACACAGCGCCCCCAGGGAAGAGCCAAACGACGTACACTTCGAAACGCTACTCCTATGGACAGAAATCGGCATTGCGAATTTTGTATTGCAGCCGGATGCAATTTCTGTGTTTCATCGTCAATGTGATGGTCGAAGGGTAACAGTAAACCTGCAGCGGTGCATCGGTATCTCACACTGAGCCCCCAAGGAACAGCCAAAAAACAGACTCCCCGAAACATTACTCTCGTCATCATAAATCGGCATTGCGAATTTTGTATTGAAACCGGATGCAATTTATGTGTTTCATCGTCAATGTGATGGTCGCAGGGTAACAGTAAACCTGCTGTGGTGCATCAGAGTCTCACACTGAGCCCCCAGGGAAGAGCCAAAAAAAAGACTCCCGAAGCGTTACTCTCGTCAATATTAATCGGCATTGCGAAATATGTATTGAAATCGGATGCAATTTATGTGTTTCATCGTCAATGTGACGAACGAAGGGTAACAGTAAACCTGCTGTGGTGCATCGGGGTCTCACACTGAGCCCCCAGGGAAGAACCAAAGAAACACTCCCCGAAACTTTACTCTCGTCAATATAAATCGGCCCTGCGAATTTTGTATTGAAAAAGGATGCAATTTCTGTGTTTCACCGTCAACGTGATGGTCGAAGGTTAACAGTAAACCTTCTGTGGTGCATCGGTGTCTCACACTGAGCCCCCAGGGAAGAGCCAAAAACAGACTCCCTGAAACGTTACTCTCGTCAATATAAATCGGCATTGCCATATTTTGTATTGAAACCGGATGCAATTCCTGTGTTTCATCGTCAATGTGATGGTCGAAGGGTAACAGTAAACCTGCTGTGGTGCACCGGAGTCTCACACTGAGCCCCAGGGATGAGCCAAAAAACAGACTCCCCAAATCGTTCCTCTCGTCAATATAAATCGGCATTGCGAATTTTGTATTGAAACCGGATGCAATTCCTGTGTTTAATCGTCAATGTGATGGTCGAAGGGTAACAGTAAACCTGCTGTGGTGTATCGGAGTCTCTCACTGAGCCCTCAGGGAAGAGCCAAATAACAGGCTCCCCGAAACGTTACTTTCGTCAATATAAATCGGCATTGCGAATTTTGTATTGAAACTGGATGCAATTTCTGCGTTTCATCGTCAATGTGATGGCTGAAGGGTAACAGTAAACCTGCTGTGGTGCATCGGAAACTCACACTGAGCCCCCAGGGAAGAGCCAAAGGACAGACACCCCGAAACGTTACCTTCGTCAATATAAATCGGCATTGCGAATTTTGTATTGAAACCGGATGCAATTTCTGTGTTTCATCGTCCATGTGATGGTCGAAGGGTAACAGTAAACCTGCTGTGGTTAATCGGAATCTCACACTGAGCCCCCAGGGAAGAGCCAAAAAACAGACTCCTCGAAACATTACTCTCGTCAACATAAATCGGCATTGCGAATTTTGTATTGCAACCGGATGCAATTTATGTGTTTCATCGTCAATGTGAAGGTCGAAGGGTAACAGTAAACCTGCTGTGGTGCATCGTGATCCACACTGAGCCCCCAGGGAAGAGCCAAAAAAGAGACTCCCCGAAACGTTAATCTCGTCAATATTAATCGGCATTGCGAAATATGTATTGAAATCGGATGCAATTTCTGTGTTTCATCGTCAATGTGACGATCGAAGGGTAACAGTAAACCTGCTGTGGTGCATCGGGGTCTCACACTGAGCCCCCAGGGATGAACCATAGAAAGACTCACCGAAACTTTACTCTCGTCAATATGAATCGGCACTGTGAATTTTGTATTGAAAAAGGATGCAATTTCTGTGTTTCACCGTCAATGCGATGGTCGAAGGTTAACAGTAAACCTGCTGTGGTGCATCGGTGTGTCACACTGAGCCCCCAGGGAAGAGCCAAAAACAGACTCACTGAAACGTTATTCTAGTCAGTATAAATCGGCATTGCGAATTTTGTATTGATTCCGCATGCAATTCCTGTGTTACATCGTCAATGTGAAGGTCGAAGGGTAACAGTAAACTTGCTGTGGTGCATCGGAGTCTCACATTGAGCCCCCAGGGAAGAGCCAGAAAACAGACTCCCCGAAACGTTCCTCTCGTCAATATAAATCGGCATTGCGAATTTAGTATTGAAACCGGAAGGAATTTCTGTGTCTCATAGTCAATGTGATGGTCGAAGGGTAACAGTAAACCTGCTGTGGTGCATCGGAGTGTAACACTGGGATCCCAGGGAAGAGCCAAACTACATACTCTTTGAAAAGGTACTCCTATGGACAGAAATCGGCAATGCGAATTTTGTATTGAAACCGGATGCAATTTCTGTGTTTCATCGTCAATGTGATGGTCGAAGGGTAACAGTAAACCTGCTGTGGTGTTGGAGTCTAACATTGGGCCCCCAGGGAATAGCCAAACTACATACACTTCGAAAGAGTACTCCTATGGACAGAAATCGACATTGCTTATTTTGTATTGAAACCGGATGCAATATCTGTGTTAAATCGTTAATGTGATGGTCGAAGGGTAACAGTAAACCTGCTGTGGTGCATCGGGGTCACACACTGAGCCCCCAGGAAAGAGCCAAAAAACAGACTCCTCGATACGTTACTCTCGTCAATATAAATTCGCATTGCGAATTTTGTATTCAAACCGGATGCAGTTTCTGTGTTTCATCGCCAATGTGATGGTCGAAAGGTAACAGTAAACCTGCTGTGGGGCATCGGAGCCTCACATTGAGCCCCCAGGGATGAGCCAAAAAACAGACTCCCGGAAACGTTACTCTCGTCAATATAAATCGGCATTGCGAATTTTGTATTGAAACCGGATGCAATATCTGTGTTTCATCGTTAATGTGATGGTCGAAGGGTAACAGTAAACCTGCTGTGGTACATCGGAGTCTCACTCTGAGTCCCCAGGGAAGAGCCAAAAAACAGACTCCCTGAAACGTTACTCTCGTCAATACAAATCGGCATTGCGAACTTTGTATTGAAACCGGATGCACTTTCTGTGTTTCATCGTCAATGTGATGGCCGAAGGGTAACAGTAAACCTGCTGTGGTGCATCGGGGTCACACACTGAGCCCCCAGGGAAGAGCCAAAGAACAGACATCCCGAAACTTTACTCTCGTCAATATAAATCGGCATTGCGAATTTTGTATTGAAACCGGATGCAATTTCTGTGTTTCATCGTCAATGTGATGGACAAAGGGTAACAGTAAACCTGCTGTGGTGCATCGGAGTCTAACACTGGGCCCCAGGGAAGAGCCAAACCACATACTCTTCAAAACGGTACTCCTGTGGACAGAAATCGGCATTGCGAATTTTGTATTGTAACCGGATGCAATTTCTGTGTTTCATCGTCAATGTGATGGTCGAAGGGTAACAGTAAACCTACTGTGGTTCATCGGGGTCTCACACTGAGCCCCCAGGGAAGAGCCAAAAAACAGACTCCCCGATACGTTCCTCTCGTCAATATAAATCGGTATTGCGAAATATGTATTGAAATCGGATGCTATTTCTGTGTTTCATCGTCAATGTGATGTTCGAAGGGTAACAGTTAACCTGCTGTGGTGCATCGGGGTCTCACACTGAGCCCCCAGGCAAGAGCCAAAAAACAGTCTCCCCGAAACGTTACTCTCGTCAATATAAACCGGCATTGCGAATTTTGTATTGAAACCGGATGCAATTTCTGTGTTTCATCGTCAATGTGGTGGTCGAATGGTAACAGTAAAGTTGCTGTGGTGCATCGGAGTCTCTATTGAGCCCCCAGGGAAGAGCCAAAAAAAAGACTCCCCGAAACGTTACTCTAGTCAATATAAATCGGCATTGCGAATTTTCTATTGAAACCGGATGCAATTTCTGTGCTCATCGTCAATGTGATGGTCGAAAGGTAACAGTAAGCCTGCTTTGGTGCATCGGAATCTCACACTGGGCCCCCAGGGAAGAGTCAAAGAAACAGACTCCCCGATTTTGAACTGCAACCGGATGCAATTTCTGTGTTTCATCGTCAATGTGATGGTCGAAGGGTAACAGTAAACCTGCTGTGGTTAATCGGATTCTCACACTGAGCCCCCAGGGAAGAGCCAAAGAACAGACTCCTCGAAACATTACTCTCGTCAACATAAATCGGCATTGCGAATTTTGTATTGCAACCGGATGCAATTTATGTGTTTCATCGTCAATGTGAAGGTCGAAGGGTAACAGTAAACCTGCTGTGGTGCATCGTGATCTCACACTGAGCCCCCAGGGAAGAGCCAAAAAAGAGACTCCCCGAAACGTTAATCTCGTCAATATTAATCGGCATTGCGAAATATGTATTGAAATCGGATGCAATTTCTGTGTTTCATCGTCAATGTGACGATCGAAGGGTAACAGTAAACCTGCTGTGGTGCATCGGGGTCTCACACTGAGCCCCCAGGGATGAACCATAGAAAGACTCACCGAAACTTTACTCTCGTCAATATGAATCGGCACTGTGAATTTTGTATTGAAAAAGGATGCAATTTCTGTGTTTCACCGTCACTGCGATGGTCGAAGGTTAACAGTAAACCTGCTGTGGTGCATCGGTGTGTCACACTGAGCCCCCAAGAAAGAGCCAAAAACAGACTCACTGAAACGTTATTCTAGTCAGTATAAATCGGCATTGCGAATTTTGTATTGATTCCGCATGCAATTCCTGTGTTACATCGTCAATGTGAAGGTCGAAGGGTAACAGTAAACTTGCTGTGGTGCATCGGAGTCTCACATTGAGCCCCCAGGGAAGAGCCAGAAAACAGACTCCCCGAAACGTTCCTCTCGTCAATATAAATCGGCATTGCGAATTTTGTATTGAAACCGGAAGGAATTTCTGTGTCTCATAGTCAATGTGATGGTCGAAGGGTAACAGTAAACCTGCTGTGGTGCATCGGAGTCTAACACTGGGATCCCAGGGAAGAGCCAAACTACATACTCTTCGAAAAGGTACTCCTATGGACAGAAATCGGCATTGCGAATTTTGTATTGAAACCGGATGCAATTTCTGTGTTTCATCGTCAATGTGATGGTCGAAGGGTAACAGTAAACCTGCTGTGGTGTTGGAGTCTAACATTGGGCCCCCAGGGAATAGCCAAACTACATACACTTCGAAAGAGTACTCCTATGGACAGAAATCGACATTGCTTATTTTGTATTGAAACCGGATGCAATATCTGTGTTAAATCGTTAATGTGATGGTCGAAGGGTAACAGTAAACCTGCTGTGGTGCATCGGGGTCACACACTGAGCCCCCAGGAAAGAGCCATAAAACAGACTCCTCGATACGTTACTCTCGTCAATATAAATTCGCATTGCGAATTTTGTATTCAAACCGGATGCAGTTTCTGTGTTTCATCGCCAATGTGATGGTCGAAAGGTAACAGTAAACCTGCTGTGGGGCATCGGAGTCTCACATTGAGCCCCCAGGGATGAGCCAAAAAACAGACTCCCGGAAACGTTACTCTCGTCAATATAAATCGGCATTGCGAATTTTGTATTGAAACCGGATGCAATATCTGTGTTTCATCGTTAATGTGATGGTCGAAGGGTAACAGTAAACCTGCTGTGGTACATCGGAGTCTCACTCTGAGTCCCCAGGGAAGAGCCAAAAAACAGACTCCCTGAAACGTTACTCTCGTCAATACAAATCGGCATTGCGAACTTTGTATTGAAACCGGATGCACTTTCTGTGTTTCATCGTCAATGTGATGGCCGAAGGGTAACAGTAAACCTGCTGTGGTGCATCGGGGTCACACACTGAGCCCCCAGGGGAGAGCCAAAGAACAGACATCCCGAAACTTTACTCTCGTCAATATAAATCGGCATTGCGAATTTTGTATTGAAACCGGATGCAATTTCTGTGTTTCATCGTCAATGTGATGGACAAAGGGTAACAGTAAACCTGCTGTGGTGCATCGGAGTCTAACACTGGGCCCCAGGGAAGAGCCAAACCACATACTATTCAAAACGGTACTCCTGTGGACAGAAATCGGCATTGCGAATTTTGTATTGTAACCGGATGCAATTTCTGTGTTTCATCGTCAATGTGATGGTCGAAGGGTAACAGTAAACCTACTGTGGTTCATCGGGGTCTCACACTGAGCCCCCAGGGAAGAGCCAAAAAACAGACTCCCCGATACGTTCCTCTCGTCAATATAAATCGGTATTGCGAAATATGTATTGAAATCGGATGCTATTTCTGTGTCTCATCGTCAATGTGATGTTCGAAGGGTAACAGTTAACCTGCTGTGGTGCATCGGGGTCTCACACTGAGCCCCCAGGCAAGAGCCAAAAAACAGTCTCCCCGAAACGTTACTCTCGTCAATATAAATCGGCATTGCGAATTTTGTATTGAAACCGGATGCAATTTCTGTGTTTCATCGTCAATGTGGTGGTCGAATGGTAACAGTAAAGTTGCTGTGGTGCATCGGAGTCTCTATTGAGCCCCCAGGGAAGAGCCAAAAAAAAGACTCCCCGAAACGTTACTCTAGTCAATATAAATCGGCATTGCGAATTTTCTATTGAAACCGGATGCAATTTCTGTGCTCATCGTCAATGTGATGGTCGAAAGGTAACAGTAAGCCTGCTTTGGTGCATCGGAATCTCACACTGGGCCCCCAGGGAAGAGTCAAAGAAACAGACTCCCCGATTTTGAACTGCAACCGGATGCAATTTCTGTGTTTCATCGTCAATGTGATGGTCGAAGGGTAACAGTAAACCTGCTGTGGTTAATCGGAATCTCACACTGAGCCCCCAGGGAAGAGCCAAAGAACAGACTCCTCGAAACATTACTCTCGTCAACATAAATCGGCATTGCGAATTTTGTATTGCAACCGGATGCAATTTATGTGTTTCATCGTCAATGTGAAGGTCGAAGGGTAACAGTAAACCTGCTGTGGTGCATCGTGATCTCACACTGAGCCCCCAGGGAAGAGCCAAAAAAGAGACTCCCCGAAACGTTAATCTCGTCAATATTAATCGGCATTGCGAAATATGTATTGAAATCGGATGCAATTTCTGTGTTTCATCGTCAATGTGACGATCGAAGGGTAACAGTAAACCTGCTGTGGTGCATCGGGGTCTCACACTGAGCCCCCAGGGATGAACCATAGAAAGACTCACCGAAACTTTACTCTCGTCAATATGAATCGGCACTGTGAATTTTGTATTGAAAAAGGATGCAATTTCTGTGTTTCACCGTCACTGCGATGGTCGAAGGTTAACAGTAAACCTGCTGTGGTGCATCGGTGTGTCACACTGAGCCCCCAGGAAAGAGCCAAAAACAGACTCACTGAAACGTTATTCTAGTCAGTATAAATCGGCATTGCGAATTTTGTATTGATTCCGCATGCAATTCCTGTGTTACATCGTCAATGTGAAGGTCGAAGGGTAACAGTAAACTTGCTGTGGTGCATCGGAGTCTCACATTGAGCCCCCAGGGAAGAGCCAGAAAACAGACTCCCCGAAACGTTCCTCTCGTCAATATAAATCGGCATTGCGAATTTTGTATTGAAACCGGAAGGAATTTCTGTGTCTCATAGTCAATGTGATGGTCGAAGGGTAACAGTAAACCTGCTGTGGTGCATCGGAGTCTAACACTGGGATCCCAGGGAAGAGCCAAACTACATACTCTTCGAAAAGGTACTCCTATGGACAGAAATCGGCATTGCGAATTTTGTATTGAAACCGGATGCAATTTCTGTGTTTCATCGTCAATGTGATGGTCGAAGGGTAACAGTAAACCTGCTGTGGTGTTGGAGTCTAACATTGGGCCCCCAGGGAATAGCCAAACTACATACACTTCGAAAGAGTACTCCTATGGACAGAAATCGACCTTGCTTATTTTGTATTGAAACCGGATGCAATATCTGTGTTAAATCGTTAATGTGATGGTCGAAGGGTAACAGTAAACCTGCTGTGGTGCATCGGGGTCACACACTGAGCCCCCAGGAAAGAGCCAAAAAACAGACTCCTCGATACGTTACTCTCGTCAATATAAATTCGCATTGCGAATTTTGTATTCAAACCGGATGCAGTTTCTGTGTTTCATCGCCAATGTGATGGTCGAAAGGTAACAGTAAACCTGCTGTGGGGCATCGGAGTCTCACATTGAGCCCCCAGGGATGAGCCAAAAAACAGACTCCCGGAAACGTTACTCTCGTCAATATAAATCGGCATTGCGAATTTTGTATTGAAACCGGATGCAATATCTGTGTTTCATCGTTAATGTGATGGTCGAAGGGTAACAGTAAACCTGCTGTGGTACATCGGAGTCTCACTCTGAGTCCCCAGGGAAGAGCCAAAAAACAGACTCCCTGAAACGTTACTCTCGTCAATACAAATCGGCATTGCGAACTTTGTATTGAAACCGGATGCACTTTCTGTGTTTCATCGTCAATGTGATGGCCGAAGGGTAACAGTAAACCTGCTGTGGTGCATCGGGGTCACACACTGAGCCCCCAGGGGAGAGCCAAAGAACAGACATCCCGAAACTTTACTCTCGTCAATATAAATCGGCATTGCGAATTTTGTATTGAAACCGGATGCAATTTCTGTGTTTCATCGTCAATGTGATGGACAAAGGGTAACAGTAAACCTGCTGTGGTGCATCGGAGTCTAACACTGGGCCCCAGGGAAGAGCCAAACCACATACTATTCAAAACGGTACTCCTGTGGACAGAAATCGGCATTGCGAATTTTGTATTGTAACCGGATGCAATTTCTGTGTTTCATCGTCAATGTGATGGTCGAAGGGTAACAGTAAACCTACTGTGGTTCATCGGGGTCTCACACTGAGCCCCCAGGGAAGAGCCAAAAAACAGACTCCCCGATACGTTCCTCTCGTCAATATAAATCGGTATTGCGAAATATGTATTGAAATCGGATGCTATTTCTGTGTTTCATCGTCAATGTGATGTTCGAAGGGTAACAGTTAACCTGCTGTGGTGCATCGGGGTCTCACACTGAGCCCCCAGGCAAGAGCCAAAAAACAGTCTCCCCGAAACGTTACTCTCGTCAATATAAATCGGCATTGCGAATTTTGTATTGAAACCGGATGCAATTTCTGTGTTTCATCGTCAATGTGGTGGTCGAATGGTAACAGTAAAGTTGCTGTGGTGCATCGGAGTCTCTATTGAGCCCCCAGGGAAGAGCCAAAAAAAAGACTCCCCGAAACGTTACTCTAGTCAATATAAATCGGCATTGCGAATTTTTTTTTGAAACCGGATGCAATTCCTGTGTTTCCTCGTCAATGTGATGGTCGAAGGATAAGAGTAAACCAGGTGTGGTGCATCGGAGTCTCATACTGAGTTCCTACGGAAGAGCCAAATAACCGACTCCCCGAAACATGACTCTCGTCAATATAAATCGGCATTGCGAATTTTCTATTGAAACCGGATGCAATTTCTGTGCTCATCGTCAATGTGATGGTCGGAAGGTAACAGTAAGCCTGCTTTGGTGCATCGGAATCTCACACTGGGCCCCCAGGGAAGAGTCAAAGAAACAGACTCCCCGATACGTTACTCTCGTCAATATAAATCGGCATTGCGAATTTTGAACTGCAACCGGATGCAATTTCTGTGTTTCATCGTCAATGTGATGGCCGAAGGGTAACAGTAAACCTGTTGTGGTGCATTGGAGTCTAACACTGGGCCCCCAGGGAAAAGCCAAAAAACAGACTCCCCGAAAAGTTACTCTCGTCAATATAAATCGGCATTGCGAATTTTTTAATGCAACCGGATGCAATTTCTGTGTTTCATCGTCAATGTGATGGTCGAAAGGAAACAGTAAACCAGCTGTGATGCGTCGGAGTCTCACACTGAGGCCCCAGGCAAGAGCCAAATAACTGACTCCCCGAAACGCTACTCTCGTCAATATAAATCAGCATCTCGAATTTTGTATTGACTCCGGATGCAATTTTTGTGTTTCATAGTCAATGTGATGGTCGAAGGGTAATAGTAATCCTGCTGTGGTGTATCGGAGTCGCACACTGAGCCCCCAGGGAAGAGCCAAAAAACAGAATCCCTGAAACGTTACCCTCGTCAATATAAATAGCCATTGCGAATTTTGTATTGAAACCGGATGCAATTTCTGTGTTTCATCGTCAATGTGATGGTCGAAGTGTAACAGTAAACCTGCTGTGGTGCATCGGAATCTCACACTGAACCCCCAGGGAAGAGCCAAAAGAACCGACTCCCCGAAACGTTACTCTAGTCAATATAAATCGGCATTGCGAATTTTGTATGAAAACCGGATGCAATTCCTGTGTTTCATCGTCAATGTGATTGTCGAAGGGTAACAGTAAACCTGCAAAGGTGCATCGGAGTCTCACACTGAACCACCAGGAAAGAGCCAAAGAACAGTCTCCCCGAAAAGTTACTCTCGTCAATATAAGTCGTTATTGCGAATTTTCTTTTAAAACTGGATGCAATTTCTGTGTTTCATAGTCAATGTGATGATCGAAGGGTAACAGTAAACCTGCTGTGGTGCATCAGATTCTCTCACTGAGCCCCCAGAGAAGAGCCAAAAAACAGGCTCCCAGAAACGTTACTCTCGTCAATATAAATCGGAATTGCGTATTTCGTATTGAAACTGGATGCAATTCCTGTGTTTCATCGTCAATGTGATGGTCGAAGGGTAACAGTAAAGCTGCTGTGGTGCATCGGAGTCTAACACTGGACCCCCAGGGAAGAGCCAAAAAACACACTCCCCGAAACGTTACTCTCGTCAATTTAAATCAGCATCTCGAATTTTGTATTGACTCCGGATGCAATTTCTGTGTTTCATAGTCAATGTGATGGTCGAAGGGTAATAGTAAACCTGCTGTGGTGCATCGGAGTGTCACACTGAGCCCCCAGGGAAGAGCCAAAAAACAGAATCCCTGAAACGTTACTCTCGTCAATATAAATCGACATTGCGAATTTTGTATTGAAACCGGATGCAATTTCTGTGTTGCATTATCAATGTGATGGTCGAAGGGTAACAGTAAACCTGTTGTGGCGCATCGGAGTCTAACACTGGGCCCATAGGGAAAAGCCAAACTACAAACTCTTCGAAACGCTACTCCTAAGGACAGAAGTCGGCATCGCGAATTTTGTATTGAAACCGGATGCAATTTCTGTGTTTCATCGTCAATGTGATGGTCGAAGAGTAACAGTAAACTTGCTGTGGTGCATCGGAGTCTCAAACTGAGCCCCCAGGAAAGAGCCAAAAAACAGACTCCCTTAAACGTTACTCTCGTCAATATAAATCGGCATTGCGAATTTTGTATTGAAACCTGATGCAATATCTGCGTTTCATCGTCAATGTGATGGTCGCAGGGTAACAATAAACCTGCTGTGGTGCATCGGAGTCTCACACTAAGCCCCCAGGGAGTCCCAAAGAAACAGACTCCCCGAAACGTTACTCTCGTCAATATAAATCGGCATTGCGAATTTAGTATTGAAACCGGATGCAATTTCTGTGTTTCATCGTCAATGTGATATTCGAAGGGTAACAGTTAACCGGCTGTGGTGCATCGGAGTCTAACACTGGACCCCCAGGGAAGAGCCAAACTTCATACTCTTCCAAACGGTAGTCCTATGGACAAAAATCGGCATTGCGAATTTTGTATTGAAACCGGAGGCAATTTCTGTGCTTCATCGTCAATGAGATGGTCGAAGGGTAACAGTAACCCTGCTGTGGTGCATCGGTGTCTAACACTGGGCCACCAGAGAAGAGCCAAACTACATACTCTTCGAAACGGTACTCCTGTGGAAAGAAACCGGCATTGAGAATTTTGTATTGAAACCGGATGCAATTTCTGTGTTTAATCGTAAATGTGATGGGCGAAGGGCAACAGGAAACCTACTGTCGTGCATCGGAGTCTCACACTGAGCCACCAGGGAAGAGCCAAAGAACCGACTCTCCGAAACGTTACTCTCGTCTATACAAATCGAAATTGCCACTTATGTATTGAAACCGGATGCAATTTCTGTGTTTCATCGTCAATGTGATGGTCGAAGGGTAACAGTAGACTTGCTGTGGTGCATCGGGGTCTCATACTGAGCCCACAGGGAAGAGCCAAAAAACAAGCTCCCCGAAACGTTACTCTCGTCAATATAAATCGGCTTTGCGAATTTTGTATGAAAACCTGATGCAATTTCTGTGTCTCATCGTCAATGTGATTGTCGATGCGTAACAGTAAACCTGCTGTGGTGCATCGGAGTCTGACACTGAACCACCAGGGAAGATCTAAAGAACGGTCTCCCCGAAAAGTTACTCTCGTCAATATAAGTCGTTATTGCGAATTTTCTATTGAAACTGGATGCAATTTCTGTGTTTCATAGTCAATGAGATGATCGAAGGGTAACAGTAAACCTGCTATGGTGCATCAGAGTCTCACACTGAGCCCCAGGGAAGAGCCAAAAAACAGACTCCCAGAAACGTTACTCTCGTCAATATAAATCAGCATTGCGAATTTAGTATTGAAACCGGATGCAATTTCTGTGTTTCATCGTCAATGTGATATTCGAAGGGTAACAGTAAAGCGGCTGTGGTGCATCGGAGTCTAACACTGGACCCCAGGGAAGAGCTAAACTACATACTCTTCCAAACGGTACTCCTATGGACAAAAATCGGCATTGCGAATTTTGTATTGAAACCGGATGCAATTTCTGTGTTTCATCGTCAATGCGATGGTCCAAGGGTAACAGGAAACCTACTGTGGTGCATCGGAGTCTCACACTGAGCCACCAGGAAAGAGCCAAATAACAGACTCTCCGAAACGTTACTCTCGTCAAAACAAATCGAAATTGCCAATTATGTATTGAAACCAGATGCAATTTCTTTGTATCATCGTCAAAGTGATGGTCGAAGGGTAACAGTAAACTTGCTGTGGTGCATCGGGGTCAGATACTGAGCCCCCAGGAAAGAGGCAAAAAACAGGGTCCCCGAAATGTTACTCTCGTCAATATAAATCGGCATTGCGAATTTTGTATTGAAACCTGATGCAATTTCTGTGTTTCATCGTCAATGGGATGGTAGAAGGGTAACAGTAAACCTGCTGTGGTGCATCGGAGTCTCACACTGAGCCCCCAGGGAAGAGCCAAAAAACTGACTCACCGAAACATTACTCTCGTCAATATAAATCGGCATTGCGAATTTTGTATTGAAACCAGATGCAATTTCTGTGTGTCATCGTCAATGGGATGGTAGAAGGGTAACAGTAAACTTGCTGTGGTGCATCGGAGTCTCACACTGAGCCCCCAGGAAAGAGCCAAATTACAGACTCCCTTAAACGTTACTCTCGTCAATATAAATCGGCATTGCGAATTTAGTATTGAAACCGGATGCAATTTCTGTGTTTCATCGTCAATGTGATATTCTAAGGGTGACAGTAAACCGGCTGTGGTGCATCGGAGTCTAACACTGGACCCCCAGGGAAGAGCCAAACTTCATACTCTTCCAAACGGTAGTCCTATGGACAAAAATCGGCATTGCGAACTTTGTATTGAAACCGGATGCAATTTCTGTGCTTCATCGTCAACGAGATGGTCGAAGGGTAACAGTAACCCTGCTGTGGTGCATCGGAGTCTAACACTGGGCCACCAGGGAAGAGCCAAACTACATACTCTTCGAAACGGTACTCCTGTGGAAAGAAACCGGCATTGAGAATTTTGTATTGAAACCGGATGCAATTTCTGTGTTTAATCGTAAATGTGATGGGCGAAGGGTAACAGGAAACCTACTGTCGTGCATCGGAGTCTCACACTGAGCCACCAGGGAAGAGCCAAAGAACAGACTCTCCGAAACGTTACTCTCGTCAATACAAATCGAAATTGCCAATTATGTATTGAAACCGGATGCAATTTCTGTGTTTCATCGTCAATGTGATGGTCGAAGGGTAAAAGTAAACTTGCTGTGGTGCATCGGGGTCAGATACTGAGCCCCCAGGAAAGAGGCAAAAAACAGGGTGCCCGAAATGTTACTCTCGTCAATATAAATCGGCATTGCGAATTTTGTATTGAAACCGGATGCAATTTCTGTGTTTCATCGTCAATGTGATGGTCGAAATGTAACAGTAAACCTGCTGTGGTGCATCGGAGTCTCACACTGAACCACCAGGGAAGAGCCAAAGAACAGTCTCCCCGAAAAGTTACTCTCGTCAATATAAGTCGTTATTGCGAATTTTCTATTGAAACTGGATGCAATTTCTGTGTGTCATAGTCAATGTGATGATCGAAGGGTAGCAGTAAACCTGCTGTGGTGCATCAGAGTCTCACACTCAGCCCCCAGGGATGAGCCAAAAAACAGACTCCCAGAAACGTTACTCGTCAATATAAATCGGCATTGCGGATTTTGTATTGAAACCGGATGCAATTCCTGTATTTCATCGTCAGTGTGATGGTCGAAGGGTAACAGTAAACCTGCTGTGGTGCATCGGAGTCTCACACTGAGCCCCCAGGGAAGAGCCAAAAAACTGACTCTCCGAAACATTACTCTCGTCAATATAAATCGGCATTGCGAATTTTGTATTGAAACCGGATGCAATTTCTGTGTTTCATCGTCAATGGGATGGTAGAAGGGTAACAGTAAACCTGCTGTGGTGCATCGGAGTCTAACACTGGACCCCAGAGAAGAGCCAAAAAACAGACTCCCCGAAACGTTACTCTCGTCAATATAAATCAGCATCTCGAATTTTGTATTGACTCCGGATGCAATTTCTGTGTTTCATAGTCAATGTGATGGTCGAAGGGTAATAGTAAACCTGCTGTGGTACGTCGGAGTGTCCCACTGAGCCCCCAGGGAAGAGCCAAACTACAAACTCTTCGAAACGCCACTCCTTTGGACAGAAATCGGAAACGGTACTCCTGTGGAAAGAAACCGGCATTGAGAATTTTGTATTGAAACCGGATGCAATTTCTGTGTTTAATCGTAAATGTGATGGGCGAAGGGTAACAGGAAACCTACTGTCGTGCATCGGAGTCTCACACTGAGCCACCAGGGAAGAGCCAAAGAACAGACTCTCCGAAACGTTACTCACGTCAATACAAATCGAAATTGCCAATTATGTATTGAAACCGGATTCAATTTCTGTGTTTCATCGTCAATGTGATGGTCGAAGGGTAACAGAAAACTTGCTGTGGTGCTTCGGGGTCTCATACTGAGTCCACAGGGAAGAGCCAAAAAACAGGCTCCCCGAAACGTTACTCTCGTCAATATAAATCGTCTTTGCGAATTTTGTATGAAAACCTGATGCAATTTCTGTGTTTCATCGTCAATGTGATTGTCGATGGGTAACAGTAAACCTTCTGTGGTGCATCGGAGTCTCACACTGAACCACCAGGGTAGATCTAAAGAACAGTCTCCCCGAAAAGTTACTCTCGTCAATATAAGTCGTTATTGCGAATTTTCTATTGGAACTGGATGCAATTTCTGTGTTTCATAGTCAATGTGATGATCGAAGGGTAACAGTAAACCTGCTGTGGTGCATCAGAGTTTCACACTGAGCCCCAGGGAAGAGCCAAAAGCAGACTCCCAGAAACGTTACTCTCGTCAATATAAATCGGAATTGCGTATTTTGTATTGAAACCGGATGCAATTCCTGTGTTTCATCGTCAATGTGATGGTCGAAGTGTAAGAGTAAACCTGCTGTGGTGCATCGGAGTCTCACACTGAGCCCCTAGGGAAGAGCCTAATAACAGACTCCCCGAAACGTTACTCTCGTCAATATAAATCGGCATTGCGAATTTTGTATTGAAACCTGATGCAATTTCTGTGTGTCATCGTCAATGGGATGGTAGAAGGGTAACAGTAAACCTGCTGTGGTGCATCGGAGTCTCACACTGAGCCCCCAGGGAAGAGCCAAAAAACTGACTCACCGAAACATTACTCTCGTCAATATAAATCGGCATTGCGAATTTTGTATTGAAACCAGATGCAATTTCTGTGTTTCATCGTCAATGGGATGGTAGAAGGGTAACAGTAAACCTGCTGTGGTGCATCGGAGTCTCACACTGAACCGCCAGGGAAGAGCCAAAGAATAGTCTCCCCGAAAAGTTACTCTCGTCAATATAAGTCGTTATTGCGAATTTTCTATTGAAACTGGATGCAATTTCTGTGTTTCATAGTCAATGTGACGATCGAAGGGTAGCAGTAAACCTGCTGTGGTGCATCAGAGTCTCACACTGAGCCCCCAGGGATGAGCCAAAAAACAGACTCCCAGAAACGTTACTCGTCAATATAAATCGGAATTGCGTATTTTGTATTGAAACCGGATGCAATTCCTGTGTTTCATCGTCAATGTGATGATCGAAGGGTAACAGTAAACTTGCTGTGGTGCATCGGAGTCTAACACTGGGCCCCCAGGGAAGAGCCAAAAAAAGACTCTTCGAAACGTTACTCCTGTGGACAGAAATCGGCATAGTGAATTTTGTATTGATCCGTCTGCAATTTCTGTGTATCATCGTCAATGTCATGGTTGAAGGGTTACAGTAAACCTGCTGTGGTGCATCGGAGTCTCACACTGAGCCCCCAGGGAAGAGCCAAATTAGAGACTCCACGAAACTTTACCTTCGTAAATATAAATCGGAATTTCCAATTTTGTATTGAAACCGGATGCAATTTATGTGTTTCATCGTCAACGCGATGGTCGAAGGGTAACAGTAAACCTGCTATGGTGCACCGGATGTAATTCCTTTATTTCATCGTCAGTGTGGTGGTCGAAGGGTAACAGTAAACCTGCTGTGGTGCATCGGAGTCTCACACTGAGCCCCCAGGGAAGAGCCAAAAAACAGACACCCCGAAACGTTACTCTCGTCAATATAAATCGGAATTGCGTATTTTGTATTGAAACCGGATGTAATTCCTGTATTTCATCGTCAGTGTGATGGTCGAAGGGTAACAGTAAACCTGCTGTGGTGCATCGGAGTCTCAAACTGAGCCCCCAGGGAAGAATCAAAAAACTGTCTCTCCGAAACGTTACTCTCGTCAATATAAATCGGCATTGCGGATTTTGTATTGAAACCGGATGCAATTTCTGTGTTTCATCGTCAGTGGGATGGTCGAAGGGTAACAGTAAACCTGCTGTGGTGCATCGGAGTCTCACACTGAGCCCCCAGGGAAGGGCCAGAGAACAGACTCCCCGAAACGTTACTCTCGTCAATATAAAACGGCATTGCGAATTTTGTATTGAAATCAAATGCAATTTCTGTGTTTCATCGTCAATGTGACGGTCGAAGGGTGCAGTAAAACTGCTGTGGAGATCGGATTCTCACACTGGGCCCCCAGGGAAGAGACAAAAAACAGACTCTTCGAAACGGTACTCCTGTGGACAGAAATCGGCATAGTGAATTTTGTATTGATCCGGCTGCAATTTCTGTGTTTCATCGTCAATGTCATGGTCGAAGGGTAACAGTAAGCCTGCTGTGGTGCATCGCAGTCTAACACTGGGCCCCCAGGGAAGAACCAAACGACATACTATTCGAATCGGTACTCCTGTGGACAGAAATCGGCATTGCGAATTTTGTATTGAAACCGGATGCAATATATGTGTTTCATCGTCAATGTTATGGTCGAAGGGTAACAATAAACCTGCTGTGGTGCATCGGGGTCAAACACTGAGCCCACAGGGAAGAGCCAAAAAACAGACTCCCCTAAACGTTACTCTCTTCAATAAAATTTTGGATTGAAACCAGACGCAATTTCTGTGTTTCAACGTCAATGTGATGGCCGAAGGGTAACAGTAAACCTGCTGTGGTGCATAGGGGTATCACACTGAGGCACCAGAGAAGAGCCAAAAAACAGACAATGTGATGGTCGAAGGGTAACAGTAAACCGGCTGTGGTGCATCGGAGTGTAACACTGGGCCCCCAGGGAAGAGCCAAACTAAATTCTCTCCGAAACGTTACTCTCGTCAATACAAATCGAAATTGCCAATTATGTATTGAAACCGGATGGAATTTCTGTGTTTCATCGTCAATGTGATTGTCGATGGGTAACAGTAAACCTGCTGTGGTGCATCGGAGTCTCACACTGAACCACCAGGGAAGATCTAAAGAACAGTCTCCCCGAAAAGTTACTCTCGTCAATATAAGTCGTTATTGCGAATTTTCTATTGGAACTTGATGCAATTTCTGTGTTTCATAGTCAATGTGATGATCGAAGGGTAACAGTAAACCTGCTGTGGTGCATCAGAGTCTCACACTGAGCCCCAGGGAAGAGCCAAAAGCAGACTCCCAGAAACGTTACTCTCGTCAATATAAATCGGAATTGCGTATTTTGTATTGAATCCGGATGCTATTCCTGTGTTTCATCGTCAATGTGATGGTCGAAGTGTAAGAGTAAACCTGCTGTGGTGCATCGGAGTGTGACACTGGGCCCCCAGGGAAGAGCCAAACTACATACTCTTCCAAACGGTACTCCTATGGACAAAAATCGGCATTGCGAATTTTGTATTGAAACCGGATGCAATTTCTGTGTTTCATCGTCAATGTGATGGTCGCAGGGTAACAATAAACCTGCTGTGGTGCATCGGAGTCTCACACTAAGCCCCCAGGGAAGAGCCAAAAAACAGACTCCCCGAAACGTTACTCTCGTCAATATAAATCAGCATTGCGAATTTAGTATTGAAACCGGATGCAATTTCTGTGTTTCATCGTCAATGTGGATTTCGAAGGGTAACAGTAAACCGGCTGTGGTGCATCGGAGTCTAACACTGGACCCCAGGGAAGAGCCAAACTACATACTCTTCCAAACGGTACTCCTATGGACAAAAATCGGCATTGCGAATTTTGTATTGAACCGGATGCAATTTCTGTGCTTCATCGTCAATGAGATGGTCGAAGGGTAACAGTAACCCTGCTGTGGTGCATCGGAGTATAACACTGGGCCCCCAGGGAAGAGCCAAACTACATACTCTTCGAAACGGTACTCCTGTGGAAAGAAATCGTCATTGACAATTTTGTATTGAAACCGGATGCAATTTCTGTGTTTCATCGTCAATGCGATGGTCCAAGGGTAACAGGAAACCTACTGTGGTGCATCGGAGTCTCACACTGAGCCACCAGGGAAGAGCCAAAAAACAGAATCCCAGAAACGTTACTTTCGTCAATATAAATCGGAATTGCGTATTTTGTATTGAAACCGGATGCAATTCCTGTGTTTCAACGTCAATGTGATGGTCCAAGGGTAACAGTAAACCTGCTGTGGTGCATCGGAGTCTAACACTGGGCCCCCAGGGAAGAGCCAAACTACAAACTCTTCAAAACGGTAATACTGTGGACAGAAACCGGCATTGCGAATTTTGTATTGAAACCGAATGCAATTTCTGTGTTTCATCGTCAATTTGATGGTCGCAGGGAAACAATAAACCTGCTGTGGTGCATCGGAGTCTCACACTGAGCCCCCAGGGAAGAGCCAAAAAACAGACACCCCGAAACGTTACTCTCGTCAATATAAATCGGAATTGCGTATTTTGTATTGAAACCGGATGCAATTCCTGTATTTCATCGTCAGTGTGATGGTCGAAGGGTAACAGTAAACCAGCTGTGGTGCATCGGAGTCTCACACTGAGCCCCCAGGGAAGAGCCAAAAAACTGACTCTCCGAAACGTTACTCCCGTCCATATAAATTGGCATTGCGGATTTTGTATTGAAACCGGATGCAATTTCTGTGTTTCATCGTCAATGTGATGGCCGAAGGGTAACAGTGAACCTGCTATTGTGCATTGGGAGTCTCGCACTGAGCCCCCAGGGATAAGCCAAATAACAGACTCCCCAAAACGTTACTCTCGTCAATATAAATCGGCATTGCGAATTTTGTATTGAAACCGGATGCAATTTCTGTGTTTCATCGTCAATGTGACGGTCGAAGGGTGCAGTAAAACTGCTGTGGGGATCGGAGTCACACACTGGGCCCCCAGGTAAGAGACAAACTACATACTCTTCGAAACGGTACTCCTGTCGACAGAAATCGGCATGGAGAATTTTGTATTGAAACCGGATGCAATTTCTGAGTTTCATCGTCAATGGGATGGTCGAAGGGTAACAGTAAACTTGCTGTGGTGCATCGGGGTCTCATACTGAGCCCCCGGGGAAGAGCCAAAAAACAGGCTCCCCGAAACGTTACTCTCGTCTATATAAATCGGCATTGCGAATTTAGTATTGAAACCGGATGCAATTTTTGTATTTCATCGTCAGTGTGATGGTCGAAGGGTAACAGTAAACCTGCTGTGGTTCATCGGAGTCTCACACTGAGCCCCCAGGGAAGAGCCAAAAAACTGACTCTCCGAAACGTCACTCTCGTCAATATAAATCGGCATTGCGGATTTTGTATTGAAACCGGATGCAATTTCTGTGTTTCATCGTCAATGGGATGGTCGAAGGGTAACAGTAAACCTGTTGTGGTGCATCGGAGTCTAATACTAGGCCCATAGGGAAGAGCCAAACTACAAACTCTTCGAAACGGTACTCCTATGGACAGAAATCAGCATTGCGATTTTGTATTGAAACCGGATGCAATTTCTGTGTTTCATCGTCAATGTGATGGTCGAAGGGTAACAGTAAACCTGCTGTGGTGCATCGGAGTCTAACACTGGGCCCCCAGGGAAGAGCCAAACTACATACTCTTCGAAACGGTACTCCTATGGACAGAGATCGGCATTGCGAATTTTGTATTGAAACCGGATGCAATTTCTGTGTTTCATCGTCAATGTGATGGTCGAAGGGTAACAGTAAACTTGCTGTGGTGCATAGGGGTCTCACACTGAGCCCTCAGGGAAGAGCCAAAAAACAGACTCCCCGAAACTTTACTCTCGTCAATATAAATCGGCATTGCGAATTTTGTATTGAAACCGGATGCAGTTTCCTTATTTCATCGTCAATGTCATGGTGGAAGGGTAAAAGTAAACCTGCTGTGGTGCATCGGAGTCTCACTCTAAGCCCCCAGGGAAAAGCCAAAAAACAGACTCCCTGAAACGTTACTCTCGTCAATATAAATCGGCATTGCGAATTTTGTATTGAAACCGGATGCAATTACTGTGTTTCATCGTCAATGTGATGGTCGAAGGGTAACAGTAAACCTGCTGTGGTGCATCGGAGTCTCACACTCAGCCCCCAGGGAAGAGCCAAAGAACAGACTCCCTGAAACGTTACTCTCGTCAATATAAATCGGCATTGCGAATTATCTATTGAAACCAGAAGCTATTTCTGTGTTTCATCGTCAATGTGACAGTCGAAGGGTAACAGTAAACCTGCCGTGGTGCATCGGAGTTACACACTGAGCCCCCAGGGAAGAGCCAAAAAAACAGACTCCCCGAAACGTTACTCTCGACAATATAGATCGGCATTGCGAATTTTGTACTGAAACCGGATGCAATTTCTGTGTTTCATCGTCAATGTGATGGCCGAAGGGTAACAGTAAACCTGTTGTGGTGCATTGGAGTCTCACACTGAGCCCCCAGGAAAGAGCCAAACTACATACCCATCGAAACGGAACTCCAGTGTAAAGAAATAGGCACTGAGAATTTTGTATTGAAACCGGTTGCAATTTCTGTGTTTCATCGTCAATGTGATGGTCGAAGGGTAACAGTAAACCTGCTGTGGTGCATCGGTGTCTCACACTGAGCCCCCAGGGAAGAGCCAAATAACAGACTCCCGGAAACGTTACTCTCGTCAATATAAATCGGCATTGCGAATTTTGTATTGAAACCGGATGCAGTTTCTGTGTTTCATCGTCAATGTGATGGTCGAAGGGTAACAGTAAACCTGCTGTGGTGCATGGGAGTCTCAGACTGAGCCCCCAGGGAAGAGCCAAAAAACAGGATCCCTGAAACGTTACTCTCGTCAATATAAATCGACATTGCGAATTTTGTATTGAAACCAGATGCAATTTCTGTGGTTCATCGTCAATGTGATGGTCGAAGGGTAACAGTAAACCTGCTGTGGTGCATCGGAGTCTAACTCTGGGCCCCCAGGGAAGAGCCAAACTACATACTCTTCGAAACGGTACTCCTGTGGAAAGAAATCGGCATTGAGAATTTTGTATTGAAACCGGATGCAATTTCTGTGTTTCATCGTCAATGTGATGGTCGAAGGGTAACAGTAAACCTGCTGTGGTGCATCGGGGTCTCACACTGAGCCCCCAGGGAGGAGCCAAAAAACAGGCTCCCCGAAACATTACTCTCGTCAATATAAATCGGCAATGCGAATTTTGTATTGAAACCGGAAGCAATTTCTGTGTTTCATCGTAAATGTGATGGTCGAACGATAACAGTAAACCTGCTGTGGTGCATCGGGGTCTCACACTGAGCCCCCACAGAAGAGTCAAAAAGCAGACTCCTCGAAACGTTACTCTCGTCAATATAAATCGGCATTGCGAATTTTGTATTGAAGCCGGATGCAATTTCTGTGTTTCACAGTCAATGTGATGGTGGAAGGGTAATAGTAATCCTGCTGTGGTGCATCGGAGTCTCACACTGAGCCCCCAGGGCAGAGCCAAAGAACAGAATCCCTAAAACGTTACTCTCGTCAATATAAATCGACATTGCGAATTTTGTATTGAAACCTGATGCAATTTCTGTGGTTCATCGTCAATGTGATGGTAGAAGTGTAACAGTAAACCTGCTGTGGTGATTCGGAATCTCACACTGAGCCGCCAGGGAAGAGCCAAAAAACAGACTCCCCGAAACGTTACTCTCGTCAATATAAATCAGCATTGCGAATTTTGTATTGAAGCCAGATGCAATTTCTGTGGTTCATCGTCAATGTGATGGTAGAAGTGTAACAGTAAATCTGCTGTGGTGGTTCGGAATCTCACACTGAGCCCCCAGGGAAGAGCCAAAAAACAGACTCCCCGAAACGTGACTCTCGTCAATATAAATCGGCATTGCGAATTTTGTATTGAAAGCGGATGCAATTTCTGTGTTTCATCGTCAATGTGATGGTCGAAAGGTAACAGTAAACCTGTTGTGGTGCATCGGAGTCCAATACTGGGCCCATAGGGAAGAGCCAAACTACAAACTCTTCGAAACGGTACTCCTATGGACAGAAATCAGCATTGCGATTTTGTATTGAAACCGGATGCAATTTCTGTGTTTCATCGTCAATGTGATGGTCGAAGGGTAACAGTAAATCTGCTGTGGTGCATCGGAGTCCAACACTGGGCCCCCAGGGAAGAGCCAAAGTACTTACTCTTCGAAACGGTACTCCTGTGGAAAGAAATCGGCATTGAGAATTTTGTATTGAAACCGGATGCAATATCTGTGTTTCATCGTCAATGTGATGGTCGAAGGGTAACAGTAAACCTGCTGTCGTGCATCGGTGACTCACACTGAACACCCCAGGGAAGAGCCAAATAACAGACTCCCGGAAACGTTACTCTCGTCAATATAAATCGACATTGCGAATTTTGTATTGAAACCGGATGTAATTTCTGTGTTTCATCGTCAATGTGATGGTCGAAGGGTAACAGTAAACCTGTTGTGGTGCATCGGAGTCTAATACTGGGCCCATAGGGAAGAGCCAAACTACAAACTCTTCGAAACGGTACTCCTATGGACAGAAATCAGCATTGCGATTTTGTATTGAAACCGTATGCAATTTCTGTGTTTCATCGTCAATGTGATGGTCGAAGGGTAACAGTAAACCTGCTGTGGTGCATCGGGGTCTCACACTGAGCCCCCAGGGAAGAGCCAAAGAACAGGCTCCCCGAAACGTTACTCTCGTCAATATAAATCGGCAGTGCGAATTTTGTATTGAAACCGGAAGCAATATCTGTGTTTCATCGTCAATGTGATGGTCGAAGGGTAACAATAAACCTGTTGTGGTGCATCGGAGTCTAACACTGGGCCCATAGGGAAGAGCCAAACTACAAACTCTTCGAAACGGTACTCCTATGGACAGAAATCAACGTTGCGAATTTTGTATTGAAACCGGATGCAATTTCTGTGTTTCATCGTCAATGTGATGGTCGAAGGGAAACAGTAAACCTGCTGTGGTGCTCGGAGTCTAACACTGGGCCCCCAGGGAAGAGCCAAACTACATACTCTTCGAAACGTTACTCCTGTGGAAAGAAATCGGCATTGAGAATTTTGTATTGAAACGGGATACAATTTCTGTGTTTCATCGTCAATGTGATGGTCGAAGGGTAACAGTAAACCTGCTGTGGTGCATCGGGGTCTCACACTGAGCCCCCAGGGAAGAGTCAAAAAGTAGACTCCCCGAAACGTTACTCTCGTCAATATAAATCAGCATCTCGAATTTTGTATTGAATCCGGATGCAATTTCTGTGTTTCATAGTAATGCGATGGTCGAAGGGTAATAGTAAACCTGCTGTGGTGCATGGGAGTCTCAGACTGAGCCCCCAGGGAAGAGCCAAAAAACAGGATCCCTGAAACGTTACTCTCGTCAATATAAATCGACATTGCGAATTTTGTATTGAAACCGGATGCAATTTCTGTGGTTCATCGTCAATATGATGGTAGAAGTGTAACAGTAAATCTGCTGTGGTGATTCGGAATCTCACACTAAGCCCCCAGGGAAGAGCTAAAAAACAGACTCCCCGAAACGTTACTCTCGTCAATATAAATAGGCATTGCGAATTTTGTATTGAAACCGGATGCAATTTCTGTGTTTCATCGTCAATGTGATGGTCGAAGGGTAACAGTAAACCTGTTGTGGTGCATCGGAGTCTAATACTGGGACCATAGGGAAGAGCCAAACTACAAACTCTTCGAAACGGTACTCCTATGGACAGAAATCAGCATTGCGATTTTGTATTGAAACCGGATGCAAATTCTGTGTTTCATCGTCAATTTGATGGTCGAAGGGTAACAGTAAACCTGCTGTGGTGCATCGGAGTCTAACACTGGGCCCCCAGGGAAGAGCCAAACTGCATACTCTTCGAAACGGTACTCCTGTGGAAAGAAATCGGCATTGAGATTTTTGTATTGAAACCGGATGCAATTTCTGTGTTTCATCGTCAATGTGATGGTCGAAGGGTAACAGTAAACCTGCTGTGGTGCATCGGTGTATCACAGTGAGCCCCCTGGGAAGAGCCAAAGAAGAGACTCCCAGAAACGTTACTCTCGTCAATACAAATCGAAATTGCGAATTATGTATTGAAACTGGACGCAATTTCTGTGTTTTATCGTCAATGTGATGGTCGAAGGGTAACAGTAAACCTGCTGTGGTGCATCGGGGTCTCATACTGAGCCCCCAGGTAAGAGCCAAAAAACAGACACCCCGAAAAGTTACTCTCGTCAATATATATCGGCATTGCGAATTTTGTATTGAAACCGGATGCAATTTTTGTATTTCATCGTCAATGTGATGGTCGAAGGGTAACAGTAAACCTGCTGTGGTGCATCGGATTCTCACACTGAGCCCCCAGGGAAGAGCCAAAAGAACCGACTCCCCGAAACGTTACTCTCGTCAATATAAATCGGCATTGCGAATTTTGTATTAAAACCGGATGCAATTTCTGCGTTTCATCGTCAATGTGACTGTCGAAGGGTAACAGTAAACCTGCTGTGGTGCATCGGATTCTCACACTGAACCACCAAGGAAGAGCCAAGGAACAGTCTCCCCGAAAAGTTACTCTCATCAATATAAGTCGTAATTGCGAATTTTGTATTGAAGCCCGACGCAATTTCTGTGTTTCATCGTCAAATTGATGGTCGAAGGGTAACAGTAAACCTGCTGTGGTGGATCGGAGTCTAACACTGGACCCCCAGGGAAGAGCCAAAGTACATACTCTTCGAAACGGTAATACTGTGGACAGAAATCGGCATTGCGAATTTTGTACTGAAACCGGATGCAGTTTCTGTGTTTCATCGTCAATGTGATGGTTGAAGGGTAACAGTAAACCTCCTGTGGTGCATCGGAGTCTCACACTGAGAACCCAAGGAAGAGCGAAAAAACGGACTCCCCGAAACTTTACTCTCGTCAATATAAATAGACATTACGAATTTTGTATTGAAATCGGATGTAATTTTTGTGTTTCATCGTGAATGAGATGGTCGAAGGGTAACAGTAAACGTGCTGTGGTGCATCTGAATCTCACACAGAGCCCCTAGGGAGAGCCAAATTACAGTCTTCCCAAAACGTTACTCTCGTCAATACAAATCGGCATTGCGAATTTTGTTTTAAAAGCGGATGCAATTTTTGTGTTTCATCGTCAATGTGATGGTCGAACGGTAACAGTTAACCTGCTGTGGTGCATCGGAGTCTAACACTGGGCCCCCAGGGAAGAGCCAAACTACATACTCTTCGAAACGGTACTCCTGTGGACAGAAATCGGCATTGCGAATTTTGTACTGAAAACGGATGCAGTTTCTGTTTTTCATCGTCAATGTGTTGGCCGAAGGGTAACATTAAATTTGCAGTTGTGCATCGGAGTCTCACACTAAGCCCCCAGGGAAGAGCCAAAAAACAGACTCCCCGAAACGTTACTCTCGTCAATATAAATCGGGATTGTGAATTTTGTATTGAAATCGGATGCAATTTCTGTGTTTCATCGTCAATGAGACGGTCGAAGGGTAACAGAAAACGTGCTGTGGAGCATCGGAATCTCACACTGAGCCCCCAGGGAGAGCCAAAAAACAGTCTCCCCAAAACGTTACTTTCGTCAATATAAATCGGAATTGCGAATTTTGTATTGAAACCGGATGCAATTTCTGTGTTTCATCGTCAATGTGACGGTCGAAGGGTAACAGTAAACCTGCTGTGGTGATCGGAATCTCACACTGGGCCCCCAGGGAAGAGACAAACTACATACTCTTCGAAACGGTACTCCTGTGGACGGAAATCGGCATTGCGAATTTTGTATTGAAACCGGATGCAATTTTTGTGTTTCATCGTCAATATGATGGTAGCAGGGTAACAGTAAACCTGCTGTGGTGCATTGGAGTCTCACACTGAGCCCCCAGGGAAGAGCCAAAAGAACCGACTCACCGAAACGTTACTCTCGTCAATATAAATCGGCATTGCGAATTTTGTATTAAAACCGGATGCAATTTCTGTGTTTTATCGTCAATGTGATTGTCGAAGGTTAACAGTAAACCTGCTGTGGTGGATCGGAGTCTCACACTGAACCACCAGGGAAGAGCCAAAGTACAGTCTCCCCGAGAAGTTACTCTTGTCAATATAAGTCGTTACTGCGAATTTTGTATTGAAACCGGATGCAATTTCTGTGTTTCATCGTCAATGTGATGATCGAAGGGTAACAGTAAATCTGCTGTGGTGCATCGGAGTCTCACACTCAGCCCCCAGGGAAGAGCCAAAAACAGACACCCCGAGACGTTACTCTCGTCAATATAAATCGGAATTGCGTATTTTGTATTGAAACCGGATGCATTTCCTTTGTTTCATCGTCAGTGTGATGGATGAAGGGTAACAGTAAACCTGCTGTGGTGCGTCGGAGTCTCACACTGAGCCCCCAGGGAAGAGCCAAAACACTGTCTCTCCGAAACGATACTCTCGTCAATATAAATCGGCATTGCGGATTTTGTATTGAAACCGGATGCAATTTCTGTGTTTCATCGTCAATGGGATGGTCGAAGGGTAACAGTAAACGTGCTGTGGTGCATCGGAATCTCACACTGAGCCCACAGGGAAGAGCCAAAAAACAGTCTCCCCGAAACGTTACTCTCGTCAATATACATTGGCATTGCGAAATTTGTATTGAAACCGGAAGCAATTTCTGTGTTTCATCGTCAATGGGATGGGCGAAGGGTAACAGTAAACCTGCTGTGGTGCATCGGAGTCTCACACTGAGCCCACAGGGAAGAGCCAAAAAACAGTCTCCCCGAAACGTTACTCTCGTCAATATACATTGGCATTGCGAAATTTGTATTGAAACCGGAAGCAATTTCTGTGTTTCATCGTCAATGGGATGGGCGAAGGGTAACAGTAAACGTGCTGTGGTGCATCGGAATCTCACACTGAGCCCCCAGGGAGAGCCAAATAACAGTCTCCACAAAACGTTACTCTCGTCAATATAATTAGGCATTGCGAATTTTGTATTGAAACCGGATGCAATTTCTGTGTTTCATCGTCAATGGGATGGTGGAAGGGTAACAGTAAACCTGCTGTGGTGCATCGGAATCTCACACTGAGCCCCCAGGGAGAGCCAAATAACAGTCTCCACAAAACGTTACTCTCGTCAATATAATTAGGCATTGCGAATTTTGTATTGAAACCGGATGCAATTTCTGTGTTTCATCGTCAATGGGATGGTGGAAGGGTAACAGTAAACCTGCTGTGGTGCATCGGAATCTCACACTGAGCCCCCAGGGAGAGCCAAATAACAGACTCCCCGAAACGTTACTCTCGTCAATATAAATCGGGATTGTGAATTTTGTATTGAAATCGGATGCAATTTCTGTGTTTCATCGTCAATGAGACGGTCGAAGGGTAACAGAAAACGTGCTGTGGAGCATCGGAATCTCACACTGAGCCCCCAGGGAGAGCCAAAAAACAGTCTCCCCAAAACGTTACTTTCGTCAATATAAATCGGAATTGCGAATTTTGTATTGAAACCGGATGCAATTTCTGTGTTTCATCGTCAATGTGACGGTCGAAGGGTAACAGTAAACCTGCTGTGGTGATCGGAATCTCACACTGGGCCCCCAGGGAAGAGACAAACTACATACTCTTCGAAACGGTACTCCTGTGGACGGAAATCGGCATTGCGAATTTTGTATTGAAACCGGATGCAGTTTCTGTGTTTCATCGTCAATGTGATGGTCAAAGGGTAACAGTAAACCTCCTGTGGTGCATCGGAGTCTCACACTGAGCCCCTAGGGAAGAGCAAAAAACAGGCTCCACGAAACGTTACTCTCGTCAATATAAATCGGCAAAGCGAATTTTGTATTAAAACCGGATGCAATTTCTGTGTTTCATCGTCAATGTGACGGTCGAAGGGTAACAGTAAACCTGCTGTGGTGCATTGGGAGTCTCACACTGATCCCCCAGGAAGTGTCAAATAACAGACTCCCCGAAACGTTACTCTCGTCAATATAAATCGGCATTGCGAATTTTGTATTGAAACCGGATACTGTTTCCGTGTTTCATCGTCAATGTGATGGTCAAAGGGTAACAATACACCTGCTGTGGCGCATCGGAGTCTCACACTGAGCCCCCATGGGAGAGCCAAAAAAACAGGCTCCCCGAAAAGTTACTCTCGTCAATATAAATCGGGATTGCGAATTTTGTATTGAAATCGGATGCAATTTCTGTGTTTCATCGTCAATGTGATGGTCGAAGGGTAACAGTAAAGCTGGAGTGGTGCATCGGAGTCTCACACTGATAACCCAAGGAAAAGCAAAAAAACAACCTCCACGAAACGTTACTCTCGTCAATATAAATCGGGATTGCGAAATTTGTATTGAAATCGGATGCAATTTCTGTGTTTAATCGTCAATGTGATGGTCGAAGGGTAACAGTAAAGCTGGAGTGGTGCATCGGAGTCTCACACTGATAACCCAAGGAAGAGCCAAAGAACAGACTCCCCGAAACGTTACTCTCGTCAATATAAATCGGCATTGCGAAATTTGTATAGAAACCGGATGCAATTTCTGTGTTTCATCGTCAATGTGACGGTCGAAGGGTAACAGTAAACCTGCTGTGGTGCATCGGAGTCTCACACTGAGCCCACAGGCAAGAGCCAAAAATGTCTCCCCGAAACGTTACTCTCGTCAATATACATTGGCATTGCGAATTTTGTATTGAAACCGGATGCAATTTCTGTGTTTCATCGTCAATGTGATGGTCGAAGGGTAACAGTAAACTTGCCGTGGTGCATCGGAGTTTCACACTGAGCCCCCAAGGAAGAGCCAAACAACAGACTCCACGAAACGTTACTCTCGTCAATGTAAATCGGCATTGCGAATTTTGTATTGAATCCAAATGCAATTTCTGTGTTTCATCGTCAATGTGATGGTCGAAGGGTAACAGTAAACCTGCTGTGGTGCATCGGAATCTCACACTGAGCCCCCAGGGAAGAGCCAAATAACAGACTCCCGCGAAACGTTACTCTCGTCAATATAAATCGGCATTGCGAATTTTGTATTGAAACCGGATGCAATTTCTGTGTTTCATCGTCAATGTGATGGTCGACGGGTAACAGTAAACCTGCTATGGCGGATCGGAGTCTCACACTGGTCCCCCAGGGAAGAGACAAACTACATACTCTTCGAAACAGTACGCCTGCGGACGGAAATCGGCATTGCGAATTTTGTATTGAAACCGGATGCAGTTTCTGTGTTTCATCGTCAATTTGATGGTCAAAGGGTAACAGTAAAAATGCTGTGGTGCATCGGAGCCTCACACTGAGCCCACAGGGAAGAGCCAAAAAACAGACTCCCCGAAACGTTACTCTCGTCAGTATACATTGGCATTGCGAATTTTGTATTGAAACCGGATGCAGTTTCTGTGTTTCATCGTAAATGTGATGGTCAAAGGGTAACAGTAAACCTGCTGTGGTGCATCGGAATCTAACGTAGGGCCCCCTGGGAAGAACCAAACTACAATCTCTTCGAAACGGTACTCCTGTGGACAGTAATCGGCATAGTGAATTTTGTATTGAAACCGGATGGAATTTCTATGTTGCATCGTCAATGCGATGGTCGAAGGGTAACAGTAAACTTGCTGTGGTGCATCGGAGTCTAACACTGGGCCCCCAGGGAAGAGCCAAACTACATACTCTTCGAAACGGTACTCCTGTGGACATTGCGAATTTTGTATTGATCCGGATGCAATTTCTGTGTTTCATCGTCAATGTCATGGTCGAAGGGTAACAGTAAACCTGCTGTGGTGCATCGGAGTCTCACACTGAGCCCCCAAGTAAGAGCCAAAAAACAGACCCCCCGAAACGTTACTCTCGTCAATATAAATTGGCATTGCGAATTTTGTATTGAAATCGGATACAATTTCTGTGTTTCATCGTCAATGAGATGGTCGAAGGGTAACAGTAAACCTGCTGTGGTGCATCGGAGTCTAACACTGGGCCCCCAGATAAGAGCCAAAAAAAAAAAGACTCTTCGAAACGTTACTCCTGTATACAGAAATCGGCATTGTGAATTTTGTATTGAAACCAGATGCAGTTTCTGTGTTTCATCGTCAATGTGATGGTCAAAGGGTAACAGTAAACCTGCTGTGGTGCATCGGAGTCTCACACTGAGAACCCAGGGGAGGGCCAAAAAATAGGCTCCCCGAAAAATTATTCTTGTCAGTATAAATCGGCATTGTAAATTTTGTATTGAAACCAGATGATATTCCTGTGTTTCAATGTCAATGTGATGGTCGAACGGTAACAGTAAACCTGCTTTGGTGCATCGGAGTCTAACACTGGGCCCCCAGGGAAGAGCCAAAAAACAGACTCTTTAATACGGTACTCCTGTGTACAGAAATCGGCATTGTGAATTTTGTATTGATCCGGATGCAATTTCTGTGCTTCATCGTCAAAGTCATGGGCGAAGGGTACCAATAAATCTGCTGTGGTGCTTCAGAGTCTCACACTAAGCGCCCAGGGAAGAGCCAAAAAACAGACTGCCCGAATCGTTACTCTCGTCAATATAAATCGGCATTGCGAATTTTATATTGATCTGGATGCAATTTTTTGTGTTTCATCGTCAATGTGATAATCGAAGGGTAACAGTTAACCTGCTGCGGTGCATCGGAGTCTAACACTGGACCCCCAGGGAAGAGCCAAACTACATACTCTTCGAAACGGTACTCCTGTGGACATTGCGAATTTTGTATTGATCCGGATGCAATTTCTGTGTTTCATCGTCAATGTCATGGTCGAAGGGTAACAGTAAACCTGCTGTGGTGCATCGGAGTCTCACACTGAGCGCCCAAGTAAGAGCCAAAAAACAGACTCCCCGAAACGTTACTCTCGTCAATATAAATTGGCATTGCGAATTTTGTATTGAAATCGGATACAATTTCTGTGTTTCATCGTCAATGAGATGGTCGAAGGGTAACAGTAAACGTGCTGTGGTGCATCGGAATCTCACACTGAGCCCCCAGGGAGAGCCAAATAACAGTCTACCCAAAACGTTACTCTCGTCAATATAAATCGGCATTGCGAGTTTTGTATTGAAACCAGATGCAATTTCTGTGTTTCATTGTCAATGGGACGGTCGAAGGGTAACAGAAAACCTGCTGTGGTAATCGGAGTCTCACACTGGGCCCCCAGGGAAGAGACAAACTACACACTCTTCGAAACGGTACTCCTGTGGACAGAAATCGGCATTGCGAATTTTGTATTGAAACCGGATGCTATTTCCGTGTTTCATCGTCAATGTGATGGTCGAAGGGTAACAGTAAACCTGCTGTGGTGCACCGGAGTCTCACACTGAGCCCCCAGGAGAGAGCGAAAAAATAGGCTCCCCAAGACGTTACTCTCGTCATTGGCATTGCGAATTTTGTATTGAAACCGGATGCAATTTCTGTGTTTCATCGTCAATGTGATGGTCGAAGGGTAACAGTAAACCCACTGTGGTGCATCGGAGTCTCACACTGAGCCCACAGGGAAGAGCCAAAAAACAGACTCCCCGAAAGGTTACTCTCGTCAGTATACATTGGCATTGCGAATTTTGTATTGAAACCGGATGCAGTTTCTGTGTTCATCGTAAAAGTGATGGCCAAAGGGTAACAGTAAACCTGCTGTGGTGCATCGGAATCTCACGCTTTGTTCCCAGGGAAGAACCAAAGTACAAACTCTTCGAAACGGTACTCCAGTGGACAGAAATCGGCATGGTGAATTTTGTATTGAAACCGGATGAAATTTCTGTGTTGCATCGTCAATGCGATTGTCGAAGGGTAACAGTAAACCTGCTGTGGTGCATCGGAGTCTAACACTGGGCCCCCAGGTAAGAGCCAAACTGCAAACTCTTCGAAACGGTACTCCTGTGGACAGAGATCGGCATTGCGAATTTTGTATTGAAGCCGGATGCAGTTTCTGTGTTTCATCGTCAATGTGATGGTCAAAGGGTAACAGTAAACCTGCTGTGGTGCATCGGAGTCTCACACTGAGAACCCAGGGGAGAGCCAAAGAATAGGCTCCCCGGAATGTTATTCTCGTCAGTATAAATCGGCATTGTAAATTTTGTATTGAAACCGGATGATATTTCTGTGTTTCATCGTCAATGTGATGGTCGAACGGTAACAGTAAACCTGCTGTGGTGCATCGGAATCTCACACAGAGCCCCCAGGGAAGACCCAAAAAACAGACTCCCAGAAACGTTACTCTCGTCAATATAAATCGGCATTGCGAATTTTTAATTGAAACCGTATGTAATTTCTGTGTTTCATCGTCAATGTGATGGTCGAAGAGTAACAGTAAACCTGTTGTGGTGCATCGGAGTCTAACACTGGGCCCCCAGATAAGAGAGAAAAAAAAAAAAAAAGACTCTTCAAAACGGTACTCCTGTATACAGAAATCGGCATTGTGAATTTTGTATTGAAAACAGATGCAGTTTCTGTGTTTCATCGTCAATGTGATGGTCAAAGGGTAACAGTAAACCTGCTGTGGTGCATCGGAGTCTCACACTGAGAACCCAGGGGAGAGCCAAAGAATAGGCTCCCCGGAAAGTTATTCTCGTCAGTATAAATCGGCATTGTAAATTTTGTATTGAAACCGGATGATATTTCTGTGTTTCATCGTCAATGTGATGGTCGAACGGTAACAGTAAACCTGTTGTGGTGCATCGGAGTCTAACACTGGGCCCCCAGGGAAGAGCCAAAAAACAGACTCTTTAAAACGGTACTCCTGTGTACAGAAATCGGCATTGTGAATTTTGTATTGATCCAGATGCAATTTCTGTGCTTCATCGTCAAAGTCATGGTCGAAGGGTAACAATAAATCTGCTGTGGTGCTTCAGAGTCTCACACTAAGCGCCCAGGGAAGATCCAAAAAAGAGACTCCCCGAATCGTTACTCTCGTCAATATAAATCGGCATTGCGAATTATGTATTGATCCGGATGCAATTGTTTGTGTTTCATCGTCAATGTGATAATCGAAGGGTAACACTTAACCTGCTGCGGTGCATCGGAGTCTAACACTGGACCCCCAGGGAAAAACCAAACTACATACTCTTCGAAACGGTACTCCTGTGGACAGAAATCTGCATTGCGAATTTTGTATTGATCCGGATGCTATTTCTGTGTTTCATCGTCAATGTCATGGTCGAAGGGTAACAGTAAACCTGCTGTGGTGCATCGGAGTCTCACACTAAGCCCCCAAGTAAGAGCCAAAAACAGACTCCCCGAAACGTTACTCTCGTCAATATAAATTGGCATTGCGAATTTTGTATTGAAATCGGGTGCAATTTCTGTGTTTCATCGTCAATGAGATGGTCGAAGGGTAACAGTAAACGTGCTGTGGTGCATCGGAATCTCACACTGAGCCCCCAGGGAGAGCCAAATAACAGTCTCCCCAAAACGTTACTCTCGTCAATATAAATCGGCATTACGAGTTTTGTATTGAAACCAGATGCAATTTCTGTGTTTCATTGTCAATGTGACGGTCGAAGGGTAACAGTAAACCTGCTGTGGTAATCGGAGTCTCACACTGGGCCCCCAGGGAAGAGACAAACTACAAACTCTTCGAAACGGTACTCATGTGGACATAAATCGGCATTTCGAATTTTGCATTGAAACCGGTTGCAATTTATGTGTTTCATCGTCAATGTGATGGTCGAAGGGTAACAGTAAACCTGCTGTGGTGCATCGGAGTCTAACACTGGGCCCCCAGGGAAGAGCCAAACTACATACTCTTCGAAACGGTACTCCTGTGGACAGAAATCGGAATTGCGAATTTTGTATTGAAACCGGATGCAATTTCTGTGTTTCATCGTCAATGTGATGGTCGAAGGGTAACAGTAAACCTGCTGTGGTGCACCGGAGTCTCACACTGAGCCCCCAGGGAAGAGCCAAAAACAGACTCACCGAAACGTTACTCTCGTCACTATAAATCGGCATTGCGAATTTTGAATTGAAACCGGATGCAATTTCTGTCTTTCATCGTCAATGTGAAGGTCGAAGGGTAACAGTGAACCTGCTGTGGTCCATTGGGAGTCTCACACTGAGCCCCCAGGGAAGAGCCGAATAACAGACTCCCCAAAACGTTACTCTCGTCAATATAAATCGGCATTGCGAATTTTGTATTGAAACAGGATGCAAATTCTTAGTTTCATCGTCAATGTGATTACCGAAGGGTAACAGTAAACCTGCTGTGGTGCATCGGAGTCTCACACTGAGCCCCCAGGGAGGAGCCAAATAACAGACTCCCCGAAACTTTACCCTCGTCAATATATATCGACGTTGCGAATTTTGTATTGAAACCGGATGTAATTTCTGTGTTTCATCGTCAATGTGATGGCCGAAGGGTAACAGTAAACCTGCTGTGGTGCATCGGAATGTCACTCTGAGCCCCCAGGGAAGAGCCAAAAGCAGATTCCTTGAAACGCTATTCGCGTCAATATAAATCGGCATTGCGAATTTTGGATTGAAACCGGATGTAATTTCTGTGTTTCATCGTCAATGTGATGCTCGAAGGTTAACAGTAAACCTGCTGTGGTGCATCGGAGTCTAACACTGGGCCCCCAGGGAAGAGCCAAAAAAAAAAGACTCTTCGAAACGGTACTGCTGTGGACAGAAATCGGCATTGTGAATTTTGTATTGCTCCGGAAGCAATTTCTGTGTTTCATCGTTAAAGTCATGGATGAAGGGTTACAGTAAACCTGCTGTGGTGCATCGGAGTTCCACACTGAGCCCCCAGACAAGAGCCAAATAATAGACTCCCCGAAACTTTACCCTCGTCAGTATAAATCGGCATTGCGAATTTTGTATTGAAACCGGATGCAATTTCTGTGTTTCATCGTCAATGTGATGGTCGATGGGTAACAGTAAACTTGTGTGGTGCTTCGGAGTCTCACACTTAGCCCCCAGGGAAGAGCCAAAAAACAGAATCCCCGAAACGTTACTCTCGTCAATGTAAATCGGCATTGCGAATTTTGTATTGAAACCGGATGCAATTTCTGTGTTTCATCGTCAATTTGATGGTCGACGAATAACAGTAAACCTGCTGTGGTGGATCGGAGTCTCACACTGGGCCCCCAGGGATGACATAAACTACATACTCTTCGAAACGGTACGCCTGTGGACGGAAATCGGCGTTGCGAATTTTGTATTGAAACCGGATGCAGTTTCTGTGTTTCATCGTCAATATGACGGTCGAAGGGTAACAGTAAACCTGCTGTGGTGATCGGAGTCTCACATTGGGCCCCCAGGGACGAGACAAACTACATACTCTTCGAAACGGTACTCCTGTGGACGGAAATCAGCATTGCGAATTCTGTATTGGAACCGGATGCAATTTTTGTGTTTCATCGTCAATGTGATGGTCGAAGGGTAACAGTAAACTTGTGTGGTGCTTCGGAGTCTCACACTTAGCCCCCAGGGAAGAGCCAAAAAACAGACTCCCCGAAACGTTACTCTCGTCAATATAAAATGGCATTGCGAATTTTGTATTGAAACCGGATGCAATTTCTGTGTTTCATCGTCAATGTGATTGTCGACGGGTAACAGTAAACCTGCTGTGGTGGATCGGAGTCTCACACTGGGCCCCCAGGAAAGAGACAAACTACATAATCTTCGAAACGGTACGCCTGTGGACGGAAATCGGCATTGCGAATTTTGTATTGAAACCGGATGCAGTTTCTGTGTTTCATCTTCAATGTGTTGGTCAAAGGGTAACAGTGAACCTGCGGTGGTGCATTGGGAGTCTCTCACTGAGCCCCCAGGAAAGAGCCAAATAACAGACTCCCCAAAACGTTACTCTCGTCAATATAAATCGGCATTGCGAATTTTGTATTGAAACTGGATGCAGTTTCTGTGATTCATCGTCAATGTGATGGTCAAAGGGTAACAGTAGACCTGCTGTGGTGCATCGGAGTCTCTCACTGAGCCCCCAGGGGAGAGCCAAAATAAGGTTCCCCGAAACGTTACTCTCGTCAATATAAATCGGCATTGCGAATTTTGTATTGAAACTGGAAGCAATTTTTGTGATTCAACGTCAATGTCATGTTCGAAGGGTAACAGTAAACCTGCTGTGGTGGATCGGAGTCTCACACTGAGCCCCCAGGGAAGAGCCAAATAACAGACTCCCCGAAACGTTACTCTCGTCAATATAAATCGGCATTGCGAATTTTGTATTGAAACAAGATGCAATTTGTTTGTTTCATCGTCAATGTGATGGTCGAAGGGTAACAGTAAACTTACGGTGGTGCATCGGAGTCTCACACTGAGCCCCCAGGGAAGAGCCAAAATACAGGCTCCCCGAAACGTTACTCTTGTCAATATAAATCGGCATTGCGAATTTTGTATTGAAACCGGATGCAATTTTTGTGTTTCATCGTCAGTGTGATGGTCGAAAGGGTAACAGTAAACCTACTGTGGTGCATCGGAGTCTCACACTGAGCCCCCAGGGAAGGGCCAAAAAACAGACTCCCCGAAAAGGTACTTTCTTCAATATATGTCGTCATAGCGAATTTTGTATGGATACCGAATGCAATATCTGTGTTTCATCGTCAATGTGATGGTCGAAGGGTAACAGTATACCTGCTGTGGTGCATCGGAGTCTCACACTGAGCCCCCAGGGAAGAGCCAAAAAACAGACCCCCCAAACGTTACTCTCGTCAATATAAATCGGCATTGCGAATTTTGTATTGAAACCGGATGCAATACCTGTGTTTCATCGTCAATGTGATGGTCTAAGGGCAACAGTAAACCTGCTGTGGTGCATCGGAGTCTAACACTGGGCCCCCAGGGAAGAGACAAACTACATACTCTTCGAAACGGTACTCCTGTGGACGGAAATCGGCATTGCGAATTTTGTATTTAAACCGGATGCAATTTCTGTGTTTCATCATCAATGTGATGGTCGAAGGGTAAAAGTAAACCTAATGTGGTGCATCGGAGTCTAACACTGGTCCCCCAGGGAAGAGACAAACTACATACTCATCGAAACGGTACTCCTGTGGACGGAAATCGGCATTGCGAATGTTGTATTGAAACCGGATGCAATTTCTGTGTTTCATCGTCAATGTGATAATAGAAGGGTAACATTAAAAATGCTGTGGTGCGTCAGAGTCTAAGACTGGGCCCCCAGGGAAGTGCCGAACTACATAATCTTCGAAACGGTACTCCTGTGGACAGAAATCGGCATTGCGAATTTTGTATTGACACCGGATGCAATTTCTGTGTTTCATCGTCAATGTGATGGTCGAAGGGTAACAGTAAACCTGCTGTGGGGCATCGGAGTCTCACACTGAGCCCCCAGGGATGAGCCAAAAAACAGACTCCCCGAAACGTTACTCTCGTCAATATAAATCGGCATTGCGAATTTTGTATTGAAACCGGATGCAATTTCTGTGTTTCATCGTCAATGTGATGGTCGGAGGGTAACAGTAAACCTGCTGTGGTACTTCGGAATCTCACACTGAGCCCCCAGGGATGAGCCAAAGAACAGACTCCCTGAAACGTTACTCTCGTCAATATAAATTGGCATTGCGAATTTTGTATTGAAACCGAATGCAATTTCTGTGTTTCATCGTCAATGTGATGGTCGACGGGTAAGAGTAAACCTGCTGTGGTGGATCGGAGTCTCACACTGGGCCCCCAGGAAAGAGACAAGCTACATACTCTTCGAAACGGTACTCCTGTGGACAGAAATCGGCATTGCAACTTTTGTATTGAAACCGGATGAACTTTCTGTTTTTCATCATCAATGTGATGGTAGAAGGGTAACAGTAAACCTGCTGTTGTGCATCGGAGTCTAACACTGGGCCCCCAGGGAAGAGACAAACTACGTACTCTTCGAAACAGTACTCCTGTGGACGGAAACCGGCAATGCGAATTTTGTATTGAAACCGGATGCAATTTCTGTGTTTCCTCGTCAATATGATGGTCGAAGGGTAACAGTAAACCTGCTGTGGTGCTTCGGAGTCTCACACTGAGCCCCCAGGGAAGAGCCAAAAAACAGACGCTCGCAAACGTTACTCTCGTCAATATAAATCGGCATTGCGAATTTTGTATTCAAACCGAATGCAATTTCTGTGTTTCATCGTCAATGTGATGGTCAAAGGGTAACAGTAAACTTGCTGTGGTGCAAAGGAGTCTCACACTGAGCCCCCAGGGAAGAGCCAAACAACAGACTCCCCGAAACTTTACTCTCGTCAATATAAATCGGCATTGCGAATTTTGTATTGAAACCGGATGCAATTTCTGTGTTTCATCGTCAATGTGATGGTCAAAGGGTAACAGTAAACTTGCTGTGGTGAATCGAAGTCTCACACTGAGCCCCCAGGGACGAGCCAAAAAACAGACTCCCCGAATCGTTACTCTCGTCAGTATAATTCGGCATTGCGAATTTTGTATTGAAACCAGATGCAATTTCTGTGTTTCATCGTCCATGAGATGGTCGAAGGGTAACAGTAAACCTGCTGTGGTGCATCGGAGTCTCACACTAAGTCCCCAGGGAAGAGCAAAAAGACAGACTCCCCGAAAAGTTACTCTCGTCAACATATGTCGTCATAGCGAGTTTTGTATTGAAACCGAATGCAATTTCTGTGTTTCATCGTCAATGTGATAGTCAAAGGGTAACAGTTAACTTGCTGTGGTGCATCGGAGTCTCACACTGAGCCCCCGGGGAAGAGCCAAACAACAGACTCCCCGAATGTTTACTCTCGTCAATATAAATCGGCATTGCAAATTTTGTATTGAAACCGGATGCAATTTCTGTGTTTAATCGTCAATGTGATGGTCGAAGGGTAACAGTAAACCTTCTGTGGTGCATCGGAGTCTCACACTGAGCCCCCAGGGAAGAGCTAAAAAACAGACTCCCCGAAACGTTACTCTCGTCAGTATAATTCATCATTGCGAATTTTGTATTGAAACCAGATGCAATTTCTGTGTTTCATCGTCAATGTGATGGTCGAAGGGTAACAGTAAACCTGCTGTGGTGCATTGGGAGTCTCACACTGAGCCCCCAGGGAAATGTCAAATAGCAGACTCCCCGATACGTTAGTCTCGTCTATATAAATCGGCATTGCGAATTTTGTATTGAAACCGGATGCAATTTCTGTGTTTCATCGTCAATTTGATGGTCGACGGGTAACAGTAACCAGTAAACCTGCTGTGGTGGATTGGAGTCTCACACTGGGCCCCCAGGGAAGAGCCAAACTACATACTCTTCGAAACGGTACTCCTGTGGACAGAAATCGGCATTGTGAAATTTGCATTGATCCGGATGCATTTTCTGTGTTTCTTCGTCAAATTCATAGATGAAGGGTTACAGTAAACCTGCTCTGGTGCATCGGAGTCTCACACTGAGCCCCCAGGGAGGCGCCAAATAACAGACTCCCCGAAACTTTACCCTCGTCAATATATATCGACGTTGCGAATTTTGTATTGAAACCGGATGTAATTTCTGTGTTTCATCGTCATTGAGATGGTCGAAGGGTAACAGTAGAACTGCTGTGGAGCATCGGAATCTCACGCTGAGCCCCCAGGGAAGAGCCAAATAACAGACTCACTGAAACGTTACTCTCGTCAATATAAATCGGCATTGCGAGTTTTGTATTGAAACCGGATGCGATTCCTGTGCTTCATCGTCAATGTGATGGCCGAAGGGTAACAGTAAACTTGCTGTGGTGCATCGGAATGTCACTCTGAGCCCCCAGGGAAGAGCCAAAAGCAGATTCCCCGAAACGTTATTCGCGTCAATATATATCGGCATTGCGAATTTTGGATTGAAACCGGATGTAAATTCTGTGTTTCATCGTCAATGTGATGGTCGAAGGTTAACAGTAAACCTGCTGTGGTGCATCGGAGTCTAACACTGGGCCCCCAGGGAAGAGCCAAAAAAAAAAAAGACTCTTCGAAACGGTACTGCTGTGGACAGAAATCGGCATTGTGAATTTTGTATTGATCCGGAAGCAATTTCTGTGTTTCATCGTCAAAGTCATGGATGAAGAGTTACAGTAAACATGCTGTGGTGCATCGGAGTCTCACACTGAGCCCCCAGACAAGAGCCAAATAACAGACTCCCCGAAACTTTACCCTCGTCAGTATAAATCGGCATTGCGAATTTTGTATTGAAACCGGATGCAATTTCTGTGTTTCATCGTCAATGTGATGGTCGAAGGGTAACAGTAAACTTGTGTGGTGCATCGGAGTCTCACACTAAGCCCCCAGGGAAGAGCCAAAAAACAGACTCCCCGAAACGTTACTCTCGTCTATGTAAATCGGCATTGCGAATTTTGTATTGAAACCGGATGCAATTTCTGTGTTTCATCGTCAATGTGATGGTCGAAGGGTAACAGTAAACCTGCTGTGGTGCATCGGAATCTCACACTGAGCCCCCAGGGAAGAGCCAAATAACAGACTCCCCAAAACGTTACTCTCGTCAATATAAATCGGCATTGCGAATTTTGTATTGAAACCAGATGCAATTCCTGTGTTTCATCGTCAATGTGATGGTCGAAGGGTAACAGTAAACCTGCTGTGGTGCATTGGGAGTCTCACACTGAGCCCCCAGGGAAGTGTCAAATAGCAGACTACCCGAAACGTTAGTCTCGTCTATATAAATCGGCATTGCGAATTTTGTATTGAAACCGGATGCAATTTCTGTGTTTCATCATCAATTTGATGGTCGACGGGTAACAGTAAACCTGCTATGGTGCATTGGGAGTCTCACACTGAGCCCCCAGGGAAGAGCCAAATAACAGACTCCCCAAAACGTTACTCTCGTCAATATAAATCGGCTTTGCTAATTTTGTATTGAAACCGGATGCAATTTCTGTGTTTCATCGTCAGTGTGATGGTCGAAAGGGTAACAGTAAACCTACTGTGGTGCATCGGAGTCTCACACTGAGCCCCCAGGGAAGGGCCAAAAAACAGACTCACCGAAAAGTTACTCTCGTCAATATAAATCGGCATTGCGAATTTTGTATTGAAACAAGATGCAATTTGTTTGTTTCATCGTCAATGTGATGGTCGAAGGGTAACAGTAAACCTACGGTGGTGCATCGGAGTCTCACACTGAGCCCCCAGGGAAGAGCCAAAATACAGGCTCCCCGAAACGTTACTCTTGTCAATATAAATCGGCATTGCGAATTTTGTATTGAAACCGGATGCAATTTTTGTGTTTCATCGTCAGTGTGATGGTCGAAAGGGTAACAGTAAACCTACTGTGGTGCATCGGAGTCTCACACTGAGCCCCCAGGGAAGGGCCAAAAAACAGACTCACCGAAAAGTTACTTTCTTCAATATATGTCGTCATAGCGAATTTTGTATGGAAACCGAATGCAATATCTGTGTTTCATCGTCAATGTGATGGTCGAAGGGTAACAGTATACCTGCTGTGGTGCATCGGAGTCTCACACTGAGCCCCCAGGGAAGAGCCAAAGAACAGACCCCCCAAACGTTACTCTCGTCAATATAAATCGGCATTGCGAATTTTGTATTGAAACCGGATGCAATACCTGTGTTTCATCGTCAATGTGATGGTCTAAGGGCAACAGTATACCTGCTGTGGTGCATCGGAGTCTAACACTGGGCCCCCAGGGAAGAGACAAACTACATACTCTTCGAAACGGTACTCCTGTGGACGGAAATCGGCATTGCGAATTTTGTATTTAAACCGGATGCAATTTCTGTGTTTCATCATCAATGTGATGGTCGAAGGGTAAAAGTAAACCTAATGTGGTGCATCGGAGTCTAACACTGGTCCCCCAGGGAAGAGACAAACTACATACTCATCGAAACGGTACTCCTGTGGACGGAAATCGGCATTGCGAATGTTGTATTGAAACCGGATGCAATTTCTGTGTTTCCTCGTCAATGTGATAATAGAAGGGTAACATTAAAAATGCTGTGGTGCGTCAGAGTCTAAGACTGGGCCCCCAGGGAAGTGCCGAACTACATAATCTTCGAAACGGTACTCCTGTGGACAGAAATCGGCATTGCGAATTTTGTATTGACACCGGATGCAATTTCTGTGTTTCATCGTCAATGTGATGGTCGAAGGGTAACAGTAAACCTGCTGTGGGGCATCGGAGTCTCACACTGAGCCCCCAGGGATGAGCCAAAAAACAGACTCCCCGAATCGTTACTCTCGTCAGTATAATTCGGCATTGCGAATTTTGTATTGAAACCAGATGCAATTTCTGTGTTTCATCGTCCATGAGATGGTCGAAGGGTAACAGTAAACCTGCTGTGGTGCATCGGAGTCTCACACTAAGTCCCCAGGGAAGAGCAAAAAGACAGACTCCCCGAAAAGTTACTCTCGTCAACATATGTCGTCATAGCGAGTTTTGTATTGAAACCGAATGCAATTTCTGTGTTTCATGGTCAATGTGATGGTCAAAGGGTAACAGTTAACTTGCTGTGGTGCATCGGAGTCTCACACTGAGCCCCCAGGGAAGAGCTAAAAAACAGACTCCCCGAAACGTTACTCTCGTCAGTATAATTCATCATTACGAATTTTGTATTGAAACCAGATGCAATTTCTGTGTTTCATCGTCAATGTGATGGTCGAAGGGTAACAGTAAACCTGCTGTGGTGCATTGGGAGTCTCACACTGAGCCCCCAGGGAAATGTCAAATAGCAGACTCCCCGATACGTTAGTCTCGTCTATATAAATCGGCATTGCGAATTTTGTATTGAAACCGGATGCAATTTCTGTGTTTCATCGTCAATTTGATGGTCGACGGGTAACAGTAACCAGTAAACCTGCTGTGGTGGATTGGAGTCTCACACTGGGCCCCCAGGGAAGACACAAACTACATACTCTTCGAAACGGTACGCCTGTGGACGGAAATCGGCATTGCGAATTTTGTATTGAAACCGGATGCAGTTTCTGTGTTTCATCGTCATTGTGTTGGTCAAAGGGTAACAGTGAACCTGCTGTGGTGCATTGGGAGTCTCACACTGAGCCCCCAGGGAAGAGCCAAATAACAGACTCCCCAAAATTTTACTCTCGTCAAAATAAATCGGCTTTGCTAATTTTGTATTGAAACCGGATGCAATTTCTGTGTTTCATCGTCAATGTGATGGTCGAAGGGTAACAGTAAACCTGCTGTGGTGATCGGAGTCTCACACTGGGCCCCCAGGGAAGAGATAAACTACATACTCTTCGAAACGGTACTCCTGTGGACGGAAATCGGCATTGCGAATTCTGTATTGAAACCGGATGCAATTTCTGTGTTTCATCGTCAATGTGACGGTCGAAGGGTAACAGTAAACCTGCTGTGGGGCATCGGAGTCTCACACTGAGCCCCCAGGGATGAGCCAAAGAACAGACTCCCCGAAACGTTACTCTCGTCAATATAAATCGGCATTGCGAATTTTGTATTCAAACCGAATGCAATTTCTGTGTTTCATCGTCAATGTGATGGTCGACGGGTAAGAGTAAACCTGCTGTGGTGGATCGGAGTCTCACACTGGGCCCCCAGGAAAGAGACAAACTACATACTCTTCGAAACGGTACTCCTGTGGACAGAAATCGGCATTGCAAATTTTGTATTGAAACCGGATGAACTTTCTGTTTTTCATCGTCAATGTGATGGTAGAAGGGTAACAGTAAACCTGAGGTTGTGCATCGGAGTCTAACACTGGGCCCCCAGGGAAGAGCCAAACAACAGACTCCCCGAAACTTTACTCTCGTCAATATAAATCGGCATTGCGAATTTTGTATTGAAACCGGATTCCATTTCTGTGTTTCATCGTCAATGTGATGGTCAAAGGGTAAAAGTAAACTTGCTGTGGTGCATCGGAGTCTCACACTGAGCCCCCAGGGAAGAGCCAAAAAACAGACTCCCCGAATCGTTACTCTCGTCAGTATAATTCGGCATTGCGAATTTTGTATTGAAACCAGATGCAATTTCTGTGTTTCATCGTCCATGAGATGGTCGAAGGGTAACAGTAAACCTGCTGTGGTGCATCGGAGTCTCACACAAAGTCCCCAGGGAAGAGCAAAAAGACAGACTCACCGAAAAGTTACTCTCGTCAATATATGTCGTCATAGCGAGTTTTGTATTGAAACCGAATGCAATTTCTGTGTTTCATCGTCAATGTGATGGTCAAAGGGTAACAGCAAACTTGCTGTGGTGCATCGGAGTCTCACACTGAGCCCCCAGGGAAGAGCCAAACAACAGACTCCCCGAAACTTTACTCTCGTCAATATAAATCGGCATTGCGAATTTTGTATTGAAACCGGATGCAATTTCTGTGTTTCATCGTCAATGTGATGGTCGAAGGGTAACAGTAAACCTTCTGTGGTGCATCGGAGTCTCACACTGAGCCCCCAGGGAAGAGCCAAAAAACAGACTCCCCGAAACGTTACTCTCGTCAATATAAATCGGCATTGCGAATTTTGTATGAAACCAGATGCAATTTCTGTGTTTCATCGTCCATTTGATGGTCGAAGGGTAACAGTAAACCTGCTGTGGTGCATCGGAGTTTCACACTGAGCCTTCAATTAAGAGCCAAAAACCAGGCTCCCCGAAACGTTACAATCGTCAGTATAATTCATCATTGCGAATTTTGTATTGAAACCAGATGCAATTTCTGTGTTTCATCGTCCATGGGATGGTCGAAGGGTAACAATAAACCTGCTGTGGTGCATCAGAGTCTCACACTAAGCCCCCAGGGAGGAGCCAAAAAACAGACCCCCCGAAATGTTACTCTCGTCAATATAAATCGGCATTGCGAATTTTGTATTGAAACCGGATGCAATACCTGTGTTTCATCGTCAATGTGATGGTCGAAGTGTAACAGTAAACCTGCTGTGGTGCATCGGAGTCTAAAACTTGGCCCCCAGGGATGAGCCAAACTACATACTCTTCGAAACGGTACTCCTGTTAACAAAAATCGGCATTGCGAATTTTGTATTTAAACCGGATGCAATTTCTGTGTTTCATCGTCAATGTGATGATCGAAGGGTAACAGTAAACATGCTGTGGTGCATCGGAATCCAACACTGGGCCCCCAGGGAAAAGACAAACTACATACTCTTCGAAACGGTACTCCTGTAAACGGAAATCGGCATTGCGAATTTTGTTGTGAAACCGGATGCAATTTCAGTGTTTCATCGTCAATGTGATGGTCGAAAGGTAACAGTAAACCTGCAGTGGGGCATTGGTGTGTCACACTGAGCCCCTAGGGATCAGCCAAAAAACAGACTCTCCGAAACGTTACTCTCGTCAATATAAATCGGCATTACGAATTTTGTGTTGAAACCGGATGCAATTTCTGTGTTTCATCGTCAATGTGATGGCCGCAGGGTAACAGTAAACCTGCTGTGGTACATCGGAATCTCAAACTGAGCCTCCAGGGAAGAGCCAAAGAACAGACTACCCGAAACGTTACTCTCGTCAATATAAATCTGCATTGCGAATTTTGTATTAAAAACGGATGCAATTTCAGTGTTTCATGGTCAATGAGATGATGGATGGGTAACAGTAAATCTGCTTTTGTGCATCGGAGTCTAACACTGAGCCCCCGGGAAGAGACAAACTACATACTCTTCGAAACGGTACTCCTGTGGACGGAAATCGGCGTTGCAAATTTTGTATTGAAACCGGATGCAATTTCTGTGTTTCATCGTCAATGTGATGGTAGAAGGGTAACAGTAAACCTGCTGTGGTGCATCAGAGTCTAACACAGCCCCCAGGGAAGAGCCGAACTACATACTCTACGAAACGGTACTCCTGTGGATAGAAATCTGCATTGCGAATTTTGTATTGAAACCGGATGCGATTTCTGTGTATCATCGTCAATGTGATGGTCGAAGGGTAACAGTAAACCTGTTGTGGTATATCGGAATCTCACACTGAGCCCCAGGGAAGAGCCAAAGGACAGTCTCCCCGAAACGTTACTCACGTCAATATAAATCGGCATTGTGAATTGGTATTGAAACCGGATGCAATTTCTGCATTTCTTCGTCAATGTGATGGCCGAACGGTAACAGTAAACCTGCTGTGGTGCATCGGAGAGTCACACAGAGCCCCCAGGGAAGAGCCAAAGAACAAACTCCCCGAAACGACACTCTCGTCAATATAAATCGGCATTGCGAATTTTGTATTGAAACCGGATGCAATTTCTGTGTTTCATCGTCAATGTGATGGTGGAAGGGTAACAGTAAACCTGCTGTGGGGCATCGGAGTCTAACACTGGGCCCCCAGGGAAGAGCCAAACTACATACTCCTCGAAACGATACTCCTGTGGACAGAAATCGGCATTGCGTATTTTGTATTGAAACCGGATGCAATTTATGTGTTTCATCGTCAATGTGATGGTCGAAAGGTAACAGTTAACCTGCTGTGGAGCATCGGAGTCTCACACTGAGACCCCAGGGAAGAGCCAAAAACAGACTCACCGAAACTTTACTCTCGTCAATATAAATCGGCATTGCGAATTTTGCATTGAAACCGGATGCAATTTCTGTGTTTCATCGTCAATGTGATGGTCGAAGGGTAACAGTAAACCTGCTGTGGTGCATCGGAGTCTCTCACTGAGCCCCCTGGAAGGAGCCAAAAAACAGACTTCCCGAAACGTTACTCTCTTCAATTTAAATCTGCATTGCGATATTTGTATTAAAAACGGATGCAATTTCTGTGTTTCATCGTCAATGAGATGATGGAAGGGTAACAGTAAACCTGCAGTGGTGCATCGGAGTCTAACACTGAGCCCCCAGGGAAGAGACAAACGACATACTCTCCGAAACGGTACTCCTGTGGACAGAAATCGGCATTGCGATTTTTGTATTGAAACCGGATGCAATTTATGTGTTTCATCGTCAATGTGATGGTCGAAGGGTAACAGTTAACCTGCTGTGGAGCATCGGAGTCTCACACAGCCCCCAGGGAAGAGCCAAACTACATACTCCTCGAAACGATACTCCTGTGGACAGAAATCGGCATTGCGAATTTTGTATTGAAACCGGATGCAATATCTGTGTTTCATCGTCAATGTGATGGTAGAAGGGTAACAGTAAACCTGCTGTGGTGCATCAGAGTCTAACACAGCCCCCAGGGAAGAGCCGAACTACATACTCTACGAAACGGTACTCCTGTGGATAGAAATCTGCATTGCGAATTTTGTATTGAAACCGGATGCGATTTCTGTGTATCATCGTCAATGTGATGGTCGAAGGGTAACAGTAAACCTGTTGTGGTATATCGGAATCTCACACTGAGCCCCAGGGAAGAGCCAAAGGACAGTCTCCCCGAAACGTTACTCACGTCAATATAAATCGGCATTGTGAATTGGTATTGAAACCGGATGCAATTTCTGCATTTCTTCGTCAATGTGATGGCCGAACGGTAACAGTAAACCTGCTGTGGTGCATCGGAGAGTCACACAGAGCCCCCAGGGAAGAGCCAAAGAACAAACTCCCCGAAACGACACTCTCGTCAATATAAATCGGCATTGCGAATTTTGTATTGAAACCGGATGCAATTTCTGTGTTTCATCGTCAATGTGATGGTGGAAGGGTAACAGTAAACCTGCTGTGGGGCATCGGAGTCTAACACTGGGCCCCCAGGGAAGAGCCAAACTACATACTCCTCGAAACGATACTCCTGTGGACAGAAATCGGCATTGCGTATTTTGTATTGAAACCGGATGCAATTTATGTGTTTCATCGTCAATGTGATGGTCGAAAGGTAACAGTTAACCTGCTGTGGAGCATCGGAGTCTCACACTGAGACCCCAGGGAAGAGCCAAAAACAGACTCACCGAAACTTTACTCTCGTCAATATAAATCGGCATTGCGAATTTTGCATTGAAACCGGATGCAATTTCTGTGTTTCATCGTCAATGTGATGGTCGAAGGGTAACAGTAAACCTGCTGTGGTGCATCGGAGTCTCTCACTGAGCCCCCTGGAAGGAGCCAAAAAACAGACTTCCCGAAACGTTACTCTCTTCAATTTAAATCTGCATTGCGATATTTGTATTAAAAACGGATGCAATTTCTGTGTTTCATCGTCAATGAGATGATGGAAGGGTAACAGTAAACCTGCAGTGGTGCATCGGAGTCTAACACTGAGCCCCCAGGGAAGAGACAAACGACATACTCTCCGAAACGGTACTCCTGTGGACAGAAATCGGCATTGCGATTTTTGTATTGAAACCGGATGCAATTTATGTGTTTCATCGTCAATGTGATGGTCGAAGGGCAACAGTAAATCTGCTTTGATGCATCGGAGTCTAACACTGGGCCCCCAGGGAAGAGCCAAACTACGTACTCTTCGAAACGGTACTCCTGTTGACAGAAATCGGCATTGCGAATTTTGTATTGAAACCGGATGCAATTCTGTATTTCATCGTCAATGTAATGGTCGAAGGGTAACAGTAAACTTGCTGTGGTGCATCGGAGTCTAACACTGGGCCCCCAGGGAAGAGGTGAACTACATTCTCTTCGAAACGTAACTCCTGTGGGCGAAAATCGGCATTGCGAATTTTGTATTGAACCGGATGCAATTTCGGTGTTTCATCGTCAATGTGATGGTCGAAGGGTAACTGTAAACCTGCTGTGGTGCATCGGAGTCTCACACTGAGCTCCCAGGGAAGAGCCAAAAAACAGACTCCCCGAAACGTTACTCTCGTCAATATAAATCGGCATTGCGAATTTTGTATTGAAACCGGATGCAATTTCTGTGTTTCATCGTCAATGTGATGGTCGAAGGGTAACAGTAAACCTGCTGTGGTACATCGGAATCTCACACTGAACCTCCAGGGAAGAGCCAAAGAACAGAATCCCCGAAACGTAACTCACGTCAATATAAATCGGTATTGCGAATTTTGTATTTAAACCGGATGCAATTTCTGTTTCATCGTCAATGCGATGGTAGAAGGGTAACAGTAAACCTGCTGTGGTGCATCGGAGTGTCACACTGAGCCCCCCGGAAAGAGCCAAAAAACAGACTTCCCGAAACGTTACTCTCGTCAATATAAATCTGCATTGCGAATTTTGTATTACAAACGGATGCAATTTCTGTGTTTCGTGGTCAATGAGGTGATGGAAGGGTAACAGTAAACCTGCTTTGGTGCATCGGAGTCTAACACTGAGCCCCCAGGGAAGAGAAAAAACTACATACCCTTCGAAACGGTACTCCTGTGGACGGAAATCGGCATTGCGAATTTTATAATGAAACCTGATGCAATTTCTGTGTTTCATTGTAAATGTGATGGTAGAAGGGTAACAGTAAACCTGCTGTGGTGCATCAGAGTCTAACACTGGGCCCCCAGGGAAGAGCCGAACTACATACTTTACGAAACGGTACTCCTGTGGACAGAAATCGGCATTGCGAATTTCGTATTGAAACCGGATGGAATGTCTGTGTTTCATCGTCAATGTGATGGTCGAAGGCTAACAGTAAACCTGCTGTGGTGCATCGGGGTCTCACACTGAGCCCCCAGGAAAGAGCCAAAAAACAGACTCCCCGATACGTTAGTCTCGTCAATATAAATTCGCATTGCGAATTTTGTATTCAAACCGGATGCAGTTTCTGTGTTTCACCGTCAATGTGATGGTCGAAAGGTAACAGTATACCTGCTGTGGGGCATCGGAGTCTCACACTGAGCCCCCAGGGATGAGCCAAAAAACAGACTGCCCGAAACGTTACTCTCATCAATATAAATCGGCATTACGAATTTTATATTGAAACCGGATGCAATTTCTGTGTATCATCGTCAATGAGATGGTTGAAGTGTAACAGTAAATCTGCTGTGGAGCACCGGAGTCTAACACTGGGTCCCTAGGGAAGAGCCAAACTACATACTCTTCTAAACGGTACTCCTGTGGACAGATATCTGCATTGCGAATTTTGTATTGAAACCGGATGCAATTTCTGTGTTTCATCGTCAATGTGATGGTAGAAGGTTAATAGTAAACCTGCTGTGGTGCATCAGAGTCTAACACTGGGCCCCCAGGGTAGAGCCAAACTACATACTCTATGAAACGGTACCCCTGTGGACAGAAATCGGCATTGCGAATTTTGTATTGACACCGGATGAAATTTCTGTGTTTCATCGTCAATGTGATGGTCGAAGGGAAACAGTAAACCTGCTGTGGGGCATCGGAGTCTCACACTGAGCCGCCAGGGATGAGCCAAAAAACGCTCGTCGAACGTTACACTCGTCAATATAAATCGGCATTGTGAATTTTGTATTGAAACATGATGCAATTTCTGTGTTTCATCGTCAATGTGATGGCCGAACGGTATCAGTAAAGCTGCTGTGGTGCATCGGAGTCTCACACTGAGCACCCAGGGAAGAGCCAAAAAACAAATTCCCCGAAACGACACTCTCGTCAATATGAATCGGCATTGCGAATTTTGTATTGAAACCGGATGCAATTTCTGTGTTTCATCGTCAATGTGATGGTCGAAGGGTAACAGTAAACCTGCTGTGGTGGATCGGAGGCTAACACTGGGCCCCCAGGGAAGAGCCAAACTGCATACTCCTCGAAACGATACTCCTGTGGACAGAAATCGGCATTGCGAACTTTGTATTGAAACCGGATGCAATTTCTGTGTTTCATTGTCAATGTGATGGTCGAAGGGTAACAGTTAACCTGCTGTGGAGCATCGGAGTTTCACACTGAGCCCCCAGCGAAGAGCCAAAAAACAGACTTCCCGAAACGTTACTCTCGTCAATATAAATCTACATTGCGAATTTTGTATTAAAAACGGATGCAATTTCTCTGTTTCATCGTCAGTGAGATGATGGAAGGGTAACACTAAACCTGCAGTGGTGCATCGGAGTCTAACACTGAGCCCCCAGGGAAGAGACAAACTACATACTCTCCGAAACGGTACTCCTGTGGACAGAAATCGGCATTGCGAAATTTCTATTGAAACCGGATGCAATTTCTGTGTTTCATCGTCAATGTGATGGTCGAAGGGCAACAGTAAATCTGCTTTGGTGCATCGGAACCTAACACTGGGGCCCCAGGGAAGAGCCAAACCACATACTCTTCGAAACGGTTCTCCTGTGGACAGAAATCAGCATTGCGAATTTTGTATTGAAACCGGATGGAATGTGTGTGTTTCATCGTCAATGTGATGGTCGAAGGCTAACAGTAAACCTGCTGTGGTGCACCGGAGTCTAGCACTGGGTACCTAGGGAAGAGCCAAACTACATACTCTTCTAAACGTTACTCCTGTGGACAGAAATCTGCGTTGCGAATTTTGTATTGAAACCGGATGCAATTTCTGTGTTTCATCGTCAATGTGATGGTAGAAGGCTAATAGTAAACCTGCTGTGGTGCATCAGAGTCTAACACTGGGCCCCCAGGGTAGAGCCGAACTACATACTCTATGAAACGGTACTCCAGTGGACAGAAATCGGCATTGCGAATTTTGTATTGACACCGGATGAAATTTCTGTGTTTCATCGTCAATGTGATGGTCGAAGGGTAACAGTAAACCTGCTGTGGTATATCGGAATCTCACACTGAGCCCTAGGGAAGAGCCAAAGAACAGTCTCCCCGAAACGTTACTCTCGTCAATATAAATAGGCATTGCGAATTTGGTATTGAAACCGGATGCAATTTCTGTGTTTCTTCGTCACTGTGATGGCCGAACGGTATCAGTAAACCTGCTTGGTGCATCGGAGTCTCACACTGAGCACCCAGGGAAGAGCCAAAAAACAAACTCCCCGAAACGACACTCTCGTCAATATGAATCGGCATTGCGAATTTTGTATTGAAACCGGATGCAATTTCTGTGTTTCATCGTCAATGTGATGGTCGATGGATAACAGTAAACCTGCTGTGGTGGATCGGAGTCTAACACTGGGCCCCCAGGGAAGAGCCAATCTACATACTCCTCGAAACGATACTCCTGTTGACAGAAATCGGCATTGCGAATTTTGTATTGAAACCGGATGCAATTTCTGTGTTTCATTGTCAATGTGATGGTCGAAGGGTAACAGTTAACCTGCTGTGGAGCATCGGAGTCTCACACTGAGCCCCCAGGGAAGAGCCAAAAAACAGACTCCCCGAAACTTTACTCTCGTCAATATAAATCGGCATTGCGAATTTTGTATTAAAACCGGATGCAATTTCTGTGTTTCATCGTCAATGTGATGGTCGAAGGGTAACAGTAAATCTGCTGTGGTGCATCGGAGTCTCTCACTGAGCCCCCAGGGAAGAGACAAACTACATACTCTCCGAAACGGTACTCCTGTGGACAGAAATCGGCATTGCGAAACTTGTATTGAAACCGGATGCAATTTCTGTGTTTCATCGTCAATGTGATGGTCGAAGGGCAACAGTAAATCTGCTTTGGTGCATCGGAACCTAACACTGGGCCCCCAGGGAAGAGCCAAACTACATACTCTTCGAAACGGTAGTCGTGTGGACAGAAATCGGCTTTGCGAGTTTTGAATTTAATTCGGATGCAATTCTGTATTTGATCGTCAATGTGATGGTGGAAGGGTAACAGTGAACCTGCTGTGGTGCATCGGAGTCTCACACTGAGCTCCCAGGGAGAAGAAAAGAAAGACTCCCCGAAACGTTACGCTCGTCAATATAAATCGGAATTGCGTATTTTGTATTGAAACCGGATGCAATTTCTGTGTTTTATCGTCAATGTGATGGTCGAAGGGTAACAGTAAACCTGCTGTGGTGCATCGGAGTGGAACGCTGGGCCCACAGGAAGAGCCAAACTACATACTCTTGGAAATGGTACTCCTGTGGACAAAAATCATCATTGCGAATTTTGTATTGAGACCGGATCCAATTTCTATGTTTCATCGTCAAAGTGATGGTCGAAGGATAACAGTAAACCTACTGTGGTGCATTGGAGTCTCACACTTTGCCCCCAGGGAAAAGCTTCATAAGTGGTTCAAATGGATCTGAGCACTATGGGACTTAACAGCTATGGTCATCAGTCCCCTAGGTCTTAGAACTACTTAAACCTCACTAACCTAAGGACAGCACACAAAACTCAGCCATCACGAGGCAGAGAAAATCCCTGACCCCGCCGGGAATCGAACCCGGGAACCCGGGCGTGCGAAGCGAGAACGCTACCGCACGACCACGAGATGCGGGCAGGGAAAAGCCAAAAACAGAATCCCCGAAACGTTACTCTCGTCAATATAAATCGGCATTGCGGATATTGTATTGAAACCGGATGCAATTTCTGTGTTTCATCGTCAATGTGATGGTCGAAGGGTAACAGTAAACCTACTGTGGTGCATCGGAGTCTCACACAGAGACCCCAGGGAAGAGCCAAAAAACAGACTCCCCGAAACGTTACTCTCGTCAATATAAATCGGCATTGCGAATTTTGTGTTGAAACCGGATATAATTTCTGTGTTTCATCGTCAATGTGATGGCCGAAGGGTAACAGTAAACCTGCTGTGGTACATCTGAACCTCACACTGAGCCTCCAGGGAAGAGCCAAAGAACAGACTACCCGGAACGTAACTCACGTCAATATAAATCGGCATTGCGAATTTTGCATTGAAACCGGATGCAATTTCTGTTTCATCGTCAATGTGATGGTCGAAGGGTAACAGTAAACCTGCTGTGGTGCATCGGAGTCTCACACTGAGCCCCCCGGAAAGAGCCAAAAAACAGATATCCCGAAACGTTACTCTCGTCAATATAAATCTGCATTGCGAATTTTGTATTAAAAACGGATGCAATTTCTGTGTTTCATCGTCAATGTGATGGTAGAAGGGTAACAGTAAACCTGCTGTGGTGCATCATAGTCTAACACTGGGCCCCCAGGGAAGAGCCGAACCACATACTCTACGAAACGGTACTCCTGTGGACAGAAATCGGCATTGCGAATTTTAAATTGACGCCGGATGCAATTTTTGTGTTTCATAGTCAATGTGATGGTCGAAGGGTAACAGTAAACCTGCTGTGGGGCATCGGAGTCTCACACTGAGCCTCCAGGGAAGAGCCAAAAAACAGACTCCCCGAAAAGTTACTCTCGTCAATATAAATCATCATTGCGAATTTTGTATTGAAGCCGGATGCAATTTCTGTGTTTCATCGTCAATGCGATGGTCGAAGGGTAACAGTAAACCTGCTTTGGTGCATCGGGGTCTCACACTGAGCCCCCAGGAAAGAGCCAAAAAACAGACTCCTCAAAACGTTACTCTCGTCAATATAAATTCGCATTGCGAATTTTGTATTCTAACCGGATGCAGTTTCTGTGTTTCATCGTCAATGTGATTGTCGAAAGGTAACAGTAAACCTGCTGTGGGGCATCGGAGTCTCACATTGAGCCCCCAGGGATAAGCCAAAAAACAGACTCCCGGAAACGTTACTCTCGTCAATATAAATCGGCATTGCGAATTTTGTATTGAGACCGGATGCAATTTCTGTGTATCATCGTCAATGTGATGGTAGAAGGGTAACAGTAAACCTGTTGTGGTGCATCGGAGTCTAACACTGGGCCCCCAGGGAAGAGCCGAACTACATACTCTACGAAACGGTACTCCTGTGGACAGAAATAGGCATTGCGAATTTTGTATTGACACCGGATGCAATTTCTGTGTTTCATCGTCAATGTGATGGTCGAAGGGTAACAGTAAACCTGGTTGTGGGGCATCGGAGTCTCACACTGAGCCCCAGGGATGAGCCAAAAAACATTCCACGAAACGTTACTCTCGTCAATATAAATCGGCATTGTGAATTTTGTATTGCAACCGGATGCAATTTCTGTGTGTCATCGTCAATGTGATGGTCGAAGGGTAACAGTAAACCTGTTGTGGTGTATCGGAATCTCACACTGAGCCCCAGGGAAGAGCCAAAGTACAGTCTCCCCCAAACGACACTCTCGTCAATATAAATCGACATTGCGAATTTTGTATTGAAACCGGATGCAATTTCTGAGTTTCATCGTCAATGTGATGGTCGAAGGGTAACAGTAAATCTGCTCTGGTGGATCGGAGTCTAACACTGGGCCCCCAGGGAAGAGCCAAACTACATACTCCTCGAAACGATATTCCTGTGGACAGAAATCGGCATTGCGAATTTTGTATTGAAACCGGATGCAATTTCTGTGTTTCATCGTCAATGTGATGGTCGAAGGGTAACAGTTAACCTGCTGTGGAGCATCGGAGTCTCACACTGAGTCCCCAGGGAAGAGCCAAAAAAAAGGCTCCCCGAAACTTTACTCTCGTTAATATAAATCGGCATTGCGTATTTTGTATTGAAACCGGATGCAATTTCTGTGTTTCATCGTCAATGTGATGGTCGAAGGGTAACAGTAAACCTGCTGTGGTGCATCGGAGTCTCTCACTGAGCCTCCTGGAAGGAGCCAAAAAACAGACATCCCGAAAAGTTACTCTCGTCAATATAAATCTGCATTGCGAATTTTGTATTAAAAACGGATGCAATTTCTGTGTTTCATCGTCAATGAGATGATGGAAGGGTAACAGTAAACCTGCAGTGGTGCATCGGAGTCTAACACTGAGCCCCCAGGGAAGAGACAAACTACATACTTTCCGAAACGGTACTCCTGTGGACAGAAATCGGCATTGCGAATTTTGTATTGAATTCGGATGTAATTCTGTATTTCATCGTCAATGTGATGGTCGATGGGTAACAGTAAACCTGCTGTGTTGCATCGGAGTCTCACACTGAGCCCTCAGGGAACAGCAAAATACAGACTCCCCGAAACGTTACGCTCGTCAATATAAATCGGCTTTGCGAATTTTGTATTGAAACCGGATGCAATTCCTGTGTTTCATCGTCAATGTGATGGTCGAAGGGTAACATTAAACCTACTGTGGTGCATCGGAGTCTAACACTGGGCCCCAGGGAAGAGCCAAACTACATACTCTTCGAAACGGTACTCCTGTGGACAGAAATCGGCATTGCGAATTTTGTATTAAAACCGTATGCAATATAGTATTTCATCGTCAATGTGATGGTCGAAGGGTACCAGTAAACCTGCTGTGGTGCATCGGAGTCCAACACTGGGCCCCCAGGGAAGAGACAAACTACATAGTCTTCGAAACGGTACCCCTGTGGACGAAAATTGGCATTGCGAATTTTGTATTGAAAACGGATGCAATTTCTGTGTTTCATCGTCAAAGGGATCGTCGAAGGGTAACTGTAAACCTGCTGAGGTGCATCGGAGTCTCACACTGAGCACCCAGGGAAGAGCCAAAACACAGACTCCCCGAAACGTTACTCTCGTCAATATAAATCGGCATTGCGAATTTTGTATTGAAACCGGATGCAATTTCTGTGTTTCATCGTCAATGTGGTGGTCGAAGGGTAACTGTAAACCTGCTGTGGTGCATCGGAGTCTCACACTGAGCTCCCAGAGAAGAGCCAAAAAACAGATTCCCCGAAACAATAATCTCGTCAATATAAATCGGCATTGCGAATTTTGTATTGAAACCGGATGCAATTTATGTGTTTCATCGTCAATGTGATGGTGTAAGGGTGACAGTAAACCTGCTGTGATGCATCGGAGTATCACACTGAGCCCCCAGGGAAGAGCCAGAAGACAGACCCCCCGAAACGTTACTCTCGTCAATATAAATCGGCATTGCGAATTTTGTATTGAAACCGGACGCAATTTCTGTGTTTCATCGTCAATGGGATGGTAGAGGGGCAACAGTAAACCTGCTGTGGTGCATCGGAGTCTAACACTGGGCCCTCAGGGAAGAGCCAAACTACATACTCTTTGAAACGGTACTCCTGTGGATAGAAATCGGCATTGCGAATTTTGTATTGTAACCGGATGCAATTTCGGTGTTTCATCGTCAATGTGATGGTCGAAGGGTAACAGTAAACCTGCTGTGGTGCCTCGGGGTCTCACACTGAGCCACCAGGGAAGAGCCAAAAAACAGACTCCCCGAAACGTTACTCTCCTCAATATAAATCGGCGTTGCGAATTTTGTATTGGAACCGGATGCAATTTCTGTGTTTCATCGTCAATGTGATGGTCGAAGGGTAACAGTAAACCTGCTGTGGTGCATCGGAGTCTCACACTGAGCCCCCAGGGAAGAGCCAAAAAACAGATTCCCCCAAAACGTTACTCTCGTCAATATAAATCGGCATTGCGAATTTTCTATTGAAACCGGATGCAATTCCTGTGTTTTATCGTCAATGTGATGGTCGAAGGGTAACAGTAAACCTGCTGTGGCGCATCGGAGTCTAACACTGGGCCCCCAGAGAAGAGCCAAACTACATACTCTTTGAAACGGTACTCCTGCGGATAGAAATCGGCATTGAAAATTTTGTATTCAAACAGAATGCAATTTCTGTGTTTCATCGTCAACGTGATGGTCGAAGGGTATCAGTAAGCCTGCTGCGGTGCATCGAGGTCGCACACTGAGCCCCCAGGGAAGAGCCAAAAGACAGACTCCCCGAAACGTTACTCTCGTCAATATAAATCGGCATTGCGAATTTTGTATTGATACCGGATGCAATTTCTGTGTTTCATCGTCAATGTGATGGCTGAAGGGTAACAGTAAACCTGCTGTGGTACATCGGAATCTCACACTGAGCCTCCAGGGAAGAGCCAAAAAACAGACTCCCCGAAACGTAACTCACGTCAATATGAATCGGCATTGCGAATTTTGCATTTAAACCGGATGCAATTTCTGTTTCATCGTCAATGTGATGGTCGAAGGGTAACAGTAAACCTGCTGTGGTGCATCGGAGTCTCACACTGAGCCCCCCAGAAAGAGCCAAAAAACAGACATCCCGAAACGTTACTCACGTCAATATAAATCTGCAATGCGAATTTTGTATTAAAAACGGATGCAATTTCTGTGTTTCATCGTCAATGTGATGGTAGAAGGGTAACAGTAAACCTGCTGTGGTGCATCATAGTCTAACTCTGGGCCCCCAGGGAAGAGCCGAACTACATACTCTACGAAACGGTACTCCTGTGGACAGAATTCGGCATTGCGAATTTTAAATTGACACCGGATGCAATTTCTGTGTTTCATCGTCAATGTGATGGTCGAAGGGTAACAGTAAACCTGCTGTGCGGCATCGGTGTCTCACACTGAGCCACCAGGGAAGAGCGAAAAAACAGACTCCCCGAAACGTTACTCTCGTCAATATAAATCGGCATTGCGAATTTTGTAATGAAACCGGATGCAATTTCTGTGTTTCATCGTCAATGTGATGGCCGAAGGGTAACAGTAAACCTGCTGTGGTGCATCGGAGTCTCACAGTGAGCCCCCTGGGAAGAGCCAAAAAACAGACTGCCCGAAACGTTACTCTCGTCAATATAATTCGGCATTGCGAATTTTGTATTGAAACCTGACGCAATTTCTGTTTTTCATCGTCAATGGGATGGTAGAGGGGCAACAGTAAACCTGCTGTGGTGCATCGGAGTCTAAGACTGGGCCCCCAGGGAAGAGCCAAACTACATACTCTTTGAAACGGTACTCCTGTGGATAGAAATCGGCATTGCGAATTTTGTATTGAAACCGGATGCAATTTCGGTCTTTCATCATCAATGTGATGGTCGAAGGCTAACAGTAAACCTGCTGTGGTGCCTCGGGGTCTCACACTGAGCCACCAGGGAAGAGCCAAAAAACAGACTCCCCGAAACGTTACTCTCGTCAATATAAATCGGCGTTCCGAATTTTGTATTGGAACCGGATGCAATTTCTGTGTTTCATCGTCAATGTGATGGTCGAAGGGTAACAGTAAATCTGCTGTGGTGCATCGGAGACTCACACTGAGCCCCCCGGGAAGAGCCAAAAAACAGATTCCCCCAAAACGTTACTCTCGTCAATATAAATCGGCATTGCGAATTTTCTATTGAAACCGGATGCAATTCCTGTGTTTCATCGCCAATGCGACAGTCGAAGGGTAACAGTAAACCTGCTGTGGTGCATCGGAGTCTCACACTTAGCCCCCCGGAAAGAGCCAAAAAACAGACATCCCGAAATGTTACTCACGTCAATATAAATCTGCATTGCGAATTTTGTATTAAAAACGGATGCAATTTCTGTGTTTCATCGTCAATGAGATGATGGGAGGGTAACAGTAAACCATTTGTGGTGCATCGGAGTCTAACACTGGGCTACCAGGGAACAGCCAAACTACATACTCTTCGAAATTTTACTCCTGTGGACAGAAGTCGGCATTGCGAATTTTGTATTGGAACCGGATGGAATTTCTGTGTTTCATCGTCAATGTGATGGCCGAAGGGTAACAGTAAACCTGCTGTCGTGCATCGGGGTCTCACACTGAGCCCCCAGGAAAGAGCCAAAAAACAGACTCCTCGAAACGTTACTCTCGTCAATATAAATTCGCATTGCGAATTTTGTATTCAAACCGGATGCAATTTCTGTGTATCATCGTCAATGTGATGGTCGAAGGGTAACAGTAAAGCTGCAGTGGTGAATCGGAGTCTAACACTGGGTCCCTAGGGAAGAGCCAAACTACATACTCTTCTAAACGGTACTCCTGTGGACAGAAATCTGCATTGCGAATTTTGTATTGGAACCGGATGCAATTTCTGTGTTTCATCGTCAATGTGATGGTCGAAGGGTAACAGTAAACCTGCTGTGGGGCATCGGAGTCTCACACTGAGCCCCAGAGATGAGCCAAAGTACAGTTTCCCCCAAACGACACTCTCGTCAATATAAATCGGCATTGCGAATTTTGTATTCAAACCGGATGCAATTTCTGTGTTTCATCGTCAATGTGATGGTCGAAGGGTAACAGTAAACCTGCTGTGGAGGATCGGAGTCTAACACTGGGCCCCCAGGGAAGAGCCAAACTACATACTCCTCGAAACGATACTCCTGTGGACAGAAATCGGCATTGCGAATTTTGTATTGAAACCGGATGCAATTTCTGTGTTTCATCGTCAATGTGATGGTCGAAGGGTAACAGTAAACCTGCTGTGGAGGATCGGAGTCTAACAATGGGCCCCCAGGGAAGAGCCAAACTACATACTCCTCGAAACGATACTCCTGTGGACCGAAATCGGCATTGCGAATTTTGTATTGAAACCGGATGCAATTTCTGTGTTTCATCGTCAATGTGATGGTCGAAGGGTAACAGTAAACCTGCTGTGGTGCATCGGAGTCTAACACTGGGTCCCTAGGGAAGAGCCAAACTACATACTCTTCTAAACGGTACTCCTGTGGACAGATATCTGCATTGCGAATTTTGTTTTGAAACCGGATGCAATTTCTGTGTTTCATCGTCAATGTGATGGTAGAAGGGTAACAGTAAACCTGCTGTGGTGCATCAGAGTCTAACACTGGGCCCCCAGGGAAGAGCCGAAATACATACTCTACGAAACGGTACTAATGTGGACAGAAATCGGCATTGCGAATTTTGTATTGACACCGGATGCAATTTCTGTGTTTCATCGTCAATGTGATGGTCGAAGGGTAACAGTAAACCTGCTGTGGGGCATCGGAGTCTCACACTGAGCCCCACGGATGAGCCAGAAAACACTCCACGAAACGTTACTCTCGTCAATATAAATCGGCATTGTGAATTTTGTATTGAAACCGGATGCAATTTCTGTGTTTCATCGGCAATGTGATGGTCGAAGGGTAACAGTAAACCTGCTGTGGTCTATCGGAATCTCACACTGAGCCCCAGGGAAGAGCCAAAGAACAGTCCCCCCCAAACGTTACTCTCGTCAATATAAATCGGCATTGCGAATTTGGTATTGAAACCGTATGCAATTTCTGTGTTTCATCGTTAATGTGATATCCGAACGGTAACAGTAAACCTGCTGTGGTGCATCGGAGTCTCACACTGAGCCCCCGGGTAAGAGCCAAAAAACAAACTCCCCGAAACGACACTCTCGTCAATATAAATCGGCATTGCGAATTTTGTATTGATACCGGATGCAATTTCTGTGTTTCATCGTCAATGCGATTGTCGAAGGGTAACAGTAAACCTGCTGTGGTGCATCGGGGTCTCACACTGAGCCCCCAGGAAAGAGCCAAAAAACAGACTCATCGAAACGTTACTCTCGTCAATATAAATTCGCATTGCGAATTTTGTTATCAAACCGGATGCAGTTTCTGTGTTTCATCGTCAATGTGATGGTCGAAGGGTAACAGTAAACCTGCTGTGGTGCATCGGAGTCTCACATTGAGCCCCCGGGTAAGAGCCAAAAAACAAACTCCCCGAAACGACACACTCGTCAATATAAAGCGGCATTGCGAATTTTGTATTGATACCGGATGCAATTTCTGTGTTTCATCGTCAATGCGATTGTCGAAGGGTAACAGTAAACCTGCTGTGGTGCATCGGGGTCTCACACTGAGCCCCCAGGAAAGAGCCAAAAAACAGACTCCTCGAAACGTTACTCTCGTCAATATAAATTCGCATTGCGAATTTTGTATTGATACCGGATGCAATTTCTGTGTTTCATCGTCAATGCGATTGTCGAAGGGTAACAGTAAACCTGCTGTGGTGCATTGGAGTCTCACACTGAGCCCCCGGGTAAGAGCCAAAAAACAAACTCACCGAAACGACACTCTCGTCAATATAAATCGGCATTGCGAATTTTGTATTGATACCGGATGCAATTTCTGTGTTTCATCGTCAATGCGATTGTCGAAGGGTAACAGTAAACCTGCTGTTGTGCATCGGGGTCTCACACTGAGCCAACAGGAAAGAGCCAAAAAACAGACTCCTCGAAACGTTACTCTCGTCAATATAAATTCGCATTGCGAATTTTGTATTCAAACCGGATGCAGTTTCTGTGTTTCATCGTCAATGTGATGGTCGAAGGGTAACAGTAAACCTGCTGTGGTGCATCGGAGACTCACACTGAGCCCCCGGGTAATAGCCAAAAAAGAAACTCCCCGAAACGACACTCTCGTCAATATAAATCGGCATTGCGAATTTTGTATTGATACCGGATGCAATTTCTGTGTTTCATCGTCAATGCGATTGTCGAAGGGTAACAGTAAACCTGCTGCGGTGCATCGGGGTTTCACACTGAGCCCCCAGGAAAGAGCCAAAAAACAGACTCCTCGAAACGTTACTCTCGTCAATATAAATCGGCATTGCGAATTTTGTATTGATACCGGATGCAATTTCTGTGTTTCATCGTCAATGCGATTGTCGAAGGGTAACAGTAAACCTGCTGTGGTGCATCGGAGTCTCACACTGAGCCCCCGGGTAAGAGCCAAAAAACAAACTCCCCGAAACGACACTCTCGTCAATATAAATCGGCATTGCGAATTTTGTATTGATACCGGATGCAATTTCTGTGTTTCATCGTCAATGCGATTGTCGAAGGGTAACAGTAAACCTGCTGTGGTGCATCGGGGTCTCACACTGAGCCCCCAGGAAAGAGCCAAAGAACAGACTCCACGAAACGTTACTCTCGTCAATATAAATCGGCTTTGCGAATTTTGTATTGATACCGGATGCAATTTCTGTGTTTCATCGTCAATGCGATTGTCGAAGGGTAACAGTAAACCTGCTGTGGTGCATCGGAGTCTCACACTGAGCCCCCGGGTAAGAGCCAAAAAACAAACTCCCCGAAACGACACTCTCGTCAATATAAATCGGCATTGCGAATTTTGTATTGATACCGGATGCAATTTCTGTGTTTCATCGTCAATGCGATTGTCGAAGGGTAACAGTAAACCTGCTGTGGTGCATCGGGGTCTCACACTGAGCCCCCAGGAAAGAGCCAAAAAACAGACTCCTCGAAACGTTACTCTCGTCAATATAAATTCGCATTGCGAATTTTGTATTCAAACCGGATGCAGTTTCTGTGTTTCATCGTCAATGTCATGGTCGAAGGGTAACAGTAAACCTGCTGTGGTGCATCGGAGTCTCACACTGAGCCCCCGGGTAAGAGCCAAAAAACAAACTCCCCGAAACGACACTCTCGTCAATATAAATCGGCATTGCGAATTTTGTATTGATACCGGATGCAATTTCTGTGTTTCATCGTCAATGCGATTGTCGAAGGGTAACAGTAAACCTGCTGTGGTGCATCGGGGTCTCACACTGAGCCCCCAGGAAAGAGCCAAAAAACAGACTCCTCGAAACGTTACTCTCGTCAATATAAATTCGCATTGCGAATTTTGTATTCAAACCGGATGCAGTTTATGTGTTTCATCGTCAATGTGATGGTCGAAGGGTAACAGTAAACCTGCTGTGGTGCATCGGAGTCTAACACTGAGCCCCCGGGTAAGAGCCAAAAAACAAACTCCCCGAAACGTTACTCTCGTCAATATAAATCGGCATTGCGAATTTTGTATTGAAACCGGATGCAATTTCTGTGTATCATCGTCAATGTGATGGTCGAAGGGTAACAGTAAATCTGCTGTGGTGCATCGGAGTCTAACACTGGGTCCCTAGGGAAGAGCCAAACTACATACTCTTCTAAACGGTACTCCTGTGGACAGATATCTGCATTGCGAATTTTGTATTGAAACCGGATGCAATTTCTGTGTTTCATCGTCAATGTGATGGTAGAAGGGTAACAGTAAACCTGCTGTGGTGCATCAGAGTATAACACTGGGCCCCCAGGGAAGAGCCGAACTACATACTCTACGAAACGGTACTCCTGTGGACAGAAATCGGCATTGCGAATTTTGTATTGACACCGGATGCAATTTCTGTGTTTCATCGTCAATGTGATGGTCGAAGGGTAACAGTAAACCTGCTGTGGGGCATCGGAGTCTCACACTGAGCCCCAAGGGATTAGCCAAAAAACACTCCACGAAACGTTACTCTCGTCAATATAAATCGGCATTGTGAATTTTGTATTGAAACCGGATGCAATTTCTGTGTTTCATCGTCAATGTGATGGTCGAAGGGAAACAGTAAATCTGCTGTGGTGTATCGGAATCTCACACTGAGCCCCAGGGAAGAGCCAAAGAACAGTCTCCCCCAAACGTTACTCTCGTCAATATAAATCGGCATTGCGAATTTGGTATTGAAACCGTATGCAATTTCTGTGTTTCATCGTTAATGTGATATCCGAACGGTAACAGTAAACCTGTTGTGGTGCATCGGAGTCTCACACTGAGCCCCCGGGTAAGAGCCAAAAAACAAACTCCCCGAAACGACACTCTCGTCAATATAAATCGGCATTGCGAATTTTGTATTGATACCGGATGCAATTTCTGTGTTTCATCGTCAATGCGATTGTCGAAGGGTAACAGTAAACCTGCTGTGGGGCATCGGAGTCTCACACTGAGCCCCCAGGGATGAGCCAAAGATCAGACTCCCCGTAACGTTACTCTCGTCAATATAAATCGGCATTGCGAATTTTGTATTGATACCGGATGCAATTTCTGTGTTTCATCGTCAATGCGATTGTCGAAGGGTAACAGTAAACCTGCTGTGGTGCATCGGAGTCTAACACTGGGTCCCTAGGGAAGAGCCAAACTACATACTCTTCTAAACGGTACTCCTGTGGACAGAAATCTGCATTGCGAATTTTGTATTGAAACCGGATGCAATTTCTGTGTTTCATCGTCAATGTGATGGTAGTAGGGTAACAGTAAACCTGCTGTGGTGCATCAGAGTCTAACACTGGGCCCCCAGGGAAGAGCCGAATTACATACTCTACGAAACGGTACTCCTGTGGACAGAAAAGGCATTGCGAATTTTGTATTGACACCGGATGCAATTTCTGTGTTTCATCGTCAATGTAATGGTCGAAGGGTAACAGTAAACTTGCTGTGGTGCATCGGAGTCTCACACTGAGCCCCAAGGGATGAGCCAAAAAACACTCCACGAAACGTTACTCTCGTCAATATAAATCGGCATTGTGAATTTTGTATTGAAAACGGATGCAATTTCTGTGTTTCATCGTCAATGTGATGGTCGAAGGGTAACAGTAAACCTGAACTCCCCGAAACGACACTCTCGTCATTATAAATCGGCATTGCGAATTTTGTATTGATACCGGATGCAATTTCTGTGTTTCATCGTCAATGCGATTGTCGAAGGGTAACAGTAAACCTGCTGTGGTGCATCGGGGTCTCACACTGAGCCCCCAGGAAAGAGCCAAAAAACAGACTCCTCGAAACGTTACTCTCGTCAATATAAATTCGCATTGCGAATTTTGTATTCAAACCGGATGCAGTTTCTGTCTTTCATCGTCAATGTGATGGTCGAAAGGTAACAGTAAACCTGCTGTGGGGCATCGGAGTCTCACACTGAGCCCCCAGGGATGAGCCAAAAAACAGACTCCCCGAAACGTTACTCTCGTCAATATAAATCGGCATTGCGCATTTTGTATTGAAACCGGATGCAATTTCTGTGTTTCTTCGTCAATGTGATGGTCGAAGGGTAACAGTAAACCTGCTGTGGTGCATCGGAGTCTAACACTGGGTCCCTAGGGAAGAGCCAAACTACATTCTCTTCTAAACGGTACTCCTGTGGACAGAAATCTGCATTGGGAATTTTGTATTGAAACCGGATGCAATTTCTGTGTTTCATCGTCAATGTGATGGTATAAGGGTAACAGTAAACCTGCTGTGGTGCATCAGAGTCTAACACTGGGCCCCCAGGGAAGAGCCGAACTACATACTCCTCGAAACGATACTCCTGTGGACAGAAATCGGCATTGCGAATTTTGTATTGAAACCGGATGCAATTTCTGTGTTTCTTCGTCAATGAGATGAAGGAAGGGTAACAGTAAACCTGCAGTGGTGCATCGGAGTCTAACACTGAGCCCCCAGGGAAGAGACAAACTACATACTCTCCGAAACGGTACTCCTGTGGACAGAAATCGGCATTGCGAATTTTGTATTGAATTCGGATGCAATTCTGTATTTCATCGTCAATGTGATGGTCGATGGGTAACAGTAAACCTGCTGTGGTGCATCGGAGTCTCACACTGAGCCCCCAGGGAACAGCAAAATACAGACTCTCCGAAACGTTACGCTCGTCAATATAAATCGGCATTGCGAATTTTGTATTGAAACCGGATGCAATTTCGTTGTTTCATCGTCAATGTGATGCTCGAAGGGTAACAGTAAACCTGCTGTGGTGGATCGGAGTCTAACACTGGGCCCCCAGGGAAGAGCCAAACTACATACTCCTCGAAACGATACTCCTGTGGACAGAAATGGGCATTGCGAATTTTGTATTAAAACCGGATGCATTTCAGTATTTCATCGTCAATGTGATGGTCGAAGGGTACCAGTAAACCTGCTGTGGTGCATCGGAGTCTAACACTGGGCCCCCAGGGAAGAGACAAACTACATAGTCTTCGAAACGGTACTATTGTGGACGAAAATCGGCATTGCGAATTTTGTATTGAAACCGGATGGAATTTCTGTGTTTCATCGTCAATGTGATGGTCGAAGGGTAACTGTAAACCTGCTGTGGTGCATCGGAGTCTCACACTGAGCTCCCAGGGAAGAGCCAAAAAACAGACTCCCCGAAACGATACTCTCGTCAATATAAATCGGCATTGCGAATTTGGTATTGAAACCGGATGCAATTTATGTGTTTCATCGTCAATGTGATGGTGTAAGGGTGACAGTAAACCTGCTGTGGTGCATCGGAGTATCACACTGAGCCCCCAGGGAAGAGCCAGAAGACAGACTCCCCGAAACGTTTCTCTCGTCAAAATAAATCGGCATTGCGAATTTTGTATTGAGACTGGATGCAATTTCTGTGTTTCTTCGTCAATGTGATGGTCGAAGGGTAACAGTAAACTTGCTGTGGTGTATCGGAATCTCACACTGAGCCCCCAGGGAAGAGCCCAATAACAGACTCCCCGAAACGTTACTCTCGTCAATATAAATCGGCATTGCGAATTTTGTATTGAGACCGGATGCAATTTCTGTGTTTCATCAACAATGTGATGGGCGAAGGGTAACAGTAAACCTGCTGTGGTGCATCGGAGTCTCACAGTGAGCCCCCTGGGAAGAGCCAAAAAGCAGACTGCCCGAAACGTTACTCTCGTCAATATAATACGGCATTGCGAACTTTGTATTGAAACCGGACGCAATTTCTGTGTTTCATCCTCAATGGGATGGTAGAGGGGCAACAGTAAACCTGCTGTGGTGCATCGGAGTCTAAGACTGAGCCCCCAGGGAAGAGCCAAACTACATACTATTTGAAAGGGTACTCCTATGGACAGAAATCGTTATTGCGAATTTTGTATTGAAACCGGATGCAATTTCTGTTCCATCGTCAATGTGATGGTCGAAGGGTAACAGTAAACCTGCTATGGTGCATCAGAGTCTAACACTGGGCCCTCAGGGAAGAGCCAAACTACATATTCTTTGAAACGGTACTCCTGTGGATAGAAATCGGCATTGCGAATTTTGTATTGAAACCAGATGCAATTTCGGTGTTTCATCGTCAATGTGATGGTCGAAGGGTAACAGTAAACCTGCTGTGGTGCCTCGGGGTCTCACACTGAGCCACCAGGGAAGAGCCAAAAAACAGACTCCCCAAAACGTTACTCTCGTCAATATAAATCGGCGTTGCGAATTTTGTATTGGAACCGGATGCAATTTCTGTGTTTCATCGTCAATGTGATGGTCGAAGGTTAACAGTAAACCTACTGTGGTGCATCGGAGTCTCACACTGAGCCCCCAGGGAAGAGCCAAAAAACAGATTCCCCCAAAACGTTACTCTCGTCAATATAAATCGGCATTGCGAATTTTCTATTGAAACCGGATGCAATTCCTGTGTTTCATCGCCAATGCGACGGTCGAAGGGTAACAGTAAACTTGCTGTGGTGCATCCGAGTCTAACACTGGGCCCCCAGGGATGGGCCAAACCTCATACCCTTCGAAACGGATATCCTGTGGACAGAAATCGGCATTGCGAGTTTTGTATTGAAACCGGATGCAATTTCTGTGTTTCATCGTCAATGTGATGGCCGAAGGGTAACAGTTAACCTACTGTGGTGCATTGGAGTCTCACACTTTGCGCCCAGGGAAGAGCCAAAAACAGACTCACAAAACGTTACTCTCGTCAATATAAATCGGCATTGCGAATTTTGTGCTGAAACCGGATGCAATTTCTGTGTTTCATCGTCAATGTGATGGCCGAAGGGTAACAGTAAACCTGCTGTGGTACATCGGAATCTCACACTGAGCCTCCAGGGAAGAGCCAAAAAACAGATTCCCCGAAACGTAATTCACGTCAATATAAATCGGCATTGCGAATTTTGCATTTAAACCGGATGCAATTTCTGTTTCATCGTCAATGTGATGGTCGAAGTGTAACAGTAAACCTGCTCTGGTGCATCGGAGATTCACACTGAGCCCCCCGGAAAGAGCCAAAAAACAGACATCCCGAAACGTTACTCACGTCAATATAAATCTGCATTGCGAATTTTGTATTAAAAACGGATGCAATTTCTGTGTTTCATCGTCAATGTGATGGTAGAAGGGTAACAGTAAACCTGCTGTGGTGGATCATAGTCTAACTCTGGGCCCCCAGGGAAGAGCCGTACTACATACTCTACGAAACGGTACTCCTGTGGACAGAAATCGGCATTGCGAATTTTAAATTGACACCGGATGCAATTTCTGTGTTTCATAGTCAATGTGATGGTCGAAGGGTAACAGTAAACCTGCTGTGGGGCATCGGAGTCTCACAGTGAGCCCCCTGGGAAGAGCCAAAAAACAGACTGCCCCAAACGTTACTCTCGTCAATATAATTCGGCATTGCGAATTTTTGTATTGAAACCGGACGCAATTTCTGTGTTTCATCGTCAATGTGATGGCCGAAGGGTAACAGTAAACCTGCTGTGGTGCATCGGAGTCTCACAGTGAGCCCCCTGGGAAGAGCCAAAAAACAGACTGCCCGAAACGTTACTCTCGTCAATATAATTCGGCATTGCGAATTTTTGTATTGAAACCGGACGCAATTTCTGTGTTTCATCGTCAATGTGATGACCGAAGGGTAACAGTAAACCTGCTGTGGGGCATCGGAGTCTCACACTGAGCCCCCTAGGAAGAGCCAAAAAACAGACTGCCCGAAACGTTACTCTCGTCAATATAATTCGGCATTGCGAATTTTTGTATTGAAACCGGACGCAATTTCTGTGTTTCATCGTCAATGTGATGGTCGAAGGGTAACAGTAAACCTGCTCTGGTGCATCGGAGATTCACACTGAGCCCCCCGGAAAGAGCCAAAAAACAGACATCCCGAAACGTTACTCACGTCAATACAAATCTGCATTGCGAATTTTGTATTGAAACCGGATGCAATTTCTGTGTTTCATCGTCAATGTGATGGTAGAAGGGTAACAGTAAACCTGCTGTGGTGCATCATAGTCTAACTCTGGGCCCCCAGGGGAGAGCCGTACTACATACTCTACGAAACGGTACTCCTGTGGACAGAAATCGGCATTGCGAATTTTAAATTGACACCGGATGCAATTTCTGTGTTTCATAGTCAATGTGATGGTCGAAGGGTAACAGTAAACCTGCTGTGGGGCATCGGAGTCTCACACTGAGCCCCCTGGGAAGAGCCAAAAAACAGACTGCCCGAAACGTTACTCTCGTCAATATAATTCGGCATTGCGAATTTTTGTATTGAAACCGGACGCAATTTCTGTGTTTCATCGTCAATGTGATGGCCGAAGGGTAACAGTAAACCTGCTGTGGAGCATCGGAGTCTCACAGTGAGCCCCCTGGGAAGAGCCAAAAAACAGACTGCCCGAAACGTTACTCTCGTCAATATAATTCGGCATTGCGAATTTTTGTATTGAAACCGGACGCAATTTCTGTTTTTCATCGTCAATGGGATGGTAGAGGGGCAACAGTAAACCTGCTGTGGTGCATCGGAGTCTAAGACTGGGCCCCCAGGGAAGAGCCAAACTACATACTCTTTGAAACGGTACTCCTGTGGATAGAAATCGGCATTGCGAATTTTGTATTAAAAACGGATCAATTTCGGTGTTTCATCCTCAATGTGATGGTCGAAGGCTAACAGTAAACCTGCTGTGGTGCCTCGGGGTCTCACACTGAGCCACCAGGGAAGAGCCAAAAAACAGACTCCCCGAAACGTTACTCTCGTCAATATAAATCGGCGTTGCGAATATTGTATTGGAACCGGATGCAATTTCTGTGTTTCATCGTCAATGTGATGGTCGAAGGGTAACAGTAAACCTGCTGTGGTGCATCGGAGTCTCACATTGAGCCCCCCGGGAAGAGCCAAAAAACAGATTCCCCCAAAACGTTACTCTCGTCAATATAATTCGGCATTGCGAATTTTCTATTGAAACCGGATGCAATTCCTGTGGTTCATCGCCAATGCGACAGTCGAAGGGTAACAGTAAACCTGCTGTGGTGCATCGGAGTCTCACACTGTGCTCCCCGGGAAGAGCCAAAAAACAGATTCCCCCAAAACGTTACTCTCGTCAATATAATTCGGCATTGCGAATTTTCTATTGAAACCGGATGCAATTCCTGTGGTTCATCGCCAATGCGACAGTCGAAGGGTAACAGTAAACCTGCTGTGGTGCATCGGAGTCTCACACTGAGCCCCCCGGAAAGAGCCAAAAAACAGACATCCCGAAATGTTACTCACGTCAATATATATCTGCATTGCAAATTTTGTATTAAAAACGGATGCAATTTCTGTGTTTCATCGTTAATGTGATCGTCGAAGGGTAACAGTTAACCTGCTGTGTTGCATCATAGTCTAACACTGGGCCCCCAGGGAAGTGCCGAACTACATACTCTACGAAACGGTACTCCTGTGGACAGAAATCGGCATTGCGAATTTTAAATTGCCACCGGATGCAATTTTTGTGTTTCATAGTCAATGTGATGGTCGAAGGGTAACAGTAAACCTGCTGTGGTGAATCGGAGTCTAACACTGGGTCCCTAGGGAAGAGCCAAACTACATACTCTTCTAAACGGTACTCCTGTGGACAGAAATCTGCATTGCGAATTTTGTATTGGAACCGGATGCAATTTCTGTGTTTCATCGTCAATGTGATGGTAGAAGGGTAACAGTTAACCTGCTGTGGTGCATCAGAGTCTAACACTGGGCCCCCAGGGAAGAGCCGAACTACATACTCTACGAAACGGTACTCCTGTGGACAGAAATCTGCATTGCGAATTTTGTATTGACACAGGATGCAATTTCTGTGTTTCATTGTCAATGTGATGGTCGAAGGGTAACAGTAAACCTGCTGTGGGGCATCGGAGTCTCACACTGAGCCCCCAGGGATGAGCCAAAAACCACTCCACGAAACGTTACTCTCGTCAATATAAATCGGCATAGTGAATTTTGTATTGAAACCGGATGCAATTTCTGTGTTTCATCGTCAATGTGATGGTCGAAGGGTAACAGTAAACCTGCTGTGGTGTATCGGAATCTCACACTGAGCCCCAGGGAAGAGCCAAAGAACAGTCTCCCCCAAACGTTACTCTCGTCAATATAAATCGGCATTGCGAATTTGGTATTGAAACCGGATGCAATTTCTGTGTTTCATCGTCAATGTGATGGCCGAACGGTAACACTAAACCTGCTGTGGTGCATCGGAGTCTCACACTGAGCCCCCAGGTAAGAGCCAAAAAACAAACTCCCCGAAACGACACTCTCGTCAATATAAATCGGCATTGCGAATTTTGTATTGCAACCGGATGCAATTTCTGTGTTTCATCGTCAATGTGATGGTCGAAGGGTAACAGTAAACCTGCTGTGGTGGATCGGAGTCTAACACTGGGCCCCCAGGAAGAGCCAAACTACATACTCTTCGAAACGGTACCCATGTGGACGAAAATCGGCATTGCGAATTTTGTATTGAAACCGGATGCAATTTCTGTGTTTCATCGTCAATGTGATGGTCGAAGGGTAACTGTAAACCTGCTGTCGTGCATCGGAGTCTCACACTGAGCTCCCAGGGAAGAGCCAAAAAACTGACTCCCCGAAACGTTACTCTCGTCAATATAAATCGGCATTGCGAATTTTGTATTGAAACCTGATGCAATTTCTATGTTTCATCGTCAATGTGATGGTCGAAGGGTAACAGTAACCTCCTGTGGTGCATCGGAGTCTAACACTGGGCCCCCAGGGAAGAGCCATACTACATACTCTTCGAAACGATACTATTGTGGATGAAAATCGGCATTGCGAATTTTTTATTAAAACCGGATGCAATTTCTGTACTTCATCGTCAATGTGATGGCCGAAGGGTAACTGTAAACCTGCTGTGGTGCATCGGAGTCCCACACTGAGCTCCCAGGGAAGAGCCAAAAAACAGGCTCCCGGAAACGTTACTCTCGTCAATATAAATCGGCATTGCGAATTATGTATTGAAACTGGATGCAATTTCTGTGCTTCATCGTCAATGTGATGGTGTAAGGGTGACAGTAAACCTGCTGTGGTGCATCGGAGTCTCACACTGAGCCCCCAGGGAAGAGCCAGAAAATAGACTCCCCGAAACGTTTCTTTCGTCAAAATAAATCGGCATTGCGAATTTTGTATTGAGACTGGATGCAATTTCTGTGTTTCTTCGTCAATGTGATGGTCGAACGGTAACAGTAAACCTGCTGTGGTGCATCGGAATCTCACACTGAGCCCCCAGGGAAGAACCAAATAACAGACTCCCCGAAACGTTACTCTCGTCAATATAAATCCTCATTGCGAATTTTGTAATGAGACCGGATGCAATTTCTCTGTTTCATCGTCAATGTGATGGCGGAAGGGTAACAGTAAACCTTTTGTGGTGCATCGGCGTCTCACAGTGAGCCCACAGGGAAGAACCAAAAAACAGACTGCCCGAAACGTTACTCTCGTCAATATATTTCGGCATTGCGAATTTTGTATTGAAACCGGACGCAATTTCTGTGTTTCATCGTCAATGGGATGGTCGAGGGGCAACAGTAAACCTGCTGTGGTGCATCGGAGTCTAAGACTGGGCCCCCAGGGAAGAGCCAAACTACATACTATTTGAAACGGTATTCCTATGGACAGAAATCGGCATTGCGAATTTTGTATTGAAACCGGAAGCAATTTCTGTGTTTCATCGTCAATGTGATGGTCGAAGGGTAACAGTAAACCTGCTGTGGTGCATCGGAGTCTAACACTGGGCCCTCAGGGAAGAGCCAAACTACATACTCTTCGGAACGGTACTCCTGTGGATAGAAATCGGCATTGCGAATATTGTACTGAAACCGGATGCAATTTCGGTGTTTCATCGTCAATAGGATGGTCGAAGGGTAACAGTGAACTTCCTGTGGTGCCTCGGGGTCTCACACTGAGCCACCAGGGAAGAGCCAAAAAACAGACTCCCCGAAACGTTACTCTCGTCAATATAAATCGGCGTTGCGAATTTTGTATTGGAACCGGATGCAATTTCTGTGTTTCATCGTTAATGTGATGGTCGAAGGGTAACAGTAAACCTGCTGTGGTGCAACGGAGTCTCACACTTAGCCCCCAGGGAGGAGCCAAAAAACAGATTCCCCCAAAACGTTACTCTCGTCAATATAAATCGGCATAGCGAATTTTCTATAGAAACCGGATTCAATTCCTGTGTTTTATCGTCAATGCGACGGTCGAAGGGTAACAGGAAACCTGCTGTGGTGCATCGGAGTCTAACACTGGGCCCCCAGGAAGGGCCAAACTACATACTCTTCGAAACGGATATCCTGTGGACAGAAATCGGCATTGCGAATTTTGTATTGAAACCGGATGCAATTTCTGTGTTTCATCGTCAATGTGATGGTCGAAGGGTAACAGTAAACCGTCTGTGGTGCAACGGAGTCTCACACTGAGCCCCCAGGGAAGAGCCAAAAAACAGACTCCCCAAAACCTTATCTCGTCAATATAAATCGGCAAACCAATTTTGTATTGAAACCGGATGCAATTTCTGTGTTTCTTCGTCAATGTGATGGTCGAAGGGTAACAGTAAACCTGCGGTGGTGCATCGGAGACTAACACTGATTCCCCAGGGAAGAGCCAAACAACATACTCTTCGAAACGGTACTCCTATGAACAGAGATCGGCATTGCGAATTTTGTATTGAAACCGGATGCAATTTCTGTGTTTCGTCGTCAATGTGATGGTCGAAGGGTAAAAGTAAACCTGCTGTGGTGCATCGGAGTGTAACACTAGGCCCACAGGGAAGTGCCAAAGTACATACTCTTCGAAACGGTACTCCTGTGGATATAAATCGGCATTGCGAATTTTGTATTGAAACCGGATGCAATTTCGGTGTTTCATCGTCAATGTGTTCGTCGAAGGGTAACAGTAAACTTGCTGTGGTGCCTCGGGGTCTCACACTGAGCCACCAGGGAAGAGCCAAAGAACAGACTCCCCGAAACGTAACTCACGACAATATAAATCGGCATTGCGAATTTTGCATTTAAACCGGATGCAATTTCTGTTTCATCGTCAATGTGATGGTCGAAGGGTAACGGTAAACCTGCTCTGGTGCATCGGAGATTCACACTGAGCCCCCCGGAAAGAGCCAAAAAACAGACATCCCGAAACGTTACTCACGTCAATATAAATCTGCATTGCGAATTTTGTATTAAAAACGGATGCAATTTCTGTGTTTCATCGTCAATGTGATGGTAGAAGGGTAACAGTAAACCTGCTGTGGTGCATCATAGTCTAACTCTGGGCCCCCAGGGAAGAGCCGTACTACATACTCTACGAAACGGTACTCCTGTGGACAGAAATCGGCATTGCGAATTTTAAATTGACACCGGATGCAATTTCTGTGTTTCATAGTCAATGTGATGGTCGAAGGGTAACAGTAAACCTGCTGTGGGGCATCGGAGTCTCACAGTGAGCCCCCTGGGAAGAGCCAAAAAACAGACTGCCCCAAACGTTACTCTCGTCAATATAATTCGGCATTGCGAATTTTTGTATTGAAACCGGACGCAATTTCTGTGTTTCATCGTCAATGTGATGGCCGAAGGGTAACAGTAAACCTGCTGTGGTGCATCGGAGTCTCACAGTGAGCCCCCTGGGAAGAGCCAAAAAACAGACTGCCCGAAACGTTACTCTCGTCAATATAATTCGGCATTGCGAATTTTTGTATTGAAACCGGACGCAATTTCTGTGTTTCATCGTCAATGTGATGACCGAAGGGTAACAGTAAACCTGCTGTGGGGCATCGGAGTCTCACACTGAGCCACCTGGGAAGAGCCAAAAAACAGACTGCCCGAAACGTTACTCTCGTCAATATAATTCGGCATTGCGAATTTTTGTATTGAAACCGGACGCAATTTCTGTGTTTCATCGTCAATGTGATGGTCGAAGGGTAACAGTAAACCTGCTCTGGTGCATCGGAGATTCACACTGAGCCCCCCGGAAAGAGCCAAAAAACAGACATCCCGAAACGTTACTCACGTCAATATAAATCTGCATTGCGAATTTTGTATTGAAACCGGATGCAATTTCTGTGTTTCATCGTCAATGTGATGGTAGAAGGGTAACAGTAAACCTGCTGTGGTGCATCATAGTCTAACTCTGGGCCCCCAGGGGAGAGCCGTACTACATACTCTACGAAACGGTACTCCTGTGGACAGAAATCGGCATTGCGAATTTTAAATTGACACCGGATGCAATTTCTGTGTTTCATAGTCAATGTGATGGTCGAAGGGTAACAGTAAACCTGCTGTGGGGCATCGGAGTCTCACACTGAGCCCCCTGGGAAGAGCCAAAAAACAGACTGCCCGAAACGTTACTCTCGTCAATATAATTCGGCATTGCGAATTTTTGTATTGAAACCGGACGCAATTTCTGTGTTTCATCGTCAATGTGATGGCCGAAGGGTAACAGTAAACCTGCTGTGGAGCATCGGAGTCTCACAGTGAGCCCCCTGGGAAGAGCCAAAAAACAGACTGCCCGAAACGTTACTCTCGTCAATATAATTCGGCATTGCGAATTTTTGTATTGAAACCGGACGCAATTTCTGTTTTTCATCGTCAATGGGATGGTAGAGGGGCAACAGTAAACCTGCTGTGGTGCATCGGAGTCTAAGACTGGGCCCCCAGGGAAGAGCCAAACTACATACTCTTTGAAACGGTACTCCTGTGGATAGAAATCGGCATTGCGAATTTTGTATTAAAAACGGATCAATTTCGGTGTTTCATCCTCAATGTGATGGTCGAAGGCTAACAGTAAACCTGCTGTGGTGCCTCGGGGTCTCACACTGAGCCACCAGGGAAGAGCCAAAAAACAGACTCCCCGAAACGTTACTCTCGTCAATATAAATCGGCGTTGCGAATATTGTATTGGAACCGGATGCAATTTCTGTGTTTCATCGTCAATGTGATGGTCGAAGGGTAACAGTAAACCTGCTGTGGTGCATCGGAGTCTCACACTGAGCCCCCCGGGAAGAGCCAAAAAACAGATTCCCCCAAAACGTTACTCTCGTCAATATAATTCGGCATTGCGAATTTTCTATTGAAACCGGATGCAATTCCTGTGGTTCATCGCCAATGCGACAGTCGAAGGGTAACAGTAAACCTGCTGTGGTGCATCGGAGTCTCACACTGAGCCCCCCGGGAAGAGCCAAAAAACAGATTCCCCCAAAACGTTACTCTCGTCAATATAATTCGGCATTGCGAATTTTCTATTGAAACCGGATGCAATTCCTGTGGTTCATCGCCAATGCGACAGTCGAAAGGTAACAGTAAACCTGCTGTGGTGCATCGGAGTCTCACACTGAGCCCCCCGGAAAGAGCCAAAAAACAGACATCCCGAAATGTTACTCACGTCAATATAAATCTGCATTGCAAATTTTGTATTAAAAACGGATGCAATTTCTGTGTTTCATCGTTAATGTGATCGTCGAAGGGTAACAGTTAACCTGCTGTGTTGCATCATAGTCTAACACTGGGCCCCCAGGGAAGTGCCGAACTACATACTCTACGAAACGGTACTCCTGTGGACAGAAATCGGCATTGCGAATTTTAAATTGACACCGGATGCAATTTTTGTGTTTCATAGTCAATGTGATGGTCGAAGGGTAACAGTAAAGCTGCTGTGGTGCATCGGAGTCTCACACTGAGCCCCCAGGAAAGAGCCAAAAAACAGACTCCCCGAAACGTTACTCTCGTCAATATAAATCGGCATTGCGAATTTTGTATTGAAACCGGATGCAATTTCTGTGTATCATCGTCAATGTGATGGTCCAAGGGTAACAGTAAACCTGCTGTGGTGAATCGGAGTCTAACACTGGGTCCCTAGGGAAGAGCCAAACTACATACTCTTCTAAACGGTACTCCTGTGGACAGAAATCTGCATTGCGAATTTTGTATTGGAACCGGATGCAATTTCTGTGTTTCATCGTCAATGTGATGGTAGAAGGGTAACAGTTAACCTGCTGTGGTGCATCAGAGTCTAACACTGGGCCCCCAGGGAAGAGCCGATTTACATACTCTACGAAACGGTACTCCTGTGGACAGAAATCTGCATTGCGAATTTTGTATTGACACAGGATGCAATTTCTGTGTTTCATTGTCAATGTGATGGTCGAAGGGTAACAGTAAACCTGCTGTGGGGCATCGGAGTCTCACACTGAGCCCCCAGGGATGAGCCAAAAACCACTCCACGAAACGTTACTCTCGTCAATATAAATCGGCATAGTGAATTTTGTATTGAAACCGGATGCAATTTCTGAGTTTCATCGTCAATGTGATGGTCGAAGGGTAACAGTAAACCTGCTGTGGTGTATCGGAATCTCACACTGAGCCCCAGGGAAGAGCCAAAAAACAGTCTCCCCCAAACGTTACTCTCGTCAATATAAATCGGCATTGCAAATTTGGTATTGAAACCGGATGCAATTTCTGTGTTTCATCGTCAATGTGATGGCCGAACGGTAACACTAAACCTGCTGTGGTGCATCGGAGTCTCACACTGAGCCCCCAGGTAAGAGCCAAAAAACAAACTCCCCGAAACGACACTCTCGTCAATATAAATCGGCATTGCGAATTTTGTATTGCAACCGGATGCAATTTCTGTGTTTCATCGTCAATGTGATGGTCGAAGGGTAACAGTAAACCTGCTGTGGTGGATCGGAGTCTAACACTGGGCCCCCAGGAAGAGCCAAACTACATACTCTTCGAAACGGTACCCATGTGGACGAAAATCGGCATTGCGAATTTTGTATTGAAACCGGATGCAATTTCTGTGTTTCATCGTCAATGTGATGGTCGAAGGGTAACTGTAAACCTGCTGTCGTGCATCGGAGTCTCACACTGAGCTCCCAGGGAAGAGCCAAAAAACTGACTCCCCGAAACGTTACTCTCGTCAATATAAATCGGCATTGCGAATTTTGTATTGAAACCTGATGCAATTTCTATGTTTCATCGTCAATGTGATGGTCGAAGGGTAACAGTAAACCTCCTGTGGTGCATCGGAGTCTAACACTGGGCCCCCAGGGAAGAGCCATACTACATACTCTTCGAAACGATACTATTGTGGATGAAAATCGGCATTGCGAATTTTTTATTAAAACCGGATGCAATTTCTGTACTTCATCGTCAATGTGACGGCCGAAGGGTAACTGTAAACCTGCTGTGGTGCATCGGAGTCTCACACTGAGCTCCCAGGGAAGAGCCAAAAAACAGGCTCCCGGAAACGTTACTCTCGTCAATATAAATCGGCATTGCGAATTATGTATTGAAACTGGATGCAATTTCTGTGCTTCATCGTCAATGTGATGGTGAAAGGGTGACAGTAAACCTGCTGTGGTGCATCGGAGTCTCACACTGAGCCCCCAGGGAAGAGCCAGAAAATAGACTCCCCGAAACGTTTCTTTCGTCAAAATAAATCGGCATTGCGAATTTTGTATTGAGACTGGATGCAATTTCTGTGTTTCTTCGTCAATGTGATGGTCGAAGGGTAACAGTAAACCTGCTGTGGTGCATCGGAATCTCACACTGAGCCCCCAGGGAAGAACCAAATAACAGACTCCCCGAAACGTTACTCTCGTCAATATAAATCCTCATTGCGAATTTTGTAATGAGACCGGATGCAATTTCTCTGTTTCATCGTCAATGTGATGGCGGAAGGGTAACAGTAAACCTTTTGTGGTGCATCGGCGTCTCACAGTGAGCCCACAGGGAAGAACCAAAAAACAGACTGCCCGAAACGTTACTCTCGTCAATATATTTCGGCATTGCGAATTTTGTATTGAAACCGGACGCAATTTCTGTGTTTCATCGTCAATGGGATGGTCGAGGGGCAACAGTAAACCTGCTGTGGTGCATCGGAGTCTAAGACTGGGCCCCCAGGGAAGAGCCAAACTACATACTATTTGAAACGGTATTCCTATGGACAGAAATCGGCATTGCGAATTTTGTATTGAAACCGGAAGCAATTTCTGTGTTTCATCGTCAATGTGATGGTCGAAGGGTAACAGTAAACCTGCTGTGGTGCATCGGAGTCTAACACTGGGCCCTCAGGGAAGAGCCAAACTACATACTCTTCGAAACGGTACTCCTGTGGATAGAAATCGGCATTGCGAATATTGTACTGAAACCGGATGCAATTTCGGTGTTTCATCGTCAATAGGATGGTCGAAGGGTAACAGTGAACTTGCTGTGGTGCCTCGGGGTCTCACACTGAGCCACCAGGGAAGAGCCAAAAAACAGACTCCCCGAAACGTTACTCTCGTCAATATAAATCGGCGTTGCGAATTTTGTATTGGAACCGGATGCAATTTCTGTGTTTCATCGTTAATGTGATGGTCGAAGGGTAACAGTAAACCTGCTGTGGTGCAACGGAGTCTCACACTTAGCCCCCAGGGAGGAGCCAAAAAACAGATTCCCCCAAAACGTTACTCTCGTCAATATAAATCGGCATAGCGAATTTTCTATAGAAACCGGATTCAATTCCTGTGTTTTATCGCCAATGCGACGGTCGAAGGGTAACAGTAAACCTGCGGTGGTGCATCGGAGACTAACACTGATTCCCCAGGGAAGAGCCAAACAACATACTCTTCGAAACGGTACTCCTATGAACAGAGATCGGCATTGCGAATTTTGTATTGAAACCGGATGCAATTTCTGTGTTTCGTCGTCAATGTGATGGTCGAAGGGTAAAAGTAAACCTGCTGTGGTGCATCGGAGTGTAACACTAGGCCCACAGGGAAGTGCCAAAGTACATACTCTTCGAAACGGTACTCCTGTGGATAGAAATCGGCATTGCGAATTTTGTATTGAAACCGGATGCAATTTCGGTGTTTCATCGTCAATGTGTTCGTCGAAGGGTAACAGTAAACTTGCTGTGGTGCCTCGGGGTCTCACACTGAGCCTCCAGGGAAGAGCGAAAAAACAGACTCACCGAAACGTTACTCTCGTCAATATAAATAGGCATTGCGAATTTTGTAATGAAACCGGATGCAATTTCTGTGTTTCATCGTCAATGAGATGATGGAAGGGTAACAGTAAACCATTTGTGGTGCATCGTAGTCTAACACTGGGCCCACAGGGAAGAGCCAAACTACATACTCTTAGAAACGGTACTCCTATGGACAGAAATCGGCATTGTGAATTTTGTATTGAAACCGGATGCAATTTCTGTGTTTCATCGTCAATGGGATGGTCGGAGGGTAACAGTAAGCCTGCTGTGGTGGATCGGAGTCTAACACTGGGCCCCCAGGGAAGAGCCAAACTACATACTCTTCGAAATTTTACTCCTGTGGACACAAATCGGCATTGCGAATTTTGTATTGAAACCGGATGGAATTTCTGTGTTTAATCTTTAATGTGTTGGTCGAAGGGTAACAGTAAACTTGCTGTGGTGCATCGGGGTCTCACACTGAGCCCCCAGGCAAGAGCCAAAAAACAGACTCCTCGAAACGTTACTCTCGTCAATATAAATCGGCATTGCGAATTTTGTATTGAAACCGGATGCAATTTCTGTGTATCATCGTCAATGTGATGGTCGAAGGGTAACAGTAAACCTGCTGTGTTGAATCGGAGTCTAACACTGGGTCCCTAGGGAAGAGCCAAACTACGTACTCTTCTAAACGGTACTCCTGTGGACAGAAATCTGCATTGCGAATTTTGTATTGAAACCGGATGCAATTTCTGTGTTTCATCGTCAATGTGATGGTCGAAGGGTAACAGTAAACCTGCTGTGGTGTATCTTAATCTCACACTGAGCCCCAGGGAAGAGCCAAAGAACAGTCTCCCCCAAACGTTACTCTCGTCAATATAAATCGGCATTGCGAATTTGGTATTGAAACCGGATGCAATTTCTGTGTTTCTTCGTCAATGTGATGGCCGAACGGTAACAGTAAACCTGCTGTGGTGCATCGGAGTCTCACACTGAGCCCCCAGGGAAGAGCCAAAAAACAAACTCCCCGAAACGACACTCTCGTCAATATAAATCGGCATTGCGAATTTTGTATTGAAACCGGATGCAATTTTTGTGTTTCATCGTCAATGTGAAGGTCGAAGGGTAACAGTAAACCTGCTGTGGTGGATCGGAATCTAACACTGGGCCCCCAGGGAAGAGTCAAACTACATACGCTTCGAAACGGTACCCCTGTGGACGAAAATCGGCATTGCGAATTTTGTATTGAAACCGGATGCAATTTCTGTGTTTCATCGTCAATGTGATGGTCGAAGGGTAACAGTAAGCCTGCTGTGGTGGATCGGAGTCTAACACTGGGCCCCCAGGGAAAAGCAAAACTACATACTCTTCGAACGGTACTCCTGTGGATAGAAATCGGCATTGAAAATTTTGTATCGAAACAGGATGCAATTTCTGTCTTTCATCGTCAACGTGATGGTCGAAGGATAAATGTAAACCTGCTGTGGTGCATCGGAGTCTCACACTGAGCCCCCAGGGAAGAGCCAAAAAACAGACTCCCCAAAACCTTACTCTCGTCAATATAAATCGGCAAACCAATTTTGTATTGAAACCGGATGCAATTTCTGTGTTTCATCGTCAATGTGATGGTCGAAGGGTAACAGTAAACCTGCGGTGGTGCATCGGAGACTAACACTGATTCCCCATTGAAGAGCCAAACAACATACTCTTCGAAACGGTACTCCTATGAACAGAGATCGGCCTTACGAATTTTGTATTGAAACCGGATGCTATTTCTGTGTTTCGTCGTCAATGTGATGGTCGAAGGGTAAAAGTAAACCTGCTGTGGTGCATCGGAGTGTAACACTAGGCCCACAGGGAAGAGCCAAAGTACATACTCTTCGAAACGGTACTCCTGTGGATAGAAATCGGCATTGCGAATTTTTTATTGAAACCGGATGCAATTTCGGTGTTTCATCGTCAATGTGATCGTCGAAGGGTAACAGTAAACTTGCTGTGGTGCCTCGGGGTCTCACACTGAGCCACCAGGGAAGAGCCAAAAAACAGACTCCCCGAAACGTTACTCTCGTCAATATAAATCGGCGTTGCGAATTTTGTATTGGAACCGGATGCAATTTCTGTCTTTCATCGTCAATGTGATGGCCGAAGGGTAACAGTAAACCTGTTGTGGTACATCGGAATCTCACACTGAGCCTCCAGGCAAGAGCCAAAGAACAGACTCCCCGAAACGTAACTCACGACAATATAAATCGGCATTGCGAATTTTGCATTTAAACCGGATGCAATTTCTGTTTCATCGTCAATGTGATGGTCGAAGGGTAACAGTAAACCTGCTGTGGTGCATCTGAGTCTCAAACTGAGGCCCCCGGCAAGAGCCAAAAAACAGACATCCCGAAACGTTACTCACGTCAATATAAATCTGCATTGCGAATTTTAAATTGACACCGGATGCAGTTTCTGTGTATCATAGTCAATGTGATGGTCGAAGGGTAACAGTAAACCTGCTGTGGGGTATCGGAGTCTCACACTGAGCCACCAGGGAAGAGCGAAAAAACAGACTCCCCGAAACGTTCCTCTCGTCAATATAAATAGGCATTGCGAATTTTGTATTGAAACCGGATGCAATTTCTGTGTTTCATCGTCAATGAGATGATGGAAGGGTAACAGTAAACCATTTGTGGTGCATCGTAGTCTAACACTCGGCCCACAGGGAAGAGCCAAACTACATACTCTTAGAAACGGTACTCCTATGGACAGAAATCGGCATTGTGAATTTTGTATTGAAACCGGATGCAATTTCTGTGTTTCATCGTCAATGGGATGGTCGGAGGATAACAGTAAGCCTGCTGTGGTGGATCGGAGTCTAACACTGGGCCCTCAGGGAAGAGCCAAACTACATACTCTTCGAAATTTTACTCCTGTGGACAGAAATCGGCATTGCGAATTTTGTATTGAAACCGGATGTAATTTCCGTGTTTAATCTTTAATGTGTTGGTCGAAGGGTAACAGTAAACTTGCTGTGGTGCATCGGGGTCTCACACTGAGCCCCCAGGCAAGAGCCAAAAAACAGACTCCTCGAAACGTTACTCTCGTCAATATAAATCGGCATTGCGAATTTTGTATTGAAACCGGATGCAATTTCTGTGTTTTATCGTCAATGTGAAGGTCGAAGGGTAACAGTAAACCTGCTGTGGTGGATCGGAGTCTAACACTGGGCCCCCAGGGAAGAGCCAAACTACATACGCTTCGAAACGGTACCCCTGTGGACGAAAATCGGCATTGCGAATTTTGTATTGAAACCGGATGCAATTTCTGTGTTTCATCGTCAATGTGATGGTCGAAGGGTAACAGTAAGCCTGCTGTGGTGGATCGGAGTCTAACACTGGGCCCCCAGGGAAAAGCAAAACTACATACTCTTCGAACGGTACTCCTGTGGACAGAAATCAGCATTGCGAATTTTGTATTGAAACCGGATGCAATTTCTGTGTTTCATCGTCAATGTGATGGTCGAAGGGTAACAGAAGAACATGCTGTGGCGCATCGGAGTCTAACACTGGGCCCCCAGGGAAGAGCCAAACTACATACTCTTCGAAACGGTACTCCTGTGGATAGAAATCGGCATTGAAAATATTGTATCGAAACAGGATGCAATTTCTGTCTTTCATCGTCAACGTGATGGTCGAAGGATAAAAGTAAACCTGCTGTGGTGCATCGGAGTCTCACACTGAGCCCCCAGGGAAGAGCCAAAGAACAGACGCCGCGAAACGTTATTCGCGTCAATATAAATCGGCATTGCGAATTTTGTATTGAAACCAGATGCAATTTCTGTGTTTCATCGTCAATGTGATGGTCGAAGGGTAACAGAAAAACGTGCTGTGGCGCATCGGAGTCTAACACTGGGCCCCCAGGGAAGAGCCAAGCTACATACTCTTCGAAACGGTACTTATGTGGATAGAAATCGGCATTGAAAATTTTGTATCGAAACAGGATGCAACTTCTGTCTTTCATCGTCAACGTGATGGTCGAAGGATAAATGTAAACCTGCTGTGGTGCATCGGAGTCTCACACTGAGCCCCCAGGGAAGAGCCAAAAATCAGACTCCCTAAAACCATACTCTCGTCAATATAAATCGGCAAACCAATTTTGTATTGAAACCGGATGCAATTTCTGTGTTTCATCGTCAATGTGATGGTCGAAGGGTAACAGTAAACCTGCGGTGGTGCATTGGAGACTAACACTGATTCCCCAGGGAAGAGCCAAACAACATACTCTTCGAAACGATACTCCTATGAACAGAGATCGGCATTGTGAATTTTGTATTGAAACCGGATGCAATTTCTGTGTTTCGTCATCAATGTGATGGTCGAAGGGTAAAAGTAAACCTGCTGTGGTGCATCGGAGTGTAACACTAGGCCCACAGGGAAGAGCCAAAGTACATACTCTTCGAAACGGGACTCCTGTGGATAGAAATCGGCATTGCGAATTTTGTATTGAAACTGGACGCAATTTCGGTGTTTCATCGTCAATGTGATCGTCGAAGGGTAACAGTAAACTTGCTGTGGTGCCTCGGGGTCTCACACTGAGCCACCAGGGAAGAGCCAAAAAACAGACTCCCCGAAACGTTACTGTCGTCAATATAAATCTTCGTTGCGAATTTTGTATTGGAACCGGATGCAATTTCTGTCTTTCATCGTCAATGTGATGGCCGAAGGGTAACAGTAAACCTGCTGTGGTACATCGGAATCTCACACTGAGCCTCCAGGGAAGAGCCAAAGAACAGACTCCCCGAAACGTAACTCACGACAATATAAATCGGCATTGCGAATTTTGCATTTAAACCGGATGCAATTTATGTTTCATCGTCAATGTGATGGTCGAAGGGTAACAGTAAACCTGCTGTGGTGCATCTGAGTCTCAAACTGAGCCCCCAGGTAAGAGCCAAAAAACAGACATCCCGAAACGTTACTCACGTCAATATAAATCTGCATTGCGAATTTTAAATTGACACCGGATGCAATTTCTGTGTATCATAGTCAATGTGATGGTCGAAGGGTAACAGTAAACCTGCTGTGGGGTATCGGAGTCTCACACTGAGCCACCAGGGAAGAGCAAAAAAACAGACTCCCCGAAACGTTACTCTCGTCAATATAAATAGGCATTGCGAATTTTGTATTGAAACCGGATGCAATTTCTGTGTTTCATCGTCAATGAGATGATGGAAGGGTAACAGTAAACCATTTGTGGTGCATCGTAGTCTAACACTGGGCCCCCAGGGAAGAGCCAAACTACATACTCTTCGAAATTTTACTCCTGTGGACAGAAATCGGCATTGCGAATTTTGTATTGAAAGCGGATGGAATTTCTGTGTTTAATCTTTAATGCGTTGGTCGAAGGGTAACAGTAAACTTGCTGTGGTGCATCGGGGTCTCACACAGAGCCCCCAGGCAAGAGCCAAATAACAGACTCCTCGAAACGTTACTCTCGTCAATATAAATCGGCATTGCGAATTTTGTATTGAAACCGGATGCAATTTCTGTGTATCATCGTCAATGTGATGGTCGAAGGGTAACAGTAAACCTGCTGTGTTGAATCGGAGTCTAACACTGGGTCCCTAGGGAAGAGCCAAACTACGTACTCTTCTAAACGGTACTCCTGTGGACAGAAATCTGCATTGCGAATTTTGTATTGAAACCGGATGCAATTTCTGTGTTTCATCGTCAATGTGATGGTCGAAGGGTAACAGTAAACCTGCTGTGGTGTATCGGAATCTCACACTGAGCCCCAGGGAAGAGCCAAAGAACAGTCTCCCCCAAACGTTACTCTCGTCAATATAAATCGGCATTGCGAATTTGGTATTGAAACCGGATGCAATTTCTGTGTTTCTTCGTCAATGTGATGGCCGAACGGTAACAGTAAACCTGCTGTGGTGCATCGGAGTCTCACACTGAGCCCCCAGGGAAGAGCCAAAAAACAAACTCCCAGAAACGACACTCTCGTCAATATAAATCGGCATTGCGAATTTTGTTTTGAAACCGGATGCAATTTCTGTGTTTCATCGTCAATGTGAAGGTCGAAGGGTAACAGTAAACCTGCTGTGGTGGATCGGAGTCTAACACTGGGCCCCCAGGGAAGAGCCAAACTACATACGCTTCGAAACGGTACCCCTGTGGACGAAAATCGGCATTGCGAATTTTGTATTGAAACCGGATGCAATTTCTGTGTTTCATCGTCAATGGGATGGTCGGAGGGTAACAGTAAGCCTGCTGTGGTGGATCGGAGTCTAACACTGGGCCCCCAGGGAAAAGCAAAACTACATACTCTTCGAACGGTACTCCTGTGGACAGAAATCAGCATTGCGAATTTTGTATTGAAACCGGATGCAATTTCTGTGTTTCATCGTCAATGTGATGGTCGAAGGGTAACAGAAAAACATGCTGTGGCGCATCGGAGTCTAACACTGGGCCCCCAGGGAAGAGCCAAACTACATACTCTTCGAAACGGTACTCCTGTGGATAGAAATCGGCATTGAAAATTTTGTTTCGAAACAGGATGCAATTTCTGTCTTTCATCGTCAACGTGATGGTCGAAGGATAAAAGTAAACCTGCTGTGGTGCATCGGAGTCTCACACTGAGCCCCCAGGGAAGAGCCAAAGAAATGACGCCGCGAAACGTTATTCGCGTCAATATAAATCGGCATTGCGAATTTTGTATTGAAACCAGATGCAATTTCTGTGTTTCATATTCAATGTGATGGTCGAAGGGTAACAGTAAACCTGCTGTGGCGCATCGGAGTCTAACACTGGGCCCCCAGGGAGGAGCCAAACTACATACTCTTCGAAACGGTACTCCTGTGGATAGAAATCGGCATTGAAAATTTTGTATTGAAACAGGATGCAATTTCTGCGTTTCATCGTCAACGTGATGGTCGAAGGGTATCAGTAAACCTACTGTGGTGCATCGGAGTCTCACACCTTGCCCCCAGAGAAGAGCCAAAAACAGACTCCCCGAAACGTTACTCTCGTCAATATAAATCGGCATTGCGAATTTTGTATTGAAACCGGATGCAATTTCTCTGTTTCATCGTCAATGTGATGGTCGAAGGGTAACAGTAAGCCTGCTGTGGTGGATCGGAGTCTCACACTGAGCCCCCAGGGAAGAGCCAGAAAACAGACTCCCGGAAATGTTACTCACGTCAATTTAAATTGGCATTGCGAATTTTGTATTGAAACCGGATGCAATTTCTGTGTTTCATCGTCAATGTGATGGTCGAAGGGCAACAGTAAACCTGCTGTGGTGCTTCGGAATCTCACACTGTGCCCCCAAGGAAGAGCCAAAGAACAGACTCCCCGAAACGTTACTCTCGTCAATATAAATCGGCATTGCGAATTTTGTATTGAAACCGGATGCAATTTCTGTGTTTCATCGTCAATGTGATGGTCGAAGGGTAACAGAAAACCTGCGGAGTTGCATCGGAGTCTAACACTGGGTCCCCAGGAAAGAGCCAAACTACATACTCCTCGAAACGGTACTCCTGTGGACAGAAATCAGCATTGCGGATTTTGTATTGAAACCGGATCCAATTTCTGTGTTTCATCGTCAATGTGATGGTCGAAGGGTAACAGAAAAACCTGCTGTGGCGCATCGGAGTCTAACACTGGGCCCCCAGGGAGGAGCCAAACTACATACTCTTCGAAACGGTACTCCTGTGGATAGAAATCGGCATTGAAAATTTTGTATTGAAACAGGATGCAACTTCTGTGTTTCATCGTCAACGTGATGGTCGAAGGGTAACAGTAATCCTTCTGTGGTGCATCGGAGTCTCACACTGAGCCCCCAGGGAAGAGCCAAAAAACAGACGCCAAGAAACGTTATTCGCGTCAATATAAATGGGCATTGCGAATTTTGTATTGAAACCGGATGCAATTTTTGTGTTTCATCGTCAATGTGATGGTCGAACGGTAACAGTAAATTTGCTGTGGTGCATCAGAGTCTAACACTGGGCCCCCAGGGAAGAGCCAAAGTTCATACTCTTCGAAACGGTACTCCTGTCGAAATAAAGCGGCATTGTGAATTTTGTATTGATCCTGATGCAATTTCTGTGTTTCATCGTCAATGTGATGGTCCAAGGGTAACAGTAAACCTGCTGTGGTGCATCGGAGTCTCACACTGAGCCCCATGGGAAGAGCCAAAAAACTGACTCAATGATACGTTACTCTCGTCAGTATAAATTGGCATTGCGAATTTTGTATTGAAACAAGACGCATTCTCAGTGTTTCATCGTCAATGTGATGGTCGAAGGGTAGCAGTAAACCTGCTGTGGTGGATCGGAGTCTCACACTGAGCCCCAAGGGAAGAGCCAAAAAACAGACTCCCCGTAAAGTTACTCTCGTCAATATAAATCGGCATTGCGAATTTTGTATTGAAACCGGATGCAATTTCTTTGTTTCATCGTCAATGTGATGGTCGAAGGGTAACAGTAATCCTGCTGCGGTGCATCGGAGTCTAACACTGGGCCCCCAGGGAAGGGCCGAACTACATACTCTTCGAAACGGACCTCCTGTGGACAGAAATCGGCATTGAGAATTTTGTATTGAAACCGGATGCAATTACTGTGTTTCATCGTCAATGTGATGGTCGAAGGGTAACAGTAAACTTGCTGTGGTGCATCGGAGTGTAACACTGGGCCCCCAGGGAAAAGCCAAACTACATACTCTTCGAACGGTACTCCTGTGGACAGAAATCAGCATTGCGAATTTTGTATTGAAACCGGATGCAATTTCTGTGTTTCTTCGTCAATGTGATGGTCGAAGGGTAACAGTAAAGCTGCTGTGGCGCATCGGAGTCTAACACTGGGCCCCCAGGGAGGAGCCAAACTACATACTCTTCGAAACGGTACTCCTGTGGATAGAAAACGGCATTGAAAATTTTGTATTGAAACAGGATGCAATTTCTGTGTTTCATCGTCAACGTGTTGTCGAAGGGTAACAGTAAGCCGGCTGTGGTGGATCGGAGTCTCACACTGAGCCCCAAGGGAAGAGCCAAAAAACAGACTCCCCGTAACGTTACTCTCGTCAATATAAATCGGCATTGCGAATTTTGTATTGAAACCGGATGCAATTTCTTTGTTTCATCGTCAATGTGATGGTCGAAGGGTAACAGTAAGAGTGCTGTGGTGGATCGGAGTCTCACACTGAGCCCCAAGGGAAGAGCCAAAAAACAGACTCCCGGAAACGTTACTCTCGTCAATATAAATCGGCAAACGAATTTTGTATTGAAACCGGATGCAATTTCTGTGTTTCATCGTCAATGTGATGGTCGAAGAGTAACAGTAAACCTGCTGCGGTGCATCGGAGTCTAACACTGGGCCCCCAGGGAAGGGCCGAACTACATACTCTTCGAAACGGACCTCCTGTGGACAGAAATCGGCATTGAGAATTTTGTATTGAAACCGGATGCAATTACTGTGTTTCATCGTCAATGTGATGGTCGAAGGGTAACAGTAAACTTGCTGTGGTGCATCGGAGTGTAACAGTGGGCCCCCAGGGAAAAGCCAAACTACATACTCTTCGAACGGTACTCCTGTGGACAGAAATCAGCATTGCGAATATTGTATTGAAACCGGATGCAATTTCTGTGTTTCTTCGTCAATGTGATGGTCGAAGGGTAACAGTAAACCTGCTGTGGCGCATCGGAGTCTAACACTGGGCCCCCAGGGAGGAGCCAAACTACATACTCTTCGAAACGGTACTCCTGTGGATAGAAAACGGCATTGAAAATTTTGTATTGAAACCGGATGCAATTTCTGTGTTTCATCGTCAACGTGATAGTCGAAGGGTAACAGTAAGCCTGCTGTGGTGGATCGGAGTCTCACACTGAGCCCCAAGGGAAGAGCCAAAAAACAGACTCCCCGAAACGTTACTCTCGTAAATATAAATCGGCATTGCGAATTTTGTATTGAAACCGGATGAAATTTCTGTGTTTCATCGTCAATGTTATGGTCGAAGGGTAACAGTAATCCTGCTGTGGTGCATCGGAGCATCACACCTTGCCCCCAGGGAAGAGCCAAAAATCAGACTCCCCGTAACGTTACTCTCGTCAATATAAATCGGCATTGCGAATTTTGTATTGAAACCGGATGCAATTTCTTTGTTTCATCGTCAATATGATGCTCGAAGGGTAACAGTAAGCCTGCTGTGGTGGATCGGAGTCTCACACTGAGCCCCAAGGGAAGAGCCAAAAAACAGACTCCCGGAAACGTTACTCTCGTCAATATAAATCGGCAAACGAATTTTGTATTGAAACCGGATGCAATTTCTGTGTTTCATCGTCAATGTTATGGTCGAAGGGCAACAGTAAACCTGCCGTGGTGCATCGGAATCTCACACCTTGCCCCCAGGGAAGAGCCAAAGAACAGACTCCCCGAAACGTTACTCTCGTCAATATAAATCGGCATTGCGAATTTTGTATTGAAACCGGATGTAATTTCTGTGTTTCATAGTCAATGTGATGGCCGAAGTGTAACAGTAAACCGGCTGTGGTGCGTCGGAGTCTCACACTGAGTCCCCAGAGAAGAGCCAAAGAACAGACTCCCCGAAACATTACTCTCGTCAATACAAATCGGCAAACGAATTTTCAATTGAAACCGGATGCAATTTCTGTGTTTCGTCGTCAATGTGATGGTCGAAGGGTCACAGAAAACCTGCGGTGGTGCATCGGAGTCTAACACTGGGCCCACAGGGAAGAGCCAGCCTACATACTCTTCGAAACGGTACTCCTGTGGACAGAAATCGGCATTGCGAATTTTGTATTGAAACCGGATGCAATTTCTGTTTTTCATCGTCAACGTGATGGTCGAAGGGTAACAGTAAACCTTCTGTGGTGCATCGGAGTCTCACACTGAGCCCCCAGGGAAGAGCCAAAAAACAGACGCCACGAAACGTTATTCGCGTCAATATAAATCGGCATTGCGAATTTTGTATTGAAACCGGATGCAATTTTTGTGTTTCATTGTCAATGTGATGGTCGAAGGGTAACAGTAATCCTGCTGTGGTGCATCGGAGCCTCACACCTTGCCCCCAGGGAAGAGCCAAAAAACAGACTCCCCGAAACGTTACTCTCGTCAATATAAATCGGCATTGCGAATTTTGTATTGAAACCGGATCCAATTTCTGTGTTTCATCGTCAATGTGATGGTCGAAGGGTAACAGTAATCCTGCTGTGGTGCATCGGAAGATCACACCTTGCCCCCAGGGAAGAGCCAAAGAACATTTTCCCCGTAACGTTACTCTCGTCAATATAAATCGGCATTGCGAATTTTGTATTGAAACCGGATGCAATTTCTCTGTTTCGTCGTCAATGTGATGGTCGAAGGGTAACAGTAAGCCTGCTGTGGTGGATCGGAGTCTCACACTGAGCCCCCAGGGAAGAGCCAAAAAACAGACTCCCGGAAATGTTACTCACGTCAATTTAAATTGGCATTGCGAATTTTGTATTGAAACCGGATGCAATTTCTGTGTTTCATCGTCAATGTGATGGTCGAAGGGCAACAGTAAACCTGCTGTGGTGCTTCGGAATCTCACACTGAGCCCCCAAGGAAGAGCCAAAGAACAGACTCCCCGAAACGTTACTCTCGTCAATATAAATCGGCATTGCGAATTTTGTATTGAAACCGGATGCAATTTCTCTGTTTCATCGTCAACGTGATGGTCGAAGGGTAACAGTAAACCTTCTGTGGTGCATCGGAGTCTCACACTGAGCCCCCAGGGAAGAGCCAAAAAACAGACGCCACGAAACGTTATTCGCGTCAATATAAATCGGCATTGCGAATTTTGTATTGAAACCGGATGTAATTTCTGTGTTTCATAGTCAATGTGATGGCCGAAGGGTAACAGCAATCCGGCTGTGGTGCATCGGAGTCTCACACTGAGCACCCAGGGAAGACCCAAAGGACAGACTCCCCGAAACGTTACTCTCGTCAATATAAATCGGCAAACGAAATTTGTATTGAAACCGGATGCAATTTCTGTGTTTCATCGTCAATGTGATGGTCGAAGGGTAACAGAAAACCTGCGGTGTTGCATCGGAGTCTAACACTGGGTCCCCAGGAAAGAGCCAAACTACATACTCCTCGAAACGGTACTCCTGTGGACAGAAATCAGCATTGCGAATTTTGTATTGAAACCGGATCCAATTTCTGTGTTTCATCGTCAATGTGATGGTCAAAGGGTAACAGAGAAACCTGCTGTGGCGCATCGGAGTCTAACACTGGGCCCCCAGGGAGGAGCCAAACTACATACTCTTCGAAACGGTACTCCTGTGGATAGAAATCGGCATTGAAAATTTTGTATTGAAACAGGATGCAACTTCTGTGTTTCATCGTCAACGTGATGGTCGAAGGGTAACAGTAAACCTTCTGTGGTGCATCGGAGTCTCACACTGAGCCCCCAGGGAAGAGCCAAAAAACAGACGCCACGAAACGTTATTCGCGTCAATATAAATCGGCATTGCGATTTTTGTATTGAAACCGGATGCAATTTTTGTGTTTCATCGTCAATGTGATGGTCGAACGGTAACAGTAAATTTGCTGTGGTGCATCAGAGTCTAACACTGGGCCCCCAGGGAAGAGCCAAAGTTCATACTCCTCGAAACGGTACTCCTGTGGAAATCAAGCGGCATTGTGAATTTTGTATTGATCCTGATGCAATTTCTGTGTTTCATCGTCAATGTGATGGTCCAAGGGTAACAGTAAACCTGCTGTGGTGCATCGGAGTCTCACACTGAGCCCCATGGGAAGAGCCAAAAAACTGACTCAATGATACGTTACTCTCGTCAGTATAAATCGGCATTGCGAATTTTGTATTGAAACCAGACGCATTCTCAGTGTTTCATCGTCAATGTGATGGTCGAAGGGTAACAGTAAACTTGCTGTGGTGCATCGGAATGTAACACTGGGCCCCCAGGGAAAAGCCAAACTACATACTCTTCGAACGGTTATCCTGTGGACAGAAATCAGCATTGCGAATTTTGTATTGAAACCGGATGCAATTTCTGTGTTTCTTCGTCAATGTGATGGTCGAAGGGTAACAGTAAACCTGCTGTGGCGCATCGGAGTCTAACACTGGGCCCCCAGGGAGGAGCCAAACTACATACTCTTCGAAACGGTACTCCTGTGGATAGAAAACGGCATTGAAAATTTTGTATTGAAACAGGATGCAATTTCTGTGTTTCATCGTCAATGTTATGGTCGAAGGGTAACAGTGATCCTGCTGTGGTGCATCGGGGTCGCACACTGAGCCCCCAGGGAAGAGCCAAAAAACAGACTCCCCGAAACGTTACTCTCGTAAATATAAATCGGCATTGCGAATTTTGTATTGAAACCGGATGAAATTTCTGTGTTTGTTCGTCAATGTTATGGTCGAAGGGTAACAGTAATCCTGCTGTGGTGCATCGGAGCCTCACACCTTGCCCCCAGGGAAGAGCCAAAAATCAGACTCCCCGTAACGTTACTCTCGTCAATATAAATCGGCATTGCGAATTTTGTATTGAAACCGGATGCAATTTCTTTGTTTCATCGTCAATGTGATGGTCGAAGGGTAACAGTAAGCCTGCTGTGGTGGATCGGAGTCTCACACTGAGCCCCAAGGGAAGAGCCAAAAAACAGACTCCCGGAAACGTTACTCTCGTCAATATAAATCGGCAAACGAATTTTGTATTGAAACCGGATGCAATTTCTGTGTTTCATCGTCAATGTTATGGTCGAAGGGCAACAGTAAACCTGCCGTGGTGCATCGGAATCTCACACCTTGCCCCCAGGGAAGAGCCAAAGAACAGACTCCCCGAAACATTACTCTCGTCAATACAAATCGGCAAACGAATTTTCAATTGAAACCGGATGCAATTTCTGTGTTTCGTCGTCAATGTGATGGTCGAAGGGTCACAGAAAACCTGCGGTGGTGCATCGGAGTCTAACAGTGGGTCCCCAGGGAAGAGCCAAACTACATACTCCTCGAAACGGTACTCCTATGGACAGAGATCGGCATTGCGAATTTTGTATTGAAACCGGATGCAAGTTGTGTGTTTCATCGTCAATGTTATGGTCGAAGGGCAACAGTAAGCCTGCTGTGGTGGATCGGAGTCTCACACTGAGCCCCAAGGGAAGAGCCAAAAAACAGACTCCCGGAAACGTTACTCTCGTCAATATAAATCGGCAAACGAATTTTGTATTGAAACCGGATGCAATTTCTGTGTTTCATCGTCAATGTTATGGTCGAAGGGCAACAGTAAACCTGCCGTGGTGCATCGGAATCTCACACCTTGCCCCCAGGGAAGAGCCAAAGAACAGACTCCCCGAAACATTACTCTCGTCAATACAAATCGGCAAACGAATTTTCAATTGAAACCGGATGCAATTTCTGTGTTTCGTCGTCAATGTGATGGTCGAAGGGTCACAGAAAACCTGCGGTGGTGCATCGGAGTCTAACACTGGTCCCCCTGGGAAGAGCCAAACTACATACTCTTCGAAACGGTACTCCTGTGGATAGAAATCGGCAACGAAAATTTTGTATTGTAACAGGATGGAATTTCTGTGTTTCATCGTCAACGTGATGGTCGAAGGGTAACAGTAAGCCTGCTCTGGTGCATCGGGATCGCACACTGAGCCCCCAGGGAAGAGGCAAAAAACAGACTCCTCGAACGTTACTCTCGTCGATATAAATCGGCATTGCGAATTTTGTATTGATGCCGGATGCAATTTCTGTGTTTCATCGTCTTTGTGTTGGTCGGAGGGCAACAGTAAACATGCGGTGGTTCATCGGAGTCTAACACTGGGTCCCCAGGGAAGAGCCAAACTACATACTCTTCGAAACGGTACTCCTATGGACAGAGATCGGCATTGCGAATTTTGTATTGAAACTGGATGCAGTTTCTGTGTTTCGTCATCAATGTGATGGTCGAAGGGTAACAGTAAACCTGCTGTGGTGCATCGGAGTGTAACACTGGGCCCCCAGGGAAAAGCCAAACTACATACTCTTCGAACGGTACTCCTGTGGACAGAAATCGGCATTGCGAATTTTGTATTGAAACCGGATGCAAGTTGTGTGTTTCATCGTCAATGTGATGGTCAAAGGGTAACAGTACACCTGCTGTGGCGCATCGGTGTCTAACACCTTGCCCCCAGGAAAGAGCCAAAAAACAGACTCCCCGAAACGTTACTCTCGTCAATATTAATCGGCATTGCGAATTTTGTATTGAAACCAGATGCAATTTCTGTGTTTCATCGTCAATGTGATGGTCGAAGGGTAACAGTAAGCCTGCTGTGGTGGATCGGAGTCTCACACTGAGCCCCCAGGGAAGAGCCAAAAAACAGACTCCCCGAAACGTTACTCTCGTAAATATAAATCGGCATTGCGAATTTTGTATTGGAACCGGATGCAATTTCTGTGCTTCTCGTCATGTGATGGTCGAAGGGTAACATTAAACCTGCTGTGGTGCATCGGAGTCTAAATCTGAGCCCCCAGGGAAGAGCCAATAAACAGATTCCCCGAGACGTTACTCTCGTCAATATAAATCGGCATTGCGAATTTTTTATTGAAACCGGATGCAATTCATGTGTTTCATCGCCAATGCGATGGTCGAAGGTTAACAGTAAACCCGCTGTGGTGCATCGGAGTCTAACACTGGGCCCTAAGGGAAGGGCCAAACTACATACTCTTCGAAACGGATCTCCTGTGGACAAAAATCGGCATTGCCAATTTTGTATTGAAACCGGATGCAATTTCTGTGTTTCATCGTCAATGTGATGGTCGAAGGGTAACAGTAAAACGGCTGTGGTGCATCGGAGTCTCACACTGAGCCCCCAGGGAAGAGCCAAAAAACAGACTCCCTGAAATGTTACTCTTGTCAATATAAATCGGCATTGCGAATGTTGTATTGAAACCGGATGCCATTTCTGTGTTTCATCGTCAATGTGATGGTCGAAGGGTAACAGTAAATCTGCTGTGGTGCATCGGAGACTCACACTAAGCCCACAGTAAAGAGCCAAAGAACAGACATCCCGAAACGTTACTCACGTCAATATAAATCTGCATTGCGAATTTTAAATTGACACCGGATGCAATTTCTGTGTATCATAGTCAATGTGATGGTCGAAGGGTAACAGTAAACCTGCTGTGGGGTATCGGAGTCTCACACTGAGCCACCAGGGAAGAGCGAAAAAACAGACTCCCCGAAACGTTCCTCTCGTCAATATAAATAGGCATTGCGAATTTTGTATTGAAACCGGATGCAATTTCTGTGTTTCATCGTCAATGAGATGATGGAAGGGTAACAGTAAACCATTTGTGGTGCATCGTAGTCTAACACTGGGCCCACAGGGAAGAGCCAAACTACATACTCTTAGAAACGGTACTCCTATGGACAGAAATCGGCATTGTGAATTTTGTATTGAAACCGGATGCAATTTCTGTGTTTCATCGTCAATGGGATGGTCGGAGGGTAACAGTAAGCCTGCTGTGGTGGATCGGAGTCGAACACTGGGCCCTCAGGGAAGAGCCAAACTACATACTCTTCGAAATTTTACTCCTGTGGACAGAAATCGGCATTGCGAATTTTGTATTGAAACCGGATGGAATTTCTGTGTTTAATCTTTAATGTGTTGGTCGAAGGGTAACAGTAAACTTGCTGTGGTGCATCGGGGTCTCACACTGAGCCCCCAGGCAAGAGCCAAAAAACAGACTCCCCGAAACGTTACTCTCGTCAATATAAATCGGCATTGCGAATTTTGTATTGACACCGGATGCAATTTCTGTGTATCATAGTCAATGTGATGGTCGAAGGGTAACAGTAAACCTGCTGTGGGGTATCGGAGTCTCACACTGAGCCACCAGGGAAGAGCGAAAAAACAGACTCCCCGAAACGTTACTCTCGTCAATATAAATCGGCATTGCGAATTTTGTATTGAAACCGGATGCAATTTCTGTGTTTCATCGTCAATGTGAAGGTCGAAGGGTAACAGTAAACCTGCTGTGGTGGATCGGAGTCTAACACTGGGCCCCCAGGGAAGAGCCAAACTACATACGCTTCGAAACGGTACCCCTGTGGACGAAAATCGGCATTGCGAATTTTGTATTGAAACCGGATGCAATTTCTGTGTTTCATCGTCAATGTGATGGTCGAAGGGTAACAGTAAGCCTGCTGTGGTGGATCGGAGTCTAACACTGGGCCCCAGGGAAAAGCAAAACTACATACTCTTCGAACGGTACTCCTGTGGACAGAAATCAGCATTGCGAATTTTGTATTGAAACCGGATGCAATTTCTGTGCTTCATCGTCAATGTGATGGTCGAAGGGTAACAGAAGAACATGCTGTGGCGCATCGGAGTCTAACACTGGGCCCCCAGAAAAGAGCCAAACTACATACTCTTCGAAACGGTACTCCTGTGGATAGAAATCGGCATTGAAAATTTTGTATTGAAACAGGATGCAATTTCTGTCTTTCATCGTCAACGTGATGGTCGAAGGATAAAAGTAAACCTGCTGTGGTGCATCGGAGTCTCACACTGAGCCCCCAGGGAAGAGCCAAAGAACAGACGCCGCGAAACGTTATTCGCGTCAATATAAATCGGCATTGCGAATTTTGTATTGAAACCAAATGCAATTTCTGTGTTTCATCGTCAATGTGATGGTCGAAGGGTAACAGAAAAACATGCTGTGGCGCATCGGAATCTCACACTGAGCCCCATGGGAAGAGCCAAAAAACTGACTCAATGATACGTTACTCTCGTCAGTATAAATCGGCATTGCGAATTTTGTATTGAAACCAGACGCATTCTCAGTGTTTCATCGTCAATGTGATGGTCGAAGGGTAACAGTAAACTTGCTGTGGTGCATCGGAGTGTAACACTGGGCCCCCAGGGAAAAGCCAAACTACATACTCTTCGAACGGTACTCCTGTGGACAGAAATCAGCATTGCGAATTTTGTATTGAAACCGGATGCAATTTCTGTGTTTCTTCGTCAATGTGATGGTCGAAGGGTAACAGTAAACCTGCTGTGGCGCATCGGAGTCTAACACTGGGCCCCCAGGGAGGAGCCAAACTACATACTCTTCGAAACGGTACTCCTGTGGATAGAAAACGGCATTGAAAATTTTGTATTGAAACAGGATGCAATTTCTGTGTTTCATCGTCAATGTTATGGTCGAAGGGTAACAGTGATCCTGCTGTGGTGCATCGGGGTCGCACACTGAGCCCCCAGGGAAGAGCCAAAAAACAGACTCCCCGAAACGTTACTCTCGTAAATATAAATCGGCATTGCGAATTTTGTATTGAAACCGGATGAAATTTCTGTGTTTGATCGTCAATGTTATGGTCGAAGGGTAACAGTAATCCTGCTGTGGTGCATCGGAGCCTCACACCTTGCCCCCAGGGAAGAGCCAAAAATCAGACTCCCCGTAACGTTACTCTCGTCAATATAAATCGGCATTGCGAATTTTGTATTGAAACCGGATGCAATTTCTTTGTTTCATCGTCAATGTGATGGTCGAAGGGTAACAGTAAGCCTGCTGTGGTGGATCGGAGTCTCACACTGGTCCCCCTGGGAAGAGCCAAACTACATAGTCTTCGAAACGGTACTCCTGTGGATAGAAATCAGCATTGCGAATTTTGTATTGAAACCGGATGCAATTTCTGTGTTACATCGTCAATCTGATGGTCGAAGGGTAACAGTAAACCTGCTGTGGCGCATCGGAGTCTAACACTGGTCCCCCTGGGAAGAGCCAAACTACATAGTCTTCGAAACGGTACTCCTGTGGATAGAAATCGGCAACGAAAATTTTGTATTGTAACAGGATGGAATTTCTGTGTTTCATCGTCAACGTGATGGTCGAAGGGTAACAGTAAGCCTGCTCTGGTGCATCGGGATCGCACACTGAGCCCCCAGGGAAGAGGCAAAAAACAGACTCCTCGAACGTTACTCTCGTCGATATAAATCGGCATTGCGAATTTTGTATTGATGCCGGATGCAATTTCTGTGTTTCATCGTCTTTGTGTTGGTCGGAGGGCAACAGTAAACATGCGGTGGTTCATCGGAGTCTAACACTGGGTCCCCAGGGAAGAGCCAAACTACATACTCTTCGAAACGGTACTCCTATGGACAGAGATCGGCATTGCGAATTTTGTATTGAAACTGGATGCAGTTTCTGTGTTTCGTCATCAATGTGATGGTCGAAGGGTAACAGTAAACCTGCTGTGGTGCATCGGAGTGTAACACTGGGCCCCCAGGGAAAAGCCAAACTACATACTCTTCGAACGGTACTCCTGTGGACAGAAATCGGCATTGCGAATTTTGTATTGAAACCGGATGCAAGTTGTGTGTTTCATCGTCAATGTGATGGTCAAAGGGTAACTGTACACCTGCTGTGGCGCATCGGTGTCTAACACCTTGCCCCCAGGAAAGAGCCAAAAAACAGACTCCCCGAAACGTTACTCTCGTCAATATTAATCGGCATTGCGAATTTTGTATTGAAACCAGATGCAATTTCTGTGTTTCATCGTCAATGTGATGGTCGAAGGGTAACAGTAAGCCTGCTGTGGTGGATCGGAGTCTCACACTGAGCCCCCAGGGAAGAGCCAAAAAACAGACTCCCGGAAACGTTACTCTCGTCAATATAAATCGGCATTGCGAATTTTGTATTGAAACCGGATGCAATTTCTGTGTTTCATCGTCAATGTGATTGTCGAAGGGCAACAGTAGATCTGCTGTGGTGCATCGGAATCACACACTGAGCCCCCAGGGAAGAGCCAAAGATAAGACTCCCCGAAACGTTACTCTCGTTAATATAAATCGGCAAACGAATTTTATATTGTAACCGGATGCAATTTCTGTGTTTCATCGTCAATCTGATGGTCGAAGGGTAACAGAAAACCTGCGGTGGTGCATCGGAGTCTAACACTGGGTCCCCAGGGAAGAGCCAAAATACATACTCCTCGAAACGGTACTCCTATGGACAGAGATCGGCATTGCGAATTTTGTATTGAAACCGGGTGCAATTTCTGTGTTTCATCGTCAATGTGATGGTCGAAGGGTAACAGTATACCTGCTGTGGTGCAACGGAGTGTAACACTGGGCCCACTGGGAAGAGCCAAACTACATACTCTTCGAAACGGTACTCCTGTGGACAGAAATCAGCTTTGCGAATTTTGTATTGAAACCGGATGCAATTTCTGTGTTTCATCGTCAATGTGATGGTCGAAGGGTAACAGTAAACCTGCTGTGGCGCATCGGAGTCTAACACTGGGCCCCCTGGGAAGAGCCAAACTACATACTCTTCGAAACGGTACTCCTGTGGATAGAAATCGGCAAGGAAAATTTTGTATTGAAACAGGATGCAATTTCTGTGTTTCATGGTCAATGTGATGGTCGAAGGTTAACAGTAAGCCTGCTGTGGTGCATCGGAGTCTCACACTGACCTCACAGGGAAGACCCAAAAAACAGACACCCCGAACCGTAACTCTCGTCAATATAAAACGGCATTGCGAATTATGTATTGAAACCGGATGCAATTTCTGTGTTTCATCGTCAATGTGAAGGACGAAGAGTACAGTAAACCTGCTGAGGAGCATCGGAGTCTCACTCTAAGCCCCCAGGGAAGACCCAAAAAACAGACACCCCGAAACGTTACTATCGTCAATATAAATCGGCATTCCGAATTTTGTATTGATACCGGATTCAATATCTGTGTTTCATCGTCAATGTGATGGTCGAAGGGTAACAGTAAACCTGCTGTGGTGCATCGGAGTCTTACACTGAGCCCCCAGGGAAGAGCCGAAAAATTGACTCCCCGAAACGTTACTCTCGTCAGAATAAATCGGCATTGCGAACTTTGTATTGAGACCGGATGCAATCTCTGTGTTTCTTCGTCAATGCGATGGTCGAAGGGTAAGAGTAAACCTGCTGTGGTGCATCGGAGTCTCACACTGAGCCCCCAGGGAAGAGCCAAAAAACAGACTCCCCGAAACGTTACTCTCGTAAATATAAATCGGCATTGCGAATTTTGTATTGGAACCGGATGCAATTTCTGTGCTTCTCGTCATGTGATGGTCGAAGGGTAACATTAAACCTGCTGTGGTGCATCGGAGTCTAAATCTGAGCCCCCAGGGAAGAGCCAATAAACAGATTCCCCGAGACGTTACTCTCGTCAATATAAATCGGCATTGCGAATTTTTTATTGAAACCGGATGCAATTCATGTGTTTCATCGCCAATGCGATGGTCGAAGGTTAACAGTAAACCCGCTGTGGTGCATCGGAGTCTAACACTGGGCCCTAAGGGAAGGGCCAAACTACATACTCTTCGAAACGGATCTCCTGTGGACAGAAATCGGCATTGCCAATTTTGTATTGAAACCGGATGCAATTTCTGTGTTTCATCGTCAATGTGATGGTCGAAGGGTAACAGTAAAACGGCTGTGGTGCACCGGAGTCTCACACTGAGCCCCCAGGGAAGAGCCAAAAAACAGACTCCCTGAAATGTTACTCTTGTCAATATAAATCGGCATTGCGAATGTTGTATTGAAACCGGATGCCATTTCTGTGTTTCATCGTCAATGTGATGGTCGAAGGGTAACAGTAAATCTGCTGTGGTGCATCGGAGACTCACACTGAGCCCACAGTAAAGAGCCAAAGAACAGACATCCCGAAACGTTACTCACGTCAATATAAATCTGCATTGCGAATTTTAAATTGACACCGGATGCAATTTCTGTGTATCATAGTCAATGTGATGGTCGAAGGGTAACAGTAAACCTGCTGTGGTGCATCGTAGTCTAACACTGGGCCCACAGGGAAGAGCCAAACTACATACTCTTAGAAACGGTACTCCTATGGACAGAAATCGGCATTGTGAATTTTGTATTGAAACCGGATGCAATTTCTGTGTTTCATCGTCAATGGGATGGTCGGAGGGTAGCAGTAAGCCTGCTGTGGTGGATCGGAGTCGAACACTGGGCCCTCAGGGAAGAGCCAAACTACATACTCTTCGAAATTTTACTCCTGTGGACAGAAATCGGCATTGCGAATTTTGTATTGAAACCGGATCGTATTTCTGTGTTTAATCTTTAATGTGTTGGTCGAAGGGTAACAGTAAACTTGCTGTCGTGCATCGGGGTCTCACACTGAGCCCCCAGGCAAGAGCCAAAAAACAGACTCCCCGAAACGTTACTCTCGTCAATATAAATCGGCATTGCGAATTTTGTATTGACACCGGATGCAATTTCTGTGTATCATAGTCAATGTGATGGTCGAAGGGTAACAGTAAACCTGCTGTGGGGTATCGGAGTCTCACACTGAGTAACCAGGGAAGAGCGAAAAACAGACTCCCCGAAACGTTACTCTCGTCAATATAAATCGGCATTGCGAATTTTGTATTGAAACCGAATGCAATTTCTGTGTTTCATCGTCAATGTGAAGGTCGAAGGGTAACAGTAAACCTGCTGTGGTGGATCGGAGTCTAACACTGGGCCCCCAGGGAAGAGCCAAACTACATACGCTTCGAAACGGTACCCCTGTGGACGAAAATCGGCATTGCGAATTTTGTATTGAAACCGGATGCAATTTCTGTGTTTCATCGTCAATGTGATGGTCGAAGGGTAACAGTAAGCCTGCTGTGGTGGATCGGAGTCTAACACTGGGCCCCAGGGAAAAGCAAAACTACATACTCTTCGAACGGTACTCCTGTGGACAGAAATCAGCATTGCGAATTTTGTATTGAAACCGGATGCAATTTCTGTGCTTCATCGTCAATGTGATGGTCGAAGGGTAACAGAAGAACATGCTGTGGCGCATCGGAGTCTAACACTGGGCCCCCAGAAAAGAGCCAAACTACATACTCTTCGAAACGGTACTCCTGTGGATAGATATCGGCATTGAAAATTTTGTATCGAAACAGGATGCAATTTCTGTCTTTCATCGTCAACGTGATGGTCGTAGGATAAAAGTAAACCTGCTGTGGTGCATCGGAGTCTCACACTGAGCCCCCAGGGAAGAGCCAAAGAACAGACGCCGCGAAACGTTATTCGCGTCAATATAAATCGGCATTGCGAATTTTGTATTGAAACCAAAGGCAATTTCTGTGTTTCATCGTCAATGTGATGGTCGAAGGGTAACAGAAAAACATGCTGTGGCGCATCGGAGTCTAACACTGGGCACCCAGGGAAGAGCCAAACTACATACTCTTCGAAACGGTACTCCTGTGGATAGAAATCGGCATTGAAAATTTTGTATCGAAACAGGATGCAATTTCTGTCTTTCATCGTCAACGTGATGGTCGAAGGATAAATGTAAACCTGCAATGGTGCATTGGAGACTAACACTGATTCCCCAGGGAAGAGCCAAACAACATACTCTTCGAAACGGTACTCCTATGAACAGAGATCGGCATTGCGAATTTTGTATTGAAACCGGATGCAATTTCTGTGTTTCGTCGTCAATGTGATGGTCGAAGGGTAAAAGTAAACCTGCTGTGGTGCATCGGAGTGTAACACTAGGCCCACAGGGAAGAGCCAAAGTGCATACTCTTCGAAACGGGACTCCTGTGGATAGAAATCGGCATTGCGAATTTTGTATTGAAACCGGACGCAATTTCGGTGTTTCATCGTCAATGTGATCGTCGAAGGGTGACAGTAAACTTTCTGTGGTGCCTCGGGGTCTCACACTGAGCCACCAGGGAAGAGCCAAAAAACAGACTCCCCGAAACGTTACTGTCGTCAATATAAATCGGCGTTGCGAATTTTGTATTGGAACCGGATGCAATTTCTGTCTTTCAACGTCAATGTGATGGCCGAAGGGTAACAGTAAACCTGCTGTGGTACATCGGAATCTCACACTGAGCCTCCAGGGAAGAGCCAAAGAACAGACTCCCCGAAACGTAACTCACGACAATATAAATCGGCATTGCGAATTTTGCATTTAAACCGGATGCAATTTCTGTTTCATCGTCAATGTGATGGTCGAAGGGTAACAGTAAACCTGCTGTGGTGCATCTGAGTCTCAAACTGAGCCCCCCGGTAAGAGCCAAAAAACAGACATCCCGAAACGTTACTCACGTCAATATAAATCTGCATTGCGAATATTAAATTGACACCGGATGCAATTTCTGTGTATCATAGCCAATGTGATGGTCGAAGGGTAACAGTAAACCTGCTGTGGGGTATCGGAGTCTCACACTGAGCCACCAGGGATGAGCAAAAAAACAGACTCCCCGAAACGTTACTCTCGTCAATATAAATAGGCATTGCGAATTTTGTATTGAAACCGGATGCAATTTCTGTGTTTCTTCGTCAATGAGATGATGGAAGGGTAACAGTAAACCATTTGTGGTGCATCGTAGTCTAACACTGGGCCCACAGGGAAGAGCCAAACTACATACTCTTAGAAACGGTACTCCTATGGACAGAAATCGGCATTGTGAATTTTGTATTGAAACCGGATGCAATTTCTGTGTTTCATCGTCAATGGGATGGTCGGAGGGTAACAGTAAGCCTGCTATGGTGGATCGGAGTCTAACACTGGGCCCCCAGGGAAGAGTCAAACTACATACTCTTCGAAAATTTACTCCTGTGGACAGAAATCGGCATTGCGAATTTTGTATTGAAAGCGGATGGAATTTCTGTGTTTAATCTTTATGTGTTGGTCGAAGGGTAACAGTAAACTTGCTGTGGTGCATCGGGGTCTCACACTGAGCCCCCAGGCAAGAGCCAAAAAACAGACTCCTCGAAACGTTACTCTCGTCAATATAAATCGGCATTGCGAATTTTGTATTGAAACCGGATGCAATTTCTGTGTATCATCGTCAATGTGATGGTCGAAGGGTAACAGTAAACCTGCTGTGTTGAATCGGAGTCTAACACTGGGTCCCTAGGGAAGAGCCAAACTACGTACTCTTCTAAACGGTACTCCTGTGGACGGAAATCTGCATTGCGAATTTTGTATTGAAACCGGATGCAATTTCTGTGTTTCATCGTCAATGTGATGGTCGAAGGGTAACAGTAAACCTGCTGTGGTGTATCGGAATCTCACACTGAGCCCCAGGGAAGAGCCAAAGAACAGTCTCCCCCAAACGTTACTCTCGTCAATATAAATCGGCATTGCGAATTTGGTATTGAAACCGGATGCAATTTCTGTGTTTCTTCGTCAATGTGATGGCCGAACGGTAACAGTAAACCTGCTGTGGTGCATCGGAGTCTCACACTGAGCCCCCAGGGAAGAGCCAAAAAACAAACTCCCCGAAACGACATTCTCGTCAATATAAATCGGCATTGCGAATTTTGTATTGAAACCGGATGCAATTTCTGTGTTTCATCGTCAATGTGAAGGTCGAAGGGTAACAGTAAACCTGCTGTGGTGGATCGGAGTCTAACACTGGGCCCCCAGGGAAGAGCCAATAAACAGATTCCCCGAAACGTTACTCTCGTCAATATAATTCGGCATTGCGAATTTTTTATTGAAACCGGATGCAATTCATGTGTTTCATCGCCAATGCGATGGTCGAAGGTTAACAGTAAACCCGCTGTGGTGCATCGGAGTCTAACACTGGGCCCTAAGGGAAGGGCCCAACTACATACTCTTCGAAACGGATCTCCTGTGGACAGAAATCGGCATTGCCAATTTTGTATTGAAACCGGATGCAATTTCTGTGTTTCATCGTCAATGTGATGGTCGAAGGGTAACAGTAAAACGGCTGTGGTGCACCGGAGTCTCACACTGAGCCCCCAGGGAAGAGCCAAAAAACAGACTCCCTGAAATGTTACTCTTGTCAATATAAATCGGCATTGCGAATGTTGTATTGAAACCGGATGCCATTTCTGTGTTTCATCGTCAATGTGATGGTCGAAGGGTAACAGTAAATCTGCTGTGGTGCATCGGAGACTCACACTGAGCCCACAGTAAAGAGCCAAAGAACAGACATCCCGAAACGTTACTCACGTCAATATAAATCTGCATTGCGAATTTTAAATTGACACCGGATGCAATTTCTGTGTATCATAGTCAATGTGATGGTCGAAGGGTAACAGTAAACCTGCTGTGGGGTATCGGAGTCTCACACTGAGCCACCAGGGAAGAGCGAAAAAACAGACTCCCCGAAACGTTCCTCTCGTCAATATAAATAGGCATTGCGAATTTTGTATTGAAACCGGATGCAATTTCTGTGTTTCATCGTCAATGAGATGATGGAAGGGTAACAGTAAACCATTTGTGGTGCATTGTAGTCTAACACTGGGCCCACAGGGAAGAGCCAAACTACATACTCTTAGAAACGGTACTCCTATGGACAGAAATCGGCATTGCGAATTTTGTATTGAAACCGGATGCAATTTCTGTGTTTCATCGTCAATGGGATGGTCGGAGGGTAACAGTAAACCTGCTGTGGTGGATCGGAGTCTAACACTGGGCCCCCAGGGAAGAGCCAAACTACATACGCTTCGAAACGGTACCCCTGTGGACAAAAATCGGCATTGCGAATTTTGTATTGAAACCGGATGCAATTTCTGTGTTTCATCGTCAATGTGATGGTCGAAGGGTAACAGTAAGCCTGCTGTGGTGGATCGGAGTCTAACACTGGGCCCCCAGGGAAAAGCAAAACTACATACTCTTCGAACGGTACTCCTGTGGACAGAAATCAGCATTGCGAATTTTGTATTGAAACCGGATGCAATTTCTGTGCTTCATCGTCAATGTGATGGTCGAAGGGTAACAGAAGAACATGCTGTGGCGCATCGGAGTCTAACACTGGGCCCCCAGGGAAGAGCCAAACTACATACTCTTCGAAACGGTACTCCTGTGGATAGAAATCGGCATTGAAAATTTTGTATCGAAACAGGATGCAATTTCTGTCTTTCATCGTCAACGTGATGGTCGAAGGATAAAAGTAAACCTGCTGTGGTGCATCGGAGTCTCACACTGAGCCCCCAGGGAAGAGCCAAAGAACAGACGCCGCGAAACGTTATTCGCGTCAATATAAATCGGCATTGCGAATTTTGTATTGAAACCAAATGCAATTTCTGTGTTTCATCGTCAATGTGATGGTCGAAGGGTAACAGAAAAACATGCTGTGGCACATCGGAGTCTAACACTGGACCCCCAGGGAAGAGCCAAACTACATACTCTTCGAAACGGTACTCCTGTGGATAGAAATCGGCATTGAAAATTTTGTATCGAAACAGGATGCAATTTCTGTCTTTCATCGTCAACGTGATGGTCGAAGGATAAATGTAAACCTGCGGTGGTGCATTGGAGACTAACACTGATTCCCCAGGGAAGAGCCAAACAACATACTCTTCGAAACGGTACTCCTATGAACAGAGATCGGCATTGCGAATTTTGTATTGAAACCGGATGCAATTTCTGTGTTTCGTCGTCAATGTGATGGTCGAAGGGTAAAAGTAAACCTGCTGTGGTGCATCGGAGTGTAACACTAGGCCCACAGGGAAGAGCCAAAGTGCATACTCTTCGAAACGGGACTCCTGTGGATAGAAATCGGCATTGCGAATTTTGTATTGAAACCGGACGCAATTTCGGTGTTTCATCGTCAATGTGATCGTCGAAGGGTGACAGTAAACTTGCTGTGGTGCCTCGGGGTCTCACACTGAGCCACCAGGGAAGAGCCAAAAAACAGACTCCCCGAAACGTTACTGTCGTCAATATAAATCGGCGTTGCGAATTTTGTATTGGAACCGGATGCAATTTCTGTGTTTCATCGTCAATGAGATGATGGCAGGGTAACAGTAAACCATTTGTGGTGCATCGTAGTCTAACACTGGGCCCACAGGGAAGAGCCAAACTACATACTCTTAGAAACGGTACTCCTATGGACAGAAATCGGCATTGTGAATTTTGTATTGAAACCGGATGCAATTTCTGTGTTTCATCGTCAATGGGATGGTCGGAGGGTAACAGTAAGCCTGCTATGGTGGATCGGAGTCTAACACTGGGCCCCCAGGGAAGAGTCAAACTACATACTCTTCGAAATTTTACTCCTGTGGACAGAAATCGGCATTGCGAATTTTGTATTGAAAGCGGATGGAATTTCTGTGTTTAATCTTTAATGTGTTGGTCGAAGGGTAACAGTAAACTTGCTGTGGTGCATCGGGGTCTCACACTGAGCCCCCAGGCAAGAGCCAAAAAACAGACTCCTCGAAACGTTACTCTCGTCAATATAAATCGGCATTGCGAATTTTGTATTGAAACCGGATGCAATTTCTGTGTATCATCGTCAATGTGATGGTCGAAGGGTAACAGTAAACCTGCTGTGGGGTATCGGAGTCTCACACTGAGCCACCAGGGAAGAGCAAAAAAACAGACTCCCCGAAACGTTACTCTCGTCAATATAAATAGGCATTGCGAATTTTGTATTGAAACCGGATGCAATTTCTGTGTTTCTTCGTCAATGAGATGATGGAAGGGTAACAGTAAACCATTTGTGGTGCATCGTAGTCTAACACTGGGCCCACAGGGAAGAGCCAAACTACATACTCTTAGAAACGGTACTCCTATGGACAGAAATCGGCATTGTGAATTTTGTATTGAAACCGGATGCAATTTCTGTGTTTCATCGTCAATGGGATGGTCGGAGGGTAACAGTAAGCCTGCTATGGTGGATCGGAGTCTAACACTGGGCCCCCAGGGAAGAGTCAAACTACTTACTCTTCGAAATTTTACTCCTGTGGACAGAAATCAGCATTGCGAATTTTGTATTGAAAGCGGATGGAATTTCTGTGTTTAATCTTTAATGTGTTGGTCGAAGAGTAACAGTAAACTTGCTGTGGTGCATCGGGGTCTCACACTGAGCCCCCAGGCAAGAGCCAAAAAAACAGACTCCTCGAAACGTTACTCTCGTCAATATAAATCGGCATTGCGAATTTTGTATTGAAACCGGATGCAATTTCTGTGTATCATCGTCAATGTGATGGTCGAAGGGTAACAGTAAACCTGCTGTGTTGAATCGGAGTCTAACACTGGGTCCCTAGGGAAGAGCCAAACTACGTACTCTTCTAAACGGTACTCCTGTGGACGGAAATCTGCATTGCGAATTTTGTATTGCAGCCGGATGCAATTTCTGTGTTTCATCGTCAATGTGATGGTCGAAGGGTAACAGTAAACCTGCTGTGGTGTATCGGAATCTCACACTGAGCCCCAGGGAAGAGCCAAAGAACAGTCTCCCCCAAACGTTACTCTCGTCAATATAAATCGGCATTGCGAATTTGGTATTGAAACCGGATGCAATTTCTGTGTTTCTTCGTCAATGTGATGGCCGAACGGTAACAGTAAACCTGCTGTGGTGCATCGGAGTCTCACACTGAGCCCCCAGGGAAGAGCCAAAAAACAAACTCCCCGAAACGACACTCTCGTCAATATAAATCGGCATTGCGAATTTTGTATTGAAACCGGATGCAATTTCTGTGTTTCATCGTCAATGTGAAGGTCGAAGGGTAACAGTAAACCTGCTGTGGTGGATCGGAGTCTAACACTGGGCCCCCAGGGAAGAGCCAATAAACAGATTCCCCGAAACGTTACTCTCGTCAATATAAATCGGCATTGCGAATTTTTTATTGAAACCGGATGCAATTCATGTGTTTCATCGCCAATGCGATGGTCGAAGGTTAACAGTAAACCCGCTGTGGTGCATCGGAGTCTAACACTGGGCCCTAAGGGAAGGGCCAAACTACATACTCTTCGAAACGGATCTCCTGTGGACAGAAATCGGCATTGCCAATTTTGTATTGAAACCGGATGCAATTTCTGTGTTTCATCGTCAATGTGATGGTCGAAGGGTAACAGTAAAACGGCTGTGGTGCACCGGAGTCTCACACTGAGCCCCCAGGGAAGAGCCAAAAAACAGACTCCCTGAAATGTTACTCTTGTCAATATAAATCGGCATTGCGAATGTTGTATTGAAACCGGATGCCATTTCTGTGTTTCATCGTCAATGTGATGGTCGAAGGGTAACAGTAAATCTGCTGTGGTGCATCGGAGACTCACACTGAGCCCACAGTAAAGAGCCAAAGAACAGACATCCCGAAACGTTACTCACGTCAATATAAATCTGCATTGCGAATTTTAAATTGACACCGGATGCAATTTCTGTGTATCATAGTCAATGTGATGGTCGAAGGGTAACAGTGAACCTGCTGTGTTGAATCGGAGTCTAACACTGGGTCCCTAAGGAAGAGCCAAACTACGTACTCTTCTAAACGGTACTCCTGTGGACAGAAATCTACATTGCGAATTTTGTATTGAAACCGGATGCAATTTCTGTGTTTCATCGTCAATGTGATGGTCGAAGGGTGACAGTAAACCTGCTGTGGTGTATCGGAATCTCACACTGAACCCCAGGGAAGAGCCAAAGAACAGTCTCCCCCAAACGTTACTCTCGTCAATATAAATCGGCATTGCGAATTTGGTATTGAAACCGGATGCAATTTCTGTGTTTCTTCGTCAATGTGATGGCCGAACGGTAACAGTAAACCTGCTGTGGTGCATCGGAGTCTCACACTGAGCCCCCAGGGAAGAGCCAAAAAACAAACTCCCCGAAACGACACTCTCGTCAATATAAATCGGCATTGCGAATTTGGTATTGAAACCGGATGCAATTTCTGTGTTTCATCGTCAATGTGAAGGTCGAAGGGTAACAGTAAACCTGCTGTGGTGGATCGGAGTCTAACACTGGGCCCCCAGGGAAGAGCCAAACTACATACGCTTCGAAACGGTACCCCTGTGGAAGAAAATCGGCATTGCGAATTTTGTATTGAAACCGGATGCAATTTCTGTGTTTCATCGTCAATGGGATGGTCGGAGGGTAACAGTAAGCCTGCTGTGGTGGATCGGAGTCTAACACTGGGCCCCCAGGGAAAAGCAAAACTACATACTCTTCGAACGGTACTCCTGTGGACAGAAATCAGCATTGCGAATTTTGTATTGAAACCGGATGCAATTTCTGTGTATCATCGTCAATGTGATGGTCGAAGGGTAACAGAAAAACATGCTGTGGCGCATCGGTGTCTAACACTGGGCCCCCAGGGAAGAGCCAAACTACATACTCTTAGAAACGGTACTCCTGTGGATAGAAATCGGCATTGAAAATTTTGTTTCGAAACAGGATGCAATTTCTGTCTTTCATCGTCAACGTGATGGTCGAAGGATAAAAGTAAACCTGCTGTGGTGCATCGGAGTCTCACACTGAGCCCCCAGGGAAGAGCAAACAGCAGACTCCCCGTAACGTTACTCTCGTCAATATAAATCGGCATTGCGAATTTTGTATTGATACCGGATGCAATTTCTGTGTTTCATCGTCAATGTGATGGTCGAAGGGTATCAGTAAACCTACTGTGGTGCATCGGAGTCTCACACCTTGCCCCCAGAGAAGAGCCAAAAACAGACTCCCCGAAACGTTACTCTCGTCAATATAAATCGGCATTGAAAATTTTGTATTGAAACCGGATCCAATTTCTGTGTTTCATCGTCAATGTGATGGTCGAAGGGTAACAGTAATCCTGCTGTGGTGCATCGGAGTCTCACACCTTGCCCCCAGGGAAGAGCCAAAGAACATACTCCCCGTAACGTTACTCTCTTCAATATAAATCGGCATTGCGAATTTTGTATTGAAACCGGATGCAATTTCTGTGTTTCATCGTCAATGTGATGGTCGAAGGGTAACAGTAAGCCTGCTGTGGTGGATCGGAGTCTCACACTGAGCCCCCAGGGAAGAGCCAAAAAACAGACTCCCGGAAACGTTACTCACGTCAATTTAAATCGGCATTGCGAATTTTGTATTGAAACCGGATCCAATTTCTGTGTTTCATCGTCAATGTGATGGTCGAAGGGCAACAGTAAAACTGCTGTGGTGCTTCGGAATCTCACACTGAGCCCCCAAGGAAGAGCCAAAGAACAGACTCCCCGAAACGTTACTCTCGTCAATATAAAACGGCATTGCGAATTTTGTATTGAAACCGGATGTAATTTCTGTGTTTCATAGTCAATGTGATGGCCGAAGGGTAACAGCAATCCGTCTGTGGTGCATCGGAGTCTCACACTGAGCACCCAGGGAAGAGCCAAAATACAGACTCCCCGAAACGTTACTCTCGTCAATATAAATCGGCAAACGAAATTTGTATTGAAACCGGATGCAATTTCTGTGTTTCATCGTCAATGTGATGGTCGAAGGGTAACAGAAAACCTGCGGTGTTGCATCGGAGTCTAACACTGGGTCCCCAGGAAAGAGCCAAACTACATACTCCTCGAAACGTTACTCCTGTGGACAGAAATCAGCATTGCGAATTTTGTATTGAAACCGGATACAATTTCTGTGTTTCATCGTCAATGTGATGTTCGAAGGGTAACAGAAAAACCTGCTGTGGCGCATCGGAGTCTAACACTGGGCCCCCAGGGAGGAGCCAAACTACATACTCTTCGTAACGGTACTCCTGTGGATAGAAATCGGCATTGAAAATTTTGTATTGAAACAGGATGCAACTTCTGTGTTTCATCGTCAACGTGATGGTCGAAGTGTAACAGTAAACCTTCTGTGGTGCATCGGAGTCTCACACTGAGCCCCCAGGGAAGAGCCAAAAAACAGACGCCACGAAACGTTATTCGCGTCAATATAAATCGGCATTGCGAATTTTGTATTGAAACCGGATGCAATTTTTGTGTTTCATCGTCAATGTGAAGGTCGAACGGTAACAGTAAATTTGCTGTGGTGCATCAGAGTCTAACACTGGGCCCCCAGGGAAGAGCCAAAGTTCATACTCTTCGAAACGGTACTCCTGTGGAAATAAAGCGGCATTGTGAATTTTGTATTGATCCTGATGCAATTTCTGTGTTTCATCGTCAATGTGATGGTCGAAGGGTAGCAGTAAACCTGCTGTGGTGCATCGGAGTCTCACACTGAGCGCCCAGGGAAGATCCAAAGAACAGACTCCCCGAAACGTTACTCTCGTAAATATAAATCGGCATTGCGAATTTTGTATTGATACCGGATGCAATTTTTGTGTTTCATCGTCAATGTGATGGTCGAAGGGTAACAGTAAACCTTCTGTGGTGCATCGGAGTCTCACACTGAGCCCCATGGGAAGAGCCAAAAAACTGACTCCCTGATACGTTACTCTTGTCAGTATAAATCGGCATTGCGAATTTTGTATTGAAACCAGACGCATTCTCAGTGTTTCATCGTCAATGTGATGGTCGAAGGGTAGCAGTAAACCTGCTGTGGTGCATCGGAGTCTCACACTGAGCCCCCAGGGAAGATCCAAAAAACAGACTCCCCAAAACGTTACTCTCGTCAATATAAATCGGCATTGCGAATTTTGTATTAGAACCGGATGCAATTTCTGTGTTTCATCGTCAATGTGATGGTCGAAGGGTAACAGTAAACCTGCTGCGGTGCATCGGAGTCTAACACTGGGCCCCCAGGGAAGGGCCGAACTACATACTCTTCGAAACGGACCTCCTGTGGACAGAAATCGGCATTGAGAATTTTGTATTGAAACCGGATGCAATTACTGTGTTTCATCGTCAATGTGATGGTCGAAGGGTAACAGTAATTCTGCTGTGGTGCATCGGAGTGTAACACTGGGCCCCCAGGGAAAAGCCAAACTACATACTCTTCGAACGGTACTCCTGTGGACAGAAATCAGCATTGCGAATTTTGTATTGAAACCGGATGCAATTTCTGTGTTTCTTCGTCAATGTGATGGTCGAAGGGTAACAGTAAACCTGCTGTGGCGCATCGGAGTCTAACACTGGGCCCCCAGGGAGGAGCCAAACTACATACTCTTCGAAACGGTACTCCTGTGGATAGAAAACGGCATTGAAAATTTTGTATTGAAACCGGATGCAATTTCTGTGTTTCATCGTCAATGTGATGGTCGAAGGGTAACAGTAAACCTGCTGTGGTGCATCGGAGTGTAACACTGGGCCCCCAGGGAAAAGCCAAACTACATACTCTTCGAACGGTACTCCTGTGGACAGAAATCAGCATTGCGAATTTTGTATTGGAACCGGATGCAATTTCTGTGTTTCATCGTCAATGTGATGGTCGAAGGGTAACAGTAAACCTGCTGCGGTGCATCGGAGTCTAACACTGGGCCCCCAGGGAAGGGCCGAACTACATACTCTTCGAAACGGACCTCCTGTGGACAGAAATCGGCATTGAGAATTTTGTATTGAAACCGGATGCAATTACTGTGTTTCATCGTCAATGTGATGGTCGAAGGGTAACAGTAAACCTGCTGTGGTGCATCGGAGTGTAACACTGGGCCCCCAGGGAAAAGCCAAACTACATACTCTTCGAACGGTACTCCTGTGGACAGAAATCAGCATTGCGAATTTTGTATTGAAACCGGATGCAATTACTGTGTTTCATCGTCAATGTGATGGTCGAAGGGTAACAGTAAACCTGCTGTGGTGCATCGGAGTGTAACACTGGGCCCCCAGGGAAAAGCCAAACTACATACTCCTCGAACGGTACTCCTGTGGACAGAAATCAGCATTGCGAATTTTGTATTGAAACCGGATGCAATTTCTGTGTTTCTTCGTCAATGTGATGGTCGAAGGGTAACAGTAAGCCTGCTGTGGTGCATCGGGGTCGCACACTGAGCCCCCAGGGAAGAGCCAAAAAACAGACTCCCCGAAACGTTACTCTCGTAAATATAAATCGGCATTGCGAATTTTGTATTGATACCGGATGCAATTTTTGTGTTTCATCGTCAATGTTATGGTCGAAGGGTAACAGTAATCCTGCTGTGGTGCATCGGAGTCTCACACCTTGCCCCCAGGGAAGAGCCAAAAAACAGACGCCACGAAACGTTATTCGCGTCAATACAAATCGGCATTGCGAATTTTGTATTGAAACCGGATGCAATATTTGTGTTTCATCGTCAATGTGATGGTCGAACGGTAACAGTAAATTTGCTGTGGTGCATCCGAGTCTAACACTGGGCCCCAGGGGAAGAGCCAAAGTTCATACTCTTCGAAACGGTACTCCTGTGGAAATAAAGCGGCATTGTGAATTTTGTATTGATCCTGATGCAATTTCTGTGTTTCATCGTCAATGTGATGGTCCAAGGGTAACAGTAAACCTGCTGTGGTGCATCGGAGTCTCACACTGAGCCCCATGGGAAGAGCCAAAAAACTGACTCCCTGATACGTTACTCTTGTCAGTATAAATCGGCATTGCGAAATTTGTATTGAAACCAGAAGCATTCTCAGTCTTTCATCGTCAATGTGATGGTCGAAGGGTAGCAGTAAACCTGCTGTGGTGCATCGGAGTCTCACACTGAGCCCCCAGGGAAGATCCAAAGAACAGACTCCCCGAAACGTTACTCTCGTCAATATAAATCGGCATTGCGAATTTTGTATTGATACCGGATGCAATTTTTGTGTTTCATCGTCAATGTGATGGTCGAAGGGTAACAGTAAACCTGCTGTGGTGCATCGGAGTCTCACACTGAGCCCCATGGGAAGAGCCAAAAAACTGACTCCCTGATACGTTACTCTTGTCAGTATAAATCGGCATTGCGAATTTTGTATTGAAACCAGACGCATTCTCAGTGTTTCATTGTCAATGTGATGGTCGAAGGGTAGCAGTAAACCTGCTGTGGTGCATCGGAGTCTCACACTGAGCCCCCAGGGAAGATCCAAAAAACAGACTCCCCAAAACGTTACTCTCGTCAATATAAATCGGCATTGCGAATTTTGTATTGGAGCCGGATGCAATTTCTGTGTTTCATCGTCAATGTGATGGTCGAAGGGTAACAGTAAACCTGCTGCGGTGCATCGGAGTCCAACACTGGGCCCCCAGGGAAGGGCCGAACTACATACTCTTCGAAACGGACCTCCTGTGGACAGAAATCGGCATTGAGAATTTTGTATTGATACCGGATGCAATTACTGTGTTTCATCGTCAATGTGATGGTCGAAGGGTAACAGTAAGCCTGCTGTGGTGCATCGGGGTCGCACACTGAGCCCCCAGGGAAGAGCCAAAAAACAGACTCCCCGAAACGTTACTCTCGTAAATATAAATCGGCATTGCGAATTTTGTATTGATACCGGATGCAATTTTTGTGTTTCATCGTCAATGAGATGGTCGAAGGGCAACAGTAAACCTGCTGTGGTGCATCGGAGTCTCACACTGAGCCCCCAGGGAAGAGCCAAAAAACAGACGCCACGAAACGTTATTCGCGTCAGTATAAATCGGCATTGCGAATTTTGTATTGAAACCGGATGCAATTATTGTGTTTCATCGTCAATGTGATGGTCGAACGGTAACAGTCAATTTGCTGTGGTGCATCCGAGTCTAACACTGGGCCCCCAGGGAAGAGCCAAAGTTCATACTCTTCAAAACGGTACTCCTGTGGAAATAAAGCGGCATTGTAAATTTTGTATTGATCCTGATGCAATTTCTGTGTTTCATCGTCAATGTGATGGTCCAAGGGTAACAGTAAACCTGCTGTGGTGCATCGGAGTCTCACACTGAGCCCCATGGGAAGAGCCAAAAAACTGACTCCCTGATACGTTACTCTTGTCAGTATAAATCGGCATTGCGAAATTTGTATTGAAACCAGATGCATTCTCAGTGTTTCATCGTCAATGTGATGGTTGAAGGGTAGCAGTAAACCTGCTGTGGTGCATCGGAGTCTTACACTGAGCCCCCAGGGAAGATCCAAAAGACAGACTCCCCAAAACGTTACCCTCGTCAATATAAATCGGCATTGCGAATTTTGTATTGGAACCGGATGCAATTTCGGTGTTTCATCGTCAATGTGATGGTCGAAGGGTAACAGTAAACCTGCTGCGGTGCATCGGAGTCTAACACTGGGCCCCCAGGGAAGGGCCGAACTACATACTCTTCGAAACGGACCTCCTGTGGACAGAAATCGGCATTGAGAATTTTGTATTGAAACCGGATGCAATTTCTGTGTTTCATCGTCAATGTGATGGTCGAAGGGTAACAGTAAACCTTCTGTGGTGCATCGGAGTGTAACACTGGGCCCCCAGGGAAAAGCCAAACTACATACTCTTCGAACGGTACTCCTGTGGACAGAGATCAGCATTGCGAATTTTGTATTGAAACCGGATGCAATTTCTGTGTTTCTTCGTCAATGTGATGGTCGAAGGGTAACAGTAAACCAGCTGTGGCGCATCGGAGTCTAACACTGGGCCCCCAGGGAGGAGCCAAACTACATACTCTTCGAAACGGTACTCCTGTGGATAGAAAACGGCATTGAAAATTTTGTATTGAAACCGGATGCAATTTCTGTGTTTCATCGTCAATGTGATGGTCGAAGGGTAACAGTAAGCCTTCTGTGGTGCATCGGGGTCGCACACTGAGCCCCCAGGGAAGAGCCAAAGAACAGACTCCCCGAAACGTTACTCTCGTAAATATAAATCGGCATTGCGAATTTTGTATTGAAACCGGATGCAATTTCTGTGTTTCATCGTCAATGTTATGGTCGAAGGGTAACAGTAATCCTGCTGTGGTGCATCGGGGTCGCACACTGAGCCCCCAGGGAAGAGCCAAAGAACAGACTCCCCGAAACGTTACTCTCGTAAATATAAATCGGCATTGCGAATTTTGTATTGATACCGGATGCAATTTTTGTGTTTCATCGTCAATGTGATGGTCGAAGGGTAACAGTAAACCTGCTGTGGTGCATCGGAGTCTCACACTGAGCCCCCAGGGAAGAGCCAAAAAACAGACTCCCCGAAACGTTACTCTCGTAAATATAAATCGGCATTGCGAATTTTGTATTGAAACCGGATGAAATTTCTGTGTTTCATCGTCAATGTTATGGTCGAAGGGTAACAGTAATCCTGCTGTGGTGCATCGGAGTCTCACACTGAGCCCCCAGGGAAGAGCCAAAGAACAGACTCCCCGAAACGTTACTCTCGTAAATATAAATCGGCATTGCGAATTTTGTATTGATACCGGATGCAATTTTTGTGTTTCATCGTCAATGTGATGGTCGAAGGGTAACAGTAAACCTGCTGTGGTGCATCGGAGTCTCACACTGAGCCCCCAGGGAAGAGCCAAAAAACAGACTCCCCGAAATGTTACTCTCGTAAATATAAATCGGCATTGCGAATTTTGTATTGAAACCGTATGAAATTTCTGTGTTTCATCGTCAATGTTATGGTCGAAGGGTAACAGTAATTCTGCTGTGGTGCATCGGAGTCTCACACTGAGCCCCCAGGGAAGAGCCAAAGAACAGACTCCCCGAAACGTTACTCTCGTAAATATAAATCGGCATTGCGAATTTTGTATTGATACCGGATGCAATCTTTGTGTTTCATCGTCAATGTGATGGTCGAAGGGTAACAGTAAACCTGCTGTGGTGCATCGGAGTCTCACACTGAGCCCCCAGGGAAGAGCCAAAAAACAGACTCCCCGAAACGTTACTCTCGTAAATATAAATCGGCATTGCGAATTTTGTATTGAAACCGGATGAAATTTCTGTGTTTCATCGTCAATGTTATGGTCGAAGGGTAACAGTAATCCTGCTGTGGTGCATCGGAGTCTCACACCTTGCCCCCAGGGAAGAGCCAAAAAACAGACTCCCGGAAACGTTACTCTCGTCAATATAAATCGGCAAACGAATTTTGTATTGAAACCGGATGCAATTTCTGTGTTTCATCGTCAATGTTATGGTCGAAGGGCGACAGTAAACCTGCCGTGGTGCATCGGAATCTCACACCTTGCCCCCAGGGAAGAGCCAAAGAACAGACTCCCCGAAACGTTACTCTCGTCAATATAAATCGGCATTGCGAATTTTGTATTGAAACCGGATGTAATTTCTGTGTTTCATAGTCAATGTGATGGCCGAAGTGTAACAGTAAACCGGCTGTGGTGCGTCGGAGTCTCACACTGAGTCCCCAGAGAAGAGCCAAAGATCAGACTCCCCGAAACATTACTCTCGTCAATACAAATCGGCAAACGAATTTTAAATTGAAACCGGATGCAAATTCTGTGTTTCATCGTCAATGTGATGGTCGAAGGGTCACAGAAAACCTGCGGTGGTGCATCGGAGTCTAACAGTGGGTCCCCAGGGAAGAGCCAAACTACATACTCCTCGAAACGGTTCTCCTATGGACAGAGATCGGCATTGCGAATTTTGTATTGTAACCGGATGCAATTTCTGTGTTTCATCGTCAATGTGATGGTCGAAGGGTAACAGAAAACCTGCGGTGGTGCATCGGAGTCTAACACTGGGTCCCCAGGGAAGAGCCAAATTACATACTCCTCGAACGGTACTCCTATGGACAGAGATCGGCATTGCGAATTTTGTATTGTAACCGGGTGCAATTTCTGTGTTTCATCGTCAATGTGATGGTCGAAGGGTAACAGTAAACCTGCTGTGGTGCAACGGAGTGTAACACTGGGCCCACTGGGAAGAGCCAAACTACATACTCTTCGAAACGGTACTCCTGTGGACAGAAATCAGCTTTGCGAATTTTGTATTGAAACCGGATGCAATGTCTGTGTTTCATCGTCAATGTGATGGTCGAAGGGTAACAGTAAACCTGCTGTGGCGCATCGGAGTCTAACACTGGGCCCCCTGGGAAGAGCCAAACTACATACTCTTCGAAACGGTACTCCTGTGGATAGAAATCGGCAAGGAAAATTTTGAATTGAAACAGGATGCAATGTCTGTGTTTCATCGTCAACGTGATGGTCGAAGAGTAACAGTAAACCTGCTGAGGAGCATCGGAGTCTCACACTGAGCCCCCAGGGAAGACCCAAAAAAGAGACACCCCGAAACGTTACTATCGTCAATATAAATCGGCATTCCGAATTTTGTATTGATACCGGATTCAATATCTGTGTTTCATCGTCAATGTGATGGTCGAAGGGTAACAGTAAACCTGCTGTGGTGCATCGGAGTCTCACACTGAGCCCCCTGGGAAAATCGATAGAACAGACTCCCCGAAACTTTACTCTCGTCAATATAAATCGGCATTGTGAATTTTGTATTCATACCGGATGCAATATCTGTGTTTCATTGTCAATGTGATGGTCAAAGGGTAACAGTAAACCTGCTGTGGTGCATCGGAGTCTCACACTGAGCCCCCAGGGAAGAGCCAAAAAACAGACTCCCCGAACGTTACTCTCGTCAGAATAAATCGGCATTGCGAATTTTGTATTGAGACCGGATGCAATCTCTGTGTTTCATCGCCAATGCGATGGTCGAAGGTTAACAGTAAACCCGCTGTGGTGCATCGGAGTCTAACACTGGGCCCCAAGGGAAGGGCCAAACTACATACTCTTCGAAACGGATCTCCTGTGGACAGAAATCGGAATTGCCAATTTTATATTGAAACCGGATGCAATTTCTGTGTTTCATCGTCAATGTGATGGTCGAAGGGTAACAGTAAAACTGCTGTGGTGCACCGGAGTCTCACACTGAGCCCCCAGGGAAGAGCCAAAAAACAGGCTCCCCGAAATGTTACTCTTGTCAATATAAATCGGCATTACGAATGTTGTATTGAAACCGGATGCCATTTCTGTGTTTCATCGTCAATGTGATGGTCGAAGGGTAACAGTAAATCTGCTGTGGTGCATCGGAGACTCACACTGAGCCCACAGTAAAGAGCCAAAGAACAGACTCCCCGAACCGTAACTCTCGTCAATATAAATCGACATTGCGAATTTTGTATTGAAACCGGATGCAATTTCTGTGTTTCATCGTCAATGTGATGGTCGAAGAGTATTTATAAACCTGCTGAGGAGCATCGGAGTCTCACACTGAGCCCCCAGGCAAGACCCAAAAAACAGACACCCTCAAACGTTACTCTCGTCAATATAAATAGGCATTGCGAATTGTGTTGTGAATCCGGATGCAATTTCTGTGTTTCATCGTCAATGTGATGGCTGAAGGTTAACAGTAAACCTGCAGTGGTGCATCGGAGTCTCACTCTGAGCCCCCAGGGAAGAGCCAAGAAACTTACTCCCCGAAACGTTACTCTCCTCAATATGAATCGGCATTGCGAAATTTGTATTGAGCCAGATGCAATTTCTGTGTTTCATCGTCAATTTGATGGCCGAAGGGTAACAGTAAACCTGTGGTGGTGCATCGGAGTGTAACACTGGGCCCCCAGGGAAGAGCCAAACTACATACTCTGCGAACGGTACTCCTGTGGACAGAAATCAGCATTGCAAATTTTGTATTGAAACCGGATGCAATTTCTGTGTTTCATCGTCAATGTGATGGTCGAAGGGTAACAGTAAACCCGCTGTGGTGCATCGGAGTCTACCACTGGTCCCCCAGGGAAGAGCCAAACTACATACTCTTCGAAACGGTACTCCTGTGGACAGAAATCGGCATTGCGGATTTTGTATTGAAACCGGATTCAATTTCTGTGTTTCTTCGTCAATGTGATGGTCGAAGGGTAACAGTAAAACTGCTGTGGTGCATCGGAGTCTAACACTGGGCCCCTAGGGAAGAGCCAAACTACATACTCTTCGAAACCGTACTCCTGTGGACAGAAATCGGCATTGCGAATCTTGTATTGAAACCGGATTCAATTTCTGTGTTTCATCGTCAATGTGATGGTCGAAGGGTAACAGTAAACCTGCTGTGGTGCATCGGAGTCTCACACTGAGCCCCCAGGGAAGAGCCAAAGAACAGACGCCGCGAAACGTTATTCGCGTCAATATAAATCGGCATTGCGAATTTTGTATTGAAACCGGATGCAATTTCTGTGTTTCATCGTCAATGTGATGGTCGAACGGTAACAGTAAACCTGCTGTGGTGCATCGGAGTCTAACACTGGGCCCCCAGGGACGAGCCAAAGTACATTCTCTTCGAAACGGTACTCCTGTGGAAATAAATCGGCACTGTGAATTTTGTATTGATCCGGATGCTATTTCTGTGTTTCATCGTCAATGTGATGGTCGAAGGGTAACAGTAAACCTGCTGTGGTGCATCGGAGTCTCACACTGAGCCCCATGGGAAGAGCCAAAATACTGACACCACGAAACGTTACTCTCGTCAATATAAATCGGCATTGCGAATTTTGTATTGAAACCAGATGCATTCTCAGTGTTTCATCGTCAATGTGATAGTCGAAGGGTAGCAGTAAACCTGCTGTGGTGCATCGGAGTCTCACACTGAGCTCCCAGGGAGAAGCGAAAAAACAGACTCCCCGAAACGTTACTCTCGTCAATATAAATCGGCATTGTGAATTTTGTATTGGAAGCGGATGCAATTTCTGTGTTTCATCGTCAATGTGATGGTCGAAGGGTATCAGTAAACCTGCTGTGGTGGATCGGAGTCGCACACTGAGCCCCCAGGGAAGAGCCAAAAAACAGACTCCCGGAAACGTTACTCTCGTCAATATAAATCGGCATTGCGAATTTTGAATTGAATCCGGATGCAATTTCTGTGTTTCATCGTCAATGTGATGGTCGAAGGGCAACAGTAAACCTGGTGTGGTGCATCGGAATCTCACACTGAGCCCCCAGGGAAGAAACAAAGAACAGACTCCCAGAAACGTTACTATCGTCAGTATAAATCGCCATTGCGAATTTTGTATTGAAAACGGATGTAATTTCTGTGTTTCATAGTCAATGTGATGGCCGAAGGGTAACAGTAACCCGGAAGTGGTGCATCGGAGTCTCACACTGAGCCCCCAGGGAAGAGCCAAAGAACAGACTCCCTGAAACGTTACTCTCGTCAATATAAATCGGCAAACGAATATTGTATTGAAACCGGATGCAATTTCTGTTTTTCATCGTCAATGTGATGGTCGAAGGGTAACAGTAAACCTGCTGTGGTGCATCGGAATCTCACACTGAGCCCCCAGGGAAGAGCCAAAAGACAGACTCCCGGAAACGTTACTCTCGTCAATATAAATCGGCAATGCGAATTTTGTATTGAAACCGGATGCAATTTCTGTGTTTCATCGTCAATGTGATGGTCGAAGGGTAACAGTAAACCTGCTGTGGTGCATCGGAATCTCACACTGAGCCCCCAGGGAAGAGCCAAAGAACAGACTCCCCGAAACGTCACTCTCGTCAATATAAATCGGCATTGCGAATTTTGTATTGAAACCGGATGTAATTTCTGTGTTTCATAGTCAATGTGATTGCCGAAGGGTAACAGTAAACCGGCTGTGGTGCATCGGAGTCTCACACTGAGCCCCCAGGGAAGAGCCAAACTACATACTCCTCGAAATGGTACTCCTAAGGACAGAGATCGGCATTGCGAATTTTGTATTGAAACCGGGTGCAATTTCTGTGTTTCATCGTCAATGTGATGGTCGAAGGGTAACAGTAAACCTACTGTGGTGCATCTGAGTCTCACACTTTGCCCCCAGGGAAGAGCCAAAAGAAAGGGACTCCCCGAAACGTTACTCTCGTCAATATAAATCGGCATTGCGAATTTTGTATTGAATCCGGATGCAATTTCTGTGTTTCATCGTCAATGTGATGGTGGGAGGGTAACAGTAAACCTGCTGTGGTGCATCGGAGTCTCACACTGAGCCCCCATGGAAGAGCCCAAGAACAGACTACCCGAAACGTTACTCTTGTCAATATAAATCGGCATTGCGAATTTTGTATTGAAACCGGATTCAATTTCTGTGTTTCATCGTCAATCTGATGGTCGAAGGGTAACAGTAAATCTGCTGTGGTGCATCGGAGTCTCACACTGAGCCCACAGGGAAGAGCCAAAAAACAGACTCCCCGAACCGTAACTCTGGTCAATATAAAACGGCATTGCGAATTATGTATTGAAACCGGGTGCAATTTCTGTGTTTCATCGTCAATGTGATGGTCGAAGAGTAACAGTAAACCTGCTGAGGAGCATCGGAGTCTCACACTGAGCCCAAAGGTAAGACCCAAAAAAACAGACACCCCGAAACGTTACTCTCGTCAATATAAATCGGCATTGCGAATTTTGTATTGATACCGGATGCAATATCTGTGTTTCATCGTCAATGTGATGGTCGAAGGGTAACAGTAAACCTGCTGTGGTGCATCGGAGTCTCACACTGAGCCCCTGGGAAAATCCATAGAACAGACTCCCCGAAACGTTACTCTCGTCAAAATAAATCGTCATTGCGAATTTTGCATTGGTACCGGATGCAATTTCTGTGTTTCATCGTCAATGTGATGGTCGAAGGGTAACAGTAAACCTGCTGTGGTGCATCGGGGTCGCACACTGAGCCCCCAGGGAAGAGGCAAAAAACAAACTCCGCGAAACGTTACTCTCGTCAGTATAAGTCGGCATTGCGAATTTTGTATTGATACCGGATGCAATATCTGTGTTTCATCGTCAATGTGATGGTCGAAGGGTAACAGTAAACCTGCTGTGGTGCATCGGAGTCTCACACTGAGCCCCTGGGAAAATCCATAGAACAGACTCCCCGAAACGTTACTCTCGTCAAAATAAATCGTCATTGCGAATTTTGCATTGGTACCGGATGCAATTTCTGTGTTTCATCGTCAATGTGATGGTCGAAGGGTAACAGTAAACCTGCTGTGGTGCATCGGGGTCGCACACTGAGCCCCCAGGGAAGAGGCAAAAAACAAACTCCGCGAAACGTTACTCTCGTCAGTATAAGTCGGCATTGCGAATTTTGTATTGATACCGGATGCAATTTCTGTGTTTCATCGTCAATGGGATGGTCGAAGGGTAACAGTAAACCTACTGTGGTGCATCTGAGTCTCACACTTTGCCCCCAGGGAAGAGCCAAAAGAAAGGGACTCCCCGAAACGTTACTCTCGTCAATATAAATCGGCATTGCGAATTTTGTATTGAATCCGGATGCAATTTCTGTGTTTCATCGTCAATGTGATGGTGGGAGGGTAACAGTAAACCTGCTGTGGTGCATCGGAGTCTCACACTGAGCCCCCATGGAAGAGCCCAAGAACAGACTACCCGAAACTTTACTCTTGTCAATATAAATCGGCATTGCGAATTTTGTATTGAAACCGGATTCAATTTCTGTGTTTCATCGTCAATCTGATGGTCGAAGGGTAACAGTAAATCTGCTGTGGTGCATCGGAGTCTCACACTGAGCCCACGGGGAAGAGCCAAAAAACAGACTCCCCGAACCGTAACTCTCGTCAATATAAAACGGCATTGCGAATTATGTATTGAAACCGGGTGCAATTTCTGTGTTTCATCGTCAATGTGATGGTCGAAGAGTAACAGTAAACCTGCTGAGGAGCATCGGAGTCTCACACTGAGCCCAAAGGTAAGACCCAAAAAAACAGACACCCCGAAACGTTACTCTCGTCAATATAAATCGGCATTGCGAATTTTGTATTGATACCGGATGCAATATCTGTGTTTCATCGTCAATGTGATGGTCGAAGGGTAACAGTAAACCTGCTGTGGTGCATCGGAGTCTCACACTGAGCCCCTGGGAAAATCCATAGAACAGACTCCCCGAAACGTTATTCTCGTCAAAATAAATCGTCATTGCGAATTTTGCATTGGTACCGGATGCAATTTCTGTGTTTCATCGTCAATGTGATGGGCGAAGGGTAACAGTAAACCTGCTGTGGTGCATCGGAGTCTCACACTGAGCCCCCAGGGAAGAGCCAAAAAACAGACTCCCCGAAAAGTTATTCGCGTCAGTATAAATCGGCATTGCTAATTTTGTATTGAAACCGGATGCAATTTCTGTGTTTCATCGTCAATGTGATGGTTGAAGGGTAACAGTGAACCCACTGTGGTGCATCGGAGTCTAACACTGGGCCCCCAGGGAAGAGCCAAACTACATACTCTACGAAACAGTACTCCTGTGGACAGAGATCGGCATTGCGAATTTTGTATTGAAACTGGATGCAGTTTCTGTGTTTCATCGTCAATGTGATGGTCGAAGGGTAACAGTAAACCTGCTGTGGTGCATCGGAGTGTAACACTGGGCCCCCAGGGAAAAGCCAAACTACATACTCTTCGAACGGTACTCCTGTGGACAGAAATCGACATTGCGAATTTTGTATTGAAACCGGCTGCAAGTTGTGTGTTTCATCGTCAATGTGATGGTCGAAGGGTAACAGTAAACCTGCTGTGGCGCATCGGAGTCTAACACTGGGCCCCCAGGGAGGAGCCAAACTACATACTCTTCGAAACGGTACTCCTGTGGATAGAAATCGGCATTGAAAATTTTGTATTGAAACAGGATGGAATTTCTGTGTTTCATCGTCAACGTGATGGTCGAAGGGTAACAGTAAGCCTGCTGTGGTGCATCGGGGTCGCACACTGAGCCCCCAGGGTAGACCCAAAGAACAGACTCCCCGAAACGTTACTCTTGTCAATATAAATCGGCATTGCGAATTTTGTATTGAAATCGGATGCAATTTCTGTGTTTCATCGTCAATGTGATGGTCGAAGGGTAACAGTAAACCTGCTGTGCTGCATCGGAGTCTCACACTGAGCCCCCATGGAAGAGCCCAAGAACAGACTACCCGAAACGTTACTCTCGTCAATATAAATCGGCATTGCGAATTTTGTATTGAAACCGGATTCAATTTCTGTGTTTCATCGTCAATCTGATGGTCGAAGGGTAACAGTAAATCTGCTGTGGTGCATCGGAGTCTCACACTGAGCCCACAGGGAAGAGCCAAAAAACAGACTCCCCGAACCGTAACTCTCGTCAATATAAAACGGCATTGCGAATTATGTATTGAAACCGGGTGCAATTTCTGTGTTTCATCGTCAATGTGATGGTCGAAGAGTAACAGTAAACCTGCTGAGGAGCATCGGAGTCTCCCACTGAGCCCCCAGGTAAGACCCAAAAAAACAGACACCCCGAAACGTTACTCTCGTCAATATAAATCGGCATTGCGAATTTTGTATTGATACCGGATGCAATATCTGTGTTTCATCGTCAATGTGATGGTCGAAGGGTAACAGTAAACCTGCTGTGGTGCATCGGAGTCTCACACTGAGCCCCTGGGAAAATCCATAGAACAGACTCCCCGAAACGTTACTCTCGTCAATATAAATCGGCATTGTGAATTTTGTATTGATACCGGATGCAATTTCTGTGTTTCATCGTCAATGTGATGGTCAAAGGGTTACAGTAAACCTGCTGTGGTGAATCGGAGTCTCACACCTTGCCCCCAGGGAAGAGCCAAATAACAGACTCCCCGAAACGTTACTCTCGTCAAAATAAATCGTCATTGCTAATTTTGTACTGAAACCGGATGCAATTTCTGTGTTTCATCGTCAATATGATGGTCGAAGGGTAACAGTAAACCCGCTGTGGTGCATCGGAGTCTAACACTGGGCCCCCAGGGAAGAGCCAAACTACATACTCTTCGAAACAGTACTCCTGTGGACAGAGATCGGCATTGCGAATTTTGTATTGAAACTGGATGCAGTTTCTGTGTTTCATCGTCAATGTGATGGTCGAAGGGTAACAGTAAACCTGCTGTGGTGCATCGGAGTGTAACACTGGGCCCCCAGGGAAAAGCCAAACTACATACTCTTCGAACGGTACTCCTGTGGACAGAAATCGGCATTGCGAATTTTGTATTGAAACCGGATGCAAGTTGTGTGTTTCATCGTCAATGTGATGGTCGAAGGGTAACAGTAAACCTGCTGTGGCGCATCGGAGGCTAACACTGGGCCCCCAGGGAGGAGCCAAACTACATACTCTTCGAAACGGTACTCCTGTGGATAGAAATCGGCATTGAAAACTTTGTATTGAAACAGGATGTAATTTCTGTGTTTCATCGTCAACGTGATGGTCGAAGGGTAACAGTAATCCTGCTGTGGTGCATTATGGTCGCACACTGAGCCCCCAGGGAAGAGCCAAAGAACAGACTCCCCGAAACGTTACTCTCGTAAATATAAATCGGCATTGCGAATTTTGTATTGATACCGGATGCAATTTTTGTGTTTCATCGTCAATGTGATGGTCGAAGGGTAACAGTAAACCTGCTGTGGTGCATCGGAGTCTCACACTGAGCCCCCAGGGAAGAGCCAAAAAACAGACTCCCCGAAACGTTACTCTCGTAAATATAAATCGGCATTGCGAATTTTGTATTGAAACCGGATGAAATTTCTGTGTTTCATCGTCAATGTTATGGTCGAAGGGTAACAGTAATCCTGCTGTGGTGCATCGGAGTCTCACACTGAGCCCCCAGGGAAGAGCCAAAGAACAGACTCCCCGAAACGTTACTCTCGTAAATATAAATCGGCATTGCGAATTTTGTATTGATACCGGATGCAATTTTTGTGTTTCATCGTCAATGTGATGGTCGAAGGGTAACAGTAAACCTGCTGTGGTGCATCGGAGTCTCACACTGAGCCCCCAGGGAAGAGCCAAAAAACAGACTCCCCGAAATGTTACTCTCGTAAATATAAATCGGCATTGCGAATTTTGTATTGAAACCGGATGAAATTTCTGTGTTTCATCGTCAATGTTATGGTCGAAGGGTAACAGTAATTCTGCTGTGGTGCATCGGTGTCTCACACTGAGCCCCCAGGGAAGAGCCAAAGAACAGACTCCCCGAAACGTTACTCTCGTAAATATAAATCGGCATTGCGAATTTTGTATTGATACCGGATGCAATTTTTGTGTTTCATCGTCAATGTGATGGTCGAAGGGTAACAGTAAACCTGCTGTGGTGCATCGGAGTCTCACACTGAGCCCCCAGGGAAGAGCCAAAAAACAGACTCCCCGAAACGTTACTCTCGTAAATATAAATCGGCATTGCGAATTTTGTATTGAAACCGGATGAAATTTCTGTGTTTCATCGTCAATGTTATGGTCGAAGGGTAACAGTAATCCTGCTGTGGTGCATCGGAGTCTCACACCTTGCCCCCAGGGAAGAGCCAAAAAACAGACTTCCGGAAACGTTACTCTCGTCAATATAAATCGGCAAACGAATTTTGTATTGAAACCGGATGCAATTTCTGTGTTTCATCGTCAATGTTATGGTCGAAGGGCGACAGTAAACCTGCCGTGGTGCATCGGAATCTCACACCTTGCCCCCAGGGAAGAGCCAAAGAACAGACTCCCCGAAACGTTACTCTCGTCAATATAAATCGGCATTGCGAATTTTGTATTGAAACCGGATGTAATTTCTGTGTTTCATAGTCAATGTGCTGGCCGAAGTGTAACAGTAAACCGGCTGTGGTGCGTCGGAGTCTCACACTGAGTCCCCAGAGAAGAGCCAAAGATCAGACTCCCCGAAACATTACTCTCGTCAATACAAATCGGCAAACGAATTTTAAATTGAAACCGGATGCAATTTCTGTGTTTCATCGTCAATGTGATGGTCGAAGGGTCACAGAAAACCTGCGGTGGTGCATCGGAGTCTAACAGTGGGTCCCCAGGGAAGAGCCAAACTACATACTCCTCGAAACGGTTCTCCTATGGACAGAGATCGGCATTGCGAATTTTGTATTGTAACCGGATGCAATTTCTGTGTTTCATCGTCAATGTGATGGTCGAAGGGTAACAGAAAACCTGCGGTGGTGCATCGGAGTCTAACACTGGGTCCCCAGGGAAGAGCCAAATTACATACTCCTCGAACGGTACTCCTATGGACAGAGATCGGCATTGCGAATTTTGTATTGTAACCGGGTGCAATTTCTGTGTTTCATCGTCAATGTGATGGTCGAAGGGTAACAGTAAACCTGCTGTGGTGCAACGGAGTGTAACACTGGGCCCACTGGGAAGAGCCAAACTACATACTCTTCGAAACGGTACTCCTGTGGACAGAAATCAGCTTTGCGAATTTTGTATTGAAACCGGATGCAATTTCTGTGTTTCATCGTCAATGTGATGGTCGAAGGGTAACAGTAAACCTGCTGTGGCGCATCGGAGTCTAACACTGGGCCCCCTGGGAAGAGCCAAACTACATACTCTTCGAAACGGTACTCCTGTGGATAGAAATCGGCAAGGAAAATTTTGAATTGAAACAGGATGCAATGTCTGTGTTTCATCGTCAACGTGATGGTCGAAGAGTAACAGTAAACCTGCTGAGGAGCATCGGAGTCTCACACTGAGCCCCCAGGGAAGACCCAAAAAAGAGACACCCCGAAACGTTACTATCGTCAATATAAATCGGCATTCCGAATTTTGTATTGATACCGGATTCAATATCTGTGTTTCATCGTCAATGTGATGGTCGAAGGGTAACAGTAAACCTGCTGTGGTGCATCGGAGTCTCACACTGAGCCCCCTGGGAAAATCGATAGAACAGACTCCCCGAAACGTTACTCTCGTCAATATAAATCGGCATTGTGAATTTTGTATTCATACCGGATGCAATATCTGTGTTTCATTGTCAATGTGATGGTCAAAGGGTAACAGTAAACCTGCTGTGGTGCATCGGAGTCTCACACTGAGCCCCCAGGGAAGAGCCAAAAAACAGGCTCCCCGAAATGTTACTCTTGTCAATATAAATCGGCATTGCGAATGTTGTATTGAAACCGGATGCCATTTCTGTGTTTCATCGTCAATGTGATGGTCGAAGGGTAACAGTAAATCTGCTGTGGTGCATCGGAGACTCACACTGAGCCCACAGTAAAGAGCCAAAGAACAGACTCCCCGAACCGTAACTCTCGTCAATATAAATCGACATTGCGAATTTTGTATTGAAACCGGATGCAATTTCTGTGTTTCATCGTCAATGTGATGGTCGAAGAGTATTTATAAACCTGCTGAGGAGCATCGGAGTCTCACACTGAGCCCCCAGGCACGACCCAAAAAACAGACACCCTCAAACGTTACTCTCGTCAATATAAATAGGCATTGCGAATTGTGTTGTGAATCCGGATGCAATTTCTGTGTTTCATCGTCAATGTGATGGCTGAAGGTTAACAGTAAACCTGCAGTGGTGCATCGGAGTCTCACTCTGAGCCCCCAGGGAAGAGCCAAGAAACTTACTCCCCGAAACGTTACTCTCCTCAATATGAATCGGCATTGCGAAATTTGTATTGAACCGGATGCAATTTCTGTGTTTCATCGTCAATTTGATGGCCGAAGGGTAACAGTAAACCTGTGGTGGTGCATCGGAGTGTAACACTGGGCCCCCAGGGAAGAGCCAAACTACATACTCTGCGAACGGTACTCCTGTGGACAGAAATCAGCATTGCAAATTTTGTATTGAAACCGGATGCAATTTCTGTGTTTCATCGTCAATGTGATGGTCGAAGGGTAACAGTAAACCCGCTGTGGTGCATCGGAGTCTACCACTGGTCCCCCAGGGAAGAGCCAAACTACATACTCTTCGAAACGGTACTCCTGTGGACAGAAATCGGCATTGCGGATTTTGTATTGAAACCGGATTCAATTTCTGTGTTTCTTCGTCAATGTGATGGTCGAAGGGTAACAGTAAAACTGCTGTGGTGCATCGGAGTCTAACACTGGGCCCCTAGGGAAGAGCCAAACTACATACTCTTCGAAACCGTACTCCTGTGGACAGAAATCGGCATTGCGAATCTTGTATTGAAACCGGATTCAATTTCTGTGTTTCATCGTCAATGTGATGGTCGAAGGGTAACAGTAAACCTGCTGTGGTGCATCGGAGACTCACACTGAGCCCCCAGGGAAGAGCCAAAGAACAGACGCCGCGAAACGTTATTCGCGTCAATATAAATCGGCATTGCGAATTTTGTATTGAAACCGGATGCAATTTCTGTGTTTCATCGTCAATGTGATGGTCGAACGGTAACAGTAAACCTGCTGTGGTGCATCGGAGTCTAACACTGGGCCCCCAGGGACGAGCCAAAGTACATTCTCTTCGAAACGGTACTCCTGTGGAAATAAAGCGGCACTGTGAATTTTGTATTGATCCGGATGCTATTTCTGTGTTTCATCGTCAATGTGATGGTCGAAGGGTAACAGTAAACCTGCTGTGGTGCATCGGAGTCTCACACTGAGCCCCATGGGAAGAGCCAAAATACTGACACCACGAAACGTTACTCTCGTCAATATAAATCGGCATTGCGAATTTTGTATTGAAACCAGATGCATTCTCAGTGTTTCATCGTCAATGTGATAGTCGAAGGGTAGCAGTAAACCTGCTGTGGTGCATCGGAGTCTCACACTGAGCTCCCAGGGAGAAGCGAAAGAACAGACTCCCCGAAACGTTACTCTCGTCAATATAAATCGGCATTGTGAATTTTGTATTGGAAGCGGATGCAATTTCTGTGTTTCATCGTCAATGTGATGGTCGAAGGGTATCAGTAAACCTGCTGTGGTGGATCGGAGTCGCACACTGAGCCCCCAGGGAAGAGCCAAAAAACAGACTCCCGGAAACGTTACTCTCGTCAATATAAATCGGCATTGCGAATTTTGAATTGAATCCGGATGCAATTTCTGTGTTTCATCGTCAATGTGATGGTCGAAGGGCAACAGTAAACCTGGTGTGGTGCATCGGAATCTCACACTGAGCCCCCAGGGAAGAAACAAAGAACAGACTCCCAGAAACGTTACTATCGTCAGTATAAATCGCCATTGCGAATTTTGTATTGAAAACGGATGTAATTTCTGTGTTTCATAGTCAATGTGATGGCCGAAGGGTAACAGTAACCCGGAAGTGGTGCATCGGAGTCTCACACTGAGCCCCCAGGGAAGAGCCAAAGAACAGACTCCCTGAAACGTTACTCTCGTCAATATAAATCGGCAAACGAATATTGTATTGAAACCGGATGCAATTTCTGTTTTTCATCGTCAATGTGATGGTCGAAGGGTAACAGTAAACCTGCTGTGGTGCATCGGAATCTCACACTGAGCCCCCAGGGAAGAGCCAAAAGACAGACTCCCGGAAACGTTACTCTCGTCAATATAAATCGGCAATGCGAATTTTGTATTGAAACCGGATGCAATTTCTGTGTTTCATCGTCAATGTGATGGTCGAAGGGTAACAGTAAACCTGCTGTGGTGCATCGGAATCTCACACAGAGCCCCCAGGGAAGAGCCAAAGAACAGACTCCCCGAAACGTCACTCTCGTCAATATAAATCGGCATTGCGAATTTTGTATTGAAACCGGATGTAATTTCTGTGTTTCATAGTCAATGTGATTGCCGAAGGGTAACAGTAAACCGGCTGTGGTGCATCGGAGTCTCACACTGAGACCCCAGGGAAGAGCCAAACTACATACTCCTCGAAATGGTACTCCTAAGGACAGAGATCGGCATTGCGAATTTTGTATTGAAACCGGGTGCAATTTCTGTGTTTCATCGTCAATGTGATGGTCGAAGGGTAACAGTAAACCTACTGTGGTGCATCTGAGTCTCACACTTTGCCCCCAGGGAAGAGCCAAAAGAAAGGGACTCCCCGAAACGTTACTCTCGTCAATATAAATCGGCATTGCGAATTTTGTATTGAATCCGGATGCAATTTCTGTGTTTCATCGTCAATGTGATGGTGGGAGGGTAACAGTAAACCTGCTGTGGTGCATCGGAGTCTCACACTGAGCCCCCATGGAAGAGCCCAAGAACAGACTACCCGAAACGTTACTCTTGTCAATATAAAACGGCATTGCGAATTATGTATTGAAACCGGGTGCAATTTCTGTGTTTCATCGTCAATGTGATGGTCGAAGAGTAACAGTAAACCTGCTGAGGAGCATCGGAGTCTCACACTGAGCCCAAAGGTAAGACCCAAAAAAACAGACACCCCGAAACGTTACTCTCGTCAATATAAATCGGCATTGCGAATTTTGTATTGATACCGGATGCAATATCTGTGTTTCATCGTCAATGTGATGGTCGAAGGGTAACAGTAAACCTGCTGTGGTGCATCGGAGTCTCACACTGAGCCCCTGGGAAAATCCATAGAACAGACTCCCCGAAACGTTACTCTCGTCAAAATAAATCGTCATTGCGAATTTTGCATTGGTACCGGATGCAATTTCTGTGTTTCATCGTCAATGTGATGGTCGAAGGGTAACAGTAAACCTGCTGTGGTGCATCGGGGTCGCACACTGAGCCCCCAGGGAAGAGGCAAAAAACAAACTCCGCGAAACGTTACTCTCGTCAGTATAAGTCGGCATTGCGAATTTTGTATTGATACCGGATGCAATTTCTGTGTTTCATCGTCAATGTGATGGTGGGAGGGTAACAGTAAACCTGCTGTGGTGCATCGGAGTCTCACACTGAGCCCCCATGGAAGAGCCCAAGAACAGACTACCCGAAACGTTACTCTTGTCAATATAAAACGGCATTGCGAATTATGTATTGAAACCGGGTGCAATTTCTGTGTTTCATCGTCAATGTGATGGTCGAAGAGTAACAGTAAACCTGCTGAGGAGCATCGGAGTCTCACACTGAGCCCAAAGGTAAGACCCAAAAAAACAGACACCCCGAAACGTTACTCTCGTCAATATAAATCGGCATTGCGAATTTTGTATTGATACCGGATGCAATATCTGTGTTTCATCGTCAATGTGATGGTCGAAGGGTAACAGTAAACCTGCTGTGGTGCATCGGAGTCTCACACTGAGCCCCTGGGAAAATCCATAGAACAGACTCCCCGAAACGTTACTCTCGTCAAAATAAATCGTCATTGCGAATTTTGCATTGGTACCGGATGCAATTTCTGTGTTTCATCGTCAATGTGATGGTCGAAGGGTAACAGTAAACCTGCTGTGGTGCATCGGGGTCGCACACTGAGCCCCCAGGGAAGAGGCAAAAAACAAACTCCGCGAAACGTTACTCTCGTCAGTATAAGTCGGCATTGCGAATTTTGTATTGATACCGGATGCAATAACTGTGTTTCATCGTCAATGTGATGGTCGAAGGGTAACAGTAAACCTGCTGTGGTGCATCGGAGTCTCACACTGAGCCCCTGGGAAAATCCATAGAACAGACTCCCCGAAACGTTACTCTCGTCAAAATAAATCGTCATTGCGAATTTTGCATTGGTACCGGATGCAATTTCTGTGTTTCATCGTCAATGTGATGGTCGAAGGGTAACAGTAAACCTGCTGTGGTGCATCGGGGTCGCACACTGAGCCCCCAGGGAAGAGGCAAAAAACAAACTCCGCGAAACGTTACTCTCGTCAGTATAAGTCGGCATTGCGAATTTTGTATTGATACCGGATGCAATTTCTGTGTTTCATCGTCAATGGGATGGTCGAAGGGTAACAGTAAACCTACTGTGGTGCATCTGAGTCTCACACTTTGCCCCCAGGGAAGAGCCAAAAGAAAGGGACTCCCCGAAACGTTACTCTCGTCAATATAAATCGGCATTGCGAATTTTGTATTGAATCCGGATGCAATTTCTGTGTTTCATCGTCAATGTGATGGTGGGAGGGTAACAGTAAACCTGCTGTGCTGCATCGGAGTCTCACACTGAGCCCCCATGGAAGAGCCCAAGAACAGACTACCCGAAACTTTACTCTTGTCAATATAAATCGGCATTGCGAATTTTGTATTGAAACCGGATTCAATTTCTGTGTTTCATCGTCAATCTGATGGTCGAAGGGTAACAGTAAATCTGCTGTGGTGCATCGGAGTCTCACACTGAGCCCACGGGGAAGAGCCAAAAAACAGACTCCCCGAACCGTAACTCTCGTCAATATAAAACTGCATTGCGAATTATGTATTGAAACCGGGTGCAATTTCTGTGTTTCATCGTCAATGTGATGGTCGAAGAGTAACAGTAAACCTGCTGAGGAGCATCGGAGTCTCACACTGAGCCCAAAGGTAAGACCCAAAAAAACAGACACCCCGAAACGTTACTCTCGTCAATATAAATCGGCATTGCGAATTTTGTATTGATACCGGATGCAATATCTGTGTTTCATCGTCAATGTGATGGTCGAAGGGTAACAGTAAACCTGCTGTGGTGCATCGGAGTCTCACACTGAGCCCCTGGGAAAATCCATAGAACAGACTCCCCGAAACGTTATTCTCGTCAAAATAAATCGTCATTGCGAATTTTGCATTGGTACCGGATGCAATTTCTGTGTTTCATCGTCAATGTGATGGGCGAAGGGTAACAGTAAACCTGCTGTGGTGCATCGGAGTCTCACACTGAGCCCCCAGGGAAGAGCCAAAAAACAGACTCCCCGAAAAGTTATTCGCGTCAGTATAAATCGGCATTGCTAATTTTGTATTGAAACCGGATGCAATTTCTGTGCTTCATCGTCAATGTGATGGTTGAAGGGTAACAGTGAACCCACTGTGGTGCATCGGAGTCTAACACTGGGCCCCCAGGGAAGAGCCAAACTACATACTCTACGAAACAGTACTCCTGTGGACAGAGATCGGCATTGCGAATTTTGTATTGAAACTGGATGCAGTTTCTGTGTTTCATCGTCAATGTGATGGTCGAAGGGTAACAGTAAACCTGCTGTGGTGCATCGGAGTGTAACACTGGGCCCCCAGGGAAAAGCCAAACTACATACTCTTCGAACGGTACTCCTGTGGACAGAAATCGACATTGCGAATTTTGTATTGAAACCGGCTGCAAGTTGTGTGTTTCATCGTCAATGTGATGGTCGAAGGGTAACAGTAAACCTGCTGTGGCGCATCGGAGTCTAACACTGGGCCCCCAGGGAGGAGCCAAACTACATACTCTTCGAAACGGTACTCCTGTGGATAGAAATCGGCATTGAAAATTTTGTATTGAAACAGGATGGAATTTCTGTGTTTCATCGTCAACGTGATGGTCGAAGGGTAACAGTAAGCCTGCTGTGGTGCATCGGGGTCGCACACTGAGCCCCCAGTTAAGAGCCAAAGAACAGACTCCCCGAAACGTTACTCTTGTCAATATAAATCGGCATTGCGAATTTTGTATTGAAACCGGATGCAATTTCTGTGTTTCATCGTCAATGTGATGGTCGAAGGGTAACAGTAAACCTGCTGTGCTGCATCGGAGTCTCACACTGAGCCCCCATGGAAGAGCCCAAGAACAGACTACCCGAAACGTTACTCTCGTCAATATAAATCGGCATTGCGAATTTTGTATTGAAACCGGATTCAATTTCTGTGTTTCATCGTCAATCTGATGGTCGAAGGGTAACAGTAAATCTGCTGTGGTGCATCGGAGTCTCACACTGAGCCCACAGGGAAGAGCCAAAAAACAGACTCCCCGAACCGTAACTCTCGTCAATATAAAACGGCATTGCGAATTATGTATTGAAACCGGGTGCAATTTCTGTGTTTCATCGTCAATGTGATGGTCGAAGAGTAACAGTAAACCTGCTGAGGAGCATCGGAGTCTCCCACTGAGCCCCCAGGTAAGACCCAAAAAAACAGACACCCCGAAACGTTACTCTCGTCAATATAAATCGGCATTGCGAATTTTGTATTGATACCGGATGCAATATCTGTGTTTCATCGTCAATGTGATGGTCGAAGGGTAACAGTAAACCTGCTGTGGTGCATCGGAGTCTCACACTGAGCCCCTGGGAAAATCCATAGAACAGACTCCCCGAAACGTTACTCTCGTCAATATAAATCGGCATTGTGAATTTTGTATTGATACCGGATGCAATTTCTGTGTTTCATCGTCAATGTGATGGTCAAAGGGTTACAGTAAACCTGCTGTGGTGAATCGGAGTCTCACACCTTGCCCCCAGGGAAGAGCCAAATAACAGACTCCCCGAAACGTTACTCTCGTCAAAATAAATCGTCATTGCGAATTTTGCATTGGTACCGGATGCAATTTCTGTGTTTCATCGTCAATGTGTTGGTCGAAGGGTAACAGTAAACCTGCTGTGGTGCATCGGAGTCTCACACTGAGCCCCTGGGAAAATCCATAGAACAGACTCCCCGAAACGTTACTCTCGTCAATATAAATCGGCATTGTGAATTTTGTATTGATACCGGATGCAATTTCTGTGTTTCATCGTCAATGTGATGGTCAAAGGGTTACAGTAAACCTGCTGTGGTGAATCGGAGTCTCACACCTTGCCCCCAGGGAAGAGCCAAATAACAGACTCCCCGAAACGTTACTCTCGTCAAAATAAATCGTCATTGCTAATTTTGTACTGAAACCGGATGCAATTTCTGTGTTTCATCGTCAATATGATGGTCGAAGGGTAACAGTAAACCCGCTGTGGTGCATCGGAGTCTAACACTGGGCCCCCAGGGAAGAGCCAAACTACATACTCTTCGAAATAGTACTCCTGTGGACAGAGATCGGCATTGCGAATTTTGTATTGAAACTGGATGCAGTTTCTGTGTTTCATCGTCAATGTGATGGTCGAAGGGTAACAGTAAACCTGCTGTGGTGCATCGGAGTGTAACACTGGGCCCCCAGGGAAAAGCCAAACTACATACTCTTCGAACGGTACTCCTGTGGACAGAAATCGGCATTGCGATTTTTGTATTGAAACCGGATGCAAGTTGTGTGTTTCATCGTCAATGTGATGGTCGAAGGGTAACAGTAAACCTGCTGTGGCGCATCGGAGTCTAACACTGGGCCCCCAGGGAGGAGCCAAACTACATACTCTTCGAAACGGTACTCCTGTGGATAGAAATCGGCATTGAAAACTTTGTATTGAAACAGGATGTAATTTCTGTGTTTCATCGTCAACGTGATGGTCGAAGGGTAACAGTAAGCCTGCTGTGGTGGATCGGAGTCTCACACTGAGCCCCCAGGGAAGAGCCAAAAAACAGACTCCCGGAAACATTACTCTCGTCAATATAAATCGGCATTGCGAATTTTGTATTGAAATAGGATGCAATTTCTGTGTTTCATCGTCAATTTGATGGTCGAAGGGCAACAGTAAACCTGCTGTGGTGCATCGGAATCTCACACTGAGCCCCCAGGGAAGAGCCAAAGAACAGACTCCCCGAATCGTTACTCTCGTCAATATAAATCGGCATTGCGATTTTTGTATTGATAGCGGATGCAATTTTTGTGTTTCATCGTCAATGTGATGGTCGAAGGGTAACATTAAACCTACTGTGGTGCATCGGAGTCTCACACCTTGCCCCCAGGAAAGAGCCAAAAAACAGACTCCCCGAAACGTTACTCTCGTCAATATTAATCGGCATTGCGAATTTTGTATTGAAACCGGATGCAATTTCTGTGTTTCATCGTCAATGTGATGGTCGATGGGTAACAGTAATCCTGCTGTGGTGCATCGGAAACAGAAAAATCAATAAACTCTCACGCAATAAATACTCGTATAAACGTAACCATTAAAATTGTGTTTTACTCAAATTAAATAGAAATAAAATAAACAACTTTCAATAAATTTAGGAAGGTATCAGGACGTAAAACACTGATTATTGAAATAAGAAGGTGTCTTGTCCTTGCTCTGTCGTTTGCAAACTAATTTATGATTTTTTTCGTTTTAGTTTCACTGTCTAATCTGATTCAATAGCAAAGGCATCAAGACAATTAAGATGATCCTGTTTTTGTGATGTCCTTTAATAATTATTTGTGTATCTTACAGTGCAAATTGACCTTACCGCTTAGCGTGCTTAAGTGTATTTGAAGAGCTGTGTTCAGCATTGGCTAAGGTTCAAATGGCTCCAAGCACGATGGGACTTAATATTGGAGGTCATCAGTCCACTAGACTTAGAACTACTTAAACCTAACTAACCTAAGGACATCACACACATCCACGTCCGAGGCAGGATTAGAATCTGCGGTCGTAGCAGGAGCGCCATTCCGGACTGAAGCGCTTAGAAGCGCTCGGTCACAGCGGCCGGCCTTTGGCTAAGGATTCTCTATGTTGCTACTTTCTGGCACCTCGCACAGTTCTGGAAGAGAGTACGACTCACTTTCATTCTTTACTTCATAGATGCAGCATATGAGGTGCAAATATTCGAGTACAGATTCTTGTGGGAACGACGACGTCGCTGACCAGTGAGAGCAACTTTATGGACGCGCTCTGACTGTTTACAGCGCGCAATGCTCCGGTCGTGTCCGGATGTTCCGTACATACTTGTGCCGATCACATCATTATTGTCATTCTCAATGGAGAGAAGTCTTCCGAAGTAAGAGTGATTTCAGGTGTGCTGCAGGTAAGTGTCATAGGACCGTTGCTATTCACAATATACACTCCTGGAAATGGAAAAAAGAACACATTGACACCGGTGTGTCAGACCCACCATACGTGCTCCGGACACTGCGAGAGGGCTGTACAAGCAATGATCACACGCACGGCACAGCGGACACACCAGGAACCGCGGTGTTGGCCGTCGAATGGCGCTAGCTGCGCAGAATTTGTGCACCGCCGCCGTCAGTGTCAGCCAGTTTGCCGTGGCATACGGAGCTCCATCGCAGTCTTTAACACTGGTAGCATGCCGCGACAGCGTGGACGTGAACCGTATGTGCAGTTGACGGACTTTGAGCGAGGGCGTATAGTGGGCATGCGGGAGGCCTGGTGGACGTACCGCCGAATTGCTCAACACGTGGGGCGTGAGGTCTCCACAGTACATCGATGTTGTCGCCAGTGGTCGGCGGAAGGTGCACGTGCCCGTCGACCTGGGACCGGACCGCAGCGACGCACGGATGCACGCCAAGACCGTAGGATCCTACGCAGTGCCGTAGGGGACCGCACCGCCACTTCCCAGCAAATTAGGGACACCGTTGCTCCTGGGGTATCGGCGAGGACCATTCGCAACCGTCTCCATGAAGCTGGGCTACGGTCCCGCACACCGTTAGGCCGTCTTCCGCTCACGCCCCAACATCGTGCAGCCCGCCTCCAGTGGTGTCGCGACAGGCGTGAATGGAGGGACGAATGGAGACGTGTCGTCTTCAGCGATGAGAGTCGCTTCTGCCTTGGTGCCAATGATGGTCGTATGCGTGTTTGGCGCCGTGCAGGTGAGCGCCACAATCAGGACTGCATACGACCGAGGCACACGGGGCCAACACCCGGCATCATGGTGTGGGGAGCGATCTCCTACACTGGCCGTACACCACTGGTGATCGTCGAGGGGACACTGAATAGTGCACGGTACATCCAAACCGTCATCGAACCCATCGTTCTACCATTCCTAGACCGGCAAGGGAACTTGCTGTTCCAACAGGACAATGCACGTCCGCATGTATCCCGTGCCACCCAACGTGCTCTAGAAGGTGTAAGTCAACTACCCTGGCCAGCAAGATCTCCGGATCTGTCCCCCATTGAGCATGTTTGGGACTGGATGAAGCGTCGTCTCACGCGGTCTGCACGTCCAGCACGAACGCTGGTCCAGCTGAGGCGCCAGGTGGAAATGGCATGGCAAGCCGTTCCACAGGACTACATCCAGCATCTCTACGATCGTCTCCATGGGAGAATAGCAGCCTGCATTGCTGCGAAAGGTGGATATACACTGTACTAGTGCCGACATTGTGCATGCTCTGTTGCCTGTGTCTATGTGCCTGTGGTTCTGTCAGTGTGATCATGTGATGTATCTGACCTCAGGAGTGTGTCAATAAAGTTTCCCCTTCCTGGGACAATGAATTCACGGTGTTCTTATTTCAATTTCCAGGAGTGTACATAAATGACCTGGTGGATGACATCGGAAGTTCACTGAGGCTTTTTGCAGATGTTGCTGTGGTGTATCGAGAGGTTGTAACAATGGAAAATTGTACTGAAATGCAGGAGGATCTGCAGCGAATTGACGCATGGTGCAGGGAATGGCAATTGAATCTCAATGTAGACAAGAGTAATGTGCTGCGAATACACAGAAAGATAGATCCTTTATCATTTAGCTACAAAATAGCAGGTCAGCAACTGGAAGCAGTTAATACCATAAATTATCTGGGAGTACGCATTAGGAGTGATTTAAAATGGAATGATCATAAAATGTTGATCGTCGGTAAATCAGATGCCAGACTGAGATTCATTGGAAGAATCCTAAGGAAATGCTATCCGAAAACAAAGGAAGTAGGTTACAGTACGCTTGTTCGCCCACTGCTTGAATACTGCTCAGCAGTGTGGGATCCGTACCAGATAGGGTTGATAGAAGATATAGAGAAGATCCAACGGAGAGCAGCGCGCTTCGTTACAGGATCATTTAGTAATCGCGAAAGCGTTACGGAGACGATAGATAAACTCCAGTGGAAGACTCTGCAGGAGAGACGCTCAGTAGCTCGGTACGGGCTTTTGTTAAAGTTTCGAGAACATACCTTCACCGAAGAGTTAAGCAGTATATTGCTCCCTCCTACGTATATCTCGCGAAGAGACCACGAGGATAAAATCAGAGAGATTAGAGCCCACACAGAGGCATACCGACAATCCTTCTTTCCACGAACAATACGAGACTGGAATAGAAGGGAGAACCGATAGAGGTACTCAAGGTACCCTCCGCCACACACCGTCAGGTGGCTTGCGGAGTATGGATGTAGATGTAGATTATTCTACTTACGGGGTGTGCACTGCGCTCTCTTCCCCCCTCCGTATCCAAGTTCCTTCAGCGGTGGTCCGCAACGCAACACTCGAGCCGCCACGGCAGCCACACGACGCTGCCGCCACTGCGAACGAACCGGCCGCACGTCCGACGTCACGGTACGTCTGGTACAGAGGACCACCGCAAACCTCGTCCGCTGACACATGTACAGAATCTGCCGCGCCACTCCTTCCTCCGCGAGAAACGGTCTGATAGCGCCGCGTCCGAACGTCGGCCACTAACGAGAAACGGTCTGGTCGGGCGCAGCTGCGCCGTCTGGCGCTCGCACGGGCTGGTCGCCTCACCGCACGGTGCTCCGTACTCCCGGCAGAGGGCTCAGTGGAGACAGCCGTCCCAGAGCGACCCGACATCTCTGTACGCGCAACGCGACAGGGCTGCGAGCAGGACAATGTACGCTATGTACTAGTGCTCTGTTCAGTAAAGAGTATCCTCCTGATCCGGTTGTGTCTTCTCTATCGCTAGTTTACTATCATCGTATTACCCTACTTAGAGATGGGGGATCCGCTCTTGAACTAATTCATAGAGTTCAATCTTTGAAAGGAATGAACAATCAGTGATTCAGAAAAAAAGAACGGTAGCTCCAAACGTTTCCCACGGCAGAGAGAGAGAGACGGAGCATATCAGCAGCGCCTCTGCTGGTCACAGCACAGTGCATGCCACACAACACAGCCAGCGCCGGCCTCTGCCCTGCTTCTACCTTGGCTGCCTGCATTGCGCAGTGCCCCATTGGATTTTGTGTTTCACATATGCCGTGGCGTCTCTGTGCGTCGTCTGCCGCGCAGTGTCTGGCGCAGCGTAACTTCGCATCGCACTCTGTCGGCGATCGTTTCAGTCGCACGTCCTGCCCTCTGGGCAGTTGATGCGAGCAACAGGACAGAGAGCCACCTAGCGGATAACATAGGAACTACTTGCAAAAACCCGCTCGCAAGGGAACGAACTATTTGTCTCGGAGCGGGTGAGTTCACCGCTACCCCCTCCCTCGGAACTCGCCCGCTCAACGCTCGCCCCACCATCTCGACTCTAGCCAGAGCAAAGCGACTCAGGTGTCACTGTGGTCTCTGCGGTCTCAGCTCACGCAGTAATACAGCTCGCGGCTCGACCTGCTCGACTCAGCGCCTCTGCATCGGAGTTCGTCCCCACTGGATATTGTTCTTCGTAGTAATGCCGCTATGTATATTACATTATTATGTTATGTATACATCAATTGTTTTTATTTTATTTTTATTTGTTTAAACTGATTAGATTAGGTTCCTGATGACTCCTCTTACTATAGGATTTTTATTATAGACACTCGAATTTACGCTTTAATTACGAGCGAACCGATAAACGTATCGCAAAATGTGATACACCAGTATTTTCCTTGTTTTATTCTGCGTAAGGCTATATGCAGCACTTTCGTTTTTCAGTCAAATTTATATTTTATTTTCTTATTCTGGTACGGATTTTGCGATTTTAGGCGTCTTCGAAACGAAACGTTCACTTTAAAAATATATGGCTTGCGATGTATTTGTATGAGGTTAATGAAATTTTAATACGTTATAGCCAAATATATTGTTAATGTAAATCTCAAGTTACAACATTTTCCGATCACCCAAAAACCACGATAGTGCAAAATAAATCAATAATCAAAAACTTTGTCATATCGTGGAAATTTCAATAAACAATACAAAATTCTTACTCATTATCTGTATTACTTCAAAATAGGATCAAATAAGATCAAAATACTGGTATAGTACTGGAATAAACCAAGTTTAAAGGGCAATGTGCCTTCCATTTATTTTATATTGTAAATGAGTGGTGAGTCATGAAAAAGAGCTAATTCATTTCAGGGAGTGAACAGTTCTGATCCAATCTCTGAAAAGAACAGTTTTGCCCATCTCTAACCCTACTTCCTACATGCTGAATCCTCGATACCTTAACTGTAGACTTACTAGAGCCTGGACGACCTTTCCCGAATTTCGAGCGGACTTAGATTCTTCAGGTCTGACAAAAATACAAATGGCTCACTGAAATCCTTATAAGACGAAACTCTTTTGTTCTGTTCTCCAGTCAGTTTGTCGAAAATCAAAATAAGGATATGTGATCTGAAGTTTTCCCGGCGTACAAAAATCTCGAAACTTTCTCGGGTATTCATCCCGGTAGTGTCGTCAAAAGGGCGCGATATTTCGGCAAGCCGACTTCTTGCCATCTTCAGGCGTTCTTGGTGTCTGATTGATCTCTGAGAGATGCCGACTTTATATAATCTCCACCCCTCTCCCGCAGCCTCCGTCTGGGCGCGCCCGGTGGTGGGGGAAGGACGGCGCCCCGCGACAGATCGTGGGCCGCAGCAACACCGACTCGAAGGAAGGCCTCGGCGCTTGTTGGTGACGTCACGTCAGCTAGGCACGGCGAACGCCAGGTCTGTTGCACGCAGAAACGCCTGGGCGTGCTTATCACTATAAATCAATTATTTTTGGACAAACTGTTTGGAATTGTTTTGGGTTCTGCCGTTTTATTTAGATGAAAGATTTTGTTACTATCGTAAAGCTACAAATGGAGATCATAGTTCTGTATTACTGAATCCCGTCGAAACAAACGTAGATCAATATGAGAAGATGCTTTGCCACATTGCAAGCTTCGGAAATTTTACATTCGAGAAACTATACTTACTTGATCCATTTTGTTATCGAAACTTACCCCAACCCCCTTACACTTAACTCGTTTCTTTTGTTTATTTATTTATTTTCGTTTGACATCGTCACTGGAAATGTGAACTAATTTACATGTGTAAATGTCCAACTGTTGCTAGTCATTAGACTGCAGTCGTTTTCAACGAAAGGAATTCTAAACAGGAAACAAAATAGCTTCATACATCGAAAATACCGCTGAGCTTAAACTTTTTTAAACATGCACATTAGAAAAGATAAATGTTCCCCTCTTGCAACTGAAAGGAGAAACTTTATAAGATAAACAAATTTATTTGGTAAAACAAGTATCTCTCTTTTGCCTCTTCTTCTGTCCCCCACCCCGTCCCCCAACGTGTACAATCCCAAGATATTTCATTAACATTCAGTGCTCCTCACCCCATAGTCAACCAAGATACCTAAAGAAGAGCACCAATATGTTCACAGTTTCTTGTAAAAGCAACCCAGTAGAAACGTAACTTCCTCAGATTTACAAATAAGGTAAAGAAGCACGAATTCTGTTGCTGCTGGACCATGAAGTTGTTTTTGTATGTCAATCCTTAAAATAGGTGGACATTTAAGTTCAGGAGTACACTATTTGTTAAGAAGTGTAATGAATTGCACAATTAATTGATTGCAGAAATCTCTCAGAACAATGTGTGTTGGTCAACTACCGCCAATAGTTTCACATTTTCCTGTGTCAGAGAGGGAGACACCACCATTATGAGTATGCCTGCAACAGACCTGGCGTTCGCCGTGCCTAGTTGACGTGACGTCACCAACAAGCGCCGAGGCCTTCCTTCGAGTCGGTGTCGGCCGCAGTCCTTCCGCGGCTACGGCCGCTTGCGGAAGTCTGCCGTCGTGGTGACAATGTTTCTTCTTCTTCAGGTGTCCTGACAGGAGCGGATTTTCGTTGTGTTTTGATCATACTCAAAGGTGGATCCCAGGTTTTGCTTAGCTGGAAACCGCTGTCTTTATTTATTAGTTCGTCATGCAGCCAGATCTCCACTGCCTCTTTGAGGAGACAATCCCAGAAGGTGTTCGACCGCTGTAACACCTTTGTGCCATCGTAGTTTATGTCATGTCCATGTGAGATACAGTGCTCTGCCCCGGCGGACTTGGTCGGCTATGCGTTGTCTGTGTGGCGTTTATGTTCAGTACATCTCTCCTGTGCAGTCTTGATGGTCTGGCCTATAGACATTTTCCCGCACTGGCAAGGGATGCGACAAACTCCCGGTTTCCTGAGTCCTACGTCGTCCTTGACTGATCCTAATAGGGAGTGAAAATGTCAAAAAAAGAAGTGGAATGATTACAATATTTTGCTGCACTTGAGTCCACTAAATTTAATGTGTGTGCTGAATGAGGAATATAGTGAGCGTAGAGAGAGATAGCTTTAATTGTAGCTTGCAAGCCAGGTTAAATACTGGGTGGGTATAATTAAAGTGCAATTACTTACGGAGGTCCAGTTCGAGCTGTAATTGTCCGGGCCGGCCGGTGTGGCCGTGCGGCTCTAGGCGCTTCAGTCTGGAACCGCGTGACCGATACGGTCGCAGGTTCGAATCCTGCCTCGGGCATGGATGTGTGTGATGTCCTTAGGTTAGTGAGGTTTAAGTAGTTCTAAGTTCTAGGGGACTGATGACCGCAGATGTTAAGCCCCATAGTGCTCAGAGCCATTTGTAATTGTCGTATGGCAGCGAAACGTGGTAGATATGCTAATGCGTTAATGGGAAACTGATTTGCACGGGAATAAATAGTAGCAGTTTTGGCCATCAGGTGCAACTATAGCGCTGTAATCTGTTTATATGACGGTATGACATCCACGCTGTCACCTACGTGAGTGAACAGTCTGGCTATCGAGACGAGAGACCGTGCACTGTTAGTGAAACTGTTTTATGCGAACAGCAGCAAACTTCAAAGCTACATTGAGAGAGTATCGCTAACCGAAAGGTCTGAGGAGATGCCTGATGTCATTAAGGGGTATAATCAATATGGTAATAAAATTCGAAAATACGGCTGAGCTTGATACGACCTCTGGAAGGAGGAGGCTTCCTGTCCCAATGGAAGTTACTGATGAGATTGCTGTTGCTGTAACTGACCACGAAGCATGTACCCTGGGAAGTGCAAGTACATGTGGAGTGTCACGAGAATCAACCATCCCAGGGTCAACAGTGCGGCAAGTTTTGCGATCCTATTTTACACTCGTACCCATGCAGGATTCAGAAGGTGCAGCACCTGAAACAAATGGTTGAAATGGCTCTGAGTACTATGGGACTTAACTTCTGAGGTTACCAGTCCCCTAGAACTTAGAACTACTTAAACCTAACTAACCTAAGGACATCACACACACCCATGCCCGAGGCAGGATTCGAACCTGCGACCGTAGCGGTCGCGCGGTTCCAGCACCTGAAACCTCACGATCCACAGCAACGTTCTGAACTTGTTCTCGGTTTCTGGCACTGATCGAAGTTGATGACATGTGGCCAGACAATATTCAATGGAATGACGAAGCACAGTTTACATTATAGGGAGCAGTGAATAAACAGAACTGCCGAATTTGGGGCACTGTTAAACCGTGTGTTGTGTACGTAGGGCCGCTGCAGTTCTTGTATGTGACTGTGTGGGTGGATTCTTGATCCGTTCTTCTTCGAAGGAAAATGTACCAAGAGAGCCTGTCCGCCCTGTCCGGTGTACTGTGACGTCTGCACGTTATCGTGACCTGCTGGTCGAGCATGTGATTCCTGGTGTGGAAGAGAGCACGTTGTGTGGAGACCACTGTTTTCATGGAGGATGGAACAGTACCTCATGTCGCTCCCCCAATGAAATACACTCCTGGAAATGGAAAAAAGAACACATTGACACCGGTGTGTCAGACCCACCATACTTGCTCCGGACACTGCGAGAGGGCTGTACAAGCAATGATCACACGCACGGCACAGCGGACACACCAGGAACCGCGGTGTTGGCCGTCGAATGGCGCTAGCTGCGCAGCATTTGTGCACCGCCGCCGTCAGTGTCAGCCAGTTTGCCGTGGCATACGGAGCTCCATCGCAGTCTTTAACACTGGTAGCATGCCGCGACAGTGTGGACGTGAACCGTATGTGCAGTTGAAACGTCCCCTTTGAACAATTTTACATGTGAAACGTCCACTTAGAACAATTATACAAGCCTGTGCTTAACCTGACACACAATATTATTTAGCGCAACGCAATCTGACTTTCAATAACCCCTACAAAACAATGGCCCTGACTAACTTTAACCTATACCTTTTACAAATCACTTACCTCACAAAAATCTTCGCTACTCAAGCTACTGCAAAACAGCGAGCGCCACTACTGCCAGCTAAATAAAAGATTCAAACCACTGAAGGTACTAACTACTGATAGGGATAGTTAGCAAATGAAAGATATTAATAGAGAACAAACAATGTATTTACCTTAATATTCATAATTGACATTCAGTCTTACAGATTATCAAAACTCCGCCATCTCTCTCCCCACGTCCACCACTGCTGGCGGCTCACCTCCAACTGCCCAACGCTATCTGCTGTTCACATCCAGCTATAGCAGTTCATGACAACAATGGCAGGCAACAATGCAAACTAGCCACATACTGCACACAGCACAGCCAGTGATTTTCATACAGAGAGCGCTACGTAACGTTGCCAATAAGAAAATATAAACAGCAAACTTACATAAAGAAAACATAAACAGCCTACTTACATAGCCCCCATGCTCCCCACAAAAAATTTTACAAATGTTTTTGGCCAGTGGCCAATAATGATTTGATAAAATTTTTCATAATTACAATAACAAAGATATCAAATGCACACACTTATTGATACAATGTTGGTCAACAGCTAAAATTTTTTTTCACAGTCAATAAAGACAGTCCAGATTGTTCATCATAATAGTAATTACAGTTTTTGTTTTTCACAAAGTCTCATTAGTAAAAGAAATTGCACATAGAAGTAGTGGATTTCCATGCAGTCTTGAAGAAGTAGTGTTGTCCTTCCAACGGAAAGACAGTGCTGACTCTTGAAATGCTGACAGGTAATGGGCCACAATGGAGCAAACCCACAGCAGAGTCATTCGAAGTTCTGACGAATATTGGTAGGTAGGTCATCACAGAGCAGACCCACTGCAGTCCTGGTAGAGAGAATGGTATTGATGGGCCACCAGAGATGCAGACCCACAGTAGTCCTTGTAGAGATAATTGTATTGGTGGGCCATCAAAGATGCAGACCCACTGTAGTCCTCGTAGAGATGGCCAGCAGCCATCTGTTGTGACTGTGCAGGTGCACAATCACCATTGAAGAGTCTTGCGGATAATAGAGCAAGTCCATAACCACCACTTGTTTATTCACAAAGTTTTTGGGAATTGTCCTTAGAACCAGCAATGCTGTTATCCAGTCCCTTGCTGAATTATTAACACACGTGCAAACACTAACAGTCCCTACTTCTCACATATTGTCCATATACTATGACCAACAGAAATGTGTGCAGTGAAATGTAACGTACAAGTTACTTAATTTGATTAACTGGCGTCAATTACAATTATATAACATAAGAATACAATTACAAAGATACAAAATACATCATTAAAAACATAACAATACAGATAATATTTGTAGTGCAGGCTTTACAAAACAATAGAAATAAACATATACATCAGTGTTACAGGAATGATGACATGAGTACAAAAATAAAAGATCAGAATCACTTTTGAAACGTCAACTTCACACATGAGCATTAAAACAAAACAGAATAAATAAAGTCTAAGCATCTTTACAAAGAAAATAACAGAGTATTAGAAAAATTCTACAACATAGCTCTCATCAGCTAAACACATAAAGACAGGAAAAACACAAATACACACGGGTACCCAAACACATAGTGGGATAACACAAATGGAAAGGACAACACACAATTACATATTGGGAAAAAGCAGCAAAGAGGAAAGGACAGGGTTTCTTTTACTGCAGTATTTTGCTTGGAGATCTCCCTTCATTCCATAGATCGTTCGTCTTATTTCAACCTTTGCTTCCACCAAAAAATCCTATCTAAGCATGCTTTCTGTATTTATATGTTCACACATTGCTTACCTCATCATTTATTTCCAAGAAAATCCTACCTATACCTCGTTCCTGTATTCTATTCATATTTCTTTCAAAATAATTATTTCTGATTGTACAATACTCATTGGGGCCCAAATCTTTCTTCGCAATGCATTCTTTACCTATTCTCCATAGTCAGTTTCTTATATAGTCTACCCCCTCTTAAGCTAACTTAAATCTACTGAGTTCAGATATATATACCAAGGGACGAGGCAATGCAGCATCACAACAAATCAACACAAACAAAAATGACAAAAAATGCAAATTGGCAAAGCTAGCAGCATAAATTAGCAAAAGTCAAATTCAATAACACTATGCCTGGCAAACAGCAGCAACTTATACCTAAACATGACATAGCTCAAGCAGAAAAAATATTACAGTAAAAACAACAATGCAGACAAGGGAAATGCATATTCACATCTTAATGTCTATGTAATTAAAGTGGTCATCTTAATGTCTATGTAATTAAAGTGGTGCACCATAACAACTGATTGTAAAAAAAATATTACCATGTACCTGAAAAGAAAATTAAGTGTTACTGTTACTAGTTACTTCTTATTGTTCTTTCCTTTCCAAGTGCTCCTTTTTTAAAGAATGTGGATTACAAAATTATCATTTAATAGATCTGTTGACAGAAAGAGTTCACATTAGCAAATGCATCTCATTTTATAAAAGCAATGCTGCAACACAGCTGGAAACCAGATATCAAATGAAATAACCAATTACACAAACCAAAGCATAAAAATATCATTCAGTAGTCATGTGACATTTCATTTCATAAGTTAATGGCTCTCAACTCTCGTAGAAAGACACTTGTCATAATCAGGTGTGCAGATGTAAAAATATTTCTTGTCATTTTGTTAGGCATTTCAGTAAATATCATAAATTTTTAAGTAACGAGGGTGTCGCATTAGCGATGAAAGGCACATCCTAATGGCTTATTCTCCAGGTGTTTGACACAGCTGTGTGCCCACAACGCATTACAAAAATCATATGTTTTCAAGTAACGAGCGTGTCGCATTAGCGATGCCCTCTACAAAGGAATGTCATAAACAGGAGTATAGGCCTCTCTTTGTCCTTCTCTTCCACCTGTGCCTCTGGCACACCCTAATGGCTTTCTTTTCTACCTGAGCGTCTGAAAAGGCTTGTTCTCCAGGTGTCTGACACACCTGGGTGCCCACGTCACATTATGTGCAGGTGGTCACTTAACTTTCTTACGGAAATATTTACGACAGTAGTTTCCGCTACAGTGACAGTCTCATATAAAAACATTTCACAGGTCAAGAATTTTATTGACATAAACATACCTCAACAGCATAATACACATCGTCGTCGTAAAAATAACATCATAAAACCTCAGTCAAATCTCAAAATCGTCGTAGCTTCCTCCAATAATTTCAAAACCTAACAAAATTCTCTGCTCATGTCAAAAGTGTCATCTGCCTCCAACGTACTTTAAAATCATACTCTCTTACCAAATACATCATTCAAAGTTCTCATAGTATCACAATGGTTTCAAAAAAATTATGAACAGTGCACAAAGCACAGACAAAGTACAATTTCTTAAGTGTGAAGTAATCCAACTCTGTAATTGCGTAAACATGTGTCACTGACGTAGTAAAAGGATGTTTGTTTCTCTGTTAAATGATCAGATAGGTGTGTAATTTATGTGTTAGAGAAATATGGTACCGATGTGTAAAGTTGTATAAGCAAATACCATATTAGCTAGGGCTCCTTGTGCTTGCCAAACACATGGTACACAAAGTAGGCGTGTACCCCCCTGAGGTTTATTGTAATTATACCCTCAGGTGTTACAGATTACAGCAATGGAATGAAATGTATCACGAAAAACTTTCTTTGTAATTCAAAAATCTTTAAAAATAAATGTTTTAAGTACAAAATTAATCACTCAAGTACGTGTCCTGTAGCGCTAAATGTGCGTTTTGCTCTAAGATAATCTCTGGGAAGTGTCGTAGTTATCGTCCTCCAAAAGCTAAGTTCAGCAGAAGCCAATGTACTTACCTCATGATAAACAAAAGTGAAATGCTTTGCGTATAGATAACTTAGTTATTACGCTTATTGCCGTGATGAGGAAAGTACTGTGCTGTAACGTATTGTTGTCCTACGGAAAAGGCTGTCTCCTTGTAGCAATAGCACAAAAGTTACTACTAAAACATGTTTTACTTTACAGAAGAATTCAGAAAAACTGTGCAGATATCAAACAGATACACCGCAAAAGCAACATTGTAAATTGTCACTCATTAGTAACGTCGTGATATAATCGTGTAGCTGTCACACAAACCAACCACTGTGTCATCTGGCATTTCACAGAAAGCACCTCAAATCCAGAATCCACTCGTATGCAAACCAAAATGTTGCATGTTAACAGTTTCTTAAGTCTGACAAATTGTACAAGTAGCGTGAAGTGAAAATTGCAAAGACTAAGTTAAAAAGCAGATTATCTGTCAATAAATGGTTTTACATGAGAAATGTGGTGTAAACCTTTACTCTTCCTAGTACGCAGAGTTTCAACTTCAACGCAATTATCATGTGGTATACGTCGGATTCTGTAAGGTCCATTGTAAACTAGAAAGAATTTGTGACTCAAGTGTTTCTTCTTATGTGACAATGAATGAGCTTTAATGAGAACTTTCTGACCAATACATAATTTCTTTGCATTTGCTTTACCGTGTAGTTTTCTCCTTTTGTCTGCTGCAGATTTTATATTTTTAAGAGCCAAATCAATTATGTCTTTGTGTCGAAGTTTACGTGTATTCGGGAATGGTACAAGCTCTCTGATTCTGTTCGGAGGTTCTACATTCTTCAGTACAAGAGTAGGTGGTAAAGCAGTGGAATCATGAGGCATTTCATTCAGCACATTTTGAAATAAGTGTAAATATCTGTCCCAATGCTGATGCTTTCTGTGACAATAAAGTCTGCAAAGCTTATTGATTTCTTTCATAATCCGTTCAGACGGGTTACAGTGTGGTGAATACAATGAAATAAAAACAGGTTTGATTTTATGATTCCGAAGCATGCGTGACCAAACAGCAGATCTGAATTGCGGTCCGTTATCTGAAATGACTTTACTAACGTGTCCCACTTCACGTAAGAAATTTTTAACAAAGGCGTTGGATACAGACCGTCCAGTGGCTTTACGTAACGGAGTGAAAGAAACAAATTTTGAAGTAAGTTCAACAGCGACTAGAACGCACGAAAATCCATTCGATGTTGTGACAAGGGGTCCCAAGAGGTCAACAGCAGCAAATTCTTTTAATTTGGAAGGAATAATAGGAAACAACGGAGCACGATGTGAGATAGTAGATGGTTTCGCCTTTTGACAAAGTTTACAAATAGACAAGACTCTTCGAATTCGCTTTTCCATATTGTTAAAATAACAAGTCGTTCGAAGAATATGATAACATTTTCGTGGACCAAAATGTGCGTAGCTGAAATGAATGTACCAAATGAGCTTATTAACAAAATCGTCTGGAATGCAAAGTACCCATAGCTTGTCATCAACAGTGCAGCGTTTGAAGAGTATGTTGTTTCTAACCAGGTAATAATGCCGAATCTGAGTGTGTGTCTTTTCATGCCATTTACTTTTGATATCTTTCCAAATCGGATCTTTATCTTGTTCATGAGCAATGTCCTTTAAAGATGTGGTGATGAAGTTTTCAAAGGCGACTTTCTGAATGTAAAGAATACTGAAATTTTTCTCGAGGTTGCTTTCTGTGTTACTTTTCTCAAGCCCAGCCGGTGCGCGTGACAGCGCGTCCGCAACAATGTTCTCCTTGCCGGGAATGTAGACTATTGTGAAGCGGAATTCTTGCAGAAACAATGCCCAACGTTTTAACCTATCATGATTTAATTTTGAAGACATAAGAAACTGTAATGCACGATGATCACTGTATACTTTTACGTGCTTACCAGAAAGAAAGAAACGAAATTTGTTAAATGCCCAAACGATAGCTAAAGCTTCTAATTCAGTAACGGAATAATTTTTTTCAGATTTTGTTAGCACTCGGCTAGCAAAAGCAATGGTTTTCTGTATGGTAGTGTCATTTTCTATGGCTTCTTGAAATAAATGGGCACCAAGACCAACTTTGGAAGAATCCGTGCTAAGGCAGAAATCTTGTGACAGATCTGGATGAGCTAGTATTGGCGCGTGAAGTAACGCTTCTTTCAAAGAATTGAATTCCAACTGTGCTTGTTCGTCCCAGTTCCAAATAGTATTTTTTCCAGTGAGAGAACAAAGTTTTGGTGTAACTAGAATTTGCATATTCAGAAAACGACGGTAAAAATTTACGAGACCTAGAAAACTGCGGACTTGTTTTTTTGTGGATGGAACTGGAATGGCTCTAATTGCTTCTAACTTTTCAGGATCCGGCTGAATGCCTTCAGAAGAAATAATATGTCCCAAAAACTTCACCTTCGTCCTACCGAATTCAGACTTTTCCAAGTTAACTGTAATTCCAGATTCTGCAAAAATACGTAACAAACTGTTGAGTATGCGGTTATGTTGTTCCCATGAAGCTTCTGCTATTAGAATATCGTCCACATATAAGGTGATATGACGTTTTAAGAACTCAGGTAATATGGAATTTAACCCGCGAATGAATGCTGCTGAAGAAATGTTCAAACCAAAAGGAAGTTTCCGAAACTGATAACAAACGCCGAAACAAAGGAAAGCTGTGTATTTTCTACATTCTGGATGAAGTTCGATCTGATAAAAGCTGGATCTGAGATCAATGGAAGACAACACTTTTACACCATTAAAATTTTGAAGAAGTTCTTCCATCGTCTGCGGCCTGTCTGTTTCAGGAATAATGATAGTATTGATTTGTCTCGAATCTAAGACAAGTCTGATCGATCCATTTTTCTTCTCAACAACATGTAACGGATTGTTGTATGAGCTTACTGCAGGCTCAATAATGCCCTCGTCAAGCATAGATTGTATTTCTGTTCTAACACGGTCCCTATAATGCGCCGGAATTACGTATGGTCTAACACAAAATTTAGTATGCTCACGAACACGAAATTGGTATTGAAACCCCTTGATTGTTCCTGTTTTGTGAGTAAAAACTGTGGAATGTGCTTGTAAAATCTCAAAAAGGTCCTGCCTATCAGTGTCATTACAATTCTCAATTGTCTGAATTTTATTCTGAATTAACTCATTAATTTCAAATATGCCGTCGATGTCAACCCTGTCAGTACTTGCAGAGTGATTGTTGGTGTCTACTTCCGTAGAAAATTCCGAACTGTTGTCTAACAGAACGTAAAGCCGATTAATTTCCTCATCATGGTTTGAGAGCCAGTCTTCAAATTTCAAAGCTATTGACATACCTTCTTTCTCTAAACTTATTTCAGCATCGTGAAAGCTTAAAATTGCTTTGTATTCATTCAAAAAGTCTACTCCCAGTATAATTTCCGTCGACAATAATGGAACAATAAGAAAGTTCATAGAGAAGCTGTGGCTTTGGCAAAAGAATTCTAAATTGGTTTGTTGGCGTACATCTACACTTTTTCCAAAGATTGCACCTTGTAATTTAATCTTACGTAACGGAAGTGTGGGGCAATCGTTCGATTTGTTGCATTTGCTAAAAGCTGTTTCACTAATTACTGAAATGGGACTGCCAGAGTCAAGTACTGCCGTAAATTTTACGTCATTTACAGTAATGTGGATCACAGGATATGCAATGTTGTTATGTTTTACGTCGTGTTCCTGGAGTAAGATGTCTCTAATGTCTTCCATTTTTACGTAATTACTAGCTACGGCAGCTCCGTCGTCAGTTTCATAAGTACGTCTTGTGGCTGCCAGTGGTGTGAGTCATCGCCTATTGTCTCTTTGTTGGCGCGCGTCGTTATTGGGATTTGGAGGCCTAACTTCCACAAATTCGCCTTGCCCAGAGGGCCCAGCTCTGTTTAAAACTCGCCAGTTCTGATGCAATTCAGGTCTGTCGTTACGATCATATCGTCTGTCGTCATGTCGGTAGGTTCGATAGTTTCTTTCTTGTCGGTCATGTGGTGGAGAATTTCTGCCTGAGTCGTAACTGCGTGCTGGACCGTTGCGTCTAAAGTTATTCTGTCTCCCTTGATAATAGTTATTTTGGTTCCCATATTGTCTGTTTCTCTGATTGTCTCTGTGATAGTCATTACCGCGGAAAGGTGATCTTTCCCTGTAACTATTACTCTGCCAGTGGTTATCATATGGGTGGTGTCTGTTTTGGTCACGATTTACGTTGTAAGAATAGGTTTGTCGTGGCCATTTATTGTTTCTGTCGTCACGGAATTGTGACAGATGTGACCTGTAATGATTGTTTTCCTGTTTTCGCATCCCGCGACTGTCTGTGTCAATTTCCAGTTCTTGTAACAGTCCCTGAAAAGCTTCAATGTCGTCTTTGCAACGTCCTGCTAAAATAATATGTCGTAAATGTTCAGGCAGTTTGATTAAGCAAATGCGGATAAGTTCTGAGGGGCTGTATGGGTTTGATAGGTACTGATTCTTGTGCAACATGTCTTCAAAATATTTGACAAGACTGGAAAATTCAGATTGTTCAAAGTGTTTCATCATCATGATGCTATGTTTTACGCGGTCTTGTGTGGCTTGAGACCAATATGCTGAGAGGAAGGCATGGTAAAATTCTCCTTCACTGTGGCAATCGTGAATGACCGATCGCATTCTTACAGCTGGTTCATTCTCTAAGTAGCCACACATAAATTCTAACCTGTGCTCCAATGACCAGTTGGGAGGGAAACAATGAGAGAATTGATGGAGCCATGCTTGTGGATGAATGTCGTTGCCAGAATTCTTAAATGTTTTGAATTTACGTGTAGTAATGAACAGCTTATAGTCAAAATCATCGTGTCGGCGAGTAGCATGTCGGTCATTGTCACGTCGTTTCGGCGGTTCCATCTCAAAATTCGGTGTACCTTGCCAATTTCTTTCATAATTACCGAAATGCCCTGTGCTATTATTTTGTGGCTTTTCCGTATTTCTAAGTTCCTCTTCCCGTGTTGGAGCGCGAGTATCCTCTGAAATATGTAATTCTTGTATTACCTGTGTCAACTGATCTTGTACTTCCCGGATTTCTCTTTTGTACTGTGTATTGATTTGATTTTGATTTTGTTTGAATTTTCTAATTTGTTCATACTCTTCTGTGTCAGTGAAGGCTATGGGTCTTGTGTCATTCAGATCATCATCTACCTTTGTAGATAAGTTAGTGACCTGATCCGAAAGTTCGGCTACTTTCTCTGATAATGAACTAATTTCCCCCATGTGTCTTTCTACTGTGTCCTTTAAGTTTTCCTGAGTTTTTGCAAGTTGCGTAACCGAATCGGTAGATGCAACTGAGTCCATTTTAGCTTGCAAGGTCTCATGATTTTCATGAACAATAGTTTGCAGTTCTTTTATGGCTGCTTCGTGATTCTGTAATGCATTTTCATGCCGCGAAAAAATAGGCTGAAAATGCTCACAAATTTGTGTTTTTACGTCATTACAGACTTTTTGGCATTTCGATTCAATGTTATGTAACTCAGTAGTTAGATCTTCACGTGTTTGTTCAAGTGTGGTGTCTAACTTCCGAAGATTTTGTTCCATTGTGTCTAACTTTTGAAGATTTTGTTCCACTGTGTCTAACTTTTTAAGATTTTGTTCCACTGTGTCTAACTTTTTAAGATTTTGTTCCACTGTGTCTAACTTTTTAAGATTTTGTTCCACTGTGTCTAACTTTTTAAGATTTTGTTCCATCTGTCTCTGATTTTGTTCCATTTGTTGCATTAGTTGTAATAACAATGCATTAGTGTCTGGAATCTGTTCCTCTACTCTTTTCGGCAGTGCATTTGCGCCGGCAACATTCACATTTTGACAAGCTGAAAATGTGTCTTGACTTATTTGAGAAAACGGTGAGGACGCAAAACCTGAATCTACAGTATTTGCAATATTGTGTCCTATCATTTCGGATTCCTGAGGCGAGCTGTTGCCGACCGACCGATCGATAATGCTTCCCTGTTCACTACCTGTTTCACTGTCTACGCCATTGTTTGACGTCCGCTCCATTTCCCTATGCACAGTTACCAAATTACTACTTTGAACATTAGTTAACTCATTACACAGTGGCGCTAACACATTGCTTTCGTCTTCACTGTCGTTTCTCAGTTTACTTTGGAGCCGAGTGTTACGTTTTTCACACGCCATTATTGTGACAATATTTCACACGATAACACAGAAAAACACAATTTGAAAAGCAAAAATAGGAGAACACATTAACATAGCACTGAAAATAATATCTAGTTAATTGCAGCTGCGAAATACTTGGTGCAAATCTACATGCATGCCACAACTGTTTTACAGTACAACAATGAAAGGCTGCAACTACAAAGGAGATTCCCTCTACAATTACGCACTAGCAATAAACAAAATCTACACTAATTACACAAACTACAAGAAAAAAATCAGAAGATTCCAGTGAGGTATCCTAGGCTAAGGGTCGACATATGAAACGTCCCCTCTGAACAATTTTACATGTGAAACGTCCACTTAGAACAATTATACAAGCCTGTGCTTAACCTGACACACAATATTATTTAGCGCAACGCAATCTGACTTTCAATAACCCCTACAAAACAATGGCCCTGACTAACTTTAACCTATACCTTTTACAAATCACTTACCTCACAAAAATCTTCGCTACTCAAGCTACTGCAAAACAGCGAGCGCCACTACTGCCAGCTAAATAAAAGATTCAAACCACTGAAGGTACTAACTACTGATAGGGATAGTTAGCAAATGAAAGATATTAATAGAGAACAAACAATGTATTTACCTTAATATTCATAATTGACATTCAGTCTTACAGATTATCAAAACTCCGCCATCTCTCTCCCCACGTCCACCACTGCTGGCGGCTCACCTCCAACTGCCCAACGCTATCTGCTGTTCACATCCAGCTATAGCAGTTCATGACAACAATGGCAGGCAACAATGCAAACTAGCCACATACTGCACACAGCACAGCCAGTGATTTTCATACAGAGAGCGCTACGTAACGTTGCCAATAAGAAAATATAAACAGCAAACTTACATAAAGAAAACATAAACAGCCTACTTACACAGTTGACGGACTTTGAGCGAGGGCGTATAGTGGGCATGCGGGAGGCCGGGTGGACGTACCGCCGAATTGCTCAACACGTGGGGCGTGAGGTCTCCACAGTACATCGATGTTGTCGCCAGTGGTCGGCGGAAGGTGCACGTGCCCGTCGACCTGGGGCCGGACCGCAGCGACGCACGGATGCACGCCAAGACCGTAGGATCCTACGCAGTGCCGTAGGGGACCGCACCGCCACTTCCCAGCAAATTAGGGACACTGTTGCTCCTGGGGTATCGGCGAGGACCATTCACAACCGTCTCCATGAAACTGGGCTACGGTCCCGCACACCGTTAGGCCGGCTTCCGCTCACGCCCCAACATCGTGCAGCCCGCCTCCAGTGGTGTCGCGACAGGCGTGAATGGAGGGACGAATGAAGACGTGTCGTCTTCAGCGATGAGAGTCGCTTCTGCCTTGGTGCCAATGATGGTCGTATGCGTGTTTGGCGCCGTGCAGGTGAGTGCCACAATCAGGACTGCATACGACCGAGGCACACAGGGCCAACACCCGGCATCATGGTGTGGGGAGCGATCTCCTACACTGGCCGTACACCACTGGTGATCGTCGAGGGGACACTGAATAGTGCACGGTACATCCAAACCGTCATCGAACCCATCGTTCTATCATTCCTAGACCGGCAAGGGAACTTGCTGTTCCAACAGGACAATGCACGTCCGCATGTATCCCGTGCCACCCAACGTGCTCTAGAAGGTGTAAGTCAACTACCCTGGCCAGCAAGATCTCCGGATCTGTCCCCCATTGAGCATGTTTGGGACTGGATGAAGCGTCGTCTCACGCAGTCTGCACGTCCAGCACGAATGCTGGTCCAACTGATGCGCCAGGTGGAAATGGGTTGGCAAGCCTTTCCACAGGACTACATCCAGCATCTCTACGATCGTCTCCATGGGAGAATAGCAGCCTGCATTGCTGCGAAAGGTGGATATACACTGTACTAGTGCCGACATTGTGCATGCTCTGTTGTCTGTGTCTATGTGCCTGTGGTTCTGTCAGTGTGATCATGTGATGTATCTGACCCCAGGAATGTGTCAATAAAGTTTCCCCTTCCTGGGACAATGAATTCACGGTGTTCTTATTTCAATTTCCAGGAGTGTATCTGTTTAATTCAACATTCCACAAATATTTTATTTTTACAGATTTTCCAGATGCATGGGCTGAAGCAATAACTCATCTGAATCCACGTGACTTTCGTCTCTGGGTTTATCTAAAAGAAAGCGCTTATCAGTGGAAAATTCGGTCTCTACCTAGTACGAAGGCCATCACACAGGAACACGTGCCTTAGATTCCACCAGAACTGCTGCGAGCAGCTGTTGTTCAAGTTGCATTACGGATGCAGCATCTCTTCGACGTCTCCAATGCTCATATTGAACAAATTGTGCAAACAGCAGTTAATAATAAAATCTCTGTTATGCCTTCCTCATTTGTTTGACCTTGTCTGCCCACATTCCGTTCCTAGTCCATTACATTTCTACACGTATTTCTTGCATATTTGCACCTGTGGGCAATACTGGAATTAATTCCTTTCCAGTATAAATCGGTTCCGCATTAGAATATCTACAAAAGTCCACTGCCATATAATAACTACAGCCCACACTGAACTTCCGTAGGCGGCTGCACTTTAATTATACCCAACCGGTACCTGACATTTTTGGTGCATTGTCCTCTACAGTTCCTTATGTCCAATCCTCATCTATCAAGAAAGTAGAGTACCGCATCAGCCAGCATGTCGTGAATCGGATGTAAATTCAACAATACGCTCTTCTGCCAATCACGGTTTTTTGCCATAACGCCACAGATTAACTAATCATCGTGCGCAGTATCAGGACTGGGGTCAACAATAACAATATAATATTTAGCTGCAGTAATTTCTGCCAGTGTTTCTTCAGCTACTCTCTTCCCCATGATTCTGATTAATTCCTCGTGTGTAGCAAAAATCGTGTATGGCGTTTTCCCTTTCTAGAATCCTTCCTTAGTGACAGATGACTAGCAAAAAATGGTCCAGATTCAGCAACAAGTTACACGCACATTAACAAGCTGCCGTTATGAACACTTCCACGTTCTTCACAATCACGACGGAAAGGCAGAACCCGAGTAGAAAGTTTCTCAACAACAGTAGTAACTCCTTGTAACACATATCGCCAGCATTGCACTTTATTTCCAAGTTGTGTGAACGATTTTCCATCTCTCCTGTTCAGAGCAGAGCTTCTGTTTTTAAGACTAAAGACAGAATATCGGTGCCCTGAACTGTTTTCATGAGTTGCAGTTACCTCCGGATGCTTCCAGTCCTAGCAATTACAAGCCCCTGGCAAGTCTGATGTACATGGTGCACAAATTATGTCCCCTGACCTTTTGAATACACTAAAGAATCTCTATTAATAATTCCATTGTTTGCAAGCTTCCTCTGAAAAAATTCACTAATACAGCGTCTTGTGGTACCATCATTAAACTTATGTTTAGATTTTAACGAATCACTTAATTTTCTTTTGTCCCGTTCATTGCGGTGTAGTTCCGGATTTTTTAGCTTTTTCCAACGAAAAAAAAAAGTATCAGCACTGTGAAATGTTCCTCGATAATGATGGGCGATCCATTTTCAGTTCCGTATGGTGTAAGTGTTTTGTCTTCATCTTTGGGGCAAGTTTTTCTTGTTGGTCTTCTACAATTTCAGTTGGAGAGAGCGTTTATTGTCTACCTGTATTCTTTGAGGATTTTATGAAAACGTCAAGGTGAGAAAATTTCTTCAATGCTTGTTTTCTTTTCCTTTTGCCGGAGAACGATACTGAGTCCCACTTAGTCGCTTTCTTCCGGTCGTTTCTTCAGTGATTATCAAAATATTGCAAAGCAACATCCATCAAACCTGCTGCCCTGGGCTGTTACCCAGTTTGCCCCATCCGCCTCATCCCCTAAACACGACCGTGACTATGCGCATTCGCAAGTCGACGGTTGCCAGGTGTATTAGAAGAAAGGAAGATGATGGTAACCTGAACAAGCGGCCTCATTCTGCCGCAGCAGCTTACGATCGGCAGATATTTTGTTTCAGCGATACCCATCCATTCTTCAACGCACGACAAATTCAGTAAGTTTCAAGCTTCACTGTAAGCAGCGGGACACTGATTCGTCGTCTAATGAAAGCAGAACTGAGAGCAAGAAACACTGTTGTCAAAGAGACAATGTCTCTTTGCCACAGAGAAGCATGCCTAGCTTTTGCTCCTTCTAATGGCGACAGAACTCTCCAGTTTTGGAGACGAGTGGTTGTCACTGGTGAAAACTTTCCTTTGTGGCATCGACAGGTAAAGTACTTCTTTACCACTCAAAAGGCGCTAAGTATGATCCAAAATATGCGCTCTAAGACAAAGAACAAGACGCACCACGAAGTAGTTATCTGAATGGGACGGAAATCGGCAGATGTGACGTACAAGTACAGACAAATAAATGGTTATAGTTTCAGAAAGCTTGGATTATTTAAGCAAGAGAAGGAGTTTCACGAACTGAGAAAGTCAGTAATGCGTTGGTCTACGTCTGACTCTTGTGCAAGCAGTTATTCGCCTTGATACTGATTGACAGAGTTTTTAGATGTCATCCTGAGAGATATCGTATCAAATTCTGTTCAACTGGCACATTATATGGTCAAAAACCCGAGCTGGTTGGAGGGCCCTGCCCGCAATGCTCCAAACGTTCTCAATTGAGGAGACATCTGATGCTCTTGCTGGCCAATGTACGGTCCGGAAAGCACGAAGACAGGCAGTAGAAATTCTCTCCGTGTGCGGGCGGGCATTATCTTGCTGAAATGTAACCCCAGGGCTGAGGTGGGGCGGGGGTGGGGGGCATGACATGAAGGACAACAAAATACGGCGTGCAATATTGTCGACGTATCGTAGTGCTGAAAGAGTGACACGGATGACAACCAAAGGGGTTCTGCTACGAAATGAAATGTCACCAAGACCATAACTTCTGGTTGTTGGGCCGTACGACGGGCGATAGTCAAGTTGGTATCCCACCACTGTCCAGGGAGTCGCTGTTCATTCTGGCCTGGAATCTCATTGACTGTAATAGAATTGTCTTCGAAGAAGAACGGATCAAGAATCTACCCACACAGTCACATACAAGAACTGCAGCGGCCCTACGTACACAACACACGGTTTAACAGCGCCCCAAATTCGGCAGTTCTGTTTATTCACTGCTCCCTATAATGTAAACTGTGCTTCGTCATTCCATTGAATATTGTCTGGCCACATGTCATCAACTTCGATCAGTGCCAGAAACCGAGAACAAGTTCAGAACGTTGCTGTGGATCGTGAGGTTTCAGGTGCTGGAATCGCGCGACCGCTACGGTCGCAGGTTCGAATCCTGCCTCGGGCATGGGTGTGTGTGATGTCCTTAGGTTAGTTAGGTTTAAGTATTTCTAAGTTCTAGGGGACTGGTAACCTCAGAAGTTAAGTCCCATAGTACTCAGAGCCATTTCAACCATTTGTTTCAGGTGCTGCACCTTCTGAATCCTGCATGGGTACGAGTGTAAAATAGGATCGCAAAACTCGCCGCACTGTTGACCCTGGGATGGTTGATTCTCGTGACACTCCACATGTACTTGCACTTCCCAGGGTACATGCTGCGTGGTCAGTTACAGCAACAGCAATCTCATCAGTAACTTCCATTGGCACAGGAAGCCTCCTCCTTCCAGAGGTCATATCAAGCTCAGCCGTATTTTCGAATTTTATTACCATATTGATTATACCCCTTAATGACATCAGGCATCTCCTCAGACCTTTCGGTTAGCGATACTCTCTCAATGTAGCTTTGAAGTTTGCTGCTGTTCGCATAAAACAGTTTCACTAACAGTCCACGGTCTCTCGTCTCGATAGCCAGACTATTCACTCACGTAGGCGACAGCGTGGATGTCATACCGTCATATAAACAGATTACAGCGCTATAGTTGCACCTGATGGCCAAAACTGCAACTATTTATTCCCGTGCAAATCAGTTTCCCATTAACGCATTAGCATATCTACCACGTTTCGCTGCCATACGACAATTACAAATGGCTCTGAGCACTATGGGGCTTAACATCTGTGGTCATCAGTCCCCTAGAACTTAGAACTACTTAAACCTCACTAACCTAAGGACATCACACACATCCATGCCCGAGGCAGGATTCGAACCTGCGACCGTATCGGTCACGCGGTTCCAGACTGAAGTCCAAATGACCAGCGAAGACACGTCTGGAGACACCCCCGAGAGTGGTGGGACATCGACCTGTCTGCCACACTCCGTACAGTCCGACAAAGTGATGGCCTGGGACGACATTTCATTTCATAGCAGGACCCCTTTCGTTGTCACCTGCAGCGCCCTTACAGCACAATGGCATGTCGACTATATTTTATGCCCCGCTCTTGTGCCCTTCGTGGCAAGCCATTTTGGACTTACGATGATGGCCGCCTGCATGCAGATAGAGTTTCTGTTACTTGTCTCGTGCTTGCCAAACCCTACCTTGGCCAGCTAGGTCGCCATATCTCACAATTCAGAAAGTTTGGAGCGTTATGGGCTGAGCCTTCCTACCAGCACGGGATTTTGACGATTTGACGCCCCAATTGGAAAGAATTTGGCTCGATATTCCTCAGGAGCACATCCAACAACTCTATCGTTCCATGCCAAGCCGAACAATTGTTTGCATAACGGCCAGAGGTGTACTAACGCGTTACTGACTTGCTCAATTTGTGAAGCACTTTCTCTTGAATAAATCACCCAATTTTTCTGAATTTGTAATTATTTGTTTGTCTGTACATGGCGTAACTCTATATTCATTACATGACATACAAGTGGCAGGGACCGTCTCTCAGCCAATGGAGCACAATAAAATGGTGGGAGCCCCTATCGACCAATGTGGATCAAGCACCCTTCCCCCTTATCTTTCGTAACTAACTCAACTGCTCATACACCTCTTCATGTGAGGCCCGAGCGTCACGTGGGAGAGGTGCAGGTTTGTTATAAACAATGGCAGATTATCAATCATAACTTTCTCTCTATATGTACAACTGAACTGCATGAGCCCAGTGAGTTGTACTCTGTAATGAAAGGGTTTCTAAATTTTAACGTTCTTTCGTAGTTTTTCTTAAATTTTCCATATATTTGGTATCTTCCCCAATTTTACGTATTTTCCGCCCATTTTCGTAATTTTATCAATTTTCCCATGATTATACGTATTGTGTCCAATAACACAAGATCCACTCCACTGTTCCGACGTCGCATCGACGTCTTGATGCTCTCAGGCAATCACAATGATTGTGTGTGTGTGTGTGTGTGTGTGTGTGTGTGTGTGTGTGTGTGTGTGTGTGTGTGAAGTCATGGTGTATGTGTTAGAAACGAATGCATTGGTAGGAATTATGTCGTAGGAAATTCTATAAGCACTAACGAACTCTAACCAAAGATATAGCATCAGAAATAACACATTACGATAGTTAAACCCCTGCCAAACCACTACTACATTAGTAGATTGTGTGGCGTCATAATAAAATTCCGGTGCCTCCAACCGAAGACACTGTTTCAGATGCTGTACAGCGCTACAAAATACGCACCTAGAGATAGAGTCATCCAGTTGTAACCTCCCCCTCACTTATCGACCTTAATGACAGTGAAAAATTAAACCGCGTGTACCTAATGGAAATTTGGGAAAAGCAATCGTCACCGAAGTTAATTTGTCGGTAAAGAGGGAGGAAAGGGTTACATCCAAATGAAAGGAAAAATGCGAATGAAACTGGTGGAAATTAATTTTGAAAAGGGGTAAAGTTAATAAAGAAAGTAAATGTGAGGCCATTACGTTAACAATTAACTAGCGGTAATTAGATATTTGAGATTTGGGGGAAATTACGGTCGCCAGTCCTAAGGACAATTACTATAGTAACTGAAAAAGAAAGGTTATTAGACATAGAATTAGCACTAGAAGCGTGGCAACTGAAGGTTAACACATGTAGTGTGAAAACTGAAAGTTCGTCAGAAGTAATAAATTTCGCTACACTCTGACTTAGTTTAGCAAAAGAATTAATAAAATCAGAAAATCGAAAGTTAATTTAGTGACTGAAGTTAAGAGTGAGCTTTCTTTCTGAAGCACATCGAAATTCAGTAAAATACGGTTAGTCTTGGACTACCTCAACAATCATTTCAAAAGCTACTTGAATCTACGCAATTTAGAAATAAGAGATTTAACTTTGAACTTGAATTAAATGATTCTGAACAATTAACAATAGTAAAATTTAGTACGTACCAAGCTGAGCTGCAGTCACAGGTAAGCTAAAATACGGTAACAAAACTCACACTCTTAATTTGTGCTTGTGTAATCTAAATATTGTAGCCAGCTATGAATACCTTAACTGAACTTTGCAATTAAAGCAGTGAAATCGAATGATGCTGGCGTTAGAATTTCTACGGCACTCGGGTTCATTCCGGAAAAGGAAGGGACCCTGCTTGGTAATGCAATTGGGACAATGAGCAACAAAGGTTCATGTTACGTTGCTGTAATTTAGTTATGAAAATGGAACAGTTTGAAAAGCTGAAGTCTGCCATACAGTTCTAAAACCTTATGTGCTTCAAGTCTTCCTTGTTGGTTGATTGAAGGTTTGAAGCCGTCGATCGAGGAGGTGGCGACAGTCACTCATTGTCGGCCGTCGCTGTTGCAGAAGCTGGATGTTGGCGCGCCTTCTACTCGACACGATCACCAGGCGAAACGGGCTCTTGATGTGCGCCAGCTAATGCTTCCCGTCCACAACACCGTATCAGAAACTATCATAGCAAGTCGAGCGCAATTACATGCTGCCCAACCCCGAAAGCGCGGCAACTCGCGGGAGCGTCACACAACACACCTGCTCCACTGCACCACCCCAGCCAGACTCTCTCTGCCCGCGCTCCATGCGGCAGAGTCAACACTACCAAAGATCCTAAACACATTGGTTCTCCACACAACCTATCGATGTATTCGTTCGATAGCATAGTTTTCCCTAGGCCAGACCCAGCGTATAAATACAAATAATATTCACAAAACAAACCAATTATAAATCGACATAATGCATATATATACAAATAGTAAAACAATTACAATATACAAAGACACAGAAATGTTATATCTTCAGGTAACAAAATAAGGAAAAAAATTTGCAGTGCAATAGATGGAAATAGGAGGATATGCATTTCCGGCGTTACACAGTACCTGAAACCACCCCGGCGAATATCATTTCGCCTAGGGTAGACTACCCCTAGGACTCCAAAGTGTGGACGTATAGCCGCGGGAACTGCTGCTTGGAATATCATCGAGGACACAGTGAGCAATTGCTGAGAACGTTGGGGTGAAGTCATTTCCAGCCTGGTGACTCACACTGCTGCTATATCAGTTTTCACCGAGAGATATCCCGTCCGCTGTAATAACAGCAAATAGATACCAACACGTCAGTGGAAATTCGAAGAATGCAACAAATACACACTTGGATTACGAGGACCTCCTCCCCAGTATTCACTGGATAATGCCGGCAGGGTACGGAACTCCCTGTGCGGTCGCGGCCACCGAGTAGCGAATGGGAGAGCACTACGTGTCTGCCTAACACTACGCCAGACCGTCTCCCCAGGTGTGGTGGAGAAATTGCATTATCTGTATTCACATCCGACACAAGCGACCTAGTGGCTGGCATTTGGGGAGGGGACAGTCCGCCACAGCAAACCTGTCGTAATGCACCGACCCCTTGCATATAAATGTTGCTAACAAATTTAGCTCCGAGCACTCCCTTTCCCACCCCTTTTCTCTAGACCAATCAGAAACAGGCTTACCCTGCTACCGCCAACCATCATTCTTTTAAAAGCTGTATGAGTTACTGTTATTGCTGCGTCCATTTTCCATGTGACTTTATTACAGATGGTTTAGACAAACAGTGAAGACAAGTGGTTGCGATGTCCAAACAAAATTAACTCTGCAATATGCCTAGTATATGTGAGATTACTGTAAGTCTCGTATATTAACCAGAGGGAAATCAGAGTTTGATCGTTGCTGTTAACATTATTTCGACTGATCCATAGAAATACAGAGACACACGCTGGACAGCTGGCACATTGCACTATTTAAAAAGTAATTTTTTTTTCGAAACTTATCTGTGCATCAATATAATGAATAACCTTCAGATGTGGGCGCGACCAGTGCAACTGGCGTATCACACCACCACACGTAAACTGTACCGGGTATATCGGGAGAAAATTTAGCGACAAAATACAGGCCTGGAACGACGTTGATTGTAGGCTGTATCTGCCAGTGTTCCCAGACAGAATATAAAAACATCTAGCTATCACAGTGTCACAGCAGGCTGTCACCATAAGACTCGTAAATAGATGGGGATAAACTCCGAAGTAAATATGTCCTCGCCACAGATAACGAGATGAGTAAAGACCACAGTGTAGAAAAAAGAAACTGTTTCCATATGCAAAGTCATAGACTCACAGAGTCACGATACTACAAAACGCGAGCTTAGAGAGTTGCAGAGATTGAGTACCGTTTGTCGATAAGATTATTCTCCAAAGACCCAGTTATACACTCCTGGAAATTGAAATAAGAACACCGTGAATTCATTGTCCCAGGAAGGGGAAACTTTATTGACACATTCCTGGGGTCAGATACATCACATGAGCACACTGACAGAACCACAGGCACATAGACACAGGCAACAGGGCATGCACAATGTCGGCACTAGTACAGTGTATATCCACCTTTCGCAGCAATGCAGGCTGCTATTCTCCCATGGAGACGATCGTAGAGATGCTGGATGTAGTACTGTGGAACGGCTTGCCATGCCATTTCCACCTGGCGCCTCAGTTGGACCAGCGTTCGTGCTGGACGTGCAGACCGCGTGAGACGACGCTTCATCCAGTCCCAAACATGCTCAATGGGGGACAGATCCGGAGATCTTGCTGGCCAGGGTAGTTGACTTACACCTTCTAGAGCACGTTGGGTGGCACGGGATACATGCGGACGTGCATTGTCCTGTTGGAACAGCAAGTTCCCTTGCCGGTCTAGGAATGGTAGAACGATGGGTTCAATGACGGTTTGGATGTACCGTGCACTATTCAGTGTCCCCTCGACGATCACCAGTGGTGTACGGCCAGTGTAGGAGATCGCTCCCCACACCATGATGCCGGGTGTTGGCCCTGTGTGCCTCGGTCGTATGCAGTCCTGATTGTGGCGCTCACCTGCACGGCGCCAAACACACATACGACCATCATTGGCACCAAGGCAGAAGCGACTCTCATCGCTGAAGACGACACGTCTCCATTCGTCCCTCCATTCACGCCTGTCGCGACACCACTGGAGGCGGGCTGCACGATGTTGGGGCGTGAGCGGAAGACGGCCTAACGGTGTGCGGGACCGTAGCCCAGCTTCATGGAGACGGTTGCGAATGGTCGTCGCCGATACCCCAGGAGCAACAGTGTCCCTAATTTGCTGGGAAGTGGCGGTGCGGTCCCCTACGGCACTGCGTAGGATCCTACGGTCTTGGCGTGCATCCGTGCGTCGCTGCGGTCCGGTCCCAGGTCGACGGGCACGTGCACCTTCCGCCGACCACTGGCGACAACATCGATGTACTGTGGAGACCTCACGCCCCACGTGTTGAGCAATTCGGCGGTACGTCCACCCGGCCTCCCACATGCCCACTATACGCCCTCGCTCAAAGTCCGTCAACTGCACATACGGTTCACGTCCACGCTGTCGCGGCGTGCTACCAGTGTTAAAGACTGCGATGGAGCTCCGTATGCCACGGCAAACTGGCTGACACTGACGGCGGCGGTGCACAAATGCTGCGCAGCTAGTGCCATTCGACGGCCAACACCGCGGTTCCTGGTGTGTCCGCTGTGCCGTGCGTGTGATCATTGCTTGTACAGCCCTCTCGCAGTGTCCGGAGCAGGTATGGTGGGTCTGACACACCAGTGTCAATGTGTTCTTTTTTCCATTTCCAGGAGTGTAATTAATCTACCACCTTGTGGATTCAAACAACGCACAACACACGGACAATGAGGGCTGGAGAAACGGGCCGCACATTCCTGATAACAGTGCAATCAGCACCATATTTGTGATGAAATGCTGTTCATATCTGCAGGCGCTGCTGCAGCATCAGTGAACCACTAGGTTTCACGTCGCCATTGCGAGCCTGTGGACAGCCGTGGGAAACTGACCAGACGGCCACCATCCGTCACATCTCCGTATATGTTGCCTCAAAGTGCGGACATTGGCTGAGATAAACTGCGGGGAGCGGCCTACACAAACCTGGTTAATTGGGGGAATCACCAACCTTCGTGTATTATTAGAAGTAACAGACAAAAATTCCTTCCGTCTCCACCTGTGTGTCAGAAGACTATGGCTGCCACCGTTAAGAAGCCAGAAGCCGTATCTGAGCACACCAGACACACACAGACACACACGCACACACTCACACTCACACATACACACTAGCAACGCATCTCCAATCACAAGAGGCCGTTTTGGTAAGGCTACCAGCGCGGTACATTTCAAGTGCAAAGCACTCAGAGAAACCTGTATGAATAAAAACGCACTAAAATTAATAACGCATTAAAACTACAACCTTTCACAACATGTACACGTCCAGCTAAAAGTATCAGATGTATTCCAGTTTTAGGAGCCATAACAGTAAAAAGACGTCATGTAATCGAGTATCAGTCACCTAGTAAACAAATTGCAGAACGGTGTTAGGGCTACATGCCTATATATGAAACATTTAATAGGTAATAGTCTAAGTCTGCTCGACAAACAATTCCAACTTAACGTATCAGGAAGGTATAACCTGGTCTATATCGTTGCCAGTAATACAGCCAGGAATTACCGTTGCGTTATCAGTATTAATGTCACTAGATATTTTTGCCATATTGTTACCGTCCTACCAAAAATCCTCCGGAGAGGACCTATGTGTTTGACAACCACAGTAACCGCAAATAACAAACAAGTTTCCGACACCACTAACCTGGCAGATGAAACGATTAGATGAATAGACAACCACATCTTTCCGCCATTACAAATCACTGAAGGCCATGACTGCAGCATCTAAATCAGTAAAAACGGTAACGTTGCAGAGACACTTCGTTCTGTCTTACTGTTAAGACCCTTTTTCTCAGGAACCGGTTGTAGTATCAAGTTGAAAATTATGTCACATACTAAGGTATACGATCCCTTGGCGCTATAATAAAAATAAGCTTCTGCGTCGATGCAGTCAAAAGCTACGGTCATTTATGTGACATATTGTAATAATTGCAAACTCACTCATCAAAACCTACAAAGTATTTTTGGTTGGCCTAGAGTCATGAAATTCAGCCAGAAGCAAGATTTTACACTACAATTAAAGAAAAGAATTCGAAAAGTGTTTTTGCAGTTATGTCTTACCAAAAAATAATTTTTGTCATTTGCTATCTGTCTGCCTGTCCGTCCGTTTGTTAGACGCCTTTTTCTCAGGAACTGGTAGACATATCAAAATTTCTACTGAAGCAATGAAACTAGAGTCATGAGCCGAAATGTTGATTCCTAGGGTTGAAAAACGAATTTTAGTACCGAATAAATTGCATAACATTAAGTACAACCACAGTATTAGGTAATATTGATTCCCATGACGTTGTAGATGTTGCGGCTTCCGTCGGTTCCCTTTCAAAAGAACGAATGTGGCGATGGAGGTGGCAGAAACTAAAATGCCTGCCTGTCTTCCGATTCCCAATTAGGAGGTATACTTGACCTTACTTGCTAGTTTTCTGCAGACTAGACCGTGGCCAGTATCGCACATCATCTCTTCTAGTAACAGTTTCTGATTATTAATTAAAGGGTTGTAGGAGGCAACAGGGGAGTTCTACAGACCAAAAGTAGGACAGATCTGGTAAAACCTTGTATATATTTCCATAAACACACATATGGAAACGAGAGGTAGCCCGTTACAATTGAAGTATCGGATACTACACACACAGGAATAGCACAAACTTGACACAGAGAACGTCTTGCTTCAGGACAAGACAAAGAGAACAATTTGCAATATGAATGAGCGTTCGGTTAATTCGTCCAGCCTTTGATTAGAGAGAGAGAGAGAAAGAGAGAGAGTACATACACTGAGAGATAATTGGTGTTGATGATTATTATTCACGAATAAAGACTAATCTGAAGGCCAGGCAGGGGCAGTACACAGAACGATCTACTAAGCACGGTTAGGTTTGTCGCCCCTACCATTAGATATACAAACCGTTGCATTTGTGATGGTCCACATCAGAAATAATTACCTTTAATGCGAAACAATTGGAGCCGCAGTTGTAAGATCCACGGCTGCCACTGGGAACAGTAGGCAAGCACGAGGACATACAAATGGCGGCAACTTCTGTGCTACTGAACTTCACGGACCTGCTCCAACTAACCACTGGAAGCAAGTGAGGAAGACAGGGCCTCTCCCGTCAATTTTGCTAGCGACAATATCGCAACCCACTAAGCATCCACCGCAGGAAGAAGAACTCGTTGTCAAGCTCACCACAGTGACGCTTAAATTTTGTTCTGGGCTGCGTGGGTTCCCTGGAGTGGCGGTCACTCGTCGAAAGGGGAGGGACAGAATGCTGTCCCTCCGCCAAGAAGAAGCCGCGGTCTTGAATTCAAAATAACTGCTCGAACAACCTTTGTGGCTGTTCACCATATTGCAAATTATTAGGGATATTTAAATCGAGGCTCAGAAAATTACTCCATCCCCATGAGACAACAGTACTCTTGTTAGGCAAACCTACGATGGTATCTGACTGCCGGGGACTTAATTGACGTTTAATTTCATCGTATTACTGAGTATTAATCGGATCGACCTTTGTAATGTTTCAAATGATTCGTAAATTTCCGTATAGATTGAATCTACTGTCAGAAGAGTAAAATGCATTTTGTTATGGCACTCTCTCTCCGTCAGAGAGGCTGGACAGGGCGACAGTCGTTCCTTCTGCACACCTTATGGTAGGCTAGAGAAAAGACATTTTTTATTTATTTATACGTCTAGTTCCGTAGGACCAAACTCAGGAGCAAATCTCCATGCTCATGAAACGCGTCAGTACATGAAATTACAACGGAAGAGAAAAAATAGATAAAATAAAATGTTTGATTTCTAAAAAGACGGCAAGTTATAAGTTTATATAAACGCAGTCAACAACGTAACATACAAATTCATAGAAATTAACTTGACTTTTCAAGGAACTCTTCGATTAATTGGGAGTGACCGACGAGGAAACTATTCAGTTTGAACTGTAAAGCACGTGGATTACCGCTACGATTTTGAATTCTTGTGGTAGCTTTTTGAAAATGGATATAGCAGAATACTACACGTTTTCCCGCACGAGAGTCAAGGAGTTGCGATTCAAATGCAGATTGGATTTCTGCCTAGTATTAACTGAGTGAAAGCTGCTAACTCTTTGAAATAAACTGATACTGTTAGCAAGAAACTACATTAAAGAATTTATACACTAATGAGCCAAAACATCGTGATCACTTGCTTAAAAGCCTATTTGTCCATCTTTGCATGCTTCTGCGTGCTTTGCATGATTCTGCGTATCAGGGATCCGACAGTTTGTTGGTAGGTCTGTGGAGGTACTTGGGATTGGATGTATACGCACAGGTCACGTAATTCGTGTAAGTAACGGGTCACTGATTTGCGTACGCAATGATGGCGCCCGATAGCGATCCAAATGGGTTCCATAGGTTTTACATCAGGCGAATTTGGCCACCGAGACATCAACGTGAGTTCATTATAATGCTCCTGAAACCAATGTAGCACGTTCTGGCTCCGAGACACGGACAGTTACACTCCTGGAAATTGAAATAAGAACACCGTGAATTCATTGTCCCAGGAAGGGGAAACTTTATTGACACATTCCTGTGGTCAGATACATCACATGATCACACTGACAGAACCACAGGCACATAGACACAGGCAACAGAGCATGCACAATGTCGGCACTAGTACAGTGCATATCCACCTTTCGCAGCAATGCAGGCTGCTATTCTCCCATGGAGACGATCGTAGAGATGCTGGATGTAGTCCTGTGGAACGGCTTGCCATGCCATTTCCACCTGGCGCCTCAGTTGGACCAGCGTTCGTGCTGGACGTGCAGACCGCGTGAGACGACGCTTCATCCAGTCCCAAACATGCTCAATGGGGGACAGATCCGGAGATCTTGCTGGCCAGGGTAGTTGACTTACACCTTCTAGAGCACGTTGGGTGGCACGGGATACATGCGGACGTGCATTGTCCTGTTGGAACAGCAAGTTCCCTTGCCGGTCTAGGAATGGTAGAACGATGGGTTCGATGACGGTTTGGATGTACCGTGCACTATTCAGTGTCCCCTCGACGATCACCAGTGGTGTACGGCCAGTGTAGGAGATCGCTCCCCACACCATGATGCCGGGTGTTGGCCCTGTGTGCCTCGGTCGTATGCAGTCCTGATTGTGGCGCTCACCTGCACGGCGCCAAACACGCATACGACCATCATTGGCACCAAGGCAGAAGCGACTCTCATCGCTGAAGACGACACGTCTCCATTCGTCCCTCCATTCACGCCTGTCGCGACACCACTGGAGGCGGGCTGCACGATGTTGGGGCGTGAGCGGAAGACGGCCTAACGGTGTGCGGGACCGTAGCCCAGCTTCATGGAGACGGTTGCGAATGGTCCTCGCCGGTACCCCAGGAGCAACAGTGTCCCTAATTTGCTGGGAAGTGGCGGTGCGGTCCCCTACGGCACTGCGTAGGATCCTACGGTCTTGGCGTGCATCCGTGCGTCGCTGCGGTCCGGTCCCAGGTCGACGGGCACGTGCACCTTCCGCCGACCACTGGCGACAACATCGATGTACTGTGGAGACCTCACGCCCCACGTGTTGAGCAATTCGGCGGTACGTCCACCCGGCCTCCCGCATGCCCACTATACGCCCTCGCTGAAAGTCCGTCAACTGCACATACGGTTCACGTCCACGCTGTCGCGGCATGCTGCCAGTGTTAAAGACTGCGATGGAGCTCCGTATGCCACGGCAAACTGGCTGACACTGACGGCGGCGGTGCACAAATGCTGCGCAGCTAGCGCCATTCGACGGCCAACACCGCGGTTCCTGGTGTGTCCGCTGTGCCGTGCGTGTGATCATTGCTTGTACAGCCCTCTCGCAGTGTCCGGAGCAAGTATGGTGGGTCTGACACACCGGTGTCAATGTGTTCTTTTTTCCATTTCCAGGAGTGTATACTGGTGAAAGATGACAGCGCCGTCGGGGAAGACATCGAGCATGAAGGGATGCAGGTGGTTCACAGTTGTCTTCGATTGCTACCACAGGTCCCATGCAAGCGCAGGAGAATGTTTCGCATAGCATAATATTGCTCCCACCGGCCTGTGTTCGCGGCACGTCGCATGTTTCGAGTTGCAGTTCACCTCGATGACGATCTTGTGGAGACGACCACCGACCTAGCGCAGCACAAATGTGATCCACCCATAGAGTTGACACGTGCCATTGCTCAACGGTCGAATTCGGGTGGTCATGTGACCAATGCAATGTCTTTGGGTCAATATCTGAACACACAGCGGTGGTGTGCTGCACTGCTCGATGTTCAACAATGAACGATGGATGGTGTGCACCGAAACACTTGTGCGTGCGCCAGCATTGTGCTCCTCCTACAAAGATGACGACATATCCTCTTTTACAGAGCAGACAAGCCTCCGAAACCCACGTTCTGTGAAGAGTCGTGGACGCCTAAACTTTTTGTGCCTAGTGGTAGTTTCACTGTCCTGCTACCTCTTTCCGTAGATGCTCACTACAGTAGTACCTGAACATTCTACCAGCTTCGCCGTTTTCGAGATACTCGTTCACAGCCTCGGCGTAATAACGATCTCCCCTTGGTCTAAGTCGCTTATCTCAATGGACCTCCCCGTTTGCATTCCATTATCTTCGCTAGGGTGATCTCTCATCCGTGTCTGCTTCACTTACGTACTTTTGTTACCACGTCACGAGGCCGTAAGGGCATTAGGCGGTATCTAAAGTCGCGGTGGGCATTGGTCATAAGTTTTGGCGGTTCAGTGTACATGGGGGGGGGGGGGGCAATGTCAGGATATCAGGAGTAATGAACAGGGCTCGAGAGAAGTTCGAGAACTTACACCACTTATTGCCTGAAGCGGCCGTTTATGACTCAAAAATACCCTTTAAGAATGGGAAGAGTTACCGCAAAATATAGTACCATACGTCATAAGTGAAGCAGGTAAAAAGGAATACAAACGTCTCAAAAATGAGATCGACAGGAAGTGCAAAATGGCTAAGCAGGGATGGCTAGAGGACAAATGTAAGGATGTAGAGGCTTATCTCACGAGGGGTAAGATAGATACTGCCTACAGGAAAATTAAAGAGACCTTTGGAGAAGAGAGAACCACTTGCATGAATATCAAGAGCTCAGATGGAAACCCAGTTCTAAGCAAAGAAGGGAAAGCAGAAAGGTGGAAGGAGTATATAGAGGGTCTATACAGGGGCGATGTTCTCGAGAACAATATTATGAAAATGGAAAAGGAGGTAGATGAAGATGAAATGGGAGATATGATATTGCGTGAAGAGTTTGACAGAGCACTGAAAGACCTAAGTCGAAATAAGGCCCCGGGAGTAGACAACATTCCATTAGAACTACTGACAGCCTTGGGAGAGCCAGTCCTGACAAAACTCTACCATCTGGTGAGCAAGATGTATGAGACAGGCGAAATTCCCTCAGACTTCACGAAGAATATAATAATTCCAATCCCAAAGAAAGCAGGTGTTGACAGATGTGAAAATTACCGAACTATCGGTTTAATAAGTCACAGCTGCAAAATACTAACGCGAATTCTTTACAGACGAATGGAAAAACTGGTAGAAGCCGACCTCGGGGAAGATCAGTTTGGATTCCGTAGAAATGTTGGAACACGTGAGGCAATACTGACCTTACGACTTATCTTAGAAGAAAGATTAAGGAAAGGCAAACCTACGTTTCTAGCATTTGTAGACTTACAGAAAGCTTTTGACAATGTTGACAGGAATACTCTCTTTCAAATTCTAAAGGTGGCAGGGGTGAAATACAGGGAGCGAAAGGCTATTTACGATTTGTACAGAAACCAGATGGCAGTTATAAGAGTTGAGGGACATGAAAGGGAAGCAGTGGTTGGGAAGGGAGTGAGACAGGCTTGTAGCCTCTCCCCGATGTTATTCAATCTGTATATTGAGCAAGCAGTAAAGGAAACAAAAGAAAAATTCGGAGTAGGTATTAAAATCCATGGAGAAGAAATAAAAACTTTGAGGTTCGCCGATGACATTGTAATTCTGTCAGAGACAGCAAAGAAGTTGGAAGAGCAGTTGAACGGAATGGACAGTGTCTTGAAAGGAGGGTATAAGACGAATGTCAACAAAAGAAAAACTAGGATAATGGAATGTAGTCGAATTAAGTCGGGTGATGCTGAGGGAATTAGATTTGGAAATGAGACACTTAAAGTAGTAAAGGACTTTTGCTATTTGGGGAGCAAAATAAGAGATGATGGTCGAAATAGAGGGGATATAAAATGTAGACTGGCAATGGCAAGGAAAGCGTTTCTGAAAAAGAGAAATTTGTTAACATCGAGTATTGATTTAAATGTCAGGAAGTCGTTTCTGAAAGTATTAGTATGGAGTGTAGCCATGTATGGAAGTGAAACATGGACGATAAATGGTTTAGACGAGAAGAGAATAGAAGCTTTCGAAATGTGGTGCTACAGAAGAATGCTGAAGATTAGATGGGTAGATCATATAACTAATGAGGAAGTATTGAATAGAATTGGGGAGAAGAGGAGTTTGTGGCACAATTTGACTAGAAGAAGGAATCGGTTGGTATGACTTGTTCTGAGGCATCAAGGGATCACCAATTTAGTACTGGAGGACAGCGTGGAGGGTAAAAATCGTAGAGGGAGACCAAGAGATGAATACACTAAGCAGATTCAGAAGGATGTAGGCTGCAGTAGGTACTGGGAGGTGAAGAAGCTTGCACAGGATAGAGTAGCATGAAGAGCTGCATCAAACCAGTCTGAGGACTGAAGACCACAACAACAACGTCATAAGTGAATGAAAGTAATCAAAGAAGTGTACTTTTCTTGCCGAACTATCACTCACTTCAGATACTGTTCTGATAATAAAAAAAACAGCATTAAGTCTCTGAACAATATCCACGACAGTTTACCATTAATCTGGACATTTCCATCTCACTACCCATTCTGTGTAATTAAAAAGTCAAGATTTGTTGAACTGTGTGTTAGAAACTAAAAATCGAGTCTTACTGTGACCTAGTGTTAGTTTATTTTCTACAAGCCATGAACTTATGTCTTGAACTGCACTATCTGAAGCAGTACCCCTGTTGCACACTACCAAGTAGTGTCATCAACAAACAGAAATATTTTAGAAGGCATATCATTTGTAGAAATAAGGAACAGGTGTGGCCTTCAGCACTGATCCCTGCCCCCCGCCGGCCGGAGTGGACGAGCGGTTCTAGGCGCTACAGTCAGGAACCGCGCGACCGCTACGGTCGCAGGTTCGAATCCTGCCTCGGGCATGGATGTGTGTGATGTCCTTAGGTTAGTTATGTTTAAGTAGTTCTAAGTTCTAGGGGACTGGTAACCTCAGAAGTTAAGTCCCCTAGTGCTCAGAGCCATTTGAACCATTTGAACCCTGCCCCCTCCAATTTAACCATGCCCCACTCGGACCCCACGTCAAATGGTTTAAATGGCTCTGAGCACTATGGGACTAACTTCTGAGGTCATCAGTCCCCTAGAACTTAGAACTACTTAAATGTGACTAACCTAAGTACATCACACATATCCATGCCCGAGGCAGGATACGAACCTGCGACCGTAGCGGTAGTGCGGGTCCAGACTGTAGCGCCTAGAACCGCTCGGCCACCAAGGCCGGCTGACCCCACGTCGCAGCCATTCTCAGTACCGTGGAGAATGACTTTTTGCTGTTTGTTCTTATAGTAAAAGGTGAACCAATTGTCACCTATTCCCCATATTCCATAATGGTCCAAATTTTGGAGGAATATTTTGTAATCAACAACATCAAACGCCTTAGTTAAATAAAAAAAGATGCCTAGCGTTCCGAAACTTTTGCTTAATCTGTAACACTCGCACCCTCCCAGTGAGGATGCGACAAAGATTTTTCTTCGCAATGGGAAACAACAGGCACCATGCCGACTCCTAACCAAGAGACCAACACAGCTGAGGTCGCGGCACGGATCCTCTCCTGGGAGTCCAGTGCCATGCACCACTGCCCATTTACTTCAGCCCTCCAACCTTCCCAGTGACTATACGACACAAAATTGCGTCGTGATTGAAAACTAAATGCTCCATGCCGACTTCTCACCAAGAGACTTACATGGCTGCGGTCGCCGCATGGAATATATCCTGGGAGTTCAGTAGCTTGTATCCGATGCACCACTGCCGGTTTACCGTAAACTTCGCACCCTCCCAGTGAGAATGCGACACTGAAATTGCGTCGCGATTGCAAAATGTAAGCTCCATGCCAACTTCTCTCCAAGAGAGTAACACGGCTGCGGTGGCCGTATGTAATGTCTCCTGGGAGTCCAATTGCTTGTATCCGATACACCACAGCACGTTTACTGTAACCCTAGCGCCCTCACAGTGAGGATGCGACACAGAAACTGCGTCGCAATTCAAAATTACAGGCTCCATGCCGACTTCTCTGAAAGAGACTAAAGCAGTAGCTATCGCCGCCTGGAAGCTCTCCTGCGAGCTGGTACCTTGTATCCGATGCACCCCAGAACGTTTACTGTAATCCACGCACACTCCCATTGACGGTGCGTCACAGAAATTGCTCGTAATTGATAGCTACAGCTCCATGACGACTTCTCTCCATGGACTAACACGGTTGCGGTCGCCATATGAAACCTCTCCAGGGAGTTCAGTAGCTTGTATCCGATGCACCACTGCCCATTTACGGTATCCCTCGCAACCTCCCATTGTCGATGCGACAGAAATTGCGTCGCGATTGAAAACTACAGGCTCCATGCCGACTTCTCTCCAGGGGATTAACGCGTCTGCAGTCACCACATGGAGCCTCTCCAGGGAGTCCAGTAGGTTGTATCTGATGCACCATTGACGTTTACTGTAACACTCGAGCATTCCCAGTGAGGATGAAACATAGAAATTGCGTCGCGATTGGAAACTACAGTCTCCATGCCGACTTTTCTCCGAGAGAGGAACACCTCTGCGGTCGCCTCATGAAACCTCTCCTTACAGTCCAGTAGCTTGTTTCTAATGCACCATTGGCCGTTTACTGTAGTCCTCGCAACCTCCCAGTGAGGATGCAACATAAAAATCGCGACTCGATTGGAAACTACAGGCTCCATGCCGACTTTCTCCACAGTCTAACTCGGGACGGTCGCTGCATGGGATCCCTCTAAGGAGTGCGTTAGTTTGAATCCAGTGCACCACTGCCCATTTACTGTAAACCTCGCATCCTCCCACTGAGTATGCGATACACAACTTGCGTCGCTATTGAAAACTACAGGCACCATGCCGACTTCTCTCCAAGAGACTAGTACGGCTTTTGTCGCCGCATGGAACCTCTCCTGGGAGCCCAATTCATTGTATCACATGCACAACTGCCTGTTTACTGTAACCCTCATACCCTTCCATACACAGAAATTGCGTCGCGATTGAAAACTGCAGGCTCCATGCCGACTTCTCTCCAAGAGTCTATGACGGTAGCTATAGCCGCGTTTAACCTCGCTTGGGAGTCCAGTAGCTTGAATGCGATGCACCACTAACCATTTAATTTGACACGCGCAACCTCCCAGTGAAGATGCAGAAATGGCGTAGCGATTGAAGCCTAGAGGCTCCATGTCGACTAACACCAAAGAGACTAACACGGCTGTGGTCGACACATGGAACCTCTCCTAGGAGTTCAGTAGCTTGTATCCTGCCCGTTTACTTTTACCCTCCCACTATCCCAGTTAGGATGCGACAAAGAAATTAGGTCGTGATTCAAAACTCCAGGCACTATGTCGACTTCCTTCAAAGAGACTAACACGGCTGTGGACACTGCATGGAACCTTCCCTGAGAGTCCCGTTTCTTGTATTCGATGCACCACTGCACATTTACTGTAACCCTCGCAACCTCCTAGTGAGGATGCAGCACAGGAATCGCGACGCAATTCAAAACTAGAGGCTCTTTCTGACTTTTCTCCAAGAGGCTAACATGGCTGCAGTCGCTGCATGAAACTTCTCCAGGGATTCCAGTAGCTTCTGTCCGATTCACCACTGACGGTTTACGGTGTCCCGCGCACCCTCCCATTAACGATGCGACACAGAAATTGCGCCGCGATTGAAAACTACAGGCTACATACCGACTTCTCTCCAAGAGACTAACACGGCTGCGGTCGCCTCATGAAACCTCTCCTTTGAGTCCAGTAACTTGTATCTGATGAAACATTGCCTGTTTACTGTAACACTCGCACCCTCACAGTGAGGATGCAATATAGAAATTACTTTGCGATTGAAAACTACAGGCTCCATGCCGACTTTTCTCGAAGAGAACCCTACTGGTCGCCGCATGGAACCTCATGTGTGAGTCAGGTAGCTTTTATCCGAAGCACCACTGCCCGTTTACTGTAACGCTTACACACTCCCAGTGAGGAAGCGACACAGAAATTGCGTCGCAGTTGGAAACTACAGGCTCCATGCCGACGTCCCTCCACAGTCTAACACAGCTGTGGTGGCCGCATGGAGTCTCTACTGGGTCCAGTTGCTTGTATCTGATGCACCGCTACCCATTTACGGTATCCCATATAAGTGCCAGGAGCCACACTGAAATTTGTGGGGTCTCCTTTATTTAAGAGGCAGAGGTCGAGCTGAGAGAGAAGATTCTCGACATTTCTACCCTTGCCAGTAATTACGGTGCCACCCCAGAAGGGGTTATGGACATTGAAGTCCCCAAAAAGTAGGAATGATTGGGAGAGTTGGGAGATCAGAGCAGCCAATCCATTAAGAGGTACTTCACCATCTGGAGGAAGGTAAACATTGCAGACGGTAATATCATAGTTCGTCGTTATCATTACAGCAACAGCCTCTAAAGCTGTATGAAGAGCCACTGATTCAGAATCTACAGAGGTAATGACATACAGGCATACGCCACGTGACGTCCTGTTACAGTCAGTCTGGTTTTTATAATACCCCTGATAGCGCTGAAGTGCAATGGTCCGCATTGCTGGGAACCAAGTTTCTTGGAGGGCAATACAGAGAACAGGTGTTGAGCTCAGATTCGGTCTTAATTCAGCCAAGTGGTAAAATAACTGCCGTAATTCCACTTTAGGATAACGCTTTATCCTGTTCTGTGAAGGCATGAAGGGACGCAGAATGCATGTTACTCCCTAGGGTCAGATGCTGCCACCGCCAGAGGGCTAATGGCTGGGAGCATTGCTTCAGAGGCATCGGTGACAGCTCGTCCTCAGGTGACAGTAGAAGCTCCACCTCGTCCTCAGACGCAGAGCTTGTAGGTAGTGGTGGTGCAGGTGCCATTGCAATTTCCTTGGTCTTAGGGGTCTTCGGATTCGATTTTTTGCGCTGTTCCTTGGATTGCCTTAGCTGGGAGGGCTTCTTTGAATTTAGTCTCCAGGATTGAAGAGGACCGCAAAGCCCTATGACCAGCAATCTGTGGCTTCTTCAGCCATTGGCGAGTGTCTGCTTTGCCACTGGTAGGAACCTGGGAAGGGAGTGACCCGAGGGACCCCTTCCTAGCGACAGAAGCCGAAGAAGTCTTACGCTTCTCCTGTTTATAAGTGGGGACTGATGTCCCTGATGGTTGAGGGAGTGCTGCTCCTGGGGTAGGTGGTGCGGGGGGAACAGGGAGGTAAGTGGCTCCACCATCAAGGGGGCAAGAAATGTTTTACAGCTCTGAGAGCTGACTGCAATTGGTTCAATGGATGGAGCAGTAACAGTAGTAACACTGGCGGCGTTAGATTTTGTCATGCACACGGGATGGAGCCTTTCAAATTTTCTTTTAGCCTCAGTATAGGTCAGTAGGTCCAGGGTCTTGTATTCCATTATTTTCCTTTCCTTCTGTAGAATCCTACAGTCTGGCGAGCAAGGGTGTTGTTGCTCTCTGTAGTTAACACAGATGGGTGGCGGGGCACATGGAGTATAGGGTTAAGATGGACGACCACAATCTCGACATATGAGGCTGGAAGCACACTGGGAAGACATATGACCGAACTTCCAACACTTAAAGCACCGCATTGGTGAAGGGATATAGGCTTGACATCAGAGCGGTAGACCATCACCTTCACCGGCTCGCGTAATTTGTCACCCTCGAAGGCCAAGATAAAGACACTGATGGTAACCTGATTATCCCTCGGACCCCAGTGGACGCCCCAGACGAAATGGACACCTCGTCACTCAAACTTAGGGCGCAGCTCGTCATCGGACTGTAAAAGAAGATCCCTGTGGAAGATAACGCCCTGGACCATATTTAAACTTTGATAGAGCGTGATATTAACAGAAACGTCCCCCAGCTTCTTACAAGCGAGTATTGCCTGTGACTGGGCAGAGGATACTGTTTTTATCAAGACTGACTCAGACCGCATTTTTGATAAGCCCTCCACTTCCCCAAACTTGTCCTCTAAATACTCTACAAAGAACTGAGGCTTCATGGACACAAAGGATTCCCCATCAGTTCTTATACAGACATGATACGGAGGCAAATAAGTCTCGCTGTCATTCTTAGCCTGTCGTTCTTCCCATGGTGTGGCCACTGAGGGGAACGATTTGGAGTCATACATATTTGCATTAAATTGAGGCCTTGAAGGTTTAGAGACTGCTGGCAGCTGGCCACGAGCAAGAGATGGTGTACCACGCTTCATTGCGGGTCATCCAACCTGATGCCACCCACTCCGACCAAAAGCTCTCCCCACAGGCGCCACCCAGCCACAGCAAAGGCCACATGGCAGGATGACCATTGCCGGGAGACGCTATGCCCCAGGGAGATAGGCCTCTACTCCTTGGCTTACGTGGGGAGTTAACAGCGCAGGCATCAGCAGAGCAATCAACAGGGTACATGGCGGTCTCACCACAACGGACTGGCTACCATGCTGGATATTAGGTGCAAAGAAGTCCATGTTCGTCGTCGGTGCAGAAAGCGACACAGCATAGGGGAAGGCAGAAACTGCACCCAGGAATATATCTGCGCCCAAGAGAGGGAGAATGAGCGGAACTGCAATGCGACGACGAGAATGCAGGCTAAAGATCACAATGCACGATGGACACGAAGCACCATGTACGGCGTGCTTCCCCAGTTGGCTCGCTCTTTGGAAAAAAATTTGGAAGTATGTAGGTCAAACTCTATAGGGTACTATCACATAAAGACCAAAATTGGGGAGACTCCTTTTAGTCGCCTCTTACGACTTTTCCCCAAGAGACTAACATGGCTGCGGTCGCCGCATGAAACCCCTCCAGGGAGTCCAGTAGCTTGTATCCGAAGCACAACTGTCCATTTATGGAGTCCCGTGCGAGCTCCCATTGCCGATGCGACACAGAAATTGCGTCGCGATTGAAAACTACAGGCTACATACCGATTACTCTCCAAGAGACAAACACGGCTCTGGCAGCTTCATGAAACCTCTCCTTTTTCTTTGAGTCCAGTAGGTTGTATCTGATGCACCATTGACGGGTTACTGAAACACTCGCACCCTCACAGTGAGGATGCAACATACAAATTGCGTCGCGATTGGAAACTACAGGTTCCATGCTGACATCCCTCCACAGTCTAACAAAGCTGCGGTCGCCACATGGAGTCTTTCCTGACAGTCCAGTTGCTTGTATCCGATGCACCACTGCCCATTTATGATATCCCATGCACCCTCCCATTGACGAGGCGACACAGAAATTGTGTCGTGATTGAAATTACTGACACCATGCCGAATTCTCTCCAAGAGACTAACACCACAGCAATCGCTTCATGGAACCTCTCCGGGGGTTCAGTTGCTTGTATCCGATGCACCACTGCCCAATTACTGTAACCCTGGCACCCTCACAGTGAGAATGCGAAACAGAATTTACCTCGCGATTGAAAACTACAGGCTCCATGCCGAATTCTCTCGAACAGACTTATACGCCACTGGTCGCCACATGGAACCTCTCTTGGGAGTCAGGTACCTTGTATCCGAAGCACCACTGCCCGCTTACTGTAACCCTCACACACACTCCTACTAAGGAAGCGACACAGAAATTGCATCGCAATTGAAAACTACAAACTCCATATCGACTTCTCTCCAAGAGTCTAACACGGCTGCAGTCTCCCCATGGAATCTCTCCTGGGAATCCAGTTGCTTGTATCCATGGCACCACTGCTCATTTACTGCAACCCTGGCGCCCTCCCAGTGAGGATACAACAAAGAAATTTCGTTGCACTTCAAAATTATGGGTTCCATGCCGACTTCTCTCAAAAAGAATAACACGGCAGCTGTCGTCACATGGAACCTCTCCTGGGAGTCCAGCTGCTTGTATCCGTTGCACCACTGCCCATTTACTGTAACACTCTCACCATCCCAGTGAGGATGTGACACAGAAACTGTGTCACGATTCAAAATTACAGGCGCCATGCCGACTTTTGTCCAAGAGACTAACTAGGCTTTGGTCGCCGCATGGAACCTGTCTGGGAGTCCAGTTGCTTGTTTCTGATGCACCACTGACTGTTTACTGTAACCCTCACACCCTTCCAGTGAGGATGCGACATAGAAATTGTGTCGCGATTGAAAACTACAGGCCCCATGACGACTTTTCTCCAAGATAATAACACGCTATCGGTCGCCGCATGAAACCTCGACTGTTAGTCCATTAGGTCGTATCCGACGCACCAATGCCCATTGTCTGTAATGCTCACATGTTCCCAGTGAGGGTGTGACACAGAAATAGCCTTGTCGTTCGAAACTACAGGCTCCATGCCGACTTCACTCCAAGATACTAACACTGCTATGGTCGTCGCATGGAATCTCTCCTGGCAGTGCAGTAGGTTGTACCTGATACACTACTGGCCATTCTCTCTAATCCCCACACCCTCCTTTTGACGAAGCGACAGATAAATTGCGTCGTGATTGAAAACAACAAGCTCCAAGCCGAGTTCTCTCCAAGAGACTAACATGGCTGCAGTCGCTCATGGAACCTCCTGGAATGCCAGTAGCTTGTATCCAATTCACTACTTCCCATTTGCTGTAACCCTCGCACCCTCAAACTGATGTTGCGACACAGATGTTGCGTCGCCACTTAAAACTACAGCCTCCATACCGACTTCTCTCCAAGAGACTTACACAGCCGTTGTTTACGCATCGAATCTCTCCTGGGAGTCCAGTTGCTTTTATACGATGCACTACTGCCTGTTTACGTAAACCTGGCACACTCCCAGTGAGGATGCAACACAGAAATTGCATCGTGAATGAAAACTACAGGCTCAATGGCGACTTTTCTCAAAGAGACTTATACGCTAGCGGTCACTGCATGGAACCCCTCTTGTTATATGGTAGCTTGTATCTAATGCACCACTGTCCATTTAGTGTAATCCTCGCAAACTCCCATTAATGATTCGACTCAGAAATTGCATAGTGATTGAAAACTACAGGCTCCATGCCGACTTCTCTTCAAGAGACTAACACGTCTGCGGTCGCCACATATAACCTCTAATGGGAGTCGAGTAGCTTGTATCCAATGCACCACTCAACCTTTACTGTAACCTTTGCACCCTCCCAGTGAGGATGCGACACAGAAGGTTCGTAGTAATTGAAAGCTACAGGATCCATGTCGACTTCTCTCCAAGAGAATAACAAGGCTGCGGTCGCCGAATGTAACCTTTCGTGGGTTTCCAGTTGATAGTATCCGTTGCACCACTGCTCCTCGTACCCTCCCAGTGAGGATGAGAGACAAAAATTGCGTCGCGATTGAAAACTACAGCCACCATAATGACTTCTATCCAAGATACTAACACGGTAACGGTCGGCACATGGAACTTCTCCTGGGAGTCCAGTAGCTGTGTCCAATGCACCACATGCCCAATTACTGTCAACCTCGCAACCTCACTGTGAGGATGCGACACATAAATTGCGCCGCGATTGAAATTTACAGTCTCCATGTTGACTTCTCTCCAAGAAACTAACACAGTAGCGATTGCTGCATGCCACCTCTCTGGGAGTCCAGTAGGTCCTATGCCATTAACCACTGCCCATGTACTGTAACCCTCGCACCCTCCCAGTGAGGATGCACCACAGAACTTGTGTCGTGATTGAAAACTAGTGGTTCCATGCTAACCGACACTAATGCGGTCGCTTCATGGAACTTCTTCCGGGAGTAGAGTAGCTTGTATCAGATGCACCACTGCCCATTCTCTGTAGCCCTCGCACCCTCCTATTGATGCACCACACAAATTGCGTAGCGATTCACAATTACAACCTTCTTATCGACTTCTTTCCAAGAGACTAACATGGCTGCAGTCGCCGCTTGGAATCTTTCCTGGGAGGCCATTTGCTTGTATCAAAAGCACCACTGCTCGTTTACTGTAAACCCTGCACTCTCCCAGTAAGGATGTGACACAGAAATTGCGTCCCGATTGAGGATTATATACTCCATACCGACTTCTTTCCAAGGGATTAACATGGCTACTGTCGCTACACGGAACCTATCATTTAAGTTCAGTATCTTGCATCCAATGAACCACTTCCTGTTTACTGTAAACCTTGCATCCTCCCATGGAGGATGTGACACAGAAACTGCGTCGTGATTCACAATTAAATGCTCTCTGCTTCATTCTGTCAAAAAGACTAACATGGCAGAGGTCGCCGCATGTAACCTATCCTCTGAGCTATATAGCTTCTGTCCGATGACCCACTGAACGTTAACTGTCACCCACTCACACTCCCATTGATGATGCCACACAGAAATTGCCTCGTAATTGAAAACTACATTCTCAATGCCGACTTCTCTCCAAAATACTACCACGGCTGTGGTCACCGCATGGAACCTCTCCTAGGAGCCCAGTAGCTTGTATCCGATGCACTACTCCTCGTTTGCTTTAACACTCGCACCATCCCACTTTGGGTGTGACACAGAAATTGCGTCACGACTGAAAACTACAGTCTTCATGCCGAATTCTCACAAACAGACTAACACGGCTGCGGTCGGTACGCGGAACCTGTCCTGGGAGACCAGTTCTTGTCTCCTATGAACCACTACCCGTTTCCTGTAACCATCGAACCCTCCCAATAACGATGTGACTCAGAAATTGCACCGCGTTTTGAAACTACAGACTCAATGATGCCTTCTCTTCAAGAGACTAACAGGATAGTGGTCGTCGAATGAAACCAACCCTGCGAGTCCAATAGCTTGTATCTGATGCAACCCTCGGACCCTCACAGTGAGAATGCAACACAGAATTTGCGTCGCGATTGAAAACCACAGGCACCATGCCGACTTCTCTCCAAGAGACAAACACGGCTGTGATCATCGCATGAAACATCTCCTCGGAATCCAGCAGCCCTTATCCGATGCACCAATTCCTGTATACTGTAACCCTCACACCCTGCCAGAGAGGATTTGACACTGAAATTAAGTCGCGATGGAGAACTTCATGCCGACTTCTCTCCAAGGGAATAACACAGTAGCGGTCGCCACATGGAAACTCTCCTGGGAATCCAGTGGCTTGTATCCGATCCACCACTACCCATTTACTGTAACCGTCGCTTGCTCCCACTGATGATGTGCACAGACATTGCGTTGATATTTTAATCTGCTTACCACACTACTGACCATTAAAATTGCTGCACCAAGAAGAAATGCAGATGATAAACGGGTATTCATTGGACAAATATATTATACTAGAACTGACATGTCATTACATTTTCACGCAATTTGGGTGCATAGATCCTGAGAAATCAGTACCCAGAACAACCACCTTTGGCCTTAAAAACGGCCTTGATACGCTTGGGCATTGAGTCAAACAGAGCTTGGATGACGTGTACAGGTACAGCTTCCCATGCAGCTTCAACACGATAACACACTACATCAAGAGTAGCGACTGGCGTATTGTGACGAATCGGTTGCTCGGCCACCGTTGACCACACGTTTTCAATTGGTGTAAGATCTGGAGAATGTGCTAGCTAGGGCAGCAGTCGAATATTTCTGTATCCAGAAAGGCCTGTACACGACCTGCAACATGCGGTCATGCATTATCCTGCTGAAATGTAGGGTTTCGCAGGGATCGATGAAGGGTAGAGCCACGGGTCGTAACACATCTGAAATGTAACGTCCACTGTTCAAAGTGCCGTCAGTGCGAACAAGAGGTGACAGAGACGTGTAACCAATGGCACCCCATACCATCACGCTAGGTGATACGCCAGTACGGCGATGACGAATACACGCTTCCAATGTGCGATCACCGCGATGTCGCCAAACATGGATGCGACTATCATGATGCTGTAAACAGACCTGGATTCATCCGAAAAAATGACGTTTTGCCAGTCGTGCACCCAGGTTCGTCATTGAGTACACTATCGCAGACGCTCCTGTCTGTGATGCACCATCAAGGGTAACCGCAGCCATGGTCTCCGAGCTGATAGTCCATTCTGCTGCGAACGTCGTCGAACTGTTCATGCAGATGGTTGTTGTCTTTCAAACGTCCCCAACTGTTGACTCCGGGATCGAGACGTGGCTGCACGATCCGTTACAGCCATGCGGATAAGATGCGTATCATCTCGACTGCTAGTGATACGAGGCCTTTCAGATCCAGCACGGCGTTCCGTATTACCCTCCTGAACCCACCGATTCCATATTCTACTAACAGTCACTGGACCTCGACCAACGCGAGCAGCAATGTCGCGATAGGATAAACCGCAATCGTGATAGGCTACAATCCGAACTTAATCAAAGTCGGAAACGTGATGGTACGCATTTCTCCTCCTTACACGAGGTATCACAACAATGTTTCAGCAGGCAACGCCGGTCACCTGCTGTTTGTGTCTGAGTAATCGGTTGGAAACTTTCCTCATGTCAGCACGTTGTAGGTGTTGCCACCGTCGCCAACCTTGTGTGAATGCTCTGAAAAGCTAATCATTTGCATATCACAGAGTCTTCTTCCTGGCATAAATTTCGCGTCTGTAGCACGTCATCTTCGTGGTGTAGCAATTTTAATGGCCAGTAGTGTACAAGTCGATTTCTCTCAAACAGACAAATACGTCTGTGGTCGCCTCATGGAAGTTCTCCTGGGAGTCCGATAGCTTCTATCCGATGAACCAATGCCCGTTTACTGTAACCCTCGCACCCTCCTAGAGATTATGCCATTTAGAAGTGGCGTCACTACTGAAAACTACACTCCTGGAAATGGAAAAAAGATCACATTGACACCGGTGTGTCAGACCCACCATACTTGCTCCGGACACTGCGAGAGGGCTGTACAAGCAATGATCACACGCACGGCACAGCGGACACACCAGGAACCGCGGTGTTGGCCGTCGAATGGCGCTAGCTGCGCAGCATTTGTGCACCGCCGCCGTCAGTGTCAGCCAGTTTGCCGTGGCATACGGAGCTCCATCGCAGTCTTTAACACTGGTAGCATGCCGCGACAGCGTGGACGTGAACCGTATGTGCAGTTGACGGACTTTGAGCGAGGGCGTATAGTGGGCATGCGGGAGGCCGGGTGGACGTACCGCCGAATTGCTCAACACGTGGGGCGTGAGGTCTCCACAGTACATCGATGTTGTCGCCAGTGGTCGGCGGAAGGTGCACGTGCCCGTCGCCCTGGGACCGGACCGCAGCGACGCACGGATGCACGCCAAGACCGTAGGATCCTACGCAGTGCCGTAGGGGACCGCACCGCCACTTCCCAGCAAATTAGGGACACTGTTGCTCCTGGGGTATCGGCGAGGACCATTCGCAACCGTCTCCATGAAGCTGGGCTACGGTCCCGCACACCGTTAGGCCGTCTTCCGCTCACGCCCCAACATCGTGCAGCCCGCCTCCAGTGGTGTCGCGACAGGCGTGAATGGAGGGACGAATGCAGACGTGTCGTCTTCAGCGGTGAGAGTCGCTTCTGCCTTGGTGCCAATGATGGTCGTATGCGTGTTTGGCGCCGTGCAGGTGAGCGCCACAATCAGGACTGCATACGACCGAGGCACACAGGGACAACACCCGGCATCATGGTGTGGGGAGCGATCTCCTACACTGGCCGTACACCACTGGTGATCGTCGAGGGGACACTGAATAGTGCAAGGTACATCCAAACCGTCATCGAACCCATCGTTCTACCATTCCTAGACCGGCAAGGGAACTTGCTGTTCCAACAGGACAATGCACGTCCGCATGTATCCCGTGCCACCCAACGTGCTCTAGAAGGTGTAAGTCAACTACCCTGGCCAGCAAGATCTCCGGATCTGTCCCCCATTGAGCATGTTTGGGACTGGATGAAGCGTCGTCTCACGCGGTCTGCACGTCCAGCACGAACGCTGGTCCAACTGAGGCGCCAGGTGGAAATGGCATGGCAAGCCGTTCCACAGGACTACATCCAGCATCTCTACGATCGTCTCCATGGGAGAATAGCAGCCTGCATTGCTGCGAAAGGTGGATATACACTGTACTAGTGCCGACATTGTGCATGCTCTGTTGCCTGTGTCTATGTGCCTGTGGTTCTGTCAGTGTGATCATGTGATGTATCTGACCCCAGGAATGTGTCAATAAAGTTTCCCCTTCCTGGGACAATGACTTCACGGTGTTCTTATTTCAATTTCCAGGAGTGTATATTCTCCATGGCGTCTTCTTTCCAAGAGACTAACACCTTAGTGGACGTCGCATGGGACCACACCTGAGAGTTCAGTATCCGATGCACCACTGCCTGTTTACTGTAACCCTCGCACCCGATCAGTGAGGATGCGACACAGAAATTGCGGCGCAATTTAAAGTTACATGCTCCATGTCGACTTCTCTTCAAGACACTAACACGGCTGCGGTCGCCACATGCAACCTCTCCTGGGAATCCTGCAGCTCGTATTCGATGCGCTACTGCCGTTTACCATTACCCTTGCAACCTCCCATTGACGATGCAGCACAGAAATAGCGATGCGGTTGAAAAGTAGAGGCTCCATGCCCACTTACCTCCAAGAAACTAACACAGCTCTGGTTGCCACATGGAACCACTGCTAGGAGTCCAGTACCTTGTATCCTAAGCAACACTGCCCATTTCCTGTAACCCACGCACCTTCCCCGTGAGGATGCAACACAGAAATTGCATCGTGCTTGGAAACAACAGGCTCCATGCCGACTTTTCTCCTAGAGACTAACAAGCCTAGTGCCGCCGCGTGGAATCTCTCCTATGAATCCAGTAACATGTACCTGATGCACCGCTGCCCGTTCACTGTCACCCTCGTACCCTCCCATTAACGATGCGTTACAGAAATTGTTTGTCAATGGAAAACTACAACCACAATGCCGACTTCTCTCCTATGGATTAACACGGCTGTGGTCGCAGGATGGAACCTCTTCTGGCAGTCCAGTAGGATGAATCCAATGCATTACTGCCAGTTTACTGTAACCCTTGCACTCCCCAGTTAGTGATGCGTCAGTGAAATTGCATCGCGAATTAAAACTACAGCCTCAATGCCGCATTCACTCTATGAAATTGACACTGCTGAGGTCGCCACATGGAACCTCTCCTGGGATTCCAGTGGCTTGCTTTCAATTTACAACTGCCCGTTTGCTGTAGCCCTTGCACACTCCGATATACAGTGCGATACAGACATTATGTCGGGATTGAATTCTAGAGGTTTCCATGCCGACTTCTAACCCTGAGACTACCACAGCTCTTGTCGTCACGTGTAACCTCTCCTGGGAGTCCAGTAGCCTCTATCCGATACACCATTGTCCGTTTACTGTAACCCTTGCACCCACCTACTGGCAATACATCACAGAAATAGCATCGTAATTGAAAACTGCAGGCCCCATGCCGACTTCTCTCCAAGAGACTAACACGACAGCTGTCACTGCATGGAACCTCTCCTAGAAGTCCAGTAGCTTTTATGCAATGCAGCACTACCTGTTCACTGTAACCTTCGCAACCTCATAGGGAAGATGAGTCACAGAAACTGAGTCGCAATTGAAAACTACAGGCTCCATAAGGACTTCTCTCGAAGAGGCTAATACGGTTGTGGTCGCTGCATGGAACCTCTCCTTGGAGTACAGTAGCTTGTATCCGATGCACCACGGTCCATTTATTATATCTCTTGCACCCTCCAATTGATGAGGCCACACAGAAATGACATTGTGACTGAAATCTGTAGCCTTCATGACAACTTCTCTGCAAGAGACAAAGATGGCTGTGGTCGCCGCATGGAACCCATCCTCGAAGTGGAGTAGCATGAATCTAAAGCACCACTGCCCATTACTGTAACCCTTGAAACTTCCCTGTCAATATGCGACACAGAAATTGCGTCGCGATTGAAAACTAGACGTGGTCACCGCACGGAACCTCTCGGGAGAGTGCAGAAGCTTGTATCTGATGCACCACTGCCCGTTACCGCACCCTCCCGCTGAAGATGCACCACTGAATTTGCATCGCGATTCAAAACTACAGGCTCCGTACCGACTTCTCTCAAAGAGACTAACACAGTAGAGATCGTCACAAGGAACCTCTCCTGGGAGTCCATTAGCATGTATATCATGCACCTCAGCCAATTTACTGTAACAGGCGCACACTGCCTTTCACGATGTGACACAGAAATTGTGTTCGTTTGTATACTGCGTGCTCCATGTCGAATTCCCTCCAAGAGACTAACATGGTAGCGGTCGCCCATTGGAACCTCTCCTGGGAATCTAGTTGCTTGGATCCGATGCACCACGGCCCATTCACTGTAATCCTTGCACATTCCCAGTGAGGAAACGGCACTGAAATTGTGTCGCGATTGAAAACTACAGACTCCATGCCGACTACTCACCAAGAGACTAACACAACTGTGGTCGTCACACAGGATCTCTTCTGGGAGTCCAGTAGCTTGTATCCGATGCACAACTGCCCCTTTACTGTAACTCTCACACCCTCCTAATGACGATGCGACACAGAAATCGAGATGCGATTGAATAGTACAGGCTTTATGCAGACTATTCCTTAAGAGACTAACAAAACGGTCACCACATGAAAGTTTCCTCAGATCCAGTAGGTCGTATGCGATGCATGACCCCCTCGCTCCCTCCCAGTGTGGATGCGACACAGAAATTGCGTCGCGATTGAAAGCTGCAGACTACAGGAGACTAACAAGGCTGCGGTCGCGGCATGGAACCCCTCCTGCGAATCGAGAGGTTTTAATCCGATGCACCACTGCCCGTTTTCTGTTAACCTCGCACCTTCCCAGTGAGGAGGCGACGCAGGAATTGTGTCGCGATTAAAAGCTACATTCTCCATGCCGAATTCTGTCGAAGAAACTAACTCGGTAGCAGGCGCCCCATGGAGCCTCTCCCGGGAGTCTAGTGGCTTGTATCCGTAGGACCAATGTCCGTTTACTGTAACCCCTGCACCCTCCCATGACGTTGCGACACAGAAATTACGTCGCGATTCAAAACTACAGGCTCCATGCCTTCTTCTCTCTAAGAGACTAACACTGCAATGGTCATCACATGGGACCTCTCCTGGGGGTCCAGTAGCTGGTATCCGATCCACCAATGTCCGTTTACGTTAACGCTCGCACTCTCCCATAAACGAAGCAGCGCAGAAATTGCGTTGCGATTGTAACTACAGGCCCAATGGCGACTTCACTCCAACAGACTGAGTGAGACAGCTGCGGTCAACGCGTGGAACCTACTCTGGTAGTCCAGTAGCTTGTAATCGATTCACCGCTGCCCGTTTACTGTACAACTCTTAACCTCCCAGTTTGAAACTGACACAGAAGCTCCGTCGCTAATTAAAACTACAGGCTCTATGACGAATTCTCTCCAAGAGACTAACACGGCTGTGGTAGCCTCATGGGCCCTCTCCTGTGGGTCCAGTAGCTTGTATCCGTTGCAACACTGTCCGTTTACTGTCACCATCGCACCCTCCCATTAACGATGCTGCACAGAAATTGCGTTGCGATTGACAACTACAGGCTCTATTGCCACTTATCTCCATTAGACTACCACGGGAGCGGTCGCCGCATGGAACCTCTCCTGGGAGTCCAGTGGGTTGTATCTGATGCACCATTGCCCGTTTCCGGAGACCCTTGCACCCTCCCAGTGAGGATGCAACTTAGAAATTGTGTGACGTTTGAAGGTTACAGGCCCCATGCCGACTTCTCTCTAAGAGACTATCACGGTAGCAGTTGCCACATGGAACGCCTCCTGGGAGACCAGTAGCTCTTACCCGATGCCCCCACTTCCCATTTCAGGTAACCCTCGCACCATCCCATTGACGATGCGACGCAGAATTTGCGTCGTGATTGAAAACTACAGTCTCCATGTCTACTTCTCTCCAAGGGACTAACGTGGTAGTTGTCCCCACATGGAACCAGTCGGGGAATCCAGTAGTTTTTATATGATGCACAACTGACCGTTTGGTGTAACCGGCACATCCTCATAGTGAGGATATGATACAGAAATTGCGGCTCGTTTGAAACTACAGGCTCCATGCCGTCTTTTCTCTAAGGGACTAACACAGCTGCGGTTGCCGCAAGGGAACATCTCCTCGGAGTCTAGTAGCTTGTATGCGGATCACGTCAGCCCATTTACTGTAACCCTCGCATCCTCCCAGCGGGGTTGCAACACAGAAATTGCGTCGCTATTCGACTTCCACCTAAGAGACTAACACGGATGTGGGCACCACATGGAACGTCTCCTGGAATTCCAGTAGCTTGTATCAGATGCACCGCTGCCCATTTACTGTAACCATCGCACCCTCAATTTGTCGATGTGACTGAGAAATTGCATCCTGAATGAAAACTACTGGCTCGATGCCGACTGCCCTGAGAGAGAGACCAACACTGCTGTATTCGTAGCATTTAACCTCTCCTCGGAGTCCTGTAGTTGTTTGCAATGCACCAATGCCTATTTACTGTAACCCTTGCACCCTCCCATTGACGCTGAAACATAGAAATTGCATCGTGATTGAAAACCACAGGCTCCATGATGACTTCTCACCAAGATACGGACACTTTGGCGGTGGCCGCATGGAAGCTCTCCTGAAAATCCAATAGCCTGAACTCGATGCACCATAGACCTAATAATGCAACCCTAGAAACCTCTCACTGGTGGTGCAACGCAGAAACTGCATTACAATTGTAAACTACAGGCTGCATGCGGACGTCTGTGTGAGAGACTAACACTGATGCGGTCGCCGCATGGAAGCTCTCCTGGGAGTGAAGTAGCTTGCATCCAATGCACCACTGCCTGTTTACGATTCCCCTCACACCATCCCATTGACGATTCGACAAAGAAATTGCAGCTGATTTGAAAATTACAGGCTCCATGCCGACTTTTCTCGAAGAGATTAACATGGCTGCGATCGCCGCATGGAACATCTCCTCGGACTCTAGTAGCTTGTATGAGAATCACCACAGCCCATTTACTGTAACCCTCACATCCTCCAAGTGACGTTGCGACAAAGAAATGGCGTCGCGATTGAAAACTGTAGGCTCCATGTCGACATCCCCCTAAGAGACTAACACGGCTGTGGGAGCCACAAGGAACCACTCCTGGGACTCCAGTAGCTTGTATCAAATGCACCACTGCACGTTTACTGTAACACTCGCACCATTCCAGTGAGAATGGGATACAGAATTTGCGTCGCGATTGAAATCTACAGGCTCCATACCGACTTCCATCCAAGGACTAACGCGGTAGCGGTCGACTCGTGGAACCTCTCCTGGTAGTCCAGAAACTTATATCCGTTGCATCACTAGCCGTTTGCTATAAACCACGCACCCTCCCATTGACGACGATGCACAGAAATTGCGTCGCGACTGAAAATTACAGCGTCCAGACCGACTTTTCTCCAAGAGACTAAGGCTGCTTCGAACCCCTCCTCAGAGTCTAATAGCTTTTATGCGATTCGCCACTGCCGGTTTACTGAAACCCTCGCACCATCCCAATGACGAGGCTTCACAGAAAATGCATTGGCTTTGAAAACAACAAGCTCCTTCACCACTTCTCTCCAAGGAAATAAACGGAAGCAGTCGCTGGATGGAACCTCTCCTGTAACGGTGCGAGGCTTACAGTAAATGGGCATTCGTGCATCGTTTAGAAGCAATGGGACTCCCGGGAGAGGTTCCATGTGGCGACAGCAGCCGTGTTAGTCTCTTGGAGAGAAGTTGTCATGGAGCATGTAATCTTTAATCGAAACGCAATTTCTGAGTCGCATCGTCAATGGCAGGGTGCAAGGATTTTAGTGCAGTAGGTTTGACCTGATGCACCACTGCCCGTTTACTGTAACGCTCGCACCCTCTCACTGACGATGCTACACAGAAATAGTGTTGCGATTGAATACGGCATGCTCCATGCCTCCTCCTCTCCAAATTACTAACATGGCTGTGAGCACCGCATGGTACCTCTTCATGCAGAGCAGTAGCTTGTAAGCGCTGCACCACCGCCCGTTTACTGTAACCCTCACTCCTTCCAATTAACGATGCGACACAGAAATTGCATCGTGATTGAAAACTAGAGGCTCCATGCAGACTTCTGTGCAAGAGACTAACAAGACTGCAGTCATCGCATGTAGCCTCTCCTGGGAGTCCAGTAGCTTGTATCCGATGCACAACTGCTTGTTCATTGTAAGCCTCACACCCTCCCAGTATGGATGCGACACAGAAATAACATCGCTTTTGAAAACAACAGTCTCTATACTGACTTCTCTCTAACAGACTAACACAGGTGCGGTCGCTGCATGGAATCTCTCCTGGGGGTCCAGTAACTTAAATCCGTGCAGCACTGCCCATATGCTGAAGCACTCGCTCCCTTCCATTGATCATGCAACCCAGAAATTGCGTCGCGATTGAAAACTACAGGTTCCATGACGACTTCCCTCCAAGAGACTAACATGGCTGTGGTTGCCATATGGAACCTCTCCTATGATTCCGGTAGCTATTATCCGATGCAACACTGCCAGCTAACTACTGCCTTCGCAAACCCCCATTGACGATGCGACACAGGAATTTCGTTGCGACAGGAAACTGAAGGCTCCATGCCGACTTCTCTCCAAGAGACTAACACGGCTGCAGTCGCAACATGGAACCTCTTCTGGGAGTCCACTTTCTTGTGTCTGTTGCACCACAGCCCTTCGTCGCGGTTGAAAACTGCAGGCTTCATGCTGACTTCCTCCAAGAAACTCACGTAGCTGCAGTCACATCATGGCACCTTGCCTAGGAGTCCAGTAGCTTGTATCTGATGCACCACTGCCTATTGCTCTTTCGCTCTCATCTTCACATTGACGTTGCAACACAGAAATTGCGTCGCGATTGAAAACTACAAGCTCCATGCCAGCTGCTGCCCAAGAGATTAACACTGCTGACGTCGACGCATGGAACCTCTCCTGGGAGACATGTAGATTCTATCCGATGCACCACTGCCTGTTCAGTGTTCCCCTCGCACCATCCCATTAACGATGCGACACAGAAATTTCGTCAGGATTGAAAATTACAGGCTCTGTGCCTACTTCTCTCCAAGGGAGTAACACAGCTGCAGTCGCCGCATGGAACCTGTAACAGGAGTCTGCAAGCTAGCATCCGATTAAAAACTGCCTATAACCCTCACACTCCCCAGTGAGGATGCGACATAGAAATTGCGTTGCGATTGAAAACTACAGGCTCCTTGATGACTTATATCTTGGAGAATAACACTTCTAGGGTGGCTGCATGGAATCTCTCCTGTAAGTCCAGTAGCTTGAACCAGATGCACAACTGTCCTATTAGTGTAAGCCTGGCAACATCTCATTGATAGTGCAACACAGAAATTGCATCACAATTTAAAACTACAGGCTCCATGCCATCTTCTCTCCAAGAGACTAACACTGCTCCCGTCACCGCGTGGGACCTCTCCTGGAAGCCACGTAGCTTGTATCAGTTGCATTACTGCCCATTTACTGCGCCCCTCACTCCAACCAATTGACCATGCGCCAAAGAAATTTCGTAGCGATTGGAAACTACAGGCTCCGTGCTGAATTCTCTCCAAGAGAGTAACATGGCTGCGGTCGCTGTACGGAAAATTTCCTGGGAGTCCAGTAGCTTGTATCCGATGAAAAACTGCCTGTTTACTATAACCAAACACACTGTCAGTGAGGATGTGACACTGAAATTCCATAGGGATTGAGAACTACAGGCTCCAAATCAAATGGTTCAAATGGCTCTGAGCACTATGGGACTTAACATTTGCGGTCATCAGTCCCCTAGAACTTGGAACTACTTAAACCTAACTAACCTAAGGACATCACACACATCCATGCCCAAGGCAGGATTCGAACCTGTGACCATAGCAGTCGCGCGGTTCCGGACTGAGCTCCTAGAACCGGCAGGCTCCATGGCAACTTCTCTAAAAGAGTCTAAAACCGTAGTGGTCACCGCATGGAACCTCCCCTGGGAGTCCAGTAGCTTGTATACAATGCACCACACAGCACATATACCGGAACCCTCACACACTACCAGTGAGGAAGCGACACAGAAATTGCTTCGCGATTGAAAACTAGAGGCTCCATAATTACTTCTCACCAAGATAGTCACACGTTTGTGGTTCCCGCCTGGTACCTCTCCTAGGAGTCCAGTAGCTTGTATCAGATGGACCACTTCCCGTTTACTGTAAACCTCGCAGCCTCCGACTGACAATGCGACACCGAAATTGCGTCGCGAATCAAAACAACAGGCTCCATGAGAGCTGCTCTCCAAGAGACTATTACTGCTGCCATCCCGCATTGAACCTCTCCCGAGACTCATGTAGCTTGTATCGGATGCCCGTTTACTCTTCCCCTCACACCATCCCATTGACGATTCGACACAGAAATTGCATCGCGATTGAAAACTACAGGCTCCATGCCGATATCTATAAAACAGACAAACACGTTAGCCGTCGCCGCGTGGAACCTCTCCTGGGAGTTCAGTAGCTTGTATTAATTGCATAATTGCCCATTTACTGTTACCATCGCACGATACCACTGACGATGTGACACAGAAATCGTGTCGTTATTGAATACTACAATCAAAATGCCGACTTTTCTTAAGAAGACTAACATGTCTGTGTTCGCCGCATAAAACCTCTCCTGGGAGTCGAGTAGCTTGTGTAAAATGCACCACTGCCCATTCACTGTAACCCTCACACCCTCCCATCGACGGTTGGACACAAAAGATGCGTCGCAATTGGCAACAACGTGCTCAGTGACGTCTCTCCCCAAGACTCTAACCCTTCTGCGTTGGCCGCTTCGAACCTCTTCTGAGAGTCCATTAGCTTGTATTTGATGCCATACGGCCCATTTACTGTAACCCTCGCACCCTCCCATTGACGATGCTACACAGAGATTGGATCGCGTTTGAAAACTACAGACTCCATGCCGGCTTTTCTCCTGGAGACTAACACAGTATAGGTTGCAGCATCGAACCATGGAACCCAGCAGCTTATATCCGAATCACCACAGCAGTTTACTGTAACCCTCGCACCCTCCCAGTATGGATGCGACACAGAAATTGCGTCCGTGTTGATAATTACAGGCTCCATACCGACTTCTCTCCAATAATCTAGCACGGCCGCATTTATCGCATAGAATCTCTCCTGGGAGTCCACTCGCATGTATCCGATGCACCACTGCCCAGTTGCTGTAACACTGACACCCTCCCATTGACGGTTAGGCACACGAGTTGCAACGCGATTGATAACTACATGCTCCATGCCGACTTCTCTCCAAGAGACTGACACGGCTGTGGTGGCCGCACGGGAACATTCCTGGGAGTCAAGTACCTTGTATCCGATGCACCACTGCCCATTTACTGTAACCATCACACCCTGCCATAATCAATGCGACATAGAAATTGTCACTTGATTGAAAACTATGTCCGCCATGCCGACTTCTCTCCAAGAGACTAACAGAGCTGCTATCGTCTCATGGTATCTCTGCTGGGAGTCCGCTAGATTGTATTGGATGCACCACTGCCTATTTACTGTAACCCTCGCTCCCTCCCAATTAGGATGCGTCACCATAGTTGCATGGTCGGCAACTACAGACTTCGTGTCAACTTCTCTCCAACAGACTAAATTGTATCCTTTGCAGCACTGCCCTGTTATTGTAATCCTCGCACATACCCAACAAGGATGTGGCATTAAATTTCGTCGCGATTGAAAACTATGGGCCCCAAGACCACTTATCTCCACGAGACTAACACGGTACTGGTTGCGCATGGAACCTATCCTGAGAGTCTAGTAGCTTGTTACCGATGCCCCTCTGGCCGTTTACTGTAGCCCTCACACCCTCCCAGTGAGGATGCGACACTGAAATTGCGTCACGATCGAAAACTACAGCCTCCATAATGACTTCTTTATAAGAGACTGACATGGCTGCGGTCACCGCATGGAACCTCTCCTGTGTGTCCAGTAGCTTGTATCCGTTGCATCACTGCGTGGTCACTGTAACCCTCGCACCCTGCCACTGACAATTCGACATTGAAACGATGAACTGCTTCACCAAACTGCACTGTGCGCGTTCGATAGTTCACTATCCCCTGATAACAGTGCAAGAAGTCATTCCCTAATATGATGTCAAAATCGTCTTTCTTTAACCTTACTACTTCCGTCTCCTGACTGTAATTATTTTCATCTATTTGCAGATTCACCACACATCAACCTGCAGGGACTATTATTTCTTCACCAAAGCCACTGATATGGAATCGGGGTGGCTGCATCACCCTTCCATCATTTTTATCTACAAATAATACACTAATTTGTGCACCAGTGTCCATTAAAATCTTAACTACTTTGTTCCCGAGTATGCCACTGACAATAACATGTTCCACCTCTTTACTTTCTCTGGTCCTCACCGGCAGTATTATTCTGGTTGCGGGCGCGGGCAGGTGGCGGAGCCTGCCCCCCCCCCCCCACTCATTTTATAGGTTTGACCCCGTGTTGAGGCTGTGGCCGCGCATTTGTTTAGAAAATTGGAACTTTGTTGGACAGACATTATTAAGATGACCTACCGTCTGGCAAATAGTGCAGAAAGGTGCGTGACAGTACGTTGCCGTGGGGTTGGGTCTCTTACAATGCTGACAAAATACTTCCATTCCTAATACCGGTACTGGATTCGGCGGATGCGGTGCAGCAGCGCAGAAGCGCAGTACATCTTCGCGTACTACCGCCAAACGGACCGCTTCAAACAAAGAGGCAGGGGAGGCTGCTTTAACTTCTCCTCCAATACGGGTGTCAATACCGGGAACAAACATATCAATTGCACGTGCTTCTGCTTCTGAGCGCATAATCCTATTTTCACTGGCATTTTCCCCTAGCTTGTAGGTACGACAAGATACGGCTCGTAGGCGATCTGCGAAAACATAGAAATCCTCATTAGGCTTCTGCCTAAGAGTTGATAATTGATCTCTGTAATATCCAGTACCTCTGGTGTCAGCATAACGCATAGTTAATCCGCGGTCCAAAACTTCAAAGTGTTGTGTATCACACAATTCGTCCACTGTCTCTATAAACAATCTGACTTCCCCTGTCAACTTCAATCTGGATACGTTGACCGATAGATCACACGGCCAGACACAAGTATGACCCACATCACGAATATTCTGTATGAACATAACCACATTTTCATGGGACTTTCCAGAAAAGGTGGGAATGAAATCAGCCACAGGAAAATTACTTACAACTGCCATGTTAGCTGAAATTGTGGTAGTTGTATTAGTGACAGAATTAGTATTAGTTCTCACGGGTTGTACATTTGTTACAGGCATGGAGCTAGCCACAGGTACAGGAGTGCACACACTGTCTTCCAGCGTCTGTTTCGAGACGCGGTTTTGCTCAACTAACTCTCGATTTTATATGAACATTTCGTTCATTCGAGTATTAACAGGTTCCAGTCGGTTTTGTGAGGCAGCTGCCTCTTTGGAAGTATCCCGTTCCGTCACTCTCGTTCCCATCGGCACGTTTGCAAAATTAGATGGCGCTAGTGATCCAAAAAAAATGACTACTACACAAAAGAGAGGTCACCAAATAACCTAATCCAGCGGCGGACGGCTCGTGATATTAATGTTTGAAGCGACGCTGCGACTTACATGAAGGCTGGTTCGGCGCGATGCTTAGGTGGCGGCAACAGCGTGATGGAGTGACGGCGGTGGGCGACTGTGGTTCGGCCGATGGCTGACATAGTAGAGATGGGCAAAACTGTTCTTTTCAGAGATCGGATCAGAACTGTTCACTCCCTGAAATGAACTAACTCTTTTTCATGACTCACCACTCATTCACTATAGAAAATAAATGAAAGGCACATTGCCCTTTAAACTTGGTTTATTCCAGTACTATACCTGTATTTTGATCTTATTTGATCCTATTTCGAAGTAACACAGGTAATGAGTAAGAATTTTGCATTGTTTATTGAAATTTCCACAATATGACAAAGTTTTTGATTATTGATTTGTTTTGCACTATCGTGGTTTTTGGGGTGATCGGAAAATGTTGTAACTTGAGATTTACATTAACAATATATTTGGCTATAATGTATTAAAATTTCATTAACCTTGTACAAATACATCACAAGCCATATATTTTTAAAGTGAACGTTTCCTTCCGAAGACGCCTAAAATCGCAAAATCCGTACCAGAATAAGAAAAAAAATAAAAATTTGACTGTAAGACTAAAGTGCTGCATATAGCCTTATGCAGAATAAAACAAGGAAAATATTGGTGTATCGCATTTTGCGATATGTTTATCGGTTTGCTCGTAATTAAAGCGTAAATTCGAGTGTCCACAGTAAAAATCCTATAGTAAGAGGCCAGGAACCTAATCTGATTAGTTTAAACAAATAAAAATAAAATAAAATAAAAACAAATGATGTATACATAACATAATAATGTAATATACATAGCGGTATTACTATGAAGAACAATATCCAGTACAGACGAACTCCGATGCAGAGGCGCTTAGTCAAGCAGGTCGAGCTGTGAGCTGTATTACTGTGTGAGCTAAGATCGCAGAGACCAGAGTGACACCTGAGTTGCTTTGCTCAAAGCTCTGGCTAGAGTCGAGAACGGTGGGATGAGCGTTGAGCTGGCGAGTTCCGAGGGTGGGGGGAGCGGTGAACGGCCACCAGTCACTCGCTCCGAGACAAATCGTCCGTTCTCTTGCGAGCAGGTTGTTGCAAGTAGTTCTTACGTTCTCCGCTAGAAGGCTCTCTGTCCTGTTGCTCGCATCAACTGCCCAGAGGGCAGGACGTGCGACTGAAACGATCGCCGACGGAGTGCGATGCTAAGTTAAGCTGCACCAGACACTGCACGCGGCAGAGGAAGCACAGACACGGCACGGCATATGTGAAACACAAAATCCAATGGGGCACTGCACAATGCAGGCAGCCAAGGTAGAAGCAGGGCAGAGGCCTGCGCTGGCTGTGTTGTGTGGCGTTTAGTGTGCTCTGACCAGCAGAGGCCCCGCTGATATGCTCCTTCTCTCTCTCTCTCTCTCTCTCTGTCTCTCTCTCTCTCTCTCTCTCTCTGCTGTGGGAAATGTTTGGAGCTACCGTTCTTTTTTTCTGAATCACTGATTGTTCACTCCTTTGAAAGATTCAACTCTATGAATCAGCTCAGGAGTGGATCCCCCATCTCTATGACATAGTTGCAGGCGGGTGGTTGCTGGACCCTCGAGCGGCGACAGGTGTGTTGGCGGCGGACGACAGCGGCTCGGCCGGTACGCAGTAGCGGCGGACCCCTCGCGTGGCTGCAGATGCGTTGGATATGGGCGGCGGCGGGCGGCGATGGTTCGGCCGGTAGGGGGCTGCACGCCCCTGGCGCGACGGCGAATGACGTGAAGGCGTTCGGCTCGCGTGGCCAGTTCCGGCAGACTAACGGCGGCGTCGCTGCAGCACGCGCCCTGTGCGTTTCTACTAACAGCCGCGGCCCGTACAGTCCGAACGTGGTGGCCGGCTAGCGCATTCTATATGCGTGAACTGCACGGCGATAGAAGCGTGACGGAGTGCAAGATACTGTTGCATAAAGCAATTGGCAAGTTATATTTGTCGAAAGAATTTGGATTAGCGACAAAGTCGCTATGGGAACTTATCCCGATTCTGAAACGAGTTTTGTACCGGGTCACCGGTATTTTTCAAGTTTAACAAAAAACGAAGCTCACAGACTGTTACCCGTATCAGTATTTGAACTACCACCCACAACAAAAGCGAGACACCACAAAAACTTTGGCGGATGTAGAAAGGAAAATCTGCGAACCAGAGCTGCTTGGTGCAGAATTAAAAGATCTCACTGATGCATTGCTCAAGAACAGTTATTCGTTCGCTGAGGTGAAAAGAGCATAAAGATCACCACGTAGAACTCATAGCTATGCTCAAGCGCTGGTGAAATCAAACGTTTTCCAGCCTCTCATTATGGATGTTACCGACCACATAGGAAAAACCTTGAAAAAGCAGAACATCACAGTAATATTGAAATCCACAAGGAAGATAAAAGATCTCTTAAAAATTGGTGAGGGATGCTCGCCAGCTGCTGGAAAAAGCAGGAATTTATAGGCTTCCGTGTAGTAGTGGGAAGGTGTACATGGGTTCCAGGAAAATAACGGTCAAAAAACGACTAGAAGAGCACAAGGGCAATTTTAGAAGAGGGGGAGATCGAGAGGTCAGCTGGTGCAGAACATAATTAGCAGCCAGGAGACCACCACACACATTTTGATACGACTCAACTGCTGGCAGCCACAAGCGGATACCATGAAAAGTATTACAGAGAGGTCGAGGCGATTGTAAAACACCCCAGGAATTTCAATAGATAGGAGGAGAGCGTGAAATTGAATGACACCTGGATTCTGGTGCTGAAGGAGATGTACACCAATCTTCCACCGCGTTGCGATAGCAACAGCAGATGACGGTAGTCGACAACGGCCAACTGCGCTCGCGCATTCTAAACCTGTGACGTCACACCACTGCGCGGAAGCACCCAGAAGCAGAACTTTGCTGTAGTCAGGGTGTGAATCGGGCATTCAAAGTACCTACGATCCCCCTTGAAAATGTCCTCTGCAGATGGGGATGAAATGTTGGGTTTTAAGGTGAAATCCCTTCAGCCACGGAATAATAGCCTAGAACATTTTATTAACTGAGATAAAAGAATTAGTATCGATTGATGTGTTGGATCCAAATGCAGTTCAATTCGTATTAAGGGATGAGATCAGTGTGCCACTATCTGATTCTGTTTCCATGTAGTTCGCCTCCTCCCCCCCCCCCCCCACATCCTCTCGTCCCACCACTTGATAAGCTTGTCCCCAGCACCAAGGTATCCTCACTCCTTAGCAACTGAAGGTTGAAGACAACACAGGTGCAGCCAGAAGTGTTTCACTGCTGTCCAATTAGAGTCATCCTATATAACAATGAGTTCATTGTTCTGTTGGTTTTGACGTGGGTGGTTATGGACTCGCCCCACAAGTTTCGACTGATATTTAGCAGAGTTTTTTCCTTAGATGATGAACTAAAAAATTTCCTTGAAAATCTTTTACTCTTGTTGCAAAAGAGTAGTAATACATTTCAATATCAGCTGAAGAATATTCAAAAGATTCAAAAAAGAACATATTTTCACAGGATTATAACACAAGAAGATGAGATGTGTACAATGATGAACGAAGGTGAATTTGTGCGTAATAGTTGTTTTGAAAGAGAACTTTGTACTGAACTTAATGTCTCCAGTTCACTATACACAAGCCCTTAAATTTCGAGCTTTACAAACATTTTCCTCTGAAGAGTAAGGGACGTGAGACTCATCATGAAGTGCTGAGTATCATAATTCTGGCTAATGCATTGGTGTGCCTTCATCACAGCTTATTTGTCCTTTTCGGACTTCAAAACTTTTTTTCTTCAATATTTTGCCCACTACTCTTCTTTTGTTTTCTTAGTGATGCTGTACTTTACAACACACGGCCATCCGATGGGGATGCTTTTCTCTTCCTTAATGTATGCCATCATGCATAGCACAAATGAACGCATAACAATTAAACGTGTGCGCATGCACGTGCATGTGGATACAGCTGCAAGAAGAGATGATCCACGCCAGAATACTACACAAAGCAGGTATGTAAAATGGGTGAAACCAATATATTATATCAGTTCAAGACATCACAGAAAGCTGTCCAATGAATGATAGCACGCAGAGGAGTGGGTATTTAGGTATAAAGCTAAAGCTTTCAGTTGTTCTGCCTCTGAAATCTTAAGGAATTTGTCCCTAAAATGAAATAAAATAAACCAGAATAAAATATGAATTTCTTTTGTTGCGCAGTGAGAGCTATTGACAAAGGCGGTACAGTGAGTGTCTAACTTCTACATCTACATCCATACTCCCCAAACCACCTGACGGTTTGTGGCGGAGGATACTTTGAGTACCTCTATCGGTTCTCCCTTCTATACCAGTTTCGTATTGTTCGTGGAAAGAAAGATTGTCGGTATGCCTCTGTGTGGGCTCTAATCTCTCTGATTTTATCCTCATGGTCTCTTCGCGAGATATACGTACGAGGGAGCAATATACTCCTTGACTCCTCAGTGAAGGCATGTTCTCGAAACTTCAACAAAAGCCCGTACCGAGCTACTGAGCGTCTCTCTTGCAGAGTCTTCCACTGGATTTTATCTATCATCTCCGTAACGCTTTCGCGATTACTAAATGATCCTGTAACGAAGCGCGCTGCTCTCCGTTGGATCTTCTCTATCTCTTCTATCAACCCTATCTGGTACGGATCCCACACCGGTGAGCAGTATTCAAGCAGTGGGCGAACAAGTGTACCGTAACCTACTTCCTTTGTTTTCGTACTGCATTTTCCTTAGAATTCTTCCAATGAATCTCAGTCTGGCATCTGCTTTACCGACGATTAATTTTATATGGTCATTCCATTTTAAAACACTCCTAATGACTACTCCCAGATAATTTATGGAATTAACTGTTTCCAGTTGCTGACCTGCTATATTGTAGCTAAATGATAAAGGATCTTTCTTTCTATGTATTAGCTGCACATTACACTTGTCTACACTGAGATTCAATTGCCATTCCCCGCACCATGCGTGAATTCGTTGCAGATCCTCCTGCATTTCAGTAGAATTTTCCATTGTTACAACCTCTCGATATACCACAGCATCATGCGCAAAAAGCCTCAAAAACTTCGGATGTTATCCACAAGGTCATTTATGTATATTGTGAATAGGAACGGTCCTACGACACTCCCCTGCGGCACATCTGAAATCACTTTTACTTCGAAAGACTTCTCTCCATTGAGAATGACATGCTGCGTTCTTTTATCTAGGAACTCTTCAATCCAATCACACAATTGGTCTGATAGCCCATATGCTCTTACTTTGTTCATTAAACGACTGTGGGGAACTGTATCAAACGCCTTGCGGAAGCCAAGAAACACGGCATCTACCTGGGAACCCGTGTCTATGGCCCTCTGAGTCTCGTGGACGAATAGCGCGAGCTGGGTTTCACACGATCGTCTTTTTCGAAACCCATGCTGATTCCTACAGAATAGATTTCTAGTCTCCAGAAAAGTGATTATAATACGTGTTCCAAAATTTTACAACTGATCGACGTTAGAGATGTAGGTCTATAGTTCTGCACATCTTTTCGACGTCCATTCTTGAAAACGGGTGACCTGTGCCCTTTTCCAATCCTTTGGAACGCTACGCTCTTCTAGAGACCTACGGTACACCGCTGCAAGAAGGGGGGCAAGTTCCTTTGCGTACTCTGTGTAAAATCGAACTGGTATCCTATCCAGTCCAGCGGCCTTTCCTCTTTTGAGCGATTTTAATTGTTTGTCTATCCCTCTGACATCTATTTAGATATCTACCATTTTGTCATCTGTGCGACAATCCAGAAAAGAAAATACAGTGCAGTCTTCGTCTGTGAAACAGCTTTGGGAAAAGACATTTAGTAGTTTGGCCTTTAGTCTGTCATCCTGATACTTCTGATAAAAATAGAGAGGATGCATCTGATAACATTTACTGTAGAAGCTGAAATGTAGCTTCACAGGCTCGTGCATGGAATATTAAACATTCTGGATGTCTCCGGTTCGGCGTGAGCCGGCTCTCGCCTTGCAGACGTCGTCCGGCCACCAGCGTGAACAGTGGGTTTGATATCCGAGGATGACACTGGCCAGCCAGGCATGTCTCGGTCTGGCAAGTAGTGTGAACACACCCTAATACTCTTCACTGTCTCTGTAACACCAGCTGGGGTGCAGACCGCTCGAGACTTTCTCGGAGGTCTCAGTGCTCTGGTCCAGTCGTGTCGTGGTTACTGGAGCCAGGTGAATGGATCAGTATGGCCTGTAGCACTGTGGATGCTCGATGCGATACACCATTGTGGTGTCTGACTTCTGACAAGTGCCTTCTGGACCTGCCCTGTGAACAGGTTACTCTCATTAGCTGGCATCCCTCCCCGACAGATAGTGTGCCGACAACTGCTGCTCAGCTGTGCAATACGCGTCTGCCACTACCTGGAGCATCCAAATTAATTTGTCCTTTTCCCAGTAGTGAGGTCCACCTGCTAAGACAGAGGTTGGGTCCGACCCCTGTTTGCAAACAGAATCTCTGCCCCCAACTCCACCTTTTCCCACGGTCACCTCTTGTCGGGGAGACATCCCTTGCATCCCCACGGTGTGGACTCCGTCCTCAGCTCTTCCTCCACCTCTTCTGTGGATAAAAAGGCTAAATTGACCCTATAGCTTTTCATCACCTGTTCCTGTCCATCCACGATGCATTTCCCAGCTCAGACATGGTGTCCACTGAAAGCTTAATGTCAACAGACAAGCTGCTTTTGGCTACACACGTACACGATACAGTGAACTATGCTCCCTGCCAATCATATGCAGTGTATTCACTGGAGAATTGGTGGCTGTTGCTCGAGCACTTAATTGGCAATGACTCACTTAATAATCTTCAGGCTGTCAACCAGTGCTACCTTCGATACCCGTCGGTCGTGACTATCTGACTTCTCATGCGTGGCCTCCATCACTCTGAAGGGCTGGTCATCTTTGTAGAGACCACTAGTCGTCACATTGGGGTCGCAGGGAATGAAAGTGCTGGCCGGTTTCCCAAGTTGACTACCAGGATGCCGACTTTGGAGACGGCAGTACCGGAGACAGACTTTCAGAAGAGTGTACGCCAACAATTGTTGGAGGCTCAGAATGTGGATCATGTGCTCTGGTTTCTCAGAATAAACTGTGAACTGCAAAGGAGTCCACAAGTATGTGGTATAATTTGGTTCATGCTGTACTCTCCTCAGTTACCTTCGCATTGGCCACACTCGGCTGACACATGGTCACATCCTCCAGTGTGAAGATTTGCCCCACTGTTTATGTGGTGTCCATCTTGTGGTGGACCACATCCAACTGGACTGCCGTAATTTGACATTTCACAGTGAAATCTTAGACTTGCTGAGATACTACCCCTGGTACTAGTGGACAACACCAAAGTGGCTGACTGGTTTTGTGTTTCACCCGTGAAGGAGGCTTTTGCTCCTCTCTGAGACTTGGAGGACAACAGCCTCATCAGCCGCTTGAGGATTTGGAAGTGTGTTCCGTAGCCTGTTCAGCCTGAGATGCCCGTGGCTGCCCTTGCTCGGTGGTGTGGCCTGGCTCCTGCCCTTCTCACCTTTAAAATTCATCTCATCCTTGTACATCTGTCGGTATTTGTCATACTGGTCGTCTAATTGTAAAATGTAAACCTTCGTGGCCAGAATTGTCACAATTAATAAAATATTTCGGCCTATTATGCCTTGATCGAAGGGATTTCACTTTAAAAGCCGACATTTCGTCCCCATCTGCGGAGGATATTTTCAAGGGGGATCGTAGCTTTGTTGAATGTCCAATTCACACCCTGGCTCGCTACCAACTGCAGCAAAAATCTGCTTACGCGAGATCCTGCGCAGTGGCCTGATGTCACACGTTTTGAATAAACGATTACAATTGGCCATTGTTGACTGCTGTTGTCCGCTGTTACTATATCCCGTAGGGGAAGACTGGTACAAATATTCTTCAGCACCTGAATCCAGATTTCATTCAATTTCACACAGTCCACCTCTTCGTACAGAAATTCCTGGCGTGTTTCACAATCTTTATGGTCTTCCCATATAGCCTTCTGTGGTATCCGATTGTGGCTGCCAGTACTTGTGTGGTATCAAAATGAATGTGGTGGTATCTTGGCTGTAAAGTATGTTCCACAACAGCTGATCTGTCAGTCTCCCATCTCATGCGATTTCCGTTATGCTCTCCGAGTCATTTCTTGACAAAGAGATTGTGAAACACCAGAGGAATTTCAATAGGAAGGAAGAGCGCATGAAATTGAATGACTTTTGAATTATGTTGCTGAAGGAGGTGTGTAGCAGTGTAGCAGTCTTCCGCCTTGGGTGATAGTAACAATGGAAGACGGCTGTCGACAGTGGCCAATTGCAATCGCGTTTTGAAAGCATGTGGCGTCACTCCCCAGAGCGGGAACTCGCTGAAGCTGAATTTTGCTGTAGTCAGTAGCGTAATCGGTAGCGAGCCAGAATTGAATCACGCGTTAAACAAAGCTACGATCCCCCTTGAAAATGTCCTCAGTAGATGGTGACAAAACGTCGGGTTTTAAAGTGAAATCGCCGACCACGGCATAATAGCCTGGAATATTTTATTAATTGAGATTTGTTGTCATTGTTCTGTTTCGTGAGATTTTATCCCGTCCTTTCAGCTACTTTTATTGTGGTAATGGAGGGTGTCCAAGCAACTGTTGTATGACGAGTGCGTCTCCAGTTGCATACGGTGTCCTGGGGGCCTCCCAGAGCAGCTCTCTCATTTCTATTTGGCTTTAAGCCTTGGCTTTCTACTTTCTTGGATACAATTGAGTTCATTGGGATTTGTTTCTTTTCCCTCTCTGCGGTTTAATGACTCCAACAATATCCTCGAGGCTTATGCAATAGCCCAGCATCCGCATAATGGCGAGACAGTTCCTGAGGGCGGCATTAGTCTCTTGCATAGACGTCGGCAGGGAGCCTGTAGTATGCAGCCAGGAACAAATTCCTGTGTCACATCGTCAATGTGAGGCTGCGAGGTTGACAGTAAACTGGTAGCGGTGAATCGGTTACAAGCCACTGGACTCCCAGGGCAAGTTCCATATGGAAACCGCAGCCGCGCCAGTATCATAGATGTACGCTAGCAGAATGACTCTGACAACGCCCTCGAGACTTATGCAGTAGCCCAGAACCCGCCTAATAGCGAGACAACTCCTGAGGGCGGCATTAGTCTCTTGCATAGACGTCGGCAGGGAGACTGTAGTATGCAATCGTGAAGCAATTTCTGTGTCGCACCGTCAGTGTGCGGGTTGCGAGGTTTACAGTAAATGGCCAGTGGTGCATCGGTTAGAAACTACTGCAATCCCAGGAGAGGTTCCGTGCGGATAGTAGCCGCACCTGTATCGCAGATGTACACAAGGAGCATGATCCTGACAATGTCCCCGAGACTTACGTAATAGCCCACCAACCGCATAATTGCGAGACGAGTCCTGAGGGCCGCAATAGTATCTTGGAGAGAAGTTCGCAGGGTGCCTTAGTATGCAATCACGAAGCAATTTTTGTGTCGCATCGGCAATGGGCAGCGATGCATTGTGTACAAGCAATAATACTCCCAGGCGAGGTTCCATGCGGCGACCGCAGCCACGCCAGTATCATAGCAGAATTACACCGATGATGTCCTCTAGGCTTAAGCAATAGCCCAACACCCACCTAATGGCGAAACAATACCTGAGGGCGGCACTAGTCCCCTGGAGAGACGTCGGCTGGCAGCCTGTAGTATGCAATCGCCAAGTAGTTTCTGTGTCACATCCTTAATGTGAGGGTGAGAGGGTTACAGTAAACGGGCAGCGGTACGTAGGTTACAAGCTACTGGACTCCTAGGAGAAGTTCCATGCAGCGACCGTAGCTATGACAGTATGACAGACGTACAATAGCAGAATGGCTCCAACAATGTCCTTGAGGCTTAGGGAATAGCACAGCTCCCTCCTAATGGCGAGACAACTGCCGAGAGCGGCAATAGTCTCTTGGAGAAAAATCGTCTGGGAGCCCGTAGTGTGCAATCGTAAAGCAATTTCTTTCTATTTTTTTTTTATTTATTTACACCTCAAGTTCCGCCGGACCAAATTGAGGAGCAAACCTCCAAGGTCATCGAACATGTCAGTACATGAAATTGCAACATAAAAGTAATATCAGAGAAAAATAAAATATTTGTGAACCTGAAAAAAAGTCCGCCCATAAGTCCAAGAAAACGCAAAAAATGGTTCAAATGGCTCTGAGCACTATGCGACTTAACTTCTGAGGTCATCAGTCGCCTAGAACTTGGAACTAATTAAACCTGGCTAACATAAGGACATCACACACATCCGTGCCCGAGGCAGGATTCGAAACTGCGACCGTAGCGGTCGCTCGGCTCCAGACTGTAGCGCCTAGAACCGCACGGCCACTCCGGCCGGCAAAGAAAACGCAATCCAGAATACAACGAGAATCAGCTTAATTTTTTCAAGGAACACCTCGACAGAATAGAACGAGTGACCCACGAGGAAACTCTTCAGTTTCGATTCGAAAATGCGTGGATTACTGCTAAGATTTTTGAATTCGAGCGGTGGCTTATTGAAAATTGATGCAGCAGTTAATCGCACACTTTTCGCCACAAGGGTTAAGGAAGTCCAATCCACATGCAGGTTGGATTTCTGCAGAGTATCATGTTGTGACTTGGCAAGACAGCCAAGCCACTATGATTGGTAGATGAAAGGAATGCGTTAAGCTCACGCAGGCTGGCGTGAGGTCTGGAACATTTAAGGAAGTTAGACTTTATCAAAAAAGGTCGTAGCTGTTGGAATACTTAACTTTAATCCATAATTGGTGAACATCGGTCTGACGGTACATGCATCACAAGATAAATAGCAAATGATAATGGCGCCTTGCTAGGTCGTAGTCAATGACGTAGCTGAAGGCTATGCTAACTATCGTCTCGGCAGATGAGAGCGTAATTTGTCAGTGAACCATCGCTAGCAAAGTCGGCTGTACAACTGGGGCGAGTGCTAGGACGTCTCGCTAGACCTGCCGTGTGGCGGCGCTCGGTCTGCAATCACTGATAGTGGCGACACGCGGGTCCGACGTATACTAGCGGACCGCGGCCGCTTTAAAGGCTACCACCTAGCAAGTGTGGTGTCTGGCGGTGACACCACATATTAACTGTGTGGGGATTAGCTAATATTGTTAACAATAAGTGACAATAAGGAATACATATAGTGAGAGGCCAATATCAAAACACCCAGACTCGTGAACAGGGGTCGACAGGAGGTTAGTGAACTTACACCACTTATTGCCCGAACCACCCGTTTCAGAGCCAAAAATATCCTTTCAGAATGGCGAGAGTTACCCCAAACTGTAATACCACACGACATAAGCGAAAGGAAATAAGAAAAGTAGACTAATTTTCGTGACGAATGATAGCTCACTTCAAATACCGTTAGAATAGTAAAAATGGCAGCATTATATCTTTGAACAAGATCCTCAATCTGGGCTTTCCACGACAATTTACTATCAATCTAGATTTTACTGTTCCGTTTCACTAATCATATGCCCATTCTGTTAAATTAAAACGTCAGATTTAGTTGAATTGTGTGTAAGAAACCATAAAAACTGAGTCTCACTGTGATTTAGCGTTGGTTTATTGTCTACAAGCCATGAACTTATGTCAAGAAATGTGCTATTTGAAATCAGGCCAATGTTGCACAGAACATCCTTTACTACCAAGCTAATTTCATCCGCAGACAGAAATATTTTAGAGTTACCCGTAATACTAGAGGGCATATCATTTATACATACACTCCTGGAAATTGAAATAAGAACACCGTGAATTCATTGTCCCAGGAAGGGGAAACTTTATTGACACATTCCTGGGGTCAGATACATCACATGATCACACTGACAGAACCACAGGCACATAGACACAGGCAACAGAGCATGCACAATGTCGGCACTAGTACAGTGTATATCCACCTTTCGCAGCAATGCAGCCTGCTATTCTCCCATGGAGACGATCGTAGAGATGCTGGATGTAGTCCTGTGGAACGGCTTGCCATGCCATTTCCACCTGGCGCCTCAGTTGGACCAGCGTTCGTGCTGGACGTGCAGACCGCGTGAGACGACGCTTCATCCAGTCCCAAACATGCTCAATGGGGGACAGATCCGGAGATCTTGCTGGCCAGGGTAGTTGACTTACACCTTCTAGAGCACGTTGGGTGGCACGGGATACATGCGGACGTGCTTTGTCCTGTTGGAACAGCAAGTTACCTTGCCGGTCTAGGAATGGTAGAACGATGGGTTCGATGACGGTTTGGATGTACCGTGCACTATTCAGTGTCCCCTCGACGATCACCAGTGGTGTACGGCCAGTGTAGGAGATCGCTCCCCACACCATGATGCCGGGTGTAGGCCCTGTGTGCCTCGGTCGTATGCAGTCCTGATTGTGGCGCTCACCTGCGCGGCGCCAAACACGCATACGACCATCATTGGCACCAAGGCAGAAGCGACTCTCATCGCTGAAGACGACACGTCTCCATTCGTCCCTCCATTCACGCCTGTCGCGACACCACTGGAGGCGGGCTGCACGATGTTGGGGCGTGAGCGGAAGACGGCCTAACGGTGTGCGGGACTGTAGCCCAGCTTCATGGAGACGGTTGCGAATGGTCCTCGCCGATACCCCAGGAGCAACAGTGTCCCTAATTTGCTGGGAAGTGGCGGTGCGGTCCCCTACGGCACTGCATAGGATCCTACGGTCTTGGCGTGCATCCGTGCGTCGCTGCGGTCCGGTCCCAGGTCGACGGGCACGTGCACCTTCCGCCGACCACTGGCGACAACATCGATGTACTGTGGAGACCTCACGCCCCACGTGTTGAGCAATTCGGCGGTACGTCCACCCGGCCTCCCGAATGCCCACTATACGCCCTCGCTCAAAGTCCGTCAACTGCACATACGGTTCACGTCCACGCTGTCGCGGCATGCTACCAGTGTTAAAGACTGCGATGGAGCTCCGTATGCCACGGCAAACTGGCTGACACTGACGGCGGCGGTGCACAAATGCTGCGCAGCTAGCGCCATTCGACGGCCAACACCGCGGTTCCTGGTGTGTCCGCTGTGCCGTGCGTGTGATCATTGCTTGTACAGCCCTCTCGCAGTGTCCGGAGCAAGTATGGTGGGTCTGAAACACTGGTGTCAATGTGTTCCTTTTTTCCATTTCCAGGAGTGTATATCAAAAAAAGTTTTGCATCACCGCAGTTCCCAGAACTCCTGAAGACAGACGTTGACTGTGGATATTGTATCACACATTCAGTCCCTTCGACTGTTCAGAGATCTCACTAAATACGCCCAAAGATGTAAACAACCATGCATGAGCAGCGAATATTAGACGGATGGGGTGCGACAGCCGACCAGTTCCAGTCATTTCACCGTGAAGGAGGTACACGCCTCATGTTGTCTGTAGTTCAGTCATGAACAGACGGTCAATACCGCTGTTCGATCGCGTCCGCATTGTTGGTTTGTGCCAGGAATGGCTCTCAACAAGGCAAATGTCCAGGCGTCTTGGACTGAACCAAAGCGATGTTGTTTCGACGTGGAGGAGATACAGTGAGAGACAAGAACTGTCGATGACATGCCTCGCTCAGGCCGCGCAAGGGATACTACTGCAGCAGATGACTGCTACTTACGGATCATGGCTCGGAGGAATCATGACAGCAAAGCCACCATGTTCAATAATGCTTTTCGTGCAGCCACAGGACGTCGTGTTACGACTCAAACTGTTCGCAATAGGCTGTATGATGCGCAAATTCACTCCCGACGTCAATGACGAGGGCCATCTTTGCAACCACAACACCGTACACGGCGCTACAGATGGGCCCAACAACATGCCGAATGGGCCACTCAGGATTGGCATCACGTTCTCTTCACCTATGAGTGTCGCATATTCCTTTAACCAGACAATCGTCGGAGACTTGTTTGGAGGCAACCCTATCAGGCTGAACGCCATAGACGCAGCAAGGTGGTGGTTCTCTGCGGTTTTGGGGTGGCATTATGTGGGGCCGACGTACGTCGCTGGTGGTCATGGAAGACGACGTAACGACTGTGCAATATATGAATGCCATCCTCCGACCGATAGTGCAACCATATCAGTAGCATATTGGCGAGGCATTCGTCTTCATGGACGAAAATTCGCGCCCCCATCGTGTACATCTTGTGAATGACTTTCTTCAGGATAAGGACATTGCTCGACTAAAGTGACCAGCATATTCTTCAGACATGAACACTATTGAACATCCCAGGGATAGATTGAAAAGGGCTGTTTATGGACTACGTGACCCACCAACCACTCTGAGGGATCTACGCCAAATCGCTGTTGGGGAGTGGGACAATCTGGACTAATAGCACCTTGATGAACTTGTGGAGAATATGCCACGACGAATACAGGCATGCATCAACGCAAGAGGACATGCTAGTGGGTATAAAGGTACCGGTGTGTACAGCAATCTGGACCACCACCTCTGAAGATCTCACTGTATAGTGGTACAACATGCAATGTGAGGTTTTCATGAGCAACAAATAGGGTGGAAATGATGTTTATATTGCTCTCTATCCAATTTTCTGTACACGTTCCGGAACTCTCGGAACCGAGGTGAGCCGGCCGCGGTGGTCTAGCGGTTCTGAAGCTGCAGTCCGGAACCGCGGGACTGCTACGGTCGCAGGTTCGAATCCTGCCTCAGGCATGGGTGTGTGTGATGTCCTTAGGTTAGTTAGGTTTAAGCAGTTCTAAGTTCTAGGGGACTTATAACCTAAGATGTTGAGTCCCATAGTGCTCAGAGCCATTTTGAACCGAGGTGATGCAAAACTTTTTTAAATGCGTGTATAAATAAGGAAAGGGAGTGGTCCCAACACTGATCCCTGGGGCACCCCCCCCCCCCCCATTAGGCTGTACCCCTCTTAGACCCCACATCACAGACATTCTTAACATTGTGGGTAATGACCTTCTGCTGTCTGTTGCTAAAATACGAGGTGAACTAATTGTGAGATACTCCCCATATTCCGTAATGATCCCACTTCTGGAGTAAAATTTTTTGATCCACACAATAAACGCCTTGGTTAAAACAAAAAATATGCCTAGCGTTCAAATCATTTTGTTTAACCCATCCTTGACCTCACAGAGAAAAGAGATTAATGCATTTTCAGTTGTTAAGCGACTTGTAAAGCCGATTTGTACATATGATAGGAATTCGTATGATCTAAAATGATCAATTATCATTACATACATAGCCTTTTCAATAGCTTTAACAAACAATGAAACCATAGAAACAGCTCGAAATTGTCTACATTGTCCTTTTCCCCTTTTTATAAATTGGCTTTACTACTGAGTACTTAAATCGTTCAGGAAATTGACCATTCCTAAAGGAAAAATTACAAATATGGCTAAATACAGGGCTAACATGTGCAGCACAGTACTTTAATAATCTGCTAGGCACTCATTCATATCCATGAGAGTCCTTAGACTTCATGGATTTAATTATTAACTCAATCTCCCCGTTGTCTGTATCACAGAGGAGTATTTCACACATCAATCTCGGAAAGGCATTTGCCAAGAAAGTTATATGATTCCCTGTAAAAACTAAATATTTATTTAACTCACCAGCAGTGCTCAGAAAATGATTGTTAAATACTGTACCTATATCTGATTTATCAGTAACAGAGATATTTTTGCAATGAACTGACTTTATATCGTCGACCCTGTGCTGCTGACCAGACACTTCCTTCACAACTGACCGTATGGTTTTAATTTTATCATGTGAATTAGATATTATATTTGCATACCAAATACTCTTTGCTTGCCTAATAACATTTTTAAGGACTTTACAATACTGTTTGTAATGGGCTACTCTAGCTTGATTGTGACTACTTCTAAAATTCTGATATAATTCCCACTTTGTTCTACATGATATCCTTTGCCCACTAGTCAGCCAACTAGGCTACCTATTACTGCTGCTACCATGTTTAGAACGTTCTAATGGAAAGCAATTCTCAAAAACAATGAGAAATTATATTAATCACCTATGTTATCGGCACTATAAACATCCTGCCACTCTTGTTCCTTGGCTAGGTATAAAAAACTCTCTATTGCTGTTGGATTGACTTTCCTACATAGTTTGTAATTATATGTGACATTTGCTTGAGTACAAAAACCTTTAAGTGTTCAAATTTGTGCATCATGGTCTGAAAGGCCATTCACCATTTTGCTAACAGAATGCCCATGTAGTAATGAAGAAGGAATGAAAAATATTGTCTATGGCTGTGCTACTATTCCCCTGCACCCTAGTTGGAAAAAACACAGTCTGCATCTGATCGTATGAATTTAGATCTACCAACGTACTTTTCCTTCCATCACCATATACAAAATTTACATTGAAGTCACCAAATATAACTAGTTTCTGATACTTGCTACAAAACGAATCAGGAACCGTCTCTAGCTTGTGCATAATTGCTCCAAAGGCAGAGTTAGGGGACCTATAAAGAACAACAATTAGAAATTTAGTTTCACTAAATTCGGCTTCCAATGCACATCATTCAAATATCTGTTCAGTGCAGTGGTGTGATACATCTACGAACTCAATAGTGTCTGTTACGTACATAGCCACACACCCACCCCTCATGTAACTCCTTGAAAAACAGCCAGCTAATCTGTATCCTAAAGGATAAAGGAAGCCGCTGAATTGTCAAATTATGTAAGTAGTGCTACGATATACCAATAATTTCAGAGTAAATATCCATAGGAAGTCCACTAACCGTATATCTAATACCTCTTGTATTTTGATGAAATATGCTAATTCATTACATATACAGGCAGCGGTGCATTGATTATAAGCTATAGCACTCCCAGGATAGGGTGCATGCGGTGACCATAACCGCCCCAATATCATAGATGTACACTATCAGAATGACTCTGACAATTCCACAAGGCTTATGCAAAAGCCCAGGACTTGCCTAATGACGAGGTAACAAATGACAGCAGCAATAGTCTCTTTAAGAGAAGTCAGCAGGGAGCATGTAGGATGCAATCGCTAAGCAATTTCTCTGTCTCAAACGGTCAGCAGTGTATGGGTTACAAGCTACTGGACTCACAGGATAGGTTCGATGGGGTGACCGTAGCAGCGCCAGTATCACAGATGTACACCCACAGGGTGATTCTGACAACGTCCTTGGGGCTTATGCATTAGCCCAGCACTCGCCTAATAGTGACACAACTGCTGACCACAACAATAGTCTCTTGGAGAGAAATCGGCAGGGAGCCTGTACTATGCATTCGCGAAGCAATTTCTATTTATTTATTTTCTTTATTTATTTACACGTCAAGTTCCGTAGGAACAAATTGAGGAGCAAATCTCCAAGGTCATCGAACAAGTCAGGACACGAAATTAAAGCAAAAGTGAAAAGAGATAAAAAGAAAATGTTTATGAACCCGAAAAAAAGTCAATACATGAGTTTAAGTAAACACAGTCAACAATACGACAAGAATCAGCTTAATTTTCCAAGGGGCTCCTCGACAGGATAGAAGGAATCACCCTGGATGAATCTCTTCAGTTTCGTTTTGACACCACTTATTGCCCGAATCTCCCGTTTATGAGCCAAAAATATCCTTCTACAATGGGAAGATTTATCCCAAAGTACAATACCATACGACACAAGAGAATGAAAATAAGCAAAGTAGACTAATTTTTCGCGTCGACCGATCACTCACTTCAGATGTCGTTCAAATAGTAAAAATAGGAGCATTACGTCTTTGAACAAGATCCTGAACGTGGGCTTTGCACTACAGTTTACTATCTATCTGAACATCTAGAAATTTGATCTGTTCAGTTTCAGCAATCATATGTCCTTTCTGTGAAATTGAAATGTCAGATTTTGTTGAATTGTGTGTAAGAAACCGTAAAACCTGAGACTTACTGTGATTTAGCGTTAGTTGATTTCCTACAAGCCGTGAAATTACGTCATGAACTCCACTATTTGAAACCAGGCTAATGATGCACACAACATCCTTTACTACCAAGCTAATATGAGAGGGCATACATTTATATAAATAAGGAACAGGAGTAGCCCCAACACTGGTGCCTGGGGCACCCCCCCCCCCCCCCCCCCACCCACTTGACAGTACCCCACTCAGACCCGACATCACATCCATTCTTAACACTGTGAATAATGAACTTTTGCCGTATGTTGCTAAAGTAAGACGAGAACCAATTGTGAGCTACTCCCTGTATGCCGTAATAGTCCAACTGCTGGAGGGAAATTTTGTGATCAACACAATCAAACGTCTTTGTTAAATAAAAAAAAAGCCTAGCGTTCGAAACCTTTTGTCTAAGCCATCCAGTACCTCACAGAGAAAACAGAATATAGATTTTCAGTCGTTAAACGACTTCTGAAGCCGATCTATACATTTAGTAGTAAATCATATGATATAAAATGATCAATTATCATTACATACACAGCCTTTTCAATAACCTTAGCAAACACTGAATCCATAGAAATAGGTCTAAAATTGTCTACATTATCCTTCTCCCCTTTTTATAACTCGGCTTTACTACTGAGTGCTTTAATTGTTCAAGAAACTGTCGATTCCAAAATGAAAAATTGCAAATATGGCTAAATATAGGGCTAACGTGTGCAGCACAGTACTTTAATATTCTGCTAGGCACTTCTTCATATCCATGAGAGTCCTTAGTCTTCAGTGATTCAGTTATTAACTCAGTCTCCCCCTTGTCTGTACCACAGAGGAGTATTTCAGACGATAGTCTCGGAAAGGCATTTGCCAAGAGAGTTATATGATTCCCTGAAAAAAATAATTTTTATTTAATTCACCAGCAATGTTCAGAAAATGATTGTTAAATACTATACATATATCTGATTTATCAGTAAAAGAAATATTTTTACTACGAACTGACTTTATATGGTCGTCCCTGTGCTGCTGACCAGACACTTCCTTCACAACTGACCATATGGTTTTAATTTTATCCTGTGAATTGGCTATTCTATGTGCATACCACATTATCTTTGCCTGCCTAATAACATTTTAAGCACCTTACAGTACTGTTTGTAATGAGCTACTGTAGCTTGATTGTGACTACTTCTAAATTTTGATATAATTTCCACTTTGTTCTACATGATATCTTTTGCCCACTAGTCAGCCAGCCAGGCTACCTATTACTGCTAGAGCCCCGTTTCGAACGTTCTGATGGAAAGCAGCTCTCAAAGAGCATGAGAAATGTGTTAAGGAAAGCATTATATTTATCATATATGTTATCGGCACTATAAACACCCTGCCACTCTTGTTCCTTGACTAGGTTTAAAAAAAAACTCTACGGCTGTTGGATTACCTTTCTTACATACTTCGTAATTATAAGTGACATTTGTTTGAGTGCCCAAGCCTTTCAGTGTTATGATTTGTGCATCATGGTCTGAAAGGCCATTCACCCTTTTACTAACAGAATGCCCATGTAGTAATGAAGAATGAATAAAACTATTGTATATGGCTGTGCTACTGTTCCGCTGCACCCTAGTTGGAAAAAACACAGTCTGAATCAGATCACATGAATTTAGGAGATCTACCAACATCCTTTTTCTTGCGCCATCATATAATAAATTTATAATGAAGCCACCACATATAACTAATTACTGGTACTTCCTACAAAGTGAATCAAGAACCGTCTCTAGCTTGCGCAAAAATGCTCCATAGGCAGAGTTAGGGGTCCTATAAACAACAACAATTAGAAGTTTAGTTTCACTAAATTCAACTGCCCCTGCACAACATTCAAATATCTGTTCAGTGCAATGGCGTAATACGTCAATGGACTCAATCCTGTTTGTTACGTATATATAGCCGCCCCAACCCCTCAAGGGACTCCTTGAAAAACAGCCAGCCAATCTATATCCTGGTAAAGGATGCCTCTGAATTGTCAAATTATGTAAGTGGTGTTCCGATATACCAACAATGTCAGAGTCAATATATATAAGCAGTTCACTACCTTTGTCTCTAATACCTCTTATATTTTCACGAAATAAGCTAATTACTTGTCTACTTGGATACCTGACCTACTGTGAAGGTGATTCCTTTGTTAGAGGGACTTCCTTTAAGCAGAGATACCTATCAGCTGACTTCAGTCTAAAAAAAGGGCAGCTCTAACACCAGTTTCATCAGGAATTTTTCAATGAGTGATCACACCTCCACGCACTACACTACCATCTCACTTCTGTGCAGTTTGCGAACAGCCTTTCTCTCCCTGTATATCACAGCTGTTAGCTTCAGAATATCAAAGAGAATATACCAGTCAACTTTCTCAAAAGCTTTCTCGAAGTCTACAAGTGCTATAAACGTAGGTTTGTCTTTCTTTACCTTTGTTCTAAAATATGTCGTAGGGATAGTGTTGACATCTGTGCTCTTACATTTCTCCGGAATCCAAGCTAATCTTCTCCAAGGTCGGCTTCTGCCTCTCTTTCCAGTCTTCTGTAAGGACTTCATGTTATTATTTTGCAACCATGACTTATTAAAATGATAGTTGGGTTTATTCACGCCTGTCAGTAACAGCTTTCTATGGAATTGAAATTTTTACATTCTTCTTGAAGTCTGGGGCTATTTAGCCTGTCTCATACATCTTGCACACCAGATCAAAGAGTTTTGTATGGCTGGCTCTCCCAAGGCTATCAGTAGTTCTGATGGAATATCGTCTACTCTCTGTTTCGACTTAGACCTTAGAGAGTTCTGTCAAATGCTTCTCGCAATCTCGTACCTTCCATTTCATCTTCATCTATATCCTCTTCATTACCTTCAAGTTCATCTCCCTTGTAACGATCCTCCGTATACTGCGTCCACCTTTCAGCTTTCCCTTCTTTGCTTAGGACTGTTATTCCATCTGAGCTCTTGTTATTCATACAGTTGCCTCTCTTTCACCCAAAGGCCTTTTAATTTTCCTGTAGCCGGTGTCTGTCTTTCCCCTGGTGAAATAAGTCCCTGAACCCTTACGCAGACCGCTGGTGAAACGCCGTGGCGTCATTAGGAATAAGGAAAGCGAGAAGCATTGTTAAAGCCAATTTCCAAATCCTGCGTTGAAACAAACAAAATGCAATAATTGTTTACTTGCTGTTCGTCTTGGTGGTCTTTTTGTTGCATTATGAGCAAAAGTACAAAACATTGTGCTGTTGCTGAATGCTAAAATGCTTAACATAAAACTGCTTATGTCATTTACCACAGATTTCTTAAAGTTAAGGAAACTGCAGCGCAAATGAATGCCTTGCTATAAAAGAACTGCTCTTGCATGTGAACAATGCAAGAATTTCTTGATATAGTTGCCTTTCCAAAGATTATGAACAGGGTGTTTCCTTTGAAAGGATAATTAAAGGGTGACTTTTTGCCATCACAAAAAATTCCAAACTGGCTTGGAGATGCATTCGAGGTGGTTGCTAGGACAACGTACAGGAAACTGTCAAATATTCATCCTGTTTAGAATTAAGTTTCCATGTATTATCGGTTTTGGAATTACTCGCGAATTGTTTATTTATAGCGTTGCAGTCTCATTTCTTGACCAATGATAATGCTGTTCTAAAATATTATGTATTAATAAGTATTATGGGCAAGAGATCGCCGATGTGAAGAGAAAAGCGTACGCTGCCTGCCTTAAAAGCTTTATCTCCTAAGAAAACTAAATAAGATCAGACGACCGCTACAGACGTAGTTCTTGACCTAGACGTTGGTTCTAAACTCGAAACAGACAGACTAAAAACTGAGATAAAACTGCTGAAGAGAGAAAACTACGCTCTGAAAAGAAGTAAGAAGGGCCTCCAAGCAAAATACTCGAAGTATGTTGTGGAACTAAGAGACATGCTTATTCTACATCCACATGACTTCACTGCATTTCACAATTAAGTGGCTGACGGTTCATCCAATAACCTTCAAGCTGTTCCTCTTTTATTCCACTCTCAAACAGCGCACGGGAAAAGCGAGCATTTAAATATTTCCATACGAATTCTAATTTCTCTCATTTATTACGCTGTTCGTTTCTCCCTATGCAGGTGGGCACCAATAAAATATTTTCCAATTCGGAGGAGAAAATTGGTGGTGGAAATTTCATAAGAAGATCCTGCTGCAACGAAAAAAGGCTTTGTTTTAACGATAGCCATCCCAATTCCCATATCATGTCCGTGGCATTCTCTCCCCTGCTTCGCGATAGTACAAAACAAGCTGCCTTTCTTTGAACTTTTTCGATGTCCTCCGTTAATCTGACGCGGATCCCGCGCTACGCAGCAGTAATCCAGTAGAGGGTGGGTAGCCGGTCGTAGTGACCGAGCGGTTCGAGGCGCTACCGTCTGGAACCGCGTGACCGCTACGGTCGCAGATTCGAATACTGCCTCGGGCATGGATGTGAGTGATGTCCTTAGGTTAGTTAGGTTTAAGTAATTCTAAGTTCTAGGGGACTGATGACCTCATCAGTTAAGTCCCGTAGTGTTCAGAGCCATTTTTTGAGAGTGGATAGGTGTAGTGTAAGCAGTCTCTTTAGTAGATCTGTTGCATTTTCTAAGTGTTTTCCAATAAAACGCAGTCTTTGGCTTGCTTTCTCTCCCACAACATTATCTGTGTGATTTATAGTCTTTACATTTGCGTCATTTATCGTGTAACGGGAATTTAGAGGATTTCTTTTAGTACTCATCTGGATGACTTCATACTTTCCATTATTTAGAGTCAACCGTTTGTTTTTTCTGCAATGAAACAACAAATTAGACAGTTTGCCACACGAGGCCAGATTCGATCTTACAGTGGCAGTTCCTTGGGTTCAGTCTCAGAATCTTTTCCGGATTCAGGTTACATCACTGGTAATGGCAGGACGTCAGTAATTTGTAGGGATGGCCTCACTTCTCCCTCAGTTGACTGGTTCAGTAAAATAATGAGGTTTGAAGTGATATTTTGCAGTTTTCATGGGCGGCATGTTGCTAAGTGCGACGGAGTGATGCAACAGATAATTTCTACAATACCTTCAAAGTTTCCAGAAATGCATCACGAAGTGGTTTCCCTCTACGTCAGACCAGCAACCTTCGTTAGAAAAAGGCATATGTGCACACAAGCTAATACAGGGAACATATAAAATTCCTTGAGAAGAAAAATCTTCAATGGGTTACAGCGAGTATTTATGAACGCAGGAAGATGTTCTAGCTCTTAATAATACGTCTTTGAAGGTGTTTTTTATTGTAACATACAGCTGTTTATTTATTATAATTTTAGATTTAAGCGATGCTTAATAATGTGCATCAGCACTTAACAACTACAATTCATGAGGCTGGTGTTACAACTCTCGCGTACCGCGGTAGAACAATATACATCAAGTAAAACCTTCTCAAAAGTTAATTCTTATTATCCTGCAAATAAAAATACCAAAATTATACTTTGTCTTTTTACAAATTGAGCACTTATCCCACGGCGTTTTTCAATTGCAAAATGTACCAGTTACTGAAAGTCATGTAATCAAAAACATTGAAAATAAGAAAGTCTGAAGGTTCAGACTTGTGTTTTTAGGTCCAGTTTCCTCAAAAAGCGTCCAAATTGTGAACAAACCAAAATATCAGTCCGGACCAAGGACAAAATATTTCCACATTTCTGGAACGAATCACTAAACGCTCAAACGTTTTACGCAAAATAGTCAGTTTTTATTAACTTGTAAGTATATGTGAACGAAGGAATCTGTGGGTAATCTAATCAAATAACCACCCCCAATTTCAGCCGAATGCTAGAAGTGAGATGTTATACGGTAGCTTCCAGAATTCAGAAGGTCACTGAAGCGTAACTTAAAAAAAGAAACTTCCAAATCTTAAAAACTCTTGTGTCATGAATAATACATATAGTGTCAATGATTAACTAACCGATGTTAATGAAAAACTTATAGTCTATATGCACGATACGTAAAAGGAAACCTCTGTAGTAAAAACAAAATAAATTTTTCTAAAAAACCAAGTGATTTTGGAAAGAACGGAGACTTTCTCTTCTTATGATTCGCTTCTGTTTTGACACTCGACTTACTAAGAGGTAAGTTGCCGAAATCCTTATGTTATATATTTTTTATGGATTAATACGATTATCATTCATAAATATCGGCACCTGCAGTTATTGTAGTAAACCTTTTAATATTACCACCTTGAATTACTTTGAGGATTTTATATTTTTCAGCTAGATATATCACGAAATTGTGGTCACGTTATTTGAAAGCAAAATGAACGACTGTTTATCGCGTTGTGCCGTTTAAGTATATTATTCTCCACATGTCGGACGTGAATATCTGTTTTTACGAAGTGTGGTCGATTATTCACACTAGTGTGTTACAGTCAACGAGCCTTTAAACAGCGGTAGTCGATGGTGTTCAGTAACAACCAGGGTCTAATACATCGAAAGAATGTAACAGCGTTGGCCTAAAGGTTAAAAAATAGTAATGGTTCATTTTACTAAAACAATTAATTATATACATGTAGATGTGCGTAGGATCACTAACCACACCGTGGCATAGCATTTATAATGTGTCCTCCCCGTGGCAATCTCATAACCATGTACAGAATATTTTTTTTATTAATTTGAATATTTCTCTCACTTTTAACTACCAATAAGGAAAGAAACGTTACAGTGGACACTAGTCTGCCATCTTCCTTGCTTAAGTGGAATATCGCGTTGATTAAATTTCCTTCATAGGTTAACTGAAACTGTTTTCCATAGCCCAGCAAACTGCTACAGCTAACATCTCATACATATCTTAATACGCTGCACAGCACCAGAAACTAAGACTCTTCATATTACAACATACATCCGATAGCGACAAACATAACTGGAATGTCTGCCCTGAGAGTTGTCTACCGAATTGAAAATTGTGAGTCTGTCTGATATCGAGAAGTGATCCGTGTCGATTGCTGCTACGGAGGGCGCTAGAGTCGATACACGTGGTATCTGTCGCGCGATGTTACCCCATTAACTCTCGTAGTATTGAGTGCGGCGCTTCGGGCTTGCGGCGTGAGGCTTTCGTTTCCTTTGGGAGTGTAAGCAGTAGTGCCAGAGTTTACGGTAGAAAGTGCGTATTTTGGACGGGAGTTCCGTTTCTGGGTGTTCGGCCGCCAGCTGCGGATAATTTTATTTGACGCCGATCCGGCGAATCGCGTGTACATAACGAAAAGAAGACGAGGGCGACAGCTACGGAGGCGGCTGATCGTATTCTGCGGGCGGAGAGTCCTGGGTCTGTATCTCACTGCTGTTGATTGACGGCGCAGTTCTTGGTGAGTACGGAACATTCTTTCATGATACCACGCACAGTGCAACTGTTACAAAGTACTGACTTTTTATTGGCTGGCTACGAAACTGCTAATTTCTGATTTCATTACATGCTGTGTTTAGAGAAATTTGGGGAACTTTAATTCCTTAAAGAATTTTCACTTACATTTGGGAAAAAGATAAGTCAGTTGCTTCAACATACTCTTAGAAGCTAAATGAAAATTGTTAGAGCAAATGTTAATTCTGGATTTCTGGCGGCTTGTGCAATAAATGTTTAGGGAGATTCAGTTAGTAGTCAAATGTAGAATTTTCACTGCATATAATGCTCACTCAAAAGATCAAAATGAAATTGGCCAGTGTTGGAAGGCGGGCGGAAAGGGTGTCCCATAACTGCAAGTAACTAATGATGCGGACATGTTAAGGCTGTTACAGCTTCCACGAACAGCTATTACGTGGCAACTATGACGTGCCCGTTTATGATGGGATGGTGGTTAGACTACAGTAGCGTGAAGACGCTGCCCCCCCTCCCTACAGTACCAAAGAATGTCACTCTACTGTATTTGATAAACGTAAACTGCAATTTTACGGTGCTGTCCAACTTTGTCAAGAATAGGTCGTGTTGGTGAGAAATTTTTGACGAAAAGCTTGCCAAGATGCCGGATGTTGTCGAGGTTTTGCCGCACATGTTTAATGAGATAGTGTTATTAAAACTTCTCACTGTATTGTTACTTTCAAAGTATGGAAACTACAATCAAGGGTAAAAACAAAGCAGCACTGACAATTACCAAAATGGCAGTGGTGTATCTTTCAGGAATAGGTTAAGATCGGAATATTCATTCTACCCATAACATACAGGTGGAAGCACAACGAAGTAAAAAGTAATCAGAGTTGGGTCAACGGAGGCGTGAGATCCCACTCGGCGGCTTTGACCCCTGACGTAAGGATGCTGTGACGTCATGACGGCGCGGATTTCAGTTTGAGTGAATTGGCAGATGACTTGTTGTGGTTGGTGGTGTCCTCTGGTGTGTATGGTCCGTGTGTTATGTTGTGTATTGGGTTCATTTGGGTGTCGATGCTTGAAGTGTGCATTTATCGGTCGTGACTGTTATAGAACGGAAGTTAGTGTCAAGAGTTAAGAATTAAGTTCCCGTTGTTTGTTGTTGCAGTGTCGTTTAATGTTACTCGTTTGCTGTTCGTCGCGCAGTAAGTCGTTTAATTCAATTTGTGGCTTGTTATTTATGGATATGACTTCTAAGTATAGTAGTGTGCGTCTGCCGGCTGAAATGGGAGATGACATGTTTTGTCATTTTCTGCAACTTTTTGGGCTTGTTACGGAAATAGTGAAATGCGGCGTATGCAAGCAGATATGGGAGTTAGGGATTAGTGTGGAGCGCCGGAGCTTTTTTATTGTAAGTAGTTTCTTTGGGTCATTATTCACGTGTTATGATGTTCGGTGGGATTTTTGTTGTCGGTGTTATTAACTGCATGTGTTGGTGGTTGTTTTGGTATCTGCACTTGGGGTTCATTTATGTATCGTACGGGAAGTACTAGATTTCAGTTTTTTTGTATCGTTAGCTGTATGGGAAGTGACTGATTCCCATTTTTCGTAGCTATGTTTTGGTATTGAGCTGTTGTTGACCTATATAGGTCAAGGGAAGTGTCAGATTCCAATTTTTATTGGTTCAGGTGTTCGTTTGTGTTATCTATAGTTGCGATGTGGTTATAATTTTTGTAGTTGGTTTCTTAATTTGTGGTATCAACAATTGCGGTTGAGCTATGTATGTGAAGGGAAGTGAGATTGCTGTCGATATAAGTGTAGCGGAATTTGGCAGTTTTGTGGTGTTCCTATGTCGTTTTGTGTCGTTTGGGATCGCGGTGTCTTTTCATATTTAGTTTGTACCCACGCAAAACCCCAAATTTCCCGCGCTGGTCCTGTTAGTTTCATTATATTTTTGGAGAGATGTTTCTCGGTTTTGCGTGTATTTTCGTGTTTATGTAATGACGTCATGGGCGCCATATTGGAGACGTTGAGAATGGTAGTTTCCGCCATATTGGTGACGTCATGGGTCAAAGCAGATGAGTGGAATCGGACGCTTCTGTAATATTTCCTTTCGAAGAGTTTCGTGCGTAAATATCCCCATTGTAAGCCATTACCTGAACCAGCGCCCTTTTTCCTCTTTAAACAGCGTCGAAATCGAAACCACAGCTGCTTTATCTGCATTAGTGGCCATTCTCACTGTCAAAATACGAGCAGGGCCTGCTTCAAAGTGTGGTAAAATTGACCAACTTCTTGCCTGTACGGGTTTGTTCGTTAAATTTGCCCTTGTCTAGCTGCGGATTCGTCATAATTGTCGTTTATGGGGTCTTTCTCTCAGCACAAGGGATTGGAGGTCCCTGTGATAATGATTCATAATGCTTTCGCAGAACACAGGTGTTGGCAGCCAGCGCCAGGAAGTGGAGAGCCATGGTCTGGTGTCACTCCCACCTCGTATGTAGGAAGGACTAAATTCACATTTCCGCTCGCGACAGACTGCCACTTTTGGCGTCTGCAGGGTAGGTGAGATTTTGCGACCACACACTTCTCTGCCCTAGCCCCTGTAATATTCGTTGACAGATTAATATGCAGCATGGCTAGAGGTTTAAGTTATGGTGAAAGGTGAATTGGCGAAGCTAATGGATGTGAATGACAAAGGTTGTGGTAAGGCCCTTGCACACGAACCGACCGATCGACATATTGAATATGTGTAAGCGTTTTGACCGACCGACAGTTTCCTTGTAGGGATATTGGGCGGTGGTGCTAACCGCCTGCAACACGTTTGTTGAGGAATCTGCAGATGTTTGTGAGACACGTGGAGTATATCAATATAGATAACTGTTCCCCCAGTTTCTAACGAATCCATAGTGACTCCGTGCGGCACAAAGTCGGCCGACCTGTATTTTTCATACCCGATACTTAACGGAAATTATTCCGAAAAATGAAATATTGACACTCAGTTGACGTAAATTGATGAAATATGCTTGCTTCATTATTAGTCCAGCCTATATCCAAGCCCTCAATGAAGATCAAACTAGGGGATAATTTTGTTCCAACAGATTCTGAATGCTTAGTTTATGTTTGCTGTATTAATTACATGTGAGCCACCGATGTGGGTAGTGTTGGTTGTGTTTTCCATTGATCAATCGCACGGTATGGTAGCCGTTAAAATGTGGAACATGTCAAGTGCACAAGAAATGCAAATGTAAAACAAGATTTTAATATATATAACAATAGTTACAGATTAATACTTCTATTTATCCCATTCTCTTAAATGGCACAAAATGCGTGTACTATATTTATAGATTCCTATTCAAGAATTCGTCTGTGGTATAAGAGTTGTCAAGGAAATAAGATTTCAGTTTATTTTTGAAGCTATTACTGCTGTCTGTCATAAATTTTATTTCATCTGGTAATTTGTCGAAAACTTTTATAGCAGCATATTTGACCTCTCTGTGTGCCAAAGATAAGTTGAGTAAAGGGTAGTGTCTTTCATTTTTCTGGTTTTACAGTCATGGTCACTGTTTTAAACTAGTCCATGTTGAGAACAAATTTCACTAGTGAGTAAATGTACTGTGAGGCTGTTGTAAGGGAAATATGGAAGCGTCCGATCCCGCCCGTCTGCTTTGACCCATTACCTTTATTTGGGTTCTTGGCCATGTCAGTATCCCTGGGAACGAAGCTGCAGATGCCGCGGCCAAGGCTGCGGTCCTCCAGCCTCGGACAGCTTATTGTTGTGTGCCTTCGTCTGATATTAGCAGGGTTATTTGTCAGTACATTTTATCGCTGTGGAATGCCGACTGGTCTACACTAACTCAAAACAAGCTTCGAGCCTTGAAACCTCTCTCCACAGCTTGGACGACCTCTTCACGCCCTTCTCGGCGGGGGATGTCGTTTTGGCCGGTTACGGATTGGACACTGCCGATTCAGCCATCTGTTGACGGCTGCACCGGCGCCGTTCTGCCCATGTGGGCAGTTGCTGACGGTAGGCCACATTTTAACGTCCTGTCCGAATTTTAATACACTGCGCATTGATCTTGGCCTGCCATTTACTCTGGATGAAATTTTAGCAAATGACCCAGCAATAGCTACTAGAGTTCTTCGTTTTATCCACTTGACAAACCAAAGGAAATTTGATTAAGCTGTTTTCTTTTAATCCCTTGCCTGTTAATGTGCCTTTTATAGTGTTGGCCTTTTTAGTTGCTGTTTTAACATTGTGCCGCGCAGTGCATTCATAATTTAGTTTGGGCGCTAATGACCACTAGTTGTGCGCCCTAAAACCACAAAAATCTTTCGACAATGATCATTTTTCCAGTTTGCATTGTGGATCTACTTCTTGAGCTGCCTTTATTCTTCTTTACTTACTGTAACATAAACATGGACTTTTCGGCTCATTGCATCAGCATTCACATGTTGTTTACTAGGTTGGTGAATAACCTTAAATTGGTACTCAGTCTTACTGCCAATCTTGTTGATCTCCAACTTGGATTCTTTAAGCTCAATAAAAAATTAAGTGCAGCATGATATGTAATAACTGTAAATTCTCTTCCTGTTAAGAAACATCTGTTACGTGTTATACCAAAAACCAAAACACACAACTCCTCCTCAGTAGTATAATTACATTCTTTAATTGTCTGAAAGCCCATGAGATTGGACGTTCATGACCAACTTCTTGAGACAAGATTTGTCCATGGCAAAATTGGATGCATCTGTTCAAAGAATAAAAGGTTTACTGAAATTTGGATAGGCTAACACTGGGGCTATGATTAGAGCAGTTTTAAGTTCTTTCATTGCCTTTCTGCATTCTGTGGACCAATTGAATGTGGCTCCTTTCTTCAGTAGCTGTGTCATTGACCGTGCTATATTCGCATAACCGGCTATAAAGTCTGTGGAAATGACAATCTCAAGAATAATTGTAGTTCTTTAAAATTGTGGTTCAGGAAAATTCTTTACATCTTCAATTTTGGATCAGGTCGACCACCTTCACTGGCTATATCATTAACAAGATAGTTAACTTTACTTTGTGCGAAATGACATATATCTATTAAGACAGGTTTGCTTTTCTTATACGCTCAAAAACAGCTTGTAGCCTCAGTATGCTGCTTAATGTTTTCACCAAAAATGATTACATCATAAAGGTAAAAAAGTGCTTGTGTTGGGGTGAGCCCTCATAAAACTGAATCCATCAGACATTGAAATGTAGCTGGAGCAATACGAAGTCCAAATGGCATACGGAGATACTTTTATACTCCTGTTGCTGTTAAATAGGTTTTTGCTTGATCTGGATGCACTGTTAACTGGTGATAACTCGTCAAATCACATACTGAAAAAATTAGAAATCTGCCCAAGAAATAAAAGGTTTCCACTAAATTTGCTAAGGGGTAAATGTCAGGTGTGGTCACAGCATCCAAAGAGCAGTAATAACACAAAAATGGAACTGTGGTTCTCCAGGAATTGATTTCTTCTTTACATTTAAAACAGGTGAACACAAGTGGGTCTGAAGGATCTCTTGGTTGTATGATTCCAGCTTCTAATTGTTCTTTAACCATGTCTTCTACCAACTCTTTGACTGAATGGTATTCGGTAAGGTTTCTGTGTGATTGGGGCAGCATTCCCTGTATGAATACGATGCTGAACTAAATGAGTGACAGGTAAATTTGCACGTTCTCGGAATAAATCTGCATACTTCAACAAGACAGGTGCTGAAATCTTCTGTTCATCAGCTGTCAAATGTTCTATATTCTTCCAAATCTGGCGCTTCAGTTAATAATTAACTTAGTCTCCTTGTTGCAATTTTGTGGTACTGTTACAAAAATCTGTTTACAACTGCAGCATTTGTTACCTCACCTGGAATCTGTATTACATCAGTGTTATGTCAGTGTTACTTAAGCTTGATACTTCAGCAACTTTCGTTCCTCGTGGCAAAACAGCATCCTCATTGCTCATTTGTTGTAACCAGGTCTTTCACGACATTCTCACCATTGTAGCGACACCTACACTTCTATTACAATAACAATGCATTGTATCCAATAACTCGCTTTTCTTGGATCACTCAATACCAAAGGTCCTTCCTTGCATTGGGGTGACTTAACTTCAACGTAGATTCTTTCATGCTCCCTTGGGAATTTGCTGAGGCTGATCAATTTGAACATCGATTCGGTGTGAACGATGCATCATTTGGGCGGTCCATTTCCATGTCGTCAGTATTGCTGCTCCTTTGAGTACTATCTGAAGAACTATTTACTAGGTTGTAGTTGCTAAGGCTAGTCTAATCTTCCTTTCTGCGACAAATATCTGGACAAGAAATCAAATCAAAGTACACTGTTGTAATGCATTTCGTTATTTGAAACTACTTGTACCCTTGCTTTGTATTCCTTTATTTTCGCCTTGGCCCAGAATTAATTCAATGGTGAGCTAAGAAAAGAAAAGGCTGCGCTAGTTAATACTGCGCGCTGTGGACGGCGCCCAGTGGTGTACTCGCTGTCTCTCATTCGGCCGGACGCACGTGTAAGGCCGGTTCCCACTAGGGCTGCCGCGCGGCAGCGGCGAGGTTGCCATAGAAATGCAGTCAGCGGCGCGGCATAGAGGCCTCTTCGTCGCGCTTTGACCATGTCGAACCTCTGCCGCGTGCCGCGCACCAGGTCCGCGCCGCCAATCACAGAACGCACTGAGCGTGACGTCAGACACAGAACCCCGGCTACACGAACTTTCGCCAAAGCGCGGACGCGGCGGCAGCTATGAAACACCTACCCGATTCCAAAGAAACTATTTGGTGAAAAAATTCATTCTTGTCTCTTACAGACTGATATCTTTGCTCGATAAAGGAATAAATTTCTTTTAGGTATTCGTCGTGGTTTCTTGCTGTATCGCTTTTATGTAAACCACTACCCGAAATTTTGAGTATGCAGAGGCAAAAACGCATTGCGTGGACTTTCCGTATAGTTTATTTTAGGTAGTACATTATTGCGTATGAAATGTAGTAAACATACCGAAATTGTTTAAGTTAAGAGCAGAACGATAGCTATCATCGTTCTCGAGATATTGTATGACATGTCGGCGGACGGACCGCGAGCGGGTCACTCTCGAAGCAACCGATACTTCGTCTTGCTCGTCGTAAGCCATATCGTTGTATCAGCCCCAAATTTCGTGAACGTTTCAAGAAATCGAAATGTGGTATTTTTGAAAATGGTAGGTCGTAAGGAGTTACATATTTAGTTGCATGGTAAGTATGTAAAATCTATTGACATGTGAAAGTACCTACAGTTTCTTGGAATGGATCAATGATTTTTTAAACAGCATTTAATAGCATGTGAAATGAGAATTACAGCGACGTGGAACACACATTTACAATATTCTGTATAGACCTACAGAAGTTAAACTGAAACTAATTTGCTGGTATGTCATAAGATGTAATTTCCTAAGTATCTACAGCTATTGATTATTTTGTTTGGTAAGCAACAAATGCTTTGTTCTTAGTGCGGTGTACTTTATTTGTTAAAGGTGCATTTCACCTTTCACTTTAAGGCATCTTCGGTGGAATCTAGAATGACTCAATTTTGTATTGATGTGATATTTTCAGAGTAGAAAACAGTTCACATCTTATTCTTTAGCGTAAAGAAGTGCTCATTTACAGTTAATAGTTTTTGGCGGACTTTGCGTTTCCGTTCATGTGGTCACATGCTGGAGGTTGAATTAAAACTTAGCTTATGGAACATAAGCACATTTTCATGTTCGCTCTTTTTTCACAATTTTCGTGTTGTTGGCGCTAACGGTTGTGGAGTACAATTACTGTTCTGTCACTAGCTGTAGACATTTTACTGGAAACCGATTTAAAGTCGTAACTATGTGTTCGCTTTAAAACTAACCTGTTTCTTTCTGCTCCTTGCATCTGTATGGTGTGTGGCTACTCAGCGAGGTACAAAAAGTTGAAAGTGAATGCAGAATATCAGTGGTTGAAAATGTTGGCGTTCGGCTGGTTTGAGTTTTGGTTTAAATGCTCTATGGAGAGGTTCATGTGAGTAGACTATCACTGCTTGCCTTAATAAATGAGATAATAAAATATTTCATCACATGATTATCTACTAGCAAGCAGCTCCTGTGTCCTCGCTCTTACGTGAATCCTACAAAATATTAAACCAAAACCTGAATCGGCTTAACATGAAAACTTTCACTCACGCTCTGAGATTCACAGTCTACAACTCACTGACTAAACACCCCCCCCCCCCAGACACCCCCCCCCCCCACACACACACACACACACACACACACACACACACACACACACACACACACACACACACACACACACACCTGTGGGTCCGGGGATTAGAATAGGCCCGAGGTATTCCTGCCTGTCGTAAGAGGCGACTAAAAGGAGTCCATCCCCCTCATGGGGGTAGTTAGCGCCTGCGTCCGGAGACGGACGGTTCCACGACCTATAATCGTGGTCTTTTTGGTTTTTCACTTCCCGTCTCTTCCTTCCTTTTGCTGGTTCCTTTCTTTGCTCTTCACCTCACTGTCTTCCTTACTCTTTCCCTTGACTTCTCCTTGCCTTCTCATTGCCTTTTTCTCCTTGCCTTCTCATTGCCTTTTTCTCCTTGCCTTCTCATTGCCTTTTTCTCCTTGCCTTCTCATTGCCTTTTTCTCCTTGCCTTCTCATTGCCTTTTTCTCCTTGCCTTCTCATTGCCTTTTTCTCCTTGCCTTCTCATTGCCTTTTTCTCCTTGCCTTCTCATTGCCTTTTTCTCCTTGCCTTCTCATTGCCTTTTTCTCCTTGCCTTCTCATTGCCTTTTTCTCCTTGCCTTCTCATTGCCTTTTTCTCCTTGCCTTCTCATTGCCTTTTTCTCCTTGCCTTCTCATTGCCTTTTTCTCCTTGCCTTCTCATTGCCTTTTTCTCCTTGCCTTCTCATTGCCTTTTTCTCCTTGCCTTCTCATTGCCTTTTTCTCCTTGCCTTCTCATTGCCTTTTTCTCCTTGCCTTCTCATTGCCTTTTTCTCCTTGCCTTCTCATTGCCTTTTTCTCCTTGCCTTCTCATTGCCTTTTTCTCCTTGCCTTCTCATTGCCTTTTTCTCCTTGCCTTCTCATTGCCTTTTTCTCCTTGCCTTCTCATTGCCTTTTTCTCCTTGCCTTCTCATTGCCTTTTTCTCATTGCCTTCTCATTGCCTTTTTCTCATTGCCTTCTCATTGCCTTTTTCTCATTGCCTTCTCATTGCCTTTTTCTCATTGCCTTCTCTGGTCTCCGCCTTGGCGTTTGAGACAGTCTGTCCTCTTTCTCCCTCTCTCTCTTCTTTCCTCTTCTTCCTTCCTCCCTGTGCGTGCCTGAAGGCCGACCCACGCGTTCGCACGCGTAGCCGGTGACGGGGTAACGCGTAAGTCCCCGCCCTGGGTAGACATGTAAGGCACGCGCGTACCCCCTGGTAAAGGCCAGGCCCGGGGAGGGGTGATTGCCTGAGCTGATACCTTCTGACCATGCCGATTGGTCCCTCCGTCTGTTTCTCGGGAGGTGTGACCTGAGGTGTAAACATTCACCTAAGGCGGGAGTGCCCTCTGAGAGGGTCCCCACAAGGAAGGAGCGCGCCATCGGAGACGCTGGCAATCATGGGGGATTTCTCCCCAATGGATTCTACTCCATCTCTCTCGACTTCGACCCAAAAACGGAAACGTGACCAGCCAACAGTGACAAAAGTACTACCGCCTGCCCCACAGTTCCTCGTAGTTTCTCGATCTGAGGACGGAAAGGATTTTTTCTCTGTCAACCCTTTCGTTATTCAGAAGGGCGTAGATGCCATAGCCGGATCTGTCAAATCTTGTACCAGGTTGCGTAACGGCACCTTATTACTAGAAACTGAGTGCCTTTCAGGCACAAAAACTGCTTCGGGCCACCCTCCTGTACACGTTCCCTGTCTGGGTGGAGGCCCACCGAACTTTGAATTCGTCTCGTGGTGTAGTCTATACTAGCTACCTCGACGGATTGACTGACGAGGAGATTCAATCTTTCCTCGCTGAGCAGGGCGTGACGGCTGTCCATAGGGTCATGAAAAAGGTAAACAATGACCTTGTACCGACCCGGACACTTTTCTTGACCTTCGATAGTGTTAAGCTGCCATCGCGCATCAAGGCGGGCTACGAGGTTATTTCTGTTCGCCCCTATGTCCCGACACCTACGCGCTGCTACCAGTGTCAGCCTTTCAGTCACACTCGACAGTCTTGTTCCAATGCGGCTAAATGTGTCACTTGGGGCAGGTATGCCCATGAGGGTGACTGTCCACCTCCGTCTCCTCGTTGTGTGAAATGTCAGGGTGACCATGCCGCATCCTCCCGCGACTGTCCTGTCTATAAGGAAGAACGCTGTATCCAAGAAATTCGGGTCAAAGAGAAAGTGTCCACCTCGGCTGCTCGCAAGCTATTGGCTAGTAGGAAGCCCGCGCTGCTGCCAGCGAGGAAATGCAGTACTGTCCTCGCCTCTCCTCGGACTACCCGGGAGGTAGCAACCCAGACATGCGATCTGACCTTCAGCACCACGGTCGTCCGTTCGGCCAGTGCTAAGATCGCGCGGTCGACGTCTCCTCTTCCTCCCATCACCCCACAGACACCAGGCCCTTCCTCAGCTTCTGCTAAGACGAAGACCCTGAAGTCAGATGCACGGGCCTTCAAGAAGGACCCATCCCGTGCAGACTTCCTCCGTACCTCGACCTCCCAGCCTTCGACCGGTACTTCCACCAAACGTCCTTCCAAAAAGGCGCATAGGAAGCACAGTTCTCCTTCTCCGCCACGGCGCATTTCTTCTCCCGCGCCACCCAGCGGTTGCCGACCCAGGCCGTCATCCGTTTCGCCTGGCCGCACCGCCGGTAGCCGTACATCTGGCCGTTCACCGGCGGAGGAAGCTCCCCCTCCCGGCCATCCTCCCGAGATGGCCGATGACCCTATAGACCCCATGGACGATGACTGTCCGCCTACTGATAGCGGCGGCAGTGCTCGCTCGACGCCAGGCCCTAAGCGGCCTTCGAGGTGACCCCTTCTCTCATCTTCCTTTTCTTACGATGGCACTTATTCACTGGAATATTCGCAGCATTCGCTCCAACCGAGAGGACTTGAAGTTGCTGCTCCGCTTGCACCGTCCGCTCGTCGTAGCCCTCCAGGAAACGAAGCTACGCCCATGCGATCAAATTGCCTTGGCACACTACACCTCTGTGCGTTTTGACCTACCCCCTGTGGTAGGTATCCCAGCTCATGGAGGGGTTATGTTGCTGGTCCGGGATGATATTTACTAAGATCCCATCACGTTGGACACCGGCCTGCAGGCAGTTGCCATCCGCATTACTCTCCCCACTTTTACGTTTTCCTTTTGTACCTTTTACACTCCATAGTCATCTGCCGTTACCAGGGCAGACATGATGCAACATATTGCTCAGCTACCTGCACCATTTTTGTTAACTGGAGACTTCAATGCCCACCATCCCCTTTGGGGCTCTCCAGCACCCTGCCCGAGGGGCTCCCTGTTAGCAGACATTTTCAACCAGCTCAATCTTGTCTGCCTCAATACTGGCGCCCCTACTTTTCTTTCGGACACATCTCACACCTATTCCCATTTAGACCTCTCTATATGTACTCCCCAACTTGCACGCCGGTTTGAATGGTATGCCCTTTCGGATACATATTCGAGCGACCACTTCCCGTGTGTTATCCATCTCCTGCAGCATACCCCCTCTCCGTGCTCCTCTAGTTGGACCATCTCCAAGGCAGACTGGGGGCTCTTCTCTTCCAGGGCGACCTTTCAGGATCAAACCTTCACAAGCTGCGATCGTCAGGTCGCACACCTCACGGAAGTTATTCTCGCTGTTGCTGAATATTCCATCCCTCACCCTACTTCTTCTCCACGTCGCGTACCGGTCCCCTGGTGGACCGCAGCATGTAGAGACGCTTTACGTGCTCGTCGACGTGCTTTACGCACATTTAAACGCCACCCTACAGTGGCGAATTGTATCAATTATAAACGATTACGTGCTCAGTGTCGTCGTATTATCAAAGACAGCAAGAAAGCCAGCTGGGCTGCTTTCACAAGCACCTTCAACAGTTTTACTCCTTCTGTTGTCTGGGGTAGCCTGCGCCGGCTATCTGGCACTAAGGTCCACTCCCCAGTTTCTGGCTTGAAGGTCGCGAATGACGTCCTTGTGGCCCCTGAGGCTGTCTCCAATGCCTTCGGCCGCTTTTTCGCAGAGGTTTCGAGCTCCGCTCATTACCACCCTGCCTTCCTCCCCCGCAAACAGGCAGAGGAGGCTAGGCCACCTAACTTCCGCTCCTCGAATTGTGAAAGTTATAATGCCCCATTCACCATGCGGGAACTCGAAAACGCACTTAGCCGATCACGGTCCTCCGCTCCAGGGCCTGATTCTATTCATATTCAGATGCTGAAGAACCTTTCTCCTGCGGGTAAAGGTTTTCTTCTTCGTACATACAATCGCATCTGGATTGAGAGACATGTTCCCGCATGCTGGCGCGAGTCTATTGTTGTCCCGATTCCTAAGCCGGGGAACCCCCCAGGGGGTCCACAACTCTTTTGTGGATACGTGCGTAGCGAGCACGGGACCCCGAGCTAATGTGGCCTTCCTTCCTTTCCGGGCTGCATACCTTCCCTTTCCGCATCCTTCCCCATCCCTATCTTCGCCCCTCCTCCCCTCACCTCTGGCTCTTTCCTTCCCTTTCTCCCCATCTGGGAGTATGGTTTGTGCCTACGTCTGGAGACGGACGCTCGTAAATGTACTGCATTCTTCGCCTTCCTTGCTTTTATGTCTTCTTCCTTCCCTTGTCCTTCTCTTTTCCTTACCTCCTCTCTTTCCCTTTTCTCCGCTGCGGCGTTTGAGACCTCTCTTCTTTCCTTTCCCTTTCTCTTTCTTCCTCCCTGTGCGTGTCTGAAGGCCGACCCACGCCTTTTGTGCGTAGCCGGTGACGGGGTAACGCGTAATTCCCCGCCCCGGGTAGACAGGTAGGACACGTTCGTACCCCCTGGTAACGGCCAGGCCCAGGGAGGGGTGATTACCCGAGCTGATACCTTCCGAAAATGCCGATTGGTCCCTCCGTCCGTTTGTCGGGAGGTGTGACCTGAGGTGTGAACAATCACCTAAGGCGGGAGTGCCCTCAGAGAGGGCCCCCACAAGGGAGGAGCGCGCCATCGGAGACGCCGGTAATCATGGGGGATTCTTCCGCAATGGTTTCCTCACCTTCCACTAAGTCTGCTCACAAACGTAAGTATACTGAGTCTCAGCCACAGACGATTCTTCCATCGTTCCCACAGTTCCTTGTTGTTTCTCGGTCTGATGAAGGTCACGACTTCTCCATGGTCAACCCTTTCATTATTCAGAAAGGTGTCGACGCAATAGCAGGTCCTGTAAAGTCTTGTTCCAGATTACGGAATGGCACCCTGTTGTTAGAAACACACAGTGCCCTCCAGGCACAAAAATTGCTGCGTACTTCTCTGCTCCACACCTTCCCTGTCCGGGTGGAACCGCACCGTACCTTAAATTCCTCGCGTGGAGTCGTTTATACACGCTCCCTCGATGGATTGTCTGACGAAGAAATTCAGCACTATCTGTCTGACCAGGGCGTAACGGCAGTTCATAGAGTAATGAAACGGGTTGACACGAACATCATTCCAACCCGTACTGTCTTCTTGACATTTGACACAGTTCAACTCCCATCCAAAATCAAAGCAGGCTATGAGATAATTTCCGTTCGCCCTTACGTCCCAAACCCTACGCGTTGCTATCGATGTCAGCGGTTCAATCACACCAGCCAGTCCTGTTCCAATCCAGCCAAATGTGTTACGTGTGGCAAGGATGCCCATGAGGGTGCTTGTCCACCTCCATCCCCTCGCTGCATCAACTGTATGGGTGACCACGCTGCTTCCTCTCGAGATTGCCCCGTTTTTAAGGACGAGAAGCTCATCCAGGAAATAAGGGTGAAGGAAAAGGTGTCGACCTTTGCTGCTCGAAAATTATTCGCCAGTCGCAAGCCCACCGTGCCTCAGACAGGAAAATACAGCACTGTCCTTGCTTCTCCTCAGCCAACAAAGGAGGCGGCCACGCAGACTTGCGACCTCACCTTTAGTACCACGGTCGTCAGATCGGCCAGCGCAAAGATCGCTCGTTCACCCTCACCAATTTCGCCTGCCCACTCTGTGGCTCACCCTTCGTCGGGTTCTGCTACATCTCGAGCCCAAAAGTCGGACGCCAAGTCTTCGAAAAAAGAGCATACTCGTGAAGAGTTTTTACGTACCGCAACTTCACAACCATCGGTTCCTTCTTCATCTAAACCACATTCTTCCAAGAAGGCTACAAAGAAACCCAGTTCCTCTCCTTCTCCGCCAAGGCGTGCCCCCTCTACAGCACCACCTGGCGGACATCGCCCTCGGCCATCTTCTGTGTCGCCGAGGCGCACTGCTGGTGGCCGGTCAACCGGCCGATCGCTGGTGGCAGGGACTGCTCCTGACCAACCTATGGATCAGGATCTTCTGCCTTCGGCTGAATGCCATTCCATGCTGTCGGTTGCTAGCTCCGAGCAGTCTCTGAGTTGACAGCAACTTTGGTCACATTCCTCCATTTTCCTTTCACCCCATGCCCATTAACCACTGGAATATCCGCGGCATTCGAGCCAATCGGGATGAATTGTCGGTCCTCTTACGCTCCTACTCGCCGGTCATCTTCTGTCTTCAGGAAACAAAGCTGCGTCCCCATGACCGCTTTGTTCTCCCTCACTTTCAGTCCTGTCCGATATGACCTCCCCTCTGTTGAAGGCACTCCAGCCCATGGAGGACTCATGATTCTTCTCCATGATACTCCCCATTATCACCCAATCCCCTTAAACAGTTCCTTCCAAGCTGTCGCCGTCCGTCTTTCCCTTTCTGGATACACGTTCTCTCTTTGTACTGTATACATTCCATCATCCACACCAATGGCACGAGCTGATCTCCTTCATCTTCTTGGTCAGCTTCCACCCCCCTATTTGCTGGTTGGGGACTTCAATGCCCACCACCCGCTTTGGGGATCTCCTCATCCTTGTCCACGTGGCTCCATATTGCTAGACGTCTTCCACCAAGCGGATCTAGTTTGCCTCAACACTGGGGTCCCCACATTTTTGTCTGCCTCCACGACAACCTTATCTCATTTGGACCTTGCGGTCAGTACTGTTCCGCTAGCTCGGCGCTTCGAATGGTTCGCCCTTGATGATACACACTCGAGTGACCACTTTCCATGTGTCCTTAGATTGCAGCCTCAACTGCCATATATGCGCCCGCGACGCTGGAAGTTTGCCCAAGCCGATTGGACACTTTTTTCGTCTCTCGCGACATTCGATGACCGTCGCTTTCCCAGCGTCGACGATGAGGTCACACATTACCGACGTTATCCTTACAGCTGCGGAACGTTCAATACCACGCACCTCCGAATTGCCCCGGCGCCCCCCAGTTCCTTGGTGGAACGAGGCATGCCGTGATGCAATACGTGAGCGGCGACGTGCTCTACGCATTTTCCGTCACCATCCTACTTTGGCCAACTGTATCCGCTATAAGCAGCTCCGTGCGCGATGCCGTCGCGTCATCCGCGATAGCAAGAAGGCAAGCTGGAAATTCTTTATTAGCTCATTTAACACCTTCACTCCCTCCTCGGAAGTTTGGAGTCGGCTTCGACGGTTCTCAGGCGCGCCTAGTTTCTCCCCGGTCTCTGGGCTCACTGTCGCGCATGATACCTTAGTGGACCCCGTCGCAATTTCTAACTCGTTGGGTCAGCACTTTGCTGAGATTTCGAGCTCTTCAAATTACCCGCCAGCGTTTCTCCCGAAGAAACGTGCAGCGGAAGTGCGACCTCTTGCTTTCTCCTCTCAAAATCACGAAAGCTACAATACTGTTTTCTCCATGCGGGAACTCCAACATGCCCTCTCATCTTCTCGCTCCTCCGCCCTGGGACCGGATGGTATCCATGTCCAAATGTTGCTGCATTTATCAACCCCTAGTCTGCGTTACCTCCTTCGCCTTTATAATCGAATTTGGACCGACAGTACCTTTCCCAAACGGTGGCGGGAAGCTATTGTGGTTCCCGTTCCGAAAACTGGAAAGGACAAACATCTCCCCTCTAGCTATCGCCCCATATCTCTCACGAGTAGTGTCTGTAAGTTTTTGGAGCGTATGGTGAATTACCGTTTAGCTTGGTGGCTAGAATCCCGCAGTCTTTTAACACCAGCCCAATGCGGATTTCGGAAGCATCGTTCTGCCGTTGACCATCTTGTTGCTCTCTCCACTTATATCATGAACAATTTTCTCCGGAAACGCCAAACGGTAGCAATATTTTTTGATCTGGAGAGAGCATACGATACCTGTTGGAGGACAGGCATCCTCCGCACCCTGTTCTCTTGGGGCTTTCGAGGCCGGCTGCCCCTTTTTCTTCGCGAATTTATGGCAGAGCGCACTTTTAGGGTGCGGGTGAACACTACTCTCTCCCGTACTTTCTCCCAAGAAAACGGGGTACCCCAGGGATCTGTGCTGAGTGTTGTACTATTTGCCATCGCCATAAATCCAATTATGGATTGTCTCCCTCCTGATGTCTCGGGCTCCCTCTTTGTGGACGATTTTGCGATCTACTACAGCTCTCAACGGACCAGCCTTCTTGAACGACGTCTTCAAGGATGTCTCGATCGCCTCCACTCGTGGAGCATCGAAACTGGCTTCCGTTTCTCACCCAGTAAGACCGTTTGTGTCAATTTTTGGCGACGTAAGGAGTTTCTTCCGCCCTCCTTACATCTAGGTCCTGTCAACCTTCCGTTTTCAGACGTCGCTAAATTCTTGGGTCTTACGTTTGACAGAAAACTAAGCTGGTCCTCCCACGTTTCCTATCTTTCGGCTCGCTGTGTGCGATCGCTTAACACCCTCCGTGTCCTGAATGGTACCTCCTGGGGAGCGGACCGAGTGGTCCTTCTCCGCCTCTATCGCGCCTTAGTGCGCTCAAAATTGGATTACGGAAGCATAGTCTACTCCTCTGCTCGGCCGTCTATTCTTCGGCGTCTCGACTCTATCCACCACCGTGGATTACGTTTAGTGTCTGGAGCTTTTTACACTAGCCCTGTGGAAAGCCTTTATGCTGAGACTGCTGAACCTCCGCTGTCCAATCGGCGGGCAGTACTCCTGAGTCGTTATGCTAGCCATCTGTCTTCCATGCCTACTAATCCAGCCCATGACCTTTTTTTCGACGCCTCCTTTGATGTAGGGTATGCAGGCCGCTCCTCTTCCCTACTACCCCCGGGAGTCCGCTTCCGTCAACTGCTCCATTCTCTTTCCTTCCGCTTTCCTAAAACCTTCTGGACAACTTGGGGTACAGCACCGCCTTGGCTCCGTCCCCGGATCTGCCTGCTCCGTGACCTTTGTCAATTTCCCAAGGATGGTACCCCTACACTTGTTTATCGTCGGGCATTTGCTGCTCTATGTGCAGCAATGACGGAGGCCACATTTATTTACACCGACGGCTCGAAAACATCGTTAGGTGTAGGGAGTGCTTATATTGTTGGCGACACCCCAAATCAATTTCGGCTTCCCGACCAGTGTTCGGTTTATACTGCGGAGCTTTACGCTGTTCTCCAGGCTGTCCACTACGTCCGCCGCCCACTACGTCCGCCGCCATCAGCGGATACAGTACGTAATCTGCTCAGATTCTCTCAGCTCTCTCCTCAGTCTCCAAGCTCTTTACCCTGTGCACCCTCTGGTCCACCGGATTCAGGACTGTCTGCGCTTGCTCCACCTGAGGGGCGTCTCGGTGGCGTTCCTCTGGCTCCCGGGACACGCTGGTATCTGTGGGAATGAGGCGGCTGATATAGCGGCCAAGGCCGCAGTCTCTCTTCCTCGGCCAGCTATTCGGTCGCTTCCCTTCACCGATCTACGGAGCGGTTTATGTCGCCAAGTTGCTCATTTATGGCATGCGCATTGGTCGGCACTTCCCTGTAATAAATTGCGGGAAGTGAAAGCCCTTCCTTGTGCTTGGACCTCTTCCTCCCGAACGCGTCGTCGGGAGGAGGTAATTTTAGCTAGACTCCGGATAGGGCACTGTCGTTTTAGCCATCGACATCTTTTAAGCGGCGATCCTCCCCCACTCTGTCCCCACTGCTCTCAGCTGTGGACGGTAAGACACCTTTTAATTGAATGCCCCTATTTTAATCCGTTACGCTCCCGTCTACAGCTATCGCCGGATCTATCGTCGATTTTAGCAGATGACACGCGCTCCGCCGACCGCGTTCTCCAGTTTATTAGTGACAGTGAAATGGCGTCAGTCATTTGAACCTTTTTTTGGGGACAATCACCCCCTTTCTGTAGTGGATTTTTAAGCATTCTTCTATTTTTAGTTTCTCAAATTTTCTGACTTTGTTCCCATTGCTGCTGGTTTTAAAATTCGGTTTTTTACTGTCTTAAGTCACGGGCTGGGCGCTAATGACCTTAGCAGTTTTGCGCCCTAAAACCACAAAAAAAAAAAAATAAGCCGGGGAAGGACAAGCACTTGCCTTCCAGTTATCGACCTATCTCGCTTACCAGCTGTGTCTGTAAAGTGATGGAGCGAATGGTTAACTCTCAATTGGTTTGGCTGCTCGAGTCTCGACGCCTACTTACCAATGTACAATGTGGATTTCGTTGGCGCCGCTCTGCTGTTGACCATCTGGTTACCTTGTCGACCTTCATTATGAATAACTTCTTGCGGAAGCGCCCGACCGCGGCTGTGTTCTTTGATTTGGAGAAGGCTTACGACACCTGTTGGAGGGCGGGCATTCTCCGCACCATGCATACATGGGGCCTTCGCGGTCGCCTCCCTCTATTTATTCGTTCCTTTTTAATGGATCGACAGTTCAGGGTACGTGTGGGTTCTGTCCTGTCCGACACCTTTCGCCAGGAGAATGGGGTGCCACAGGGCTCCGTTTTGAGCGTCGCTCTCTTCGCCATCGCGATCAATCCAATAATGGATTGCCTCCCAGCTGATGTATCAGACTACCCGGTTCGGTCTACCACTCCCGTTTTTTGGAACTTCGTTCGAAGTTCATCAACATGACTTTCATTTATACAGATGGCTCTAAGACCAATGACGGGGTCGGGTGTTCCTTTATTGTCGGGGCACAAAGTTTCAAATACCGGCTCCATGGCCATTGTTCGGTCTTCACAGCTGAGCGCATTGCCCTCTACCAGGCTGTTCTTTACATCTGCCGCCACCGACATTCTGCTTACGTCATCTGCTCCGACTCCCTGAGCGCCATCCAGAGCCTCAGTGATCCGTACCCGGTTCACCCTTTCGTATACCGGATCCAACGCTCTCTTCAGCAGCTGGTGGACGTCGGTTCTCCGGTTAGCTTTATGTGGGTTCCTGGCCATGTCGCTATCCCTGGGAACGAAGCTGCAGATGCCGCGGCCAAGGCTGCGGTCCTCCAGCCTCGGACAGCTTCTTGTTGTGTCCCTTCGTCCGATTTTAGCAGGGTCATTTGTCGGCGCATTGTGTCGCTGTGGCATGCCGATTGGGCTGCACTTACAGACAAGCTTCGGGCCTTAAAACCTCTTCCCGTGGCTTGGACGTCCCCCTCACGCCCTTCTCGGCGGGAGGAGGTAGTGTTGGCCCAGTTAAGAATTGGGCACTGCTGGTTCAGCCATCGCCATCTGCTGACTGCAGCGCCGGCGCCGTTCTGCCCATGTGGGCGCTTGCTGACGGTTCGACACATTTTAATGTCCTGTCCAGATTTTAACACACTGCGTCTAGATCTTAACCTGCCAAGTACTTTCGATGCCATTTTAGCGGATGACCCACGAGCAATTGCTCGTGTTCTTCGTTTTATCAATTTGACAAACCTCTCTCAGGACATTTGATGATGCTGTTTTTAATCCTATGCCTGTCCGTCTGTCTTTTATCGTGTTTTCCCTTTTAGTTGTTGTTGTCCACTTGTGCCTCGCGGTGCATTCTTAGAGTAGTCAGGGCGCTAATGACCATTGAAGTTGTGCGCCCTAAAACCACAAAAAAAAATCAAATTAACCATAGTTAGTTTCTGGAAACCATCATTCATAAAATTGATAGCCATAGCAAGGACAGTCACAAGATAACAATGACAGCATTAATGAGGCTATCTTTACTTTAAAATTCACTTCCCTTGATAATCGCATGGCTACTTCCATCAGTTCGTCACATTCTCCTACATTCTCCTACATTCTTCAGGTAAACCCACATCTCTACACAGTTACATCAAACCCATCAAAGGTTAGCAGCAATGCTTCAGGAACCTTCCATTCAATAAAACTAGTGAGAACCTATGTTTAACATAGTCATGTTCTCTGTCCATCGGTTAATGAAATAAGAATTGACTACCAACACTTCCCACGCACAATGTCATATGCTGTATCTGACAAAGATGTGGAGTGTTAGGTAACACTATGGAAGGGTATTGTGAGATGAGAAACATCTTAGGTAACTCAAACTTACTATCTTAATACTGCCACGACCATCAGAAGTAAATTAATACAGGGAATAATCTGCCTTCTGCTACACCAGTTGTGAGCCACCCAAGTGCAAGAGGTCTTTAATCACAGTGGAAGTATAGAAATGTATAGGGATGTGCAAGCTGATATAAAGAATTAATCCTTTGCCTGCCAAAAGTAACACCATATTTCGCCATAGGGAAGTCCAATAATCTTGACTAATCTCTGCCTAAAATCTGCCATTGTAAGAAGTCTTACCATGCAAGTAAGGACATCGTTCCAGGTAGGCGCTGGCGTATCAGCAGAATCAAGGCAGTGCCATTCATCAGACACATACTTCAAATGCACCATCATTGCTCATATACTGCAGCATTGTCTTGCCCAGCCAGCCTCCATCACTTGACTCCACACTGCTCTCCTTTGATCCCCTTTGTGCCACCAATGCAGGTTAAGGGGGCTGTAATTTGCAGATGTCACTCATCGTCCTAACAGATATACTGTTACAATGCTAGTGTTACGTGCAAATGTAAGTTTATTCTACACAGACAACTGCATGCAGATCATGAAAATAAATCAGATGAGGATGGACACAGGACCAAAGACAATTTTTTCCAATGACTATTCCACTGATCTTACTAAAAAGGCTAATCAGATTCATGACATATCCAAGATCGAACTGGTACTGTGATAGCTTCCTGGGTCAACAGAAATGTAATCTTCTGAGATAAATATATATATGTAATATTGAAAATAAAATTGCCATGATTTACTCAGTAATAGGTATGATCTTCCATCAAGCATTCAACATATGAAGAAAAGTATTTGTCAGAAACAGTGTGTCGTCAGGCAGTGCAAAACTTAAGTGTTCCATAATGAGCTCTTCATTGCTTCCACAAACATTAAACATAATTTCAAACCTTTCATAAATGCTTAATGGCAGACATGTAAAACATTATAATCCCCAAAGTATCAGAAGTTTAAAGAAACCGCAGTGTATAAAACTGCTTCAAATAATTGTAAGTTAGTGAGCAGCAATTAGAAACAATAGCAAACGTTTTTTTTCTCCTAGTTTGTATTTGCCGTCGTTCCATAACAGTTTCAAAGTTAGTGCTAGTAAATCCTGGCCAATGAAAACCATATTAGAAGTGTGAGATTTTAGCAAACTTCTGTTCGAATTCGATCATCCATTTAAAATAAAAAGGCTTAAAACAAATGTATTAAATTTCTGCTTTGTGCCCTGTAGCCTTTTCATTATCCATGGTTTTCATTGCATTCTGTTGAAACTTTAAGAACATAGAAATAATAAGACTCTTGTCCCTGTCATTAATAGATTATAGTTATGTACGAGGGTTGAATGAAAAGAATGCCTCCACCTTCGTTAATTGGGTTTGGATGGGAATATTTCAGTAAACCAAATCCAGAAATAAAACATAAAATGTAGTCTTCAATTACAAATATTCATTTTTCCACATACTCACCAGTGAATTGGATGCATTTCTGCCAACGACGAAAAAGTATTCTGAAGAAGCCGACACTGTTTCCGCAACCAGTCTGTTCTCTCAGCATCATCAGAAGCATGATGATGATGATCATGCTGATTGTCCTTCATTATGGGGAACAGATGGAAGTCAGATAGTGCTAAATCTGGACTGTATGGAGGATGCTGTACAGTGGTGAGATTGCCTCTCAAGTTCTGCTGTGGTGTCATGCATTATGCATGTGAAGTAACAATGTGACACACATGTTCTTGTGAAATGCTCATTGTGCTTGCATTTTCTCTCAGCGTGATAAGACGATCGTCCTGAATCGGTCAATATACTGCTAGCTAAATTTGGTGGTTGCTGTCACAGGACGTCGTAATCTTTGTTTGCCATGCAGGTCAGATGTTCCCACCTCAAAATCTTTAAACTTACTCGCCCAATGACTCAGTGCTCACATCAACACAATCACCATAAACTTTCATTCTCTGAATACCCTTTGGGGTGACACCTTCTGTCAAGAATTCAAGGCCTGCATGTTGCTTAAATCGCATTGAGTGACCGTCTGCACAGGGTTCTATACTTTATACTGTAAATACAAAACTGTTCAATGCTAAGGCTTCCTGCCAACTGGAGCTGTAGAGAAAAGGCTACAAAACAAGTCAGTACTGGCTGCATACCAGTGCTGCTAACTGTTTAGGAGTTACAAACGTGGAGGCATTACTTTTCAGTCAACCCTCGTTAATGACACTAGTTAGAGCTAGTTTCCTATTTATAAACGTATTGTCTATAGTGTTAACTGAACTGTGAGCGTGTGTGTGCCAAATTTGTGGTCTTCATATTATATTTTCTTGTAAGTTTTTGTACACACTACTGTAATTCAGTTGCAAACGGTTAAAGTGAACAATTGTGCATAGATAAATGCCACAAGCACTTGCCTGTTGTTCACCTCCCACCCCTGGTCTTAAGTACTACCACATTGATGTATGATCATTTTGATGGGTTGTTTGTCTATTTAATGTGATTATGCATAAGCTCATGGAAGGCTAGTTACTTGATAAGATTGTTAGATACACACACTGCCATTTCTTCATGTTGTTATACTTCATAAATAATAGTATTAATGCATCTATGTTTCTTAAGATATAATTACATCGGACTTCAGTGTGTTTAGTGATAGAGCTGCTTGTGACACAGGATTTTTGTTCCTCCTACATATGTTACAGTTTGTACACTGCTTTTTTACCTTTGTATAGCATGTATACATCATGTGGCCCCTGTACATGACATGTGGGTAATTTTTAAAAATGCTTTTGTTGAACAAAGCTTTTTTACTGTCATACATTTGTACAAACATAACTTAGAACTGTTTCTACCTAATATTATGTATTATGCACATTTGTGCTCTTTGTTCGTATTTGCTTCAAATTGTTAACTTTAGCACTTCATATGGTACCTGCATACCTCAAAGGCAGTGTTTTGCTTTAGAATTAAAAAATTACGTTCACTGTTTCATACATTTTCATTATGATGATTGCTCTTCATATACGACAATGTTTCAGTTCTGATGTAATAGTAACTTTCTCAAAAATGTCAACTTAGTAATGTTACTGGTTCTCCTGTTCTCTTTTGATGTTAGATTCAATTTCTTCTGTTTCATCGTTTACACAAATGGTAATGATCAAAACCAGTCGTAATAAAAAGTAACTTCACGTTACAGTTTTCTGTCTGAGAAAGGAATTATTGGTTTAAGAAGCCATAATGTTCTGTTAAATTTTTCTGTTATCATTACTGTCTTCATATGACTTGCATTCACACTGTTAGTTACAGGACATGTATTAAACAGTTGATATAAAATTAATTTTTCATGTTAATTATTCTAGAATGAAATTTTCACTCTGCAGTGGAGTGTGCGCTGATATGAAACTTCCTGACAAATCAAAACTGTGCGCCAGAGCAAGACTTGAACTCGGGACCGAGTTAGTCTCGGTCTGGCACACAGCTTTAATCTGTCAGGAAGTTTGTTTACATTCTGACAACTTGAATTTGTAGTATACACTTGCAGTTTCAAAAGTAGTTAATGAAATTGGAATTTGTGTGCTTGGACATGGTTCCCTTATCCAGAGACACTCATCAAAATATTTGTATTCCACAAATTTGTTTAAATTTGTACTACTAGTCTTTGCAATTGTTTCTCTTTCAACGGAAACAAGAGTACTTCCCATTGCCATTACTGAAGCTCTTAAATTAGTGTTCATTCTTGCAAACACTGTAAAATGTCTGTTGCAAATATTTAAACGAATCAGAACTTCATAAAGTTCAGTTAGATGATGCAGAGCAAAGCAATGGAATGCAATGTTATGGAGTCTAGATGTAACAATATTTGCAGATCAACACAAGAAATTGTAGACTGTTGATGTAGAAAATGTTCGTTACTCTTCATGTAACATACAGCTACTATTTAGCTTGCATGTTCCATAATTTAAAAATATTTAAATTGCTATTCCTCACTTGCCTCAAATCTTCACTCGGCTAGATGTAAAACATCCTATCTTACCTTTAAGGATGTGCATTATACCTTCTGTTATGGGTGCTTACATTGATTGACTTGTATATTGGTTTCAATGCATGTTTGGCAGAAGTTAGAACAGCTAGCTAGGACTTAATGCTGTATGTTGTTACTAGTAGATCAGTTGTGGTTTGCACATTGAGTGTGGTTCTGAAGTAAAAGGCCAGAATCTTTCATAAAATTATATTGTCTACCATTCTTCACATTGTTAAATGCTCTTCTGTTGCTATTTGATAAACATACCATTATGCATACATGGCTATATATGTGGACTGATGAGTGCATCACATCTTGTGGGACATAATACATATTGTTAATATATTTTTAAATAATGCAAACTGAAATTAGGATTGTCATGGCGTTTCTGAGTTTTCTAGACAGAATAAAAGTTACATATTACTCTGTTGGTATGCTCTCTTCATAGGTGGTTTATAATAGCATGGTAGTATAAACTGGCCAATAGCACACTAAATCAATTGTAAACATTCAACTTACATTTTCTTTTGTGCAGTACTTGAAGAGTCACACAAGTCAATAACAAATGATAAAATTTGATAAGCAGTAGATAAAAATTGTTAGCCCAGATGGTGTAGCTACAGTGGAGGTGTTAACATTGTAAATGTAATTTGTAAATTTTGAAATTAAAAAAAAGCCATTACTACTTCTGTAAGTATTATAGAAACACATGGAAACTACAGAAAAATTTTTACTCTTCTATAACCTATGTATTAAAGTCTTGGTTGAAGTCAGTTGTTACCCAAACATGCATGGGCTGTCATGACAATACATTTCACTACAAAATTTTTCATCTGATGGAGACACATCAGCTCTAAAATGTCAGGTTCATGTTGAATATTCAGTGTTACTGCTGTATGATGCATTTCTGTAGGTACACATTGAATATCTAATTTAGTATTTTAGACAAAGATTATAACATCTCAATGTGGAACCATTTCAATTTTCTAATGAGGAATATTATCTTTTGTACCAGACCAAACACCATGTGTAGTTATTTCCACTACAATTAAAATGAGGAAAATAATTTAGTGTGAAGTAGTTCTAATTTTTAGCTAATGAGTGACCTGTGTGTAGCAAGTAAAGTTTTCAATGTCAAATTGAATCATACATGTAACAAGTATCTGTAAAATGTCAGCATGTTGTAAAAATTACATTTATTGAATAACAGTTCGGTTCCTGTTAAACCTTATTTTTTATGTGCTGACAGAAAAACACTTAGTACTTAAGTTTGCTTACATGGATTGAGTGTACTATTCATCGTCTAACAATACAAGAATCTTCCTTCTCTTTGTGTCAAATAGCCTTACATGATCCAGTGCTCAGACACTGCTTCTGCTCACTTGCAGACTTCTGTTTTCCTTTCCTGTCGGTCTCTCTTGGCCAACTCTTGATTTTTCGACCCCGACGGTATTAGGTTGCGAGGCCTGAGGGTGTCGTTCATTTTCTTTCTCTAATCTTAGATTACATGGGGGAAGAGGGCTTCCATAGATGAGGAAGTCAGCCCTCCTTGGGGTGCAAGCCTGTGAGACAAAATGTGGTACTCCAAACTGAGTGTCATGACAATGCTGGTAATCTGTGCAAGAATCTTGGTACTCAGAAGCTGCAGAACAAGCCCCAGAATATGGAGGTTGATGAAGAGATCGTGAGAACAGGCCATACTTGGTGTGTACACATCATTCGCCTCGACTACTCTCATTTGGGAGCAGTGTGACCTGAAGTTGGGGACATATCTCTGCATCAAAGTGGACATGCCAACGACATCAAATGGTAACTGTTGCTGCACTTGTAAGTATCATCACCAAAAGAAGTGGGAATAATGAGAACTGGTAACCCCCATCTTGGAGCCATTACTAGAGGGACAATCCTGGAGAGAAGCAAAACACTGTGCCGAGAGAAATGAACAAATGAGACAGAGGAGGTTGGTGTTCCAAAACTACTGTGAATTCATGCACTGGGTTGGTCATTATGGAGGGACAGAATGAAAGTAATGTTGTTGGTGCTAAATGTGAAGAGAAGACTTGAAAGTGACAAAACATTGTGGGGGACTGTCGCTGAAATTGAGGCACCAGTTTTCATTCCAAAACAGTTCAGTACACAGCCTCTCAAAAGATGCAATGTTCCAGATTGTCAACCCAGACCTAATGGATGTATGCACTAATAGCCTTCATTTGGAATTTGGTGACCACTACTAGGAGAAATGAATGTTACTAAAGATGGTTCTGCACCTTTAACAGGAAGATGACATGATGTACAGTCAGCTTGAGAAGAGGCCTGATGTATCTTCACCTGCAATCTTCTATTTGGGAGAGGGACATCCATTGCCTGTGGGTCAAAATGGTTCAACAAGTGTTAAAACTGTGACAAATCGGCTCTCCCTGCCAACCAGCCAGCTCGTTGCTTCCTGCTGTGTACTTGTTTCACCTTTGCTGGAACGTCCAGCAGAAGAGCCAAGAAACCAAGGTACAAAGAACAGTTGACGACAACTACCTGTGGCTACATGCTGTGAAATTGACGTGCTTCTACATCAGTCACTCGTAACACATCGTATCTCAGAATATTCAGCTGAATGCGGTCTTAAATACCACTGTACTACTACTTTATCCAGTTTGGAAGCAGACAGCTTAGAATTTATGTAGTGCGAGATGCCAGTCTAGGACGTCTCATCCCTAGGTAGATGCCGTGTTTCTTGACTTCCGCAAGGCGTTCGATACAGTTCCCCACAGTCGTTTAATGAACAAAGTAAGAGCATATGGACTATCAGACCAATTGTGTGATTGGATTGAGGAGTTCCTAGATAATAGGACGCAGCATGTCATTCTCAATGGAGAGAAGTCTTCCGAAGTAAGAGTGATTTCAGGTGTGCCGCAGGGGAGTGTCATAGGACCGTTGCTATTCACAATATACATAAATGACCTGGTGGATGACATCGGAAGTTCACTGAGGCTTTTTGCAGATGATGCTGTGGTGTACCGAGAGGTTGTAACAATGGAAAATTGTACTGAAATGCAGGAGGATCTGCAGCGAATTGACGCATGGTGCAGGGAATGGCAATTGAATCTCAATGTAGACAAGTGTAATGTGCTGCGAATATACAGAAAGATAGATCCTTTATCATTTAGCTACAAAATAGGTCAGCAACTGGAACCAGTTAATACCATAAATTATCTGGGAGTACGCATTAGGAGTGATTTAAAATGGAATGATCATATAATGTTGATCGTCGGTAAAGCAGATGCCAGACTGAGATTCATTGGAAGAATCCTAAGGAAATGCAATCCGAAAACAAAGGAAGTAGGTTACAGTACGCTTGTTCGCCCACGGCTTGAATACTGCTCAGCAGTGAGGGATCCGTACCAGATAGGGTTGATAGAAGACATAGAGAAGATCCAACGGAGAGCAGCGCGCTTCGTTACAGGATCATTTAGTAATCGCGAAAGCGTTACGGAGATGATAGATAAACTCCAGTGGAAGACTCTGCAGGAGAGAAGCTCAGTAGCTCGGTACGGGCTTTTATTGAAATTTCGAGAACATACCTTCACCGAAGAGTCGAGCAGTATATTGCTCCCTCCTACGTATATCTCGCGAAGAGACCATGAGGATAAAATCAGAGAGATTAGAGCCCACACAGAGGCATACCGACAATCCTTCTTTCCACGAACAATACGAGACTGGAATAGAAGGGAGAACCGATAGAGGTACTGAAGGTACCCTCCGCCACACACCGTCAGGTGGCTTGCGGAGTATGGATGTAGATGTAGATCCCAATCAGCGAGATATGTTCGTACTGTGCATGTTCTATAAAAAGTCAAAGAACAGTTATAGCTCCATGGGTGGCTGTTCCTAAGTTGGCCTGGCCCTGGATTTATATCTCAGTATTTCTTGAGGGTGACAGGATAACAAGAAGAGTGCAATGTGCTGTGTGGCACAAGAAACTACCACGTTTTCAAAGATCTGTAGACTTTGCACTGAACTACACAAACAAAATACCATCCAGAATTTGTAATACATGGTAACAGAGTACAAAGAAACATGGTGTGAGGAGGAAATTGCCCCAATCACTTCTGTTAACATGTCTCCAGTGTAATATCAGCCACAGTTACCACCGGTGTGATGTATTGCTATGACATCAGTTGTGACCAGGACACAAACACCTCACGAGCAAGAGCAGTATTACTGTAAAAACAGGTTGTTTCACTTCATTATTCCTCACAAGCTATTTATGTATGTGCATTTCCTGCAGCATTGCTATTTCTTCTCTTATTGATTGTATTTAATCATAGAATATTATGTACATAAATGTTACCTGAGCATTGTTCTCCACCTCTGCTCTGCAACAATTTTGCAGCAGATAGCCTGTGGAAGACCCCAACTGATGCAAGTGATGAAATGTGTGTTAGACTAACATGCAGGCAATAGTGTTAACATCTTAAGATAACTTATGTTATGTATGCACTGAATAAGTGAGGTAAATTGGCAGCTATAATATAACAAAACCTATGAATATTTTTCTGATAATAGGTGGCAGAAGGCCATGATTTCAGAATTAAATATACTGGAAGTAACTGGACATTATTTTGGCCATTCACTTAAAAACGCTGAAACAGTTTATTGCTCCTCATGTTCAGCACTGATAAAAACATTAAATATAGGTGTATTTTGTAGTAAAAGTAGCACTCAAAGCTGTTGAACGTTGTTTTATTACTCTGGCTACCTTGGCGTGGTTATTTCACACCAAAATGCGTTCCATGCAGTCTGTGCAGCAGAACTTTCATATTTAAGTGTATGTGTTCTGATCCTATGTTTTCCATTGTCATATTTAGGGGTCAGTGATAGACTTAACAGGTGATTGAGCTAGTGGAATGATGTTTCTTTAATACAGTAGTTTGTAACAGATAACCATATGAATGTAGAGTTCCTATTTAATACTTTATAGCGTGAAAATTAAGAGGCTCGTTTGCACATTATAGTGCAGTTATCCACTCAATTTTTAATTACAAAAATTATATCTATGAATTTGAACCTTACCAGCTGAATGGGACTTGTTAGTTGTGGCACTACAGTCAAGTGTCTCGCTATAATACTGCCAAGCTATACAAGAATTGATGAGTTGTAATTTTGTTAATACACAAATTATGTTGAAGTATACTGAGAAAAAATTCTGAAAAATTTCGAGACTGCCAATTCGGCAGTTGCATCTGTTCATTAAGGAGGTCTTATTGCTCACTGTTTGTATGTGCTAAAGGTGATCCACAGTAAGTGTCTCCTTGCCAGCCCAAGAAAGATACAAAATCTACTATTTGCTCTCGCTATTGTCCCCTGCGTGGAGGGTGTTCCACAATTCCTAATACAGGTCTTCAGGGGTTATAGAGGGCACTCTGTACATTTCTAGACAGGAGTTCCTTACCAAAACTTCATCTACTGAGCTTTCTATCTAAGCCTGTGACAGGAATCGTGAAATGCCCTGCGTTTATTAGTGATCAGATTGATGACAAATGGTTTGCATGGATTATTGTGCCTCAGTAATACAGTGTCTTGTCTATCTAGTTTTGAAACATCTGCTGCTATGTAGCAAGTGGAATTATGTGGAATTATTAGATTAAAAATTAAGAAGTTAACGTCTAATTACTGTTTCTTCCAATGTTGGGTTCTTTGGAAGTTTGTTGTTCTTTAGAAATTAGTTGTTCGTTGAAAAGCTAACATAAGTAATAATGTAATGAGTGAAGTTTGGATATTTTTAGATGATGGAATCTTTGTTCGGGAGAAATTTACTTGGCGGTCAAAAAAATGTTTCCACTTGACAAGCTTACTGTCAGTCCTCCTTAATGAACATCAGTATGCAGTAATAGAAATACCTTGTTATTATGTGGTGCTAATACAATTGACTGTTGTGGTTTCACTGTAGAAATATTACCGAAGTCTGCAAAATTTATAGCAAAGTTCCCCATACGAATTAAATCGATAACTTTAGTGTTTATGAATGTGAACAAAACACTTAGTTTCTTCGTAGCAGTATTCACACTCCGATAATGTTTACAAATGAAGTAAAGTATTATGCAAATACTGGTTTGCAATATACTGTAATTCTCTTAAAAAGAAAAAATAAGTTTAATTTATTGCTAAGCGGGCTTATGTAATTTTGAATGCAAATGTATTACTGCAGTGATATTACCATGTTTGTGTAATGTGTGCGAAAATTCTGTGCCTTACACGGGTCTTAAAAATGTACCAATAAACCTTGTCTAAAGATGCCCAAGCATAAGCGGAGCAGACTCACCGCTCTGTAAATTGTGTTAATTGACTTCAAACATGTAGTGAAGGAAAGTTCAGGAAAGGTTTGAACTTGTGTCAAGTTTGATGGAAGTCGGTAAGTGCTCTTTTGCCAACACTGGATGGATAGTTAACGTATATGCATGCAGTCTACTGTTATGCAGTGTGGGTCAGCCATGGTTAGACTGGAAATAGAACCCTACTTTGGTTTCATCACAATTGCAGGTGGTAGAAGTACTCCTTCCATCTTATGGCGATTTCAGTTGTCCGCAACGATTTTACAATCTCTGACAAAATCTTTTGTAGCCTGTGACCCTTCAATAAAACCCTTCACCATTATAAACTTTACTGTGATCCTGTTTGCTCTAAAATGTTTCTGCCTCCATGATGCCTACATACTTCCACTTGACTCTTCTCAGAGTCATTAGGGTAGGTAAACCTCCTGAAATAATGCTTAATCCTGAACAAGATTTGTCTCCAGCTACCACCTTCTCATGGTTTCAGAACAAATTAAACCTCAAACAAGATCTGGTCACATTATTGGTAAATGCTCTGTTGTTAGCTGACCCAGTGGCATCACAGAGAAGATAAAGCTATACGTGATTTTAAAGCGTTAACCGAAGTTAGAGGTTTTTACGTATTTTTCTGCAAACAGTTTAGCTCCTTAGTGATGAAAAATGCAATTTCAACTTCTAAATAACAAGGAATTTTGTGAATGCTGATGGTGGGAGCCTTGCAAAAGAGGATTCTTTCATGTTCCACCTATTTAAAGTGGCGATACTCACAATCAAGACACATTTTTTTTCCCCTGCTCCCTAATGCATCATTAAACTCACTTAAAACTAAGGAACTGTAAATTATTTTTTTTTGAGAATGGGGTCTGTATAGTATAGGTACAGTGACTGTCATAAACTAAGATACAAAACACGATAAAATCATTCTAGGCAAAACTTAGAGCTAATTTCCTGTTCAGAACACCCTTCTTAGCAGTGATAGTGCAGCCAGAAAACACTCAGTGGCGCAATGGATAGTGCACCTCACTGTAAAAAATGGTCATATGTTCAAATTTAGGAGGGTCATATGTTTTTAAGTCGTACACGAAATATGAAAACAGCAGTTAGCAAGAACTGATTGTCCCCCAGGGGGTCCACAACTCTTTTGTGGATACGTGCGTAGCGAGCACGGGACCCCGAGCTAATGTGGCCTTCCTTCCTTTCCAGGCTGCATACCTTCCCATTCCGCATCCTTCCCCATCCCTATCTTCGCCCCTCCTCCCCTCACCTCTGGCTCTTTCCTTCCTCCCCATCTGGGAGTATGGTTTGTGCCTACGTCCGGAGACGGACGCTCGTAAATGTACTGCATTCTTCGCCTTTCTTGCTTTTATGTCTTCTTCCTTCCTTTGTCCTTCCCTTTTTCCTTACCTCTTCTCTTTCCCTTTTCTCCGCTGCGGCGTTTGAGACCTCTCTTCTTTCCTTTCCCTTTCTTCCTCCCTGTGCGTGTCTGAAGGCAGACCCACGCCCTTCGTGCGTAGCCGGTGACGGGGTAACGCGTAATTCCCTGCCCCGGGTAGACAGGTAGGACACGTACGTACCCCCTGGTAACGGCCAGGCCCAGGGAGGGGTGATTACCCGAGCTGATACCTTCCGAAAATGCCGATTGGTCCCTCCGTCCGTTTGTCGGGAGGTGTGACCTGAGGGGTGAACAATCACCTAAGGCGGGAGTGCCCTCAGAGAGGGCCCCCACAAGGGAGGAGCGCGCCATCGGAGACGCCGGTAATCATGGGGGATTCTTCCGCAATGGTTTCCTCACCTTCCACTATGTCTGCTCACAAACGTAAGTATACTGAGTCTCAGCCACAGACGATTCTTCCATCGTTCCCACAGTTCCTTGTTGTTTCTCGGACTGATGGTCACGACTTCTCCATGGTCAACCCTTTCATTATTCAGAAAGGTGTCGACGCAATTGCAGGTCCTGTAAAGTCTTGTTCCAGATTACGGAATGGCACCCTGTTGTTAGAAACACACAGTGCCCTCCAGGCACAAAAATTGCTGCGTACTTCTCTGCTCCACACCTTTCCTGTCCGGGTGGAACCACACCGAACCTTAAATTCCTCGCGTGGAGTCGTTTATACACGCTCCCTCGATGGATTGTCTGACGAAGAAATTCAGCACTATCTGTCTGACCAGGGCGTAACGGCAGTTCATAGAGTAATGAAACGGGTTGACACGAAAATCATTCCAACCCGCACTGTCTTCTCGACATTTGACAAAGTTCAACTCCCATCGAAAATCAAAGCTGGCTATGAGATCATTTCCGTTCGCCCTTACGTCCCAAACCCTACGCGTTGCTATCGATGTCAGCGGTTCAATCACACCAGCCAGTCCTGTTCCAATCCAGCCAAATGTGTTACGTGTGGCAAGGATGCCCATGAGGGTGCTTGTCCACCTCCATCCCCTTGCTGCATCAACTGTATGGGTGACCACGCTGCTTCCTCTCGAGATTGCCCCGTTTTTAAGGACGAAAAGCTCATCCAGGAAATAAGAGTGAAGGAAAAGGTGTCGACCTTTGCTGCTCGAAAATTATTCGCCAGTCGCAAGCCCACCGTGCCTCAGACAGGAAAATACAGCACTGTCCTTGCTTCTCCTCGGCCAACAAAGGAGGCGGCCACGCAGACTTGCGACCTCACCTTTAGTGCCACGGTCGTCAGATCGGCCAGCGCAAAGATCGCTCGTTCAACCTCACCACTTTCGCCTGCCCACTCTATGGCTCACCCTTCGTCGGGTTCTGCTAAATCTCGAGCCCAAAAGTCGGACGCAAAGTCTTCGAAAAAAGAGCATACTCGTGAAGAGTTTTTACGTACCGCAACTTCCCAACCATCGGTTCCTCCATCTAAACATCATTCTTCCAAGAAGGCTACAAAGAAACCCAGTTCCTCTCCTTCTCCGCCAAGGCGTGTCCCATCTACAGCACCACCTGGCGGAAATCGCCCTCGGCCGTCTTCTGTGTCGCCGAGGCGCACTGCTGGTGGCCGGTCAACCGGCCGATCGCTGGTGGCAGGAGCTGCTCCTGACCAACCTATGGATCAGGATCTTCTGCCTTCGGCTGACTGCCATTCCATGCTGTCAGTCGCTAGCTCCGAGCAGTCTTTGACTTGACAGCAACTTTGGTCACAGTCCTCCATTTTCTGTTCACCCCATGTCCATTATCCACTGGAATAGCCGCGGCATTCGAGCCAATAGGGATGAATTGTCGATCCTCTTAAGATCCTACTCGCCGGTCATCTTCTGTCTTCAGGAAACGAAGCTGCGTCCCCATGACCGCTTTGTTCTCCCTCATTTTCAGTCCGTCCGATATGATCTCCCCTCTGTTGAATGCTCTCCAGCCCATGGAGGACTCATGATTCTTCTCCATGATACTCTCCATTATCACCTAATCCCCTTAAACACTTCCTTCCAAGCTGTCGCCGTCCGTCTTTCCCTTTCCGGATACACGCTCTCTCTTTGTACTGTATACATTCCATCGTCCACACCAATGGCACGAGCTGATCTCCTTCATCTTCTTGGTCAGCTTCCACCCCCCTATTTGCTGGTTGGGGACTTCAATGCCCACCACCCGCTTTGGGGATCTCCACATCCTTGTCCACGTGGCTCACTCTTGCTAGACGTCTTCCACCAAGCGGATCTAGTTTGCCTCAACACTGGGGTCCTCACATATTTGTCTGCCTCCACGACAACCTTCTCATTTGGACCTTGCGGTCGGTACTGTTCAGCTAGCTCGGCGCTTCGAATGGTTCGCCCTTGATGATACACACTCGAGTGACCACTTTCCATGTGTCCTCAGACTGCAGCCTCAACTGCCATATATGCGCCCGAGATGCTGGAAGTTTGCCCAAGCCGATTGGACACTTTTTTCGTCTCTCGCGACATTCGATGACCGTCGCTTTCCCAGCGTCGACGATGAGGTCACTCATATTACAGATGTTATTCTTACAGCTGCGGAACGTTCAATACCACGCACCTCCGAATTGCCCCAGCGCCCCCCAATTCCTTGGTGGGCATGCCGTGACGCAATACGTGAGCGGCGACGTGCTCTCCGCATTTTCCGCCACCATCCTACTTTGGCCAACTGTATCCGCTATAAGCAGTTCCGAGCGCAAAGCCGTCGTGTCATCCGCGATAGCAAGAAGGCAAGCTGGAAATTCTTTATTAGCTCATTTAACACCTTCACTCCCTCCTCGGAAGTTTGGAGTCGGCTTCGACGGTTCTCAGGCGCGCCTAGTTTCTCCCCGGTCTCTGGGCTCACTGTCGCGCATGATACCTTAGTGGACCCCGTCGCAATTTCTAACTCGTTGGGTCAACACTTTGCTGAGATTTCGAGCTCTTCAAAATTACCCGCCAGCGTTTCTCCCGAAGAAACGTGCAGCGGAAGTGCGACATCTTGCTTTCTCCTCTCCAAATCGCGAAAGCTACAATACTGTTTTCTCCATGCGGGAACGCCAACATGCACTCTCTTCTTCTCGCTCCTCCGCCCCAGGACCGGATGGTATCCACGTCCAAATGTTGCTGCATTTATCAACCCATAGTCTGCGTTACCTCCTTCGCCTTTATAATCGAATTTGGACGGACAATACTTTTCCCCGACGATGGCGGGAAGCTGTCGTCGTTCCTATTCCGAAACCTGGAAAGGACAAACATCTCCCCTCTAGCTATCGCCCCATTTCTCTCACGAGTAGTGTCTGTAAGGATTTGGAGCGTATGGTGAATTACCGTTTAGCTTGGTGGTTGGAATCCCGCAGACTTTTAACACCTGCCCAATGCGGATTTCGGAAGCATCGTTCAGCAGTTGACCATCTTGTTGCTCTCTCCACTTATATCATGAAAAATTTTCTCCGGAAACGCCAAACGGTAGCAATATTTTTTGATCTGGAGAGAGCATATGATACCTGTTGGAGGACAGGCATCCTCCGCACACTGTTCTCTTGGGGTTTCGAGGTCGGCTGCCCCTCTTTCTTCGCGAATTTATGGCAGAGCGCACTTTTGGGGTGCGGGTGAACACTACTCTCTCCCGTACTTTCTCCCAAGAAAACGGGGTACCCCAGGGATCCGTGCTGAGTGTTGTACTGTTTGCCATCGCCATAAATCCAGTTATGGATTGTCTCCTTCCTGATGTCTCGGGCTCCCTCTTTGTGGACGATTTTGCGATCAACTACAGCTCTCAACGGACCAGCCTTCTTGAACGACGTCTTCAAGGATGTCTCGATCGCTTCGACTCGTGGAGCATCGAAACCGGCTTCCATTTCTCACCCAGTAAGACCGTTTGTGTCAATTTTTGGCGACGTAAGGAGTTTCTTCCGCCCTCCTTACATCTAGGTCCTGTCAACCTTCCGTTTTCAGACATCGCTAAATTCTTGGGTCTTAAGTTTGACAGAAAACTGTGCTGGTCCTCCCAAGTTTCCTATCTTTCGGATCACTGTCTGCGATCGCTTAACACCCTCCGTGTCCTGAATGGTACCTCCTGGGGAGCGGACCGAGTGGTCCTTCTCCGCCTCTATCGCGCCTTAGTGCGCTCGAAATTGGATTACGGAAGAGATCTACTCCTCTGCTCGGCCGTCTATTCTTCGGCGTCTCGACTCTATCCACCACCGTGGATTACGTTTAGTGTCTGGAGCTTTTTACACTAGCCCTGTGGAAAGCCTTTATGCTGAGACTGCTGAGCCTCCGCTGTCCAATCGGCGAGCAGTCCTCCTGAGTCGTTATGCTAGCCATCTGTCTTCCATGCCTGCTAATTCAGCCCATGACCTTTTTTTCGACGCCTCCTTTGATGTAGGATATACAGGCCGCTCCTCCTCCCTACTACCCCCGGGAGTCCGCTTCCGTCAACTTCTCCATTCTCTTTCCTTCAGCTTTCCTAAAACCTTCTTGACAACTTGGGGTACAGCACCGCCTTGGCTCCGTCCCCGGATCTGCCTGCTCCGTGACCTTTGTCAATTTCCCAAGGATGGTGCCCCTACACTTGTTTATCGTCGGGCATTTGCTGCTCTATGTGCACAAATGACGGACACCACATTTATTTACAGCGACGGCTCGAAAACATCGTTAGGTGTAGGGAGTGCCTATATTGTTGGCGACACCCCAAATCGCTTTCGGCTTCCCGACCAGTCTTCGGTTTATTCTGCGGAGCTTTACGCTGTTCTCCGGGCTGTCCACTACATCCGCCGCCATCAGCGGATACAGTACGTTATCTGCTCAGATTCTCTCTGCTCTCTCCTCAGTCTCCAAGCTCTTTACCCTGTGCACCCTCTGGTCCACCGGATTCAGGACTGTCTGCGCTTGCTCCACCTGGGGGGCGTCTCAGTGGCGTTCCTCTGGCTCCCGGGACACGCTGGTATCTGTGGGAATGAGGCGGCCGATATAGCGACCAAGGCTGCAGTCTCTCTTCCTCGGCCAGCTATTCAGTCGCTTCCCTTCACCGATCTACGGAGCGGTTTATGTCGCAAAGTTGCTCATTTATGGCATGCGCATTGGTCAACACTTTCCCGTAATAAATTGGGGGAAGTGAAAGCCCTTCCTTGTGCTTGGACCTCTTCCTCCCGAACGCGTCGTCGGGAGGAGGTAATTTTAGCTAGACTCCGGATAGGGCACTGTCTTTTTAGCCATCGACATCTTTCAAGCGGCGATCCTCCCCCACTCTGTCCCCACTGCTCTCAGCTGTGGACGGTAAGACACCTTTTAATTGAATGCCCCTATTTTAATCCGTTACGCTCCCGTCTACAGCTATCGCCTGATCTATCGTCGATTTTAGCAGATGACACGCGCTCAGCCGACCGCGTTCTCCAGTTTATTAGTGACAGTGAAATGACGTCAGTCATTTGAAGCTTTTTTTGGGGACAACCACCCCCTTTCTGTAGTGGATTTTTAAGCATTCCTTTTATTTTTAGTTTCTCCAATTTTATGACTTCGTTCCCATTGCTGCTGGTTTTCAATTTCGGTTTTTTACTGTCTTAAGTCACGGGCTGGGCGCTAATGACCATAGTTTTGCGCCCTAAAACCAAAAACATAAAAAAATATGAGTTCACCATACAGTTTGTTATTAATTTGTTCTGCAAGATTTGCCTTACCAGGACACTTTTCACACCTGTGTATCATGTACTGGTAGGAACTGATGTCACACACTAGCAGCTTCATTGCACATTTGTAATCCAGACCAGAATCCTTTATAGCAGCAAACATCAGCTTAGCATTTTGATGGATCTCGCATAAAAACATTGTATGTTTCCTTGCACTCACAGGCACAACCCATTTTGGCCGAAGATTGAAAAAAGATGATAAACCTACTTCAGTATTGGGATACTTTTCCTTGAATTCTACATATAGTGCTGATATGTTGCATAGCAACAGTCTTTTTTGCATCTGTACATGTACATTTCCCATTTTCAACGTTACATAGTCTTTTTTTTCCAGGCATTATTCAGATGTAGTCATTATTTTCCATAAAACTCCGACACTGGCACCTTTATTTCTGAACTCAATTGCTTACCCTGAGCCTGCTGAAGTTGTGGAAGCACTCCTTGGGTTGCTTTTATTTTCCTAGCTTGCTTTACCATATATGGAGAAACATCGAATTCCTTTGCCGTGTAGTCAATAGACCAGCTGGAAGGTGCAAGGGGATGAATAGCTACTTTTTCTGGCGTGTGGATATGGCACATTTTTCTTTCAAATCGTGCACAATTTTGTCCAAATCGGAGCATTTCTGGCATGATTTCTGTTCCTTTGGAGCAGATAGTACTTACTCTTCAATTAGTGTCGGGTATTTTGTGTTTTAATTCCATTTCAGCTACTTGTGGTTTTTTTACCATAGCAGGGCCTGTCTCTCTTCCCAACTTTGTGTGTCTTCATGGGAGACAAACCAAGAGCAGTCACTGAAGTATTCAATTGCTCATCTGCTGTGGTTGTAGGTGGCTGATACTCTTCATCACCGTCATGTAAATTATCAGAATATTCTTCATTTTTTAGCAGTGTAACACACCTGGAACGTAACTTTTGCCCTGGTTTCATGTTAAGTCCCATGCACTGATTCACTTTCAGTACTGATTTTATCAGTTTCTTAGGCTACACTTCACTGTCTTACTATGAATCCAAAATGGATCAAAAAAACTTCTTTGTAGGAAAGAATACTTATCCAGAAACACTTTTGTATGATAACTAACACTACAGTTTCCTGGAACTGTACTTCTTGTGCCCACAGGGTGTTACATTCAGAATTGGGCTGCATACATGATAATTTTCCATGTGCTGGTTCCGCATGGTTTAGAAATGTTGACATCTTTGCCATATGGAGTCATGCTGAGGCTGACCTGTTAAAATTCCTGGTATCTCTAAAGACCTTCTCCCAATTAAATAGTTTAGATTACTACTGAAATTAAATATGGTAAACAGAGAATAAATTTCTTGGACACATTATTATGCCCCAGGATGTCCTAATTGAGGAAACAAAAATAAAACATGCTCATAGCTTCCTTGTATCTGAGAGAAAAAGACAAAAGTACCTTTAGATTTAGGCAACTTCTCTCATTTCATTCCAGAATCATTATTAAATGCAGAACCATTACTAAACTTCATTATGAAACGGATACTATACATTTTGTCAGAAGTATGCCAATCTACTTTCAGGAAGATCAAAGATCTACTAGAGAATACACAGTAGTTGCACTATCTAGATGTCTCAGGATTTTTGCTTGACAACTGATACTTCATTTACCAGATTGGGAGGTATTGATGGCAGATGAACTTTCTAATGGGCCTACACAGCCACTGAATTGGAAGTTGTCACAATTGTGTGCACTTTTAGGAACTTCCATCACTATTTTGTTAGTAATCGTACCATAGTATTGACTGGAAGTTTCTTCATGCATGATCATTTCAATTCAAGAACACAAGTTTGAAATAGTTTACATAAAGGTAGAGAACAATGTAGTACCGGAGTCATTATTGTGTGTGCCTGAAGAAATGTCAAGTAACTTGGGATCTAAGGAATGAAGTACGAAATATGAGGTCTCACTGAGGCAAAACATTTATCACCTGCATTACACATCTGCAGTGATGTGTGTAATCTCAAATATGGAAAACCTATGTGGAGAGAAATCGGAACACAATTTACACTTAACTGACTTGAGGCACTAGTTAGATACTATATGCTTCACAATAATGTATTCACATGATATGAATGGTATAACAACTTGTATGATTGCATTCCAGAGAACTGACTGGAGAACCTAATCTTGTACACCCACAGAGCATTGGGAATCCTAGAGTGGCTAAATGTGCCTAGAAAATCATTGACTGTTGCTATTTTCCTTACCTTCAAAGGAGAGTACAATATATTATCTAGAGATGCCAACTTTGTCAATGTGAAAGCTTCAAACTATGGTGCCAAAGGTGACACACAACCAATCATTACCAAGAAACACATGAAAATCCTTGCCATTAACTTTGTGGCCCCCATTCCTCGGGGCCACATAGGTGTTACGCATGTTGTTACAATACATGACCTATTTTCCAAATATATTTAATTAGATATCTTGAAAAGTGCCTCTGCTCACTGCCAATCTGATATTGACAGTACCACCCTGAAAGTAAACCTAAAGAAAGTGCTTTGAGAGTTGAATAGATTGATACCTTTCTGCTTGAAACAACACACGGGAGCCAAATTACTTTCCATTATTTTAATGATAGATTATTAAAATTTGTCATACCTCTACAGAAAATCCTCTTCTCCTGGTGCTGCTCTCGCCACATTCTTTGGGTATGTGTGGCAGCACCATCTCCTGCACAAAGAAATTCTGTATGAGAACAGACCTACGTAAAGTAGTTAAAATATGATCACAAAGAGATGAAAGTGTTTCTGAAAGACATTTTGCTTTAACTCTATAAACAAAGGTGTCCCCCGTGCGGGTCCGGGGATTAGAATAGGCCCGAGGTATTCCTGCCTGTCGTAAGAGGCGACTAAAAGGAGTCCATCCCCCTCACGGGGGTAGTTAGCACCTGCGTCCGGAGACGGACGGTTCCACGACCTATAATTGTGGTCTTTCTGGTTTTTCACTTCTCGTTTCTTCCTTCCTTTTGTTGGTTCCTTTCTTTGCTCTCCTCCACCTCACTGTCTTCCTTACTCTTTCCCTTGCCTTTTCCTTGCCCTCTCATTGCCTTTTTCTCCTTGCCCTCTCATTGCCTTTTTCTCCTTGCCCTCTCATTGCCTTTTTCTCCTTGCCCTCTCATTGCCTTTTTCTCCTTGCCCTCTCATTGCCTTTTTCTCCTTGCCCTCTCATTGCCTTTTTCTCCTTGCCCTCTCATTGCCTTTTTCTCCTTGCCCTCTCATTGCCTTTTTCTCCTTGCCCTCTCATTGCCTTTTTCTCCTTGCCTTCTCATTGCCTTTTTCTCCTTGCCTTCTCATTGCCTTTTTCTCCTTGCCTTCTCATTGCCTTTTTCTCCTTGCCTTCTCATTGCCTTTTTCTCCTTGCCTTCTCATTGCCTTTTTCTCCTTGCCTTCTCATTGCCTTTTTCTCCTTGCCTTCTCATTGCCTTTTTCTCCTTGCCTTCTCATTGCCTTTTTCTCCTTGCCTTCTCATTGCCTTTTTCTCCTTGCCTTCTCATTGCCTTTTTCTCCTTGCCTTCTCATTGCCTTTTTCTCCTTGCCTTCTCATTGCCTTTTTCTCCTTGCCTTCTCATTGCCTTTTTCTCCTTGCCTTCTCATTGCCTTTTTCTCCTTGCCTTCTCATTGCCTTTTTCTCCTTGCCTTCTCATTGCCTTTTTCTCCTTGCCTTCTCATTGCCTTTTTCTCCTTGCCTTCTCATTGCCTTTTTCTCCTTGCCTTCTCATTGCCTTTTTCTCCTTGCCTTCTCATTGCCTTTTTCTCCTTGCCTTCTCATTGCCTTTTTCTCCTTGCCTTCTCATTGCCTTTTTCTCCTTGCCTTCTCATTGCCTTTTTCTCCTTGCCTTCTCATTGCCTTTTTCTCCTTGCCTTCTCATTGCCTTTTTCTCCTTGCCTTCTCATTGCCTTTTTCTCCTTGCCTTCTCATTGCCTTTTTCTCCTTGCCTTCTCATTGCCTTTTTCTCCTTGCCTTCTCATTGCCTTTTTCTCCTTGCCTTCTCTGGTCTCCGCCTCAGCATTTGAGACAGTCTGTCCTCTTTCTCCCTCTCTCTCTTCTTTTTCCTCTTCTTCCTTCCTCCCTGTGCGTGTCTGAAGGCCGACCCACGCGTTCGCACGCGTAGCCGGTGACGGGGTAACGCGTAAGTCCCCGCCCTGGGTAGACATGTAAGGCACGCGCGTACCCCCTGGTAAAGGCCAGGCCCGGGGAGGGGTGATTGCCTGAGCTGATACCTGCTGACCATGCCGATTGGTCCCTCCGTCTGTTTCTCGGGAGGTGTGACCTGAGGTGTAAACATTCACCTAAGGCGGGAGTGCCCTCTGAGAGGGTCCCCACAAGGAAGGAGCGCGCCATCGGAGACGCTGGCAATCATGGGGGATTCCTCCGCAATGGATTCTACTCCATCGCTTTCGACTTCTGCCCAAAAACGGAAACGTGACCAGCCACCAGTGACAAAAGTACTACCGCCTGCCCCACAGTTCCTCGTCGTTTCTCGATCTGAGGACGGAAAGGATTTTTCCTCTGTCAACCCTTTCGTTATTCAGAAGGGCGTAGATGCCATAGCCGGATCTGTCAAATCTTGTACCAGGTTGCGTAACGGTACCTTATTACTAGAAACTGAGTGTGCCTTTCAGGCACAAAAACTGCTTCGGGCCACACTCCTGTACACGTTCCCTGTCCGGGTGGAGGCCCACTGAACTTTGAATTCGTCTCGTGGTGTAGTCTATACTAGATCCCTTGACGGATTGACTGACGAGGAGATTCAATCTTTCCTCGCTAAGCAGGGCGTGACGGCTGTCCATAGGGTCATGAAAAAGGTCAACAATGACCTTGTACCGACCCGGACACTTTTCTTGACCTTCGATAGTGTTAAGCTGCCATCGGGCATCAAGGCGGGCTACGAGGTTCTTTCTGTTCGCCCCTATGTCCCGACACCTACGCACTGCTACCAGTGTCAGCGTTTCAATCACACTCGACAGTCTTGTTCCAATGCGGCTAAATGAGTCACTTGTGGCAGGGATGCCCATGATGGTGACTGTCCACCTCCGTCTCCTCGTTGTGTGAACTGTCAGGGTGACCATGCCGCGTCTTCCCGCGACTGTACTGTCTATAGGGAGGAGCGCTGTATCCAGGAAATTCGGGTCAAAGAGAAAGTGTCCACCTCGGCTGCTCGCAAGCTATTGGCTAGTAGGAAGCCCGCGCTGCTCCCAGCGGGGAAATACAGTACTGTCCTCGCCTCTCCTCGGACTACCAGGGAGGTAGCAACCCAGACATGCGATCTGACCTTCAGCACCACGGTCGTCCGTTCGGCCAGTGCTAAGATCGCGCGGTCGACGTCTCCTCTTCCACCCATCACCCCACAGACACCAGCCCCTTCATCAGCTTCTGCTAAGACGAAGACCCCGAAGTCAGATGCACGAGCCTTAAAGAAGGAACCATCCCGTGCAGACTTCCTACGTTCCTCGACCTCCCAGCCTTCGACCGGTACTTCCACCAAACGTCCTTCCAAAAAGGCGCATAGGAAGCACAGTTCTCCTTCTCCGCCACGGCGCATTTCTTCTCCTGCGCCACCCAGCGGTTGCCGCCCCAGGCCGTCATCAGTTTCGCCTGGCCGCACATCTGCCGTACATCTAGCCGTTCACCGGCGGAGGAAGCTCCCCTCCCGGCCATCCTCCCGAGATGGCCGATGAACCTATGGACCAAATGGACGATGACTGACCGCCTACTGATAGCGGCGGCGGTGCTCGCTCGAAGCCATGCCCTGAGCGGCCTTCGAGGTGACCCCTTTTTTCATCTTCCCTTTCTTACGATGGCACTTATTCACTGGAATATTCGCAGCATTCGCTCCAACCGAGAGGACTTGAAGTTGCTGCTCCGCTTGCATCGTCCCCTCGTCGTAGCCCTCCAGGAAACGAAGCTACGCCCATGCGATCAAATTGCCTTGGCACACTACACCTCTGTGCGTTTTGACCTACCCCCTGTGGTAGGTGTCCCAGCTCATGGAGGGGTTATGTTGCTGGTCCGGGATGATATTTACTACGATCCCATCACGTTGCACACCGGCCTGCAGGCAGTTGCCATCCGCATTACTCTCCCCACTTTTACGTTTTCCTTTTGTACCTTTTACACTCCATCGTCATCTGCCGTTACCAGGGCGGACATGATGCAACTTATTGCTCAGCTACCTGCACCATTTTTGTTAACTGGAGACTTCAATGCCCACCATCCCCTTTGGGGCTCTCCAGCATCCTGCCCAAGGGGCTCCTTGTTAGCAGACCTTTCCAACCAGCTCAATCTTGTCTGCCTCAATACTGGCGCCCCTACTTTTCTTTCGGACACATCTCACACCTATTCCCATTTAGACCTCTCTATATGTACTCCCCAACTTGCACGCCGGTTTGAGTGGTATGCCCTTTCGGATACATATTCGAGCGACCACTTCCCGTGTGTTATCCATCTCCTGCAGCATACTCCCTCCCCGTGCTCCTCTAGTTGGACCATCTCCAAGGCAGACTAGGGGCTCTTCTCTTCCAGGGCGACCTTTCAGGATCACACCTGCACGAGCTGCGATCGTCAGGTCGCACACCTCACGGAAGTCATTCTCGCTGCTGCTGAATATTCCATCCCTCACCCTACTTCTTCTCCACGTCGCGTACCGGTCCCCTGGTGGACCGCAGCATGTAGACGCTTTACGTGCTCGTCGACGTGCTTTACGCACCTTTAAACGCCACCCTACAGTGGCGAATTGTATTAATTATAAACGATTACGTGCTCAGTGTCGTCGTATTATTAAAGAAAGCAAGAAAGCCAGCTGGGCCGCTTTCACAAGCACCTTCAACAGTTTTACTCCTTCTGTCGTCTGGGGTAGCCTGCGCCGGCTATCTGGCACTAAGGTCCACTCCCCAGTTTCAGGCTTGAAGGTCACGAATGACGTCCTTGTGGCCACTGAGGCTGTCTCCAATGCCTTCGGCCGCTTTTTCGCAGAGGTTTCGAGCTCCGCTCATTACCACCCTGCCCTCCTCCCCCGCGAACAGGCAGAGGAGGCTAGGCCACCTAGCTTCCGCTCCTCGAATTGTGAAAGTTATAATGCCCCATTCACCATGCGGGAACTCGAAAACGCACTTGGCCGATCACGGTCCTCCGCTCCAGGGCCTGATTCTATTCATATTCAGATGCTGAAGAACCTTTCTCCTGCGGGTAAAGGTTTTCTTCTTCGTACATACAGTCGCATCTGGATTGAGGGACATGTTCCCGCATGCTGGCGCGAGTCTATTGTTGTCCCGATTCCTAAGCCGGAGAAGGACAAGCACTTGCTTCGTTACCGACCTATCTCGCTTACCAGCTGTGTCTGTAAAGTGATGGAGCGAATGGTTAACTCTCGATTGGTTTGGCTGCTCGAGTCTCGACGCCTACTTACCAATGTACAATGTGGATTTCGTAGGCGCCGCTCTGCTGTTGACCATCTGGTTACCTTGTCGACCTTCATTATGAATAACTTCTTGCGGAAGCGCCCGACCGCGGCTGTGTTCTTTGATTTGGAGAAGGCTTACGACACCTGTTGGAGGGCGGGCATTCTCCGCACCATGCATACATGGGGCCTTCGCGGTCGCCTCCCTCTTTTTATTCGTTCCTTTTGAATGGATCGACAGCTCAGGGTACGTGTGGGTTCTGTCCTGTCCGACACCTTTCGCCAGGAGAATGGGGTGCCACAGGGCTCAGTTTTGAGCGTCGCTCTCTTCGCCATCGCGATCAATCCAATAATGGATTGCCTCCCAGCTGATGTATAAGACTCCCTTTTCGTGGACGATTTTACCATCTATTGCAGCGCGCAGTGTACACGTGTCCTGGAGCGCTGTCATCAGCGTTCTCTTGACCGTCTTTAATCCTGGAGTGTCGCCAATGGCTTCCGTTTTTCTGCCGAGAAGACGGTCTGTATTAACTTCTGGCGCTACAAAGAGTTTCTCCCACCGTCCTTACGACTCGGTCCCGTTGCTCTCCCAATCGTGGAGACAACCAAATTTTTAGGCCTTACCTTTGACAGGAAACTTAGCTGGTCTCCACATGTCATATTTGGCCGCCCGTTGTACCCGTTCTTTAAATGTCCTCCGTGTTCTCAGTGGTATGTCGTGGGGAGCGGATCGAACCGTCCTACTTCGTCTATATCGGTCGATCGTCCGCTCCAAGCTGGATTATGGGAGCTTCGTATACTCCTCTGCACGGCCATCCATCTTACGCCGCCTCAACTCCATACAACATCGGGGTTTACGACTTGCGATCGGAGCATTTTATACCAGTCCCGTAGAGTGTCTTCATGCTGACGCTGGCGAATTGCCACTCACCTACCGGCGCGATATACTGCTTTGTCGGTATGCCTGTCGGCTACTGTCAATGCCCGACCATCCGTCTTATCGTTCCTTTTTTGACGACTCTTTCGACCGTCAATACGGGTTATATGTCTCTGCCCTGCTACCCCCTGGAGTTCGCTTTCGTCGCCTCCTTCAACACCTTAATTTTTCACTCCCTGCAACCTTTCGAGTGGGTGAGAGCCACACGCCACCTTGGCTCCAGGCTCAGGTCCGCGTTCACCTTGACCTCAGCTCGCTCCCAAAAGACGTTACCCCCGGTTCGGTCTACCACTCCCGTTTTTTGGAACTTCGTTCGAAGTTCATCAACATGACTTTCATTTATACAGATGGCTCTAAGACCAATGACGGGGTCGGATGTTCCTTTATTGTCGGGGCACAAAGTTTCAAATACCGTCTCCATGGCCATTGTTCGGTCTTCACAGCTGAGCTCTTTGCCCTCTACCAGGCTGTTCTTTACATTTGCCGCCACCGACATTCTGCTTATGTCATCTGCTCCAATTCCCTGAGCGCCATCCAGAGCCTCAGTGATCCGTACCCGGTTCACCCTTTCGTACACCGGATCCAACGCTCTCTTCAGCAGCTGGTGGACGTCGGTTCTCCGGTTAGCTTTATGTGGGTTCCTGGCCATGTCGGTATCCCTGGGAACGAAGCTGCAGATGCCGCGGCCAAGGCTGCGGTCCTCCAGCCTCGGACAGCTTCTTGTTGTGTCCCTTCGTCCGATTTTAGCAGGGTAATTTGTCGGCGCATTGTGTCGCTGTGGCATGCCGATTGGGCTGCACTTACAGACAACAAGCTTCGGGCCTTAAAACCTCTTCCCGTGGCTTGGACGTCGTCCTCACGCCCTTCTCGGCGGGAGGAGGTAGTTTTGGCCCGGTTAAGAATTGGACACTGCCGGTTCAGCCATCGCCATCTGCTGACGGCTGCGCCAGCGCCGTTCTGCCCATGTGGGCACTTGCTGACGGTTAGACACATTTTAGTGTCCTGTCCATATTTTAACACACTGCGTCTAGATCTTAACCTGCCAAGTACTTTCGATGCCATTTTAGCGGATGACCCACGAGCAGTTGCTCGTGTTCTTCGTTTTATCAATTTGACAAACCTCTCTCAGGACATTTGATGCTGTTTTTTAATCCTATGCATGTCAGTCTGTCTTTTATCGTGTTTTCCCTTTTAGTTGTTGTTGTCCACTTGTGCCTCGCGGTGCATTCTTAGAGTAGTCAGGGCGCTAATGACCATTGAAGTTGTGCGCCCTAAAACCACAAAAAAAAACTAACAGACTTATTGGTGGGTAAACGGTTGGTGGTATAGGTGTGTAAAAGTGTTATGTTGAAATTCTACCCCAGAAGAACAAGATATGACATGATACTAAAAGGAGCCAATAATTATAATGCAGAACTACAACAGAATTTGCCAAACATCAACAGATACGTTAAGGCAGAGGGAAGAGACTTGTGCAACAATACCATGCACTGTAGAGAATTTTTCCAACAGTGGTTCTTAGATGCTGTACACATTCAAATCACACACTAGATGCAACAGGTGCTCACTGTAATTTAAAGTTTAGTGATCATTGTGCCATCACTGAATGCTATTTTCACATCTTGTACATAACCTTATGTGAAAGCGTTTTTAAAGAAGCTTTGTAAAATAGGCAAGTATGGTCTGTTCCCCACAAGCTACATTAATGCACTTTAAAGCATGTGTGATGAATCATTATTCAGGTTTTAAGCCTATAATCAAACCTATGTCCCAAAATGGTGAGTGTGGAGGAGGTTGTTAAATAGAATGGCTTCTGCCTCCCAATTGACAGTAGCTATTACTCCACCAGCTGAGGGTACTCCTTCAAAATACTTCTTTAAAGGAGTTGGGTTGTACCAGAATGTGGATTGACATTTCGTTTCTGGCTGAACATGACGAATCCACATTTTGACATTGACAATGTTTCACAAGTCACTGTCAGCCTCATAATGAGCTTTCATGTTGATGCTCTTTGGTTAGGCATTGAGGAACGAGGTGGCCTCAGAGCTTAGAAACTGGTGGACAGTAGTCAGCTCTACTGGCAAAGATGAAAAGGTGAGCACAGAGTTGTTTGATAGTTACTCGTTGATTACCTTGAATAAGTGTGTCTGCACGAAGTTGTGTATAGCTCTTCATTCCATGGGAGATAATAAAGATATCCTTTTTCATGGTCTTTCGATGAACTTTCTCGGCAACTTACCACTATTTTTATTCATTGCCTGGTGTCTGTAGATGGCTGTGAAAATTTGTGGCAATCTGGTTTTTTGCAGAAATAAATCTGAAAACCGCAGTTTCCTTGGAATGTACCTCAGTTCCAGTGCATCATTTGGAGGACCAGTTAAATGTTGCTATCTGGTGGGAGTTTGTGGAAATAGAGATGATACATGAATGTTTAAGGATGTCACAAACAACTTTCTTCTCGTGTAGATATTTAAGGGACAACATCACTCTTTCCGTTTCAAGATGGAGCATGTTGGGAAAAAGAGGTGGTTCTCATGTTTGCCTGAATTTGGAGTGAGCAGTTTGGATTCGATCCATTATGGATAGTCAGGGTCACTGTCACTACTCACGCTGTTACCACCTTCAGCTTAAAACAAAATGACAGTCCACTTCGTTCCCATATTACCCAAAGGGATCTTTTGCGGGAAGGGTGAATTGCAATTTGAAATCTACTATTATATACAATCAAGACTCTCTCAAGGTGGATTTAAGTGTCCAGTGGATTAGTTTCGCCTTTAACACCGTGTGTCATGTAGTTATGAAGGCAGCCCCGGCTTCTCTGGTGTTTGCTTTCCCTGTTAATTCTCCTCTTGCCAATCTGTGGGGAATTAAAGATTTAATTCTGGCAGTGATTGCTCCCCAGTTGATTAAAGACAATTGGGGTAGAGCTAGGCATAACATTATGGCTGCTCACAACAGACAAGCTGTTCGTTAGGATCGGAATATGCAGGAGTTTCAGGGAAAGCCCAGTGACGAAGTTTATGTTCATAATTTCCCAGGGAGGAAGGTACGTGTGGGCTGATATGGAAAATTTACTCTGAACCTTTTGGATATGTGTACTATTGAAAGGAAATTAGGCCCAGTGAGTCGCCTAGTTCGTGAGAAATCAGGGAAAAGACAGCAGGTTCACCTCAGTCAGGTTAAGCTGGGGAAGCATCTCCCTTAGTAGGGCTTGGGGAGGCATGCTTGCAGTTTAAAAGGGGAGGTTGCGCCGTGTGTCGGCTCTCAACATATATCGCACTGTTAAGATTTTTCAGAGTTCTTCCATTCCATCGTTAATTGTTTTATATTTATCGTTATGCTGTGTACGATTCTGTTGAGATTCCCCTCTGGTGGTGTCTGGTCTAATCGGTCTTAGTCTTTGATTCCTGTTAGCTTTATGTAAGGGAATAAGATCTTTGGGGGGATGGCCGGTTGGTTGCCTAGTGGTGACGAGTCAGTTGGTTTGTTTTTTAAAATCGGGAATTGGAGAATGTCGTACAAGGAGACCGCGACGTGGCGTGGTGGTGAAGAGTTGGCTGCTGTTCTGAGAAGCCTCGTGGTCTATCCTGGCGGTGCCAGACATGTGGGATGATTTGACTGGACAAGGCTGTAAGCTCTTGATGTGAACACCCGGGGGCCACGGCTGTGGTTCTGAGTCACTACTTCATGGGAACGGCAACAGATGTCTTTAAATTGTCCGTCTGGAGGTGGGAATGATGGACTAGTAACTCGCTTAACCCGAGGAGTGGTGTTTCGCCACCGTGGGTGCAGAGAAGACGAGAGCTCCGGTTACAGAGCGCGTGGCTGCGTGACTGTGCCCAGTTGGGTACGCTGGCGATGTGGACACGGTCGGGTGTGAGGAACCTTTGCATCAGAGTTCACCTGCTGTTTCTCTGATAAACTGCATGTTAAGTTGGTTAAAGGTTTAGAAGTTAATTGAAGAATTTTGGTTTGTGCAACCAGCGTCTTTTCTGCCTTGTGGCCTCCTGCGTTCAGGTTTCCTGTCCCTGTCGCTGGTGTATTTATAGACAGTGATATTTCCCGCTTCTTATTAGTACTGCCCGGCAGGAAGTGTATTTTTGGGCAGGGATTATGGTTCCTGATTCCTCCTCCTCCTCCTCCTCCTCGTGGCAGGTCGATGTGACGGCTGAATGTGAGGCGTTGTGGGTCTGTTAGTCCGCTTCTAACCTGAGCATCCTTCAGGAGACAATTGTTGCTGCCCTTAAACCCAGTCGGTTAATTATTTCTATCCCAGGACATTTCAGTGGCAGGACATGGTATTAAAGTTGTTAGTTATGGTAAAATGTTAAATGGTTGTAGTTTTCTGTTTTCGGCCACTGTTTAAAACGGTTAAGTTTACCTTCCATTGGTGGGTTTTTAAAATTACGTGACTTTAAAATTGTTAGTTATTGTAAAAGGTGAATGACTGTGTCTTTACTTTGACTGTTTTAACCTACTTGTCATCCTTTGAGAATGCTAGTTCTGCCTTGCTGTTAGCGAGCTCTTGTAATTTAATATCTTGTTGTGTCGAAATTTAAAAGAAGTGGCTCCCTACATGTTTGATAGCGAAATTGTATGCAAATCGGTGTTTCTGTTTCATTACTTGGAAAGTTTTAATTTCGTTATTAAATGCGTTATCGAAGACTGTTTCAAGTAAACTGGCTTTACTTTACCATTAATAGCAAAGTTTTTAATTTCATTGATAGAACATTTGATAACAAATCAAAATTTTCTAATTAAAGGCGGTTTCAAGTAAAATGGCTTGGCTGTTAACTGTAAAGTAAATTGTTTCAAAAAGGCATGCATGACGGCTAGCTTTTTGGATCTGTTCCTAGTAGAGTGGTAAAGATATGACTTTTAATGGTTGAAGTAATAAATAAAGAAATTGTCAATTGCAACTCGACAGTAACCAACCAATTTTGGCCCCGTTTCCCAACTGGGGGTTTTACTTGATTAATCGTAACACCCATCTCAGCTTTGGTAGCAGAGCGTGGTTACGATCCACGGACCTCTGGGTTATGGGCCCCAGCATGCTTTCACTTTTTTAAAGTGCATGTCATATTATGTAACTAATGGTGGTCCGCAGCTCGTGGTCGTGCGGTAGCGTTCTTGCTTCCCACGCCCGGGTTCCCGGGTTCGAGTCCCGGCGGGGTCAGGGATTTTATCTGCCTCGTGATGACTGGGTGTTGTGTGCTGTCCTTAGGTTAGTTAGGTTTAAGTAGTTTTAAGTTCTAGGGGACTGATGACCATAGATACGAAGTCCCATAGTGCTCAGAGCCAACTAATGTTGTTTCCTTAATGTCGAATGTCAGCGTTGTCTCAGTATATCCACCAGCTGCTGCTTTCCGCCCCTGCCACCAGCAACTCACTCAGCTCTTCTGCCGCCCCCTCCTTGGCCACCTCTATCAGCTTCCCCCCTCTTTCCTCTTCAGAGAGACTCGGTAGGCGAGAGATTGCCGCGCCGGGAGTGTGGCGGGGAGCCGCACCGGGGCTGAATTCGGGTGGTCTCTCTGCCACCATCCTGCTGACCTCCATGATTGCGTCAGCCCAGCTCTGCACGGCCGTGTGCACGCAGCCAGAAGACATCACTTGGTACCGCGTGGCGCTTTGCGGAGGAGACAGCTGTCTGCCTAAGGCCGGGGCAGCAGTGTCGCCCCACAAGAACAGCTGTGGCCGCTGCGTTGTCCACCGTCAGTCCAGTGGCCAGCTGCTGCTCACACCGAGCCTTGAGGCTCGCCAAACCGTACTTGTCGGCAGTGACTAGTAACTGTGGGGCCAGCCTCGCCAGCTGCGGGGCACGGAGGGTGTACATGTACGTCGGCAGCTCCCTCAGCATAGGCCGGTTAACATCTGTGATGTTGATGAGGCCGCTGCCGGACTCTGCCGTGTCGTGGCGGAACATTACAGCAGACAAGGGGCTCCCGGCACCGAGGATTGCTCTGTGCACCACCAGCCGCGTCTCCCCCCCACCACCAAAGTCACGGTGGCACCCTCCCCGGCAGGGCGCCCAGGTATACGGGTGTGCTCTCCTGAGCTTCCTTGCCTGCTGTCATGGGAGTCAAATCTTATTAAAGGTACCCGTGTTGCACAAGAACTTATCGACTCAGAAGCTGCAGCACAAAATCCCGACGCACACCTTTGCACTGGAATCAGTGCAGTAGTATTTAGAGAGAGTACTTCCAGCTGGTGAAGTGATGGCTACAATCAACTGGGTCTGTGAAGGCATTATGCTGTTTGGTGACAACCTCTGTGGTTAAACAATTGACTTCGAAATCTGTTAGGATACTGTGCCACCATGTTAGAGCAGCCAGCAGCCTGCTGACCTCTGATGGCCACGCAGGGCTGGGCTGATGAAGTGTGCACGCAGCCAGAAAACATCACTTGGTGCGCGTGGCCCTTTACGAAGGAGATGGCGGTCTGCCTAAGGTGAGGGCACCAGTGTTGCACCCCAAGAACAGCTGTGGCCACCGCATTTTCCACCGTCAGTCCAGTGGCCAGCTGCTGCTCACACTGGGCCTTGAGGCTTGCCACACTGCACTTGACGGCAGTGAAGAGTAACTGCAGGGCCAGGCTCACTAGCTGCGTGGCACGGAGGGTGTACATGTGCGTCAGCAGCTCCCTCAGCATAGGCCTGTTCACATCTGTGATGTTGATGAGGCCGCTGCTGGACTCTGCGGTGTCGTGGCGGAACATTGCGGCAAACATGGGGCTCCCGGCAATGAGGATTGCTCTGTGCACCACCAGCCGCGTCTCGCCCCACCACCAAAGTCACGGTGGCACCCTCCCCGGCAGCGCGCCCAGGTATACGGGTGTGCTTTCCTGAGCTTCCTTGCCTGCTGTCATGGGAGTCACTGTGCCACCATGTTAGAGCAATTTTTCATGTTATTGATCAGCAAAGTAGGTGGCTGTCCTCCTGCGGGCTTTTGTTAAAAGATGGAGATGTTGCTGTGGGAAACTGTTTCAAAGTTCAAGCAACTTCCTATCAAATGTGATTGTAAGTGATAAAGCCTTTTGGGAGAACAAACAAGTTCTGGAAGCTGAACTTCAAAAGGAAAGTCTTGGAAGTCCCAAGAAAAAGAACATTGGTCACATGAGCACAGAAGTTTCAGAGAATGCTTTCATAAGATATGTTACATCCAGAATTTTCTTTTATCACAAATATAGAAACGGGATCTGCAAATCTGATGACTGTTGCAGTGTGTACAGTGAGTTGAGGGAAGAAAATCACTGATGGTTGTAAATCATTGAGGAGTTTCCATTGGTGAACATGGTCCCTCGACCAGGATTTATTTGATCCCAGGTACTGGAAGTGAGCTGATGATTCATAGATAAGTTCAGTAGCAGAATTAGATATCCTGTCATGGTTTGAACTATAAATGAAATGTACCTTGCATCAACATATTTCCTGTAATTCGATTCTTCACAGCACCTGCATATTTCTTATTTGAAATATTTTATGCAGGCCATGCTGGACTACATTAATAGAGGTTGAAAATTGTGCTGTGTAATACATAACTGCGCTTCTTTATTTCTGTTACAGACAGTCGGTTTGGTCACAAATCTGACAATCCTTGGATCAGTTGTAACAAGAGAATATGCTAACAGGTGTATACAATTATTATACTGAGTGTCTTATAAAACAATATTTTGACATTTATTACGTTACACAGTGCCTATAATGTATATGTTCCACGTTAATGCTTGCACAGTTGCAATACATGGTGAAACTCTGTTACATATGGGTAGCAGTATTAAATGGAACAGTGATGTAAACATCAGATTAAGGACTGCCGCAACTTCGACTGACTTTTGCAGACATTCTTAATGAAATGTTACACTGGCATAGTCACTTTTGTTTTGACAGATTTCTTCAGTTTTACATGCAAGAGGGGGGGGGAAGGGGACAGGGCACAGGGGAGAGAATTGAAGATGTAGAGGGATAAAGGGAGGGTGGAGAGAAGAGGGAAGTGCCAAAAAGGTGATTAAGGAGGAAAGAGGGGGTAGGGGAGAGGGAGAATGCCAATGTGGGAGGGGGAGGGAGAACAATGATGGGTAAGGCAATGCATGACCTGGACCAAGAAAGTGTGGTGGTGACAAGAGGGAAGGGAAAAGGCAAAATGAGGTAGAAGAAACAGGTTAGCAGATGCTTAGAGCAGACGGACTGCAAGAGTGCAGGAATTGTTAGACAGACAATTGCCAGTATTTCAGTCAATGAACGCATTGAACCGTGCATGAAGTATGGAACAATTTTTGATTTCAGGACGTTGTTAGGAGTAGTTAAGAGAGAAATGTACTAAAATTCCCCACTCCCAGGAGGTGAGCCAAAGGTGGGAGTGTGTGGAAAGGACCCATTTTTTGGCTTCTCCACTTACATCTCAGAAGGAGTGCACCCTAGAAAAAATGTTCTGAATAAACATGAAAAGTAATTAAGATTCTTATAAAATTGTTGCAATATGTATTTGTTGGAATCCCAGTTGTTTTAGAGATAAACATTATAGAAAGTTGTTGATATTAGACCAAATAATTTTTACCTGACAGTGTCAAATATTTGCTTGTTGTGCTTCCCAAGATAGTTCCTTGGAAAAATTGTAGGGGACAAATTTGGTAGATCATTTTTTTTTTTTTTATAGACCTTTGCCACTTCATCTCCAACCAATTGCAAGTTACAGAATTTCCGTGATGTATGATCAATTTCGATTTTCCTCTAGCAGTGAATATATTGAGAACTTCTAGCATTCAAACTGCTGTAACTTGCTGTCATGATGAATAACACTAATCTTGCAGTTACCTTATGTCCATTGTTGAAGTAGAGATATTAGATTAATACTTGTTCCATAGATCATGAATACGACATTTTGTAATGTGGAACATGCCAGGTTAATAAGATGTCTGTAAAAAGATTTTACATTACACCAAATATTGCATGACACTAATTTTTAAGTTGTTGTGTGGTTTTTTCATTAATTTATATTTAAAACGTCAGCCAATGAGTAGGAGTTGTCATCTAGAAATTCTTTTATTTTTAAATGTTTGTTGGCTATGTCAGGCTTTTGATGCTGTTTGGCACAGAAAGGGGTAAATTATGCTGCCACAAAAGTCTTTGGTCACCTACCAAAGTCAGATTTAACCCTGCATAGTGAAGATCATCATTTCTCCTGGTGTTACAGCTATGCACACTGCTACTACTTTTGTTGTTAATAATCCAACCCACTTCAAATTTCGTAAGTGAATAGATATAATGTGAGGATCCATAGATCCTTAAATAGATGTCTGCAGGATGACCATGGGTGGGCTCCAGCAATTATTCTGATTACACGTTTTTGAGCAATGAATACTTTTCTACTCAATGATGAATTACCCCAGAATATGATGCCATACAAAAGCAGTGAATGAAAGTAGGCATAGTAAGCTAATTTACTGAGATCACCAAAATTTGCAATAACCCTAATAGCATACGTAGCTGAACTCTGATGGTCTGCTGAAACGTCTGTGTGTTGTTTCCAGTTTAACCTCTCATCAATAGACACACCTAAAAATTTTGAAAATTCTACCTTAGCTACAGACTTCTGCTAAAAGTCTAAATTTTGATAAAATACAGTATATGCAGTTCTGTACGGTAAATGGCACAACTCCAGTAATAAATATAGAGTGTAAATGACATTTTTCACAAAATTATTAAGTGGTTCTCAGCAAATGAACAATTACATCATTTTATTTTTGCTGATGATACAGGTATAGTAATAAGATCCAAAAACCAATAACTTACCATTCCACATTGCATCTTCTTCAAAGTTAGGTCCTTTAATGTATATCAAGAACAGTAATGACTAAGACCGAACCCTGGAATTAAACCATTCGTGCACCGCCCCCCCCCCCCCCCCCAAAACCATGATTTAGCTTATCTAAAAGAATTCCATGATTTACACAATCAAAGGCCTTTGAGAGATCACAAAAAATACCAATGGGTGATGTCCGGTTATTCAGAGCATTTAATATTTGTCAGTTTGACTTTCAGAAAGGCTTTTCAACAGAAAATGCTATATACACTTTCACTGATCATTTTGTTAGTACTTTATTTTTACAAATATGGGAGGCTACTCTTGAATACATAACTTTCTCAAAAATTTTTGATGGAGCTGTCAGAAGAGAGATTGAGTGGTAGTTGTTGACATCTGACGTATCCCCCCTTTTTATGCAATGGTTTTACAATGGCACATTTCAGTCTATTGGGGAAAACACCCTGCTCCAAAGAGCTATTACTTATGTGGCTGAGAATCCTACTTATCTGTGGAAACAAGCTTTAAGTACCTTCCAGGAAATGCTACAGTTGTTTCAAACTGCACAGGTATGGCCTCTTCTATTAGTAGCCTTGCCTCTTCTAGTGAAGATCTAGATCCTATTTTCTCCACAACATTGAAAATATTTTCAATAATCATTTTTTTAATTTCTGATTGTTTCTTAGTACACTTGTCATTCAGTTTTATGGCACTAAAGTCTTCCTGTGCCCTTGATTGCCCTGTTTCCCTTTCAATAATATTCCAAATTGCTTTAATTTTATTGTCAGAGTTACTGATCTTGGACATAAAAACTATTGTGCGGTACTAAGAAAAGTTATTAAAAAGTCCTGAAGCATGTGTATCATAATATTGAACAATTTTGGGGCCAGTACTACTTCTTGCTGTTAGATACAGTTCTCTTTTACAGTTGCAAGATATTCTTATTCCTTTAGTTAGCCAAGGTTTTTTATACGTTTCCTTGGGAAAACAATTTTCAAATACACTTAAAAATGTATTGCAAAATACACTCATGGAAATTGAAATAAGAACACCGTGTATTCATTGTCCCAGGAAGGGGAAACTTTGACCCCAGGAATGTGTCAATAGACAGAACCACAGGCACATAGACACAGGCAACAGAGCATGCACAATGTCGGCACTAGTACAGTGTATATCCACCTTTCGCAGCAATGCAGGCTGCTATTCTCCCATGGAGACGATCGTAGATATGCTGGATGTAGTCCTGTGGAATGGCTTGCCATGCCATTTCCACCTGGCGCCTCAGTTGGACCAGCGTTCGTGCTGGACGTGCAGACCACGTGAGACGACGCTTCATCCAGTCCCAAACATGCTCAATGGGGGACAGATCCGGAGATCTTGCTGGCCAGGGTAGTTGACTTACACCTTCTAGAGCACGTTGGGTGGCACGGGATGCATGCGGACGTGCATTGTCCTGTTGGAACAGCAAGTTCCCTTGCCGGTCTAGGAATGGTAGAACGATGGGTTCGATGACGGTTTGGATGTACCGTGCACTATTCAGTGTCCCCTTGACGATCACCAGTGGTGTACGGCCAGTGTAGGAGATCGCTCCCCACACCATGATGCCAGGTGTTGGCCCTGTGTGCCTCGGTCGTATGCAGTCCTGATTGTGGCGCTCACCTGCACGGCGCCAAACACGCATACGACCATCATTGGCACCAAGGCAGAAGCGACTCTCATCGCTGAAGACGACACGTCTCCATTCGTCCCTCCATTCACGCCTGTCGCGACACTACTGGAGGCGGGCTGCACAATGTTGGGGCGTGAGCAGAAGACGGCCTAACGGTGTGCGGGACCGTAGCCCAGCTTCATGGAGACGGTTGCGAATAGTCCTCGCCGATACCCCAGGAGCAACAGTGTCCCTAATTTGCTGGGAAGTGGCGGTGCGGTCCCCTACGGCACTGCGTAGGATCCTAAGGTCTTGGCGTGCATCCGTGCGTCGTTGCAGTCCGGTCCGCTCCCAGGTCGAAGGGCACGTGCACCTTCCGCCGACCACTGGCGACAACGTCGATGTACTGTGGAGACCTCACGCCCCAAGTGTTGACCAATTCGGCAGTACGTCCACCCGGCCTCCTGCATGCCCACTATACGCCCTCGCTCAAAGTCCGTCAACTGCACATACGGTTCACATCCATGCTGTCGCGGCATGCTACCAGTGTTAAAGACTGCGATGGAGCTCCGTATGCCACGGCAAACTGGCTGACACTGACGGCGGCGGTGCACAAATGCTGCGTAGCTAGCGCCATTCGACGGCCAACACCGCGGTTCCTGGTGTGTCCGCTGTGCCGTGCGTGTGATCATTGCTTGTACAGCCCTCTCGCAGTGTCCGGAGCAAATATGGTGGGTCTGACACACCGGTGTCAATGTGTTCTTTTTTCCATTTCCAGGAGTGTAAGTTATATTTAAAGTTTGCATCGGGTTTCATATACATTTCATCCCAGGCTAGCTGCTGTAGGCTTTCCCTAAAGTTTGCAATATTTATGTTGTTAATTGAACACACTGCTTTGAAAGTCTGATTTGATAAATTGCATGGAGCTATGTCGTGTACTGTAACTAGCTGTGCACCATGATCTGAAAGACCATTCTCAACAGGATAAGAATTTATGTCTGTAAACTTGCCTTGGTCTACAAAAATTTATCTATCAATGTACTGCTGTTCTTTGCTATCCAAATAGGAAAATCAATGATGGAGCTCAAATTGAAAGAACTGAGTAATACTACAAGGTCATTCTTCCTATTACACTCTGTCAGACATGGGGAAGCAAATTATCATTTGTGGTGATTTCAATGTTGATTTCCTGAAACATAACACAACAAAGCATCAAAGTTTTCTAGAAACAGCTGGAAATTCCCTGAGGGGGACCTATACACTGTTAAAATTATGAAAGTGCCATAATTTAGTTTAAGTTTAGTGGCACATGCTTCCATATGTTGCTCCACAAAAAAATTTTTAGTTTCTAAATTTTTTACTCTGTGGAAGCTTTTGACATATATGGCAACTCCTCCTTCTCATCATCTCTCTACTTAAATGTGCAGCTGATTTGTACCCATTGATGCTAACCTTCTGCATATCAGTGCGAATGTGATGCATAGTACATCTATTACATTCTGTTTCCATATCTTCTAAACAAAGCAGAAGCTCATCAATTTTATTCTTCAATCCCCCAATATTTTGATGAAATATACTAACATTATTTTTCACTTTACTTTTGTGAGTATCTTAGACATGCAAGTACTAAAAATGTTAAAAAGTTTGAGTTTCCCACTGGACACTGATCTTACACTAAGTTTCCACCATGAGGTATAGTTCCTCCCCCCTTTAAATTTCCTGCTATCAGCCCAGCCAGTCTACCCTTCCCTTCCCTTTCTTGTTGAAGTGTAGGCCATGTATAGTACAGTCCCACCTACAGAGTGAATCAACAGGAACCACACCAATGTGTGACCCTGCAACAGATTCAAATAGCTGTTCCAACCACAAATTAACTCTCCCAGCAGAAGAGCTCAAATGAGGTCAGTTGTGGTGCTCCAGAACTGACACAAACCCAACACTGGTATGACTTGATGTTGATGCAATCTTTGCCAGGTCACACTCCATGCTGTACCCCGGATCTGTCAATACTGTTGCCTGGCCCACCAACAATAACCACGGTATCTTCCTTAGTAAAGCCTCTACATAGTGAACCTAAATCCTCTGTAACCTGCCCCAGTCCAGCACTAGGTTTGAAAAAACTTGTGACCTGGTATTCTGACCCTAATTCATCCTGCAGAAGTTGGCCCACCCCCCTAGCATGCGAACCACCTAGCAACAAGACTTTCTCTTCGCAGACTTCCCTACATTGTTATTCAATTTGTTGCTGAAAGCTTGTTGAGCCCTGAATGAGATTTAATCTTCCAGGAAGTTTCATACCAGCACACACTCCGCTGCAGAGTGAAAAACAGTGTGCCGGACCGAGACTCGAACTCGGGACCTTTGCCTTTCGCGGGCAAGCCCTGTCTACATCTACTTCTGTGAGAGGCTCATCAGTTTCTGACTGAGGCAACAGGTCAAACCTATTTTGTACATTAATAACAAAGCTGTCAAAAGAATTTCTTGGCCTGTTCCTTATGCCTGTTGCCACTTCCCACCCCTGTTTACCCTTCTCCCCCTTAACCTGCCCAGTTCTCGCCTAGCCTCATCTAACTCAGCCTGAAGGGCAGCAGTTTTCCCCTCCTGTTCCACAATCTTTCTATCTCTACTGCATAGCCTACAGAACCACTGATGAGTCTCACTCATTTTCCCAATTCCCACGCCACTACAATCACCCCAATGAAAAAAGTTACTACATCCATCACACCAGACCCCGAAGCTAATGATTCTACGGCATGTCAGGCACATTACACTCATGGCACAAATCGATTTTAGTGACCAAAAGACAATTAGGTTACCAGAAAACAATGAAAATACTTGTACGAAAAATTAGGGCTATTCGCGACTACAGTAAAAAACTTCTGGACCACTGTTTACATAAACTACTTACGAGATGACGATACTCTACAGATATAAAGGGGCAGCAAACGTTTTGAGCACACTAAACTATCAGTAAATGCAATTAAAATTTCGGTATGAAGTTTAATCTGAAAGCTCAAAAGTTCGGCCTGGCCACGATATGTAAACAAAACGAACTTCACGTGATTACTGTGAAAAAACGCAAGTAAGATAAAAACCTTTAAACTAATTTATTATGTTAATTATAGTGCTCTTCAAGTGTACCTTTAAAGTGTTAAAAACAGTTTATTACTACTTAAATTACTTATCTTGTACGAGAGCTGTGACTCAGACGTCCGTATGAAAATGTAAATACAGGAAATTGAAATATGACAATTTTTTATAACTGTAGATTTTATTATATCATTAGAAATCACGTAAAAAGAGCATTCAAAGGAACATCTTGGGTTTTGAGGCATAACAGTTGAGGGTCATTCATGTTCATCAGCAGTAAAGACGTTGTCCTACTAGATTGGTAGTGTATTTAGTGATGCCTTTAGCTAAGAGATCTGCCACTGTGAATATAGTTTCATACATTGGCAAAAAATAAGCTTAAAATTTGTCACAGGCAACATCCAAATTTGAGCATTACAGAACTTGCTGGTCATTCCTCCTCTTCCAACTGCAGTTAAGCACCCCACCATTAGGTTCCTCTCCTAACCACAGGTGTACTTAGTGGTGCATCAGGAATGCATGCTGCTTCACAACATCCTTCAGTTGGATGGATAGCTGACAGATCAGGCTAAATGTTTCCAGCTTATTTGTTAAATGATTTCTAGCAAAACTTGAGGGATTTTTCTGTAGCTGGAGATCCATACCATGAGAAAGTACTCATGATGCCAGCTGTCTCAAAGAATTATGAGGAAGAGCAACAGCTAGCAAATACTTCAGCTGCATGTAGTATGATTTTGGATTTTGGTAGATTTTGACAAAACCCACTTTACATCACTACATCCACAGCATATTGCAAGAGTAGTGTCACAGCCTGTAAATGCACCTACGAATAGCAGATGTGCTTTTTCCTTAATTCTCAACTCCTGCAACAGCTGTTGTGAGGAACATATGCTCATCTTGACCTTACCTCTTTCAGGTTTTACTGGCAGAATATCACAATGAATTAGTTGCCAAGAGAACAGATGAGTTGACATCCACTCAGATCACAAAATTCCTTCGTTGCTGTTATTGGTTTTCATAGCTGTCCTTGCAACATCATCAGCTGAAGCTTGGAATGAATTTATCAGCTGACTCTTATGATTAAAGTTGGAAAACAAATAATCATGTTTAATGTCCAGTTTGGAAAGTGAAATTAAAGTTAGTGTCCTCATGTCCTTGAGACAATATTGTCAACATTGTTAAAGTGTCTTTGAGCTTACTGAACTGCCAGTGTACCCATAAGAAACTGCTGTAAACCTCTCCCTTAATAATGAGTCTTAAAAAACCTAATGTAAGCATCACTAAAGGTTGATACAGTTCTCTTTGTGGACTAGGAATCCCCGATAAAGTCAAAGGAATGTCCTCATCAGTTTGCTTAACCTGTGTGTGTAGTGCTGAGTTTTTGAACTACTTCATTCCAGTTTCGTTGAAGAAAGCTGGGGCTAGGGAGCCAGTTCATATTGCATGTAATTCTTCAAATACTCATCTGATTTCTTGATAATGAACATTTGCTGAAAGAGCAAAAATTGATAAGTTTCATTGTCAATCTCTATTGTTGAATTTGCTTGGGAGAACGGAAGTGCGAGAGCTTTCTGTGACAGTTTGATACTTGTGAATGGCTGGTTTTCCATTTGTCATTGCTTGTTTTGGCAGTTCTAAGTGCATCATGGCATAAGATTGTATCATCTCCCATTACTCCCGTTACTATTAACAGGTACACATTAAATTCATAATCACCCTCATTTTCTAAGCTTGCCAATGTCATTTTCATCTTGACTTTGGTGAGATTCTCAAAAATTCTTGTGATGCTCACTTAATGAAAACAATACACTAAAATATTCTTAAAGTGAAGCACATATGTCTTGAGTTGCAGTCATCCCAATTACCCATTTACTGGGAGCACTATCTGTCATACCAGTACCATGGGTCATACCTCTTGACTTGAGAATGGCCAGATAAAAATTGTCTCAATGTCATGCATGGCCACATGTGTGACCAGAGCTGGTCATTACTTCTCATAGTGAAGTAGCATTTGTTCACAAACTTCTCATACTCCTCTGTAAGTAGAGCACAGAGGCTTTCTGTATCCTGTACATAAAAATGTGAAGACCTGATACATGGGAAACCTCCAGCAGCATGAAAATAGGTTATCATTCACTTACAGTAGTTCAAAATGGTGACTCTGCATGGATACACTCCTTTATCAGAGTTCCTTGCTCGTCTGAAGGATTGGATTCATAACATTGCAGTGGGTCCTCATTCCTGACCATGTTCATCACTTTTCCAAATTTGGAAGCAACTTACTAAATTCTTTGAACAAAAACTAACTACTTGAGTGAGTGAAGCATGGAGAGGATATGTGATTTGAAGATTGTGATGCACATTTGCTCTTCCTCAGAGTTTGGCATTGCCTAATATCATGTTTGAGAAGGTATTTTCAAGAAGAAAATGACCCTCACACTGCTCTGGCAAAGATGTGCCCTTTCAGCAATTGTCCACTGATAATGGAGCATATATAATAGATAAAGCATCGTTCAAACCAGCTCGGAAAATGAGGTACCCCACACAACCCAGAATTGACAATAGCAGGTGAAGTCTACTGAGATATGCAACACAATTAGACAGCTCAGTGTGATGTATTTGTGGCAGCTGCACCAATATTCCTGGCTCTCCAATGTAACTTCATAACAAAAAAATTGCTTCTGATAAGTGTGATAAAACTAATGTAAACAATTGTGATAAGTGTGGCTGTTAATTTATAAGCAGTAGCAGCAAGCAGCCAGATGCTGCCTGAAAAAATTTCTGCAGTGCATTCAGGCTGCCACATTTTTGTATGCACAGAGCAGTCTCTGGTACCAAGCACCACAGGTTTCGAATCCACGCCAGATGGCATGGACCTTGATTACCACTAGACGCCTCGGCAGCTGTTGTGCTGTAATTTCACACCTCTCTCTTTGGTCGAAGAAGTGCAACTACGGATTTATGGTCCGTCAGAAGGGTGAACGTTGCCCCAGACTCTCACCTTCCAGAGCAGACGGGTCAACGTCTCCAGCACGGGCACTATTTTTACGGAATAAGCTTACATCATCTGGTGATAGCCCACCAGCCACCATGCTAACGCGGATGCTTTGTCACATCACCCAGCAGGCTCCGATTCTGCATTTGACCAGCAGGAGGTCCTCTGTTTTCACATTGATTCCACCCGCTGGGATGTGCTGGATGGTCTACTTCTAATGGCTGCTCACATTGTCATGGCTACACACCGAGAACCTATCTGGCGGCAGTTTCTCCGCTATCTGGTCCATGGGTGGCCCTCCTATATTACTCGTCAGATGCGGACCAAATTCAGCCCCTGGCACCACCTGTCCCACAGGCTCTCCATGGTTGATGACGCTCTTATGTTGGCCATGGAGTCGATGCCTCAAATCCAGAGAGACCACCACCCACTGGGCATCCAAGTGCTCAGTTTGTTACATCACTGACACTGGGGTGTGTCCAACATGAAGGTTGTGGCTCACTGGCATGTGTATTGGCCAGGCATCAAAGGTGATTTTGACCGCCTGGTCTGTGGGTGCATTGTGTGAGCATGTCACCAGGCAAGCGACCCCCCCCCCCCCCCCGGCATTTGAAGCCTCGCTCGTGCCTCGCGGCTCTGGGATTGCATCCATCCTGATTTTGCAGGCCCGTTTTTGGTGTCGATGTGGCTACTTATCATTGATGCTTATTCCAAACACCCATGTGTCGTCTGCGTGTCGTCTGCCACATTTTCTCGCAAATGAAAACCTGCCTCACACATTGGTCTGATAATCGCCCCTAATTCAAGGCGTCCTCCTTCCACGACTTCTGTCAAGCCAACAGTATCAAACATATCCGTAGCCTGCCTTTCCACCCTTCCTCCTCTGGCGTGGCGGAGAGGCTTGTCCGCACATTCAATATTTTGACTGTTGAAGGCGCGCAACTGCTTATCTCGCTGAGTCGCCGTGGACTGCAGCATAATCCGTTGACCTGCACTGCATGCCTGTATCTTGGAACCACCACTGGGACTGGATTGGCCCACATTGCTCAACCCACCCTGTGCTGAATATTTCTTGGCTGAATACGACTTGCACAGAGCCAGCGTGAATTTTTGGCAGCTTTGAGCTGTAATATCTTGGGCAATAGTTTTTGTAAAGAAATAAAATTGTACCACTTTGTGTTCTCTTAAGAAAAACAATGAAAACAATTTTATGAGCCATACTGAGCCAGAAAATTTTAGGTAAATCAGCCAAAAAATAGGTGCCCAAAAAAATTTCTAACTTTGGCTTCTTCCATCACCTGAACTAATGCTATGACAAACGTGAAACCTGGCATATAGTAACCTAACAACACAAGGTTCTTAAATATGTTTAATTTCCATAGCACTTTCCAATATTGACTGGATTAAGCACAAAATTGTAGATTTTCTAAAAACCTCAAAAATGCGGTATTTTCGTTCTGATTTTGCTAAAAAACTATGATCCATGAAACATACCAAGCTGTAAAACTGGATTGGAATTTTGTTTTCAGGCCTGATTTTAGTGCCAATGTAAACTTTGGGTTAGCATGTGTAGTAGTGTGTAAGGATGAAGACAACGAAATTTACAGTGCATTGGATTGACTGCACAACTATAAGCAATAAAAATTTGTATTCCCCTACTATTTTCCAATAATCTACAAATTGGTCAAAATGATGTTGATTTTTTTAAGAGAAGATGAAAAAAGGGTATATTAAATACTTAGTTTTCGAATACCGTTTTCTGTTAATCCTTCAAAGCCAGTCTCATTCGAACAACAGATTTTAAGCCCCCCACCCTCCCCAGAACAAAGAGTTTAATTTCAAATACTGACTAACAACAGAGGCAAAGTAGCAAGAAAAATCACAATGAGAAGAGGATAAAAGAATATAACTGTTCATGTACTGTGTTGATAATTTAATCTGCGTATGATACATTTAATGTATGGGTTTTGTTATACTGGAGCTATGTGCTCGGCGTAATTGACATGGCGCAATATCTGTACTGTGGCAAATGCAATTGCCAATCCATTCAGTTGCCAGTAAACTGCTACATATGAAATCGAGCTTTGTTCATATAATTTTACACCTGTTGCATCTGTTTTCCATCATCCTCTTCGATCCACGCCTTGGAAAGACACTGGTGAAGTTAATTATGTAAATCTATTTTTATATTTTGCATATTTGCCTTTTTTAGTAATTGACACTTGTGAATGAATTTTCTCAGATTTAGTTCCAATGATTAGTAATGCTTATGTGTTTCATCCTGCTTTGAGACTTTTCATACAAATAACAGAACGTTAGAAACTGCCCCGGGAAACTAGATACCAATGTAAAACTTCTGTTTCGTGCAAACCATGCATGTGCGCATTAGTGTACTATTCTGCGAATGTTCACTCACAATAACAACCAGAAAATGTCTCCCTGTGAATCAAAGGATTCTTGTCACTGTAGAAAAATATACTACAAAACAGAGAAAAGATGGTAGGCAAAGGCACTACAGTCTCCCTTACGAGAGAGAGGTGAAACTCTGTTCTAAATGCTCATGCTCTCCATCTGTCAGTAACAGAGCAAAAAATGACTCACACACATCCAGAATGTGAAAAAAATAATTCTTATAAAATTTCAGTCTTATGCACTGATCCCACTGAGCTCAGTAACATGTTACAAGAGTCAACTGCACCCATACTCGAATTATAATGCGCAATACAATGTGGTTTCTTTATTTTTTGCCAGTATTTCTGTCAGTCTTCTGTTTCAACAATTTGTGTTGACCAAGTCACACCACTTGATCAAAAGAACATTTCAGTGGACCTAAACTGTTTCTCCTCATTTTAATTTCTGCTGCAGTTTTGGCATGTTGAGCCTGTTCTTGTGAACAGTGACTTCACAACCATGGAGTAGCCACATGTGGCAGAGGAACAGATCTGGGCTGCAGTACCGGTTATTGACTTATGGGACCACGTTTGAAACAGGGTTATACCCTATATGAGTTGCCACTACGTCGCCACTTTTCCCAAATTGTGGAACCCAATTTCTGTTGTGCCTGCATATACAATAAGATCTAAAATACACACAATCTGACAGTCACACAGTGCAAATTTCTTTATTCTGAATCTTCTTCACTTGGTCGGAATAAATTACTTAAGTTAATTGTCATTTGAACAGCAAGATACTTTCATCTATGCAAAGTTTGTGATGTGGGTGAAATGATTGTTGACAAAGTTCTTAAGACATTTCATAATTCATTTTAATTTTATATGGACTGTCACCTCTAGTACTCTCAGAGTTATCACTGAAGTGTAACATTCTCAGAAGTAGACAAAACGGTCTTGGGACATTATTGGTCCAGAGCTACACTTCTGAACACACCAGTTTTCAGCAAAACAATCACTTAATTTCAACCTCTTATGGGGAATCAGAACGATCCATCTCCTCTGTTAAGTTTAGCAAATGGAAGGAACATTTTTTTATCTAAAACCATTAAACATATTCACTGAACATGTAGTCCAAATTTCGGAGCAATATTCCTCTACAAAGTAATAAAAACCAATAAATAATTCTTAACATGGCATTGTTTTACGATTTTTTTTAAATAGATGCTTACTTTTTCTCTAAAATTTTGCACTTTTTCTTCTGTAACTCTTGAATGATACAATATTTTTACAATTTGTTATAAAAATGAGGGAAAAGAAGTGAACAATATTGGGTGTAAATTTTATAAATTTCATTGATATACTGTTAGCAGTTTCTGAGAAAATGTTCCTCAAAGATGAAAATTTTAAAGTTATGGGAAATGCCTTCCAAAGTGTTTAAATATATTCCTGCCTCATATGTTGGATTATCAGCATCCTCTTCTTTTCCCAGTGTTAGTTTCCTTTTCACTGGTCTTTCCTTCCCTTTTGCTACATGTTGTAGGCTTTTGTCTCTTCTTCACTCTTAGTCTTTCTTCAACAATTATGCACATTGTGGAAATGATGTGTCCTGGTTCGAAACCTAAAAGTTTCAGCATATCACATTTGATAATGTTTGCTGCAGTGTATGTTGCCACTGCATCATACAATTTCCAAAAGAGTGTTTGCCAAATGCTGTGATAGATGTAATTAAGCCCATATTCAGAGATTTATCACCATTTTTACATGGGAAAACACAAAATCCAAATGAAAGTGTAAACAATTTAATTTGAATTACACTCCAAAATGCAAACTATTTTTAGGGGCATATTCCTTTCCTGATTGGTACTTGCACTGTGCCCCACAGGTGATGACTCATGGTGTATGTTGTCAGTGCTCATTTGTTGATGCAGTATGAAAAAATTATGCCCATACTGCTCTCCTCATATGCTCAATGCTTCTTGTATTGTGCCTAATTGCACACCCATAGTACCTCTGCAATCTATCAACTGCTTCATCTGTCAAGCTTCCTCCCAGCTTATTTAGCATTACAATTTTAGGTAAGCTATTAAAATAATAAGACTAAATATTACTGCTTGGTAAAATATATTTTAAACAACCACTACCAAAGCAATCAGACTCCAATAAGCCTGGTACTTCAACTAGAAAAATAACTAGGCCAGAATATAAGATTTGGTCTTACTCCAAGCCAGCATCTACCAATAAGCTCACAACTAAAAACAAAAATAAGACACAGAGATTTCTATATTTATCTACAGTAATGTTTTTATGAAAATCTTTGAAACTTTTTATGCTCTAAAATAAATTCAAAATGACAAGTAAATGAGTTCAGAGTTAGCTTCTGAAATACACAGGTTCATTAAATAACATTAAGCAAACTGCTGGTTTTAAAATTAAGCCACCACTCATGCAACTACAAATGCATCAAGAGATAGTGATTATAATTGGAGGCATATACTCAAAGCAGGGTTCACAGCTTTCCCTTCATTATACATGAACTGCCACTCTGTTGTAGAGTAAAAGGGCTCATACCAAATCAACAGTCCCAGGTCACTCATCTCATCAGGCAGGTCATTGTGTGTTTTAGAAGCTTTGTGTTCTCTCCGATGTGTACAAACAGATGGTGTTAATTCAACAAGCCTTAAAAACATGTCCATATGTGCTTCAGGGAATACAGGCCAGACAATAATGGCCTGTAAAACTTCAAGCAACCAATTGGTGCAGTAAATAAAATAAAAATTGAACCACAAAACATTGCATTTAACTACTAAGGAAATCATTCAGGACTGACAGTTGGCAACTACCCATAGCAGAGAGTGAAGTAGCTGACGAATTTCAAATGAGACAACAAGAGGAAGCAATACATTATATACGTAAGAAACCATTAGGAATCTGACAATGTGATTTGTTACTGAAACTCTAATTTCAGTCCATAAACTGTGGTAACAAACACATCTCATAGTAAATTTAATTCGCTTTCATGTTTCTCACTTCTACAGTTCACTGTTAGCAAGACAATTTTTCTGTGAACATTTTTTTTTTTAGCTTACCTCCCAAGGGTGGGAACTTGTATGTTTACCTCCTAACTGTCCCTAACAGTCAATAAGTCAAGAATTGTTATATATTCTGTACACTCCACACTCCTTTTGAGCACCCATTGACTGGACTACAACTGAATAGTTCAGAGAGATGTGTGTAAGGGAGTATCCAAATGGCCCATGTAATGAAGCAGTTGTTGAAGTCATTTGTGTTGCAATGTGAACATTTGGCAGCTGGATGATCAATTTGCAGTAAGCCACAGTTAGGTGGATGGCTGTGACTACCACCTAAGTAGACAATTGTGAGTAGGCCTGTTGTGCCCATTTATGTGGCTGCTTTCACGCATGGCCCTGTCCCATTGCTGATGTGGCATCCACGGTTGGTGGGGCTGTGCAAAAGAGGTTTTTGACATTGACAGCTGCCAACCATTCAAGTGGAGGTAGTGTTGGTGGTTGGTGCACTCAATACTGATGGACTTGCATATGGAGCAGTGTGAGAGGTAGAGATCCACATCTCGGACGGTGGTGCTGTGATTTGAGATGAGATGGTTTGAAAATTTGCTCCACATGGTCCACCTCAAGTCCATCTTTATACAGGATTGCTGAGGAACTCCTGCAGCTCCTCAAGGCCTTAGTTTCATCCCAAATTCAGACACCAGAATCAACCACCCCATACCTGTTCAGTATAAAGTGTCAGGCTGAAAACACCTTCAGCTGTCCACATTTCAGGTTATATTTTACTTATGCAATAAGTTTTGACATTTCACTATACCATCCACATGCCGCATGGCTGACATGTGTGAAGAATCTGACCTCATGTACAATCGAAAGAGAGGCCAGCATTCAGTAACTAGTATCTGTAGACTTCTTTTTTAACAATGTGATCCTTTCATTGGTCAATCACATATTGATGCACAATAGTCTATCAATCTGTAATTGACAATCAACATGTTACAAAGGTAGTCTGGGGATACCAGAGGTTGGATTGTTCTTATACGTTGATCGGGGGATTTGAAGTTGGTGTACTGAAATTGCAAAACTGGTCACATAAGTAAAATAAAACATAAAATCTGAAATATAGATGGCTGAAGGTATTTTAGGTTTTGCTTTGGCTTTGGGAATAGGTGTTAAGTTTATGCAGGAAAGAGGAAAGATTGGTGCAAGTTGAATCATGAAAATGCCATACCTGAACCAGAGGCACAATGTTGTTGTGTTATCAAAGAAAGCAAAAAGGCTTACTGTGTGGCTTTCATCAATTCATTCAACAGTTTTACTACTCCTTCGGCTGTCTGGGGTGGCCTGTGCCAGCTATCTGGCACCAAGGCCCACTCCCCGATTTCTGGCCTGACTGTAGTGAGTGAAGTCGTGGCCGTGCCTCGTCTGCCCATTACCACCCTGCCTTCCTCCCCCGAAAACTAGCAGAGCTCAAAACCTCTGGCGACTGCGATTGCATCCTTCTTTTTATTAATGCATTTTAATGGATCAAATGTTCAGGGTATGTGTGGATTCTGTTTTGTCAGATGCCTTTTGCCAGGGGAGTGGGGTGCCCCAGGGCTCCATTTTGAGCCTGGCCCTTTTTACCATAACTATAAATCCAATAATGGATTGCCTTACATCTGACGTTTCAGGCTCCTGTTTTGTGGACAACTTTACGATCTACTGCAGTGCTCAGAGAACATGTCCATATGTGCTTCAGGGAATACAGGCCAGACAAGAATAGTGGCCTGTAAAACTTCCAGGGGACATGGTGTTAAACAGATGTTTTTGAGGCTTGTTGAATTGTGTGTTTCAGAAGCTTCTCACCAGAAAGACAGAAACCATTAGCAACACTCCAGGAATATTGATGGTCTAGACAATGCAAAGGCCCCAAGTGCGCATGGTGCAAAGAATGCCCACCCTCCACAGGAGGGAGGTGGTCTGTATGAACTTGCGGCATTACAAACACTGTTTTCTCACCTCACATCCAACAGGTGTCTTAAGCCTTCCCCAAATCTAAGAACACAGCCACCGTCTGGCACTTACACAAAAAGTTGTTCATAATGAAGGTCGACAAGGTAACTAGGTGGTCATCAGCAGAGCGGCACCTACATAGGCCATATTGGACATTGGTTTGGCTTCTTGAATCTCAACCCCTCCTTACCAACCAAGCATTTACCATTCATTCAATCACCTTGCTGACGCAGCTGGTAAGGGAGATGGGGTGATAACTGGAAGGAAGGTGTTTGTCCTGTCCTTTCCTTTCCTTTCCTTTCCTTTCCTGGTATGGGTATGGGTATGGGAACAACTGCTTCACGCCAGCACATTAGAACATGACCTTCAGTCCAAATGTGATTATAAGCTCAAAGAAGAAAGCCTTTACCTGCAGGAGAAAGGTTCTTCAGCACTTGAATATGGATACCATTGGGGCTCTGCAGCAGAGGATCAGGACTGCGTGAGTGTAACTTTCATGATTCAATGCCACCTTCACCGTCCAGAAACTCTAAAGTACAAAGACTGGAAAGAAGGTGGCCTCCGCGAAAAAGTGGCTAAAGGCATTTGAGACATCCTCAGGATCCGCAAGGACTTCATTCGTCATTAATATTTCATGAATAAGCCTGTCTAGATTGTTAAATGGAATGTCTTTGGCATCTGCTACCCCATCACACCCACAATAAAGAGTTGTAAGAAAGAGGAAAGGTTTAAGAAATGCCTGTCACTCTTAATGTACAACATAGTTTAATTTTTAAATCCGTTTTCAGTTAACACCCCAATAAGATGTGACGTGAGGTTCAGTGTCCATGGTAAAATTTACAAGTTTAAATTATTTGATGGGTGATACTCTCAAACTATGTTTTGCTTTTAAAAATGTGGGAAGTAAGATGTAGGTTTAGTTGACACTTGTTATTATTAATGTTCCCCACTCCACTTCCAAGTAAAGAGGGGGGAAATATAACATTTTATAATTAGAAATAAATCTAAAGACAAAGACACACAATTCAAATTAAAAATGTGTAGTTGTATTACAAAGCACAATTAAAATGAATAAAATTGAATAAATATACCATCCAAGGAGTTGCTGCAATTCATATGCAATGTGCAGTTCAGGTAAACTTGACAACAAGAACTCATTAGCAGATTGCTTTGTAGATATTATTAGCAGATTCCATAATACCTGTATGGTACCCACATGAAACTTAGGTATTTAATACCATTCACATTAATGGGAAGTTGGATTAGAAAAGTAGTTTTTGCTGCTACAATTTGGCATGTAGGAAAAAAAACCACTGTGCCTCATGAACTAAAACTTCAGCAAAGAATACACTAAAAGATACAGACATGTAAAAAGGTTATAAAAAAACCAGAACAACTCTAGTATTAAATTCAAATATTTTGGAAGTCCCTCGATTGTGCAGAAGAACCAACAACTCGCTTTCCCAGGTATGTCATTGGATGTGTGACTACCAGCAGGTGTGGGGTGAGGTTTGGCTGTGGCATGCTCTGCTGCTGTTAAACGGGCCAGTGTGTTGAATTTAGCCCTAATGGGTTTTCCGTTATGTTCATTCAACTTGGAATGTTTACCCACAAAAACACAGCTCCACAAACCTAGGTTCTCCAGTATGTATAGGATATGTCCTATTGGGTCTCTCGAAAACACTTCTGTGCTTCCTCTCAAATCGAGAAGCATAAGCTGTGTGTCATCTGTCAGTGCATCTTCAGTGCACTCTCTCTCCAGTTGTGGCAGTGCTCCATAGTGTCATGAATTTTTTTCTCTGTTGGTTTTTCATAAAACTGGAAATAAATGCAACAAATGCTGTACTTCAGAATGTACAAAATAAACTGCAACCCTTATGACAAGTTTTGTGGCATATATCCCTGGGCAATATCCCTTCTCACATGCTTGGGATTTTTTTTTTTTTTTTTTTTTTTTTTGTAGATACTACAGTGAGTTTGTTCCTGAACTGAAACCTACACCATTACAACTGTGAATCTGATTGGAATGCCAAACATTGCAACAGCATAAATCTATCACATCATCTTGAGAAACTGTCATTATGAGCAAGTACCCTCACTGGCATATGACAAATATGTTAAATATTTAAGGCCCCGCAGGAAATGCAGTCAGAAGGTCTCTCTGTATTGAGAAACTCTCTGCTGATGCTCTATCGCTGATGTTTTGCTGTGCAGATCCACTCTGCTGAGCGCAGGGGCTGGTGGACTGTGGGATGCTTGTTGAGGAATCCAGAGTGATACCTTACTTCCAGAACAGTGTCCGAAATGAATTGTGAGCAACTGCATTCAAATATGTTAAATTCTGCATAACGAGACAAGGAGATCAGTTGAAGTAGAACTTGGGGGGAAAGAGCAGGTCATTTTGGACTAAGGGAATTGTGATGAGTTGATCTGACCTAAACAGAGGGAAAACAGGATAAATTAAGGTTGTGGTTGTATAATCTCATAAGAAGGTAACAGAATGGGGAGGGTGTTTGAGAGGAGGAGCCATAATTCAGTTGGGTCAAGGTATTTCATGGTTGCATGATGCTAAAGTGCATCCAATGTCTCTTCTTCACTGTGTTGAGTGTCCATCTCGAATTTCTGTCCTCATTTGACTTACTCTTCTAATAATTTATAATGCAGTTGGATACATAAAAAATCTACTATATAGAAGGTCTTAAAGTTTGCAAGCTTAGGTAGCCAGTGGGCCTTCTTTGTGGCAGAAAGGTTGAAGGGGAAGAAAGAGAGGTCAAGGAAAAGAACTGGTGAGGTTTAGGAAAAAAGGGATAAAGATGGGAGAAGTTGGGAATCTCAATGCTGCACATGGCCCTCCTTGTTTTGGATGTCTCTTGCAAATTCTACCACTTTTCTTACACCCCAACAGGCCATCTCCATCACCCCTTTTCCTTCCCCTTCAACACTTCTGCCAGTAGAGGTGCCACTGGCTCCCAAGGCTTGCAAACTGTAATACCCTCCATATGGGTGTTCTCCTGCTGATGCTTGGTAAGCAGATTTTTTTTATCTGTTCAGTTGCATTATATTTTCAAATCCTGATTATTTACTTCTGATAACTGCCATTTTTTTGCTTCTCATCATTTACTAGGTGAATCTGAAATTAAAATTAATTTATTAGGCCATAATTTGAGGTTTACTTTCTCAGAACAGTTTAACCTGTTCAATCATAGTTCTTTCACTGATTTTCGAGGAATTTTGCCAGCTTCAGCCAATATTGTCTTTCCAAAAGCAGATGCTTTGCTCCTGTAAGGATTCCTCTCATGATACTCAAATTACATTAGCATTAGCCAGTCATCAGTGTCAAAATAGTGCTGTTATTCCATTGAGTTCATGCATGAGCCCCCAATCTGTGGGGACAGGTCCTTCATGGTAGATTCGGCACCCCCTTTCTGTAGTGGATTTTTAAGCATTCCTTCTATTTTTAGTTTCTCCAATTTTATGACTTTGTTCCCATTGCTGCTGGTTTTCAATTTCGGTTTTTTACTGTCTTAAGTCACGGACTGGGCGCTAATGACCATAGAAGTTTTGCGCCCTAAAACCACAAACAAAAAAAAAGGTAGATTCAGTAGACAATTTTGCACCTGTACCTGATACTCTAGTGACACACTTGAGTAATGCAATAGATAGCTGATGGCACCTCTCGTTCATTAATCATATGCAGGATGGCCGCCTCGTATTTCCCTGCCAGGTTATTACAATTCTCAGAGTTTGCAATGTAAGATCATTTAACAATCCTCCTGGCAACAACAACACTGGCAAGATGTGGACTTCTGGATTCGTTGCATAATGTCCCAGTTAGCATTCTTACATGATGCTGTTAATGTTTTGAGAAAAAGTGTTTGTCCCAACACACAGCTACATATACGTACAATGTATATTATGTATTTTGCTGCTGTGAGAGCAACTGCATTGGTTTCTCCCATGCATTTGACATGATCCAAATATTTACTTCAGGTTTATACAGATTTTGTCATAATTAAGTGAATAGTGACAAGTGTAAAAATATACTCGTGGAAAAAGGAATTTGTACACCCTTTCAGAGGTTTCCAATTTACTCAAGATGTACTCCATATGCACTGTTGCAACAATACATCAAATGACTACATTTACAGGTTGGTAGCAGAAGTGATACTGAAGTATTAGATACCTGCCCATGCCAAAAGTCCATTTTAATATGTGGTGCAGCCTCCACATGTGGCAATGTGGATACTGACTCTGGCATCCAGTCTATAGTACAGATGGTGAATATTGTACTGGGATACACTATGCTACACCTGCCAGAACTGTTCTTGTACTTCTGTAAGAGGTGTTAGGACAGGAAATAACTAGTGTCATTTGTCAACCATCATCTCCTGCTCAGGCTCCATTGGGGGCAAGTGTGGAGAAAGTGCTGGCCAGAGAAGTTTCTGCATTTGCAGAACATGTTGCGTTCCTTGGGCACTGTGTGGCCTAGTGTTATCCTGTTGGAACAACACATCATTTTCCTGCTTAAAGAATGGCAAAAAAACTGGGCTAACAACATCCTGCCCAGACAGAGCAATGGTTCACGTCCCTTTCAGAAATGCAAAGATAAATGAGTTGTAGCTTATCACAACCCTGACCATAAGGCCTGTGGTGGGGCCAGTGTGTCTTGACTGAAATAACTTCAACAATGAAAGCAGATCCTGCCTGCAAGCAAGTGATGCTCAATTGCGTGTATGACAGACCTGGTGAGTGATGTCTTGTGAAGTCTGACGCACCATTCTATGTCTTGCAAATGATCCTCCGATAGCATGAATAGCTCAAGTCGATGCTGTGCCGCGGGTGGAAGATAAGCTAGCCCCACTACTAATAACCAGTTTGCAACAGTTCATGTTGGCACGTATGGGCTCACAAGCCCTCTTATCTGTGGTGTGGTTGCTGTACAATCTGCCACTGTTGCCATAACCATATGTCTGTCTAGACAGATTTCTGTGCTGTGTAGGTCCAGGATCTTTTTCACAAGAGTGACATGCCGAGTGAGATGGTGAAACGGTTAGCGTGCTGGACTCACATTCGGGAGATGATGGTTCACACCTGCATCCAGCCATCCTGATTTACGGCAATCACAGAAAACCTAAAACACTTCAGCCAACCCTTTGAAAGGGTATGGCCGATTTTCTTCCCTATCATTGCCTAAACCAGTGGGACCAATGACCTCACTGTTTGGTCCCTTCCCCCAAATCAACCAACCAAGCAATGGGTGTGAAAATATCCACATGACCACTGAAAATTCATAAATTCAGTGGACTGGTGTCACCTTTACCAATGTTCCTCTGTAGAACCACATCTCAAACACTTTATTTCTGGTTCTCCCACAGTATGTAATTAGATAGACTTCTATACAATTCTCTGTTACAAATGGAAAATTTCCCTGCCATCTTCTGGCACTGCTACCACCTTCTTGCACTGCTACAACCTTCTCTTGTGATTTTAGGACTTACAGCATTCCTTTGTATGTGCCTCCAGCATTGTTAGATTGCAGGCCTCCCAAAAGTTTGTTAAACTCTTACTCTAGCATAGGGTCACACATGTTTTCTAACTCTAATAGTTCTGGACCATCCTTTTCTGTCTATTCTTCATTACAAAACACTGATACGAATCTCTTCCTGCTCCAGGGTACACCTTGCAGTGCAATATCAGACTTTGAAATCTGTTGCAAAATGATGTAATCCAGCTAGAAGCTTCTCACATCTAGGCCTTTTCCAATTATACCTCCACCTCTCTTGACTTTTGAACAGTGTAACTAAAATTGCTAGAATACGTGAATGTGACTTTCCTTTGTCACACCTCTTGCCAACCCCATATTCAACAACTACTCTGATTGTCTGTAATGCTGCACTACAAGCAACAGCACACACGATTATTAGATTTCCGTTCCTTTTACATAAACATTCCCTCATATACTTTCAGTCTCTTCATCTTCTCCTTGTGATGTTGGCAGATATACTTGAACTATTATTGTTGACTTCTTTTGCTGTTGATTCTGATGAGAATAAACTATTACTCAACTGTTACTGCACTGATCCAGATACATCCACAACAGAGGTATGGGTGTGCAGCCACGATGAGCACCACAAAAGTCGGCAGACACAGCTGGAAGTTTGACGACCATCAGACGCTGCCATTTGTGGATGCACACACAGTTTCACATCAATGCACTCTCCTGGCCAGCTGACTGAGTTAGAGCTGGCTGGGCCAATCTCTGAAAGCTGTCACATTTACCTTGACGTCTGTGTTATCAGACTGTTATAGTGCACCTCTATGTGGCTAGTGTACCTGTTACAATAAGTTGGGTTTCAGACTTACCCAAGTTTGTTGTGTCCATCATTATATGGTGGTCCCTCATGGGACTAAAGCATTCACAGTGGCTCATTCTCTGCCCTACAATTCTATTCATGACAAATTCATCTTACCAAAAAGTTTTTCTTCCTGTTTCACTTCACTTCACTGACACAGATTCATCCAGAATGAGCATTCAAATTTCCTTTCCAGATTTTCTAGCTTCCTTACCACATTCAAACTCCTGACATTCCATGCTTCAACTTGTGGAATTATAGAATTTCACTGGCATTCAATTCTTCTGACATTCATTTTAGTTAGGGGATGTTTGGAATTACCCGACTGCTTATACTTCATGGCTCTAGATACATGCCTTGAGTCATTAAACTTACTCCATGAAAATGGACAGTATCTCAATAGAAGTATTGTATAATGGCTTATTACATGGATCAGCCCTCACTTCTCTTGTGTTTTATTTAAACGTATCTGGTATTTCAGCTAATATACACTCCTGGAAATTGAAATAAGAACACCGTGAATTCATTGTCCCAGGAAGGGGAAACTTTATTGACACATTCCTGGGGTCAGATACATCACATGATCACACTGACAGAACCACAGGCACATAGACACAGGCAGCAGAGCATGCACAATGTCGGCACTAGTACAGTGTATATCCACCTTTCGCAGCAATGCAGGCTGCTATTCTCCCATGGAGACGATCGTAGGGATGCTGGATGTAGTCCTGTGGAACGGCTTGCCATGCCATTTCCACCTGGCGCCTCAGTTGGACCAGCGTTCGTGCTGGACATGCAGACCGCATGAGACGACGCTTCATCCAGTCCCAAACATGCTCAATGGGGGACAGATCCGGAGATCTTGCTGGCCAGGATAGTTGACTTACACCTTCTAGAGCACGTTGGGTGGCACGGGATACATGCGGACGTGCATTGTCCTGTTGGAACAGCAAGTTCCCTTGCCAGTCTAGGAATGGTAGAACGATGGGTTCGATGACGGTTTGGATGTACCGTGCACTATTCAGTGTCCCCTTGACGATCACCAGTGGTGTACGGCCAGTGTAGGAGATCGCTCCCCACACCATGATGCCGGGTGTTGGCCCTGTGTGCCTCGGTCATATGCAGTCCTGATTGTAGTGCTCACCTGCACGGCGCCAAACACGCATACAACCATCATTGGCACCAAGGCAGAAGCGACTCTCATCGCTGAAGACGACACGTCTCCACTCGTCCCTCCATTCATGCCTGTCACGACACGACTGGAGGCGGGCTGCACGATGTTGGGGCGTGAGCGGAAGATGGCCTAACGGTGTGCCGGACCGTAGCCCAGCTTCATGGACTGTTGCTCCTGGGGTATCGGCGAGGACCATTCGCAACCGTGTCCCTAATTTGCTGGGAAGTGGCGGTGTGGTCCCCTACGGCACTGCGTACGACCCTATGGTCTTGGCGTGCATCCGTGCGTCGCTGCGGTCCGGTCCCAGGTCGACGGGCACGTGCACCTTCCGCCGACCACTGGCGACAACATCGATGTACTGTGGAGACCTCACGCCCCAAGTGTTGACCAATTCGGCGATACGTCCACCTGGCCTCCTGCATGCCCACTATACGCCCTCGCTCAAAGTCCGTCAACTGCACATACGGTTCACGTCCACGCTGTTGCGGCATGCTACCAGTGTTAAAGACTGCGATGGAGCTCCGTATGCCACGGCAAACTGGCTGACACTGACGGCAGCGGTGCACAAATGCTGCGCAGCTAGCGCCATTTGACGGCCAACACCGCGGTTCCTGGTGTGTCCGCTGTGCCGTGCGTGTGATCATTGCTTGTACAGCCCTCTCGCAGTGTCCGGAGCAAGTATGGTGGGTCTGACACACCGGTGTCAATGTGTTCTTTTTTCCATTTCCAGGAGTGTAATTTGGCTATGCATATGACTGGGCAGTAGCTGAGCAACACAGAAATTTGAAAACAACTTTAGATTTAGACATCTTCAGCCAGTACCTCCATAAAGATTGGTTAGAACCTAACAAGTAAAAGTTAAGCTGCACGCTTTCATCTGTCGGACAACATTGTCTCCCTCAAAATTACAGATTGGCACACAGAGCCAGACTGCATCATAACATACATCCAAAATACATTGAGATGTGACACTTCCTTTCAAGGAGCACGTGATATCAACATTTGCTATGCTCAGAAGCACAAGTATTCTGCACAAGCTGTTTGGCCTAGTTGGTCATCATCTGCACTCTCTCTCCACTCGATAGCTGAGTGGGTCAGTGTGTCCATCTAGCTCGACAGTGAATATGTGAAAATGTACATGTACAACTTAAGAAATCCATACTACTGTTAGTGGGTGTGTACAGTATTTCCACATGCCAATTACCTACCTCGCATCACATTCCACCGCCTATCAGATGTGAAAGTGCAGTGCTACATGGTTACCAGACAATGTTTGATAGCAATAACTTTCCAGTACTGAATTACGTATTCCCTGTGAATCAAAATCAGTAGATCCCATTCCTATCGTGGCCAGGTTACTTACAGAAAATGAATTTGATGCTGTGCTGGTGATTGCCCTGCATCCAAAAGAAAACCATTAATTGTCAAGCAGCATTTCCAGTTTCAGGCGTGGTAGAAAACGGATTTGTCAGGTCTTTGCAACAAAACTAAGGGATATGAGTAGGTGTTAGTAAGGCATGGAAGATATGCATGTTGTTGTTGCTGTTAAGGGATATCACTCCCTCCTTAGCACAAGAGAAAAATGTAAATGGACAAAAATGGGAACTTTGCTGTTCAAACTATATAAGCAAGCTGAAAAGTTTGGAAGAGTGTGGCAGTAGTTGTAATATGATACATAAAAGAAAATAGAGAGAAACCAGGCTGCTTCTTTTTCAAGAGTGTCTAAAGGCACAACAAGGTTAGAGGGGGAAAAAGTAGCATACCGTTGTCAGTGAGTACTCACCATGGGGAGGTACTCACCCCACAACTACCCCAAACACTGGAAGTGAAGGAGTACTATAGGTGAGAGTAAAACCTTCTCTCCCTCAGGAACTGAAATACTTCGGTAGTGCGTGTCACATCTGCAAGCACCTGAGGTAGTGAAGTAGGTGACCAGACTGCTTGCCACACATCAGCCAGGAGGTGCACTCGACGAGAACAACAGCTGCATTGAGGAGGATTCTCCTAATACAAAAGGAACTTGTGGACAAGTCTGGTGTGGCCAGTGCAGTCGGCACAACACAATGGCACTTTTCTGGGAGGCCTGGAAGGGTGTATGAAACAAATCAGTGGACCCTTTAATCCACACTGCTATGACTCAAAACAAGTTGAGAGCAATTACAGTTCCCAGAGACTCAAAATATTGTGTTGAAGTTGACATCTTCAGGTCTGTGTTTGGTATCTACACACAAAGTTGATCTCCTGCAGTTCCATACAAGTACCCAGTCATTACACAGTCCAATATCACCAATTTAATGAATGACAACACAAACACATAGTGCTTCTTATGTCCCCTCACACATGAAAAAGCATAAGAGACTGTCGTGTATTCTAATTCAGTATGGATACACACAGATGGCTCAAAAGTAATCATGAAAGACTCGTATGGATGGACCTCTTGTGACCCCAAGTAGGATGCTGATCCAACCCTTCTTTCACAGGACAGAGTCAGTATCGGCCACAGGTGTGTCGAGAGGAAGCTCTAGGGGCACGAATGGATGCTGTTGGAGGTCCTTCATTAGAATATCGAGTTGGGTAATGCAAAAACAGTCTGTTCCACAACTAGCTGTCCAGAGTTGAGCGACATAGGGTGGGTAGGCATCCGACAGATTGTTACTGCATAATTTGCCAAAAACTGTTGTCTAACCTACAACGGTGGAACGTGAGCTTCGGCTAGAAGGCTAGTTGGCTATCGGGGCCTTCTGTATGAGCCTTGTGAACACACACCTGGGTGGTGAATGGGGTCCAGCGAGCTCAGTACAGGTGGTGCTGCTGACCCGTAGGCAACACATTTGTAGTCCGAGTGGGATAAAATCAGCACTTTGAAGAACTGTGTAATATCTCTGTGGGCCACGTACAGCAGAGTGACTAAGAAAACAGAAAGCATTCAGCTTCTTCGATTCCCGGTGGGGTCAGGGATTTTCACCTGCCTTGAGATGACTGGGTGTTTGTGTTGTCCTCATCATTTCATCATCATCCAGGAAAGTGGCGAAATTGGACTGAGCAAAGGTTGGGAAATCGTACGGGCGCTGATAACCGCGCAGTTGAGCGCCCCACAAACCAAACATCATCATCATCATCATCTTCAGCTTCTTCGTACAAGTTTCCTTGAGCCAGTGGACCTTTGGGAGCCAAGTTAGCTTGTGGTCAGATAAAATACCTAAGAACTAGAAAGCTTAAATGACTGCACCTGCACCCATAAATTTATCTTGGTGACCTGTTACTTGAACTGTCTGCAGCAATAAATTGATAGCTTTTTTGTCAATCCAAAATCATGAGCTATGCAATGATTGAGGGCCCAGTCATGGACTCCTCAGACATCCCTCTGAAGTTGGCTCTCACTGGTGCACAGTGATGCACAGGCCCAATACAGACCAAGATTACATCAATGTACATGGACAAAGACTGCTATTGCTTGAATTGAATTGTAAATGATGTAAGCCCCACAAACGTCATTACACTCTAGTTCCTCAGGGATTGGTTCAAAGTTTCTTGCACATCTTGGTTGTCAAGAGTCAAACCTATACTGACCTGAAAGAAATTGGAGAGGAAATTCTGGATAAAAGTGGGTAAACTGTGATGTCACCAAATGGTATCATGCTATGTGCATGTCATACTACCTTCACTGCACGAGTGCTATGGTCTTTGCCCTGGAAACCACAATCTGATGATGGCAATGCACAAAAGCAATGTGCACTGCGGATTCCAAATGAATCAGGTGATCTGTGGTAGACCGGAAAGCCCGAAAGCCACTTTTGAATCAATATATTCTCTCTGGCTTCAAGGTACCAACAATGACAGTGACTGACCATCCATTCAAATAGCTTACACAGCCCATTCATCAAGGAGATTGGCCGGTAGGTAGTCTTTCCCTGAAAATATATGGGTCCTTTCCTCGTTTCAGAACAGGAATAATACCTTTCCATCATTGAGAGAGGAATACACCGTCCTGCCAAATGCAATTAAAAAAAACCTGAGGATGTGTTTCACGCTGTCCGCAAGATCATGTAGCTGAAATATTTCTGATAGAAGTTGCAGAAACCATCTCTCACTCCGGTGTCTCGTACTGGTATAGTCACTATAAAGCCGCTATTGTTGGATCTCATCCATAACATTACATGAAATATTTTTTGAAATAAGCTGCTGAAAGCGTCTCTCCTACTAGTGACTTTTTGTTGGTATAGTTACTATAAAGCCATCCTCATTGTAGGACATCATGACCACCATCTTAATAACATCTGCAGCCCCATGTAATGCAGCAGGGATTGAGCACAGCCTCAATTTGTCTAGCACTCCGTATGTTTCTAATTGAATGTTTCATCAGATGTATACATACAGGTAACAGAATTTCATAAATTAAGAGTTCCTCTTTCATGGCTGGATAGGTGTGGCCCAAAAGTATTATGGAGATGTTGCATCAGTTTTATATCAGCCAAATTTATTGGCGTTACTTCGGTGTCAGTTCATTATCTCACTCTACAATTTCTCACTGCAGCAGGAGTCTGTGGTACTAGGAATGTTTGGTCTCTCAACACGGACAAAAATCCTGCTAACAATCTTGGTGTCATTAGCCTGCATACATAACACTTTTTGTTCCCCCCCTCCCTCAAAAGCACCACCTCACCCAAATGATGACACGTGCACACGGTAGTCGATCTAGTGTGACGAGTAACATATGTGTTATGTGATTAGGCAACAAGTTTTAATCAATTCAGTCCCATATCTGCATTACAATGTGCAATGGGTATGAGATGAAATGTCATCGGGACAACAGAGGAGCTTTTAGAGGTGGTCTGCTACAAATCGCCACTCTTGAGTATGTGCGTCAAATTAAGTTCTCTTAAAAACTGTCGTCAGATCTGCTACATGTTGCCACCTCTTATTCTCTCCACAGTGGGAAAGTATCTGACCTCCACATTTTAGGAAGATGCAAGGACATGTGACCCTTAGGTTGAAGGACTGTGAGACCTCGAGTTGGTAACACTTTCCACACACGCTCAAAACAGCAGCACACATACAGCACACGAGCTTAACTTCTTTCTAAGAATTTGTCCCAAGGGCCAGCCACAATAATCTGCCCTGTTTCAGTCACATTCCCCAGACACTTTCCTCATTTGCAACTTCTATCACCACCAGAATGATTCCCCATTCATCTCTGCACTCCTTGTATACTTCCCTCACCATATTATGTGCCAGCAACACCAGGCAAAATTCAGTGTCATACTGGACAGTGATCATTACCTTTTGGCTTAACTTTGCAGAGATACAGGTGGACCAACAACTCTTGTGGAACTTAAGTTTAATGAAACACACACATTACACAACATAGATTGCTGCAGCTACTCACCATCTGTTAGCTCATGTGGGAGAGGACTGATCAGATCGAACTCTTGTAGGAGTAACTATTTTTCTTGGGGGTGCTCAGCTCTGATTGTCTCAGCCTCCTGCTGCAGGGAGTGCAGCTCTGACCAAATAGTGACCAGATCATACTGTGTGCCAGACAGCCAATGCCGTAGTGAGTCACATGTCACATGGTAATCTCGAGGCATGTACTTAATGAAAAAGTCACTGTTTAAACTACTCTTATTGTATCCTCAATGGACTGAAAATTCAAATACCAAAATTAATTATTAACTTGGAAATAGCAGCACATCTAAAGTGATACATCTGAATACTGCCCCCTGTGAAAGTCATTTATCTTAATGAATTTTCCCATTTGCAACCCATATCTTCACTAGGGTGATCCCACATATGTGTCTGCTCCCCACTTACATACCTTTGTTGGTGTCTCATGTGCCTGTAATGCCATCAGGTGACATCCAACATCGTGGTGGGCACTAGTTAGGAAACCTGTTCATCAGCATATTGTCTCACGCTCATACCCTTCTAAATTTAACCTCCCATCAGCATAACTGCCCTTTACCTACATAGTCTTGCATGCGCTTTGCTTTCAGTGAAATATACTATTACAAAAATGAGGTAAAAATTGGCCAGCAACTACATTAAGAAATGGTGGTACTAGTATTGCTGACAGACATATGTAACAGTTCGGGAAGCTAGAACAGAAATATCTTTCCTCAGGGAGGAAACAGATACACATATCCTACCTTTCCCAGCATGTATCACTGCAATGAGGATCAATTCTTGCGAGGATGAGGAGATACAAAAATGAAGAGGGTAGGAAAATGGATGTTGTCCAAAGTACACAATAGCACCATTTTTATTAATGAAAAAATGCACTATCTATTTACCAGACACACACACAGGGTGAGGAGGGAGAACAACAATGGCAGAAAAGTAATAAAGAAAATAATGAGACATAATAAAAACGAAACGTGTGAAACACAGTGAAAGGATGATAATGAAAAAATTATGGCACAAATATCTTAACAGAGGTTAAGTCCTGTAAAATATAAGTATGTAGGGATGTGTTGGAGGGTAATTTTCCAGCTCCAGTGCCCAGGGAAAGCCATCAGGTAGGAAAGTCTGTATACTATAACACATGGGTTGTTTGGATCCTCCCACTAGATGGTGGTTTTTATGGACTCCAAAGATGACTTGTCCTCCCACACACCTCTGCATCCCAACAGCCTTACGATTTTTGCCTCCATTTATGCCTCCCCTTTTACATCATCTCAAGCCTTTCCCCACGTTTTCTATCAAACTCTTCTCGCCCACTCCAATTTTTAATTGTATTACTCACTTCTCTCCTTCCTCATATATCTTAAAGAGTACAGCTGATGTAACTAAGTACAGAGAGAGAGCTACCACTGCTGTAAGTTTCGAATTTTGTGCTTTTGGGGGTAAATATTTAATTGTGCACGAACAGGCCATGAAGGCCCAATGGTACTGACTGGCCACCGTATCATCCTTAGCCCAGAGGTGTCACTGGATTTGGATTTGGATACGGAGGGGCATGCGGTCAGCACACCGCTCTCCTGGCTGTATGTATGTCAGTTTACAAGACCAGAGCCACTACTTCCAGTCAAGTAGCTCCTCAGTTTGCCTCACAAGGGCTGAGTGCTTGCAAACAGTGCTCGGCAGACTGAATGGTCACCCATCAAAGTGCTAGCCCAGCTAAACTTCGATGATCTGATGGGAACTGGTGTTACCTCTGTGGCAAGGCTGTTGGCAGTGTATTAATTGCTCACCATAAAGATGACACATTGAGTTGCAGACAATCACAATGAAGTGTGCTTTCAGCCAAAGCCTCCATCAGGAAACGTAACAAACACTTAGCAGTAATGTGTGCTTGCTTATGTGAATGTCTCTGTTGCGTTGTGGCTGGAGCAGTGAGTCACATTGTCAGACAGTGGCATACATATGTGGCAAGGGAGGAGCACTATTTGTCACCCTTCCTGTTGTTTTTTTTTCAGAGCGTACAGGGGCTAAATGGTGGTGGGGGAGGATATGGAAGGAAAGGGAGTGGAAAAGGAGAGGAGCAGAGGATGGATAGACTAGTGGGTGCATCAACAGATACCAGAACACAAGGAAGGTGGGGGACATGAATAGAGGGCCCCCCAGGAGGTCCACAACTCTTTTGTGGATACATGCGTAGTGTGCACAGGACCCTGAGCTAATGTGGCCCTCCTTCCTTTCCGGGCTGCATGCCTTCCTTTCCGGGCTGCATGCCTTCCTTTCCGGGCTGCATGCCTTCCTTTCCGGGCTGCATGCCTTCCTTTCCGGGCTGCATGCCTTCCTTTCCGGGCTGCATGCCTTCCTTTCCGGGCTGCATGCCTTCCTTTCCGGGCTGCATGCCTTCCTTTCCGGGCTGCATGCCTTCCTTTCCGGGCTGCATGCCTTCCTTTCCGGGCTGCATGCCTTCCTTTCCGGGCTGCATGCCTTCCTTTCCGGGCTGCATGCCTTCCTTTCCGGGCTGCATGCCTTCCTTTCCGGGCTGCATGCCTTCCTTTCCGGGCTGCATGCCTTCCTTTCCGGGCTGCATGCCTTCCCCATCCCACATCTTCGCCCCCCCCCCCCCCCTCACCGCTGCCTCTTATACTCAAACATACTCCCAGAGGGGGAGAAAGGGAAGTAGTTTTGTGCCTACATCTGGAGACAGACGCTCGAAAATGAAACACTTTCTTCGCTTTCCTTGCTTGCAAGTCTTCGTCCTTCCTTTGTTCTTCTCTTTTCCTTACCTCTTCTCTTTACCCTTTCTCCCCTGTGGCGTTTGAGACCTCTTCTTTCCTCTCCCTTTCTTTGTTTTCCCTTTCTCTTTTTTTCCGCCCTGTGCATGTCTGAAGGCTGACCCACATATTTCCATGCGTAGACGGTGACGGGGTAACGCATAATTCCCCACCCCGGGTAGACAGGTAGGACACGTACGTACCCCCTGGTAACGGCCAGGCCCAGGGAGGGGTGATTACCCGAGCTGATACCTTCCGAAAGTGCCGATTGGTCCCTCCGTCCATTTCTTGGGAAGTATGAACAATCACCTAAGGTGGGAGTGCCCTCAGAGAGGGCCCCCACAAGGGAGGAGCGCGCCATTGGGGATGCCGGTAATCATGGGGATACTTCCGCAGTGGTTTCCTCATCTTCTACTATGTAGCTGAGACTCATTGAACTTAAGCTTATAAGCAGACACAGTTCTTCCATTGTTGCCACAGTTCCTTGTTGTTTCTCGGTCTGACGAAGGTCATGACTTCTCCACGGTCAACCCTTTCATTATTCAGAAAGGTGTCGATGCAATTGCAGGTCCTGTTAAGTCTTGTTCCAGATCATGAAATGGCACCTTCTTGCTAGAAACACAGTGCCCTCCAGGCACAAAAATTGCTGTGTACTTCACTGCTACACAGCTTCCCTGTCCAGGTGGAACCGCACCGTACTTTAAATTCATCACGTGGGGTCGTTTATACTCGCTCCCTCGACGGATTGTCCGACAAGGAAATTCAACACTACCTGTCTGACCAGGGCATAACGGCAGTTCATAGTCATGAAAAGGGTTGACACAAACATCATTCCAACCCGTACTGTCTTCTTGACATTTGACAGAGTTCAGAAATTATCTCATAGCCTGCTTTGATTTTCGATAGGAGTTGTTCGCCCTTAATTCCCAAACCCTACGCATTGCTATCGGTGTTAACGGTTCAATCATACCAGCCAGTCCTGTTCCAATCCGGCCAAATGTGTTTTGTGGCAAGGATGCCCATGAGGGTGCTTGTCCATCTCCATCCCCTCATTGCGTCAACTGTACAGTGACCACTCTGCTTCCTGTAGGGATTGCCCCATTTTTAAAGATGAAAAGCTCATTCAGGAAATCAGAGTGAAGGAAAAGGTGTCGACTTTTGCTGCTCAAAAATTATTCGCCAGTCGAAAGACCACTGTGACTCAGACAGGTAAATACAGCAGTGTCCCTGCCTCTTCTCGGCCAACAAAGGAGGCGGCCACGCAGACTTGTGATCTGGCCCTTAGTGACACGGTCGTCAGATCGGCCAGCGCAAAGATTGCCCATTCAACCTCCCCACTTTCGCCTGCTCACTCTATGGCTCACCCTTCATCAGGTTCTGCTAAATCTCGATCCCAAAAGTCAGACACCTGGACTTCCACAAAAGAGCCTACTCATGAAGATTTTTTACGTACCCCAACTTCACAACCATCGGTTTCTCCTTCATCTAAACATTCTGTTTCCAAGAAGGCTAATAAGAAACCCAGTTCCTTTCCTTCTCCGCCATGACATGTCTCATCTACAGTACCACCTGGCGGTAGCCGTCCTCGGCAGTCTGTGTCGCCGAGGCGCACTGCTGGCGGCCGATCAACTGGCTGATCGTTGGTGGCAGGAGCTGCTCCTGAACAACCTATGGATCAGGATATTTTGCCTTCGGCCGAGTTCCGTTCCACACTGACCAAGGTTGCCGTCAACTCAACGACTGCTCAGAGCTTGCGACCGACACATTCTTCCATTTTCTGTCCACCCTATGTCCATTATCCACTGGAATATCCACGGGATTTGAGCCAATTGGGATGAATTGTCGATCCTCTTACGATCCTACTTGCCGGTCATCTTCTGTCTTCAGGAAACAAAGCTGCGTCCCCACGACCACTTTGTTTTCCCCCATTTTCAGTCAGTCCAATTTGATCTCCCCTCTGTTGAAGGCACTCCAGCCCATGGAGGACTCGTGATTGTTCTCCTTGATACTCTCCATTATCACCCAATCCCCTTAAACACTTCCTTCCAAGCTGTCGCTGTCCGTCTTTCCCTTTCTGGATACACCTTCTCTCTTTGGTGTGGACGATGGAATGTATACAGTACAATGGCACGAGCTGATCTTCTTGGTCAGCTTCCCCCCCCCCCCCCCCCTATTTGCTGGTTGGGGACTTCAATGCCCACCACCCGCTTTGAGGATTTCCACAGCCTTGTCCGCGTGGCTCACTAGATCCGCTTGGTGGAAAACGTCTAGCAATAGTTTGCCTCAACACTGTCGTGGAGGCAGACGAAAATGTAGGGTCCCCAAATTTATCTCATTTGGACCTTTCCGTTGGTACTGTTCCACTAGCTCGGCACTTTGAATGGTTCTCCCTCGATGATACACACTCGAGTGACCACTTTCCATGTGTCCTTAGACTGCAGCCTCAACTGCCATATATGCGCCCACGGCGCTGGAAGTTTGGCCAAGCCGATTGGACACTTTTTTCGTCTCTAGCGACATTCAATGACCGTCACTTTCTGTCAGATGCAGCAGAATCTGTTGGGTAGAAAGTGAGAGAACAGGTAACAGTAGATTGAGGATTGGATAATTGTGAGAGTGGAGGAAGTGTTGAAAGGGTAACTACCATCAGCACAGTCCAGGGAGGCTCATGATGGAGAGCATGGCCCAGTTGGCACAGTTTGTGAAGTAGCCACATAAAGCAAATAGAGCATGTTGTATGTGGCTCGCCATGTGAAACAACATGCACCTGTATATCTCTCCGACAGGATGAATGGCCACTTCTGATCTGTGGCAGACACCTGGTTGGTAGTTCTACTGATATAAAAAGCTGTGCAATGACAGGAGCAAAATTAGTATCTGATAAGGCTTTTTTTTCCATGAGGGCTGCCCTCTGATGGGGGTGATAAGACTGTGACAGGTGCAAAACCTGTATAGTCCACCAACAAAGCACTTGCAGTTCCAGTCCTATGTCTACCTCAGAGATAATATACCTGTGGAGATGTGATGATGGAATTGGGTCTGCTAAGGGAATGGACTACCATGTTGTGGAGATTTTGTTGGCATAGACATCTTAACGGAATTTTTTTTTTCCCCCCAGCCCTCCTGAAATGGTGTTCTTTCATTTCACAGCACAATGATAGCTGTACCCCATTAACAGGGCTTTGATTGTATATCTTCATGCCCTGAAATGAGGTACATCCTACCCAAGATGCCTCACACTTATCCAAAACAGTGTTCCACTGCCCACCCTATCCCTGCAATGTCTTAGTACATTCCTATGCCACTTCCCAATTCCAAACCCTTGGCCCCTGTGAAAGACCTATGTGCAAAACCTGCCCTATCCAACAACCAAGCACTTCAAAGTAAAGTCCTGTCACAGGCTTATCCCAACCAATAGAGGACAGGCCACAAGTAGAAACAGCCTTATCATACACCAGCTCTGATGCACTCATATAGCTTCAAAAAAATAATTCCTTTTTCTTGTACCCTTCAGAAAAAGCTGTGCAATATTTTAAAACTGTTTATTTTGAAGGGAATAAGGTTTTTTTTTGTACTTTCCATTACAAAAAATGTTTCAACAGTGGAAGCACCAGTAGGACAAATGTACTGGTTGTAGTCATCTTTAGAAATGGCTGACAGCTCCTTGCTCATTTCTTTGACTCCTTCAATGTTGTCAAATTTGTGTACTTTTGTGGCCTTTCTTCAGGCATGGGAATAAGAAATATTTGCATGGGCCCAGACCAGGTGAGTAACGGGTGTGGTACACCAAAACCATGCCATTTTTAGCCAACAACTATAACAAAGGAGACTGGTTCCTCGACCATGACAATGCACCTGTACATACAGCTATCTGTCTCCAGAATGAGATTTTAACTCTGCAGCGGCGTGTGCACGGGAGACTGTTCATCATGTCTGCCATAGATCGGGACATTATTGTGCAATCTTTAACACTTCCAAGAGAATGAAACAATGCTAATTTGCTTCTTTGGTTGAGCTAATGTTTGACCCAGGTTTTTTGTCATACATCATTACTGATAACAAGTCGTGGTGCTATGTTTATGACCAAGAAACAAAGCAGGAGTCAAGCCAATGGAAGTAGTCACCATCAACTCATCCAAGAAACGTAGTAAAGTCAGATCAAATCAAATCGGTTTAAAGCTGTTGTTTCAAAGCACAACTTGTTTCAACTTGGTGTTCCTTTTGAATGTCAGTCAGAACCTGAGGAACAAATTTGGCAGCAACCATTTTCATTCCCAAATCTTCCATTAAAATTCACTGAACTGAGCTCCAAGATAACCCACTAATCTCTGACAGTTGATAATTTGCTTGATAGGTTCCCAGGAATTATGCCAGATAATATTGTAGAAACCGCACAATATTTCAGCGAGACAACTGCCCACCTTCTTCAGGTTCTACTGTCGCGTCGCTGAGAAGCTCGCCAATTTATATGCTGGCTTTCTAGAACAGCGGAGGTGCCAGCGGGGCGTAACGTCATCAAAGACCAATCATAGACAGCGTCGAATATCAGAGCCCTCTGCCAGAGAAACGGGACGCGGTCTGCGGAAGTGCACCGCGGCTTGGGACAATGCGGCCGGGAGCGACGGACCCCGTTTGCACGCTCGAGGTGTTAGTGCAGATGCTTAAATCATGCGCCAAGGCTCCCAATCTGCGTTCACTCGGTGCGGTTGCTAATCTGTGGCTGACAATTCCTTAGAGACACAGTGCTGCCAAGGCTGACTCCCAGGCTTTGCTCAGGTGAAACCCTGTTTATTAGGTCACTGCTTATACATATTTTGACCACCTCTTTGATGATGGGGTCCCAGTATGTGGAAGCATACGAGAGGATCTTGGTTTCTTTATAATTCATGCTGTGTCCCATGTCAAGGCAGTGTTCAGCAACCGCAGATTTCTCTGGCTGACCCAACCTCGTGTGACGTTTATGTTCGTCGCATCTGTCTTTGGCCAGACATGTCGCACAGTCAATCAATATAAGGCTTCCCACATTGGCATGGGATTTTGTATATTCCTGGTCTCCTTGGGCCAAGGTTGTCTTTAACAGAGCCCAGCATTGATTGCATTCGTGCTGGAGGCTGGGAAACACATTTAATCCGGTATTTCTTAAAAATTCTGCCCAGGTTTCTCCAGCAGAGGGCTCTGGTATTCAATGCTGTCTACGATTGGTCTCTGATGACATTATGCCCTGCTGGTGCCTGCGCTGTTCTAGAAAGCCAGCATATAAATTGGCGAGCTTCTCAGCGACGCGACAATAGAACCCGAAGATGGCGGGCAGTTATCTCGCTGAAATATTGTGCGGTTTCTACAATATTATCCGGTGTAATTCCTGGGAACCTATCAAGCAGATGCAGTGCTGGGAAAGCACCAAACAGCACAGCTGATAATTAGTCTGTCAATGACCTGAGAACACAAGCTTTCAAACGTTCTCAATATTTTCGTCAATTTGTACAGTTGATGGATGTCCAGAATGAGGTTTATCATCAATCGATATGTTGCTATTGTTAAATTGAGCAAACCAATTGTACACTGGAGATTTTCCATAGCATCACCTTGGCAAGCTGTTTTAAACATTCTGCAGCTTTGTAATTTTCTCTTCTACTTGGCAAGTTTAAATAAACAATGAAAGTTTCAGCAGCATTTATACCATCATAATAAACGACCCGAGAACAAAACAGTGCTAGTAAAACAAATCATTGCAGATGTACAGAACAAGCTAGGCCAAAACCACAGATGGCACTGAACTGGTAATGAGTTGTGCTATATATACCTAGCAGCAGAAATGCCCTGCCCACAGCAACGTTATTCCAGTTTTCTTCTGGGTACCCCCACACATATTGGTAGGATTACCAACCAGGTGTCAACCAGGATGAATGGCCATTGCCAATCTGGGGCCTAGACCTATGTGGACTTCCCTGCAGAGCAACATGCAGCTCCCCTCTACCACCAGCTTTTCTGAACTATGTTGTAAAGATAATGCCCATCTGCACAATCTCCACTTCCGAAATTATCCTGGCATTACTAACAGTAACTTTCTGTTGCCACACCTCCATCCAATAGTTCCTTCCACCTCTGTCCTACACCACCTCAGGATTCATGTCCCCTCGTCATCATAGTGTGTCAGAGTAGCAATGTGCCTACCAGTCTTCCCCCTTCTTTGCTCCTCGCATCTACCACTCACTTTTCACTCTGCTCCCTTCCCCACAGCTGCACCTGGTAGCCTTATTGTGCTGCCATCTAGTATCTGCATGTCTCACCAAACGACATTCTAGTCTCCCCCACCTGCAGACTGCTATCACTCTCCTTTCCACAGCCCACTTTGCGTTGCTGTTTTCATTCAACATGATTAACTCTGGCTGCTGTGGCCAGAATGTGAGTGGTTATGACAGCATGATATGTTCTTGCTTGTGAGAATGTGTGTTCATTTCCTCTTCTGAAGAAGACTTCGGCCAAAAGCTTCATGTGCAACTGTCATTTTGTTGTACCTGTCTTACTTCATCAAAAGGATAAAACTCTGCTTAACTGAAATTCCAGGTTGGATTATAAACAACATTGTTGTTTGTGAACTGTCGTTTGCCATGGGTGATGTGCCCCCCCCCCCCCCCCCCCCGCCCCGCCCCCTCCCCCTTGGTTTACTTCTGTTTGGAGTTTCCGCACTTTCCTGGAGGGCACTGTGAAGCCTCCATGAACACACGGCTAGTGCGCCCACTGGGAGGAGGCACTGTGTCCCAAGCCAAGGGCGGACGAGGCAGTTGAGATAAGTGTTCGACCCTGGACGACCATTCTGCAGTGGGACACTCGGTCCCTCTTTGCTAAGTCTGGATGAGCCCAAAAACCTGGGATGTGAGGACACCAGAGGCCATAAATATGTGGACAACATTTGATTTCCATTCATGGGCTGGGGAAGCTATGAGGTCCATCTGCATCTGCCAGTAACCTCCAGAAGATTTTTCATCTAGTTAGTGCAACGGTTGTCATTTGGCAGGGCCAATCTCCTGGTGTTGTGGGAGTTGTTAATAACTGTGTGGCAATGTTTCTCTGCTTTGAGTTTGTGATCATAAATTGCTTTGCATGTGTGTTACTGCCCCCTTGCATGATCGTGCATTTGAATGCCATGCTGACTGACTTAAGGTGCACAATGTAATGAAAAGAAATAAGAAATTTTTTTTTTTTTTTGGCTGTGGACCTTCTGCATGCCGTTGTTCTCTCATAGATGGTGTAAGTCACTGTTTGGATAAGCACATGGTAAAATCTTTAAACAACCTTGTACTGTCTGGCGAGGGGTGGTAGTGGGAAATTGCCAAATAGAAACTCTAGTCACTGTTATTGTGTACATATTCTTGTGTTAAGGAGTTTGGTCCCCATGGCATTAAAGTGATCTATTTAGTTATATTTAAGATAGCACTAAATTAAAAGTGTTGCTTTAGTACATACGCATATTTATGACTGTCTGAAATGCAAGATTATGACTCCCGCTCCCACCTATACCTATGCCTGATCTACCAAGCATACAACCACATCTGTTTGTGACTCAGGGCAACATGAATGCACACAAGGCAGATAATCTGGACATGCCATTCCTATGCTCTATGCACTCCCTCATATCTTTGGTATGGTGGTAATAGTTAAGAGCAATGTCCTTGCCCATTTCATTGAGAGAATGTGGAAAACTGTAAGTCAATATTACATGTTTGCTAAGGTGTTGCACATGCATCTGTGTCACACTAGAACATGTCAAGACTTGTCTCCAAATATTTTATGGGAATACTGGTACATTCTTCCTTTGAAAGTTGTTATATGAAAATTGACTATAGGGATACACAGTGGAACACCCAGGTTGAAATATCAAGAACATAAGGAAGACAGACACTATAAAGATGACACGTTAAATTGCAGTAAGTAGCAGACATGTACAACAGAATCACACCTGCACATTAGCTTTCAGCTGAGGTCTGTTAGAAAAGGGCAGTGAAGGAGGCAGGAGGCAAGGGGCAAGTGGTGCATGGGTGAAGAGAGAGAAGAGCAAGAAGAGCACTGTCTGGTCCCTGCACACTCCACTAGTCACAGCATTGGGAGCTCATAACTTGTGGGGCAGAGATGAAGGGAGCAGAAATGAGCAAGAAAGGAGAGGAGCAGGGAAGTGGAAAGATGAGCAGGTGCACTGGCAGAGGCAAGCACACAGAGAGGGTGGGATATAAGAACAGAAAGGAAATAGTATGATAGAGGGTTTGGAAACTGTTGGGTGGAAGGTTTGAGTAGAGTAGCTGTATATCAGTTGCAAGGTGACTATAGTATGGTTTCACCATTATGTCTCCATTTTGGCAGTTAACCCACGCCTCAGCCCAGAGGCATCTCTCCACTAGTGATTACTTACAAATACCAAAAGGGCATCATCATGTTGTGGGCACAATACAGAATACAAACAGTTTGTTGAAATGCTAATAGTTACAGGTGCCACCTGGTGGCAGTAGCCAGACTTCAGAGCAGCACAGGCATCAGGAAACTGATGGCACTACTATTGAGGAAGCAAGTTCCATCTGCAAGTCACTTCATAATGGTCATACTTCTAGCTGCTGGATACTTAAGGTGAAGTGTAACCTCCTGTTGCAGCATTCAATTGTTTGCTCAGTTCCAGGCCAGGATCTGGATATGCCTCACTGCCATCAATCTCAGCTACCTGAGACCAGCCTGAATGCTCTACTCTACACTGTGAGACTACGCCATCACCACACTACTTCACAGTAAATAACACAGTGTGCTCCCACACACCCTCCCCTCACCCAGCCCTATGGATACCTCACCTAATGGTGACTCATGAATTCTGACAGAAGCCTCATCCTATTATGCCAATACACTTTGTGGATTATCTTTTACTGGCTATCCAATCACTTGAGAGTAAAAGAAATAAACAAAACTTCATTGTGAAATTGTACCATGAACAAAGTGTTCTTAAACTCAACCTGGATATTATCACTCACTACCACATCTGTCACCCACAACTGGTCTTAAAAGTTTTTGTGAAAACCTTATTACATTGGGTAATTAAGATTATATTTTACTCAATGTAAAAAGTTACTTTCAGGTTTATTTAGGAACTATGATGTAAAAATTTAGCTACATTACACACACTTAAATGGCATTGCCTGCTATGATATTATGACATATGGTCAGTTAAATACCATTGCATCTGTACAATGAATTCAACACATTTTGCAAGAACAACATCCAGAACCAGCATGTAATGGTGAAATCTTTTCACTGCAGTGATGTTTTTTTGTTCCTGATTAGATTTTTTTAAGCTGATTTTGCATTTTCTAATGTAGATCTTAAGAAAAACAAGAACTAATAACGATAGTATTAATTCAGTACAAGCACATGAGCTATGTATTTGTAAAATTGTGGTCGGGGAGTGTGTTCACTCACTTCTCTATTCCAAAAATAGTATCACGTGGCTGTTGATAAAGGAAGACTGCAGCTAGAAGTGAGTGTAGTCCTTCAATTACTGAAGGACAGAGTTAGCTTCCAAAGTGGTGTGTGTCTCATATGTATGCACTACACTAATAGGCACCAATTTTACACACAAAGAAGGTAAATTTGAATAGTTCCAAATGAGATACATCCAATCTCTACCTTAGCACTTGCATACCCACTGTCAGGTCTACTTGTTCTGTTCCAGTTATCAACAAATGAGAGTTCATCTTTGACAATATTTGAGATTTTACAATAACTGGCAGTACTTGACTTGAAATAATAATAATAAAAATACAGGGATGATTTTACAGTAGTTTACATTTAAACAGGCAAATGGGGTACAGTGCAATTCCAGATCAACAGAATCTTCTCCTTGCTCTAAGAAGGTTTTAGAAAAGTCACAATATTCAGGAAAATTAGGAGAAAAAAAAGGAAAAATTAGTTTCAGATGTTCAGGACAAAAAGAAATATAATGCAAACATTAATTTTGGTATCCAGATTATCTTTTAAATTAGTGCCATGTGTTCTCATCATGCAACCTCAGCATCCTGTGAAGCTCCTTTTGAAGATAGATTAAGATTGATGCTGTGTGGTCCAAAACAAAATTGAGTTGATCAGTTATTTGTGATTTTTTTTGTTTTTGAACACTGAAGCTAATTGCAACATAGGCTGGAGATAAGAAAATAAACAGCAAGCACTTCTAAATACACATCTGTATCTAAGGGGAAAAGTAAATTTAAGAAAATGATAAATGAAGAATTGTCATTATCAGATATAGTGTCCTTTAACTATACCCAATTCTTTCCAAATGTTGTCCCGCTGTTAATACAGGGAACCAATTCTGCAGGAGGATTTCATATTCCTGAAATAAATTGGTTCTATATAAGTTATACTATAATATTTCGTAATTTTTGTAAATTTACCAAATTGTCACACATTAAGCTTTTGAATGTGACATATGAAAAAATAAAATGTTCATGCAGTACATCAGATAACTCTCACCCATGGAAAGACTAGAGAACCAAAATTAATAGAACTTCAATCATCACCATAAAATGTAAGGATCCTAACACACTTCCATTTGTGCAAGCCAGAACTTACTCCCTTATCTAAACACTAATACGTAAAAGAAGTTAAAAGCAACTATATGTTAAGCATGATCACTGGAAGGAAAGACCTAAAAACAAGGACTTACTTTCTGAGAAAGGTCCATAAAATACAGCGCAAAGAAAGCAGAGGTCCCTAACCCAAATTTAAATATCCTTTGCAGTATTGCTGTGACTGAGAGATGACAAACAGTAAAACATGATCAACAACAGCCTGTGCAGTGTCTGAGTTATTGGTCATTTTAGCAAACATACATGGAAATGTAAGCTGTTCAAAAATGGCATTGGGTCAAGAAATGGCGAACCATCAAAGGTTGACAATAAGCATAAAGTTGTGGTGGATCACTAATTACCAAATGTAGATGGCTAAAGAGACAGTGCCCAATATGTAGGCTAGAACAGTGGTTCCCAACAGGTCATCTGCAGAACCCCAGGGGTCCACGAGCTATGCTAGAGGGGTCCGCAAGATGCTATTAGAATAAAAAACATAATACGAAATGTATTTAATATAACAGATTTTTTGTATTGGCTGCTTCCTGCATGAGCAGAGCTTTAGCGAACATTAACTTCTGCATCTAGCATTTTCCTAGAGCCAACCGACATCAGCACACTCCTGCACAAAACTAGAATTAGATAGAGGCAAATAGTAGTTCTGTATGCTGTTAGTCACTTTACACAGAAACTCTCATTTTAGATGACAGACTGTGTGTGCTGCCTCTTTGCAGCTGACAACTGACTATCGGCCATTGTTAAATTATTGCCAGTGCTTTCACAGAGTGTGTTGTTTACATATTCAATATTCTGTATTAAAAAATGATGGCTAAATTGCACAACTGTTAAGCTCAATATTTTTTCAATAATGAATATATCAATGATTTTTCTAAGTACCAAAAATAGATTATAAAAGACTGTTAATTTGGCTTTTTTAGGTACTTGATAGTGTGATATGACAAGGTACCAATAATCTCGATGAGAGGTTCCCCGAGAAAATTTTGTTGGGAACCCCTGGGCTAGAATAATCTCTTTGACCGACTTCATTTTGGCCCTCTTGTCTCAAACGATGGGGAGCGATTTAATTTCCCAGAGCTTGTTCCTGTGAAACAGACCAGAGGTGATGCCCATGTGACACCACCTGATGACTGACAGCAACGTGGAAATCATCCAAAGGAATGGCAGAGCTAGGAGGACTGCAGTCTCAGCAGCAGCAGCAGCAGCATCAGAGGGCTCATTTCTCATCCAAATGTCATGATCAGGATCTCTCATGCAAATCAGTGTCTCCCTCAACAGGAAGCAAGTCTAAGCTCTCATGGAGTCAGTGCACAAATGGACGGACTATGTACAGCACTATGAGGCTCTGAACGGTACCGAGAGAATTGGAGCTTATGACACAATTAAGAAGCTTGTGTCACTGTATGAACTAAGTGGCCTAATAGAGAGCAAAGAGCCCTGCTGTAAAAATTGAACAGGTGGTGGCACTGACCATTTTTGGTCAGCTTCCAGTACAAATGCACACACGACACCATTGCCATTCTTAGTGATAGCACCTTCATGTACACTGATGCATGCAGAGATTGATTCCGGATTAGTGTCTGTGGTAAGCGAGTAATCTACTGCTGTAAGTTTCTCAAAGTCTGAGATGATCGTGGGCTACCACATGAAGCCAAGGTGGTGTGGGTTTCACACCCATCAGGAACATTGCAGGTAGCAAAAAGTTAAGCTGCCAGAACAGTAGCCAAAAGTCAACTCAAAGGGGTAACAGCAACTAAGTTCGCACGCCATACTGGTGGTTGAGGGATCATCAAAAAAGATGACAGGATGGGTGGCAGGGCATGGCAGACAAATGGCATGTGTATCCCCTGAGGAGGATATTATGCCTGTAGGACAGCTGTTGTTCACCAGCTTCTGCAAAGAGACACTCACATTTGGCCAATGGTGACCTTTACACTAGCCCAGGTGTTTCAAAATGGCAGATTGTTGAATGATCATGTAAGATGGAGGGGTATGCAGATCAATAAATGGAACACTCATAGTCCAGTTTCAGACAGACAAGGGATCAGTATAAATGGAGGGTGGTCAGATCTGCTCCCCAGCAAATACGGCTTAGGACATGTAGGACACTGAGGAACCAGGTACAGCATGTGGCCAGGTAAGACATGCTTGTTAGGGAACTTTCTTGGTACTCCCACATGAGTCCCAGGAATCTTTCAGTTTGAGTGAACTGAAGAGCTACAGCTCCAAGGTGTAAAGATGGTGCAAGAAACCCATTGCCTTGCCAGAAATTCATACAAATGTTTTTGTGAGTGGAAAAGCAGAAGCCATTGTCTTCACGCCTGGAGCATCGACAAGACATTGGTCAAGAAGCATCTGGAGGAGACAAATCCATGAGAGCTGCAACAGATCGTGAAGTTGTTGATGAAAAGTCAGAGATGCTTGGGGGAGTGGATTGGTGGTAACAGGCCACAGTGTAGGGTTAATGATAGCAAAGAGAATGACACTCAGGATGGAGCTTCAAAGCACCTCGTTACCCCAGATAAAGGTGTCCAACAAGGCTGAACCCACACATACCTTGTAAACTTGGCCTTTTCAAAATTTCTGAAGGAAATGGGGCAGGCAGCATGGGAAGCCCTGCATGTATAGAGTACAGAGGGTACCAGTCCAGCAGGTGTTATAGGCTTCCTCCAAGTTAGGAAAAATGGATGGCTTTCTGTGGAAACATGAGGCTGTGGTCATGACATGGGATGACAAAGTGACAAGATGAACTGTAGGGCAGCATGCATGAAATCCACAGTGTACAGTGGTTAGTAGATTGCGACACTCCAGGCACAATACCAGCTGGTGATGAATTGTAGATTCCATCACCTTGCACACACAGGTAGAGGGAGTAATGTGGGCAGTAGCTTGAAGGAAGGTGTTTGTTCATACTGGCCTTAGGTATAGGTATAACAATGGCTTCACTCCAGTGTCTGGGAAAAATATACACTCATATTGGACAGATGCATATGATGCAGATCGTGCTTTCCTGTGAAAGAGAGGTGCTGCAACGTCTGAATGTTTATTTTTTTAATAGGCATTTATGACCACAGCCAGCAAACATGATTTTAGGGCACAAAACAGCTGAATGAAGGGTAAAAACAGGAATTTTAAATCAGCAGCAATGGCAGCAAAACTCAAGGGAACCTAAAAGCTTGAGGAAATCGTAGGAAGGTGCTATAGAAGCGGGTGGTTTTCCCTGAAATGAGCTTAAAATCACTGATGTCATCTCACTAACACTTACCACACACTCATCAAATGATGTATCTTCCCTTTCAGCAGATATCAACTCAAGGACATCAGTCAACAGCTGTAAACAGACTTATAATGGATTAAAATAGGGGCACTGAAATAAGATGTCTCACTGGTCACAACTGAGAGCAGTGGGGACATAGTGGGGGAGGATCGCCACTTACGATATTGATGGCTAAGAAGACAGTGTCCAATGCAGAGTCTAGTTACAATTCCCTCCTCCTGATGACAAGGCTGGGAGGAAGAGGTTTTGTCCTGTGATTTATGTCATTGTGTTGCTCTTTTATGGCACACACGTTGGTCTGCACTTCAGGATAATAAAACTTCCTTTGAAATCTACAGAGCGACATGCGATCGGCGGGCTGAGGAAGAGAGACAGCAGCCTTTGCTGCTATGTTGGCTGCCTCATTTCCACATATACCAACGTGCCATAGACATGCCACCCAAATGGAGCATGTGGAGTCTGTCCTGAATATGGTGGACCAGAGGGTGCACAGGATAAAGGACTCAGAGTGAGAAGAGAGCTGAGCGAATCAGAGCGAATCAGAGCATATAATACACTGTATCCACTGATGGTGACAGATGTATTGGACAGCCTGCAAAACAGCGTAAAGCTCCGCAGTAAAAACTGAACACTGGTTGGGGAGCCAAAATCTAATAGGGGTGTTGTCAATAATATAGGCCCTTCTGACACCAAAGGTGGTCGTGGAACCATCAGTGTAAATAAATGTGGCACCCTCCATTTGTGTGCCCAGAGCAGCACATGGCTGATGATAAACTAAAGGGGTGGTACTATCTGTGGGAAGCTGACACCCCCCCCCCCCCCCCTATCAAGGAAGTTATTCCAATTTCCTTGAAAAGCAAATGTAGCATTTGCCATTACTGCTCTCCGTGAGATGAATGCTACTGCAACCTGTAGTAATAACCATAGTGTGGGGTCATTAGTCCTGTAGCCTTACATGCTGAGAGGGAAATACGAAACCATGGAAATGCTAGGTGGGCTCCTGGCATGTCCGGCCCCCCTCCCCCACCGCCCAACTTCAGTAAGTTCCAAAAGAAACATTGGCTGTTAGCACATAATGATTGAGCTAGTTGTGTGTGAGGGGTATCTGCAACTTAAATAAAATTATCTGGAGGAGTCTAGTCTCTGAGTGATGTCGCAAGATTTTACGAATTTGCAAGAAAATTACAGTATCTGCCCATACTGATATTGATTTAGAGGAACTAATTATGCTTGTTTTCAGATTATTATTCATTATTCATTATCAATGATGTAAAAATGTAAGCCAAAGGGGTAGAAAAATAAGTGATAATGAATGTAACTACTTTGTGTACTGAAAATTTACGTGTAATATAGGACATGTCAATGTAGTCTTACAGGATCAAACAACATTAATTTGGAATGCTATTGAATTAAATTTCTTCTCTAACAACTGCACCAACAAAATAAAATCAACTTATATATTTCTTGATTTCCTTACCTTTTACACTATAAAAGTTATTGTAAAACACTGGGAAAACTACTTGTGGATGTTTACTAGCTCTTGCTGTCTCATACAGTTTTCTTTTTCTTTCTGAAGACACTTTAATGCCTGTAGTAATCCAAGGTTTCTTTGAAAAGTGGTGTTACATTCAGTAATTTTCTCTGTGTGTCTCCCAATGTTCAAAAAGGGATATAAATTTATCAAGAAATATGTTGCATTTGTCATTAGCATTGGGCTCCTTATATAAATCTCCCTGATTAACATTTCTTAAGCTTTCCCTGAAGTCCTCCATAGAGCACTCTAATAGATGTATAGCACAAGACAGTAGCACTGTAAGTAATTCTGATATTAACAACTTCTTTTTGTCTAACACTTCTAGTTCACTTTTCCTGACACATCATCCTAGGGAGTCAAACATTTTTATGAATATATCAGTCTCCTAATTGGGAGCTGTACACTTTGCATGTGAACTTCAGCTAGATAATGTATTACTGATATTAGCAACAAACCTCAAATTGCTGATTGTAAAAGAAAGAAAATTGTGTGTTAGTTTCGTATTCATACCCTGTCATACTGACAGGTTTCAGATAGATTATATAATGGTAAGACAGAGATTCAGGAACCAGGTTTTAAATTGTAAGACATTTCCAGGGGCAGATGTGGATTCTGACCACAATCTATTGGTCATGAACTGTAGATTAAAACTGAAGAAACTGCAAAAAGGTGAGAATTTAAGGAGATGGGACCTGGATAAACTGAAAGAACCAGAGGTTGTACAGTGTTTCAGGGAGAGCATAAGGCAACAATTGACAGGAATGGGGGAAAGAAACACAGTAGAAGAAGAATGGGTAGCTCTGAGGGATGAAGTAGTGAAGGCAGCAGAGGATAAAGTAGGTAAAAAGACAAGGGCTAGTAGAAATCCTTGGGTGGCAGAAGAAATACTGAATTCAATTGATGAAAGGAGAAAATATAAAAATGCAGTAAATGAAGCAGGCAAAAGGGAAGACAAACGTCTCAAAAATGAGATAGACAGGAAGTGCAAAATGGCTAAGCAGGGATGGCTGGAGGACAAATGTAAGGATGTAGAGGCTTATCTCACTAGGGGTAAGATAGATACTGCCTACAGGAAAATTAGAGAGACCTTTGGAGAAAAGAGAGCCACTTTTATGAATATCAAGATCTCAGATGGAAATCCAGTTCTAAACAAAGAAGGGAAAGCAGAAAGGTGGAAGGAGTATATAGAGGGTCTATACAAGGGCGATGTACTTGAGGACAATATTATGGAAATTGAAGAGGATGTAGAAGAAGATGAAATGGGAGATATGTTACTGCGTGAAGAGTGACAGAGCACTGAAAGACCTGAGTCGAAACAAGGCCCCCGGAGTAGACAACATTTCATTGGAACTACTGACAGCCTTGGGAGAGTCAGTCCGGACAAAACTCTACCATCTGGTGAACAAGATGTATGAGACAGGCGAAATACCCTCAGACTTAAAGAAGAATATAATAATTCCAATCCCAAAGAAAGCAGGTGTTAACAGATATTAAAATGATTGTTCGGTAATTTTCACAAGCCACAGCGGCAAAATACTAACACGGATTCTTTACAGGCAAATGGAAAAACTAGTAGAAGCCGACCTCGGGGAAGATCAGTTTGGATTCCGTAGAAATGCTGGAATACGTGAGGCAATACTGACCCTACGACTAATCTTAGAAGCTAGATTAAAGAAAGGCAAACCTATGTTTCTAGCATTTGCAGACTTAGAGAAAGCTTTTGACAATGTTGACTGGAATACTCTTACCCCTACCACCTTCAGAATTTGAAAAATACAAGGAGCGAAAAGCTATTTACAATTTGTACAGCAACCAGATGGCAGTACATGCTGTGAGGAAAAATCGAGTTAGTACATTTCAAACATGAAAAAGGTTATTTTAAAATCAACATGAAAAACCAAAATTCCAAAAGTATCAAACACAAAAAATGCTTTCCAAAGAAAGCACCCTCCTCCCACTCTGTGGTGCAACTGATGTCCCTTTCTCCAAAAATGTACTCAATGGGATCGTAATGTTGCAGCCACACACAAGTTGACCTGCTGAGAGAAAAAATCGAGTTAGTACATTTCAAACATGAAAAAGGTCATTTTAAAGTCAACATGAAAAACCAAAATTATAAAAGTATCAAACACAAAAAAATGCTTACCGAAGAAAGAAAATGTATCGTGCTCTGCACCCTCCTCCCGCCCTGTGGTGCAACTGATGTCCCTTTCTCCAAAAATGTACTCAATGGGAGCGTAATGTTGCACCCACACGCACAAGTTACCCGCTGTGAGGAAAAAACGAGTTAGTGCATTTCATACATGAAAAAGGTCATTTTAAAATTATCATGAAAAACTAAAATTCCAAAAGTATAAAACAGAAAAAAATGCTTACCAAAGAAAGAAAATGTATTGTGCTCTGCACCCTCCTCCCTGCCCTGTAATGAAACAGTGGTCGAAGTATAAAACTCTCCCCTGACGTTTCGTCTCAGACTATGGAAGGCATCCTCGGAGGTACAGCTTGGATGTCAGCGTTGCACCGCAAGCGTGACGATCGATTACTTTCAATCGACAATTCGTACAATGCGCCCGCATAATTTTTTCATGTAAAAAATGTCTAATACAAAACCAACAAACTTAACACCCTCGATGAACAGAAACATGAGAAATTTTTGCAAGTACCTGTAAGCACAGCCGCTAATGTTAATACGTCAGTCTCATCCTGGGCTACAAAAGAGGAGTATCTCTTAACTTCATGCCGAGTAGATTTCTGCTGGACGGTGGAAACAGAAAATAAAATCTTCTGTTACAAAATGGTTCAAATGGCTCTGAGCACTATGGGACTCAACATCTTAGGTCATAAGTCCCCTAGAACTTAGAACTTCTTAAACCTAACTAACCTAAGGACATCACACACACCCATGCCCGAGGCAGGATTCGAACCTGCGACCGTAGCAGTCCCGCGGTTCGGACTGCAGCGCCAGAACCGGTAGACCACCGCGGCCGGCTCTTCTGTTACAGAAGTCCTTTATAGAATACTGGAAGTTTCGAATTCGCCTTGTATGTAACTGTCGAAGACGAAGCAAAAAAGACAATTCTTGCGAAGTGACAGCTACTTGTATACATACACCAGTCAAAGAGCAGTTATTCCTTGCGGGAAAACAGAGTAATTAATACGTTGTGGGAAAACAATCAAAGAGTAAATATACGTGGCGGGAAAAACAACCTCGTAGCGAACATGACTAAAACCTACGTATCAGTCGTACAGATTTTTGACATGAGCTCAAAATATAATATATGAATTCGAGTACTGTACTGTTTTGTAAATAGCAACGTCGATTGCAGTAGCCCTCTGTCGACCTGTATGTTTACAGAAATTATGGCCAAATTCTTCCATCCATTTATAAAGACCAACTATTCATAAAGTCCAAAGATTCGAAATCCGCCACTTTAAATTTTTAGCTGACAGTTCGTTACACCGATAGCTAAACATGCACGCGAAAGAGATGTCAAATTTTACCTTTCCTTTGTTTGTTGCAGACTTGCGGAATAAAGAAATAAACTTTTGCAAAACCCTTTGTTTATTCTCATAAAAAGCAACCTTTACACATGATTCATGTGGTTCTGGGCTATTAACGACTTATTCCTGTTGAGTATGTGGTTTTTAAAAGTAGTCTCACGAGAAGAGGTGTTACTAGGAAATGTGTCAAAGACAAAATAGAAAACTCAGCATACCACATTATTCATAGCCGACATTTGTTTGCACAGTCGTACCTCAACAAGTTTTAATGATAACATAGTGAACGGTCTACTACGAGCTCACATTGATTTCTTGTCTCAGAGTATGTGCTCTATTGTGGTTAGCCGACATCAACAAGAACCAGAAACATCCCACTTGTCTACATCTACATCTACATGATTACTCTGCACTTCGCAATTAAGTTCGTGGCAGAGGGTTCATAGAACCACCTTCGAGCTATTTCTGTACGGTTCCACTCTCTAACAGCGCACAGGAAAAACGAGCACTGTGCGAGCTCTGATTATGATTATGATTTCTCGCTATGTGGGTGGGTGCCAACAAAATATTTTCGCATTCGGAAGAGAATGTCGGTGATCGAAATTTCACGAGAAGATTCTACCGCAACGGAAAGCGCCTTTTAATTACTGTCACCCTAATTCGGGCATCATATGCGCTGCACTTTCTCCCCTATTTCGCAACAATAAAAAACGAGCTGCCCTTCTTTGAACGTTTTCGGTGTCCTGCGTCAGTCCCACCTGATGCGGATCCCACACCGCACAGCAATACTCCAGAAGAGGGCGCACAAGAATGGTGTACGCAGTCTCTTTAGTCGATCTGTAGCATTTTCTACATTCTCTAGCAATAAATCGCAGTCTTCAGTTTGCTTTACCCACAGCATTATCTATATGACCATTCCAACTGAAGTTATTCGTAACTGTAATCCCCAAGAATTTAGTTGAGTTTACAGCCTTTAGATTCGTGTGATTCATAGCGTAACCGAAATTTAGCAAATTTCTTTTAGTACTCACGTGAATAACTTCACACTTCTCTTTATTCAGGCTCAACTGCCACTTTTTGCACCATACACATATTTTATCGAATTTCTTTTGGTCATCTTTTGACTTACAAGACGGTAAATGTCAGTATTTTCTGCAAACAATCTAGGAGGGCCTAAACACTTCCTTGGGAAACACCATACATTACTTCTATTTCACTAGATGATTTTACATCAGTTACTATGAACTGTGACTTGCCCAACAGGAACGCACGAATCCATCCGCACAACTGACACGATACTTCATAGGCACGCGAGTTGATTAGAAGACACTTGTGAGGAACGGTGTCGAAAGCCTTCTGGAAATATAAAAATACGGAATCAGTTTAACAACCCCTGTAGACAGCACTCATTACTTCATGAGAACAGAGAGCTAGTTGTGTTTCACAAGAACGATGTTTCCTGAATCCGTGCTATTAGTCAGTAATCGTTTTCTTCGACATAATTCATTATGTTTGAACACAGAATACGTTCCAAAAACCTACTGCAAATGGACGTTAGTGATAGGGGTCTGTTATTCAACGGATTACTCATGTTTCCTTTCTCGATGCGAATTGTACGACTTTCCAGTCTTTAGGTACAGATTTTTCAATGAGCGAGCGTTTGTGTATCATTGTTAGATGAGGAACTGTTGCTGAAAGGAATCCGACTGGTATGCAATTTGGACCGGATACCTTGCCTTTATTAAGTGATTTAAGATGCTTCACTACACTGATGATATCTACTTCTAAGAAACTCATGTTGGCAGGTGTTCTGGATTCGAATTCTGGGAGATTTACTTCGCCCCATTTGGTGAACGAGTTTCTGAAAACCGTGTTTAATAACTCTGATTTAGAGGCACTGTCATCAGCGGTATAGCCATTGTTATTGCGCGGAAAATTATTATACACGCTATGTGATCAAAAGTATCCTGCGCGTTGTCTGGGATCCATTGTCACGGTCCGTGCGGCTACCCCCGTGCGTGGTTCGAGTCCTCACTCGGGCATGGGTGTGTGTGTTGTACATAGCGTAAGTTAGTTTAAGTAGTATGTAGGCTTAGGGACCGATGACCTAAGTAGTTTGGTGCGATAAGACCTTACCACGAATGTTTTTAATAGTATCCTGACACCCCCAAAAACATACTTTTTCATGTTAGGGGCATTGTGCTGCCACCTACTGCCAGGTACTCCACATCAGCGACCTCAGTAGTCATTAGACATTGTGAGAGAATAAGAAAGCGGAACTCACGGGCTTTGATCGCAGTCAGGTGTATGGGTGTAACATGTGTCATACGTCTGTATGCGATATTTCCACAATACTAAACATCCACAGATCCACTGTTTCCGATGTGATAGTGAAGTGGAAACGTGGAGGGACAAGTATAGGACAAAATCGTACAGGCCGACCTCGTCTGTTGACTAACAGAGACCGCCGACGGTTGAAGAGGGTCGTAATGTGTTATAGGCAGACATCTATCCAGACCGTCACACAGAAATTTCAAACTGCATCAGGATTCACTGCAAGTACTATGACAGTTAGGTGGGAGGTGAGAAAACTTGCATTTCGTGGTCGAGCGGCTGCTCATAAGTCACACATCACGCCGGTAAATGCCAAACGTAGACTCGCTTGGTGTAAGGAGCGTAAACATTGGACGATTGAACAGTGGAAAAACGTTGTGTGGAGTGACGAATCACACTACGCAATGTGGCGATCCGAAGGCAGGGTGTGGGTATGACGAATGCCCAGTGAACGTGATGTGCAAGCGTGTGTAGTGCAACGTTAAAATTTGAATGTGGTGGTGTTATGGTGTGGTCGTGTGTTTCATGGAGGGGGCTAGCACCCCTTGTTGTTTTGCGTTGCACTACCACAGCACAGGCCTATATTGATGTTTTAAGCAGCTTCTTGCTTCCCACTGTTGAAGAGCAATTTGGGAATGGCGACTGCATCTTTCAACACCATCGAGCACCTGTTCATAATGCATGGCATGTGGCGGAGTGGTTACACGACAATAACATCCCTGTAATGGACCGGCCTGCACAGAGTCCTCACCTGAATTCTATAGAACAGCTTTGGGATGTTTTGGAACGCCGACTTCGTACCAGGTCTTACCGACCAACATCTCCTCAGTGCAGCACTCAGTGAAAAATGGGTTGCCATTCCCCAAGAAGCCTTCCAGCACCTGACTGAACTTATTCCGGTGAGAGTGGAAGCTGTCATCAAGGCTAAGGGTGGGCCAACACCATACTGAATTCCAGCATTACCGATGGAGGGCGCCACAAACTTGTAAGTCATTTTCATCAGGTAGTGTAAGGGCCGCTTAAAAAGATTCCATTTGAGGAGCTGCTGCAGCGTATATGCAACATCGCGCGACTGGGATGAGAGCATACAAGCACCAACATGTTGGTAAGGGGTTAGTGTGACATTCGTGTCTTTCCGACACTCGTGTTGTAAATGCGGAAACCTGAAATATGACGACGTTATTACCAAATGTGTCCAAAAGCACCAACCTGTTGTTATTCTGTTCGTGACTGCTGAAGGACAAACACCAGTAGACATCCACCAGAGAATGGAGAATGTGCCGTTGTGGAATGGTGCAAGACTTTTTGTGCTGGTCGCGATTCGACACGAGGCACACTTCGAACTGGGAATCCAGCCTCATTTCAAGGAACCTGTGGCGTCCACCATGGGGGAACATTAACTGCACAACGCTGGAGACTGTAGGATTTTGCTTCGATGGATGTTCTACAATGGCGGGCAGAGAGAGCGGTGTACAAGCCATTTTAAGACAGAACATTATCGATCCTCACACTTTCTTTGGTCAAGCCACAAACTCAATCTTGTGGGTTGCTGTGTCGTCTGAACAAGACCCAGTCAGGGCAAAATCACCACAGGCGCAAAGATGCGAGCCGTGCGGGTGCCGTAGAGACTCGCCTCTTGCGACGCTGAAGATGAAGATATCGACTTCGCCTCGGCCAGTTGCCGGCCGAGTACAGTCGCCGATGACCGGACGGTAACGGATGGAAGGCTAATCGAAAGACAAAAGAGCAGCTCTCGCCCAGTTGCTTATAGATCATCGTCCAGTCCTGACTTAGTCAGGGAACGTCGTTTAGTCAACTCTTAGCGAACACAGTGTTGTTGCCGGCCGCGGTGGCCGTGCGGTTCTAGGCGCTTCAGACTGCTATGGTCGCAGGTTCGAATCCTTAGGTTTAAGTAGTTCTAAGTTCTAGGAGACTGATGACCTCAGATGTTAAGTCCCATAGTGCTCAGAGCCATTTGAACCAAGACAGTTGTTGTAATTGGATTTGCTACGTACTGTGAAGTTTACCTACAATTATTTGCATTTAGCCATTGAGGGACTTTTTTGTGTTATATTACAAGCAGTGTTGCAGACTTCATTGTTCAACAAGTCACAAAGATAAATCAACCTTTTCAACTCATTTGTGTCACTTCGTTACTAATTTGTTAGGGTGTTGTAGAACGTATCCTGCTACCTGGCCCTGGCACATAGCTGTGTAATAGTGGCAGGGAGAAATTGTCTTAGCGGTGTACTGCACCAGAAGCAGTTTCACCAACTCACAAGCTCGACCTCCACAGCAGTAGCGGCGAGGCCTTTACAAAATTGGCGACGAGGCTTTACAAAATGGGTTACGATACAAACACAGTACCGAAAATTAGGAATATTGTTGCCACTGTAAAAGACACTATAAACATTTTTAGAGAATCAACTACGCGCTGGAAATATGCTTCGAATTCATCACGAATGTATAAGATGAGATGGCCTTAGAAATATGAAACCACCAGACTATTTTCTCAACATCCTGGGAGCTGGAAAAAAAATTTCTGCAGACGGATATTATGCAACGAGAGTATATGTGTATCAATTACATTCTGGCAAGCCAGTGTTGATCTTAGCTTTACAAACAATAACCAAGTGTTCAGCAGTTTTGGAACCAGTAGTTCATGTCCAACTATCTAACAAGTCTATAGATATGACCTTGGCGAGGGAAAACATCACAGGAATCCTTGACGTTCTCAGTAACGACCAGAAGGAAGCAGATAGAATAATTACAGAATTACTTGGAAAAACACGAACTACTGTAGGGGATCATACAGTGTAAGCTTTCACTGCCAGTACTGTCTTCACTTAAAACTTCCGGGCTGATAGGTCGTGGTGGAAGTATAAAACTCTCCCCTGACGTTTCGTCTCCGACTGCGGGAGACATCCTCGGAGGTACAGCTTGGATGTCAGCGTTGCATCGCAAGTGTGACGATCGATTACTTTCAATCGAGAATGTTGGCATTACCAGAGACAATCTCATAGCCGACGCCACGTGATCGACAGTGGCGCCCTCTGTACTGCCTATATAATCAGCGCTTCCTCGAGTTCTCATAGCAGTTCGCCGCTGTATCTCGGAGGATGTCTCCCTCAGTCGAAGACGTAACGTCAGGGGACAGTTTTATACTTCGACCACGGCCTATCAGCCCGGAAGTTTTAAGTGAATACTGTAGAGGAATTAAAAACAGAAATTAATGTTCTATATTCTGGATGCAAGCAAAAATTCAGAAGCAATCCGGAAAATGACACCGAATACTGGCGTCATTCACTGATAATACAATATATCGAATCGCTCATATGACAAACCGTGCGGATGAGATATCGATTTTGTAATGTCCAGTAATACTGATAAAGCACTTGGAATGAGATAATTTGCCTCGGAAAGTTTTCACAGCGGTTGGCAGAAAATAATGGACATCCAATATTCCGTTTAAGTAATTATTACATTATCCGACCCGAAGTTTCAAATCAAAGTGTACAATTTTACCCCAAACAGGGCAGCACTATTTGTGATGAACGTATATGCCACTAGAAGGAAAGTGCTTGTTTCTCCCTAGGGTCATGCCTGCCTTACACGTGTGAATATCTGTGGGCTATCGGCAGGACCAGGTCGGGCAAGGATCATTTAATACCTTTTAAATGCCCAACACTCGGCCAATCACCAAAATCATTTATGAGTGTTGAATTAGATAGTGTTTCAGTATTTATGTCTGTTTACTTTCTTTTTAATGTCATCACCGTCTACTTTGGATGGTCAAGACCAACCGCTCTTGCTCCACCATTTCCTTCACCATCCGGGTCCATGCAACAGCGCCCCTGTCATCCCAGTCTCGATGCGTTCGGAACTGGGAAACTAAAAGACGGCGTCTGAGTCAGACCTGTCACTCCTACGGTTTTATGCAGAGCTGGACTGAGTAACATCTGCTAAGCTTAGCGATCACAGACGCCAGGCAGTTGTCTTGGACCACGGTCAACATAACCTCATTCAAACATTAGTCGATTTGTGTCTGCATCATAAAGTCGTTCTTGATTGAAAATGTCAGTTTACGAGCCTAATTCTCGTCATTTGCGGAGGTGTTACTGTTTTGTTTCAGTATGAAGAAAACAGCGGTTGAGTATCGTCGAATGCTCTCAAGTACTTATGGTAAGGACGCTATTAGCGACAGAACGTGTTGTGAGTGGTTTCAACGCTTCAAGAACGGTGGGTTTTAATGTCGTAGACCGGCATAGTGGTGGAAGAGATAATGTTTTCGAGGATGCAGAATTGGAGACATTGCTGAGTGAAGACTCGCGTCAAACTCAAGAAGAATTGGCACGATTAGTGGGAGTGACACAGTAAGCCATTTCCAAACGTCTCAAGGCTATGTGCATGATTCAGAAAGAAGGGACTTGGGTCCCGTGTGAGCTGAAACCGAGAGACGTTGAATGGCGTTTGTGTGTCTGTGAACAGATGCTTCAGAGGCAAAAACGGAAGGAATTTCTGCATCGTACTGTGACCGGAGACAAAAAATGGGTTCATTATGATAACCCTAAACGCAAATCAATGGGACATCCCGGCAATGCTTCCACGTCGACGGCCAAACCGAATATTCACGGCTCGAAGACCATGCTCTGCATTTGGTGGGACCAGCTCGGCGTCGTGTACTATGACGTGTTAGAACCAAGTGAAACAATCACAGGTGCTCGTTATCAAACGCAGTTAATGCGTTTGAGCAGAGCATTAAAAGACAGACGGCCGCAATACAGCGAGAGGCACGATAAAGTGATTTTGCAGCACCACGCCGATCGACCCCACGTTGCAGAAGAGGTCAAAACGTACTTGGAAACGTTAAAATGGGAAGTCCTACCCCACCCGCCGTGTTCCTCAGACATTGCTCTCTCTATCACCTGTTTAGATTAATGGTGCATGGCCTGGCTGACCAACACTTCCGATCTCATGAAAAAATCACAAGTTGGATCGATTCGTGGATCGCTTCAAAATATGCACAATTTTTTCGATGCGGGATTCGTACACTGCGCAAAAGATGGGAGAAAGTAGTGGCCATTGATGGAAAATACTTTGAATGGTACATGTGTAACCAATTTGTTTCATTAAAGCCTCAAATATTGGGGAAAAATGGCGGAAGCAAAGTTGTACATTTGTATTTGCCATGCACATTTAAAATTAATTTTCTGGCTTATAATGGGCTCATGTGCTGCTCAAAGTATTTTAAAGAAGATCAGTCTTACGTGTATGTAATAGGGTAATCTATTGGCAGTTATGGGTAATACAAGTATTGAAGCCCACCTAGACTTAGGCTCTTTAAGTTTCCGGCCTGGCCTTGAATACGAGGGCGAAGGGGAGCTAGCGACATCTGCCAGTAGATGCTCGCACAAACTGCAGCCCGCTGCTATCCTCACAATCAGTCGTATGGTGACACTCGTTTCAGTAAGGCGTTGCTTGCTGCGGTGCTGCACTGGATAAAATCGAGTACCGTGCAGGAATAAAGTTCCTCAGGTTTCCACTGGCTGAAATCACAGTCCACTTGGATGGTATTATGGTGATGCTTCCCCTTCATACTTCACAGTGAAGGAATGGTCTAAACAGTTTCGTCTAGGCAAAGAGAGACTTGGTGATCGCCCCCGCCCCCTCCCCCATCTGTCTGCACCCCCCCCCCCCCCCTCCATGCCCATATGCCTTTGTTCTCTATAGTGCAGTATTTTCCGTGAGTGTTCAGTGTTGTGCGTCCCCTTTTGAAAGTGCTGCATACCGAACCAGACTGTCGTCTTGTTTTTTAATTGTGCCTGGGTATTTCCTAAGTGTTTTTAATCAGCATCACTGACCTGTTTGTTTTTTATGTTTTCTTCACAACTTTTTCGCCATGTACCAGTTTTAAACAGTCACCGTTTTATCACCTCTTTTTATTGTTATGTCCCCTCATTATGTTTTTAACTTTATCTGTAGGCTGCAAAGCAACGTATTACACTGCTGCCAGCCCGCCCCCCTCCATCTGGGGGGGGTCGACATATAATAAAAAAAAAGGTTGCTGATGACCACCTGTTGGTCGGCCAGCTGAGATGGTGACTGAGAAAACTATAGCTATTTCTGAAAGTGAAGTTCTGAGCGACAGGCGGTTGAAAGTTAAGGACATTGCAGCAAGGTTAGAGTTATCTAAAACAAGCGTTTTCCGGGTCGTGCATGGTCATTTGCACATGAAAAAGGTTAGTGCAAGTTGGGTGCCCAGACTTCTCTTTGCAGTGCAGAAGGAACAGTGCGTGACTTGTGCACCGAGTTTTTGGAGCTGTCCCGTGGCAACCAGAAAGAAGTTCTGGAATGTATGTTACAGGGGATGAATCTATGGTTCTTTATTATGATCCTCTGTCCAAAAGAGAATCTCTTGAATGGCATAAACCAGATGATGCTCCTCAAAGAAAGGCGAAGGCTACTCAGTCCACAAAGAAGGTCATGGAACAATCTTCTGTGATTCCAAAGGAATTCTCATAGCTCATTTCAAAGAAAGGTATGCCACTGTGAACACACAGTACTATGCTTCACTTCTGCACAAATAACACGAGTCCAACATACTACAGGGGTGATGAAGGTCGTGACATGGTATTCGTCTTCTCCACGGCACTGCGCCAGTGCGCACAGGGGCAGTTGCGAAGGCTGCAGTAAAGGAATGTGGCTTCTACGAGACTGGCCACCCACCTGTAGTCCAGATCTAGCCAACAATGAGTACTCCTCCAAACTAAGGAAAGTTCTTCGAAGAAGGCCATCTGTTGTGGCTGAACGGTTGTAGGCTCTTCAGTCTGGAATCGCGCGACCGCTACGGTCGTAGGTTAAAATCCTGCCTCAGGCATGGATGTGTGTGATGTCTTTACGTTAGTTAGGTTTAAGTAGTTCTAAGATCTAGCGGACTGATGGCCTCGGATGTCAAGTCTCATAGTGCTCAGAGCCATTTGAGCCATTTCTTCGAAGAAGAAATTTGATGATGATAAAGTGAAAGCTGCTGTAATGGGACATTTTGCCGACACAGTATAAGATTATTTTTTGAAAGGCGTAGAGGTGTGAAAAGTATATTGACATAAAGAGTGGTTACGTTGAAAAATAGTACCATTGAATGTAGTCAGGCAAGAGAGTTGTGGGACCTACGTCGTATAAGCAAACACCGTCGAAATAGCTGTTGATTCACTATTGCGCAATTGATATAGAGTTCCATTCGTAATCCACCTCGTCGTCGTTTCTGTTTATGCATAAAGAATACGTTATTCCGAAACATGAGATACTTTGTCTCAGTTGTGGCTATTCCGAATATGTAGAGACGCGCAGGGCGTCGAACAATAAGTACAACGCAATATCATGTACGTCTCCGAGAAAATGTTTCGTGCTGAATGCAGGGTGAAAGATTGACGAGGGTGAGAAATTTCATATAAATCAGGTTAACGTCACCCATAGCAAACTAACAAAACATGGTAACATACGTGTACGTAACTATGTGTTATTGAGAATGAAACCATGTTCAAATACAGTTTCGATTATCGAACGTTTTTTCTTCATAAGTGGCGGAACGACAGTAACTGTCTCCGAGAAAATGTTTCGTGTTGAATGCAGGGTGAAAGACTGATGAAGGTGAGAAACTTCATATAAATCTCATTAACGTCACCCACAGCAAACTAACAAAACATGACAACATACGTGTACGTAACTTTGTGTTTGAATTTTTAACATGGCTTCATTTTACAGTTTCCATTATCGAACTTTTTTCTACATAAGTGGCGAAACGACAGTAACTGGATAAAACTGGAGGACCATTTCTCTAAATATGCTGGATAAAGACGTAGTTGTTTTCAAATCGGTAGTCCACTTATTTATTGTCTGTCTTATTTCTGATTATGATATAATCATAAGAATTTTTTAAAAAATATAATCGATGTAGACGACTGACAGCAAACATTTAATGGCCTTCGCTACATGATTATTTTTTCCGCCACGAGTTATTTATTATTCTCTGATTGTTTTGTTGCAACACAGTAGCCCCACAGTCTGACCAAGATGAACACCCCCTAACTTCGAGAAATTAATGTTTGCTTTTGGTTGTATTTCTGCTTAACTAAGACATGAATGATCGTGAAATAAATGTAAAAAGAGCCAAATATGACAAATCTCGCTGATCCAGTGAACAGCTTATTCAGTGAAGAAATACTTTCGTATACGGTATAACTGTAGCTTACTCCGCTGAAAGCAGTATAACGTAAACACAGTGTTTCATGGATAAGACGCATGTAGATACTTATGCTGCTGCCTGTTCTTATTATGACTGCCACTTTTCTTGACATGTCTATTTATTAGCACTTTCGTACACGTCACTCGACTTTCTAATACACGGACATTACGTAAATGTAATTAATTTTTCTTCAAAAGACGACTGTGCTGAAGATTATTGCTTTTTTTTAGCAAAAACTGCAGCATTCGTTTCTTTTGTGTCGGGAAACTGTTTTATAGCTTTTTTGTTCTTAAAGGAAAGCGACATTCTTCAGTAAATATCTACAAGCTACAACAACAAAAAAATTAAAAAATTAAAGTGCGTATGGAAGTACTGGCTGGGATTGTGGATTTTCCGCTGTATGTTGCAGATCTTTTTAGTTGACGCCACTTCCGTGACTTGCGCACTGATGATGAATTGATGATGAGGACAACACACACGACAAGTCCCGAGCAGAGAAATTGTCCTGAGGTGTCTTCCAGACTCTTTTAAGTTACTCATCGTAGTAGAAGGTGAGCTTCTTCACGAAGAACTTCGAAATAACTTGTTCATGTACATGAAAAAATAACCTCTTCATTGAAAGAAAAATAAACAAATCTTCTCTAGGAAAATTAAGTAATTTCATTATGGGAATAAAAGATGTTATGTCAAATTAGTGTGGAAGACACTGAAAAAAAACGCTTCTAAAAGAACCAGTGGCCACTACCCTTAAAGAAACAACTGAAACATGTTGGGATGAAACACAGCGCAAAGTGAAAAAGTTTTGTGAGGGAATTTTTGCCGGTCTCGGTGGCCGAGCGTTTCTACGTGCTGCAGTCTGGAACCGCGCGACTGCTACAGTCGAAGGTTCGAATCCTGCCTCGGGCATGGATGTGTGTGATGTCCTTAGGTTAGTTAGGTTTAAGTAGTTCTGAGTTCTAGGGGACTGATGACCTCAGATGTTAAGTCCCATAGTGTTCAGAGCCATTTGAACTATTTGATGGAATTTCTTCTCACTTCAAGGATGCGATATGTGTCCTTAGGGAACATCACAAGACCATGAGAGTAGTGGACCAAAGCCACCACCAGTGCATTTTGTTAGTGCTGGTTGCCTACAGCAGGGGCAGGTATGCACTCAGGGGCAAACCTATTGTTCTCCTGTGATTGAAAGGTCATTAAGCTGTTATTCTCCTTTGATTGACAGGTCCTTAACCTACTGTTCTGCTAAAAGGACCCTGTCTTTTGATTGACAGGTCCTTAACTTATTGTTCCCCCCCCCTCCCCCCCCCCTCAGGAAACCTCCCCACTCGCTGCTACTGCTACACTTTCAGGTCTGAGTTATTGTAAGATAGGTATTTCTTATTATAGATGTTCTTGGTTAATCGATACGCTAAATGTAACTTATTAATCCGAGTTGTTAGAGCTGTTCCTTCTGATAGATCATGTTCCAACCATTCTCCTAGATGCCTGAATCTGTCAACTTTCTCAATTTGACCTTGTTCCAACTGTAGAACACTGGGGGTATCATTGATGTTGGTGAGGAATTTTGTCTTTTCTAGTGACAATTGAAGTCCTACCTTGGCAGCTTGGAGTTTGGGCATATTGATCTGCTTTACTGCTACTTCCACTCAGATTGCTATAAGTGTCAGATCATCTGCGAAAGCTGAACATTTTACTACCAGTCCCTTTCGTTTGTGTCCAGGTAAATACCGCTCGCTATATTTTGTTCTTCCACTTCTTTTCGCCACTCTATGTTCCATAGAATCTTGGTAACTTGCTAATTGTTTTGTCAACTATAGCGTCTTCTCCTGGTGCTTTGTTATTCTTCAGGGACTGAATGACGTTTTTCACTTCTTCTTCTGTTGGAGGGCGAGAGTTTGGTTGTCTGGGACTGTCTCAATAGATAAAGGAGGTTTTAGGGGACTCACAGCTGAGGAGATTCTCAAAATATTTGACAAAATATTTGGTCAATATGTGGCAGTTGTCTTTGTCATTATAGGCTACGTTTCCATCTGGTCCTCTGAAGTGTAATCTGGGTGAGACATAGCTTCTAATGTTTTGCTTGAAAGTTTGGTAAAATTTTCTAGTGTTATTCTCCTTGATATCTTCATCTAATTGTGTCAATTGGTCCTGAGTGTACTGATGTTTAACCTGCCTGATGGTTTTGGCAGCTAGCCAGGGCTGTTCTATGAACTTCTCCTTATTTGTTTCGGACTTCTGTGAACTCCATCTTAGCCAAGCTGCTTGTCTCTTTGTGATCGCTTGGTAGTAGGTAACTGGTCCCTTAATTGGTCCCAGTTGTTGCATTCATTATCTAGTGTTTGCATTCTCTCTGTAACCATATTGCAGATTTTCAGTTTTTCAAAGTCAAACTTGGTGAGTTTGGGAGTTTGAGACTTTCTTGTATTCCTAGATAGAAATCGGAGAGGTAGTGGTGTGAGGCCAAGTTAGCCTTTCTCAACACTCCCACATTCTGGACTTCTCTACAGGACTTTCTTGAAATGGCCACATGATCTATCTGGAACTCTCCTAGGAGTTTATTGGGTGAAGTCCATGTCTTCTGCTTTCTTGGTACATGCTTAAGGGCTGTTGATTTCATTACTAGGTTAAATGGTTTACAGAGTCCCACAAGCCATTCTCCATTTCTGTTAGTGCGCATGTGAGATGGGTATTCCCCAACTATATACTTATACTTCAGCTCTTTCCCTAACTGGGCGTTAAAATCATGCAATAATATGACTGTATTCCTCCCTGGGCTCTTGCCAATAGTGTCCTCGAGTTTATTTATTTTTTTATTACTATTAAAAAGCTTATTTATTTATTTAAAGAGTTTTTCAGGAAATCGATCACCACCCCCGCCACCCCATCACCATCCCCCTCGCCCCCTTCACTCTCTCCCTTCCATCTGCTACCTAGAAATTAGCGGCTCTGCAGTGGAGAGGAAGGATCTCATGAAGGGAAATTCAAGGGTATATTGGTTTTTATAAAATAAAAGATTTTGTGGGGCTTGGATTTCACCTGCTCATCATTCTCTGCTGTTTGGAAAGATGCAGGTCTTGTGAGAAGTAATTATATCGATCTCATTTCTTTTTTTTATTCCGGTTGCGTGAGGAATAGCGTCATGAAACACCCATCACACAGTTAAAAATGCTTCGATCACAAAGCACGCACCGCCCATCGTACCCTGTCCACTGGACCACACAGGACGCTACCGCACATGCTCCTAGGAGTCGGGATGCACCGTGAAGTGTCGATGTGGCTATCAGCTGCTGAACCACAAGCAGGTGTCAGTTCGGGTCCTGCAAGGATGAGATGGTGGCATATTTTTGATACATGATAGCTGAGAAATACTTGTCGCAATATGTGCTCACCTAGGCACCGTTGCTGGCGCAATGACGCAGAGCTGTGGGTCTAGCACTTCACAAATCTGTTCCAATGATCTGTCTGCGAGATCGTTTTCTAGTTACTCATTGGCTTACAGCAAGCTCCACCTCATTAAGGTTTCGAGTTTCTAGAGAAATAATTTCTGGTCTATATCTTCGAAATTATACTGCACAAGCGATACTGCTAAGCACGCATTATTGCTTTGTACTAGATATCGAGAAGTACTGCGAAAATGGAATTATATTCTGGCAAGCCGTGTGAAATTACATATGATCTTGTAATCCCAGCGTCTGGAGACCGGTGCAGAAAACAAGCAAAGCAAGCAGGTCGGGACCATGAACAGTGATGCTTTTGTGCCAAGGGGAACCGACCCAGCCTTTGTAAAATGGTCTTCACGGTATATGTAAGAGTGTCTGGTGGTCGATAGCTGTATGAATAATGCGAAAGGGGCGATTTTATATGGCGCAAGATACGAATTGTATGTTTACTACATTGACACAGTATTTGGTGGCATAATTTTGGGTTGGAGATCGGTTTTATGCTCTTATGTTCAAGCTTCCGTCCTCATTGGTAGAGCAGTGTAATTGAGTAAGAGTCTTTCCATATTTGATGATCTGTAGGTCACTTTAGCAGGGTTTAACTGTCAGTGCAATATAGCGATCTGTACAAAATAGTTTCGGGACTGAAAGTCTTGTCTGCAGAAAGAAAAAGGCAGACAGTGCTTCTATACTGACAGTATCAGTAATTTGGCAGGTAAATTCAGTAAGTGCTGATCATAATGCCCCATTCATTCCAAGACATCCTGTGTGACAGTACATAGGAGCCTCTATACAGGGTGGTCAATTGATAGTGACCGGGACAAATATTTCACGAAATAAGCATCAAACGAAAAAAACTACAAAGAACGAAACTTGTCTACCTTGAAGGGGGAAACCAGATGGCGCTATGGTTGGCCTGCTAGATGGCGCTGCCACAGGTCAAACGGATATGAACTGCGTTTTTTTTTTTAAATAGGAACCCCCATTTTTATTACATATTCATGTAGTACATAATGAAATATGAACGTTTTAGTTGGACCACTTTTCTCGCTTTGTGATAGATGGCACTGTAATAGTCACAAACATATAAGTACATGGTATCACGTAACATTCCACCAGTGCAGACAGTATTTGCTTCGTGATGCATTACCCGTGTTGAAACGGACCGTTTACCAATTGAGGAAAAGGTCGATATCGTGTTGATGTATGGCCATTGTGATCAAAATGCCCAACAGGCGTGTGCTATGTATGCCGCTCGGTATCCTGAATGACATCATCCAAGTGTCTGGACCATTCGCCGGATAGTTACATTATTTAAGGAAACAGGAAGTGTTCAGCCACATGTGAAACGTCAACCACAACAATTGATGATGCCCAAGTGTTTTACCTGCTGTCATGGCTAATCCGTACATCAGTAGCAGACAAACTGCGCGAGAATCGGGAATCTCAAAAACGTTTGTTGAGAATGCTACATCAACATCGATTGCACCCGTACCATATTTCTATGCACCAGCAATTGCATGGCAACGACTTTGAACATCATGTACAGTTCTGCCACTGGGCACAAGAGAAGTTACGGGACGATGACAGATATTTTGCATGCATTCTGTTTAGTGATGAAGCGTCATTCACCAGCAGTGGTAATGTAAACCGGCATCATATGCACTATTGGGCAATGGAAAATCCACGATGGCTGTGACAAGTGGAACATTAGCGACCTTGGAGGGTTAACGTATGGTGTGGCATTATGGGAGGAAGGATAATTGGCCCCCATTTTATCTGTGGCAATCTAAATGGTGCAATGTATGCTGGTTTCCTACATAATATTCTACTGATGTTACTACATGATGTTTCACTGCATGACAGAATGGCGATGTACTTCTAACATGATGGATGTCCGGCACATAGCTCGCATGCAGTTGAAGTGGTATTGAACAACATATTTCATGACAGGTGGATTGGTCGTCAAAGCACCCTACCATGGCTCGCACATTCACCAGATCTGACGTCCCCGGATTTCTTTCTGTGGGGAAAGTTGAAGGATATTTGCTATAGTGATCCACTGACAATGCCTGACCACATGATCAGCGCATTGTCATTGCATGTGCGAACATTGAGAGGAATGTAGTTACACGTATTGTCGAATGCATTGAGGTTGATGGACATCATTATGAGCATTTATTGCATTAATGTGGTATTTACAGGTAATCACACTGTAACAGCATGCGTTCTCAGAAATGATAAGTTCACAAAGGTACATGTATCACATTGGAACAACCGAAATAAAATGTTCAAATGTACCCACATTCTGTATTTTAATTTAAAAAACCTACCTGTTACCAACTGTTCATCTAAAATTGTGAGCCATATGTTTGGGACTATTACAGCACCATCTATCACAAAGCGAAAAAAGTGGTCCAACTAAAACATTCATATTTCTTTACGAATTACATGAATATGCTATAAAATGTGGGGGTTCCTATTTAAAAACGCAATTGATATCCATTTGACCTATGGCAGCGCCATCTAGTGGGCCAACCATAGCGCCATCTGGTTTCCCCCTTCAAGCTAGACGAGTTTCGTTCTTTGTAGTTTTTTCGTTTGACGTTTATTTTGTGAGATATTTGCCCCGGTCACTATCAATGGACCACCCTGTATAGCAGTGAGAACATTTGTCTTTCAGAGATGTTTGTTGAAAGCAGGACTTAACGATTTCCAGGAAGGGTGCCACGTTAGGAGCATCAGGAGGAATATATTCAGCGTTATTCTAGGCTATTTTCGTAAACAGGTTCTGTCAGGTCAGGAACTTCCGTGTGGACAAGCTGAGACATCATGAAAGCTGCTAAAAAAGTGACCGTTAACTATTTCTGCGACACTTTACAATTTCCGAGAGGTTATTTACATAGCCATGTGACGTCAGTACAATATTGAGAACTTTTAGATGGTGAGTCACTACACTAACATTTTGCAGTGATGCATCAGCCACGCTGGGCAGGTAAACACGCATGCGCAGCTAGACACAGCTTGCATTTACCATTAGAATCACTAGGAACACTGCACCCTGAGCAATTCTGGTAAGCATTGGAACAGATTTCTAAAGCACTAGAACTGCAGTTTTGCATCATCGCGCCAGCAACGGTGCCTAGATGAATACGTATTTTGACACTTATTTCTCAGGTGTCATGTATCACAGGTATGCTACCGCCTCATCCTTGCAGGACCCGAACTGACACCTGCGCTCGGTTTGGCTGCTGACGGCCACGTTGTCACTTTGTGGGGGCCACCGGTGCATCCTGACTCCTGGGAGCATGTGCGGTACCGTCCTGTCCGGTCCAGTGGACAGGGCACAGTGGGCGGTGCACGCTTCGCGATCGAAAGATTTTTAACTGTGTGTAATTACGTGTGACGTGTGTTTCATGGCGGTATTCCTTGCGCAATCGGAATAAAAAAATAAATGTGATCGATGTAATTACTTCTCATAAGACCTGCATCTTTCCAAACAGCAGAGAATGATGAGAAAGTGAAATCCAAGCCCGGCAAACTGATTTTTTTTATAAAAAGAACAATGTACCCTTGAATTTCCCTTCGTGAGATCCTTCCTCTCTACTGCAGAGCCGCCAGTTTCCAGGTAGAGGAGGGGAAGAGGAGAAGGGAGGGGCCTAATGAGGTGAGGATGGGGTGGCAGTGGTGGTGATCATTTTCCTGAAAAATTCTTTAAATAAATAAATAAATAAACTATATTCCATACACTGCCTTGAATCCCCTAAATCGTTTAAATAAAAATATACCACACACTGTCTAGTTTGTTTAAACAATATTCCATACACAGCAATATATTTCCAGACAAATTCTTTAACTGAATAAATAAACTATATTCCATACACTGCTATAAATAACTAAACAATATTCTATAGAGAGTTTAAATTGTTTAAACAATATCCCATTCACTACAATCCAATTCCCTCCAAATGACAGACCAACTGAGTCTGAGGGTGGGAGGGGGGGTTTACGAGAGGGGGAGAGGTTAATTAATTGATCAATTTAATTAAGTAGTCAATCGAATTGATAAGAGTGAGACAGGCTATTACAATAACTCAGACCTGAAAGTGTACCTGTAGCAGCGAGGGGGGAGCTTCCCTGAGAGGTGTGGGTAGGGGGAGGAGGCGAGGAACAATAAGTTAAGGACCTGTCAATCAAAAGGAAGGATCCTTTCAGCAGAACAATAAGTTAAGGGCCTGTCAATCAAAGGAGAACAAGAGGTTAATGACCTGTCGATCAAAGGAGAACAGTAGATTTGCCTCTGAGTGCATACCTGCCCCTTACGTAGGCGACTGGCACTAGCAAAATGCGCTGGTGGCTGCTTTGTTCCACTACTCACAGGCTGCTAAGTGAGTGTTACAAGAGAATCGTAAATGATCTATCCTATGATGCACCAGTTGACAGCAATAGAAAAGCTGAATCGCTAGTAACTAGTTTTGTTTTAAGGAGATCAGTAACACAAAATTTGAATTTCGTATTTCAGTGTGGACGAGGAAGTTTCCTTGGCATAAAGGTTAGAATATACGAGAGCTATCCACAAAGTACATTACGTTTTGGAATTAAAAATAAATAAAGTTTTGGAAATTTTTTTTATTATATACAGATGAAAGCCACACTTCAGTACTACTTTTCTACATAGTTGCCATTTAAATTAAGGCACTTATCGTAGCTATGGACGAGCTTGGAAATTCCTTCGTCGTAAAATTCGGCCGCCTGCGCCTTCAACCACATGGTTACCTCTTCTTGAAGCTGTGCGTCATCATCAAAACGCTGCATAGCCAACCACTTCTTCATTGCTAGGAATAAGTGGAAGTCGCTCGGTGCCAGGTCGGGACTGTACGGCGGATGAGGAAACAACTCCCACTTAAAAGATTCGAGAACTTCACGAGTGGCATTTGCCGTGTGGGTCCGGGTGTTGTCGTGAATCAGCAAGATCTTTGAGCCCAACTTTCCCCTGCACTTGTTTTGTATTGCTCTTCTGAGGTTGTGCAGAGTTTGGCAATTCCTCTGAGAGTTTATTGTAGTGCCTCTTTCCAGGAAATCCACAAAAATCGCATTTCTACCGGGTTACTGATTAACCACGTGGTTGAAGGCGCAGTCGGCTGAATTTTACGACGAAGGAATTTCCAAGCTCGTCCATCGCTACGATAAGTGCCTTAATTTAAATGGCAACTATGTAGAAACGTAGTATTTGAGTGTGGCTTTCATCTGTATATAATAAAAAAATTCCAATACTTTATTTATTTTCAGTTCCAAAACGTAATGTACTTTGTGGATAGCCCTCGTATTACCAGTAAGAGAGTGTGGACAGCTGTGATTGTGCCCAGTAAGAACTGCAGGTCTTTGAGTTGGGTGTTACTTCCATCCAGATGAGCTACGATATGTGATGAAATGCTCACATGTAGTCTGTGCAACATGTATGAGTCACACATATACTCGAAATACTGACATTTCGAGAGTTCTCGCTCTTTGACGGCAGTCGTTATCCATCACGTTCACCCATGGGCAAAACCTATACAGTAAGTGAAATTGCTTTTCTATTTATTGATTGTGCGTCGGAACAGGTAAGAAAGTTAGATGTGTTGTTATTAATGACTTAACAGCATTCCGTTACAGTCATTTCGAATATTTCTTGTAGCTTCCGTTCTTCCGATGTGAGACTCAGGAAATACACGGCACGAATCTGATGACGTCTATTTTGACGCAGACGACAATTTTATGTTCATCTTATGGTACATCGTGTGACACGTTAATGATCTTGATTCGAAAACGCTATGGTGAACAAAATGACTACTTTGAAGTCGTGTTGGTGACGCCCACTTGGTGCAATAATACCGTACAGTATTTCCACTGCGTGAACTGATTCCGTCAGGCTGTTGTTTACGTTAGAACTTTACACCGGAATATATCTGACATACGCAGGCGTGCAGTCGAGTGAAATTAATGATCCGTGATCGTAATCATCCCTGTAGTTCCAGTTTTTTAGTGTGTTGCATGCACTGGCCTCCTGTTGTAAAATCCAAATCTCGTCATTGGAGCGCATGTGTGCATTCGGCCATGTTTGAGCAAACCAGCCGAAATCATGGCGAAATCCTATTCCCCCACATATCTCCCGTCCAATGGAATTTCGTTTAAAATAGCCTGAATAAATTTTGTACATGATAGAACTACGACAAAGTTGTGTGTACAATTCTTTTATTCCTTGCGTGTTTCTAGATATCATGACTTAAAAATGCGAATGAGTTTGCCAAAACACGTATTTTGCACTAATACGTTTGATTTGTCTTGAGTACTTCGTTCCCAGGGCAATTTCGAGAAAGATTAACTGACAAAAATGTAGCACAGCATGAAAGTTGATATAAGCAGTACTGAGGTAATCCTGCGCCCTTGATAGATCTGCCAGAACTGTGCCCAAAGAAGGTTGGAGGAGGATGAGAAGGGTTGGCAACAGGAAGGGGCATCGTGCTCCCCGTACCACTGACAAATTAACATACTCACCCCGTGAAGATACGGGATACAGGCTAGGATAAAGAAGAAGAGCAGATAATTTAAATCTGAACACCATCTTAGTTGATGTATTACGGTTTCCAACCGGAAAGTCAAAGCTATGAAACTGGTGGTTTCCCTATAAATTTGATTTTCACAAACATCGACTTTTCTCAAAACTTTGTGTATGTTAGTTGGGCCCTTATGGTTCTCAATGCCTCAATTATGGTCCGAGTTTACGTGAGTAGTCGCGAAATAACCATACACGATATTTACAGTTCACTACAATATTACGCATAGTAAACACGTAATGTTATGGAATAGTGGTACTTCTCAGTAATAGGTATTGAATCTAACGGGATTAACGTGGGAAGGTGGGGGTTTTGGGCGGGGGCAACTAACATCTAACACAACACTTGCAACAGAAAATATACAGAAAACGTAACAAGGACATAAGCAGGAAATAAGGAGAAAAAATACTGAATTCCACAGAGTAAGGTCACTACACAGGTAACGAAAATACACAAACAAATCTTGGAATCGATAACTAGAATGGAACTATATAGGACAGTACTACTTATCGATTCCAACATTCATTATTTTCAGCGTTGTTTTCGTAGTAGGTGTGTGCAGTTCTTTGCTAAAGGATTTCTGTTTTTGGTGTCGCCTTCTGTACTACCGTGAAAAATAAAATATCTAGGAACCGGTAACTTGATTTGACCTACATTGGTCAATTCCAGTCGTCGATTCCATGGTTTGCTATTTATAGCGTTTTTGCAGTAGTACAGGAATTAATATCATAAGTTGAATCCTAAAGGAATTAGCAACCCTCACGTAAAGAAAATGACGTAATAAAGGAACGTAGAATCGGCAATTACAGCGGTACCACATACGAAAACTCTAAAAGAATGCACTGTACATTATGCTTTCTTGGTGTTGCTTTCTGTAGTGCTGTTGTTACAGTAGGTGTGTATTGTGCATTCTTTGAGAATTGTCATCCATGCTATCACTCTAGTTGTTGATTCCATATTCCGTTATTCTTCATTTTTACTGGCTGTTAATTATTTCGTTAAGGATTTGACTTGTTCATATCGCTCACTAATCTACGGGTAAAACGCTAAAAATAACAAATGTTGGAATCGACAACTAGACTGGTACAGAGACACAAAAAAAGTCGCAGCAGAAATAAACACAAACACACTATGAAAACTCACGACATGACTCGTATAGACACACAAAAAAGTCGTAGCAGAAATAAACACTATGAAAAATCACGAAAAATAATGAACCGTGAAATGGAGAACTGAAAGCTATATAGCCTATCGTCTTAGGTTGCTGCCTAACCACACGCTCGGCGATCGTGCGACATTCTCAAAAAAGAAAAACAGCCAAATTTTTGTGAGAACCAAGATTATAAATATAGCTGCAAATCGTTTCACATGTATCAATTTAAGCTTTGCTCTTGGGTTCTTACTTAAAGTCACCTTCGGAAATCATACCATATTCGGAAAAAAGTAGCCATATATATTTAGGAGAACCAAGATTATAAATACGATTGCCACTTGATTCACTCACAGCAATTCGGGCTGTTCACTTGGGTTCCTGCCTAGCCACACCCTCGAAAATAGCGACATATTTGCAAAAAACAGCATATTTTACGTCAGTTACTAAGAGAACCACAGATAACATTTAATAACAACGCCAGTACATCATGTAGTACATTCTTGACATCGTGAACTCATGGCGTCACACAGGATGTGACTGGTAAAAGCTGACAGTTGGAATCGCAAATAGCACTTAATACCTGAAATTCATCTACAACCCGTTAGAAATTCTTTTGAAGGTATATTATTTCTTACGATAGGACCCTAGCAAACGCGTGTTTCAAGACAGCCTGGCAATGTACCAAACTTGTCGAACGTTATTTAAACGAGCGAATACGACTAGCATTTGGCACAGGCAGCTCCATATGAGCATTTATAATTTGCAGTATTCCGATCTCACTCTAACTACAAGCTTTATAAAATTAATTTGTCTCCAATACAAACTGCTTTAGACTAACCGCGATAAACAGTCTGGACGATTGGTTTGCAGAATTAAATCACCCTGAATATAATTGCTGTGTCGAAGGTCTCTATATTCATTAAACATATATGACGTGAGAATTTGTGTTATGCGTCCGCAGAAAGGTACAATTGATTCGACGCCTCTAGTTTTGGCTGCTAAGGATTCGCAGAAGTAAGATGCTCGTTCATGACTTACCATACACCGCCAATGTTGCCCGTGCCCCTACTACATTTCTCGAATTTTGAAGGTTTTGCTGAATGCGGTCAGGAACACTCGTGTTGCTCGCCATTCGAACCGTCTCAGACTGTTGCTAAGATACGGCACGGGGCGTTAAAGAGACCGCAGTATTGTTGAAAACTGCGTCACATCGCGATTTGTGTTGTTTACTCTAAGAGGGTATGCGGACAATTATCACCGCACAATTAAAGAAACTGCAAGCGATAATGATAGGGGCACGAATGGTTGTGGCGTCTGGGGCAATGCCGCCGAGAATGAAGTCTACCTGGCGCCCGAACGAAGGAAAGAAAGAAAACATATAATAAAAACATTACAACAGGAGGGAAAGATGGATAAAATGGTAAAATGAATCAGCCAAAACAAATTTTTCGCTACGTTAACGTAATCAAAATGATTTATTGAAACTTCTCGGCAGATTAAAAATTGTTTTCGGGATCGAAAACCGAAATCGGAGCCTTTGCATTTCACTCAAAAGTGCACTACCACCAGAGCTATCCAAGCGCGACTTACAGCCGCTTCTCACAGCTGTACTTCCGCCAGTATGTCATCTAATACTTCCCAAACTTCACAGAAGCTCTCCTGCGAAACATACAACACTAACACGCCTGGAAGAAAGAATATTGCGGAGACACGGCTTAGCCCCAGGATATGCATAATCTGTGCCACCGCAATATCCTTTATCCCAGGAGTGCTAATCTTGCCTAATGAAGAACTGAAGGGAGTGAAGCTGTGAGGACGTGCTCGGAATAGTTGACTAGCGCATTTGGCCCCGGCGACTGTTGCGAGGGAAGCGGGTTGTGTTTACGTCTCCGCAGCTGGTAGCCGTGTGGTGTTGGTGAGTTTAACGCCGTTGAGCGTTCGTAACTTATTGCCATAAGTCAGACAGCATTTTTGATGGCAGAACCCGTAACGAAGGACACTTTGAAGTTTATGTTTGACAATAACAGTGCCCCACTTGTGACAGGATACTTTCTGTGACTGGATCAAACTCTCAATGTGGCTCTCCAGCAAGGATATGACTTCCTCAAATCGTGCCCTGAAATGAGATCCATCCTTCATGAAATCTTCCCCACTCCACCAAGAGTGTCTTTCTGCCATCCACCTAACCTTCGTAACCTCTTGGCTCATTCCTATGAAATCCCCAAACCACCTTCCCTACTCTCTGGCTCATACCCTTGTAACTGCCCCCGGTGTAAAACCTGTCCCATGCACCCTCCTACCACCACCTACTCCAGTCCTGTAACCCGGAAGGTGTACACGATCAAAGGCAGAGCCACGTGTGAAAGCACCCACGTGATTTACCAACTGACCTGCCTACACTGTGAAACTTTCTATGTGGGAGTGACCTGCAACAAACTGTGCATTCGCATGAACAGACACAGGCAGACAGTATTTGTTGGAAATGAGGATCACCCTGTGGCTAAACATGCCTTGGTGCACAGCCAGCACATCTTGGCACAGTGTTACACCGTATGGGTTATCTGGATACTTCCCACTGACACCAACCTATCAGAACTCTGGAGATGGGAACTTGCCCTTCAATATATCCTCTCTTCCCGTTACCCACCAGGCCTCAACCTCTGCTAATTTCAAGTTGCCGCCGCTCATACCTCATCTGTCATTCAACAACATCTTTGCCTCTGTACTTCCGGATTGATTGACATCTCTGCCCAAACTCTTTGCCTTTACATATGTCTGCTTGTCTCTGTATATGTGTGTGTGTGTGTGTGTGTGTGTGTGTGTGTGTGTGTGTGTGTGTGTGTGTGTGTGTGTCCCTTAAAACTCACATCCTTTCGTCTTTCCCTCTCCTTCCCTCTTTCCTGGTGAAGCACCCTTGGGTTGCAATAGCTTGAAATTTGTGTGTGTGTTTGTGTGTTTATTGTCTCTATCAACATACTCCCCCCCCCCCCCCCCCCCCCCCCATGAACCATGGACCTTGCCGTTGGTGGGGAGGCTTGCGTGCCTCAGCGATACAGATAGGTGCAACCACAACAGAGGGGTATCTGTTGAGAGGCCAGACAAACATGTGGTTCCTGAAGAGGGGCAGCAGCCTTTTCAGTAGTTGCAGGGGCAACAGTCTGGATGATTGGCTGATCTGGCCTTGTAACACTAACCAAAACGGCCTTGCGGTGCTGGTACTGGGAACGGCTGAAAGTAACGGGAAACTACGGCCATAATTTTTCCCAACGGCATGCAGCTTTACTGTATGGTTAAATGATGATGGTGTCCTCTTGGGTAAAATATTCCGGAGGTAAAATAGTCCCCCATTCGGATCTCCGGGTGGGGACTACTCAGGAGGATGTCATTATCAGGAGAAAGAAAACTGGCGTTCTATGGATCGGAGCGTGGAATGTCAGATCCCTTAATCGGGCAGGTAGGTTAGAAAATTTAAAAAGGGAAATGGATAGGTTAAAGTTAGATATAGTAGGCATTAGTGAAGTTCACTGGCAGGTGGAACAAGACTTTTGGTCAGGCGAATACAGGGTTATAAGTACAAAATGAACAGGGGTAATACAGGAGTAGCTTTAATAATGAATAGGAAAATAGGAATGTGGGTAAGCTACTACAAACAGCATAGTGAACATATTATTGTGGCCAAGATAGACACGAAGCCCACACCTACTACAATAGTACAAGTTTATATGCCAACTAGCTCTGCAGATGATGAACAAATTGATGAAATGTATGATGAGATTAAAGAAATCATTCAGGTAGTGAAGGGAGACGAAAATTTAAGTCATGGGTGACTAGAATGTGAGTGTAGGAAAAGGGAGAGAAGGAAACATAGTAGGTGAATATGGATTGGGGGAAAGAAATGAAAGAGGAAGCCGTCTGGTAGAATTTTGCACAGAGCACAACTTAATCATAGTGACCACTTGGTTCAAGAATCATAAAAGATAGTTGTACACATGGAAGAATCCTGGAAATACTAGAAGGTATCAGATAGATTATATAATGGTAAGACAGAGATTTAGGAACCAGATATTAAATTGTAAGACATTTCCAGGGGCAGATGTGGACTCTGATTACAATCTATTGGTTATGAGCTGTAGATTAAAACTGAAGAAAAAGCAAAAAGGTGGGAGTTTAAGGAGATGGGACCTGGATAAACTGAAAGAACCAGAGGTTGTACTGAGTTTCAGGGAGAGCATAAGGAAACAATTGTCAGAAATGGGGGAAAGAAATAAAGTAGAAGAGGAATGGATAGCTCTAACGGATGAAGTAGTGAAGGCAGCAGATCAAGTAGGTAAAAAGATGAGGGCTAGTAGAAATCCTTGGGTAACGGACGAAATATTGAATTTAATTGATGAAAGGAGAAAATATAAAAATGCAGTAAATGAAGCAGACAAAAAGGAATACAAACGTCTAAAAAATGAGATCAACAGGAAGTGCAAAATGGCTAAGCAGGGATGGCTAGAGGACAAATGTAAGGATGTAGAGGCTTATCTCACTAAGGGTAAGATAGATACTGCCTACAGGAAAATTAAAGAAACCTTTGGAGAAAAGAGAACCACTTGTATGAATAATAAGAGCTCAGACGGAAACCCAGTTCTAAGCAAAGAAGGGAAAGCCGAAAGGTGGAAGGAGTACATAGAGAGTCTATACAAGGGCGACGTACTTGAGGACAATATTCTGGAAATGGAGGAGAATGTAGATGAAGACGAAATGAGAGATACAATACTGCGTGAAGAGTTTGACAGAGCGCTGAAAGACCTGAGTCGAAACAAGGCCCCAGGAGTAGACAACAATCCATTAGAACTACTGACAGCCTTGGGAGAGCCAGTCCTAACAAAACTCTACCATCTGGTGAGCAAGATGTATGAGACAGGTGAAATACCCTCAGACTTCAAGAAGAATATAATGATTCCAATCCAAAAGAAAGCAGGTGTTGACAGATGTGAAAATTACCGAACTATCAGTTTAGTAAGTCACAGCTGCAAAATACTAACGTGAATTCTTTACAGGCAAATGGAAAAACTGGCAGAAGCTGACCTCGGGGAAGATCAGTTTGGATTCTGTAGAAATGCTGTAACACGTGAGGCAATACTGACATTACGACTTATCTTAGAAGCTACATTAAGGAAAGGCAAACCTACATTTCTGGCATTTGTAGACTTAGAGAAAGCTTTTGACAATGTTGACTGGAATACTCTTTCCAATTCTAAAGGTGATGTTGTTGTGGTCTTCAGTCCTGAGACTGGTTTGATGCAGCTCTCCATGCTACTCTATCCTGTGCAAGCTTCTTCATCTCCCAGTACCTACTGCAACCTACATCCTTCTGAATCTGCTTAGTGTATTCATCTCTTGGTCTCCCTCTACGATTTTTACCCTCCACGCTACCCTCCAATACTAAATTGGTGATCCCTTGATGCCTCAGAACATGTCCTACCAACCGATCCCTTCGTCTGGTCAAGTTGTGCCACAAACTTCTCTTCTCCCCAATCCTATTCAATACTTCCTCATTAGTTATGTGATCTACCCATCTAATCTTCAGCATTCTTCTGTAGCACCACATTTCGAAAGCTTCTATTCTCTTCTTGTCCAAACTATTTATCGTCCATGTTTCACTTCCATTCATGGCTACACTCCATATAAATACTTTCAGAAATGACTTCCTGACACTTAAATCTATACTCGATATTAACAAATTTCTCTTCTTCAGAAACGCTTTTCTTGCCATTGCCAGTCTACATTTTATATCCTCTCTACTTCGACCATCATAAGTTATTTTGCTCCCCAAATAGCAAAACTCCCTTACTACTTTAAGTGTCTCATTTCCTAATCTAATTCCCTCAGCATCACCCGACTTAGTTCGACTACATTCCATTATCCTCGTTTTGCTTTTGTTGATGTTCATCTTATATCCTACTTTCAAGACACTGTCCATTCCATTCAACTGCTCTTCCAAGTCCTTTGCTGTCTCTGACAGAATTACAATGTCATCGGCGAACCTCAACGTTTTTATTTCTTCTCCATGGATTTTAATACCGAATTTTTCTTTTGTTTCTTTTACTGCTTGTTCAATATACAGATTGACTAACATCGGGGAGAGGCTACAACCCTGTCTCACTGCCTTCCCAACCGCTGCTTCCCTTTCATGTCCCTCGACTCTTATAACTGCCATCTGCTTTCTGTTCAAATTGTAAATAGCCTTTCGCTCCCTGTATTTTACCCCTGCCACCTTTAGAATTTGAAAGAGAGTATTCCAGTCAACATTGTCAAAAGCTTTCTCTAAGTCTACAAATGCTGGAAACGTAGGTTTGCCTTTCCTTAATCTTTCTTCTAAGATAAGTCATAAGGTCAGTACTGCCTCACGTGTTCCAGTATTTCTACGGAATCCTAACTGATCTTCCCCGAGGTCAGCTTCTACTAGTTTTTCCATTTGTCTGTAAAGAATTCGCATTAGTATTTTGCAGCTGTGGCTTATTAAACTGATTGTTCGGTAATTTTTACATCTGTCAACACCTGCTTTCTTTGGGATTGGAATTATTATATTCTTCTTGAAGTCTGAGGGTATTTCACCTGTCTCGTACATCTTGCTCACCAGATGGTAGAGTTTTGTCAGGACTGGCTCTCCCAAGGCCGTCAGTAGTTCTAATGGAATGTTGTCTACTCCTGGGGCCTTGTTTCGACTCAGGTCTTTCAGTGCTCTGTCAAACTCTTCACGCAGTATCGTATCTCCCATTTCATCTTCACCTACACCCTCTTCCATTTCCATAATATTGTCCTCAAGTACAGGGCTATTACAAATGATTGAAGCGATTTCATAAATTCACTGTAGCTCCATTCATTGACATATGGTCACGACACATTACAGATACGTAGAAAAACTCATAAAGTTTTGTTCGGCTGAAGCCGCACTTCAGGTTTCTGCAGCCAGAGCGCTCGAGAGCGCAGTGAGACAAAATGGCGACAGGAGCCGAGAAAGCGTATGTCGTGCTTGAAATGCACTCACATCAGGCAGTCATAACAGTGCAACGACACTTCAGGACGAAGTTCAACAAAGATCCACCAAATTCTAACTCCATTCGGCGATGGTATGCACAGTTTAAAGCTTCTGGATGCCTCTGTAAGGGGAAATCAACGGGTCGTCCTGCAGTGAGCGAAGAAACGGTTAAACGCGTGCGGGCAAGTTTCACACGTAGCCAACGGAAGTCGACGAATAATTGAAGCAGGGAGCTAAACGTACCACAGGATGGTGCTCCACCACACTTCCATCATGATGTTCGGCATTTCTTAAACAGGAGATTGGAAAACTGATGGATCGGTCGTGGTGGAGATCATGATCAGCAATTCATGTCTTGGCCTCCACGCTCTCCCGACTTAACCCCATGCGATTTCTTTCTGTGGGGTTATGTGAAAGATTCAGTGTTTAAACCTCCTCTACCAAGAAACGTGCCAGAACTGCGAGCTCGCATCAACGATGCTTTCGAACTCATTGATGGGGACATGCTGCGCCGAGTGTGGGAGGAACTTGATTATCGGCTTGATGTCTGCCGAATCACTAAAGGGGCGCATATCGAACATTGGTGAATGCCTAAAAAAAACTTTTTGAGTTTTTGTATGTGTGTGCAAAGGATTGTGAAAATATCTCAAATAATAAAGTTATTGTAGAGCTGTGAAATCGCTTCAATCATTTGTAATAACCCTGTACATTGCCCTTGTATAGACCCTCTATGTACTCCTTCCACTCCCGTCTCCGGCCATCCTGATTTAGGTTTTCCGTGATTTCCCTAAATCGTTTCAGGCAAATGCCGGGATGGTTCCTTTGAAAGGCCACGGCCGATTTCCTTCCCAATCGTTCCCTAACCCGAGCTTGCGCTCCGTCTCTAATGACCTCGTTGTCGATGGGACGTTAAACACTAACCACCACCACCACCACTCCTTCCACCTTTCTGCTTTCCCTTCTTTGCTTAGAACTGTGTTTTCGTCTGAGCTCTTGATGTTCATACAAGTGGTTCTCTTATCTCCAAATGTCTCTTTAATTTTCCTGTAGGCAGTATCTATCTTACCCCTAGTGAGATAAGCCTCTACATCCTTACATTTGTCCTCTAGCCATCCCTCATTTTTTAGACGTTTGTATTCCTTTTTGCCTGCTTCATTTACTGCATTTTTACATTTTCTCCTTTCATCAATTAAATTCAATATTTCTTCTGTTACCCAAGGATTTCTACTATCCCTCGTCTTTTTACCTACTTGATCCTCTGCTGCCTTTACTACTTCACCCCTCAAAGCTACACAATCTTCTTCTACTGTATTTCTTCCCCCCATTCCTGTCAATTGTTCCCTTATGCTCTCCTTGAAACTCTGTACAACTTCTGGTTCTTTCAGTTTATCCAGGTCCAATCTCCTTAAATTCCCACCTTTTTGCAGTTTCTTCAGTTTTAATCTACAGGTCATAACCAATAGATTGTGGTCAGAGTTCACATCAGCCCCTGGAAATGTCTTACAATTTAAAACCTGGTTCCTAAATCTCTGTCTCACCATTATATAATCTATCTGATACCTTTTAGTATCTCCAGGGTTCTTCCATGTATACAACCTTCTTTCATGATTCTTAAACCAAGTGTTAGCTATGATTAAGTTGTGCTCTGGGCAAAATTCTACCAGGCGCCTTACTCTTTCATTTCTTAGCCCCAATCCATATTCACCTACTACGTTCCCTTCTCTCCCTTTTCCTACACTCGAATTCCAGTCACCCATGACTATTAAATTTTCACCTCCCTTCACTATCTGAGTAATATCTTTTATTTCATCATACATTTCTTCAATTTCTTCGTCATCTGCAGAGCTAGTTGGCATATAAACTTGTACTACTGTAGTAGGTGTGGGCTTGGTATCTGTCTTGGCCACAATAATGCATTCACTATGCTGTTTGTAGTAGCTTACCTGCATTCCTATTTTCCTATTCATTATTAAACCTACTCCTGCATTACTCCTATTTGATTTTGTGTTTATAACCCTGTAATCACCTGACCAAAAGTCTTGTTCCTCCTGCCACCGAACTTCACTAATTTCCACTATATCTAACTTTAACCTATCCAATTCCCTTTTTAAATTTTCTATCCTACCTGCCCGATTAAGGGATCTGACATTCCACACTCAGAAAACTGGCGTTGTACGGATCGTTCTCCTGATAACGACATCCTCTTGAGTAGTCCCCGCCCGGAGATCCGAATGGGGGACTATTTTACCTCTGGAATATTTTACCCAAGAGGACACCATCTTCATTTAATCATACAGTAAACCTACATGCTCTAAAGGTGGTAGGGATAAAATACAGGGAGCGAAAGGCTGTTTACAATTTGTACAGAAACCAGATAGCAGTTATAAGCGTCGAGGGGCATGAAAGGGAAGCAGGGTTGGGAAAGCAGTGAGACAGGGTTGTAGCCTCTCCCTGATGTTATTCAATCTGTATATTGAGCAAGCAGTAAAGGAAACAAAAGAAAATTTCAGATTAGGTATTAAAATCCATGGAGAAGAAATAAAAACCTCGAGGTTTGCCGATGACATTGTAATTCTGTCAGAGACAGCAAAGGACTTGGAATAGCAGTTGAACAGAATGGACAGTGTCTTGAAAGAAGGGTATAAGGTGAACATCATCAAAAGCAAAAAGGGTATAATGGAATGAAGTCGAATTAAGTCGGGTGATGCTGAGGGATTTAGATTAGGAAATGAGACGCTTAAAGTAGTAAATGAGTTATGCTATTTGGGGAGCAAAATAACTGATAATGGTCAAAGTACAGAGGATATAAAATGTAGACTGGCAATGGCAAGGAAAACGTTTCTGAAGAAGAGAAATTTGTTAACATCAAGTATTGATTTAAGTGTCAGGAAGTCGTTTCTGAAAGAATTTGTATGGAGTGTAGCCATGTATGGAAGTGAAACATGGACGATAAACAATAAATAGTTTGGACAAGAAGAGAACAGAAGCTTTCGAAATGTGGTGCTACAGAAGAATGCTGAAGATTAGATGGGTAGATCATATAACTAATGAGGAGGTATTGAATAGGATTGGGGAGAAGAGGAGTTTGTGGCACAACTTGAGTAGAAGAAGGGATCGGTTGGTAGGACATGTTCTGAGGTATCAAGGGATCACCAATTTAGTACTGGAGAGCAGCGTGGAGGGTAGAAATTGTAGAGAGAGACCAAGAGATGAATACACTAAGCAGATGCAGAAGGATGTAGGCTGCAGTAGGTACTGGGAGATGAAGAGGCTTGCACATGATACAGTGGCATGGAGAGCTGCATCAAACCAGTCTCAGGACTGAAGACAACAACAACAATAACAGGTGCACCAACACACTATCAGCCAGTGATCACAACGTTTCAACCCATCAGTGTACGTTGAGAACATTAGATGTCACCTTATGCCCTCCTTGTGCACACATGATGTTGTTTTTGTTTCTGTTGAACGTTCATTATCTGATATAACATAATGAATTCTATTATCAAGAATTCCTTGAGCCATGAAGATACTCCTACTGATGGTATTTTCATTAGAAGCTGGTACAGTGTCTAATGCCTTTTGGAAATCTAGGAAAACAGACTCTATCTTTTTCACCTGCATCTACGAGTATAATCGGCAAGATGCGATGTATGAGTAAAGCACACTGCGTTTAATGTGAGTGGTATTTCCTGAATTAGTACTGATCTGTTGAAAGAAACTATTTTATTGCAAGAATGTCACAATGTTTGAACTCAGAATATCCTCTAGTATTCTGCTACTGGTGGACATGACCAAAAACAGTCTATTGTGGACATGCGTGAACTGCACTCTTTTCTAGCCTCGCAGAATATTCCCTATACAAGATACTCTCAATAAATATGATATAAGAATGGAGTTGCATGTTCAATGAAAAATCTAACTGTAATTTTGAAAGGGACTGGTGCATTGTTTGTTTTAAGCATTCTTCATTGTTTTCCAATATCTCTCATTCGAACATCTGTACAGTGGAAAAACATTGTTATGGGAATATCTTCATATATGAAAACATTTTTAAATAAAGAATTTTAGATTGCTGCTATCTGTCTTCTATCTTCAGTTTGGACCCATTTATTGACTTTATGTATGAATAGAGATTCCTAAATTTTGTGACAGATCATTCAAGAGAATCTGATTGTGAACATTATTACAGGCTACACACATGGCCCCTGTTACAGATAGATGAATTGCTATTAACTTGTCTGTAACACTTTCATCGAATCACTTTTGTAGAGCAGTGTAGTGGTATGTGCTTTCATTCTGTGATGAGATGAGTGGCATCAGGCCATGGTGGGTCCATATTTTATTACTTAATTTAGATGCTCGTATCTAGATTGAAGAATGAAATTTTCACTCTGCAGTGGAGTGTGCACTGATATGAAACATCCTGACAGATTAAAACTGTGTGCCAGACCAAGACTCGAACTCAGGACCTTTGCCTTTGTGGGCAAGTGCTCTACCAACTGAGCTACCCAAGCATGACTCACGCCTCACCCTCACAGCTTCAATTCTGCCAGTATCTCGTCTCCTACCATCCAAACTTCACAGAAGCTCTTCTGCAAAGGTTTGCAGAAGAGCTTCTGTGAAATTTGGAAGGTAAGAGATGAGATACTGACAGAACTGAAGCTGTGAGGGCAGGGTGTGAGTCGTGCTTGGGTAGCTCAGGTGGTAGAGCACTAGCCCATGAAGGCAAACGTCCCGAGTTTGAGTCTCAGTACAGCAGACATTTTTAATCTGTCAGGAAGTTTCTCTTACGTAGATGATGGCTTACAACATATTTCAGTTTAAACTATAATTGCTCTGTGTTAGCCTGATGTGCACTAAATGTTCTAATTTTGATAGTTAAATAACTTTATAGTGTGAAATAGCCAATGGCTCCCTCATTAGTGACCCTCTCAAAAAGACTGAGCCCATTGGTAACTAGAAAGGCTAAAATATTTCTTTCCTGAGTGAGATGTCAGACCTGTTGTTTGAAAGAGTTATCAGATAATGATTTCAGTATAACATCTAAAACAGTTTGCCCTTACCATCTATACCTTGTGTATAGTTGTTCCAGTTGACATCGGGCTTTCTGTATGAACATTTTTGCTCAGCTCAATTGGATGAAGAGTATCATCAGCCATTTGAAGCCTTGACAACAACTTATTCAGACTTTTCCATTCATTACATTCTTCATCTATAAGCATTCACATTTCTTCTGCAAGTTTCCTAATGTAGCCTATGTGCTTTGCATTACACCATCATTTTGGTCTTTTTATTTTTATTTTTTGAACTCTTCAGTGAACTTCATTGGTCCACGTACCATTCATTCATCTGACTAAATGACCCACCCAGCTCTATTTCATTTGCATTGTGGTTATAATGTGGATTATAATAGGTACTAAAATTAACTCCAAACATAAACTGCATGCACATTGCTTGACAGTGCCTTCTGATCCGTAGAAAAATTTCTGAATATATTACACTATCTATACTACTATATAAAGGCAAGTCGTTATTTAATGTTGTTACCAAATATTTCAAAAAACATTTACCTGATTTTTTTACAGGTCATTCTAATAAACATTCAGAGAGGTATAGGCAACAGTTTCTTTTAATATATGCTACAATAAGGGGCAACTTTATTAGCAAAAATCTCAGAAAGTTCTTGACTGATTTACTTCAAATTTTTAAGCAACTTTAGCTCCCAATCAATATATTGTTGGCTATAACAATAAACAAGGCACAAGGTCAGGGGTGGGAGGAAGAGGTAACTGACTGAGGAGGGATGGACATAGAGAGGGGGAAGTAGGAGGTGGACAGAGAGAGAAAGGAGGAGGGAATGGAGAAAGATAGGGAAGAAAGAGATGGACAAAGAGAGGTGGTGGAGTTGATGGACAGAGAGAAAGGGGGAGGAGAAGAGGGAGAGATGAGGGAGAAGATCGTTGTCTATATCCAATTGCCATACGTATTTAGTTAGCAATTGTGAAGCAGAGAGAGAGAGAGAGAGAGAGAGAGAGAGAGAGAGAGAGAGAGAGAGAGAGAGAGAAAATTGTTAAGTATAAATCACCTTGTGAGAAAAGCATAAACAGCTAAAGACTAAACAAGCCTATCATGTGAACATTCAACAGGCTTTCATATTTCTCACTGTGAAAATGTATTAAATTGTCAACTAATTGACGTGTTCCACATCATAGTGAGAAATAGCAATTATTACCAGAGGAACATGCAAATAATCAACTAATTATGCCACCTACTCCAGTCTGCTGTTACCTAATGCATTTGCTTACTTTCCTGTTTCTCCCAGTAGTTCCCAATATGAGCCTCTCTCTTGCTTACTGTGCAACCCTCAGTATTTGAATAATTTCCACATGAAAAGCTAATGTCTGTCTGCCATCAGACAAAACTGGTAATACACATTCTCCTTGTCTGATTCCTCTTTCAATTTTGAATTTGTCTGTCTGCCATCAGACAAAACTGGCAATACACATTCTCCTTGTCTGATTCCTCTTTCAATTTTGAATTACAATTATCCTGATGAAGTGTAATGGAACCTCTACAATTACATTACTAACATACGTTAAACGAGTCTCACTTTGTTTTCAATGGCTGTTGGTACACATTCCATTGAAACTTAATCAAAAGGTTTCTCAAAATCTATAAATGCCAGACAGATACTAATTTCTTCTAATTATTCCATTCTGTTCTCTTGCTTATGACTCACAGTTTGGACATTTGTGATGTATGCACTTCTAAAGCCACCATAAAAATACACACACACACACACACACACACACACACACACACACACACACACACACACACACACACACACACACATTATTGATATACTCTAGCATTTACATACTTATAGATATGGCTTGATAAGAGTGGGTCCAGTAGTCAGACATCACCCTACAGTAGGCGCTGTCCCAACACTTTCCTGAAGTAATTAAGGGAAACTACAGAAAATCTGACCATGGTAGCTGCATTGAGATTTGAGCCTCCATCCTCCTTAACACAAGTTAAAACAGAACTACAATGTTATTGGAAAGGTAAGTCGCCACTCACCATATAGCCATATAGCAGAGATGCCGAGTCGCAAATAGGTACCAAACAAAGAACAAAACACACACACACACACACACACACACACACACACACACACACACACACACACACACACACACACACACACACACACACACAAAGCGCGACTCACGCAAACATGACTATAGTCTCAGGCATCTGATGCCACACTGCAAGCAGCAGCACCAGTGCATGATGGGAGTGGCAACTGGGTGGGTGTAAGGAGGAGGCTGGGGCAGGGAGGGGGAGGGATTGTGGGGTAAGGATGATGGACAGTGCAGTGATGCTGGGGAATGTGCAGAGACGAACAGGGGAGAGGATGTAAGGCCGTTATGTGCAGTTGGGAGGTTAGACGTAGGGCAGGGGAGAGGCGGGGAGGAGGTTGGGGATAGCAGTAAAGGAAAGAAGTAAAGACTGGTTGCAACGGTAGAATCAGGGCTTTGTAGTGCTGGAATGGGAACAGGGAAGGGGATCGATGGGTGAGGACAATGACTAACGAAGGTTGAGGCCAGGAGGGTTACGGGAACATAGGATATATTCCAGGGAACGTTCCTACCTGTGCAATTCAGAAAAGATGGTGTTGGTGGGAAGGATACATATGGCACAGGCTGTGATGCAGTCATTGAAATGAAGGATGTCATATTTGACAGCGTGCTCAGCAACAGGGTGGTCCACTTGTTTTTGGCTATTCATGCAGGCAAACAGACAGCTTGTTGGTTGTCAAGCTCACATAGAATGCAGCACAGTGGTTGCAGCTCAGCTTGTAGAACACAAGACTGGTTTCACAGATGGCCCTGCGTTTGATGGGATAGGTGATGTTTGTGACTGGACTGGAGTAGGTGGTTGTGGGAGGATGTGTGGAACAGGTCTTATATCTATGTCTATTACAGGGGTATGAGCCATGAGGTAAGGAATTGGGAGCAGGATTGAGTTGGGATGGAAGAGTATATTATGTAGGTTCAGTGGATAGCGAGAATATGACTGTGGGTGGGGTGGGGTGGGGGGTGGGGGGGGGAAGGATAATGGGCTGAACATTTCTCATTTCAGGGTACAACGAGAGTTAGTCAAACTCCTAGCGGAGTATGTAATTCAGTTGCTCCAGTCCTGGGTTGTACTAAGTTATGAAGGAAATGTTCCTCTGTGGTCAGACGGGGAATTTGGGAGGTGGTGGGAGACTGGAAAAATATGGCATGGGAGATTTGTTTTTGTACAAAGTTAGGAGAATAATTATAGTCTGTCAAGGCTTTAGTGAGACCATCAGTATATTTCGAGAGGGACTGTTTGTCACTACAGGTGCGGTGACCACGGGTGGCTTGCCTGTATGGAAGGGACTTCTTGGTATGGAATGGGTGGCATCTGTCAAAGTGGAGGTATTGGTGGTGGTTAACAGGTTTGATATGGATGGACGTACTGATGTAGCCATCTTTGAAGTGAAGGTCAACAACTAGCAAGGTGGCTTGTTGGGTTGAGTGGGACCAGGTGACGCAAATGGGGGAGGTCTTGAGGTTCTGGGGAATCTGGATAGAGTGTCATCACCCTCTGTCCAGATTACAAAGATGTCATCAGTGAATCTGAACCAGGTGAGGGGTTTATGATTCTGGGTGTTTAGGAAGGATTTCTGTAGATGGCCCATGAATAGTGTGGCATAGGATGGTGCCACATGAGTGCCTATAGCTGTACCTCAGTTTCATTTGTAAGTAATGCCTCCAAAGGAGAAGAAATTGTAGTTTATAATGTAGTTGGTCATGGAGACTAGGATTCCAGCAGAACCTCCAATCACTCCTCAATCCTTAGGCCAATCCCAGAAGCTCCCCCTGTACTCCTAACTTCTACATGCTTCCTAACTCCATAAATCCAACCACCCAGGACACCCTAACTGAGAGAACGTTTGCTCTCATAGACCAACACCTTCAACCTATTACCCAGAACCTACCATCCTACATAAAAAATACCAACCATTTCCTCCACTGGCTCACCACAGTTGCTGTCCCTTTATCACATGGTGCTCTGCTCATCACTATTGATTCCACTTCCCTTTACACTAACATCTCTAATGCCTCACCACTATTGAACCTACCTTTCCTAACATCCAATGGATTCTGACCAACAACCTCCTCCCTAGTCACCGTTACCAGCTACATCCTCACCCACCATTACTTTTCCTTTGAAGGCATTACCTACAAAGGAATCAGAGGTACAGCTATGGGCACCCACATGACCCCATCCTATACCAACCTGTTCATGGGTTATCTAGAGGAATCCTTCCTAACACCCAGAATCCTAAGCCACTCACCTGGTTCAGATTCACTGATGTCATCTTTGTGATCTGGATGGAGGGTGAAGGCACTGTATCCACATTCCTCCAGAAACTCAAGAACGTTTCTCCCATTTGCTTCACCTGGTCCCACTCAACACAACAAGCCACCTTCCTAGATGTTGACCTCCACTTCAAAGATGGCTACATCAGTACCTCTGTCCATATCAGACCTACTAACCACCACCAATACCTCCACTTAGACAGCTGTCACCCGTTCCATACCAAGAAGTCCCTTCCATACAGGCTAGCAACCCGTGGTCATCACATCTGCAGTGACGAGCGGTCCTTCTCGAAATATACTGAGGGTCTCACTGAAGCCTTCACAGACCATAATTCTGCTCCCAACCTTGTACAAAAACAAAGCTCCTTTGCTATATCTTTCTAGTCTCCCACCCAAAATCCCTCTGTCTGGCCATAGAGGAATATTCCCGTCATAACTCAGTACCATTCAGGAGTGCAGAAACTGAATTATGTTCTCTGCCAGGGTTTGAATAAATCTCTTTGTGCCCTGAAACAAGAAATGTCTGACCCACTATCCTTCCCATCCATCCCACAGACATAACCTACACAATATACTCTTCCATTCCTATACAACCCTGCTCCCAACCCCTTACCTCATGGCTCATACCACTGTAATAGACCTATATGCAAGACCTGTCCCATATATCCTCCCACCACCACCTAGTCCCTACATGTGGAACCAGGCATGTGATCTACAAGCTAAGCTGTAACCACTGTGCTGCATTGTATGTGGGCATGACAACCAACAAGCTGCCTGTCTGCATCAATGGCCATCAACAAACTGTGGCCAAGAAGCTAGTGGATCACCCTTTTGCTGAGCACGCTGCCAAACATGACATCCTTCATTTCAATGACTGCTGCACAGCCTGTGCCATATGGTTCCTTCCCACCAACACCAGCTTTACTGAATTGTGCAGGTGGGAACTTTCCCTGCAATATATCCTACGTTCTCATAACCATCCTGGTTTTAGCCTTAGTCAGCCATTGTTCTCACCCATCCAGCCACTTCCCTGTTCCCATTCCAGCACTACACAGCCCTCATCCCACCATCACACCTAGTCTTTCTACTTCTCTCCTTTTCTGCTACCCTGCCCCCTCCTCCCCACACTTCCCCAGCCCTCTGCCTAACGTCCTGACTGTACATGGCTGCCCCAAACTCTACCCAGCTTGTCCCTACGTGCTCCCCAGCAGCACTGCACTGTCCACCACGCCTACCCTACAATCCCTTCCCCTCCCCACTGCCACCCAGTCTCCACTCCCATCATGCACTGGTACTGCCACTCTGTGTGGCTTCAGTTGTATGAGACTCCAGGCGTATGTGTGTGTGTCGTCTGTTTTTGATGAAGGCCTTACTGGCCAAAAGCTTTATTTGAGAGAGTCTTTTTGTTGTGACTCAGAATCTCCACTATATGGTGAGTGGCAACTTTCCTTTTCATAATATTGTTACATTCCATCCTGTATTTTCCATTGTTTGATTAGAACAGTGCTACCTCATTCAGTTTATACCTAATGTATCATACTGTTTTGCCAAAAGTTACTTAATAATGTAAAAGACTTATGCTACATTTATATGAAATAGAGAATGGGGAAGGGAAGGGTACCACATACCGCATGCTGCAATGCAGCATCCCTGGCCCACACAAATATACTGTGTATAGTGCTACATTGTTCACTCATTTCTCAGTACCAATCACCATAGTAAACACACATTATTTCATAATGTAACAGTAAACAAACTGTTTACTGACATCAGGACTGCAGAAATGATGTTTGATTTCCATTTTGTCTACCAAAATTTCCCATTTGCTTGCCTGAAAAAATGAGTCATCATCGCTCCTTAATGGGTGGAATATTGAGCTTAGAAAGAGTAAGGTTTTCCAGAAAAGGAGAGGAAAGAAATGGGGAGAATAGCATTATAGTGCAAAAGTGTGGCATAAAATGACAGATATGTTTTATTATTACTATTATTATTATTTTGCATATGACTCACTATGGACTACAGTTATTTCAACTGTTTCTCCTTTCATTTCTTCCTCATTTACCTTATTATTATTATTATTTTGTGTTTCTCACTTCTTTCTTCTGTCCAAATGACTCTGGTCTTCTTCTTGAGATTTTCATGGAAACCTTTGGAATCTAGCAATTTCTTTCCGAGTGGCAGTTGTTCCTCGAAATCTTGTGGAGTAATTCAGAGTTTGTCCACATCCCGTCCAACTTCTCCGCACCATGTGTTATCCATTTTTAATTTACTGAAATATGTGAACAGTCTTTTTCAGTTATTATTATTATTATTATTAATTTGTTTTGCATTTTTTACCAAAGTCCTACTCTGTGGTATCTAAGTAGGCCCTAAGGTTTCATAGCATAGAATTCATTACTTAACAGGTATTTTTAATGGCCTTTTGCCTGATTTGTTGTTTTAGTGAAGGCCTTGTGCATCACATAGAGGCTGGTGGCGTCCATTCAATGAAATTTTCTTTATTGTTTTCAATTGTTTCTCTTACTAAATTTCCCTTTTACATCCCCTCAAAGGCATAGTCAAACAGTTTTGATTAATTCAGTGTATTCTGTGCTCTAATGCTGTATGCAGCACCTGTATGCTCCCCACAGCACCAGACCACTGGCATGCTACACTTAAAATATTTCACTAACATTAACTGCATGGATTGGCCACAGAGGCTGCCTACGGTTGGTCACAAGCCCAGGGGACATGGCACAACATATGCTGCGACACATGCCAGAGACCTCCTTTACATAATGACAGTGCTTCCAGCACCCCTCAGATTGTGTTGTACTGTTTCTACGTTTGTTTTTAACTTGAAAGTGGATCAATAAACTTTTGTTCTTAGCGGCCACACTGCTGATTTTGTCTAGCATTCCAACTCAACTGGCAATGAGTGTGGTGTTCACTTCCTTGTGCTTAGTCTATTCGTTATTCCTTCACTTCTTCTGGCCACAGAGGCAGTGCTCAGATCTCTCCTCAAGGAGCAGCAGGCTCTTATGGCAGCTATCATCAACTTGTCGGCCAAAGTGAGTACACAGGCTCCCACACCACAGGGGTACCCACTACCCTTTCCCTCTTACAATGATGCAGCCAAAGGTTTATAAGAGGCATCTTTGGCAACACTTCCTCACCTGTGGTGTGGCTGATGCAAACATGTGGAAGGCTTTGTTTCTTTCTTGGATTTCTCCTCAGATCTACCAGTTGTTGGCAGTTAGCCCCACACTGGGAATCTGCATCCATTCTGTTTCACAAAATGTGTAGATTGTTGTCACATTATCACTATAAATGGACACATGTCATTGAAGCATGTGCACACATTCATTGAGTGCCATGTAGAGACCTATCATTAAAATAACCAGCCGAACAAATCCTACCAGGTTTCAGCAGCAGAGCTCCCTGTCCTCAGTCACAAATGTCAGTTTGTTACCAATGCTCATGATTCAGCTGGTTCCTGTCAAGGAGATGCGCCAATATGCACTACTGTGCAAGAATTCATCTTTGGCTAAAGTGTTAAATTTTGCCCAATCTTTGGAGGTATCTCATGCTGTGGTTATCAGATTGAGGCTTAGTGTGACATTGCCAAAGACACTCCTATTACTGATCATGTGGCAACAGTTAGTTCTTGAGGTGGGGGGAGACTACTTGGCAGTCAGAGTCATGGCCTCCATGCTGCACTGGACAGCGATCCTCCAAACAATAATTAACAATAACCACAACAGTGGCAGCCCTCAATGCTCTCATCTTGCCCATACTGTCATGTGCAACTGACAGTCATGTGCCCTAAGCTCTGGATGAGTTGCAACAACTGTAAGAAAAAACCCCTCTCCTACAGAGATGGACATGGGGTCCGCCGCTCGTGGTCTCGCGGTAGCGTTCTCGCTTCCCGAGCACGGGGTCCCGGGTTCGATTCCCAGCGGGGTCAGGGATTTTCACCTGCCTCGAGATGACTGGGTGTTTGTGTTGTCTTCATCATCATCCAGGAAAGTGGCGAAATTGGACTGAGCAAAGATTGGGAAATTGTACGGGCGCTGATAACCACGCAGTTGAGCGCCCCACAAACCAAAACATCATCATCATGGACATGGATGTTAATCATGTGTCTCCAGCGCTTACCAATAAAAGACAAACTATTTGTTGAAGTGCGAGTAATGAACAAAGCTCTCTGACTACAAGTGGATGTGGGTGCAGGTGTGACACTGCTGAGCTTGCAGACTTAAGTGGACTTGGGATCTCCAGCATTGCCAGCATTGTTACTGGTTACTCAACATGTGGTGAGTTAAAATAACAAGAGTATACCAATTTTGGAGAAATTTATTGCTTCCACTTCCTATAAATATGTGGTTCATTCATTGACTGTTCTGTTAGTGGATGATGCTAGTGCTGAAAATTTGTTTGGTCTGGATGCTTTCAATGCTTTTGGTTTTTCCTTGTTTCTGACCAGGTCCCTTACCAGTAGTCACATTGTCTGTTTGGAGTTCTCATCTCTTTTTTCCGATGAATTATGTTGTGACACTAACTTTATGGCCCACTTTACCCTAATCCAGTGGCCTTGATGATCAGGTGAAATCAGAATTGGGCAGGCTGACTTTGCTGGCGGTCATACAGCCTATTACATTAAGTGAGTGATCTACCCCCCTCATGAATGTTAAAAAATTGAATGTTAAAAAATTGAATGTTCAGCTTCATCTCTCTGGTGACTTTAAAGTTTCCAATAACACTCACTCTATCATAGACAACTATCCTTTGCCCCATCAGGATGAGTTATTGACCAAATTCAGCAGAGGCTGGTTTTTCTCTGAAACTGATTTATCTGGAGCCTATTCACAGGTTCCACTGGATGAGGATTTGAAAAGGCTCCTTGTGATTAATATGCTCTGCAGGTTGTACCAGTATCAGTGCCTCCCATTTGGTGTGGCTATCACAACTGTAACTTTTCAATTATTTCTGGAACAATTCATGATGTCCATCAACTATTTTGTTGACAAGATCATAAGAGTGCATCCACAGAAGAGCATTTACCCAACTTCCGCTTCTTCTTCGAGGTCTTACATACTGTGGGATTGAAATGGAATTTTGCCAATTCACACTTTCTTCATCCTTCAATCGTGTATTTGGAATTTGAGGTTTCTCAGGATGGTGTAAAGCCTTTATGTCGTCATGTCATCACTGTTACAACTTTGCCTCACCCTTCCAACGTCAAAGAACTCCAAGTATTTTTAGGGAAGATTGCCTACTATCAAAAATTATCTCTGACTGCAGCTGTGTTGGCCACTCCTCTCATGAATTGCTCCTCAAGGAAGTTCAACTTTGGTGGACACTGTGACACTGATGAGTGGGCACACATTCATGCTTTTGAAATCTAAATTGCATTCTGCTTCTTGTTTGGCTACTTTCTATGCTGGCCACCACCTGGTCTTGGCTGTAGATGCCTCTCAGTATGGCCTTGGGGCTGCTCTTGCACATAACTGTGAGGATGGTTATGAGAGACCAATAGCTTATGCATCAGAAATGCTAAACTCAGTAGTGCCACTTCTAAGATGAAAATGAAGCACTTTCTATCATCTACACCCTCAAGAAGTTACACGTGTTTTTGTGTGGACCTAATTTCCACCTCATGATAGACCACAAGTCCTTGTTTTCAATATTTATGCCTTCTGCTTCATTGCCTGACAAAGCAGTACATCATCTCCAGTGTTGGGTCGTGTTTCTGTCTTGCTACAACTATGAAATACATTTCTGGCCTACTGCACAGCATACCAGTATCAATGCACTGTACCTACTTCCAGTGGAGACGGATCCTGCTTTTGATCAGGATGAGCTCCTTTGTTTTCACTTAGATGTTGAGGTGCAACATACAGTGAAAGCATTTCCTATTACGGGCTCTTGGATCACAGCTGCTGTTGCTGCCGATCCGGTTTTGTGCCAAGTTGTTCACACCGTTCAGTGTGGTTGGCCAGACAGGTCGCCAGATATGGCTTTGCTCCTATGCATAACTGTCACTCAGGGTTGTGATCCCAGTCACTCTATGGAGGGATCTTCTTCAGCTCCTACATCTGGGATATTGTTGGGGGGAGTCTCTTGTACCAAGTCACTGGCCCAGTGACATTTATTTTGGCCCATCATTGACATTGACATTGGCCATCTTGTCTTGGCCTAGTCTCTACAGTACACAACAGCCAGCATCGCGAGTGACACACTCCCCACGGGCTACACCACATCATCTGCTGGAACATCCAGGTGGGACCATTCCTCAATTCTTACTCATTGTCAGTTGTTGATACTTTCTTTGAATTTCCATACGTTATCTGCTGTCCTTCCATATCAGCTACAGTTATGGTTTAGGCCCTCTCAAAATTTTTTTCTATTCAAGGATTGCTTTATATGGTTGTGACAGATAACAGTCCACAATATGTACCTCAGACCTTGCAGAATTTCTGTGCCTGTCAAGGCATACATTACATGATGGCTCCTCTCTTCCATCCCCATCTAATGGTGAGGTAGAACAGCTTGCCTGCACAATCAAGATTCACATGGCGAAGAACATCTTGGTCTCTTCAACAGATCATGCCTTGACATGACTGCTGCGGCCGCTACCTCTGCCTCTGTATGGTGTGCAGCATTGAGGGGCTGGTGGGGTACCACCACAATCAGCTGCACAGTGAGGGTGAAGGCAAGAGCAAAGGCTGTGGGCTCATCACTGCCACCATCACCTCCTCCCTCAGTGTTAGTGACTGTCCCTGCTGTGGGGGCCGCTCCGAGACTCCAGTAAGTCGCTCCTGATCCGGTGTTCTGGATGTCTTTTCTGAACTCTACCCCTTTTCCTAAACCTCAGTTGTTGCCTAATTTTTCATTTGAAATTCATCTGGAATTCCAAACAACTGGGGGTTGAGGTGGTGGTGGAGTGGGAGGCTGGACTGTAGCCCTTTCCTTCTCCTCTCTCGAAATCTTCAGCAGTGTAGATGGCACCTCTTTGAACATGTAGGCCCGCTTAACCATACTCACTGAACTGTAGCCATTAATGAGAATGTCCATGGTGTGAAAACTCCTGAACAGAACATTGTGTAGTCCATTGTAGGGTCATTGCAGTGGTGGTTTGACAGTGTCCATGCAAAGCACAACGTGAGTGCACGTGTCCAAATCCTTATGCATGAACATTGTGTGCTGACTGCCTCGTAACTCTCACTGGTTTCATGCAGTCCACTATGTCATGTAGAGTACCTAGCAATTGTGGTTGACTGTTAATGTCATATAACTTGTGGTGTCAATGAATTCACCTAGCAGGCCCAGTGACTCTCCATATACAAGCTCTGATGCTGAAGCCTCAATGTCTGATTTGAATGCAGTCTTCAGACCAAGTAGGATGATGGGCAGTGCCGATGTCTGTGTGGTCCAAAGCCACATCAGTGCTCCTCTCAGTGTGCTGTGCCACCTCTACAGTATGCCATTACTAGCCAGATGGTAGATCGTCATCTTATGGTGTGAGTATCTGCAGAACTTGGGTATCTGCATGAACAATTCAGACTCGAACTGCCTCCTGTTGGTTGTTTATGTAGAGGGTAACTGAATCTGGTGAGCCATGTTGACGTGAAAACTGCTGCAAGTGTTTCTGCAGAAATGTCATCAGTTGGTACTGCTTCTGGCCAGTGTGTGTACCTGTCGATCATTGTCATTCAATAGCTATGGCCATCTGAGGGAGGCAGTGGTTCTAGCACATCTAGGTGAATGCGAACAAACCATGTGCTGACATCTGGGAACTCCCCAATTAGAACATGCATATGTTGGGCAACTTTACGTAGCTGGTAGTGTGGGCAAGCTCTAGTCCACTGATGACAATCTCTGTCCGTGCCTAGCCACACTAACCTCTGTGATACCGACTCAACCATCGCACATTCTCCAGGGTGACAAAGGTTACGGACGTTATCGAACACTGTCCAGTCGTGATCTGTTGTGCAGTACATTGCAGTAGACCTTGCAAATTTCACCTGTAATATCAACCACTTGCAATTTTAGCAAAGTTTTGTCATAACGTAATATCGCTCATAGTTCAGGGTCTTCCTGCTGTGCAACTGCTAGCTCTGTCACGTTCACTGGCTGTGAAATATCACCAATCCAGAAATGTGCCAAAAGTCTGTTATGAATTGGCTTATAAACTTGAGTTGAGAGTACTGCTATGGTAAGCACTTGTCACTCTTCTTACTGAATGCATATAGCAGCCAGTGGTTTGTGATCAGTATAAACTGAGAAAGCCTTGACCTGTGGCCGGAGATGCTTGATAGATCGGTAGATGGCCAACCTCTCCCTATCACACACACTCCAGCACTGCTGTGAAGGCATCAATTTGTGCACAAAATATGCCAGTGGCTGCCATGCACTATCTACCCATTGCTGCAAAGCTGCAGCGATAGCAAACTGGCTGGCATCAATCACTAAGGCGAGTGGAGCATCACGTTTTGGGTGAGCGAGTAGGGCGACCTGAGCAAGGCTTTGTTTTATGGCTTTGAATATCATCTCAACACTCTCAGCCCATTGCACAGGTGCATTACCTTGTTCCATTCCACCCGCCAGTGCTGCATTTAATAGCACTAGTTGCTCGGTGGTACGTGACACTGATAAAAATTTAGCATTCTGAGGTATCTGCATAGTTCTTTTATAGTGCTAGGCTTTCACAGTTGTAGTATGGCCTCTACTTTTTCTGGTAGCTGTGCAGAACCAGGGAACATCATGCAGTCGCCCAGAAATTCGACTTCAGGCTTTAAAACAACACTGCTCTTCTCCAGTCATTTAAAAACCTCATGCAAGTGCCTGTGATGCAGTTCCCTGGTTTCTGATTAGATCAACACGTTGTCCAGGTACACAGAGCAGAAAGGTAGCTCATGCAAGATGGAATCTGTAAACTTCTGCAAGGTCTGTGCAGTGTTCCACAACCCAAATGTCATAAACTTCGGCTCAGACAATCCAAATGGCATAATTATAGTTGTCTTGGGAATGTTCTCTGGCATGACTGGGATACACTTGCAGGCCTTTGTGCAGTCAATTATGCTAAATATAGTTGAGCCATGAAGGGTGTGGTTGTAGTCACATAGTAATGGTACCGGGTAGCAGTTGGGACTAGTCCCAGCATTAGGCACTCGATTATCTCTGCACGGATGCCTGGTCTAGGTACTAGGTGTAATGCTGATGCCTGTGGGCTGCAGGAGGGGTGAATAATTCCGTCCTTCACCATAAGGTCAAACTCTGCCTTTGCTATTGTGAGGTGTCTAGATGCTTCTCTGCCTGGGCGACATGACGCAGATGGTCCATCCATAGTTTTGATGTGCTGGTCAGTTTCCAGTGTCACTCAACACCTGTTGTGGCACTCCCCGTGGTCTAGTTAAGGCTGGAAAATCTTGGAGAATCATGTGTTACTCTTCGTCCACCACTTGCAAAAGCTTGATGCAATTAGTTCCAGCGTCACGGTGATACCCGGTGGTCGTAAAACCAGTAAGGCAGTCCAGAAGGCAGGCATTAGGTATATCAAGCAAAAGTTTGAAATGTGCTAAGAAGTCAGTGCCTATTATTGTCTCGGCCACATCCACTACCATGAAATTCCGTGTAAATTGTCCACACAGCCCTAGATTCACAATCTGATACCGTGTATCATAAGTTGAAATCTCCATACTGTTAGCAACTGCCAGGTTGACTGCTGTGCATGGTCTGCAGTAGTGGGGTGACATCTTCAATAAAATACTCAGATCAGATCCTGTATCTACTAGATATTTCCTTATCAAGGTCCAGCCTATTATAAATAGGCACTGAGGGGTGCTGTGGCAGTTGGTGGCACCTACTAATGACGGCCATTCCTGTTTGGGAATGTGCTCGGGCTTGTACACTTTTTTGCCTGTTTGCCATATCTGTGGTGTTACCAAAAAACTGTGGAACCAGTCTCTGATGCAGAAAGCAAATTGAAGCAACTCCTTGAATGACATCGGTTATATGCTCTATTGCAGCTCATATTACCGGGCAAAAGCAAAGCTGGCATCTCTGTACTTATGAAATCCTACCTGGTGCCTAAGATACCATAATCAGCATGCGACACCATATGAGCTGTAGATGTAACACTTGTTGGAACAGTTACTGTACTGACCTGCAAGTAAAGCATCATGGCATCTTGAATGTGGTCAGCAAGTTCTGCAACTGCGTCCAGTGACATCTCCGACTGCGTAGCAATGACGGCTTTTACCTGGGCTGGCAGACAGTTGCTCCAAATCATGCACAGGAAGTTGTCAGGAATGGTGTTGACATCCACTAAGTTGTGAAGATGGTGAAGGCATTGTGAGGGCTTCTGTTTTCAATTTCTTCATGTGTCAATACCTGGCAAATGCAGTGGAAACTGCTGTATCGCATATGAGCTGTGCTTTTAATCTGTAAAGGGAGTTTTCCATCAGAGGAGCCTTTTACATCGGTACGACGACAACTAAATTCTAGGGACCTAGGAACCTGCTACAACGTATGTGCCATTTGGCTTCTCCCACCCAACGCCAGTCCCTTGGAACTGCAGAAATGGGAACTTGCACTCCAATACATCCCGCCATCCCCCTGGACTGAACCTACGTTAACCAACCTCACTCCCATTTACTCTTCAGTCTTGTCCTTTTCCCTCTCCTCTTTAGCCATTCACACGTCTTTTCATCCTACATAGTTGTGTTTATCTTTATACTATATACCTCTTTACTTCTGCATGCATCCTCTTTGGTTTGAAGCTGGCACAGTACTAAACACTAGAATATCTTTGGCTTCCCTCTGACAACCATGCCTCCATCCTTGCTACCCTCCCCATTTACCTTTCCCTGTTGCTTCATAACCTGGGTTGTGAGTAACTGAATCCACTTTCCCTTCTTCCCTTTTTTCCCCTCTCTCCTCCCTGATGAAGGAACAAAGTTCCAAAAGCTAGGAATGTAAATTTTCTGTTCTGTTTTGTGTATCTATTGGCTGTACTGAGCTGAGGAAAGTACTGGCCAGCCCCTCTATCTCTTTGTTAGTATTTGTTTCAAATCTTAAATTTTTTCCTTTAAGGACAGTTTATCATTTCCCTTCAATTCATTGGTGCATTGATTTTCACCAAATGTTTCTATCCTGTTTGACAAGTGCAACTTGCATGGTAGTGCATCTATTTACCTCTTTCTCTAGGTATGTCACTGAGATAAGTATTTACAAACGCAATATACACAAATTGCCCTAATTTGTAAGATCTTTGATTCTACTCAAACCCTACAGGTAATGTTGATAAAGTGTCAGGCACTATATTTATAGGACCTGACATATATTGAATTCAAAGTCAAATTCCTGAAGAAATGAAACCCATCATATCAACCTGTGATGTAACAATTTACTGGTCATTAAGAAAGTAAGGGCTTGAAGATTGGAATACACTGTGGTTTTGTTCCTGTCTAAGAGGTACCTAAACATTTTAAAACTCCAGGCTATAGCTAAGGCTTCCTTTCCAATGATAGAATAATTGTGTTCTTGTTTATTCAAAATTCTAATTGTGAAAGCTGTGCCATGATGGTTATCCCTTTCCATAAGCTAATCACCTTGGAAAACCTCATAAACTAAGCCACAACCTTAGGCATTAGTTGATAACTCAAGCACTTCATTTAAATTAGTATGGTATGATAATTTTGCATGTACCAGTGTCTCTTTAATTTTATTAAGAACTGCTAAAACGTTTTGCTCCAGTGTCACTGATACTTCTGCTTTAATAGTTATGTAGTAGGATGGTCAGTCACATGATCTTCTGATAGAAATTTTCTTACAAAAGTTTATCATACCTCGGAATGATTTCAACTGCTTCTTGTTCTGAGGATAAGGACATTTAGCAATAGCTTCTATCATTGTGGGTCAGGACAAGTCCCTTTAGCATCGACAACATGTCCTAAGAAGTTAACATTCTTCTTACTAAATGAAGATATGGCTAACTTATGGCAATGCCCTTTTGTTTACACTACTTCCAGTAATTCTTCATGGTCAGGTCATCTCTTAAACATACTGAAAAGATCATCAACATAAAAGTTAATTTTTTGTGACAGTCATTGCCTACAGCCAGATCTAATGCTCACTTGGATACTGACTAATATATTTACACCAAAAGTTAACTTTAATCTGAAATGGTCAACCTTCAAAGGAGGATACAGTATATAGCCATGAGTCTGGATGGACATTCACACCCTGATATATGCCCCGGTTTGTCCAAAAAATGTCTTGATATTGAATCAATAATGAAATTTCTCATTAAAAATATACCACTTTTTCAAATCAACAGCTCAATTCATGGAATCAATACTAGAAATAAGACACCAACCACTTTCTCGAACGCCTGGAATCCCTACCCAGTCTGTTATCCCCGGAAACCATCCTTGTAACCATTGATGCCACTTCCTTATACACAAATATTCCGCATGTCCAGGGACTCGCTGTGATGGAGCACTTCCTTTCACGCCGATAACCTGCCACCCTACCTAAAACCTCTTTCCTCATTACCTTAGCCAGCTTCATCGTGACCCACAACTTCTTCACTTTTGAAGGCCAGACATACCAACAATTAAAGGGAACAGCCATGGGTACCAGGATGGCACCCTCATACGCCAACCTATTCATGGGTCACTTAGAGGAAGCCTTCTTGGTTACCCAGGCCTGCCAACCCAAAGTTTGGTACAGATTTATTGATGACATCTTCATGATCTGGACTCACAGTGAAGAAGAACTCCAGAATTTCCTCTCCAACCTCAACTCCTTTGGTTCCATCAGATTCACCTGGTCCTACTCTAAATCCCATGCCACTTTCCTTGACGTTGACCTCCACCTGTCCAATGGCGAGCTTCACACGTCCGTCCACATCAAACCCACCAACAAGCAACAGTACCTCCATTATGACAGCTGCCACCCATTCCACATCAAACGGTCCCTTCCCTACAGCCTAGGTCTTCGTGGCAAACGAATCTGCTCCAGTCCGGAATCCTTGAACCATTACACCAACAACCTGAAAACAGCTTTCGCATCCCGTAACTACCCTCCCAACCTGGTACAGAAGCAAATAACCAGAGCCACTTCCTCATCTCCTGAAACCTGGAACCTCCCACAGAACAACCCCAAAAGTGCCCCACTTGTGACAGGATACTTTCCGGGACTGGATCAGATTCTGAATGTGGCTCTCCAGCAGGAATATGACTTCCTCAAATCCTGCCCTGAAATGAGATCCATCCTTCATGAAATCCTCCCCACTCCACCTAGAGTGTCTTTCCGCCATCCACCTAACCTTCGTAACCTCTTAGTTCATCCCTATGAAATCCCCAAACCACCTTCCTTACCCCTGGCTCCTACCCTTGTAACCGCCCCCGGTGTAAAACCTGTCCCATGCACCCTCCCACCACCACCTACTCCAGTCCTGTAACCCGGAAGGTGTACACGATCAAAGGCAGAGCCACATGTGAAAGCACCCACGTGATTTACCAGCTGACCTGCCTACACTGTGAAGCCTTCTATGTGGGAATGACCAGCAACAAACTGTCCATTCACATGAATGGACACAGGCAGACAGTGTTTGTTGGTAATGAGGATCACCCTGTGGCTAAACATGCCTTGGTGCACGGCCAGCACATCTTGGCACAGTGTTACACCGTCCGGGTTATCTGGATTCTTCCCACTAACACCAACCTGTCAGAACTCTGGAGATGGGAACTTGCCCTTCAGCATATCCTCTCTTCTCGCTATCCGCCAGGCCTCAATCTCCGCTAATTTCTACTTCAATTTGCCGCCGCTCATACCTCACCCGTCATTCAACAACATCTTTGCCTCTGTACTTCCGCCTCGACTGACATCTCTGCCCAAACCCTTTGCCTCTACAAATGTCTGCTTATGTCTGTGTATATGCGGATGGATATGTGTGTGTGTGTGTGCGCGAGTGTATATCTCTCCTTTTTTCCCCCTAAGGTAAGTCTTTCTGCTCCGGGGATTGGAATGACTCCTTACCCTCTCCCTTAAAACCCACATCCTTTCGTCTTTCCCTCTCCTTCCCTCTTTCCTGACGAAGCAACTGTTGGTTGCGAAAGCAGAATTTTGTGTGTATGTTTGTGTTTGTTTGTGTGTCTATCGACGTGCCAGTGCTTTCGTTTGGTAAGTCAAATCATCTTCCTTTTTAGATATATTTTTCCCACGTGGAATGTTTCCCTCTATTATATATATAGACATATATACATATAGACATAGCAGACATATAGACATATGGTATATGTCTGCTTGTGTCTGTATATGTGTGGATGGATATGTGTGTGTGTGCGAGTGTATACCCATCCTTTTTTCCCCCTAAGGTAAGTCTTTCCGCTCCCGGGATTGGAATGACTCCTTACCCTCTCCCTTAAAACCCAAATCCTTTCATCTTTCCCTCTCCTTCCCTCTTTGCTGACGAGGCAACCGTTGGTTGCGAAAGCTAGAATTTTGTGTGTATGTTTGTGTTTGTTTGTGTGTCTATCGACGTGCCAGTGCTTTCGTTTGGTAAGTCAAATCATCATCAGTTATAATAGGAGGAAACATTCCACGTAGGAAATATATAAAAGAAAGGTGCATCTATATATGCAGTAATGTGTTCATTGTAAATAAGTATTATAGTAGTCGTATTTCACGTTTATTATCTTATAAATAAATAAAAAAACCTTTTTTTATTTTAAATTCGGTGCATTAGTATTTGTATAATGATTCATTAAAAAATGATGATAATTCCACTTAGGAACTGTGTAATGGTGCATTAGCTTATTTGTTTGAGTTGTAAATATTTATCATATATTCATGTTTTCCTGACATGTTCTACATCCTGGAGGACCTTCTCACTACAGATCAGTTGGAATGAAATCAAATTTAATCTAATCTAATCAATAATTCTGATTTTTCCTTTAAGGACAGTTGATCACTTTCCTTCAGTTTATTGGTGAATCAATTTTAACCCAATGTTTCTGTCAAGGTATTATCAGTACTGTGCTATCTGCATGGCAGCACATCTACGTACTTTTTTCTCCAGTTGTGTCACCAAGATAAATATTTACAAATGCAGCTCACACATATTGCCTTAACTCTTGACATAACATAGTCTGCTTCTTAAAATTCAATAATATTCCATGTTTAGTTACTCAGTCCACTATTAATAAAAAGGGAATATTCATTTAAGGTGCTATGGAGAAATTATGAATAAACCTTAAATTAGGTGACACGAAAGATAATATCAGCTCCTCTTTTACATCCCTTCCTTTACTTCCAGTCATACATATAATCTGTACTCCAGTAAGAGGTAAGATTTGGCATTTCCACAGTTCCTTCTTGGCTTCTAAAAAGCTTGATCTACAGCTACCTGAATGTACAGTAATGTGAACCAGTTCTCCTTATAATTTTCCTAAAACGGTGGTGTTAAAGTAATTTCGTTCTTTGTAATGTGCTTTCTCATCTAATAGGTCATCCCACAATAGTCTCTCTTCCTCTAAATTAATTACGCCAAAATATTCGGGTCCTTAATTGTTTCTTAATGGTCTTACAGTGCAGGCCCCATTGAAGGATGTTCTGCATTTCCCATATCTCTATGACAACTGTGCCAATAGGGCACTCAGTATTTCCTGAAAAAATACTATTCTGTTACCTATGGATCTCTCCAGTATTTTTTTTCCTGAAAAAGTACTATTCTATAACCTATGGATCTCTCCAGTATTTTTTTCCCGAAAAAGTACTATTCTGTAACCTATGGATCTCTCCAGTATTTTTTTGCTTTATATTCATTATCATTGCTGGGTCTATCAAACTGACAGTACTGGCTAGTTCTCATTTCTCTTTCTCTTCTGAAATCACCATTACTCTTTCTAGAATTTTCTCTATCAAATCTATATTTTGCATCCTCTTGTGTCTTATTTAAAATGTCCAGTTGCCGTAGATAATTAAGTATGGTACGTATTCCATTCCCTGCCAATCACCTTCTCCCTAACATAGGCAGGCCTATGACTCATCAGTACCTTTATTGAGTGGTTCTCACTAATAGGCTCATCCTAAAATTTCCACCTTGTCATATGCCACTTGAAAGACTGTCTATAATTGCCCCAAGTTCTGTTACATGGAGCAGGGAAGACAGACCAGTCCACTGTCCTACAGGCACTATAAAACTGAACAAAACATCATTGGATACAATTGACTCAGAGAGGTAAAGACATATATTTTTTAAAAAAGAAAAAAAGCTTTGAAAACAATGTAGATATGATTTTCCACTGTATTTGTGGGCTCATATTGATGCCAGTGGTACTAGAGGCAACAAAAAAACAGCGGGTGATACAAGAAACTCTTACAGTGTTCAAAAATATTCACCATTCCATTTTCATAAACTTTACATTCAGGAAAGAAAGAAACAGTTTAAGTTGGGGTCATACTTACTGTAATATCTCTTTATATTCGACGAATTATTCTGATACAATTCTACCTTTGAACGACGTTTACTAATTTTCTATCTTCATACTCGCAGAATCCATGCACAAAGTAGTTTCATACAACAGCTATGCCATGAGTGCATAATTATTCTTTGTAGTACTCTCTCTGGTGGTTGTTAGAAAAAAGGCTTCTGAGATTGTCTTCATGCCAATTAGCCTGAGCATTGTTTGAAGAACTGTAATCTGAATATTGAGATTTATGACAAAAGATAACTGATACAAAATCATACGATTAAAAGGGAAATATATATATATCCTTGTAACCATTGATGCCACTTCCTTATACACAAATATCCCGCACGTCCAGGGCCTCGCTGCGATGGAGCACTTCCTTTCACGCCGATCACCTGCCACCCTACCCAAAACCTCTTTCTTCATTACCTTAGCCAGCTTCATCCTGACCCACAACTTCTTCACTTTTGAAGGCCAGACATACCAACAATTAAAGGGAACAGCCATGGGTACCAGGATGGCACCCTCGTACGCCAACCTATTCATGGGTCGCTTAGAGGAAGCCTTCTTGGTTACCCAGGCCTGCCAACCCAAAGTTTGGTACAGATTTATTGATGACATCTTCATGATCTGGACTCACAGTGAAGAAGAACTCCAGAATTTCCTCTCCAACCTCAACTCCTTTGGTTCCATCAGATTCACCTCATCCTACTCTAAATCCCATGCCACTTTCCTTGATGTTGACCTCCACCTGTCCAATGGCCAGCTTCACAAGTCCATCCACATCAAACCTACCAACAAGCAACAGTACCTCCATTATGACAGCTGCCACCCATTCCACATCAAATGATCCCTTCCCTACAGCCTAGGTCTTCGTGGCAAACAAATCTGCTCCAGTCCGGAATCCCTGAACCATAACACCAACAACCTGACAACAGCTTTCGCATCCCGCAACTACCCTCCCGACCTGGTACAGAAGCAAATAACCAGAGCCACTTCCTCATCCTCTCAAACCCAGAACCTCCCACAGAAGAACCACAAAAGTGCCCCACTTGTGACAGGATACTTTCCGGGACTGGATCAGACTCTGAATGTGGCTCTCCAGCAGGGATACGACTTCCTCAAATCCTGCCCTGAAATGAGATCCATCCTTCATTAAATCCTCCCCACTCCACCAAGAGTGTCTTTCCGCCGTCCACCTAACCTTCGTAACCTCTTAGTTCATCACTATGAAATCCCCAAACCACCTTCCCTACCCTCTGGCTCCTACCCTTGTAACTGCCCCCAGTGTAAAACCTGTCCCATTCACCCTCCCACCACCACCTACTCCAGTCCTGTAACCCGGAAGGTGTACACAATCAAAGGCAGAGCCACGTGTGAAAGCACCCACATGATTTACCAACTGACATGCCTACACTGTGAAGCATTCTATGTGGGAATGACCAGCAACAAACTGTCCATTCACATGAAAAGGACACAGGCAGACAGTATTTGTTGGTAATGAGGATCACCCTGTGGCTAAACATGCCTCAGTGCACGGCCAGCACGTCTTGGCACAGTGTTACACCGTCCGGGTTATCTGTATACTTCCCACTGACACCAATCTATCAGATGGGTACTTGCCCTTCAATATATCCTCTCTTCCCATTACCCACCAGACCTCAACCTCTGCTAATTTCAAGTTGCTGCCACTCATACATCACCTGTCATTCAACAACATCTTTGCCTCTGTACTTCCGGATCGACTGACATCTCTGCCCAAACTCTTTTCCTTTACATATGTCTGCTTGTGTCTGTATATGTGTGGATGGATATGTGTGTGTGTGTGCGCGAGTGTATACCTGTCCCTTTTTCCCTCCAAGGTAAGTCTTTCCACTTCCGGGATTGGAATGACTCCTTACCCTCTCCCTTAAAACCCACATCCTTTCGTCTTTCCCTCTCGTTCCCTCTTTCCTGACGAAGCAACCGTTGGTTGTGAAACCTAGAATTTTGTGTGTATGTTTGTGTTTGTTTGTGTGTCTGTCGACCTGCCAGCACTTTCATTTGGTAAGTCACATCATCTTTGTTTTTAGGTATATTTTTCCTACGTGGAATGTTTCCTTCTATTATAATTATATATATATTATATATATGTAATAGAGGGAAACATTCCACGGAAACATTCCCAAATCCTTTTGTCTTTCCCTCTCCTTCCCTCTTTCCTGACGAAGCAACCGTTTTTTGCGAAAGCTTGAATTTTGTGTGTATGTTTGTGTTTGTTTGTGTGTCTATCAACCTGCCAGCGCTTTTGTTTGGTAAGTCTCATCATCTTTGTTTTCATATATGATATTCATCGATATATTGCGTAGTTGTCAATCAGAAGGGAACTTCCGAAAGACTGTATACGAACCTGCATTTAATAATCCAAGAACTCCATTACTTCTTCGGAAGGTTAAACTTCATCAAAGCCAAATATCCACTTGATCTGAGGTTTCCCGACTAATTATACAATGCTCCCAAAATTACGAGGCATTTTATTTGTACAGATTAGCAGACTGCCGCCAAGCACAAGCCTGCAGAGAAGAAGAATCATCGCCTGATTTCATTCTAACAAGTAAAATTTCTGAATCATTTTGAGTGACTGAGCTATGACTGTGTTTCCTATTATGAATGATTGACTGCTCGAACGAACTACATAATTATATAATTTAGTAGATAGGAGGAAAAATTACATTACCACAGTGAGGCAGAATGGTTGGACAGAACTTACCTCAGTAGGTGGAATTAGAAATACTGAAAACTGAGTCAGTTAAAAGTAGAAACAAACTTTTTGTAGCTCTCTGAGCTGTACATTATGAGCTGATTGGAGAAGGTTGTAAAAGGGTCAGATCACTAAGACCCTAGGCTGAGACAGACTCAACTTTCCAGAGGTGACTTCAGATTTGAGATAAAAGTAGCTCTTTTTCCCTTCTACTTTAAAGTGTGTTATTGGCAGTATTTCAAATTTAGACTGCTAAAATTAATTAATCCACTAATTAATTCATTAACAACAAGCAAGCAAACCATAACAACTAACCTGTTCACTGTATTAACAATAAACTGTACTATACTGCTAATGATATTTAAGCAAGTAGCTTAAACAGAAAACTGATACTCTGGAAAATTAAGGTCATTCTTCTGCTATACTTCCCATTGGTAGCTTCATATTTCCAAGGAAAATAATTACCTACATCTCCAAACACAAAGTGCAGTTTACTATACATTCCTGCTTGACATGCAGATTTGCAATGAATATTATTATTTGCCATCTATCTAACAGAACTTCTGAGTTCTTGAATCTTAGATATTCATGTCCTTTGTATGAATCAGCTAGTAGATGACTGTTTAGGAATTTATTCATTCATTCACTCATTAGTTTATCATGTTCTATACATCCCATCAAGAAGAAACAAACTCTTCAGAAAGTGAAATGAGCCAACAAAAGGGAAGCAACTTTTGGAAATTTAATCTGTTTACTGTATAAACATTAAACTATTACTAACTGGGTAATACAATGTCTTATTACACCAGCTAAATACCCCTGTAATGACTTTATTTCAGAAATTCACATGTAGACTGAAAGATTAACTCTCACAGTGAAGGTTGCTAACAATGAAAGAATGGAAAGTCACTGTTGTTGTTCATGCAGGCATAAGTATTGAAAACGGTGGCAAGTGCAATAGAAAAGATGTATTATGTCACAGAATACCAAAAATATCACCAGTATTTGTTGTCAAGAGACATTTTCAGACAAAGTTTAATAAAGTGGCACCACACCATCACAACATTTATAGATAGGCAAAAATTCAAGCAGAAAACCAAGGATAGCCATCCACCGAGAATGGTGGAAAACATTCATATAAGCTACGGAGGGACCCCCAGAAAATTCCCATGTTGTGCCAGTAGAGAAGCAAATGTTTTGCAATCTACGGTGTGGACTGCGCTTACAGAATTCAAAAGTTGCAGGCACTAAAACCGGCCAGTAAACCAAAGCAGAGACAATAATGTGTTGATTTTCAAGCAGTGGTTGGTGGTTTTGCAGACAGACTAGTATTCTCTGACAAAGCCACATTTGATGTAAGTGGCAAAGCGAATGAGCATAATTTAAGAATATGCAGTAGAGAAAACCAGCATGCCTCTCTGGAACATGAACGTGATTATCCTAACTTAATGTTACTGGTACCTTTGTCATAGCCAACGACAGAGTCTTTGGTCCTTCCTTCTTTGTAGAATCTATCCGAAGTAATGTGTACACACACGAATGCCACATGAATCCATGAGAGTGTGCCATGAAAGAACAATACTGTGAATTTCCAATAGAGCTCGCCACAGGCAAGTGCCTGTTTAAACCCTGCCACACTACACTCAACCTCATTTATCGTGTTGTTATTGCTTGCATACATTTGCCATATCTTATTGTGTTCAGTGTATGTTATGGTGATTGACATACATGTCACAATTTAATAAAGTTGTACTGACATTCTCGGTTGTGCTGTTTATCCAAGTTACAACACAAGTGGCAGTAAGTGTGGGATTTTTCACCGCACGAATTTCAGTCTCTGGTTGATTTTCTGTTGTGTCTTCTATGCCTCGTGGTGCTACTGATGACTTTATACACTGGCTTATTGACCAGCAAGGGGTTCATATTGTGGCGTTGCAGTATCTCAGTCAACAGCAGGAGTTTGCCATAGTGCATCACAATCTAACCAAGGTATTGCAAGTGCTTGCCTCTGCTTTGGCCAGTTTAGGTTCATCTCAATCTACATCACCTACCATGTCTCCCCTTGCACCTGCTATTTTGCCTGTCATTTACCCCCACCAATTCCGATTGATGAGTCTGTTGAAAAATGAGAAGCATACGAAAATGGTTGCATCAGCATTTTCGTGTGTTTGTATTGACTGATGTTACATTATGCCGTGCTTTCTCTTTGTCTCGGTCATCACTTCATATGTATCAACTCGTTGCACCTGCAGCATCCATCTTCACTCTCTTTTGAGAACATAAGCAATCTTCTTTCGAAATACTACTGTAAATGGACGCATGTCATTTCTGCTCGAGTTGAGTTCTATTGGTGTCGCAAGAAACTGGAACATTCCTGTAAGACTTGGGCAGCTGAGCTTCACGGTTTAAGCAGTCATTTTCACTTTGTCAATGATGTGCATAAGGAGCCATATTCTGACCAAATGGTTCACGACGCAGTCCTTCAGCCCGATTGTGAGTTTTGCGGATGAGCCCTTCAATGTGAAAACCCCTACCTCTAAAACATTCTGACTACTGCACAATCATTTGAGGTTTTGAGAGCTGCAAGTTCTCAAACTGAATTGTGGTACAAGGTTACCAAAGGTCAACCCACTTCCTCCTGCCATTTATTGGACAGTTCACAAGTGAACAATATAGCGGCAGTGGTCTGTGGACCGATGAAACATCACAGCAGCTGGCCTGCCTGGCAGCAGCACAGGAGGCCTTGCAATAACCGACAATGCAAGTGCTTCATGCTTCCCTCTTGTTCGTCACATTTTGTCACTCACGATAGGCCAAATTGTCCTAAGCAGTGGGCCATCTGCCATCAGTGTGACAAAACGGGCCACATTGCTCCTCATTGTAATGCAAAATATCTACTGCCTATTGGAGATGCTGACATGGATGTCAAATGTGTATTGGCAATCTCTATTGTACCCAATAAGTTTTTTTTTTTTTTTTTATTGATGTCACGGTTTATTGGAAGATTGCACACGTGCAAGTCAACACTGGTGCTGCTGTGTCATTCCTCAGCTTGCAAACATACATGAACTTGGGTTCTCCTCCTTTACTGCCAGTGTCCTGTACATTAGTCATCTACAATAAACGAAGCATTCTGATATTAGGTATTTTCTCAACACCAGTAGCATGTGTTTTATGAGCTGACTTTTCTGGTGGGGAACGATACACACACAGAAAATTTGTTTGGTTTGGACACTTTTAACCAGTTGGATTTAGTATTTCCAGTTAAGTTAATCCCATCTCTTTATCGGCATTGTTTCTCTGTTGTTGATGGTGTTCTACTCCTTGATATGGATTGTTTGGCTCCTCATGTAGTGGTTCCCTCAGATCTCTGTTCGGAGACTGCTGCACACTGATCTCTGGGGGTGGGGGGTCACACACCAAGGCACTAGTTTGCCGTCATGGTTTTTGGCCTGGTTTGGATGGTGACATCACTCATTGGGTTAAGGCATGTTCTCAATGTACATCATAGCAAGCTGCTCTGTGGGCAACATTGTCTCCATGGCCACAACCTTCACAGACCTCTAACCATCTCCACATCAATTTCACCAGCCCTTTCCTGAATGTGTACTGGCTAATAGTAACTGACATATTCTCTTGGTTCTCGTATGTTGTACATTGCCCATCAACTTTGGCCACTGCCACCATGGCAGCCCTGTCAAAACTTTTTTTCTATCGAAGGACTTCTGGCGATGTTAGTCTCTGATAATGGCCCTCAGTTTGCACTACAGGAGTTTGCCTCCTTCTGCAATGCCTGTGGCAAATGCCACTCCCCCCCCCCCCCCCTTCCACCTGCAGTCCAACTGTGAGGCTGAAAGGTTAGACACTCCTGCATCCCCTGCAGTCCAGCCAGGGATACCAACGCATGCAGCAGTCACCCCTTTCTGGCCTGGGGCGGCCATCGAGACACATGGGTTTTGTCATCGCCCAAAATGGATTCCCCCCTGTCATCTCCCAATGTCCACAAGAATTGTGAGAGTTAATCTTTCAGTCTATGTAAGTATTTCTGAAAAAAAAAATCATTACTGCAGTCACCACAGACTTTTTTTTGTCTTATTAGTTGTGGATCACCCTGTATAATCTGGAAAATTAGTAGGAAAGCTGCTATTTAGAAAACAGCCGTTGCTTTCTCAGTTATATTACATTGCTCCTGATTTTCTCATAATAATAGCTTCAACATCTACATCTACACCTATTCTCTGTAAAGTACAGTGAAGTGCAGCAGGGGACATTTCCCATTGTGCTACTTATTGAGGCTTTTTTCTGCTCCATTTGCATACAGAGTGTAGGAGTGATTGGTTAAATGCCTCTTCACACATTGTAATTAGCCTCATCTAGTCTTTTGCAGTGCCTATGGAGGGCAAGACAGAGAGAGTTTTAGTATATTCTTAGATTCCTCAGTTAATGCTTGTTCTTTAAACTGCTGGAAGAGCCAGACATGAAAAAATAATTCCAACTGATGTTCAAGATGGATGAGACAGGCAAAACACTCTCAGACTTTAGAAAAAACTGTAATAATTCCAGTTCTGAAGAAAAAAGATGCTGACAGATGTGATACTACTGATCCATCTGTTTAATAAGTCAAGGTCATAAAATATTGATATGAATCATTTATTGAAGAATGCAAAAACTGGTAAAAGCCAACCTTGAGAAAATCAGTTTGGGTTCCCAAGAAATGTTGGAACACGTGAGGTGATACTGACCTCGTAACGTATCCTAAAAGATAGGACAAAAAAGCAAACCCTTGTTTATATTGTGAATTGTGATTTATTAGTCTCATAACATACACTTACAAATCATGTGATTATGGTACAGGAGACATGACAAAAATTACAAACTAAAATCTAATATTAATTTTTAAAACTATATTTAGTCTATGTAGCAGTATCTATATTTTCTTATTTTCCAGCATAGTTAAATATCTTTCTTGATAATGGACAATTTTTTTTTCACAATATAATGCTAATTTGCAGTTGGATTCTGCTCAGATTATCAGTTCATCTCCCGTGAACTCTTTTTAGAGCTATAAAAAGCTTTTGACAACGTTGACTGGGCTAATTTATTTGAAATTTTGAAGATAGGGGGGATGAAATATGGGAAGTGAAAGGTTATTCTTAACTTGTACAGAAATCAGACTGTAGTTATAATAGTTAAAGTACATGAAAAGAAAGCTGTAGGTGAGAAGGGAGTGCCCCTCCCTGATGTTATTCAGTCTGTACATTGAGTGAATAGTAAATAAAATCAAGGAGAAATTTGAGATGGGAATTAAAGTTAAAGTTCAGGAAGATGAAATATAAACTTTAATATTTGCTGATGGCATTGTAATTCTGCCAGAGATGGCTGAGGACTTGGAAGAGCAGTTGAATTGATAGTGTCTAGAAAAGATACTATAAGATGAACATAAACAAACCTAAAACAACGGTAACAGAATATAACTGGATTAAATCAGATGAGATTTGCTATTTGGGTAGCAAAATAATTGATGATGGCCAAAAAGTATTGAGAACATAAAATGCATACTGGCAATAGCAAGAAAAGAACTTCTGAAAAAGAAAGATTTGTTAACATTTAAAATAAATTTAAGTATTATGAAGTACTTTCTGATAATATTTGCTTGCACTGTAGAGTTGTACGGGAGTGAAATGTGGATGATAAGCAGCTGAGAGAAGAAGCGAATAGAAACTCTTGTAATGCGATACTAGAGAAGACTGCTGAATATTAGATAGGTAAATTGAATAAAAAAAATGATAAGGTGCTGACTTGAACTGGGGGAAATAAGAAATTTATAGCACAACTTGACTAGAAGATAGAATCAGTTGATGGTACACATCCTGAGGCAGCAAGGAATTGTGAATTTGGTAATGGAAGAAAGTGTAGAGAGTAGAGATGTAGGAGGGGACTGAGACTTGACTACAGTAAGCAAGTTCAGATGGACGTAGGCCATAGCAGTTATATAGAATTGAAGAGGCACAGGGCAGAGTAGCATCGAGAGCTGCTGCAAAAATCCAGTCTTCGGATTGAAGACCACAACGACAGTGAATTGAAACTTTTTAGTTAGGCTTTCGTGGGATTGTTTCTATATATCTTCATGCATCTCCCAGTTCAGATTTTTTAGCATTTTTATGAGACTCTACCATAGTTTAAACAAACCTGTCCACATTCTTGCCCTCCTTCTTCGTGATGTTCAGTAACCTCTGTGGGTACTGTTTGGTATGGGTCCCACACACTTGAGCAGTATTCCGTGATGAGTCACACGTGTTTTGTAAACATTCTCTTTTGTAGACTAATTGTGTTTTCCCAGCATCCTATGAATGAGCCAAAACTGCCACCTTCTTTACCAGCAACTGAGCATGTGTGTTCATTCCATGTCAGATCTCTACAAACTGTTATACCGAGGTATTTGCACAAGTTGACTGATCGGATTCCAACTGAGTCCCACTGATATTGTAGTTGTAGGATAATGGAGGTGTTTTTTGTGGGCTGTTTTATATTTCTGAACATTTAAAGTAAGTTGTTAACATTTGTACCACTTTGAATAGGCAGTACTTCATTATAGATAACTGAATCATCTGTGAAAAGTCAGAGGGCACTGTTAACATTAGACATTCAAACACAGTGGTATTTCTCATGGAAAATAGTAGCCTAGACCTGTAGCTCCTTGATATTGTAAGCATGGGGAACTGTGGTTTTTTTTTTTTTTTTTAAATGTGCACAGCTTTCTATTTGTGAACATTTGAAGAGAGTTACCAATATGTACATCATTATGAAATCTTATCAGGATATGCCTCAATATTTGTGCAGCCTTTTCCAGACAATGATTAATTATATGTATTGTAACTGCATCATCTGCAAAAAGTCTGAGATTACTTGAAAAGTTAAGGTTATTATTACTATTATTCACTTGGACACAATGGTGTTGCTCATGGAAAATAGTTACCTAAATCTGTAACAACAGAGGCCTGTTTACAATACACTACTACTTTCTTTGTAACTTCTAAATGACAGTTTTCACTTGCCATGCAGTTACTAGGAATTTGCAGAGTGTTGATGTTCAGATAATTGGGTGTAGCTAATGAGGTATGTTATGCTTTGAGAGAAGAATGTAACAGCAAATGATGGCACATTGATTAATGGCTCCCCAAGTAATAGCAATTTCTTATGCCCAAATAATAGCAATTTCTTATGCCCAAATAATAACAATTTCTTATGCCTGAATTGTGAAGTTATATGAAAATGTGCATAAATCTCTCCTTGTTTATGCACAAGTTTGCTAATTGCAATGCATGGAAGAGTATGAACTAATAAACTGTAATCTGTGGGACTCTGAATGAGGTAGATATAATGCCAGTACTGAACAATGCACTTGAAAGCATTGCAGTGAAATTTGGTATTGGCAAAAAGGTCTGTGTGAAAGACTGAAATGACAATACAGAGTGTTATAAGAAGTGAAACAAATAATGCATTTGACAAAAGTTACAGGGTTATTAGGTGGAAAAAGGTTTGCTAAGCGAAACACTTCTCTTCACAATGTGAACTGGAAACCTAGAACATTTTAGTGCTTCTGATAGAAACAAGAGCTTCACAAATGAAGGGCAAAAGAAAGAAAATAGCCTCTAAATTTCAGTGACCAAGCAAAAGTGAGAAATTATTTTTATCTAGGTTCTGTAGTGATCCGAGAATTTCCACGTAAATTCTGGAACCACTCGACCTTCTGCTGCCTCAAACATGCGATGTTTTAAAGATAAGTGTGAGAGAGTCTATTTACTGTGCAACACATGTCTGTGTGTGTGTGTGTGTGTGTGTGTGCAGGACTGACATTTGTCATGGGAGGACAGAAGCTGCATCAGACAAGCGGCGCCAACAAGTGTTTGCCGGTCACACCTTGGAAGCTGTACTAAAAGGACAAGGAGTGTTTGTGTAATATTCCATGGTTTATGATACTGCGATAATTGTTAAAGAGACAGATGAAGCATGGATTGAATAGAGACTTTTACTTACTTCATGTATTGGACTCACTGGAGGCGAAACATCTTAATAATTTGTGGTGGTTATTAAACCAACCATGATATAAATGTATATTAATAGAGTCTAATGTCTGGTGACTCAATTGGCTTAACAGAGTTTAAATGTTTATACAAGAAATGGTAAAGTGGTTTCCTGTTGAAGTGAAAATATACCATGATTGAAATGAAAGTTTTCTATGAGTACCCAATTATTTCAAAAGTAGAGTCTTTTAAATTCCGATAACCAGTGATAGTCTTTGGAGAAGAAGCTTTTATGAGATCAACATAGCTGATTATCCAGAGAGACCCATCACATAACTCAACTGATGAGAGAGAGGTGTGAATTGTGAATGCAATCCAGTTTTGCACCACTCCTCATTTTGTCAAAACGTTAGAGTTCAATGTCACACAGTGCCTGTACACTGATAAATTGCAGGATCCCAATTCAGCAATATGTATTCACATTATGTAAACATGTATCAATAATTTTAATTTATTATATGTAACAGCTATATCCAATACAGTTATATTTCACTAATTTAAGCACAAAAAGATGCAGTGAACTTCGATTTTAGAGCCATAATTTGACCACACAAACACTATATTACAAGGAAAAACCTCTGCTTAGATAACTAAATAATTAAAAGTCATCTTGTGTTTTGTGCTCCTCAAGAAGAAAACTGTTATCCTTCTGACTTGTTACTCAGTAATGATTCAAGGTTGCCAGACTGTGAAGACATGTGCTGCCTCAATTTTATCCTCAGCTTCTTCTGAATCACTTCTTTTGGTCAGCTTAAATATGGTTTTCGGGTGCTTACCCCCACTCACCTAGGCACTGTGCACATCTGCAGTTTGTGCCACATGTTGCAGAATTCCCATAGTCAGTTAGCACTAACTGTCATGCAATACCATGTTCTGTTGTGACTTCTCCAAATCGCTTTCTGAAATTAACATCTGAAATTGTAAAGCTGTATGTTGAACAATGATGCAGATAGTGGAGGTTTGCTAAGAGAGATTAATAAAACTGTGTATGAATTTATTTTATTAATTAAAATAACTGGCCTTCTTTACAATGGCTAACTTTTCACATGCAACAAAAACAATACAAAGAATACTACTGCTGAAAAGAAGAGAAAGATAAACAGCTGTGCTCACATAAACTCTATGCACTAGTAGTCGAATGCAATTATGCAAAACCTTTCAAAGACTCCAAATGTTTAAGTGATTGCACTTATCAATTAACAACATGAGCTTTGAGTGCAAGTATATAAATTTTTCTTTGGTTAATACTTTGGTCAACAAATCAGCAAGTTGTTCTTTGGTACACACATAAACAACTTCTATCTCTTTACACTGCACTTTTCATGTAAGAAATGGTGTGTTTGTGAGATTCAGGTTTTCTGACAAGTTGATTGCTCTCAGGATGTCGATTTGTAATGTAGTTGCTTCTTTACAATTGATCCCCAGACCACCTGGTAATTTTCTCAGCCAAACTGCATACTTAGCAGCAGCTAAATATTTGGAGTCAACAACCTTTTACCTCTGAGAAGTCCAAGCTACAGGACCACCAGCCAAAAGAAAAACAAATCCTGTTGTTGACTTTCATGATGTAAGATGCAGTCAGCATCAGAAAAACCAACCAGCTGCATTTTGCTCCCACTGTTTGAATACTCTATACTGTAATCTGGTGTTTTAATTAAGTACCTGTAAATTCTGTTCACTGCTTGCCAATGTGCATTAGTATGGCTGTTCAAAAATAAGCTCACACTGTTCACTGAAAATGAAATATCTGGTACGAAGATAACTGAAAAAAACATAAGAGATCCAACTGCTTCACGATATGATACTTTTTCACCACTGAACTCTTCATCATTAAGTAACAGACACACATGAGGGTCAGCAGGAACACTTAAGGGGAATAGGACATCAAATGGGCTGACTTGGAGCAGGAGAGGCACAACAGGACATTTTAATTTCCACTGTCTATACTTTTACAAATAAATTCATAAAACTTGGTCAGAATGACCAGGAAGAATTCAGGATTCACATGCGTAGCAGTAGAAGTTGAAAAACATAAGAAAATAAAGCTTTTAATGTGCGAAATTTCATCATTTTTCACTTTCTATTGGCTGCATTTGTTGCTATAGGTACACTTTTCTTCATAAGTAAGAGAGATCCTTTGACGAGTTTTGCACATCATACAAACCATACTTACAGGTGTGCTGGGTTGCTGCATACACATTTAACTGCAAGTCTAACTGCGAGTGCCTTGTTGCCATCAAAGCTGGCATATTTAAAGGAAGCATGAGCGACGTCCTGACGTCATGCTCGTTTGTAATGAACGCATTCGTTCCACTTATTCTGCTGATTCATCTGTCATACTCATCCCTTAGGTGTTCTTGCGACAGAGTTACATGTTGTTACGGCAGACTTACACGAAGTTATGAAATGCAGTACAGCTGACGCTATACCTCTGTCTTACATTCTACGAAAGTCTCCGTCTAACACAAACCCGCGTGCTAAGCAATTCTCTCTCGCCTGTTGTGTGTAACCAGGTCACTGCCCCTGTGTGACGACACATTCCGATATATGTGCAATCCTCTTACCTCTTGGCTAACCTACTGCCTCTGGCTCTCGGCATAGGCAACAAAACTTTGACAATATTCCATGTTTCCAACTCTTTACTATTCCTCGACACTACAGTTTGTTGGTAAGGATGCAAACTCAACCCTCATAGAGGCAGTTCAGATGATACTTTAACAGGCTTACATGGTTTAAACTAACAGTTCTGAGTCTTAACCTAATAAAGACTCATATTGTGCTATTTCAAATGAACAACTACTATCTTTTGACTCCAGAAGTAGACATTAATGGTCATACACTGAATTAAGCACAGTGTGTGAAATTCCTTGGTGTCCAGCTGGGTAACAAGTTAAAATGGAGACAACATATGGTGAAACTAATTAAGAAGCTCTCACTTCGCTGTGTTACGACATTAGAAGCACCCCTCGTAGTGTTGACACTTAAGGACAAGAGTGCTGGCTTATTTTTCATATTTTCACTCTCTGTTTTCTTAGAGAATTATCTCCTGGAATAGAAAAAAGGCATCATGAAGCAGTTACGCAAATAGAACAGAAATTGGTAGACTTGATGTACATGCACAGACAAACAGATTATTACAATTACAGATATATATTCAAGAGAAAGAGCTTCACAAATTGATCAAGTCAATAATGCATTGGACCAGCTCTGGTGCTGTATCCTGCTACTAGTATGTGTGAGTGTGAGTATGCCTGGTGTGGTGTCACCACAGGACTGTGCTCGAATAGGCCACCATCTGTACCGGCATGGGCCAGCTGGAAGCCACATGTGGGAGAGGCGTACATGTTGCGAGGTCTCTGCCACGTCATCTGCTGGCGACTCGTGTCATCTGCTTGTGTCTGTGTATGTGTGGATGGATATGTGTGTGTGTGCTAGTGTATACCTGTCCTTTTTTCCCCCTAAGGTAAGTCTTTCCGCTCCCGGGATTGGAATGACCCTGCCAGCGCTTTTGTTTGGTAAGTCTCATCATCTTTCTTTTTATATATATATATATATATATATATATATATATATATATATATATATATATATATATATATATATATATATATATATGGCTTCCAGCTGGCCCATGCCGGTACAGATGGTGGCCTATTCGAGCACAGTCCTGTGGTGACACCACAGATGACGGGAGCAGAAAGACTTACCTTATGGGGAAAAAAGGACCCGTCCTGGAATGACTCCTTACCCTCTCCCTTAAAACCCACATCCTTTCGTCTTTCCCTCTCCTTCCCTCTTTCCTGATGAGGCAACAGTTTGTTGCGAAAGCTTGAATTTTGTGTGTATGTTTGTGTTCGTCTGTGTGTCTGTCGACCTGCCAGCACTTTCATTTGGTAAGTCACATCATCTTTGTTTTTAGGTATATTTTTCCTTCATGGAATGTTTCCTTCTATTATAGCTATATATATATATGAATATAATAGAGGGAAACATTCCACGTGGGAAAAATATATTTAAAAAGAAAAATGATGAGACTTACCAAACAAAAGCGCTGGCAGGTCGATAGACACACAAACATACACACAAAATTCTAGCTTTCGCAACCAACGGTTGCCTCGTCAGGAAAGAGGGAAGGAGAAGGAAAGACAAAAGGATATGGGTTTTAAGGGAGAGGGTAAGGAGTCATTCCAATCCCGGGAGCGGAAAGACTTACCTTAGGGGGAAAAAAGGACAGGTATACACTAGCACACACACACATATCCATCCACACATACACAGACACAAGCAGACATTTTCAGAAATATATATATATATGGAAACATTCCACGTGGGGAAAAAAATAAACCCACATCCTTTCGTCTTCCCTCTCCTTCCCTCTTTCCTGACGAAGCAACTGTTGGTTGCGAAAGCTTGAATTTTGTGTGTATGTTTGTGTTTGTTTGTGTGCCTATCGACCTGCCAGCACTTTCGTTTGGTAAGTCACAACATCTTTGCCTTACAAATGTCTGCTTGTGTCTGTGTATATGCGGATGGATATGTGTGTGTGTGCGAGTGTATACCTGTCCTTTTTCCCCCCTAAGGTAAGTCTTTCCGCTCCCGGGATTGGAATGACTCCTTACCCTCTCCCTTAAAATCCAAATCCTTTCGTCTTTCCCTCTCCTTCCCTCTTTCCTGACGAGGTAACCGTTGGTTGCAGAAGCTAGAATTTTGAGTGTATGTTTGTGTTCGTTTTTGTGTCTATCGACCTGCCAGCGCTTTTGTTTGGTAAGTCTCAGCATCTTTCTTTAGCAGTGTGGACTGACCCTCTCTATGTCCATCCATTTGTACCATTCACACCAGTTGTTCTGTGTTTTGTAATGTGTAAATTCATAAGAGGCTTTTTTCTGATATCATTTGGAGGTTTACGAATAAAACCATATTTGTGTCACTTGGATCAGTTTCGAGTATTACTCGGTAACTACATCTGACCCTTACACAAGCAGTTAGTCGGCTCAGCATTGATAGGGTTGTTGTATGTCCTCCTGATGGATATCATACCAAATTCTGTCCAATTGTTGTGTTACATCTTCAAAATCCCAAGCTAGCCCATAATGCTCTAAACGTACTCAACTGGTCAAGGTGGGGTTTCGCAACCGTGAAGACAAGTTGTACACACCCTTGCTGTGGGTGGGCAGGTCTTATCTTGCTGAAATGTAAGCCTAGGATGGCCTGCCATGAAGGGCAACAAAACGGCACATAGAATATCCTCAACATACCACTGTGGTGTAAGGGTTCTGCAGATGACAACCAAAGGGATCCTGCTATGAAAAGAAATGGCATCCCACACCATCACTCCCGGTTATTTGGCAGTTTGACAAGTGACGATCAGGTCGGTATCACACTGCTGTCTGCGGTGTCTCCGGACACGTCTTTGGAGCTCAGTTCGAATTGGAACTAATCACTGAAGGAAGTTTTACTCCATTCAGTGAGGTTTCAGACCAAAGGAGTCCAGAGACACCCAGGATAGTAGTGGGATACCAACATGACAGTCGCCTGTCATGTGGCGCGACAACAAGAAGTGATGGTCTGGGGTGCCACTTCTTTCCATATCAGGATCACTTTGATTGTCACCCTTACAGTGCAGTGGTGTGTTGATGATATCCTGTCTTCACGGCGGGCAGTCCCGGGCTCACATCTCGGCAAGATAATGCCCGCTTGTACCCAGTGAGAGTTTTTACTGTTTCTCTTTGTGCTTGACAATCCCTACCTCGTCCACCGAGGTCGCCAGATCTCTCCCCAGTCTAGAATGTCCAAACATCTCAGGATTTTTAAGATCTATCATGCCAACTGGACAGAATTTGACACAATATCCCTTGGAAGGACATCCAATGACTATCACTTCCAGGACAATTGATTACTTGTCTAAGGGCTAGAGGTGGACCAACCTGTAATTGACTTGCTCAATTTGTGGAACTCTTTCACTTGAACAAATAATTCAATATTTCTGAAATTTTAATCATTTGTTTGTCTGTATGTGTACATCATATCCACCAATTTCCATCCCATTTGGATAATTCCTTGGTAGTACATCAGTTTCTTTAAGTCTTTTTAAGGATCTTGGAGTTCTTATTCTCACTTCCTAATACATTTACTCCTTAATGGCTTTTGTTGCTGATAATGAAAATCAGTTTTAATAGAACTGTGATCCACACAATCATAATACAGGATACAAAAATATTTATATGTATACTTTGCCCCATTGTCCAGGGTTTGGCATGAAGTTATGTACCCTGGTGGTTAGATATTTAGCAAGCTCCATATTACATGCCAATGCTATGTACTATAAATAGGATTTAGTATTTATACACACTTGTCTAAGGGCTAGAGGTGGACCAACCTGTAATTGACTTGCTCAATTTGTGGAACTCTTTCACTTGAACAAATAATTCAATATTTCTGAAATTTTAATCATTTGTTTGTCTGTATGTGTACATCATATCCACCAATTTCCATCCCATTTGGATAATTCCTTGGTAGTACATCAGTTTCTTTAAGTCTTTTTAAGGATCTTGGAGTTCTTATTCTCACTTCCTAATACATTTACTCCTTAATGGCTTTTGTTGCTGATAATGAAAATCAGTTTTAATAGAACTGTGATCCACACAATCATAATACAGGATACAAAAATATTTATATGTATACTTTGCCCCATTGTCCAGGGTTTGGCATGAAGTTATGTACCCTGGTGGTTAGATATTTAGCAAGCTCCATATTACATGCCAATGCTATGTACTATAAATAGGATTTAGTATTTATACACATAAAAATATTTTCTTTGGAAAATACTATTGTAACAAGTAAGTGATAAGCTACTAATGACATACAAGCAGCAGCTATACAACAAAATCAAGTAGACAGCAACTTTTTTTCAAAGAAGCAGCTTTCTTATTAATTTACTCACCCAAATTTACATAGCTTAAGTGTGAAAAGCATTGAGGAATGTAGTGGCAGTTTATTCTGAATGGTTTTTGAAATAAAATTTTCTCAGCATGGCAAAGAAAACGTAACATCTGAATTGTCTGAAAGAACGGATACCATCAGTAACCATGCAGCTCGTTAGAATGAAATTACAATGAAAAGAACACCCTTAGCTGCTTACAGGCATATGTCAATGGGGACAGATTGTGTGTCCTGACCGGGACTCAAACCCGGAATCTCCTGCTTACATGGCAGACGCTCTCTCCATCTGAGTCACCGAGGGCACAGAGGATAGCGAGACTGGAGGGATTTATCTCTGGGCACGCCTCCCGTGAAACCCACATTCTCAATGTATTGTCCCACCTGTAAGCAGCTAAGGGTGTTCATTTCATTGTAATTTCATTCTAATGAGCTGCATGGTCACCGATGGTATCTGTTCTTTCGGACATGTCTGCTTGTGTCTGTGTATGTGCGGTTGGATATGGGTGTGTGTGCGAGTGTATACCTGTTCTTTTTCCCCCCTAAGGTAAGTCTTTCCGCTCCCGGGATTAGAATGACTCCTTACCCTCTCACTTAAAACCCACATCCTTTCGTCTTTCCCTCTCCTTCCCTCTTTCCTGATGAAGCAACCGTTGGTTGCAAAAGCTTGAATTTTGTGTGTATGTTTGTGTTTGTTTGTGTATCTATCGAGCTGCCAGCGCTTTCGTTTGGTAAGTCACATCATATATATATGCGAATGCACAAACAGTGCCCGAACTCATGGGAATCGGCAACGCGCCACGAGTAATGAGTATAATGGGCGGGGGCACTACGAATGTAGTGCAGGACAATACGTTGAGAATTTGGGTTTCGCTGGAGGCGTGCCAGAGATAAATCCCTGCAGTCACACTATCCTCTGTGCGCTCGGTGGCTCAGATGGATGTATGTCAACGCCTGTAAGCAGCAAAGGGTGTTCATTTCATTGTAATTACTAGTAGTTTGTTGTTACTGCAGCATACAGACAAATCCAAGATGGAGTAATGACAATGTTATGAAAAGGATAGATTGCTACTCACCATACAGTGGAGATGCCAACTTGCAGACAGGGGCACAACAAAATGACTGCTAAAGAAGTAAGCTTTTGGCCAAAAACCTTCTTCTGAATTACACGCACGCACCCCCCCCCCCCCCCCCCCACATACACACACACACACACACACACACACACACACACACACACACACACACACACACACACACACACACACACACACACACACACACACACAAAGAAAAAAAAAAGAAACACTACCTCTGGCTGCTGAGGCCAAACCATGAGTAACTGCAAACGATGGGAGAAGCAGTCTGGGTGGTGGGAGTAAGGAGAAGGCTGAGATGGTGAGAGACAGCATAGTAGGGGTGGGGAACAGTAAAGTGCTGCTTATGGAAGCATACAGGGATGTGGTAGTGAGGGGGTGGGGCAGCTAGGTACAGTCAGGAGGTTAGGGAGGAGGATGGGACGGGGGTGGAGGGGGGTGAGGGAGTGGGAAAGTGAAATGACTGTTGGTGCGCTGGTGGCACAGATGACTGTGTAGTGCTGGAGTGGGAACAGGTGGCTAAAGGGTGATGAGGCCAAGAGGGTTACGGGGACATAAGATATATTGCAAGAAGAGTTCCCACCTGCATAGTTCAGAAAAGGTGGTGGTGATGGGAAGGATGCAAATGGCACAGGCTGTGAAGCAGTCATTTAAATGAACAATGTTGTGTTGGGCAGTATTTTTTCCATTCACAAGTGCAATATGGGGTACTTCTTTTGGGCAACTCAGTGGGTTCAAGTACCATATTCAAGTGGTAGAAGAAAGCAGTCAGGTGCATTTTAGGACTAGCACCAAGACAAAGTTGCAAAAATCATTTTAAAGAACTAAAGATAATGAAACCACCTAGTATATGCATTTATAATTGTTTAATATATGCTAAAGAGAACATAAAGAACTTTAATTTAAGATCTGAAGTGCATGTTCATAATACTCAAAATAATAGTAACATAGACCTACCATACACAAGGCTGACATTAACACAAAAGAGCCATAAACACCTTAGCTTGAAATTTTATAACAAACTCCCAAAGGCTGTGAGCGAACTACCGATGAATAAGTTTAAGCAAACAATAGAGGTGTGGCTCAAATGTACGCCACATTACTCACTTGATGAGTTTCAAAACAGTGACACAAAAGAGATATGCTACATGAAATAAAAAACTGCCATATGAATTATACCTATATGTTTGTGACAGTAATGTACCAACAAAGACTTGACAGTAATGTACCAACAAAGACTTTTTACATGGATACGTAAGATGTACCATAAATATATCTTGATACTATTGTATTTTTAACTGTTATGATTTCTTATTATTATTGACTTTTTTTTCTCAGACTTAAGTCTGGTTAAAAATGGAACATGACGCGGACCTCAGTCAAGCGTGACTTCCTTGTAACTGTATGGTATATGTTATATTGCATTTAGGAACTTTCGGGTAATTGAACATGTATCAATAATTACAGATTTTTGTAGTTGTATATATATGTTTGGATATAGCTGTATTGCATTGATGTACTGGTGAATATTGTGAGGTATGACTCCTGTAGTTGATAGTATAATTGGGATAATGTCGACTTTATCCTGATGCCACATGTCCTTGACTTCCTCAGCCAGTTGGATGTATTTTTCAATTTTTTCTCCTGTTTTCTTCTGTATATTTGTTGTGTTGGGTATGGATATTTCAATTAGTTGTGTTAATTTCTTCTTTTTATTGGTGAGTATGATGTCAGGTTTGTTATGTGGTGTTGTTTTATCTGTTATAATCGTTCTGTTCCAGTATAATTTGTATTCATCATTCTCCAGTACATTTTGTGGTGCATACTTGTATGTGGGAACGTGTTGTTTTATTAGTTTATGTTTTATGGCAAGTTGTTGATGTATTATTTTTGCTACATTGTCATGTCTTCTGGGGTATTCTGTATTTGCTAGTATTGTACATCCGCTTGTGATGTGATCTACTGTTTCTATTTGTTGTTTGCAAAGTCTGCATTTATCTGTTGTGGTATTGGGATCTTTAATAATATGCTTGCTGTAATATCTGGTGTTTATTGTTTGATCCTGTATTGCGATCATGAATCCTTCCGTCTCACTGTATATATTGCCGTTTCTTAGCCATGTGTTGGATGCGTCTTGATATATGTGTGGCTGTGTTAGATGATACGGGTGCTTGCCGTGTAGTGTTTTCTTTTTCCAATTTACTTTCTTTGTATCTGTTGATGTTATGTGATCTAAAGGGTTGTAGAAGTGGTTATGAAATTGCAATGGTGTAGCTGATGTATTTATATGAATGATTGCTTTGTGTATTTTGCTAGTGTCTGCTCGTTCTAGAAAGAATTTTCTTAAATTGTCTACCTGTCCATAATGTAGGTTTTTTATATCTATAAATCCCCTTCCACCTTCCTTTCTGCTTAATGTGAATCTTTCTGTTGCTGAATGTATGTGATGTATTCTATATTTGTGGCATTGTGATCGTGTAAGTGTATTGAGTGCTTCTAGGTCTGTGTCACTCCATTTCACTACTCCAAATGAGTAGGTCAATACTGGTATAGCATAAGTATTTATAGCTTTTGTCTTGTTTCTTGCTGTCAATTCTGTTTTCAGTATTTTTGTTAGTCTTTGTCTATATTTTTCTTTTAGATCTTCTTTAATATTTGTATTATCTATTCCTATTTTTTGTCTGTATCCTAGGTATTTATAGGCATCTGTTTTTTCCATCGCTTCTATGCAGTCGCTGTGGTTATCAATATGTAATCTTTTTGTTTAGTGTGTTTGCCCTTGACTATGCTATTTTTCTTACATTTGTCTGTTCCAAAAGCCATATTTATATCATTGCTGAATACTTCTGTTATCTTTAGTAATTGGTTGAGTTGTTGATTTGTTGCTGCCAGTAGTTTTAGATCATCCATGTATAGCAAATGTGTGATTTTGTGTGGGTATGTTCCAGTAATATTGTATCCATAATTTGTATTATTTAGCATGTTGGATAGTGGGTTCAGAGCAAGACAGAACCAGAAAGGACTTAATGAGTCTCCTTGGTATATTCCACGCTTAATCTGTATTGGCTGTGATGTGATGATATTTGAATTTGTTTGGATATTAAGTGTGGTTTTCCAATTTTTCATTACTTTGTTTAGGAACTGTATCAATTTAGGGTCTACTTTGTATATTTCCAAAATCTGTAGTAACCATGAGTGGGGTACACTATCAAAGGCTTTTTGGTAATCAATGTATGCGTAGTGTAGGGACCTTTGTTTAGTTTTAGCTTGATATGTCACCTCTGTATCTATTATCAGTTGCTCTTTACATCCTCGTGCTCCTTTGCAGCAGCCTTTTTGTTCTTCATTTATAATTTTGTTCTGTGTTGTATGTGTCATTAATTTCTGTGTGATGACTGAAGTTAATATTTTGTATATTGTTGGTAGGCATGTTATGGGGCGATATTTAGCTGGGTTTGCTGTGTCTGCTTGATCTTTAGGTTTCAGATAGGTTATTCCATGTGCAAGTGTATCAGGGAATGTGTATGGGTCTGCAATGTAACTGTTAAATAATTTAGTTAGATGTGAATGTGTTGAGGTGAACTTCTTTAGCCAGTAATTTGCTATTTTATCATTTCCAGGGGCTTTCCAATTGTGTGTAGAATTAATTGCTCGGGTGACTTCATGTTGCAAAATTATCACTTCAGGCATTTGTGGTATCATCTTGTATGTGTCTGTTTCTGCTTGTATCCACCGTGCATGCCTGTTATGTTGTACCGGGTTTGACCATATGCTGCTCCAGAAGTGTTCCATGTCTGTTATGTTTGGTGGATTGTCTATTTTAATGTGTGTGTTATCCATTGTTTGGTAAAATCTCTTTTGGTTTGTGTTGAATGTTTGGTTTTGTTTCCTTCTATTTTCACTTTTTTTGTATCTTCTAAGTCGTTTGGCCAATGCTTGCAATTTCTGCTTTTTTTCATCTAATTGCTCTATTGCTTCGTTTTTTGTCTGATATTTCATTTCTTATAAATTGTGTTAACTGTCCGATGTCTTTTCTCAGTTTTTCTATTCTGATCTGTAACCTGTGTTGCCATGCTGGTTTTGTGGGTTTCTTCTGTGTGTTGGTTTGTTCTGATCTCTGCCTAGTGTGTATATTTAGTGTAGTGAGTGCTCCTATATAAACCAGTAGTTGTAACTCTTCCATAGTTGTGTTTTAATTTATTTTGTTGTGTATGATTGTGTTGATAGTTTTTATTGTTGTTTCGACTTGTGGGTTATTTGGCGGTCTATGCAAGAATGGTCTAATGTCTGTATTTGTGTCTTTGTATTCTATATATGTCAGCTGAAATTTCTCTTCTATATCTAACACGTGTCTCTCTTCGTGTTCTATTTGTGCTTGTTCTGGTGGCTGTCTTAAGATTTCGTTTTCCTCTGATTGTTTAATTGATGCGTGTTGGTCTTTGTTTGTTTGCTCTGGGATGTTTGAGTCCATTACTGTGTTTTCTTCCTCTTCTGATTGCACATTATTTTGTTCCAGTATTTGTTGTACTTGTTGTTTGATGTTTTCTAATTCTGACTGGGGTATCCTGTTATTTTTGATTATTACACGGATCTGATCAGCTAGTCGTTGTTCTGTTAAAAATTTTAATTCCGGGTATCTGGTAATAAATGTTGTGTATACTTGTGATCTGTATCCAGTTGTGTTGGTTCCTAGGTTTGTTGCTTGGTAATAACAGAACATGAGGTGTCGATTAACTTCATCTGACCATCTCATCCTCTGTCTTTGTTTTCCTTCTAGGGTGGTTGCAGGAAGCATATCCTGCAAAACACCTCTATTCGGATTTAAATCCTTTTCCAGTTGGCTAGCAGTGTCGTTACCATTGTGGGCGGGCATAGGGTTCAAGCGTCGTCCCCGACCATGACGGCACTTGTCCGAGGCTTCTTTAGTTCTGTCCTGAACCAAGTAATCACACTAAAAGGGGGGTTAGCCCTATTAGTGGTTTGTTCTTTTCGTCGCCTTTTACGACTGGCAGAACATACCGGAGGCCTATTCTTTTCCCGGGCCTCCACGGGGATTATTATTATTATTATTATTATTACTATTGTGAATGAATAATTGTTGTTGTATTATAAATATTACTTTAGCATGCATATCTGCTTGCCCTGAACAGGCACAATTATGTACAATAATAATTATTGTAATTAAAAAAAGTATTGAACACACAGATGAAGCCAATTGTGTGGAAAACATACTGAAAGGCAAATAAAGATTCTATTCTATTCTATTCTATGCTCAGCAACAGTGTGGTCCAGCTGCTTCTTCGGTACACTTTGTCAGTGGCCATTTGTGCGGACAGACAGCTTGTCGGTTGTCATGCCCATGTAGAGCTGAGCGCAGTGGTTGCAGCATAGCTGCAGATCACATAAATGTTTTCACAGGTAGCCTTGCCTTTGATGGGATAGGTGATGCTTGTGACTGAACTGGAGGAGGGGGTGGTGGGAGGTCGTATGGGACAGATGTTGCATTTGGGTCTATTACCGGGATAATGTATACATGATTGTGTGTGTGGGTGTTGTCTAATTCAGAAGAAGGCATTTTGGCCATAGCTTACTCTTTTAGCAGTCATTTTGTTGAGCCTGACTGTGACTCAACATCCCCCCCCCCCCCCCCCCCCCATATGGTTTTCATAATATTGTCATCTTTTCATGATATTCTTGTTATACAAATTAACCTTCTATTATGTCTTTGTCTCATGTTGATGTATACCTTGGCTCGTTTCACATCCCTGAAAATTCTCCTTTTTGATGTAATCTACAGAAAAAGATGAATTAATGAATAAATAAATAAAGATAGCTCACTGGTTTGCAGACAATTTTAAATGATATATATACTGGTACCTTCCAGTTCACACAATCTAGTACATTACAATGGAACTAGAATGAGAGGTAATATTATATGAATTAAAAAATCAACAGTGTTATTATTGCATTAAGTGAATAACAATGTATAGAATCATCAGTTATAGACATCAAAGAGTCAAGACGAACTACAATGGGCACTCAAATGAAAATGAGACAGATGGAAACATGTAAGTAAACTACTTATTTCGAATGTATTTACTATAACTGTTCATACATTTACCTCACTGTGAGACAAGACGGTGAATGCATTCCTTGGGAAAATGTTTGCAACTGCCTATTGATCCGCGATTGTGCCCAGGCATGCACCTCTTCGTCCAAAGCAGATTGACAGCCATGAATGTCTTTCTTTGCAGCTCCAAAAGTATGGAAGCCACCTGGTGAGAGATTGGGACTGTATGGAGGATGTGTACTGGCTTCCCAGCAAAACTTCTGTAGCATAGTCAAAAGAACCTTTGCAACATGTTAGCAACCATTACCCTGCAAGAGAATGATGCCTTCTGTCAATCTTCTTGGGTGTTTGGAATTATTTTGTAAAATGTTGTCATACTGCTGTGTGTTAAGAGTGGCACTGTGTTCTAGAAATTCAAGGAGCAGCTGGCCCTTGCAGTCACAGAAAAGGGTTATCATGACTTTCCCAGAGTTGGCATGCCTGTTGTTCCGAATACACTGCAGATGTTTCACTGGGAAACCATTACACACCCTCCGTACAGTTCCAATGTCTCCCCATGTAATTTCCATACTTTTGGAGCCTTGAAGAAAGACATTTGTGGCCATCGATTTGTTTCAGGCCTGTGTACAATCACGGTTCTGTAGCCAACTGCGAGGCATTGACTGTCTTGTATTACAGTGGGGTAAATTTGTTAACAATTACAATGGTTACTTTTGAAACTTTTGACTTACTTTTTTCTATCTTTTTTTTTATTTTGACTGCCCCTTATATATTATATTTTTACAGCCGTCCACTGGTGAGATGGAGATGTTCATTGACAAATTAATCCATGTATTGCAACTTGATTTCTAATGCCACGAGGAAGATGCTCATTTCTGGAGATATCATGTTTCACAAAACAAATGCTGCTAGGTTCTGCAACTCATGTTAAATACACTACACAAAACCATACATCAGAACTGAGCTAGAACTTATTTTCGTTTTGTGGAGGAGTGAAGAATGGAGGAAACAAAGCACAATTTCTTACTGTAGTTACTAAGCACCAAACATGCTAATGCTACCTTTTTTTATAAATCATATCTACAATATACTTCACTAAAACAGTAAAGCTCGTTTGGTATTGGTACATATTATTTCACTGCCAAACAGAAAAAAATCAGATACATGTGAATAGTTTTTGTGTTAATTTTTCTGTTACTGTGGCTGATTTTGTTGTTGTGGTCTTCAGTCAATAGACTGGTTTGATGCAGCTCTCCATGCTACTGTATCATGTGCAAGTCTCTTCATCTTCAAGTAACTACTGCAACCTACATCCTTCTGAATCTGTTTCCTTGGCTAATAATACAAGCAAAAAAATTGTGAAATACATGTACTAAACTACTGGCATTTTCATTAGCAAGAAGAATAGTGGCAAATGGGGAAAAAATTTTGAGAGTTTGTGACAAATGGTTCTGGGTGTACACTTGCTAATTGTCACTATCTGTTACATGCTCCAGTTTCCTTCAGATGGATACTGAATTGGTATACCTGTCTATGTAGTGGGAAAAGATGGATTTTTTTAGGGGTGGGGTATGAGAAGGCATTACTGCTGCTACCCCTTTCCTTGCACCTTGTCCTACATCCACTTATAGGTATACTCTTGATCATACACACATCAAACACCACCAGTTTACACAACCAGCAAGGTCAAGATTGTGACAGTTGAGTAAAATGACACCTGTGATGAGATGGAATGTGTTAACATTTTTGCAGAGCCCACGAAGACACTTCATGTGGGTTTTTGCTTACACATTCATTAGCTCACAGGCAAACTGTCACAGTCCAACCTGGGCTACAGGTCAATCTGTGAGATGTTTTTCTTAACTTTCATTGACTTTGCCAACTCACAGATAGACTGTGATACATGTCAGTCCATTACTGGACTGTCATGTCTCATGTGTCATTCATAACTGACTTAAAGTCATTACTATGTCAACTCTATTCCCAACAATTAATAGAATATTTAACACTTGTAATAAGTAACACCAGTGATTGCCAGAATTAAGCCACCTACTTTCAGATTAATTCTTTCTCTTTCCTAGTGACTGTTTTTCACATGATATCTTCTGTAGTTCAGCTGGATCCACGATGAGCCAGGGTCAAGAGGGAGGCCCAGGGCAGTGCCTTGGTGTCTAGTTGGGCTTCACTGAAAATTTTGGCTTGGCTTTCAGATAAGGAAGAGAGAGGATTGCAACAAAGAGTCCGCTAGTGGCAGGTACACGCCACAACCTGAGGATTTGGGCGTCACATTCTGACAGTTTTTCACACATATGCAATATTAGATCCACACATACATTCACTGAGGCCATATAACACAGTTTGACTATCACCTGCACTCGTGCAGAGTCTTTCTTTTTGCAAGCAGTGCCATCCAGCCCAAACACATTTCAAGAAGCTTTGTTTTGCACCTTTGAGGATACTGTGCAAGGGAAGGGAGAAACAGATAGAGATCTCTGCATTCTGTGAGAAGCAACAAAGGTGCAATGGGGTCAGGATTTTTTTTTCTCTTTTTTAAAATGAGGGTCCAACTTTCTGGTGCCACTTCATGGCGGATGAATACCCTCTTGGGTAAAAAGCTGTAAGAGTGCCACTTATTGGTTAATCCTTAAAAAAATAGCAGAGAAAGGGAAGGCAGTACACGAGTCTCTGAACAATGTGCACATAGATACTAGCCTATTAGCTGAGGTAGAAAACTTAGCTGAATAGTGGGAGTATAACGATTGGTTAACTCTGTAAAAGTTTTGATAGTACGGGCGATTGTTGTCGTGTTGACAAAATATCATTGGCCAGCATTTTAAAGAGGCTTTGTCATTATCCCATGGGAATTATGTGAGCATGCAGACAGGAGAAAGAACTCAGTGCTGGTAGAGAACTCTTCACATGGCGGTACTCTTCACCTGCAGGCACAAAAGAGCGGACAGCACCAGCAGATGTAGAGAAGGGCCATTCTAGCAGTTGGCAGCTGATGTGTTGCAGTCTGCAGCCGATCAAGACACTTGCAAGATTCAGTGCTATCGAGTGCAGAATGTGGTGAGAAATTGCAGCTCGGGCAAGCAAGATATGAGAATTACAGAGCACCGGTAGGCACGTTGTTAGGATACATTGTGTTCCATAAATCTTACGCTTTTTTTGAATGGCTGAAGGGCTATTTATAACTCGGTCACTGATGTTATTTACATGATGTAATTCTTTCATTATTCTGTCAGATTCAGGCAATCACTGTGTATCCACTGCAAATTCGTCTTCCCATAACTGATTAGATTACCATTTTATCCTATTTAACTAAAATATCCAGTCTTTGCTGGGACATTCAAGTGTTAGATTAGTACTGTCTCATGTCAATAATTGTCAATCTCTGTACTCAGTGCAATCCTTGAGATCAAATAGATCCTGTATAATTTTTTATTTATTGTTTTATTTTATCTTTAGGTGACCACCCTGTCTGTTACCTTTTGTGAGGTGCAACACACATCTGAAGTTTGCCAGGGCCACACCTGTCCGATTGGTTATCCATTGTGCGACACCTTTTGTAAATGTATTTGAGTACTTGAGGAGCAATCTGGCTATCAGTCAGTACAACTGATGCAAATCATTCTGACATTCACAGAGCATTAAAAGCTCATGTGTAGCCTCACGACTGTCACCTTCCACCCAAACCTAGACCTGGGGCTAAGCCACAGATCAGTCTGTCACCACGATCGAGTTTTTTTCTTTCAGATTCTTTGGCTTCACCAAGTCACAAACAAATTGGCGCATTCCAGTTTAATCTAAAGAGCATTTGAAGATGGGCAAACGAGCTTCAAACTGGTAAGGCAAAAGAAATTATTATAAAAAAAAGTGATTGCAGCTTTTTCAACCTTTCAACATGTGTCTGCTCTGCTAGACAGGAAACAAATTCTTAGTGTGTCTATTTACTACTTGTGAAAAGCTGCATACTCCAGCAAAGGGCCCAGGCTCTGCACTAATGGCCTTTGCAGAAGTGCACTCCCTGCTCAAAACTCAGCAAGGGCATCTCGAGGATCTGCAATGGAAAGAGGCGGAAAGGGGTGTTGGTAGTGGGCTGACGACTGAGCGTAATGTGGAATGAAAATAAGCTCGAATCCCAATGCAACTGACTTTGCTTAAGTGCAGCTAAAATGTAAAAGTCTTTGTTCATTCTTTCTAATACAACCACAATCTTTTTGTGAAAAAGCGAATCCACATGCAAGTTTTAGCACAGTCCTTCTGTCTTTTTGCTGTCAATCTTCTTAGTTTGATGTGGCAAGCCACAAATTCCTATCTTGTTGCAACCTCTTCATGTCAGAGCAGCACTCGCACTCCATCTCCTCAACTGTTTGTTCGATATATTCCAATCTCTTGTCTTCCTCTAAAGTTTTTTACCCTCTGTAGCTCCATCCAGTACCGTGGAAGTTATTTCCTGCTCTCTTTAAAGATGATCTATCATCCTGTTCCTCCTTCTTGTCAATATTTTTCCATATGTTCCTTCCTCATTTATTCTGCAGAGAACCTGATTTTATCAGTCCGCCTAATTTCTGACACATTTCCATAGCTCCACATCTCAGATCCTTCAGTTATCTTCTTCATCAGTTTTCCAACAATCCAAGTTTCACCACCATACAATGCTGTGCTCCAAACGTATATTCTCAGAAATGTCTTCTTCAAATTGAAGGTGATGTTTGATACTAGTAGAGTTCTCTCAGACAGGTGTGCCCTCTTCACCTAATGCTAATCTGCTTTTATATCCTCCTTGCTTCCGAGGTGCTTAATCTATGTCACGAGCTTCAGTTTTGGTATTAAGTTTATCACTAATCTCATTTCTGCTATTTCTCATTACTTTTGTCTTTGTGCTACTTACTCTTAATTCCCAGTGTGACTCATTAGACTGATCATTCCATTCAACCATTCGTACAATTCTTCCTCACTTTCAAAGGGGACAGGAATGTCATCAGCGAATCTAATCATTGATATTCTTTCATACTGAATTTTAATCCCATTCCTGAACCTTTCTTTTCTTTCCATCATTGCTTCTTTGACGTGTAGATTGAACAGTAGATGTGAATGACTATATGCTTACCGTATGTCTTTCGTACTTCCATTCTTATTTCTCCGTTTTGTTTACTGCACATGTTGTATGTTACCCATCTATCCCTATCATTTATACCTACTTTCTTGAGAATATCGAACATCTTGCATCACTTTATATTGTCGAATACTTTTTCTAGACAGAGAAATCAATGTGCCTTGATTTATCTTAATCCATGCTTCCGTTATTGAGCTAAACGTCTAAACTGCCGAACTGATGCCTTCACCTTGCCCAGAGCCAAACTGATCGTCAGATAAAAAACTAAAACTGCACCTGAACAGGCCACGAAGGCCCAGCGGTATCGACCGGTCACCGTGTCTTCCTCAGCCCACAGGCTGGATGCGGGTACGGAGGAACATGTGGTCAGCACACCGCTCTCCCGGCCGTATGTCAGTTTACGAGACCGGGATCGTCAGGTAAGGGATCATTAATTTCCTTTTCCATTCTTGTATATATCATTCTTGTCAGCAACTTGTATACATTAGCTGTTCAGCTCAATTTAGAATAGTTTTCGCATTTGCTGTGTTCGGAATTGTGTGGATGATATTTTTCCAAAGTCTGGTGGCATGTGCACAGACTCATATATTCTGTACCGAGCGAGTGGCGCAGTGGTTATCCCACTGGACTCACATTCGAGAGGATGACAGTTCGAACCCACGTCCGGGCACCCTGATTTAGGTTTACCGTGATTTCCCCAAAACCTCTCCAGGCAAATGCTGGTATGCTCCCTTTGAAAGGGCTCGGCCGACTTCCTTCCCTATCCTTCCCTAATCCAATGGGACCGAAGACCTCGGTGTTTGGACTCCCCCCCCCCAATCAATCAACCAACCAACCTGCCAACCAACCATCATGTATTCTACAAATCAATTTGAATAATCTTTTGGTTGCCACTTCTCCAATGATTTTATAAATTCCGAAGGAAACTTATCTATGCCTCTCGACTTACTTGCTCACAGTTTACAAAACCTCTGTTAAACGTTGTCTCTAGTACTGGATCCCATATGCCCGCCACATCAACTCCGCGTTTTTCTCTCTATCGCGTCATCAGACAGTCCCTCGCGCTCACAGAGGCCTTTTATGTTCTGTTTCCATCTACCCGCTCTCTCCTGTTCGCTTAACAATGGAATACTTCTCGCGCTCTTAAGACTGATGCCGTCACTCTTTAATTTCAAGAGTGGTTGTTTTGACTTTTCTGTGTTCTGAATCTGTCGTTCCGGTAACCATTGCCTTTTCAATTTCTTCGTATTGGTCGACTTACCGGCCCTGCACTACCTATTTAATTCGTTCCTATTAAACTACAGGAGTTAGATAAAAATATGGAAACACGAAATATATAACACATTGTTGTTGTTGTGGTCTTCAGTCCTGAGACTGGTTTGATGCAGCTCTCCATGCTACTCTATCCTGTGCAAGCTTCATCATCTACCAATACCTACTGCAGCCTTCATCCTTCTGAATCTGCTTAGTATATTCATCTCTTGGTCTCCCTCTACGATTTTTACCCTCCACACTGCCCTCCAGTACTAAATTGGTGATCCCTAGATGTCTTAGAACATGTCCCGCCAACCGATCCCTTCTTCTAGTCAAGTTGTGCCACAAACTCCTCTTCTCCCCAATTCTATTCAATACCTCCTCATTAGTTATGTGATCTACCCATCTAATCTTCAGCATTCTTCTGTAGCACCACATTTAAAAAGCTTCTATTCTCTTCTTGTCTAAACTATTTATCGTCCATGTTTCACTTCCATACACTCCCATACAAATACTTTCAGAAACGACTTCCTGACACATCTATACTCGATGTTAACAAATTTCTCTTCTTCAGAAACGCTTTCCTTGCCATTGCCAGTCTGCATTTTATATCCTCTCTACTTCGACCATCATCAGTTATTTTGCTCCCTAAATAGCAAAACTCCTTTGCTACTTTAAGTGTCTCATTTCCTAATCTAATTCCCTCAGCATCACCCGACTTAATTCGACTACATTCCATTATCCTCGTTTTGCTTTAGTTGATGTTCATCTTATACCCTCCTCTCAAGACATTGTCCATTCCGTTCAACTGCTCTTCCAAGTCCATTGCTGTCTCTGACAGAATTACAATGTCATCGGCGAACCTCAAAGTTTTTATTTCTTCTACATGGATTTTAATACCTACTCCGAACTTTTCTTTTGTTTCCTTTACTGCTTGCTGAATATACAGATTGAATAGCATTGGGGAGAGGCTACAACAAATTACTATGCCTAATACGATATAGAGAACCCGTTTGCATTCAAAACAGCTTACAGTCGTCTCGGAACGGAGAAGTACAGATCCTGTATGATTTTCAAGGTAATTCTTCTTGCAAAATAGTGACAATGATGATGGAGATGGATGGCGATCATGAACCCCTTTCTCCAATGTAGAACACAAAGGCTCATTAATATTGAGATCTGGTGACTGTGGCGGCAGGGGAAATGTGACAATTCGTCCTCAAGCTCACAAAACAAGTCGGCGACGATGCGAGCTGTGTAAACAGGGGCCTTGTCGTCATGGAGGACGGCATCTGTGACCGAGCGGTTCTAGGCGCTTCAGTCAGGAACCGCGCTGCTGCTGCGGTCGCAGGTTCGAATCCTGCCTCGGGCATGGATGTGTGTGATGTCCTTAGGTTAGTTAGGTTTAAGTAGTTCTAGGTTCTAGGGGACTGACGACCTCACATGTTAAGTCCCATAGTGCTTACAGCCATTTGAATCATTTTGTCGTCATGGAACACAGAATCATCAGGTAGGTACAAACGTTGTACCGTGGGCTGGACATGATGGTTACATACCCTTTAGCAGTAACGCGACCCTGCAGAATAACCACGGAGCCTTCTTGCGTTACTATGATATGGCTGCTCAGTTCATCACCCTACCCCTGGGCTGTTTCACTCTTGGGACGTAAACTCAGACAGAAGTTGGAAACAGTACGCAACAAGACTCGTCCGACCAAATGACTCTCTTCCATCGCTCCACAGTCGAGGGTTTATGGCTTCGTCACCACGTTCTCCTATTACAAGCATGTCCGCTATGGTGAGTGGTAATAGTGTAATAGTGGTAATAGTGTTTTTTTCGTCTCATAACATACAATTTCTAATCATATGATTAGTGTATAGGAGACACGTCAAAAAAATGGATAACACAGCTTAGGCCTAATTGATACAAAGAATTTTAACATTAATATAAAGTTTAAATTTCTTTCTTCCCTTTTGTGAAGGGCAGCTACATTTACACACAAGACTATATGTAAATTTATCCTGCTCAAGTGTTCAGTTCATCCTTCATGAACTCCTCAACAGTGTAGTAGCAGCGTTTGACAAGTATATCATATAGCTTTGTTTTCAGTGCCTCTGGGTTCATACTCAGATTATTCTTTCCTTTTAGCTTGTTATGAATTTTCATTGCCATATACTGAGGAGACTGCGCATATAGGTTTAAGCGATGAGTAGGAAGCATAAAATTGTCTTTGTTTCTCGTGTTATACGTGTGATTGAAACGGGTTTTCTCGAATAACTCTAAATTGCTGTGTAGACAGATGACAATATCATAGATGTATAAGGAGGGAACTGTTAATAACTGTTGTTTTTCAAATAGTGGGCGACATGATGTCCTTAGATGGGCAGTACACATGATCCTTATTATTCTTTTCTGTAACTTTAGTATGTGCAATATATTGCTTGAATTTCCCCAAAAATAATACCGTACCTTACAACTGATTGAATGTAGCTGTGGTATGCAATTTTCCTTGTATTCATGTCTGTTGCACCAGCTAATATTTGCATAGCAAATGCAAAGCTACATAATTTGTTTACCAGGTAGTCAACAGGTTTATTCCAATTTAAATTTTTATCTAGGTTTAATCCTAAAAACTTCACAGAAACCACTTCTATTCCTGATTTTTATGAGTTATTTTAATTTCTTGGGACTTTGACTGTTTTGTTCTGAATTGGACCATGTGGGTTTTGGGGGTGTTCAATCTTAATCCATTCAGTTGGAACCATGTTTGTTCATTGTGTTTATTATGTAGCGAGGGATGTTTTCTGGCTCCTGGTTTTCAATTAATAGAGATGTGTCATCTGCAAATAAAATCGATGGATCATTTATATTGTTCGGTAAATCATTAACATAGAACAAAAACAAAATAGGTCCTAGAATCGAGCCTTGAGGGACACCTTGGGCTACTGTTTTCCATTTTGAATAGTAATTTGCTGCATTTGATGAGACAATCACTCTTTCTTTCCTATTTGATAAGTATGAAGTAAGCCAATTTAGAACATTACCCTTGATCCCATACTTGTCAAGCTTATAGATGAGCAGTGCACGATTTACAGAGTCAAAGGCTTTTGTGAGATCACAAAAGATTCCTGCAACTTTATTATGGATGTCTAATGATGTTCTGATCTTGTCGATAAACTTGTTAATTGCATCAATAGCACTTCTGCCACGCTGGAAACCAAATTGGTATTCCGTAATAATATCATATTTGTCCGTAAAATTTCGAATCTGCATAGCAGCAGCATTTTCAAAGATTTTTGATAGGACTGGAAGGATGGAGATGGGACGATAATTCCCCGTGTCCTCTCTTGGCCCTTTTTTGGGCAACGGTTTTACTTCTGCATACTTCAGTGGTTTTTGAATTCCAACCGGCCCTCCGATTCCCGGTTTATGGAGCTCCCTTCTTGTTGCTTTTTTGCTGACAGGATTCGCGATTGCGATATTCAGTTCTGTAGCGACTATTTCGTCTGTCGTCCTTTTATTTTTTGTCACAGTTCTCTTCGATGACAATCTGCCACGGTCATTCAGCACACTCTCTCGTCGACGTTGTGATTTCGGAGACGATGTTTCTCTGTTTTCCTTGTAATCGGTGCACACTGAGATGACAAAAGTCGTGGGATGCCTTCTAACATCGTGTCGGAGTCCCTTTTGCCCTGAGTAGTGCAGCAATTCAACGTGGCGTGGCCCCAACAAGTCGCTGTGACTCCCTGCGCAAATACTCGTGCTGCTTCTATAACCGTCCATACGTGTGAAAGTGTTGCCGGTTCTAACAACCCTACCACAACAAAGGTCAAAAATTAATTGTGATTGTAGTGTTGCTCACGCTGCTAAATATTGGCGCCGACCGCGGTGGTCTCGCGGTTCTAGGCACTTCAGTCTGGAACCGCGTGACCGCTACGGTCGCAGGTTCGAAACCTGCCTTGGGCATGGATGTGTGTGATGTCCTTAGGTTAGTTAGGTTTAAGTAGTTCTTAAAGTTCTAGGGGACTGATGACCGCAGCTGTTAAGTCCCATAGTACTCAGAGCCATTTGAACCATTTTTGCTAAATATTGCATTTTCGGGCAACAACAAAGTTATATTATGTGGCAGGTGTCATTAGAACACAGTCAATAAAGTCATTTCTTGAAATAATGGATAAACTAGGCGCTCATCTTTTCGTGTTTCCCACGCTGCTCTCGTTGTGAACTCGTGGCTCAATCGTCGAAAATCTTGGTAGTGATGATTCCAAGCTCGGATGCAAAGAGGCCTAGTTGTTATTCTACGATATTCAGAAGTTTTATACATGTGTTTCATAAACCATTCTTGAAGATTACTTTTTTTACATTGCCATTGTCCTAACTTGCAAAAATGTAATCAGCACTCCGAATTTAAGTTACATTTCTTTTTTATTACTTTCGTTGCAATATCACGTAACTCGTTCCAAAGCATCACTTCTCAATATAACACAAACTTGAAAATATATTCCTCACTGTTAAAGTTCACATTTCATAAACTGACTACAATTTGCGTCTTTTTAACATGACGACCAAAAGTTGACTCGCTAATAACCGCATACGCGCCCAAAAATCAGAGTTTCAAGTACGTCAAAGATCATACTGACTAAAGAAAGAATACACATCAGAATAATATCATTGCAATATATACATATCGATGTATCGAAGTACCTCTACATTAATGAAATCAAATCAGAATGTTGTCACAGAAATATGTTAACTATTTTACAGAAACACAGTAGAATATCGCTGGTATCGAGAGGTTGAGGTGAGGTGCCTTAATGGTTGCGTAATGCAAGTACCATTACGAGGCGTCACCTCTCACAGCGAACAACGCTTAACGACTGAGAACAGCGGCTTTTGCGTAGAGTTGTCAGTGCTAACAGACAAGCAACACCGAGTGAAGTAACCGCGGAAATCAGTGTGGGGCGTATGACGAACGTATCCCTTTGGACAGTGCAGCGAAATTTGGCGTTCATGGGCTGTGGGAGTAGAAGGAATGACGTGAGTGCCTTTGCTAACAGCTTAATATCACCTGCTGCGCCTCTCCTGGGTTCAAAAATGCTTCAAATGGCTCTGAGCACTATGGGACTTAACATCTGAGGCCATGAGTCCCCTAGAACTTAGAACTACTTAAACCTAACTAACCTAAGGACATCACACACATCCATGCCCGAGGTAGGATTCGAACCTGCGACCGTAGCAGTCGCGCGGTTTCGGACTGAAGCGCCTAGAACCGCTCGGCCACTCTGGCCGGCTATAAGTGTAACCTACTGCATATAATAAGGCGAAGATCCCCATTAATGTACGAGTACAAAATAAATGCCCAGTCTTTGGAGGCGGTAACATCCGTCAAGTATCTGGGTGTGACTATTCGAAATGATCTCAAATGGAATGATCAGATTACACAAGTAACGGATAAGACAAACTCTATATTGTGGTTTATTGGTAGAATCCTGAAGTGATGCAGTCCTTCAACAAAGGAAATAGCTTACAATACGTTAGTTTGTCCAGTCTTAGAGTATTGTTCGTCTGTATGGGACCCTTACCAGTCGGGGCTTATTCAAAAGATTGAGGAGGTCCAAAGAAGAGCGGCAAGATTCGTGAGCTCTAACATGGAAAGTAAGCGTTTCCAGACACATGTCCACATAACATATTTTCTTTCTTTGCGTGTGAGGAATGTTTCCTGAAAGTTTGGCCGTACCTTTTTGTAACACCCTGTATATTTGAGCATTTTTTTTTTTTCAGACAGTACTTCACTACAGGTAATTGCATCACCTGCGAAACGTCTGAGGTTATTATTAGTTCTCTCTGCAAAGCCATTAGTATACAACACGAACAGTAAGAGTCCCAACACACTTCCCTGGGTCACACTGTCCAAGATAACGTGCTGCGTCCTACCTACCAAAACAGTCAACAGTCCAGTCACAAATTTCGCTTCTCAAGCAAGACAGTCAGGAAATATTTTACCTACCTGAATGCCTTCGTCCACGGCTTTCAGGCTACGTAAGGAAACCACGAGTTTTACGGAAAGCAAGTTATCAATATGGAAGCTTGCGCGTCGAAATTGGCGCACACGACAGCGACCTCATTCGAACAGTCAATCGCTTACGTGAGTAGGGACACGGTTATCGAACGGAAAGTATCGATAAGTTAAGGAGGTCGTGCCCCGTAGCTCGTAAATATTTAAAGAGCGTCATGATTTACTGCAAAGAGCTACTGATAAAATTTCGTTACTGAATAACCAGTTTCGATCCACAGGTCATCATCAGGTTCATAAAAACATTCGTATCATCTATACACGAAGGCTGAAGCGACGAATGAAAATTTCTACTGAGGCCAGGTTTCTCGGACTTAGTACACCTTTTCGTTCGTCACTTCAGCCTGCTTACGTACATCATAGATGTTTGATACTTGAAAAAGTTTCTGGAACCCTATAGTTTCATTTGATTCATATCGTCACACTAGGCGATAAAATCAATGGTGTCACATAATACATTACTGGCCATTAAAATTGCTACACCAAGAAGAAATGCAGATGATAAACGGGTATTCATTGGACACATATATTATACTAGAACCGACAATTTCACGCAATTTGGGTGCATAGATCTTGAGAAATCAGTATCCAGAACAATCACCTGTGGCCGTAATAACGGTCTTGATACGCCTGGGCATTGAGTCAAACAGAGCTTGGATGGCGTGTACAGGTATAACTGCCCACGCAGCTTCAACACGATACCACAGTTCATCAAGAGTAGTGACTGGCGTATTGCGACAAACCAGTTGGTCGGCCACCAGACGATTTCAATTGGTGAGAGATCTGGAGAATGTGCTGGCCATGGCAGCAGTCTAACATTTTCTGTATCCAGAAAGGCTCGTACAAGACCTGCAACATGCGATCGTGCATTATCCTGCTGAAATGTAGGGTTTCTCTGGGATCAAACGAAGGGTAGAGCCACGGGTCGTAACACATCTGAAATGTAACGTCCACTGTTCAAAGTGCCGTCAATGCGAACAAGAGGTGACCGAGACGTGTAACCAAAGGCACCCCATACCATTACGTCGGGTGATACGCCAGTATGGCGATGACGAATACACGCTTCCAATGTGCGTTCACCGCGATGTCGCCAAACACGGATGTGACCATCATGATGCTGTAAACAGAACCTGGATTCATCCGAAAAAATGACGTTTTGCCATTCGTGCACCCAGGTTCGTCGTTGAGTACACCATCGCAGGCGCTCCTGTCTGAGATGCAGCGTCAAGGGTAACCGCAGCCATGGTCTCCGAGCTGATAGTCCATGCTGCTGCAAACGTCGAAGTGTTCGTGCAGACATTTGTTGTCTTGCAAACGTCCCCATCTGTTGACTCAGGGATCGAGACGTGGCTCCACGATCCGTTACAGCCATGCGGATAAGATGCCTGTCATCTCGACTGCTAGTGATACGAGGCCGTTGGGTTCCAGTACGGCGTTCCGTATTACCCTCCTGAACCCACCGATTCCATATTCTGCTAACAGTCATTGGATCTCGACCAACGCGAGCAGCAATGTCGCGATACGATAAACCGCAATCGGGATAGGCTACAGTCCGACCTTTATCAAAGTCGTGATGGTACGCATTTCTCCTCCTTACACGAGGCATCACAACAACGTTTCACCAGGCAACGCCGGTCAACTGCTGTTTGTGTACGAGAAATCAAAAAAATCAAATGGCTCTGAGCACTATAGGACTTAACTTCTAAGGTCATCAGTCCCCTAGAACTTGGAACTACTTTAACCTAACTGACCTAAGGACAGCACACATGCTCGAGGCCGGCTTCGATCCTGCGACCGTAGCGGTCGCGCGGTTTCAGACTGTAGCGCCTAGAGCCGCTCGGCCACCCAGGCCGGCTATGTGAAATCGGTTGGAAAGTTTCCGCATGTCAGCACGTTGCAGGTGTCGCCACCGGCGCCAGCCTTGTGTGAATGCTCTGAAAAGCTAATCATTTTGCATATCACAGCATCTTCTTCCCGTCGGTTAAATTTCACGTCTGTAACACGTCATCTTCGTGGTGTAGCAATTTTAATGGGCTGTAGTGTAAAATCTATGAACTGGTTACTACTGTTAAACAGTAAAAAATTACATCGTCAGTTATAAAAATGTGCAGAACAGTGCGTTCATTCATGTTATATAACGAGTCAGCAACAACATTAAGAACGGACACATTCTACATAGATGCACAATATTTCACAGTACGTATCGTGCGCTTTTTTCATTAGACAGGTGTGGTACTGAGGGTTCCGTTCAGACTTAATTATGTATACAGAGAGTTCATTCATTCCGAGAATCTCGACGTTTTTTGCCTGTTATGAACATTGATACCGGCAAGATATCGGCCCCAGGGGTTCCACGTCTTTCGAGATTGTTTTAATTTCAGTTCTGAAGTGGGGTGACAAAAGAAACATTTTTTCGATATACAGTCCTGGAAATTGAAATAAGAACACCGTGAATTCATTGTCCCAGGAAGGGGAAACTTTATTGACACATTCTTGGGGTCAGATACATCACATGATCACACTGACAGAACCACAGGCACATAGACACAGGCAACAGAGCATGCACAATGTCGGCACTAGTACAGTGTATATCCACCTTTCGCAGCAATGCAGGCTGCTATTCTCCCATGGAGACGATCGTAGAGATGCTGGATGTAGTCCTGTGGAACGGCTTGCCATGCCATTTCCACCTGGCGCCTCAGTTGGACCAGCGTTCGTGCTGGACGTGCAGACCGCGTGAGACGACGCTTCATCCAGTCCCAAACATGCTCAATGGGGGACAGATCCGGAGATCTTGCTGGCCAGGGTAGTTGACTTACACCTTCTAGAGCACGTTGGGTGGCACGGGATACATGCGGACGTGCATTGTCCTGTTGGAACAGCAAGTTCCCTTGCCGGTCTAGGAATGGTAGAACGATGGGTTCGATGACGGTTTGGATGTACCGTGCACTATTCAGTGTCCCCTCGACGATCACCAGTGGTGTACGGCCAGTGTAGGAGATCGCTCCCCACACCATGATGCCGGGTGTTGGCCCTGTGTGCCTCGGTCGTATGCAGTCCTGATTGTGGCGCTCACCTGCACGGCGCCAAACACGCATACGACCATCATTGGCACCAAGGCAAAAGCGACTCTCATCGCTGAAGACGACACGTCTCCATTCGTCCCTCCATTCACGCCTGTCGCGACACCACTGGAGGCGGGCTGCACGATGTTGGGGCGTGAGCGGAAGACGGCCTACCGGTGTGCGGGACCGTAGCCCAGCTTCATGGAGACGGTTGCGAATAGTCCTCGCCGATACCCCAGGAGCAACAGTGTCCCTAATTTGCTGGGAAGTGGCGGTGCGGTCCCCTACGGCACTGCGTAGGATCCTACGGTCTTGGCGTGCATCCGTGCGTCGCTGCGGTCCGGTCCCAGGTCGACGGGCACCTTCCACCGGCCACTGGCGACAACATCGATGTACTGTGGAGACCTCACGCCCCACGTGTTGAGCAATTCGGCTGTACGTCCACCCGGCCTCCCGCATGCCCACTATACGCCCTCGCTCAAAGTCCGTCAACTGCACATACGGTTCACGTCCACGCTGTCGCGGCGTGCTACCAGTGTTAAAGACTGCGATGGAGCTCCGTATGCCACGGCAAACTGGCTGACACTGACGGCGGCGGTGCACAAATGCTGCGCAGCTAGCGCCATTCGACGGCCAACACCGCGGTTCCTGGTGTGTCCGCTGTGCCGTGCGTGTGATCATTGCTTGTACAGCCCTCTCGCAGTGTCCGGAGCAAGTATGGTGGGTCTGACACACCGGTGTCAATGTGTTCTTTTTTCCATTTCCAGGAGTGTATAACGAGTCAGCAACAACATTACGAACGGACACATTCTACATAGATGCACGATACTTCACAGTACGTATCGTGCGCGTTTTTCATTAGACACGTGTGGTACTGAGGGTTCCGTTTAGACTTAATTATGTGTACAGAGAGTTCATTCATTCCGAGAATCTCGACGATTTTTGCCTGTTACGGCTGTTATGGACATTGATACCGGCAAGATATCGGCCCCAGGGTTTCCACGTCTTTCGAGATTGTTTTAATTTCAGTTCTGAAGTCAGATGACAAAAGAAATATTTTTTCGATATAGGTCCCCCCTTTTTTGGCATGTCATAATTATAAATTAGCAGTTTTCTGAATTTTCCCTTTACATTTACTGTGAAACTCTTCCTACCGCCAAATTTCACGATTTTGCCTAAAGAGGAAGTTCCCTACTGGTTTTAATGAGTGAGTTTGTATCAAATATGCAACACAAATGGCACTCTCTTTTGACTGTGTTGACTTAGAAGCTTAACTTTTTTTACATCGTCAAGGGACTGTAGACCTTAATATGCGACCTAAATTTTAACTTGATGCTTTTTCTCGTTCTTCAGAAAAATGGTTTTGAACAGTCGCACAGACAGATAGACAAACGGACAATAAAGTGATTACGTTTCTACCGATTGAGATATGGAACCCTAAAATGAAAATTGTTAAGTAAATATTATTTCTTAGCCTTGAATCCCGTCCGGCAGCTGCCCTCTCCTTCAGATCGCACTTACTTCAACCGTGTGGCTGTAGACATGATTGCTGTAATTGCGTAATGCACGCTGCTACGTCTTCCTTGTCGCATTTGATTGTCTTTCCAGAACATCCTGAGGCAGTGGTTGAGATCCGATGGCTCAGCTTAAATTGCTGCGATCAAAAGCGAGCGGAAATAACTTGCAGGGGAGATGCAATATCTTTCTGATAGTATCTGTTTCAGTTTTCAGCGTCTCCGAAGTCGTGATTACGTCGCAGTATGATAGCTTAGCTTAAATTGCAGTGACATTACGTAATATAGATGCTGCCTCTATCTGATCATATTTATTTGACTGCTTGACGTATGCAAAGTCTGCGGTTTCGTCGGGTTCTGATAGTTGAGCTCGAATGGTAGTCGTGCCCTGGTATTACGAGCTAGAAAACTGCGCTGCCTGACAAAAAAAGACAAGCACACAAGATGGGAAGGAGGAAACGAAATGATACTTCACGGATTGAGACAGTATGTGGTTTTATTTCAGAAATTAAAATACTGAATCAAATTTACAAGGAGCTTGGCAGTAGGAGCCCAGTTACAAGAAGCAACGAAAATAGCATATCAGGCTTAAAAGAGCGCAAAATTCTGAAGATTGGCCATGTTTTACAGAAGCTCGAAATTTAGCACGAACTCCAACGCGAGATGCTTTTAACAGCTTGCAAAACGAAACTCTATCTCGAAATCTGGCAGAAAACACAAAGATTCTAGTCATATATTAAGTACACAAGCGGCAAGGCGCAGTCAGTATCTTCACTGCACCATAACGATGATGAAGTTATTGATGACAATAAGACAGAGTTACTAAGCACTGTTTTCCGAACCTCCTTCGCAAAAGAAGACGAAGTAAACATTCCAGAACTGAATTAAGAATAACTGCCAACAACGGTAACTTAGAAGTATATATCCTCGGTGTAGCGAAGCAGCTTAAATCACTTAATAAAGGCAAAGCCTTTGTTCCATGCGTACTTAGCAATGATAGACAACGTCTCGCTTGTCGAAAGATCCCTAGCTTAAGCTTGGAAACTTGCACAAGTCACACGAATATTCGAAAAAGGAAATAGGAGTAATCCGCAGAGTTACAGACCCATGTCACTAATATCGATCTGCAGTAGGATTTTGGAATATACAGGGTGCGTCAAAAAAATGTATACACACTTTGAAGCGTCATAGAAAATTTTTTCCCGTTCTACAATGTTAAATTTCTGGAAATGGAAAGCTTAAAGTCCAAACTGGTGGCCTTCAGCATCAATACATTTCTGAGTACGAGTCACCACTGATCCGTACATCGTACCAAAGTGTCCAATGAGATTTCTGCGCTCACCGCCTGCATCTCATTCCAAAGTGTGTCCAGGTTACGTGGTTTACGTTTGTACACCTCATCTTTTACTGTGCCCCATAAGAAGTAATCCAGCGGCGTCAGGTGTGGAGAGCGTGCAGGAAACTCGATTGATCCCCTGCGTCCTATCCACTGGCCTGGCACATTGTGATCCAGGTATGCTCGTACGTCCCTATGATAGCGCAGCAGGGCGCCATATTGTTGGAAATAAAACTCATCATTACCGTATAATGCAGGAATGACAGGGAATATGGAGTCAGCAAGCATTGTTAGGTACGTTTCTCCAGTAACAGTACCTTCAAAGCAGAAAGGCCCAATGAGTCCCCTTGCAGACAAACCACACCACACATTTACACCAGGCAAATTCACAACCTTTTCAACTGTAATGTGAGGATTATCTTCAGCCCAATGCACATAATTGTGCCTATTGACAGTTCCATTGAGTTTGAATTGGGCTTCATCCGACCAAATTATACGTACTACCCATAAATCCCGGTTTATGTCTCACCGTCTCCTGAACCCATTCACAAAATTCTAACCTTTGATCTGGATCGTCGTCACTTAGCTGTTGCACCAGTCTTGGAATGCACACACGAAACTTGCCTTTCTTCAGAATGCGTAGCACACTACTAGCACTTACATTACTTTCACGTGCTGCTTGCCTTGAAGATTTTTGAGGCGAACGCTGAAACTGTTCAAAGACCACAGTTGTGGAATCATCACTTGTAGCTGTAAGAGGTCGCCCTGATCGACCTTTATGCACATCACACACTGTTCCACGAATTTCGAATTTGTCTCGTAGACGTGTAATTGTTAACGTTGAAGGTGGTTCTGTACCATACTCACTTCTCCACTGTCTTCGAACCGCAGCTACATTCTCAAACTTCCAGTACCATTTAGTTATCTGCTTCCGTGCTTCAAAACTCACACGCACGTCCGCCATGTTGCAGTTACTTCTTGCCACTGCTGCCACCTGTTGAAGAAACATAACATTACTTTCTCACAGATATTTAACCTTGTAGAACGGGAAATAAATTGTCTATGACAGTGCAAAGTGTGTACACATTTTTTTGACGCACCCTGTATGTTGTGTCCAGACATTATAAATTACGTCTATGGAAACGATTTAGTAACAAATAACAGATACCATCGTTCTTATGAAAACAACTAGCTCTTTATTCTCGCGAAGTAATGAATGCTAGCGACGGGGGATGTCAAATCGATTCCATATTTTCGCATTACCAGAGGCTTTTAACACCATTCATCACAAGAGACTTGTGTACCAATGGAGTATCGCCTCAGTTGTGCGACTGAATTCGTGAGCTCCTATCAGAAAGGTCTCAGCTCGTAGTAATTGACAAAAAAATCATCGGGTAAAACAGACGTAATATCTGGCATTCCCCAAGGAAGAGTTACAAGCCCTCTACTATTCTTGATCTGCAGAGTACGCCAGAAAAATGTATACACACTTTAAGGAACGAAAGTATTACTTATGTATTTATTCTACATCTACATACATACTCCACAATCCACCATACAGTGAATGGCGGAGGGTACCTCGTACCCCAACTAGCCTTTTCTCTCCCTGTTCCACTCCCAAACAGAACGAGGGAAAAATGACTGCCTATATGCCTCTGTACGAGCCCTAATCTCTCTTATCTTAGCTTTGTGGTCTTTCCGCGAAATGTAAGTTGGCGGCAGTAAAATTGTACTGCAGTCAGCCTCAAATGCTGGTTCTCTAAATTTCCTCAGTAGCGATTCACGAAAAGAACGCCTCCTTTCCTCTAGAGACTCCCACCCGAGTTCCTGAAGCATTTCCGTAACACTCGCGTGACGATCAAACCTACCAGTAACAAATCTAGCAGCCCGCCTCTGAATTTCTTCTATGTCCTCCCTCAATCCGACATGATAGGGATCCCAAACGCTCGAGCAGTACTCAAGAATAGGTCGCACCAGCGTTCTATAAGCGGTCTCCTTTACAGATGAACCACATCTTCACAAAATTCTACCAATGAACCGAAGACGACCATCCGCCTTCCCAACAACTTCCATTACATGCTTGTCCCACTTCATATCGGTCTGCAATGTTACGCCTAAATATTTAATCGACTTGGCTGTGTATTCAAACATTACAGGATTCTTTTTCCTATTCATCTGCATTAATTTACATTTATCTATATTTAGAGTTAGCTGCCATTCTTTACACCAATCACAAATCCTGTCCAAGTCATCTTGTATCCTCCTACAGTCACTCAACGACGACACCTTCCCGTACACCACAGCATCATTAGCAAACAGCCGCACATTGCTATCCACCCTATCCAAAAGATCATTTATGTAGATAGAAAACAAAAGCAGACCTACCACACTTCCCTGGGGCACTCCAGATGATACCCTCACCTCCGATAAACACTCACCATCGAGGACAACGTACTGGGTTCTAGTACTTAAGAAGTCTTCGACCACTCACATACTTGGGAACCAATCCATATGCTCGTACCTTAGTTAGGAGTCTGCAGTGGGGCACCGAGTCAAACGCTTTCCGGAAGTCAAGGAATATGGCATCCGTCTGATACCCTTCATGGTTCGCAAGATATCATGTAAAAAAGGGCGAGTTGCGTTTCGCAGGAGCGATGCTTTCGAAAGCCGTGCTGATGCACGGACAGCAACTTCTCTGTCTCAAGGAAATTCATTACTTCGAACTGAGAATATGTTCGAGAATCCTGCAACAAACGGATGATAAGGATATTGGTCATTTACATTTAATAATTGATGATACATGTTGTACAAACTTTAGTTTAGCACGTGGTTACTTTAAATGTTCAAAATGTTTACCGTTGGTGGCTATACACGTAATAGAACGACGAGCGGTCGCCGCAACTACCTCAGTGTATGTTACAGTGGAGATCGCTGCACATGTGGCTGTAATCTCCTGGCAAACTTCCTCCAGCGTTACATTTCACAGTTCCCCACAAGAAAAAGTCCATAGGTGTTAGATCTGATGACTGTGGAGAGAACTCAATGGGTCCTCTTCATGCAATCAAATGTCCCGGAAAATTGTCATCGAGGAAAGCTCGTGCGTGGTGGCGCCCCGTTCTGCTGGTGGAAGACCTCTTCATCAGCTCCATAAAGCGCACGTATACCTGGCAAAATTGCTGTGCGTAACATTTCCAGCTACTCTTCTCCATTGACAGTAGCATCAAAATAAAAACGGTCCTACTAACGCACCCCCCTCAGATTTAGCTATAAGTTGGCACAGTGGATAGGCCTTGAAAAACTGAACACAGATCAATCGAGAAAATAGGAAGAAGTCGTGTGGAACTATGAAAAAAAATAAGGAAAGTCCATGCGCAAGATATGCAACAACAAGGATAGCATAAGCTCAGGAGCGCCGTGGTCCCGTGGTTAGCGTGAGCAGCTGCGTAACGAGAGGTCCTTGGTTCAAGTCTTCCCTCGAGTGAACAGTTTAATTTTTTTTATTTGCAGACAATTATCAAAGTTCAGGCACTCACACATAATCAACTTCGCTCTCCAAAATTCCAGGACATGTTCAGATTTGCTTGGACATATGCAGGATTTGACGGTCTACACACTTAAAAATTTGAAAACGTTAAAAACATATGTTTTGACAGAGCAAAGGGGAAACTGTGCGACCGTGAAACTGTTGTATTCATTTGTTGCAGTTTATATGACAAACTCTTCTGTTTTCATCACTTTTTTGGGAGTAATTATCACATCCACAAGAAAACCTAAATCGGGCCAGGTAGAAGAATCTTTTTACCCATTCGCAAGTGTACAAGTTAGGTGGGTCGACAACATATTCCTGTCATGTGACGCACATGCCGTCACCAGTGTCGTATAGAATATATCAGACGTGTTTTCCTGTGGAGCAATCGGTTGACCTATGACCTTGCGATCAAATGTTTTCGGTTCCCATTGGAGAGGCTCGTCCTTTCGTCTACTAATAGCACGGTTTTGCGGTGCGGTCGCAAAACACATACACTAAACGTATTACAGTGAACAGAGACGTCAATGAACGAACGGACAGATCATAACTTTGCGAAAAAGAAACTAAACTTTTCACTCGAGGGAAGACTTGAACCAAGGACCTCTCGTTCCGCAGCTGCTCACGCTAACCACGGGACCACGGCGCCCCTGAGCTCAGGCTGTCCTTGATGTTGCCTATGCTGCGGATGGACTATTCAGTTTGTATATTTTGCTTATTTTTTTCATAGTTCCACACAACCTCTTCCTGTTTTCTCGACTGATCCATGTTCAGTTTTTCAAGGCTTATCCACTGTGCCAACTTATAACTAAATCTGAGGGGGTTGCGATGGGGAGGTTCCCTTGTAAGTCCCTAGATGATAGTCCACGCGACACATGAACCCGTGGTAGATAGACCGCTTTATCCACATAAACATGCGGATTTTCCGGTGTCCAGTACACACTGTTATGACGGTTCACAGTTCCACTCCACACTACCTTCGTCACAAATTGTTCGTCATCGGTTACCATTTGCTGATACCATTCGCAAAATTGCGTTCGGCGATCAGGATCGTCATCATTAACTGCATGTAGTAATCGTGGAATGTAAACTTTCCACTTTGCAGCTTTCAGAATTTTTCGTACTTGTACTGGTAACCACCGCTTCACGCGCACATTGCGTAGCAGACTTCTGTAGAGAATTAACAAACGTTTCCAACACGAGAGCCGACGAAGCAGGACTTGTAGCTGTACGCTGTCTTCCTGATATTCCTTTGTGAATATCACAAATCGTTGCACGCAATTCAAACTTGCCAATGATGCGTTTAATTGCTAGGCGGGTCGGCGTTTCTCTTTCAAACTCCCGCCCCCTCTGACGTTGCACTTCAACGGCATTATCAAACCTGAAAAACCACTTCACAATACATTTTCGTCGCTCCAGCCAGCTTGTTTTCTCATTGCCGAGATGAAAGTACTAATACCTGTTGGGCCAAAGGCAATACTACGAGACACTCGCTTCGACCATAAATTTAATAGACTGGCCCTGACGTCATTTTCGTGGCTCCAACATGTCTTGGCTGAAGTCACGTGAATGTTGGCAAAACATGGTTGTTTCGTGTTGCGCTTATGGCTGTACTCAGCGTTTTGTCGGGGAAATGGCATTACATTTCACGTGTAAGTGTGTCTAAGATAGTGCAGATGCGTTTATTGAAATCTGCTGAAGTGACTTTTATATGTTTTTTACACTTGAAATAGAGTATCACGTAAATTAAAGTGTTGAAAGTGATGCCTGTAAAGTCAGACTCATATTACATTTTGGAAAGTATCTGTGATAATTCGGTTACAGAAGTAAGTATAATCGTTTCTCGTTCCTACTCATAGGTTCTGTAAGGATGAAAACCGAAGGCAGCTTTGGATACAGGCCTTGAAACGGAAAAACTTTAAGCCGTTTGCACATACGCGCCTTTGCTCGAAGCACTTCGAGGAGAAGTGTTTTGATCGGTTAGTTATTATTTACAATGTATATCTATAATTTGTATTTACAGTGTCTGTCATTTTTAAACCTAGGCTCCAAAATTATTTTCTGAAACTGCAAAGTCTCACCTTTCATCTAAAATATCATTTTTTTTTAAACTGATAGTTTAAACTTTTGTAAAAATAGTGGGAACTGAACCTTTGAAGTGCACCTAAAATTGATACTCTAAAATGGACCTGCTCCTAAAGTAAACAATTTTGACACCTATAGTTGATATAATTCCCATAGCCCATTTTCTTTTATAAGTGACTAAAGCTCGAAACGTGGCAAATACAATGTTTAAAGTTTTGACACGAGCCCACTCTTACTGTTTAAAAGAATTTTAACGACATTTTACTATAATTGATAGTTTATAGTAATTTCGTCCCGCTGCCCACCAGAGTGGCGTTCGATGTATTTGTTAGATTTTAGAAATGGTACTTTGAAGAAATCCAGGTCAAATATAGTTCTGGCATAATTTTTCACAAATCAGAAAGTACTTTTTGTTGGAAGCGTTTGGCAGTCAATTGAGAAATGTGGGGAAAATCCGATACAAACATAGGATGGCAGACCGCTGATTTGAAATCCCGCCATGTTTTGCCAACAGTCACGTGGTTTATGTTGGAGCCACACTAGCCCCATAGCTTCTGCACAGAAAGGCCAGTCTACTAGTATCTATGGTCGAAGGACACTCGTAACTCAAATCGAACGACAGTGTCGATATCTCGATAGAGCCTGACAGTGTGTGTACATATTTCTCGCGGATTCTGTGTATAAGCAACACAGAAAAAAGATGAGCAGCTCTCTTTCATTGTTTGCAGATTTACCGTCTCCTAAAACCATCAGGTGATCAAGAGGAATTGGAAAATGATTTAGACAAGCTATCAGTATGGTGAGAAAAGTGGCAATTGACTCTATTCTTTCAGAGACAAGAGTGTGAAGTCATTCACATGAATACTAAAACGAATCTACTAAATTTCGGTTACACAATAAATCACACAAATTTAATGGCTGTACATTCTTTGGGACTAGAAATACGAATAACTTAAATTGGATCGGTCACAGAGATAGTGTTGTGCGTAAAGCAAACCATATACTGCGATTTATTGGCAGAACACACAGAAAATGCAGCACGTCTACGAAAGTGACTGTTTAGACGTCGCTCGTCCTCTCTCTTCTGGAGTATTGCTGTACGATTTTGGATCCACGTCTGATGGGACTGACAGAGCACATACGAAAAGTTCAAAGAAGAGCAGCTCGTTTCATATTACCGCGAAACAGGGAAGAGAGTTCTACGAACATGATACGTGAATTGTATTGTCAATCATTAAAACAAATGCGTTTTTCGCCACGGCAGGATCTTCTTGTGAAATTTCAATCAACAGCTTCGATTTCGAAAATTTTCTGTTGGTGTCCAGCTACATAGGAAGAAATGATCATCGTAATAAAATAAGAGAAATCAGTGCTCGCACGGAGAAATCTGAAATGTTCGTTTTTCCCGCACGCTGTTCGAGAGTGGGACGGTAGCGAAGTAGCTCGAAGATGGTTCAGTGAACCCTCTGCCAGGCACTTAATTTTGACTTGCAGAGAAGTCATGTAGATGTTGACATGTAGATGTATATATGACGTTGAGTCCCATTTGGCCTCAATGGCAAGGGTGTCACAAATCCGTTCTATCCTCTCCTGAAGCGCAGGCTGGTCCACCACTGATGTAACGTCCTTGATATCCTGTATTGTGACTCCAGGACAGAGCTGACATCAGAGTTGGGTCAACACATGTTCTCTCTGGGACGGATCTGGTCAAGAGAGTACTTCAGGAGACAGTCCATAGAGTTGCGTGTCATTTGTGGGCGAGCTTTGTCCTATTGAAAAGTGGCACCATCACAATGCCTCACGAGATGTAACACATGAGGCTGCAGGCTATCTTTGATGTACCGTTGTGGTGTCAGGGTACCCAATGGGTCGTACCCAATGGCTCCCCACTCAGTGACACAAGGAGTAACACCAACGTGCCTTTCTAATACACTGGAAGAATGGGACCCCTCTCCAGGTCACCGCTGTACTACGTCAGCGGTAATGCAGAACCACGATTCATCGCTGAACACAATGCGACGCCATTGATCAGCGGTCCATGCTTCCTTGTCCAGCCACCTCTCAAAACGCAGCCGTTTGTGTTAACTACAGGATATGCATGGGACTCTCCAACATGTCAGGTTGGTTCCCCATTGCTGTCCAGGGCGTCTCCAGAAACGTCTTCGCTGGTTATTGTGGCTCAGTTCGAATCGGGACCCTTCACTGAAGACAATTCTACTCCAGTTAATGAGATACTAGGCCGGAGAAGTGTCTGAAGACGTGGGATACCAACCTGACAGCCAGGAGTGATGGCCTAGGGTGCCATTTCTCTTCATAGCAAGGCCCCTTTGCTTGTCATCCACGGTACCCTTACAGCACAGAGCTAAGTCGACGATATTCTACGTCCCGTTGTACTGTCCTTCACGGCAAGCCATCCTGGGCTTACATTTCAACAAGATAACGGCCGCGCGCAAATGGCGAGAGTTTCTACTACCAGCAGGGTCACCGAATCCCCAATTGAGAACGTTTGGAGCATTATGGGCAGGACCCTCCTACCGTCTCCAGTTTTTGATGATGTAACGTTCCAATTTGGAAGAATTTGGTACCATATCCCTCAGGAGAACATCCAACATCTCTGTCAATAATTGCCGAGCTGAATAACAGCCTGCACAAGGACTAGAGGTGGACCAACGCGTTACGCTCATGTTGCGGAGCTCTTGAATGAATCGTCAAGTTTTACTGAAATTGTAATCATTTGTTTTTCTGTGCATGTACATCACACATACCGTTTTCCGTCACTTTCAGATGATCCCTTCGCGGTGCGTTGTTTTTTTCTTTTTTTTGTCTTAGAGCGTAGCTAACTTCATTATCTATAAAACATTTGATGTTACTTTTAATCTTGACTGTCAGATTATTAATATACAACATACGAGGGGCGTATGAAAAGTCCGTGCAAAGTCCGAGACATGGCACAACCGGCACGTATTGAGGTCATGTTTAGTTAGTAGCATCCTTGGAAAGAACACACACCAAGTTTTAGCCATATTGGTCTATTTCTTTGAGTTTTGCATTCGTGTGAATCAAGGAAGCCGAGTGTCAAAAAATGGACGAAAAAGAATTTCATGTGGTGATTAAACATTATTTTATGAAAGGCAAAACGCCTCAGGTGACTAAATAGAAACTTGATAAACATTACGGTGACTCTGTACCTTCGATTAGAACAGTTTACAAGTGGTTTCAAAATTTCCGGAGTGGCCATATGGGCACAAGTGATGCTGAACATGCTAGACGCCCTGTGGAGGTTACGGCTCCCGAAATCATTAATAAAATCCGTGATATGGTGATGGATGGCAGAAGCGTTAAGGTGCATGAGATTGCTAGTGCTGTGGGCATCTCGAATGAACGGTTACATAATATTTTGCATAAACATTTGTGTACTGGTAGATAGGACAGCTTGGCTGTGGAAGTGGAAGGGTAGCCCACAACATAGACAGACAACAGTATCCACAATTAGTAGCACCCAAGCTTTAATGATCTTCCAGCAATAAAGGCTCTTAACAAATCTCAATTAAGCAAGGACATAAGCTTGGTTACAAACATATGTTAACCTTCAACCAGTGAATAACTCCAATAAAGAATTACCAATCAATAAAACGTAGGTAAAGGGCTGCTTTACAAGAATGCTTAAATTAAGTAAAATCATGAAAGCTAAGTTACAAATTTTATGTTGAGCTTGAACAGGTGAATACAAAACATAGATAGGAAAATGCCTTACCAAAATGCTTGAATTGTGTAAAATCATGAAAAGCTGAGTTACGACTTTTCTCAAAAAACTAATTAGGAATTTTCAGCAAATAAACAAGTTTGATCCGTTTAACCAGAAGGTAACTGCCAAGTCCAAGCGACCGAAGCCACTCAGAGCGGACGACCGCCCCAACGCTGGTCATCAACCGAGATCGTCACGGCCCACTGGCCAGCGTGCTAAAACAGACTCACGTTTCGGTAAGCGACCAACAGCAACATAGGAGTAACAGTGACTGAAAGTCGGCGCACGCCTTACGAAACACGGCACACCCTGGCCGGCCGGAGTGGCCGAGCGGTTCTAGGCGCTACAGTCTGGAACCGCACGACCGCTACGGTCGCAGGTTCGAATCCTGCCTCGGGCATGGATGTGTGTGATGTCCTCAGGTTAGTTAGGTTTAAGTAGTTCTAAGTTCTAGGGGACTTAGGACCTCAGCAGTTGAGTCCCATAGTGCTCAGAGCCATTTGGCACACACTGAAGCGGGAGCAGGCACAGCTGACTAGCGGCCGTGCAACCGCGAGCAAACAAATCCCACGCCGCCCGCACTAACGCGGGAAATGATAGCGAGCGACAAGACGCCACGCGCAAAGCAGCAGCCGTGTCTACCCCTCGACCACAGAATGTGCCCTGTCTCCTTGTCTATGATAATACAATTTATAGCACACAAGAAACGATTTAGTAATGGCATTAGTTCAACGCAAGATCAGTTAACAGTTAGGTCCAGTAAAGATTTACCAACGGATTTACCTTCAAACCAACTTCCGGACCACAGGCGGAAATTAGTAAACTTGGCATAAGTTTTCACCAGACCGATAAACAAGAAATCAAATTAAACAGTTGCAAGCCCTTCATGACCTTGCTATCTTACAGTTATCATTAACGGCGAAATATACACAACGGAATGACAAGAAATTCACGATTGAAAGCAAAAAAACAACACACCACAAAGGTTAAATTAATTAATTTGCAGACGAGCCAGTCACTGAAAGCTCAGTTCCACAAGATTAGGACTAACCTCACTCGGCAGCAATACATTTGTGTGCGTGATAACTAGGTTGCTCAAACAGGACTCCAAAACCCAAAACAACAGGTCACACGTTAGCTGTCTTGTTCTCAGATACTAGGCACCACCGGGCTAAGACAATCGCGACGAAAAAAAAAAAAAACTCTGAAATTGCAGCTGCCTGCAGCAAAACAAATGAGTCAGGGTGCACGAACGTAAAGTACAAACCACTGTTCCAGCCGGAGAGTAACCTTTTCAATGCACATACGGACAGAACAACACACGTGGGCATAAAGGGAGCAGCAGATGCGTACCGAGCAAACTATACTGCGCCAAAATACGACCCACGTCACGTCCACAAAGCGGAGCACTGCTCCCGGAGCTGGTGTCTGCTCGCTGGACTGCCGCAACTGTCTGTCCCCCGGAAAGCGATGCTGACTGCCGCCTTGCTCAACGCTCCCTTCTCGGCCGTGCACAACAACTCTTCTCTTGTCGCCTCAAAGTTCGGCCGCAATGTCCGTTCTCCCCTGCTGTCCGCCCCAGACTCCCGTTCTCGTACTCACTCGCCCGTTAAGCCGTCGGCACACGGACCGTGCATCCGAACGTTCAGCGTTGAGCGTGCCGAGTTTCTGACGTCACAGCGTGGAATAGCACGTTCGGGAGTCTTTCCGAACGTGCAGAGCAATATCAGACATGTCAGATATTGTGAGCGTGCGTCTGAGCGTTGACCAATGAGATGTCACGACGCCACCTACGTCACACGCACGCCATCTCCCTTCAGTACAGAGTTGTGAGGCGCCATATTGGCATTCATTTCAAGCCTATATGTATATATGCCGTTTCTGAGCACGAGAAAATTAAGAATCACTGGAAAACCCGTTGTTAACTGCGTTATTCGTTCCAATAAAATAATGAGAAACATCATATTTGTGGCAAAATAATTGTTCTAACTTGCGTATTATGAGAGTCGGCTATTTGAAGGTAGCGACACGCTGAAGATCCACCCAAAACGAATTGTTCTTGGCACAATTTGTTATAATTAAATTTCAATTAGTAAGATGTCTACGATTAAGGTTTTCGCACGGGGTAACATAATGTGATTAGATACAATAGACGGGTTGTTGGTTTAGCGTAATTAGTAGCGTCACTCTCCCACAAGAAAAATTTTAATGACGGTGGTGGTTCACTACTTGACACTCCCAAATTTTTTATCCTAACATTCACGTTTTCATTAGGTTCTGATACTTTATTATTAGTTTCATGTAAGTATACACTATAATATTTGATGTTATGTAAAAATAAGTTCACCTTTTTTGAGGGGTGAATTTGTTCGATTGGCTTAATCTACAGGTGAGCTTGTGCTACTTGTATAAAGATACTTTGCTCCTCTTTCTTTTACGCTTCGTAATTCACAGGTTGCAAAGATTCTGCTACTGGGTAGGAACAGTGACCAAGTAAGCCTGACCTTGTGATTTTACTAAAATGTGGGAATGATGAAATAATGTTCATCTTATGCGGTGAAGCATTCCAAATTTATACCGCACTCTTTGTAATGGAACTTTTACAAGCCTGTGTCCTTATTGATTGGACATGGTATTTTCCTTTTCGGGGACGAAGGAGGAAATGTGCGTTTTAATAGAGCTAACGTGGGAATTGTACGCTCGCCCGTTGAGTAATCAGTGTGATTTCCGACCTAGAAACATCCCTCAACTGCCGCTGGAGCGCGTTGCGATCGCGTTTACCACGTTGTGGCCCACGTACCGTATGCACAAGTCGCATCGTTCCTGAGCGTTCAGCAGCACGTTGAACTTGGCACGCTCAACGTTAACGTTCGACAGCACGGTCCGTGTGCCGACGGCTTTAGGGCCCGCTCCGACAGGAGGCGCTAGCGATCACACATAGTGACAACCTCAACAAGAGGAGTAATCGATAGCGTCTTGCGCCCGAGAGCCGCGCCACGGCTCAATTTGGACATGAGAAAGCTATCCACAAGAGGGGTTCCGCGATTGCTCACGCTTGACCAAAAACGGGATCGTGTGAAGTGTTGTAAGGATGGTTTGCAGCTGTTCAAGGAGAGTCCGCAGGACTTTGTCATTTCGTCACTGTGCATGAAACATGGATACATTACTATACTCCTGACACCAAACAACAATCCAAACAGTGGGTTACCAAGGGAGAATCTGCACCAAAAAAAGGCGAAGACCATTCCTTCGGCCGGAAAGGTTATTTTTTGGGATTTTTTGGGATTCGCAATGGATAATCCTCATCAACTATCTGGAAGAGGGTAAAACTATTACAGGTGCATATTATTCGTCGTTATTGGACCGTTTGAAAACTGAGCTGCAAGAAAAACGCCGGCGATTGGACAGCAAAAAAGTCCTTTTCCATCACGACAATGCACAAACCAGCACACACCTGAGCAGTTGTGGTCGCAACATTAATGGAAATAGGATTCCAACTCGGTTAACATCCCCCCCCCCTATTCTCCAGACTTCGCTCCCTCGGACTACTGTTTCTTCCCCAATTTGAAGAAATGGCTGGCGGGACAAAGATTTTATTCAAACGAGGAGGTGATTTCAGCAACTAATAGCTATTTTGCAGACTTGGACAATTCTTATTATTCGGATGGGATCAACAAATTAGAACAGCGTTGGACGAAGGTTTACCCCAAACATGTAAGTAGTTTTTATTTTTGCTCGGACTTTTCAAACGCCCCTCGTAATGCAGCATAAACATTTCCCTGGGTCAGAGCTGAAGTTGGTTCTACTTCTGTCGATGGTTCTCCATCCAAGATAACATGCTGCCTTCTCCTACTAATGAATCCACAACCCACTCACAGATTTCGTCTGATATCCTACGTGACCACAGTTTCGTTAACAATCGTTGGTGTAGTATTGGGATATATGCTTTTCGCAAGTCGACAAACGCTGCATCCACCTGAATGCTTTGATCCTTGGCATTCAAGATGTCATATGAGAAAAGCGCGAGTTGGGATTCATGTGGACAATGTTTTTTTTTTAAGGAATGAGTGCTGGTGGGATGCAGGCGGTCATCCTGTTCAATATAACCACCTTACGTTTGAACTCTGATTATGTTTTAAGAATCTACAACAGATGGCTGTCAATGACACTGAACGGTAGTTTTGTGGATCTCATGTGCTACTCCCCTAGTAGACGGGTGTGACCGGTGCTTTCTTCCGATCATTGGGCACAGAGGAATCTACGGTATGTCATTTTTAAACTCGTCTAGGAAATTCTGTGTAGAGTCTGATAGGAATTCAATCGGGCCGAGGAGCCTCGTTTAATTTTGAGCGATTTAGTTGTTCCTCAACCCCATCGACAGTAATATTATGAAACGTCCCCTTAGAAATATTTATACATGGCTGTGCTTTTTTTTTTTTTTTTTTTTTTTTTTGCGCAACGCAAACTGACTTTCAAAAATCCCTACAAAAGAATGGCCCTGACTAACATTAATCTATACCTTTCACAAATCACTTACCTCACCAAAAATCTCCGTTACTCGAACTACTGCAATACAGCGAGCGCCACTACTGCCAGCTAAATAACAGATTCAAACTACGGAAGGCACTAACTACTAGTAGGCATGGTTAGCAAATGAAAGATTTTAATAGAGAGCAAACATTGTATTTACCTTAACAGTCATAATATACATGTTCATGACATCCATTTTTACAAATTTCCAAACTCCGCCATCTCTCTCCCCACATCCACCACTGCTGGCGGCTCACCTCCAACTGCGCAACGCTACGCGCTGTTCACATCCAGCTGCCGCTGCCCAACACTACAATGGCAGACAACAATGCAAACTAGCCACAGACTGCACACAGCACAGCCAGTGATATTCATACAGAGCGCTCCGTAACGTTGCCAATAAGAAAACATAAACAGCCTACTTACATAGCCCCCATGCTCCCCACAAAAAATTTTACAAATATGTATTGCCCACTGCCCAAAACAATTTGTAAAATTTTTTGTGGGGAGCATGGGGGCTATGTAAGTAGGCTGTTTATGTTTTCTTATTGGCAACGTTACGTAGCGCTCTGTATGAAAATCACTGGCTGTGCTGTGTGCAGTCTGTGGCTAGTTTGCATTGTTGTCTGCCATTGTAGTGTTGGGCAGCGGCAGCTGGATGTGAACAGTGCGTAGCGTTGCGCAGTTGGAGGTGAGCCGCCAGCAGTGGTGGATGTGGGGAGAGAGATGGCGGAGTTTGGAAATTTGTAAAAATGGATGTCATGAACATGTATATTATGACTGTTAAGGTAAATACAATGTTTGCTCTCTATTAAAATCTTTCATTTGCTAACTATGCCTACTAGTAGTTAGTGCCTTCCGTAGTTTGAACCTGTTATTTAGCTGGCAGTAGTAAACAGTCTACGACAAACAGACGCGAAACTATAGGCCAAAGAACTTCAACTTTTGACAGCTCCAGCCACGCTAGCGCTTCAAGCGGTTCGCATGTAGTAACTGGAGGAGGAGGATATTAGTGTTTAAAGTCCCGTCGACAACGAGGTCGTTAGAGACGGAGCGCAAGCTCGGGTGAGGGTAGGATGGGGAAGGAAATCGGCCGTGCCCTTTCAAAGGAACCATCCCGGCATTTGCCTGAAGCGATTTAGGGAAATCACGGAAAACCTAAATCAGGTTGACCGGAGACGGGATTGAACCGTCGTCCTCCCGAATTGTAGTAACTGAAGAAAGGCACAATATCAACTGAGAAACTGTTATTTTTAATGTCGTTAGCCCCATATTTCACAGTCACCAAATGGGGTGGTTATTTTTCCAATACCAGTAAGGAAATGTAATTAAACTAATGTCCCACCTCCTGTTAATGTCAAAATTATAGTAATAAAATCTAAATGTAATGTGATGTATTCGGTCCACAATAACTGAGTCTTAATTATATAATCGAAAATCCTTTGTATGATAAACGAATTGTGACCTCATGTATCTAAGTTCAAAAGGAATTCATTATGAGCATAACTGTGAGCTTGGCACGTGCTCCCTGATACACCTCGTTTCGCGACTTCCTTTGCTGATTTGAAACTCATTTTAATACATTGAAAATAGGTGCCGTTTTTATATTCTTGGATATTGGCCGCTATTTATTCTTGTAAGAGACCTTTCCCTTGTTTCTATGTCTTGCACCAGTTACCGTTTCTTCTAATTCATTTGCATACATCAACTTGAAACCTTCCCGCCTCGTCTATGTCTCTTGTTTTACGCAACCTTCGGTTCTTCAATAACCTATGAAACCTTCCCTTAGGATTTCTACCTCTTGCTTAATAATAACAAATGAAATCTTCCCTTTGAAATTTATCCTCTTTCTCAGTCTTCGCATACAAATTTAATTGCTGCTTATTAAAAGTGATTTCCTGATTATGTCGACGAAACATAGAATGTGTCGTCGTCGTGGCCCTCAGTCGTTACCTGCAATAACCTAAAACTGTTCCTTACCTTTTTTACTGTTACTGGATCGCCATCTGACTGCTACATCGAACTGCGACTTGAATATAATTACTCTGTTTTACTATACTCTATTAACTGCTGGTGGGCTGTCATAATAAGTGGCTGTATTTATTACAAAAACTGACGTTATTCTTTAATAGCAAAGCTGACGTTATTCTTTAATTAATTTGACTGAAGTTACGTAATTCATAGTAACACTTTTTCTTGACAACAATAAAATTTTTGCAAAGTTTTACGTTGATGGTTTTTGGGATGGATCATAATCAGTAACGCAACATTGCTGGCAAAAATTAATTATATTCTGAAAACTCTTCAAATATTTACTGTTGGTAATGAAATGATTTTATAAACGCTCAAATGGGACTTACTTTTTACAATAATGTTACAACCAGCATTGCGCAAACATACACTCAGTGGTCTTGAGTTTCGCAAAGAAAATTATTCAAAATAGTTCAAATGGCTCTGAGCACTATGCGACTTAACTTCTGAGGTCATCAGTCGCCTAGAACTTAGAACTAATTAAACCTAACTAACCTAAGGACATCACAAACATCCATGCCAGAGTCAGGAATCGAATCTGCGACCGTAGCGGTCGCTCGGTTCCAGACTGTAGCGCCTAGGACCGCACGGCCACTCCGGCCGGCGAAAATAATTCAATAATATTAGTTCCTCTTATGATAATAGTTAGTTGAAGTCTCTGTACATCCGTTTATAATCTCTTGTAAATCATAGCTGGTGGCTGGCAGGCACACCGCTCCTCTCAACCTCTCTCTTCAGACCTGCTACCGACTCGCTTCACTTCTCGCTTACTACTGACATCCTACGGACGCTTAAGTGCGGTCTCTCCTGCCAACAATGCTTTCTGGTGCAGACAATCCCTGCTACCATTACAAAATGTATCAATGCGCGGTCTTTCCCGCTCTTTTCTTAAAATGTATTCATACGCGGCCTCTCCCGCCCTTTTTAAAATTATATCAATTTGCGGTCTCTCTTGTCAACAATACTTTGGTGCAGACATTCCCTGCTACCACAATTATTTCCAACATGAAAAATAATAATTATTCCTACTTCATCCTATTAATAAAATATAAACATCTTTCATAAATTGTGGTATGGCAATAGACAATAGAAATATACACGTCTTACAAACTTACAGCCAGCACATGTTTCATTACATTTAACACAAAACCCAATTCCTATTCACTTTCGGCTACTACTGCTGCATCATCAATGACTCGAAACTCCAAAATACCTAAGATTGACACTTGATAAATCTCTCACTTTCAAAAAGCACCGCATGAAATGCAAGTCGAAAGTCTCCACCAGGAACAATCCCCTACGGAAACTGGCCCGATCACAGTGGGGTAGTCAACTTGAAACAATCCGAACATCTGCAGTGGCACTATACTATTCTGCGGCAGAGTATGCCTGTCCTGTTTGGTATAATTCAACTCGTGCCAAACAGGTGGGTGTAGCTCTCACCGAAACCTGCAGAATTATAACAGGTTGCTTCAAACACATTCCAGTCGAATGGCTTTACCACCTCGCAAGAATAGCACCACCATCTGTTCGAAGAGAGTTATCTGCGAACAAGGAAAGAAAGGCAGTAGAACAGGAAACTACTCATCCTCTGGATGGGCATGAACCGCATCCGCACGGCTGAAGTCAAGGAAGAGTTTCCTTAGGACATCAGAGGAACTTAGAACCACTGCTGAAAAAGCTAGGTTACAACTCTGGAAGGCTACGACCTACCTTCCACCTGGTTGGAAAACACTTGTTGAAGATTTACCTCCAGGCCATGATGGGGAATGAACAACTTGGAAGTTCCTGAATAGATTAAGATCTGGTGTGGGAAGATCAAAAATTAACTTGGCAAGATGGGGATGCACTGATCCAAATGATATTCGGCGTGACTGTGGAGAAGGCACATGCGTCGGTGTCGATTGTGTGTAATGTCTCTTTCTGCTATAGGTTTTATGAGGATTCTATGAAGTTCGTGAAGTTAAATTTCGTAAAGCTATCTTTCATTAAACCACACAAGAAACAATTACAAATAACCAATATTTGCAGGTTGCCAATATAAACTTTAAATTCTGATTGAAAAGGAGCACCAGGCTCCCTACAATTAATATCAGATGCGTTAGCGTAATAAAATTTATTCAAAGAGGCACCTGACCTATAATAAATTGTATCACTGAAAATAGTAATTTATCATAAAATAAATCTTGTGATTTGATGCTAAAGAATTTTGATAGTATTTTTAAATAATTTCTTCTGCTCCGGCTTCGTCGTATTTCCTGTGGAAATAAAAAGTTTAAATGCGCCGCTAATGGAGGGCAACTTTCTCAATCAAAGATGATCGCAGCTAACTCCGCAGCAGCTGCAAAAAAAAAAAAAAAAAAAAAAAATGCTACACAAACTCTTGCGTTATAACAAATGTGGCGTGGGTTCCTTAAATGATTACTCTGCATTCCAGATTAGCTTATTATATTTTCGTAATTCTTTTACACATCAATTATGTTCTAGTAATTAAACGAGAGCAAGACAGAAGCTATCGCAATACAATCGTACCTTTTGCACTCAAACAATAGCTAAGACGCAAGAAAACATCAGAAGACGACGAAGTTCATTGTCTTCCAGTTCTTTTATAATATAACAAAGATTACAATGTTCAGTTCTTTAGTTTACACATATGATCTTATATCACGGAGAATAATGTCTTTGCCGGCCGGAGTGGCCGTGCGGTTCTAGGCGCTGCAGTCTGGAACAGCGAGACCGCTGCGGTCGCAGGTTCGAATCCTGCCTCGTGCATGGATGTGTGTGATGTCCTTAGGTTAGTTAGGTTTAAGTAGTTCTAGGTTCTAGGGGACTGATGACCTCAGAAGTTGAGGCCCATAGTGATGAGAGCCATTTGAACCAATAATGTCTTTTTTCTATTATCAGAATCGATAAATTGTCTTTTAAAGTTATTTCGTCACTTTGTCCGTATGACAATTAGGCATTAAAGTTCACACAACATTGGGCATGTATAGTTCTCTTGTTATTTATATTGTTCATGTAAAGTATATGGAAAGCGACACTATATGTACCCAATCTACTGTACAGAAGATGATCAACAAGCAACAGAAAATGCACTGGAAGTGGCCAAGTTTTGATCAAAAGTAATTTAATTATAGCCGTGTAAAATGTATGTACATGAACCTGTATGTTTATGACACGAGAATAATAATCAATGAATCGTGTTGTACTGATTTTATGTCCCTGACGAACAACAGTTCTTTAATTCCCTCATTCCCTTTTCAGTGAACAGATAAACGTAAGTGGAGACAATGAAATTCCCTTACACAGGTACTAGTTGTGATTTCTTATAAAAATCTGTCACTTCAGACAATTCTAATTCGCATCTCTCTCTAGTCTCTGTTATTTTATTTCATGCCATGTTACAAAACGCCTTCCATATTTAAAGTGCCGCAATAAGCTCCGAAATGCTTCTCTTTCGTTTTGAATGTGCTTCTCCACTCCTTACGATCGTTTCACAGTGTATTTGTTGAAACTTCCTGGCAATTTAAAACTGTGTGCCGAACCGAGACTCGAACTCGGGACCTTTGCCTTTCGCGGGCGAGTGCTCTACCAGCTGTGACAGCTTTACTTCTGCCAGTACCTCGTCTCCTACCTTCCAAACTCTACAGAAGCTCTCGTGCGAACCTTGCGGAACTAGCACTCCTGAAAGAAAGGATATTGCGGAGACATGGCTTAGCCACAGCCTGGGGGATGTTTCTAGAAGGAGAGCTTCTGTAAAGTTTGAAAGGTAGGAGACGAGGTACTGGCAGAAGTAAAGCTGTGAGGACGGGGCGTGAGTCGTGCTTGGGTAGCGAAGCTGGTAGAGCACTTGCCCGCGAAAGGCAAAGGTCCCGAGTTCGAGTCTCGGTCCGGCACACAGTTTTAATCTGCCAGGAAGTTTCATATCAGCGCACACTCCGCTGTAGAGTGAAAATTTCATTCTAGAAACATCCCCCAGGCTGTGGCTAAGCCATTTCTCCGCAGTATCCTTTCTTTCAGGAGTGCTAGTTCTGCAAGGTTCAGCCGGCCGTGGTGGCCGTGCGGTTCTAGGCACTCCAGTCCGGAGCCGCGCTGCTGCTACGGTCGCAGGTTCGAATCCTGCCTCGGGCATGGGTGTGTGTGATATCCTTAGGGTAGTTAGGTTTAAGTAGTTCTAAGTTCTAGGGGACTGATGACCACAGCAGTTGAGTCCCATAGTGCTCAGAGCCACTTGACCCATTTTTTTCTGCAAGGTTCGCAGGAGAGCTTGTGTAAAGTTTGGAAGGTAGCAGACGAGGTAGTGGCAGAAGTAAAGCTGTGAGGACGGGGCGTGAGTCGTGCTTGTGTAACTCAGCTGGTAGAGCACTTGCCCGCGAAAGGCAAAGGTCCCGATTTCGAGTCCCGGTCCGGCACACCGTTTTAATCTGCCAGGAAGTTTCATATCAGCGCACACTCCGCTGTAGAGTGAAAATTTCATTCTAGTGTGTTTGTTGTTTATACATACCAGCCGCTTGGCGGCGCTGCACAAAAAAAGAACCAGTGGCAGTTTTGTGACTCTTTGTTTTGGACTGTGAATGTATGCACACTAATTTTTTCGCTACTTTACATACGAACCAATTTTCTTTGGGTTTTGTAATGGAGGTTTCAATAAGAAGCACTCGTTAAAATCTTCATACGTTACATTCGTCCTCGATAGGCAAACACGTTTCATTCAGTGTGTCTCTATCTTTAGCCCCATGGTTTGTTTGACACGTATTGTGCAATAGTAGCTATTTCCTTAGACGTTCACTTACACTGGCGCTGTACCATACAGAATCTCTCATCTAGAGCTTTTTGAACTGTTCTCTTAAACGTTGCTGACAGTATCAATAAAAGCTCTCTGGAAAAGATAAAAATTGTAACATCAAAAACTCTGAATGTTAGATCGTTTCTTCTGGCCTGTAGTATCATGTGGAAGTGTTGTTGTTGTTGTTGTGGTCTTCAGTCCTGAGATTGGTTTGATGCTACTCTATCCTGTGCAAGCTTCTTGATCTCCCAGTACTTACTGCAACCTACATCCTTCTGAATCTGCTTAATGTATTCATCTCTTGGTCTCCCTCTACGATTTTTACCCTCCACGCTGCCCTCCAATGCTAAATTTGTGATCCCCTGATGCCGCAGAACATGTCCTACCAACCGGTCCCTTCTTCTTGTCAAGTTGTGCCACAAACTCCTCTTCTCCCCAATTCTGTTCAATACCTCCTCATTAGTTATGTGATCTACCCATCTAATCTTCAGGATTCTTCTGTAGCACCACATTTCGAACGCTTCTACTCTCTTCTTGTCCAAACCATTTATCGTTCATGTTTCACTTCCATACATGGCTGCACTCCATACAAACACTTTCAGATATGAATTCCTGACACTTAAATCTATAATCGATGTTAACAAAGTTCTCTTCTTCAGAAATGCTGTCCTTGACACTGCCAGTCTACATTTTATATCCTCTTTACTTCGACCATCATCAGTTATTTTGCTCCCCAAATAGCAAAACTCCTTTACTACCGTAAGTGTCTCATTTCCTAATCTAATTCCCTCAGCATCACCAGACTTAATTCGACTACATTCCATTATCACCCGAAAGTGAGACATGAAAATTTGTGGCAGCACTTGCCTAAAAGAAGGGATAAGTTCACAGGACGCATCACGAGGCATCGAGGAACAGCACCAATTGAGGGAAGTGCAGGAGGTGAAGACTGTAGAGGGATACCAAGGACTGATACTAGTGAGCAGGTTCAAAGGTATGAAGCTTGTGGTAACTGTGTGGAGGCGAAGAAACTTGCGTGAGACAGACTAGCGCCGAGAACTGCATCAAAATTATTTCCCGTTTCATCTCGTCTGCAACGACGCGCAAGCCGCCGAAGTGGCGTCATATAGACCTGGCGGCCGAACAACCACAGACAGTGTCTCCCGCCCAGTAATGCCATACCATTACTTCATTTCCACCTGAAGGCAACAATAAGAACAACAAGACAACCATGTAGTTTTACTGACCACCTGCGCATCTCCTTCCCTGCCCTCTCTCTGTCCATCTCATCTACCCTTTCCACCTCTCTCTCTCTCTCTCTCTCTCTCTCTCTCTCTCTCTCTCTCTCTCTCTCTTTCCCTCTCTCCCTCCCACCCCTTCTCTCTCGTGCACAGGTCAACTGGCTAGCGTTGCTTCCTCTGGATCACGGTGTCCTGTCTTCGATTCCCAGCCGGACTGGGGATTTTATCTGCCCGGGGACTGGGTATTTGTGTCCCACGCCCGGGTTCCCGGGTTCGATTCCCGGCGGGGTCAGGGATTTTCTCTGCCTCGTGATGGCTGGGTGTTGTGTGCTGTCCTTAGGTTAGTTAGGTTTAAGTAGTTCTAAGTTCTAGGGGACTTATGACCACAGCAGTTGAGTCCCATAGTGCTCAGAGCCATTTGAACCAACTGGGTATTTGTGTTGTCCTAATCATTTCATCATCATTCGTGAAAGTGGCTAGATGGGATTGTGTAAAGATTGGGATTTTGTATCCGGCGCTGAAGGCCGCGCAGTTGAGCGTACCACAAACCAAATATCATCTCTCTCTCTCTCTCTCTCTCTCTCTCTCGCTGAAGGCCGCGCAGTTGAGCGTACCACAAACCAAATATCATCTCTCTCTCTCTCTCTCTCTCTCTCTCTCTCCTCTCTCGTCTCTCCCTCTGTCTGCGTACCTTCTCCTACCCCCTTCTCTCTACACGTCACCCTACCCCAATAGGAAGTGCTGGTTGTTATCCTCACAGCATATCTATTCAAGTAGTAAGCAGTATGTGTAGCTACCAAGTGTGGCTGCAATCGAGTCAGAGGATTTCTACGTGCGTGCACACAAGTCACATATATTTAGCTTATTACACACATATTTGTGCACATCATTCAAGTTTTCCTCTAGCGAATTTTGTGCTGCAGTTTCATTTTCACGCGGCTCAGTGTTTATGACATCTCCTGACCTATGTGTCGTACAATGATATAATTTTATAGATACATTTAGAGATGTATCTAAAAGTGCGAAACTTAAATCTACATGATTACTCCGTATTTCACAATTAAGTGCCTGGCAGAAGCTTCATCCAACCACCTACAAGCTATTCCTCTTCTGTCCCACTCTCGAACGTCGCACGGGAAAACCGAACACTTAAATCTCTTCGTGCGAGATCTGATTTCTCTTATGTTATCATGATGATCATTTTTCCCTTTGTAGTTGTACGTCAACAGAATGTTTTCAAAATCGGAGGAGAGAGGTGGTTGAAAGTTCACGGGATGATCCTGCCGCGTCGTAAAACGCATTTATTTTAATGACTGCCATCTGAATTCACGTATCATGTCTCTTCCCTATTTCGCGATAATACGAAACGAGCTGCCCCTCTTTGACCTTAATCGATGTCCTCCGACAGTCCCAACTAATGCCGATCCCGCACCGTACAGCAACACACTAGAAGAGGGCAGACAAACGTAGTGTAAGCAGTCTCTTTACTAGTCCTGCTGTATTTTCTAAGTGTTCTGACAATAAATTGCAGTCTATGGTTTGCTTTACCCACAACACTACATCTACATCTACATACATACTCCGCAATCCACCATACGGCGCGTGGCGGAGGGTACTTCGTACCACAACTAGCATCTTCTCTCCCTGTTCCACTCCCAAACAGAACGAGGGAAAAATGACTGCCTATATGCCTCTGTACGAGCCCTAATCTCTCTTATCTTTATGGTCTTTCCGCGAAATGTAAGTTGGCTGCAGTAAAATTGTACTGCAATCAGCCTCAAATGCTGGTTCTCTAAATTTCCTCAGTAGCGATTCACGAAAAGAACGCCTCCTTTCCTCTAGAGATTCCCACCCAAGTTCCTGAAGCATTTTCGCAACACTCGCGTGATGATCAAACCTACCAGTAACAAATCTAGCAGCCCGCCTCTGAATTGCTTCTATGTCCTCCCTCAATCCGACATGATAGGGATCCCAAACGCTCGAGCAGTACTCAAGAATAGGTCGCACCAGCGTTCTATAAGCGGTCTCCTTTACAGATGAACCACATCTTACCAAAATTCTACCAATGAACCGAAGACGACCATCCCCCACAACTGCCATTACATGCTTTTCCCACTTCATATCGCTCTGCAATGTTACGCCCAAATATTTAATCGACGTGACTAATCACACTCGAACTTAATCGACAACTAATGGAGTATTCAAACATTACAGGATTCTTTTTCCTAGTCATCTGCATTAATTTACATTTATCTATATTTAGAGTTAGCTTCCATTCTTTACACCAATAACAAATCCTGTCCTAGTCATCTTGTATCCTCCTACAGTCACTCAACGACGACACCTTCCCGTACACCACAGCATCATCAGCAAACAGCCGCACATTGCTATCCACCCTACCCACAAGATCATTTATGTAGATAGAAAACAACAGCGGACCTACCACACTTCCCTGGGGCACTCCAGATGATATCCTCACCTCCGATGAACACTCACCATCGAGGACAACGTACTGGGTTCTATTACTTAAGAGGTCGTCGAGCCACTCACATACTTGGGAACCAATCCCATATGCTCGTACCTTAGTTAGGAGTCTGCAGTGGGGCACCGAGTCAAACGCTTTCCGGAAGTCAAAGGATATGGCATCCGTCTGATACCCTTCATCCATGGTTCGCAAGATATCATGTGAAAAAAGGGCGAGTTGCGTTTCGCAGGAGCGATGCTTTCTAAAGCCGTTGTGTAGAAGAACCTAGGTTAAACGTTTAGCGCCAATGGCAGCGTCGCATTATGCCTGTTTACGTATCTCTGTATTTGAATACGCGTACCTGTACCAGTTTCTTTGCCGGCTGGGGTGGCCGAGCGGTTCTAGGCGCTACAGTCTGGAACCGCGCGACTGGTACGGTCGCAGGTTCGAATCTTGCCTCGGGCATGGATGTGTGTGATGTCTTTAGGTTTAAGTAGTTCTAAGTTCTAGGGGACTGATGACCTTAGAAGTTAAGTCCCATAGTGCTCAGAGCCATTTGAACCTTTTTGAACCAGTTTCTTTGGCGTCTTAGTGTACAAGAACGGTATTTCGGAATCCGTGTTATTTGTTTACAAATCGTTTTTCGAGGTAATTCATAATGTTCGAACACAATGTATTTTTCATAATCCTACTGCAAATGAACGTTAGTGAGATGGGTTTGTAATTCACCGGATCACTCCTTTCTTGGGTGATGGTATGACTTGTGCAACTTTCAAGTCTTAGGCGATGGATCTTTCGCCGAGCGAGCAGTTGCATATGATTGCTGAGTATGGATCTATTGTGTCAGCGTAACTCTGACACGAACGCGACTGGTATACAATCTGGACAGGAAATATGTAGCGAGTAGCGTTAGTAGCAAAGAAGTAGTAAATTAAACGTCATGCATGAGGCGGCAGATTTTCAGGCAACTCAGTGTTTATGACGTCATATCTCTTTAAATATTTCTCGTACAACGATATAATTTTGCAAGTACATTGAGTGATATACGTGAATACTGTCTGCAAAATGTGTCGCAAATACAGTTAGTAGTAACGAATTAAAAAAACTAAAATGTCTTGAATGATGTGGCAGTTTTACTGCAAGAAAACCGAAAATGCAGTATGCAATGAACTGCTTTCCTATCAACATTTTGTGGGCGTTGTCAGCGAGAAAAAGTTTCGTAAAATTTGGAAATTATGTATAACGTTTGTTTAAAGTCAATAACTGCTGTCATTCTCAAGTGCTGGATGAATATTAGTCTAGGTATTTGTCCGTTTTTGGCTACAACCCCAGTCCTTTGATAGGTAGGTGGGTCTTACACCCACAGCGATTCATTCCGCACAATAAGTGATACGTGTTTGAAATCTGCCGAATATATACGAGGGTCATTCAGTAATTAAAGAGAGAAGTTGGTCTGGAGAAAACAGCATTTATTTTAACAAAACAATATGTTTTCTACTTTTTAACATAATCCCCTTGAACATTTATGCACTTGTCAATGGGCTACAAGCTTTTCTATTCCGGCTGCAAAGAACTCTTTATCTTGATGTTTAAACCAATTTCCCACAAGCTTTTTCACGTCCTCTGTGTCCTTGAACCTCTTCCCACATAATGCCTCCTTCAGTGCACCAAACAAATGGAAATCACTAGGTGCCAAATCAGGGCTGTAAGTGGGATGAGGAAGTACTTCCCAGACCATTTTGTCGATGTTTTCACGAGTTAGTTAAGCAATATGAGGACGTGCGTTGTCTTGCTGGAGAATTACACCTCTCCTCTGAGATCCATGTCGTCTCTCGCTCATGGCTCGCTTCACCTTATTTAAAAGCAAATCCGAGTAGTACTGGCTGTTCATTATACGCTGCTCTTCGAGATAATCACAAAAAAGTGGACCAACATCCCAAAACACCGTCAACACGACTTTTACTGTTGATGCTTGGGTTCTGAATTTTTTCTAAACAGGTGAGTTGGTCTGTTTCCAATCCATGCTTTGCCTTTTTGATACTGGCTCATAATAGTGAACCCAAGTTTCATAACAATTTAAAAGTTTGTTGAGGATGTGCTCACCTTCTCTTTCTTTCATAGCTCTGTGCACACTCTCAACCTTGTTTCCTTGTGTAACCGCGTCAACTCCTTTGTGACCCATCTTGCACATGTTTTTTGGTACTTCAGCTTGTTACAGATAATGTTATGAACTTTCCAGTACTAACTTGAATCTTATCAGCTATCATTTCCATGGTCATCCATTCGACTTCCATGTGTGGGAGTTGAAACTGCAACTGGTCGTCTAGAACGGCGTTCGTCAGTCACTGAGTCGCGACCATTTTTGAACTGCTCTACGCATTTGTAAAAAATTACACGATTCATATAACGTTCAACATGAACATTAGACATTGTATGGTTTCTCGCCTTCAGCAAGTAAAAAGCAAATAACAGAACGTTGTTCACCTAATGTGGACGTTTCAAGAGGACTTGCCATCTTGAAATGTATTTTTGAGGTTATAAACAAAACAATGTTGATACATCTGCTGATCAGAGCTCATCCCAGTAATACCAACTTAAAGCCATAAAAGTGCCAAACTTGCCCTACCATCAGTCTTTTCCCCAGACCAGTTTGTCTCTTTAATTACTGAATGGCCCTCGTAAATATGTAAATACATTTTTATAACATATCTGGATTTATTTACTGGCTTTTGGTTTCACGCCCATAAAACCAACCATAGTTTAAATATAGGAGTAACAACTGCCATTTTTATTGTTACCGACCTACATATCTAAATCCATTTATAGCGAAAGAAGTATAATTGTTTAAAAACTGGTATGTAGGCTGTTGTGTACATAGTTCCTCGTAGTCAGCGCGCACACAGCTTTCCCAGAGCGCGCCCCGCTAAGCACAACAGCACAGGCGCAGCGCTCGTCCGTCTCCGCACTACGAGATGGCGCTGCCATAGCTGCTGCTCTCATCTTTTACTTTCCCCTCTTTGGGGAAGTGTGAGGGGGAGTTTGTAGCCTTTCGGCTTTTACTCCCCTGTGGACGTGTGTGTGTGTGTGATTTTTCTATAGTTTTTAAGGTGTCTGTGATAATGTGATGATTGTTGTGAGTGTGTCTGGTACTTGCCTGGGGTAGGCGAGAAGATTGGTGTCGTGGGGGAAGGAACAGGATTAGGGATTGTGTGTTGGGATTTTCTCTTAGTCGAAGATCGTCATAGGGCGCTTGTGCTTATCGCGGGACATGTCATACCGACCTAGGGAGTGGATGAGTGCGTTTCCGGATCTGGAAGAACCCTCATAGAAGGCCCTTGCCAGATCCTGGAAACGCTCTCTCAGGAGTGGGATTTCGGCTGCGGCGTGCAGGTCGTCTGTGGGGAATCCAAGGGGTAGACGCAGTGCCCCTCTGAGGGCGCGGTTCTGCAGCCTCTGGAGTTTGTCCAGGTGCTGCTTCGCCGCGTATCCCCAGACAGGGCACGCATACTCCATTACTGGCATAGAGACGGAGAAAATTCTGCTTCCGTAGATCCGCGTATTAACATGTAACGCAGCCAATGAGATTGCTGCTAACGTAGAACCTTTTGCTCCTCGCGGATCACACTCACGCAGTGATACATGAACGCGCGAGGTATTATAACGAGTGTACAGACCTCCGATTAGTCAGTCTGCACCAGTCTGCATTAGTCTGTACCAGTCTATACTCCTGTTTCAGTCTGCGCCTAATAAGATTACCATATTCCTGTACATAGCCATGAAGATAAATGTATAGACACCTTGTCAAGTATCAGAGATATGTGAGAATAAGATTAACGTACCAAGACCAAAGGAACTTCAGATTGTCAATTGTAAATAGCATCCAGAATCAAGTTAAGTAATGTTTATGCTTGTTATTATTTTAATAAATGTGTGTGAAAGTTAATCAAGTTCTGTTGAAAGTTGGTCACCGTCAATCTGCTACTCTAAGTGTGCAAGTGGCATTTCTATCGTCTGACCTAACGGCAGAAGATAAACACGCCACGATAAAACCACGAGACATATTGCTGACACTCGCCTACTTCGTTAGAGCAACAAGTCAAATAATCTGGTGGTGTGTGTACCGAAGGTCTTACAGTACGCACACCACAGCCAGTTTAACCAGACTATTGAAACCACTCAAAATAACTGGTTTTTAAAATAACCGACTTTCGTTTTTTTATTCCTATTATTTCCTGTAATAAACGTAGAAATTGACCAAATACTGAAAAACTTGACTCTCACAGTTTGAAGTTACACAGAATTAAAATATTAGATTCAATAGGCAAATGGCAAAGAAAAACCTTAGTGCATCCTCCGTTCACTACTTTTCCTGAAAAGTGATAAGTATTCGCCTATTGATTCTAATTTTTAGAAACTCTGCTAAAAAATCATACTGTAAATGGAGATCATACCACTATTTGGGCATTACGAACAGTCAGTGCTGAAGTGTGAAAACTCAGGCTGAAGAAGTCTGTTTTTCGTGTTAATCTGCCTGTTTTAAAGGGCGACATGCTGATAAAGGCATATCACGTAGAAACGGGTAGCAGACCAGCTACTTTCTATTTTCATTGCATATTATGAATGAATTGTTATTATGCTTTTAGTTTAGTACTGTTGCCATAATTTCTTTCCTCTTTTGTTATTTCACAGATATGGCAGACAAATCTCTAATCTCTTAAAGGAAATGAAGCATTGAACTTCATTTCTACATAACTTCGTAAAAATATTTGCAGATCTATTGTATTCCATTCTTAAGCCATACAATGTAACAGGGACATTATTGTCTCAGCGATGCTGTACACCAATGCTAATGCCATGTGTTTGTTGCTCGTTTCTGTCGACCATGTTATTAAAATAACTCTGAGCGGTTTTCTCATTTTCTATGACACGTAATATTTCAGACCAATGCAGATTTTACGAACAAAAATTACTCACTTTTCTTAAAAAAGGATTATTTAAAAAGAAAAATTTTACCTATGTTGCTATAGCCAATTGATACTTCGATTTTTTACTCGGTTATTAGTAAAAACTAAATTACCTGTTACAACCGAGACCAAACTAATACGGATAAAAATGGGTTATTCAGAATTAAAATACCGGTATCGGTTTTAAGCGGTCAATTTTTACAATCGACACACCTCGCTTAGTTTCGATAGTTTTATTGCTGCCATTTCGCTACATTATTGTTCGATCTCGGATACTGTAGGCTGGAGGATGGTGAAGAAAGCTTGCTGTTTGACCGAAGGCTCTTGATTTTTTCAGATTTCTGCCGACTGAGGAGCGAATCTAGCGACGATGATGGAAGAAGCATGTGGAAACGGTAGAGGAGATTTGTAGTGTACTTGACCTTCTAGCCAGATCTTTCGCTGCACCCAAGTTTCATCTGGCACGATCTGCTATTTGAGTAAAAACAGATTCAAGATCAAACCTTCCATGGCTGAGGAATAGCTCACACATAAAAAAAAGTATTGCCTCACCTCGGTTCCGAGAGATCCGGAACCTGTAAAGAGAATTGGAATAGAGATCAACATAAACATCATTTCCGCCCTTCTTATTGCTAATGAAAACCACACATTGCATGTTGTACAACCATACAGCGAGACCTTCAGAGGTGGTGGTCCAGATGCTATACACACCGGTGCATCTAATACCCAGTAGCACGTCCTCTGGCATTGCTGATGCCTGTATTCGTCGTGGCATACCATCCACAAGTTCATCAAGGCACTGTTGGTCCAGATTGTCTCACTCCTCAACGGCGATTCAGCGGAGATCGCTCAGAGAGATTGGTGGCTCCCGTCGTCCATAAACAGCCCTTTTCAATCTATCCCAGGCATGTCGATAGGGTTCATGTCTGGAGAACAGGCTGGCCACTCTAGTCGAGCGATGTCGTTATCCTGAAGAAAGTCAATCACAATATGTGCACGATGGGGGCGCGAATTGTCCATGAAGACGGATACCTCGCCAGTACGCTGCCGATATGGTTGCACTATCGGAGGATGGCATTCACGTATCGTACAGCCGTTACAGCGCCTTCCATGACCACCAGTGGTGTTCGTCGACCCCACATAATGCCACCCCAAAACAGCAGGGAAACTACACTTTGCTGCACTCGCTGGACACTTTGTTTAAGGCGTTCGTCGTGACCGGGTTGCCTCCAAACACGTCTCCGACGAGTGTGTGGTTGAAGGCATATGCGACACTCATCGGTGAAGAGAACGTGATGCCAATACTGAGCGGTCCATTCAGTATGTTGTTGGACCAAACTGCACTGCGCTGCATGGTGTCGTGGTTGCAAAGATGGACTTCACCATGGATGTCGGGAGAGAAGTTGCTTATCATGCAGCCTATTGCGCACAGTTTGGATCCTGCGGCTGAACGAAAAGCATTAATCAACATGGTGGTGTTGTCAGGGTTGCTTCGAGCCATAATCCGCAGGTAGCCGTCATCCACTGCTGTAGTAGCTCTTGGGCGGCCTGAGCGAGGCATGTCATAGACAGTTCCTGTCTCTATGCATCTCCTCCATGTCTGAACAATATCTCTTTGCAGAATGAGATTTTCACTCTGCAGCGGAGTGTGCGCTGATATGAAACTTCCTGGCAGATTAAAACTGTGTACCGGACCGAGACTCGAACTCGGGACCTTTGCCTTTCGCAGGCAAGTGCTCTACAACTGCTGTGAGGACGGGGCGTGAATCGTGCTTCAGTAGCTCAGATGGTAGAGCACTTGCCCGCGAAAGGCAAAGGTCCCGAGTTCGAGTCTCGGTCCAGCACACAGTTCTAATCTGCCAGGAAGTTTAACATCTCTTTGGTTTACTCCGAGACGCCTGGACACTTCCCTTGTAGAGAGCCCTTCCTGGCACAAAGTAACAATGCGGATACGATTGAACCGCGGTATTGACCGTCTAGGTATGGCTGAACTACAGACAAAACGAGCCGTGTACCTCCTTCCTAGTGGAATGTCTGGAATTGATCGGCTGTCTGACACACTCCGTCTAATAGGCGCTGGTCATGAATGGTTGTTTACATCTTTGTGCGGGTTTAGTGACATCCCTGAACAGTCAAATGGAATGTGTTTCTGATACAATATCCACAGTCAGCGTCTATTTTCAGGGGTTCTGGGAACCGGGGTGTGTGTATTATTGGTAGTGTTAGACCTTTTGTCATTTGTGATCTGTTCATCTAAGTCGAGCCATCGCGTAAACAAACTTAACTCTGCCATTGGTCATCGGCTGCATTGTTCAGGTATCTTGTGGCGGTAAAATCAGGCCTTCCTCAAGTATTACGTTGTTACAGCGTGAACAGAGTTCTACGACATAATCAGGCATCCGGTGCCTAAAGTTTATTTGCTAATTACTGCGCTAAACGTTTAACCTAGGTTCTTCTATACAACGGCTTTAGAAAGCATCGCTCCTGCGAAACGCAACTCGCCCTTTTTTCACATGATATCTTGGAATCATGCATGAAGTATATCAGACCGATGCCATATTCCTTGACTTCCGGAAAGCGTTTGACTCGGCGCCCCACTGCAGACTCTTAACTAAGGTACGAGCATATCGGATTGGTTCCCAAGTATGTGAGTGGCTCGAAGACTTCTTAAGTAATAGAACCCAGTACGTTGTCCTCGATGGTGAGTGTTCATCAGAGGTGAGGTTATTATCTAGAGTGCCCCAGGGAAGTGTGGTAGGTCCGCTGTTGTTTTCTATCTACATAAATGATATTTTGGATAGGGTGGATAGCAATATGCGGCTGTTTGCTGATGATGCTGTGGTGTACGGGAAGGTGTCGTCGCTGAGTGACTGTAGGAGGATACAAGATGACTTGGACAGGATTTGTGATTGGTGTAATGAATGGCAGCTGACTCTATAGATAAATGTAAATTAATGCAGATGAATAGGAAAAAGAATCCTGTAATGTTTGAATACTCCATTAGTAGTGTAGCGCTTGACGCAGTCACGTCGATTAAATATTTGGGCGTAACACTGCAGAGAGATATTAAGTGGGACAAGCACGTAATGGCAGTTGTGGGGAAGGCGGATAGTCGTCTTCGGTTCATTGGTAGAATTTTGGGAAGATGTGGTTCATCTGTAAAGGAGACCGCTTATAAAACACTAATACGACCTATTCTTGAGTACTGCTAGAGCGTTTGGGATCCCTATCAGGTCGGATTGAGGGAGGACATAGAAGCAATTCAGAGGCGGGCTGCTAGATTTGTTACTGGTAGGTTTGATCATGACGCGAGTGTTACGGAAATGATTCAGGAACTCGGGTGGGAGTCTCTAGAGAAAAGGAGGCGTTCTTTTCGTGAATCGCAACTGAGGAAATTTAGAGAACCAGCATTTGAAGCTGACTGCAGTACAATTTTACTGCCCCCAACTTACATTTCGCGGAAAGAGCACAATGATAAGAGAGATTAGGGCTCTTACAGAGGCATATAGGCAGTCATTTTTCCCTCGTTCTGTTTAGGAGTGGAACAGGGAGAGAAGATGTTAGTTGTGGTACGAGGTACCCTGCGGTGTATGTATGTAGAAGAACCTCATTCCCCAATCGCTTTCGCCGTGCTACATTTTTAATAAATCTACTTACACTTTTACTTTCTTTTTTGTGTCATGTGACTTCTGACTGGTTAGGTGCGGCCTGCCACGAATTTCTCTCCTGTGCCAGTCTTTTCATGTCAGAGTAGCAGTTGCAGCCTACGTTCCCAATTATTTGTTGATGTATTCCAATCTCCGTCTTCCGCAACAGTTTTTACCCTGCACAACTCTCACCAGCACCATGGAAGTTACTCACAGATGCCTAAAACAAGTCCTACCATTACGTCCCTTCTTGTTAGTGTGTTCCACACGTTCCTTTCTTCGACCACTCTGTAGAAAACCTCATTCCTTGCTTATCAGTGCACCAAATTTTCAACATTCTCCTGCAGCATCGCACCTTGGCACACGCTCCGATTCTCTTCTGTTTTCCCAGTGTCCATGTTTCACTACCATACAATGCTCAGACTAAGGCCGATCTTTGATGCTAGCAGATTTCTTTTGGCCTCTTTGCCTGCGTTAGTCTGATTTTTATGCCATCTTTGCCTCGTTCGTGATGTGTTATTTCGTTTACAAGACAGCAGAATTCCTTAACTTCGTGCTCAATTTTGATGCTAAAATTATTGCTAATCTCATTTCCGCCACTCGTCACTACTTTCGCCTTTCTTCGGTTTACTCTCAGTCCATATCCTGCATTCATTAGATTGTTCATCCCATTTAAAACCTGCTGTAATCCTTCCCTTTCGCCAAGGGTAGCAATGTCATCAACGAATCTTATCTTTGATATCTTTTCATCCTGAATTTTCACCCCGCTCTTGAAGCCGTTCTTCTTCGATGTGTGCCGGCCTGTGTGGCCGAGCGGTTCTAGGCGCTTCAGTCTGGAACCGCGCGACCGCTACGGTCGCAGGTTCGAATCCTGCCTCGGGCATGGATGTGTGTGATGACCTCAGGTTAGTTAGGTTTAAGTAGTTCTAAGTCCTAAGCGACTGATGACCTCAGAAGTTAAGTCCCATAGTGCAGAGAGCCATTTTTTTCTTCGATGTGTACAGCCAATAATAGGTACAAAAAACTACATCGCTGCCTTACACCCTTTTAAACCTGATCGCTTAGTTCTTGGTCTTCCATTCTTATTGTTCCGTCTCGGTTGTCGTACATAAAGTACAAAAAAGAACCATCCGATTAAGAAAACGTAACTATTATGTTATTTCAGATTTGTGCGTGAACAGTGTACTGTTGGAAAGAGCGATCTCTCGAGTTTTATATCGTTCCCGCTAGGTAGCAGCAGTGTGCGCCCCTCAGGTCTAGTAAAAATGATGTTGGGACAACAAAAAACGTTTTGTGTTTTACGTTTTGCGCAATGCTGGTCGCTAATAACTGTTCAGCGTGTCTTTCGTACTAGGTATGGTGTGGGTCCTCCTCCAGCACAGAGCATTAGACGATGGCATGAACAACTCCGAAAAACAGGTTGTTTGTGTAGAGGCAAATCGCCGAGCCGTCCCCGAGTGTCTGACACAGACATCGAACGCATCCGCCGTAGTGTCACAAGGAGTCCTCATCCTGGAAACATCCCCCAGGCTGTGGCTAACTAAGCCATGTCTCCGCAATACCCTTTCCTTCAGGAGTGCTAGTTGTGCGAGGTACGTAGGAGAGCTTCTGTGAAGTTTGGAAGGTAGGAGACGAGATACTGGAAGAAGTAAAGCTGTGAGGACGGAGCGTGAGCCGTGCTTCGGTAGCTCAGTTGGTAGAGCACTTGCCCACGAAAGGCAAAGGGCCCGAGTTCGAGTCTCGGTCCGGCACACAGTTTTAATCTGCCAGGAAGTTTCATATCAGCGCTCACCCCGCTGCAAAGTGAAAATCTCATTCTGCAAACATCCCCCAGGCTGTGGCTAAGCCATGTCTCCGCAATATCCTTTCCTTCAGGAGTGCTAGTTCTGCGAGGTACGTAGGAGAGCTTCTGTGAAGTTTGGAAGGTAGGAGACGAGATACTGGCAGAAGTAAAGCTGTGAGGACGGAGCGTGAGCCGTGCTTGGGTAGCTCAGTTGGCAGAGCACTTGCCCACGAAAGGCAAAGGTCCCGAGTTCGAGTCTCGGTCCGGCACACAGTTTTAACCTGCCAGGAAGTTTCATATCAGCGCTCACCCCGCTGCAAAGTGAAAATCTCATTCTGCAAACATCCCCCAGGCTGTGGCTAAGCCATGTCTCCGCAATATCCTTTCCTTCAGGAGTGCTAGTTCTGCGAGGTACGTAGGAGAGCTTCTGTGAAGTTTGGAAGGTAGGAGACGAGATACTGGCAGAAGTAAAGCTGTGAGGACGGAGCGTGAGCCGTGCTTGGGTAGCTCAGTTGCTAGAGCACTTGCCCACGAAAGGCAAAGGTCCCGAGTTCGAGTCTCGGTCCGGCACACAGTTTTAATCTGCCAGGAAGTTTCACATCAGCGCACACTCCGTTGCAGAGTGAAAATCGCATCCTTCTCAGTCCGCAAAAGTCCGTTCGCTGTGCAGCCTGACAGCTCAACATGCCCCCGATGTCTGTCTGGTCGATGTTTACACATGAAACTGTACAAAATTCAGCTGTTGCAAGCTCTTCGTGTAGGTGACTAACAACAACGTCTGGAGTTCTGTAATTTCGTTCTTGACAAGATGGAGGATGACAGTTTTCTTCCACACAGAGTATTTAGTGACGAGGCAACAATTCATTTAAATGGAGAGATAAACCGTCATAATGTGAGAATATCGGATATGGAACTACCATATGAAGTTGTACAACATAAGAGGCCTCTCCAAAATTTGGTAAGTTTTGTGCAGTTTCACGGGAGAAGGGGTAGCGTCCACTTTTCTTTGCTCCCCCCTGCGGGTCCGGGGTAAGAATAGGCCCGAGGTATTCCTGCCTGTCGTACGAGGCGACTAAAAGGAGTTTCAACTGTTTCGGCCTTCCATGTGATGGTCCCCCTTGGGGTTTGACCTCCATTTTTCTAAATTTCTACAGAAGTACGAGCCTTTTGGGGAAGGACACCTTACGTGGTGTACCACTGGTCCTAAGTGCACTCAGACCTTGGCACTCAGCATTGCACCGGCGTTGTAACCATACCCACTATTGCTCAAATTGGGCCTAAACGCCTTTTGGGTTGTCCCAGTTACGCCCATAGTGCGTCTCCATCTGCACCAGCGATCATGATGGACTTTCCATGGCACCAGAAATCCAGCACGGTAGCCAGCCCGTTGTGGTGGGGTCGTCATGTACCCTCTAGGTTGTAGCCCCCTGACAACACAGGGATCGTACTGCCGATACCTGAGCTGCACCCTCCCCACGTCGGCCAAGGAGTAGATGCCCGTCTCCTTGGGGCATCAGGACTCCCGGCAATGGTCATCCTGCCAGGTGGCCCTTGCTGCGGCTGGGTGGCGCCCGTGGGGAGAGCCCCTGGTCGGAGTGGGTGGTATCGGGGCGGACGTTTCGCAGATGAAACGTCACCACGTATCGGGTCGCTCTGCGGCCGAGTCTTTCAAAAGAAAAGGTACCGTTTCTAGTTCTAGTTCTGGTTCACCTGCCCCTTCCCCCTTGGCCACTCCATGGGAGGAGGGACAGGCCCGCCGGCTTGGAGCGAAGTACTTCCCCCGCTATTTGGTCTGTTCTCGAACCGATGGGGGGACATTCGCCACCTCCAAGCCCATGTTCTTTGTTCAGCACATTGAGGACATCTTCGGGGAAATCGAGGCTCTCAGCAAGATGCGTTCAGGGTCCGTACTTATCAAGACCACGTCCGCCACACAGTCGGCGGCGCTCCAGGCGTGCGACCGCCTAGGGGACATCCCAGTCTCCATTGTCCCACATCTGGCACTCAATAGGACGCAGGGGGTTATTTTTCATCGTGACCTCCTGCTACAATCTGATGAGGAGCTCAGGGCCAACCTGGAGCGCCGAGGCGTGCATTTCGTCCGGCGAGTCCAGCGCGGCCCCAAAGACCGTCGCATCGACACTGGGGCCTTTATCCTCGCCTTCGAGGGGGACGTTCTCCCAGAGAAGGTAAAGGTAATGTGCTACCGGTGTGACGTGCGACCCTACGTTCCGCCTCCTATGCGCTGTTTTAGGTGTTTGCGCTTTGGGCACATGTCGTCACGGTGTGAGGCTGAGCCCCTCTGTGGCGATTGTGGCCGTCCTCTTCGTGAGGAACATACATGCACCCCACCACCTCGGTGCGTTAATTGTCCTGGCGTCCACTCGCCTAGATCCTCAGACTGCCCCGCATATCAGAAGGAGAAGAAGATACAAGAAATCAAAACTTTGGATCGGCTGTCTTATTCTGAGGCCAGGAAGAAGTACGACCGCCTCCATCCCGTGCCATTGACCATTTCATTTGCCTCAGTTGTGTCCACTCCTTCCGCGGTATCCTCACCCCTCTCCTGTCCCCCCTCCGCCTCCTCCGCCCATCAGGGGGCTCTGCCTCCGCCTCCCAAATCCCTCCCTTCCAAATCCTCCTCCCCCGTGGCCCCCACCCCCTCTGCCCCAGGGGCCATCCTTCCTCCTCCTTCTCCCCACACGCCACCTGAGAAGCGATCCTCTTCTCAGGCGTCCATCGGGGAAACGTTCCGGACCCCGGCTTCCGAGGTCCGGCGTTCCAAAACGGACCCCGCGCGTGAGGACCTTCTTCGGGTCCAGCCCACCATCCCTGTGCCTCCTCGGCCTTCCAAGAAGGCCTCCAAGAAGAAATCTTTATCCCCCTCTCCACCCCGGCGCGTTTCGACTGACGCTCCATCCGTGAGTCGCCGCTCCCGGCCGTCCTCAGTTTCGCCGGGACGCTCTGCTGCCAGGCGCTCAGCTGGCCTTTCGTCGGCAAATGATACTGCCCCTCCTACACAACCAGGGACAGCGGCCGCAGCTGGCGACCAGTCGATGGAACCGGATCCGCCTCCCGTCGGTTGTAGCATTGTTCCCTCGCAACCTGGCCCTCCGCGGCCGTCGAGGTGACCAGCTCTTCCCCCGTCTCGTTTCCACAACTTTTTGACTAGCGATGGCGTTGTTTCATTGGAACATAAGAGGTATTCGATCTCATCGGGAGGAATTACAACTGCTCCTCCGCCTGCACTGTCCGCTCGTCCTTGGACTCCAGGAATCCAAGTTGCGCCCGACTGACCGAATTGCCTTTACCCACTATACCTCGGAGCGGTATGACCTTACCCCTGTGGACGGTGTCCCAGCTCATGGTGGGGTCATGTTGCTCATTCGGGACGACGTCTATTACCATCCCATCCCATTGACCACCCCACTCCAAGCAATAGCTGTCCGCATTACTCTTTCTGCTTTTACTTTTTCAGTTTGTACCATCTACACTCCACCGTCGTCTGCCGTTAGTCGGGCTGACATGATGCACCTGATCGTTCAGCTTCCCCCGCCGTTTTTATTGTTTGGCGACTTCAACGCCCATCATCCCCTTTGGGGCTCTCCTGCATCCTGTCCAAGAGGCTCACTCTTGGCAGATGTCTTCAACCATCTCAATCTTGTCTGCCTCAATACCGGCGCCCCGACTTTCCTCTCGGACTCCACTCATACCTTCTCCCACTTGGACCTCTCAATATGTTCTACCACTCTTGCCCGTTGGTTCGAGTGGTATGTCCTTTCTGACACCTATTCGAGCGACCACTTCCCCTGTGTCGTTCGTCTCCTGCACCACACCCCATCCCCACGTCCTTCGAGCTGGAACATACTGAAAGCTGACTGGGGACTTTACTCATCCCTGGCGACCTTTCCGGACCACGATTTTCCCAGTTGTGACAGTCAGGTCGAATACCTCACGGCTGTTATCATCCATGCTGCCGAACGTTCCATTCCTCGTACTACTTCTTCACGTCGCGTTTCCGTCCCCTGGTGGAACGAGGCTTGTAGGGACGCTATCCGTGCTCGACGACGTGCTTTACGCACCTTTCGCCGCCATCCTACGTTGGCGAATTGTATTGAATACAAACGACTCCGAGCGCAATGCCGTAGAGTCATCAAAGACAGCAAAAAAGCTTGTTGGGCCTCTTTCACCGGCTCCTTTAACAGTTTTACTCCATCTTCCGTCGTTTGGGGTAGCCTGCGCCGGCTGTCGGGCATTAAGGCCCACTCCTCGGTACCTGGCCTGACCTCAGGTAATGCGGTCCTTGTTGATCCGGTGGCTGTCGCCAACGCCTTTGGCCGCTTTTTCGAGGAGGTTTCAAGCTCCGCCCATTACCATCCTGCCTTCCTTCCCAGGAAAGAGGCAGAAGAGGCTCGGCGACCTTCCTTCCACTCGCTGAATCTGGAAACCTATAATGCCCCCTTTACTATGCGGGAACTCGAACGTGCGCTTGCACTGTCCCGGTCCTCTGCTCCGGGGCCGGATGCCATTCACGTTCAGATGCTGGCACACCTTTCTCCGGCGGGCAAAAGCTTCCTTCTCCGTACCTACAATCGCGTCTGGACCGAAGGTCAAGTCCCCTTGCGTTGGCGTGACGCCGTTGTTGTTCCTATACCCAAACCCGGGAAGGATAGACACCTTCCTTCTAGTTACCGCCCCATTTCTCTTACAAGCTGTGTCTGTAAGGTGATGGAGCGCATGGTTAATGCTCGGTTAGTCTGGATTCTTGAATCTCGACGGCTCCTTACTAATGTCCAATGTGGCTTTCGTCGCCGCCGCTCCGCTGTTGACCACCTCGTGACCTTGTCGACATTCATCATGAACAACTTTTTGCGAAGGCGCCAAACGGTAGCCGTGTTCTTCGACTTGGAGAAGGCTTATGACACCTGTTGGAGAGGAGGTATCCTCCGCACTATGCACAGGTGGGGCCTACGCGGTCGCCTGCCCCTTTTTATTGATTCCTTTTTAACGGATCCAAAGTTTAGGGTACGTGTGGGCTCCGTATTGTCCGACGTCTTCCTCCAGGAGAACGGAGTGCCTCAGGGCTCCGTCTTGAGCGTAGCCCTTTTTGCCATCGCGATCAATCCCATTATGGATTGCATTCCACCTAATGTCTCAGGCTCTCTCTTTGTCGATGACTTCGCGATCTACTGCAGTGCCCAGAGAACATGCCTCCTGGAGCGCTGCCTGCAGCGTTGTCTAGACAGCCTCTACTCATGGAGCGTGGCAAATGGCTTCCGGTTCTCTGAAGAAAAGACGGTTTGTATCAACTTTTGGCGATATAAAGCGTTCCTTCCGCCATCCTTACATCTCGGTCCCGTTGTTCTCCGATTCGTGGACACAACTAAGTTTCTAGGGCTCACGTTGGACAGGAAACTGTGTTGGTCTCCACACGTCTCTTATTTGGCGGCCCGTTGTACACGTTCCCTTAATGTCCTCAGAGTTCTTAGCGGTTCATCTTGGGGAGCGGATCGCACTGTCCTGCTTCGCTTGTATCGGTCCATAGTCCGATCGAAGCTGGATTATGGGAGCTTCGTCTACTCGTCCGCTCGGCCGTCCCTCTTACGCCGGCTCAACTCCATCCACCATCGGGGGTTACGTCTTGCGACCGGAGCCTTCTACACTAGTCCTGTCGAGAGTCTTTATGCTGAAGCTGCCGAGTTACCGTTGACCTACCGGCGCGACGTACTGCTGTGTCGGTATGCCTGCCGGCTGTCGTCTATGCCCGACCACCCCTCTTACAAGTCCTTCTTCGCCGATTCTCTCGACCGTCAGTACGGGTTGTATGTCTCTGCCCTGCTGCCCCCCGGAGTCCGCTTCCGTCGCCTGCTTCGACAATTGGATTTTGCCCTCCCTACCACCTTCAGAGAGGGTGAGAGCCCGACACCACCTTGGCTCCAGGCTCCGGTTCATATTTATCTCGACCTCAGCTCACTCCCGAAGGATGGTACTCCGGCTGCAATGTATTGCTCACGGTTTGCCGAACTTCGTGCTCGACTTGCCGGTCACACCTTTATTTACACCGATGGCTCCAAAACTGACGATGGTGTCGGCTGTGCCTTTGTCGTCGGGGCCGCCACATTTAAATACAGGCTCCTTGACCAATGTTCCAGCTTTACGGCCGAGCTTTTTGCTCTCCATCAGGCCGTTCAGTATGCCCGCCGCCACCACCATTCATCATATGTACTCTGCTCTGACTCACTCAGTGCTCTTCAGAGCCTTGGAGCTCCCTATCCGGTCCATCCCTTGATACAACGGATACAGCAGTCCCTCCATTCTTTGGCTGATAACGGTGGTTCTGTCAGCTTTCTGTGGGTTCCCGGACATGTGGGAGTGCCTGGGAATGAGGCTGCGGATGCTGCAGCCAGGGCTGCAGTCCTCCTGCCTCGGCCAGCCTCCTATTGTGTCCCGTCATCCGACGTTCGTGGGGATGTCTGTAAGAGGCTTGTGTCGTTGTGGTGGGATGCTTGGTCATCCCTCCAAGGAAACAAGCTCCGGGCAGTAAAACCGCTACCAACTGCTTGGACAACATCCTCCCGACCATCTCGGCGCGAGGAGGTCCTTCTGACCAGGTTGCGGATTGGGCATTGCCGGTTTAGCCACCGCTACCTGCTCTCCGGTGACCCAGCCCCGCAGTGCCCTTGTGGTCAGGCATTAACAGTGTGCCATGTTTTATTGTCGTGTCCCCGTTTTAGTCAATTTCGTGTTGTCCTGTCCCTGCCATCTACTTTACCGGATGTTTTAGCTGATGACGCTCGAGCAGCTGCTCGTATTCTGCGTTTTATAACTTTAACTGGCTTGTCAAAGGACATTTAATCTTTTTACTTATTTTGTCTGCATCTTTGTCGGGTCCTTCTGGTGTCCCCTCCATCCCCTTGAGTTTTACCAGATTCCATGTGCTCAAACAACAGTGACTGGGCGCTAATGACCTCAGCAGTTGAGCGCCCTTAAACCCAACCAAAAAAAAAAAAAAAAAAAAAACTTTTCTTTGCTGAGAGCGCTGTTACAGGAAGCACATATCTCGATATGCTTGAGAACTTTCTTTTCCCGCGGTTGGAGACTGATTAGAACGACTTCATTTACCAACAGGAAGGGGCACCGCCACATTGGCGTCTGGAAGTGCAGGAATTCTTAAATCAAGGGATTACTGAACCACGGATCGGTCGCACTGGACCAAATGTTTCAGCCTTATATTACCGGCCTCCAGGGTCACCGGACCTGACTGTATGTCATTATTTCTTATGGAGGTTTATATGCCTCCGTTACCAACGGTGTGCGGACATTTGCCACCCCGGACATATGCCACGATTATACCTGCTCCGAAGGGTTGCGTCCCTTGTCTCCCCCCCTCCTCCTCCTCCTCCTCTTCCTCTTCCTCTTCCTCCTAACCCTCCGCCCGACCCCTGGAACTGCATTTAGTAACTCCACTTTAGTGGCACTGTCATCAGTAACATTACCGTCGCTGTCGCGCAGTAAAGGTACTTACTGAGCCTTTCCGCCGGTTTACTTAACATAGGTCCAGAGTCCCTTTGGATTTTCCACCACATTTCTATGGAGAGTTTCGTTGTGGAAACTATTAATGCATCTCGCATTGAAATCCGCACCAAATTTCGAGCTTCAGTAAAACTTCGCCAATCTTGGAGATTTTGCGTTCGTCTAAATTATACGTGCCTTTTTCGGTGCTCCGGCAGCAACTTTCTGTCGTGTTTTATGTGTCATGGGGCATCAGTTCTTAAATGGTTCAAATGGCTCTGAGCACTATGGGACTTAACATCTGTGGTCATCAGTCCCCTAGAACTTAGAACTAATTAAACCTAACTAACCTAAGGACATCACACACATCCATGCCCGAGGCAGGATTCGAACCTGCGACCGGAGCGGTCGTTCGGCTCCAGACTGTAGGACCTAGAACCGCGCGGCCACTCCGGTCGCCGATCAGTTCTTATTAATTTATTTGGTATGAATCTCTCGAGTGCTGTTGATACTATCTCTTTGAGCTTAAGCCACATATGGTCTTCACTTACATAGTTTCGAAGGATTGGAAACTGTCCCTTAGAAAGACGTCAACCGCGTTTAGTTGTGGTGGATTTCTTTGTTACGGAATTGAGCCTCTCTACGACTGTGTGTTCACTAAACCAAGTATACGTCGCGATGCTCAGGATTATTTGCGGCTAAGAGGTCAAGTGTGTTTTCGTAACCATTTACAATTTGAATGGCCTCGTGAACTAATTGTTCAAAATAATTTTAAAAAGCATTTAGAACAATTACGGAAGTTTCTTTCTACCTTCAATAGGGTCTGAAAATGTATTTTTGTCAGCCGTCCGGTGTGGCCATGCGGTTGTAGGCGCTTCAGTCTGGAATCGCGTGGCCGCTACGGTCGCAGGTTCGAATCTTGCCTCGGGCATGGATGTGTGTGATGTCCTTAGGTTAGTTAGGTTTAACTAGTTCTAAGTTCTAGGGGACTAATGACCTCAGCAGTTGAGTCCTATAGTGCTCAGAGCCATTTGAACCATTTTTGAAACTCTTTCATTTGCTGACTATGCCTATCAGTAGTTAGTCACTTCAGTAGTTAGAACCTTTTATTTAGCTGGCAGTATTGGCGATCGCTGTATTGCAGTAGTTCGAGTAACGAAGATTTTTGTGAGGTAAGTGATTCATGAAAGGTATAAGTTATTGTTAGTCAGGGGAATTTTTTTGTAGGGATTTCTAAAAATATTGTGTGTCAGTTTAGTGTTGATCAGAATAGGTAAAGAGCGAAATGTCTGAGCACGTTCAGTTCTGCTCAGCTATTTGAAAATCAAATAATGTAAGAGGTTTACCAGCACAGTCGTTCATAAATTTTTCTATGGGGACGTTTCAACATTAATAAACCAAATATGGCCAACAAGATGTGGGCTCGGTCAGAACCACTATGCCATTTAAGCAACTGGCAAAATGTTGCGAAAGCTAAATTTGTAAAATATGCTACATCTGCGTACACAAAATCGCAGGAAGATAGTTCTACGCGTGAGGGAGAGAGGGATGCAGCTTTGGCGGTTACGGCAGCGATGGAAAGCGAGAGGCGTGTACTCGGCTAGAAATCCCATTGACAGTACTGCAGCACGCAAACTTTCTAGCATTTTCACTTTTCGGCGCAGGCGCAAATGATGGCGCCCGAGCCGCGAAACCGTAATCGTCGCGTGGAACTGCGAGTAGCCTTGCAGCTGGCGTGAAGCGATGCCCGTCATCTCGTTAGCGGCCTCCGGCCAGCGGAAACACGGGACTGTTCGTCGGAGGCGAAGAACGGAAGCAGGCACTCCACGCTTACCGTCGCATACTGAAGCAGAGCCAAATACGAAAACATACACTGATCAGCCGAAATGGAACCAAATACCGGGTGATCAAAAAGTCAGTATAAATTTGAAAACTTAATAAACCACGGAATAATGTAGATAGTGAGGTAAAAATTGACACACATGCTTGGAATGACATGGGGTTTTATTAGAACAAAAAGAAGTTCACAAAATGTCCGACAGATGCCGCTGCACAGCAAATAACTGCTACCGTGACGGGTGAGAGGTACGCCGATATGTTACAGAATCACATCATCCCCAGCCTGGCTGATAAACGCCTGCTGGAACGTACGATGTTTATGCAGGATGGCGCTCCACCCCATATTGCTAGACGCGTGAAAGATCTCTTGCGCGGGTCGTGTGCTCAGCCGCCACTTTCGTCATGCTTGGCCTCCCAGGTCCCCAGATTTCAGTCTGTGCGATTATTGGCTTTGGGGTTACCTGAAGTCGCAAGTGTATCGTGATCGACCGACATCTCTAGGGATGCTGAAAGACAACATCTGACGCCAATACCTCACCGTAACTCCGGACATGCTTTACAGTGCTGTTCACAACATTATTCCTCGACTACAGCTACTGTTGAGGAATTATGGTGGACATATTGAGCATTTCCTGTAAAGAACATCATCTTTGCTTTGTCTTACTTTGTTATGCTAATTATTGCTATTCTGATCAGATGAAGCGCCGTCTATCGGACATTTTTTGAACTTTAGTATTGTTTTGGTTCTAATGAAACCCCATGTCATTCCAAGCATGTGTGTCAATTTGTACCTCTTTATCTACATTATTCCGTGATTTATTCAGTTTTCAGATTTATACTGACGTTTTGATCACCCGTTACATCACTGCTTCTGCGTATCAGTAATCCGACAGTTTCTCGGTACGTTTGTGGTCTTTAGGTATGTATTCTTAAGGAAGATCTTTGGTCCAGTACAAGATGAGATCACTTGAGAATGGAGGATCAGACATAATTGTGAACTAGACGAAATGTACAATAGACCAAACATTGTAGGATTGATGAGAACCAAGCGCTTTGTATGGGCAGGACATGTCAGTCGGATGGATAAATGCTGATGGCTTTTGAAAGCTATGGATTGTACTCATTGTGGAAGACGCCCAATAGGAAGACCAAAGAAGGGAGGGAGGGATGGAATCCGTGAGGACTTCCTGCAGATTAGAATAGAGAATGATTGGCCCCTGGAGGCGCAAAACAGAACCCAGTTGAGGAGGGACCTTGTAGCAGCACGGGGTGCTCTGGGCTTGACCCGTAAAGTCAAGTAAGTAAGTAAGTATGTCCATTATAATTATCCGGGCTGTTATGCCGTGGTCGGTTGATGAATTCTGTGTCAATTCCCAACGTTTCGTCTCCGACTGCGGGAGATATCTTCAAGGGGGTCCGTAGCTCGATGGAAGTCAGTATCGAGCCAGTGGGTGTGTTGGACCTTCCATCGGGCTACGGACCCCCTCGAAGATATCTCCCGCAGTCGGAGACGAAACTTTGGGAACTGACACAGAATTCATCAACCGACCACGGCATAACAGCCCGAATAATTATAATGGACATGATATTTCCGGTCGTGAAAGTCTACATTTTAGTATGTAAGTAAGTATGTTGCATTACATGTCTGCGCACAGGTCGTGCAATTTGCGTAAATAACGGCCGCTATGATGGCGCCCGATAGCGATCCAGATGGGTTCCCGGCGAATTCGATCGCCGAGACATCGACGTAAGTTCACTACAATGCTCCTCAAGTCACTGGAGCACGATTCTGGCTTCGAGACACGGACAGTTATACTGCTGAAGACAGCAAGCACGGAGGAATGCTTGTCGTTAGCAGCTGTCAGTGTGCCCTCGATTACAACCACGGGTCCTGCGCAGGAGAATGTCTCTCGTAGCATAATGTGAGCGTGGGGTTGATCTGAGATTCTGTTATTCTGTGCAACAGATTAATCTGAGATGTACCCTTTACCCTGTGGCTCCTGCAAGATGCAGTTTCCACCCCCACACTACTACAGAAGTCAGACAGACGCTCCTAACGTTCTAAAGATATATGCCTGAAAAACTTTCAGCTATAAATATCTTCTGGAGTCGTTCGCTGTAAGGAAATGACACAAAAATTCACAAAATTTCTTACGTAACTAATGATACTTGGGTACTGGAGTACTGCTAGTTAGTGTAAGAAAAAATCAAACTAACGAAAATTATTATTTATTTTTGCAAAAATTCTGAGTAATCACAGTGGCACTTTTAGTTATGAATTGAACAAGTTATATCCTGGTTCTTTTCGGAATGTGAAGTTACCTCTCGAGGATAGGATTCGCTAATGAAATTTCTATACAAAGTTTAAGACGGTTGTTGACTTGGCAGAATGGCTGACAAGCGCACCTACTCAACTTGAATAATTATCCTTTAGAATGTTGCTAGGTACGGTCGAGGCTGTCGCGTGTGAAATGCAGTGAAGTGTACTGTTGTGGAGGAAATATGGGGATCACAAGAGCTGTAACGCACAATACCGTAAGCTGCGATGACTGCTGTCTGCGCCACTCGATGCTGACAAGCAAGATAACTCTCGTTCTATCTGGATTGACCTTCGCCAATCAAACTCTCCCTACGCCTTGATGAAGTCAAGGATTCCTATTCGCACCTAGTCTAACTATTGGCGTCGTACACTGGTCAGATAAACAGTCCACCGCAATGCCACTCAAATAATCGCTCGCAAGCGTTTAACTATAACTCCCTCTGTTCACACCGCACAATAAGTGTGTCGGCCAACACAGTGAACAACGCTTAATCGCAAGGACTCAATACAGAGAGTCACACTTCGATTTGCTCTCGACAGACGTGCTCTCCCAGTGAAGTACTGAGAAGAGACTTGTTCCTCACTACAAGAGCGACAACGGAACCGCGCCTCTCCACACCAGACGTGAAGGGGCATACCTTTCGGTCTCTTCCATTACTCCTTCAGCCCAAGCCGTCAAAAATATCGTCTGCCAGTCAGCATTGCTCTTCTAAAACTGGAGAATGACGTTTCGTTTAAGGCGACCAATCCGGAAATCTTTAGTATCGGCATTTGGCGTTTGCTGTCTCCCTGTGAAAATCTCTGAAACTGCATGCTACGTGTAAAGAATGCGTAGGCTGGCCGCTCCCACACAATGTAGCGGAATTTGCTTTTAAGCCGAACACGGGGTCTTTCCTCCTTTCCCTCGGGCGAATGCTGTCTGCTCCACGGGCGTCCACCGACCGACGTAGATGGATTAGGACAGGCCTCCTGACATGTGGTTGCCTCTCCTGAACTACAAGCTCCTGTGACCGTCGTGTCTGGAATGTATGTGTGTACGCCAGCCTCGAGTATTTCAACCACGGTGCGCACTTGCGATTTATTAGTTATCTGCATATCGTTTACATGAATTCATACAACATTGACTTTATCTTATCGAGTTTAGTTCGAATGAAGCGTCTTGATGTGCGGAATATGACTGTGAGGGCGGAATATGTAAGCAATGAAGGTCAGGAGACCACGACGTCTTACAATACTGCTGCTCCCACCAACTTGCGTCCGTGTTGCGCTGCAATCTTCGAACCGCCGTTCACATCGATGACGGTGTTTGTGGAGGCGTCCATCGACCTAGTGTAGCAAAAATGGGCCCACCCGAAGAGCTCGCCCTTTTCCATTGATCAACGGTCCAGGGCCGATGGTCACATGCGCACTGCAAGGTCGTGATTGACGATGTCGCTGGGTCAACATGAGAACACGCAGGCAGGGTCTGCTGCAGAGCTCCGTGTTCGACGACGTACGATGGACGGTGTGCTCCGAAAAAGTTGTGTGTGCACCAGCCAACGCTGGTGATGCCACAGATCATCTATGCTACTCTACACAGCAGACAAGCCTACGAACCCCATGTTCTGTGAAGAGTCGTGGACGTCCAATCATTCAGCGGCTAGTGGTAGTTTAAGTATCCTACCTCTCTCTGTAGATACGAATATATGTGAATATTCGACCAGCTACGCCGGTTTCGAGATACTAGTTCACAGGCTCTGCGTAATAATAACACAGGCCAAAGACGGAAAAACTTTTTTGCTGAAAATACCTTATTCTTATGACTTTTAGGGTGCAACATCCAAATATGATACTTAAAAAACTGCATCACCCACCATTTCGTCACATTTTACAGTTAAACTTATTAAATTAAGCGATTTTCTAAAAGAATTTAACAGCTTTTATATAGTTAAAATAATTTTAAAAAAGGAGGTGTAATGAATGTAGATGACGTTAGTAGCACTGCTGAAAACCATTAGCTGGCAAATTCTATTTTTGTTTACTGTCAATCTAGCCTCCCTATCCAGTTTCCTGTACATGTCCTCAGTACAATGTCTAATCGTGGTTGCAAAAACTCTGTTGACAATTTTTGTTATATTTGTGGCGAATTTGTGATTAAAAAAACACCAAAGAAACATTGCAGACTCTGTGAAAAAGGTTTATCTATCATACTTAGGATCTAAACTTGGTGATCAAGATAAATCTTGGGCATCGCATAAGGTATGTTATGCGTGTGTTGAAGATCTGAGAAAATAGTCCAAAAAGGGGAAAAAGCCTTTATATTTGTTGTTCCTGTGATGTGGAGGGCGCCAAGAAATCATTCCGATGATTGCTACTTTTGCAGTGTTGATATTACTTGTCATAATTCGAAAAACAAGAAGGTAATAAGTTACCCTAACCTTCTGTCCGCCATCCGACCAGTACGGCATGGTGTAGATTTGCCAGTTCCTGAACCACCAGAACCAACAGAAGTATTTTCTGATGTACAATCCGATTTAGATGAACCAGATGATGATGAAGTCAATTGTAATACAGAAAGTCTAGAGTCCAAGTTGTTTACTCAGACCGAGCTTAACGATTCGGTTAGGGATCTGGACTTCACGACAGAAACAGCTGAGTTGCTTGGCTCTAGATTAAAGGAAGAGAACTTATTGGCAGTTGGAGCCACCATATACACATATATAAAGAGAGAGCAGCAATCAAGAGAACAAATAAAGCATGTATTAAGACGAATTACACCTGAAGATGGACCCACAGGGTCCGAAATGCATCGTGTACTGAATAAAACACGAAAAATTGTGACTGAAGGCGGTTTTTAATTCATACCTCGAGTGTACTGAGTATAGTCACGTTTGAAGCTACAAAATATGGACAAAATTAATTTAAACAAGGCCCAATATTTTTAAATTAAAAACATTCCTAGTGTTAAGAAATATAATTAAAATAAAAAACACATAGCGTAACCCCCCCCCCCCCCCCCAGTCCAAACCAAGCGCTTGAGAAAGGTTCACAGTTACCCAATACTTAACAAAAGTCTGCAGAATGAAATTTTCACTCTGCAGCGGAGTGTGCGCTGATATGAAATTTCCTGGCAGATTGAAACTGTGTGCCGGACCGAGATTCGAACTCGGCACCTTTGCCTTTTGCGGGCAAGTGCTCTACCAGGAGAGCTTCTGTAAAATTTGGAATGTAGGAGGCGAGATACTGGCAGAAGTAAAGCTGTGAGGATGGGGCGTGAATCATGCTTGGGTAGCTCAGTTGGTAGAGCACTTGCCCGCGAAAGGCAAAGGTTCCGAGTTCGAGTCTCGGTACGGCACACAGTTTTAATCTGCCAGGAAGTTTCTTAACAAAAGTGTTAACCATCAAAAGTTACACTTTTGTTTTAGTTAAAAGCAACAGGAATATTTTTAAAGAAGATATTAACTATTTAAGCAAAACAACCATTTAAGAGACACCACCAACATACACTTCCAAGGCAAGCTTCGAATTATGAATGATTGCTTTAAAATATTGAAGTCAAAATGATTCCAGCATATATAATAATAAAATCTTACAATTTTTTCAGTTAAAGAAAGAACAGAAATGTATTAATCAATTGAGAAAAAACAAGCATTTTAGAGACACCCCCCCCCCCCTCAATACACCTTCAAGGCAAGCTTTTAGTTATACATAGCTGCTTTTCGTAACTCTCGATTCGGTGAGTCGTTTCGTCCCCCTGTTGTTGCAGGTCCAGTCGTCCTTTCATCCGACCAGACCAGCATCGTCTTTTACAAGGCGTGGCCCTTTTGCCGGCCGTAGTAGAGCACACTAAGGCGTGTGTTAACAGCCAGTTTCATACCACTAGTCAAGACGTAGTTTCAGTAAACACACTTGGGAGGGAAACATAAGTCCAGTGGGAAACAGAACAGTGCCTTTGTAAAACCACAATCAATATGGAAACGAGGTACCAAGGGCAACGCGCAGAAACCAAGACCCGCAACACCATCTGGCCATATTGAACCACACCTCCAGAAAGACGTTACGGAGACACAGAACAACTCAAGATGTGGCCAACAGATACAAAGGTTAAACCAAACAGCCGTCCAACTTAGGTCAACTTGGAAAAGGCAGACACTCGCACAGTTCATGGCTGGGGTTAATGATACACACTCATTACCTTGAAGATGTCAAGATATGTCTAGAACAGAACAACAGGTCGACCTTCAGCTTAACTGAATAAATACAAAACAACTGCCAGCAAGGCGACACTACCCAGGCTCATTCTCTCAGGAATTTACGTAAGCAAACAGCTGAGCCATCAGTTAGAGTTTGTGAAAAAAAAGCACTCTGTCTGCAGGCCACAAGTAAACCTCTCCCCACGGCTTGGACGACCTCTTCACGCCCTTCTCGGCGGGAGGAGGTCGTTTTGGCCCGGTTACGAACTGGACACTGCCGGTTCAGCCATCGCCATCTGCTGACGGCTGCGCCGGCGCCGTTCTGCCCATGTGGACGTCCTGTCCGAGTTTTAATACACTGCGCATTGATCTTGGACTGCAATGTACTCTGGATGAAATTTTAGCGGATGACCCAGGAGCAGCTGCTCGCGTTCTTCGTTTTATCCACTTGACAAACCTGTCTAAGGACATTTGATTATGCTGTTTTCTTTTAATCCCTTGCCTTTTAATGTGCCTTTTATAGTGTTGTCCTTTTTAGTTGCTGTTTTAACCTTGTGCCTCGCAGTGCATTCCTAACTTAGTCTGGGCGCTCATGACCATTGTAGTTGTGTGCCCTAAAACCACAAAAAAAAACAATCGGGACCATCCGACCGCCGTGTCATCCTCCGTTGTGGATGCAGATAGGAGGGGCGTGTGGTCAGTACACCGCTCTCCCGGTCGTTATGATGGTTTTCGTTGACCAGAGCCGCTACTATTCGGTCGAGTAGTTCCTCAGTTGGCATCACGAGGCTGAGTGCACACCGAAAAATGGCAACAGCGCGAGGCAGCTGGATGGTCACCCATCCAAGTGCCGGCCACGCCCGACAGCGCTTAACTTCGGTGATGCCACGGGAACCGGTGAATCCACTGCGGCAAAGCCGTTGCCAGAGTTTGTAACTAGGATGAAAATTCGTTTCGAGGCCTCAGCACTGCATCCACTCCACCAGATAACAAGTCATAGAAGGTCACCGAGTAGTCGAAAAACGATCAGGGCGGACGATGATTCCCTTGACTGAACGCAAACACCAGTGGCCCTTTTGTTCTGGAAAACGAAGATCTGTTCTCCTGCCACTTATGGTGGTCGCGTCGTAACTGACGCTGTGACTTCCGTCGGTCAAGAGCTGCCCCTCCGGAGTGCCCTGCACCGATCACTCAGTCCACAGCGCTGCCGGTCGCGCCCTCTCGCACCCAAAACGTCGCTGAAATCGAGCTGCCGTCACTACACTGAAGAGCCAGAGAAACTGGTACACCTGCCTAATGTCGTGCAGGGCCCCCGCGAACACGCTGAAGTGCCACAACACGGCATGGCACGGACTCGACTAGCGTCTGAAGTATTGCTGGAGGGAACTGATGGGGGCTATCCACAAATCCGTAAGAGGTGGAGATCTCTTCTGAACACCGCGTTGCAAGGCATCCCAAATATGCTCAGTAGTGCTCATGTCTGGGAAGTTTTGTGGCCAGCGGAACTGTTTAAACTCAGGAGATTGTTTCTGGAGCCGAACTGTAGCAATTCTGGACGTGTGGAGTGTCGCATTGTGCTGCTCGAATTGCCCAAGTCCGTCGCAATACACAATGGACATGAAGGGACGCAGGTGATTAGACAGGATGCTTACGTTCTTCTCACCTGTCAGAGTCGTATCTGGTTGTATCAGAGGTCCCATATCACTCCAACTGCACACGCCTCATACCATTACAGAACCTCCACCAGCTTGAACAATCCCCTGCTGACATGCAGGGTCCATGGATTCAGGAGGTTGTTTCCATACCGCTACACGTCCATCCGCTCGATACAATTTGAAACGAGACTCGTCCGACCAGGCAACAAGTTTCCAGTCATCAACAGTCCAGTGTCGGTGCTGACGGGCCCAGGCGAGGCGCAAAGCTTTGTGTCGTGCAGTCATCAAGGGTGGCTGGCTCTGAGCACCATCGGACTTAACTTGTGAGGCCATCAGTCCCCTTGAACTTAGAACTACTTAAACCTAACTAACCTAAGGACATCACACACATCCATGCCCGAGGCAGGATTCGAACCTGCGACCGTAGCGGTCGTGCAGTTTCAGACTGTAGCGCCTAGAACCACTCGGCCACTTCGGCCGGCCATCAAGGGTGGGCCTTCAGCTCCGAAAGCCCATATCGATATTTCTTTATATTGATAATTTTGTACTTTAAGGAGCGCCTGACAGCAAAGAAATGAAACGCAATTTTAGTGCCACACTCTTTTTCGCCTTTATTTTCTGCAAAGCATCTTCAGTGGCAGTCTGCGTGGACGATTTCCTACATATTATGATCCTGTTGCATTTTTGGTGTTATTCTTCTTCTTATAAATGCCAATTTGTGTTTTTTTCCACATTTCACTGCACTATGAACTGCACACTTGTTTAGATGCAATGTTTTTGAACAGGTAAGATGTAGGAAATCGTCCGCGCAACCTGCCACTGAGATACCTTGCAGAAAATAAAGGCGAAACGCGTATGGCAGTAAAATTGTGTTTCATTCAGTTGCTGTCAGACGGTCCATATATCAGTATACCGTAATATTACACGCAAGTGAGGAAGACAGGACTACAAAAGTTGAAGATGTCGATGATATTTTGTTGAACGCTTTGCACGCTCACACAAATTGATGGCGCTGCATTGACATCTACAGCAATTTGGGGAAGGGTTGCACTTCTGTCACGTTCAACGATTCTCTTCAGTCGTTGTTGGTCCCGTTATTACAGGATCTTTTTTCAGCCCCAGCGATATTGGAGATTTGATGTTTTACCGGATTTCTGATATTCAAGGTACACTCGCGAAACGGTCGTATGGGGAAATCCCCACTTCATCGCTACCTCAGATTCTGTGTCCCATCACTTGTGCGCCGAGTATAACACAAAGTTCAAACTGAGGTAAATCTTGAAAACCTGCCATTGTAGCAGCAGTAACCGATCTAACAATTGCACCAGACACTTGTTGCCTTAAGGGGCCCCGGAACGCCCTATACTTGCAATGTTAAAATAACGCTTATAAATTACATCTTTCCTCACAAAGTACTTGAGGTAGGAAGTTGAACTTTTTACAGATTATTTATTGGAATATGGGCTACAACTTAACACAGGGATTTTACAAAATTTTGGTTCAGTTATTAAAGATGATTTTTTTTTAATTGTAATGAAAATTCACAACTTTTTTGCAATTTTTTATTTATATATTCAAAAATATACAGTTTTTTTTGGAAAAAGGCTGTGTTAAATTATGCAGAAGGTACTGTGTAACATTTACTGAGAGTTTGAAACAAATATGTTTGGAAGATCCTTAGAAAACATGTAATTAGTATGAGAAAATAAAAGTTTTGGGAATCGAGCGACAAAGATTGGATTAACTTTTTAGTGCATTCCAGGTCCATAGGATGGATTATCTTCATCCTCTGCAAACTCCTCCTCTAGCTTCCTCTTGTTCCTCCTCCTGTTTACTCTTGCTTGTATTTCTAGATTCTTTACAGCCCTGTCTGCAGCCCGAAGGCGTTCCTTGTCTAAAGCAAGCATCGCTCGTACCATGTTAGAACCTATCTTCATTCCCATATTTCTAAATACCTTGCACCTTACAATGTTGCCATCATTGAAAGTCGCAACAGAAACTTTACTTTTACTCATTATTATACTTCAATAAAACAGAGACTCAAGAAACAGAATTAATTACGAATATTTTCGAGATAACGACATAGTAAATAAACATGAAACAATCGACAATCACACCAGCGATATATATTGAACCATCACAGGTTAGCCACAACACATACTTTATCTCACATCACTAAAATGTACCTGATGAACACGGACGTTAATAATAACACAATTTGACAGCAGTTTAACAGCGCCACAGTGGGTCACGCCCATGTAGAACACATTTCAAAAAAAATTTAAAAATAGTTGTAGTCTTCGGAATTGAATAAATTATATATCTATTAAAAGGTAATAGTCTGCAGATTCAGAAAACGCGAAAAAGTAAAAATTGAACTTTTCATGATTTTGAGCCTTTCCGGAGCCCCTTAAATATGCGTTGCCGATCGCAACGCCGTATTTTGTCTGTTTACATATCTCTGTATTTGAATACGCATGCCTGTACCAGTTTCTTTGGCGCTTCGGTGTAGAACAAGAACATGTCAGAAGCAAACAAACAAAGGGCAGACAGACTCTGGGAATTTGAAAGGAAGCGGATCTGCATGACTCACTTCTGTCTGAAAAAATATCCAGTGTACAAGTACGATGTATGTCTCTTGGATTAATGAGGGAACTCACGTAACTTTCATCGAATACGAGAAATAAGCTAGAAACGTTGCTGTGGAGTACCTTCGCAGAGCCTCAGCTAACTGACGTAGCAGATCTCTGCGCTGCAACGACTTACCGGCAGCGCCACCTGTGTCCTGCAGATTACAACTGAGATGCAACGGACTCCAAGAGTGAGGCGGCTTCCGAATGCCACACATTACTCGTCACAAGTAAAGCAGCCCGTATCTCAACAGGTATTGGTTAGCCGAACATTAGTGCAATAACCAGATGACTCACGTTTACTTGCTTTGGCGTAAAAGACAAAGAACTCCAGTAATTGCAGAACTTTATTAATCAGTCTTCACTTTTCCCAACATTTATTCGGGCCACCAACATATCTTAACAGCTTATTAAATAACCAAGCAAAGGTTTATTTTGATATTTATTGAATTTTTTTAAAAACCTGGACTTGTCTCCCTCCAGCACCAAATGACTTTTTGAATATGATGTCAAAAAATAACCATTAACTAAACATGTGACAACGAGTAGTGCTTTACAGGTTACTGAATATGAGGAGTCTTAGAATTAGAAAAAGGATGGATACCCTAATAAAAGTCATAGGTGTGTAAGGTTAAAAGAAATTCATTATGCTTCTTCTGCTGATGCATCGTATATATCATCCGTAACAGTACTTTCACAGATGCCCTTATTATAAAATTGCATGTCTTAGACAGCAGGATCTGCAGCGGATAGGCACTTGGTGCAGGGAGTAGCAACTGACCCTGAACATAAACAAATGTAATGTATTGCGAATACATAGAAAGAAGAATCCTTTATTGTATGAGTATATGATAGCGGAACAAACACTGGTAGCAGTTACTTCTGTAAAATATCTGGGAGTGTGCGTGCGGAACGATTGTTGGTAAGGCGGGTGCCAGGTTGAGATTCATTGGGAGAGTCCTTAGAAAATGTAGTCCACTGACAAAGCAAAGGAGGTGGCTTACAAAACACTCGTTCGGCCTATACTTGAGTATTGCTCATTAGTGTGGGATCCGTACCTGATCGGGTTGACAGAGGAGATAGAGAAGATCCAAAGAAGAGCGGCGCGTTTCGTCACAGGGTTATTTGGTAAGCGTGAAAGCGTTACGGAGATGTTTAGCAAACTCAAGTGGCAGACTCGTGCAAGAGAGGCGCTCTGTATCGCGGTGTAGCTTGCTGTCCAGGTTTCGAGAGGGTGCGTTTCTGGATGAGGTATCTAATATATTGCTTCCCCCTACTTATAGCTCCCGAGGAGATCACGAATGTAAAATTAGAGAGATTCGTGCGCGCACGGAGGCTTTCCGGCAGTCGTTCTTCCCGCGAACCATACGCGACTGGAACAGGAAATGGAGGTAATGACAGTGGCACGTAAAGTGCCCTCTGCCACTCACCGTTGGATGGCTTGCGGAGTATAAATGTAGATGTAGATGTAGACAGGCACATATAGAGTGGTTGTAATTAAACTTTCGTTACTTTAGCCACTATAGACGAATGCCTATTTACAGTGCCCAACTTCATATCCTAATGTTTAGACTATGCGCTGCAGGATTCGCGTTGTTAATAGTCATAGTATCAAGACTTGCGTTAGGCGCTACATTGTCATTTTTGTTGTATTTTACGTTTTTAGGGACAAGATTAGCAAATATTCTTGGTTTCCAAATAATGTACTGATATGTCCATTGAAACTAATCTCGCCTTGTGTGTGTTTTCTCGAGTGGTAATATGTTGGCAAAGAGCTGTGGTGAATTTCTTGTTGCGTGTCCTTGAGCCCATTGAAAGTCGCCGTGTTAATTTGTAGGTTCGCTCGCCAATCTCCCCAGCGACTCTCCAACTCCACGTCGAGGTAGCATAGCTGGAACTTTCTATACTCATTAGAATGACTAGAAAGGGTAATATTTACGTTCGAGTCTCACTTAATTATCAGAGATCAGCACTCGTTTATTTCGTACTTGAATACAACTTTTGCTCTTACTATCGGGTTGTAGTACGTAGTGTTCACAACTATTAAGTTCCCTTCGTCTTTTTTAGAGCAAGGACAAAATCAGAGTCATTAACATTACATTCAGCAACATAATTAATAGAAATGAGTCCCGCGCAGAATATATGCGTTGTCTCAGTCGCCCTGCCACGGTTCGCGCGACTCCCCCTGTCGGAGGTTCGAGTCCTCCCTCGGGCATGGGTGTGTGTATCGTGCTTAGCGTAAGTTAGTTTAAGTTAAATTACGTAGTGTGTAAGGCTAGGGAGCGATGACATCAGCAGTTTGGCCCTATAGGGGGAAAAATAAATAAAAATCAGGGGTAATGCAATGATAATGTTCGCTTTTCTTATGCAAGGAGTGACGTTTTTGTTTGCTGTACACAGTACAGAATCTGAAACAGTTATTTCACTAACGAAATGTGATACCACAGTGCCGGTACCGGTTCGGTGACGTAAGGTTGAAAAACAACCATCAGTGTGAATTACAGTTGCAGAGAGTCATGGTCGGTTTGGACAAGATGAGCAGGGCGTGACCCCTTAAGCTTGTAACACGCCAGGAAGTACAAATGGGTGGGGTACTTTAAACTGACTTCTCGTTTCGTGGCCGTGCGCCCTGTCCACACCACGTACCTGATAATCCCTGCTTCACACTGCTGTTAGGTTGCCTGAAATTATCTATCGAAATATGCAAGCGGGTTTAGGGGATCCACTCAACGTTAAAACACAACACTGTCCTATGTCTGGTACGAACATCTATATTCTGAGACGATATGGAAACCACAGGTTACACTGTTTACACTCTAAATCGTAAATGTTTATCCCAATTAACAATCTTGATGATTAACAGTCCAAAATATCATTCGGACGAGCGTACGCGTAACCGATACGACGCGGGTGATTGCTGATGATGCGGAAGCCAATGGTCGAACGAAAGTTCTTACGCTCATCACACATATAGATATCTGGTAATAGTCTTCCTGGGTCAATTCTGGTGTCCGATACCACCCGTCGGCTTTGACCAGTGACGCAACGTGTGATATTATTTTGTCTGTGCCGCAGATTGCTGTCGATGAACGTTAAATGATTTCTCTGGATTTCCTCGTTACGCGCGTATATTAAAAATTCGATGTAGATTGTTTTGTTTTCATCTCGTAATTTGTTTTCAGCAACTTTTGTTAATGTAAGCAGTCGTGATTTATAAGGTCTTGATTTCTCACGCTGTTCGTTATGGATGAGTCAGTTGTTTTTACTGCGAAAATTCTGCTTCAGAAAATGAGTGACAGTAAATCTACTATAAAATTTTTGCAATCATTGGGCGTCATTGCTGAATTTTGCAAGTGCAGTGTCTGTGGAAATTATATGGTTCTGACGAAGGTTGCGTTATCACCAACTTCCGACTAATACATGTGGAGGTGCAGAAAAAACAACATATGGAGATCCGTACGCAGGGGGACGTGGTTCGAAAGATCGGGGTTGAATTCAGAAGTAATCGTCATGCTAACCTACTATTTTTGCTATGATTATTCTTGCAAATTTGTCATGCACGAAGCAGGCGTTTCGTGTGGCACTGTACTCGACTGGGTCTCGTTTTGTAGAGATGTCTGCGGGGAATTTATAAAGTATAGGGGGTCATTGGAGGGGGGGGGGGGGGAAGGGGTTATAGTTCAAGTATATGAGTCACATTTTGAAAAGAGAAAATACGAAAGGGGGCACGAGGTTGTTGGACTTTGGGTTTTTGGAGTAATAGTTTCTGGAGGAGATTGTGCTGATGATGTATTTAGGGTTTTACCGAATCGGACAAAGGAAGTCTGGACATTTTTAATAGAAGATTTGTTGTGGATTGGCAAGACAGCCAACCCACTATGTGGAAGCCGAAAGGCACGCGTTTTAGCTCACGCAGGCTGGCGTGAGGTCTGGAACAGGTCAAGGAATTTATACTAGCAAAAAAACGTACGTAGCTGCTGGAATACTTAACTTTAATCCATAATTGGTGAACATCGCTCTTGACGGTACATGTTTTACAGCATCAATAGTAACTGGTAATGGCGCCTTGCTAGGTCGTAGCAAATGACGTAGCTGAAGGCTATGCTAACTATCGTCTCGTTACAGTTTGACGTTCAAGTATTATTATTTCTTGGTACGCCCTTACTTCGCTCTTGTCAGTCTCGATCTTTGACTCCTTTGGAAGTTCATATGCGGCAAGTTTATTTTTATCTAAGGACTTTAATGTTTTCCTTTTCCATGTTTCTGCTACACTTGTCGTATTTTTACTGTCACTCCTGGTATATCGATTTTACTGAGTGTTATTTGGAGCTACTGTAGATAGTGTAACTTTCGTGTAGTATAATTATCGGTTGCAAGGTTTGGTCTTTTTTGCTTTCTATTTCTTTGCGTGTGCAGTAATGTGTGTAAAGGTTTTCATTTTTTGAAAGTCTAGTCGTATTCTGTAGTTCACTAACAAGATCGTTTTTCTAAGCACGTTTCTGATATGTTATAAGATTTTTGCGCAACAAACAGCAATATTGGAATCGGTAACTAGAAATGACCTCCTACATAGGTCGCTTCTAGTTACCGATTCCAATATTCGACGGTTCATTATTTACATCGTTTTTGCAGTACGTGTGGAAAATATAATATGATATATGGACTCGTAATTGCTCTCGTGTTCTGATTTATTTCAGTCATCTTTAACTCTATTAAATGGAATTCGCGCGTAAATAATAGTCGCGTTAAACGTATTATTTTATGGCATGCTACTTTCGTTTGTTTACGATAATCCGTTCCATTCATAGATTGTCCATTGCAACATCTTTGCCTTACGTATGACGTCATTGGTCAAAGCCGTCGGGTGGTATCTGACACTAGTTATTCGTCCTCCTTGTCTCTAGTAATGATATAACACTGTTCTAAAAGTTAATTTTTCAGTTCCCAGTTCTCACTTGTACGAGCGTGCGCGTAACCGTCGCGGCGCGGCTGATTGTTGATAACACGGAAACGCGATGATCGAACGCACGTCCTCACGCTCGCTACAAGACACTGGCACTTTTTTGGTAACTAATTTTTGCTGATTTACATAGCTCATTCTGGGAGACCGAACACGGCGCGGATGATTGATACTGTACGGCACGCAACGAGAGGATACACAAAATACGTTATCGGCGGCACTGCTCATTTGTAATTACATCTTGACGCACTTTCCTCTGCGTTACGTCCATATTTAATCACTTTACTGTAATAGCACTTGTAGCAACACTTCAACCTGAATACTAACAATGCTTCTTACATGCAGAGTTACACACTACACAACATAGCAGTTTCGTGTCCCGTGCTCGACTCTCTACAGACGCGGCTGCCCGCAAAGATACTCCACAACTAAGCCAGCGATATGACAATACGCTTACGAGCTGTTTTCGCAAAACAACAGTAATAGTTCTGCTGCTCGACACATTAGAGGAACACGAAGAGGTCCTCTTTGCGCAACGGGGATGAAGACCGTGATTAGGAAATTCGAATTGAAACGTCCCCTTAGAACAATTATACACGACTGTGCTTAACCTGACACACAATATTTTTTTTAGCGCAACGCAATCTGACTTTCAAAAATCCCTACAAAAGAATGGTCCTGACTAACATTAATCTATACCTTTCACAAATCACTTGCCTCACCAAAAATCTCCGTTACTCGAACTACTGCAATACAGCGAGCGCCACTACTGCCAGCTAAATAACAGATTCAAACTACGGAAGGCACTAACTACCAATATTCTTCAAAAGTTCGAATGACTCTGCTGTGGGTTTGCTCTGTTGTGGCCCGTTACCTATCAGCATGTCAAGAGTCAGCACTGTCTTTCAGTTGGAAGGACAACACTACTTCTTCAAGACTGCATGGAAATCCACTACTTCCGTGTGCATTGTCTTTTACTGCTCAGACTTGGAAAAAAAAACACTGAAATTTTACTGTGATGGATGATCAGGACTGTCTTTATGGACTGTGAGAAAATTTTAGCTTTTGACCAACATTGTATCAATAAGTGTGTGCATTTGATTTCTTTGTTATTGTAATTATGAAAAATTTTATCAAATCATTATTGGCCACTGCCCAAAACAATTTGTAAAATTTTTTGTGGGGAGCATGGGGGCTATGTAAGTAGGCTGTTTATGTTTTCTTATTGGCAACGTTACGTAGCGCTCTGTATGAAAATCACTGGCTGTGCTGTGTGCAGTCTGTGGTTAGTTTGCATTGTTGTCTGCCATTGTAGTGTTGGGTAGCGGCAGCTGGATGTGAACAGCGCGTAGCGTTGCGCAGTTGGAGGTGAGCCGCCAGCAGTGGTGGATGTTGGGAGAGAAATGGCGGAGTTTTGAAATTTGTAAAAATAGATGTCATGAACTGCTAATGTATGATGACTATTAAGGTAAATACATTGTTTGTTCTCTATTAAAATTTTTCCATTGCTAACTATGCCTACTAGTAGTTAGTGCCTTCCGTAGTTTGAATCTGTTATTTAGCTGGCAGTAGTGGCGCTCACTGTATTGCAGTAGTTCGAGTAACGGAGATTTTTGGTGAGGTAAGTGATTTGTGAAAGGTATAGATTAATGTTAGTCATGGCCATTCTTTTGTAGGGATTTTTGAAAGTCAGATTGCGTTGCGCTAAAAAAAAATATTGTGTGTCAGTTTAAGCACAGTCGGGTATAATTGTTCTAAGGGGACGTTTCATAGAATTAACTGCCGATTTGGGAATTTCTCCCTGAAGAGGCCGACGACAAATTGCGCCACAAGTCGTTGAAGAAGTTACTGGCGTCGCGGATGAGGCCGCTGGACTCGATGAGAGACCTTGTCAGCAGTGCACGAGCTGTGTCACACATTTGTTGCGACTGCCGCCTTCTATACTTAGCTGCGCAACCTGGGCTGATGGTCCGACATTAATCGTGTTGGAGCTCTGAAGCGAGCGGTTTCCTCCTGAGAAGGTCGCACTTGCTGGTGTTGACTGTGAGAAACTCTACGTCCGGTTCGGCCGACGTTTGTGTACGGTTTCTGCCGTACTGCTGGAGCAGCCCGTTGTCTGGGAGACACCTTGAACTCAGTTTTCATGTCGTCTCCAGACGTTAACCGCCACAACATATAATTCCGTCAACCAACAACCCCCATGAATGCAAATTCCTCCAAAAAATTGGTCTCGATTACACTGTGTAACAACTGGACACGCAAAAGCTAAATCCATAATACCAACCCAATATGACTATGAAACTACTGAAGAGACAACGCCACATACACTACAAGATTGGCCGTTACGTAGATTCTCTGGAAAAATAGAGGCATTTTATCGAGGCAAGCCCGGCTGCTATTGAGTGGCTCTCTCGTTTGGATTTAACTTAATAGTGGATTATGGTTGCATTCTACCGCAACTATGATCTCTTATGACTATTACATCTACTGGAGTTTGTTGTCCACTGACGCACCAAGGAAACTGGGCGTGCATATTGAAATACAGAGATACGTTAACAGGCAAATACGGCGCTGCGGTCGGCAACGCCTATATAAGATAGCAAATGTCTGGCGCAGTTGTTAGATAGGCTACTGAAGCTACAGTGCCCGCTTATTAAGATATAAGTGAGTTTGAAAGTGGTGTTATAGTCGACGCACGAGCGATGGGGCACAGCGTCTCCGAGGTAGCAATGAAGTGGGGATTCTCCCTTACAACCATTCCACGAGTGTACCGTGAATATCAGGAATCCGGTAAAACATCAAATCTCCAACATCGCTGCGACCGGAAAAAGATCCTGTAAGACCGGCACCAACGACGACTGAAGAGAATCTTTCAACGAGACAGAAGTGCAACCCTTTTGCAAATAGTGCAGATTTCAATGCTAGGCCAAGTGTCAGCGTGCGAACCATTCAACGAAACATCATCGATATGGGCTTTCGGAGCGGGAGGCCCACTCGTGTACCTTTGATGACGGCACGGGAGAAAGCTTTACGCCTCGCCTGGGCCCGTCAACACCGACGTTGGACTGTTGATGAATGGAAACATGCTGCCTGGTCGAACGTATCTCGTTTCAGATTGTATCGATCAGGTGGACATGTACGGGTATGGAGACAACCTCAAGAAGCCATGGGCCCTACGTGTCAGCAGGGGACTGTTCAAGCTGGTCGACACTTTGCTATGGTGTGGGGTGTGTGCAGTTGCAATAATATGGAAACTCATATCTGGATACGACACTCACAGGTGACACGTACATAAGCATCCAGTCCGATCACCTGCATCCATTCATGTCCATTGCACATTCCGAAAAACTTGGGCAATTCCAGCAGGACAATGTGACACTCCACAAGTCCAGAAGTGCTACAGATCGGCTCCAGGAACAGTCTTCTGAGTTTAGACGCTTCCGCTGCTCACCAGATTTCCGAGACATGAGCATTATTGAGCATATTTTGGATGCCTTTCAACGTGCTGTTCAGAAGAGATCTCCAACCCTTCGTACTCTTGCCGATTTATGGACATCCCTGCAGGATTCATGGTGTCAGTTCCCTTCAGAACTGCTTCAGACATTAGCCGAGTCTATGCAACGTCGTGTTCCGGCCCCTCTACGTGCTCACAGGGTCCTACGCGATATTACACAGGTGTGACAGTTTCTTTGGCTCTTCAGTGTATATGGATGATGTCCGGAATCGAAAACGCAAATGCTATTGTTCTATTGTATTATGTTGCATTGTTGGATCACAGATTTTATAATTTATAATATATATAATAATTCCAATCCCAAAGAAAGCAGGTGCTGACGGATGTGAATATTACCGAACAATCAGTTTAATAAGTGACAGCTACAAAATACTAACGCGAATTCTTTACACACTAATGGAAAAACTGATAGAAGCCGACCTCGGGGAAGATCAGTTTGGATTCCGTAGAAATATTGGAACACGTGAGGCAATACTGGCCCTACGACTTATCTTAGAAGCTAGATTAAGGAAAGACAAACCTACGTTTCCTACATTTGTAGAGAGAAAGCTTTTGACAATGTTGACTGCAATACTCGCTTTCAAATTCTGATGGTGGCAGGGGTAAAATACAGGGAGCGGAAGGCTATTTACAATTTGTACAGAAAGCAGATGGCAGTTATAAGAGTCGAGGGACATGAAAGGGAAGCAGTGGTTGGGAAGGGAGTGAGACAGAGTTGTAGCCTCCAATCTGTATATTGAGCAAGCAGTGAAGGAAACAAAAGAAAAATTCGGAGTAGGTATTAAAATCCATGGACAAGAAATACAATCTTTGAAGTTCGCCGATGAAATTGTAATTCTGTCAGAGACAGCAAAGGACTTGGAAGAGCAGTTGAACGGAATGGACAGTGTCTTGAAAAGAGGATATATGATGAACATCAATTAAGTCGGTTGATGCTGAAGGAATTAGATTAGGCAATGAGACACTTAAAGTAGTAAAGGAGTTTTGCTATATGGGGAGAAAAATTACTGATGATGGTCGAAGTAGAGAGGATATAAAATGTAGACTGGCAATGGCAAGGAAAGCGTTTCTGAAGCAGAGAAATTTGTTAACATCGAGTTTAGATGTGTGAGGAAGCCGTTTCTGAAAGTATTTGTATGGAGTGTAGCCATGTATGGAAGTGAAACATGGACGATAAATAGTTTGGACAAGAAGAGAATAGAAGCTTTCGAATTGTGGTGCTACAGAAGAATGCTGAAGATTAGATGGGTACATCATATAACTAATGAGGAAGTATTGAATAGGATTGGGGAGAAGAGAAGTTTGTGGCACAACTTGACTAGAAGACGGGATCGGTTTGTAGGACATGTTCTGGGACATCAAGGGATCACAAATTTTGTATTGGACGGCAGCGTGGAGGGTAAAAATCGTAGAGGGAGACCAAGAGATGAATACACTAAACAGATACAGAAGGATGTAGGTTGCAGTAGGTACTGGGAGATGCTGAAGCTTGCACAGGATAGAGTAGCATGGAGAGCTGTATCAAACCAGTCTCAGGACTGAAGGCCACAACCACAACATAGTTCTGGAGTACACTACTATACAACAGTACACTACACAGCAGATTTCTCATGTGCCTGGATACTTGCCTCGCAGCATGATGAAGTGCAACTTAAGTTTCACGGGGGCTGCGCTGTTGTGCTACCCAAGGTGTAGAGATTCGGAAATGCTGTCAGGGTCTCAGAAAATTCCTCCTGGTCCTCCGCGAGGCTCATCTCCTCACTGCTTCCAGAAGGTCCCGTAGGTGGGTGTTCCGATGCGGCGCGTCTAGTTTCGTGATGTACGGTGTCCTCTTGGTTATCCCTCAGCCACGTAGGCTCGGTTTCATAAGCTGATATTTTAGCTGTCGGCGACTTCCGCTTCTGGCATAGTACCTCATTCCGTATTATGTTTTAGACCTGTCGTTTCCAATTTTTCTGAGACCACTGCCACTACATCGACATCAACATATACGTGATTACTCTGCTATTCACAATAATGTGCCTGGCATAGGGTTCAATGAACCACCTTCAAGCTGTCTCTCTACCGTTTCAATCTCAAACGGGCGCGGGAAAAACGAGCACTTAAATTTTTGTGTGCGAGCCCTCGTTCTTGTTATTTTATTGTGATGATCATTTCTCTTTATGTAGGTGGGTGCCAACAGAATGTTTTCGCGCAATCGGAGGAGAAAACTGTTAATTGAAGTTTCATGAGAAGATCCCGTCGTAACGAAAAACGCCTTTGCTTTAATGGTTCCCAGTGCAGTTCGCGTATCATGTCTGTGATACTATCTCCCCTATTTCGCGATAATACAAAACCAGCTGCCCTTCTTTGTACTTTTTCGATGTCATCTATCAGTCCCATGTGATGCGGATCCCACACCGCACAGCAATACTCCAGAATAGGGCGGACAAGCGTGGTGTAAGCAGTCTCTTTAGTAGACCTGTTGCACCTGCCAATGGATCGCAGTCTTCGGTTTGCTCTAGCCACAACGTTATCTATGTTATCGTTCCAATTTAGGTCATTTGTAACTGTAATCCCTAAGCATTTAGTTGAATATACAGCCTTCGAATTTTTGTGACTTATCGCGTAATGGAAATTTAACGGATTTCATTCAGTGCTCATGCGAAAAACTACACACTTTCCTTCATTCGGGGTCAATTGCCACTTTTCGCACCAAATCATTTTGCAAGTCGTTTTGGTGATCTGATGACTTTACGAGACGGTACATGACAGCATCATCAGCAAACAAACTAAGACGGCTGCTCAGATTGTCTCCTATGCCGTTGATATAGATCAGGAACAATAGAGGGCCTATAACACTTCCTTGCGGAACGCCGGATATTACTTATGGTTTTCTCGATGACTTGCCATCTATGACTACGAACTGTTATCTTTCGGACATGAAATCACGAATCCAGTCCCACAACTGAGGCGTTATTCCATAGGAGCGCAGTTTGGTTAGAAGACGCTTGTGAGGAACTGTGTCGAAAGCCTTCCGGAAATCTAAAAAAGAAAGAATCATTTTGACATCCCCTGTCGACAGCGCTCATTACTTCATGAGTATAAAGAGCTAGTTGTGTTTCGCAAGAACGATGTTTTCTGAATCCGTGCTGACTATGTGTTAATAAATCGCTTTCCCCGAGGTACTTCATAATGTTCGAATACAGTATATGTTCCAAAACCCTACTGCAGATCGACGTTGGTGATATAGACCTGTAATTCAGCGGATTACTCCTACTTCCCTTTTTGGGTATTGTTTTCCAGTCTTTAGGTACGGATTTTTCTGTGAGCGAGCGGTTGTATATAACTGCTAAATATGGAGCTATTGTATCAGCATACTGTGAGAGGATGACTAGTATACAATCTGGACCGGAGGCCTTGCCTTTATTAAGTGATTTCAGCTGCTTTGCTACACCGAGGATATCTATTTCTATGTTTCTCATCTTTTCAGTTGTTCTTGATTGGAATTCGGGAATATTTACTTCGTCTTCTTTAGTAACTCTGGCTTGGTGGCATTGTTATCAGTGACTTCACCGTTGTTATCGCGCAGTGGGGGTATTGGCTGCGTCTTGCCACTGGTGTGCCTTATGTATGACCAGAATGTCTTTGGGTTTCTGCCAGATTTAGATACAGAATTTCGTTGTGGAAATCATTAAAAGCGTGTTGCATTGAAGTACGCGCTATATTTCGAACTTCTGTAAAACTTTGCCAGTCTTGGGGATTTTGCGTTCTTTTAAATTTGGTATGAATTTTTCGCCCCCCCCCCCCCCCCCCCATGAACCATGGACCTTACCGTTGGTGGGGAGGCTTGCGTGCCTCAGCGACACAGATAGCCGTACCGTAGGTACAACCACAACGGAGGGGTATCTGTTGAGAGGCCAGACAAACGTGTGGTTCCTGAAGAGGGGCAGCACCCTTTTCAGTAGTTGCAAGGGCAACAGTCTGGATGATTGACTGATGTGGCCTTGTAACAATAACCAAATCGGCCGTGCTGTGCTGGTACTGCGAACGGCTGAAAGCAAGGGGAAACTACGGCCGTAATTTTTCCCGAGGGCATGCAGCTTTACTGTATGATCAAATGATGATGGCGTCCTCTTGGGTAAAATATTCTGGAGGTAAAATAGTCCCCCATTCGGATCTCCGGACGGCGACTACTCAAGGGGATGTCGTTATCAGGAGAAAGAAAACTGGCGTTCTACGGATCGGAGCGTGGAATGTCAGATCCCTTAATCGGGCAGGTAGGTTAGAAAATTTAAAAAGGGAAATGGATAGGTTAAAGTTAGATATAGTGGGAATTAGTGAAGTTCGGGGGCACGAGGAACAAGACTTTTGGTCAGGTGACTACAGGGTTATAAACACAAAGTCAAATAGGGGTAATGCAGGAGTAGGTTTAATAATGAATAGGAAAATAGGAATGCGGGTAAGCTACTACAAACAGCATAGTGAACGCATTATCGTGGCCAAGATAGATACGAAGCCCACACCTACTACAGCAGTACAAGTTTATATGCCAACTACCTCTGCAGATGACGAAGAAATTGAAGAAATGTATGATGAAATAAAATAAATTATTCAGATAGTGAAGGGAGACGAAAATTTAATAGTCATGGGTGACTGGAATTCGAGTGTAGGAAAAGGGAGAGAAGGAAACGTAGTAGGTGAATATGGATTGGAGGTAAGAAATGAAAGAGGAAGCCGGCTGGTAGAATTTTGCACAGAGCACAACTTAATCATAGCTAACACTTGGTTTAAGAATCATGATAGAAGGTTGTATACTTGGAAGAACCCTGGAGATACTAAAAGGTATCAGATAGATTATATAATGGTAAGACAGAGATTTAGGAACCAGGTTTTAAATTGTAAGACATTTCCGGGGGAAGATGTGGACTCTGACCACAATCTGTTGGTTATGACCTGTAGATTAAAACTGAAGAAACTGCAAAAAGGTGGGAATTTAAGGAGATGGGACCTGGATAAACTGAAAGAACCAGAGGTTGTGCAGAGTTTCAGGGAGAGCATAAGGGAACAATTGACAGGAATGGGGGAAAGAAATACAGTAGAAGAAGAATGGGTAGCTCTGAGGGATGAAGTAGTGAAGGCAGCAGAGGATCAAGTAGGTAAAAAGAAGAGGGCTAGTAGAAATCCTTGGGTAACAGAAGAAATATTGAATTTAATTGATGAAAGGAGAAAATATAAAAATGCAGTAAATGAAGCAGGCAAAAAGGAATACAAACGTCTAAAAAATGAGATAGACAGGAAGTGCAAAATTACTAAGCAGGGATGGCTAGAGGACAAGTGTAAGGATGTAGAGGCTTATCTCACTAGGGGTAAGATAGATACTGCCTACAGGAAAATTAAAGAGACCTTTGGAGATAAGAGAACCACTTGTATGAACATCAAGAGCTCAGATGGAAACCCAGTTCTAAGCAAAGAAGGGAAAGCAGAAAGGTGGAAGGAGTATATAGAGGGTCTATACAAGGGCGATGTACTTGAGGACAATGTTATGGAAATGGAAGAGGATGTAGATGAAGATGAAATGGGAGATACGATACTGCGTGAAGAATTTGACAGAGCACTGAAAGACCTGAGTCGAAACAAGGCCCCCGGAGTAGACAACATTCCATTGGAACTACTGACGGCCTTGGGAGAGCCAGTCCTGACAAAACTCTACCATCTGGTGAGCAAGATGTACGAGACAGGTGAAATAACCTCAGACTTCAAGAAGAATATAATAATTCCAATCCCAAAGAAAGCAGGTGTTGACAGATGTGAAAATTACCGAACAATCAGTTTAATAAGTCACAGCTGCAAGATACTAACACGAATTCTTTGCAGACGAATGGAAAAACTAGTAGAAGCCGACCTCGGGGAAGATCAGTTTGGATTGCGTATAAATACTGGAACACGTGAGGCAATACTGACCTTACGACTTATCTTAGAAGAAAGATTAAGGAAAGGCAAACCTACGTTTCTAGCATTTGTAGACTTAGAGTAAGCTTTTGACAATGTTGATTGGAATACTCTCTTTCAAATTCTAAAGGTGGCAGGGGTAAAATACAGGGAGCGAAAGGCTATTTACAATTTGTACAGAAACCAGATGGCAGTTATAAGAGTTGAGGGACATGAAAGGGAAGCAGTGGTTGGGAAGGGATAAGACAGGGTTGTAGCCTCTCCCCGATGTTATTCAATCTGTATATTGAGCAAGCAGTAAAGGAAACAAAAAAAAATTTGGAGTAGGTATTAAAATCCATGGAGAAGAAATAAAAACTTTGAGGTTCGCCGATGACATTGTAATTCTGTCAGAGACAGCAAGGGACTTGGAAGAGCAGTTGAACGGAATGGATGGTGTCTTGAAGGGAGGATATAAGATGAACATCAACAAAAGCAAAACGAGGAAAATGGAATGTAGTCGAATTAAGTCGGGTGATGCTGAGGGAATTAGATTAGGTAATGAGACACTTAAAGTAGTAAAGGAGTTTTGCTATTTGGGGAGCAAAATAACTGATGATGGTCGAAGTAGAGAGGATATAAAATGTAGACTGGCAATGGCAAGCAAAGCGTTTCTGAAGAACAGGAATTTGTTAACATCGAGTATAGATTTAAGTGTCAGGAAGTCATTTCTGAAAGTATTTCTATGGAGTGTAGCCATGTATGGAAGTGAAACATGGACGGTAAATAGTTTGGACAAGAAGAGAATAGAAGCTTTCGAAATGTGGTGCTACAGAAGGATGCTGAAGATTAGATGGGTAGATCACATAACTAATGAGGAAGTATTGAATAGGATTGGGGAGAAGAGAAGTTTGTGGCACAACTTGACCAGAAGAAGGGACCAGTTAGTAGGACATGTTCTGAGGCATCAAGGGATCACCAATTTAGTATTGGAGGGCAGCGTGGAGGGAAAAAACCGTAGGGGGAGACCAAGAGATGAATACACTAAGCAGATTCAGAAGGATGTAGGCTGCAGTACGTACTGGGAGACGAAGCAGCTTGCACAGGATAGAGTAGCATGGAGAGCTGCATCACACCAGTCTCAGGACTGAAGACCACAACAACAACAACAACATGAATTTTTCGCTGCCTTTGCAACAGCGATCTAATGCGTTTTGTGACCATGGGGGATCAGTACCATCACTTATTGGTTTATGTGGTATATATATCTCTCAATGGCCATCGATACTATCTCTCTGAAATCATTCCACAACTTTTCTACGTTTACATGATCAGATCGGAAGAAGTGAAGACTGTCCCTTTAAAAGGTGTTAAGAGCATTTTTTCAGCTTTTTTAAATAGATATACTTTGCGTTTCTTTTTGATGGTTGTGGGTGTTACGGTATTGAGCCTAGCAGCAACTGCATTGTGTTCGCTAATCCCTGTATTCGTCACGATACTCACTATCTGTCCAGGATTATTTGTTGCTAAGAGGTCAGGTATGCTTTTGCAACCATTTACGCTCCGTGTGGGCTCATTAACTAATTGTTCAAAATAATTTTCTGAGAAAGCATTCAGCACAATTTCGGATGACGTTTTATGCCTGCCGCCGGCTTTAGACGTATAATTTTTCCAGCTGAGTATGAACACGTGTCAGGTAGGTCCCAACCACACCACCCATCCGCCCCCTGCTCCCGCCACTATAGACATTGGCACCTGCAGAAGGAGAAAGAATTTTCTTTGAATTTTTTAAATTTTTTAAACTGATAAAATATAAATGATATGTAGTTTTGGTGGGAGCGTAAATACACAGCAATCTAATAATTCAGAGAGACAATTAGTATTCCTTTTTTCTAAGAATCTTTTTTTTTTTGTGTACAGGATGAAGGAAAGCTAAGTGGATTGCGAGTGCTGCCTCCAACAGTTACTTAGAGAAGAAAGCTTACTATCTGCATTGAGGGTAGACAATTGTTACAAAACGTGCTTGCTCTGCGCCAATCCCCTCCTGTGGTGTGCATACTGTAAGACCTTCGGTACACACACCATCAGATTATTTGACTTGTCGCTCTAACGAAGTAGGCGAGTGTCAGCAATATGTCTCGTCGTCTTATCGTGGCGTGTTTATCTTCTGCCGTTAGGTCAGACGATAGAAATGCCACTTGCAAGCTTAGAGTAGCAGATTGACTGTGACCAAAATTGACAATCTGAAGTTCCTTTGGTATTGGTACGTTAATCTTATTCTCACATATATCTCTGATACTTGATAAAAGTATCTACACATTTATCTTCATTCCTATGTACAGGAATATGGTAATCTTATTAGGCGCAGACTGAAAATTGACTATAGACTGGTACAGACAAAGGTAGAGCTCGTACAGACTGGTACAGACTGGTACAGACTGGTACAGACTAATGCTGACAGGTACAGACTTGTGCAGACAAATGCAGACTGACTAATCGGAGGTCTGTACACTCGTTATAATACCTCGTGCTTTCATGTATCACTGCGCGAGTGTGATCCATGGGGAGAAAAGGTTCTATGTTAGCAGCAATCTCACTGGCTGCGTTACATACACTCCTGGAAATGGAAAAAAGAACACATTGACACTGGTGTGTCAGACCCACCATACTTGCTCCGGACACTGCGAGAGGGCTGTACAAGCAATGATCACACGCACGGCACAGCGGACACACCAGGAACCGCGGTGTTGGCCGTCGAATGGCGCTAGCTGCGCAGCATTTGTGCACCGCCGCCGTCAGTGGCAGCCAGTTTGCCGTGGCATACGGAGCTCCATCGCAGTCTTTAACACTGGTAGCATGCCGCGACAGCGTGGACGTGAACCGTATGTGCAGTTGACGGACTTTGAGCGAGGGCGTATAGTGGGCATGCGGGAGGCCGGGTGGACGTACCGCCGAATTGCTCAACACGTGGGGCGTGAAGTCTCCACAGTACATCGATGTTGTCGCCAGTGGTCGGCGGAAGGTGCACGTGCCCGTCGACCTGGGACCGGACCGCAGCGACGCACGGATGCACGCCAAGACCGTAGGATCCTACGCAGTGCCGTAGGGGACCGCACCGCCACTTCCCAGCAAATTAGGGACACTGTTGCTCCTGGGGTATCGGCGAGGACCATTCGCAACCTTCTCCATGAAGCTGGGCTACGGTCCCGCACACCGTTAGGCCGTCTTCCGCTCACGCCCCAACATCGTGCAGCCCGCCTCCAGTGGTGTCGCGACAGGCGTGAATGGAGGGACGAATGGAGACGTGTCGTCTTCAGCGATGAGAGTCGCTTCTGCCTTGGTGCCAATGATGGTCGTATGCGTGTTTGGCGCCGTGCAGGTGAGCGCCACAATCAGGACTGCATACGACCGAGGCACACAGGGCCAACACCCGGCATCATGGTGTGGGGAGCGATCTCCTACACTGGCCATACACCACTGGTGATCGTCGAGGGGACACTGAATAGTGCACGGTACATCCAAACCGTCATCGAACCCATCGTTCTACCATTCCTAGACCGGCAAGGGAACTTGCTGTTCCAACAGGACAATGCACGTCCGCATGTATCCCATGCCACCCAACGTGCTCTAGAAGGTGTAAGTCAACTACCCTGGCCAGCAAGATCTCCGGATCTGTACCCCTTGAGCATGTTTGGGACTGGATGAAGTGTCGTCTCACGCGGTCTGCACGTCCAGCACGAACGCTGGTCCAACTGAGGCGTCAGGTGGAAATGGCATGGCAAGCCGTTCCACAGGACTACATCCAGCATCTCTACGATCGTCTCCATGGGCGAATAGCAGCCTGCATTGCTGCGAAAGGTGGATATACACTGTACTAGTGCCGACATTGTGCATGCTCTTGCCTGTGTCTATGTGCCTGTGGTTCTGTCAGTGTGATCATGTGATGTATCTGACCCCAGGAATGTGTCAATAAAGTTTCCCCTTCCTGGGACAATGAATTCACGGTGTTCTTATTTCAATTTCCAGGAGTGTATTAATACGTGGATCGGCGGAAGCAGAATTTGGTCCGTCTCTAAGGCAGCGCCATCTCGTAGTGCGGAGACAGACGAGAGCTGCGCCTGCGCTGTTGTGCTTAGTGGGGTGCACTCTAGTGGGAAAGTTGTGTACGCGCTGACTACGCGGAACTATGTACACAACACCTCCCTAATGACGCCTGCTTCATCCCGACCCTGCACCCCCATTTAAAACCAAACGAGTTAAAATGTGGACTCTACACTTATTGTTTGTAAATCACTTGATCGCTGGCCTTTTTACTTTTGAAATAATAATGGTAATAATAGTAATAATAATGTCTATACTGTCCAGGACCAGCGAATAAATTCCAATCACAGTTAACGAATATCAGCAAAGAACCTGACAAAATCGAAATAACTAAACAAAGTAAGAGACTTAAGAACAATAAAGCATTCAGAGAAGACAGTGTAACTGCAGAACTACTAAAATTAGTTGGCCCTAACTCTGTAAAAGAGATCACTCAAATGACTGGACATGTCTGGAAAACTGAGAAAATACCTGAGGACTGCATAAAAGAGGGGGATAGAACCGATGTTAATAATTAGCGACGAATCCCTCTTCTCCCAGTGACATACAAAATTCTCTTGCAGTATTTACTTGATCAAGCCTAAGGACACTTACAGCTGGTGAATACCAAGCAGGCTTTGGACCGGACAGATCCTGTCCGCAACAAACTCTTAATTTAAAAAAATACTAATCCTTGTCACCAAAGGATTTATAGTAACAATGTTGTAGGTACATTTGTGGATTCTGAAAAGGACTACGACGCAGTTGACCATGAATAGCTTTTTCAAATTTAAAAGAAGAAGGGCTAGATAATAAAATTCCAATACTGATGAAGGAAACGTTAACCGACTCAAGCTCTAAAGCTGAATACATGAGAGAAATTACTGAACCATTTGATATAAAGTTAAATTCATGGGAGAAATTTCTGTACCATTTGATATAAAGACTGCTCTTAGACAGGGAGATGGAGTCTCCCCATTACTGTTTAACTGTGTATTGTAAAATGTAATTACAGAATGGCGAGAGCAAAAGTTGAGTCAAAATATAGATCAATCAATCAAGCTAGGTAGGAGTAATATTAGACTGGTTCGCCTTTGATGACCATCTGCCAAATTTAACTAGCGAAGTTACCGCAGCTCAAAAACAAATTGAAATTCTTAAAGAAGTTGCGGAAAAAGTAGGACTACAAATATCATTCGAAAAAACGGAATATATGACATGCAACAAACGTCAAAGTTTTTGAATACTAAATATGGAAAAAGCAAAATGGGTTTCTCAGTTTAAACAGTTGGGAGAGATCGTACAAGAAAACGGCGTGGAAGAAGTTGCAAACGAAGTTCGCTGTCAAGAAATGGCAACTGGATGCGGATTAACACAAATCACTTATAATAAAAAGATCACTAAATTCAATAAACTTAGGCATTACGGCACTGTAATCAAACCTGAATGTCTTTATGGAGCAGAAACATTAACTGTAAATAGAAAGAGGGATGCTGAAGAAATTTGAAAGAAAGAAATATTATAAGGAAAATATTAAGCCCCAAAATTATTGATGGAGAAACTCATAGGCTGAGAAGTAGTAAGGAAATAGAAGAATACACAGCCATATATGGTGACATGAGAAAACGAAGACTTTTATGGGCACATGAAAAGAATGGTACCCACTAGGTTGGCATAACAACAGCAGAATTTACTAAAACAGAAGTAGGGCCAATACTCAACCAATTAAATGGACCGTTGCGTTTAAGGAGGATCTTAAAGCTTAAAGTATCCGGTATAACTCAGGAACATGTTACAGGTAGAAAAACATCCAGACAAAAGCTATTTGATTGGAAAGTTGGTCAGAGGGAATTCAGAAAACGGACTGGAACACAGTGGTCTGATGAAAGAAAGAGATTTCATTCTGAAAGAATGAAACAAATTTGGACACAAAGGAAGGCCCGCCACCATCTAAAGCGACGTTGATTGGCTGTACCTCGCGTTGTCCTGTTGGGCCCATACGTGAATAATAATAATAATAATAATAATAATAATAATAATGCCAATACTGTGTAGACCCCCAGAGCAATGTAATAGCTATTGCATAGTTATTGTTGTATCGCGCTGCCAATTACTCCATTTATCTGTTGCGAGATAAGTCATGAAACAATTTCTGTTCCATTGTGGGAACTACCTACAACTCAGAGAAACCATTTTCATGAGATATTTGAGCGTACACGATGTGTATGTGACTTTTTTACTGTGACAGAATGATGGTAAAAAGTACAGTCTATGTCTGTAGTGGGTGGAATATATGAAGATGATGTTGTTCATACATTCGTTTCACAAGCTGTAACATCCACCGTATTGTCTCACGTGTTGATGCTAGTATTTGAAAAACCAATCTAGTGATTGGGAATATTACAGTCTTATGAAATATGATAAAAGTAACATTAAAAAAAAAAAATTAGTTTCGTCGCCGAAAGTCATCTGGAAACTTTTGCTTTCACCCCTCAAGTGTGTGTGTGAATTCCTAAGGGACCAAACTGTGGAGGTCATCGGTCCCTAGACTTACACACTACTTTAACTAACTTAAAGTAACTTACGCTAAGGACAACACACACGCCCACGCCCGTGGGAGAACTCGAATCTCTGGCGGAAGGGTCTGCGCAGTCCGTGACATGACGCCTCAAACCACGCGGCCACCCCGTGCGGCTTGTACTCCTCAGAAAATTTCATTTTGTCCCTCACGGGGTTGCAACGTGAATTTACTTTCAGAATTTTTTTCTTAAAGAATTTGCTTTATTTACTGCCGATTCATCAAGAGCATTGACACATTTAATCACACTAGGTGAGGGTGGATGTAGTTGCCAGGAAGTAACTGATGGAAAATTACCTTTAAAACATGTGAATTTTTATTCCTAAAAGCCTTTTCAAAACAGATTTAAAATTAGAAACAGAAAAACAGCCTCGAAAAATCAAGTTACAGTTTTATTTCGAGGCAGAAAGAACAATATTAACAGTATGAGCCTTCGGGCTGAGAAGCTTGCCTGCTCCCTTTCAACACGGCCGTAGTCACGACCGCTCACAACAACCTCTGAAAGACTACACTGGCGCAAATCTGCAACACACCAGATTACTTTAAACAAAACAATTTTTAACAACTCACACAAACATGTAAACTATGCACCCCGTAAGAGGAATGGAAATGGTACAACCCTCGAAGTATTTGCCACCGAAAGTGCAATTTGTTTTTTTTTTAAGGACTCTTACGGTGGAAGGGTGGCAAGCTTATAACCTAAAATGACTATTTAAATAAAACCCATTGTAGTGTTGGCAGAAGACCCAACACCGTGTTACTAGAGGAGGCCGAAATGCACGCGTTTATCTCACGCAGGCTGGCGTGAGGAGGGAAGAACTATACTGACGTGGGGTCTGGAACATGACAAGGAATTAGAATTCAGAAAGCGGCCGTAATTAGTTTCATACTTAACTTTAATCCACTAATGGTGAACGTCGCTCTTGACGGTACAAGATTCGCAATATTATCTATTCAGAATACATTCTTGAAGAATATAGCGGATTGCTAGGTCATAGCAAATGACGTAGCAGAAGGCTATGCTAAACTGTCGTCTCGGAAAATGTGAGCGTATGTAGTCAGTGAACCATCGCTAGCAAAGTCGGCTGTACAACTGGGGCGAGTGCTAGGGAGTCTCTCTAGACTAGACCTGCCGTGTGGCGGCGCTCGGTCTGCAATCACTGATAGTGCCGACACGCAGGTCCGACTTATACTAATGGACTGCGACCGATTTAAAGGCTACCACCTACCAAGTGTGGTGTATGGCGGTGACACCACACCCATAAAATGCAGACTTACATAAAATGTACAACATGCTCTACATTACACATATACCACCTTGCAAGATGATAGGCAAGATAAAAACATATTTCAAGAATTCGGCCTTTAAGCAATAAATTCGTTAACACCGAATCCGACAAACATGACAGAGGCAGCTATTAACGTATGGCAGACCGACAGACAGGCAGACGGACACTAACTGCCCAGCAAGTTGCGGACGAGAGACTGACCAAGAACACAAGTAGAATTTAGCAAGTAGATGAAACATCTCCAATCACTTCTAATAAACTGCGATTTCTGGCGAAGACCTGGCGCAGCACCCCGGAACCGTCCGCTGCCAGCCGCTTCAACGGACGCAGGAAGGCGCGCCGATCTCCCGTCTCACGGCGTCGCAGCTCGCCCCGGCCAGCCCGATGTCGTGGTTTCGCTCCTGTTGCTCTCGTGTGAACCGCGAAGCCACTACCCCTTTCTATACGGCGCTGCCCACTGGACTCACGTGGGGACCTCACAGGCGCCGACGCTCAAGGAGGGCAAATCATCTCGTGTCTCACTGCGCGACCGACCAACCGACCGATCCAACCGCCAATGACCGTTGCCCGAGCAACTCGAACAGACTGGCGGCCTAACGCGCAGACTCAGATGCAGGAATTCAGCCCCGACCGGGCGACCACTAGCTGAGTTCTGTTACTGGCGGAGTAGCAAGACTCATTTTCTGACTTAAAGTTTGATCCAAACGACGAACATACTCGCACTTCGACGACAGACAGACACCAACTGCCGCACAAATGCAAACGAGAGACAGACTAGCAACTGGTGACGCGAGACTGACCCAGACTGACTGACTGACTGACTGGCGAGCTCTTAGCGCCCCTAAAATGCACGTGAACAGGCAACGTTTCCCCGTTCCTACCAGAGGGAGACACCAAAGCGGCGATTGCCACAGCGGCGCACCGCCAGAAACGAAGGGCGACTGCTTTACACTACGCGCTGCGGCGCGCTCTTCAAAACAGTAACTTTTAAAAAATAGTTCAAATGGCTCTGAGCACTATGCGACTTAACTTCTGAGGTCATCAGTCGCCTAGAACTTAGAACTAATTAAACTTAACTATCCCAAGGGCATCACACACATCCATGCCCGAGGCAGGATTCGAACCTGCGACCGTAGCGGTCGCTCGGCTCCAGACTGTTGCTCCTAGAACCGCACGGCCACTCCGGCCGGCAGTAACTTTTACCACAGCTCAGGGGTAAATACCCGCAGATTGGGAACTACTGTTGTAGATCGTATTACCGAAGACGTACCTGTCCTGGTCTTTTTTTTTCCTGTGAGGATTATTTAAACAGGTGGAGGCCGAATTACGCTCCAGTTGTTAGAGGCCGTATTACGATCTTCAGTTTTTTTGTTTGTTTTGGTTTTAGGGCGCAAAACTGCTATGGTCATTAGCGCTCGGTCTGTGACTTAAAAAACAGTAAAAAACCGAAAACGGAAACCAGCAGCAATGGGAACGAAAGTCATAAAATTGGAGAAACTAAAAGCAGAAGGCAAGCTTAAAAATCCACTACAGAAGGGGGTTGGTTGTCCCAAAATAAGCTTCAAATGACTGACATTTTCACTGGCACTAATGAACTCTAGAACGCGATCGGCCGAGCGCGTGTCATCTGCTAAAATTGACGATATATCAGGCGACAGCTGTAGACGGGCGCGTAACGGATTAAAATAGGAGCACTCAATTAAAAGGTGTCTTACCGTCCACAGCTGAGAGCAGAGGGGACAGAGTGGGAGAGGATCGCCGCTTAAAAGATGTCGATGGCTAAAGCGACAGTGCCCTATCCGGAGTCTAGTTAAAATTACCTCCTCCCGACGACGCGTTCGGGAGGAAGAGGTCCAAGCACAAGGAAGAGTTTTCACGTCCCGCAATTTATTTTGGGGAAGTGTCGACCAATGCGCGTGCCATAAATGAACAACACGACGACATAAAACGCTCCGGAGATCGATTGAATAGCTGGCCGAAGAAGAGAGACTGCAGCCTTGGCTGCAATATCGGCCGCCTCATTTCCGCAGATACCAACGTGTCCCGGGAGCCAGAGGAACGCCACCGAGACGCCCCCCCAGGTGGAGCAAGCGCAGACAGTCCTGAATCCGGTGGACCAGAGGGTGCACAGGGTAAAGAGCTTGGAGACTGAGGAGAGAGCTGAGAGAATCGGAGCAGATAACGTACTGTATCCGCTGATGGCGGCGGATGTAGTGGACAGCCCGGAGAACAGCGTAAAGCTCCGCAGTATAGACCGAACACTGGTCGGGAAGCCGAAAGTGATTTGGGGTGTCGCCAACAACATAGGCACTCCCTACACCTAACGATGTTTTCGAGCCATCGGTGTAAATAAATGTGGCTTCCGTCATTTGTGCACATAGAGCAGCAAATGCCCGACGATAAACAAGTGAAGGGGTACCATCCTTGGGAAATCGACATAGGTCACGGAGCAGGCAGATCCGGGGACGGAGCCAAGGCGGTGCTGTACCCCAAGTTGTCAAGAAGATTTTAGGAAAGCGGAAGGAAAGAGAATGGAGCAGTTGACGAAAGCGGACTCCCGGTGGTAGTAGGGAGGAGGGGCGGTCTGCATACCCTACATCAAAGGAGGCGTCGAAAAAAATGTCATGGGCTGGACTAGAAGGCATGGAAGACAGATGGCTAGCATAACGACTCAGAAGGACTGCTCGCCGATTGGTCAGCGGAGGTTCAGCAGTCTCAGCATAAAGGCTTTCCACAGGGCTGGTGTAAAAAGCTCCAGACACTAAACGTAATCCACGGTGGTGGATAGAGTCGAGACGCCGAAGAATAGACGGCCGAGCAGAGGAGTAGACTACGCTTCCATAGTCCAATTTCGAGCGCACTAAGGTGCGATAGAGGCGGAGAAGGACCACTCGGTCCGCTCCCCAGGAGGGTGTTGAGGGATCGCAGACAGCGAGCCGAAAGATACGAAATGTGGGAGGACCAGCATAGTTTTCTGTCAAACATAAGACCCAAGAATTTAGCGACGTCTGAAAACGGAAGGTTGACAGGACCTAGATGTAAGGAGGGCGGAAGAAACTTCTGACGTCGCCAAAAATTAACACTAACGGTCTTACTGGGAGAAAAACGAAAGCCGGTGTCGATGCTCCAAGAGTGGACATCCTTGAAGGCGTCGTTCAAGAAGGCTGGTCCGTTGAGAGCTGTAGTAGATCGCAAAATCGTCCACAAAGAGGGAGCCCGAGACATCAGGAAGGAGACAATCCATAATTGGATTGATGGCAATGGCAAACAGTACAACATTCAGCACGGAGCCCTGGGTACCCCGTTTTCTTGGGAGAAAGTACGGGAGAGAGTAGTGTTCACCCGCACCCTAAATGTGCGCTCTGCCATAAATTCGCGAAGAAAAAGGGGCAGCCGACCTCGAAAGCCCCAAGAGAACAGTGTGCGGAGGATACCTGTCCTCCAACAGGTATCGTATGCTCTCTCCAGATCAAAAAATATTGAACTGTTTGGCGTTTCCGGAGAAATTATTCATGATACAAGTGGAGAGAGCAACAAGATGGTCAACTGCAGAACGATGCTTTCGGAATCCGCATTGGGCAGGTGTTAAAAGACTGCGGGATTCCAGCCACCAAGCTAAACGGTAATTCACCATACGCTCCAAAACCTTACAGACACTACTCGTGAGAGAAATGGGGCGATAGCTAGAGGGGAGATGTTTGTCCTTTCCAGGTTTCGGAACAGGAACGACGATAGCTTCCCGCCATCGTCTGGGAAAAGTACTGTCGGTCCAAATTCGATTATAAAGGCGAAGGAGGTAACGCAGACTATGGGTTGATAATTGCAGCAACATTTGGACGTGGATACCATCCGGTCCTGGGGCGGAGGAGCGAGAAGAAGAGAGTGCATGTTGGAGGTCCCGCATGGAAAAAACAGTATTGTAGCTTTCGCGATTTTGAGAGGAGAAAGCAAGAGGTCGCACTTCCGCTGCACGTTTCTTCTGGAGAAACGCTGGCGGATAATTTGAAGAGCTCGAAATCTCAGCAAAGTGCTGACCCAAGGCGTTAGAAATTGCGACGGGGTCCACTAATGTATCATGCGCGACAGTGAGCCCAGAGGCCGGGAAGAAACCAGGCGCGCCTGCGAACCGTCGAAGCCGACTCCAAACTTCCGAGGAGGGAGTGAAGGTGTTAAATGAGCTAATAAAGAATTTCCAGCTTGCCTTCTTGCTATCGCGGATGACACGACGGCATCGCGCACGGAACTGCTTATAGCGGATACAGTTGGCCAAAGTAGGATGGTGGCGGAAAACGCGGAGAGCACGTCGCCGCTCACGTATTGCGTCACGGCACGCCTCGTTCCACCAAGGAACTGGGGGGCGCCGGGGCAATTCGGAGGTGCGTGGTATTGAACGTTCCGCAGCTGTAAGAATAACGTCTGTAATCTGAGTGACCTCATCGTCGACGCTAGGAAAGTGACGGTCATCGAATGTCGCTAGAGACGAAAAAAGTGTCCAGTCGGCCTGGGCAAACTTCCAGCGTCTCGGGAGCATATATGGCAGTTCAGGCTGCAGTCTAAGGACACATGGAAAGTGGTCACTCGAGTGTGTATCATCAAGGGCGAACCATTCGAAGCGTCGAGCTAGCGGAACGGTACCGACCGCAAGGTCCAAATGAGATAAATTTGTCGTGGAGGCAGACAGAAATGTCGGGACCCCAGTGTTGAGGCAAACTAGATCCGCTTGGTGGAAGACGTCTAGCAAGAGTGAGCCACGTGGACAAGGATGTGGAGATCCCCAAAGCGGGTGGTGGGCATTGAAGTCCCCAACCAGCAAATAGGGGGGTGGAAGCTGACCAAGAAGATGAAGGAGATCAGCTCGTGCCATTGGTGTGGACGATGGAATGTATACAGTACAAAGAGAGAATGTGTATCCAGAAAGGGAAAGACGGACGGCGACAGCTTGGAAGGAAGTGTTTAAGTGGAGTGGGTGATAATGGAGAGTATCATGGAGAATAATCATGAGTCCTCTATGGGCTGGAGTGCCTTCAACAGAGGGGAGATCATATCGGACGGACTGAAAATGAGGGAGAAAAAAGCGGTCATGGGGACGCAGCTTTGTTTCCTGGAGACAGAAGATGACCGGCGAGTAGGATCGTAAGAGGATCGACATTTCATCCCGATTGGCTCGAATGCCGCGGATATTCCAGTGGATAATGGACATAGGGTGAACAGAAAATGGAGGAATGTGACCAAGGTTGCTGTCAACTCAACGACTGCTCAGAGCTTGCGACCGACAGCATGGAATGGCATTCAGCCGAAGGCAGAAGATCCTGATCCATAGGTTGTTCAGGAGCAGCTCCTGCCACCAGCGATCGGCCGGTTGATCGGCCGCCAGCATTGCGCCTCGGCGACACAGAAGACGGCCGAGGGCGATTTCCGCCAGGTGGTGCTGTAGATGGGACACGCCTTGGCGGAGAAGGAGAGGAACTGGGTTTCTTTGTAGCCTTCTTGGAATTATGATGTTTAGATGAAGGAGGAACCGATGGTTGTGAAGTTGGGGTACGTAAAATGTCTTCACGAGTATGCTCTTTTTTCGAAGTCTTGGTGTCTGACTTTTGGGCTCGAGATTTAGCAGAACACGATGAAGGGTGAGCCATAGAGTGGGCAGGCAAAAGTGGTGAGGTTGAACGGGCGATCTTTGCGCTGGCCGATCTGACGACCGTGGCACTAAAGGTGAGGTCGCAAGTCTGCGTGGCCGCCTCCTTTGTTGGCCGAGGAGAAGCAAGGACAGTGCTGTATTTTCCTGTCTGAGGCACGGTGGGCTGTCGACTGGCGAATAGTTTTCGAGCAGCAAAGGTCGACACCTTTTCCTTCACTCTGATTTCCTGGATGAGCTTTTCGTCCTTAAAAACGGGGCAATCTCGAGAGGAAGCAGCGTGGTCACCCATACAGTTGATGCAGCGAGGGGATGGAGGTGGACAAGCACCCTCATGGGCATCCTTGCCACACGTAACACATTTGGCCGGATTGGAACAGGACTGGCTGGTGTGATTGAACCGCTGACACCGATAGCAACGCGTAGGGTTTGGGACGTAAGGGCAAACGGAAATTATGTCATAGCCTGCTTTGATTTTCGATGGACGTTGAACTTTGTCAAATGTCAAGAAGACAGTGCGGGTTGGAATAATGTTTGTGTCAACCCTTTTCATAACTCTATGAACAGCCGTTACGCCCTGGTCAGACAGGTAGTGCTGAATTTCATCGTCAGACAATCCATCGAGGGAGCGTGTATAAACGACTCCACGCGAGGAATTTAAAGTGCGGTGCGCTTCAACCCAGACAGGGAAGGTGTGGAGCAGTGAAGTACGCAGCAATTTTTGTGCCTGGAGGGCACTGACTGTTTCTAACAACAAGGTGCCATTCCGTAACCTGGAACAAGACTTTACAGGACCTGCAATTGCGTCGACACCTTTCTGAATAATGAAAGGGTTGACCATGGAGAAGTCGTGACCTTCGTCAGACCGAGAAACAACAAGGAACTGTGGCAACGATGGAAGAACCGTCTGTGGCTGAGACTCAGTGAACTTACGCTTGTGAGCAGACATAGTGGAAGGTGAGGAAACCATTACGGAAGAATCCCCCATGATTACCGGCGTCTCCGATGGCGCGCTCCTCCCTTGTGGGGGCCCTCTCTGAGGGCACTCTCGCCTTAGGTGATTGTTCACACCTCAGGTCACACCTCCCGACAAACGGACGGAGGGACCAATCGGCACTTTCTGAAGGTATCAGCTCGGGTAATCATCCCTCCCTGGGCCTGGCCGTTACCAAGGGGTACGTACGTGTCCTACCTGTCTACCCGGGGCGGGGAATTACGCGTTACCCCGTCACCGGCTACGCACAAAAAGGCTTGGGTCGGCCTTCAGACACGCACAGGGAGGAAGAAAGAGAAAGGGAAAGGAAAGAAGAGAGGTCTCAAACGCCGCAGCGGAGAAAAGGGTAAAGAGAAGAGGTAAGGAAAAGAGAAAGACAAAGGAAGGAAGAAGACATACAAGCAAAGAAGGCGAAGAATGCGCTACATTTACGAGCGTCCGTCTCCGGACGTAGGCACAAACCATACTCCCAGATGGGGAGAAAGGGAAGGAAAGAGCCAGAGAGAGAGAGAGAGGGGAGGAGGGGCGAAGATGGGGGAGAGGGAAGGATGCGGAAAAGGAAGGTATGCAGCCCGGAAAGGAAGGAGGGCCACATTAGCTCGGGGTCCCATGCTCGCTACGCACGTATCCACAAAAGAGTTGTGGACCCCCTGGGGGGACGATCTTCAGTTGTTAGAGGGCGTATTACGCTCTTCAGTTGTAGGAAACTGCTGTCCAGCAGTGTAGTAGTGCATTGTCTCTGTTTACTTATGGAGCGATACATATGGGGTGAGTACACTGATATGGTTGGTGCGTACTACGTAGCGCACCACAACGGACGAGCTGCACAGCGGGTTTATCAACAATATCCTAATCGCCGCATCCCGCATCATACGACCTTTGCTGCTGTGTAGCAGCGTCTGCGTGAGACCGGGTCATTTAGCAGATTACCCGGACAGGGACGCCGTCGCACGGTAAGAACGCTGCAGTTTGAGGAAGGTGTCTTGCAGCATGTGGAGCGGGATCCTTCAATCAGCACTCGTGCAATTTCACGTAACATGGGGACGAATCAGACGAATGTAAGAACAGTCCATCGAGAGCAATTGTTACGTCCATTTCACTTACATAGTGTCTACAACCTGGAACCAGTTGATTATCCACCCAGAGCACAGTTTTCGCAGTGGTACCTGGATCAGTGTGGAATGCATCCTACATTTCCATCCTCTCTGTTGTTTACCGATGAAGCAACGTTCGGGCGTGATAGTCTTCAACGCGCATAATTGGCATGTTTGGAGTGAGGAAAGCCATATGCCACAGTTACTAGCGCTCATCAAGTGCGGTTCTTCCTTAATGCGTGTGTCGGTCTTTGGGGACTGTTTAATTGGGCCGTATCTGCTACCTAGGCCATTAAATGTCAGGCACTATTACAATTTTCTCGCGAGAGCATTGCCAGAATTGCTGGAAGACCTCACGCTCCCTACAAGACAACGCATGTGGTTCCAAAATGACGAGGCGCCGGCACATTTTAGTCATCGTGTGCGTCGATTCCTGGACCGACGGTTCCCAGAAAAGTGGATTGGCAGAGGTGGTCCTCTACCATGGTCTGCTCGATCCCCAGATATGTCCCCTTTGGACGTTTTTGTGTGGGCAGAGATGCACAACCATGTTTACGTAACTCCTGTTGCATCAGAAGAGGATCTGGTTGCCCGGGTAGTAGCAGCAGCAGGAACAATTCACGATACTCCTGGGGTTTTTGCCCATGCCAAACAGAACATGATCCGACCGTGTAACCTTTGTTTACGTGTCAATGCAGGCATTTTTGAAAAGCTACTGTAACTGAAATTGGGTTGTGTTAATGTGTTGTGTCTTAGTCATAAAAAAATGGAAAAGTGTTTTATGGTTTAATTTGCCGCCAGAGAAATCTTCCTCTAGCGGTTTAGATACTCCTCGTAGGAGAAAATGACATTAGGGAAAAATGTTTGTTTTGATGTCCCCTACAACCTCCCAGAGTTTGTCGGTTTAAATACTTTTCACCGTGTATAACACCATTCCTAATGACACACTCCCGCACGATGTGGCCCCTGGAATTGTGTGAAGCTGTTCGCAGTATGGTTCAATAAAGCCGAGACAAATTATAAACGCTTATATTTAAAAAAAAAAAAACTGCTACGCCATGCTGTTCAGTACGCATCGCTGAGTCACCTTAATAGTTGCACACTCATTTGCAACTTGCATCTAAAAAGAGTTCATTAAAACCGGCTACTGGGTATTTTTGTACACCTGCTTCCATGACTAGGACGACGACGAAGACATTCGCCGAGCTGTCAAGGCTTTTAAACGCCGTGCGCGACCTTTTGGGCCGGCTTGCGCAACTCGACGTCGTCCCGTGTGGGTGGTGTGGGCTCGCGTGCAGTCGCCGTGTGAGTCGGGGGATTTCGCTTTCGTCGGGTGGGCTCGTTAGCTGGCGTTAATCTGCACAATCGAGCGCCTTCCCACATTAGCCGAGACAGACGCGGCCTCCAGCGAGTGTTTTCACGTCCCCTGGAGTGCGACGCATCCGGCATGACGCTGCAGGCGCATTGCGCGTTGTTACACCGCCCAGTCACGTTGTTGTGACCACCTGTTATTCTCTTCAGGGATTGTCGTTTGCAACGCAAGTCGCAGCTAGACGAGACATTCCCCACTACGTCAGGTACTGACGGGTCTCCGAGAATAGCTGAAGCCCCCCCTCTGTGCCTCGCGGTCAAGGCAGTCTATTCACATTAAGAGACTGGCAAACTCGTCCATCCTTGGGAACTACTTCACTGCCGATCGTTGTTTTTTGGGAACCGTTCATTTTTACTCGTTCACCGTTCATTTCTGCTTGGTATATGGTTCTGCAGTAAATGAAGCAGGCAAAAAGGAGTACAAACATCTCAAAAATGTGATCGACAGGAAGTGCAAAATGGCTAAGCAGGGATGGCTAGAGGACAAATGTAAGGATGTAGAGGCTTATCTCACTAGGGGTAAGATAGATACTGCCTACAGGAGAATTAGACAGACCTTTCGAGAACAGAGAACCACTTGTAAGGGAAAGCAGAAAGGTGGAAGGAGTATATAGAGGATCAATACAAGGGTGATGTACTTGAGGACAATATTATGGAAATGGAAGACGAGGTAGATGAAGATGAAACTGAAGATATGATACTGCGTGAAGAGTTTGACAGAGCACTTAAAGACCTGAGTCGAAACAAGGCCCCGCGAGTAGACAACATTCCAGTAGAACTACTGAAGGCCTTGGTAGAGCCAGTCCTGACGAAACTCTACCATCTCGTGAGCAAGATGTATGAGACAGGCGAAATACCCTCAGACTTCAAGGAGAATATAATAATTCCAATCCCAAAGCAAGCAGGTGTTGACAGATGTGAGAACTACTGAACTATCAGTTTAATAAGTCACGGCTCCAAAATAATAACACGAATTCTTTACACACGAATGGAAAAACTAGTAGAAGCCAACCTCGGGGAAGATCAGTTTGGATTCCGTAGCAATGTCGGAACACGTACGGCAATACTGACCCTCTGACTTATCTTAGAAGCTAGATTAACGAAAGGCAAACCTACGTTTCTAGCATTTGTAGACTTAGAGAAAGCTTTTGACAATCTTGACTGGAATACTCTGTTTCAAATTCAGAAGGTGGCAGGGGTAAAATAAAGGGAGCGAAAGGCTATTTACAATCTGTGCAGAAACCAGTTGGCAGTTACAACAGTCGAGGGACATGAAACGGAAGCAGTGGTTGGGAAGGGAGTAAGACAGGGTTGTAGCCTCTCCCCGATGTTATTCAATCTGTATATTGAGCAAGCAGTAAAGGAAACAAAAGAAAAAATCGGAGTAGGTATTAAAATCCATGGAGAAGAAATAAAAACTTTGAGGTTCGCCGATGACATTGTAATTCTGTCAGAGACAGTAAAGGACTTCAGTTGAACTGAATGGATACTGTCTTGAAAGGAGGATAAAAGATGAACATCAACAAAAGCAAAACGAGGATAATGGAATGTAGTCGAATTAAGTCGGGTGATGCTGAGGGAATTAGTTTAGGAAATTAGACACTTAAAGTAGTGAAGGAGTTTCGCTATTTAGGAAAAAAATTACTGATGATGGTTGAAGTAGAGAGGATATAGAAGTAGACTGGCAATGGCAAGGAAAGCGTTTCTGAAGAAGAGAAATTTGTTAACATCGAGTATAGATCTAAGTGTCAGGAAGTCTTTTCTGAAAGTATCTGTATGGAGGTAGCCATGTATGGAAGTGAAACATGGACGATAAATAGTTTGGACAAGAAGAGAATAGAAGCTTTCGAATTGTGGTGCTACAGAAGAATGCTGAAGATAAGATGGGTAGATCACGTAACTAATGAGGAGGCATTGAATAGGACTGGGGAGAAGAGAAGTTTGTGGCACAACTTGAAGAAGGGATCGGTTGGTAGGACATGTTCTGAGGTATCAAGGGATCACCAATTTAGTATTGGAGGGCAGCGTGGAGGGTAAAAATCGTAGAGGGAGACCATGAGATGAAAACACTAAGCAGATTCAGAAGGATGTAGGTTGCAGTAGGTACTGGGAGATGAAGAAGCTTGCACAGGATAGAGTAGCATGGAGAGTTGCATCAAACCAGTCTCTGGACTGAAGACCACAACAACATATGGTTCTTATGAAAAACTGAAAACCTGTAGTGTAGGTGACTGAAGGATGGAGGGCACCAAGAGGGGTGGGCACTTGCCTCCCCCTGGAGTATAGAGTTTTTATTCATTACAGAATTCTCACACACTTTTAGAAGTAATTTCTGTGATTCTGCAGAACCTCTCGTTTAGCCAACTGTAGCGTTGTGTGGCTGATCGCAGGGAAATAATATAGGGTGGCGCACGGAAAACCGGCTCCTTGTGCAGACTGCTCGCCAATTACGGACGATGTGTTGCCCGTTACGAGCAGATACAACAGACAAACATGTAACAATTAGGCAGTGAAGAAATAACAAGCTAATGCAAGCAACAGTTGCGAAACAATCGATGACGATGTGTAGAGAGCTGGAGAAGAGAACACGAGAATCCTACGCGACGCGCGTGGGCTATAGCTCATGTAGTCTTGTAAATCTTTTGGTGGCTGTTTCCCAACTTAATAGACCACAAGTGTCTTGTAGAAATTTCTTCGTTTCGACTTCCACTACATAGCTATGCTACGTTGTAAACAATAATCGTTTACACCCTATATATACTTCACGTTGTCTCTGAGTTCGTAGGCGAAGGAGAGACTTTATGGAAGCATAAAATGAAATGTGGTTTTCTCATCATACTTGCGTCACACTATAAAGGCACATTTGCATGCCGAGCGTGGGTTTCCTCGGAAACGCGAAATATTAATTAAATAAATAATCAGTGACAAATAAATAAAGCCTATGGCACACAACTGCAGCGCTGTGTCGCTGATAAAACAAAAGCACAATTACGTTACTCTTATGTTTGATTAAGAAAAGAGAGCTCTGGTAGAAGTGGTGCGAGAAGCACGTATTTTATTCTATTGTCTGGCACACCGCCATATTTCATGTTATAGAAGAATACTGCGAGTTGCAACCAGACTAGGCACTCGATTCTGTGAAGAATTTATATTTATAAAAGTAAGTAGGATTATGAACTGTAGGCTTATTCATTGAATATATCTGATTTAACTAACTGTGTAACTTTTTTATGTTTAGTAGACAATCACCTCTGTACGACGTATCGGCATGGCTGGCAAATTATTGAAATATTGAGATTTAGATTATGAGTCCGCACCTACCGCAGCAGTCTTTGGAAACGATTTATTTACGAAGTCCGATTATTTCAGTTTTATTTCACGGTCAACTACGAGTAACATTGCCTTTACGAGAAAGCCATTGTCAAGCGTCTGATACCGAATAATTAAACGTCCACGTTCCAGATAAGCAAATATTTATTACAATTACAATCACAATCACCATCATACAGATAGAAAAATTAATATTTAAATAATATTTTTTTATTTTATTTATTTTATAACACGCTTAGTAAAAATTAGGTTTTTATGTTGCATTATTAAAGTTAATGCAGCAATAATAATAATAATAAAGTTCGCTGTGTTAAAGTTTTTGATTTGAAAGCTCCTTCTGAACAAATGTTTTTGAGATAATAAGTAAATACGAATTTATGGCAATCTATGTCTTTTCAAATGGAGAGGCTCCGCTTTTCCTACTGAGGCAAAATGACCCACAACCCACTTTTTTTTTTCAAAGAAACCAAACTAGCAGGTAATGCAAATTGGAAAGAACCAAACTTAAAAATAATTAGAGCCTTCCTGAATGTAATGTTTTGTATGTGAAAGATACACGAAAATCGTTTTATACGAATTTTCTTACACTAAAAATTAAGCAAATTATTGAAAGTTAGTTGCTAAATCAAGTCGATGAAACCAAAAAATATATGAATAAGAAAAAAAGTATGTCATCTGCTGTTTATCGATATAATGAAGCGAGCTGATATACCCTTTTGTTACTTGAAAAGACCCTATTACATACGACGTAATTTTTATGTAATTTATGTAACTATAAAATACTTTTTGATTACCGGTCGTGGACGCTAAATAGCCACAACCAAGTGCAAGAACAGTTTGGAACACATGTAAAATGGGCGAGCGCAGTGAACGGAACGAGCAACTGGATACAGAACTAACCAGGAGCAGTCGGCAGTGGAACTGAGACAGGTGGTCATGCGAAGAACGACTAGTGCGGCCGAGACTGAGACGAGCACGCGACCCAGGCTGGAACGAGAACTGCCGCGACCGAAGTGAACTAGTGAACTATGAACCGATCGTTCCTCGCTCCCGGGAACTATAAGTAGACCGCCGCTACCGAAGTGAACTATGAATCGATCGTTCCTTGGAATTCGTTCCTCGGTCCTTTCGTTCACCTTGGTGAACCGTTCCTTCGCACTCGTTCGTTCGGGAACTACCCATCCCTAATTCACACCAGGGCTACCGATAAAATATCGACATTCCGCTAACCACGCAGAAAACATCGATACATTTCGGTGATTACTCTTCCCCGATATATCGTTATGTCGATATCAAAATGAGCTGATATTTTTTTTAAAAACCATTCGAAAGCAACATCGCACAAAATATTTTTTATCCAAGACAAATGGTTTCAACACTTTTAGCTGTCACCCTCAGGTCTTAAACTTTTTCTTGGTAGTGAAATGTGTTCACTTAAAGCTGACGTCATGCACAAGATGTAAAGTGGATAAAACTCAGCACATTATAAACGATTGTCATCGCTAAAATGTTTAAAACCACACAGCATCTTGTCCAAAAAGCCATGTCGATACACATATTGCTCACAAAATGTTTGTTATATGATACAAATACGGTACACAATAGCACATCTGTATTATTACGCTGGACACATACTTAACAGTACAAATCCACTTTAAATGGCGTGTGTTGTGCCTTGTACGCCATTTAATACGGATATAAACTGTTTAATATGTGTGCAGCGTAATTAAACAGATGTGCTGTTGTCTACTGTATTTGTATCATGTAACAAACATCTGTGAGCAATATGTGTATGGACATCGCTTTTTGGACAAGAGGCGGTGTGTTTTTAAATATTTTACGATGACAAACGTTTATAATGTGCCCAATTTTTGTGCATCACATCTTGTGCATGAAGTCAGCGGAAAACGTACACGTTTTACCACAAAACAGTTTTAAGACCTGAAGATGAAAGGCAAGACTGTCGAAATCGGTGGTCTTGAATAAAAAATATTTTGTGCGGTCTTGGCTTTTGAACGGTTTTTAACAATTAAAACAGTTCGCCATTCAATAGTATTACAATGAGAAAATTAAAGCAATATTTTTATTTTACATTAGAATTTTTTTAACCATTTTCGATAAATATTTGAAATTGTTCTTTTGAAATTTTAGTAGAACATAATTTTACTTTCACTGTGTGAAAGAATCCTACTCTTTTTTGAGCTTTCATCTCGTTCAGTTTTTCTTTTGACTTTGTGGAGCAGGTGTATGCGGCACAAAAGAAGGGGTCCCCTTGCACTGGCAGATTTCCGATGTGAAGAAATATCGCGACAGTGCGTTAAAAAACAATTTTTAACGCAACTAGTGTTCTGGTTCTTCACATCGGCATGCTTCGAAAACAGTTGCTGAAAATGATGAACAAAAATCTAAATGACAACAATATTGGTCTTTGCGGCGGGTGGAGACGTGTGAGGGGATACGCTGACGTAATCGCCACTCGGCGCTACCAACAGAAATTCCAACGTTTAACTTCACCAGGCAATAAAATGAATGTTGTGTGACTAGGGCCTACCGTCGGGTAGACCTTTCGCCGGATGCAAGTCTTTCGATTTGACGCTACTTTGGCGACTTGTGCGTCGATGGGAATGAAACGATGATGATTAGGACAACACAACACCCAGTCCCTGAGCAGAGAAAACCTCCGACCCAGCCGGCAACCGAACCCGGCCGTTAGGATTGAAATTCTGTCGCGCTGACCACTCAGCTACTGGGGGCGGACACCGGGCAATTATTCTCCATAATCGTGAAAAAGGTTTATTTCGACATGTAACCGTTGACAAATTAAGAAAACAAGGTATGAGAGGTTAACTGGAATGAAATATTGCACGACAGTGCACCATTACGATAGTTGTTAATTAACAACACAACAGTCGACCAAAAAGGTATTGTAGTACAAGCAGCCGGCGGCGGTGGTCTCGTGGTTCTAGGCGCGCAGTCCGGAACCGCGCGACTGCTACGGTCGCAGGTTCGAATCCTGCCTCGGGCATGGATGTGTGTGATGTCCTTAGGTTAGTTAGGTTTAAGTAGTTCTAAGTTCTAGGTGACTGATGACCACAGCTGTTAAGTCCCATAGTGCTCAGAGCCATTTGAACCATTTGTAGTACAAGCTTTTCATTTGCACGAAGTCCCATTATTAACTTACAAATTTTCAAATGAACTGATTTTCTACCAATTCTTTCTCTAAGTGGGTTAGGCAGCCTGCTAGCTTGTTGATGTACAGCACATCTAATAATAAATCAGTGCTTAAAAATACAACTGTAAAACTGGCAATTACTTACAATGTGCAGCCGATACTTTTACAGGCCGACATGTCAATATTTTTTCCTTCGATATGTCTACGCTTTTTGTCGATATATTTACATCTACATCTACATCCACACTCCGCAAGCCACCTGACGGCGTGTGGCGGAGGGTACCTTGAGTACCTCTATCGGTTCTCCCTTCTATTCCAGTCTGGTATTGTTCGCGGAAAGAAGGAATGTCGGTATGCCTCTGTGTGGGATCTAATCTCTCTGATTTTATTCTCATGGTCTCATCGCGACATATACGTAGGAGGGAGCAATATACTGCTTGACTTCTCGGTGAAGGTATGTTCACGTAACTTCAACAAAAGCCCGTACCGAGCTACTAAGCGTCTCTCCTGCAGAGTCTTCCACTGGAGTTTATCTATCATCTCCGTAACGCTTTCGCGATTACTAAATGATCCTGTAACGAAGCGCGCTGCTCTCCGTTGGATGTTCTCTATCTCTTCTATCAACCCTATCTGGTACGGATCCTACACTGCTGAGCACTATTCAAGCAGTGGGCGAACAAGTGTACTGTAACTTAATTCCTTTGTTTTCGGATTGCATTTCCTTAGGATTCTTCCAATGAATCTCAGTCTGGCATCTGCTTTACCGATGATCAACTTTATTTGATCACTCCATTATAAATCACTCCTAATGCGTACTCCCAGATAATTTATGGAATTAATTGCTTCCAGTTGCTGACCTGCTATATTGTAGCTAAATGGTAAGGGATCTTTCTTTCTGTGTATTCGCAGCACATTACACTTGTCTACATTGAGATTCAATTGCCATTCCCTGCACCATGCGTCAATTCGCTGCAGATCCTCCTGCATTTCATTACAATTTTCCATTGTTACAACCTCTCGATATACCACAGAATCATCCGCAAAAAGGCTCAATGAACTTTCGATGTCATCCACAAGGTCATTTATGTATATTGTGAATAGCAACGGTCCCACGACACTCCCCTGCGGCACACCTGAAATCACTCTTACTTCGGAAGACTTCTGTCCATTGAGAATGACATGCTGCGTTCTGTTATCTAGGAACTCTTCGATCCAATCACACAATTGGTCTGATAGTCCATATGCTCTTACTTTGTTCATTGAACGACTGTGGGGAAGTATCGAACGGCTGATAACGATATTTTTTTCAATATCGATGTACCCCTATCGCGAGTTTTTAAGAACAGTCACAGTTCACACAGCCAGCTGCCGTTTTGAATCCCCCAGTGGACGAACACTGAACGATATGATTTAAACTTTAGATAAGTTCGTCGAACAATAGCATCCGTGATGATTCGGCCAAATTTCGGCGAGTGGTGCTTCGCCACTCCATTCCACTGCCACGTAGAAAGGCCAGTCAGGCAGTGTACTGGATTAGCGGCTGATATGTACGAGGGCATTTCAATAAGTAATGCAACACATTTTTTTCTCGGCCAATTTTGGTTGAAAAAACCGGAAATTTCTTGTGGAATGTTTTCAAACATTCCCGCTTCGTCTCGTATAGTTTCATTGACTTCCGACAGGTGGCAGCGCTGTACAGAGCTGTTAAAATGGCGTCTGTAACGGATGTGCGTTGCAAACAACAGGCAGTGATCGAGTTTCTTTTGGCGGAAAACCAGGGCATCTCAGATATTCATAGGCGCTTGCAGAATGACTACGGTGATCTGGCAGTGGACAAAAGCACGGTGAGTCGTTGGGCAAAGCGTGTGTCATCATCGCCGCAAGGTCAAGCAAGACTGTCTGATCTCCCGCGTGCGGGCCGGCCGTGCACAGCTGTGACTCCTGCAATGGCGGAGCGTGCGAACACACTCGTTCGAGATGATCGACGGATCACCATCAAACAACTCAGTGCTCAACTTGACATCTCTGTTGGTAGTGCTGTCACAATTGTTTACCAGTTGGGATATTCAAAGGTTTGTTCCCGCTGGGTCCCTCGTTGTCTAACCGAACACCATAAAGAGCAAAGGAGAACCATCTGTGCGGAATTGCTTGCTCGTCATGTGGCTGAGGGTGACAATTTCTTGTCAAAGATTGTTACAGGCGATGAAACATGGGTTCATCACTTCGAACCTGAAACAAAACGGCAATCAATGGAGTGGCGGCACACCCACTCCCCTACCAAGAAAAAGTTTAAAGCCATACCCTCAGCCGGTAAAGTCATGGCTACAGTCTTCTGGGACGCTGAAGGGGTTATTCTGTTCGATGTCCTTCCCCATGGTCAAACGATCAACTCTGAAGTGTATTGTGCTACTCTTCAGAAATTGAAGAAACGACTTCAGCGTGTTCGTAGGCACAAAAATCTGAACGAACTTCTCCTTCATGACAACGCAAGACCTCACACAAGTCTTCGCACCCGAGAGGAGCTCACAAAACTTCAGTGGACTGTTCTTCCTCATGCACCCTACAGCCCCGATCTCGCACCGTCGGATTTCCATATGTTTGGCCCAATGAAGGACGCAATCCGTGGGAGGCACTACGCGGATGATGAAGTAGTTATTGATGCAGTAGGACGTTGGCTCCGACATCGACCAGTGGAATGGTACCGTGCAGGCATACAGGCCCTCATTTCAAGGTGGCGTAAGGCCGTAGCATTGAATGGAGATTACATTGAAAAATAGTGTTGTGTAGCTAAAAGATTGGGGAATAACCTGGTGTATTTCAATGCTGAATAAAACAACCCCTGTTTCAGAAAAAAAATGTGTTGCATTACTTATTGAACTGCCCTCGTATATAAACAGTACGCAAGATATAGAAGGGCTGAGCACTGGCGCAACTGTCATTTGCACTCAGGTGAATCACGTGAAAAGATCTCCAACATCACTCTGGCAGCACGACGGGAGTTAACAGGCTGTCAGCGCGGAATGATAATTGGAGCTAGACGCACGGGACATACTATTTCTGAAATCGTCAGGAATTCAGTATTCCGAGTGAAAAGCCTGGTTAAATCCGCTGGATATAACAGGCAGTTGGAATTGTAGAAAGAGGCTAAATATTAGCGGCTGTCAGTTACACTCGAACACATATAACTTTATTTAGTTGCCCAAACATTACAGCGCAAATTTCTGAGCTTAACTATCGACTGAATATGTCACACAACCTTATGGCTTAAGGGCACAACCTCTTCAATTTTTAAAACGGCTGAAGGTCCATAATTTAAAACACAAATACAATAAATGTTCAAAAGGCAGAGAGCGCAAGGTTTTATCCTTAAATAATATTTCAAATGAGGCTGAAGGCCCAGACAATCAAAGACTTGAAACTTCCTGGCAGATTAAAACTGTGTGCCCGACCGAGACTCGAACTCGGGACCTTTGCCTTTCGCGGGCAAGTGCTCTACCAGCTGAGCTACCGAAGCACGACTCACGCCCGGTACTCACAGCTTTACTTCTGCCAGTATCTCGTCTCCTACCTTCCAAACTTTACAGAAGCTCTCCTGCGAAACTTGCAGAACTAGCACTCCTGAAAGAAAGGATACTGCGGAGACATGGCTTAGCCACAGCCTGGAGGATGTTTCCACATTGAGATTTTCACTCTGCAGCGGAGTGTGCGCTGATATGAAACTTCCTGGCAGATTAAAACTGTGTGCCCGACCGAGACTCGAACTAGGGATCTTTGCCTTTCGCGGGAAAGTGCTCCAGCATCTGAGCTACCGAAGCACGACTCACGTCCTGTACTCACAGCCTCACTTCTACCAGTATCTCGTCTCCTACCTTCCAAACTTTACAGAAGCTCTCCTGCGAACCTGCCAGAACTAGCACGCCTGAAAGAAAGGATACTATGGAGACATGGCTTAGCCACAGCCTGGGGGATGTTCCCAGAATGAGATTTTCACTCTGCAGCGGAGTGTGCGCTGATACGAAACTTCCTGGCAGATTAAAACTGTGTGCCCGACCGAGACTCGAGCTCGGGACCTTTGCCTTTCGCGGGCAAGTGCTCTACCAGCTGAGCTACCGAAGCACGACTCACGCCCGGTACTCACAGCTTTACTTCTGCCAGTATCTCGTCTCCTACCTTCCAAACTTTACAGAAGCTCTCCTGCGAAACTTGCAGAACTAGCACTCCTGAAAGAAAGGATACTGCGGAGACATGGCTTAGCCACAGCCTGGAGGATGTTTCCACATTGAGATTTTCACTCTGCAGCGGAGTGTGCGCTGATATGAAACTTCCTGGCAGATTAAAACTGTGTGCCCGACCGAGACTCGAACTAGGGATCTTTGCCTTTCGCGGGAAAGTGCTCCAGCATCTGAGCTACCGAAGCACGACTCACGTCCTGTACTCACAGCCTCACTTCTACCAGTATCTCGTCTCCTACCTTCCAAACTTTACAGAAGCTCTCCTGCGAACCTGCCAGAACTAGCACGCCTGAAAGAAAGGATACTATGGAGACATGGCTTAGCCACAGCCTGGGGGATGTTCCCAGAATGAGATTTTCACTCTGCAGCGGAGTGTGCGCTGATACGAAACTTCCTGGCAGATTAAAACTGTGTGCCCGACCGAGACTCGAGCTCGGGACCTTTGCCTTTCGCGGGCAAGTGCTCTACCAGCTGAGCTACCGAAGCACGACTCACGCCCGGTACTCACAGCATGACGATGTACTGGCAGAAGTATAGCTGTGAGGACCGGGCGTGAGTCGTGCTTCGGTAGCTCAGTCGGTAGAGCACTTGCCCGCGAAAGGCAAAGGTCCCGAGTTCGAGTCTCGGTCGGTGCACACAGTTTTAATCTGCCAGGAAGTTTCATATCAGCGCACACTCCGCTGCAGAGTGAAAATCTCATTCTGGAATCGAAGACTTAACAATAACGAATTTTACTTCTAAAACAGCTGAAGGCCCATGATTCAAAAACACAACTACAATAAATATTCGAAAGGTAGAAGGCCCAAAGCTTTATCCATAAAAAAATATTTAAATGAGGCTGAAGGCCCAAACAATGCAAAACTTGACAAGTAAAGAACTTTCAATTTTGAAACGGCTGAAGGCCCGTTATTTAAAACCCAACTAAAAGCATATAAATTCTAACCATAGGCTATGAACCATTAAAATACACAATCAAACACCACTAAGAAAAGGCAGTACAGCCAGCGGTGCTCAGTAGTTTTCGGCGGTCGGTCTGCACCTGAAATTTTAACGTTCGCTTAGGGGAGACAGGTAGTCGGCCCAACTATATTCAACCCGCTGGCAACCAAACCGAGAGACAGTCAACGGACCCACCGACAATACGACTTGCTTAACCACCCGACCAATACACAAGGAACTCCAAAGCCAAAACGTAAAAGGCGTAGCAGCCCACAACAAAGTATGCATTAGCTGTCAAAACTACACTCACGTGTTGGACAGCGACAACACGGTGAGGAAAGGACACATGAACGCTAACGGCCACGAGGCAGAAAATTCCGCTGGTGCACTTGGACTTCAAATAAACAAAATACAGTTAAACCCCACCGGATGGTGTCCAAACATTTGCCAACTCGAACACTCGCTGTCGTTCACAGGAATACCCCCAACAGCCAACCATGAAAACCAACGGCACAATGTGAACAGCCTGGCTTCGGTAATTAGATCACCACTCAACTACGATGTCCTGGGTCGGTGAGCCACGAACCTCGTAGCAGTCGGAACAGCTCCCAGACACTCCGACACTGCGTAGAGCATGGAGGTAAGAATAGAGGGAGACGCCGTGACGTCACAGCTGCGAAGCCATGTGAAGCCGAGGGTAGCCATCTCAATCCGACCAAAACATTGCTGCTGTAAGCTTGTGTGCATAGGTTTGTCGCTCGCTTTTGAAAGGATTTTGCGCTATTATCGTGACTTGTGTGGTGTTCGGATGTACGAATCGTTCTGATTGTGATGCGAAATCGAATGGAATAACATTTCATGTGTAAGTTGTCTCGTTAAGTGTGATTTTACAACTTCATTGTGAATGAACGTGTGCTACATCGGTACTTGTACTATAGCGTGTTTTTCTCCTGTATGATTTTAGATTTCCTAAAAATGAAAGTCGGAAAGCTCTGTGGGAGAATGCCGTGAGGAGGAAGAATTGGCGTGCGTCTAAATGGAGCACTATATGTTCTCAGCATTTCCGAGAAGAGGACATAGGCCGAACTTCCCTTTCAACAGTAAGGCGCCGAGAAAATGCTGTACCATCAGTTTTCACTACACACCCAAAACATTTGCAAAAGGTATGTTAATTCAAAGAATTAAATTCTTAGTTTTCAAGTTCATGTTTCAGTCGATAATCGAAGTGTTGAGTAACTCACTTTGTCTTCATAATGTACCAAATTAAAATCTAACACTACATTAACTGGCGTAAAGTATAGGCCTAAACAGGACACTGTATAGATTCGCCATTCTGTGTACCGTATTTCAGTAAATATTGGTGGTAATGAACAGTGTTTCCCCGTAGTGTAACGTAACTGAAATGTCCCAGTACGTATTACAAACAAGATGTATTTACGGGGCTTTGGAGGGAGGGTATAGCTAACTTAGTTTTCAGTTTCTATTATTTAGTTTGTGATATACGTTTATTACTGAATTAACAAAATTGTATCGTTTACATTGAAGACTAGCTATTCGTAATATTACATTAAAAACTATTTTTAATCAGAAGAAACGCGGAATTTCGCCTTTACGAGATTTTATTTTAAACAGAAACTCTGAAACAACCAATCTGATGACGTTAAATGCGTATATGGTGCAATTAGCGACTGTAATACACGCAGCGCTATAGCACACTGGCAATGTTTTGGTCAGAGTGTCATGGCAGCGAGCCACGCCCCCATGGCTTCAAAACGTAGTACGGCTGGGATACGTAGCGCCATCTCCCCTTATTCTTACCTCCATGGCGTAGAGACCGCCAGCGGGCCCGGCCCACTGCGCCGCGCGGAGATTTCCTGGCTGATCCACAACAACCGACCGACTGCCGCACACCGGCTGGCCGGAAACTACAAGCACCAGACCAAAGATAGTACAAGGTGCGAATATCGATACACACCGCTGCTGCCACAAATAGAAAGAGGAAGAAGATTCACGGCATAACCGCAGGAACTCCGGGAAACCAAACACAGAGTAACAGTCAAGGTTTAAATCAACGCAAAAGCCGGGGCCAGCACGGCTCACCGTGATCCGCAGTGTGAAGGCATCACCTCTCACCACGCCGGCCGAAGTGGCCGTGCGGTTAAAGGCGCTGCAGTCTGGAACCGCAAGACCGCTACGGTCGCAGGTTCGAATCCTGCCTCGGGCATGGATGTTTGTGATGTCCTTAGGTTAGTTAGGTTTAACTAGTTCTAAGTTCTAGGGGACTAATGACCTCAGCAGTTGAGTCCCATAGTGCTCAGAGCCATTTGAACCAACCTCTCACCACGGACAATGCAGTTTCCGACGGCCTTCACAGAACGACCGACAACAGCGTCGTTTGCGTAGAGTTTTCAGCGCTGACAGACGAGCGACGACACTGCGTCAAATAACCGCAGAAATCAATGTGGGACGTACGACGGACATATCCGTTAGAAAAGTGCATGGATGAACGATAACGATACAAGTAAATGGTCAGATGGTTTATCCTTTGTTCACTTTGCCAAGAACACTACATACCACGAAGGAATGAAGCCATGTTTGCCGTTAAAGCAAAAAGAGTCACTGCATCGTCTTTTTTGCGTGGCGAACAAATCGCAAATATTGAAACTGAAGAACAACTCGAAAAAAATTGCCAGTACTTCTGAAACCGAAGAACAGTTTGAAGAAACTGTTAATGCTTATAAAAAAACTTTGAGCGGCATTTCAAAGAAAAAACTGAAGAGGACCTACAATCTACAACGTCTTCACATCAAATTCTGTCTGAAAAACACGAGTTGATTTCTACAAAAAGAGCGGCCGCGAAAGAAAATGTTCTACTGCAAGCAACAAAGATGTTCCGAACCTCATAAAAACATGCACTGTATATCCTGATTGGCCCTTTCCACAGAACCTTGTGTTTGACTGTGACGAGGCTTTCCATGAACTATTTTAACGTCTTTCCACATAGCGTATATTTCGGTTCAAAATGGTTCAAATGGCTCTGAGCACTATGCGACTTAACTTCTGAGGTCATCAGTCGCCTAGAACTTAGAACTAATTAAACCTAACTAACCTAAGGACATCACACACATCCATGCCCGAGGCAGGATTCGAACCTGCGACCGTAGCGGTCACGCGGTTCCAGACTGAAGCGCCTTTAACCGCACGGCCACACCGGCCGGCGTATATTTCGGGTATGACTTGATTACTAAATTCTCTACCATTATCTGATTGCAATATTGCTGGTGCACCAAATGTTAAAAATATTCAAAAACGTGATGCGATACTTTTTCAGCTCTTTTAGCTTTCAAAGGTCGTAGCTGGACAAACTTAGTTAAATGATCTTGATACACCATTATGAACTTATATTCGCCATCTCTATTTGACTGCAGATCTATCAGATCAACTTAACATCTTGAGTTTAATTCAGAACTAACCATTGCCTTCACAACAATACCTTTCTTAGGTGCACTGTGTTTGATTTGACACTGTTTGCATAAATTTAAATACAACATTACTACTTCATATGTAATATTTTTGTATTTAACTTGCAACTCTTTAAGGATACGTGTTCTTCCTCCATTGCCTATTCTGATGTGAGTTTCATATAGTACACTGTACAATTCTTATATTGCTAACATTCTTACTGTATGATCGTTTCCCCTGGTTTTAATGGTACAATTAACTTCTCTTCATCATTAATTTTTAAAACATCAAAACGTTTTAATCGTCTGTAATCCAAATGTGTGTTGCATTTAATTTTAGCATAAAACACTTCAGAAAGTATTTTAGAATACACTTCAGGAGAAAAATAAAAACAATTGTGTTCTCGTTTACCCGCAATTAATGCATTTAACTTTTCATGAAAAAGATCACGATATACTGCAGTATCCATTTATTACCACTGCCTGTTAGGAGAGTCATGTAATGTGATGATTGAAGGTCGGGAGTTAAAATAAATTTGTGATAATCTACTGTATCTGTTTTCAATCAAATAGTGGAAATCCCAAGTCACTTTCTTAATTAATTTGATGTTCAACATTTGCATCTGGTGTTCAATAGCTGAATATAACATCAATGTGCACCCCTTTTTAATTAAAAGCAATTCTGAATCAATTAATGTCAACACTGCCACCGCAGTTCAATCAGGAGTCACAGGGCCTTATTACTCTCTTTGCGTTATCCGATATTGCGGCAGTTTTGCACTCTCTGTTGATCTGTTAGTCAATCAGCTGGGGAGAACACACGCCAAAACCAGATAAGTGACAGGTGTGGTGTTACAGTATAAATTAGGGTATCGGAGAAAAAATTAAGAACGCGTTACTCGCGTTTTCAAAGCTTGCATAAGACTGACGAAGCTAATTGACTCCGAGCCGAACACGTTTTCCCAAAGCTGTTTCACAGAGGAAGACCGCACTGCAGTTCCTTCTCTACATCCTCACACAATCGAAACAATGGCGGACATCGAAATAAGTGTCCAAGGAATAGAAAAGCAACTGAAATCACTCAACAGAGTAAAGTCCACTGGACCTAACGGGATACCAATTCGATTCTACACAGAGTACGCGAAAGAACTTGCTCCCCTTCTAACAGCCGTGTACCGCAAGTCTCTAGAGGAACGGAAGATACCAAATGATTGGGAAAGAGCACAGATAGTTCCAGGCTTCAAGCAGGGTCGTCGAGCAGATGCGCAAAACTCTAGACCTACACTCCTGGAAATTGAAATAAGAACACCGTGAATTCATTGTCCCAGGAAGGGGAAACTTTATTGACACATTCCTGGGGTCAGATACATCACATGATCACACTGAAAGAACCACAGGCACATAGACACACGCAACAGAGCATGCACAATGTCGGCACTAGTACAGTGTATACCAACCTTTCGCAGCAATGCAGGCTGCTATTCTCCCATGGAGACGATCGTAGAGATGCTGGATGTAGTCCTGTGGAACGGCTTGCCATGCCATTTCCACCTGGCGCCTCAGTCGGACCAGCGTTCGTGCTGGACGTGCAGACCGCGTGAGACGACGCTTCATCCAGTCCCAAACATGCTCAATGGGGGACAGATCCGGAGATCTTGCTGGCCAGGGTAGTTGACTTACTCCTTCTAGAGCACGTTGGGTGGCACGGGATACATGCGGACGTGCATTGTCCTGTTGGAACAGCAAGTTCCCTTGCCGGTCTAGGAATGGTAGAACGATGGGTTCGATGACGGTTTGGATGTACCGTGCACTATTCAGTGTCCCCTCGACGAACACCAGTGGTGTACGGCCAGTGTAGGAGATCGCTCCCCACACCATGATGCCGGGTGTTGGCCCTGTGTGCCTCGGTCGTATGCAGTCCTGATTGTGGCGCTCACCTGCACGGCGCCAAACACGCATACGACCATCATTGGCACCAAGGCAGAAGCGACTCTCATCGCTGAAGACGACACGTCTCCATTCGTCCCTCCATTCACGCCTGTCGCGACACCACTGGAGGCGGGCTGCACGATGTTGGGGCGTGAGCGGAAGACGGCCTAACGGTGTGCGGGACCGTAGCCCAGCTTCATAGAGACGGTTGCGAATGGTCCTCGCCGATACCCCAGGAGCAACAGTGTCCCTAATTTGCTGGGAAGTGGCGGTGCGGTCCCCTACGGCACTGCGTAGGATCCTACGGTCTTGGCGTGCATCCGTGCGTCGCTGCGGTCCGGTCCCAGGTCGACGGGCACGTGCACCTTCCGCCGACCACTGGCGACAACATCGATGTACTGTGGAGACCTCACGCCCCACGTGTTGAGCAATTCGGCGGTACGTCCACCCGGCCTCCCGCATGCCCACTATACGCCCTCGCTCAAAGTCCGTGAACTGCACATACGGTTCACGTCCACGCTGTCGCGGCATGCTACCAGTGTTAAAGACTGCGATGGAGCTCCGTATGCCACGGCAAACTGGCTGACAGTGACGGCGGCGGTGCACAAATGCTGCGCAGCTAGCGCCATTCGACGGCCAACACCGCGGTTCCTGGTGTGTCCGCTGTGCCGTGCGTGTGATCATTGCTTGTACAGCCCTCTCGCAGTGTCCGGAGCAAGTATGGTGGGTCTGACACACCGGTGTCAATGTGTTCTTTTTTCCATTTCCAGGAGTGTATATATAAATGACCTAGTAGATAGTGTCGGACGTTCCATGCGGCTTTTCGCGGATGATACTACAGTATACAGAGAAGTTGCAGCATTAGAAAATTGTAGCGAAATGCTGGAAGATCTGCAGCGGATAGGCACTTGGTGCAGGGAGTGGCAACTGACCCTTAACATAGACAAATGTAATGTATTGCGAATACATAGAAAGAAGGATCCTTTATTGTATGATTATATGATAGCGGAACAAACACTGGCAGCAGTTACTTCTGTAAAATATCTGGAAGTATGCGTACGGAACGATCTGAATTGGAACGATCATATAAAATTAATTGTTGGTAAGGCGGGTGCCAGGTTGAGATTCATTGGGAGAGTCCTTAGAAAATGTAGTCCATCTACATCTATATCTACATCTACATCCATACGCCGCAAGCTACCTGACGGTGTGTGGCGGAGGGTACCTTGAGTACCTCTATCGGTTCTCCTTTCTATTCCAGTCTCGTTGTCGTTCGTGGAAAGAAGGATTGTCGGTATGCCTCTGTGTTGGCTCTAATCTCTCTGATTTGATCCTCATGGTCTCTTCGCGAGATATACGTAGGAGGGAGAAACATACTGCTTGACTCTTCGGTGAAGGTATGTTCTCGAAACTTTAACAAACACTCGTACCGAGCAATTAAGCGTCTCTCCTGCAGAGTCTTCCACTGGAGTTTATCTATCATCTCCTAACGCATTCGCGGTTACTAAATGATCCTGTAACGAAGCGCGCTGCTCTCCGTTGGATCTTCTCTACCTCTTCTATCAACCCTATCTGGTACGGATCCCACACTGCCGAGCAGTATTCAAGCAGTGGGCGAACAAGCGTACTGTAACCTACTTCCTTTGTTTTCGGATTGCATTTCCTTAGGATTCTTCTAATGAATCTCAGTCCGGCATCTGCTTTATCAACGATCAATTTTATATGATCATTCCATTTTAAATCACTCCTAATGGGTACTCCCAGACAATTTATGGAATTAACTGCTTCCAGTTGCTGACCTGCTATATTGTAGCTAAATGATAAGGGATCTATTTTTCTTTGTATTCGTAGCACATTACACTTGCCTACATTGAGATTCAATTGCCATTCCCTGCACCATGCGTCAATTCGCTGCAGATCCTCCTGCATTTCAGTACAATTTTCCATTGTTACAACCTTTCGATACACCACAGCATCATCTGCAAAAAGCCTCAGTGAACTTCCGATGTAATCCACAAGGTCATTTATGTATATTGTGAATAGCAACGGTCCTATGACACTCCCCTGCGCCACACCTGAAATCACTCTTACTTCGGAAGACTTCTCTCCATTGAGAATGAGGTGGCTTACAAAACTCGCGTTCGGGCTATCCTTGAGAATTGCTCATCAGTGTGGGATCCGTACCAGGTCGGGTTGACAGAGGAGATAGAGAAGATCCAAAGAAGAGCGGCGCGTTTCGTCACAGGGTTATTTGGTAAGCGTGATAGCGTTAGGGAGATGTTTAACAAACTTAAGTGGCAGATTCTGCAAGAGAGGCGCTCTGCATCGCGGTGTAGCTTGCTGTCCAGGTTTCGGGAGGGTGCGTTTCTGGATGAGGTATCGGATATATTGCTTCCCCCTCCTTATACAAGGTGCATTCAAGTTCTAAGGCCTCCGATTTTTTTTCTAATTAACTACTCACCCGGAATCGATGAAACTGGCCTTACTTCTCGACGTAATCGCCCTGCAGACGTACACATTTTTCACAACGCTGACGCCATGATTCCATGGCAGCGGCGAAAGGTTCTTTAGGAGTCTGTTTTGACCACTGGAAAATCTCTGAGGCAATAGCAGCACGGCTGGTGAATGTGCGGCCACGGAGAGTGTGTTTCATTGTTGGAAAAAGCCAAAAGTTACTAGGAGCCAGGTCAGGTGAGTAGGGAGCATGAGGAATCACTTCAAAGTTGTTATCACGAAGAAACTGTTGCGTAACGTTAGCTCTATGTGCGGGTGCGTTGTCTTGGTGAAACAGCACACGCGCAGCCCTTTCCCAGACGTTTTTGTTGCAGTGCAGGAAGGAATTTGTTCTTAAAAACATTTTCGTAGGATGCACCTGTTACCGTAGTGCCCTTTGGAACGCAATGGGTAAGGATTACGCCCTCGCTGTCCCAGAACATGGACACCACCATTTTTTCAGCATTGGCGGTTACCCGAAATTTTTTTGGTAGCGGTGAATCTGTGTGCTTCCATTGGCTAGACTGGCGCTTTGTTTCTGGATTGAAAAATGGCATCCACATCTCATCCATTGTCACAACCGACGAAAAGAAAGTCCCATTTATGCTGTCGTTGCGTGTCAACATTGCTTGGCAAAATGCCACACGGGCAGCCATGTGTTCGTCCGTCAGCATTCGTGGCACCCACCTGGATGACACTTTTCGCATTTTCAGGTCGTCATGCAGGATTGTGTGCACAGAACCCACAGAAATGCCAACTCTGGAGGCGGTCTGTTCAACAGTCATTCGGCGATCCCTCAAAACAATTCTCTCCACTTTCTCGATCATGTCGTCAGACCGGCTTGTGCGAGCCCGAGGTTGTTTCGGTTTGTTGTCACATGATGTTCTGCCTTCATTAAACTGTCGCACCCACGAACGCACTTTTGACACATCCATAACTCCATCACCACATGTCTCCTTCAACTGTCAATGAATTTCAATTGGTTTTACACCACGCAAATTCAGAAAACGAATGACTGCACGCTGTTCAAGTAAGGAAAAAATCGACATTTTTAAGTATTTAAAACAGTTCTCATTCTCGCCGCTGGCGGTAAAATTCCATCTGCTGTATGGTGCTGCCATCTCTTGGACGTATTGACAATGAAGGCGGCCTCATTTTAAAACAATGCGCACGTTTCTATCTCTTTGCAGTCCGGAGAAAAAAGTCGGAGGCCTTAGAACTTGAATAAACCTCGTACCTCCCGAGGAGATCACGAATGTAAAGTTAGAGATATTCGAGCGCGCACGGAGGCTTTCTGGCAGTCGTTCTTCCCGCAAACCAGACGCGAGTGGAACAGGAAAGGAAGGTAATGACAGTGGCACATAAAGTGCCCTCCGCCACACACCGTTGGGTAGCTTGCGGAGTATAAATGTAGATGCAGATGTAGAACAAAGCATTTGGCGGGAGAGAGCCAGTCGCTTGTTTTTTGACTCTTCTGTTTTGAACCTCCACCGGAGCATATCTGTGATCGTCGACACACACCGGAGCGGGCCCGAATGTACAACAATGTAATAAAGTATTCGATCTTTCACCGACGTATTTGGTATCTGTTGACATTCACCGGTGAAAGTCGACATTCTCCAGTTTCGGTCATTCAAGGTAACAGATACACTTCCGCAAGTATTTGCAGCAAGTTCGTGATATTAACTTGCAGAAGTGACTTGCAGAAGTCAACTTGCGCAAGTTTTCGTGCAAGTACTTGCAGAAGTTACTTGCGGAAGTTACTTGCTAGTGGACACTCGCCTTTATACACAGGCGTTGTCGACCGGAGCTCCGTTTTCTGCCTGTTGACATATCTCCGTATTTGAATACGCATGGCTACAGCAGTTCCTTTGGCGCTGGAGGATGTCAACCATAGACTTACTAAATGAAAACTAGACCGCGCAAAGGCGCTAGTGTCGCGTCCCCACATTGAAGGTGATAGAAGCCGCCATTTGCAGGGAAACAGTGCGTAAACATGGTTCGTTCGTGTGCTGCTTTTAATTGTAACAGTAAGAATGGAAGCAAAGACGAAGACGGAAACAATGTTACATTTCACAGGTCAGTCATTTCTGGTTGTTTGTTACTTTCTATTACTTGGTTCAAACGGCTCTGAGCACTATGGGACTTTACTTCTGAGGTCATCAGTCCCCTAGAACTTAGAACTACTTAAACCCAACTAACCTAGGGACATCACACACATTCATGCCCGAGGCAGGATTCGAACCTGCGACCGTAGCGGTCGCGCGGTTCGAGACTGTAGCGCCTAGAATCGCTCGGCCACTCCGGCCGGCTCTATTACTTGTATATAGTATTTTCATGGGGAAATAATATATGATGAGCGTTTTTTTTTTGTTTAGGTTTCCCTTACAAATGATTTTCTAAATCGGAAATGGATAGTTGCTACTCGGAGAGAGAACTTCCAACCGACAGCAAATCATTTGCTGTACTCTCTTCTTTTTGAAGAGAATTGTTACATGGAAAATTATGTAAATAGACGTCAACAGAAGGACGATGCTATACCGACAGTATTTGGATTTCCAACTCATTTGAAAAAGGTATAGTGTCCTGGAAATCGTGCAATATAGGCCTAGGTAAAATAGTGTGGAAATACTGTCAGTGTGTATAATTTTGAACGTTCCTTTTCCAGGTTACCAAGGCAATCAAATATATATTAGGTATGAATCAGAGGTAGGTCGAATAATTGCGTTTAGATACTTAACATGTGTTGTCAGGTGGTGATTATACCGAGCGAGGTGGCGCAGTGGTTAGCACACTGGACTCGCATTCGGGAGGACGACGGTTCAATCCCGTCTCCAGCCATCCTGATTTAGGTTTTCCGTGATTTCCCTAAATCGTTTCAGGCAAATGCCGGGATGGTTCCTTTGAAAGGGCACGGCCGATTTCCTTCCCAATCCTTCCCTAACCCGAGCTTGCGCTTCGTCTCTAATGACCTCGTTGTCGACGGGACGTTAAACACTAACCACCACCACCACCAGGTGGTGATTATACTTCGCAAATGGTCAAATATTTGATCAAATGTTGCAAACTCAACCACTTTCAGAGGTGCTATCAGTGTTAAAAACTAATGTGCGAATGAAATTCCTGCGGTATTTAAAGTGATATGGGTTATTACACTTAATCGTACCAAAATTCGAGTGTAGACAATAGTGTGCAAAACAAAAGTAAGCGTGCAAAATGTACACAGTAGTCGGCGAAAAGCAAACAGGACCTGACAGGAAAATTACGTGAATTAAATAATAATCGTACTGTCTACTACTTTAAAAGTTTCATGTAATTATCTGATGCAAATAACTCGATGTAAACTCGCTCCACCTTGTTAGGAAAGAGCCTTACATTCTTAAATTTCGCGTCTCTATGCAGACGTATTTCGGAATGTTGTGTCGGCAGATTAGCCAACACAACGCACACTAATTGAGAGAGGAGGCCGAAATGCACGCGTCAACTCACGCAGGCTGGCGTTAGGTCTGAAACAGGATACGTAATGAATGATATAAAGAAAAGTACGTAGCTGCTGGAATACTTAACTTTAATCCATCATTTGTATACAGCGTTCTTGATGATACAAGTGAGACTCTCTCTAGGAATGGTTAATGGCGCCTTGCTAGGTCGTAGCCATGGACTTAGCTGAAGGCTATCTACATCTACATCTACATCTATACTCCGCGAGCCACCTTACGGTGTGTGGCGGAGGGTACTTATTGTACCACTATCTGATCCCCCCTTCCCTGTTCCATTCACGAATTGTGCGTGGGAAGAACGACTGCTTGTAAGTCTCCGTATTTGCTCTAATTTCTCGGATCTTTTCGTTGTGATCATTACGCGAGATATATGTGGGCGGTAGTAATATGTTGCCCATCTCTTCCCGGAATGTGCTCTCTCGTAATTTCGATAATAAACCTCTCCGTATTGCGTAACGCCTTTCTTGAAGTGTCCGCCACTGGAGCTTGTTCAGCATCTCCGTAACGCTCTCGCGCTGACTAAATGTCCCCATGACGAATCGCGCTGCTTTTCGCTGGATCATGTCTATCTCTTCTATTAATCCAACCTGGTAAGGGTCCCATACTGATGAGCAATACTCAAGAATCGGACGAACAAGCGTTTTGTAAGCTACTTCTTTCGTCGATGAGTCACATTTTCTTAGAATTCTTCCTATGAATCTCAACCTGGCGCCTGCTTTTCCCACTATTTGTTTTATGTGATCATTCCACTTCAGATCGCTCCGGATAGTAACTCCTAAGTATTTTACGGTCGTTACCGCTTCCAATGATTTACCACCTATGGCATAATCGTACTGGAATGGATTTCTGCCCCTATGTATGCGCATTATATTACATTTATCTACGTTTAGGGAAAGCTGCCAGCTGTCGCACCATGCATTAATCCTCTGCAGGTCTTCCTGGAGTACGTACGAGTCTTCTGATGTTGCTACTTTCTTGTAGACAACCGTGTCATCTGCAAATAGCCTCACGGAGCTACCGATGTTGTCAACTAAGTCATTTATGTATATTGTAAACAATAAAGGTCCTATCACGCTTCCTTGCGGTACTCCCGAAATTACCTCTACATCTGCAGATTTTGAACCGTTAAGAATGACATGTTGTGTTCTTTCTTCTAGGAAATCCTGAATCCAATCACAAACCTGGTCCGATATTCCGTAAGCTCGTATTTTTTTCATTAAACGTAAGTGCGGAACCGTATCAAATGCCTTCCTGAAGTCCAGGAATACGGCATCAATCTGCTCGCCAGTGTCTACGGCACTGTGAATTTCTTGGGCAAATAGGGCGAGCTGAGTTTCACATGATCTCTGTTTGCGGAATCCATGTTGGTTATGATGAAGGAGATTTGTATTATCTAAGAACGTCATAATACGAGAACACAAAACATGTTCCATTATTCTACAACAGATTGACGTAAGCGAAATAGGCCTATAATTATTCGCATCTGATTTATGACCCTTCTTGAAAATGGGAACGACCTGCGCTTTCTTCCAGTCGCTAGGTACTTTACGTTCTTCCAGCGATCTACGATAAATTGCTGATAGAAAGGGGGCAAGTTCTTTAGCATAATCACTGTAGAATCTTAAGGGTATCTCGTCTGGTCCGGATGCTTTTCCGCTACTAAGTGATAGCAGTTGTTTTTCAATTCCGATATCGTTTATTTCAATATTTTCCATTTTGGCGTCCGTGCGACGGCTGAAGTCAGGGACCGTGTTACGATTTTCCGCAGTGAAACAGTTTCGGAACACTGAATTCAGTATTTCTGCCTTTCTTCGGTCGTCCTCTGTTTCGGTGCCATCGTGGTCAACGAGTGACTGAATAGGGGATTTAGATCCGCTTACCGATTTTACATATGACCAAAACTTTTTAGGGTTCTTGTTTAGATTGTTTGCCAATGTTTTATGTTCGAATTCGTTGAATGCTTCTCTCATTGCTCTCTTTACGCTCATTTTCGCTTCGTTCAGCTTTTCCTTATCAGCTATGATTCGACTACTCTTAAACCTATGATGAAGCTTTCTTTGTTTCCGTAGTACCTTTCGTACATGATTGTTATACCACGGTGGATCTTTCCCCTCGCTTTGGACCTTAGTCGGTACGAACTTATCTAAGGCGTACTGGACGATGTTTCTGAATTTTTTCCATTTTTGTTCCACATCCTCTTCCTCAGAAATGAACGTTTGATGGTGGTCACTCAGATATTCTGCGATTTGTGCCCTATCACTCTTGTTAAGCAAATATATTTTCCTTCCTTTCTTGGCATTTCTTATTACACTTGTAGTCATTGATGCAACCACTGACTTATGATCACTGATACCCTCTTCTACATTCACGGAGTCGAAAAGTTCCGGTCTATTTGTTGCTATGAGGTCTAAAACGTTAGCTTCACGAGTTGGTTCTCTAACTATCTGCTCGAAGTAATTCCCGGACAAGGCAGTCAGGATAATGTCACAAGAGTCTCTGTCCCTGGCTCCAGTTCTGATTGTGTGACTATCCCATTCTATACCTGGTAGATTGAAGTCTCCCCCTATTACAATAGTATGATCACGAAACTTCTTCACGACGTTCTGCAGGTTCTCTCTGAGGCGCTCAACTACTACGGTTGCTGATGCAGGTGGTCTATAGAAGCATCCGACTATCATATCTGACCCACCTTTGATACTTAGCTTAACCCAGATTATTTCACATTCGCATTCGCTAATAACTTCACTGGATATTATTGAATTCTTTACTGCTATAAATACTCCTCCACCATTGGCGTTTATCCTATCCTTGCGGTATATATTCCATTCTGTGTCTAGGATTTCGTTACTGTTCACTTCCGGTTTTAACCAACTTTCCGTTCCTAATACTATATGCGCACTATTTCCTTCAATAAGAGATACTAATTCAGGAACCTTGCCCTGGATACTCCTGCAGTTTACCAATATTACGTTAACTTTTCCTGTTTTTGGTCTCTGAGGACGGACGTTCTTTATCAACGATGATAATGTCCTCTCTGGTAAGCCGTCAGGTATTTTATCGTTTCGCCCAAGGGGGGGTCCCTCTAACCAAAAAAACCCCCGTGTGCACGCCACACGTACTCTGCTACCCTAGTAGCTGCTTCCGGTGTGTAGTGCACGCCTGACCTGTCTAGGGGGGCCCTACAGTTCTCCACCCAATAACGGAGGTCGATGAATTTGCAACCATTATAGTCGCAGAGTCGTCTGAGCCTCTGGTTTAGACCCTCCACACGGCTCCAAACCAGAGGACCGCGATCGACTCTGGGCACTATGCTGCAGATATTAAGCTCAGCTTGCACTCCGCGTGCGATGCTGGTTGTCTTCACCAAATCAGCCAGCCGCCGGAAGGAACCAAGGATGGCCTCAGAACCCAAGCGGCAGGCGTCATTCGTTCCGACATGTGCTACTATCTGCAGCCGGTCACACCCAGTGCGTTCAATAGCTGCCGGAAGGGCCTCCTCCACATTACGGACGAGACGCCCCGGCAAGCACACCGAGTGCACACTGGCATTCTTCCCCGACCTACCCGCTATTTTCCTGAGGGGCTCCATAACCCGCCTAACGTTGGAGCTCCCTATAACTAATAGGCCCGCCCTCTGTGAATGTCGGGACCTTGCCGGAGAATCGGCCACTGGCCCAACAGGCGAGGCATCCTGTGATGGCTCGGAAACGATGTCATCACCACTAGGAAGCACCCCGTACCTGTTGGAAAGGGGTAAGGCAGCTGCCACGCGGCCAGATCCCACCTTCGCCTTTCGGCCAGGCACGCGAGAGCCCACCACTGTCCGCCATTCACCCTGGAGTGATGGCTGACCGGTAAGATGCTCACTGCCGGAAGACGCAGCGACATCAGGGGTTCCATGTGATTCCAAGGCCACCGAAGTAGGCATAGGTCTCACCACAGTTGCCCCAACGCCACTACGAGCCGACGCCTGCGCCTCGAGCTCGATGAGCCTAACAGACAAAGCCTCCACCTGCCCCCGAAGAGTGGCCAATTCTCCTTGCGTCCGCTCACAACAACCACAGTCCCTACACATGACTATGTTTACCCTACCCTATACGGTGACAAATTCCCAAGATAATCTTCTGATGAGCTACTCTGATAATCAAGAAACACTCACTGAAATACGAGACGCGAAAACTACGCTAGGTTTTCCCAGAAAAACTATTTAAAAGCTAAGCGCAGCAAATAAGTACAAAAACGCTTTATACAAACAGTACTCGCTGCTGCTGGTGCTCTCGCTCTGGCTGTCACAAGACAACTGCTGATTCAAGTGACTAGTGGCTAACGGCCGCGAAACAAAATCTCGGCAAATGAGAGAAAGGCTTCGTCAGTGTAGTCGCTAGCAAAGTCGTCCGTACAACTGGGGCGAGTGCTAGTAAGTCTCTCAAGACCTGCCGCGTGGTGGCGCTCGGTCTGCGATCACTGACAGTGGCGTCACGCGGGTCCGACAAGTACTAATGGACCGCGGCCGATTTAAAGCTACCGCCTAGCAAGTGTGGTATCTGGCGGTGACACCACACGGAAATTAGGAAACTTCATTCATTTAAGTAAACTTTTAAAATAGACTCGAATTTTTTTAAACAGACATGTGTTTAATTTGTGCTTCAATTTGCTCTCGTTGCGTCTCGTATACTTGAAATCACAACCCCAGTACTAGGATTCATCCCTGCAAATGGCGGCGATCAGCTGCTTCAGTTGGGGGACAGTTGCCTCGCTTCTCCGCTGTGGCGTGGTAGGGGCTTGATGTCAACCAGGCCCCCACAACCGCTCGAGTGGTCGATTGTGAAGCGCGGACAAATTGAATAGCTGGGCGGCGGCCATTAGAGTGGTAAACTGACGCGCGGAGTTCGAATGTTTATACATCGCTTTTGGTTATAAAATGCCTTCCCTAGAGTCAGGTCACAAACGCAAAGCCTCATTTAAATACGTTACTACAATATACTTTTTAATTTATGAACAAACAGCAACTAGTCACTGTTTATGAATTTATCTTACGTACTACATGGAATCTGCCGTAGCTAAAAGTTATGTACTGGACCCCTGGCATTTTTCGTAGTTCATTTACGATAGATGTACGCAAAATGCATCAAAATACTCGAAGATTTGCGCAGTATATTAATAGATATTTTCTGATTCTACCTTGCTTTAGATTTTATGACGAGAAGTGCGTTTTATATGGCATAGTGCTTTGGCAACTCACGACCAAATTATCAAGTTTCAACCTAATCTAGACCATGAAAACACTACCGATCAGCCAACTTTCTTCAAAATGATCAGAACATATAAAATGGTGTTCTGTCGGTCGGAAATCTTGCCTCCCGACAGCGTGTAACCATTTTTGTAACAGCTGCGGTTTTGAGAAAGGAAACCTGTAAATAGATGCACAGACAATATGCTAATACCGTGTTACAAAAACATTTATTAAGCAAGTGCAGTGACATACAAAAAAACTTTAAATATTCACATATCTGTGAAATATAATATTTTCTCGAATTTATTTGTACAATTAATCGCTGCACAACACTTCACCATTGTACTTCTTTTGATTGGAACGTACAGACAGTAGAATACTGTATGTACACCCCAACAAATATACAACGTTGAATCAGGGTCTTCATAATCAACAATACAACACAACACATCAGACTACAACCACTATAATGGCGTCCAGCCGAAGGTTCAAATTATCCCGCGACTGCAGCGCCATCAGTGAGTCTAGTTATTTTTTACAAGGTCTTTGATGTCAACAGTCAGCCCGGTGCGCACTGGGCAGCGGGCACTCGCTCGACCGGAAGCGACTCGCGGCCGGTTGAGACTTCCGGGTGGTGGCGATAGCGGCCGCTTTCCTCGCTCCGCCTCTCGCCACTCCTGTTCACTCCTTTACGTAAGCCGGCGCCTGGTGCAGTCAACGTGCGCGTTATCAGCGCCAACAACCGCCCGCATGTCGGGCATCGTACCGGCGCGACAGCGCACAGATAGTGCTAATTTGCTCGACTACACTTCCGCTTTCGCTGGCGGCATCGTTTGCAATATTCTCCTCCCGTTTACTGAAAAAAGCACCGTGTGTAACAAAGCAGATGCGTCCTTTCCATCTGTTAGTTCAGAGACGTGCGGCATCGACCGGCTTATAGTTCGTGATTTTGTAATGTTGATGCATTAGTTTGTTCTGAAAGCGGTGCTGATATTCGAGACAATAAAAGCGGGTTAAAAGTCGTGAGCTATCTGGGGAAGTTATCCTTGCATTACTGAGCAACTGTTTCACCAGGTATCCAGTCTAGCTTACCAAATTCCCAACCAGACTAACATTAATTATAATCTTTTAGTAGTCATCTTAGGATAACCGGTGATGTATATATAAAAAGACAATTTAAATAGAAAGAAATAAATCAGTTTATATTTGGACATTTATTTTAACATTATTCATTGTTCCGTTAATATTTCAGCATATTAAACTTGATTCATAACTAAATTGGTGCCTTATTTAGGATTGTGAAAATGTGAGTTTGTAATCTTGCGGAACACATCAAATATGGAGCCAAGATTGGGAGACTGCATACAGCACTGCATTGATAAAATAACACACGAAGAACGTTGAAATATATGCAAGACGAAATTAACCACAACCAACCGATTCAATTTTCACCCACAGAAGTTACGTTCGTAGCGCAATCCTGTCCGTCATGAAATTACCACACACTGATATACTAAATTCATACTAGCTTTCTGTGAAATCTTCCCGAAAAGAATATCTGAGGGCTACTTTGATGATTACACCACTAGCTTCACGTGGTCAGCTTGGTTTACACAAAGAGTGTAACTCCACAATAATTTTGATAATTAAAATAAATTACATCGAAACGCAATTTACATAAGAAAAACCTCGAACTGGTTACCATCGTCATACTATTAACCTGATGGGTCAAACAATTGTATAAGCACGTGGTACTGGTTTCACAAAGTACACCCCACGTGCGTTGAACATAAAGAAAAGTTGCCATATTGAAAAATATTGTCAAGACGAGACGTTATAATCTCACACACATTCGCATTTAAGATTGATGATCTTAGTTAGAGTTACGGATCATCAACACGTGGTTCCACTTTACTCGTAAAGTAGTGACAAAGCAACTACTGGAAGATATTCTGAACTTCACACTCGAATTACACTGCGTTGCAATTTAAGATAACATAAGATATTTTAGATCTAAGCCTGAAATAAAGGTGAATAAATTTTCAGTTAGGCTGAACTTAAGACATCCATTGTCCTACGAACTTAGCAGAGACGCGCTTAGCCGGAGATCTTACCACTCCATTGATACAAACGGAAGTGCCCAGAGAGGCAGCTTCCTATACCAACATAACAAGGGACGGACAGGACCATACTATGAATAGAAACCTCTTTGTTTTTAGAAAGCGTAGCTACCTGTTCCGACGTTGGTCCTACTGTTCTCTAGCAGACAGGCTTGTCTGCTACTATCGAGCATGCAATTAGAAATACATTTGCTCATTCATCCTTTCACACAGAAGGAAAGGGGGATGACAGTATCTCATCATATACACTGTATAAAAAAAAGCGCATGTAGGTTCCATATGAGACTGTGTGACATGAATTACATATAAACTGTGCTATAAAGTGTAGATGTGTGACAGATCGTTCTTGTTTATGTGTAAAAGTAACACGTTCCACTGCTCAGTCTTCTCCCAGATAGTCAGAAACACCACAGTAAATTTAGAAGTGCAATGTATGCCGTAAATGAGAACAGTTTTAAGAAATGAACATGAAATGAATCCAACAGAGACCTTTCAGTTTCCCTTTCAGCCTCCAAATGGCAGAGGAGTACAATAATCAGAAGCAATCTTGTGTACCCATTTGCACCGGAGTCGGATATCTTCCTCCTCTCTTTAGTGCTTCGACTGTGGGTGTTGGATGGTGTTGCTGTAGCCCTTAGTGCACGAAATACGTTTTGAAGGCTTTGTTACCCGCTATTAAGATGATTAATTGTGTTACTGTATTTCGGTGATCTGTGTTATGTGAGAAATGACATCTGCCAAAAATGGCGTGACAATTGTAAAGAGGCTGTTTAGGTTTATATGTTGGTAACGCCATGTAGAATTTGTAATACTGGATATCATGAACTGATTTACATATTATGACTTTTGAACACTATTAAGGTAAATACATTGTTTGTTCTCTGTCAAAATTTTTCATTTGCTAACTGTGCCTATCAGTAGTTAGTGCCTTCAGTAGTTAGAATATTTTATTCAAAAAATGGTTCTAATGGCTCTGAGCACTATGGGACTCAACTTCTGAGGTCATTAGTCCCCTAGAACTTAGAACTAGTTAAACCTAACTAACCTAAGGACATCACAAACATCCAAGCCCGAGGCAGGATTCGAACCTGCGACCATAGCGGTCTTGCAGTTCCAGACTGCAGCGCCTTTAACCGCACGGCCACTACGGCCGGCAGAATATTTTATTTAGCTGGCAGTAGTGGCGCTCGCTGTATTGCAGTAGTTCAAGTAACGAAGATTTTTGTCAGGCAAGTGATTCATGAAAGGTATAGGTTATTGTTAGTCAGGGCCATTCTATTGTAGGAATTTTTCGAAGTCAGATTGCGTTGCGCTAAAAATATTATGTGTCAGTTTAAGCACAGTCATTTATAATTTTTCTTAGGGGACGTTTCACAATTTCCATAAACGAATAATTGGGTGTCAGTAACTAGTGAGCCAGCAAATTTGCCTGAAAAATGTGCTATTTTCCAAACATCAGTAATTTCATATTTCGTTGTCATTGTTCATTTGCAAACAAATATCTGATTACTAACTTTCTAGAATTTGTAGAGTTAGAGAAAGCTTTTGACAATGTTGACTGGAATACTGTCTTTCAAATTCTGAAGGTGCCAGGAGTAAAATACAGGGAGCGAAAGGCTATTTACAATTTGTACAGAAACCAGATGGCAATTATAAGAGTCGAGGGACATGAAAGGGAAGCAGTGGTTAGGAAGGGAGTGAGACAGGGTTGTAGCCTCTCCCCGATATTATTCAATCTGTATATTGAGCAAGCAGTAAAGGAAACAAAAGAAAAATTCCGAGTAGGTATTAAAATCCATGGAGAAGAAAGAAAAACTTTGAGGCTCGCCAGTGACATTGCAATTATGTCAGAGACCGCAAAGGACTTGGAAGAGCAGTTTAACGGAATGGACAGTGTCTTGAAAGAAGGATATAAGATGAACATCAACAAAAGCAAAACTAGGATAATGGAATGGAGTAGAATTAAGTCGGGTGATGCTGAGGGAATTAGGCTAGGAAATGAGACACTTAAAGTAGTAAAGGAGTTTTGCTATTTGGGGAGAAAAATAACTGATGATGGTCGAAGTAGAGAGGATATAAAATGGCGTGGACAGCATTTCTGAAGAAGAGAAATTTGTTAACATCGAGTATAGATTTAAGTGTCAGGAAGTCGTTTCTGAAAGTATTTGTATGGAGTGTAGGGATGTATGGAAGTGAAACATGGACGATAAATAGTTTAGACAAGAAGAAAATAGAAGCTTTCGAAATGTGGTGCTACAGAATAATGCTGAAGATTAGATGGGTAGATCACGTAACTAATGAAGAGGTATTGAATAGATTTGGGGAGAAGATGAGATTATGGCACAACTTGACAAGAAGAAGGGACCGGTTCGTAGGGCATGTTCTGAGGCATCAAGGGATCACCAATTTATTATTGGAGGGCTGCGTGGAGGGTAAAAATCATAGAAGGAGACCAAGAGATGAATACACTAAGCAGATTCTGAAAGATGTAGGTTGCACTAGGTACTGGGAGATGAAGAATCTTGCACAGGATAGAGTAGCATGGAGAGCTGCATCAAACCAGTCTCAGGACTGAAGACCACAACAACAACTACAACAACAACTTTCTGATAGAGTAGGTGAAAAAGTATGTAAATAACTATAGCATTTGTACAGCTAACGACGAAATTATGTTAGCAACATTTGCACTCTTTTAGTTTCAGAGGGAAGAATACCAAGATGAGTGATGGAGTTCAAGATTGAGGGCAAGAGACCAAGAGGAAGACCGAGAACAAGATGGACACAATAAAAATGTGTTTAAGGAGGAGAAACCTGCTATAAAACTAAATTCTGGAAGAAGAATGGTGGACAGACCGAGTAAAGTGGCGAGGTACCATTGATACCCCAACCCTATCAGATGTTGGATAGATGGGAAACCAAGATGATGATGATGATGAATTTCAGAGTAATTAACATTCTTGTTAAAAACATTGTATTTCAGAAACAATCTCATGTTTAGGCAAACCAACTAGCGTAATTCAACAGAAACTGAAGACCTCTAAGTGGCAAAATCATGATTTTGAGAAAAATGAGTTTTTCGTATACTAGGTAGTTAATGGTCATAAATGCACTATTGATGTGATATTTGAAAGTTAAGCATAGTATAGATCTATTTTACAAAGGAAATAAGAAACATGTTATTGTACTGGTATGAAAAACTTACTGAAAGTGGAAATGCAATGAAAAGCTCTAAGTGCCACAGTTCAATACTCAGGAAAAAGGCAGTAAAAGTAAAAGTTCATTCTGTTTTTATAAAACTGTATGTCTACACTATTTGTCAGGTACTGCGTCATTTAAACCAAATATTTCCTCTTTTTTTCACGGATACGGATTTTAACATACAGGGCAGGTAGCTGCATTTTCTTGACGTTCCTTCTCGTACGACTTTGCTCAAAATACGGATAGTGTCTCGAGAATGAGTTTCACTTAAGCTTCTCCTGGTCCTAACTACGCTAGGCTTACGTTTCTCCCACCATGGTCACTGTATTTTGCATGTGATTAGATTTGCTGTGTTTATATTACAATCCGCTGCTTTCCTGAAACCTAAAACGTCAGATGCATTCATGTTAGTGACGATAAGTGGCTTTATTTGCCTTGATTGCTGTATCATGTGCTTCACATCTTCTGGAACAATACATTTGGTAACTAAAAACTAAACAGTCTGTCCAGTTATGATGTAGCTCATCGATCATTAACGACACTTACCTCCCGTGCTGGATGACCTTTTGCAGGAATACGTTTATTACTTGAACTTGTGTACTCATTGCCTCCATTTTTCAGCTTTTCCCTCATTTTTGCCACAGTACCTTCTTTAATTCGCGGTTTCTCTCCTACTGTTACAAATATCTGCTGCCTCCGCCATGTGATCTAACACAGAGGAGTCAGCGTGTAGAACACAGAGCCTTACATACGCTAACAGCAGTGCCATCTTTTGGTAGGTTGTAGTACTACATTTTTATTCGTGACAGTTTGAGCCTTTCGTACGTTATTAGGCTAGGCATGTAAATCCAGTTTCACACAAAGCTTCAGAATTCCTTACTACTGCACTTATAGTCTTTTTTATTGAGGTCTTCAATATTTTCGTCCAAACAAACCTTATTCTAGTATTCATTTACTCAGAAACGTAAGCCTTTAAATGTTGATTTGTGAAAAGCTAGGTCCAATTATTGTAAAACTATACAACAAACATTTTGCAAGCCATTTTAAGTGAGTCTGCGGAGAGTTATGAAAAGGGCAAATCTGTGTCCTAAAATACGGCATAATATACCGGAACGATTTATTAGAGTTTTCTGTCTTTTGTGATCAGTCTTCTGACTGGTACGATGCGGCCTGCCATGAATTTCTCTCGTATGCCAACCTCTTCAATCTCAGAGTAGCACTTGCAACCTACATCCTCAATTTTTTGCTGGATGTATTCCAACCTCTGCTTTCCTCTACAGTTGTGAGGTGCCGGGGCAAGCAGTGTATTTAACACTAAATTCTTCTAGAATCTACATATGTAAATGATGCTCTAAGCCCCCCCCCCCTATTCTAACTCCGACTTTTGCTGTTGCACAAGGATAAAAAAAATACGCAAACTGACTCTAATCAACCCTGCCAGTGGAGTAGAAGAGAGTTTGGCACCTGCAATAATTTGATTTGATAAATAAGTTAAATAAACGAAGGTTTCATTAACATAGTGAGGAATGATAGGGTTGCTCTACCGATTAACAGAATGAAAGTTCTGTCCAAAATAACAATATGATTTATTAAGACTAAACACAAAATAATAAACAAAAACACATGAAACATTTACAATACATCAAATTGGCTCAAATTGGATACTCAAACAAACGCTGTGAATGTGAAGTTGTCCCTAAACTAGATTGTGAGGATTATGACGAAGTGGTATGTGCAGCCAATTCCTTGCAACTCAAATCTTAGAGAAAACACATAGCCAACCCAACATTAATTGCTGCTACCCAAGACAGAACAAAGTTAGAAAAAGACGAACAGGCGTGCTCTGCTGAGCTCTGATTATCACGTAGGAAAATCCCTGTCTGCCGGTGCTGCGGACATACCTTACCAAACTGTCTTCTTAACTGCCAGAAAACGATCTGGCGTACCGGAGGCGATGGCTGGTTGCTTCGACGTCCTCGACCGAAAGGCGAGAGCCGACTCTCCACAAGAGCACCCGTACAAAACCGAACTCAGAACATTCCCGCCCCCACGACAGTGGCATGGGTAAACCGTTCCAATCAGCAACTAGAAAACCGGCGGAAAATTCCACTCCATTGCCAGAACACTACAATTCCACCAATGGAGATTCTTGGCGCCAATTTCTGCGCCGATTTTGCTACGTCACGGAGCTATGCCCTGAGTAAGCCAATCACAGTTACGATTTTGCAGAAAGCGCGGGAATTTGCCTGCCACAACTGCCTGGGTACACAAGTCATTCCCACGCCTCGCTGGTAGCCCGCCAGAAAGTGTTTTCGCTAAGTTTCTGTGAAGTAACGGAACCTCTAGCCCAGCCGCTACTTCAGGCCCCTGCGGGCGTGCCTCTTGACAATGTCGGCGTCTGGAAAGCATTCACTCGACTCTCTCACACCCGTTGGCTTACCCTTTCAAAGTCAGCAGAGCCCGCCTGTCACCGGACCACCCGGGTGACGAGAGACGCTGCGTGGGAAGTCCGCGTGTAAAGGAATAGCAACTTTCCACCGCATGCAATTAGAGAGGAGAATCGTAAGATAGAAATATGAGAGGGGGCTCATGCCACCTCTCACAGTTTTTACACTCTACAGCTCCCCCAGTACCATGGACGTTTTTCGTGACGTCTTACCACACGTCGTATCGTACTGTTCCTTCGTGTTCTCAGTGTTTTTCATATATTCCTTTCCTCTACGATTCTGCGTAGAACCAAAAGGGAGTAATAAGAGTGGAAGACCAAGATCGAAGTGCTCGGATTAGAAAAGGTGTAAGACAGGGATATAGTCTTTCGGCCCTACTGTTCAATCCGTACATCGAAGAAGCAATGAAGGAAAAAAGAAAAGTTCAAAAGTGGAATATAAATTCAAGGTGGAAGCATATCAATGACAAGATTTGGTGCCGACACTACTATCTTCAGTGAAAGTGGAGGAGAATTACAGGATCTGAGGAATGGAATGAATGGTCTAATGAAGACACAACACGGATTAAGAGTAAGTCGAAAGCAGACAAAAGTAATGAGAAGTAGCAGAAATCAGACAGCGAGAAACTGAACATCAGAATTAGTAGATGAAGGAGCAAGGAGGACTTCAAAAGCAGACTAGCACTGGCAAAAAAAAGCCTTCCTGGCCAGGAGATGTCTACTGGCATCAAACAAAAGTCTTAATTTGAGGAAGAAATTTTTGATAATGTACATTTGGAGCACAGCATTGTTGTTAGTGAAACATGGACTGTGAGGAAACCGGAGCAAAAGAGGATCGAAGCATTTGAGATGTGGTCCTACACAAGAATGTTGAAGATTAGGTGGACTGATGAGGTACAGTATGAGGAGTACAGTTGCAATCACTCATCGACAGTGTTAAACTTCAGTAATGATCATCTACTGTGACAATAGATCGGACTTTGAACTGTGTCATTTCTAAACGGTAATTACTGCATCATGTCCGTACTGATTCGACTGTTAGATATGAAAGATAGTGTGTTAAGAGTATAATTCTGAAACTGTGTTAATCATATGTTTATGACATGTGAATTTTTGTGTGCAGGTACTTCCGACTTGTATTACTGCACTTGAACGATCATATAGTAGCACATCAAACGGGCGTAGTATGTGGCTATTTGTTTATATGTACTGTAATTATGACAGAGGAGACTCGACATGGCCATCAACAGTAATTCGCGCGACATTTATGTGCAACTAAAGTGTCTGAACTCTAATCTCCGTTTGGAAAACATCATTGACAATAGCCCACTTGCACTTTTCAGCCAGATTCGACGGAGGCGCAGCTACCAACAGAGTACTTGTACTGGTAACGGAAACGCTACAGGTGGCGGATCCAGTCTATAAAATAAGAGCCACCACTAAGAATCATTTTACTCAGGCACTGGACACGTAAAGAAACGTATGCTTGAGTTCAAACGAACAGAGAAGCAAACTCTAGGAAAACATGTACGCAGTAGAGTAATTAAAATGGTTGGAGTAAGCGCGAGAACTATCGCACAGTCAGCTTAATGGCTCGTGCATCCAAGTTTTTAGCAAAAATCGTGGGCAGAAGAATGGAAAAGAAGATTGAGGTTAAGTTTCACTTTCGGAGAGGTTAAGGCGCCAGAGGGTCAGTTCAGACCACAGACAGACATACTATCCTAGCAGTACCGTATAAAGTATCGCTGGGTGTCACTGAATCCAGAAGTTTAGAATTGCAATGTGGCGACAGGCGCAAAGGAAGTATAAGCTGTTGTGGATTGGCAAGAGAGCCAACCCGGTATGAGAGGAAGCCGAAAGGCACGCGTTTTAACTCACGCAGGCTGGTGTGAGGTCTGGAACAGGTCAAAGAAATTACACTAGCAAAAAAGGACGTAGCTATGGAATACTTAACTTTAATCCATAAATGGTGAACATCGCTCTTGACGGTACATGTTTTACAGCATCAATAGTAACTGGTAATGGCGCCTTGCTAGGTCGTAGCAAATGACGTAGCTGAAGGCTATGCTAACTATCGTCTCGGCAAATGAGAGCGTAATTTGTCAGTGAACCATCGCTAGCAAAGTCGGCTGTACAACTGGGGCGAGTGCTAGGAAGTGTCTCTAGACCTGCCGTGTGGCGGCGCTCGGTCTGCAATCACTGATAGTGGCGACACGCGGGTCCGACGTATACTAACGGACCGCGGCCGATTTAAAGGCTACCACCTAGCAAGTGTGGTGTCTGGCTGTGACACCACATAAGCAGCTATTTATTTACTGATAAAACAGTCGAAAGAAATGGAAATAAACTAATACTAACGTTACCTTTAGAGTTTTGGCATAATAAATACGTTTGGCTGTAATTTGTCCTACAGCAGACGGTACATATGTACGACGAAAGGAACATGTCTCAATGCAAGCATTACTGGAAACGTCTTAAGTATTTTTGCTTTTGTACTGTATGTAAGCCTGAATAATTACATTATAGTTTGTCTTATCTGAAATACTGGCAGCTTAAGTACATTTTACTGGGTTTAATAATCTAGTGTTAACAGACGCAGCTTAATGGTGCGCTTTTAAGCAGTTTTGATCAACTTCCGCTTTTCTTCGAATAGTATGCTCGTTATGAAAGTCGTCCTGTAAGTAGAACGTGCTATTCGTCGCTCATAACAAGCGTCTTTATTCATTTGGCTGTTCTTACGAAAAGTGCAGTCTGCTCTAAAAGTGTACATAAGTAACTTTACGCTCTTTCCGTAACATAATTCTACATTATATGTGTTACACTCAACTAGTATTGTATTGTATTGTATGTTAACTGGGAGCCTAGAAACGACGGAGAGGCTCCGTCCCCGCCGCAGCCGCAGTGGTCCACAACCCCACGACGACTACCGCAGTCCACTTAGAGTAAGGGGAACCAGCTCGCATTCGCTGAGGCAGATGGAAAACCGCCTAAACCCCATCCACAGACTGGCCGGCTGTCTGGACTTCCACACAAGTCCGCCGGGCGAAATCGTGCCGGGGACTAGGCGATTCTTCCCGATCCGGAAAGCCGAACTCAACTAGTGCGCAAATATTTGCTTAGCTGCAGAAATTCTTTAAAATACCTAGTAAAGCTTACAACGCCATTTCGTTTCAGAAAATCGTGCTAGTACCACACACAAACTTCTTGACGCCGTCATCTTATCTTTCCAAATGTCAGGCTTCAGTAAAAGCTACGTCTTTAGAATGAAATTTTCACTCTACAGCGGAGTGTGCGCTGATTTGAAACTTCCTGGCAGATTAAAACTGTGTGACGGACCGAGACTCGAACTCGGGGCCTTTGCCTTTCGCGGGCAAGTGCTCTACCAACTGAGCTACCCAAGCACGACTCACCCCCCCGTCCTCACAGCTTCAATTCCGCCAGTACCTCGTCTCCTACCTTCTGAACCTTACAGCAGCTCTCCTGCGAACCTTGCAGAACTAGCATTCCTGAAAGGCAAAGGTCCCGAGTTCGAGTCTCGGTCCGGCACACAGTTTTAATCTGCCAGGAAGTTTCATATCAGCGCACACTCCACTGTAGAGTGAAAATTTCATTCTAGAAACAACCCTCAGGCTGTGGCTAAGCCATGTCTCCGCAATATCCTTTCTTTCAGGAGTGCTAGTTCTGCAAGGTTCGCAGAAGAGCTTCTGTAAAGTTTGGAAGGTAGGAGACGAGGTACTGCCAGAAGTAAAGCTGTGAGGACGGTAGCTCAGTTGGTTGAGCACTTGCCCGCGAAAGGCAAAGGTCCCGAGTTCGAGTCTCGGTCCAGCACACAGTTTTAATCTGCCATGAAGTTTCAGCTACGTCTTTGCTAGTCTAGTAATGTATGGTTGGTTGGTTAGTTGGTCTGGGGAGGGGACCAAACAGCGAGGTCATCGGTCCCATCGGATTAAGGAAGGATGGGGAAGAAATTCGGTCGTGCCCTTTCAAAGGAACCATCCCGGCATTTGCCTGAAGCGATTTAATGAAATCACGGAAAACCTAAATCTAGATTACCGAACACGCGTTTGAACGGTCGTCCTCCCGAATGAGAGGCTAGTGTGCTAACCCAACATCGCTCGGTAGTAATGTATGCCTGTGGTTTGGTTCAGATGTTGCGACTGGTAATGGAAGCAAGTCTACAGAAAAATCAAGACACTTTCTTAGTGTTTCTCAAACTGGAAAAAGGAGTCGACAGTGTAAAATGGTACAGGGTGATTCAAATTATGAGAAAAATAGCAGAAAGCTGTGGGGAAGGACAGATAATGTGGTGTCACCGCCAGACACCACACTTGCTAGGTGGTAGCCTTTAAATCGGCCGCGGTCCGTTAGTATACGTCGGACCCGCGTGTCGCCACTATCAGTGATTGCAGACCGAGCGCCGCCACGCGGCAGGTCTAGTCTAGAGAGACTCCCTAGCACTCGCCCCAGTTGTACAGCCGACTTTTCTAGCGATGGTTCACTGACTACATACGCTCTCATTTTCCGAGACGACAGTTTAGCATAGCCTTCAGCTACGTCATTTGCTACGACTAGCAAGGCGCCATATTCAGTTACTAGAATGCATTTTGAACAGATAATATTGTGAATCATGTACCGTCAAGAGCGACGTTCATCATTAATGGATTAAAGCTAAGTATCAAACTAATTACGTCCGCTTTCTGAATTCTAATTCCTTGTCATGTTCCAGACCTTACGTCAGTATAGTTCTTCCCTCCTCACGCCAGCCTGCGTGAGCTAAAACGCGTGCATTTCGGCCTCCTCTAGTAACACGGTGTTGGCTCTTCTGCCAACACAACAGATAATATACACTCCTGGAAATTGAAATAAGAACACCGTGAATTCATTGTCCCAGGAAGGGGAAACTTTATTGACACATTCCTGGGGTCAGATACATCACATGATCACACTGACAGAACCACAGGCACATAGACACAGGCAACAGAGCATGCACAATGTCGGCACTAGTACAGTGTATATCCACCTTTCGCAGCAATGCAGGCTGCTATTCTCCCATGGAGACGATCGTAGAGATGCTGGATGTAGTCCTGTGGAACGGCTTGCCATGCCATTTCCACCTCGCGCCTCAGTTGGACCAGCGTTCGTGCTGGACGTGCAGACCGCGTGAGACGACGCTTCATCCAGTCCCAAACATGCTCAATGGGGGACAGATCCGGAGATCTTGCTGGCCAGGGTAGTTGACTTACACCTTCTAGAGCACGTTGGGTGGCACGGGATACATGCGGACGTGCATTGTCCTGTTGGAACAGCAAGTTCCCTTGCCGGTCTAGGAATGGTAGAACGATGGGTTCGATGACGGTTTGGATGTACCGTGCACTATTCAGTGTCCCCTCGGCGATCACCAGTGGTGTACGGCCAGTGTAGGAGATCGCTCCCCACACCATGATGCCGGGTGTTGGCCCTGTGTGCCTCGGTCGTATGCAGTCCTGATTGTGGCGCTCACCTGCACGGCGCCAAACACGCATACGACCATCATTGGCACCAAGGCAGAAGCGACTCTCATCGCTGAAGACGACACGTCTCCATTCGTCCCTCCATTCACGCCTGTCGCGACACCACTGGAGGCGGGCTGCACGATGTTGGGGCGTGAGCGGAAGACGGCCTAACGGTGTGCGGGACCGTAGCCCAGCTTCATGGAGACGGTTGCGAATGGTCCTCGCCGATACCCCAGGAGCAACAGTGTCCCTAATTTGCTGGGAACTGGCGGTGCGGTCCCCTACGGCACTGCGTAGGATCCTACGGTCTTGGCGTGCATCCGTGCGTCGCTGCGGTCCGGTCCCAGGTCGACGGGCACGTGCACCTTCCGCCGACCACTGGCGACAACATCGATGTACTGTGGAGACCTCATGCCCCACGTGTTGAGCAATTCGGCGGTACGTCCACCCGGCCTCCCGCATGCCCACTATACGCCCTCGCTCAAAGTCCGTCAGCTGCACATACGGTTCACGTCCACGCTGTCGCGGCATGCTACCAGTGTTAAAGACTGCGATGGAGCTCCGTATGCCACGGCAAACTGGCTGACACTGACGGCGGCGGTGCACAAATGCTGCGCAGCTAGCGCCATTCGACGGCCAACACCGCGGTTCCTGGTGTGTCCGCTGTGCCGTGCGTGTGATCATTGCTTGTACAGCCCTCTCGCAGTGTCCGGAGCAAGTATGGTGGGTCTGACACACCGGTGTCAATGTGTTCTTTTTTCCATTTCCAGGAGTGTACAATATCTAAAAGAACCAAGAGGAAAGAATGAGAATGGGCGACCAAGAGCGAAGCGCTCGTATTAAAAAGGGTTTAAAACTATTCAGTATCTACGTTGAAGAAGCAACGACGAAATAAAAGAAAGGCTCAAAAGTTCGATTACAATCCATGGTGAAAGAATACCAATGATAAAATGCGTTGATGATATTGGTATCCTCAGTGAAAGTGAAGAAAAATTGCCGGACATGTTGAATGGAACAAACAGTCTAATATGTGCAGTAAACCGAAAAATGATGGAAGTAATGAGACGCGGCAGTGGAAAGCGATCGAAAGTATTGAGCACCTTGAAGTACACAAAATAAGTACTTCTGCTGCCTTGGAAAAAACTAACGCATACAGATGTAGCAAGTACATAAATAACAGATTAGCACAGGCAAAAAGAGCATTCCTGGCGAGGAGATACCTGCTAGTATCAAGCATAGGAAAATAATCACAGGAGGAAATATTGGAGCACAGCATTGTATGGTAGTCAGTCATGGAGTGTGGGAAAACTAGAAAAAAAAAGAGTCGAAGTGTTTGAAACATGTTAAGTAGACGGATGTTGAAAATTAAGAGGACTGATAAAAAAAGCTGACAGGGGATCTGCAATATCAGCGAACATGAAAATGCCGCTCTGATATGAAGAGGCTGGCACAAGAGAAGAATTTGTGGTGTGCCGCATCGAACCATTCACACGACTGACGACTTGAAAATAAATACGAGTGTTGACTCATGTTTCTTATCTCTTACTCTTATCGTTATATGCGCTGAAAGCTGGCTAAAGGCGGAGATAAGTTCGGCCGAATTTTTTGCGAGAAATATACCAGTGTTCCGAAAGGATAGGCCGAACAGAGCTGGCGGTGGCGTATCTGTCGCTGTTAGAAGTAGTTTATCTCGTCGGGAAATTGAAGAAGATAGTTCCTGTGAGTTAGTATGGGTAGAAATTGTTCTTAGCAACCGGAATGGGTCCTTTTACCGACCTCCCAATTCGGATGTTACAATTGCTGAAAGGTTCAAAGAAATCTTGAGTTTAATTTGAAACACGTACGCTACCCATAAAATTATAGTTGGTCGTGACTTTAATCAACCCTGTATATGTTGACAAAAACACATGATCGGTAGATACGCACAAAACATCATCCGCAATTGTGCTAAACACATCTGGCAGAAAATCCAAAGAGACTCTGGTGGTATGTGAAGCAATGGAAATACTATAGACGACAGTGCTGCCACAGCAGTTACTAAACACAGCCTTTCGAAATTCCTTCACCAGAGAATACGAAGTAAATATTCCAAAATTCGAATCAAGAACAGCTGCCAACATGATTAACTTAGAAGTAGATATCCTCGGAGGTGTGAAGATAACGTAGATCATTTAATACAAGCAAGTATTCCTGTCCACACTGTATACCAATTAGGTTCCTTTCAGAGTATGCTGATGCAACATCTCTATACTCAACAATCATATAAAACCGGTCGCTCGACGAAAGATCCATACTCAAAGACTGGTAACTTGCACAGGCCACACCAATATTCAAGAAAGGCAGTAGGAGTAATCCACTAAATTTCAAGCTCATGTCACTAACGTCGGTATGCAGCAGGATCTTGGAACATACACTCCTGGAAGTGGAAAACAGAACACATTGACACCGGTGTGTCAAACCCACCATACTTGCTCCGGACACTGCGAGAGGGCTGTACAAGCAATGATCACACGCACGGCACAGCGGACACACCAGGAACCGCGGTGTTGGCCGTCGAATGGCGCTAGCTGCGCAGCATTTGTGCACCGCCGCTGTCAGTGTCAGCCAGTTTGCCGTGGCATACGGAGCTCCATCGCAGTCTTTAACACTGGTAGCATGCCGCGACAGCGTGGACGTGAACCGTATGTGCAGTTGACGGACTTTGAGCGAGGGCGTATAGTGGGCATGCGGGAGGCCGGGTGGACGTACAGCCGAATTGCTCAACACGTGGGGCGTGAGGTCTCCACAGTACATCGATGTTGTCGCCAGTGGTCGGCGGAAGGTGCACGTGCTCGTCGACCTGGGACCGGACCGCAGCGACGCACGGATGCACGCCAAGACCGTAGGATCCTACGCAGTGCCGTAGGGGACCACACCGCCACTTCCCAGCAAATTAGGGACACTGTTGCTCCTGGGGAATCGGCGAGGACCATTCGCAACCGTCTCCATGAAGCTGGGCTACGGTCCCGCACACCGTTAGGCAGTCTTCCGCTCACGCTCCAACATCGTGCAGCCCGCCTCCAGTGGTGTCGCGACAGGCGTGAATGGAGGGACGAATGGAGACGTGTCGTCTTCAGCGATGAGAGTCGCTTCTGCCTTGGTGCCAAGGATGGTCGTATGCGTGTTTGGCGCCGTGCAGGTGAGCGCCACAATCAGGACTGCATACGACCGAGGCACACAGGGCCAACACCCGGCATCATGGTGTGGGGAGCGATCTCCTACACTGGCCGTACACCACTGGTGATCGTCGAGGGGACACTGAATAGTGCACGGTACATCCAAACCGTCATCGAACCCATTGTTCTACCATTCCTAGACCGGCAAGGGACAATGCACGTCCGCATGTATCCCGTGCCACCCAACGTGCTCTAGAAGGTGTAAGTCAACTACCCTGGCCAGCAAGATCTCCGGATCTGTCCCCCATTGAGCATGTTTGGGACTGGATGAAGCGTCGTCTCACGCGGTCTGCACGTCCAGCACGAACGCTGGTCCAACTGAGGCGCGAGGTGGAAATGGCATGGCAAGCCGTTCCACAGGACTACATCCAGCATCTCTACGATCGTCTCCATGGGAGAATAGCAGCCTGCATTGCTGCGAAAGGTGGATATACACTGTACTAGTGCCGACATTGTGCATGCTCTGTTGCCTGTGTCTATGTGCCTGCGGCTCTGTCAGTGTGATCATGTGATGTATCTGACCCCAGGAATGTGTCAATAAAGTTTCCCCTTCCTGGGACAATGAATTCACGGTGTTCTTATTTCAATTTCCAGGAGTGTATGTTGTGTTAGAACGTTATGAAGTAACTCGATGAGAACAGTATATTGACACATAGTCAATACGGATTTAGAAAACATCGTTCTTGTGAAACACAACTTCCTCACATGAAGTGTTGAGTGTTATTGACAAGGGATTTCAAATTGATTCCGTATTTCTAGATTTCCAGAATGCGTTTGACACTGTACTACACAAGCGGCTTGTAATGAAACTACGTGCTTATGGAACAGCGTCTCAGTTATGTGACTTGTTTCCTACCCAGAAAGTGCACTGTAGCTTTAGATAATTACGAGACCATAAGATAGAGAATCACCAATGTAAAGCCATGCCCACTGGGCACTGGGCATGTGTAATTGTTGTATAAAATGTAATGGTGTTTTTAGGTTATCTTTGAACCATAATACAATTTATCGGAATAAAAAAGATAGTGAAAAGAAAAAGATTGGTGGCCTTGTTCTTCAAATAGTGTATAGTCATGATACCCAGAATTTAGAATGTGTGCGCCATTCATATTCAGTGCGATGGCCACGTGTTGGTCAAAGCCGTTGGGTAAGAAAGAAAATGTGGTGTTGCCAGAACGTAGTAAAAAATCAGAGTTGTGTAAATTAGTAATAGTCAGATGTGCGTTATCCGTTTCCGTTGCGTAATATTCAAACAGGAGAATAATTTGTAACTTAATTGTGAGTACTAGAGTTCATGTTACTCGATAAATAAGAATGAGTCCACTCGCTTGGCAGACCACTCATCTTGTAGGCCTGACTGCTTGATGCCACAGTATGAGCAAGGCATGTGGGTGCCACTCAGTGTGTAAGCTTAGGGCCCGATGACCTCAGCAGTTTGGTTCCACAAATTTCCAAATTTTTTTCCAAGATTTCGAAGACACGCTGACAGCTGCGAAGCACCTGCATCCCGTCACGCTTTATGTCTTCCCCGACTGTGATGTCCTCTTTCAGCAGTATAATTCTCCGTGGTTCGGAGGCATAACCATGCTTCACTGGTTTGAGAAGCATCATAGTGAACTCACGTGATGTCTCGGCGACCAAGTTCGCCTGATGCTAAGTCCTATGGAACCCACGTACGTCGCTATCAGGCGCCATCACCGCGTACGCAAATTAGGGGCTCGTTATTTACGCCAGTTACATGACTTGTGTAGTGTTGGCAGAAGAGCCAACACCGTGTTACTAGAGGAGGCCGAAATGCACGCGATTTAGCTCACGCAGGCTGGCGTGAGGAGGGAAGATCTATACTGACGTGAGGTCTGGAACATGTCAAGGAATTAGAATTCAGAAAGCGGACGTAATTACTTTTATACTTAACTTTAATCCATTAATGATGAACGTCGCTCTTGACGGTACGTGATTCACAATATTATCAGTTCAGAATACATTCTTGAAGAATATGGCGCCTTGCTAGGTCGTAGCAAATGACGTAGCTGAAGGCTATGCTAAACTGTCGTCTCTGCAAATGAGAGCGTATGTAGTCAGTGAACCATCTCTAGCAAAGTCGGCTGTACAACTGGGGCGAGTGCTAGGCAGTCTCTCCAGACTAGACCTGCCGTGTGGCGACGCTCGGACTGCAATCACTGATAGTGGCGACACGCGGGTCCGACGTATACTAACGGACCGCGGCCGATTTAAAGGTTACCACCTAGCAAGTGTGGGGTCTGGCAGTGACACCACACTTGTGCGTAGACATCTAACACCCCATATCTCCACAAAGCCGTGCGAAGTGGACGCTCGGTTTGAGGCACCATGTCACGAATTGCGCAGCCTCTCCCGCCGGAGGTTCGAGTCCTCCCTCGGGCATCGGTGTGTTGTTCTTAGCATAGTTTGAGTAGTGTGTAAGTCGAGGGACCGATGACCTCAGCAGTTTCATCCCTTAGGAATTCACACACGCCGGCAGGAGTGGCCGTACGGTTCTGGGCGCTACAGTCTGGAACCGAGCGACCGCTACGGTCGTTGGTTCGAATCCTGCCTCGTGCATGGATGTGTGTGATGTCCTTAGGTTAGTTAGGTTTAATTAGTTCTAAGTTCTAGGCGACTGATGACCTCAGAAGTTAAGTCGCATAGTGCTCAGAGGCATTGGTTTTGAATTCACACACATTTGAACCCCCACAAAGCAACCAACTAAAACTATCGGATCCGTCATACTCAGAATCAGCGATGTATTTCGTTCCAAAGACAGAAAAACAACCCATTAAGCAGGAGTCATAATATTTTGCCTCATCAGTGTAAGTAGTGACATGTAGGCTGAAACGCCCGCTAAATCACGCAGGACTGGTAGGTAGTTAGGGTTGTGGAAAGGGGCAAGGGAGTTGCTATCACAACTGTAATTTATTATCATTTAGTTCAGAAATACACTTTTGAAAAAATTAAATTTGCTTCGCGGCTGAAGGCCTCCAAACAGATGCTTTAGAATAAGTTCAATCGAAAAGACATGACACACAGTTAAATTTATACATTTATGAGATCAGCATGCGGAGCGGCTGAAGGCCGCCGGATTAAATCTTCAGAATTCCAAATATACTATGATGATTACTGAAGGCAGAAGGCCGCAATGTTTTAAGATGCTAACAGGGCTGATGGCCCACAAGGTGCACAGAAAGAGATAAACAAATAAGATGGCTGAAGGTCGCAAGGTTAAATTCTGCAAATTAAGGAAATATATATATTGCAACAATCGGTAAAACAATACATTAAGTTTAAAAATTTCCTTTTGCAACACCAACGGCGGAAGGTCCACAATAACTTGTAAAATCTTTCAGAGGAAATTACAATAACCTTTCAAGAGCAGAAGGCGATAATCTTTGGACTTGAAGGAACTCTGAGAACATGTTTCCAGGACTGAAGGCCCACAACTAACCTTGACAAATTAAAAATATAAAATACAGTTAAACTACAACAACATTAACACTGCCAAAAGGATAATTAAGAGAACGGCACTCAAGAGAATCCAGTGGAACGGTCTGCCCTCGTTCACTCAGGCGAGACAGGTGGTGAGTCCAACTACACTTACTTCGTGCGAACCCAACCAAGGGACAGTCACGGTCCGACCGACCAACCGCTTGCTTGCCACGACGAAGTACACGAGAATTCAAGGTCCCCGAAAAAAAAATTACAAGTATCACTATCCCCAAACAGACGCATATGTGAACTGAGCAGCCAAACCTACACACCATGGTGGACAGCAACAACAGGTGAGGAAAAGACACTGTCTACAAACTACGTTAGCAGCCAGGACAGGTAACCAGAAAACTAACGGCCACAAGGCAAAAAATTCCGCTGGTGCACTCGAATTGTAGTCAACCCAAATACACTACTGGCCATTAAAATTGCTACTCCACGAAGATGACGTACTACAGACGCGAAATTTAACCGACAGGAAGAAGATGCTGTGATATGCAAATGATTAGCTTTTCAGAGCATTCACACAAGGTTGGCGCCGGTGGCGACACCTACAACGTGCTGACATGAGGAATGTTTCCAACACATTCCTCATACACAAACAGCAGTTGACCGGCGTTGCCTGGTGAAACGTTGTTGTGATGCCTCGTGTAAGGAGGAGAAATGCGTACCGTCACGTTTCCGACTTTGATAAAGGTCGGATTGTAGCCTATCGCGATTGCGGTTTATCGTATCGCGACATTGCTGCTCAAGTTGGTCGAAATCCAATGACTGTTAGCAGAATATGGAATCGGTGGGTTCAGGAGCGTAATACGGAACGCCGTGCTGGATCCCAACGGCCTCGTATCACTAGCAGTCGATATGACAGGCATCTATCTTATCCGCATGACTGTAACGGATCGTACAGCCACGTCTCGATCCATGAGTCAACAGATGGGGACGTTTGCAAAACAACCACCATGTGCACGAACAGTTCGACCACGTTTGCAGCAGTAAGGACTATCAGCTCGGAGACCGTGGCTGCGGTTACCCTTGACGCTGCATCACAGACAGGAGCTCCTTCGATGGTGTACTCAACGACGAACCTGTGTGCACGAATGGCAAAACGTCATTTTTTCGGATGAATCCAGGTTCTGTTTACAGCATCATGATGGTCGCATCCGTGTTTGGCGACATCGCGGTGAACGCACATGGGAAGCGTGTATTCGTCATCGCTATACTGGTGTATCACCCGGCGTGATGGTATGGGGTGCCACTAGTTACACGTTTCGGTCACCTCTTGTTCGCATTGACGGCACTTTGAACAGTGGACGTTACATTTCAGATGTGTTACGACCCGTGGCTCTACCCTTCATCCGATCCCTGCAAAACCCTACATTTCAGCAGGATAATGAACTACCGCATGTTGGAGGGCCTGTGCGGGACTTTCTGGATACAGAAAATGTTCGACTGCTGCCCTGGCCAGCACATTCTCCAGACCTCTCACCAATTGAAAACGTCTGGTCGAATGTGGCCGAGCAACTGGCTCGTCGCTATACGCTAGTCCCTACTCTTGATGAACCGTAGTATCGTGTTGAAGCTGCATGGGTAGCTGTACCTGTACACGCCATCCAAGCTCAGTTTGACTCAATGCCCAGCCGTATCAAGGCCGTTATTACGGTCAGAGGTCGTTGTTCTGGGTACTGATTCCTCAGGTCAGTTCTAGCATAACATATTTGCCCTATGAATACCCGTTTATCATGTGCATTTCTTCTTGGTGTAGCAATTTTAACGGGCAGTAGTGTAGTTAGTTGCTCTGCATGGCGGCTAAATTTCAGCAATAGATGCACTCGGTGTTGTTCACAGGAAACCAGCGCAACAGCAAACCACCAACACGAACCACCACAACGTGAATGGACGTGGCTCAGGTAGTTGAAACCACTACTCAACTTTGACGTCCTGGGTCGGTGAACCACGAAGCTCGCAGCGATCGGACAGCTCCACACACACACTCCGACGCTGTGCAGGGACTGCCAGAGGGTTCAGCCACCTGCACTGCACGGAGGCCCTCCCTGGTCCGCACCGACCGGTCGACTGCCTGCTGATCCGTTCGCGACTGCTGCTCCGTCACGACTGCACTGCTGCTGCTTCTCACACTCACTTCCAGACACACGACGTCATTCTATTGAGAAATTTTAAGGTCTAATCTTGGCTCCTGAACACATTTTGGTCAGTTTTGTATCTCTGTTTACTATGATTCCGGTCAATGGAGTTATGGTTTACATAACTAAAGTTTTCCCTGAAGATTTGACCGCTCTGTTTACGCACTGTCTCACATCTAGCCAGTTTCAGTGGGATGAGGAGTTTTATGAGCAAGTGGATGGTGTTGCCATGGGTAACCCGTTGAGCCCTGCGATTGCCAATTTTTACATGGAAAAATTTGAACAATTAGCGTCGAATAAAGCAAATAAGAAACCGTGTTGTTGGTATCGTTATGTAGACGACACATTCGTGGTTTGGACACACGGTAAAAAAGCCTTAGACGAATTTTTTGATTATCTTAATAGCATAAACACTAAAATTCAGTTTACCATTGAAGTGGAAATAGACCAGGCTATTTCGTTTCTCGATGTGTTAGTCATGAGACAGACCGATGGCAGTCTGAAACATAAAGTGTTTCGGAAGAGCACACATATTGATAGATACTTACATAAGAACTCCAATCATCACCCACAACAAAAAAGAGGTGTGATCAAAATAATAAGACTAAAAACAGCCGACCAGTTGCAATGGATAAAGAAATCTTTACCTAGGTTTCAACAGATTTAAATCTGTCTTCTTCAGAAGGCGGCAATTTTACATTAATATGGACTGATGTATCATCGTCGTTTTTACAAATATCTGCATAGATCCATTTGTCCAAATTAAAATATAGCCCTGAAAATAGGGTTTGTCATGTAAATAAAAATTAGTACTGTACTAGTAGATGTAATAATTTTTATTTACATGACAAACCCTATTTTCAGGGCTATATTTTAATTTGGACAAATGGATCTATGCAGATATTTGTAAAAACGACGATGATACATCAGTCCATATTAATGTAAAATTGCCGCCTTCTGAAGAAGACAGATTTAAATCTGTTGAAACCTAGGTAAAGATTTCTTTATCCATTGCAACTGGTCGGCTGTTTTTAGTCTTATTACGTGGAACCGTTGCTGTTGCGCAGCTATGTTTAAAATAGTGTAATCAAAAGTTTAGTGGACAGGGCAAAACGGATTTGTACGCCGGAACATCTGGATACGGAACTGAATCATCTGAAACAGGCCTTCGAAAAGAATGAGTACTCAAACAAAGAAATTAATACAGTTTTAAGACCTAATTACAGCAGGCCAAAGGACAAGGATGGTACACAACAATGGAAGAACACGGTATCTTTACCTTTCATTAGTAAGGTTACAGATAGAGTCGGCAAAATTTTGCTGAAACATAAAGTGAAACCGGTATTCAAACCTACCAGAAAAATAGGACAAATACTTCGTTCTGTTACAGATAGAAGGCAACCATTATCATCTAGCGGTGCGTATAAAATTCCGTGTACTTGTGGCAAGGTCTGTATTGGTACTACGAAAAGAAGTGTGAATACGAGGGTAAAGGAGCATAAACGTCTTTGCCGACTGGGAAAAATAGATAAATCGGCCGTTGCGGAACATGCACTTCAGTCAGGTGACCATGTAGTTAAGTTTTCTGAAACTACAGTTTTAAGTGCTATCACGAACTATTATCCACGACCGTATAGGGAAGCTATTGAAATTTATAAACATGGAGATAATTTTAATAGAAAAGAAGAAGCCTTGAAATTAAGCGAGATATGGACAGTGGCGTTACAGAATCGATAAGTGATTTTTATCTATGACGGACTATTATCGATACCTACATTTTATCTTTGACTAGTTTTCTCTCTGCTACTATGTGCAAGCTAGACCATGCCCCCTCTCCTCGGTATTTAGGCCGCTCTCCGACGCCCGACTCGTCAGTCGGCAGGACTCAGCAGGACCAGCCATACCTCTGAGGATGTCCAACATACTGTGGTGTCACCGCCAGACACCACACTTGCTAGGTGGTAGCTTTAAATCGGCCGCGGACCATTAGTACATGTCGGACCCGCGTGTCGCCACTGTCAGTGATCGCAGACCGAGCGCCACCACACGGCAGGTCTTGAGAGACGTACTAGGACTCGCCCCAGTTGTACAGCGACTACACTGACGAAGCCTTTCTCTCATTTGCCGAGAGATAGTTAGAATAGCCTTCAGCTAAGTCCATGGCTACGACCTAGCAAGGCGCCATTAACCATTTCTGGAGAGAGTCTCACTTGTATCATCAAGAATGATGTATACAAATGATGGATTAAAGTTAAGTATTCCAGCAGCTACGTACTTTTCTTTATAGCATTCATTAGGTATCCTGTTCCAGACCTCACGCCAGTCTGCGTTAGATTATAGCGCGCATTTCGGCCTCCTCTAACTACAAGGTTTGGCACATCTGCCAACACATCACATAGTATTGGACGAAACGTTAGGAATAGAAGAATTCCATGAACCACGAACATATAACCCCGAAGAATTATCAATAACAGTACCATCCGGTCGTGAAAGCCTTCATTGTGTGATAGGCACTGACTAATTTGTTGGATCACGTCGGCAAAGTTTCCACGAGGGTTTCATGGGCCGTGTATTGTAGAATTCTTCTCGCACTTCGCATTACGCCTGGGTCAGTCGATAGGAATTAACTTTGATTTATCGCGCTTTACTCCACGTAAATTTATTCCCACTGCCTATTAGGAGAGTCATGTAATGTGATGATTGAAGGTCGTGAGTTAAAATAAATTTGTGCTAATCGACTGCATCTGTTTTCAATCAAGTAGTTGAAATCCCAAGTCACTTTCTTAATTAATTTTATGTTCAACATTTGCATCTGGTGTTCAATAGCTGAATATAACATCAATGTGCACCGCTTTTTAATTAAAAGGGTTCAATTCTGAATCAATTAATGTCAACACTGCCACCGCAGTTCAATCAGGAGTCACAGGGCCTTATTGCTTTCTTTGCGTCATCCGATATTGTGGCAGTTTTGCAGTCTCTGTTGATCTGTTAGTCAATTAGCTGGGGTGAACACACGCAGAAACCAGATAAGTGACAGGTGGAGTGTTACACCATCACTGTCTGGGACGTACGCAGATACATCTTCGCTGGTTATGGTAGCTCGGTTCGATGCGGGACTCACCACTGAAGACAATTCTACTCTGGTCAATCAGATTCCAGGCTGAAGACGTGTCTGGAGACGCCCCAGGCAGTGCTGGAATACCAACTCGACAACCAGGAGCGATGATCTAGGGCGTCATTTTATTTTATAGCAGGACCCCTTTGATTTTCATCCGCGCCGCCGTTACAGCACAGCATACGTCAACGACATTCTACGTCCCAATTTGTCGCCCTTCGTGGCAGCCCATCCTGTGCTTACATTTCAGTAGGATAATGCCCGACCGCACTGTTTCCACTGCTTGTCTTCATGTTTTCAAACCCTACCTTTGGCCAGTAAGGTCGCCAGATTTATCCCCAATTGGGAACGTTTGGAGCATTACGGGCGAGGCCCTCTAGCCATCTCGAGATTCTGACGATCTAACGCGCCAGTTGGACATAATTTGGCATAATTATCTCAGGAGAACGTCTGACTACTCTGCCAATCAATCTCAAGTCGAATAACTGCTTGCATAAGGGCCAGTGATGGACCAATGCGTTAGTGACTCTCTTAATTGAATAAATCGTCCAATTTTTCTGAAATAGTAATCGTTTGTTTGTCTGTAGACGTACACTCCTAGAAATGGAAAAAAGAACACATTGACACCGGTGTGTCAGACCCACCATACTTGCTCCGGACACTGCGAGAGGGCTGTACAAGCAATGATCACACGCACGGCACAGCGGACACACCAGGAACCGCGGTGTTGGCCGTCGAATGGCGCTAGCTGCGCAGCATTTGTGCACCGCCGCCGTCAGTGTCAGCCAGTTTGCCGTGGCATACGGAGCTCCATCGCAGTCTTTAACACTGGTAGCATGCCGCGACAGCGTGGACGTGAACCGTATGTGCAGTTGACGGACTTTAGCGAGGGCGTATAGTGGGCATGCGGGAGGCCGGGTGGACGTACCGCCGAATTGCTCAACACGTGGGGCGTGAGGTCTCCACAGTACATCGATGTTGTCGCCAGTGGTCGGCGGAAGGTGCACGTGCCCGTCGACCTGGGACCGGACCGCAGCGACGCACGGATGCACGCCAAGACCGTAGGATCCTACGCAGTGCCGTAGGGGACCGCACCGCCACTTCCCAGCAAATTAGGGACACTGTTGCTCCTGGGGTATCGGCGAGGACCATTCGCAACCGTCTCCATGAAGCTGGGCTACGGCCCCGCACACCGTTAGGCCGTCTTCCGCTCACGCCCCAACATCGTGCAGCCCGCCTCCAGTGGTGTCGCGACAGGCGTGAATGGAGGGACGAATGGAGACGTGTCGTCTTCAGCGATGAGAGTCGCTTCTGCCTTGGTGCCAATGATGGTCGTATGCGTGTTTGGCGCCGTGCAGGTGAGCGCCACAATCAGGACTGCATACGACCGAGGCACACAGGGCCAACACCCGGCATCATGGTGTGGGGAGCGATCTCCTACACTGGCCGTACACCACTGGTGATCGTCGAGGGGACACTGAATAGTGCACGGTACATCCAAACCGTCATCGAACCCATCGTTCTATCATTCCTAGACCGGCAAGGGAACTTGCTGTTCCAACAGGACAATGCACGTCCGCATGTATCCCGTGCCACCCAACGTGCTCTAGAAGGTGTAAGTCAACTACCCTGGCCAGCAAGATCTCCGGATCTGTCCCCCATTGAGCATGTTTGGGACTGGATGAAGCGTCGTCTCACGCGGTCTGCACGTCCAGCACGAACGCTGGTCCAACTGAGGCGCCAGGTGGAAATGGCATGGCAAGCCGTTCCACAGGACTACATCCAGCATCTCTACCATCGTCTCCATGGGAGAATAGCAGCCTGCATTGCTGCGAAAGGTGGATATACACTGTACTACTGCCGACATTGTGCATGCTCTGTTGCCTGTGTCTATGTGCCTGTGGTTCTGTCAGTGTGATCATGTGATGTATCTGACCCCAGGAATGTGTCAATAAAGATTCCCCTTCCTGGGACAATGAATTCACGGTGTTCTTATTTCAATTTCCAGGAGTGTATATCATATCTACCCATTTCCGCCCCAATCAGACATTTCCTTCGAGGTGCGTCCTTTTGTTTTCTTAGAGCGCGCGCGCGTGCGTGTGTGCGTGTGTGTGTGTGTGTGTGTGTGTGTGTGTGTGTGTGTGTGCGTGTGTGTGTGTGTGTGAAATCTTATTGGACTTAACTGCTAAGGTCATCAGTCCTTAAACTTACACACTACTAAAATTATAAACAGCCGACCAGTTGCAATGGATAAAGAATTCTTTAGCTAGGTTTCAACAAATTTAAATTTGTCTTCTTCAGAAGACGGTTGTGAGCTCTGCAACATCCATGTACTAATTTATATTTACGTGACAAACCCTATTTCTAGGGCTATATTTTAATTTTGACAAAGGGATCTATGCCGACATTTGTAAAAACGGCGATGGTACATTAGTCCATACTAATGTAAAATTGCCACCTTCTGAAGAAGACAAATTTAAATTTGTTGAAACCTAGGTAAAGAATTCTTTATCCATTGCAACTGGTCGGCTGTTTATAATTTTATTACGTGGAACCGTTGCTGTTGTGCAGCTATGTTTAAAATACTTACACACTACGTAACCTAAATTATCCTAAGGGCAAACACATACACCCATGCCCGAGAGAGGACTCGAACCTCCGCCGGGACCAGCCTCACAGTCCATGACTGCAGCGCCTTAGACCGCTCGGCTAATCCCACGCCGCTGACCAGTTTTAGTGTGTCTTTTATCACCAACTGTTTTCTGCTACTCTAGAAGAGTTCATTCATTATATCCTTTAATTATTTCTCGCTTCCACTGAGGACAGTTATTTCGCCAGCGAAATTCAACCCATCATGCGCTTTTCTTTCCAGTCGGGCCTGGTGGTCTAGCGTTAAGGCATGTGCCTGAAAGTTCGTTTGTTGGAGCTTATCCCGGTTGGTCCGTGGAGTTTTAACCTGCTTTTTAATCTAGCATTTGCCTCTCACTGATGCGGGGATTTGCCAGAAACGAACGTGGTTACGATTCCAAGTTAAATTGTGGGCGCCCTTTCCCTAGTTGAGAGCCAACGGCCTTGCCGCTTCCCGTCAGATCACCAAAGTTAAGCGCTGTTCAGCTGGGATAGCACTGGGATGGGTAACTGTCCAGGCTGCCGAGCGCTGTTGGCAAGCGGGGTGAACTCAGCCCTTGTGAGGCAAACCGAGGAGCTGCTTGACGGAGAAGTGCTGACCCTACGCCCCTCTGTATCCACATCGAGTGACGGCCCTGGCTGAGAGGATGACACGGCTGCTGGTGGGTACCGTTGCGCCTTCCAAGGTCTGTTCGGACGGAGGTTGCCTAGTTGGATAACAGCAGTAGCGACACGCAACCTTGGCGATAAATAGACCTGATCATTTTGAGGAAGTTAATCTAGAAAAAGGTATTAGCGACCATAATGTGGTTGCGGGTTCTATGTCAGTGCAAGACGCAAAAAAAAAAAATAAATAAATAAATAAATAAAAAATAAATAAACAGCGTAGAGTTTTCTTGTTGGGGGGGAATATCTTCGTAGTCAGCTCCAAGCATTCACCACGGGACACAAAGATACTGAGCATCTTTGCTCGGAATTTAAAGGTATTGCCCAGCAAAACTATAGGGTAGGGAAAGGATCCATCTTGGTTCAACAAACATTTTGGGAAGTTGCTGAGAAAGCAAAGAATTTTGCACAGTCATTTTAAACGTACTCACTGCCCTGCTGACAAACATAAATTATGTGAAATGAAAGCTCCTGTCCAGAGGTCAACGAGAGATTCCTTTAACGAATTTGAAAGCCATATTTTATCTACAGATTCTAAAAATAACCCCAAAAAACTTTGGTCGTACGTAAAATCTATGAACGTTACAAATAATTCAATATCTTCTCTTGCTGACAGTATGGGTAATGTAACGGATGATGCTAAAGAGAAGGCCGAAATTCTAAACCTAACTTTCAAAAACTCGTTTACGGTAGAGGTCTGCAGCACCATTCCCCCTTTCAATTATCGAACAAACGCAAGGATGGTTGACATAGTGTTTAGTGTGGCTCTGAGCACTATGGGACTTAACATCTGAGGTCGTCAGTCCCCTAGAACTTAGAACTACTTAAACCTAACTAACCTAAGGACATCACACACATCCATGCCCGAGGCAGGATTCGAACCTGCAACCGTAGTGGTCGCGCGGTTCCAGACTGAAGCGCCTAGAACCGCTCTGCCACACCGGTCGGCCAGTGTTTAGTGCAAAACAGTTAAGATCCTTAGACGCCAGGAAGGCATCTGGCCCAGACGGTATCCCCTTAAGATTTTATGTTGACTATGCTACAAAAATGGCACCATTCTTATCCATCATCTATCAGAGATCATTGGTAAAGCGGAAAGTTCCACGGGACTGGAAGAAGGCCCACGTCATAGCAATCTATAAAAAAGGGTAGAAAATCGGATGCACGTAATTACCAGACAATTTCACTGACATCGATTTGTTGTAGAATCATGGAGCATAGTTTGTGTTCAGACATAATGACCTTTCTAGACTCTGAGAAGCTCATCTGTAGAAACCAGCCCGGTTTTAGGAAACAGCGGTCATGCGAGACACAGCTGGCCCTCTTTGTGCATGACATACGACAGGCTCTATATACTGGCTTCCAGGCTGATGCCATATTCCTCGACTTTCGAAAGGCCTTCGACTCAGTTCCGCACTGTCGCTTGCTCCCTAAAGTGAGCGCTTACGGTCTATCCGATGAGATACGCGGTTGGATAGAAAGTTTTCTAATAGACAGAGACCAGTATGTCGTCCTGAATGGGGAGACTTCAACAGAAACAAGCGTAACATCAGGTGTGCCCCAGGGCAGCGTAATAGGTCCGCTGCTTTTGATGAGTTACATAAACGATCTGGTTGATGATATTGACAGCGGCATTAGACTGTTTGCCGATGATGCTGTAGTCTACAGGAAAGTAGTATCAGACGAAAGTTGTGAACAAGTCAATGAGGATTTGCAGAAAATGAATGTGTGGTGTAATGACTGGCAGTTATGTCTCAATATTAGTAAGTGTAACCTACTGCGTATAACAAAAGAAAATCACCATTAATGTAGGAGTACCAAATAAATGCCCAGTCTTTGGAAGCGGTAACATCCGCCAAGTATCTGGGTGTGACTATTCGAAATGATCCCAAATGGGACGATCAGATTACACAAGTAACGGGTAAGGCGAACTCTAGATTGCGGTTTATTGGTAGAATCCTGAAGCGATGCAGTCCTTCAACAAAGGAAATTGCTTACAATAGTTCTTCGAGTCTTAGAGTATTGTTCGTCTGTATGGGACTCTTACCAGTTGCGTCTGATTCAAGAGACTGAGAAGATCCAAAGAAGAGCGGCAAGATTCGTGACTGGAACATTTAGCCATCGCGTGAGCGTTACAAATCTCATAGAAATTTTGAAGTGGGACACACTTGCAGATAGACGAAGCGCTAAACGGAAGGGGCTGCTCACTAAATTCGGAAATCCGAGCTTCGCCGAGGCTGTAGACCATATGTCATTACCACCAACTTTCATATCGCGCAATGATCACCATTCAATGATAAGGGAAATTAGAGCTCGTACTGAGGCGTTCAGACAGTAGTTTTTCCCTCGCGCGATCCGCGAGTGGAACAGATGGAGGGAAAAATGACTTTGGCGCGTATAGTGCCCTCCACCACATACCGCTTGGTGGCTAGCAGAGTATATATGTAGATGTAGAAAGACTTGCACTGGGCCACTGAGTTACACTAAATTGCGATTATAGTTAGTAGTAGTATTAGTATTATAATTATTAACTACTTTTCCCTATGTAAATACTGTAAAGGTGTAATAAGTAGTAGTAGTTATTAGACAGTAGAAACACACACAGAGCCACTTATGATGTATTTTATTTTGTAATATAAGACGACATCATTTTGTGTGCTTCATAGGAGGGAACGCGTTTAGTATATCTGCCGAGATTCTCCCACCTGGAATAGCAACAACAGAAACCGTAATTTATATGTTATATTTTGTTTTAGCGGTACAAGAAAATTTGCGGATCGTTTCTTTCCTGCCTTTCTGTTATTTTCTTTCAAATTACTAATACTTATTATTTTAACACTCTGTTTTCTATAATCATTCACTTTTCTTTGTATCAGATTGTTGTTTCATTGGTCAAAACAAATTTTGTTAGTAATTTGGAACACTGTACTATTACATCTAAAATTGTATAACGTACGACCTGTTTTCTAAAATATAAGGCAGCAGGTCTTTAACGATGCAATAAATGAGAGGAAAAATGATCCGCTGCTTGTGTCTGTTGTTATTCCCCTTTAGACTCCTCTAGATAGTTAGTCCTATGTTTTTCGTAGTAATTACTGTTTCCTGGGATTTGTCGCCAACAACGAAATCGGACATCAGTGGGTCTACTAATCTGATGTAATTACGTTCTCCTGAAGACATACGAGTTTCAACTTTACCTTCGATAAGGATAGAAGCTAAAGCAATGAATTAAAATTTGTGCCATGGCCAGGACTTGAACTCAGGTGTCCTGCTTATTAGGCAGATACGATAACTACAATTTTACAGTGGTGTAATAGTTAGCGCATCTGCATAGTCAGCAGAAAACCTGGGTTCAAGTGCACACTGTAGCACAAATTTTAATTCTATCCTTATCGAAGCAGCAGATCCCGTCGCCTATATGTACAGGGTGCATCAAAAAATGTATACAGACTTTGAAGCGTCATAGAACATTTATTTCCCGTTCTACAATGTTAAATTTCTGGAAATGGAAAGCTTAAAGTCTAATTGGAAAAATAAATGTGCTTTGCAAATGTGATTAATGTTCAAACTGGTGGCCTTCAGCATCAATACATTTCTGAGTACGAGTCACCACTGATTCTGTACATCGTACCAAAGTGTCCAATGAGATTTCTGCGCACGTCGCCTGAATCTCATTCCAAAGTGTGTCCAGGTTACGTGGTTTACGTTTGTACACCTCATCTTTTACTGTGCTCCATAAGAAGAAATCCAGCAGCGTGAGGTCTGGAGAGCGTGCAGGAAATTCGATTGGTCCCCTGCGTCCTATCCACTAGCCTGGTACATTGAGATCCAGGTATGCTCATACGTCCCTATGATAGTGCGGCGGGGCGTCATCTTGTTGGAAATAAAACTCATCATTACCGTATAATGCACGAATGGCAGGGAATATGGAGTCAGCCAGCATTGTTAGGTACGTTTCTCCAGTAACAGAACCTTCAAAGCGGAAAGGCCCAATGAGTCCCCTTGCAGACAAACCACACCACACATTTACACCAGGCATATTCACAGCCTTTTCAACTGTAATGTGAGGATTATCTTCAGCCCAGTACACACAATTGTGCCTATTGACAGTTCCATTGAATTTGAATTGGGCTTCATCCGACCAAATTATGCTACCCATAAATCCCGGTTCACGTCTCTCTCCTGAACCCATTCACAAAATTCTAACCTTCGATCTGGATCGTCGTCACTTAGCTGTTGCACCAGCCTTGGAATGTACACACAAAACTTGCCTTTCTTCAGAAAGCGTAGCACACTACTAGCACTTACATTACTCTCACGTGCCGCTTGCCTTGAAGATTTTTGAGGCGAACGCTGAAACAGTTCCAAGACCGCAGTCGTGGAATCATCACTTGTAGCTGTACGAGGTCGCCCTGATCGACCTTTATGCACATCACACACTGTTCCACGAAATGCGAATTTGTCTTGTAGACGTGTAATTGTTAACCTTGAAGGTGGTTCTGTACCATACTCACTTCTCCACTGTCTTCGAACCGAAGCTACATTCTCAAACTTCCAGTACCACTTAATTATCTGCTTCCGCGCTTCAAGGCTCAAACGCACGTCCGGCATGTTGCAGTTACTTCCTTGCCACTGCTGCCATCTGTTGAAGAAACATAACATTACTTTCTCACAGATATTTAACCTTGTAGAACGGGAAATAAATTGTCTATGACAGTTCAAAGTGTGTCTTCATTTTTTTGACGCACCCTGTATTTGCATTCAGTACGAACTGCCAGTCACTGCAACAATCACTCGACCCCTGCAGGTCCTCCTACACTGCGCCACTGTCTCCTGGGGTTGCCACCATCCTATAGACAACAGCAGCCTCTGTGAATTGCCTCACGCAGCCTCCAACGTCAAACAACAGTCTGATGAAATGAGGAGGAAGTAAACTGGTTCATCGAGGAAATAGCACCGTATCACTGCTTCGACACTGGCCCTGCTGCAGGAAGGAAGAGCCAGTGTTTGCTCATTCAGCTCTCGCAGCAACGGAACAATGGGCCGCGTATGATAAACGTGCCGTGTTTCCCAGTCAACACACACAGAATGTTATCAGCGTTTGTCCACAGGCGGGTAGCGATAACACGTTAATTCATCTCTCACCGAACCCATTGACGTTAGCATCTCGTCGGATTACCGCGTAACCTTTTTTTTCGGATAATACCGCTCTGCTATGGCTAATAAATCCCTACCTCGATCGGAGATCGCACTGTCGCTCAGTGACGTCTACATGAGACACGTCGAACCACTGGCCAACCAAAGCAGTGACGTGTCATATGTACATATGGCGGTAGTACGGCGTACACAATGTACAAAAGGGCAATGCATTGGGGAAGCTGTCATTTGTAACTCAGTTGGTGCGTGTGAAAAGGTTTCCGACGTGATTGTGGTCGCACGAGGGGAACTGACCCACTTCTAATGCGAAACGGTAGTTGAAGCTTGTAATGGTACTTGAATTACGTAACCTTTACGGCACCTCACCTCAACCTCTCGATACCAGCAATATTCTTCTGTGTTTCTGTAAAGTAGCTAACATATTTCTATGACAACATTCAGATTTGATTTCATTAATGTAGAGGTACTTCGATACATCGATATGTATATATTGCAACGATATTATTCTGGTGTGTATTCTTTCTTTTGTCACTATGATCATTGACGTACTTGTAACTCTGATTTTTGGGCGCTTAAGCGGTTATTAGAGAGTCAAGCTTTGATCGTCATGTTGAAAAGACGCAAATTGTATTCAGTTTATGAAATGTGAACTTTAACAGTGAGGAAGATATGTTGTGAAGCGATGTTTTGGAACGAGTTACGTGATATTGCAACAAAAGTAATAAAAAAGAAGTGTAACTTAAATTCGGAGTGCTGATTACTTTTTTACATCACCATTGTCCTAACTTGCAAAAGTTTAATCTTCAAGAATGGTTTATGAAACACATCTATAAAACTTTTGAATATCACAGAATAGCACCTAGGCCTCTTTGCATCCGAGCTTGGAATCATCACTACTTAGATTTTCGACGATTGAGCTATGAGTTCACAACGAGACCAGTGTGGGAAACACGAGAAGACGAGTGCGTAGTTTATCCATTATTTCAAGAAATTACTTTATTAACTGTGCTCTAATGACACCTGCCACATAATATAACTTTGTTGGTGCCCAGAAATGCAATATTTAGCAGCGTGAGTAACACTACGATCATAATTAATGTTTGACCTTTGTTGTGGTACGGTTGTTAGAATCTAGACCCGGCAGGTTAGCCGACAGCGCTAACGCGCTGCTTCCTGGACTCGGGTAGGCGCGCCGACCCCAATCGAATCCGCCCGGCGGATTACCGACGAGGGCCGGTGTCCTGGCCAGCCTGGATGTGGTTTTTAGGCGGTTATCCACATCCCACTTGGTGAATACTGGGCTGGTCCCCACGTCCCGCCTCACACGACACACAGACATCTGAACACGTTCGCACTATTCCATGGATTCCACTAGGCACGGACAGCTGGGATACACAAATTCTGTGCCGGGGATACGGGGTGGCGACAGGAAGGGTATCCAGCCTCTGATAACAACAACGACAGATCAATAGTAACAAGGCTGACCCCACGTTGAACTGGGACAAACACACAAGGAAATGATGGTGATGATGATGAAATGAATGGTCGTTGGAGCTAGACGCATGACTCATTCCATTTCGGAAATCATTAGGGAATTCTATATTCCGACGTCCACAGTGTCAAGAATGTGGCGAGAGAACCAAATTTCAGGCATTATCTCTCACAACAGACAACACAGCGGCCGACGGCCTTCGCTTAATGAGCGAGAGCAGTTCTCAGTGCTAACAGACAAGCGATATTGTGTGAAATAACCGCAGAAATCAATGTGGAACGCACGACGATCGTATCGGCTAGAACAGTGTGGCGAAATTTGGCGTTAATGTCCTACGGCAGCAGGCGATCGACGCGAGTGCCTTTGCTAACAGCACGACATCACCTGCAGCCCCTTTGCTGAGCTCGTGACCATATTGGTCTGGCCTGCTCAGGTGAGTCGAGATTTCAGTTGGTAAGAGCTGGTGGTAGGGTTCGAGTCTGGCGCAGACCCCACAAGACCATGTGCCCTAGTTGTTAACAGGACACTGAGCGCGCTGGTGGTGGCTCCATAATGGTGTGGGCTGTGTTTACGTAGAGTGGATTCGGTCGTCTGGTCCAGCTTAACCGATCATTGGCTGGAATGGTTATGTCTGGCTACCTGGAGACCATTTGCTGGCATTCACGGACTTCATGTTCCCAAACATGTCATGCGGCCACAACTGTTCGCAAATGGTTTGAAGAACATTCTGGACAATTCGAGCGAGTGATTTGGATCGCCCGACGCAAATCCCTGCTACTACTGCTACTGCTGCTGCTGCTCCTTGGTGCTACAGCTCTTGTAGGGCCTTGGCCTCCCGGACAACCTCCGCCCACTCTTCGCTGCTGGCTGCCTTGGCTCTCCATCTTCTCACTCCCATCCCTCTCTTCCAAGATGTCTAGCCATCTGGTCCTTGGTCTGCCGCTTATACGACGTCCACCGGGTTTTCCTTTGAATGCATTCTTGACTGCGCTGTTCTCCACCATTCTCTCTACATGTTCCAACCAACATAGTATACTACTCTTTATTTCAGTCACAATATGTGGTTTGTTGTACAACTCTCTGATCTCGTTATTATTTCTGATTCTCCAAAAACCCATATTATTCACTGGCCCATAGATTTTCCTAAGTATCTTCCTTTCTCCTCTCAGCAACAACTCCTCATCAATTTGTGTCATAGTCCAGGTCTCCGAACCATACATCACCACTAACTACTGTATGATACACTGCCAGCTTCAGATTCTTCTCCTTGCTTTAAACATTTTAACCAGTGGAAAGTACGGCATTTCATCCTCGTGCTAACAAAACCAGTCTGGGAAGATGCGAGCTTTTCCACCGATTCTGCGTCTTCTGTTAGGACATATGTATACTACTGGCCATTTAAATTGCTACACCACGAAGATGACGTGCTACAGACGCGAAATTTAACCGACAGGAAGAAGATGCTGTGATATGCAAATGATTAGCTTTTCAGAGCATTCACACAAGGCTGGCGCCGGTGGCGACATCTACAATGTGCTGACGTGAGGAAAGTTTCCAACCGCTTTCTCATACACAAACAGCAGTTGACCGGCGTTGCCTGGTGAAACGTTGTTGTGATGCCTCGTGTAAGGAGGAGAAATGCGTACCATCACGTTTCCGACTTTGATAAAGGTCGGATTGTAGCCTATCGCGATTGCGGTTTATCGTATCGCGATATTGCTGCTCGCGTTGGTCGAGAGCCACTGACTGTTTGCAGAATATGGAATCGGTGGGTTCAGGAGGGCAATACGGAACGCCGTGCTGGATCCCAACGGCCTCGTATCATTAGCAGTCGAGATGACAGGCATCTTATCCGCATGGCTGTAAAGAAGGATCGTGCAGCCACGTCTCGATCCCTGAGTCAACAGATGGGGACGTTTGCAAGACAACAACAATCTGCACGAACAGTTGAAAATACTTGCAGAACGCTGTCGACGGCAGGCACAGCGTGGTTTGTTTGGAGGCAAACTTGTTCCATCGGCTCACCGTGCTTACTGTTAACCTCAGTAATCCTCACTTTACTCTTCGCCCTGAAGGTTGCAATCAGCAGCGCTCGATGTAGGAAGACGCAGAACGAGGTGGCAGTGAAAATTGAAGCAGTACAGGCACAGCTTCCATAATCTTGAAGTGCTGAAGATGGATTAGTATCTGACCCTTCACTGCCCGAAATAACTGACATGTTTAACCGCTCTCTGACGTCCAGCATTTTTCCTAGAGTGTGGAAGAAGGGGCTCATAAAACCATTACCAAAGAAGGAATCTGCCAATCAACCTTCTGATCACAGGCCCATTTGCATTCTACCAGCAAGGTGTTAGTCCACAAACAGGTTACCACTTATTTAAACTGAATAACCTCCTAGATGAATGCCAGTCTAGTTTCCGGCAAAATCTCAGCACAACGACTGCTCTTATAAAAGTGACTGACGAATTAAAACATGCCATGGACGAACAACAGGCTACTATTATGTGCTTCCTGGACTTCAGTAAAGCTTTCGACACTGCTGACTTTTACATTCTGCTTGCTAAAATGACACGTCAAAATTTTTCTTCAAGCGCTGTGAAAGGTCGCAGTGGAAGGATGCTGTATCAGGGTCCCACAAGGATCAGTACTGGGCCCATTACTTTTCTAATTATACGTTAATGATGTGTCAACTATTCACTCCCAATGCAGATGACCTTCAGTTATATCTTAGTGCAAGTCCACCAAACCTGCACGCAGCCATCGATCATGTAAATGCTGACTTACTTGCTTTATCAGAATAGTCGCAGAACTGAGGTCTGAAACTGAACCCTTCCAAGACGCAAACAATCTTAGTTGCTCACGAAAGACTTATTACAACACAGCACAGAGAATCTCTTCCATGCTTAATTTTAAATGGCACCGAAAAAACCTTTTCTCCTTCTGCAAAGAACTTGGGGATAATACTGGACCACCACTTAGACTGGACTGAACACACTACTGCAGTGTGTAAGAAAGTTTCTGCATCCCTTCATACAGAAATATAAAACAGTATTTCGATTCGACCTTAAGAAGAAGCTCGTAGAATCTCTAACACTCCCCATTCTCCACTAGGGCGATGCTATTCTTCGAGGACTTTCGGACAAAAACTCTCGCAGGCTTGAATTGGCGATCAATGCTTGTGTACGATATATTTGTGACGTTCGTTATTACGATCATATCACTCCAGCCTATGAACAATTATCGTGGCTAGGTGCTGATAAACTTAGGGACTACCATAATTTATGTTTACTCCATCGTCTTCTCAATCATCAGACTCCCTCTCACTAATCTTCAGCCATTTCATTACTATCTGAACAGCACAGAAGAAATACTCGTTCTCAACAAAGTAATATCCTCTCAGTACCACCACACAACACCGTCATGTTTTCTAAATCATTTTCTGTATCCGGAACCCGACATCGAAACAATCTTTCTCAAAATATCAGAAAAATTAAATCACTTCCAGACTTCAAAAAGCAGCTAATGGCTCACCTTCTCTCACAATAGCTATATCTTCCACATACTGATCTGCGGCCCACACTCTTCAATACCCCCTCCCCGTCAACTTTTCCCTTCTCCTTGCTTACAGAGTTATCTGCTTAAATCAAGTCATCTCCTAACAGCCACTATTACTGTCATTCCAGTTTTCTTGTTCTTCATCCTTTCTTTTCCTGACAACACTAAACATGATTTAAATTCTTCTAAACTAGTCTATATTATTTTTAATGCACCTTGTTCTATTATTTCTGTTATTATTACCGTTTATCCTTACTTTCATTAACGTCAACATTATTATTATTTCTCTTTCTTGTCTCTGGCGTTATGTCTGGTTAAAAATGGAAAGTGACACGGACCTTGATCAAGCGTGACTTCCTTTTAACTGTACAGCATATGTTACATTGCATTTAGGAACTTTCGGGTAATTGAAAATGTATCAATAATTACAGATTTCTGTAGTTGTATATACACGTTTGGATGCAGCTGTATTGCGTTGATGTACTGGTGGATATTGTGTGGTATGACTCCTGTATTGATAATATAATTGGTTTGATGTCAACTTTATCCTGATGCCACATGTCCTTGATTTCCTCAGCCAGTTGGATGTATTTTTCAATTTTTTCTCCTGTTTTCTTTTGTATATTTGTTGTATTGGGTATGGATATTTCGATTAGTTGTGTTAATTTCTTCTTTTGATTGGTGAGTATGACGTCAGGTTTGTTATGTGGTGTTGTTTTATCTGTTATAATGGTTCTGTTCCAGTATAATTTGTATTCATAATTCTCCAGTACATTTTGTGGTGCATACTTGTATGTGGGAACGTGTTGTTTTATTAGTTTATGTTGTATGGCAAGTTGTTGATGTATTATTTTTGCTACATTGTCATGTCTTCTACGGTATTCTGTATTTGCTAGTATTGTACATCCACTTGTGATGTGATCTACTGCTTCTATTTGTTGTTTGCAAAGTCTGCATTTATCTTTTGTGGTATTGGGATCTTTAATAATATGCCTGGTGTAATATCTGGTGTTTATTGTTTGATCCTGTATTTCAATCATGAATCCTTCCGTTTCACTGTGTATACTGCCTTTTCTTAGCCATTTGTTGGATGCGTCTCGATCGATGTGTGGCTGTGTTAGATGATACGGGTGCCTGCCATAAAGTGTTTTCTTTTTCCAATTTACTTTCTTTGTATCTGTTGATGTTATGTGATCTAAAGGGTTGTAGAAGTGGTTATGAAATTACAATGGTGTAGCCGATGTATTAATGTGAGTGATTGCTTTGTGTATTTTGCTAGTTTCTGCTTGTTCTATAAATAATTTTCTTAAATTGTCTACCTGACCATAATGTAGGTTTTTTATATCGATAAATCCCCTTCCTCCTTCCTTTCTGCTTAATGTGAATCTTTCTGTTGCTGAATGTATGTGATGTATTATATATTTGTGGCATTGTGATCGTGTAAGTGTATTGAGTGCTTCTAGGTCTGTGTTACCCCATTTCACTACTCCAAGTGAATAGGTCAATATTGGTATAGCATAATTATTTATAGCTTTTCTCTTGTTTCTTGCTGTCAATTCTGTTTTCAGTATTTTTGTTAGTCTTTGTCTATATTTTTCTTTTAGTTCTTCTTTAATATTTGTATTATCTATTCCTATTTTTTGCCTGTATCCTAGATATTTATAGGCATCTGTTTTTTCCATCGCTTCTATGCAGTCGCTGTGGTTATCCAATAAGTAATCGTCTTGTTTAGTGTGTTTTCCCTTGACTATGCTATTTTTCTTACATTTGTCTGTTCTGAAAGCCATATTTATATCATTGCTGAATACTTCTGTTATCTTTAGTAATTGGTTGAGTTGATTTGTTGCTGCCAGTAGTTTTAGATCAACCATGTATGCAAATGTGTGATTTTGTGTTGGTATGTTCCAGTAATATTATATCCATAGTTTGTATTATTTAGCATGTTGGATAGTGGTTTCAGAGAAAGGCAAAACCAGAAAGGACTTAATGAGTCTCCTTGGTATATTCCACGCTTAACCTGTGTTGGCTGTCATGGGATATTATTTGAATTTGTTTGGATATTAAGTGTGGTTTTCCAATTTTTCATTGCTATGTTTAGGAACTGTATCAATTTAAGATCTACTTTGTATATTTCCAATATTTGTAGTAACCATGAGTGGGGTACACTATCAAAAGATTTTCGGGAATCAATGTATGTGTAGTGTAGCGACTTTTGTTTAGTTTTAGCTTGATATGTCACCTCTGCATCTATTATCAGTTGCTCTTTACATCCTCGTGCTCCTTTGCAACAGCCTTTTTGTTCTTCATTTATGATTTTGTTCTGTGTTGTATGTGTCATTAATTTCCGTGTAATGACTGAAGTTAATATTTTGTATATTGTTGGTAGGCATGTTATGGGGCGATATTTGACTGGGTTTGCTGTGTCTTCTTGATCTTTAGGTTTCAGATAAGTTATTCCATGTGTAAGTGTATCAGGGAATATGTATGGGTCTGCAATGTAACTGTTAAATAATTTAGTTAGATGTGAATGTGTTGAGGTGAACTTCTTTAGCCAGAAATTTGCTATTTTATCTTTTCCAGAGGCTATCCAACTGTGCATAGAATTAATTGCTTGGGTGACTTCATGTTGCAAAATTATCATGTCAGGCATTTGTGGTATCATCTTGTATGTGTCTGTTTCTGCTTGTATCCACCATGCATGTCTGCTTTGTTGTACCGGGTTCGATCATATGTTGCTCCAGAAGTATTCCATGTCTGTTAATGTTTGGTGGATTGTCTATTTTAATGTGTGTGTTATCTATTGCCTGGTAAAATTTCTTTAGGTTTGTGTTGAATGTTTGGTTTTGTTTCATTCTATTTTCACTTTTTTTGTATCTTCCAAGTCGTTTGGCCAATGCTTGTAATTTCTGCTACTTTTCATCTAATAGCTCTATCGCTTCTTGTTGTGAGATTTTACCTAACCTTTTTCGTTTTTCGTCCGATATTTCATTTCATATAAATTGTGTTAGCTATCCAATGTCTTTTCTCAGTCTGTATTTGTGTATTTGTATTCTATATATGTCAGCTGAAATTTTTCTTCTATATCTAACATGTGTGTCACTTCATGTTCTATTTGTGCATGTTCTGGTGGCTGTTTAAGATTTAGTTTTCCTTTGATTGTTTAATTTATGCGTGTTGTTCTTTGTTTGTTTGCTCTAGGATGTTTGAGTCCATTACTGTATTTTCTTCTTCTTCTGATTGCACATTATTTTGTTCCAGTGTTTGTTGTACTTGTTATTTGATGTTTTCTAATTCTGACTGGGGTATCCTGTTATTTTGGATTATTACACGGATCTGATCAGCTAGTCGTTGTTCTGTTAAAAATTTTAATTCTGGGTATCTGGTAATAAATGTTGTGTATCCTTGTGATCGGTATCCAGTTGTGTTGGTTCCTAGGTTTGTTTCTTGGTAATAACAGAACATGAGGTGTCGATTTACTTCATCTGACCATCTCATCCTCTGTCTTTGTTTTCCTTCTAGGGTGGTCGCAGGAAGCATATCCTGCAAAACACCTCTATTTTGGATTTAAATTATTTTCCAGTTGGCTAGCAGTGTCGTTACCATTGTGGGCGGGCATAGGGTTCAAGCGCAGTCCCTGACCATGACGGCGCTTGTCCGAGGCTTCTTTAGTTCTGTCCTGAACCAACTAATCACACTAAAAGGGGGTTAGCCCTATTAGTGGTTTGTTCTTTTCGTCGCCTTTTACGACTGGCGGAACATACCGGAGGCCTATTCTTTTCCCGGGCCTCCACGTGGTTTATTATTATTATTATTATTATTATTATTATTATTATGCTTATTATCATCTCGAAGATTGTTATCATTTTTATGAATGTTTTGGTAATATATCTGTATGTGTTTTCCTGGTCAGATGTAAGAGAGGGCCTTAAGGCCCTAATCTGGTCAGGCTATATAAGCAAATAAATAAATAAAAATAAATACTTTGTGTAATTTAATTCTACAATCACAGCTTTTACAAATATTTTCATCGAATGATAATGTATATGAGAATAGAGTAAATCGGGATGTCATGTACTTACGGAGAACAACAACAGATTTCACGAAGCTTCCCCTCGAATAGCGTCGCACTGGAAGAAGAGTGGCTGGTCGCCCCACGAAAAGATGGTCTGACATTTGAGATCTAAACAAGCTACAAGTCTAGCCTCGAAGAGGAGGTAAGTAATCTTACACTCACTGTGTTTCGCTCACCCGTACTGAAAGAAAGCTCTGATTTAAAAAGCACCTGCAAGTACCACTGTAAACGTGTTCCAGTGACAGATAAATGGCAGCAGTGTATCTGCTCAGGGAAGTATCGTATAGCGTTCCGACGATCGACCATCTAGCGCAGCTTCTGACAATACGGACAGCTGTCACCATCTGACTAGCGTCTGCTGCCAATGCACCTGTGTCAGCAACACATCGAGCAAACTGTTCTACTCCCTCTTCGCATTTACCTCTGGTGCGAGTACACGATGACTACTGGGTGTGTCTGACGTTACGAAAACATCTTAGGCGGAGGTCGCACGCAACACAGCATGCCTACAGGTCGCCTACTTGCAATTTATCGCCATTTCTCGGTGATACGCGTTACAAAGCGGACATAATGGGAAGGACCAGGCCCCTTTGCTTTTTTCTTTTATCACTCGTTTATTACATCAGAGAAACACGCATTTTAAGACAAAATTTAACTACATGAAGTATTGCTCCCAGTAAAGGTTAACATAAGCAGTGACAAAACTTAGTTGTCTTAAGCATTTCTGCTGGCAACAAATTTTAAGGAGGCAATGTAAGGTTTATATCAATTTAGCTCAAACACGTAGCTAGTGATTGAATCACGACACAGACACTTCAACAATTTCGGTAACAAATAAATAGCGTGAATTTGTACTCACAATAACCAACTAATCAACAGCCTTGCCATTGAATAAGTAGTAGGCCATTTGGAACCAATTAGCAACACTCCGCAACTAGGGGAGTTAATACCAACAGTCTTTAAATGTCTTGCTCCCCATTAAATAAACAAACTTACAGTAATTAAATGAATAACAAATCAAACACACTACTCTCCACTAAACTCTTCAGTGGAAGCAAACTCTTCAGTGGAAGCCAAGCCAAAATGAAGATTCCTTTAACTGACTAGGACTGAAGTCACACTAAAGCTCATCTCTGTGTTCCCAGACACACATGGGGCCAACTTATACAAGACAAGATTTAGCAGGGAGCACATCAGTAAAACCGGTAGTGGAGCTAACTCGTGCCACTGAAAATTAAGGTACTGGACTGGGGTACAGGTGGTATACAATGGCCGGCCAGTGTGGCCAAGCGGTTAAAGGCGCTACAGTCTGGAACCGCGTGACCGCTACGGTCGCAGGTTCGAATCCTGCCTCGGGCATGGATGTGTGTGATGTCCTTAGGTTAGTTAGGTTTAAGTAGTTCTAAGTTCTAGGGGACTTATGACCTTAGCAGTTGAGTCCCATAGTGCTCAGAGCCATTTGACCCTTTTTTGGTATACAATGAGGTTGCCTTAGTGCTATACTGCGCTCCAAAATATTAATTCGAATGGCCAATTCAAAATGAAGTACACATAAACCAGCGTTAATTAACGAGGAGTGACACCAGGTCGCTCGAAGGGATGACAACACTCAACTGATAAGACAAATGCCGGAAGCGGCAGTAACATCAAACACCTTCTCCGAGTTTTAACCAGGAGTCACTTCCCACTATACAAGTAAACATTTAACCAAGCACAAGGAAGGAACCCCCAAAGAGAAAATTCAAATAAAACCCCCAAAAGATTATAAAAAACAGGGAACCCCAACTACTTAATTTTAAAAGAATTAGCTCTCCCCAAAGGCAGTGTAAACGCGAAGGCCACACTTAAGAGGCCACCAAAATTGGTTACAAAGGTCTTATACATTTGCTCCTTTTCTTTAAAGAAACACAAGGCTCCTTAACGTCTGCTGGCTTCTGCTGGACGTCCGGTATGGATCGTGTAGGATACACCAGGCAGCAACCCAAGCTAGGCGGTCGCAAGGCACGGCGAGCAAAATCAGGAGAGCAGACAGGCAGGCAGCCAACACATATCCTCCATGCTGAACCGGCAGACCGCGTACAACCAACTCCACATATACGTGGTTGCTTCCCACCTCGTACCTCGCGGCGTCTCAGCAGGTAGCCCGACCAAACGTCAACTGCCACTCGCCCCGCGAATGCTGAAAACAACAAGGCAAGCAAAGTAAGAAACATCGAAGGATCGATAATGGACATCCAAGAGACTGGCGCGCCAGTAACGAGCGCCACGACTCACCCGGACTTGGATCATTGGAGCGAGGGATACACGAACATCGTACTGGCAAATCGCACAGACTGTTGGCTGTAGTGGTGTGGCCACAGAACGAGTGGTGATGAAATGGGCTCAACACGACACTGTGGAAAGGAGAACAGGCACGGGCTCTTTCAGAAAGTCTGCACCTACAAGAGGCCTTGTGCCTCTGACAAACAGACGTTTGACAACAGCTCGAGTCAGGGCACAAAATGGCTCTGAGCACCATGGGACTTAACTTCTGAGGCCATCAGTCCCCTAGAACTTAGAACTACTTAAACCTAACTAACCTAAGGACATCACACACATCCATGCCTGAGGCAGGATTCGAACCGGCGACCATCGCGGTCGCGCGGTTCCAGACTGTAGCGCCTAGAGCCGCTCGGCCAACACAGCCGGCGTCAGGGCACAGGTTACCAGAAGAGTGTCATCATGAACCTACGTGAGCAGTTTACTGGAAACTCGAGTTATACACTGAAGCGCCAAATAAACTCGTATATGCATTCGTACTCAAATACAGAGATATGCAAACAGGCAGATAACGGCGCTCCGGTCGGCAATTCCTGTATAAGGCAACAAGTGTCTGGCGCAGTTGTTAGATCGGTTACTGCTGCTACAATGGTAGATTTTCAAGATTTAAGTGAGGCTGAATGTGGTGTTATAGTCGGCACACGAGCGATGGGACACACCTTCTACGAAGTAGCGATGAAGTGAGGATTTTACAGTACGACCATTTCACGAGTTCACCGTCAGTGTCAGGTAACCGGTAAAACATCAAATCCCCGACATCGATGCGGACGGAAAAAAATCCTACAAGTAAGTGGCAGAAGTGCATCCCTTCCGAAAATTGTTGCAGATTTCAAACCTGAGCCAGCAACAAGTGTCAGCGTACAAACCATTCAAAAAACTTCATACACTACTGGCCATTAAAATTGCTACACCACGAAGATGACGTGCTATAGACGCGAAATTTAACCGACAGGAAGAAGATGCTGTGATATGCAAATGATTAGCTTTTCAGAACATTCGCACAAGGTTGGCGCCGGTGGCGACACCTACAACGTGCTGACATGAACAAAGTTTCCAACCGATTTCTCAAACACAAACAGCAATTGACCGGCGTTGCCTGGTGAAAAGTTGTTGTGATGCCTTGTGTAAGAAGGAGAATTGCGTACCATCACGTTTCCGACTTTGATAAAGGTCGTATTGTAACCTATCGCGATTGCGGTTTATCGTATCGCGACATTGCTACTCGCGTTGGTCGAGATCCAATGACTGTTAACAGAATATGGAATCGGTGGGTTCAGGAGGGTAATACGGAACGCCGTGCTGCATCCCAACGGCCTCGTATCACTAGCAATCGAGATGACAGGCCTCTTATCCGCATGGCTGTAACGGATCGTCCAGCCACGTTTCGATCCCTGAGTCAACAGATGGGGACGTTTGCAAGACAACAACCATCTGCACGAACAGTTTGGCGACGTTTGCAGCAGCATGGACTATCAGCTCGGAGACCATGGCTGCGGTTACCCTTGCCGCTGCATCACAGAGAGAAGCACCTGCGATGGTGTACTCGACGACGAACCTGGGTGCACGAATGGCAAAAAGTCATTTTTTCGGATGAATCCAGGTTCTGTTTACAGCATCATGATGCTCGCATCCGTGTTTGGCGCCATAGCGGTGAACGCACATTGAAAGCCTGTATTCGTCATCGCCACTTGGCGTATCACCCGGCGTGATGGTATGGGGTGCCATTGTGCCACCTCTTGTTCGCACTGACGTTACATTTCAGATGTGTTACGAGCCGTGGCTCTACCCTTCATTCGATCCCTGCGAAACCCTACATTTCAGCAGCATAATGCACGACCGCATGTTGCAGGTCCTGTACGGACCTTTCTGGATACGGAAAATGTTCGACTGTTGCCCTGGCCAGCACATTCTCCAGATCTCTCACCAATTGAAATCGTCTGGTCAATGGTCGCCGAGCAACTGGCTCGTCACTATACGCCAGTCATTACTCTTAATGAACTGTGGAATCGTGTTGAAGCTGCATGGGCAGCTGTATCTGTACATGCCATCCAAGCTCTGGTTGACTCAATGCCCAGGCGTATCAAGGCCGTTATTACGGCCAGAGGTGGTTGTTCTGGGTACTGATTTCTCAGGATAAAAGCACCAAAACTGCGTGAAAATGTAATAACATGTCAGTTCTAGTATAATATATTTGTCCAATGAATACCCGTAGTGTAGATCTGTCCATCAGAACCGAAGGCCCACTCGTGTACCCTTGATGACTGCACGACACAAAGCTCTACACCTCGCCGGAGCTCGTTAACACGGACATTGGACTGTTGATGAATGGAAACATTTTGTCTGATAGGACCAGTGTCATTTCAGATTGTATCGAGCGGATGGACCTCATAATCTATGGACCCTGTATGTGAGCAGGAGACTGTTCAAGCTGGTGGAGTCTCCGTAATGGTGTAGGGCGTGTGCAGTTGGAGTGATATGGGACCGCTGATGTCTCTAGATACGACTCTTACAGATGACACGTACGTAAGCATCCTGTCTGGTCACCTGCATCCATTCATGTCCATTGTGCATTCTGACGGACTAGGGCACATTCCAGCATGTCAATGCGACACCCTACAGGTTCAGAATTCCTACAGTGTATGGCCAGGAACACTCTTCTGAGTTTAAACTCGTCCTCTCGCCATCAAACTCCCCAGACATGAACTCAGACATTAGTCGAGTCCATGCAACGTCATGTTGCGTAACTTTTGCGTGCTGGCGGTGGCCATACACGATATTAGGCAGGCGTACCTGCTTTTTTGGCTCTTCAGTGTATTACGATTCTACTTTCCCAGAAACAGTGATATAACATATACAAATTCACTAGTGGAACCCCATTTTAGCAGAATACTTAATTGAAGCTGAAGAATATGATAAACATCAGTAATAGTAATTGTCAGTAATTAACTAATGCAGCCTTAGCCTTCTTTTAATTAGTATTTACGTGTCCTGTAGAAGTGGGAAATCATTGCAAACGATAAATTGTCAAAAGGCTTTCGAACTGCCGAAAGCAGCAAAGTCAGCCGCCGCTCAGGGCCAATTCTTGGAACGCCACAAGGGAACAGCCGAGATTCAGTGGCGCACCGGTCTATTTCTGTTGCCTTGGAGCACAGTCGAAGGACATGAGGCTTTGTACAGAAACGCAGACAGCATTTCCCGTGGAGTGTGCTCCTCGTGGAAAGATTTACAACCTGGAAATGGAATGAGGAGGATCGGCCCTTTTTACATGAAATGTAGAAAGCACTGAAAGCCAGAGATAAATATCTCGAAGATGGATGGGGGACCCGGAGTCCTGGGCCTCTGAAAATGTGAGACAGGTCCCATCGATTTGACTCTGCAAAAAACAAACGTTTGCATAAACATGTTTCCAATGTAAAATCTGCCAGCATTGTCTTACGTAAATAAATTACTATAAGTTAGAAAAATACAGGATGGTGACGAGACAGAGCAACTCATTAGTTGAAGAAAGAAACAAGTTGATTAGTTGAAACTTCCTGGCAGATTAAAACTGTGTGCCCGACCGAGACTCGAACTCGGGACATTTGCCTTTCGCGGGCAAGTGCCCTACCATCTGAGCTACCGAAGCACGACTCATGCCCGGTACTCACAGCTTTACTTCTGCCGGTCGGGCACACAGTTTTAATCTGCCAGGAAGTTTCATGTCAGCGCACACTCCGCTGCAGAGTGAAAATCTCATTCAGGTTGATTAGTTGATTTGGAGGAGGGGACGAAAAAGCGAGGTCATTGGTCCCTTCGGATAAGGGAAGGATGGGGAAGGAAGTCGGCCGTGCTCTTTCAAAAGAACCATCCTGGCAATTGCAGCATGCGATTTAGGGAAATCACGGAAAACCTAAACCAAGATTGCCGGATGTGGTTTTGAGCCGTCGTCATCCCGAATGCGAGCCCATTGTGCTAACCACTGCGCCACCTCGATCAGTAAAAAGACAGAGGGTGAGTGGTTAGATTCTTTTCTGTAGAGGATGGAATGACGCAAGTTATTGGAAGTTATTGGTTGACCAGCTACAGGAAGGGTTTTGTAAGAAGCTGGTTGATGAGTTAACAGAAGAGCTGCAGCCAAGCCAATCAAAATTCATTCGGTGATGCAAGACACAGCATCGCTAGGCTTCCTTCTGATTAAGACTCTATCAGAAATCCGACTTCACTTCAGGAGCCCCCACTGACAGACATCAATGCTGAGAGCCACTGATGGCTGCGAAGCCGCTTTCATCTGATGCATTGGGGACTTACAAAATATGCGGACTAATCTCAGCTGCCGAGAATGGTTGACTCTGCCATGGATCGATTCTGCAGCCATTTCATCCACCATGTGCAGTATTATGGTGAGGCTGAGCCACAACCACGAGACAATGCATAGGACCATTCATATCATTTTAAAATACTCCCATCACTTCAAGCTTCAGTTGGAAGATCTTCATTTTAACGCAATGATCATCCGTTTTCAACTTTAACCACAGGTGAAACGTCTTCCTTTTTGTAGTGTTATCTGTCTTCTATTAACACTAGGCACTTTGTGATTATAATTAATTTACTTGCGTGATTATTAGTATCTCTCCTTCCAAACCCTCACATCAGATACGCCAATGTTTTTATTAGATTAGTGTTGCCAGAGGTTGCCACCTGTTTACTTACGATTTTGTTGTAAGAAAAGTAATGTTCCCACAGATTACCATTTCTTTAGTCATCATTTTGTAGCAATAAATCAAAGTAATTGCAATCAGTGTCTCATTTAAGTGTCATAAGTTTCAGTATTCATTATTTTAGAGGGTACCCTTTCATATTTAATCGACGCCCGCCCGGACTCACTACACTAACCTGGGGCGTCAACCCCCGATGTATATAAAAACAAAAATTACCCCTCAGCAGTTACCATGTGTCGTTTACCCCCGACGCAATACTGACAAGGGAGACTTGTGTGCCACGCGGAGTGGCCGCGTGGTTTAAGGCGCCATGTCACGGACTGCGCGGCCCCTATCGCCGGAGGTTCGAGTCCTCCCTCGGGTATGGGTGTGTGTGTGTGTGTTGTTCTTAGCATAAGTTAGTTTAAGTGGTGTGTAAGTCTAGGGACTGATGACCTAAGCATTTTGGTCCTTAGGAATTCCCACTCATTTTTGAACATTTTGAAGACTTGTGTGTTGTACACTAAACTGGGACACTGACTGGCGTACTGCGATATCCAGTAATGAGACCCACTTCTGTGTGCAGTGAGTAGATTAATGGCAAACTGTTCCTAGGAGAGCTGGTGAAAAATCATGCGCTACGGTTGCAGTTTCGAATCCTGCCTTGGGCATAGATGTGTGTGATGTCCTAAGTTCTAGGGGACTGATGATCTTAGAAGTTAAGTCCCATAGTGCTCAGAGCCATCTGAATCATTTTTGAAAAATCATTGGATGACCCATACCAGGCACAGGGAGTTATTCTATATGACAGTAGGAATGGATTAGTAACTGTTGAAGGGAGACTAAACGTTCTGCTGTATTTAGCAAGAATAATAAATGCTGTTGTAGTGCACTTCGTGACCAAATGGCACATGCCAGCAGCATAATATACCATCCCACACACCAGAAACGCATTGAAGAATCTTAGAATCCAGGAGTGGCCTGCTGGTTCCGCTGATCTGACACCCATAGAGCATATCTGGGATGCGATGGGAAAACGTATACGTACTTCTATAAGAGACTCCTCCCACCAATCTTGGTAAATACTGCACGCGTTTTACACACGACAAGAAATTTATCAAGATGACACTTGGAGCCTGTATGGTTGCATGCCACAAGAAATTCAAGAGTGTGTATACTATTTGATCAAAAGTATCCGGACACTTGGTTGAGAATGCCTTACAAGTTCGTGGCGCCCTCCATCATTAATGCTGGAATTCAATATGGTGTTGGCCCAACCTTAGCCTTGATGACAGCTTCCACGCTCGCAGGCATACGTTCAGTCAGGCGCTGGAAAGTTTCTTGGGGAATGGCAGCCCATCCTTCACGGAGTGCTGCACTCAGGAGAGGTATCGACGTCGGTCGGTGAGGCCTGGCACCACGTCGGCTTTCCAAAACGTCCCAAAGGTGTTCTATAGGATTCATGTCAGGACTCTGTGCAGGCCAGTCCATTACAGCGATGTTATTGTCTTGTAACCGCTCTGCCACAGGCAGTGCATTATGAACAGGTTGCTCGATCGTGTTGAAAGACGCAGTCACCATGCCCGAATTGCTCTTCAACAGTTGGAAACAAGAAGGTGCTTAAAATATCATAGTTGGTGTTTGCTGTGATACTGCCACCCAAAACAACAAGGGATGCAAGCCCCCTCAATGAAAGACACGACCACACCACAACACCACCGTCTCCGAAATTTACTGCCTATTACACAGATGGTGTTCCCCGGGCATTCGCCATACCCGCACCGTGCCATCGGATCACCACAGTTTACCGTGATTCGTCATTCCACACGTTTTTCCACTGTTCACCCGTATAACGTTTATGCTCCTTACACCAAGCGAGGCGTCATTTGGCATTTACCGGAGTGATGTGTAGCTTGTGAGCACGTTTTCTCACCACCACCCTGTCTGTCATAGTACTTGCAGTGGTTCCTGATGCAATTTTTAATTCCTCTGTGATGGTGTGGATAGATGTCTGCCTATTACACATTACGACCCTCTTCAACTGTCGGTGGTCTCTGTCAGTCAACAGACGAGATCGGCCTGTACGCTTTTGTGCTGTAGGTGTCCCTACACGTTTCCAATTCACTATCACATGGGAAACAGTGGACCTAGGGATGTTTAGGAGTGTGGTAATCTCGCGTACAGAGGTATGACACAAGTGACCCCCTATCACCTGACCATGTTCGAGGTCCGTGAGTTCCGCGGAGCGCACCATTCTGCTCTCTCATGACGTCTAATGGCTACTGAGGTCGCTGATATGGAGTACCTGTCAGTAGATGGCAGCACAAGGCACCTAAAGAGAAAAACTTCTATTTTTGTCAGCGTTCTGATACTTTTGATCACATAGTGTAGACGCCCATGGAGGGTCACATTTCACAGTGAAGTTGACGAACGGTAAGTATTTTTAATCATTCAACACCAGTTACGTGCTGACCATCTCTGCACGGTTTGTTCAGTGTCAGGCTGATGCCTCACGGTATAACACATCTACCCCTACATACCCACCACGTGAGTGGGTGCCCGTGCAATGCTTACGACAAAGAGACATTTAATAATTAACACTCCATCGATTTAACTACAGATTCAGGAAGCTCTCCCAACGACCAGCGCCTAAGTGCATTCGTTTTTGAGCTATTAATTTTATCACCGAAAAATTGCTCCTTTCGGAACAAAAAAAGGCGAATATTCTCCAGTTTATTAAAAGACTCCGACTGAACCAGTTGCCTCATTCTTCTTCCCTCAGCACCTTTAAAAAGTTTCTAGATGATTTTGGCATGAGGAGAAGTTAGGGATTTTACTTTTATACGGCGAATCTTAGAAGAAAGATTAAGGAAAGGCAAACCTACGTTTCTAGCATTTGTAGACTTAGAGAAAGCTTTTGACAATGTTGACTGGAATACTCTCTTTCAAATTCTAAAGGTGGCAGGGGTAAAATACAGGGAGCGAAAGGCTATTTACAATTTGCACAGAAACCAGATGGCAGTTATAAGAGTCGAGGGGCGTGAAAGGGAAGCAGTGGTTGGGAAGGGAGTGAGACAGGGTTGTAGCCTCTCTCCAATGTTATTCAATCTGTATATTGAGCAAGCAGTAAGGGAAACAAAAGAAAAATTCGGAGTAGGTATTAAAATCCAGGGAGAAGAAATAAAAACTTTGAGGTTCGCCGATGGAATTGTAATTCTGTCAGAGACAGCAAAGGACTTGGAAGAGCAGTTGAACGGAATGGATGGTATCTTGAAGGGAGGATATAAGATGAACATCAACAAAAGCAAAACGAGGATAATGGAATGTAGTCGAATTAAGTCGGGTGATGCTGCGGGAATTAGATTAGGAAATGAGACGCTTAAAGTAGTAAATGAGTTTTGCTATTTGGGGAGCAAAATAACTGATGATGGTCGAAGTAGAGAGGATATAAAATGTAGACTGGCAGTGGCAAGGAAAGCGTTTCTGAAGAAGAGAAATTTGTTAACATCGAGTATAGATTTAAGTGCCAGGAAGTCGTTTCTGAAAGTATTTGTATGGAGTGTAGCCATGTATGGAAGTGAAACATGGACAATAAATAGTTTGGACAAGAAGAGAATAGAAGCTTTCGAAATGTGGTTCTACAGAAGAATGTTGAAGATTAGGTGGGAAGATCACGTAACTAATGAGGAGGTGTTGAATAGGATAGGGGAGAAGAGAAGTTTGTGGCACAACTTGACTAGAAGAAGGGATCGGTTGGTAGGACATGTCCTGAGGCATCAAGGGATCACAAATCTAGCATTGGATGGCAGCGTGGAGGGTAAACATCGTAGAGGGAGACCGAGAGATGAGTACACTAAACAGATTGAGAAGGATGTAGGTTGCAGTATGTACTGGGAGATGAAGGGGCTTGCACAGGATAGATTAGCATGGAGAGCTGCATCAAACCAGTCTCAGGACTGAAGACCACAACAACAACACGGCGCATGTCAAAGAAGTGCTGTCAAAATGGTACGGCAGTATGGGGGTGTCTATCCTGATCCTAGCTGTCTGTCGCACCAGGCAGTCGCACGAATTATTAGGAAAACAGTCAGCTCCACCGTCAAATATAGAACGAGAACGAAGACAGCAGCTAACGGAGCACCTGAAGAAGCTGTTGTGTCCACGACGCTTATCAGTCCGCATTGCGGCACGAGACCAGGATGTGGCATCACCCAGACCATTGTCATTGGCATCTTTCATCGATATTAATTCCACTGTTATCATCTGTCACTACATGAGGCAATCGGAGGACGTGATAAGTGTAGAACTTCGTATCGAATTCTGATGGTTTGCTCTGCAACGCTTGGGAGACATTACGTTTTTTCGAGCGTGAGCTCGTTACCGACGAAGCAACGTTTACTAACTGCGGCAATGTAAATTTGCGTATCGTGCACATCTAGGCGCCTGAAAATCGACGCTGGCTTCATCAGGTACAACATCAAAGGACGTGGAGCGTAGATGTATCGTGTGTCATTATAGGAAATTGTACTGAGTCGTCTTACTTCGAATGGAAATAAATAGACACACTCTCTTACGAACATTGGGGAAGTGAAATTACATGTGGTTCCAACACGAGGGCTGCCCAACTCACTCTTTCTCTGTTGCAAGGCAAATACTGAGTGAAAAGTGTTGTGGATTGGCAAGACAGCCAACCCACTATGACAGGAAGCCGAAAGGCACGCGTTAAAGCTCACGAAGGCTGGCGTGAGGTCTGGAACTGGACAAGGAAGTTAGACTTTAGCAAAAAAGGTCGTAGCTGTTGAATACTTAACTTTAATCCATAATTGGTGAACATAGCTCTTGACGGTACATGTTTTACAGCATCAATAGTAACTGGTAATGGCGCCTTGCTAGGTCGTAGCAAATGACGTAGCTGAAGGCTATGCTATCAAATCGGCAAATGAGAGCGTAATTTGTCAGTGAACCATCGCTAGCAAAGTCGGCTGTACAACTGGGGCGAGTGCTAGGAAGTCTCTCTAGATCTGCCGTGTGGCAGCGCTCGGTCTGCAATCACTGATAGTGGCGACACGCGGGTCCGACGTATACTAACAGACCGCGGCCGATTTAAAGGCTACCACCTAGCAAGTGTGGTGTCTGGCGGTGACACCACGAAAAGTGTCCTGACCGTTGGATAGGACGGAATGCTGCAGTCCAATGGCTGGTCAGGTCTCTTGATTTCATTAGTCTCGACTGCTTTGTATGGAGAGTTCCGAAAGACACAATCTACCATGAAGCCCCCAACAACTACAGACGGTATGCGCCGTCAAATCGCCACAGCTCTAACATTCTGCGTGGTGTCTGTTTGTTCTAAGTCGTGTCTCCCTACCACTTTCGCAAAACGACGCTCTGAGCGTGTTTTTTAGGGAATCGACTAGTTTGAACCTGGGACCTGTTGCTGGTAAGGAGACGCCAGACCACACATGACATATAGCGTTCAGAACTGTTTAGTGAGACTAGCGATGATATAATCAAATACTTAATGATTTTGCCCGCATCTCGTGGTCGTGCGGTAGCGTTCTCGCTTCCCACGCCCGGGTTCCCGGGTTCGATTCCTGGCGGGGTCAGGGATTTTCTCTGCCTCGTGATGGCTGGGTGTTGTGTGCTGTCCTTAGGTTAGTTAGGTTTAAGTAGTTCTAAGTTCTAGGGGACTTATGACCACAGCAGTTGAGTCCCATAGTGCTCAGAGCCATTTGAACCATTTGAACTTAATGATTTCAGCGTCTGCTCCACTGCATTCCCTGTAAAAGAATCTTAATACTAACTAAATTTAGTGGAAGGGGTTCAAGACTTTCCTATTTTTAATTAGCTGGTAAAATAACGTCGAAAAAGCAGTTAAGTTTACCATTGGAATTTTTATTCTACTCACAAAACATTGTTTATAAATTGCACTATTGATAAAAGGAAATATTTTAATACAGGATGATAAAAACCAACTGCGTTCAACAAAAATGTGAACGAATATTCCTTGAATGGGTTCCCAAGTTCTATAATGGATCGAAGGATGACCTATGCCATATCACATCTATAATCTAGGTTTAAATTAAGTCTCATAAAAGAGAAAACTATCAAAAATGTTCTACAGTGACCCTCAATTATCTTTAATTACCTATTTAACTTGTAAATTACAGTGGCTGATGTGGCTTCTCAATAATTATATTCAGATTTTAACTTCAAGTAGCAAATGTGAATATCACGAAGTTTAATTGACGATCGACACTAGTATTACGTAAAAAGGGGATGTAACAGATGAGACTTCTGCAGTTCTGAGTGAAGCCTTATGCACTCTTATGCGGCATCGCGTGCGTTCATTACCTTGTCGGTGGTTAGGCAGCGACAGGGACGGCGGGCGACGCAGCTCCATTCACCTCGTCGTCTCGGTAGCAACTCTCTCGAACTTCTCCTTACTACTGTTTACCGAAGCTGGTTTAAGAAAAAGGTATCTGGCTGTGTCTTCAACTGACCAATCAGCGTCTCAATGTTAACCTTAAGCTCCGCCTATAAAAATTCTATCTATTGTGGTGGGGCAATGTTTTTAATGTTTGCTACATAACGGAGACGCATATAGTCTCACGCTAAAACTTGCAGCTGGTGTGGCCCTTTTAGTGTTATCGTAAGATCGATACTGTACTTCTGGAGGGCTCTATCTTTTAACATGGGCTGGGGGGTGGTCTTGGCGGTGGTCGGCCAGCGATGTGGGTGTCCGTCCCTTATTGTAGGGCCTTCTAGCCTACACAGCTCTGCTCTTGGCTTCTGTTCTCGTTTCTCCCCTCGGAACTGTGTCTGTTTCACAGTTGGAAGGTATGATATGCATTTAGGCGTTCTTGTGTTAGTCTGTGGTATTCCATTTGCTCACTCGTTGATCGTATTACTTTGGTTAATGTCAGGATTTATTGGGAGCTATGTGACATACTTCCGGATTTGATATCATGTCAGGGTTTTCATGGAAGGTGTTGGATTTGCCTGACACCTTACATATCACCACCTTTCGAACTTAATTCTTGCACTGAAGTTACGCAATGATTGAATCGTTGTCTAAGTCAGTCAAAAATGATTCCTTTATCTAAATTTTATTGCCTACTGTGAAACATACCCTCAGAAAAATTATACAAGACTGTGCTTAAACTGACACACAATATTTTTAGCGCAACGCAATCTGACTTTCAAAAATCCCTACAAAAGAATGGCCCTGACTAACATTAACCTATACCTTTCACAAATCACTTACCTCACAAAAATCTTCGTTACTCAAGCTACTGCAATACAGCGAGCGCCACTACTGCCAACTAAATAAAAGATTCAAACTACGGAAGGCACTAACTACTGATAGGCATAGTTAGCAAATGAAAGATTTTAATAGAGAACAAACAATGTATTTACCTTAATAGTCATAATATATATAGCAGTTCATGACATCCATTCTGTACTCAAAAATCCGCCATCTCATTTCCCACATCCACCACTGCTGGCGGCTCACCTCCAACTGCTCAACACTACGCGCTGTTCACATCCAGCTGCGCAACACTACAATGGCAGACAACAATGCAAACTAGCCACAGACTGCACACAGCACAGCCAGTGATTTTCATACAGAGCGCTACGTAACGTTGCCAATAAGAAAACATAAACAGCCTACTTACATAGCCCCCACGCTCCCCACAAAAAATTTTACAAATTGTTTTGGGCAGTGGCCAATAATGATTTGATAAAATTTTTCATAATTACAATTACAAAGATACCAAATGCACACACTTATTGATAGAATGTTGGTCAAAAGCTAAAATTTTCTCACAGTCCATAAAAACAGTCCTGATCATATTCACAGTAAAACTGCCATATATATATATACTAAGGACGAGGCAATGCAGCAGCACAAAACAATTAATGCAAACAGCAATGAAAAAAATGCAGATTTGCGAAGCAAGCAGCATTATAGAAATTAGCAAAGCAATTGCAATATTACAACTAATATAAGGCAATGTGCAGCAAACAACAAAAATAAATCAGTAGTAAACTGGCTTAGAAGAGTAACACAAATTAAAATTCCGTAGCACTATGCCTGGCAAACAGCAGCAGCAAATGCAATAACTTATATCTAAACATGACAAAGCTCAAGCAGAAAAAATATTACAGTAAAAATGGCCATGTTTAATACCTATGTCACATCTTAACACTAGAGTGATGCATCACAATTTATTCTACAAAAGAAATTACCAAGTACTTGAAAAGAAAATTCTGTATGCAATTCCTGTGAAGGGAAATGTGTTTTTGTGTTCCTTCGTTTTTTTTTTTTAAGTACATCAAAGTTATTCTTTACTGGGTCTGTAGGCATAAAATATTTATATTAGTACATCTATAAAATTTTATTTTAACCAATGCTGCAGGGCAGCTAGAAACTAGATATTAAACAAAATGAGTAAATAAATACATAAAGCAAGCCATATGGCATTTCTCTCAACTAGAAAGACAGTAGTCATAATCAGGTGTATAGACATAAAAATATTTCTCGTCATTTCATTAGGCATTGCAGTAAATATCATAAATTAAGAGCTCCACAGTGTTATCATGTTTTCAAGTTTGAGGGTGTCGTATTTACGATGCTTTCTACAAAGGAATGTCAATAGCGAGGATAATGGCCTTTTTTTCTACCTGTGCCTCTGAAAGGCACACACTAATGGCTTTTTTCCAGGCGACACGCAGCTGGCTGCTCAAGACGCATTACGTCAAGGTCACTTGGCTTTCTTACCGAAATATTTACGACACCAGTTTGCAATACAGTGACAGTCTCATATAAAAATATTTCACAGGTCAAGAATTTGCGTTACAAAGCTGTAGAAACAAAATCCTATTGATATAACAGTGTCCAAAAAATTTTCATCGGCATTGTAATACATTCACGAATTTACATACATTTCATAACTCTTAAAGTACGATTCTTGGTTTCCAACAACCTTTTGCACAAACCAGAGTCCCTAACCACTACTCATTATTCCTTACCTTATTCGTCGACGCTTCAATATTTCATCATAACAGATATGTAGCATAATCAAATAACTCATATAGCATCAGCTTATTGATCATAAACATACCGCAACAGCATAATACACATAGTCATCGTAATAATAACATCATAACACCTCAGTCAACTCTCAAAATCGTCGTAGCTTCCTCCAATAATTAAAAAACAAATTCTCTGCTCATGTCAAAAGTGTCATCTGCCTCAAATGTACTTTAAAAATCGTGATCCCATACCAAATACATCATTCAAAGCTCTCATAGTATCACAATGGCTCCAAAAAAACTTGAACATTTCACACAGTACAGACAAAATACAGTTTCATAAGCGTGAAGTTATCCAACTGCGTAATTGTGTAAACTTGTGTCACTGATGTAAAAAAAAAGTTTATCTCTCAGTTAAATGATCAGATAGCTGTGTAATTACGTGTTAGGGAAATATGGTACCGATGTGTAAAGTTGTGTAAGCAAATACCATATTACCTAGGGCTCCTTGTGCTTGCCAAACACATGATGCACAAAGTAAGTGTGTACCCCCTGAGGATTAATGTAATTATACCCTCAGGTGTTACAGATTACAGCAATGGAATGAAATGTATCACGGAAAACCTTTGTATCATTGTACTTGAAATATCTTTAAAAATAAATGTTGTAAGTACAAAATTAATCACTCAAATACGTGTACTGTAGTGCTAAACTGTGCGTCTTGTTGTAAGATAATCTCTGTGGAAGTGTCATAGGTATTGTCCTCCGAAAGTTAAGTTCTGCAGAAGTCAATGTACTTACCTCATGATACACAAAAGTAAAATGCTTTGCGTATAGATATCTTAGTTATTACGCTTATTGCCGTGGTGAAGAAAATACTGAGCTGTATTGTATTGTTGTGCTACGAAAGAGGCTGTCTCATTGTAGCTATACCACAAAAGTTACTACTAAAACATGTTTTACTTTCCAGAATAATTCAGAAAAACTGTGCAGATATAAAACAGAAACACTGCAAAAGCAACATCGTAAATTGTCACTCATTAGTAGCGTCGTGATAAAATCGTGTAGTTGTCACATAAACTAACCACTGTGTCGTCTGTTCACTATAACAATGCATTCGCAATTACTTTTCTAAGTTACCTATGTTCTTGACTGGATAGTTAGTCAGCTTTAAAACATAGTTGCATGTTAACAGTTTGTAAGTGTGACAAAGGGTACTGGTAACGTGAAGTGAAAAATTTTATAGCAAAGACTAAGTTAAAACGCAGATTATCTCTCAACAAATGGTTTTACATGTGAAATGTGGTGTAACCCTTTGCTCTTCCTAGTACGCAGAGTTTCAACGCAATTATCATGTGGTATACGTCGGTAAAGAATACTGGAATTTTTCTCAAGGTTAGCGTCTATGTTATTTTTCCCTGAGCCAGCGGGAGCACGTGGCTGCATGCGGTGCGAGTCACTGGTTTTGTGTCATTCAGATTATCATCTACCTTCGTAGATAAATTATTTAGCTGATCCGAAAGTTCAACTACTTTCTCTGATAATGAACTAATTTCCTCCATGTGTCTTTCTACTGTGTCCTTTAAGTTTTCCTGAGTAAGTTGCGTTACCGAATCGGTAGGATGCAACTGAGTCCATTTTAGCTTGCAAGGTCTCATAATTTTCATGAACAATAGTTTGCAGTTCTTTTATGGCTGCTTCGTGATTCTGTAATGCATTTTCATGACGCGAAAAAATAGGTTGAAAATGCTCACAAATTTCTGTTTTTATGTCATTACAGACTTTTTGACATTTCGATTCAATGTTATGTAACTCAGTAGTTAAATCTTCACGTGTTTGTTCAAGTGTGGTGTCTAACTTTTGAAGCTTTTGCTGTGTTTGTCTCTGATTTTGTTCCATTGTGTCTAACTTATGCTGTGTTTGTCTCTGATTTTGTTCCATTGTGTCTAACGTTTGAAGATTTTGTTCCATTGTGTCTAACTTTTGAAGATTTTGGTCCATTGTGTCTAACTTTTGAAGCTTTTGCTGTGTTTGTCTCTGATTTTGTTCCATTGTGTCTAACTTTTGAAGCTTTTGTCCCATTTGTTGCATTAATTGTAATAACAATGCACTGGTGTCTGAAACATGTTCCCCAGTGCTATTCGGCAATGCATTTGAACCGGCAATATTCGCAGTTTGAAAAGCAGAAAATGTGTCTTGACTTATTTGAGAAAAGGGTGAGGACGCAAAACCTGAATCTACAGTATTTGCAAGATTGTGTCCTGTCATTTCGGATTCCTGAGGCAAGCTGTTGCCGACCAATCGATCGATAATGCTTCCCTGTTCACTAATTTTTTCACTGTCTACACCATTGTTTGCAGCCCGCTCCATTTCCCTATGTACAATTACCAAATTACTACTTTGAACATTAGTTAATTCATTACTCGGTGGCGCTAACACACAGCTTTCGTCTTCACTGTCATTTCTCAGTTTATTTTGGAGCCTAGTATTACGTTTTTCACACTCCATTATTGTCACAATATTTCACACGACAACACAGAAAAGCACAATTTGAAGAGCAAAATAAGAAAACACATTAACATAGCATTGAAAATAATATCTAGTTAATCGCAAACACAGCTGCGAAATACTTGGTGCAAATCTACATGCATGCCGCAACAATAATGAAAGACTGCAACTACAAAGAAGATTCTCTCTACAATTACGCGCTAGCAATAAACAAAATCTACACTAATTACACAAACTACAAGAAAAAATCAGAAGATTCCAGTGAGGTATCCTCGGCTAAGGGTCGACATATGAAACATCCCCTTAGAAAAATTATACAAGACTGTGCTTAAACTGACACACAATATTTTTAGCGCAACGCAATCTGACTTTCAAAAATCCCTACAAAAGAATGGCCCTGACTAACATTAACCTATACCTTTCACAAATCACTTACCTCACAAAAATCTTCGTTACTCAAGCTACTGCAATACAGCGAGCGCCACTACTGCCAGCTAAATAAAAGATTCAAACTACAGAAGGCACTAACTACTGATAGGCATAGTTAGCAAATGAAAGATTTTAATAGAGAACAAACAATGTATTTACCTTAATAGTCATAATATATATAGCAGTTCATGACATCCATTCTGTACTCAAAAATCCGCCATCTCATTTCCCACATCCACCACTGCTGGCGGCTCACCTCCAACTGCTCAACACTACGCGCTTTTCACATCCAGCTGCGGAACATTACAATGGCAGACAACAATGCAAACTAGCCACGGACTGCACACAGCACAGCCAGTGATTTTCATACAGAGCGCTACGTAACGTTGCCAATAAGGAAACATAAACAGCCTACTTACAACTGTTCAGCCACGTTATTCTAGTTCGTATTATTAATTTACACAGCTTGCAATGGCATGTCATCGAATGTACTTTCATTTGTTCATTTATCTTTCGAACGATGATTGCTAAATCTGCCTTTAAGTCGATGGTAAAGAATTTGAGCACATGCTCAAGTAAAGTGGAAAACCACACTTCGTTAAGAAAAGCCGCGCGGAGTGGCCGAGCGGTTAGAAGCGCCATGTCACGGATCCCGCTGCCCCTCCCGCCGGAGGTTCAAGCCCTCCCTCGAGCATAGGTGTGTGTATTGTTCTTAGCGTAAGTTAGTTGAAAGTAGTGTGTAAGACTAGGGACCGATGACCTCAGCATTTTGGTCCCTTAACAATGCACACACATTTGAACATATTTTGTTAAGAAAAGTGTTAGTTTTGTGGACGATATGTCATCAGACATTTTGTATAAAATGTTTAGTTCATTTAAAGCTTATTCTACGGAATTAAAATTTCGAGTAGTACCTATGGACACATTTGTAAAACGGGGAGTGTTTTAGCACTAAGAAGCTCACAGGCGTCTCCAAGCAAAGTCAGGTGAGGTCTTTTTTTATTCAAGCCCATGAAATTTAAGACGCTAGTTTCTTTTTTTCGTGACGGCCGCATTGTCAGTTTCGGCTTTGACGAGTAAGCAGCAATACCGAGGGTTTAAATGGAAAACTGCCTGACGAAATTGTAGTTTTTCCGTTAAAACCTGGAAACGTGTACACATTTGAATGTTTCCTTAGATCTCGTGTGATGCGCCCTAAGCTAGCATAAACCGTAGTTCTCCACTCAAAAATGGTAGCTGCCCTTGTATATAGGTCATACAGGAAATGAAGTTTCATCTCGCAAGTAAACCTACCCAAGGGATTTCGATCGACTTTAAATATGTTTTAGTACAGAGCAAAATACACTACTGGCCATTAAAATTGCTACACCAAGAAGAAATGCAGCTGAGAAACGGGTATTCATTGGACAAATTTTTTTTTTGGTCATCAGTCTACTGACTGGTTTGATGCAGCCCGCCACAAATTCCTTTCCTGTGCTAACCTCTTCATCTCAGAGTAGCACTTGCAACCTACGTCCTCAATTATTTGCTTGACGTATTCCAATCTGTCTTCCTCTACAGTTTTTGCCCTCTACAGCTCCCTCTAGTACCATGGAAGTCATTCCCTCATGTCTTAGCAGATGTCCTACGTATCATCCTGTCCCTTCTCCTTATCAGTGTTTTCCACATATTCCTTCCCTCTCCGATTCTGCGTAGAACCTCCTCATTCCTTACTTTATCAGTCCACCTAATTTCCAACATTCGTCTATAGCACCACATCTCAAATGCTTCGATTCTCTTCTGTTCCGGTTTTCCCACAGTCCATGTTTCACTACCATACAATGCTGTACTCCAGACGTACATGCACGGAAATTTATTCCTCAAATTAAGGCCGGTATTTGATATTAGTAGACTTCTCTTGGCCAGAAATGCCTTTTTTGCCATAGCGAGTCTGCTTTTGATGTCCTCCTTGCTCCGTCCGTCATTGGTTATTTTAACCCCTAGGTAGCAGAATTCCTTAACGTCATTGACTTCGTGACCAACAATTCTGATGTTAAGTTTCTCGCTGTTCTCATTTCTACTACTTCTCATTACCTTCTTCTCCGATTTACTCTCAAACCATACTGTGTGCTCATTAGACTGTTCATTCCGTTCAGCAGATCATTTAATTCTTCTTCACTTTCACTCGGGATAGCAATGTCATCAGCGAATCGTATCATTGATATCCTTTCACCTTGTATTTTAATTCCACTCCTGAACCTTTCTTTTATTTCCATCATTGCTTCCTCGATGTACAGATTGAAGAGGAGGGGCGAAAGGCTACAGCCTTGTCTTACACCCTTCTTAATACGAGCACTTCGTTCTTGATCGTCCACTCTTATTATTCCCTCTTGGTTGTTGTACATATTGTATATGACCCGTCTCTCCCTATAGCTTACCCCTACTTTTTTCAGAATCTCGAACAGCTTGCACCATTTTATATTGTCGAACGCTTTTTCCAGGTCGACAAATCCTATGAAAGTGTCTTGATTTTTCTTTAGCCTTGCTTCCATTATTAGCCGTAATGTCAGAATTGTTACTTTTCCTAAAGCCAAACTGATCGTCACCTAGCGCATTCTCAATTTTCTTTTCCATTCTTCTGTATATTATTCTTGTAAGCAGCTTCGATGCATGAGCTGTTAAGCTGATTGTGCGATAATTCTCGCACTTGTCAGCTCTTGCCGTCTTCAGAATTATATGGATGATGCTTTTCCGAAAGTCAGATGGTATATCGCCAGACTCATATATTCTACACACCAACGTGAATAGTCGTTTTGTGGCCACTCCCCCCAATGATTTTAGAAATTCTGATGGAATGTTATGTATCCCTTCTGCCTTATTTGACCGTAAGTCCTCCAAAGCTCTTTTAAATTCCGATTCTAATACTGGATCCCCTATCTCTTCTAAATCGACTCCTGTTTCTTCTTCTATCACATCAGACAAATCTTCACCATCATAGAGGCTTTCAATGTATTCTTTCCACCCATCTGCTCTCTTCTCTGCATTTAACAGTGGAATTCCCGTTGCACTCTTAATGTTATCACCGTTGCTTTTAATGTCACCAAAGGTTGTTTTGACTTTCCTGTATGCTGAGTCTGTCCTTCCGACAATCATATCTTTTTCGATGTCTTCACATTTTTCCTGCAGCCATTTCGTCTTAGCTCCCCTGCACGTCCTATTTATTTCATTCCTCAGCGACTTGTATTTCTGTATTCCTGATTTTCCCGGAACATGTTTGTACTTCCTCCTTTCATCAATCAACTGAAGTATTTCTTCTGTTACCCATGGTTTCTTCGCAGCTACCTTCTTTGTACCTATGTTTTCCTTCCCAACTTGTGTGATGGCCCTTTTTAGAGATGTCCATTCCTCTTCAACTGTACTGCCTACTGCGCTATTCCTTATTGCTGTATCTATAGCGTTAGAGAGCTTCAAACGTATCTCGTCATTCCTTAGTACTTCCGTATCCCACTTCTTTGCGTATTGATTCTTTCTGACTAACGTCTTGAACTTCAGCCTACTCTTCATCACTACTATATTGTGATCTGCGTCTATATCAGCTCCTGGGTACGCCTTACAATCCAGTATCTGATTTCGGAATCTCTGTCTGACCATGATGTAATTTAATTGAAATCTTCCCGTTTCTCCCGGCCTTTTCCAAGTATACCCCCTCCTCTTGTGATTCTTGAACAGGGTATTCGCTATTCCTAGCTGAAACTTGTTACAGAACTCAATTAGTCTTTCTCCTCTTTCATTCGTTGTCCCAAGCCCATATTCTCCTGTAACATTTTCTTCTACTCCTTCCCCTGCAACTGCATTCCAGTCGCCCATGACTATTAGATTTTCGTACCCCTTTACATACTGCATTACCCTTTCAATATCCTCATACACCTTCTCTATCTGTTCTTCTTCAGCTTGCGACGTAGGCATGTATACCTGAACTATCGTTGTCGGTATTGGTCTGCTGTCGATTCTGATTAGAACAACCCGGTCACTGAACTGTTCACAGTAACACACCCTCTGCCCTACCTTCCTAAATGGTTCAAATGGCTCTGAGCACTATGGGACTTAACTTCTGAGGTCATCAGTCCCCTAGAACTTCGAACTACTTAAACCTAACTAACCTAAGGACATCACACACATCCATGCCCGAGGCAGGATTCGAACCTGCGACCGTAGCGGTCGCGCGGTTCCAGACTGTAGCGCCTAGAACCGCTCGGCCACTCTGGCCGGCCCTACCTTCCTATTCATAACGAATCCTACACCTGTTATACCATTTTCTGCTGCTGTTGGTATTACCCGATACTCATCTGACCAGAAATCCTTGTCTTCCTTCCACTTCACTTCACTGACCCCTACTATATCTAGATCGAGCCTTTGCATTTCCTTTTTCAGATTTTCTAGTTTCCCTACCACGTTCAAGCTTCTGACATTCAACGCCCCGACTCGTAGAACATTATCCTTTCGTTGATTATTCAATCTTTTTCTCATGGTAATCTCCCCCTTGACAGTTCCCTCCCGGAGATCCTAATGGGGGACTATTCCGGGATCTTTTGCCAATGGAGAGATCATCATGACACTTCTTCAATTACAGGCCACATGTCCTGTGAATACACGTTACGTGTCTTTAATGCAGTGGTTTCCATTGCCTTCTGCATCCTCATGTCGTTGATCATTGCTGATTCTTCCGCCTTTAGGGGCAATTTGCCACCCCTAGGACAAGAGAGTGCCCTGAACCTCTATCCGCTCCTCCGCCCTCTTTGACAAGGCCGTTGGCAGTATGAGGCTGACTTCTTATTCCGGAAGTCTTCGGCCGCCAATGCTGATTATTTATCAAAATTTAGGCAGTGGCGGGGATCGAAGCCGGGACTGAACACGTTTTGATTATGAATCAAAGACGCTACCCCTAGACCACGGGGTCTAGAACTCACATGTGATTACATTTTCACGCAATTTGGGTGCATAGATTCTGAGAAATCAGTACACAGGACAACCACCTCTGGCCGTAATAACGACCTTGATACGCCTGGGCATTGGGTCAAACAGAGCTCGGATTGCGTGTATAGGTACAGCTGCCGATGCAGCTTCAACACGATACCACAGTTCATCAAGAGTAGTGACTGACGTATTGTGACGAGCCCGTTGCTCGGCAACCATTGACCAGATGTTTTCAGTTGGTGAGAGATCTGGAGAATGTGCTGGCCAGGGCAGCAGTCGAACATTTTCTGTAACCAGAAATGCCCATACAGGACATGGAACATGCGGTCGTGCATTATCCTGCTGAAATGTAGGGTTTCTCAGGGATCGAATGAAGGGTAGAGCCACGGGTCGTAACATATCTGAAATGTAACGTCCACTGTCTGGTCAAACGAATGTTGAATGCATTTTGATTTCGAAAAAAATGACTTTTCGGCAAATTTGGGTGCGCCATTGTAACGTACATCAAAAATCGTAGAATTTTTATTTGAAGTTTTTTTTATGGCTGTTACTGTCCCAACGATATTCACAAATATTAACATCAGTGTTTTTCAAGGGGGGTGGGGGTGTTTCATCCCCTCAACGCCCGTATGGGCACGCATAAAAAAATAAATCTCTCTTCTTTTGCTCCACACTACAACATATTCAAACCCGACAAAATCGGAGTGTATCCCTTGAATAGGTCTGAATGATATAACGATGAAGCGTGGCGCGAGAACGCTGCTTGGTGGTGCGTACTCAGCAATAGCCGACTCTGGCTGGGTGCATTGCGTTCCAATTTTAGTACATTTCTCAAATTCTATTACCAAAGGATTCAACGCCATATTAATAAGCGCTGTACAACTGTGGTCGTCTTTCCAAGAGCTTCTGAATGCTGTTCTGAAAACTATACGCTTCCAGTAAAAAACCGTACTTGTTTCAACATCTCTGTTGATACCAGAGTTCAAGTATTATCCATACAAAACATTACGTGCCCCTGGGCATACTCTCAACTGCTGAAATCTTCGTTTCGATATTCACAAAATTAAAAGGGGTCTTACGTGACTCACACTGTACATCCCGTTGTTAATCTTTAACCTTATTTCAAACTCGAGTGGTAGGCTCTATCCACCTCCACCCGACTCCTCAGGGCCACTCTGCGAGTAGTAGCACTGAGAAATCTGATCCAAGCGGCGGATACTGGTCCAGACCTGGCCAAAATTTCGAGGCTGCTCCAGTACGGGAGTCATGGGGCTGCTGACCCTTCTGACAACTTTTTTTTTTTAATATCTAAATTGAAAAATTCAAAATGGCGGGTGCAATACGGCGAAAATAATCTTGAAAAAAATTAATGCTGTGGACAAAAAATGTTTTCGATGAACAGTTATAATTTTAACGGTAAACTTTATTATAAGACTGCGTCTATTGCGGTCTTTATTATACAAGATGTATATTAATAACAAAAACTCAAAAGTTTTGTAGGTCTTATTAATCTTCTTCCTCTTGTGCTTCTTGTTCTTCATTTGTATCCTCTCCATCATCCGCAGCATCTGTTTCGTTGTAATTCTCTGCAGCAGGTACAAAGAGGGCAAAAGCTTCTGACGACAAAGTTTTCATTTTCCTCAGAGAAGAAAGAAGTGATTTCTGGCGTTCCCCAAGGTAGTGTTATAGGCCCTCTGCTGTCCGTTATGTATAGAAACGATTTAGGAGGCAATCTCGGAAGACTTCTTAGTTTGTTGGTAGATGATGCTGTCGTTAACCGTGTATTAAAGTCATCAAATGATCAAAATCAACTGCTAAATGACTTACATAAAATATCTGTATGGTCCGAAAATTAGCAATTGAACCTAAATAACGAAAAGTGTGAGGTCATCCACACGAATGCTAAAAGGAATCCGTTAAAGTTCGGTTGCACGATAAATCAGTCAAGTCCAAAAGCCGCAACTTCAGCTAAATACCTAGGAATTACAGTTACGAACAACTGAAATTGGAAGGAACGAATCGAAAATGTTATGAGGAAGGAGAACCGATGACTGCGTTTTTGGCAGAACACTTAGAAAATGTAACAGATCTACTAAAGAGACTGCGTACACTACGGTTGCCCGTCCGCTTTCGGAATACTGCCGCGCAGTCTGGGATCCTTACCAGACAGGATTCATGGAGAACATCGAGAAAGTTCGACAAAGGCTAGCACGTTTTGTACTATCGCGAAATACTGGAGATTGTCACTGAAATGATACAGGAATTGGGGGCAGAAAACACTAAAACAAAGGAACCTTCTCACGAAATTTCAATCGCCAACTTTCTCCTCCGAATGCGAAGATATTTTGTTGACGCCGACCTACGTATGGAGAAACGATTGTCTTAATAAGGGAAATCAGAGCTGTCACGGGAAGATATAGTCGTTCGTTTTTTCCGCGCACTATTCGAGATTGGAATGACAGAGAATTATTGTGAAGGTGGTTCCGTGAACCGTCTGCCAGGCACTTAAGGGTGAATAGCAGAGTATCAATGCAGATGCAGATGTAGATGGCCACTTGCTCGGGTTTCCACGCCACTGTGCGTCGGGAGAATGCTACCTGCCTTACAAGGCAGGTGGGTGAGGCCCTCGAGGCACTGTGTTCTGGGAGAGGCCGCTTGCGATGGGAGGATGGCACAGTTCGTGTGACGGCTTTGAGTGTCTAGTAGAAATGGGCAATCTCGTTCATCCTTGGGAATTAGTTCACTGGTGTTCGCTCTTTTTTTGGAACCGTTCATTTTTACTCGTTCACCATTCGTTTGTGCTTGGTATATGGTTCTTATGAAAAATTGAAAATTAGTAGCATAGGGACTGAAGATGGATTGCGTCAAGAGGGCGTACTTGCCTCCCACCTGGAGTACAGACATTTTATTATTAAATATATATACCCTACTGGCCATTAAAATTGCTGCACCAAGAAGAAATGCAGATGATAAACGGGTATTCACTGGACAAATATATTATACTAGAAATGACATGTCATTACATTTTCACACAATTTGGGAGCATAGATCCTGAGAAATCAGCACCTACAACAACTACCTATCGCCGTAATAACGGCCTTGATACGCCTGGGCATTGAGTCAAACAGAGCTTGGATGGCGTGTACAGGTACAGCTGCCCATGCAGCTTCAACACGATACCACAGTTCATCAAGAGTAGTGACTGGCGTATTGTAACGAGCCAGTTGCTCGGCCACCATTGACCAGACGTTTTCAATTAGTGAGAGATCCGGAGAATGTGCTGGCCAGGGCAGCAGTCGAACATTTTCCGTATCCAGAAAGGCCCGTACAGGACCTGCAACATGCGGTCGTGCATTATCCTGCTGAAATGTAGGGTTTCGCAGGGATCGAATGAACAAGAGGTGACCGAGACGTGTAACCATTGGCACCCCATACCATCACGCCGGGAGATACGGCGACGACGAATACACGCTTCCAATGTGCGTTCACCGCTATGGCGCCAAACACGGATGCGACCATCATGATGTTGTAAACAGAACCTGGATTCCTCCGAAAAAAATGACGTTTTGCCATTCGTGCACCGAGGTTCGTCGTTGAGTACACCATCACAAGCGCTCCTGTCTGTGTTGCGGCGTCAAGGGCAACCGCAGCCATGGTCTCCGAGCTGATAGTCCATGCTGCTGCAAACGTCGTCGAACTGTCCGTGCAGATGGTTGTTGTCTTGCAAACGTCCCCATCTGTTGACTCAGGGATCGAGACGTGGCTGCACGATCCGTTACAGTCATGCGGATAAGATAGATGCCTGTCATATCGACTCCTAGTGATACGAGGCCGTTGGGATCCAGCACGGCGTTCCGTATTACCCTCCTGAACCCACCTGTTCCATATTCTCCTAAGAGTCATTGAACCTCGACCAAAACGAGCAGCAATGTCGCGATACGATAAACCGCTATCGTGATAGGCTACAATCCGACCTTCATCAAAGTCGGCAACGTGATGGTACGCATTTCTCCTCCTTACACAAGGCATCACAACTACGTTTCACCAAGCAACGCCGATCAACTGCTGTTTGTGTATGAGAAATCGGTTGGAAACTTTCCTCATGTCAGCACGTTGAAGGTGTCGCCACCGACGCCAACATCGTGTGAATGCTCTGTAAAGCTAATCATTTGCATATCACAGCATCTTCTTCCTGGCGGTTAAATTTCGCGTCTGTAGCACCTCATCTTCGTGGTGTAGCAATTTTAATGGCTAGTAGTATAAGAGAGACATATTTTTTATACGTGCCCATACGGCCGTTAAGGGCATGAAACATATCCTTGAAAATGATTGCGTTCAATATCTGTGAATGGATACAATTGAAACAGTCACAGACCAAAAAAGAACTACTAATAAAAGTTCAAAGGTTTTTTATGTTCATTACAACTGTGCACCCAAATTTATCGAAATAGTTATTTTTTAGAAATTCCTTCCACCCCACTATTTTTTCATTTCGACACTTAGCATCGTTAATACCTGATTCAGTCACATAAGATGAAGTCCTATTCCAAAGAAACATTTGTCAGAAATAAGCTAGAAATATCTCTCTATCGGTGTGCGTGTTCCCGATATGCGCCCGCTTCAACGTCAGTTGTTATGTTGGGTTGTTCAACAAGTCTTCCTCAGATACATCTATTCTAATTGTATATTCTATATACTTTTTTAATTTTATAAAATATAAAATATCGTGTATTTTATTTGTATTTTCTGTTTACATTTTGTGTTTTTGGAGCAAGCTGCACCGACCCCAGTCCATGTTTCACTACCACACAATGCTGTACTCCAGACGTACATCCTCAGAAATTTCTTCCTCAAATTAAGGCCGGTATTTGATATTAGTAGACTTCTCTTGGCCAGAAATGCCTTTTTTGCCATAGCGAGTCTGCTTTTGATGTGCTCCTTCCTCCGTCCGTCATTGGTTATTTAACTGCCTAGGTAACAGAATTCCTTAACTTCATTGACTTCGTGACCATCAATCCTGATGTTAAGTTTCTCGCTGTTCTCATTTCTACTACTTCTCATTACCTTCTTCTCCGATTTACTCTCAAACCATACTGTGTGCTCATTAGACTGTTCATTCCGTTCAGCAGATCATTTAATTCTTCTTCACTTTCACTCAAGATAGCAATGTCATCAGACAAATCGTATCATTGATATCCTTTCACCTTGTATTTTAATTCCACTCCTGCACCTTTCTTTTATTTCCATCATTGCTTCCTCGATGTACAGATTGAAGAGTAGGGGCGAAAGGCTACAGCCTTGTCTTACACCCTTCTTAATACGAGCACTTCGTTCTTGATCGTCCACTCTTATTATTCCCTCTTGGTTGTTCTACATATTGTATATGACCCGTCTCTCCCTATAGCTTACCCCTACTTTTTTCAGAATCTCGAACAGCTTGCACCATTTTATATTGTCGAACGCTTTTTCCAGGTCGACAAATCCTATGAAAGTGTCTTGATTTTTCTTTAGCCTTGCTTCCATTATTAGCCGTAACGTCAGAATTGCCTCTCTCGTCCCTTTACTTTTCCTAAAGCCAAACTGATCGTCACCTAGCGCATTCTCAATTTTCTTTTCCATTCTTCTGTATATTATTCTTGTAAGTAGCTTCGATGCATGAGCTTTTAAGCTGATTGTGCGATAATTCTCGCACTTGTCAGCTCTTGCCGTCTTCGGAATTGTATGGATGATGCTTTTCCGAAAGTCAGATGGTATATCGCCAGACTCATATATTCTGCACACCAACGTGAATAGTCGTTTTGTTGCCACTTCCCCCAATGATTTTAGAAATTCTGATGGAATGTTATCTATCCCTTCTGCGTTATTTGACCGTAAGTCCTCCTAAGCTCTTTTAAATTCCGATTCTAATACTGGATTCCCTATCTCTTCTAAATCGACTCCTGTTTCTTCTTCTATCACATCAGACAAATCTTCACCCTCATAGAGGCTTTCAATGTATTCTTTCCACCTATCTGCTCTCTCCTCTGCATTTAACAGTGGAATTCCCGTTGCACTCTTAATGTTACCACCGTTGCTTTTAATGTCACCAAAGGTTGTTTTGACTTTCCTGTATGCTGAGTCTGTCCTTCCGACAATCATATCTTTTTCGATGTCTTCACATTTTTCCTGCAGCCATTTCGTCTTAGCTTCCCTGCACGTCCTATTTATTTCATTCCTCAGCGACTTGTATTTCTGTATTCCTGATTTTCCCGGAACATGTTTGTACTTCCTCCCTTCATCAATCAACTGAAGTATTTCTTCTGTTACCCATGGTTTCTTCGCAGTTACCTTCTTTGTACCTATGTTTTCCTTCCCAACTTGTGTGATGGCCCTTTTTAGAGATGTCCATTCCTCTTCAACTGTACTGCCTACTGCGCTATTCCTTATTGCTGTGTCTATAGCGTTAGAGAACTTCAAACGTATCTCGTCATTCCTTGGTACTTCCGTATCCCACTTCTTTGCGTATTGATTCTTCCTGACTAATGTCTTGAACTTCAGCCTGCTCTTCATCACTACTATATTGTGATCTGAGTCTATATCTGCTCCTGGGTACGCCTTACAATCCAGTATCTGATTTCGGAATCTCTGTCTGACCATGATGTAATCTAATTGAAATCTTCCCGTACCTCCTGGCCTTTTCCAAGTATACCCCCTCCTCTTGTGATTCTTGAACAGGGTATTCGCTATTACTAGCTGAAACTTGTTACAGAACTCAATTAGTCTTTCTCCTCTTTCATTCCTTGTCCCAAGCCCATATTCTCCTATAACCTTTTCTTCTACTCCTTCCCCTACAACTGCATTCCAGTCGCCCATGACTATTAGATTTTCGTACCCCTTTACATACTGCATTACCCTTTCAATATCCTCATACACCTTCTCTATCTGTTCTTCTTCAGCTTGCGACGTAGGCATGTATACCTGAACTATCGTTGTCGGTGTTGGTCTGCTGTCGATTCTGATTAGAACAACCCATTCACTGAACTGTTCACAGTAATTCATAACGAATCCTACACCTGTTATACCATTTTCTGCTGCTGTTGATATTACCCGATACTCATCCGACCAGAAATCCTTGTCTTCCTTCCACTTCACTTCACTGACTCCTACTATATCTAGATTGTGCTTTTGCATTTCCCTTTTCAGATTTTCTAGTTTCCCTTCCACGTTCAAGCTTCTGACATTCCACGCCTTTCGTAGATTATTCAATCTTTTTCTCATGGTAACCTCCCCCTTGGCAGTCCCCTCCCGGAGATCCGAATGGGGGACTATTCCGGAATCTTTTGCCAATGTAGAGATCATCATGACACTTCTTCAATTACAGGCCACATGTCCTGTGGATACACGTTACGTGTCTTTAATGCAGTGGTTTCCATTGCCTTCTGCATCCTCATGTCGTTGATCATTGCTGATTCTTCCGCCTTTAGGGGCAATTTGCCACCCCTAGGACAAGAGAGTGCCCTGAACTTCTATCCGCTCCCCCGCCCTCTTTGACAAGGCCGTTGGCAGAATGAGGCTGTCTTCTTATGCCAGAAGTCTTCGGCCGCCAATGCTGATTATTTATCAAAATTTAGGCAGTGGCGGAGATCGAACCCTGGACCGAAGAGGTTTTGATTATGAATCAAAGACGCTACCCCTAGACCACGGGTACCCTAACTTCCTTCAAACGAAGTTATTGGTTACCCTACGGCACATGTCTTCCGTAATTACGCTGCAAGCTTGAAGAATAAGTCTTGTGAGCTCCATTAAATGACGTGGACGTTTCGGGAAAAATTTTTCCTTTAGGTACCCCCAAAGAAAAAAGTCACATGGATTGAGGTCTGGACTATTGGGGGTCCAATTTTGTCCGTCATTGAAGCGACCTGGGAACCTAAATGAAATGATCCGCATGTCGAAATGCTGGTGTAAAAACTCCAACACAGTGTTTGCAGTATGTGGCCTTGCTCCATCTTGCATGAACCACTGCGTGTTGAAGGGCAAGGCAGTAGCAAGAAGCAGCGGAATGAAGCTATGGCGAAGCATGCTCAAATAACGTTCGCTGCTCACAGTTTCTTCAAAGAAAAAGGGTCCAATAAGTCCGTGACTGGAAATCGCTGCCCACGCTGTAATCCTCGGAGCATAATGTTGCCGTTCATGAAGCACTTGTGGGTTTACAGTGGCCCAAAAGTGTACGTTTTGTTTGTTAACCACACTGTCTAAATGAAAATGCGACTCGTCTGGAAACCAAACGTTGTTGAGAGTTTCTTCCCTATCCTCCGCCCACTGAGCAAACAGTAGTCTCTGCTGCTTGTGTTCTTCAGTAAGCTTCTGTGCACAGGTCATCTTGTATGGGTACATATGGAGGTCACTTTTAATAATGCGTCGAACGGAGCGTCTGGATATTCCCAGTTGCACTGCTGCCTTTCTACACGGTTTCCCGGGACTTCTCTGTACAGCAACTCGTACCGCTTCGATATTCTCCGGCGAACAAACAGGCTTAGGCCGAGATCGCTTCGCTTCCAATACTGTTCCTTCCTGTACAAATTTTTCGTACAGCCTGTGGATGGTCTTCTTGCAAGGGACACATCGTGTGTTAAACTGTTGTCGAAAACGCCTCTGAGTCACAACAAGGCTTTTCGTTTCATGCTTACTAGTCTCATAGCGGCAGTATCGTGAATTACATGTCATTTCGTAACTCATTTGTTTTTCCAAGCTCTGCTGGTACTGCTACAGAGATGCTAGCGTGATATCTAATGTGCGTCGTAAATTGTGATACAAACAATTGGTGACACATTTCGTGCGCCACCCTGTATGAGCAGTGGCCACGCGAAGGAGGACGAGTCCGGCCGAACGAGACCGAGACCGAGACAGAAGGGAACGGGACCGGGGCTGCAACGAGACCGACCGAACTATAAGCAGTGTGCGATTTGCAGGGGGGGGGGATTTCCCCTCCTCTGCATCAGACCGTCCTCTCCTCTGGCTTTAGTTTACGCATCCCAACCTGGGATGTTTATTTCCCACGCACTGGAGTAAAACTTTACATACAGTGTGTTACAAAAAGGTACGGCCAAACTTTCAGGAAACATTCCTCACACACAAATAAAGAAAATATGCTGTCACCGCCAGACACCACACTTGCTAGGTGGTAGCTTTAAATCGGCCGCGGTCCATTAGTACACGTCGGACCCGCGTGTCGCCACTGTCAGTAATTCCAGACCGAGCGCCACCACACGGCAGGTCTAGAGAGACGTACTAGGACTCGTCCCAGTTGTACGACGACTTTGCTAGCGACTACACTGACGAAGCCTTTCTCTCATTTGCCGAGAGATAGTTAGAATAGCCTTCAGCTAAGTCCATGGCTACGACCTAGCAAGGCGCCATTAACCATTTCTAGAGAGAGTCTCACTTGTATCATCAAGAATGCTGCATACAAATGATGGATTAAAGTTAAGTATTCCAGCAGCTACCTACTTTTCTTTATAGCATTCATTACGTATCCTGTTTCAGACCTAGCGCCCACCTGCGTGAGTTGACGCGTGCATTTCGGCCTCCTATTGCAACACAGTGTTGGCTCTTCTGCCAACACTACAGAAAAGATGTAATGTGGACATGTGTCCGGAAACGCTTAATTTCCATGTTAGAGCTCATTTTAGTTTCGTCACTATGTACTCTACTTCCTCGATTCACCGCCAGTTGGCCCAATTGAAGGAAGGTTAGTGTTCATCACGAACGTGGTTTTGCAGTCAGTGCAATGTTTACAAAAGCGGAGTTGGGCAGATACCCATTTGATGTATGGATTAGCACGGGGCAATAGCCGTGGCGCGGTACGTTTGTATCGAGACAGATTCCCAGAACGAAGGTGTCCCGACAGGAAAACGTTCGAAGCAATTGATCGGCGTCTTAGGGAGCACGGAACATTCCAGCCTATGACTCGCGACTGGGGAAGACCTAGAACGACGAGGACACCTGCAATGGACGAGGCAAGTCTTCGTGCAGTTGACGATAACCCTAATGTCAGCGTCAGAGACGTTGCTGCTGTACAAGGTAACGTTGACCACGTCACTGTATGGAGAGTGCTACGGGAGAACCAGTTGTTTCCGTACCATGTACAGCGTGTGCATGCACTATCAGCAGCTGAGGGGCCTGAACGGGTACACTTCTGCGAATAGTTCATCCAACAATGTGTCAATCCTCATTTCAGTGCAAATGTTCTCTTTACGGATGAGGCTTTATTCCAACGTGATCAAATTGTAAATTTTCACAATCAACATGTGTGGGCTGACGAGAATCCGCACGCAACTGTGCAATCACGTCATCAACACAGATTTTCTGTGAACGTTTGGGCAGGCATTGGTGGTGATGTCTCGATTGGGCCCCATGTTCTTCCACCTACGCTCAATGGAGCACGTTATCACGATTTCATACGGGATACTCTACCTGTGCTGCTAGAACATGTGCCTTTACAAGTACGACACAACATGTGGTTCATGCACGATGGAGCTCCTGCACATTTCAGTCGAAGTGTTCGTACGCTTCTCAACAACAGATTCGGTGACCGATGGATTGGTAGAGGCGGACCAATTCCGTGGCCTCCACGCTCTCCTGACCTCAACCCTCTTCACTTTCATTTATGGGGGCATTTGAAAGCTCTTGTCTACGCAACCCCGGTACCAAATATAGACTCTTCGTGCTCGTATTGTGGACGGCTGTGATACAATACGCCATTCTCCAGGGCTGCATCAGCGCATCAGGGATTCCATGCGACGGAGGGTGGATACATGTACCCTCGCTAACGGCGGACATTTCCTGTAACAAAGCGTTTGAAGTCACGCTGGTACGTTCTGTTGCTGTGTGTTTCCATTCCATGATTAATGTGATTTGAAGAGAAGTAATAAAATGAGTTCTTACATGGAAAGTAAGCGTTTCCGGACACATGTCCACATAACATCTTTTCTTAATTTGTGTGTGAGGAATATTTCCTGAAAGTTTGGCCGTACCTTTTTGTAACACCCTGTATAATTTAAATTTGTGGAACCGAACACTGAAAGTTTTTAATACAATCTTACTATTAATACTATTAATATGTTTGCTTATTAATTTTGAAAAAGTGTTATGTAGTAGTTAAGCATTTCAAAACGTTTAGAACTAAATCGTCATTCTCATGTTGTCATTGTTACTTTCGTCTAAGGTGGCGTCATTTGTTTACTTGCAAGCTTGCGAGGGAAGTAGTGTGGCAGTCATACCGCAGCAGTCGTACCGCAGAGTTGGGTGAGCTGGGGGCTGAAATTCCCACCCCGAGCCCTCACACAGAGTGGTGACCGGCCCGGTACCTGTGCGAACATTTACCGTTAGGCCACCTTTTGGCAACGGTATGGCGCGGACTAACGCGCCTCGGACGAAAGCACACATTACTAAATAACGCACCATCGTCTGCTTCTAGTTGCCTAAAATTTACAGATGCGCGAAATTTGTCACGGACTTGAATGCGAGATGCCTTTAATAGGTTCCACAACGAAACATTGTCTCGAAATTTGGTAGAAAATCCGAAGAAATTCTGGTCGTATGTAAAGGACACAAGCGGCAAGACGCAGTCAATATCTTCGCTGCGCAGTGCCGATGGTACTGTTACCGACGACTGTGCCGCTAAAGCGGAGTTATTGAACGCAGTTTACCGAAATTCCTTCACGAGGGAAGACGAATGGAATATTCACGAACACGAACAGCTGCTAGCATGAGTTTCTTAGAAGTAGATACCTTAGGGGTTGCGAAGCAACTCAAATCGCTTGATACGGGCAAGTCTTCAGGTCCAGATTGTAAACCGATTAGGTTCCTTTCAGATTACGCTGATACAATAGCTCCCTACTTAGCAATCATATACAACCGCTCGCTCACCGTTAGATCTGTACCTACAGATTGGAAAATTGCGCAGGTCGCACCAGTGTTTAAGAAGGGTAGTAGGAGTAATCCATCTAACTACAGACCTATATCATTGACGTCGGTTGCAGTAGGGTTTTGGAGCATATACTGTATTCAAACATTATGAATCACCTCGAAGGGAACGATGCTGTAATTTACCGTCTAGTAAGGTCATCCGAAGACCAATAGCAGTTGCAAAGCGATTTAGAAAAGATTGCTGTATGATGTGGCAGGTGGCAGTTGACGCTAAATAACGAAAAGTGTGGGGTGATCCACATGAGTTCCAAAAGAAATCGTTTTCTTTTCCTTCGGTTTTCATTTCCGTTGTTAGCTGCATGTGCAAGTACCAAATAGGCCACCGCTGCGATACTTTATCATCCTTTATACTGCAAGACCGACACACGTGTGGCACAAATTCTGTCGCTTTGGTATAAATTAACCTGCCACATGCAACATACGCCGTAAGATGTTGCCTGTTGTAGCGTGCTACAAGACGACGCACGCCACATTTCCGTAGCATGCCACAATGTTGCAAGACGTCGCCCCAGCGCAAACGAGGCTTTAGAGACAAGTCTGTATTGTATGGTGGATGTGATGTGTCGCGTACGAAACTAAAACTTGCAATAAGATCCAAACGTCGTGGAAAACTGTGAAGAGGTGTCATCCTGCAGCAACATAACGCTCGCCCCCATTCTGCCAAACGGACAGCCGACGCAATAAAGGAGTTGAGATTCGAGGTGCTGGAACATCCACCATACAGTACAGACCTGCCTCCAAGTGATTTTCACATGTTTGGACCACCCTTAACGGAAGCACTACAGGGAAGAAGATTTGAAAAAGGTGTGAAGACGTCATTGCTGCGGTGCAAAATTGGTTACAGATGCAACCGAAAAACGTATTTTCTGATGAAATAAAAAAAACTCGTAAAACGTCGTGAAAACTGCGTTAAAGTCGAGGGAGGTTACGTAGAAAAATAACGCATGTTTCAGTTTTCTATCATCAGAATAAGTACAGCTTTTCACAAATGTGCCTTTACTTTTTGAATTCCCGTCGTATACCTGTATGTCCTACCCCCATGAACCATGGACCTTGCCGTTGGTGGGGAGGCTTGCGTGCCTCAGCGATACAGATAGCCGTACCGTCGGTACTACCACAACGGAGGGGTATCTGTTGAGAGGCCAGACAAACGTGTGGTTCCTGAAGAGGGGCAGCAGCCTTTTCAGTAGTTGCAGGGGCAACAGTCTGGATGATTGACTGATCTGGCCTTGTAACACTAACCAAAACGGCCTTGCTGAGCTGGTACTGAGAACGGCTGAAAGCAAGGGGAAACTACGGCCGTAATTTTTCCCGAGTGCATGCAGCTTTACTGTATGGTTAAATGATGAAGGCGTCCTCTTGGATAAAACATTCCGGTGGTAAAATAGTCCCCCACTGACTCTACGACTTATCTTAGAAGCTATATTAAGGAAAGGCAAACCTACGTTCCTAGCATTTGTAGACTTAGACAAAGCTTTTGACTATGTTGACTGGAACACTCTCTTTCAAATTCTGAAGGTGGCAGGGGTAAAATACAGGTAACGAAAAGCTATTGTAATTCTGTCAGAGGCAGCAAAGGACTTGGAAGAGCAGTTGAACGGAATGGATAGTGTCTTGAAAGGAGTATATAAGACAAACATCAACAAAAGCAAAACGAGGATAATGGAATATAGTCGAATTAAGTCTGGTGATGCTGAGGGAATTAGATTAGGAAATGAGACACTTAAAGTAGTAAAGGAGTTTTGCTATTTGGGGATCAAAATAACAGATGATGGTCGAAGTAGAGAGAACATAAAATGTAGACTGGCAATGGCAAGGAAAGGGTTTGTGAACAAGAGAAATTTGTTAACATCGAGTATAGGTTTAAGTGTCAGGAAGTCGTTTCTGAAAGTGTTTGTATGGAGTGTAGCCATGTATGGAAGTGAAACATGGACGATAAATAGTTTTGACAAGAAGAGAATAGAAGCTTTCGAAATGTGATGCTACAGAAGAATGCTGAAGATTAGATGGGTAGATCACATAACTAATGAGGAGGTATTGAATAGGATTGGGGAGAAGAGAAGTTTGTGGCACAACTTGACTAGAAGAAGGGATCGGTTGGTAGGACATGTTCTGAGGCATCAAGGGATCACCAGTTTAGTATTGGAGGGCAGCGTGGAGGGTAAAAATCGTAGAGGGAGACCAAGAGATGAGTACACTAAGCAGATTCAGAAGGATGCAGGTTGCAGCAGGTACTGGGAGATGAAGGAGCTTGCACAGGATAGAGTAGCATGGAGAGCTGCATCAAACCAGTGTCAGGACTGAAGACCTCAACAACAACAACAACAACCTGTATGTAGATGATTTTGTAAATAAGCTTTACCTATAATGTACTTTTAAAGATATAAAAAGGGGTGGCTTTTCTGATAGATCATACGCGTGAATAGTGAGTTTCGGCATTAACATTAGTGTTTAACCATGGGTAACGCCACGGTCCAAGCTAGTAATATATGTAGTTATACTAACCTCCTAAGACATCCGCCCCACTGGTAAAACCACAAATCGCACTCTGACTATAAGTAGAGATCCGCGACCGAAATGAACTGTGAAAGACCGTTCCTTGTATTCGTTCCTCGCTCGTTCCGTTCATCCTGACGAACCGTTCCTTTGGACCCGTTAGTTCGGGGACGACCCAGCTCTAGTGCCTAGCAGCGGGAGAGAGATACACTCCTGGAAATGGAAAAAAGAACACATTGACACCGGTGTGTCAGACCCACCATACTTGCTCCGGACACTGCGAGAGGGCTGTACAAGCAATGATCACACGCACGGCACAGCGGACACACCAGGAACCGCGGTGTTAGCCGTCGAATGGCGCTAGCTGCGCAGCATTTGTGCACCGCCGCCGTCAGTGTCAGCCAGTTTGCCGTGGCATACGGAGCTCCATCGCAGTCTTTAACACTGGTAGCATGCCGCGACAGCGTGGACGTGAACCGTATGTGCAGTTGACGGACTTTGAGTGAGGGCGTATAGTGGGCATGCGGGAGGCCGGGTGGACGTACCGCCGAATTGCTCAACACGTGGGGCGTGAGGTCTCCACAGTACATCGATGTTGTCACCAGTGGTCGGCGGAAGGTGCACGTGGCCGTCGACCTGGGACCGGACCGCAGCGACGCACGGATGCACGCCAAGACCGTAGGATCCTACGCAGTGCCGTAGGGGACCGCACCGCCATTTCCCAGCAAATTAGGGACACTGTTGCTCCTGGGGTATCGGCGAGGACCATTCGTAACCGTCTCCATGAAGCTGGGCTACGGTCCCGCACACCGTTAGGCCGTCTTCCGCTCACGCCCCAACATCGTGCAGCCCGCCTCCAGTGGTGTCGCGACAGGCGTGAATGGAGGGACGAATGGAGACGTGTCGTCTTCAGCGATGAGAGTCGCTTCTGCCTTGGTGCCAATGATGGTCGTATGCGTGTTTGGCGCCGTGCAGGTGAGCGCCACAATCAGGACTGCATACGACCGAGGCACACAGGGCCAACACCCGGCATCATGGTGTGGGGAGCGATTTCCTACACTGGCCGTACACCACTGGTGATCGTCGAGGGGACACTGAATAGTGCACGGTACATCCAAACCGTCATCGAACCCATCGGTCTACCATTCCTAGACCGGCAAGGGAACTTGCTGTTCCAACAGGACAATGCACGTCCGCATGTATCCCGTGCCACCCAACGTGCTCTAGAAGGTGTAAGTCAACTACCCTGGCCAGCAAGATCTCCGGATCTGTCCCCCATTGCGCATGTTTGGGACTGGATGAAGCGTCGTCTCACGCGGTCTGCACGTCCAGCACGAACGCTGGTCCAACTGAGGCGCCAGGTGGAAATGGCATGGCAAGCCGTTCCACAGGACTACATCCAGCATCTGTACGATCGTCTCCATGGAAGAATAGCAGCCTGCATTGCTGCGAAAGGTGGATATACACTGTACTAGTGCCGACATTGTGCGTACTCTGTTGCCTGTGTCTATGTGCCTGTGGTTCTGTCAGTGTGATCATGTGATGTATCTGACCCCAGGAATGTGTCAATAAAGTTTCCCCTTCCTGGGACAATGAATTCACGGTGTTCTTATTTCAATTTCCAGGAGTGTACATACAGCTTTCCCCGTCCGTCCGGGCAGCGCGGTGCTGGCCACAGGCTATGCACGACAGAGGCCTAGGAGCAAGCGGCGGCACACGAGTGTTCGATTCGGGGGGCTTTTGAAAGAGGCGACAGAATGTGTGTCGCCGCTCGGCGTCGAGCGGTGTCGAAACCGCGCCGGGTGGCCAGCGGCTTCTTCACTTTCCACTGGAGAGAGACACGCCGGCCTTGGCCGTCCGTGGGAGGCGTACACGCCGTCTGACGCGCACGCGACGCACTCACGCCACACGCTACACTGTACTCAGCGAGCTACATGTACTACGTGCTGGATGCACGGACTTCGATAGCTGTATCACCCTCTCGCTACTGTATACTCAAAACCGTCAAAGCAAACTGTACCACCCCCCGCGTTGCTAGCAGCCACCCCCGCAGTTTCTCAACAGCGTCACGCGGCATACCAGGGGGGACCACAAAAGAAACCGGATTGTTGTCATAAAAAATTTATTGATAAACCTGTGGTGTCACCGCCAGACACCACACTTGCTAGTTGGTAGCCTTTAAATCGGCCGCGGTTCTTTAGTATACGTCGGACCCGCGTGTCGCCACTATCAGTGATTGCAGACCGAGCGCCGCCACACGGCAGGTCTAGAGAGACTTCCTAGCACTCGCCCAGTTGGACAACCGACTTTGCTAGCGATGGTTCACTGACAAAATACGCTCTCATTTGCCGAGACGATAGTTAGCAAACCCTTCAGCTGCATCATTTGCTACGACCTAGCAATGCGCCATTACCAGTTACTATTGATACTGCATCATGTACAGTGAAGAGCGACGCTCATCATTAATGGATTAAAGTTAAGTATTCCACCAGCTACGTCCGTTTTTCTAAAGTCTAATTTCCTTGTCCTGTTCCAGACCTCACGCCAGCCTGCGTGAGCTAAAACGCGTGCCTTTCGGCTTCCTCTAGTACCCGGTGTTCGCTCTCCTGCCAACCAACAACAGAACATTTTTACAAAATTACTTCAGTCACCTTCGAAATACTCTCCATTACATGCGATGCACTTGTCAAGTCTCTTTTTCCCACTGTTGGAAGCATGTTTGGAACTCTTCAAGTTTGATATTGTCCAGTGCCCTTTGCGATACTGTTTTTACCGCTTCCACATCGTCATAACGCTCCCCTTTTAGCGTTTTTTTTTTCATTCGTGGAAATAGAAAAACGTCGCACGGGGCTAGGTCCGGCGAATACGGAGCGTGGGGAACGACAGACCACCTCTGAGATGCCAAATAGTGGGTCACTCGTAAGGCCGTGTTTGCTGGAGCGTTGTCGTGATGCAGAAACCAGTCACCTGGTCGCCAAAGTTCCGGGCGTTTCCTCCTCACACCCTCTCGCAGACGCCTTAAAACATCCAAGTAAAAGCGCTGGTTAACAGTCTGGCCAGGGGGTACGAATTCCCGATGCACAATTCCACGAACATCGAAAAAGACAATGATCATCGTCTTCACATTAGACATCACTTGCCTTGCTTTTTTTGGTCTGGGAGAGTTGGGAGTCCTCCACTGGCTTGACGCTTGCTTGGTTTCTGGGTCATACTCGTAACACTCTCATCCTCTGTAATGACTTTGTTCAAGAAGTTTGGCTCACGTGCAATCTCTGTTTTCAATTCCTGACACACATTCATGCGGATGGTTTTTTGCTCCTGTGTGAGAAGCCGAGGAACAAATTTAGCAGCAACACGTCTCATGTGCAAATCCTCACTCAAAACCCGCTGGCACGAGCTCCAGCTGATTCCTGTCTCTGCTGAAATTTGGTCGATCGTTTGGCGACGATCCTCGTTGATCTTTTGGCGGACCTTTTCAATGTTCTCCTCATTTCGCGATGTTGAAGGGCGTCCAGAACGGGAATGTTCTTCAACACACATCTCACCACCTTTAAAGCGCCCAAACCACTAGAAAACCTTTGTGCGGCTCATAGCGTCCTCCTAGAAACCTTCCTGAAGCATTTGGTGTGTCTCCGTTGCAGTTTTTTTTAAGCAGGAAACAAAATTTCACACACACTCTTTGTTCTTTTAAAGTTGCCATAACGACTACGCAGAGGTAAGCCGCCAACAATCAGAGAAAACACAATACCACACTTGCACGTTCAGCTCTACACTGACGCCGTCTGCACAGCTGTTTCATGAAGGTCTCTACTAACACCATCTAGCGTGAGAACCCTGCACTACGACTGGCAGCGCCTTCGGAGTCCGGTTTCTTTTGGGTTCCCCCTCGTATAGTGTAGGTAGCTTTGTCACGCCGCACAGTGGCTCGGAATCGAGAAGAAGTGGCCAAAAATACAAAAAAAGGTTGCGAGTTAAGTTTCGTTTAATAGGTTGGGACTGTTGAATCTCGGTCTTACAAGGAAGGGTCGCAAAACACCAAAATTTACTCTGCAGGAATCAGTGTGGGTTTCGAAAAAGACAATCGTGTGAAACCCAGCTCGCGCTATTCGTCCACGAGACTCAGAGGGCCATATAAACACTTGTTCCCAGGTAGATGCCGTGTTTCTTGACTTCCGCAAGGCGTTCGATACAGTTCCCAACAGTCGTTTAATGAACAAAGTAAGAGCATGTGGACTATCAGACCAATTGTGTGATTGGATTGAAGAGTTACTAGATAACAGAACGCAGCATGTCATTCTCAATGGAGAGAAGTCTTCCGAAGTAGGAGTGATTTCAGGTGTGCCGCAGGGGAGTGTCGTAGGACCGTTGCTGTTCACAATACACAGGGTGATCAAAAAGTCAGTACACTTTTGGAAACTTAATAAACCACGGAATAATGTAGATCACAGGTAAACATTGACACACATGCTTGGAATGACATGGGGTTTTATTAGAACCAAAAAAAAAAAAAACAAAGTTCACAAAATGTCCGACAGATGGCGCTGGACAGCAAAACTGCTACCGTGACGGGTGAGAGGTACGACGATATGTTACAGAATCGCATCATCCCCACCCTGGCTAATAAACACTTGCTGGAACGTACGATGTTTATGCAGGATGGCGCTCCACCCCATATTGCTGGACGCGTGAAAGATCTCTTGCGCGCGTCGTTTGGTGATAATCGTGTGCTCAGCCGCCACTTTCGTCATGCTTGGCCTCCCAGGTCCCCAGACCTCAGTCCGTGCGATTATTGGCTTTGGGGTTACCTGAAGTCGCAAGTGTATCGTGATCGACCGACATCTCTAGGGATGCTGAAAGACAACATCCGACGCTAATACCTCACCATAACTCCGGACATGCTTTACAGTGCTGTTCACAACATTATTCCTCGACTACAACTATTGATGACGAATGATGGTGGACATATTGAGCATTTCCTCTAAAGAACATCATCTTTGCTTTGTCTTACTTTTTTATGCTATTTATTGCTATTCTGATCAGATTAAGTGCCATCTGTCGGACATTTTTTGAACGTTTGTATTTTTTTGGTTCTAATAAAACACCATTTCATTCCAAGCATGTGTGTCAATTTGTACCTCTCTATCCACATTATTCCGTCATTTATTGAGTTTTCAAATTTATACTGACTTTTTGATCACCCAGTACATAAATGACCTTGTGGATAACATCGGAAGTTCACTGAGGCTTTTTGCAGATGATGCTGCAGTATATCGAGAGGTTGTAACAAGGGAAAACTGTACTGAAAGTCTGAAATGCAGGAGGATCTGCAGCGAATTGACGCATGGTGCGGGGAATGGCAATTGAATCTCAATATAGACAAGTGTAATGTGCTGCGAATACACAGAAAGTAAGATCCTTTATCATTTAGCTACAATATAGCAGGTCAGCAACTGGAAGCAGTAAATCCGATAAATTATTTGGGAGTAGGCATTAGGGGTGATTTAAAATGGAATGAACATATAAAGTTGATCGTCGGTAAAGCAGATTCCACACTGAGATTCATTGGAAGAATCCTAAGGAAATGCAATCCGAAAACAAATGAAGTAGGTTACAGTACACTTGTTCGCCCACTCCTTGAATATTGCTCACCAGTGTGGGATCCGTACCAGATACGGTTGATAGAAGAGATAGAGAAGATCCAACGGAGAGCAGCACGCTTCGTCACAGGATCATTTAGTAATCGCGAAAGTGTTACGGAGATGATAGATAAACTCTAGTGGAAGACTTTGCAGGAGAGACGCTCAGTAGCTCGGTACGGGCTTTTGTCAAAGTTTCGAGAACATACCTTCACCGAAGAGTCAAGCAGTATATTTCTCCCTCTTACGTATATCTCGCGAAGAGACCATGAGGATAAAATCAGAGAGATTAGAGCCCACACAGAGTCATACCGACAATCTTTCTTTTCCACGAACAATACGAGACTGGAATAGAAGGGAGAACCGATAGAGGTACTCAAGGTACCCAGCGCCACACACCGTCAGGTGGCTTGCGGAGTATGGATGTAGATGTAGATGTCGGCATTCGATGCCCCACATATTGTCTACAGTATTGAATGCTAATGGCAACAGGGGTCGAGACTGGAGGTATCTACATCTACATTTATACTCCGCAAGCCACCCAACGGTGTGTGGTGGAGGGCACTTTACGTGCCACCGTCATTACCTCCCTGTCCTGTTCCAGTCAAGTATGGTTCGCGGGAAGAACGACTGCCGGAAAGCCTCCGTGCGCGCTCGAATCTCTCTAATTTTACATTCCTGATCTCCTCGGGAGGTATAAGTAGGGGGAATCAATATATTCGATACCTCATCCAGAAACGCGCCCTCTCGAAACATGGACAGCAAGCTACACCGCGATGCAGAGCGCCTCTCTTGCAGAGTTTGCTAAACATCTCCGTAACGCTATCACGCTTACCCAATAACCCTGTGACAAAACGCACCGCTCTTCTTTGGATCTTCTCTATCTCCTCTGTCAACCCGACCTTGTACGGATCCCATACTGATGAGCAATACTCAAGTATAGGTCGAACGATTGTTTTGTAAGCCACCTCCTTTGTTGGACTACATTTTCTATTGATTCTCCCAATGAATCTCAACCTGGTACCCTCCTTACCAACAATTAATTTTATATGATCATTCCACTTCAAATCGTTTGACACGCATACTCCCAGATATTTTACAGAAGTAGCTGCTACCAGTGTTTGTTCCGCTATAATACAGTCACACAATAAAAGATCCTTCTTTCTATGTATTCGCAATACATTACATTAGTGTATGTCAAGGGTCAGTTGCCAGTTCCTGCACCAGGTGCCTATCCGCTGCAGATCTTCCTGCATTTCGCTACAATTTTCTAATGCCGCTACTTCTCTGTATACTACAGCATCATCCGCGAAAAGCCGCATGGAACTTCCGACACTATCTGCTAGGTTATTTATATATATTGTGGAAAGCAGTGGTCCCATAACCCTCCCCTGTGGCACGCTAGAGGTTACTTTAACGTCTGTAGACGTCTCTCCATTGATAACAACATGCTGTGTTCTGTTTGCTAAAAACTCTTTAATCCAGCCACACAGCTGTTCTGATATTCCGTAGGCTCTTACTTTGTTTATCAGGCGACAGTGCGGAACTGTATCGAACGCCTTCCGGAAGTCAAGTATAATAGCATATATCTGCGAGCCTGTATCTAATATTTTCTGGGTCTCATGAACAAATAAAGCGAGTTGGGTCTCACACAATCGCTATTTCCGGCATCCATGTTGATTCCTACAGAGTAGATTCTGGGTTTCCAGAAAGCCGGCCGCGGTAGTCTAGCGGTTCTAGGCGCTCAGCCCGGAACCGCGAGACTGCTACGGTCGCAGGTTCGAATCCTGCCTCGGGCATGGATGTGTGTGATGTCCTTAGGTTAGTTAGGTTTAAGTAGTTCTAAGTTCTAGGGGACTGATGATCTAAGATGTTAAGTCCCATAGTGCTCAGAGCCATTTGAACCATTTGTTTCCAGAGACGACATGACACGCGAGCAAAAAACATGTTCTAAAATTCTACGACAGATCGACGTCAGAGATATAGGTCTATAGTTTTGCGCATCTGCTCGACGACCCTTCTTGAAGACTGGGACTACCTGTGCTCTTTTGCAATCATTTGGAATCTTCCGCTCCTCTAGAGACTTGCGGTACACGGCTGATAGAAGGGGGGCAAGTCCATTCGCGTACTCTGTGTAGAATCGAATTGGTATCCCGTCAGGTCCAGTGGACATTCCTCTGTTGAGTCATTCCAGCTGCTTTTCTAGTCCTTGGACACTTATTTCGATGTCAACCATTTTTTTTTTTTCGTTTGTGCGAGGATTTAGAGAAGGAACTGCAGTGCGGTCTTCCTCTGTAAAACAGCTTTCAAAAAAGGTGTTTAGTATTTCAGCTTTACGAGTGTCATCCTCTGTTTCAATGCCATCATCATCCCGGAAGTGTCTGGATATGCTGTTTCGAGCCACTTACTGATTTAACGTATGAGCAGAACTTCCTAGGATTTTCTATCAAGTCGGTACACAGAATTTTACTTTCTGCTTAAATGTGAGACTACTCTTGAGGACATTACTTTCTCGAACACTTTTCGAAAAATTAAGATAATTCTCTTTTATTGTATTGTCTCAGCTGCACATTTTTTTTGTTACTGGATTACATGTTTCGATCGCTCTGGATCACCTTCAGATTTAAGTAGTTGCGTCAGCAACCCGTCTTGTCTACTCACAAGGGAACCTCCTCATCGCACCCCCCTCAGATTTAGTTAAGTTGGCTCAGTGGATAGGCCTTGAAAAACTGAACGCACATCACTCGAGAAAACAGGAAGAAGTTGTGTGGAACTATGAAAAAAATAAGCTAAATATACGAACTGAGTAGTCCAGGCGCAAGATAGGCAACATCAAGGAGAGTCTGTGCTTAGAAGCGACGTGGTGCCGTGGTTAGCGTGAGCAACTGCGGAACGAGAGGTCCTCAATTCTAGACTTCCATCGTGTGAAAAGTTTAATGTTTTATTTTCAGACAATTATTTTGCGAAGCTGCACAGGTACACAGATGAGTATTGTTTACGTGATCGTGTGTCAATTATCAAAGTTGAGGCAGTCACACATAATCAAGTTCGCTTTCCAAAATTCCAGGGCATGTTCAGATTTGCTTGGACATATGCAGCATTTGATGGTGTACACACGGAAAAATTTTAAAACGTTAGAAACATATGTTTTGACAGAGCACAGGGAAAACCGTGCGACTGTGAAACTGTTGCATTGATTTGCTGCAGTTTATGTGAGACACTCTTATGTTTTCATCACTTTTTTGGGAGTGATTATCACATCCACAAGAAAACCTAAATCGGGCAAGGTAGAAAAATCTTTTTACCCATTCACCAAGTGTACAAAAATGGTTCAAATGGCTCTGAGCACTATGGGACTCAACTGTTGTGGTCATAAGTCCCCGAGAACTTAGAACTACTTAAACCTAACTAACCTAAGGACAGCACACAACACCCAGCCATCACGAGGCAGAGAAAATCCCTGACCCCGCCGGGAATCGAACCCGGGAACCCGGGCGTGGGAAGCGAGAACGCTACCGCACGACCACGAGATGCGGGCCCACCAAGTGTACAAGTTAGGTGGGTCGACAACATATTCCTGTCATGTGACGCACATGCCGTCACCAGTATCGTATAGAATATATCAGACGTGTTTTCCTGTGGAGGAATCGGTTGACCTATGACCTTGCGATCAAATGTTTTCGGTTCCCATTGGAGAGGCACGTCCTTTCGTCTACTAATCGCACGGTTTTGCGCTGCAGTCGCAAGCCACAGACACTAAACTCATTATAGTGAACAGAGACGTCAATGAACAAACGGACAGATCATAACTTTACGAAAATAGAGAAAGTAAACTTTTCACTCGAGGGAAGGACTTGAACCAAGGACCTCTCGTTTAGCTGCTGCTCACGCTAACCGCGGGACCACGGCGCTCCTGCGCTTAAACTCTCGTTGATGTTGCCTGTCTAGCGCATGGACTACTCAGTTCGTATATTTTGCTTATTTTTTTCGTAGTTCCACACAACTTCTTCCTGTTTTCTCGAGTGATCTGCGTTCAGTTTTTCAAGGCCTATCCACTGTGCCAACGTATAACTAAAACTGACGGGGGTGCGATGGGGAGGTTCCCTTGTCAGAATCACACGATCGCTAAGGAAATTGGACGATAATTATTCACGTCTTCGTTGTGAGCTTTCTTATGAAGAGGTGTCTGCTACCTGCCTCGTGCAGCTGTGCTGAAGTGCATGCTCAGACACTCCGCGCCAGTACGGCGCTTGCCGCGCTCCTCCTTCACAGTACAGGAGTTCTGACTGGCGCGGAGCGTAAATGGGCAAATCCCTGTTTGTGTACAGAGTGGCGGCGGGGTCGTTGCACCGGCGGCGGTCGCGAGGCGACGAGGCGGCGGTAGCGCAGGCGTCGACGGGCCCCTGGACGCAGAGGCAGCGCCGGCGAGAGCCGCGGAACTAGTGAAAGTGTAACGGCCGCGCGCCGCCGCCGGCTGGCTTTTCTAGTTTGCTTTCCCTGCCCGCACTGCATTTCGCTACGAGGCGGTGCGCCGCCCGCCCCACGCAGGCGGGAGAGCAGTCGCTTTCCACGGCGGCCGGCTGGAGTTGCCGCCTGTCTAGGTTACACTGTGCTGAGCACCGCCATCTTGCCCTTATATGGCGCTAATACGAGGGCTATCCACAAAGTACATTACGTTTTGGAAAAAAAATTTATTATATACAGATGAAAGCCACATTTAAATACTACTTTTCTACATAGTTGCCATTTAAATTAAGGCACTTATCGTAGCGATGGACGAGCTTGGAAATTCCTTCGTCGTAAAATTCGGCCGCGCTGACTACGCGGAACTGTGTACACAACAACTAGTGAACTCTAATGGCAGCGGCAGCTGCACAGCCCATTCTCAATCGTAGTATTCTACAATCTTCAGTCTTAATCAGCCTTCAACAGTTCGCTTGTGCTTCAGCAACGTAAGCTTACACTGCACATCACTCTTTTGCTTCTTGTAGTAGTTGGACTTTACTGCTGTTTGTCCTCTTGTTAAGTTCTTCAATCATTGCTGCTACTGTCCAGCGTCCCTATGACGATAGCTGCTGCACCACAGTATAGCCTACACCTACATCTACATAAATACTCCGCAATCCACCATTTGTGAGTGGCGGAGGGTACCTCGTACCACAACTAGCATCTTCTCTCCCTGTTCCACTCCCAAACAGAACAAGGGAAAAATGACTGCCTATATGCCTAATCTCTCTTATCTTTGTGCTCTTTCCCCGAAATGTAAGTTGGCGGCAGTAAAATTGTACTGCAGTCAGCCTCAAATGCTGCTTCTCTAAATTTCCTCAGTGGCGATTCACGAAAAGAACACCTCCTTTCCTCTAGAGACTCCCACCCGAGTTCCTGAAGCATTTCCGTAACACTCGCGTGATGATCAAACCTACCAGTAACAAATCTAGCAGCCCGCCTCTGAATTGCTTCTATGTCCTCCCTCAATCCGGCCTGACAGGGATCCCAAACGCTCGAGCAGTACTCAAGAATAGGTCGTATTAGTGTTTTCTAAGCGGTCTCCTTTACAGATGAACCACATCTTCCCAAAATTCTACCAATGAACCGAAGACGACTATCCGCATTCCCCACAACTGCCATTACATGATTGTCCCACTTCATATCGCTCTGCAATGTTACGCCCAAATATTTAATCGACGACACTGTGTCAAGCGCTACACTACTAATGGAGTATTCAAACATTACAGGATTCTTTTTCCTATTCATCTGCATTAATTTATATTTATCTATATTTAGAGTTAGCTGCCATTCCTTACACCAATCACAAATCCTGTCCAAGTCATCTTGTATCCTCCTACAGTCACTCAGCGACGACACCTTCCTGTACACCACAGCATCATCAGCAAACAGCCGCACATTGCTATCCACCCTATCCAAAAGATCATTTATGTAGACAGAAAACAACAGCGGACCTACCACACTTCCCTGGGGCACTCCAGATGATACCCTCACCTCCGATGAACACTCACCATCGAGGACAAAGTACTGGGTTCTGTTACTTAAGAAGTCTTCGAGCCACTCACATACTTGGGAAGCAATCCCATATGCTCGTACCTTAGTTAGGAGTCTGCAGTGGGGCACCGAGTCAAACGCTTTCCACAAGTCAAGGAATATGGCATCCGACTGATACCCTTCATCCATGGTTCGGAAGATATGATGTGTACGCAGTAGAACACAACACATTACGACTGTTCGCAGATGATGCGGTTGTCTCTACTGAAGTAGCAACTCCAGAAGACAATATCGATTTGCAGAATGGCCTGCGGAGGACTGACGAATGCTGCTTGCTCTGACAGTTGATCCTGTACAGAAATATATGTAACATATTGCGCATCCGTAGGGAAAGAACCTGTTACTGTTCAACTGTGCTGTGATGAGCAGTTGCTGGTAACAGTATCTGGATATGAGACCTTAACTTTTCCTCGCGAATCGAATGTTCAAATAACTTCCGGGTTTGCTGCTGGGTGACGTCGTCGAACACCGCCGATATTTCGACAGGAGCGCACCCTGCCATTCTCAAGTCACAAATGCAAGGAGTGAGTGACGATAGCAACGAAATGGCACCTAAGTCTACGGTCTTTTTGCCTTATGCAGGAAGCATTTCCAACAGGATTGGCTGTATTTTGCGGAAATATGAGGTGAAATGTGTTTTTCGACCACCTTCTAAGATTAAGGTTCTGTTGGCGTCCGTAAAAGATGATCTTGGTTTGCGTAGGGCTGGGGTCTATCGCATTCCTTGCAGTTGTGGCATGTCATATACTGGTCAGACAATCAGGACTGTGCAAGAGACCGGTGTATTGAACATATGCGTCACACACGCTTACAACAGCCGAGCAAATCCGCTATTGCAGAACATTGCCTTGACACCGGTCATCCTATGGAATACAACGACACGGAGATTCTGGCTTGCACGTCCAGCTATTGGGATAGTGTTATTAAGGAAGCTGTTGAAATCAGACTATCAAGCAACCTTATTAACAGAGATGGTGGATTTTGTTTAAATGCTGCTTGGAATCCGGCTCTGTCTCTCATCAAAAAACAGAGGGACAAAATTAGTGTAACCTCACCTGTTGATTAATAGTAACTATCGATATTTCTGATGTTCGTTATCTTTGGTTGCGTTGATACTTGTTCTGTGTGTGGTGTCTTACTTGTTTCTCCTCTGTGAACCGAGGTATTAAATTCGCTTGCACATTTTTTCTTCCTTGCATTTGTGCCTTGAGAGTGGCAGGGCGTGCTCCTGTCGAAATATCGGCGGTGTTCGACGACGTCACCCGGCAATAAACCCGTAAGTTATTTGAACAGTATCTGGATAATTAATCCACCGCACATGAAAGAAATATCAGGGAAAACAGATGCCAGATTTAGGAAGTATCTTAACGAAATGTAACTCAACCACAAAGGAAGTGCCCTACGAAGAGCTTGTTCGATATATTCTTGAGTACGTTCATCAATATGTGATCCTTACCAGGTAGGACTGATAGCAGAGATAGAGAAGATCCAACGAAGAGCGACGCATTTCGTCACGGCATCGTTTAATTGGTGCCAGAGCGTTACGAGATTCTCAACAAACTCCATTACAAGATAGGTGCTGTGTATCACGGGAAGGTTTACTATCGAACTTTCGAGAGAGCACTTTCCTGAAAGACTCGACTCCATATTACCTTGAAAGGTCTCTGTTGGAATCCTTTCATGTTAATTTCTTAAAACTGTTGTCATTTACGGCATACGTTCAACTTCTAAATTTACTGTGGTGTTTCTGACTATCTCGGAGGAGACTGAGTAGTGGAACGTGTTACTTTCACACATAAACAACAACGATCTGTCGCACTACTACACTTTAAAACACAGTTTATATGTAATTCATGTCACACAGTCTCATGTGGAACCTACATCCGCTTTCTTTTATATACTGTGTATGATAAGATACTGGCATCCCCCTTCCCTCCTGTGTGAAAGGATGAATGAGGAAATGTATTTCTAGTTGCATGCTTGATGGTAGCAGACAAGCCTGTCTGCTAGAGAACAGTAGGACCAACGTCGGAACAGGTAGCTACACTATCTAAAAGCAGAGGGGTTTCTATTCTTAGTATGGTCCTGTCCGTCCCTTGTCATGTTGGTATAGGAAGCTGCCTCTGGTCACTTCCGTTTGTATCTGTGGAAGCACCCTCCGTAGCGGCCCAGGCAGTCTGTCCGCAGCGAGCATCTGAAGTGGTAAGACCTCCAGCCTAGCGCGTCCCTGCTAAGTCCGTAGGACAATGGATTTCTAAAGTTCAGCCTAACTGAAAATTTAATCACCTTTATTTCTGGTTTAGATCTAAAATATATTATGTTATCTTAAATTGCAACGCAGTGTAATTCAAGTGTGAAGTTCAGAATATCTTCCAGGAGTTGCTTTGTAGGTACTTTGTGAGTAAAGTGGAACCACATGTTGATCAGTAACTCTAACTAAGATCATCAATCTTAAATGCGAATGTGCGTGAGATTATAACGTCTCGTCTTGACAATATTTTTCAATATAGCAACTTTTCTTTATGTTCAACCTATGTGGGGTGTACTTTGTGAGACCAGTACCAAGTGCTTATACAATTCTTTGACCCATCAGGTTAATAGTAAGACGATAGTAACCAGTTCGAGGTTTTTCTTTTGTAAATTGCGTTTCGATGTAATTTATTTTAATTATCAAAATTATTGTGGAGTTACACTCTTTGTGTAAACCAAGTTGACCACGTGAAGCATGTGGTGTAATCATCAAAGTAGCCCTCAACTATTCTTTTTGGGAAGATTTCACAGAGGGTTAGTATGAATTTAGTATACCAGTGTGTGGTAATTTCATGACGGACAGGACTGCACTATGAACGTAACTTCTTTGGGTGAAAATTGAATCGGTTGGTTGTGGTTAATTTCCTCTTGTATATGTTTCAACGTTCTTCATCTATTATTTTATGAGTGCAGTGTTGTATGCAGTCTCCCAATCTTGGCTCTCAATGTTAAAATAAATGTCCAAATATAAACTGATTTATTTCTTTTTATTTAAATTCTCTTTTTATTTATATATCACCGGTTGCTGTAAGATGACTATTAAAAGATTATAAGTAATGTTAGTCTGGTTGGGAATTTGGTAAGCTAGACTGGATACCTGGTGAAAAAGTTGCTCAGTAATGCAAGGTTAACTTCCCCAGATAGCTCACACCTTGTAATCCACTTTTATTGTCTTGAATACATCAACATTACAACCTTCTCCTACATACATCTCACTCAATGGCTCTGACGGGAAAATTCGAGAAATTAGAGCCAATACAGAAGCTTACCGACGATCATCCTTCCCACGCGCCATCGCGGGTGGAACAATGGGGGGGGGGGGGGGGGGAAATAAGTTAATGGTAGAGGAAGTACCCTTCACTACACACCATCAGATGGCTTGAGAAGTATGGTGTAGATGTACGAGGGTTGGAACTGAAATAGTGGCAACTATTTATTCACAACCGATACAAAAGAGTTACATGTTTGCATCTGTTACTGTCCTTCAGAGTAGTCACCAGCGTTGTGTAGAACTCGTTGCCAGCGATGTGGAAGGCGAAGTATACCGTTAGCTGAGCCTGTTCTGTTGATGGTGCGAATGGAGCGGTCTGCTGCCTGTAGAATCTCTGGAACAGTTCTGAAGCAAATGCCACGAAGTGGTTCCTTCATTTCCTGAATCAAATCAAAGTCACGAGGACTGAAGTGCGGGGTGTATGGTGGTTGGTACAGTACTTCCCAGTCCCATCGACCGAACAGAGCAGCCACTACTTGCGCTGCAAAATTATGAGTGGGTTGCGCAGAAAGTGTCGCCGCTTCTTTCGCTAAACTGGTCGCAGGTTATGCTCCAAATACCAACAGCAATACTGTGCATTGACGGTCTGCCGTGGAGGAACGTAATGCGTTAGGATAACACCATCACAGTTTCACACGAGAATCTCCATAACTTCCACCATACTGAGGCTCTGACGCACTTTCGACTTTCGAGGCAACCCATAATTACGCCTTTCGTTGGATTGGCTTTTCAGTTTTGACTCGTACTATGTGGCCCATGTCTCGTCCAGTGTTACGATACGGCGTAAGAAAGCCTCTCCTTCGCACTCACAGCGCTCCAAGTGCGTCTGAGACGCATAGACCGCTCCATTCGCACCATCAACAGAACAGCTCTGCTAACGGTATACTACGCCTTCCACATCGATGGCAACGGGCTCTACACAACGCCGGTGACTACTTTGAAGGACAGTTGTTGTTGTTCATGTTGTTGTTGTGCTCCTCAGTCCTGAAAGTGGTTTTATGCAGCTCTCCATGCTACTCTATCCTGTGCAAGCTTCTTCATCTCATAGTACCTACTGCAACCTACATCCCTCTGAATCTGCTTAGTGTATTGATTCAGATGGCTCTGAGCACTATGGGACTTAACTGCTGAGGTCATCAGACCCCTAAAACTTAGAACTAACCTAAGGGCATCACAGACGTACATGCCCGAGGCAGGATTCGCACCTGCGACCGTAGAGGTGGCGCGGTTCCAGACTGTAGCGCCTAGAACCGCTCGGCCACACCGGCCGGCGTTTAGTGTATTGATCTCCTGGTCTCCCTCTACGATTTTTATCCTCCACGCGGCCTTCCAATACTAAATTGGTGATCCCTTGATGCCTCAGAACATGTCCTACCAACCGCCCCCTTCTTCTAGTCAAGTTGTGCCACAAACTCCTCTTCTCCCCAGTTCTATTCAATACCTCCTCATTAGTTATGTGATCTACCCATCTAATCTTCAGCACTCTTCTGTAGCACCACATTTCGAAAGCTTCTATTATCTTCTTGTCCGAACTATTTATCGACCATGTTCCACTTCCATACATGGCTACACTCCATACCAATACCTTCAGAAACGACTTCCCGACACTTAAATCTATACTCGATGTTAACAAATTTCTCTTCTTCAGAAACGCTTTCCTTACCATTGCCAGTCCACATTTTAAATCCTCTCTACTTCGATCATCATCAGTTATTTTGCTCCCCAAATAGCAAAACTCCTTTACTACTTTAAGTGTCTCATTTCCTAATCTAACTCCCTCAGCATCACCCGACTTAATTCGACTACACTCCATTATCCTCGTTTTGCTTTTGTTGATGTTCATCTTATATCCTCCCTTCAAGACACCATCCATTCTGTTCAACTGCTCTTCCAAGTCCTTTGCTGCCTGTTACAGAATTACAATGTGACCGGCGAACCTCAAAGTTTTTATTTCTTCTCCGTGGATTTTAATACCTACTCCGAATTTTTCTTTTGTGTCCTTCACTGCTTGCTCAATATACAGGTTGAATAACATCGGGGAGAGGCTACAACCCTGTCTCACTCCCTTCCCAACCACTGCTTCCCTTTCATGCCCCTCAACTCTTATAACTGCCATCTGCTTTCTGTACAAATTGTAAATAGCTTTTCGTTCCCTGTATTTTACCACTGCCACCTTCAGGATTTGAAAGAGAGTATTCCAGTCAACGTTGTCAAAAGCTTTGTCTAGGTCTACAAATGCTAGGAACGTAGGTTTGCCTTTCCTTAATCTAGCTTCTAAGTCGTAGAGTCAGTGGGGGACTATTTTACCTCCGGAATGTTTTATCCAAGAGGACGCCATCATCATTTAAGCATACAGTAAAGCTGCATGCCCTTGGGAAAAATTGCGGCTGTATTTTTCCCTTGCTTTCAGCCGTTCGCAGTACCAGCACTGCAAGGGTGTTTTGGTTAGTGTTACAAGGCCAGATCAGTCAATCATCCAGACTGTTGCCCCTGCAACTACTGAAAAGACTGCTGCCCCTCTTCAGGAACCACACGTTTGTCTGGCCTCTCAACAGATACCCCTCCGTTGTGGTTGCACCTACGGTACGGCCATCTGTATCGCTGAGGTACTCAAGCCTCCCCACCAACGGCAAGGTCCTTGGTTCATAGGGGGGGGGGGGGGTGTTGAAGGACAGTAAAAAGGGAAAACATGTAACTCTTTTGTAACGATTGTGAATAAATAGTTGCCTCTATTTAATTTGCAACCCTCGTAGAAGTTTTTCGCGTGTTTTTCAACTCGCTGATTCTCCAGAGAGCCTGCTCATTTATTATCTTCTCAGTCCACCTAATTTTCAACATTCTTCACTAGCTTCACGTCTCAAATTCTTTCGTTCTCCGATATTCCACGGTTCATTTCCATACAAATATGCATTCTTAGAAATTTCTTCCTCAAATTAGGGCCAATATTTGATACCAGTAGACTTCTTCTGGGCAGTAACGTCGTCTTTGCTTGTACAAGTTTGCTTCGTCTGTTATACTGCTTCCCAGACAGCAGAAATCCTTCACCGGAGATACTGACCATGGATTAGGACGCACCTGACGGTGTGCGGTGTAATCAGAAACGGCACTGAGCGAAATTAGTGGTTTCCTTTCACTCTGTCGAGCCAGCCAGAGGTCACGGAGCAGCTGGTCTGGACTGGACGTGTCATTATCTGCCATCTGTCCCCAGGAGCTGCGCCCTTCGCGGCGCAACGCTGCAGGCAAGGACGCGAATCCGAATCCCGGAAACAGGAAGGCTGGAGGCGTCCGCCGGGGTCTCTCTGAAGGTTACTAACCCTTTGCCTTACTCCAATAGCACTGCGTGGTACAGCAGAGTAAAGGTCACACACATACACACACACGAGAGGCGCTCAATTTAACTTTTTTTTTCTGAAAGCAGGTTGGTTTTTTTCACGACTCCAATACACCATATTACGAGGGCTGTTTTTTTTTTTTCAACCTCCGATCGTCCATCTAACAAGGGAACCTCCCCATCGCACCCCCCTCAGATTTAGTTATAAATTGACACAGTGGATAGGCTTGAAAAACTGAACACAGATCAATCGAGAAAACAGGAAGAACCAAAATATACAAACTGAGTAGTCCATGTGCAAGATAGGCAACATTATGGACAACATGAACCGAGGAGCGCCGTGGTCCCGTGTTTAGAGTGTGCAGCTGCGGAGGCAGAGGTCCTTGGTTCGAGTCTTCCCTGGAGTGAAAATTTTACTTTCTTTATTTTCGCAAAGTTACGATCTGTCCGTTCATTCATTGACGTCTCTGTTCAATGTAATAAGTTTACTGTCTGTGTTTTGCGACCGCACCGCAAAACCGTGCGATTAGTAGACGAAAGGACGTGCCTCTCCAATGGGAAACGAAAACATTTGATCGCAAGGTCATAGGTCAACCGATTCCTCCACAGGAAAACACGTCTGATATATTCTATACGACACTGGTGACGGCTTGTGCGTCACATGACAGGAATATGTTGTCGACCCACCTAACTTGCACATGTGGCGAATGGGTAAAAAGATTCTTCCACCTTGCCCGATTTAGGTTTCCTTGTGGATGTGATAAACACTCCCAAAAAATTGATGAAAACATAAGAGTTTGTCACATAAACTGCAACAAATAAATGCAACAGTTTCACAGTCGCACAGTTTTCCCTGTGCTCTGTAAAAACACGTTTTTTACGTTTTCAAATGTTTCCGTGTGTAGACCGTCTAGCAAATCTGAACATGTCCTGGAATTTTGGAGAGCGAAGTTGATTATGTGTGAGTGCCTGAACTTTGATAATTGTCTGAAAATAAAAAATTAAACTTTTCACTCGATAAATGGCTTGAACCAAGGACCTCTCGTTCCGCAGCTGTTCACGCTAACCACGGGACCACGGCGCTCGGAAGCTTACACCTTCCTGGATGTTGCGTATCTTGCACATGGGCTACACAGTTTGTATATTTTGCTTATTTTTTTCATACCACACAACTTCTTCCTGTTTCCTCGATTGATCTGTGTTCAGTTTTGCAAGGCCTATCCCTGGCCCAACTTATAACTAAATTTGAGGGGAGTGCGATGGGGAGGTTCCCTTGTAAGCAACTAAGCTCCCCCACCACAACCTCTGCCGTTTTCAGCTGCAGTGTGTCAGTCGTAGCCGAGCTACGTCCGTGTTAACATGGCCGCTACGCTCGACGCTCCCGCCAAATGTGAGTTACGAAGTGTAATCCGTTTTCTGCAAGAAGAAGGATGTAGTGCTGCGGAAATCCATCGCAGAATGAGCAACGTGTATGGTAACAACGTTATGAGTGATGGTAGTGTTCGGGAATGGTGTCGAAAATTTAAAGAAGGACGAACAGACGTCCATGATGAAGGTGGACAAGGTCGCAGGTCTGTCGCCACTGTAGGCCTCGTTGAGCGTGTTGATCAGGCAGTAGATGCAAACGAAGGTTTACAATTAGCGAACTGTCTGATGAATTTCCAGACATTTGAACGTCTGTTTTGTACACAATTCTGACTCAAGACCTAGGCTATCGGAAATTGTGTACACGTCGGATCCCAAAAATGCTGAGTACCGACCACAAAACGCAAAGGATGGCGTCGGCATTATCGTTTCTCACACGTTATGCCAATGAGGGAAACGTTTCTTTGAAGTCGATTGTTACTGGCGATGAAACGTGGGTCCTCTATGACAATCCCGAAACAAAGGAACAATCAAAGCATTGGATGCACACAGCTTCCCCAAGCAAGACAAACAAGTTTAAACATTCACTGACGAAAAGAAAAACAATAGCCACTGTGTTTTGGGACCATAAAGGAGTGCTGCTGATGGACTTTATGGAGCAAGCTACGACGATGACCAAGGAAGTTTATTGTGAAAATTTACATCGTCTCCGCAGAGCCATTCAGAACAAACACAGAGGAATGCTTTCGTCTGGCGTTGTTTTGATCCATGACAACAAGACCACACAGTGTCAACATGACAAAAGTCCTCCTCAAAAAGTTTAAATGGGAAGTTTTTGAACATCCACCACACAGCCCGGATCTACACCAAGTGATTATCACCAGTGCCGAGAACTGAAGTCACTGTTAGATGGGCAGCGCTTCGCTACTAACGAAGAACTTCAGGACGCCGTCAAGGCTTACCTGTCCTCACCGGCGGCAACATTCTTCGAGGAAGGCATCGAAAAGCTTGTATCACGGTATGACAAGTGCCTAAACCGTTTTGGCGATTATGTAGAAACATAAGTTAAGACTTTACTGTGCTTTTGGTAATAAAATTACACTCCTGGAAATTGAAATAAGAACACCGTGAATTCATTGTCCCAGGAAGGGGAAACTTTATTGACACATTCCTGGGGTCAGATACATCACTTGATCACACTGACAGAACCACAGGCACATAGACACAGGCAACAGAGCATGCACAATGTCGGCACTAGTACAGTGTATATCCACCTTTCGCAGCAATGCAGGCTGCTATTCTCCCATGGAGACGATCGTAGAGATGCTGGATATAGTCCTGTGGAACGGCTTGCCATGCCATTTCCACCTGGCGCCTCAGTTGGACCAGCGTTCGTGCTGGACGTGCAGACCGCGTGAGACGACGCTTCATCCAGTCCCAAACATGTTCAATGGGGGACAGATCCGGAGATCTTGCTGGCCAGGGTAGTTGACTTACACCTTCTAGAGCACGTTGGGTGGCACGGGATACATGCGGACGTGCATTGTCCTGTTGGAACAGCAAGTTCCCTTGCCGGTCTAGGAATGGTAGAACGATGGGTTCGATGACGGTTTGGATGCACCGTGCACTATTCAGTGTCCCCTCGACGATCACCAGTGGTGTACGGCCAGTGTAGGAGATCGCCCCCCACACCATGATGCCGGGTGTTGGCCCTGTGTGCCTCGGTCGTATGCAGTCCTGATTGTGGCGCTCACCTGCACGGCGCCAAACACGCATACGACCATCATTGGCACCAAGGCAGAAGCGACTCTCATCGCTGAAGACGACACATCTCCATTCGTCCCTCCATTCACGCCTGTCGCGGCACCACTGCAGGCGGGCTGCACGATGTTGGGGCGTGAGCGGAAGACGGCCTAACGGTGTGCGGGACCGTAGCCCAGCTTCATGGAGACGGTTGCGAATGGTCCTCGCCGATACCCCAGGAGCAACAGTGTCCCTAATTTGCTGGGAAGTGGCGGTGCGGTCCCCTACGGCACTGCGTAGGATCCTACGGTCTTGGCGTGCATCCGTGCGTCGCTGCGGTCCGGTCCCAGGTCGACGGGCACGTGCACCTTCCGCCCACCACTGGCGACAACATCGATGTACTGTGGAGACCTCACGCCCCACGTGTTGAGCAATTCGGCGGTACGTCCACCCGGCCTCCCGCATGCCCACTTTACGCCCTCGCTCAAAGTCCGTCAACTGCACATACGGTTCACGTCCACGCTGTCGCGGCATGCTACCAGTGTTAAAGACTGCGATGGAGCTCCGTATGCCACGGCAAACTGGCTGACACTGACGGCGGCGGTGCACAAATGCTGCGCAGCTAGCGCCATTCGACGGCCAACACCGCGGTTCCTGGTGTGTCCGCTGTGCCGTGCGTGTGATCATTGCTTGTACAGCCCTCTCGCAGTGTCCGGAGCAAGTATGGTGGGTCTGACACACCGGTGTCAATGTGTTCTTTTTTCCATTTCCAGGAGTGTATTATTTTCTGTACATTTTTCTTTTATTTACAGCCAATCGGAGGTTGAAAAAAAACAGCCCTCGTATTTCCCACTGTTTTGGTTACAAAACCCTATTTATCAACATAGTACCCGTTCAGTGCAATGGCCTTCATACCCTCGTGGTCTACCTCGGAGCCAACGTCTTGCAGCATCCCATTATTGGGACGAACAGATGTAAGTCGGCAGGAGCGAGATCCAGGCCTTAGGGTGGATGCAGAAGAACAGTCCAAGGAAGTTTTGTGAGCTTGTTCAAAAATAGTTCAAATGACTCTGAGCACTATGGGACTTAACATCTGAGGTCGTCAGTCCCATAGAACTTAGAACTACTTAAACCTAACTAACCTAAGGACATCACACACATCCATGCCCGAGGCAGGATTCGAAACTGCGACCGTAGCAGTCGCGAGGTTCCTGACTGAATCGCCTAGAACCGCTTGGCCACCGTGGCCAGCTTCTGAGCTTGTGTGATGCCTCGCATTGTCATGGAAAAGGACAAGTTTGTTAGCATTTTTGTGGCGCTGAAGTCGTCTTCAGTTTCATACCTGTGTGGGGGGCAGCTGAATTCGTTTCTTCAATTTGCTGAGGGTAGCGCAGTATACGTCAGGTAAAAAAAATGGTTCAAATGGCTCTGAGCACTATGGGACTGTTGTGTACATAGTTCCGCGTAGTCGGCGCGTACACAACTTTCCCACTAGAGCGCGCCCCGCTAAGCACAACAGCGCAGGCGCAGCGCTCGTCTGTCTCCACACTACGAGATGGCGCTGCCATAGAGACGGACCAAATTCTGCTTCCGCCGATCGGCGTATTAATATGTAATGCAGCCAATGAGATTGCTGCTAACGTAGAACCTTTTCTCCTTGCGGATCACACTCACGCAGTGATACATGAAAGCGCAACGAGTGTACAGACCTCCGATTGGTCAGTCTGCATTTGTCTGCACCAGTCTGTACCACTCTGCATTAGTCTGTACCAGTCTGTACGAGTTCTACATTTGTCTGTAGAAGTCTATAGCCAAGTTTCAGTCTGCACCTAATAAGATTACCATATTCCTGTACATAGCCTTGAAGATAAATGTATTGACACTTTTGTCAAGTATCAGAGATATATGTGAGAATAAGATTAACGTGCCAATACCAAAGGAACTTCAGATTGTCAATTGTAAATATCATCCAGAACCAAGTTAAGTAATTTTTATGCTTGTTATTATTTTAATAAATGTATGTGAAAATTAATCCTGTTTAAAGTTGGTCACTGTCAATCTGCTACTCTAAGCATGCAGTGACATTTCTATCGTGTGACCTAACGGCAAGAGATAAACACGCCACAGTAAGACCACGAGACATATTGCTGACACTCGCCTACTTCGTTAGAGCGACAAGTCAAATAATCTGATGGTGTGTGTACTGAAGGTCTTACAGGACACACACCACAGGGACTTAACATTTGAGGTCATAATTCCCCTAGAACTTAGAACTACTTAAACCTAACTAACCTAAGGACATCACACGCATCCATGCCCGAGACAGGATTCGAACCTGCGAGCGTTGCTGTCGCGCGGTTCCAGACTGAGGCGCCTAGAACCGCTCGGCCACACCGGCCGGCTACACGTCAGAGTTGTTCGTTGCAACATGAGGGAGGACATCAAACAGAATAACCCCTTCAGGGTCCCAGAAGGCGGCTACCATGACTTCATCGGCTGAGGGTGTGGATCTGAAAGAAAAATGGTCACAATCAAGCAATTACACTGAGATGGTCCTTCGTTGATCTTCATCATCTTCTGTTAGGCAGCGAGTAACTCAGCGGGCCCACACACACACACACACACACACACACACACACACACACACACACACACACACACACACACCACACACACACCTATGAACACCCAAACTGGTACACACACCACACATACACCTATGAACACCCAAACTGGTAGACGAGTTTGTCCTAAGGTCGCCACTGCGTTGGTGCGGTGGATGACAACTCTTAGGATGCAGATACCAACCTCTGTGTGTCGACTTTCGGTGAACACTGTGTCCCAAAGTTCCATCTGGTTTTTTTTTTATAAACCGTAACGTCTAAAAATGGAAGCATCCCAACAGAGACGTCCATATGAGCAGCGAGATATTTGATTGAGGTCCGTCGATAACCTCGAATGAGAGTGCCCTTACGTTCCAATACTGTAGGAGTCACACCTGTGTGCGGTCGGCTGGCACGAGGGAGATCGGACAGGTTTCGCCCAACGAGTCACCGTGCTTTTGTTCGTTGCCAGGTCCCCGCAGACATTCTGCAAGTCATTAGTAGGCTTTCCCGGCGTAATAAGTCTTGAAAGTCTCTTCAGGTTTGCTGCCGGATCCTAAAATCAACTTGACTCGCTCCATAAATAAATTGGTGACTAAGGGTGAGTCCCTTAGTTTGATCAGTGAAAAACTAGATGAAGAGCTGGTGAAGCTTCGTCGTTATGTGCTGACCTCCGCGTATTTTTTATTTAACGGTAACGTTTTTGAACAGAATGACGGAGTGGCTATGAGTAGTCCTTTGTCACCCATAGTCGCCAATTTATTTATGGAGGACTTCAAGGACATGGCACTGAGGACTTCAGCTTTGCAACCAACATGCTTCTCGAGATACGTGGATGATACCTTCTTCGTCTGGCCGCATGGACGTGATGTTCTTAACAGATTTTTGGATCACTTCAACTGTCTTCATCCTCGTATCAAATTTACTATGGAGGTTGAAAATGATGGGATGCTTCCATTTTTAGACGTTACGGTTTATAAAAAAAAAAACAGATGGAACTTTGGGACACAGTGTTCACCGAAAGTCGACACACAGAGGTTGGTATCTGCATCCTAAAAGTTGTCATCCACCGCACCAACGCAGTGGCGTCCTTAGGACTTTGGTACGGGGAGCATTTCCGACGCAGAAAGCTTAACCCAAGATCTTGAGCATTTGATGACCGTTTTTAAGGAAAATGGATACCCCGAGAAGCGGATTCGTCGGGCTATGGAGTTTGGACCATCTCCGGAGCTGTACGAAGAGGAACATAGATCTGTGGCCTTTCTTCCTTATGCTGGAGGCTTATCATTTAAGATTGGACGAATTTTAAGGAATTTTAACATTACGAGTGTGTTCCGTCCACCTTCTAAGATTAGGGCTCTGCTCGGCTCTGTGAAGGATGATTTGGGGCTTAGGAAACCCGGTGTCAATGTGGGAAAGCTTACATTGGCCGTTCGATTCGCACAGTGCATGACAGGTGTGTGGAACATCGCCGTCATACGAGGTTACAACAACCGGAAAAATCGGTGGTAGCAGAACACTGCCTAAATAAGGGACACAGTATGACATTTGATGAAACTGTGGTGGTTGCCAACATTTCCGGTTTTTGGAACAGTGTCTGTAAAGAGGCGATTGAAATTAGGTTGGCTGATAATTTAATCAACAGAGACAATGGGTTTCCTCTTAGCAAAACGTGGAATCCTGTATTATCTCGCATCAAAACTGGACGTTCTTCGGTGCGGCATATCGTTGCCAGCAGTGTTCCACAAAGGGCGGCGCCACCTCCCTGTCCTGGAAGGCAGAAACCGTGATGTGCGGCGCATGCGCCGTGTACTGAACGGCGGCCTATATAGGACGTCGATTTGCAACCTGGTTTCAGTTCTCAGCGGGACTCATCAGCAGAAGCAGCATTTTCCTGAAGATGGCGACCAGTTGGATCGCCGAAATATCAAGTTGATTTTAGGATCCGGCAGCAAACCCGAAGAAACTTTCAATTCCGCAAGTCCCTAAGAATATCTGCACTGCTCTGACTTTGGCTAAAGGGAACTCAGTGACAGCTCTCTACTTGCAACGCACCTCCGCTGCTGTCGCCATTATGCAGGCTACGAACAGCCCCGTCACCTATCGGAACTTCATGAAACTATACGACGTCCCACCAGAAATTCCGCACTTTTACAACGGAAATTGGCCGAGGAAAAAAAGGTGTTGCATCACTTACTGAACGGCCCTCGTATATGAACGGTCTCCCTACAGCTCGTTACAGCGTTACTGGAATTTGTTCGGTTTCTTACCTTAGCTATCTTTCTGTCAGTATTGCAATGGAAATAGTGCACAGCAGTGCAAACGCTTCGGTGCTGTGTGTGTCTTCCTTCCATTCGCTTACGGTACCTGCCGTTGACAACATAATGCCCTCTTTATCTCAGTGGCCTCAAATTTGCATTCAGTACTGCTTTGTTCTTTCTAGGGTTTTGTTTACTGGCTGTGTTACATGTTTCTTAACAGAGATTACACAGCGGTACCAGGGCAGGTTCACTGATGACGAGTTGCTCATATCAGCTTGTGCAGTTAGTGGAACAAACTTCACGTTGTAATGTTGATGCATTAATTTGTTCTGAAAGCGGTGCTGATATTCAAGACAATAAAAGCGGGTTACAAGGTGTGAGCTATCTGGGGAAGTTAACCTTGCATTACTGAGCAACTGTTTCACCAGGCATCCAGTCTAGCTTACCAAATTCCTAACCACACTAACATTAATTACAATCTTTTAATAGTCATCTTACGACAACGGTGATATATATACAAAAAGAGAATTTAAATAAAAAGAAATAAATCAGTTTATATTTGGACATTTATTTTAACATTGATCATTGTTCCGTTAAAATTTCAGCGTATTAAACTTGATTCATAACTAAACTGGTGCCTTATTTAGGATTGTGAAAATGTGAGTTTGTAATCTTACAGAACACATCAAATATGGAGCCAAGATTGGGAGACTACATACAACACTGCATTCATAAAATAACGCGCGAAGAACGTTGAAACATATGCAAGAGGAAATTAACCACAACCAACCGATTCAATTTTCACCCAAAGAGGTTACGTTCGTAGCGCAATCCTGTCCGTCATGAAATTACCACACGCTGGTATACTAAATTCATACTAACTCTCTGTGAAATCCTCCCGCAAAGAATAGCTGAGTGCTACTTTGATGATTACACCACATGCTTCACGTGGTCAACTTGGTTTACACAAAGAGTGTAACTCCACAATAATTTTGATAATTAAAATAAATTACATCGAAACGCAATGTACAAAAGAAAAACCTCGCACTGGTTACTAACGTCTTAGTATTAACCTGATGAGTCAAACAAATGTACAAAGTACACCCCACGTGGGTTAAACATTAAGAAAAGTTGCTATATTGAAAAATATTGTCAAGACGAGACGTTATAATCTCACGCACATTCGCATTTAAGATTGATGATCTTAGAGTTACGTGGTTCCACTTTACTCACAAAGTAGTGACAAAGCTACGACTGGAAGGTATTCTGAACTTCACACTCGAATTACACTGCATTGCAATTTAAGATAACATACTTTAGATCTAAACCTGAAACAAAGGCGATTAAATTTCCAGTTAGGCTGAACTTAAGAAATCCATTGTCCTACAGACTTAGCAGAGACGCGCTTAGGCCGAGATCTTACCACTTCAGACGCTCGCTGCAGACAGAATGGCGTGGGCCCCTACCGAGGGTGCTTAACAGATACAAAACGGAAGTGACCAGAGAGGCAGCTTCCTATGCCAACATGACAAGGGACAGACAGGACCATACTAAGAATAGAAACCTCTTTGCTTTTAGAAAGCGTAGCTGCCTGTTACAACGTTGGTCCTACTGTTCTCTTTCAGGCAGGCTTGTCTGCTACCATCAGGCATGCAACTAGAAATACATTTGCTCATTCATCCTCTCACACAGAAGGGAAGGGGGATGACAGTATCTTATCATATACAGTATATAAAAGAAAGCGGATGTAGGTTCCGTATGAGACTGTGTGACATGAATTACATATAAACTGTGTTTTAAAGCGTGGTAGTGTGACAGATCGTTCTTGATTATGTGTAAAAGTAAGACGTTCCACTGCTCAGTCTCCTCCCAGATAGAAACACCACAGTAAATTTAGAACTGGAATGTATGCTGTAAATGACAACAGTTTTAAAAAATTAACATGAAAGGAATCCAACAGAGACCTTTCAACGTTTTATGTAAATGTTTTATTATTACTGACATGCCGATGTATCATCTAAAAGGATTACTTGTGTGCATTGAGATACCACTTTCTCAGAAAAGTATACCGTCATAAGGGACTGTAGGTGAATTGATCTGAGACCAAGGATTTTGATAGTACACTAAAGCGCCATAGAAACTGGTATAAGCATGGGTATTCAAATACAGGGATAGGTAATTAGGCAGAATACGGCCCTGCGGTCGGCAACGCCTATATAGGTGTCTGTCGCAGTTGATGGATCGGTAACTACTGCTACAGTGGCAGGTTATCAAGATTTAAGTGAATTTGAACGTGGTGTTATAGTCGGCGCACGAGCGATGGGACACAGCGTCTCCGAGGTAGCGATGAAGTGGGGATTTTCCCGTACGACCATTTCACGAGCCTACCGTCAATATCAGGAATCCGGTAAAACATCAAATCTCCGACACCGCTGCGGCCGGAAAAGATCCTGCAAGAGCGGGACCAACGACGACTGAAGAAAATCGTTCAACGTGATAGAAGTGCAACCCTTCCGCAAATTGCTGCAGATTTCAATGGTGGGCCATCAACAAGTGCGAACCATTCAACGAAACATCTTCTACATGGGCCTTCGGAGTCGAAGGCCCGCTCGTGTTGTAAGTAGGCCACTGGCCAAAACAATTTGTAAAATTTCTTGTGGGGAGCATGGGGGCTATGTAAGTAGGCTGTTTAGATTTTTATATTGGTAATGCTGTGGTGTCACCGCCAGACACCACACTTGCTAGGTGGTAGCTTTAAATCGGCCGCGGTCCATTAGTACATGTCGGACCCGCGTGTCGCCACTGTCAGTCATTGCAGACCGAGCGCCACCACATGGCAGGTCTAGAGAGGCGGACTAGCACTCGCCCCAGTTGTACGACGACTTTGCTAGCGACTACACTGACGAAGCCTTTCTCTCATTTGCCGAGAGACAGTTAGAATAGCCTTCAGCTAAGTCCATGGCTACGACCTTGCAAGGCGCCATTAGCCTTACAGTGATTGTAATTAACCGTATCTGGAGATAGTCTCATTCGTATAGTCAAGAGCGATGTACCACAAGGATGCATTAAAGTTGAGTATTAACTTAGATACGTACTTTTCTTATTAGCATTCAATTACTTATCCTGTTCCAGAATTCACACCCGTCTGCGTTAGATAGCGTGCATTTCGGCCTCCTCTATCTACAAGGTGTTGGCACATTTGCCAACACATCAAATGCCACGTAGCGCTCTGTATGAAAATCACTGGCTGTGCTGTGTGCAGTCTGTGGCTAGTTTGCATTGTTGCCTGCCATTGTAGTGTTGGGCAGCGGCAGCTGTATGTGAACAGCGCGTAGCGTTGCGCAGTTGGAGGTGAGCCGCCAGCAGTGGTGGATGTGGGGAGAGAGATGGCGGAGTTTTGTAATTTGTCATGAACTGCTATATATATTATGACTATTAAGGTAAATACATTGTTTGTTCTCTATTAATATCTTTCATTTGCTAACTATCCCTATCAGTAGTTAGTGCCTTCCGTAGTTTGAATCTTTTATTTAGCTGGCAGTAGTGGCGCTCGCTGTATTGCAATAGTTCGAGTAATGAAGATTTTTGTGAGGTAAGTGATTTCTGAAAGGTATAGTTTAATGTTACTCAGGGCCATTCTTTTGCAGGGATCTTTGATAGTCAGATTGCGTTGCGCTAAGAACATTGTGTGTCAGTTTAAGCACAGTCGTGTATAAATTGTTCTAAGGGGACGTTTCAGTGTGACCTTGATGACTTCACGACCCAAAGCTTTACGCCTCGTCTGCGCCCGTCAACACCGACATTGGACTATTGATGACTGGAAACGTTTTGCTGGTCGGAGGAGTCTCGTTTCAAATTGTATCGAGCAGATGGGCATGTATGGTACGGAGACAACCTCATGAATCCATGGGCGTTGCATGTCAGCAGGGGAGTGTTCAAGCTGGTGGAGGTTCTGTAATGGTGTGTGGCGTGTGCAGTAGGAGTGATACGGGACCCCTGATACGTCTAGATACTACTCTGACAGGCGACACGTACGCGTAAGCATGCTGTCTGATCGCCTGCGGTGTCCATCGTCCATTGCGACGGTCTTGGGCAATTCCAGCGGGACAATGCGACACTCCACGCATTCAAAATTGGTACAGAGTGGCTCCAGAAACACTCTTCTGTGTTTAAACACTGCAGCTAGCCACCAAACTCTCCAGACATGAACGTTATTGAGCATATCTCTAGTGCCTTGCAACGTGCTGTTCAGAAGAGATCTCAATCCCTTCGTACTCTAACGCATTTTTAGACAGCCCTGCAGCGTTCATGGTGTCGGTTACCGCCAGCACTTACGGCAAGAAAAAGGGATAAAAGTGAGATAGTGTTAATACTTTCACCCTTCTTTACTTCCTCTGCATTACTGCAGATGACGTGTCACTGAGCGCATTTGTACTGTGCATGCAGTACACGTGAGGTGCCTAGTTGTTTCCACTGCCCTGTATGGAATACATAAGTTCTTGTACACTTCACCAATCTGCTGTCTTCATGATGATGATGTCCCCAGCGCAGAAAACAGCACGCAAGTCGTGGATTCTTTTTCTTGAGGCTGAAATTAACTTCGCAAGGAACTGCTGCTACGAATAAACTATAACTCATTTGGGATGCCACTCGCGTTTTTATTGATATAGACACGAGAAACTATTCTCGATCACAACGTATTGAACATATCTTTCCGCAGTCATTATATCTGGCTAAAATAACATGAAATACATCCTGCCACAGACAACATGTCTGTCTACTGGAACCGTCAAACTGGAGAATAAAATTACATGAATCAAATACTACTATTACAGACAACATGTCTGTACCTAGCGACGGTCGGAACCGGAACTGTAGTAAATTAAAAATTGCATGAATCAAATACTGCTGCAACAGACAACATGTCTGTACCTAGCGACGTTCGGAACTGTAGTAAATTAAAAATTGCATGAAACAAATACTGCTATAACAGACAACATGTCTGTCCACTGGAACGGTCAGAACTGAAGAGCCGGACTGCCCGAGACACTTCGCGCGCCAAGCCAGCAAGGCGTGACCCGAACGCCACCGAAGTGCACCGGCAGTAATATCGTCAGTCTTTTGTTTTAGTAATACTTTGATTTTAATAATAATGAAATGACTGATTGATAGCTGGCTGTTGAGAGATGTTTATTTAAAAAAATGAAGTAATTTGGATGATAAGTTTAATTAATAATAGCAACTAAAGTTTTACGTTTTGGCGCTTACCGCCGAACACAGCAGCCAATCACAGAGCAGCAGCATCATGCAGGCGGTCTTTCTCACGGGAATGGTACAGAATCTAACATCTGTCACCGGTACCTCATCCCACATTGCGTCATCTCTATGCTTCTTGCATCTCCACTGCCCTGGGAATAGCTTCCTGGAGCCTAATATGATGGCTGAATTAGCCAGAAACATTGCACACTACTTCAGACATCAGTCGAGTCCAAGCCACTTCATGTTGCGGCACTTGTGCGTGCTCGCTGGGGTCCTACACGATATTACGCACGTGTGCCAATTTCTGTGGCTCCTGAGTGTATAAACCATGTACAGAACCAGGGTTTAGTAGACACACCCATGCCAGAATGCACGACAGGTAAGACTGTCTGGGAGCAAAGATATCGAACCCAGAGAAGAGCGAGAACAGCGGCAGGAAGGAGAAGAACAATGAGAATTATAAGGAAAATAGCATAGACTATGTACTCAGCACTGGGTGAGACGAAGATGAGGAGGTAGCATGAGACTGCGAGGAATTGTGCAGTGTATTCGATGACAGTGAGAATGAAGGGGGAGTAGGTTCACAACATATACACGTAGGTTATTATCATCCAAAACGCGGTGGCATGAGAGACTGAGAGATCAGTTTCGCCACCAAAAAGACTTACCAGGAAAGTAATTGGGCTCGAACAAACACAAATACACCAAAATCGTGTGAGAAATAATGTAAAGGTCTCTTATTGCACTAGTGATACTCCCGCATCTGCGAAACTCTGCAGTCGTCCGTTAGAGGCCTCTGCGTATGCCGTGCCGCATTGCACACTGACCTGCCGGTACGCCAGTCGGGACCAGTAGGGACGGTGCAGTGTGCCTCTGAAGTTGCGTTTTGTGCTTCGACCATAAATATAATACACTGGCCCTGACGTCATTGTCGTGGTTCCAACATCTCTGGGCTGAAGTCACGTGAATGTTGGCAAAAAATGGTTGTTTCGTGTTGCGCTTATGGCTGTACTCAGCGTTTTGTCGGGGGAAATGGCATTACATTTCACGTGTAAGTGTTTCTATGATAGTGCAGATGCTTTTATTGAAATCTGCTGAAGTGACTTTTATATGTTTTTTACACTTGATATAGAATATCACGTAAATTAAAGTGTTGAAAATGATGCCTGTAAAGTCAGACTCATATTACATTTTGGAAAGTATCTGTGATAATTCGGTTACAGAAGTAAGTATAATCGTTTCTCTTTCCTACTCATAGGTTCCCCAAGTCTGAAAACCGAAGGCAGCGTTGGATACAGGCCCTGAAACGGAAAAACTTTAAGCCATTTGCACATACGCGCCTTTGCTAGAAGCACGTCGCGGAGAAGTGTTTTGATAGATTAGTTATTATTTACAATGTATATCTATAATTTGTATTTACAGTGTCTGTCATTTTCAAACCTAGGCTTCAAAATTATTTTCTGAAACTTCAAAGTCTCACCTTCCATCTAAAATATCATTTCTTTTAATCTGATAGTTTAAACTTTTGTAAAAATAGTGGGAACTGAACCTTTGAAGTGCACCTAAAATTGATACTCTAAAATGGACCTGCTCCTAAAGTCAACAATTTTGACACCTATAGTTGACATAATTCTCATATCCCATTTTCTTTTATAAGTGACTAGAGCTCAAAACGTGGCGAATCCAATGTTTAAAGTTTTGACACGAGCCCACTCTTACTGTTTAAAAGAATTTTAACGACATGTTACTTTGATAGTTTATAGCAATTTCGTCCCGCTGCCCACCAGAGTGGCGTTCGATGTATTTGTTAGATTTTATAAATGGCACTGCGAACAAATCCAGGTCAAATGTAGTTCTGGCATAATTTTCGACAAATTAAAAAGTAATTTTTGTTGGAAGCGTTAGGCAGTCAATTAAGAAATGTGGGGAAAATTCGATATTAACATAGGATGGCAGACCGCTGATTTGAAATCCCGCCACGTTTTGCCAACAGTCACGTGGTTTATGTTGCAGCCACACTAGCCCCATAGCTCCTGCACAGCAAGACCAGTCTACTAGTATCTATGGTCGAAGGTTTTGTGACATTATTCGTGTATTGAAGCGTCAGATGGTTCGGCTACTGGTAATCAATCCTGCTAATGTATTGCGATTGGTTGATGAAGTTAAGAAGAACCCTTCTTCGTGAAGATGGTACTGGTGTAGAAGACGAATCATTCGCATGTTTTCTGGTATCTGTTATAGTGCAGAAATATGAGCACGAGTTAGAAACAGATACTGTTGTAACACTAACACATAATGATGATGATAGGGATGATAATGACGAACAACTCATTGCAAACGGTAGTGCTACGGCAAGTGCGGGAAGAGGCGATGGAAGCAGTGACAGTGAATACCAACCGTCTCCAAAGAAGACGGTTAAAGATGCAAGTATCATCACGGCGTTTGATGACAAGACACTGGAAAACATGTACGATGATTATTACGTAAGAGGTTTCGACACATACGACAAGCTTCTGAAAAGATACCCTAAACTGAAGTCTAAAAACAATATTAAAAACATACTGGATTACGTGGCAAACAAAAGAGAAGGAAATACAGTTTTCAAAGGAAATCGTACACTGCTGTTCAAGACCATCAAGGAACGTGTAATGGCGAAATTCGATGAAGCGCGAGAATGCGGTTCCGCCGTTCATTATTGGCATTTACAACACTGGGCATTGGACGTAGCCAGAAATCTCGGGTGTACAAACTTTACAGCTTCACTAGGATTTATTACTAATTTATAAAAGGAGTTTAGGATAACATCACGCCGTATCACTATGCTCCAAGCACGAAAAGATAAGGATGGCGAAGAAGAGCTGATTGAAAGAGCTCAAACGTTTGTTGCTGACGTCAATGAGCATATCACGAGAGAAAACATCGATATTACTTTTGTATGGAACTGTGATCAGAGTCAGTTCAACACTATCCATGGACACTATCCATGAAAGGGGAGAGAAACACTGTCGCGATGTTGCAATCAGTTATCTACGGGAGTATACGAGTACAGACCAACGCTTCGTTACGCGTGGCAGAACGCTGGCTACGATATTGTTGAACCAGTGAACAACTTCAAAAGTGTCATTGACGTGGCGTTCAACACTGATATTATAGAATGTGCAAATACGCCATGCGATCAACTTGCATTTCTTCACTGTGCGTTTTGCAGTCATTCGTATTGCTCGGAGCATTTTATTGACATTCCGCATTTACATTTATAGTTAAGATTGCGTATGGCGTCTAAAATTACATCTACAGTGATATCTAGAGCATGACTGCAGAGTTTTGCAGAAAAACGACACCCACCAGCACATTCAGAGGTACATAATGGTCCTGTAACCAAGTACTGTAACCAAGTACTTTCCTGGTTAGTACAGTAAGTTCTCGCGCATGTACGCCAAAATTAACAGATAAAAAGGGTATGCGGGTCGATGCGCAAGGAAATGGTAGAAGGAAATTAAAGAAAATAAAGAATTTTTACAACAGGCAGAAAAGAAAAGACAGGGTTTTGCTAGGAAATTAGAACAAAACGTAATAGATCTGAAAGACGAGATGTCGAAAATTCTGCAGACAGCAACAGAATCCGAACGTATTGAAATTCTTCTTCTTCAGTAGCGCTACAGTCCTTGGTGAGCCTTGGCTTCTTCAACAATCTTCCTCCACACTTCTCGGTTATTTGCTGCTCTTTTCCACCCGCGGACTCTCATATTGATGATATCCATTATTACCTCGTCGATCCATCTTCTTCTAGGTCTCCCTTCTCGCCTAACTGAATAGATCATACCTTTCATCATTTTCTTTGGAATTCTATCCTCTGGCATTCTCTCCAAGTGTCCTAGCCATCGTATTCGCTGTGATTTCACAAATTTTACCATGTCCCTGCTTTGTATTAACTCTTGTAATTCGGCATTGTAGCGTATTCTCCAGCCTTCTTCCTCCCTTATTGGCTCATAGATTTTGCGTAGTATTTTCCGATCAATGCTTCTTAGTGCATTTTCATCGTGTTCTGTCAACGTCCATACCTCTGAGCCTTATGTGATAACTGGGCGGACTGGGGAATTATATATTATCAGTTTAGTTTTTCTTGTAACAAGGCTATTTTTGAAAAGCTGCATATTTGCAAAGTAAGCTCTGTTTCCTGCTTGTATTCTTTCCCTTATAGCCCTTCCAATACTGTTGTCATTTGTTATTAGGGCTCCCAAGTAGTTAAAAGAGGACACTCCATTGAAGCATTTCCCATTGATGTTCAGGTTTTTAGGGGTTCTTCTGGCCTCAGATTGTGACATTAGCATATATTTTGTTTTGTTTTCGTTTACTATGAGGCCAATTTTTAAGGCTTCTGTTTCCATAGCCCGGTATATTTCCAGGAGTGTATTGGTATTTCTTCCTACTATAGCAATGTAATCAGCGTATGCAGATATCTGGCTAGTTTTCATAAATATGGTGCCTCTTTTGTTGATTTTATTTACTACACTATGCAGGGCTATATTGAATAGGACAGTGGAGAGACTATCCCCTTGCTTCACGCCTTTATTAAATTCAAAGCTTTCACTTATTCTGCTAAGGACCTTTACTTTTGCTCTTGTCTCTGTCATTGTCATTCTGATTAGTCTTATTAATTTAGCACATATACCAACTTCTTTCAATACTCTACATTTATACATCTACATTTATACTCCGCAAGCCACCCAACGGTGAGTTAATTTTGCAGTGAGAGCGTGTGGAAAGATCACATTCAGATACAACGTAACCTGTGCACAGCATAGAATCAGCAGTCACGTGGGCATCGCGCGGCCACCGCAAATAAACCCACTGCGAGTCATAAGCCGTGACTCAACATCTGAACCGTTGCATAACTGAGATATTTGTCACAAATTAGTAAGGAAAACAGCGCGGAATACGTTCCAAACCACTCGCGTAATGATGTCACACACCACAACGAAGAAATTCGCACTTCAGAAGCAAGGGAACGAGCGATCGGAAACAATGTGGTATTCGACCACAAACTTTTCATTTCCGTTCAAAACTTTCAAAGCTATCATTACAACGGTAATACTTTGCACCCCAAGCCACGGACTGCACAGTTTTATAGGTCGATGTTCCCTTCTTCGCCATTAGATAGTGCTATGGAACTCATCTGTGAACACATGGAAAAAGGAAGACAGGGATAATGTTGACAATTTTAGACCTATTTCTATGCCATCGGTGTTTGCTAAAGTTATCGAGAAGATTGTATATACAAGGTTACTGGAGCATTTAAATTCACATAATTTGCTGTCAAATGTACAGTTTGGTTTTAGAAATGGTTTAACAACTGAAAATGCTATATTTTGTGAGTTTTTGGACGGATTAAATAAAAGGTTGCGAACGCTAGGTGTTTTCTTTGATTTAACGAAGGCTTTTGACTGTGTTGACCACAAAGTATTACTGCAGAAGTTGGACCATTATGGAGTAAGGGGAGTAGCTTACAATTGGTTCGCCTTTTACGTTAAGAACAGAAAGCAGCAGGTAATTCTCCGCAGTATTGAGAGTGGTAGTGATGTTCAGTCCCAATGGGGCACTGTTAAGTGGGGCGTTCCCCAAGGGTCGGTGCTGGGGCCACTGCTGTTTCTTATTTATATAAATGATATGCCTTCTAGTATTACAGGTGATTCAAAAATATTTCTGTTTGCTGATGACACCAGCTTGGTAGTGAAGGATCTTGTGTGTAATACTGAAACAGCATCAAGTAATGTAGTTCATGAAATAAGTTTATGGCTTGTGGAAAATAATTTGATGCTACATTACAGTTTCTAACTCACAATTCAACAAGAACCGATATTTTGATCAGACAGAATGGGCATATTATAAGCGAGAGGGAACAGTTCAAGTTCCTAGGCGTTCGGATAGATAGTAAGCTGTCGTGGAAAGCCCATGTTCATGAGCTTGTTCAGAAACTAAATGCTGCTTTATTTACCATTAGAACAGTATCTGAAATAAGTGACACTTCAACACGAAAAGTAGTCTACTTCGCATATTTTCATACGCTTATGTCATATGGTATTATCTTTTGGGGTAATTCTTCTGATTCAAAAAGAGTATTTTTGGCTCAAAAATGGGCTGTTCGAACTATATGTGGTGTAAATTCGAGGACCTCTTGTCGACCCCTATTCAATAGTCTGGGAATTCTGACATTGCCCTCACAGTATATATTTTCTTTAATGTCGTTTGTTGTTAGCAATATTAGCTTATTCCCAAGAGTTAGTAGCTTTCACTCAGTTACTACTAGGCAGAAATCAAATCTGCATGTGGAATGCACTTCCTTGACTTGTGCAGAAAGGAGTGCAGTATTCTGCTGCATCCATTTTCAATAAGCTACCACAAGAACTCAAAAATCTTAGCAGTAGTCCAAACTCTTTTAAGTCTAAACTGAAGAGTTTCCTCATGGCTCACTCCTTCTAGTCCGTCGAGGAGCTCCTAGAAGAGCTAAAAAATTAACCAAATTCCAGTGTTACATTGTTGATTTTCTTTATTTAAACTTACGACTTGTCGCCTGAATATGTTTCTTATATTTCATTTTATCTGTTTCTACAATCGTGTTATAATTTCATTTATTGACTCGTTCCATGACCATGGAGACTTCTCCTTAATTTGGTCCCTCGGAACGATAAATAAATAAATAAAACTCAGGGTGTACATAGAATTTGGTTTATGATTTTTTACCACTTATTGGTCACGGCGGAGGCAGGGCAGAATAAAACAGGAAATCATGGTGTGCTGAGATCTAGAATCATCGGGATTCAAGAGCCCTGTGAAAGTATTCGGATCACTTGGCAAGAAGAACCAGTTTCTGAATGAAATTATTCGTCACATGACGCTACTGTTCAGTTACCAGCAGATACTCGCCGAAAGGTATATTGAAGAGTTTAAAAGCATTCTCCATGAAATGGAGTTCACATGTGAAACGCACTATGAACAAGAGAACAGGAGTAATTATGATGGAAACTTCCGTGAACCGCAGAAGAAGAATAACGAGAGGAGGAGTAATAATAATAATACAGGGTGTTCAAAAAGTCTCTCCGCAGTGCCGTATGATTGTTAGCCGCGCGTGCCGTATGATTGTTCGCCTGCCTGGGTTACATAAGCCCTGTAAGTGGACTCTGTTCCGTTATCTCAGCCAGCGTCAGTAGTGTCGTTGGTGTGTGTCGTTACGTGTTGACGTGAACGTTTAAGGTTAATTCCTTTGTTCGTTTGTTTCGTTTTTGTCGCTGTTAAAATGCTGACCATTGAAGAACGTGTGTTTTTAGTCGAACAACTGTTTAAAGCTGGCGGTAAATACACAGTTTCAGTTCGTCAAATATTTAATTCAGTTTTCCCGGAGTCAACACTTCCACATCGCGATACTGTGCGAGATTTGATTAACAAATTTCGAAGTACGGGTTCAGTGACAGATGCACCGGGAAGTGGTCGTTCTAGCGTTTCGTCTGAGGATAAACTACTCGATATTTCCGATAAAATGTCCATGCGTCCGAACAAGTCAGTAAGAAAAACCGCCCAGGAAATCGATGTTAGTTCGGAACGGCCCACACAGCTGAAAGGAAAAAATTAGAGCTTTTCTCATACAAAGTGACAGTCGTGCAAGAACTGAAAAATACTGATCATGGCAAGAGACTGCATTATTGTGAATGGTTCAAAAATTTCGTTCAACAAAATGGATGTTCTTAATGAAACGTTTTTCACTGATGAGGCGTGGTTTCATTTATCCGGATACATGAACTCGCAAAATTCTCGTATGTGGAGTACTTGCAAATCCATTGTGTATTCATGATTAGACGAATTGAATTGTGTATTCAACAACAGGGGGGACACTTTCAACGTTTACTGTGATAATTTGTAAGTAAAAATGAATATTCAATAAATTAATAACTTGTAGTTCACTGAGCTTCATTTCGATATATTCACTGCGGCATACGACACGTGCGGCTAACAATCATAAGGCACTGCGGAGAGAGGTTTTAAACACCCCGTAATAATAACAATAACAATAGAGATGGATTGTCTGGAGGACAGGGTATGAGCACCAACGAGCGGAGCTACGCTTTCCAGATAGAGGGAATAACTGGAACAATCTTTGCGGTGGAAAGAGCAACTGGCATTTCGAAAAAAACTGGAGAGAACCAGAACAACAAGAAGTCGGAAATTGTGGAAGCGCGGCCTCCAAATCCAGCAGCTGAACACTTTAATGGATACCTGGTTAGTGATTAACAGACGGTGAGGATAGAGTCTCAAATTAGATTAGTAATATTTTGTTTGTATTGAAAGGGTGCAGTACTGCCCGACATTGAAAATAGGTACAACATTCTTCGTTATTCTTGTCAGTACAACATATTTTTTTAAATAATAATTCAATTTCAATTAATACAGCGAAGCTGGATACCAGTGTGAGAAAGAATGACAATTTATTTATTTAATTGATCACATGTGCACTCCCACAAAATAAATCCCTACATCCAGTTTGGTGAGATCTGTGAAATGATTGAATGTATGGTCGTCTGCTAACCGCAGATAGTGAATGTGAATATATGATCATCTTTGAGACGATCTTTTGGTCACCTTTGTTGGAACCAAAGAGATGAAATTTACCGGAGCTTTGAGCGCCTGAAATGTGGCTGACCAATACGGTAGCAAGGTGCTCCCTCACTTCGGCAGAGGTGCAAGATGACCTGAAGAACGGCCATGTTTCAGCACTCTGCCGCTGGATCTTGTGTTGGTAAGACCTGTCTTAGGTGTGCTCCGTAAAGACAAAAGAGTGGAGACACGGTATACATGTGAAATACTTAAGAGTAGTTGGGAATAATAATTTCTCTATTTCAGGAACTTTTGTGGGGAGAATTAAATGTCAGGCAGGTAATATTAAGGGGATCTTCGGAAGTGACCAACGGTCACAGTGAAACCACGTGAAGCAATAAGTTGAAATACTTCCGAGTGCTTAAGTTAAGCTGAATTACTAGCGTGTGTACTTTAAGTTGGAAATATTTAAGAATTGGCGTGTGCAGGACTTGAAATTAGAGACGAGCACTTCCACGTGGTGAGTACTGTGTGACTCTCAATCTGTGTATGAGACAAAGGATAAAGAGAAGTGCCGGCCGGTGTGGCCGTGCGGTTCTAAGCGCGTCAGTTTGGAACCGCGTGACCGCTACGGTCGCAGGTTCGAATCCTGCCTCGGGCATGGATGTGTGTCATGTCCTTAGGTTAGTTAGGTTTAAGTAGTTCTAAGTTCTAGGGGACTGATGACCTCAGTAGTTAAGTCCCATAGTGCTCAGAGCCATTTGAACCATAAAGAGAAGTACTCGTCCATGGTATCAGTTGAGGACTCGCGTGTGTGACGAATATGTTCTTAATATTACTTTGCGTGTTATGTTTCCGTGTGACGCTTGATTCAAACTATAATACTCTGAGAGAGAAGCAAGGTGAGTCAGCCGTCTATCTAGCAACGCCACTTGGCTTGCATTGCAGAAAAAGACGTGCATATATCCTCCAGAGTTCATAGTAGGAAAGAAAAACTACGAAGTGGGGCAGTGTCGTGTGAAACTCGGATAAATGCTAATTGAAGTGGGAAAGCTGAAAGTGATCTGATTATAACGTTGTGACTATTCTTTATATTGTATGTTGCCAGTGTGGTTTATTTCATGATATTTAAGTATGTGTGGTTGGCATGGGAGAGTAACAAGATAGTTTCAGAGGCAGTGGGTTATGCATGTTCCTTTTTCTACTGCTCGGGCTGGTGGAAATTTTCGTAATGATGGGTGTGAGGGTCGAAGTGTGAGATATAGAAAAAGATCCACCATCCTATCCAGAAAGTGCACTGTAGCGTTAAATAATTACGAGACCATAAGATAGAGAATCACCAATGTAAAACCATGCCCACTGGGCGGAATTTCTCATGTGTTATTGTTGTAGGTTATAGAATTTGTGTGTTTAGGTTATAGAATTTATCGGAATAAATAAGATAGTGAAAAGAAAAAAAAATTGGTGGCCTTTTCCTTCGAATAGTATGTTGTCACGATACCCAGAATTTATAATGTGTGCGCCATTCATATTCAGTGCGATGGCCACGTGTTGATCAAAGCCATTGGGTAAGAAAGAAAATGTGGTATTGCCAGTGCGTAGTGAACAGTCAGAATTGTGTAAATTTTTAATAGTCAGATGTGCGTTAACTGTTTCCGTTAGTTAATATTCAAACAGGAGAATAATTTGTAACTTAATTGTGAGTACCAGAGTTCATGTTACTCGATAAATAACAAATGAATCCACTCGCTTGGCAGCCCACTCATCTTGCAGGCCTGACTGCTTGATGCCACAGTATGTAATATCTTTTTATATTCGGCGAATTATTCTGATACAATTGTACCCTTGAATGACGTTTACTAATTTTCTATCTTCATACTCGCAGAATCCATGCGAAAAGTAGTTCATACAATGGCTATGCCATGAGCGCATAAGTATTCTTTGTAGTACTCTCTCTGGTGGTTGTTAAAAAAAAAAAGTAAGGGAGCTTCCGAGATTGTCTTCGTGCCGATTAGCCTGAGCTTGGTTTGGAAGAACTGTAATTTGATTATTGAGATTTATCACAGAACATAACTGATACGAACTGTATATATATATATATATATATATATATATATATATATATATATATATATATATATATATATATATATATATATATTGCTCCTTCAAAAAAAGGTGTGTATGTGACATTTGGGAATTAATGATATTTATCGATATATTGCGTAGTTGTTAATCAGAAGGGACTTCCGAAAGACTGGATACGAACCTGCATTTAATAATCCAAGAGCTCCATTACTTCTTCGGAAGGTTAAACTTCATCAAAGCCAAATATCCGCTTGATCTGAGGTTTCCCGACTGATTATACAACGCTCCCAAAATTACGAGGTATTTTATTTGTACAGATTAGCAGACTGCCGCAAAGCACGAGCCTGCAGAGAAGAAGAATCATCGCCTGATTTCATTCTAACAAGTAAAATTTCAGAATTATTTTGAGTGACTGAGCTATGACTGTGTTTCCTATCATGAATGATTGATTACTCGAACGAATTGAGAGCTACATAATCACGTAGATAGGAGGAAAAATTACAAGTATGAGCAAGGCATGTGGGTGCCTCTCAGTATTTAGATGCTTGTTATTTAATAGATTAATACTGTACAAAATTACCTCTCATTAGAAGTTCGTATCATCCCAGAGTTGCAATGATTATTGTGGTGTCATTGAGCACACAAGAATCGGAGTGTGGTGCTTGTCTTCATACTTGTTCGATTTACGACCACTGCATAGAGAAAAATGGCGAAAGAATCTGCAACAGATTCAGTTGAAGCAATTTTGTAACAAATCATTAGCAATGAGATTACACAGATATGTGCTCCACTCTCTTCTGTTGTTTTTTGTCTGTTAGAATAAAAACGTTGATCGCTGTACTCTCACTTTGGAGTATTCCTTTTATTGTCTTTTCTCAACTTGGTCATCTATTCGCTTGTTGTTGACATCACTGATGTTTGTTTATGTTCGTGTTGCTGTGATTTGCCATACCGGAGCTGCGTGCCTGCTTGTGTTTTCGCTGGATTCGTATGGTGTCTACAGAGTGGATGGGAGTCTCACGCAACCTCAGCTGCTGAGCTTCGCCCACGCCGGTGTATCATAGGGATCCCTTCGTTGAGTGTTTCCTGGGAATGCCACCCATCACAGCACGTGTGTGAGGCGGTCGCATCTTTTCGTGGTGACAGCATGGACAGTGGGAGTCATTGGGAGAGGCGATGTATCAAGCAGCATCAAGACCAAAAGTAAGGGTCTTAGAAAAGTCTGCTAACGATCGAAAGCGATATGAGCACGTCATAGTATACTCTTGCACGGAAGAGAATCTGTATATGCCATCAGTACTGCACGAGGCAGGACACTGGGTGGCCGAGAGAGCTACATATATATATAAGAGTATAATATGACGTGCTCATATCGCTTTCGATCGTTAGCAGACTTTTGTATGTGTGTGTGTGTGTGTGTGTGTGTGTGTGTGTGTGTGTGTGTGTGTTTGTATGTGAAAAATTTTGAGTTTCCCCCTGGAGTGTGCGATAAACAGTGCTAATAGGCCCCCTATAATTACGATATTTTATTTGAAACGAGTTCTAAAGACGTAAGTCAACAAAAGCCCCATGTCGAGTTTGTGCCAAAAAGTTAAAACCACCAACTGAAAGCTGGTAACCAGTCCTGCACCGGTCACCTATCACTTTTGTCTACTGTAGAGCACAGCTGAAATTGTTTCTCGAATCGTAACACATCTTGAGCCATCCAAGGGCATCTGCTGCTACGTTTTCTGATGTCAGGGCCCATATACCGGATGATCAAAAAGTCAGTATAAATTTGAAAACTTAATAAACCACAGAATAACGTAGATAGACAGGTAAAAATTGACACACATGCTTGGAATGACATGGGGTTTTATTAGAACAAAAAAAAAAAAAACAAAGTTCACAAAATATCCGACAGATGGCGCTGGCAGCAAAACGTCAGTGACTGCGCATGACAATCGTGTATAAAAGGAGCTGTAATGAGAGAGAGAATCATATGCGCCAGCAGTCGCAGCATGTTGACGTTACCTGAAAAGGCACTTTTTGTGAAGCTGTATTATCAGATTGGGGAATGTGCTAGGTCAGCGTTACGATCCTATCGCCATAGGAAGGGGATTCGAACGGGTAAAGGTCCGTTGACAAATGCAGCTGTGGCGAGAATGATTTCGAAGTTCGAAGTCACGGGTTGTTTTAGACGATAGACCCCGTAGTGGCCGACCGAGCACAAGGCGTAATGCTGCTAAGACAGTTCAGGAAGAAATCGAGACTGTAGCGGGTTCGTCTATACACGGAAAAGTCAGCGCTCGTGCAGTCACACGTCGCACCGGCATTCCATACACTACTGTTTGGTTGGCGCTTAGGCGTACCCTCCGCTGCTATCCGTACAAAATCCATCGGCATCACGAACTGTAACCTGGCGATTTAGTGAAGCGGAGGGCACTGCGGTGTGGGCGTTTCAAAAGATGGCGGAAGATGACGAATGGTTGAGTAACGAGTTGTGGACCGACGAAGCTCATTTCACGTTCCGAGGGTCTGTCAACGCCCACAACTGCAGAATTTGGTCTACCAAAAATCCTAGAACTGTCGTGGAAACCCCATTGCACGACCAGAAAGTCACGGTATGGGTTGGATTTACCACATCAACGGTTATCGGGCCTTTTTTCTTCGAGGAAATGCGTGCTTCTGGTTGTGTAACTGCTACCGTGACGGGTGAGAGGTACGCCGATATGTTACAGAATCGCATCATCCCCAACCTGGCTCATAAACACCTGTTGCAACGTACGATGTTTATGCAGGTTCAAATGGATCTGAGCACTATAGGACTCAACTGCTGTGGTCATCAGTCCCCTAGAAATTAGAACTACTTAAACCTAACTAACCTAAGGACATCACACACATCCATGCCCAAGGCAGGATTCGATCCTGCGACCGTAGCGGTCACGCGGTTCCAAACTGAAGCGCTTAGAACCGCACGGCCACACTGGCCGGCGTTTATGCAGGATGGCGCTGCATCCCATGTTGCTAGACGCGTGAAAGATCTCTTGCGCGCGTCGTTTGGTGATGATCGTGTGCTCAGCCGCCACTTTCGTCATGCTTGGCCTCCCAGGTCCCCAGACCTCAGTCCGTGTGATTATTGGCTTTGGGGTTACCTGAAGTCGCAAGTGTATGGTGATCGACTGACATCTCTAGGGATGCTGAAAGACAACATCCGACGCCAATGCCTCACCATAACTCCAGACATGCTTTACAGTGCTGTTCACAACAGTATTTCTCGACTACAGCTATTGTTGAGGAATGATGTTGGACATATTGAGCATTTCCTGTAAAGAACATCATCTTTGCTTTGTCTTACTTTGTTATGCTAATTACTGCTATTCTGATCAGATGAAGCGCCATCTGTTGGACATTTTTTGTACTTGTTTTGGTTCTAATAAAACCCCATGTCATTCCAAGCATTTTTGTCAATTTGTACCTCTCTATCTACATTATTCCGTGATTTATTCAGTTTTCAAATTTATACTGACTTTTAGATCACCTGGTATATTCCATATATATTCTCACGTAGACGTATGTGCCACACTGTTCCTTGTGCGTGGAAAATGACAGTGTGTTGGTTGGGACGTGGGCCTTGACGTCAGAAAACGTAGCAGCAGATGCCTCTTGGATGCCTCAAGATGTGTTAGGATTCGAGGAACAATTTCAGTTTCTTCTGGTCTTATGGAGCAATGCTGTACAGTAGACAAAAGTGATATGTGACTGGTGGAGGACTGGTTACCAGCTTTCAGTAGATGGTTTTAGCTTTTTGGCACAAACTCTGCATGAGGCTTTTGTTGGCTTATGTCTTTAGACCTTGTTGCAAATAAAATATCGTAATTATAGGGGGCCTATTAGCACTGTTTATCGCACACTCCAGGGGGAAACTCGAAATTTTTCACATCTACAAACAGTGGCGAAAGAAATGATAAGTGATGGATAAGAATCCAAGTAGTGACTGGGGGTCGCACTGTAGTCTGGTCCTTTCTCTTTTGAGAACGTGTTCCATTGTGCTGAAGTACAGGGAATATAACTTTTCTAAACAAGATAAATTGAGTTTAACTTCTTCTTGCACAACATTTTCTCTGTGCTATGTTGATATATTCAGAAACATCGTCCAGTACGCCTTAGATAAGTTCGTACCGACTAAGGTCCAAAGCGAGGGGAAAGATCCACCGTGGTATAACAATCATGTACGAAAGGTACTACGGAAACAAAGAAAGCTTCATCATAGGTTTAAGAGTAGTCGAATCATAGCTGATAAGGAAAAGCTGAACGAAGCGAAAAAGAGCGTAAAGAGAGAAATGAGAGAAGCATTCAACGAATTCGAACATAAAACATTGGCAAACAATGTAAACAAGAACCCTAAAAAGTTTTGGTCATATGTAAAATCGGTAAGCGGATCTAAATCCCCTATTCAGTCACTCGTTGACCACGATGGCACCGAAACAGAGGACGACCGAAGAAAGGCAGAAATACTGAATTCAGTGTTCCGAAACTGTTTCACTGCGGAAAATCGTAACACGGTCCCTGACTTCAGCCGTCGCACGGACGCCAAAATGGAAAATATTGAAATAAACGATATCGGAATTGAAAAACAACTGCTATCACTTAGTAGCGGAAAAGCATCCGGACCAGACGAGATACCCTTAAGATTCTACAGTGATTATGCTAAAGAACTTGCCCCCTTTCTATCAGCAATTTATCGTAGATCGCTGGAAGAACGTAAAGTACCTAGCGACTGGAAGAAAGCGCAGGTCGTTCCCATTTTCAAGAAGGGTCTTAAATCAGATGCGAATAATTATAGGCCTATTTCGCTTACGTCAATCTGTTGTAGAATAATGGAACATGTTTTGTGTTCTCGTATTATGACGTTCTTAGATAATACAAATCTCCTTCATCATAACCAACATGGATTCCGCAAACAGAGATCATGTGAAACTCAGCTCGCCCTATTTGCCCAAGAAATTCACAGTGCCGTAGACACTGGCGAGCAGATTGATGCCGTATTCCTGGACTTCAGGAAGGCATTTGATACGGTTCCGCACTTACGTTTAGTGAAAAAAATACGAGCTTACGGAATATCGGACCAGGTTTGTGATTGGATTCAGGATTTCCTAGAAGAAAGAACACAACATGTCATTCTTAACGGTTCAAAATCTGCAGATGTAGAGGTAATTTCGGGAGTACCGCAAGGAAGCGTGATAGGACCTTTATTGTTTACAATATACATAAATGACTTAGTTGACAACATCGGTAGCTCCGTGAGGCTATTTGCAGATGACACGGTTGTCTACAAGAAAGTAGCAACATCAGAAGACTCGTACGTACTCCAGGAAGACCTGCAGAGGATTAATGCATGGTGCGACAGCTGGCAGCTTTCCCTAAACGTAGATAAATGTAATATAATGCGCATACATAGGGGCAGAAATCCATTCCAGTACGATTATGCCATAGGTGGTAAATCATTGGAAGCGGTAACGACCGTAAAATACTTAGGAGTTACTATCCGGAGCGATCTGAAGTGGAATGATCACATAAAACAAATAGTGGGAAAAGCAGGCGCCAGGTTGAGATTCATAGGAAGAATTCTAAGAAAATGTGACTCATCGACGAAAGAAGTAGCTTACAAAACGCTTGTTCGTCCGATTCTTGAGTATTGCTCATCAGTATGGGACCCTTACCAGGTTGGATTAATAGAAGAGATAGACATGATCCAGCGAAAAGCAGCGCGATTCGTCATGGGGACATTTAGTCAGCGCGAGAGCGTTACGGAGATGCTGAACAAGCTCCAGTGGCGGACACTTCAAGAAAGGCGTTACGCAATACGGAGAGGTTTATTATCGAAATTACGAGAGAGCACATTCCGGGAAGAGATGGGCAACATATTACTACCGCCCACATATATCTCGCGTAATGATCACAACGAAAAGATCCGAGAAATTAGAGCAAATACGGAGACTTACAAGCAGTCGTTCTTCCCACGCACAATTCGTGAATGGAACAGGGAAGGGGGGATCAGATAGTGGTACAATAAGTACCCTCCGCCACACACCGTAAGGTGGCTCGCGGAGTATAGATGTAGATGTAGATGTAGATTATTGTAGCTGAATTTAGACATAAATTAGACAAGTTAAACAACAGAATTGCAACAATTACCGTAGAGTACATGAAACTCCTAACTCCGTCCGAATAGACTTTGGAAGGTCCACCTGTACCGACCGGCCGCCGTGTCGTCCTCTCAGCTCAGGGTCGTCACTGGATGCGGATACGGAGGGTCACGTGGTCAGCACACCGCTCTCCCGGCCGTATGTCAATTTTCGTGACCAGAGCCGCTACTCCTCGATCAAGTAGCTCCTCAGTTTGTCTCACAAGGGCGGAGTGTACCCCTCTTGCCGACAGCGCTCGAAAGAGTGGACGGTCACCCATCCAAGTGGTAGCCCAACCCTACAGCGCTTAACTTCGGTGATCTGACGGGAACCGCTGTTACCACTGCGGCAAGGCCGTTGGCGTAGAATACATACTTCTATACTAATATTATAATTGCCCATGTAACTCTATCTGCTACGTTTTCACGATAAAACCAATGAACAAATTTTTGATGTAATTTCCTATGGAGATTGATCGAACCGTGAGAAAGAACGTAAGCTCCTTAAGATAGTAAGGCAGTCAAGAAAAAAAGTCGACGCCTAAAAGGGTAAAGCAGGGAATGGAACACCTTTCTCTTGCATCAGTGAACATAAAACATGTTAAAAATTATCATATTTGTTGTATAATGTACACATTGTCTGATACATAGTTCCGTCAATAGCAGGATGAATAGATGCAAACCCTTGTCTATGCCCCTCCGCAGACACGGCTAGGCAGCGATGCAATGTGTCATCGTGCGTCCTACAAGAAAGTGGACTTGAATTATTACACTACTGGCCATTAAAATTGCTACACCACGAAGAAATGCAGATGATAAACGGGTATTCATTGGACAAATATATTATACTAGAACTGACATGTGGTACATTTTCACGCAATTTGGGTGCATAGATCCTGAGAAATCAGTACCCAGAACTACCACCTCTGGCCGTGATAACGGCCTTGATACGCCTGGGCATTGAGTCAAACAGAGTTTGGATGGCGTGTACAGGTACAGCTGCCCATGCAGCTTCAACACTATACCACAGTTCATAAAGAGTAGTGACTGGCGTATTGTGACGACCAGTTGCTCGGCCACCATTGACCAGACGTTCTCAATTGGTGAGAGATCTGGAGAATGTGCTGGCCAGGGCAGCAGTCGAACATTTTCTGTACCCAGAAAGGCCCGTACAGGACCTGCAACATGCGGTCGTGCATTATCCTGCTCAAATGTAGGGTTTCGCAGTGATCGAATAAGGGTAGAGCCACGGGTCGTAACACATCTGAAATGTAACGTCCACTGTTCAAAGTGCCGTCACTGCGAACAAGAGGTGACCGAGACGTGTAACCAATGGCACGCCATGCCATCACGCCGGGTGATACGCCAGTATGGCGATGACGAATACACGCTTCCAATGTGCGTTCACCTCAATGACGCCAGACACGGATGCGACCATCATCATGCTGTAAACAGAACCTGGATTCATCCGAAAAATGACGTTTTTCCATTCGTGCACCCAGGTTCGTCGTTGAGTACACCATCACAGGCGCTCCTGTCTGTGGTGCAGCGTCAAGGGTAACCGCAGCCATGGTCTCCAAGCTGATAGTGCATGCTGCTGCAAACGTCGTCGAACTGTTCGTGCAGATGGTTGTTGTCTTGCAAACGTACCCATCTGTTCACTCAGGGATCGATACGTGGCTGCACGATCCGTTACAGCCGTGCGGATAAGATGCCTGTCATCTCGACTGCTAGTGATACGAGGCCGTTGGGATCCAGCACGGCGTTCCGTATTACCCTCCTGAACCCACCGATTCCATATTCTGCTAACAGTCATTGGATCTCGACTAACGCGAGCAGCAATGTCGCGATACGATAAACCGCAATCGCGATAGGCTACTATCCGCCCTTTATCAAAGTCGGAAAAGTGATGGTACGCATTTCTCCTCCTTACACGAAGCATGACGACAACGTTTCACCAGGCAACGCCGGTCATCTGCTGTTTGTGTACGAGAAATCGGTTGGAAACCTTCCTCATGTCAGCACGCTGTAGGTGTCGCCACCGGCGCCAACCTTGTGTGAATGCTCTGAAAAGCTAATCATCTCCATATCACAGCATCTTCTTCTTGTCGGTTAAATTTCGCGTCTGTAGCACGTCATCTTCGTGGTGTAGCAATTTCAACGGCCAGTTCAAAATGGTTCAAATGGCTGTGAGCACTATGGGACTCAACTGCTGAGGTCATCAGTCCCCTAGAACTTAGAACTACTTAAACCTAACTAACCTAAGGACATCACAGACATCCATGCCTGAGGCACGATTCGAACCTGCGACCGTAGCAGTCTCGCAGTTCCAGACTGTAGCGCCCAGAACCGCACGGCCACTCCGGCTGCAATGGCCACTAGTGTATATAGATGATATGAGTGGTTTGTTCAGATTAGTTATTCATGAAAATGATTTGTCAAAATTATTGTCAAGTAACAGGTTCACACAATGAAATTAATACATAACAAAAATTCAATATCACACATACAGGGCTATTGCAAATGATTGAAGCGATTTCATAAATTCACTGTAGCTCCATTCATTGACATATGGTCACGACACACTACAGATACGTAGAAAAACTCATAAAGTTTTGTTCGGCTGAAGCCGCACTTCAGGTTTCTGCCGCCAGAGCGCTCGAGAGCGCAGTGAGACAAAATGGCGACAGGAGCCGAGAAAGCGTATGTCGTGCTTGAAATGCACTCACATCAGTCAGTCATAACAGTGCAACGACACTTCAGGACGAAGTTCAACAAAGATCCACCAACTGCTAACTCCATTCGGCAATGGTATGCGCAGTTTAAAGCTTCTGAATGCTTCTGTAAGGGGAAATCAACGGGTCGGCCTACACTGAGCGAAGAAACGGTTGAACGCGTGCGAGCAAGTTTCACGCGTAGCCCGCGGAAAATTGGCTCATGCCACAACTGGAGACCGACAGCGCCGACTTCATCTTTCAAGAGGATGGTGCTCCACCGCACTTCCATCATGATGTTCGGCATTTCTTAAACAGGAGATTGGAAAACCGATGGATCGGTCGTGGTGGAGATCATGATCAGCAATTCATGTCATGGCCTCCACGCTCTCCCGACTTAACCCCATGCGATTTCTTTCTGTGGGGTTATGTGAAAGATTCAGTGTTTAAACCTCCTCTACCAAGAAACGTGCCAGAACTGCGAGCTCGCATCAACGATGCTTTCGAACTCATTGATGGGGACATGCTGCGCCGAGTGTGGGAGGAACTTGAATATCGGCTCGATGTCTGCCAAATCACTAAAGGGGCACATATCGAACATTTGTGAATGCCTAAAAAAAGTTTTTGAGTTTTTGTATGCGTGTGCAAAGCATTTTGAAAATATCTCAAATAATAAAGTTATTGTGGAGCTGTGAAATCGCTTCAATCATTTGTAATAATCCTGTATTGATTATTTTGTCTTTATTGCTGTTTCATGTGTAGTATCAAAACAGTAGATTTTAATTAGATTTTCTTGGTCATTTCATAAGAACATTTTCCCAGTGGCCTGATTGCATTATGGACGGTGTTATTGGCTTGATTGCGAACTCTTCATCACCTTTTCAGTTCTTGAACTCTTTGAAGAGTAACGCGCAAACAGTTGTGCACTGAATATCCATATCTGGCCCCTAGATGCGCTTTGAGACCAGTGTTGCCATGACAAAAAGTCAATAAATTCGCGTATGATAGAGCCATTGAGTATAGCGAGAAAGAACGTAAAATTACTGACTAGACAGATAAAAGCGTTGTGTTCAGCGTCCTGAAAAATTTCTAAATCACGCGCATAACGTGGTGGACGTTTATCATAACTATGGCTGTTCTCCTGATGATACGCAGGTTTTTGTTTTCCAGCCAATTCCAAAAAGGTCATCATTTTCTTGCACATACATATATGTAAGCTCGTTGCAACCCTTGTTCACAGTACGAGCAGCCCTTAGCGGCTCGCCATCTCACAATTGTTCATGACGTCGCCTTTCCGGCTTAGATCTTTTTTAATATGTGACTTGTAAGTACTGCATCTTTTCCAGTCAGTACAAACTTTAATTTTATTAATGTATTATATACCTAATATGTTTTAGAACAATTAGCCTAATTCTGAAGACGACGCTCATAGTAGCGTCGAAACCAGGTCAATTTTGACTTAGTATTTGTGACCTAGGGCTTATTTGTTCCAAATTAATTCTGACACGGTCAGTGAACCTTAGCAGTTATGTTCAAAGTTTTATATATTAAGCCTATTGCGTTCGTTTCAACTTCCCCATTTCACATAAAGCTGAGAGGGCACCCGGATATGCTTCGCAATTGCTAATACGTATGGGAATTGTATATACGTCCTAATATCCTTCTCTCTCTCCCCCCCCCCCCTCTCTCACTGTGCATGTCCTCCCCCTCTTAATCTCTTAATCTCACCCATCTATGCCCATTTTCTCCTCAACTTTGTCTCTGTTCATTTTTTCTTCCTCCCTCTCTGTGTCCGTCTCCTTTTCTCGTCTCTTTCTCTCCTCAGGTCTCGTTTATTGCTATCGCAAACAAAACCTCGATTGCGAAATGAAGTCACTTAAGGGGAGTAGGATGTCAAAAGGGCTGACTTGGAGCAGGAGAGGCACCACAGGACATTTTAATTTCCATTGTCTATACTTTTGCAAATAAATTCATAAAACTTTGTCAGCATGACCAGGACGGATTCAGGATTCACGCTCGTAGCAGTCGAAGTTCAAACACATAACAAAGTAATTTATTTTTTTTTTCACATGTGAAATTTCATCATTTTCTCAAATACTATTGGCTGCATTTGTTGCTAAAGGTACACTTTTCTTCATAAGTAAGAGAGGTTCTTCGACGAATTTTGCTCAGCACACAAACCATACTTACAGGTGTATGAAACTCTATAATTTATTTAATTTATGAAAAAATGAAAAATGAAATTTTAAACTTCGTGCTTAGAAAAAAACTCAAAATTTATAATTAATTATCTCAATTTCTACCACAGTGTTTAATAGATTTGGAAAATTCTACAGTTTCGCATTAAGGAGTTTGTGTTTAGTAAGAATACCAAGCTTGAAAGTAATAGTATATTTATTTTGGATGTTACACGAACCTACGCACAGAAATTTCTGTTTTGCGGAAAATGGCCGTTACAGTTCGTTCTTGTATTTGGCATTCTTTTAGAACCGTCCAGCGCCACAAGCAGGTTCTTTTTCATTTTATTTAAATCAGTTTTCTTCCTTTTCACATTTCTGTGATGCACTCTTTTTGTTTTTATAACTCCCAAAAATGATTTACCTGCTTTCACTACACGCTCTCTGCCTACTGCATACAAAGCTTTGATGCAGTTCACTCCGGGCTTAGTTCCCATTTTTTCTAAAACATATTTCCTTCTTTGCACACCATCTTTAAAACAGGAAACTGCATCATAAATACCAATACCAATAGCGAATCCATTTCGTCCCACAAAAATGGTTTTTGGCAATCTTTCCCATACACATTGATTAAAACTGGAAGGGGTTTCTCTCAATAAAATGATGAGAAGGGAACCTAGGCGGGTCAGCCATATGTTGGGGTTTTTTTTAACAAGAATGCTTTTACTTGTGAACTTTGCCTACCGGATCGGGTCGTTGGCTCTGGCTGAAGGCCTGTTTTGAGACCCAATCTGTTAATTAAAACTGCCCCTTCACTAATTTTGATTAATATTTAATAATTAAATAGTGTTCAGGGAACTGATAACTACCAAACAAACAAGGATAGCATTGAACAAATTTATTGAACACCAATCTTCCTGACATCAAACTAAACAATGACATAGATTTATAAGTGATAAAATTAAGCTAGTAATGGCAATGGCCCTTAAATTCCAAAACTAACTCTTAAGGTCGGATAACGCATCTGTACTTGTTATTCTCTACTCTGTCCCCTCGTCAGACGGCATAAAATACGTCAGACAAACCTACTCCAATTACCGGATTCTCAATAAGAGCGTGGCTGGAAAACTGAGCTCTGGTAATCACAGGCGTGCGTAATACCGAATTAAATGCCGAAGCTGAGCATCACGTTACCAAACGCAGCGTCGTGGACAGGTCAGCAAGCTGCCGATGGCGTCTGCGTCGTCGAGGAGCCTCAATTGCAACAAAAATGAATTTATTTTCGCAAACAGGCTTCCTGTTCATAAACTCCTATTCAAAAGCTAATTCTGCTTTCTTTCGAATCGTCTCGCAATCGTTAAGACGGGACTCACCAGCCCAAAGGCGGAAACCAGTAACATTTTTAATAAAGTGTGGCTCAAGGAAATTGCTCTGCTCCTGTCTGCTTCCTGTGAGACAGTATTCCCAACCGTAATTAGCGGAACCGGCCTGTCTCTAAGAGTAAAATATGACAGTACCCCTAACTGAATACTAGTTTCAGTTGCAGCTGGCAGACTTATTCAAAGTCCTGCACAGCACACTGAAAAGAATTTACTCTCCTACAGCAGAGCCGAAAGCACGACGTCCGCTCGCTACAGGAGCTAAGACGCTTCTCCCCGATAACAGCTGCAAAATCTTCCCTCTGCAAAAATCAGCACCGCCACGCTATTTTTCGAGCTGGCCAGTCCCGTGGCTCTAGACCAGCACAGTTCGCTCCCACTATTATTTCCTGGCTTCTTCCAGCCAGTTAAAACATTCTGCGCCTTACTGCGCCTAGAATGTTCTGGAACAAACTGGAACGCCGTTCAAAATTGAACCCACCAATCGTGTCTCTCTGTTCGCCATCGCGCGGGAAAAGGTCATTGCACTAGCTTAACCGCGTTTCTTAGAAAGCTCCAGAAAACGTTAAGATTCGTGGGAAGGCTCCCTTAGGCGCCAGCTCATCTCGACATAGTGGCGTCGGTGTAACGTCCAGCGCCACCGAGGCGCAGTCTCTCAAAGGCCCCGCGCAATGGGTGCCTACCTGCTCCGGCGGCGCGTCTCCCCCAGTGGGACGCTTTCGCATGCCGACTCGTAATGGTCGGTTGTAAACTTCCGCACCCCTCTGCCCTGCCTTTGAGCAGTGCCGCTCGTCCGCTCCAGCCAAACTCCGTGAAAATATCACCTGAACCCCGACTTCATGCAACATGCGAATTTCTTAAAGTTAATACGCGTCTTATGCCGTCTGATACTCCCTATATTAATTTCAATACGCTGATTGCCTGATAAATAACATAATAACCGCTATCTAACTCGTCTTCGCAACAATTATTATATTACAGCAAGGTGCAAAATACTGCTACCTTACGAAACTTTCATTTGGATGTTGGGTACCGACATGAAGACATTTCTTCAATGAGTTTCCATTTGCAAGGTCCCTGAATGTAGGTTTAATAGCTTCCATTACAGCAGCGGGTAGAGAATTCCTGTGGTGATATTCTTCACTTACGTATGACAGAAGAATGCTGTGCAGAAGGGTGTGGCGCTGCATCTTGGTACGCTTATGACTAAATAACGTGCCTTAAAATCTCTCAAATATGTATGTCATACACGTCAAACTAGACGGCAAGATGTGTCCTACAAAACAGGCATATTTTTGAAAAATTGAATTTGTTTAAATTTTGGATGTCCTACTCCATTGAAATCAATGGGTAAATCGGTTGGATCATTAATACAAGGGGCACAGAATAGAACTCTCCCCAGCTGGTGAATCCGCGAGGGCAGCTGCTTCAGCGGCAGTATTTCTCATAGTTTTCATCCGCGGACAGGTACGATTGCAAAGTTTCGGACGATTCGGATTCCGTAGTAGTAATCTAATCAATAGTTGATAATTGACATTGTAATTCTGTCAGTGACAGCAAAGGACTTGGAAAGGCAGTGAACGGAATGGACAGTGTCTAGAAAGGAGGATATAAGATGAACATTAACAAAAGCAAAACGAGGATAATGGAATGTAGCCGAATTAAGTCGGGTGATGCTGAGGGAATTAGTTTAGGAAATGAGACACTTAAATTAGTAAAGGAGTTTTGCTGTTTGGGGAGCAAAATAACTGATGATGGTCGAAGTAGAGAGGATATAAAATGTAGACTGGCAATGCAACGAAAGCGTTTCTGAAGAAGAGAAATTTGTTAACATCAATATAGGTTTAAGTGTCAGGAATTCGTTTCTGAAAGTGTTTGTATGGAGAGTAGCAATGTATGGAAGTGAAACATGGACGATAAATAGTTTGGACAAGAAGAGAATAGAAGCTTTTGAAATGTGGTGCTGCAGAAGAATGCTGAAGATTAGATGGGTAGATCACATAACTAATGAGGAGATATTGAATAGAATTGGGGAGAAGAGGAGCTTATGGCACAACTTGACTAGAAGAAGGGATCGGTTGGTAGGACGTGTTCTGAGACATCGAGGGATTACCAATTTAGTATTGGAGGGCAGCGTGGAGGGTAAAAATCGTAGAGGGAGACCAAGAGATGAATACACTAAGTAGATTCAGAAGGATGTAGGCTGCAGTAGGTACTGGGAGATGAAGAAGCTTGCACAGGATAGAGTAGCGTGGATAGCTGCATCAAACCAGTCTCAGGACTGAAGACCACAACAACAACAGTTGATAATCCATAAACACAACATTCATCTGTACTCTTAAAACTGACTGCGACGAAGGAAACCAAATGACTCACTATTGTGCATACAGTTTTTATATAAAATTATGTGCAAGTGAAAAGAATTTACAGTACGTGGAACAATATGTCTCATTCAAAACAGACTGCGAGAGAGAAAACGAAACCGCACATTTTCATATCACAGCACTTCGTTTCTTGCAGTTCGTGTTGACAGAAAATGTGTACATTGTTGTTTATGTAGCCTAGGCCCGTCTGCGTGTTAGTAGGGTATCGTAATAAAGTTTGATGCGAAACGGTCAACAACTTTTCTAATTTTTTGTTGACAACGTTTCCCCTTTATCTACTACATTTGCATTTATGTACCAAATATATTAAAGAAATATGTAGCCTATCGTAGAAAAATCTGAAGCAAAACGGTCAATAACTTTCCGAATTTTTTGCTAACAGCCTTTCCAACTCATCTACTACATATACATTTATGTATCAAATATATTAAAGAAATATGTAGCCTATGTCAACCCGAAAGTGTATTAGAGAATCATGTTAAAATTTGAAATAAATCGGTCAAGAACTTCTCGTGAATTTTGGTAGCGGTTCTGGCGCTGCAGTCCGGAACCGCGGGACTGCTACGGTCGCAGGTTCGAATCCTGCCTCGGGCATGGGTGTGTGTGATGTCCTTAGGTTAGTTAGGTTTAAGTAGTTCTAAGTTCTAGGGGACTTATGGCCTAAGATGTTGAGTCCCATAGTGCTCAGAGCCATTTGAACCATTTTTTGAATTTTGGTAACAACGCTAAACTACGGCTTGTGGTAATTTTTGGTAAGGTCTTACGGGACCAAACTGCTGAGGTCATCGGTCCCTAGGCTTACTCAGTGTGGCCGAGCGGTTCTAGGCGCTTCAGTCCAGATCCGCGCTGCTGTTGCGGTCGCAGGTTCGAATCCTGCCACGGGCATGGATGTGTGTGATGTCCTTAGGTTAGTTAGGTTTAAGTAGTTCTACGTCTAGGGGACGGATGACCTCAGATGTTAAGTTCCATAGGGCTCAGAGCCATTTGTAGCTTAAACTAAGTTAACGCTAAGGGTGACACACACACCCATGCCTGAAGGAGGACTCGAACCTCCGACGGGGGAAGGCGCGCGAACTGTGCAAGACGCCTTGACCGGGCGGCTACCCCGCGACGCCTAGGACTTGTCTTCAGGTAAAAATATATGTATATGCAGCATATATTTAAAACCAAGTACCCTAACCCTGACCGGAAGTTTAAAAGAGTACCGTACGAAAATTTAAAGTAAATCGGACAGGAATTTTCCGAGAGTTTTGCTAAAAGCCTTACCCTTTTATATTGTACAATTGTATACATACCGGGTGATCAAAAAGGCAGTATGAATTTGAAAACTTAATAAACGACGGAATGATGTAGATACAGAGGTAAAAATTGACACACATGCGTGGAATGACATGGGGTTTTATAAGGACCAAAAAAAAAAAAAAAAAAAAAACAAGGTTAACAAAATGTCCGACGGATGGCGCTGGACAGTAAAACGTCAGTGACTGCGCATGACAATCGTGGATAAAAGGAGCTGTAATGAGAGAATGAATCAGATGCGCCGCCGGCCGGAGTGGCCGTGCGGTTCTGGGCGCTACAGTCTGGAGCCAAGCGACCGCTACGGTCGCAGGTTCGAATCCTGCCTCGGGCATGGACGTGTGTGATGTCCTTAGGTTAGTTAGGTTTAATTAGTTCTAAGTTCTAGGCGACTGATGACCTCGGCAGTTGGGTCGCATAGCGCTCAGAGCCATTTGAACCATTTGAATCAGATGCGCCAGCTGTCGCAGCATGTTGACGTTACCTGAAAAGGCGCTTTTAGTGAAGCTGTATTATCAGAATGGGAAATGTGCTAGGTCAGCGTTACGATCCTATCGCCATAGGAAGAGGATTCGAACGGGTAAAGGTCCGTTGACAAATGCAGCTGTGGCGAGAATGATTTCGAAGTTCGAAGCCACGGTTTGTTTGGACGATAGACCCCGTAGTGGTCGACCGAGCACAAGGCGTAATGCTGCTGAGACAGTTCAGGAAGAAATGGAGACTGTAGCGGGTTCATCTATGCACGGGGAAGTCAGCGCTAATAACACCTGCTGGAACGTACGATGTTTATGCAGGATGGCGCTCCACCCCATATTGCTGGACGCGGGGAAGATCTCTTGCGCGCGTCGTTTGGTGATGATCGTGTGCTCAGCCGCCACTTTCGTCATGCTTGGCCTCCCAGGTCCCCAGACCTCAGACCTTACGATTATTGGCTTTGGGGTTACCTGAAGTCGCAAGTGTATCGTGATCGACCGGCATCTCTAGGGATGCTGAAAGACAACATCCGACGCCAATGCCTCACCATAACTCGGACATGCTTTGCAGTGCTAACATTATTCCTCGACTACAGCTATTGTTGAGGAATGATGGTGGACATATTGAGCATTTCCTGTAAAGAACAACATCTTTGCTTTATCTTACTTTGTTATGCTAATTATTGCTATTCTGATCAGATGAAGCGCCATCTGTCGGACATTTTTTGAACTTTTGTATTTTTTTGTTCTAATGAAACCCCATGTCATTCCAAGCATGTGTGTCAATTTGTACCTCTCTATCTACATTATTCCGTGATTTATTCAGTTTTCAAATTTATGCTGACTTTTAGATCATATAAAACAACATTAAACTGCAACTTGTCTTTATATGGTAGTATATATTTCTTAGAAAGGTAGGCTTCACTAATGACGTCTAGGCAAATGGAGCTAATGTTCGTAAATATTCTCGAAACTTGTGACCGATTCGCGTGAGGATGTTTCAGTGAGAGGGTAAACTTACCCAATCAGTCTAAAAAGTTTCGATACTGGACCAATGAAAACAGCGCAAAGTTAAGTTGGTGGTTTTAATGCTTCCGGTGTTCTACAAAGTCTCACTTGAGCAATATGCGCAGAGTGTTCGTACAAGCATGTGGATGTGTCAGAAAGACCCTTTTTTGGGATGTTATTATACTTGTGCATCATGTCAGTTACGTCGTCGAAACGTTGACCCTTCATGTGAATTTCTGCACTTTGTCGTATTGTGATAGGTTCGTACTAAATACACCAAGCCTCGCCACACGAGATGGTTTTTTCCACAAAAGAATTGTCCGAGTTTTGCAATTCAATCAAATCGTGCCAGAGGTCCACGCGCCGTTGTTTTTGCTCAGGACAAACTTCGCGAACACGCTTCTCTTCTTCAAAGCATTGTGGAGAATGTCTCCAACACTTGATTTAGAAGTGTTGCTCCGTTGCCACTGTGACGCCACAAGGTCGACATGCCACTGTCGCACGTCCGTTACATAACACCGCCACTCACAACTAACCGGTGGAATGCACATCTGTTGTTTACAGCTGTTAATTCAAGCTGCCATCGTAGTTACTGCGAACAAGTAGCTTATACGCTGCGGATAAAAATTACTCTGGAAACTTTTTGGACGGACAGTGTAAGTGTGTGTTGGATAAAATGTGGATAGACACTAGATGTAGACACACAGGGTGATTCAAAAAGAAAGAATAGATTTCAGTAGTTTGTTAGAGACGAACAATGAAAGACAGAAACACATTGCGCACGTCACTGTATAGTGGAATGTTCAAAAATTTATGTTCGCGCAGACACATAGTACACATTCAACACGAGAATCATGCATAGGTCGAGAAACATTGAAAGGGTAGTCCATTTCATTTCCCATACGAATTAACAGGCCTCCTTCATGAAATCCAACATGGGATGGTGATGTTAAGAAAGCTCTACATATCGAGGTGAAAGTTAGGCGAGGCGCCGTCATGCATAAAAATTAGATCATCTGAATCTTCAAGAAGCTGAAAACACAACTAAATTTGCTGCCTGTCCAGGTATGACATTCCTGCCAAAGCTTTCTCCACAAAAGAGAAAGGTCCGTAAACTTTGTGAATAGAAACGGTACAAACATTCTGTGTCGGTGAATTTCTTCACGTTAGACGACGACGCCAAGATTTTGTGCCCCCCAAATTCTTGCATTAGCCAACGGCCTTGCCGCAGTGGTAACACCGATTCCCGTCAGATCAGCGAAGTTAAGCGCTGTCGAGCTGGGCTAGCACTTGGATGGGTGACCATCCGGTCTGCCGAGCGCTGTTGGCAAGCGGGGTGCACTCAACCCTTGTGAGGCAAACTGAGGAGCTACTTGATTGATAAAAAGCGGCTCAGGTCTCATAAACTGACATACGGCCGGGAGAGCGGTGTGCTGACCACGTGCCCCTTCGTATACGCATTTATTGACGCCTGTGGGCTGAGGAAGACACGGCGGCCGGTCGGTACCGTTGGGCCTTTCACGGTCTGTTCGGACGACATAATGGCAGTGTACTTAGCTCGATAGATGAAACGTCGATGCGGCCGAAAAGATAAGTCGTTCGGAAAAAGTGTTTTTGTATAATATAATAAAATAAAGGAATAAATGATAATAAATTGTTGAAATGTGTGGCTTTCTAAAATGCATTGAATTAATGAGATCAATTTTTCGGCATGAATGTATAACGGATCTTTTGCGTTGAGATAAATTTTTTTTTTTTGTTAGATGTTGTCGTTAAATAGCTGAATAAATTGTAATTAGGAATAATTTAATTAAGCAGAGTAGAGAAGATAAAGTCAAAGAGATATTCATTGGTCGGACATTGTCCTAATGTAACGTCATTGCGTTGTTTTGTTGTTAAAACAAATAGTTTGTGCTCCGTTCTGCTGTTCGGTCGTGCGCGTATCTGAAAGGAATTAATTCGGTGACTATAATAAACTTTCACATAACAGTTACGATTCGATGTTCGGACAAAAGGGGTTAACGTCAGTGTTAATTTGATTTGTGGGCGACAGGAGTAGTTTTGACAGATACGTGAAAACGGACGTAACGAAAGTTGTTCGCATATCATCCTTGAACGTGACTTTTTATCAAATTAACGATTGCGGGCTCATTAAAAGCTGTTATCTCATGATTAGGATCAATCCCTCTTTCCTCCTAGATACTGATCATTCAATAACATTTACGTCATAAGGAAAAAGATTATTAATAAAAGTGATGTTAAATGACAATTACGTGTTATTCCGTTAGTGTGGAACCGACGTAATATCTCTGAAATGACATTGATATATAATTTGTGTTGCATACTGAACTGAGATAGGAAGTAAATAGAAATTAGTGAACAGTTGATACTGAGACTATACAAGCAGAAGCGCTTAAGGTTTCTCTTCTCTAAAATGGCAAAATAGGTACGAACTTTAACTCAATAGTCGACATTATGTATTGCAAAGACATTAGCATTTCATACTTATTTTGACGACGCGCTGATAAACAAAGGAACGTTGAGTCTCTGTACGAGTAATAAAATTAAATCTAAAAACATAATTACTAACGGCGAACTCCGCTTTAACAAACTGTATTGCGTGTCGTCATCGGGCAATAACTGCTCAACCCTGCAGACTTGTGAAATTAGAAGTCGGGCATATAAAACAAACTTAAAAATCCATTCAAGCTACAGTGGAGTCGGCACAACACGACGTGGGCAAATATAAATGGCAGGCACAGTAAGCTGAGCCATGCCTGGAAATAAGTTCGTATTAGTTCATATTATTTTGCAGGGGGGAAGTAGTTTTTTTTATCCGCTGTAGATTTGTGCTTACCCTTCTTTACAATGCCACCTACGTCTGATCGCTGTGTTCCCCTTCAAAGTCTTGACCGTGTTCCCATTGAGCTTACCCGATCTTCGTAATTTTCCAGAGTACACAGGTGGGCTTCAGTTCTTGTAATTATCGTGCTATTTGAAATAATAACTCACACGACCTTTCTGTTAATAAAACAATACTGTATTTTTCTAAACGGTGCAAATATGAAATACATACTCCTCACTTATTCATAGCGACCCCAAAATTGCGGCTACAATTACTCGCTACAAAAAATGGCGTGCTTTTCATTCGTTCACTAGCTGAGCGCAAATCCTTCCTCCCTACTACTGGTGTAAGGAAATTTCCTCTATTTTTTAACAACTGAAAATCCAAAATACCGGGTGATCAAAAAGTCAGTATAAATTTGAAAACTGAATAAATCACAGAATAATGTAGATAGAGATGTACAAATTGACAAACCTGCTTGGAATGACATGGGGTTTCATTAGAACAAAAATATACAAAAGTTCAAAGAATGTCCGACAGATGGCGCTTCATCTGATCAGAATAGCAATAATTAGCATAACGAAGTAAGACAAAGCAAAGATGATGTTCTTTACAGGAAATGCTCAATATATCCACCATCATTCCTCAACAACAGCTGTAGTCGAGGAATAATGTTGAGAACAGCACTGTAAAGCATGTCCGGAGTTATGGTGTTGTCTTTCAGCATCCCTAGAGATGTCGGTCGATCACGGTACACTTGCGACTTTAGGTAACCCCAAAGCCAAAAATCACACGGACCTGGGAGGCCAAGCGTGACGAAAGTGAGGCTGAGCACATGATCATCACCAAACGACGCGCGCAAGATATCTTCCACGCGTCTAGCAATATGGGGTGGAGCGTCATCCTACATAAACATCGTACGTTCCAGCAGGCGTTTATCAGCCAGGCTGGGGATGATGCGATTCTGTAACATATCGACGTACCTCTCACCCGTCACGGTAGCAGTTACAAAATCAGAAGCACGCATTTCCTCGAAGAAAAAAGGCCTGATATCGGTAGATGTGGTAAATCCAACCCATACCGTGACTTTCTCGTCGTGCAATGGAGTTTCCACGACAGTTCTAGGATTTTCGGTAGCCCAAATTCTGCAGTTGTGGGCGTTGACAGGCCCTCGGAGCGTGAAATGAGCTTCGTCGGTCCACAACACGTTACTCATTCAATCGTCGTCTTCCGCCATCTTTTGAAACGCCCAAACCGCAAATGTAGTCCGCTTCACTAAATCGCCAGGTAACAGTTCATGATGCCGATGGATTTTGTACGGATAGCATCGGAAGGTACGCCTAAGTGCCAACCAAACAGTGGCGTATGGAATGCCGATGCGACGTGTGACTGCACGAGCGCTGACTTCGCCGTGCATAGACGAAACCGCTACAGTCTCGATTTCTTCCTGAACTGTCTCAGCAGTATTACGCCTTGTGCTCGGTCGGCCACTACGGGGTCTATCGTATAAAACAACCCGTGGCTTCGAACTTCGAAACCATTCTCGCCACAACTGCATTTGTCAACGGACCTTTACCCGTTCGAATCCCCTTCCTATGGCGATAGGATCGTAACGCTGAACTAGCACATTCCCCATTCTGATAATACAGCTTCACTAAAAGCGCCTTTTCAGGTAGCGTCAACATGCTGCGACTGCTGGTGCATCTGATTCATTCTCTCATTACAGCTCCTTTTATACACGATTGTCATGCGCACTCACTGACGTTTTGCTGTCCAGCGCCATCAGTCGGACATTTTGAGAATTTTTTTTTTTTTTTGTTCTAATAAAACCCCATGTCATTCCAAGCATGTGTGTCAATTTTTACCTCTCTATCTACATTATTCCGTGGTTTATTAAGTTTCCAAATGTATACTGACTTTTTGATCACCCGGTAGTGAAGTTCGGAGGCAGGAGGAACAAGACTTATGGTCAGGTGACTACAGGGTTATAAACACAAAGTCAAATAGGGGTAATGCAGGAGTAGGTTTAATAATGAATAGGAAAATAGGAATGCGGGTAAGCTACTACAAACAGCATAGTGAACGCATTATTGTGGCCAAGATAGATACGAAGCCCACACCTACTACAGTAGTACAAGTTTATATGCCAACTAGCTCTGCAGATGACGAAGAAATTGAAGAAATGTATGATGAAATAAAAGAAATTATTCAGATTGTGAAGGGAGACGAAAATTTAATAGTCATGGGTGACTGGAATGCGAGTGTAGGAAAAGGGAGAGAAGGAAACGTAGTAGGTGAATATGGATTGGGGCTAAGAAATGAAAGAGGAAGCCGCCTGGTAGAATTATGCACAGAGCACATCTTAATCATAGCTAACACTTGGTTTAAGAATCATGATAGAAGGTTGTATACATGGAAGAACCCTGGAGATACTAAAAGGTATCAGATAGACTATATAATGGTAAGACAGAGATTTAGGAACCAGGTTTTAAATTGTAAGACATTTCCAGGGGCAGATGTGGACTCTGACCACAATCTATTGGTTATGACCTGTAGATTAAAACTGAAAAAACTGCAAAAAGGTGGGAATTTAAGGAGATGGGACCTGGATAAACTGAAAGAACCAGAGGTTGTACAGAGTTTCAGGGAGAGCATAAGGGAACAATTGACAGGAATGGGGGAAAGAAATACAGTAGAAGAGGAATGGGTAGCTTTGAGGGATGAAGTAGTGAAGGCAGCAGAATATCAAGTAGGTAAAAAGACGAGGGCTAGTAGAAATCCTTGGGTAACAGAAGAAATATTGAATTTAATTGATGAAAGGAGAAAATATAAAAATGCAGTAAATGAAGCAGGCAAAAAGGAATACAAACGTCTCAAAAATGAGATCGACAGGAAGTGCAAAATGGCTAAGCAGGGATGGCTAGAGGACAAATGTAAGGATGTAGAGGCTTATCTCACTAGGGGTAAGATAGATACTGCCTACAGGAAAATTAAAGAGACCTTTGGAGATAAGAGAACCACTTGTATGAACATCAAGAGCTCATATGGAAACCCAGTTCTAAGCAAAGAAGGGAAAGCAGAAAGGTGGAAGGAGTATATAGAGGGTCTATACAAGGGCGATGTACTTGAGGACAATGTTATGGAAATGGAAGAGGATGTAGATGAAGATGAAATGGGAGATACGATACTGCGTGAAGAATTTGACAGAGCACTGAGAGACCTGAGTCGAAACAAGGCCCCCGGAGTAGACAACATTCCATTGGAACTACTGACGGCCTTGGGAGAGCCAGTCCTGACAAAACTCTACCATCTGGTGAGCAAGATGTATGAGATAGGTGAAATACCCTCAGACTTCAAGAAGAATATAATAATTCCAATCCCAAAGAAAGCAGGTGTTGACAGATGTGAAAATTACCGAACTATCAGTTTAATAAGTCACAGCTGCAAAATACTAACGCGAATTCTTTACAGACGAATGGAAAAACTAGAAGAAGCCGACCTCGGGGAAGATCAGTTTGGATTCCGTAGAAATATTGGAACACGTGAGGCAATACTGACCCTACGACTTCTCTTGGTAGGTAGATTACGGAAAGGCAAACCTACGTTTCTAGCATTTGTAGACATAGAGAAAGCTTTTGACAATGTTGACTGGAATACTCTCTTTCAGATTCTGAAGATGGCAGGGGTAAAATACAGGGAGCGAAAGGCTATTTACAATTTGTACAGAAACCAAATGGCAGTTATAAGAGTCGAGGGACATCAAAGGGAAGCAGTGGTTGGGAAGGGAGTGAGACACGGTTGTAGCCTCTTCCCGATGTTATTCAATCTGTATATTGAGCAAGCAGTAAAGGAAACAAAAGAAAATTTCAGAGTAGGTATTAAAATCCATGGAGAAGAAATAAAAACTTTGAGGTTTGCCGATGACATTGTAATTCTGTCAGAGACAGCAAAGGACTTGGAAGAGCAGTTGAATGGAATGGATGGTATCTTAAAGAGAGGATATAAGATGAACATCAACAAGAGCAAAACGAGGATAATGGAATGTAGTGGAATTATGTCGGGTGTTGCTGAGGGAATTAGATTAGGAAATGAGATACTTAAAGTAGTAAAGGAGTTTTGCTATTTGGGGAGCAAAATAACTGATGATGGTCGAAGTAGAGAGGATATAAAATGTAGACTGGCAATGGCAAGGAAAGCGTTTCTGAAGAAGAGAAATTTGTTAACATCGAGTATAGATTTAAGTGTCAGGAAGTCATTTCTGAAAGTATTTGTATGGAGTGTAGCCATGTATGGAAGTGAAACATGGACGGTAAATAGTTTGGACAAGAAGAGAATAGAAGCTTTCGAAATGTGGTGCTACAGAAGAATGCTGAAGATAAGATGGGTAGCCAGCCGCGGTGGTCTAGCGGTTCTGGCGCTGCAGTCCGGAGCCGCGGGACTGCTACGGTCGCAGGTTCGAATCCTGCCTCGGGCATGGGTGTGTGTGATGTCCTTAGGTTAGTTAGGTTTAAGTAGTTCTAAGTTCTAGGGGACTTATGACCTAAGATGTTGAGTCCCATAGTGCTCAGAGCCATTTGAACCATTTTTTTAGATGGGTAGATCACATAACTAATGAGGAAGTATTGAATAGGATTGGGGAGAAGAGAAGTATGTGGCACAACTTGACCAGAAGAAGGGATCGGTTGGTAGGACATGTTCTGAGGCATCAAGGGATCACCAATTTAGTATTGGAGGGCAGCGTGGAAGGTAAAAATCGTAGGGGGAGACCAAGAGATGAATACACTAAGCAGATTCTGAAGGATGTAGGTTGCAGTAGGTACTGGGAGATGAAGAAGCTTTCACAGCATAGAGTAGCATGGAGAGCTGCATCAAACCAGTCTCAGGACTGAAGACCACAACAACAAACACAGTACATGACGGGTGCCACAGGCTCTACGCTGGGCTACCGCTTCATCTTTTCTCTTTGCCATTAAAGAAGACGACAACATAAAAGTAAGAAATGCAAAACGGTATCACATCTGCCATTTCCTGGAACAGTGAAATGCAAAATTCGTACCTTCTGTTATGGTCGCCGGGACGCAGTTGCTGCAGTAACTGCGGCTTGTAAGGCTACATATGGCGACGTCGTCTCAGAACACGCCAGACCGTTGTTTGAGGAAGCAGAAGTTGCTTGCCTGCCCTTCTTGTGGGCTTCCGAGGGCTCCGCGTGGAAGCATCTCGGATGCGCTCGACGTTTTCGTCAGACGCGCGTTGCCGACCAGTGCTCTACCCTTTGCGTAAGCAACCGGCTTCCAAGAATTTTGTATGTCAGTCATAAACCTAGCTGTGCAGAGGCGGCTTCTTGCTGAATCGACGGCGGAATACATGTTGCACTTTAAATAATGGATTGACTTTACACAAATACCAACAAACAAAATGATTTCTCCTGTGGTGTACTCGCCGTGATGCTACAAGCAACCGACAGCGCACGTGTGTCAAACCTTTGAATCTTCTACTACCCACTCTAACAACCCTACCACAACAAAGGTCAAAAATTATTTATGATTGTAGAGTTGCTCACGCTGCTAAATATTGAATTTTCGGGCGACAACAAAGTTATATTATGTGGCAGGTGTCATTAGAGCACAGTTAATAAAGTCATTTCTTGAAATAATGGATAAACTAGGCACTCATCTTTTCGTGTTTCCCACGCTGGTCTCGTTGTGAACTCATGGCTCAATCGTCGAAAATCTAAGTAGTGATGATTCCAAGCTCGGATGCAAAGAGGCCTAGGTGTTATTCTGCGATATTCAAAAGTTTTATAGATGTCTTTCGTAAACCATTCTTGAAGATTAAACTTTTGCAAGTTAGCGCAATGGTGATGTAAAAAAGTAATCAGCACTCCGAATTTAAGTTACACTTCTTTTTTATTACTTTTGTTGCAATGTCACGTAACACACAAAACATCACTTCACAATATAAAACATACTTGAAAATATCTTCCTCACTGTTAAAGTTCACATTTTATAAACTGACTGCAATTTGCGTCTTTTCAACATGACTACCAAGACTTGACTTTCTAATAACTGCTTACGCGCCCCAAAAATCAGAGTTACAAGTACGACAAAGATCATAGTGACAAAAGAAAGAATAATATCATTGCAATATATACAGATCGATGTATCGAAGTACCTTTACATTGATGAAATCAAATCTGAATGTTGTCACAGAAATATGTTAACTATTTTACAGAAACAAAGTAGAATATTGCTGGTATCGAGAGGTTGAGGTGAGGTGCCGTAATGGTTACGTAATTGAAGTACCATTACACCACTGATATGCACAATGTGTTTCTATCTTTTATAGGCTATGTGTAATAAACAAATTAGTTCTTCGTTTTTTAATCGCACGGTATCTCTAAATTATGCATCTGGACCGATGTAAAGTAGCGGCCTTAAATACGAGAGTCGAAATATTTGGAAGACGTTTTCTGTGATGCTCCCCGTGCCTGCCCAGAGTATCTTCTTTGTTTGTTTGAGGAATCTTGTTATGCGGTCCTGGTACGGATTTCTAAACCCCAGTCTCCCATTGATAAAGGGGATGTCTGCGCTGACAAAAGACAATGGGTACAAGGTGTAGACGTACTGTACTTCCGTGACAATGAACCACTCTCACTCTCGCTCCCTTCCTAAGCATCTGCAAATATTGTACACTACTGGACCTAGAGTTACACTGAAGAGCCAAAGAAACTGATACACCTGCCTAATACGAGGTGCTTTCAAGTTCTCCTATTTTTTTTTCTAATTAACTACTCACCCGAAATCGATGAAACTGGCGTTACTTCTCGACGTAATCGCCCTGCAGACGTACACATTTTTCACAACGCTGACGCCATGATTCCGTGGCAGCGGCGAAGGCTTCTTTAGGAGTCTGTTTTGACCACTGGAAAATCGCTGAGGCAATAGCAGCACGGCTCGTGAATGTGCGGCCACAGAGAGTGTCTTTCATTGTTGGAAAAAGCCAAAAGTCACTAGGAGCCAGGTCAGGTGAGTAGGGAGCATGAGGAATCACTTCAAAGTTGTTATCACGAAGAAACTGTTGCGTAATGTTAGCTCGATGTGCGGGTGCGTTGTCTTGGTGAAACAGCACACGCGCAGCCCTTTCCGGACGTTTTTGTTGCAGTGCAGGAAGGAATTTGTTCTTCAACATTTTCGTAAGATGCACCAGTTACCGTAGTGCCCTTTGGAACGCAATGGGTAAGGATTACGCCCTCGCTGTCCCAGAACATGGACACCATATTTTTTTAGCACTTGCGGTTACCCGAATTTTTTTTGGTGGCGGTGAATCTGTGTGCTTCCATTGAGCTGACTGGCGCTTTGTTTCTGGATTGAAAAATGGCATCCACGTCTCATCCATTGTCACAACCGACGAAAAGAAAATCCCATTCATACTGTCGTTGCGCGTCAACATTGCTTGGCAACATGCCACACGGGCAGCCGTGTGGTCGTCCGTCAGCATTCGTGGCGCCCACCTGGATTACACTTTTCGCATTTTCAGGTCATCATGCAGGATTGTGTGCACAGAACCCACAGAAATGCCAACTCTGGAGGCGATCTGTTCAACAGTCATTCGGCGATCCCCCAAAACAATTCTCTCCACTTTCTCGATCGTGTCATCAGACCAGCTTGTGTGAGCCCGAGGTTTTTTTGGTTTGTTGTCACACGATGTTCTGCCTTCATTAACTGGCACACCCACAAACGCACTTTTGACACATCCATAACTCCATCACCACATGTCTCCTTCAACTGTCGATGAATTTCAATTGGTTTCACACCACGCAAATTTAGAAAACGAATGATTGCACTCTGTTCAATAAGGAAAACGTCGCCATTTTAAGTATTTAGAACAGTTCTCGTTCTCGCCGCTGGCGGTAAAATTCCATCTGCCGTACGGTGCTGCCATCTCTGGGACGTATTGACACTGAACGCGGCCTCATTTTAAAACAATGCGCATGTTTCTATCTCTTTCCAGCCCGGAGAAAAAAAATCGGAGGCCTTAGAACTTGAATGCACCTTACCATGAAGGGCGCCCGCAAGTAAGCAGAATGTCTGCAACACGACATGGCATGGACTCGACAGTGTCTGAAGTAGTTGATGATGCTGATGATGTTTCGGACTGTGGGGCACTCAACTGCGCGGTTATCAGCTCCTGTACAAATTCCCAACCTTTACTCAGTCCAATCTCACCTCTTTCACGAATGATGATGAAACGCTGAGGACAACACATACATCCAATCATCTCGAGGCACATGTCTGAAGTAGTGTTGAAGGGAATCGACACCATGAATCCTACAAGGCTGTCCATAAATCCGTAAGAGTACGAGAGGGTGGAGATCTCTTCTGAACAGCACGTCGCAAGGCATTCCACAGACGCTCAATAATGTTCATGTCTGGGGAGTTTAGTGCCCATTGTAAGCGTTTATGCTTAGAAGAGTGTCTCTGGAGACACTCTATAGCAATTCTGGAGGTGTGGGGTGTCGCATTGTCTTTGCTGGAATTGACCAAGTCCGCAAGAAGCCACAACGGACATGAGTGGATGCAGGTGATCAGACAGGATGCTGACGTTGTAAGCAGGCTGTTTAGGGTTTTATATTGGTGACGCCACGTAGCGCTCTGTATGAAAATCACTGGCTGTGCAGTGTGCAGTCTGTGGCTGGTTGGCATTGTTGAAATATTCTCTATTGTAGTGGGCAGTTGGATGTTAACAGCGCGTAGCGTTGCGTAGTTGGAGGTGAGCCACCAGTAGTGGTGGATGTGGGGAGAGAGATGGCCGAGTTTTGAGCGGATGATCTGGAAGTGTGTCCATCAGAGACAGTAAATTTGTAAGACTGGAAGTCAAGATTTGAACACTATAAAGGTAAATACATTGTTTGTTCTTTATCATTTGCTAACTATGCCTACCAGTAGTTAGTGGCTTCAGTAGTGAGAATTTTTTTATTTAGCTGGCAGTATTGGCGCTCGTTGTATTGCAGTAGTTTGAGCAACGAAGATTTTTATGAGGTAAGTGATTCATGAAAGGTATAGGTTATTGTTAGTCAGGGCCATTCCTTTGTAGGGATCATTAAAAGTCAGATTGCGTTGCGCTAAAAATATTGTGTGTCATTTTATTGATGATCAGAATAAGTAAAGAGAGAAATGTCTGAGCACGTTCAGTTTTGCTCAGCTGTTAGAAAATGAAATAACGTAAGGGGTTTACCAGATCAGTCGTTCATAAATTTTTCCAAGGGGACGTTTCAACGTACGTTTCACCGTCAGAATCGTATCTAGACGTCTCAGGGGCCCAAATCACTCCAACTGCACACGCCCCACATCATTACAGAGCCTCCACCAGCTTTAACAGTCCCCTGATGGCATGCAGGCTCCATGGATTCACGAGGTTGTCTCCATACCCGCACATGTCGATCCGCTCGATACAATTTGAAACGAGACTCGTCCGAGCAGGCAAGATGTTTCCCGTCATCAACAGTCCAGTGCGGTGTTGACGGGCCCGAGCGAGGTATAAAGCATTGTGTCGTCCAATCATCAAGGGCACTCGAGTAGGCCTTCGGCTGCGATAGCCCATATCGATGACGTTTCGTTGAATGGTTTCCACGCTGACACTTGTTGATGGCCCAGCACTGAAATCTGCTGCAATTTGCGGTAGGGTTGCACTTCTATCACGTTGAACGATTCCCTTTAGTCGTCGTTGGTCCCGTTCTTACAGGATCTTTTTCCGGCTGCATCGATGTCGGAGATTTTGTGTTTTATCGGATTCCTGGCCGTGCGTTTCTAGGCGCTACAGTCTGGAACCGCGTGACCGCTACGGTCGCAGGTTCGAATCCTGCCTCGCGCATGGATGTGTGTGATAGGTTAGTTACGTTTAAGTAGTTCTAAGTTCTAGGGGACATGACCTCAGAAGTTAAGTCCCATAGTGCTCAGAGCAATTTTTACCGGATTCCTGATATTCACGGTACACTCGTGAAATGGTCATACGGCAAAATCCCCAGTTTCTCGCTACGTCGGGCAGAAACGTTAAACCGAGAAAAAATGCGGTTCTTAAGATAATTCCGAGATGCGCCAAGATGTGCTGGTCGTGCACCAAGGCATGTTTAGCCACAGGGTGATCCTCATTACCAACAAACACTGTCTGCCTGTGTCCATTCATGCAAATGGACAGTTTGTTGCTGGTCATTCCCACATAGAACACTTCACAGTGTAGGCAGGTCAGTTGGTAAATCACGTGGGTGCTTTCACACGTGGCTCTGCCTTTGATCGTGTACACCTTCCGGGTTACAGGACTGGAATAGGTGGTGGTGGGAGGGTGTTTTCCTACGTGGAATGTTTCCCTCTATTATATTCATATATATATATATATATATATATAATGCGAGTCGCCAGCAGATGACGTGGCAGAGACCTCGCGACACGTACGCCTCCCACATGTGGCTTCCAGCTGGTATTTGGCAACTACTAGGAAACTTATTTTGTTGTAGTTGATACTGCTTAAATATTAAAATGTGAGTAACAATAATTACAGACGAAATATCATTGTTTTTCACAGTATACAGCGTACAAAGAAATATAATGACGTCTGTTATAAACAGGTCAGTACATTATAATCATAAGCAATAATTTATTGCTGAAGAGCAAAATTTTCTGAGTTGATCTACAACATGAAGACAAAATTAAAATTCCAGCAACTCTCGGAATTATCTTAAGAACCGCATTTTTTCTCGGTTTAACGTTTCTGCCCGGAAGAATTATGTACAATTCATTGACTTTTATTAAAATACGAAATACTTTAATTTCTCCCCCAACATGTTTCTATCCACATGATTTATGCACAATTAATCGGATTTTAAAAAAAAAATGACTACTCGCTTTTTTTTATTTTCGTTGCAGTTATGGTTCCATCGTTCATATATTCGTTATGTTCATGAAACACACAGTAACATCCCACATTCTTGGGATTAGAGCTTAATAATTAATTATTCCACGTTTCTGTCGACACAACCACGAAAGATTCATGTTGTTTTTTTAAATGACTACAAATTTATTTGACTTTCCTTATGTTTATGGAATACCGAATAACATCCCACATTCTTTGGATTACTACTTAATAATTAATTATTTCACTTTTCTGCCCACGTGATTTATGGACGATTCATCAGATTTTAAAAAATGACTACAAGTGTTTCTTTTCTTACTTTCGTTATGGTTCCTTCCTTCAGACATTTAACATCCAAAATTGTTGGGATTCCAGCTAAATAACTATTTCAACTGGCATGAACATACCATACAACTGATGTTACTCCGTTTGTACACTTGTATTTACATTTAGCTTTCACGTTATCGTGCAACCTCTGTGGTACAACTACATACATAGTTGATTGAGGTTTATTTACGTCACGATGACGTAGCGTTACGTCGCTATGACGTAGGGTTCTCCTCACCTAGCGCGGGATGAATGCTACCCATTTATATAACGTGGAGCATTACGTGTACAATGGACTTACTTCAGATTTAGTAGAGTAGCATCGCAGATGAATTGTATTTAGCGGCATTGTTGTAAGCTGCCATTTTGAATACTTAATGCAATGGCAAGGAAAGCGTTTCTGAAGAAGAGAAAGTTGTTAACATCGAGTGTAGATTTAAGTGTCAGGAAGTCATTTGTATGGAGTGTAGCCATGTATGGAAGTGAAACATGGACGGTAAATAGTTTGGTCAAGAAGAGAATAGAAGCTTTCGAAATGTGGTGCTACAGAAGAATGCTGAAGATTAGATGGGTAGATCACATAACTAATGAGGAAGTATTGAATAGAATTGGGGTGAAGAGGAGCTTGCGGCACAACTTGACCAGAAGAAGGGATCGGATGGTAGGATATGTTCTGAGGCATCAAGGGATCACCAATTTAGTATTGGAGGGCAGCGTGGAGAGTAACAATCGTAGAGGGAGACCAGCAGATGAATACACTAAGCAGATTCAGAAGGATGTAGGCTGCAGTAGGTACTGGGAGATGAAGAAGCTTGCACAGGATAGAGTAGCATGGAGAGCTGCATCAAACCAGTCTCAGGACTGAAGACCACAACAACAACAACAATGCAATTTGATTAATAATGACAACATTTCATCTCATACAAGACCATGAATTATCCTGAAATATAGATAATTTATCGAAAAATGTAATTTCATGAATGAAAAAGCTATGTTAGATTCTTTGGTTATTTTAACCGCTCCCTTGTCTGTGGTCCGGAACATTATTTGGTAAGTCGTAGCTCGTAGGGAACTACGTATCCTATAAAATCAGTTGAGGCTGCACCACGGTCGTTTCTGCTCTATTTAAAGAGGTTAATTTTTGGACTTTTATCGAAAGTAAGACACAACTTGGACCCTGATTCCCAAGCTGCAGAGTGAATACGTCATAGGACTCAAGACGACTTCCCCAAGCCGTACGATTGCGCCTCTGACTATTTTAAGAATTTTCAGAGAGTCGACGGTAGCCGGAAGCCTGCAGAGCCAAATAAATTTTATTCCATGTGCCTCCGACATTGAGAGGCAGATAGAGTACGATTACTGCCTAATCATTTTGTTTTATGGGGGTTGTTTGGGGGAGGAGATCAGACAGTGGGGTCATCTGTCTCGTCGGATTGGTGAAGGACGGACAAGGAAAGTCGGCCGTGACCTTTCAAAGGAACCATCCCGGCATTTGCCTGGGATTTAGGGAAATCATGGAAAACCTAAATCAGGATGGCCGGACGCGAATTTGAACCTACGTCCTCCCGAATGCGAGTCCAGTGTGCTAGCCACTGCGCCACCTCACTCGGTTTGTTTTATTGACTTGCGAATTCAATGTTGTTGTTGTTGTGGTCTTCAGTTCTGAGACTGGTTTGATGCAGCTCTCCATGCTACTCTTTCCTGTGCAAGCTTCTTCATCTCCCAGTATCTACTGCAACCTACATCCTTCTGAATCTGCTTAGTGTATTCATCTCTTGGTCTCCCTCTACGATTTTTACCCTCCACGCTGCTCTCCAATACTAAATTGGTGATCCCTTGATGCCTCAGAAAATATCCAACCAAACGATCCCTTCTTCTAGTCAAGTTGTTTAGTGATCTAGTTATGTGATCTACCCATCTAATCTTCTGCATTCTTCTGTAGCACCACATTTCAAAAGGTTCTATTCTCTTCTTGTCTAAATTATTTATCGTCCACGTTTCACTTCCATACATGGCTACACTCCATCCAAATACTTTCAGAGACGACTTCCTGACATTTAAATCTATACTCGATGTTAACAAATTTCTCTTCTACAGAAACGCTTTCCTTGCCATTGCCAGTCTACATTTTATATCCTCTCTACTTTGACCATCATCAGTTATTTTGCTCCCCAAATAGTAAAACTCCGTTACTACTTTAAGTGTCTCATTTCGTAATCTAATTCCCTGAGCATCACCCGACTTAATTCGACTACATTCCATTATCCTCGTTTTGCTTTTGTTGATGTTCATCTTATACCCTCCTATCAAGACACTGTCCATTCCGTTCAACTGCTCTTCCAAGTCCTTTGCTGTCTCTGACAGAATTACAATGTCATCGGCGAACCTCAAAGTTTTTATTTCTTCTCCATGGATTTTAATACCTACTCCGAACTTTTCTTTCGTTTCCTTTATTGCTTGCTCAGTATACAGATTGAATAACATCGGGGATAGGCTACCACCCTGTCTTACTCCCTTCCCAAACACTGCTTCCCTTTCATGTCCCTCGACTCTTATAACTGCCATCTGGTTTCTGTACAAATTGTAAATAGCCTTTCGTTCCCTGTATTTTACCCCTGCCACCTTCAGAATTTGAAAGAGAGTATTCCAATCAACATTGTCAAAAGCTTTCTCTAAATCTACAAATGCTAGAATCGTAGGTTTGCCTTTCCTTAATCTTTCTTCTAAGATAAGTCGTAGGGTCAGTATTGCCTCACGTGTTCCAAAATTTCTACGGAATCCAAACTGATCTTCCCCGAGGTCGACTTCCACCAGTTTTTCCATTCGTCTGTAACGAATTCGCGTTAGTATTTTGCAGGTGTGACTTATTAAACTGATACTTCGGTAATTTTCACATCTGTCAACACCTGCTTTCTTTGGGATTGGAATTATTATATTCTTCTTGAAGTTTGAGGGTATTTCGCCTGTCTCGTACATCTTGCTCACCAGATGGTAGAGTTTTGTCAGGACTGGCTCTCCCAAGGCTGTCAGTAGTTCTAATGGAATGTTGTCTACTCTGGGGGCCTTGTTTCGACTCAGGTCTTTCAGTGCTCTGTCAGACTCTTCACGCAGTATCATATCTCCCATTTCATCTTCATCTACATCCTCTTCCATTTCCTTAATATTGTCCTCGCCCTTGTATAGACCCTCTATATACTCCTTCCACCTTTCCGCTTTCCCTTCTTCGCTTAGAACTGGGTTTCCATCTGAGCTCTTGATATTCATGCAAGTGGTTCTCTTTTCTCCAAAGGTCTCTCTAATTTTCCTGTAGGCAGTATCTGTCTTACCCCTCGTGAGATAAACCTCTACATCCTTACATTTGTCCTCTAGCCATCCCTGCTTAGCCATTTTGCACCTCCTGTCGATCTCATTTTTGAGACGTTTGTATTCCTTTTTGCCTGCTTCATTTACCGCATTTTTATATTTTCTCCTTTCATCTGAGAATTCAAACAGGAATCAATTTCATAGCTGGGAGCGTGGGAGTTAATTGTGTTAAGATGTAGGGAAAGCGACTTCGCTCGTCCAAAAATTTCCAAGTAATTAGATATTATTCAGTCACAATGATTCAACTTCAATTTCATCGGGAGGGAAGTTAAATCGTATCAGATCTAATCAGTGTTATATATGCCAGTGGTGCCTTATTTAGTGACCAATATAGCAATTGTTCAGTACTCCTATTGGTACTGTAATTCAAAAAAGTTTGAAACTAAAAGACCAGAGGCTGTTCCTCGAGAACAGTGACGGAAAGGACGCCGGCAGGCAAGTCTGCGGTGGCCGAACGATGCATCCCTCGCAAGGCCTCAGTATCAGAAGCCCCCTGCACTAGGCCCCTCCCTGTGTGCCGACTCGACAGTCGCCGGTTGTTAGCAACCGTGTCGTAACCAGGAGAGCAGCGTATGACGCCTCAGTTAGCGGGGTCCCGCGCTAAGCGCGTTTATTGTCCCGTGCCGCGTGTTTACTCACAAGCGTTACTCACTTATGAGCGTCACGACTATCACAACGAGCCCAAGACTTATAAGGCAATCTCTCCACGAACTCCACATCTGCAGGATATTTCCGAGAGAGCAGGACATAGAGGATGCTCCACTGAACAATTTGAGGTGGGGAAACTGAGGTCCCTGTAGCCAGCTTAAGGAGGTAATAGCAATAAAAATCACATTAGTGTGTAATTTTTTAATTACATTAGTTACAGTTAACTGTAAACACCATCACTGACACAATGAACGTACCGTTTGTACTGTATCTTACAAAATGTACTCAAACTGACGGCCATCAACCTCAGTGCAAGCATGACGTCGGCGAACAAATTTCTGACGCACCCTGACAAATATCCCTGGTGGTTAGAAACACATCACTGGCAGCTACAATTCTGACTACTACACTACTGGCCATTAAAATTGCTACACCACGAAGATGACGTGCTACAGACGCGAAATTTAACTGACAGGATGCTGTGATATGCAAATGATTAGCTTTTCAGAGCATTCACACAAGGTTGGCGCCGGAGGCGACACCTACAACGTGCTGACATGGGGAAAGTTTCCAACCGATTTCTCATACACAAACTGCAGTTGACCGGCGTTTCCTGGTGAAACGTTGTTGTGATGCCTCGTGTAAGGACGAGAAATGCGTACCATCACGTTTCCGACTTTGATAAAGGTCGGATTGTAGCCTATCGCGATTGCGGTTTATCGTATCACGACATTGCTGTTCGCGTTAGTCGAGATCCAATGACTGTTAGCAGAATATGGAATCGGTGGGTTCAGGAGGGTAATACGGAACGCCGTGCTGGATCCCAACGGCCTCGTATCACTACCAGTCGAGATGACAGGCATCTTATCCGCTTGGCTGTAACGGATCGTGCAACCACGTCTCGATCCCTGAGTCATCAGATGGGAACGTTTGCAAGACAACAACCATCTGCACGAACAGTTCGACGACGTTTGCAGCAGCATGGACTATCAGCTCGGAGACCATGGCTGCAGTTACACTTGACGCTGCATCACAGACAGGAGCGCCTGCGATGGTGTACTCAACGACGAATCTGGGTGCACGAATGGCAAAACGTCACTTTTTCGGATGAATCCAGGTTCTGTTTACAGCATCATGATGGTCGCATCCGTGTTTGGCGACATCGCGGTGAACGCACATTGGAAGCGTGTATTCGTCATCGCCATACTGGCGTATCACCCGGGTAATGGTATGGGGTGTCATTGGTTACACGTCTCGGTCACCTCTTGTTCGCATTGACGGCACTTTGAACAGTGGACGTTACATTTCAGATGTGTTACGACCCGTGGCTCTATCCTCCATTCGATCCCTGTGAAACCCTACATTTCATCAGCATAATGCACGAGCGCATGTTCATGTCCTGTACGGGCCTTTCTGGATACAGAAAATGTGCCACTGCTGCCTTGGCCAGCACATTCTCCAGATCTCTCACCAACTGAAAAAGTCTGGTCAATGGTGGCCGAGCAACTGGCTCGCCACAATACGCCAGTCACTACTCTTGATGAAGTGTGGTATCGTGTTGAAGCTGCATGGGCAGCGTGTACCTGTACACGCCTTCCAAGCTCTGTTTGACTCAATGCCCAGGCGTATCAAGGCCGTTATTACGGCCAGAGGTGGTTGTTCTGGGTACTGATTTCTCAGGATCGATGCACCCAAATTGCGTGAAAATGTAATCAGATGTCAGTTCTAGTGTAATATATGTGTCCATGAATACCCGTTTATCATCAGCATTTCTTCTTGGTGTAGCAATTTTAATGGCCAGTAGTGTACGTCTGTCTCTGTATCCACTGGGGTCTCATACACAAGTGACTTTAGGTACCCCCATAGGAAATAATCAAGGGGATTCAGGTCAGGATCTCGCAGACCACGGAATAGGATATCCCCTTCCAATCCAGTGACCAAGAAGTACAGCATTGAGACGGTTGCGGACATCCACACTGAAGTGAGGCGGTGCACTGTAGTATTGTATCCACATCCTCTTACGGATAGGCAAGGGCACGTTCTCCAGCAACTCAGGGAGAAGTCTTTGCGCGAATCTCAGGTACAGGTGGCCATTGAGACGGCCAGGTAGAAGATATGGGGCAGTGAGATTGCTGCCTACAAAGCCGGCCCAGATATTCACAGTAAAATGTACTAAATGGTGTGAGTCTGCTACAGCGTAAGGGATTTCCTCATCCCACACATGGCTATTCCTGCTGTTCGAGATACCGACACGATCAAATGAGGCCTCATCAGTAAACAGAACAATTTGGAGGAAATCTGGTCGATCAATCCTTTGTTGGAGCAGCCACTAACACAATGCGACCTTTGGTGCAATGTCAGGCACAAGCATTGCATGGACACGTTGTGGGTGATATGTGTGTAATTATTGTTCGTGTAGTACTTGCCACACTGTAATATGTGCAGCGCTCATTTCAGGTGCAATACGACGAAGACTTGTAGTGGGGTCCGCTGCAACACGTTCCAGCACTTCCTCTTCAAAGAGTGTGTGAGTGGCGCTCATGTTGCCAGGTTCGTTGTTTCTTCTTTCCAGTGAACCAGTCTCCTGCATTCGTCGATCGAGAGAAATAAACACTCGTCGTGGTTGGTTGCGAGGTGCCGGGGCTAGCAGTGTATTTAACACTAAATTCTTCTAGAATCTTCATATGAAAATGGTGCTCTAAGCCCCCCATTTTCTAACTCCGACTTTTGCTGTTGCACATGGATTAAGAGGAAACACGAACTGACTGTAATCGACCCAGCAAGTGGAGTAGAAAAGAGTTTGGCTCCTGCAATAATTTAATTTGATAGAAATTAATTAGACAAAGGAAAGTTTCATTAACGTAGTGAGAAACGAAAGGGTTGCTCTACTGATTAACAGAATGAAAGTTCTGTCCACAATAACAATTTGATTTATTATGACTAAACTCAAAATAGTAAACAAACACATGAAACGTTTACAATACATCAAATTGGATACTCAAATAAATGCTGTGAAGGTGAGGTTGTCCATAAACTAGAGTGTGACATTTATGACCAAATGGTATGTGGAGCCAATTCCTTGCAACTCAAGTCTTAAGAGAGACACACAGCCAACCCAACATTAATTGCTGCTACAGTAGTGAGAACTCAGGCAATGAACATCCAAGACAGAACCACGTAAGAAAAGACGGGAACAGGTGCGCTCTGCTGAGCTCTGATTATCACAGAGCAAATTCCCTAATCTGCCGGTGCTGCGGACATACATTACCAAGCTGTCTTCTTAACTGCAAGGACACGATCTGGCATACTGGAAGCGATGACTGGTTGCTTTGACATCCCGTCGTGGTGATGATAATGTCGCGAGTATAGCCCGAAACAAATTATCCTGGTCACGTTGTTCCAGACTAAAGTCTTCCTATCAATACAAATGCGCCTCTGAGGGAGACGAAGAAGGCTCGCCACACAATCACTGACAGTACAGTGATTGATTTGAACAAGCGAAGTCACACAGTAACTCTGATACAATCAACTTAAGCCAAAACTGCTCAAGACGGACAACATAGGCCGCTTGTACGCAGAACGCTCAATTGCCAACTGTACTCGGAAAGTCACGTTGAAGTCGAAACTTCAGCAACTTTGTCAAACAGTTACAATTAAATGAAAGTATATTAGACAGCCAACGGAAGGCAGGCTGTCCAGAGCAGCGAGAGCTCAGCCGACCGAAAGGCGAGAGCCGACTCTCTCAAGAGCACCCGTACAAGCCGAACACAGGACATTCCCGCCCCCATGACACTGGCCGTTGTTAAACGTTCCAATGAGCAACTCGAAAACCAGCGGATAATTCCACATTATTGCTGAAGCACTACCACTCCACCAATGGAGATTCTTGGCGCCAATTTCTGCACCATTTTTGCTACGTCACGTAGCTATGCCCTGAGCAAGCCAATCACAGTTACGATTTTACAGAAAACGCGGGATTTTGCACGCCAAGACTGCCTGGGAACACAAGTCATTCCCACGCCTCGGTGGTAGCCCGCCAGAAAGTGTTTTCACTAAGTTTCTGCGAAGAACGGAATCTCTAGCCCAGCTCCTCCTTCAGGCCCCTGTGGGCGAGTCGCTCCCGCTCTTATGACAATGCCGGCGTCGGGAAAGTATCTACTCGACTCCCTCACACCTGTCGGCTTAACCCTTCCAAGATAGCAGAGCCCGCATGTCACTGGAGCACCCGGGTGACGAGAGACGCTGTGTGGGAAGTCCGGGTGTGAAGGAATAGCGACTTTTCAGCGCATGCAATTAGAGAGGAAAATCGAATTACTCAGAGCAAGATAGAAATATGAGAGGGGGCTCATGCCACCTCTCAGGGTGATGCCTGTTAGGGCCAGTCTTTCAGCAGCATTTTAACGTACTTCTTCATACACAAGGTACATACATGTCAGTGAGTTCTGCGAAACTGTAGCTGTACTGCTCCATTGTATTGTTCTGTGCGTCTCTGAATAGACTGTTGTTGATTCATAGCAAGTTCTGTCATGAGACAATGTAAATACGGAACAACAGTGCCACATTATGGACCAGTAAACGAAACCTGCATCATGACTTACTAGTAAGCAGGCTTGTCCTCCTTGTTTCCTCGCAGGAAATGAAGAATGTACGTGTAAATAAACAGCACACTACCTATAACTTTCAAACGTCCCCTTGAAAAATTATGAATTACTATGTTGGTAAACTTCTACGTTATTTGATACAAAGACAGCTGAGTAAAACTGAACATACTCAAACATTTTTCTCTTTACATATTCTGATCATCACTAAACTGACACACAATATTTCTAGCGCAACGCAGTCTGACTTCCAATAATCCCTACAAAAGAATGGCCTTGACCTATACCTTTTATGAATCACTTACCTCACAAAAATCTTTGTTACTCGAACTACTGCAATACAGCGAGCGCCAGTACTGCCAGCTAAATAAAAGATTCTAGCTACTGAAGGCACTAACTACTGATAGGCATAGTTAGGAAATGAAAGATTCTGATAGAAAACAAACAATGCATTTACCTTAATAATGTTCAAAAGTCATCATATATATATATATCTATCAATTCATGACATCCATCTTTACAAATTTCCTTTTTATGGCGGACACACGTCCAAGTCGTCCATCTCAAAACTCTGGCATCTGTCTCTCCACATCCACCGTTGCTGGCAGCTTACCTCCAACTGCCCAACGCTACGTGCTGTTCGCATCCAACTGCCCAATTGCGAATATTCTAATGAGTCCAACCACAGCACAATCAGTGATTTTCATACAGAGTGCTACGTGGCGTTACCAACATAAAAGCCTAAACAGCCTATTTACATAGCCCCCATGTTCCTCACAAAAAATTTTACAAATTGTTTTGAGCAGTGGTCAATACATATCTGAAAAAAATTTTCGTAATTACAATAGCAAAGATATAAAATGCACACACTTATTGATAAAACGTTGGTCAAAAGCAAAGATTGTCCACAGTCCATAAAGACCTTCCTGATCATTCATCACAGTAGTAGCTACTTTGCACAAAATATGATCAGTAAAAGAAAATGCACACAGAAGTAGTAGATTTCCATGCAGTAGTGTTGTCCTTCCAACGGAAAGACAGTGCTAACTCTTGACATGCAGACAGTTAATGTGCCACAACAGAGCTAACCCACAGTAGAGTCAGTCGAAGTTTTGAAGAATATTGGCAGGTAGGTCATCACAGAGCAGACCCACTCTAGTCGTGATAGAGATTATGGCATTGGTGGGCCACCAGAGGTGCAAACCCACTGCAGTCCTTGTAGAAATAATGGTATTGGTGGGCCATCGAAGGTGCAGACCCACTGTAGTCCTTGTAGAGATAATGATAGTGGTGGGCCATCAAGGGTGAAGACCCACTGTAGTCCTTGTAGATATGGCCAGCAGCCATCTGTTGCGACTGTGCGGGTGCACAATCACCATCGAAGAGGCCTGCGGACAATATAGCAAGTCCATAAACCACCATTTGTGCACTCACAAACTTTTTGGAATGTCCTTAAAACCAGCAGTGCTGTTAACCAGTCACTTGCTGAATTATCAACACATGTGTGAGCACTAACAGTCCCCTTTTTTTTAACTTCTCACTTATTGTGCATATACTATGACCAACAGAAACGTGTGCAGTGAAATGAAACTTAATTTGAAGAACTGGTGTCTATACAATCACAAATTTACGACATGAGAATACAATTACAAAAGTACAAAATACATCATTAAAGAACATAATAATACAGATAACATTTGTAGTAATCCAGGCTTTACAAAAGAATAGAAATAAACATATACATCAGTGTTACAGGAATTATGACGTAAGTAAATAAGTAAAATATAGAGAACAGTTTTTGAAACATTAACTTCACACATGAGCATTAAAACAGAACAATAAATAATGTCTAAACTTCTTTACAAAGTAAATAACATATTATTAATGCAAATTATATTTGATGATAACAGTATTCCTCATCCTAGTGAATGTAGCTTAGTATTAGAAAAATTCTACAACATAACTCTTATGAGATAAACACATAAAGACAGAAAGAACACAAATACACAAGGGTACACAAACACATAGCGGAATACCACAAAAGGAAAGGACAGGGTTTGTTTTCAGTATAACATTTGGTACTGCAGTGTTTATCCCATTTGATTTGCAAACAAAACTTTCTTTACTTCTTGGAGATCTCCCTTAGTTCATCATTATTCCCAAAAAGTCCTATCTATACCTGTTGTCCCTAAACCCTACTTTTTTCTTCATATCCTCTTTCAAAATAATTTTTGCTTCATTGTACACTACTTTTTTGGCCAAACGTTTTTCTTATACCTTGTCAATGCAGTTCTTCCAATTCTTCACAACTCATTCTCTTATATACCCTACCCCCTCTTAAGCTAACTTAAATCTACTGAGCTTAGATGCATAAACTAAGGGACGAGGCAATGCAGGAGCACAAAAAAATCAACACAAACAGCAATGACCAAAAAATGCAAATTCGCAAAGCAAGCAGCAATAAATATATATTAGCAAAGCAAATGCAACATTACAACTAATATGAGCCAATGTGCAGCAACAAGAAAAATAAAACAGTAGTAAAACTGGCTTAGCAGAGTAACACAATATGAAATTCAGTAGCACTATGCCTGGCAAACAGCAGCAGCAAATGCAATAACTTATAACTAAACACGACAAAACTCAAGCAGAAAAAATATTACAGTAAAGATAGGAAATGTCTAATACCTATGTCACATCTTAACACTAAAGTGATGCATCACAATAACTTACTCTACCAAACAAGTTATCAAATCGTTGAAAACATTATGTACGCAGTTCCTGTGAAGGGAAATGTCAGTTTGTGCTCTTTTTTTAAGAAAGTAGATCATAAAATTATTATTTAATACCTCTGTAGAGAGAAAACATTTCCATTAGCACATCTATTACATTTTATTTCAACCAATGCTGTAGTGCAGCTAGAAACTAGATATTAAACAAAATGAGCCAATGTATACATAACCCAAGGCATGAACCATCATTCACTACTCATGTGGCATTTCAGTAAATATCAGCAATTATGAGCTCCAAAGCGTAATTATATGTCTTCAAGTATGAGCGTGTCATATTTGTGGTGCTTTCAACAAAGAAATGTCAATAGCAACGTTAATGGCCTCTTTTTTCTCCAATGGCTTTTTTCCAGACGGCTGTCACGCAGCTGGGCACCTACAGCGCATTATGTCAAGGTCACTTACCTTCCTTACCGAAATATTTACGGCAGCAGTTTCTGATACAGTGACAGTCACATATAAAACAAAAAATTTTAACAGGTTGAAAACTTACAGTAGAAATATGTAGAAACGAAATCTCATGAATAGCAGTGTTCTGATACTCACATTCACGCATGTACACACATTTCATAACACTTAAAGTACAATTCTTGATTTCCAAAATCCTTTTTCACAAATCAGTCCCTAACCACTACTGATTATTCCTTATCTTACTACACATGCGCATATTTGTCGACACTTCTTCAATATTTCATCATAATAAATATGTAGCATAATCAAATTCTTCATATAGAATCAGCTTATTGATCATAAACAAACCTCAACAGCATAATACACATTGTCGTCATGATAATAACATCATAACACCTCCGTCAAATCTCAAAACGTCGTAGCTTTCTTCAATAATTTCAAAATGTAAAAAAAAAAATTTCTCTCTGTTCGCTTCAGTAGAGTCATCTACTGCAAACGTACTTAAAAAATCATGATCCCATACCAAAAGCCTCATTCAAAGCTCTCATAGCATCACAAGGGTTCCAAAAAAATATGAACAGTTCACAAAGTACAGACAAAATACAATATCATAAGTGTGAAGTTATCCAACTGGGTAATTGCGTAAACATGTGTCACTGACATGGTAAAAAAAATGTTTGTCTCTCTGTTAAATAATCAGATAGCTGTGTAATTCTGTGTTAGAGAGATATGGTACCGATGTGTAAAGTTTTATAAGCTAATACCATATTAGCTATGGCTCCCAGTGCTTGCCACACGCTTAGTACTCAGAGTGCGCGTGTAACCCCTGAGAATTAATATAATTTTACCCTTACGTGTTACAGATTACAGCAATGGAATAAAATGTGTCACCAAAAAACTTCTTTGTATCTTTGTAATTCAAAAATCTTTAAAAATAAATGTTTTAAGTATAAAAATTAATCACTCAAATGCATGTCATGTAGCGCTAAACTGTGCGTTTTGCTGTAAGATAATTTCTGTCAACACTTGATGGTAACAACGTGGCAAGTGTCGTAGTTATCGTCCTCCATAAGCAAAGTTCTGCAGAAGTAAATGTACTTACCTCATCATAAACAAGAGTGAAATGCTTCGCATACAGACATCGTAGTTATTACTCTTATTGCCGTGACAAAGAAAGTAATGTACTGTAACGTATTGTTGTGCTACAGAAAAGGCTGTCTCATTGTAGCTATAGCATAAAGTTACTACTACAACATGTTTAACTTCCCAGAATAATACAGAAACACTGTGCAGATATAAAACAGATGCAGCGCAAAAGCAACATTGTAAATTTTGTCACTCATTAGTAGCGTCATGCTATAATCTTGTAGCTGTCAAATAAACCAAATACTAAGTCATCTGTAACCTCACAGAAAGTACTTTAAATCCAGAATGTATTTTCAAGTAAACCAAAATGTTGCAGTAAAATCTCATTAGCAGTATATGTTCCAAATATGTAAGCCTTATAGTCGTTACGTAATCGTGCAACTAACAAGCAAGAATGTACACACAATAACATTGTGTCATCTGTTCACTATAACAATGTATTTGTAATTACTGTCTAAATAAGTTCTCTAGGTCCTTGACTGGATAGTTAACTGCAAAACATTGTTGCATGTTAACAGTTTCCAAGTGTGACAAAGCGTGCCAGTAATGTGAAGTAAAAAATTTTATGGTAAATACTAAGTTAAAAAGCAGATTATCTCTCAATAAACGGTTTTACATGTGACATGTGGTGTAAACCTTTACTCTTCCTAGTACACATAGGTTCAGCTTCGACGCAATTATCATGTGGCATACATCGGTAAACAATGCTCAAATTTATTTTCCTCTGAGCCAGCCGGCGAACGTGGCTGCCTGCGGTGAGAGTCATTGTCTACTGTCTGTTTGTTGTCGCACGCCATTACTGGGGTTTGGATATCTAACTTCTACAAATTCACCTTGCCAAGAGGGCCCTGCTCTTTTTGAATCCTGCCAGTTCTGATGAAATTCAGGTCTGTCATTATGATTATATCAACTGTCGTCATGTCGGTAGTTTCTGTCGTTTCTTTCTTGTCGGTTAAGTGGTGGAGAATTTCTCCCGGAATCGTTACTGCGAGGTGGACCGTTGCGTCTGAAGTTATTCTGTCTCCATTGATAATAATTGTTTTGGTTCCTATATTGTCTGTTTCTACGGTTGTCTCTGTCATATTCATTACTATGGAAATGCGATCTTTCTCTGTAATTATTATTACTCTGCCAACGGTTGTCATACGGGTGGTGTCTGTTTTAGTCACGATTTGCGTTGTAAGAATAGCCTTGTCGTGTCCAATTATTGTTTCTGTCATCACAGAATTGTTATGGATGTGACCTGTAATTGTTGTTCTCCTGGATTCGTGTCCCGCGAGTGTCTGTCTCAATTTCTAATTCTTGTAAAAGTCCCTTAAACCTTCGATGTCGTCTTTGCAACGTCCTGCCAAAATAATATGTCTTCAATGTTCAGGCAATTTGGTTAAGCAAATGCGGATGATTTCTGAGGGGCTGTATTGGTTTGACAGATACGAATACTTGTGCACCATGTCTTCAAAATATTTGACGAGACTGGATAATTCAGATTGTTCGAAATGTTTCATCATTATGATGCTATGTTTTACGCGATCTTGAGTAGCTTGAGACCAATATGCTGAGAGGAAAGCATGATAAAATTCTCCTTCACTGTGACAATCGTGAATGACCGAACGCATTCTTACAGCAGGTCCATTCTCTAAGTAGCCACACATAAATTCTAATCTGTGCTCTAATGACAAGTTGAGTGGAAAACAATGAGAGAACTTACGAAGCCATGCTTGTGGATGAATGCCGTTGCCACAATTCTCAAATGTTTTGAATTTACGTGTAGTAATGAACAGCTTATAGTCAAAATCATCATGTCGGCGAGTCGCATGTCGGTCATTGTTAAGTTGTGTCGGCGGTTCCATCTCAAAATTCGGTGCACCTTGCCAATTTCGTTCATAATTTCCGAAATGCCCTGTATTATTATTTTGTGGCTTTTCCGTATTTCTATGTCCCTCATCTCATATTGGAGCGCGAGTGTCCTCTGAAATAAGTAATTCTTGTATTACTTGTGCCAACTGAACTCGCACTTCCCGGATTTATTTTTTGTGTTGCGTATTAATTTGATTCTGATTTTGTGTAAATTTCTTAATTTGTTCATACTCTTTTGTGTCATTCAGATCATCATCTACCTTTGTAGATACGTTAGTGAACTGATCTGAAAGCTTGGCTACTTTATCCAATAGCTGATTTCCTCTGTGTGTTTTTCTGAACCAAGTTTTAGAGTATCTACTGTGTCCATTAAGTTTTCCTGAGTTTATGCAAGTTGTGTAACCGAATCGGTAGATGCAACTAAGTCAATTTTAGCTTACAAGGTCTCGTGATTTTCATGAACAATAGTTTGCAGCACTTTTATGGCTGCTTCGTGATTCTGTAATGCATTTTCATGACGTGAAAAAATAGGTTGAAAATGCTCACAAATTTGTGTTTTAACATTGTTACAGACTTTTTCACATTTAGATTCGATGTTAAGTAACTCAGCAGTTAAATATTCACATGTTTCTTCAAGCATTGTGCCTAACTTTTGAAGCTTTTGCTGTGTTTGTCTCTGATTTTGTTCCATTTGTTGTTATGATTGTTTTTGATTTTGTTCCATTGAGTCTAACTTTTGAAGCAGTTGTCCCATTTGTTGCATTAATTGTAATAACAATGCACTGGTGTCTGAAAGATGTTCCTCTGTACTTTTCGGCAGTGCCTTTGTACCGGCAACATTCGCATTTTTAAAAGCAGAAAATGTGTCTTGACTTGATTGAGAAATGGGTAATGATGCAAAACCTGCATCTGCAGTATTTTCAAGATTGTGTCTTGTCATTTCGGATTCCTGGGGCGAGCTGTTGCCGACCGATCGATCGACAATACTACCCTGTTAACTGTTTCACTGTCCACACCATTATTTATTGCCTGGTCCATTTCCCTACCCACAATTACCAAATTACTCGGTGGCGCTAACACACTACTCCCGTCTTCACTGTCATTTCTCAGTTTACTTTGGAGCCTAATATTACGTTTTTCACACACCATAATTGTTACAATATTTCACACAATGACACATAAAAGCACAATTTGAAGAGTAAAACAACACATTAACGTAACACTGAAAATAATATCTAATTAATTGCAAGCACAGCTGCAAAATATTTGGTGCAAATCTACATGCATGCCACAACTGCTTTGCAGTACAACAAAGAAAAACTACAACTACAAGGAAGATTTTCTCTACAATGATGCACTAGCAATAAGCAATAACTACACTAATTACAGAAACTACAAGAAAAAATCAGAAGATTCCAGTGAGGTATACTGGCAGGGTCGCCATATGAAACGTCCCCTTACAAAAATTTTAAAATGACAGTGCAAGAAAACCTCTTATGTTATTTGAGCTACAAACAGCTGAGCAAAACTCAACAAACTCAAACAGTTTTCTCTTACATATTCTGATCATCACTAAACTGACACACAATATGTTTAGTGCAACGCAGTCTAACTTTCAATAATTCCTACAAAAGAATGGCTAAGGCTAACAATGACCTATACCTTTCATGAATCACTTACCTCACAAAAATCTTCGTTAATCGAACTACTGCTATACAGCGAGCGCCAATATTGCCAGCTAAATAAAAGATTCTAACTACTGAAGGCACTAACTACTGATAGGCATAGTTAGCAAATGAAAGATTCTGATAGAGAACAAACAATGTATTTACCTTAATAATGTTCAAAAGCCATCATATATATATCTATCAATTCATGACATCCATCTTTACAAATTTCCTTTTTCTGGCGGACACACGTCCTGGTCGACCACTTATAGCAACCTCTCAAAACCCTGGCATCTCTATCTCCACATGCACAGCTGCTGGCGGCTCACTTCCAACTGCCCAACGCTACGCGCCGTTCACATCCAACTGCCCAACACTACACAAGCGAATATTCCAACAATGAGTCCAACCAGCCACAGATTGCACACAGCACAGTCAGTGATTTTCATACAGAGCGCTACATGGCGTTACCAACACAAAAACCTATACAGCCTACTTACAGTACTTGCCACACTGTAACATGTGCAGCCCCCACTTCACGTACAATATGGCGGAGACTTGTAGTGGGGTCCGCTGCCACACCTTCCTGCACTTCCTCTTCAAAATCGAGTGTGTGAGTGGCGCTATGTTGCTAGGTTTGTTGTTTCTTCTTTCCAATGAACCAGTCTCCTGCATTCATGGATCGAGGGACACAAACATGTACAGTGTGTTCAGTTTAATCACTCAGTTTGTTGTACAAGTAATAAGTTTATTGCAAACTATCATCATAACTTATAAATTACAGCACGTGCTGGAAATGTTGTCCATCCATTTCTATTCACTTGTCGACACGTTTGACCAAGTTGCTGGTTACTCGTGTTAACCTTACAACTTCTATTTCCTTGATGGCTTTCGAATATTTGTCTTCAGTTTCCGCAGTGTATGTGGATTCCTCTGGTAACCAATATCTTTTGAAACTTCGTGGCAGGTTAAAACTGTGTGCCGGACCAATACTCGAACTCAGGACCTCTTCCTTTTGCGGGAAAGTGCTCTACCAACTGAGCTACCCAAGCGCGACTCACGCCCCGTCATCACAGCTTTACTTCTGCCAGTACCTCGTCTCCTACCTTCCAAACTTCACAGAGGCTCTCCTGCGGAACCTGCAGAACTAGCACTCCTGAAAGAAAGGATATTGCGGAGACATGGCTTAGCCACAGCCTGAGGGATGTTTCCAGAATGAGATTTTCACTCTGCAGCGGAGTGTGCGCTGATATGAAACTTTAGAAGGTAGGAGACGAGATACTGGCAGAAGTAAAGCTGTGAGGACGGGGCGTGAGTCGTGCTTGGGTTGCTCAGTTGGTAGAGCACTTGCCCGCGGAAGACAGAGGTCCTGAGTTCGAGTCTCGGTCCGGCAAACAGTTTTACTCTGCCAGGAAGTTTCATATCAGCGCACATTCCGCTGCAGAGTGAAAATCTCATTCTGGAAATATCTTTTGAGTAGCCCCACAGAAAGAAGTCTGGACTACTAAGATTAGGGGATCGTGGTGGACACAATCCTTCCGAAATGATTTTTTCACCAAAAAAATCCTGTAGCATCTCCACAGTAGAGGGAGATTTACAGCGAGTGGCGCTGTTCTGTTGCCATGAGCAACCACGCTCATCCTCTCGCAGTAAGACTGTGAACTGTGTGATGTACCTTTTGCATTTCTTGCTTTTAGTTTTCGTTTTCTTCAAAGGCAAAGAGAAAAGGTGAAGCAATAGCCCAGCGTGGAGCCTGCGCCTACCGTCATGTATTTTTGATTTTCAAATGTTAAAAAAACATAAAATGTTTTTCTTGTACCTCCGTAAGGGGAGGGACTGGCTCTCCGTTAACGAACGAAGGCAGACGCACGTTATTTTAGAGCGTAATCGGCAGTAGCCATTTTGGTTGAGAGAATAAGTGAAAAGAGTGCATTTTTTATAGAATGTAGCATTATTTTACCAATGAAGTGGTATGAGTTATTATCCCAAGTAGTACCGTAATACATAGAAATCCAAGAAGCCCACCTGTGTACTTCGGAGTTATCACGAAGATCCGATTACAATATCATTGACACGGTCAAGATTTTGTAGGTGGATAAGGCGATCTGACATAGTATTATTAATTGATAAGCATAAATCTACAACAAGAGAAAGACTATTTCGTGCAAGTAGAACTAATATGGAATGATTCTTTACCTATTTACAGGCATAGCTCAGCTTATTGTGCTTGAAGGACACGCCGAAAAATTAATCTCAATATTTCCATATATTTAAACATATATTATATATTTTTCATTATATTATAACTGCTGGATAATGTCTCTGTAGACGTCACCTTTACACCACGCACCAATTTTTTTGTGGGTGTAGGGGAGATTCAGTGAAAATGTACAGGTTGTCAGCGTACCTATGTCCGGTAGTTCTAGTATTAACACACCCACCAAGGTGAAACCACGCTTCGTCTATGAAAAACACTTGATGTACGAGGTGCATTCAAATTCTAAGGCCTCCGATATTTTTTCTAATTAACTACTCACCCGAAATCGATGAAACTGGCGTTACTTCTCGACGTAATCGCCCTGGAGACGTACACATTTTTCACAACGCTGACGCCATGATTAAATGGCAGCGGTGAAGGCTTCTTTAGGAGTCTGTTTTGACTACTGGAAAATAGCTGAGGCAATAGCAGCACGGCTGGTGAATGTGCGGCCACGGAGAGTGTCTTTCATTGTTGGAAAAAGCCAAAAATCACTAGGAGTCAGGTCAGGTGAGCAGGGAGCATGAGGAATCACTTCAAAGTTGTTATCACGAAGAAACTGTTGCGTAACGTTAGCTCGATGCGCGGGTGCGTTGTCTTGGTGAAACAGCACACGCGCAGCCCTTCCCGGACGTTTTTGTCGCAGTGCAGGAAGGAATTTGTTCTTCAAAACATTTTCGTAGGATGTACCTGTTACCGTAGTGCCCTTTGGAATGCAATGGGTAAGGATTACGCCCTCGCTGTCCCAGAACATGGACACCATCATTTTTTCAGCACTGGCGGTTCCCCAAATTTTTTTGGTCGCGGTGAATCTGTGTGCTTCCATTGAGCTGCCTGGCGCTTTGTTTCTGGATTGAAAAATGGCATTCACGTCTCATCCATTGTCACAACCGACGAAAAGAAAGTCCCATTCATGCTGTCGTTGAGCGTCAACATTGCTCAGCAACATGCCACACGGGCAGCCGTGTGGTCGTCCGTCAGCATTCGTGGCGCCCACCTGGATGACACTTTTCGCATTTTTAGGTCGTCATGCAGGACTGTGTGCACAGAACCCACAGAAATGCCAACTCTGGAGGCGATCTGTTCAACAGTCATTCAGCGATCCCCCAAAACAATTCTCTCCACTTTCTCGATCATGTCGTCAGACCGGCTTGTGCCAACCAGAGGTAGTTTCGGTTTGTTGTCACACGATGTTCTGCCTTCATTAAACTGTCGCACCCACGAACGCACTTTCGACACATCCATAACTCCATCACCACATGTCTCCTTCAACTGTCCATGAATTTCAATTGGTTTCACACCACGCAAATTCATAAAACGAATGATTGCACGCTGTTCAAGTAAGGAAAACGTCGCCATTTTAAGTATTTAAAACATTCTCGCCGCTGGCGGTAAAATTCCATCTGCCGTACGGTGCTGCCATCTCTGGGACGTATTGACAATGAATGCGGCCTCATTTTAAAACAATGCACATGTTTCTATCTCTTTCCAGTCCGGAGAAAAAAAATCGGAGGCCTTAGAACTTGAATGCACCTCGTATAATGCCAATGTTGCCTCTAGGTCTTGAACTATTGACAGTAGTGCACGCTTCTGACACAATCAGCATTATTTAGCTCGTGGGAAAATTGCATGCGGTACGAATAGCAGATCAGTGTCCTTACACTGCAATGTGGGCTGAAACAGGCGAAATGTTCGTCTCCTGGCTTAATCTACGCATCAATTTAGGGGGAGATGTGGAATGTAAGATCTGCTTTAATACCCCGAATAATCTCCGTCGTTAAAATTGACCTTATCTGGTACCTTTCTTATATAATACTGAACCTACTCTACGAAGTTCCTAACTTCTAAACAATGCTTTTCAGCGGTGCTTCTATTCCGAATTACTCCTTGAACTTTCGCCGAGACACATCATGAGATTTCATCACAAAATAAGTTTCAATCACGAATGCACGTTCTTCAACTGTTAAGTGCTCCAAGATGCTACTCCAGGCGGGTGTAAAAATGAATACGAGCAACGGAAAATAATAAATGCTAAAATGATGATTTGGCCCTATCTGACCACCCCTGAAGCAGATCTTAGGATCTCTCAAGGCCCTTTTTTACATATAAATTACAATCTAAACATAAATGAATGATGAAAGCAACTAATACTACTAAATGATAAACGTTGTTGTTCAATATACATTCATTATAGATTAAAATCAACCATTTAAGCACAATCGTCTACATTTCCTAACTAAAATTATTAATCAATTGCCCAACTCTGCCCCTTATTATGGCTGCGCAGTCTAATATCACTAACGCAAAATGACTGACGTCATCTACGTACCAAACACTAGAAGACACTACTTTCAAAGATGATCTACGGTGACGTGGAACCTCAGTGGAAATAAATTAGCTTTATAGCCCTAATAAGCCGAAGCAATTTGCGATATCACCGTATGTGCTGCGCCCGGTGCGTCGAAGTGATGGTTCTCGTACTCGTCTGCGACGATGGAAGAACTCCAGTCACAAATAAACGCTATCAAACCCTAGGACGGCAGAAGGCGGCCCTCTGCCTAATATACTCTAATACTGTCTTCTCCTCTCTGTGTTCTACAGACGAGAAACGCGAACTCCCAGCCACATGGACGGAGTTCACATAACGTCTCAACGTAAGTATAGGCAGTGGAAGTGCACTCAATTATTGAACGCTGCGTACTGGACGACGACTTCCAACCCGGAGGTGAAGTCCAGAATCGTATAGATTCGCAACAGTACAGTGCCTAACTGTTCTAACTATATGTGATTTGAGACTTTCTCGGCGTATTCCATTCGTGAAATCTTCTCGGGTGATCAGCCGAGTAAAGGCGTCGTCTTCTCGCAACGTTTCGAAGGGTTTCGTACCCATCATCTTCAAGCGAAGTGTCGAGATGCTGTGTTGCGCGGTCCTATAAAGGCTCCTGGACCAGTGACTGATCCCGGGCGCCGACCAATCAGGTACCTGCGGAATCGGCCGCCGCGCCAGTGGTGGGGGGTTCGCGGCGCGGACCGGGCGTCGAGTCCCTGCCGGTTCCTACTACGTCTTTGACCGCTACCGTCTTCGTGCCGGAGCGTTCTCTTCTAATTTTAGTTATTGCAGGATTCCAAGCTGTACTAAGTTGGAAACCAGTGTCTCGATTGATCAGGTTGCTGTTCAACCGAATTTCTACAGCCTCTTTGAAAACCGAATCCCAAAATCCTTTAGCGTCACACAGCTTCTTCGTACCCTCAAAGAGGAAGGTGTGTCCTTCGTTAAGGCTATGTTCCGCAACCGCCGATTTTTCTGTCTGACCAAGGCGTACATGTCTAATGTGTTCCGAGCGCCTCTGCGTGATGCAGCGCTGCGTTTGTCCGATGTATTTCGTACCACATTCACATTCAATACTGTATACGCCCGGAGTCTGCAGTCCTAGGTGGTCTTTGACTGAGCCAAGTATGTCTTTAATTTTACTTGGGGCATGAAAAATTGTCTTGATGTTGTGTTTCTCCAGAATGCGGGCAATCTTGGCTGTTGGCGGTCCCGCGTATGGTAGAAATGCCAGGCATCTGGTCTCATCTTCTTCTTCCGGTGTGTCTACCTTCCTGCTCTTGTGTAGGGCGCGCGAGATTTGCGTCTCATTATAACCGTTGCACAGCATCTCGACACTTCGCTTGAAGATGATGGGTACGAAACCCTTCGAAACGTTGCGAGAAGACGACGCCTTTAGTCGGCTGATCACCCGAGAAGATTTCACGAATGTTCTAACTCTCCTGAGAGCAAAGACACCAACTCCGTCTGTACCAACAAAGCTGATATCGAGCGACCGTCACACCCGGGCGCTCACCACGGAAGACCTCACCTCTCCACCGCTGGCCTCCCAGCAAGGCTCGGCTCCCCACCCTCATAATTCCGGAAACGAATCGTATTCCCGAAACCACGGAATGTTGTCCCTCTCTACAGATTCTTACGTGTGACGACCAACCATATGTTAGTCTTTTGTCGTCCAGCGCGGAAAGTTTGCGAGGAAAGGCCTATGCTCGTACAATGGTGGGCTTCTGAGTAAAAATCCTTGGAAATAACCCAGCCTGCATGGTTTCTGAAGTGCCACTTCTTCATTCCTCTCACCTAGGTCCAAGATTTGCAGAGTTCCCGGTTATCCCTCCGGTCCTGCCACAATAGCGGCCGGCCGTCACCCTATTGTGCTCCAGAGCTCGGGTGCCTCGACGTCAGTCTAGCTGCTTCCTGTTTCTAAGCAGGACCTTCCACCCAGAGCTTGAGTTCTGCCTGCTGTTTCATCTCCAGTGAGTTCTGCCTGCCGCTTCATCTCCAGTGGCGTTCCAATCTCTCCTAGTATAGGCAGTCATTCATTACGCCATTCTGTTAATAAAGACACTCCGTCACCTGTCATGCAATAAGCGTTAACAGTTATTTACAAGGCATATGTTACAATGTCAGTCTCTACATCTACATCTACATATATACTCCGCAATCCACCATACGGTGCGTGGCGGAGGGTATCTCGTACCACAACTAGCATCGTCTCTCCCTGTTCCACTCCCAAACAGAACCAGGGAAAAATGGCTGCCTATATGCCTCTGTACGAGCCCTAATATCTCTTATCTTATCTTTGTGGTCTTTCCGCGATTAGTAAGTTGGCGGCAGTAAAGTTGTACTACAGTCAGCCTCATATGCTGGTTCTCAAAATTTCTTTTCACGAAAAGAACGCCTCCTTTCCTCTAGAGACTCCCACCCGAGTTCCTGAAGCATTTCCGTAACACTCGCGTGATGATCAAACCTACCTGTAACAAATCTAGAAGCCCGCCTCTGAATTGCTTCTATGTCCTCCCTCAATCCGACCTGATAGGGATCCCAAACGCTCGAGCAGTACTCAAGAATATGTCGTATTAGTGTTTTATAAGCGGTCTCCTTTACAGATGAACCACATCTTCCCAAAATTCTGCAATGAACCGAAGACGACTATCCGCCTTCCCCACAGCTGCCATTACATGCTTTTCCCACTTCATATCGCTCTGCAATGTTACGCGCAAATATTTAATCGACGTGACTGTGTCAAGCGCTATACTACTAATGGAGTATTCAAACATTACAGGATTCTTTTTCCTATTCATCTGCATTAATTTACATTTATCTACACTTCTGGAAATGGAAAGAAGAACACATTGACACCGGTGTGTCAGACCCACCATACTTGCTCCGGACACTGCGAGAGGGCTGTACAAGCAATGATCACACGCACGGCACAGCGGACACACCAGGAACCGCGGTGTTGGCCGTCGAATGGCGCTAGCTGCGCAGCATTTGTGCACCGCCGCCGTCAGTGTTAGCCAGTTTGCCGTGGCATACGGAGCTCCATCGCAGTCTTTAACACTGGTAGCATGCCGCGACAGCGTGGACGTGAACCGTATGTGCAGTTGACGGACTTTGAGCGAGGGCGTATAGTGGGCATGCGGGAGGCCGGGTGGACGTACCGCCGAATTGCTCAACACGTGGGGCGTGAGGTCTCCACAGTACATCGATGTTGTCGCTAGTGGTCGGCGGAAGGTGCACGTGCCCGTCGACCTGGGACCGGACCGCAGCGACGCACGGATGCACGCCAAGACCGTAGGATCCTACGCAGTGCCGTAGGGGACCGCACCGCCACTTCCCAGCAAATTAGGGACGCTGTTGCTCCTGGGGTATCGGCGAGGACCATTCGCAACCGTCTCCATGAAGCTGGGCTACGGTCCCGCACACCGTTAGGCCGTCTTCCGCTCACGCCCCAACATCGTGCAGCCCGCCTCCAGTGGTGTCGCGACAGGCGTGAGTGGAGGGACGAATGGAGACGTGTCGTCTTCAGCGATGAGAGTCGCTTCTGCCTTGGTGCCAATGACGGTCGTATGCGTGTTTGGCGCCGTGCAGGTGAGCGCCACAATCAGGACTGCATACGACCGAGGCACACAGGGCCAACACCCGGCATCATGGTGTGGGGAGCGATCTCCTACACTGGCCGTACACCACTAGTGATCGTCGAGGGGACACTGAATAGTGCACGGTACATCCAAACCGTCATCGAACCCATCGTTCTACCATTCCTAGACCGGCAAGAGAACTTGCTGTTCCAACAGGACAATGCACGTCCGCATGTATCCCGTGCCACCCAACGTGCTCTAGAAGGTGTAAGTCAACTACCCTGGCCAGCAAGATCTCCGGATCTGTCCCCCATTGAGCATGTTTGGGACTGGATGAAGCGTCGTCTCACGCGGTCTGCACGTCCAGCACGAACGCTGGTCCAACTGAGGCGCCAGGTGGAAATGGCATGGCAAGCCGTTCCACAGGACTACATCCAGCATCTCTACGATCGTCTCCATGGGAGAATAGCAGCCTGCATTGCTGCGAAAGGTGAATATACACTGTACTAGTGCCGACATTGTGCATGCTCTGTTGCCTGTGTCTATGTGCCTGTGGTTCTGTCAGTGTGATCATGTGATGTATCTGACCCCAGGAATGTGTCAATAAAGTTTCCCCTTCCTGGGACAATGAATTCACGGTGTTCTTATTTCAATTTCCAGGAGTGTATATTTAGAGTTGCCATTCTTTACACCAAATCCTGTCCAAGTCATATCCTCCTACTGTCACTCAACGACGACACCTTCCCGTACACCACAGCATCATCAGCAAACAGTCGCACATTGCTATCCACCCTATCCAAAAGATGATTTATGTAGATAGAAAACAACTGCGGACCTACCACACTTCCCTGGGGCACTCCAGATGACACCCTCACCTCCGATGAACACTCACCATCGAGGACAACGTACTGGGTTCTATTACTTAAGAAGTCTTCGAGCCACTCACATACTTGGGAACCAATCCCATATGCTCGTACCTTAGTAAGGAGTCTGCAGTGGGACACCGAGTCAAACGTTTTCCGGAAGTCAAGGAATATGGCATCCGTCTGATACCCTTCATCCATGGTTCGCAAGCCATCATGTGAAAAAAGGGCAAGTTGCTGATGCATGGACAGCAACTTCTCTGTCTCTCTGTCTTTTAAATATTCATATATATGATGTTTAGTTATTTATTTAGCGTATGACATCTACAGAGTAAAATTGCACACATACTATTAATTAGTGTAATAAACGAATTACAAATTATTATTAAATGATTGATTGCAAACAACAATATGCGAAAGATTAGGGAGACAGCCACTGAAGCTATTACAAGTCCACATCTAAGCAAGTCACCCACTGAACAGCACGTGGAGTAGCATTCATAATATCCCTCCATTCTCCTTCAAACCTCCTCGTAGGGCATTCGAAGAGCAGGTAAGGGATTGTTTGTTGTTCTGCACCACAGTCGCATCGTGGATCATCAGTGAGTTTCCATTTGTGGAGAATGGCCTTACACCTGCCGTGGTTAGTCGTCACATGATTAAGTCTGCACGAAGTTCTTCTGGGCATTTGCATTCCTTCCACCGGTATCGAACCTTTCCGGAAATTTGAGGACTTCGTCTTCCCATATAGGTTTGCTGGATTTTTAGGCGAGTGGTTGGTAGATGGTCCAATATTTTTCGGATAGGTATATCTTCAGAGACAGTGGGGTCATTAATTTTCTTCCATTCTCGGATAGCTGCTTGTTGCCTTCTGAGGGAGGGAGGAGCTATATTGAAAAAGGCATGAAGCCAGGGAAGTGGAGTTGATTCCAGAGACAATCCTCATGGTGGTATTAAGCTGGACATCTATTTTCTTCGTATGTGTCCTCTTGTACCAGACTGGGGCGCAGTATTCTGCCACCGAGTAAACAAGAGATTGTGCTGCGGTGCGTAGGGTGTTAGGTTGAGCTCCCCAGGAGGTTCCAGTCAGCTTTCTTAATATGTTATTTCGATTTTTTATCTTTTGACTGGTTATTTATAGGTGTTTTTTATAGGTTAGTGACCGGTCAACAGTGATTCCTAGATATTTTGGATGGCTGTTGTGCGTCAATCTCTCATTGCAGAATGTTACTTCTAACTCTCGTACGAGTTGTGGACGACTCCAAGACGATGTACCCCAGGCAAACAGTCTACACATTAGGCGACTAAACTACAGGGTGCCGCACGAAATGTGTTACCATTTTGTTTTTGAATATAAACTTTATTGTCAGTACAATCTGAAAGGAACGTATACTACAATGAAGATCCGTCCATGGAGATTTGTTCTAACTCAGCACATGCTCAATATGTCCACCATTTCGTTTCCTAACTTCCTTCAAACGAACACTGAAGTTAGTGATTACCCTACGGCACATGTCTTCCGTAATTTCACTGCAAGCTTGAAGAATAAGTCTTCTGAGCTCCATTAAATCACGTGGACGTTCCGGGAAATTTTTTTCCTTTAGGTACCTCCAAAGAAAAAAGTCACATGGATTGAGATCTGGACTGTTGGGGGGGGGGGGCAATTTCGTCTGTCATTGAAGCGACCTGGAAACCTGAGTGAAATGATCCGCATGTCGAAATGCTGGTGTAAAAACTCCAACACAGTGTTTGCAGTATGTGGCCTTGCTCCATCTTGCACGAACCTCTGCGTGCTGAAGGGCAAGGCAGTAGCAAGAAACTGCGGAATGAAGCTATGGCAAAGCATGCTCAAATAACGCTCGTTGCTCACAGTTTCTTCAAAGAAAAAGGGTCTAATAAGTCCGTGACTAGAAATTGCTGCCCACGCTGTAATCCTCAGAGCACAATGTTGCCGCTCATGAAGCCCTTGTGGGTTTTCAGTGGCCCAAAAGCGTACATTTTGTTTGTTAACCACAACGTCTAAATGAAAATGCGCCTCGTCTGAAAACCAAACGTTGTTGAGAGTTTCTTACCTATCCTCCGCCCACTGAGCAAACAGTAGTCTCTGCTGCTTGAGTTCTTCAGTGAGCTTCTGTGCACAGGTCATCTTGTATGGGTACATATGGAGGTCACTTTTAAGAATGCCTTGAACGGAGCGTCTGGATATTCCCAGTTGCACTGCTGCCTTTCTACACGATTTCCCGGGACTTCTATGTACAGCAACTCGTACCGCTTCAATATTCTCCGGCGAACAGACAGGCTAAAGACGAGGTCGCTTCGCTTCCAATACTGTTCCTTTCTGTACAGATTTATCGTACAGTCTGTGGATGGTCTTCTTACAAGGGACCCATCGTGTGTTAAACTGTAGTCGAAAACGCCTCTGAGTCACAACAAGGCTTTTCGTTTCATGAAAAAGTAACACAATTGCCGATCGTTGCTGTGTCGTCAGTCTTCCATTGTCAGCTTACTAGTGTCCTAGCGGCAGTATCGTGAATTACATGTCATTTCGTAACTCATTTGTTTTTCCAAGCTCTGCTGGTACTGCTTGAGACATCCCAGCGGGATATCTAATGTGCGTCGTAAATTGTGAAAGAAACAATTGGTAACACATTTCGTGCGCCACCCTGTAGAATGAGGTTCTCTCACGGTCAAGAAAATCTACAGAGGCAAATGAAAAAGCAAAAAGGTAATGGTTCTTATTTGAAACACCTGACAAGAGACATCGGAACTTGTGTCCGTATCTTACAACTAAACGTTGAAGGCTTTAGCTGAGAGAAATGCGAACAATTGAGTAGGACAGCTAAAGATATATGATGTACAACCTATCAAATGATAGATAATTGTTGTTGTAGTCCACGGAAAAGTATATGGATGAGGGCTTGTAAGGTGCGAAATTATAGCCACCTTACAGTCCATTGTAAGAAACAACAAGGAACGATTACGCAATTTTGTTCGAAAGCCAGTGCTCAACAATGACTGGCACAAACATCCCCCCATCTCGCGGCAGCTCCAGTCGTGCCAACGGCGTAAACACTATATCATCCATTTCACACCAACATAGGTATTCGAACAACAATATTCATTTAGTATAAGCTACTGAAAGTCGGGGCATCTTTTAAGGTGAACACTCTGTTCTTTGCCATATTTTATAAAAATAAGTATCTAGCAACGACCAAAAACTGTCAACTCACGTTTGAGCCATCGGCACACGGGCCGTGCTGTCGAACGTTAACGTTGAGCGTGCCAAGTTCAACGTGCTGCTGAACGCTCAGGAACGATGCGACTTGTGCATACGGTAGGTGGATACACGATCGCAACGCAATCCAGCGGCAGTTGAGGGACGTTTCTATTCGTAAATCGCACTGTTTACTCAACGGGCGCGCGTAAAATTCCCTCGTTAGCTCTATTAAAACGCACATTTCTTCCATCGTCCACGAAAAGGAAAGTACCATGTCCAATCAATAAGTAAACAGGCTTATAAAAGTTCCGTTAGAAACATTGAAATACTTCTCTGCATAAGATAAACATTATTTCATCATTCCCACATTTTAGTAAAACCCCAAGGTCAGTCTTACTTGATCACTGTTCCTGCCCAGTAGCAGAATCTTTGCAACATGTGAATTTTTTTTTTTTTTTTTTTTTGTCATCAGTCTACTGACTGGTTTGATGCGGCCCGCCACGAATTCCTTTCCTGTGCTAACCTCTTCATCTCACAGTGGCACTTGCAACCTACGTCCTCAATTATTTGCTTGACGTATTCCAGTCTCTGTCTTCCTCTACAGTTTTTGCCCTCTACAGCTCCCTCTAGTACCATGGAAGTCATTCCCTCATGTCTTAGCAGATGTCCTATCATCCTGTCCCTTCTCCTTATCAGTGTTTTCCACATATTCCTTTCCTCTCCGATTCTGCGTAGAACCTCCTCATTCCTTACCTTATCAGTCCACCTAATTTTCAATATTCGTCTATAGCACCACATCTCAAATGCTTCGATTCTCTTCTGTTCTGGTTTTCCCACAGTCCATGTTTCACTACCATACAATGCTTTACTCCAGACGTACATCCTCAGAAATTTCTTCCTCAAATTAAGGCCGGTATTTGATATTAGTAGACTTCTCTTGGCCAGAATTGCCTTTTTTCCATAGCGAGTCCGCTTTTGATGTCCTCCTTGCTCCGCCCGTCATTGGTTATTTTACTGCCTTACAATCCAGTATCTGATTTCGGAATCTCTGTCTGACCATGATGTAATCTAATTGAAATCTTCCCATATCTCCCGGCCTTTTCCAACTATACCTCCTCCTCTTGTGATTCTTGAACAGGGTATTCGCTATTACTAGCTGAAACGTGTTACGGAACTCAATTAGTCTTTCTCCTCTTTCATTCCTTGTCCTGTAACCTTTTTCTTCTACTCCTTCCCCTACAACTGCATTCCAGTCGCCCATGACTATTAGATTTTCGTCTCCGTTTACATACTGCATTACCCTTTCAATATCCTCATACACTTTCTCTATCTGTTCATCTTCAGCTTGCGACGTTGGCATGTATACCTGAACTATCGTTGTCGATGTTGGTCCGAAGTCGATTCTGATTAGAACACCCTGGTCACTGAACTGTTCACAGTAACACACCCTCTGCCCTACCTTCCTATTCATAACGAATCCTACACCTGTTATACCATTTTCTGCTGCTGTTGATATTACCCGATACTCATCTGACCAGAAATCCTTGTCTTCCTTCCACTTCACTTCACTGACCCCTACTATATCTAGATTGAGCCTTTGCATTTCCCTTTTCAGATTTTCTAGTTTCCCTACCACGTTCAAGCTTCTGACATTCCACGCCCCGACTCGTAGAACGTTATCCTTTCGTTGATTATTCAATCTTTTTCTCATGGTAACCTCCCCCTTGGCAGTCCCCTCCCGGAGATCCGAATGGGGGACTATTCCGGAATCTTTTGCCAATGGAGAGATCATCATGACACAACTCAATTACAGGCCACATGTCCTGTGGATACACATTACGTGTCTTTAATGCAGTGGTTTCCATTGCCTTCTGCATCCTCATGTCGTTGATCATTGCTGATTCTTCCGCCTTTAGGGGCAATTTCCCACCCCTAGGACAAGAAAGTGCCCTGAACCTCTATCCGCTCCTCCGCCCTCTTTGACAAGGCCGTTGGAGGAATGAGGCTGACTTCTTATGCCGGAAGTCTTCGGCCGCCAATGCTGATTATTTATCAAAATTTGGACAGTGGCGGGGATCGAACCCGGGACCGAAGACGTTTTGACTATAAATCAAAGACGCTACCAATTTTTTTTTTTTTTTTCGTTATTGATCGTCGTGTTTGGTCGTTGCGGACGTCGCAAGACGTCCAAGTTCGGTGGTTGATCCTTCCACTCAGTTTTTTATTACAGAGGCCAAACGGCTCTCTGACTGAACACGCTGAGCTACCGTGCCGGCTACCCCTAGAACACGGGTGAATTACGAAGCGTAAAAGGAAAAGAAGCTATATATCTTTATACAAGTAGCGCAAGCTGTTCTTTAGATTAAGTCAATCGAACAAAGTACCACTCAAAAAAAGGTGAACTTGTATTTACATAACATCAAATATTATAGTCTATACTTATATTAAACTAATAATAAAGTATCAGAACCTAATAAAAACGCGAATGTTAGGAAAAAAAATTGGTTGTGTCAGGACGCGAACCACCGCTCCAACAAAAAAAAAAAAAAGCCTATTACGGGACAGGGACGGTTTGTGTGAAGTCTTGATAAAACCTTTAATCGTAGATGTGTTACTAAGTAAAATTTAATTATAAGAAATTGTACCAAGAACAATGCGTTTTGGGTGAATCTTCAGTGTGTCGCTGGCTTCAAATAGCCTACTCTCATTATACGCAAGAGTTTCTCAAGGCTGTAGTTTTCCTGCTCTGTAACAAACAGAAATACAGAGACAGTAATATTTTAAGATCCCTTAATTTCAATTGACGTTGATGAACTTAGCCATAAAGTTGACCACTCACCTGATGGGCAGAGGGGTAAGTAGCGAGGCCACTGCAGGGCTAGAGAATATGAGAGGGGTAATGGTAACATCAGATTAAATTACAGCTGTTGTGATAGAACGCAATGAGTAGAAGAAAAATAACATTCGAAATAATTACTGAACATTTCTGATTGTATGAATGTGTGGTGTCTGTTGTTTCGGACAGACACCGCACGTTCATATAATTGATAGGCAATGGATCGCCTGTGTTCAAGTGCGAATGCACAAATACAGTACGTCCGAGCTCCTGTAGGAATCTCCGAGTAGCGAACAGGGACGGCGGATATGTCGCGCTCGGTGGGAGCGCGGGTCGGCCGTGACACGTGCCGGGATAGTCCGACACCCCCGGGATAACAAGGCCGCCCAGCAGTGTTAGTGACGTCACACTAAGCGGCCCACAGCCGACGCAGCAGTCCACGGACACCTCCGTACAGACGCGCCAGATGCTAACGATCTTCTGTCCGTCATACAGAAAGGAGCGAACTATAATTCGAACCAAAGACCAAATTATATACAGGGCTATTACAAATGATTGAAGCGATTTCATAAATTCACTGTAGCTCCATTCATTGACATATGGTCACGACACACTACAGATACGTAGAAAAACTCATAAAGTTTTGTTCGGCTGAAGCCGCACTTCAGGTTTCTGCCGCCAGAGCGCTCGAGAGCGCAGTGAGACAAAATGGCGACAGGAGCCGAGAAAGCGTATGTCGTGCTTGAAATGCACTCACATCAGTCAGTCATAACAGTGCAACGACACTTCAGGATGAAGTTGAACAAAGATCCACCAACTGCTAACTCCATTCGGCGATGGTATGCGCAGTTTAAAGCTTCTGGATGCCTCTGTAAGGGGAAATCAACGGGTCGGCCTGCAGTGAGCGAAGAAACGGTTGAACGGGTGCGGGCAAGTTTCACGCATAGTGACGTGAAAGGTTCAGTGTTTAAACCTCCTCTACCAAGAAACGTGCCAGAACTGCGAGCTCGCATCAACAATGCTTTCGAACTCATTGATGGGGACATGCTGCGCCGAGTGTGAGAGGAACTTGATTATCGGCTTGATGTCTGCCGAATCACTAAAGGGGCACATATCGAACATTTGTGAATGCCTAAAAAAACTTTTTGAGTTTTTGTTTTTGTGTGCAAAGCATTGTGAAAATATCTCAAATAATAAAGTTATTGTAGAGCTGTGAAATCGCTTCAATCATTTGTAATAACCCTGTATATTCTTGTAAACAGCATAAAGGTTCACAATGAAATACCGATTACATATACGGGCAGGAATAAGTTTAATCGATTGAGGAACTTTGCCACTATTTTATAATTGTCAGAACACTATTTAGCTTTAAAACTCGCATACAGGTGGTGACAAATGCCAACTGATAGTAGAACTTAACATTTTCAAGCTATTACACTGAAAGTAAATTATCTTAAACACTGTCATACATAGCAAAACCCTCACAACTTTCGTTTACAATAAGGTAACAAGAGTTCGCTTTATCTCATAAAACACATGACTATTGTGAATTTATTCATATGTTCATGGTGACAGCTCTTTTCAAGAATTTTTACACGTGTATCCCCAGTAATAAAGAATGGAAACAAAAGATAGATATCAAATATTATCCTTTTAACATAGACATCACTGAACACAAGATTCTGTCTTGCACTGTGATACTAAGGGACTGCTCTTTCCTTTAAGAAAAGCCTGACAATTTGAAGTTCTCTCTGCTATTGAAGATACACTTCTTGAAACAATATTAAAAATGTTATGAAAGGTAAGGAAATGAAAAACAACCAAGTGCATTACATGTAAGAATGTGAGCAAAAGGCTGAGGCTCTCTTTACTTACCATTTTCAATCTCTCTACAGCTTATTTCCTTTTCCACGTAGAAATCACCAACTGCAAGTCTCATTATTACTGTCTGTTACTAACAAAGTGCTTTTCTATTTAGAAAACCTAACAATTTGATGTTCATTCTGGTACTGAAGATAAACACTTTTCGGAGGAGTTCTACAACCTATTCCTGCCCGTATATACAATCGGTATTTCGTTATGAACCTTTATGCTGTTTACAAGAATATATATAATTTGGTCTTTGGTTTGAATTACAGTTCGCTCCTTTCTGTATGACGGACAGAAGATCGTTAGCATGAGGCGCGTCTGTACGGAGGTGTCCGTGGACTGCTGCGTCCGCTATGGGCCGCTTAGTGTGACGTCACTAACACTGCTGGGCGGCCTTGTTATCCCGGGGGTGTCGGATAGTCCGTGCAGTTGCCATAACGTCGCGTCACGGATGGCGCAGTGGTTACCGCACCTCCTAGTAAGCAGCAGATCCCGGTTCTGAATATCGGTCCGGAACACATTTTCGATCGTCGCCGCTCATTCAGCTTAATGTCCCATTGCAGAGGAAAGCAGTATCCCCCTTTAATTTACATTTCTGATCGTGGCTCATATTGCATTTAAATATCAAGTACAATTACTGTTATCAATCAGTTAACCACCTGTTCTGCAACACAACAACACGTCACCAGCACTACTTGAGACATTTGTCGAGTCCATGCCACGTCGTTCTGGGGCGCTTCTGCGTGCCCGGGGGGACCCTACACGGTTTTAGGCAGGTGTACCAGTTTCTTTGGCTCTTCAGCGCAGATTGTAAAACAAGGAACTTCACGTAGTTGGTCAATACGTATGTTTTTGGATACGGTCCGCCTTTAGCAAAACACAATTTTGTTCTTTAACCCAAACATGTTTCACTGCAGTTGCAGCATCTTCAGTGGGTTTTTATTTTTCGTCTGTTAAAGATAAAGAATCTTCTTTACTGTTTGTATACATGTAACTATTAGTTTTTAAATGGTAATTACAGATATTTGAGAAAACATACAAATTATGAATTCATACCTTTTTACCACATGGTGTGTTTTTTCTGATGTGTTTCTACAGTGACTGTTTTGTTCCACAGTTTGTCATCTGCAACGACTTACACCTTAAAGTAGATAAATTGCTTAAGCCAAAATTACGATTTGAAAATTGTTATTTCTGTGCCTGAAATTAATTAATTCTGTGTGTGTGTGTGTGTGTGTGTGTGGGTGGGTGGGTGGGTGGGTGGGTGGGTGGGTTGGTGTAGGTGGGTGTGTGTCTATTCACATAACGTTTCACTTACGTTTCCTTTCTCCTCATCTTCATCACTGTCAAACTCTATATATTGAACTGTCACTGTCACTGACACTGTTTACCAGCTGTAAAACAAACATGGCGGTCAGTGGAACAGTTGAAGGTGTAAAAACAAGATGGCTGACATTACATAAATAGACACCCACCCATTCACCCACCCACCCACACACACACACACAGACCCACACACACATACACACACACAATTAATTAATTTCAGGCATAGAAATAACAATTTTCAAATCGTAATTTTGGCTTAAACAATCTACTTTAAGGTGTAAGTCGTTGCAGATGACAAACCAGTGAACAAAGCAGTCACTGTAGAAACAAATGGCTCTGAGCACTATGGGACTTAACTTCTGAGGTCATCAGTCCCCTAGAACTCAGAACTACTTAAACCTAACTAACCCAAGGACATCATACACATACATGCCCGAGGGAGGATTCAAACCTGCAACCGTAGCGGTCGCGCGATTCCAGATTGTAGCGCCTAGAACCGCTCGACAACTCCGGCCAGCTCATTGTAGAAACACATCAGAAAAACCACACTATGTCCTAAAAAGGTATGGATCCATAATTTATGTATTTTTTCAAATATCTGTAATTACAATTTAAAAGCTAATAGTTACATGTATACAAACAGTAAAGAACATTCTTTATCTTTAACTGATGAAAAATGAAATCCCACTGAAGATGCTGCAACTGCAGTGAAACATGTTTGGGTTAAAAAACAAAATTGTGTTTTGCTAAAAGAGGTCCCTGTCCAAAAACATACGTATTGTTAAACCATGGACCTTGCCGTTGGTGGGGAGGCTTGCGTGCCTCAGCGATACAGATAGCCGTACCGTAGGTGCAACCACAACGGAGGGATATCTGTTGAGAGGCCAGACAAACGTGTGGTTCCTGAAGAGGGGCAGCAGCCTTTTCAGTAGTTGCAGGGGTACCAGTCTGGATGATTGACTGATCTGGCCTTGTAACACTAACCAAAACGGCCTTGCTGTGCTGGTACTGCGAACGGTTGAAAGCAAAGGGAAACTATGGCCGTAATTTTTCCCGAGGGCATGCAGCTTTACCGTATGGTTAAATGATGATGGCGCTCTCTTGGGTAAAATATCCCGGAGGTAAAATAGTCCTCCATTCGGATCTCCAGGCGGCGACTACTCAAGAGGATGTCGTTATCAGGAGAAAGAGAGCTGGCGTTCTACGGATCGGAGCGTGGAATGTCAGATCCCTTAATCGGGCAGGTAGGTTAGAAAATTTAAAAAGGGAAATGGATAGGTTAACGTTAGATATAGTGGGAATTAGTGAAATTCGGTGGCAGGAGGATCAAAACTTTTGGTCAGGCGAATACAGGGTTGTAAATACAAAATCAAATAGGGGTAATGCAGGAGCAGGTTTAATAATGAATAAAAAAAATAGGAGTGCGGGTGAACTACTACAAACAGCATAGTGAACGCATTATTGTGGCCAAGATAGATACGAAGCCCACGCCTGCCACAGTAGTACAAGTTTATATGCCAACTAGCTCTGCAGATGACTAAGAAATTGAAGAAATGTATGATGAAATAAAAGAAATTATTCAGATAGTGAAGGGAGATGAAAATTTAATAGTAATGGGTGACTGGAATTCGTCAGTAGGAAAAGGGAGAGAAGGAACGTAGTAGGTGAAAATGGATTGGGGGTAAGAAACGAAAGAGGAAGCCGCCTGGTAGAATTTAGCACAGAGCACAACCTAATCATAGCTAACACTTGGTTTAAGAATCATAAAAGAAGGTTGTATACCTGGAAGAATCCTGGAGATACTAGAAGGTATCAGATAGATTATATAATGGTAAGACATCGAGTATAGGTGTAAGTGTCAGGAAGTCGTTTCTGAAAGTATTTGTATGGAGTGTAGCCATGTATGGAAGTTAAACATGGACGATAAATCGTTTGGACAAGAAGAGAATAGAAGCTTTCGAAATGTGGTGCTTCAGAAGAATGCTGACGATTAGATGGGTAGATCACATAACTAATGAGGAAGTATTGAATAGGATTGGGGAGAAGAGAAGTTTGTGGCACAACTTGACTAGAAGAAGGGATCGGTTGGTAGGACATGTTCTGAGGCATCAAGGGATCACCAGTTTAGTATTGGAGGGCAGCGTGGAGGGTAAAAATCGTAGAGGGAGACCAAGAGATGAATACACTAAGCAGATTCAGAAGGATGTAGGTTGCAGTAGGTACTGGGAGATGAAGAAGCTTGCACAGGATAGAGTAGATGGAGAGCTGCATCAAACCAGTCTCAGGACTGAAGACCACAACAACAACGAAGCAAACAGGGAAAAAAGAGCTTCAACCCCAAGATGATTATAGTTGGTCAACTTATTCTTCCAACAATGTTACTCACAAAAGAAATTCCCAATCATTTCCTATAGGAGATAGGTTTTTTAAAAAGGCGGAATTGGAAAGAAGAGGTGTGTAGTTGTTGTTGTTGTTGTTGTGGTCTTCAGTCCCGAGACTGGTTTCTAATCTATCCTGTGTAAGATTCTTCCTCTCCCAGTACGTACTGCAGCCTACATCCTTCTGAATCTGCTTAGATTATTCATCTCTAGGTCTGCCTCTACAATTTTTACCCTCCACGCTGCCCTCCAATACTAAATTGGTGATCCCTTGATGCCTCAGAACATGTCCTACCAACCGATCCCTTCTTCTAGTCAAGTTGTGCCACAAGCTCCTCTTCTCCCCAATTCTATTCAATACCTCCTCATTAGTTATGTGATCTACCCATCTAATCTTCAGCATTCTTCTGTAGCACCACCTTTCGAAATATTCTATTCTCTTCTTGCCCTAACTGTTTACCGTCCATGTTTCACTTCATACATGGCTATACTCCATACAAATACTTTCAGAAACGACATACCGACACATAAATCTCTACTCGATGTTAACAAATTTCTCTTCTTCAGAAACGCTTTCCTTGCCATTGCCAGTCTACATTTTATATCCTCTCTAATTCGACCATCATCAGTTATGTTGCTCCCCAAATAGCAAACCTCCTTTACTACTTTAAATATCTCATTTTCTAATACCCTCAGCATCACCCGATTAAATTCGACTGAACCATACAGTAAAACTGCATGCCCTCGGGAAAAATTACGGCTGTAGTTTCCCCTTGCTTTCAGTCGTTCGCAGTACCACAACAGCAAGGCCGTTTTGGTTAGTGTTACCAGGCCCGATCAGTCAATCATCGAAACTGCTGCCCCTGCAACTACTTAAAAGGCTACTGCCCTATTCAGGAACCACACGTTTGTCTGGCCTCTCAACAGATAGCCCTCCGTTGTGGTTGCTCCTATGGTACGGGTATCTGTATCGTTGAGGCACGCACGCCTCCCCACCAATGGCAAGGTCTATGGTTCATCATGGGGGAAGAGCAGGGGGCGGATATGATTATGCTGAGTAAAATGCTCAGCTTTCCATGTGAAATGTTAAGCGAGCTTAGTTCAAAAAGTCTACGGTACTTGAGTCTGACTACAGGGCCTGAGGGGAGATTGGCCAGCGGGAGTGGCCGAGCGGTTCTAGGCACTGCAGTCTGGAACCGCGCGACTGCTACGGTCGCAGGTTCGAATCCTGCCTTGGGCATGGATGTGTGTGATGTCCTTAGTTAGGTTTAAGTAGTTCTAAGTTCTTGGGGACTGATGACCTCAGATGTTAAGTCCCATAGTGCTCAGAGCCATTTGAACCATTTGAGGGGGTTGGCGCTCCTGTGGCTGCGTGCCGGCAGTGGAGGCAACACCGACTCAAAGGAAGGCCTCGGCGCTTGTTCGTGACGTCACGGCGAACGCCAGGTCTGTTGCAGGCATCCTCATAATGGTGGTGTCTCCCTCCATGACACAGGAAAATATGAAACTATTGGCGGTAGTTGACCAACACACATTGTTCTGAGAGATTTCTGCAATCAATTAATTGTGCAGCTCATTACACTTCTTAACAAATAGTGTACTCCTGAGCTTAAATTTCCACCTGTTTTAAGGATCGACATACAAAAACAACTTCATGGTCCAGCAGCAACAGAATTCGTGCTGCTTTATCTTATTTGTAAATCTGAGGAAGTTACGTTTGTACTGGGTTGCTTTTACGAGAAACTGTGAACATATTGGTGCTCTTCTTTAGGTATCTTGGTTGACTATGGGGTGAGGAGCATTGAATGTTAACGAAATATCTTGCGATTGTACACCTTTGGGGAGAGGGTGGGGGACAGAAGAAGAGGCAAAAGAGAGGTACTTGTTTTATCAAGTAAAATTTTTTTATCTTATAAAGTTTCTCCTTTCAGTTTCAAGAGGGGAGTATTTATCTTTTCTAATGTGCATATTTAAAAAAGTATGTATGAAGCTATTTTGTTTCCTGTTTAGAATTCCTTTCGTTGAAAACGACAGTAATCTGACTGGCAACAGTTGGACTTTTACACATGTAAATTAGTTCACATTTCCAGTGACGATATCAAACGAAAATAAATAAATAAATAAAAGAAACGAGTTCATTGTAAGGGGGTTGGGGTAAGTTTCGATAAGAAAATGGATCAATTAGATATAGTTACTTGAATGTAAAATTTCCGAAGCTTGCAATGGGGCAAAGCATCTTTTCATGTTGATCTACGCTCGTTTCGACAGGATTCAGTAATACAGAACTATGACCTTCATTTGTAGCTTTACGATAGTAACAAAATCTTTCATCTAAATAAAACCGCAGAATCCAAAACAATACCAAACAGTTTGTCCAAAAATAAGAGATTTATAGTGATAAGCACGCCCAGGCATTTCTGCCTGCAACAGACCTGGCGTTCGCCGTGCCTAGCTGACGTGACGTCACGAACAAGCGCCGAGGCCTTCCGTTGAGTCGGTGTTGCCCCGTCCCAGGCCCCTCACATTTAATGGTAAGATGAACGAGTGGATTTTTTTTGGTCATCAGTCAACTGACTGGTTTGATGCGGCCCGCCACGAATTCCTTTCCTGTGCTAACCTCTTCATCTCAGAGTAGCACTTGCAACCTACGTCCTCAATTATTTGCTTGACGTATTCCAATCTCTGTCTTCCTCTAGAGTTTTTGCCCTCTACATCTCCCTCTAGTACCATGGAAGTCATTCCCTCATGTCTTAGCAGATGTCCTATCATCCTGTCCCTTCTCCTTATCAGTGTCTTCCACATATTTCTTTCCTCTCCGATTCTGTGTAGAACCTCCTCAGTCCTTACCTTATCAGTCCACCTAATTTTCAACAACAGAGTGGATATCGCTTCAAAAACAGAATACAGATCGAGAACGAAAACACGAAGAAGGTGTATTGAACGGTGAAAAAAAAATAGGGAAATAAAACAGTGAGCGGGCCAAGTTCAAGATGTACAATAACTAATGTACTTGAATAGCAACGCCATCGTTTTTATGCGGACACGGTATTGGACTGGGAAGGCGGAGGTCTGGGTTCAAACCTCCGTCGTGCGCAACTTTTTTTTCTCCAAAATTACGAACTGTCCGTGCTGTCATTGACGTGTCTGTTCGCTGTACTGAAATACTCAAATGTGTGCGTGTATCGTGGTGTAACTTCCGTCTACAACAGCGAGATGTAAGGAAGGAACCTCCAGATGTACGTATCTCCTATTTGTTCTTCACAAACACCACGCTTGCATTTCGTTTTGGAAGTTTTGACTCACGATTTCCCTCGTTGTAACATAGTTGTGGTGTACAGACGGTAGCAGAGCCAGGATGGGGAAGGTGTAGGCACATTTATTTGGTCCAAGCCTTGTTGATACAAATTTATTATTTAACAATAATTGGTTATACATCCAAGTTAATACAATTAACAGTTTAAAAGGAAATTTTAGCAATAATTTTTTTCAAAAACATTCTCTAGAGGAACATGCAGCCCCACTCTGAAACATTACATGAAAGTACGAGGTGCATTCAAGTTCTAAGGCCTCCGATTTTTTTTTCTCTGGACTGGAAAGAGATAGAAACATGCGCATTGTTTTAAAATGAGGCCGCGTTCATTGTCAATACGTCCCAGAGATGGCAGCACCGTACGGCAGATGGAATTTTACCGCCAGCGGCAAGAATGAGAACTGTTTTAAATACTTAAAATGGAGACGTTTTTCTTACTTGAACAGCGTGCAATCATTCGTTTTCTGAATTTGCGTGGTGTGAAACCAATTGAAATTCATCGACAGTTGAAGGAGAGGTGTGGTGATGGAGTTATGGATGTGTCGAAAGTGCGTTCGTGGGTGTGACAGTTTAATGAAGGCAGAACATCGTGTGACAACAAACCGAAACAACCTCGGGCTCGCACAAGCCGGTCTGACGACACGATCGAGAAAGTGGAGAGAATTGTTTTGGGTGATCGCCGAATGACTGTTGAACAGATCGCCTCCAGAGTTGGCATTTCTGTGGGTTCTGTGCACACAATCCTGCATGACGACCTGAAAATGCGAAAAGTGTCATCCAGGTGGGTGCCACGAATGCTGACGGACGACCAACGGCTGCCCGTGTGGCATGTTGCCAAGCAATGTTGACGTGCAACGACAGCACGAATGGGACTTTCTTTTCGTCGGTTGTGACAATGGATGAGACGTGGATGCAATTTTTCAATCCAGAAACAAAGCGCTAGTCAGCTCAATGGAAGCACACAGATTTACCGCCACCAAAAAAATTGTGGGTAACCGTCAGTGCTGAAAAAATGATTGTGTCCATGTTCTGGGACAGCGAGGGCGTAATCCTTACCCATTGCGTTCCGAAGGGCACTACGGTAACAGGTGCATCCTACGAAAATGTTTCGAAGAACAAATTCCTTCCTGCACTGCAACAAAAACGACCGGGAAGGGCTGCGCGTGTGCTGTTTCACCAAGACAACGCACCCGCACATCGAGCTAACGTTACGCAACAGTTTCTTCGTGATAACAACTTTGAAGTGATTCCTCATGCTCCCTACTCACCTGACCTGGCTCCTAGTGACTTTTGGCTGTTTCCAACAATGAAAGACACTCTCCGTGGCCGCACATTCACCAGCCGTGCTGCTATTGCCTCAGCGATTTTCCAGTGGTCAAAACAGACTCCTAAAGAAGCCTTCGCCGCTGCCTTGGAATCATGGCGTCAGCGTTGTGAAAAATGTGTACGTCTGCAGGGCGATTACGTCGAGAAGTAACGCCAGTTTCATCGATTTCGGGTGGGTAGTTGATTAGAAAAAAAATCGGAGGCCTTAGAACTTGAATGAACCTCGTACTGTTAGTAAAGGGTATTGGTGGAGGTCGCCGCGTCGTGCCTCGAAACCAGCAGGTCCCGGAGTGAGGAAGGGGGCTCGGGCGCTGCCTGCTTAGCCTCGGTGCGGAGACGAGAGAGCGCCGATTTCGGCACGTTCCGCCTCAAACGGCTTGTCCCGCCCGGCACGCGCCGCAGAGACAAAGAGACCTGGCGGGCACGTATCGCGCTGAGCCATGAGGGCACACGGAGGACACCGGGGTCTCGTCAGCTCGGTGCCATTCAGGCGTACACGTTTCTCTGTCGTTTTGGCTCAGCCAAGGCAGACTAGCTGGAACACTTTTGAGGTCTTACCTACCACCAACATCAGCCGTTTCATGTACACTGCTGGAAAAACTCTCGTCTAGGCTTTCACGTTCGTAAGAGCGAGTGTCACTCCAAATGAAATGCACACTACTTTTGTAAAAATACAGTTTCCATCCTGCACGTGTGCAAGTTTTACAGTGTGTAGATACATCCTTCCCGCTTGTTTTCAAACTTAGTTCAACCTGTTCCCGTGAGTGGCGCGTCACAGCATGTCTTTAAGATGGCTGCTACACTTGACGTTCATCAGAAACAACGTGCTGTCATAGAACTCCTGTGCCGTGAAGCGAGACAGTGGGAAACATCCACAGGGGATGGAGATGCTGCTGTCGATCGCAGTACAATTAGTCGGTGGGCAAGCAGGTTACGTAATGAAAGCGGGCACGGCAGTACTGACAAGGGAACCTCCCCATCGCACCCCCCTCAGATTTAGTTATAAATTGGCACAGTGGATAGGCCTTGAAAAACTGAACACAAATCAATCGAGAAAACAGGAAGAAGTTGTGTGGAACTATGAAAAAAATAAGCAAAATATACAAACTGAGTAGTCCATGTGCAACATAGGTAACAACAAGGAAAACGTAAGCGGAGTATCATCGTGGTCCCGTGGTTAGCGTGAACAGCTACGGAGTGAGCGGTCCTTCGTACAAGTCTTCCCTCGAGTAAAAATTTAATATCTTTATTTTCGCGAAGTTATGATCTGTCCGTTCGTTCATTGACGTCACTGTTCACTGTAATAAGTTTAGTGTCTGTGTTTTGCGACGGCACCGCAAAACCGTGCGATCAGTAGGCGAAAGGACGTGCCTCTGCAATGGGAACCGAAAACATTTGATCGCAAGGTCATAGGTCAACCGATTCCTCCACAGAAAAGCACGTCTGATATATTCTATACGACACTGGTGACGGCATGTGCGTCACATGACAGGAATTTGTTGTCGACCCACGTAACTTGTACATTTGGCGAATGAGTAAAAATATTCTTCTACCTTGCCCGATTTAGGTTTTCTTGTGGATGTGATAATCATTCCCAAAAAACTGATGAAAACATAATAGTTTGTCACATATACTGAAAATAAAAAATTAAACTTTTCCCTCGAGGGAAAACTTGTACCAAGGACCTCTCGCTCCGCAGCTGCTCACACTAACCACAGGACCACGACGCTGCGGTGCTTACATTATCCTTGATGTTGCCTATCTCCCGCATGGACTACTCAGTTTATATATTTTGCTCATTTTTTCATAGTTCCACACAACATCTTCCTGTTTTCTCGATTGATGTGTGTTCAGTTTTTCAAGGCCTATCCACTGTGCCAACTTATAACTAAATCTGAGGGGGGTACGATAGGGAGGTTCCCTTGTGAGGATTGTCCTCGCAACGGCAGGCCTCGTACTGCACACACTCCAGACAACGTGCAGAGAGTTAACGAATTGGCGACTGCTGACAGACGCATCACGGTGAACGAATTGTCACGCTACGTTGAGATAGGGGAAGGAAGTGTTTGCAGAATACTGAAAGTGTTGGCTTTAAAAAAGGTGTGTGCCAGGTGCGTTCCCAGGATGTTGACAGTGGCTCACAAAGAACCAAGAAAAACGGTATGCAGCGAACTTTTGGAACAGTACGAGAATGATGGAGATGAATTTCTTGGAAGAACTGTGACAGGTGATGAAACATGGCTCCATCATTTTTCACCAGAGACGAAGAGGCAATCAGTGGAGTGGCAAAATGCAAATTCACCCAAGAAAAAAAAAAAATTCAAAACCACACCTTCTGCTGGCAAAGTTATGGCTACGGTGTTTTTCCATTCCGAGGGACTCTTGCTTGTGGACATAATGCCAAGTGGAACCACCATAAATTCTAATGCATATGTGACGACACTGAAGAAACTTCAAGCTCGACTGAGTCGTGTTCGACCACATCGTCAAAAGCAGGATGTTTTGCTGTTGCATGACAATCCACGGCCACAGGCCAGTCAGAAAACCGTGGTAGCGATCACAAAACTCGAATCGACAACTATGAAAGACCCACCTTACAGTCCTGACCTAGCTCCATGTGACTATCATCTCTATGGGAAACTGAAACACTCTCTTCGTGGAAGAAGGTTTGAAGATGATGGCTTCCTTGTGCACGCTGCCAAACAGTGGCTCCAACAGGTTGGTCCAGAATTTTACCGTGCGGGTATACAGGCGTTGGTTCTAAGATGGCGTAAGGCAGTTGAGAGGGATGGAAATTATGTGGAGAAATGAAAATATTGTTCCTAAAGGATGTATCTACACACTGTAAAACTTTCAAACATGTATAATAAAAGATGGATTTAAAAAAATAGTGTGCGTCTCTTTTGGAGTGACCCTCGTAAATAGAAGTCTTAGGGTACCGTTCATAGTAACGATAAAAGCGGGCGAGTGCGAGTAGGACTTGCGGTCTGAGGCTTCCGAACAAATTTAATCTATGCTCATGTATAAAGACAGTCGTTCTTTGACTTACTTAATGGGGGCCGTTGATGAAACTGACCAAAAATGTCAATTCTCGATTTATTTTTTATTCGTTAGTACAACCATGGACAATAAGTTCCCAAAGTTTCAATGTTGAAATCGCATCCGTACCGCCTCCCTGCCACCCCCACGTTTTGAAGCGGCAATTCAGTACTAGCTCAGTGAACAACAATTCTGTGTATCACTTTCACCCAAACGTGTGCGGCATATATACAGAAGGCCGTGATACATACTCTTTCGTTTTATAGATTTTTTGCTCTGTTCCGTATCTTGTTGTTGTTGTTGTGATCTTCCGTCCAGAGACTGGTTTGATGCAGCTCTCCACGCTACTCTATCCTGTATAAGCTTCTTCATCTCCCAGTACCTACTGCAACCTAAATCCTTTTGAATCTGCTTAGTGTATTCATCTCTTGGTCACCCGCTGCGATTTTTACCCTCCACGCTGCCCTCCAATACTAAATTGGTGATCCCTTGATGCTTCAGAACATGTCCGACCAACCGATCCCTTCTTCTAGTCAAGTTTTGCCACAAACTCCTCTTCTCCCCAATTCTATTCAGTACCTCCTCATTAGTTATGTGATCTACCCATCTGATCTTCAGCATTCTTCTGTAGCACCACATTTCGAAAGATTCAATACTCTTCTTGCCCAAACTATTTACCGTCCACGTTTCACTTCCATACATGGCTACACTCCATAAAAATACTTTCAGAAACGACTTCCTGGCACTTAAATCTATACTCGAGGTTAACAAATTTCTCTTCTTTAGAAACGCTTTCCTTACCATTGCCAGTCCACATTTTATATCCTCTCTAATTCGACCATCATCAGTTATTTTTCTCCCCAAATATCAAAACTCCTTTACTACTTTAAGTGTCTCATTTCCTAATCTACTTCCCTCAGCATCACCCGACTTAATTCCACCACACTCCATTATCCTCGTTTTGCTTTTGTTGGTGTTCATCTTATATCCTCCTTTCAAGACAGAGTCCATTCCGTTCATTTGGTCTTCCAGGTCCTTTGCTGTCTCAGAATTACAATGTCATCTGCAAATCTCAAAGATTTTATTTCTCCTCCATGGATTTTAATTCTCACTCCAAATTTTTCTTTTGTTTCCTTTACTGCTTGCTCAATACACAGATTGAATAACGTCGGGGAGAGGCTACAACCCTGTCTCACTCCCTTCCCAACCACTGCTTCCCTTTCATGGCCCACGACTCTTATAACTGCCATCTGGTTTCTGTACAAATTGTAAATAGCGTTTCGCTCCCTGTATTTTACCCCCGACATCCTCAGAAATTGAAAGAGAGTATTCCAGTCAACATTGTCAAAAGCTTTTTCTAAGACTATAAATGCTAGAAACGTAGGTTTGCCTTTCCTTAATCTATCTTCTAAGATAAGTCGTACGGTGAGTATTGCCTCATGTGTGCCAACATTTCTACGGAAACCAAACTAATCTTCGTCTGTAAAGAATTCGTGTTAGTACTTTGCAGCCGTGGCATATTAAACTGATAGTTCGATAATTTTCACATCTGCCGACACTTGGTTTGTTTGGGACCATGTCTTATAAACAATAACAAAGTAGCTGCATCGTTTATGACGAAGCAATTATTTTTTTGCTTTGTGATACTGACCGAGGTTTATATCAGTGTTTGATTCTTTATTCGTTCAATTACACCGCAATCACAAAGTGTGAATAAATAAGTGGATAAATTGCGTTTGAATAAGTTAGTGAATGGAAGACGTGAGAAACAACGACAAATCAGCAATGAGGCTACGTAGGAAGTAAGAACATCTGCTGAAAAGTCAGTTGAAAACCTGGTGTAACCTCCCCACAGAAATAATTTTAAACATAAAGCCAAAGTGTAACCTTCTCGTGGAAATAAAAGAAAATATTTAATTGAGCATTGGACATCGTGCTAAGTGTAACCTCCCCGTAATTATTTTTAAATGATATGAATTGAATGAAAATGCAAATAGAGCCAAATGTTAGCTTCCCACAGTAATAAAAGTCAATGATAATAAAAATGTGCAAAAATGTTAAGTCCCCACAAAATTAACGTTAAGATCAACCTGATAAATTTTATAAGGGCAGCTGCGCTGACCTTAGGCCCTGTGCAATAATTAACCTGATAAATTGATTCTGGGAGGAAAAGCATGGGAAATATTGTTTCAATTGTAATAATACTTTTCTTAAAAACGATTGCTTTGAAAACAAAATTATTATTGGGACATTTCTTGAACAAATTAATTACAATTAACATACATTACATTATCAGATGTGCGCAATGCTGCTTCATTACCTTTGATAACAATATACCTCGTCCTGAATCGTGACCAGAGATGCAAGGAGAGCACGCCGCCGACCCATGCCGACGTCCGCTCAGTACAACCATCCACTCGCTACAACTACTACCGACAGAGTGCAACTAGCAACTAAACTCTCGCGTGGTCAAGTGCAGACAAGCAACGATAAATAACTCTCTGGTCAGAGATTCTGTCATGCCTCGCCATCTCTGCTACTGAATACATACGTGTTTCATAACCCTCCTCTGGGGGGGGGGGGGGGGGGCAAAAATTTGGCAGCGATGGTGAGTCATTTGGACTTGCCATGAGCAACAAATTTTTTCTTAACTAATTAACTTAACAATCACAGAATATTCAGATGTAGATCATGAAGTAAATTTGGTGCACATGCACCGAGTAAAAATATACATACAATGAGTACAAAACAAATGACATATGTGCACACGCACTGAAAAACTCTTTAGCATTTTCATAACAAATAAACATAATGGCAAAAAATCATGTCGACAAGTGACATAAGTGCACCTGTACTGCAGTTCAGAACATATCAGCAAATCAAAATGTACATACAATGAGTAGTAATCATGTTATAAAATGACAAAAGTGCACACACACTGAAATTCAGAATATATCAGCAAATCACAAAATGTATATACAATAAGTAGTAATCATGTTAGAAAAATGACAAAAGTGCACACGCACTAAAGTTCAGAATATTTCAGCAAATCGAAAAAATGTATAGGCCGTGAATATAAATCATGTTAGCAAAAAAATGATTTTCACTATGTTACAAGAATTAGGATAGGAAAGGGAAGGATTGCATCATGGTTGTAGCACTTTAGGTTGCACGCAGCTGCACTGAAAGTTCATATCTTTCCACAGAAGTACAACACCAAGTGAGACAATCTGAAGTTCTTTTCCCAGGAGTATTAATCAGCGTACCCAAGACACTGAAACGTCGTAGTAATATTCCATGTTATCATTTTGGCAGTACATCAGGTACACCAAACAGTGGGACCATAATAACGTTTCCATCGCTCACGGTGGTGGACAGCATGTCGTGTCAACACCACGCTCTTACAAGGCACACCAACGTAGAATTAGTGCAAAAACCAAATATAGTGCTCCATGATCAAGAGGATATACTGGACAAATGGATATTGCAGTAATTCAGGGTAGTTATGGTAGAAAGTGAAGGACATTAAGTCACATACTAGACTTCATTGGGAATTACATTAGTAGTTTGCGGCATTCATAGCCCAGTTATTGAACATTTCTGTACCATGTATGTAGTATTACAGAAAAAAAGTGTTCATTAATTGATTTACAGTCAACATTGTCATTGGTCATTTCAATACCGTAATCAGTAGCGTTCATCTCCCAGTTACAAAGCATAATCAGTAGCATTCATTTCCTATTTACAAAGCATTATTAGTAGCATTCATTTCCTATTTACAAAGCATTATTAGTAGCATTCATTTCCTAGTTACAAAGCATTATTTATTAATCATTGGTCATTTAAATACAGTAATCATCTCAATACAGTAATCAGTAGCATTCTTTTCCCAGTTACGAAGCATAATCAGTAGCATTCATTTCCTTGTTACAAAGCATAATTAGTAGCATTCATTTCCTAGTTACAAAGCATTATTAATCATTGGTCATGTCAATACCGTAATCAGTAGCATTCATTATTCAAGTGACATATTATTCATAGCTGATCAGCATTACTCAGAACTCTCTTAAACTGGTATCATTATTTGGGACTGGTAATACATTTTTTTGTTACCCATGCATTGCTTAGGGTAATTATAGGGGAAAGCAAGAAAAAAAATTGCTTCTGGGTTGTTGCTGTAAATGAAAATGTGTAACGTCATTCGTCATGAGTCCGCTGTTGCAAGATTATGAAACAAGTAGAGTATATGTAATCACATTCATAAATGATATAGATTTAATGAACAACTGCTTATAGCACATTAATTTCATAAATAATTTCTCCTGCGAAAATATATAAAAAATGGATTATTAAGCTGAAAGAAGAAGTGCATTTTATGGTGAAAAGTAGTGAACTTCGAATTAACAGGGAGTGAAATGTGTATAAAAATGTGTTCCATAGCTGTCCTTTCCAAAACCTTCCGTCATTATTCTATGCAATATAACACCTGCTGTCAAAGCAAACTTCAAGAAATACTTAAATAACTACATAGCATAAATACATAACTTCAACAATATCCTCTTCTGTAAAGAAAAAAGCTTCATTATCCATCACTTCATTATCATAACTCCATTATTATCATCACCTGTAAAGAAAAACTTCATTATCCGTAGTAGCATATTCTTCATCATTATTCATCAGCATTCATTATCATCTGCAAAAAAGATCACTTCATTACTCATTACATAACTATTCCTTATCTCTAGCATATTTCATCACTAAAACTAAGATGTGTAGTTCTGTCTGACAGCTTGCATCAATCGCCTTGTATTCTGAAAGAAAAAATTAGTTAAGACTGCTATTAAATGAAACAACAAGTTCACTGTTACCAGTCACCGTAACAGTGAACTTGTTGTTTCATTTAATGTCAGTAACAGTCACGGTAAAGCCTAACCTAAAAATGTTCGCATTTAAAGTAAGACTGCTATTCTACAATGTGTATAGTATATTCTTGTTAATGCTTGTTAATCCTGATCCATTTACTCTTCATCACGAGGTTTGCATCTTCTTTCGTTCATTCCAAAGATGAAATTCCCATTTCTGTTTAATTTATTTCTTTTACGCATCATTTCTTTCTGAAATTGATGAACAAAGATTAATGTATTGCATTTACATCATATACTCACTAAATAATGACTGGTTTATGATAACATAATTAAGCATACAGCATACCATGACAGAAACCGTAATATGAAAAAAAAGACAGTGTTCAAATGCAAAAATGTACACAGAATATCACAATGTAGCAGCAAAAAATGTAAAACAGTCACGATATTGAGATATCATAGGACAATAATGTCAAAGTCAACTGGTGTGTGTTATATCTTAATTATTTCACAGCGCATATGAAAACAATCGTACATACATTAAAAAAATGACCTTCTTTGAGTTCACCTTGTATGTTGTGCAGTTAGTAGAGGCGAGAATTAAAGACTTTAATGGAGAGAGAATTTAATAAAATTAATATGTGACTAGATAAATTTGCATAATTATTCATAAGATACGTAAGTTTCTCTGAAAAAAAATGTGCACAGTCTGATATGTAACGACAAGAAGAGCGACCTGCTAACCTTACCTTTCCGGGCACTTGCCAAGAAAAAATATGATAATCATCAGTAATTAGTCATGTGAATATAATTGCATAAATGATCATAAAAATTAGTAAATGGCATCATAGCATGTTAAATCATAAAGTGTCTTCATTCAATAAAGGGTTTAATATTGGAGACATGGTGGTTGCCTTTACTATTTCTGGTTCTCAGAGTTTCGACGTGTACTACATTGGGGTGAGGAAAGCTGCGAATCCGATATGGACCTGCGTATAGAAGTTCAAATTTACTGCACTTACCTTTTATTCTGCTGGATAAATAGTGTGTACGCACTAATATCTTCTGTCCAATGTGAAAGTCACGACGTATACAAACTTGTTTTTGCTGTCTTCTCCGGCGCTCTGCGGCACGTTTGATGTTGTTCAGCGCAATGTTAATTATTTCATGGTGTCGTAGTCGACGAGATGTAGGAAAGTTTACTAATTCTGTAATTTTGTTAGGTGGTTCAACATGTTTCAGTATAACAGACGGAGATAGTATAGTGGATTCATTTAGAATGGAATTAATTACATCTTTGAATGAGAATATGTGCGTGTCCCAATCAATATGTCTTTTGTGGCAGTATATTCTACACAGTTTACCAATTTCTTTCATTAATCGTTCACAGGGGTTCGAAGAAGCATGGTACTTGGATATATAGATCGGAGAAATGTTTCTAGCTCGTAACATACGTGTCCATATAGTAGAACGAAATTGTGATCCATTGTCAGAAATTACTTTCAACACATGCCCTACATGAAATAAGAAATGCTTTACAAATGCTTTCGAAACGGTTTTAGCAGTAGCTTTGCGTAACGGAGTGAAGGTAACAAATTTTGAAGTGAGTTCAACAGCGACAAAGATGTAGCAAAAACCTCTATTAGTTCTGGGAATCGGACCAAAAATGTCTACAGCGGCCATGTGTCTCAATTTAATGGTACAATGGGATATAATGGAGGAATATGTGAAGTGGTGTCTTACTTAGCTTTCTGGCAAATTTTACATGACGCTAAAACTCGTCGAATACGTTTCTCCATGTTGGCAAAATAACAGTTCTGTCTCAGTATAAGAAAACATTTTCTAGCTCCGTAATGTGCGTAACTGAAATGAGTATACCAGATTAATTTGTTAACCAGTTCGTCAGGAATGCATAATAACCAATTGTTGCTGTCTGGATGAGAGCGGCGAAACAGAATGTTATTACGTACAGTGTAATGGTTTCTAATGATAACATTATTCCTATCTTGCCAAAGCTGTTTAATTTCTTTCCACACGTTGTCTTTAGTTTGCTCTTGTGCTATGCCCTGTAATGACGACGAAATAAAATTTTCAAATGCCACTTGTTGATGTACATGACGCTGAAATTTGCTTTGCAGAAGTTTGTTGCGACGTCTTGCTGATTGTTACTGAGAGAACGAGATAGTGCGTCTGCTATAACATTTTGTGTTCCGGGAATGTGAACAATTGTAAAATTAAATTCCTGTAAATATAGCTTCCATCTGCTTAATCTGTCGTGAGTGAATTTGGCTGAAAGTAAAAATTGTATCGCTCGGTGTTCTGTGTAGACGGTGGTATGTCTTCCATAAAGAAAGTGCCGAAATCTCGTGAAAGCCCAAACAACACATAATGTTTCCAGTTCTGTGACAGAATAATTACGTTCAGCAGGTGATAAAATGCGACTTGCAAATGCGATGTTTTTAATTATTGTACAACCATCTTCTTCAATCTCCTGAAAAATATGTACGCCTAAAGCGGTGTTAGAACTGTCGGTGGTAATCGAAAAATTTCTGGTAAGGTCTGGGTGCGATAAAAGTGGAGCATTCAACAAGGCTTCTTTCAGGTTCACAAATTCAGAATGTGCTTGCTTATCCCAGGACCAAATAGTGTTTTTACCTGTCAATTGGCATAATCTAGGTGTTTCTAAAGCAGAGTGATGAATAAATTTACGAAAAAAGTTAATTAATCCCAAAAAGCTGCGTAGTTGTTTTTTGTTGTAGGAACAGTAATGTCACGTAGAGCTTGAAGTTTTTCCGGATCAGGCGCAATGCCTTCTGCTGAAATTACGTGTCCAAGAAATTTTATAGAAGTTTTGCCAAAGTGCGATTTACTGAAATTAACTGTGAGTCCTTGCGCATGAAAGGTTTGCAACAGTTGTTCTAAAATCACATTGTGCTCGGACCAGTTAGCTTCTGCAATAAGAATGTCATCTACGTACGTCGTGATTCTGTCTTTAAGTTCTGTCGGAAGAATTGTATTCAAACCGCGAATAAAAGCTGCAGAAGAAATAGTTAAGCCGAATGGTAATTTGCAAAATTGATAACAGTCGCCAAAACAGAGAAAAGCTGTATACTTTCTGCAATTCGGATGAAGCTGAATTTGCCAAAATCCCGATTTCAAATCTAATGTAGAATAAATAGCTGTACCGTGAAATTTCTGTAGTAGTTCTTCTAGTGTCTGTGGTCGATCTGTTTCATTAATAATAATGTCATTAATGTGACGTGAATCAAGTACGAGGCGAAGTGAGCCATCTTTTTTCTTAACAATATGTAGCGGGTTTATGTACGGACTAACTGCCGGTTCCATAATTCCTTGATCAAGCATATCTTGTAATTCTCTTTTAACTTGTTCTCTGTGGACATATGGAATGGGATAATGCTTTGCTTTAAATGTGTCGTGCTGTTTGACTTGAAATTCATACATAAATCCGGACATAGTACCAGGAACATTGTCGAAAACTGGAGCTTGCTGTAAAAGAATTTTGTGTAGTTGCGTGCGTTCGTCGTCTGTATTTGCACTGCTTTGTTTAACTTTATCAGAAATCATCTGCATTACGTCGTAGTCAGCTTCGTCTGGAGTGTTATAGTTATGTACGTACGTATCCGTGAACAATGTGGAATTACAGTCTATGCTACGTGATACGGAAATGACCTCTGTGCGATTAATTGTTCGTTCTTCTGCAGATAATGAGTGCTGAAATTCTAAAGCCAATTGTACATTTTCATCCTTCAACATTAAATAGGAATTTTGAAAATCGATAACTGCGTCGTATTGTACCAGAAAATTCGTACCTAAAATAATGTCTGTCGTCAATAAAGGAATAATCCAAAAATTTGAGTGAAATGTGTGACCTGCAATGCAAAATGATAAATGTGTCTGTAATTTAACGTCTACTCCTTTACTCGATACTGCTCCTGCAGAAGAAATAGTTAAGCCGAATGGAAATGTAGGATAGGTATTCTCTTTGTTACACTCGTTAAAAGTTTCTTCATTTATTACAGACATAGGTGATCCGGAATCGATTACTGCTGAAAATTTCGATGAACCAATTTTAATTTCGATGACAGTGTGAAATGGTTTTCTGAACAACTGATCTTTCCTCTAAAAGAGTGTCTCTGATGTCGTCAAAAGTAATAACATTTTCGTGAACAACATTCTGCGTGTCAAAAGTAGTGCTTGTGTTACTGGAAGATGCGACCTGTACAGCATCTAGTCAAATTCTATCTGACATATTATTATTGTCAGGACGATTCTGTGGCATTTCGACTATATGAACTGTTCTATTATTTCTTCCAGACGTATTACGTTCTAGATGATACCTACTGTCGGGTTCATTCATGAGAATATGTTGTTCCTGATCATTTCGCTGCTCGTAAGACCTACTGTTATTACACGTACGCTGATAATTGTGCTCATTGTTTTTACGTCTGTCATGATAGTCATTCCTATACGGTGCATTGCGATAGGAATTGAAGTACTGTGTTTTCTGCACGTAGTTATTTCCTTGCTGCCGTGCGTTACTATTTGTTGTACCAGGGACTATACGTCCACGCGGCGAAACATTAAAGTTTGGTTGACCTTGCACGCTGCGTTGTTGGTTAGGTATGCTATCCGGCTGCCTTTCATGCTTTTGTGGTGGAAAACGTCTATTGTTACTAAAATGTGGTTCCTGTTGCTGAAAATTTTGGCGATATTGATAATTAGAATTTTTTCTGTTATTAAAGTTCTGTTGGTTGTCATTCCTAAAGCGTCTGTTACCTTTGCTATTTAAATTACGTGGTTGATCGTAATTACTGTAAGTTTGCTGGCCTTGGTTGTTATATGAAAAATTTTTGTTTACGAAGGAATAGTCTGATTGCTGCACTTCTAAAAGCTGCAGCAGATCCCTGAATGCCGAAATATTTTCTTTTTGCTGACCCGTTAGAAGTGACACTCTTAATGATCGTGGCAATTTAGAAATACATAACTGAATGAGTGCAGATTCACTGTACGGTTCACTTAGGTACTGGTTTTGTTGCACCATGTGCTCAAAAAATTGCGTCACATTGGGAAAATTTGAGTTCTCATAATTTGATAAACTAATTAACTGATCTTTAATTCCGCGCTGTGTCGTCTTCGAACAATACGCTGACAGAAAAGCATTCTGAAACTCTTCTACAGAGTAACATTGTCTCGCGATCGGTCTCATACGAGTTGCCGGTTCGCCTTCCAAAAAACTGCAAATAAATTCAAGTTTATGCGTTACGGGCCAAGTCGGTGGAAAAGCAAAGCTAAATTGTTGTATCCAATCTAGTGGGTGAATCTGTGTTCTGTCATTTTTAAACACTTTAAATTTTCTCACTGACAGAAAATGTTTGTAATCAAAATTATCGTCTCTGTATGATGGAACAGGTTCACGATTGTAAGAGAATCTATTTGTCTGTGTCTGTTCGGAATTTAAGTCGCGTACTCTCTGCAGATTACCCAAATTATACGCGCTGTGTGAGTCTGACAAATGTTCGCAAAGTGGCGTCTGCTGTGATGTGTTATTAACTGAAATATTTTTCATCTCTGTTACTTCTTGCTGTAAACTTGACAACTTTCTACGTAAGGTGTTATTACATGAATCGATCTCATTGATTGTCTGTTGTAGATTTTGAAATTCAGGTGTTTGATTAAATGAAACCGGTGAGGTATCATCTGATTTGCTGTCATTATTACTTTCAATAACGTCAATACGACTGGCCAATTCATCATATTTTTCAGTCAGTATTTTTACCTGATCATCGGTTTTAGTGTCACAAGCATTAATTTGTTTTTGAATTTTACGTGTGGTTTCGTTCAGTTTTTTAACGTCAGCTTTGACGACATCGGAATCCTGTGTTAGTTCTAATTGTTCGAATTTGTCTGTCACTGCCTGAATATCTGCTATGTGTGTATCTGTTTTTGATTTAAGATCAGAAATTTCATCACGTAATTCGGCGTTCAACTGTTCGATGGTATTAATTTTGTCCGATACTGTAGCAATATTGTTGTCTACGTATGTTTTTGCCTTCGCAAACATTTTACGTTTATCTTCTTGTCTCTGTGCAGTGATTGTTTCCATGACTTGACGTTTTACTTTGTTTTGATCCTGTATAAATTTGCGGAAACGCGTATCACTGTTTTGTAGGTGAAGATTAAAACGTTCGTCAATCTGAGTGTTCTGTTGGTCGAATTTCGCGTCTATCTTTGCATCCATTGTGCGCGAAAGTTCTGCTGTCATTAGTTTAAACTCGTCGCGTAATTGTGTAGCTTTTTCAGAGCATTGTTTACCGACTGCACTTATTTCGTCTCTAAGTGTTTCTGTTGTGGCTGTTTGTATACCCCTTAATTCCTGAGCAACAGATCTAATTTCTTCGCTACTTTTTCTTGAACAAGCCTCAATTTCCTCGCGTAACTGTTCCTTAGTATCATGACACTGCGCGGCAACGGCTTTAATCTGCTCGCTAAGCTGTCTCGAATTGTTGTCTAATTTTTCATTTAACTCTCTGGAATTGTTGTCTAATTTTTTTATTAAGCTGTTGTTTGAGATTTTCGTTATTTTCATTAAGCTGTTGTTTGAGATCTTCTTTAAGTTGTTTGGAATTGTTGTCTACTTTTTCACTCTGTTGTTTACCCTGTTGTAGCAATATTGCCATAATTTGTTCCAAGGTAACATTACCTACTCTATTCTCTGTACTGTTTGATGGTGTATCTGCAATTGTCGTGTTTTGTGTGACTATTTGGTCATTCTGTAATTTACAAAAAGGTTTGCCAATCGGATGTATATAGTTAGCCACTACACCGGAATTAAACAAATCTGTCGTGCTTTGAGTATCCTGTTCATTTTCATTAGAAAAATTTATCTGTTCGTCACGTAAATTTTCCAAACCGGGTGTGTTAAGCTGGGCAGCGCTCATTACAATAGAGCGCCCCAAGTCATCAATTGTCGTCAAATTAACAGAGGAGACAATTGAGTTCGTTTGTTCATCATTAAGATAAAAATCATCATTAGTGGTTGGAACGCACTGATTGTCAGTGAACGCAGGATTGTCATCATTACACTGCGTGTCACAATTACTATCGGTCAAGTTGTTTAATTCGGTTATTTCACTCATTATACCTCGCGATGTACTATTAATAGTCTTTCGCGGCATTTTTACACAAGTCACACTTATTCACAAATGAAACAAAGACAATACAAAAAGCAACAAACACAAATACAACAAAGAGCAACGAATTTCTGATGATCTGAGGAAAGAAAGTCACAAAATTAGTAAAAGCGTTGCGCCAAATGCTAATTATATTTAAGTAAATAAGAGCAGATATCTGGCTACTTTTCAGAAGATTCTCAAAGAAATACGATCCTGGCAGGGTCGCCAAGTGTAACCTCCGCACAGAAATAGTTTTAAACATTTCATTGTTAATGAGAATAAAGCCAAAGTGTAACCTTCCCGTGAAAATAAAAGAAAATATTTAATTGACCATTGGACATCGTGCTAAGTGTAACCTCCCCGTAATTATTTTTAAATGATATGAATTGAATGAAAATGCAAATAGAGCCAAATGTTAGCTTCCCACAGTAATAAAAGTCAATGATAATAAAAATGTGCAAAAATGTTAAGTCCCCACAAAATTAACGTTAAGATCAACCTGATAAATTTTATAAGGGCAGCTGCGCTGACCTTAGGCCCTGTGCAATAATTAACCTGATAAATTGATTCTGGGAGGAAAAGCATGGGAAATATTGTTTCAATTGTAATAATACTTTTCTTAAAAACGATTGCTTTGAAAACAAAATTATTATTGGGGCATTTCTTGAACAAATTAATTACAATTAACATACATTACATTATCAGATGTGCGCAATGCTGCTTCATTACCTTTGATAACAATATACCTCGTCCTGAATCGTGACCAGAGATGGAAGGAGAGCACGCCGCCGACCCATGTCGACGCCCGCTCAGTACAACCGTCCACTCGCTACAACTACTACCGACAGAGTGCAACTAGCAACTAAACTCTCGCGCGGTCAAGCGCAGACAAGCAACGATAAATAACTCTCTGGTCAGAGATTCTGTCATGCCTCGCCATCGCTGCTACTGAATACATACGTGTTTCACTGGTAAAGGAAAAAAGACAGACAACAAGAAACCAGAAGAGAAGCCTTGAAGGGAAAGACGACCCAGAGTACAAATGCGGTGTCTTCTGAAGAAGTGACGTAAGGAAAAAAGTCAGGTTGAACTTTAATTTGTGTTTCCTGAAAAGATTGTGTTTCAACGATTACGTGCCTTCGAAGAAGTGACGTAAGAAAAAAAGTTAGGTTGAACTTAAAATTGTGTTTCCTGAAAAGTTTGTGTTTCAACGTTTACGTAGCTTTTCCTCAGATTCTATGAATGCTAGAATTATGATATTTTGTACACATATTTCTGTAAACCTAATGAACGTTGTCTCAAGAGCAAATTTTGAAATTCTGATTGCAAGCTGAGATATTGGGCAAAGTGCTTGGAATTTTGCATGAATCTAAAATTGTACTTGTGGAATTATAATTAAAAAATTATGAAAATTCTGCTATTTGACCTATTCCAAAAACCCCATGAGAGAAGCTTACGAAATATAAAGAGATGAAACAGAGAAATGTTTGGCCGGCCGTAGTGGCCGTGCGGTTCTGGGCGCTGCAATCTGGAACCGAGCGGCCGCTGCGGTCGCAGGTTCGAATCCTGCCTCGGGCATGGATATGTGTGATGTCCTTAGGTTAGTTAGGTTTAAGTACTTACAAGTTCTAGGGGACTGCTGACCTCAGAATTTAAGTCCCATAGTGCTCAGAGCTATTTTAGACTATATACACAATTACACAACTATGTGTCGTTCTGATTTCTTGCTCGCTTTTTGGCTTACGATTGGATAACTACTGTCTAATGTTTTTAAATGCCGTTGTGTTCTAATTAAAACTGTCTGTGAAAATGCTGGCGAAATTGCACATCTTCACAACACAGTATTTTCTGAATCATCCGAAACGTTGAAATCCTGCCCGTTGCCATTTGCAACTACGCAGATGCTAATCACTGAACCTACTATCCTCACAGATCCAGCCGTAGAGGGATCTCTCTCGTGCTTCGTATGCCAATGCTACCAACGTTATTCCCATTCACTTTAAGTCCTCTCCCAATCAAAATTTCGTTTGCAATGTTGTTGTTATGGTCTTCAGTCCTGAGACTGGTTTAATGCAGCTCTCCATGCTACTCTATCCTGTGCAAGCTTCTTCATCTCCCACTACCTACTGCAGCCTACATCCTTCTGAATCTGCTTAGTGTATTCATCTCTTGGTCTCCCTCTATGATTTTTACCCTCCACGCTGCCCTCCAATACTAAATTCGTGATCCCTCGATGCTGAAGAACCATGTCCTACCAACCGATCCTTTCTGCTAGTCAAGTTGTGCCACAAACTCCTCTTTTCCCAACCCCTACTCAATACCTGCTCATTAGTTATGTGATCTACCCATCATATCTTCAGCATTCTTCTGTAGTACCACATTTCGATAACTTCTATTCTCTTCTTGTCCAAACTATTTATCGTCCATGTTTCACTTCCATACATGGCTACACTCCATACAAATACTTTCACAAACGACTTCCTGACACTTAAATCTATACTCGATGTTAACAAATTTCTCTTCTTCAGAAACGCTTTCCTTGCCATTGGCAACCTATATATTATATCCTCTCTACTTCGACCATCATCAGTTATTTTGCTCCCCAAATAGCAAAACTCATTTACTACTTTAAGTGTCTCATTTCCTAATCTAATTCTTTCAGCATCAACCGACTTAATTCGACTACATTCCATTATCCTCGTTTTTCTTTTGTTGATGTTCATATTATATCCTCCCTTCAAGACACTGCCCATTTCATTCAATTGCTCTTCCAAGCCCTTTGCTGTCTCTGACAGAATTACAATGTCATCGGCGAACTTTAAAGTTTTTATTTCTTCTCCATGGATTTTAATACCTACGTCGAACTTTTCTTTTGTTTCCTTTACTGCTTGCTCAATATACGGATTGAATAACATCGGGGAGAGGCTACAACCCTGTCTCACTCCCTTCCCAACCACTGCTTCCCTTTCATGTCCCTTGACTCTTATAACTGCCATCGGATTTCTGTACAAATTGTAAATAGTCTTTCGCTCCCTGTATTTTACTCCCGCCACCTTCAGAATTTAAAAGAGAGTATTCCAGTCGTTTGTAATAACCGATTTAATATTGGAGGGCAGCGCGGAGTGTAAAAATCGTAGAGGGAAACCAAGAGATGAATACAGTAAGCACGTTCAGAGGGATGTAGGTTGCAGTAGTTACACAGATACGAAGAAGCTTTGCTCAGGATAGAGCAGCATGGAGAGCTACATCAAACCAGTCGCTGGACTCAAGACCACAACAACAACGAAGAACTCTCATAGTCAGAGGGCGGTTGGTGGACACAGAAGGGGAGGGAGGGGAAGGAGGAGATGGATAGTAGGAGGGATGAGGAACCGACGCACGGAGAGATGAGGAAGAAGAACACTAGGATGTATATCCAACGCCTAGAAAGATTTAGCAACTGCTAGTTATGTATATCCGAGGGCGAACTAAAATGCAATACCACCGAAAAATCGTAAAGTTTTTTTAAAATAAAACAAATGTTATTAACATTCTTCGTCTTTATTCTTCATTTCTATATACAGTAGAGCGTCGATTATCCAAAGTAATAGGGGGACATGGGTGTTCGGAAAACTGGTTTGTTCGGATAATCGAACTGTACATGTTTATTTGCCAAAAAGAAGTACTGTACAGTAAATTTATTCAAAAAACCAGCCATCTCTTTCAGTATTACAAAGTAACATACAAAGGCAACTTCAGTAGGAATATACAGGGTTATTACAAATGATTGAAGCGATTTCACAGCTCTACAATAACTTTATTATTTGAGATATTTTCACAATGCTTTGCACACTAATACAAAAACTCAAAAAGTTTTTTTAGGCATTCACAAATGTTCGATATGTGCCCCTTTAGCGATTCGGCAGACATCAAGCCGATAATCAAGTTCCTCCCACACTCGGCGCAGCATGTCCCCATCAATGAGTTCGAAAGCATCGTTGATGCGAGCTCGCAGTTCTGGCACGTTTCTTGCTAGAGGAGGTTTAAACACTGAATCTTTCACATAACCCCACAGAAAGAAATCTCATGGGGTTAACTCGGGAGAGCATGGAGGCCATGATATGAATTGCTGATCATGATCCCCACCACGACCGATCCGTCGGTTTTCCAATCTCCTGTTTAAGAAATGCCGAACATCATGATGGAAGTGCGGTGGAGCACCATCCTGTTGAAAGATGAAGTCAGCGCTGTCGGTCTCCAGTTTTGACATGAGCCAATTTTCCAGCATGTCCAGATACACGTGCCCTGTAACTTTTTTTTTTTTGCAGAAGAAAAAGGGGTCGTAAACTTTAAACTGTGAGATTGCACAAAACACGTTAACTTTTGGTGAATTGCGAATTTGCTGCACGAATGCGTGGAGGATTCTCTACCGCCCAGATTCGCACATTGTGTCTGTTCACTTCACCATTAAGAAAAAATGTTGCTTCATCACTGAAAACAAGTTTCGCACTGAACGCATCCTCTTCCATGAGCTGTTGAAACCGCGCCGAAAATTCAAAGCGTTTGACTTCGTCATTGGTTGTCAGGGCTTGTAGCAATTGTAAACGGTAAGGCTTCTGCTGTAGCCTTTTCCGTACGATTTTCCAAACCGTCGGCTGTGGTACGTTTAACTCCCTGCTCGCTTTATTCGTCGACTTCCGCGGGCTACGCGTGAAACTTGCCCGCACGCGTTCAACCGTTTCTTCGCTCACTGCAGGCCGACCCGTTGATTTCCCCTTACAGAGGCATCCAGAAGCTTTAAACTGCGCATACCATCGCCGAATGGAGTTAGCAGTTGGTGGATCTTTGTTGAACTTCGTCCTGAAGTGTCGTTGCACTGTTATGACTGACTGCTGTGAGTGCATTTCTAGCACGACATACGCTTTCTCGGCTCCTGTCGCCATTTTGTCTCACTGCGCTCTCGAGCGCTCTGGCGGCAGAAACCTGAAGTGCGGCTTCAGGCGAACAAAACTTTATGAGTTTTTCTACGTATCTGTAGTGTGTCGTGACCATATGTCAATGAATGGAGCTACAGTGAATTTATGAAATCGCTTCAATCATTTGTAATACCCCTGTATAGTATGTGGCACAGTTTATTAAACAAAAATATATACATAGTACATACGCATTCTGCATGAACAATACACATAGTATACAAAATTAACGTTTAAAAAAATCCTTTATTTTGGTCTGTCTAAGCAAGCCTACACGCTTACGAGCAGCAAGTGAACGCCTCAGAAGCTGAAGGTATATTGAGATGCTGGCGACGTCATCTTTATCAGTGACGACGTTTACAATCCTGCTGTCCAGCATGATTTGGTGTCCTGGATCTGCGTCATCGATATTCATCCGTTCATGAACGTCTTCTTCATGACATTCGTGGCAATCTATTTCTTTTAGCATTCCGAGAATTAGGACATATCATTCTGTTCGTCATTTTCAATCATACCTTGTGAATTTTCTTCTGTGTCTAAAATTTTATTCCAGGCCTTCTTCAAATTCTCTTCCTTTACACTATTCCATGCTGTGCTGATCGTGTAGGACGCGTCTTTCAAGTCAATATTCTTATGATTTCTTAACAGACTTTCTTCTCCATCCTCTTCTCTTTCTAACAATAACTTACGCAACAATTCTTTCCTGTGATATCGTTTGAAAGTCTCAATAACGCCTTGATCCATGGGCTGTAATAAGGAGGTAACGTTAGGTGGAAGAAATATTACCTTTATGAACTCGTCTTTTTCGTTTAAAATATCACATGACGGATGAGTTGGTGCAGTGTCAAGGTGAAGTAGTGTTTTCTCCCTCTTCCCATTCTTTAGCTGATGAGCTTTTACAGAGGTTACGAAAACGTCCAGAAACCACTTCATAAAAATCGTACTATCCATCCAGGCACTCTTTTGTGAGGTGTACACAACAGGCAAGGCTGACATATTAACGTGCTTGAAACGACGCGGTTTTTTACTTTTACCAATAACGAACATAGGCAGTCGGTGACTTCCAGGAGCATTAGCCAAGCCAAAGCTGTGATACGGTCCTTGCTTGTTTTGGGACCAGGTGCTGCTAATTCATGACGTGAAACAAGAGTTTTTCTCGGTAAAGCTTTCCAGTTAAGTCCAGTTTCGTCAGCATTGTAAACGTTTTCGAGAGAATAATCTTCTTCCCTTAATACGTCCCTTAGTTTGACTTTGAAAGAATCAGCTGCTGAAGAATCAGCCGACAGTTTTTCTCCGTGTATTGTAAGCTCACGAATGCCGTGTCTTGACTTGAAGCGTTTTGACCAGCCCATGCTCGCTTTAAAGTTCGAAGGCCCTCCAAGTTTTTCGTTGAACTGCATTGCCTTCTCACACACAAAGGGACCTGAGATAGGTTCTCCTTCCGATCTCTTCTGTGTAAACCACTTGTAAACAATATCATCTAGATCTGTGTGAGTGGCGAACTTCATAGTTTTACGGCTTGTTGATCCATCAATAGAATCAAGCATAGCTATAAAATTTGCTATGCTCGTCTTTTGTTTTTTGTTTTTTTTTTTTTGTATCCGTAATTGTCGACCTTTCCACCTTGTACTCATTGGATAAAGTGGTTGCAGATTCACCTTCTTCTAACCTTGTAATAATCTCGTACTTGTCCCTCATAGAAAAAACAACACGTTTAAGTTTAAGCATTTTGTATCGTCAAGTTCACTTCTTCACGCAGCAGCACACAAGTGGTCGTAACAGAGAACAGAAGGTGACTGTTTGCACCGTGAGAAGCTCTTCTTGGGGGCGCGCAATCTTTCAAACTACGCGGAGCGGCACGCCTCAATTTTTTCATATTGCCAAGATACTGATCCTTGTGGAGTCACAAAGTAGTTTGCAAAATAATCCTTTATCTGCATACCAGACGCCTCAGCTCTTATTCCTACAGGCTCACAGCCTTGCAGAAGGCATTCGTACGGCTCGTCCACAGTTCGTACATGCTTTTATGATAATGTCTGAAAAACCAACATCCACGTCCATAGGTCGATGAAATATTCTCCATTTGTTAGCCAAAATCCCCAAAGCACTTTCCACCATTTTACGAGCACGACAATGTCTATAATTAAAAGCACACTGTTTCATTGTCAGGTTTTTCTTCGAGTCCGGCTGCAGAATATGTCTAGACAGTGCAAATGCTTCAGCTCCTACAAAATTAAAAGGTTGAGGCTCTCCTTCCTCGTCGTGTGTTAATTTTTGAGGATTTTGAATGTTTAGCTGATTAGATTTCAGTTTTTGATAGAAGTTGGATTTCTTGAACACATTAGAATTCCCATTGGCTCCGTACGAGACCATGTCTATCACAGTGAAACAATAGTCAGCGCCCACTACGGCCAAAAGTTTGTCGAAAACTAATTCATGTAATTATAAAACTCTGAGCCACTGTCAGTAGGCTTCTTCAGTCTCACATGTTTCCCATCCACAGCACCAATGCAATTTGGAAAGTCAGTTCTGTCTAAAAACTGTTTGGCAATAATCTTCCAATCTTCAGTTTTTTCTGCCATATCAGTAGGCAGTAGACATTGCCACAACAGCTCGCATGTATCCTTCACAATTTTTCTGATTGTAGTGGCTCCCAGTAGATATTCGTAGTGTAATGAGCGAAAGCTATTTCCATTTGCAAGGTATCTGGAAGAAATAATATTCAGTAACAGCATTAATATTTATTCATAGAAGTATTAAGGTAAATACTTACAATAAATTATATACAGTGATAATTTCAATTATGACAGGTAAAGATATTCAAAGGAAGTGGAAAAATCTGAAGGACTGCTTCGCAAGAGAACTGGCATCACAGAAAAAATCTTCGTCTGACGAGGCTGCAAGAAAACGGAGGAAATATCTATACTTCGATGCAATGTTATTTCTGCTCCCTCAAATGGAAGACAGCCCAAAGTAGCACAGGAAACAAGGAAGTAGGTTCTCCCCTCCGTTTGTCTTCACAAACCAACAACGATACTGCACAGAGGACATCCTACGAAAAGAGAAGCCAAGAAGGTTACGTCTTACGAGGAATCTCTATTAAATATATTAAAAGACACACAAAAAGAAGAAGTTAACGAGGATAAGAATTTTGCATTAACGCTTGTCCCCATGCTGGCGAAGTTAAACGAAGAACAGAAACAACGCGAAAATAGAAATACTGAATGTGATGAGGAATGCCAGATATTATCAGCCTTCACTGTTTTTTCCACAGCATCCGAACATGTGTTATAACACAACTCAAGCGACGTATAACGCCACTCAAGCAACTTATTCTCCAGTATCTTCATTCGTTCAACCGTATTCTTCAAATGTCCTAAATGAAACGGAGCCCCCACAAAATTTGTTCGTATGCCCCTCTGCTGACAACCTCAACAAGACCACAGAAACCTCTATGCGCAACATGTTTTTGCAGATTTCTCATGAAACAAGTTCGCCAATTTCGACTTGCAGTAGCGATTTTCTTGATGTATCTGATCAGTAATGTAAAATGGCAACAACAATTGTTGAATGGAATGATTCTCTTGATGTATCTAATCAATAATGTAAAAGGGCAATAAAACTGTTGAATGAAATAATGTGTGCTCACCTCAAAGTCACTGATAAGCGCTCCTCAGGTGGTGTATACTTCCTCCATGTCGTATCTTGTTTTGTTATATTCGGTTCTACTGTCTGAAGCAGTGTATCAAAACTATTCTTACTCATTCGATAGTATTGAAAGATTTTATTTGGGTGATTTTGTAACTCCTCGTGTAATTTGTAAAACTGCCCTTTCACTAATCTTTGACTTACAATCGGATGCACCCAGTAACGACATTTGCGCTGTTTTCTCGCTCTTCTTCGTAGTAGTTGCGATTTTCCTGCCGCTGTGTGCGCACCACAATGTACTTCCGCGACAGCGATTGTTCAGTCGCGCCAACTGAAAAATCGCCTGTGCGCGCCCAGCCTGAGACGGCGCAGCTGTTGCTGTGAACAGCTTTGATACTGCCGCTACTTCTACTGCCAGTGCCGAGCCGACAGAAGTGTGCCGATTGTTGAAACACAGCGACTGGCGGCTTGGCCGGTAAGCAGCGCCTTGTGAAGGCCCCATTAGAAGCAATGTTCTGCCAGCGGTGGCCCAGTGCGGCGACTACAGTGGGAAACTTGGTTTGGGAGCGAGGGGGATGATGGACGGTAGGGTGGGAGAGTAACAGCTGCGGGCGAGTACACAGTTCGGTTAAGCGGTCGTTCGGTTGACCGACGTTCGGATAATCGACGCTCTACTCTCTACTGTATTTATATATCTACATAGTCACCCTAGCGACGAACGCTTTTCTCTAAAAGAGGCACCGGTTTGTTGGTACCGTGTCTTTAGAAATCTTTGACGTTGTTGACAGAGCCTTAGCCTCACATATGCTTGCACTGCGTCTGCCTGCTTAGCTGCGTGGTAACGTGCTTGCCTACCACGCAGCGGCAGGCCCGGGCTCGATTCCCGACCGGGTTGGAGACTCCTTCCGCTCGTGGTATTGTGTGGTCATCATCATCATTTCACGCTCATCGCCGTCACTCAAGTCGCCCAGTGTGGCGTCGACGGAAGTAAGACTTGCACTCGGCTGCAGAACTTCCCGACCGAGAACGCCACACGCTAATTTATGCTTGCACCACTCCTTCACTATCAAAACGAAGTCCTCGAAGGGGTTATTTAAGATTCCGAAAACAGATGAATGGAGGATGTGGCCAAGTAAGCCACAAATATATAGACATGAAGAATAAAGAAGTAGAATTCTGATAACGTTTTTTTAATCTAAAAAACTTTAATGAGTTTGCACACAAAAAATTCGGAGGCTTTACTTTTCAGCAACAATTGTGTAACACTACAAGACACATGGCCATCACCAGGCTTGTCCAGTGCACAATCACTTCGTAAGTAGGCTGTTTAGGTTTTTATGTTGGTAACGTCACGTAGCACTCTGTGTGAAAATCACTGGCTGTGCTGTGTGCCGTCTGTGGCTGGTTGGCATTGTTGGAATTTGCTATTGTAGTGTTGGGCAGTTGGCTGTTAACAGCGTGTAGCGTTGTGCAGTTGGAGGTGAGCCGCCAGCAGTGGTGGATGTGGGGAGAGAGATGGAAGAGTTTTGAGAGCGGATGACCCAGACGTGTGTCCATCAGAGACATATGTTATTTCGATTCTTTTGTAAAGCCCGTATTACTACAAATGTTATCTGTATTTTTATGATCTTTAATGATGTATTTTGTACATTTGTTATTGTATTCTCATGTTCTAAAATTGTAATTGACACCAGTTCATCAAATTAAGTAACTTGTAATCATTCATTTCACTGCACACATTTCTTTTGGTCATAGTGTATGCACAATATGTGGAAGAAATAGGGCTGTTAGTGCTCGCACGTGTTGATAATTCAGCAAGGGACTGGTTACCAGTACTTCCGGTTCTAAGGACATTTAAAAAAAAAATTTTTGTGAGTGCACAAGTGGTGGTTTATGGACTTGCTATACTGTCCACAAGACTCTTCGATGGTGATTGTGCACCTGCACAGTCGCAACAGATGGCTGCTGGCCGTCTTTACAAGGACTAATGTGGGTTTACACCTTTGATGACCCACCAGTACCATTATTTCTACAAGGACTGCAGTGGGTCTGCACATCTGGTGGCCCACCAATACTCTCTACCAGGACTGCAGTGGGTCTGCTCTGTGATGACCTACCTACCAATATTCGTCAAAACTTCGACTCACTCTGCGGTGGGTTTGCTCTGTTGTGGCCCCATTACCTGTCTGCATGTCAAGAGTCAGCACTGTCTTTCTGTTGGAAGGACAACACTACTTCTTCAAGACTGCATGGAAATCCACTACTTCCGTGTGCATTTTCTTTCACCGCTGAGACTTTGAGAAAAAAAAAAACACTGCAATTTTACTGTGATGAATGATCAGGACTGTCTTTATGGACTGTGAGAAAATTTTAGCTTTTGACCAACATTGTATCAATAAGTGTGTGCATTTGATTTCTTTGTTATTGTAATTATGAAAATTGTTTTCAAATCTGTATTGGCCACTGCCCAAAACAATTTGTAAAATTTTTTGTGCGGAGCATGGGGGCTATGTAAGTAGGCTGTTTAGGTTTTTATGTTGGTAACGTCACGTAGCGCTCTGTATGAAACTCACTGGCTGTGCTGTGTGCAATCTGTGGCTGGTTTGCATTGTTGGAATTTGCTATTGTAGTGTTGGGCAGTCGGCCGTTAACAGCGTGTAGCGTTGTGCAGTTGGAGGTGAGCCGCCAGCAGTGGTGGATGTGGGGAGAGAGATGGCAGAGTTTTGAGAGCGGTTGATCTGGATGTGTGTCCATCAGAGACAGTAAATTTTTAAGACTGGATGTCATGAACTGCTATATATATTATGACTTTTGAACACTATTAAGGTAAATACATTGTTTGTTCTCTATCAAAATCTTTCATTTGCTATGTCTATCAGTAGTTAGTGCCTTCAGTAGTTTGAATCTTTTATTTAGCTGGCAGTAGTGGCGCTCGCTGTGTTGCAATAGTTCGAGTAACGAAGATTTTTGTGAGGTAAGTGATTCATGAAAGGTATAGGTTATTGTTAGTCTGGGCGATTCTTTTGTAGGGATTATTGAAAGTCAGATTGCGTTGCGCTAAAAATATTGTGTGTCAGTTTAGTGTTGATCAGAATAAGTAAAGAGAGTAATGTCTGAGTACGTTCAGTTTTGCTCAGCTGTTTGAAAATCAAATAACGTAGAGGTTTATCAGCACAGTAATTCATAAACTTTTCTAAGGGGAGGTTTCAACTTGCCACAAGGCAAAGCAATACATTGCTTATCTTTACGCTTTATGTTGCAGTGTGACTGGGTGTTTGGTGGAGGCAACAGAGATGCCCCTTTAGTTACGAAGGACTTTCTTGGCCCAGGAATTCACACTTAGCAGAGCACCGCAAAGAGTTCATCCTCCCTTCTTAACCTTAACTGCTTCACTGAGTACAACAGATAGGCCGATAAGGATTCGAAGGATGAGGGCACCTCCAGTAGTTCCACGTTTCAGAAAACAACGATATGTAATACGAGTGCCACTCGTCCTAAAGGACAGCTTCCTGTATTTACCTTGAAATAGGATATACTGAAACATTGTTTTCCTTGCCTTCTGACTGGTTTGATGCGGCCTAGCGACCGATTCATCTCAGAGTGGCAACTGCAACCTACGTTTTCAATTATCTGTTGGATATATTCCAATATCTGTCTTCCTGTAGTTTTTACCCTCTACAGTTCCCTCTAGTACCATGGAAGTTAAGCCTTTTTCCTGATGCCTTAACAGAAGTCCTATATTCCTGCCTGTTATTCTTGTCACTGTTTTCCACACGTTCCTTTCTTCATCGATTCTGCGCAGAACCTCCTCATTCCTTACCTTACCAATCTACCAATTTTGAACATTCTTTTGCAGCTCCACATCTCAGAAACTTCGATTCTCTTCTGTTACGATTTTCCCATAGTCCGTGATTAACTATCATACAAAACTGTGCGGGAAATGTAGATTTCAGAAATTTCTTCCTCGAACTAAGGCCTATGTTCGATACTAGTAGACTTCACATGGCCCGGAACGCCATCTTCTCCGCATCGCTGTCTACATAGATACTCCTCAAGCCACCACTACAGGGTTATTACAAATGATTGAAGCGATTTCACAGCTCTACAATAACTTTATTATTTGAGATATTTTCACAATGCTTTGCACACACATACAAAAACTCAAAAGTTTTTTTAGGCATTCACAAATGTTCGATATGTGCCCCTTTAGTGATTCGGCAGACATCAAGCCGATAATCAAGTTCCTCCCACACTCGGCGCAGCATGTCCCCATCAATGAGTTCCAAAGCATCGTTGATGCGAGCTCGCAGTTCTGGCACGTTTCTTGGTAGAGGAGGTTTAAACACTGAATCTTTCACATAACCCCACAGAAAGAAATCGCATGGGGTTAAGTCGGGAGAGCGTGGAGGCCATGACATGAATTGCTGATCATGATCTCCACCACGACCGATCCATCGGTTTTCCAATCTCCTGTTTAAGAAATGCCGAACATCATGATGGAAGTGCGGTGGAGCACCATCCTGTTGAAAGATGAAGTCGGCGCTGTCGGTCTCCAGTTGTGGCATGAGCCAATTTTCCGCGGGCTACGCGTGAACTTGGCCGCACGCGTTCAACTGTTTCTTCGCTCACTGCAGGCCGACCCGTTGATTTCCCCTTACAGAGGCATCCAGAAGCTTTAAACTGCGCATACCATCGCCGAATGGAGTTAGCAGTTGGTGGATCTTTGTTGAACTTCGTACTGAAGTGTCGTTGCACTGTTATGACTGACTGATGTGAGTGCATTTCAAGCACGACGTACGCTTTCTCGGCTCCTGTCGCCATTTTGTCTCACTGCGCTCTCGAGCGCTCTGACAGCAGAAACCTGAAGAGCGGCTTTATGAGTTTTTCTACGTATCTGTAGTGTGTCGTGACCATATGTCAATGAATGGAGCTACAGTGAATTTATGAAATCGCTTCAATCATTTGTAATAGCCCTGTACTAGTCATTTCCTTTCCTGTTCCACTCGCAAATAGGGCGTGAGAAAAACGACTGTCTATACGCCTCCCTATGAACACTAATTTCTCGTATCTTATCCTTGTTGTCCTTACACGCAGTGTATGTTGGTGGCGGTAGAATCGTTTGGCAGCCAACTTCAAATGCCAGTTCTCTAAATTTGCTCAATAGTGTTCCTCGAAAAGAACGTCGCTTCCCTACAAGGATTAACATTGACTTCTCAAAGCATCTCAGTAACACGTGTTGTTCACACCTACATAAACACAGCCAGTACGGTAGCTCTGCGTGTTCGGTCAGAGAGCTGGTTGGCCCCTGTAATAAAAAACTGAGTGGAAGGATCAACAAACAAACTTGAACGGGTGTCTTGTGACGTCCGCAACGACCACACACGATGATCAACAACGAACAAAATGATGAAAAAAAAAGTGATCAGCGTAACGGATTGCAGTCCTACAGGCACGGGTTCGATTCCCGGCTGGGTGTTGTCTTCATCATTTCATCCCCATCCGACGCAGGCCCCCACAACCGCACGAGTGGTCGACTGTGAAGAGAGGACAAATTGAATAGCTGGGCGGCGGCCATTAGAGTGGTAAACTGACGTGCGGAGTTCGAATGTTGATACATCGCTTTTGGTTATAAAATGCCTTCCCTTGAGTTAGGTCACAAACATAATGCCTCATTTAAATACTTTACTACAATATACTTTTTAATTTATGAACAAACAGCAACAAGTCACTGTTTATGAATTTATCTTACGTACTACATGGAATCTGCCGTAGCTAAAAGTTATGTACTGGACCCCTAGCATTTTTCGTAGTTCATTTACGATAGATGTACGCAAAATGCATCAAAATACTCGAAGATTTGCCCACTATATTAACAGATATTTTCTGACTCTACCTTGCTTTAGATTTTATGACGAGAAGTGCGTTTTATATGGCACAGTGCTTTGGCAACTCACGACCAATTTATCAAGTTTCAACCTAATCGAGACCATGGGAACACAACGGATCAGCCAGCTTTCTTCAAAATGATCAGAACATGTAAAATGGTATTCTGTCCGTCGGAAATCTTGCCTCCTGACAGCGTGTAACCATATTTGTAACAGCTGTGGTTTTAAGAAAGGAAACCTGCAAATAGATGCACAGACATTATGCTAATACCGTGTCACAAAAACATTTATTAAGCAAGTGCACTGACATACAAAACAACTTAAAATATTCACATATCTGTGAAATGTAATATTCGTTCCTTTCTCGAATTTATTTGTACAATTAATCGCTGCACAACTCTTCACCATTGTACTTCTTTTGATTGGAACGTACAGACAGTAGAATTACGAGTAACAAATACTGTATGTACGCCCCAACAAATATACAACGTTGTATCTGGGTCTTCATAAACAACAATACTACACAACACATCAGACTACAACCACTATAATGGCGTCCAGCCGAAGGTGCAAATTATCCCGCGACTGCAGCGCCATTAGTGAGTCTAGTTATTTTTTTTTACAAGGTCTTTGATCCGACGCGTATGTCGCCCAATGTGGCGCCGAATGTAGTAAGATCTGCACAAAGGCGTTCGGACCTCTCCCGCCAGGGACTTCTCTGCCAATGACGCCAAACGCTCATTTCCCTTTCCATTAATCCCACCAGCTACGTACCCCAAACACTAGAGCAGTACTCCCGCTTTTCATAACCCCCCTTGCGTCTCCCCTGTGATAGTCTCTGTTCTACAGTATGTGATCAAAAGTATCCAGACACCCTCAAAAACGTACATTCATCATATTACGTCCATTGTGCTGCCACCTACTGCAAGGTACTCCATATCAGCGACCTCAGTAGACATCTTGAGAGAGCAGAATGGGGCGCTCTGCGGAACTCACGGATTTCGAACGTGGTCAGGGTATTGGGTGTCACTTGTGTCATACGTCTGTCTGTACGCGAGATTTCCACACTCCTAAACATCCCTAGGCCCAATGATTCGTGAAGGGACACATACAGCACAAAAGCGTACAGGCCGACCTCGGCCGTTGACTGACAGAGACCACCGACATTTAAAGAGGGTCGTAATGCGTAATAGGCAGACATCTACCGAGACCATCACACAGGGATTCCAAAGTGCATCAGGATCCACTGCACGTACTATTACAGGCGGGAGGTGAGAAAACATGCTCATAAGCCACACATCACCCTGGTAAATGCCAAGCAACGCCTCGCTTGGTGTGTAACCTCCCCACAAAAATGAAAATGAAAATGAGCCAAGTGTAACCTCCCCACAAAAAATATTTTTTTAATGAATTTTAAATATTGTAACCTCTTAACCAAATTGGCTCCCATTTATAGTCTGTGTGCAGAAATGCATTCACATTTAATGTTCCCACAAAATTCTTTTCTCGTTTAATGTCAAGTTCGAAACAGAAATCTTCCTAAATACCAAAATAATAAAAAAAGTTTAGCAACCTGATAAATTTTTTATGAGGACAGCAGCGCTGCCCTTTGGCCCTGTATTCTGAATAAAAAAGCAAAAAATTCTTACCTCAACAAAAACTGCAATTATATCTGCTCTTAATTAGATATTTTTCGAGACAGCTTCGTGCAATGCTGGCGTATATTTTTTTTTTTATTCTTGGAAGGAATGATCATGCATTGGAAATATTCTTTAAACTGAAATGAGTGCTTTTCTTTAAAAGAGTTACTTTATATTATAAAAATTATTATTGGGCCATTTTTTGGAACAAATTAAATTACAATTAACATACATTATTAAATATGCACAAGGCTGCTTCTTTACTTTCTACAACAATACTCATCTTCCAGAGTCCTGACCAGAGTCGCGAGCAGAGCACACAGCCGACACATGGCGACTCCCGCCGACTCACGCAGACTACACCAGACTACTACTGTCGACTCGCGCAGACAAGCGCAGACTATCGACAAGCAACAACTAACGATAAACTACTCTCTGGTCAGAGATTCTGTCATGCCTCGCCCATCGCCGGCAAAGCATACTTCTTACAGGTGTAAGGAGCGTAAACATTGGACGATTGAACAGTGGAATCACGTTGAGCGGAGTGACGAATCACGGAACACAGTGTGGCGTCCGATTGTAGGGGGTGGACATGGTGAACGCCAGGTGAACGTCATATGCCAGCGTGACTAGTGCCAACAATAAAATTTGGAGGCGGTGGTGTTATGGTGTGGAAGTGTTTTTCGAGGAGGGGGCTTGCACCCGTTGTTGTCTTGCCTGTCACTATCACAGCACAGGCCTACATTGATGTTTTAAGCACCTTCTTGCTTCCCACTGTTGAAGAGCAATTCGGGGACGGCGATTGGATCTTTCAACACGGTCGAGCACCCGTTGATAATGCAAGGCCTGTGGCTGAGTGGTTATACGACAATAACATCCCTGTAATGGACTGGCCCGCACAGAGTCCTGACCTGAATCCTGGGATGATTTGGAACGCCGACTTCGTGCCAGGCCTCACCGACCGACATCGACACCTCTCCTCAATGTAGCACTCCGTGAAGAATGGGTTGTCATTCCCCAAGAAACCTTCCAATATCTGATTGATCTTATGCCAGCGAGAGTGGAAGCCGTCATCAAGGCTGAGGGTGGGTCAACACCATATTGAATTCCAGCATTACCGATGGAGGGCGTCACGAACTTGTAAGGCATTTTCAGCCAGGTGTCCGGATACTTTTGATCACATACTGTATGTCCCAATTACGTCATCCGTCATCGGTTATATAGCTTGCAAGGTAGCAGAATTGTTTAACTTTGTCTGCTTCATGATCACGAATTTGGATGTTAAGTTTCTCACTATTTCTATTTCTGCTAATTTTAATTACTTTTCTTTTCACCGGTTTACTGTCGCTCCATATTCTACACTCACTGGACTGTTCATTCCATTCAACAAATCCTGCAATTCTTTTTCACTTTCTCTGAGCGTAGCAATTTCATCAGAGAATCTTGTTACTGATATTAATTTTGGTTGCTGACAGGGCCCGCGAAATGTTGAAGATATTGTTACTGATATCTTATCACTCTGAATTTTAACATTTCTTTTATTTCCGTCACTGCTTTCTCGATAATAGGTTGAACACTAGAGGTGAAAGACTATGTCTCACACGCTTTTTAAACTGAGCACTTCGTTCTTGGTCTTCTAATCTTATTGTTCCCTCTTAGTTCTTCTATGTATTGTATTTTAGCCATCTTTCCTATACCTTACTCGCATTTTTCTCAGAATATCGATGATTTTGCATTATTTTAGACTGTCGATCCTCAGCATCAGAACTGCCTCTCGGTGCCTTTACTTAAAAGCCAAGTTGACCATCATCTAACGGACCCTAAATTTTCTTTTCCAACCTTCCGCATGTTATTCTTGTCAGCTGCGTGGAAGCATTGGATGGTGGGATGTCACCAGCCTCGTAGATTCTGCACACCGACGTGAATAGTCGTTTTACTGCCACTTCTCTCAATGATTTTAGAAATTCCAATGGGATTTTGTCTGTCCCTTCTTCCTTATTTGATGTCTTCCAAAGCTCTGTTAAATTCTGACTAATACTGGATCCCCTAACTCTTCCACTGTTGTTGTTGTTGTTGTGGTCCTGAGACTGGTTTGATGCAGCTCTCCACGCTGCTCTATCCTGTACAAGCTTCTTCATCTCCCAGTACCTAATGGAACCTACATCCTTCTGAATCTGCTTAATGTATTCATTTCTTGGTCTGCCTCTGCGATTTTTACCCTCCACGCTGCCCTCCAATACTAAATTGGTGATCCCTTGATGCCTCAGAACATGTCCTACCAATCGATCCCTTCTTCTAGTCAAGTTGTTCCACAAACTCCTCTTCTCCCCAATTCTATTCAATACCTCCTAATTACTTATGCGATCTACCCATCTAATCGTCAGCATTCTTATGTAGTACCACATTTCGAAAGATTCTATTCTCTTCTTGCCCAAACTATTTACCGTCCATGTTTCACTTCCATAAATGGCTACACTCCATACAAATACTTTGAGAAACGACTTCCTGACACTTAAATCTATACTCGAGGTTAACAAATTTATCTTCTTCAGAAACGCTTTCCTTGCCATTGTCAGTCTACATTTATATCCTCTCTACTTCGACCATCATCAGTTAGTTTGCTCCCCAAACAGCAAAACTCATTTACTACTTTAAGCGTCTCATTTCCTAATCTAATACCCTTAGCATCACCCGATTTAATTCGACTACATTCCATTATCCTTGTTTTGCTTTTGTTGATGTTCATCTTATATCCTCCTCTCGAGACACTGTCCATTCCGTTCAGCTGCTCTTCCGGGTCCTTTGCTGTCTCTGACAGAATCAGAATGTCGTCAGCGAACCTCAATGTTTTTATTTATTCTCCATGGATTTTAATTCCTACCACAAATTTTTCTTTTGTTTCCTTTACTGCTTGCTCAATATACAGATTGAATAACATCAGGGATAGGCTACAATCCTGTCTCACTCCCTTCCCAACCACTGCTTCCCTTTCATGCCCCTCGACTCTTATAACTGCCATCTGGTTTCTGTACAAATTGTAAACAGCCCTTCCCTCCCTGTATTTTACCCCTGCCACCTTCAGAATTTGAAAGAGAGTATTCCAGTCAACATTGTCAAAAGCTTTCTCTAAGTCTACAAATGCTAGAAACGTAGGTTTGCCTATTCTTAATCTAGCTTCTAAGATAAGTCGTAGGGTCAGTATTGCCTCACGTGTTCCAACATTTCTACGGAATCCAAACTGATCTCCCCCGAGGTCTGCTTCTGCCAGTTTTTCCATTCGTCTGTAAAGAATTCGCGTTAGTATTTTGCAGCCGTCACTTATTAAACTGATAGTTAGGAAAATTTTCACATCTGTCGACACCTGCTTTCTTTGGTATTGGAATTATTACATTCTTCTTGAAGTCTGAGGGTATTTCGCCTGTCTCGTACATCTTGCTCACCAGATGGTAGAGTTTTGTCAGGACTGGCTCTCCCAAGGCCGTCAGTAGTTCTAATGGAATGTTGTCTACTGCCGGGGCCCCGTTTCGGCTCAGATCTTTCAGTGCTCTGTCAAACTCTTCACGCAGTATCATATCTCCCATTTCATCTTCATCTACATCCTCTTCCATTTCCATAATATTGTCCTCCCATATCGCCTCGAATTTCTTCTTGTGTCACTTCACCGAACAGATCCTCCCCCTCACAGAATCCTTCTTGTTTCGTTCTTTCTGCTCTCTCCTCTGCGTTCAACAGTCAAATTTCTATTGCACTCTTGCGTTTAATTTCAGCGATGGTTTGTTTGATTTTTCTGTCACACAAGGTAATCATAAATAAGTCGCATAAAAGACAATCGTGTTGCTGTCTATGACTATGTGTTGCTGTCTGAATGCTCAGACGGGTAAAAGATACAGTGCGTTTATTACATAATAATTATGATTTATAAAGCCCAGTCTTATTATGAGAAAGGGCGAATTTCTCGTCCCTGCGCCACCTATCGGCTGCACTCCGAAACATTACGGCGCCCATCAGCAAGGGCTGGATAAGAGTATCGATTACCGATCAGGGCTGAGTGGAATATCGATTATCGTACACAATGCTAAAAATGTAAACGACGGAACAGCCGCGATATTCCGAAATAAAATAAGGGTGTGAACAATGTGATTTAAGTCAATAAATTTATGAATGTCGTTTTCTACGTTTTTCCACCCGAAACTAAACGACTCAAACTAAGCAAGCACCCTAGTTGTGAGACTTGTCGAGAAACATGAGTGATTACTCCGAATCTAATAAAAAATTAGGTTCATGAGTAAGTTAGTTTTTTACTTAATGAGTTCACTCGTTAGTAAGTAGGATGTTTTGTTAGTTAGTTAGCTAGTCAGATGATTTGTTTGATAATTGAAAGTTGTGTGGCCTCATGACCACGAAACAAGCAAAACTTATCCGAATCTGCGGAAAAAATTTATATTTGGGTTGATATTTGTAAAACTCTAATTCCTCTCTCTCAAACCCCGCCCTATGGGGACAGAGGGAGAGTTTTAGTTTATCGAATCAAAATTTTCGAAGTATATAAGTATTTTTTATTTGTCCGTAGCCATTTTCCACGCAATAATGAGAACATGGATTTTCTTGAATGACAGCGCCAACTACCAAGAATCAAAACAAATATTTAAGACAAAATGTACGTAGTTTTTTATGTAGAATCTGATTCTGCAATAAAAAATGGGGGTTCCCATTTGAAATTTTGAAGTTGCCTCCCGCCCCACCCCCAGGGGGCTGGGGTAGCGGGCTAATTTTAGCTCCAGCAGATGTCCCTTGATTCTACACATTTTTTCGTGTGAAGCTTATTTTTCGAGTTATTCTGGTTTGTCAACTTAAAATTTACACCCTGTATAGTTGTCAATAATTCCACTACCCAAACATTACCAGCTACATCCATCCTCGTTTTACAATGCATGTCCTATCAACACTGAGTCTCCACTAAAAAATCGTGTCCAAACCCTTCCCTATCCGCTCACTGACTGCTAGTCCGTCCAACCACGGAATCTCTTGCCGAGGGCGCAGAGCACTGTCAACGATATTAATACAGTCTACAGCGCTGCCAACATACAAACATACAAACAGACTACTTACAAATTAGAACTCTTCCTCCGTTGCAAACGTGTCGCCTCTAGATCATGTGGAACTTGCAGAATGGACGAAATAAGTCTGAAAAGATTCCAGTGAACACTTTACTAGACCAGGAGCTCATCCATTGCAGCGAAGACACAAATCAATTACAAGGAATTAAACAAGTGCGCTGTTATTTATAGTGCACAAGCTCTGTTTTCTACGTACGATAATCCTCTACTGCAACAACTGTTACAGATGAAATAATTGTTTACTATTTACTGATCGAAACCTTTGACAACTGTTGCAAGAAAATAAGAAATGTGTACTTGCTGGACAGCAGTACTGATCTTATTTCTCGATTCAGAGACCTGCTACAAGTAAAATAAACATTTATCCTTACTGTGGTGACGCCATGATATTCTGTTTCCTCTGCTTTTGTGGATAACGAGCTATCTGATATTTCCTGATCAGTTAGGAATATCGTTTCTGGAAGTATAGCTTGGTGCTCCACTACTGTCCTGATTTTTGTCATTTCATTTACTTTTTTGAGCCCTTTGCGGAATATTAGACGAAAGAACTTATTGCGCAATCTATTGAGCGTGCGCCAATGTTTTTAAAGTTCTGCAGTTTTTCTTGAATATAAAGCGTAAACTGTCAACACCGCTATAGAACGGCCAATATTATAGCGCAATACCTAGTATTGCGCAATAAATATTGAGCGTGTGAGTACCTCTTTACACAATATTCTTATTTGATGTACTCCATTTTTGTATCTCTTATTCTTGTTTTGTATTTCTTATTATTTTCGAAGCCTGTTGGGCTGTTAGCAGCAGTTAAGCGATAGTATGTCATATTATTTCCAGCTATTGAAAGAATAAAGGGGCCTCCCACACGGTCAATATATATTGAACAATATTAAGTTCCACAGAGAACGGGAAAAAGGTAAATAACAAAAGATTAGCATGTGTGCTTGAGAATTACTATTAGAACACCATGCGTTACTTCGAAAAATTCAGTTCCTCACTTTTTAGGAATTGCCACATACCTCGTTGTCGACAATAGCGGGGAAAACTGATGATCGTTGTTTCGTAACAGTAGGCAGAAATTGCTACAGAAGAATGCTGAAGATTAGATGGGTAGATCACATAACTAATGAGGAAGTATTGAATAGGATTGCGGAGAAGAGAAGTTTGTGGCACAACTTGACCAGAAGAAGGGATCGGTTGGTAGCACATGTTCTGAGGCATCAAGGGATACCAATTTAGTATTGGAGGGCAGCGTGGAGGGTAAAAATCGTAGGGGGAGACCAAGAGATGAATACACTAAGCAGATTCTGAAGGATGTAGGTTGCAGTAGGTACTGGGAGATGAAGAAGCTTGCACAGGATAGAGTAGCATGGAGAGCTGCATCAAACCAGTCTCAGAGCTGAAGACCACAACAACAACAACAACAGGCAGAAATTATTCTACTTGTAACAAAGAATTGGCAAATAAGAACATGTCAGCTGTCCAGTGAGCAAAGGTCTCCTTTTTTCCTTCTTCTTGCAACACTCGTCAGATCACGAACATATCACGTGCGCTTACAAGAAAGACGAAATTAATGAGAAGTAGCACAAATGAGAGCAGCGAGAACCTGAAGAACAGAATTGGTAATGATGATGTAGATGAAGTTAAAGAGTCCTGATATCTACACTGCAAAAAAGGAAAAAGAAAACATGACGAACGAAGGAAGTAAGACACAAAAAGTAGACTATCACTGGTAAAATGGGGCAAGAGGAGTCTACTAGTATCAAACATAGGCCTTACTTTGAGAAAGAAACTTCTGAAATGTACGTCTGGAGCACACCATTGTATGGTAGTGTAACATTAACTGTAGGAAAACCGGAATCGGCGAGATTCGAAGCATTTGAGATGTGATGCTATGGGCGAATGTTAATCACTAGGTGGACTGATAGGGTAAAGAATGAGAAGGGTCCCCCCAGAACAGCAAAGGGCTGTATGGAAAACTCTGACAAAAAGAAAGGACAGGATTATAGGACATTCGTTAAGACGTCACTAATAACTTCCGTGGTGCTAGGGGAAGCTGTGGAGGGTAAGAATTGTACAGGAAGACAGAGACTGGGAGACATCCAGTAAATAATTGAGATCGTAGGTTGCAAGCCTTCAAATTCTGAAGGTGGAAGAGGTAAAATTAGGGAGCGAAAGGCTATTTACAAATTGTACAGAAACCAGATGGCAGTTATAAGAGTAGACGGATCATGAAAGGGAAGCAGTGGTTGGGAAGGGAGTAAGACAGGGTTGTAGCCTCTCCCCGATGTTATTCAATCTGTATATTGAGCAAGCAGTAAGGGAAACAAAAGAAAAATTCGGAGTAGGTATTAAAATCCATGCAGAAGAAATAAAAACTTTGAGGTTAGCCGATGACATTGTAATTCTGTCAGAGACAGCAAAGGACTTGGAAGAGCAGTTGAATGGAATGGACAGTGTCTTGAGAGGAGGATATAAGATGAACATCAACAAAAGCAAAACAAGGATAATGGAATGTAGTCGAATAAAATCGGGTGATGCTAAGGGTATTAGATTAGGAAAGGACAGTTTTCGTTCAACAACATGGCGGATAACGCAGTGCGCCTGTGTAAAATACGTGATAAAAAGTGTTTGTGTTGTTTCAAAAAAGAAGAAAAGCCAAGAAAAAACAAGGAGAGGAGAATGTAAGTAAAATCAACAACTGATAGTGCGTAACTTCAAACTCGCGAAATTGAAGTAAATGATTGGAATCGTTGCTTTTGCACAGGCCTGCTGCAGCATCCAAACTGCTGTCGAGATTGTGCTACTGTAGGAACTGAAGATCCATGTAATTTGCCAGCTGAAGATGGGTGCAAACCCGAAATGCATATTGGCATAAATAAAACGCATTAAAAAGTGGCTGGTTGCTGTATTTTTACAGTGAAATATCATTAAATATGTAAGTTTTTGAAATAAGATGTTGTACAGCCATGTAACCATTATTTTATAGCCACATGTCGTATTGGCACATTGTTGCGCAATAAATAATGAGAGAAGGCACCTGTAGGACAGGACTTTTACAACTTTGATGGCGACGGGACTAAAAGCCTAGCGCTCCAAGAGGGCAGCTATTTCAGATGAACTGAGCAACCTTGTAGGCTGGTAACCGTAAATACCGAAACAGAATACGACTAGCGTAAGATCAATACAAGCTGTTGTATTGATCGCGGACTGGTGGAGGTAGAAGGGACTTAGTAGGTTTCTGATAAGGAAGCTTTACTCGGAAATGTACTGTTTGGATATTAAATAAATGTGAAGATGTGTTCACTTTCAAATCCTCCGCTCCGCGGTGCGGTAGGCACTGATAGAGTTGAAGAATGCATGCACCGAGAACGCTTTGTCGGCTCGCCTCTGTCCATCACAAAACAGTTTTTGTCTGATTTCTGCGAGAAAGCCGGCCTCTGTGGCCGAGCGGTTCTAGGCGCTTCAGTCCGGAACCGCGCTGCTGCTACAGTCGCAGGTTCTAATCCTGCCTCGGGCATGGATGTGTGTGATGTTCTTAGGTTAGTTCGTTTAAGTAGTTCTAAGTCTAGGGGACTGGTGATCTCAGATGTTAAGTCCTATAGTGCTTAGAGCCATTTTTCTGCGACAGACTTGTAAGCGCTCAACTAGGAGGTTTGCCTGTGGTAGTCCCGGGAAAGAGTTTGTGGGCCGTTGGCTATGAATGCATGCGTCGCGCATACATCTTGTACAACGAACATCTCGCTCACCACGTAGAGCACACAGTTTAGGAATCGTCTGTGTTGGTGTGTACCGTGAAATGGGAGATGTGACAGTCGTCCGATCTCAAAAACGATACAGATCCGCAAATTGGTTCCTTATCAACACTTTATCCACTCTATAACTTCTAGAAGCCTAAAATGGGAATTGTAAAACGCCCTGCATTTGTTTAAATGTTTTTGCGTCGCCATTCTTGACTTTTAGATGATTTATTTATTTATCGTATGATGTGTACACTGATTTACATTTATATACAATATTTTCAGGACTAAAATGTACAATCACAAGTTCGTACAATTTTACAGCTCTATGTCTAGTTCTTCAATCCACTTGACTGCTTCATCCGATGTACGGTGAATGTCCATTAAAGTTCCTCTGAAAGTACGATGAGGGCAGTCAGCAACAATGTGATGAATCGTCTGTGAGGGGGCACCACAGTCACAATTTGCAGAGCCAACCCATCCCCATTTGTGCAGTAGATAGCCACATCTGCCTTGTCCAGTTCGAATGCGGTTAATGATCCTCCACTGACGCCTTGGAAGATCAAATCCTTGCGTCTGCTTGGAAGGGTCCTCGACTAGATGTTTATTGGCTACTGAAGACTGTTCCCACTGGAGTTTCCATGAACTGTTAATGTTGAAAGCAGATCCTTCAAGGTCGAGTGCTGTGCGCCATGGTGGTTTCCTCGATTTCAAGCGTTGGTGTGTTCCTTGTACAATATCTTGATGGATGGGGAGCTGGGGGTTCTGCTGAATGTTTTTCCACGTCTTTAGGAGAGCTTCTGATCTTCTTAGGGCTGGAGGTGGGATATTGCTTAGAACAGGCAGCCACACCGTGTTTGTGCTCCGAATACATCCTGTGATTAATCGCATTGCCTGATTGAGTTGCACGTCTATCTTCTTAGTGTGAACACTGTTGATCCAGGTTGGGCAGCAATATTCAGCAACAGAATATGACAGAGCTAATGCTGTAGATCTCAGGACGTTAGTATTGGCTCCCCATGATGTACCAACAAGCTTCTGAAGAATATTATTTCTAGTTTTAACTTTAGCAGCCACATTTGATAAATGCTGCTTGAAAGACAGAGTTCTATCTAGTGTTAATCCCAGGTACTTTGGTGTACTACAGTATGGCAACACTTGGTCTCTGAATACAACTTGTAAGTTTGCTGTTTATGTTTTTATGTAAGTAGGCTGTTTATGTTTTCTTTATGTAAGTTTGCTGTTTATGTTTTTTTATTGGCAACGTTACGTAGCACTCTCTATATGAAAAGTTTGAATTGTTGTCTGCCATTGTTGTCATGAACTGCTATAGCTGGATGCGAACAGCGCGTAGCGCTGGGCAGTTGGAGGTGAGCCGCCAGCAGTGGTGGATGTGAGGAGAGAGATGGCGGAGTTTTGAAAAATGTCATGAACTGCTGTATATATTATGAATCTTGAGGTAAATACATTGTTTGTTCTCTATTAGAATCTTTCATTTGCTAAGACTATCAGTAGTTAGTGCCTTCCGTAGTTTGTATCTTTTATTTAGCTGGCAGTAGTGGCACTCGCTGTATTGCAGTAGTTCGAGCAGCGAAGATTTTTGTGAGGTAAGTGATTTGTAAAAGGTATAGGTTAAAGTTAGTCAGGGCCATTGTTTTGTAGGGGTTATTGAAAGTCAGATTGCGTTGCGCTAAAAATTATTGTGTGCCAGGTTAAGCACAGTCATGTATAAATTGTTCTAAGTGGACATTTCATATGTACAATTATTCAAAGGGGACGTTTCATATGGCCCAGAGATTATCTTAGAGCAAGACGCATATTTAGCGCTACAGGACACGTATTTGAGTGATTAATTTTGTACTTAAAACATTTATTTTTAGAGATTTTTGAATTACAAAGAAAGTTTTTCGTGACACATTTCATTTCATTGCTGTAAGCTGTAATACCTGAGGATAAAATTACAATAAACCTCAGGGGGGTACACGCCTACTTTGTGTACCATGTGTTTGGCAAGCACAAGGAGCCCTAGCTAATATGGTATTTGCTTATACAATTTAACACATCGGTACCATATTTCTCTAACACATAAATTACACAGCTATCTGATCATTTAACAGAGAAACAAACATCCTTTTACTACGTCAGTGACACATGTTTACGCAATTACAGAGGTGGATTACTTCACACTTAAGAAATTGTACTTTGTCTGTACTTTGTGAACTGTTCATATTTTTTCGGAACCATTGTGATACTATGAGAGCTTTGAATGATGTATTTGGTATGAGATCATGATTTTTAAAGTACGTTTGAGGTAGATGACACTACTGAAATGAGCAGAGAATTTTCTTTAGGTTTTGAAATCATTGCAGAAAGCTACGACGTTTTTGAGATTTGACTGAGGTGTTATGATGTTATTATTACGACGACGATGTGTATTATGCTGCTGAAGTATGTTTATGATCAATAAGCTAATGCTATATGAGTTATTTGACTATGTTACGTATGTTATGATGAAATATTGAACAAGTGTTGACGAATAAGGTAAGGAATAATGAGTAGTGTTTAGGGACTCTTGACTTGTGAAAAAGGATGTTGGAAACCGAGAATCGTACTTTAAGAGTTATGAAATGTGTGTAAATGCATGAATGTATCACAATGCCGGCGAAAATTTTTTGGACGTTATATTCATAGGATTTTGTTTCTACACATTTGCAACGCAAATTCTTGACCTGTGAAATATTTGTATATGAGACTGTCTCTGTAGCGGAAAAATGTCGTAAATATTTCCATAAGAAAGTTAAGTGACCACCTGCACGTGCGTCGTCGGCACACAGCTGTGTCAGACACCTGGAGAACAAGCCATTAGGGTGTGCCTTTCATCGCTAATGCGACACGTTGTTACTTGAAAACATATGATTTTTGTAATGCGTTGTGGACACACAGCTGTGTCAAACACCTGGAGAACAAGCCATTAGGGTGTGTCTTTCATCGCTAATGCGACACCCTCGTTACTTAAAAATTTATGATATTTACTGAAATGCCTAACAAAATGACAAGAAATATTTTTACATCTGCATACCTGATTATGACAAGAGTCTTTGTACGAGAGTTGAGAGCAATTAACTTATGAAATGAAATGTCACATGACTACTGAATGACATTTTTATGCTTTGGTTTGCGTAATTGCTTATTTCATTTGATATCTGGTTTCCAGCTGTGTTGCAGCATTGCTTTTATAAAATGAAATGCATTTGCTAATGTGAACTCTTTCTGTCAACAGATCTATTAAATAATTATTTTATGATCCACATTCTTTAAAAAAGGAGCACTTGGAAAGGAAAGAACAATAAGAAGGAACTAATAACAGTAACACATAATTTTCTTTTCAAGTACATGGTAATATTTTTTTTACAATAAGTTGTTATGGTGCACCACTTTAATTACATAGACATTAAGATGTGAATATGCTTTTCCCTTGTCTGCATTGTTGTTTTTACTGTAATATTTTTTCTGCTTGAGCTATGTCATGTTTAGTTATAAGTTGCTGCTGTTTGCCAGGCATAGTGTTACTGAATTTGACTTTGTGTTACTCTTCTAAGCTAGTTTTTCTTGTTTCCTGCATTGCCTTATATTAGTTGTAATATTGCACTTGCTTTGCTAATTTATGCTGCTTGCTTTGTCATTTCTATTTTTTGTCATTGATGTTTGTGTTAATTATTTTTTTTTGCTGCATTGCCTCGTCCCTTGGTATATATATCTGAGCTCAGTAGATTTAAGTTAGCTTAAGAGGGGGTAGACTATATAAGAAACTGACTATGGAGAATAGGTAAAGAATGCATTGCGAAGAAAGATTTGGGCCCCAATGAGTATTGTACAATCAGAAATAATTATTTTGAAAGAAATATGAATAGAATACAGGAACGAGGTATAGGTAGGATTTTCTTGTAAATAAATGATGGGGTAAGCAATATGTGAACATATAAATACAGAAAGCATGCTTAGATAGGATTTTTTTGGTGGAAGCAAAGGTTGAAATAAGACGAACGATCTATGGAATGAAGGGAGATCTCCAAGCAAAATACTGCAGTAAAACAAACCCTGTCCTTTCCTCTTTGCTGCTTTTTCCCAATATGTAATTGTGTGTTGTCCTTTCCTTTTGGTGTTATCCCACTATGTGTTTGGGTACCCGTGTGTATTTGTGTTTTTCCTGTCTTTATGTGTTTAGCTGATGAGAGCTATGTTGTAGACTTTTTCTAATACTCTGTTATTTTCTTTGTAAAGATGCTTAGACTTTATTTATTCTGCTTTGTTTTAATGCTCATGTGTGAAGTTGACGTTTCAAAAGTTATTCTGATCTTTTATGTATGTACTCATGTCATCATTCCTGTAACACTGATGTATATGTTTATTTCTATTCTTTTGTAAAGCCCCTATTACTACAAATATTATCTGTATTGTTATGTTTTTAATGATGTATTTTGTATCTTTGTAATTGTATTCTTATGTTATATAATTGTAATTGACACCAGTTCATCATATTATTAACTTGTAAGCATTCATTTCACTGCACACATTCTGTTGGTCATAGTATATGGACAATATGTGAGAAGTAGGGACTGTTAGTGTTTGCACGTGTGTTACTAATTCAGCAAGGGACTGGATAACAGCATTGCTGGTTCTAAGGACAATTCCCAAAAACTTTGTGCGTGCACAAGTGGTGGTTTATGGACTTGCTATCTTCTCTGCAAGACTCTTCGATGGTGATTGTGCACCTGCACAGTCGCAGCAGATGGCTGCTGGCCATCTCTACCAGGACTACAGTGGGTCTACACCTTTGCTGACTCACCAGTACCACAGTTTCTACAAGGACTACAGTGGGTCTACACCTTTGCTGACTCACCAGTACCACAGTTTCTACAAGGACTGCAGTGGGTCTGCACCTCTGGTGGCCCACCAATACCATACTCTCTACCAGGACTGCAGTTGGTCTGCTCTGTGATGACCTATCTACCAATATTCGTCAGAACTTCGAATGACTCTGCTGTGGGTTTGCTCCATTGTGGCCCATTACCTGTCAGCATTTCAAGAGTCAGCACTGTCTTTCCGTTGGAAGGACAACACTACTTCTTCAATACTACATGGAAATCCACTACTTCTGTGTGCAATTTCTTTTACTAATGAGAAACTGTAATTACTATTATGATGAACAATCTGGACTGTCTTTATGGACTGTGAGAAAATTTTAGCTGTTGACCAACATTGTATTAATAAGTGTGTGCATTTGATATCTTTGTGATTGTAATTATGAAAAATTTTTTCAAATCTGTATTGGCCAGTGCCCAACACCATTTGTAAAAATTTTTTGTGGGGAGCATGGGGGCTATGTAAGTTTGCTGTTTATGTTTTTATGTAAGTAGGCTGTTTATGTTTTCTTTATGTAAGTTTGCTGTTTATGTTTTTTTATTGGCAACGTTACGTAGCACTCTCTATATGAAAAGTTTGAATTGTTGTCTGCCATTGTTGTCATGAACTGCTATAGCTGGATGCGAACAGCGCGTAGCGCTGGGCAGTTGGAGGTGAGCCGCCAGCAGTGGTGGATGTGAGGAGAGAGATGGCGGAGTTTTGAAAAATGTCATGAACTGCTGTATATATTATGAATCTTGAGGTAAATACATTGTTTGTTCTCTATTAGAATCTTTCATTTGCTAAGACTATCAGTAGTTAGTGCCTTCCGTAGTTTGTATCTTTTATTTAGCTGGCAGTAGTGGCACTCGCTGTATTGCAGTAGTTCGAGCAGCGAAGATTTTTGTGAGGTAAGTGATTTGTAAAAGGTATAGGTTAAAGTTAGTCAGGGCCATTGTTTTGTAGGGGTTATTGAAAGTCAGATTGCGTTGCGCTAAAAATTATTGTGTGCCAGGTTAAGCACAGTCATGTATAAATTGTTCTAAGTGGACATTTCATATGTACAATTATTCAAAGGGGACGTTTCAAACTTCTGGTTTGTAATTTGACTGTCTGTTACGTAGGTGGAATGCAGATATAACTGTTTTCTGAGGATTTAGGTGGAGGCACCATTTCTTGAAATATTTGTCTAAGGCTTCCAGATCAGTGGATAAGATAGTTTCAGCATCAGCAAAATTGGAGCACTGAGTCACCAGACAAATATCATCAGCATATATGAATTTCCTTGAAGATGTTTCTGGTAAGTCGTGTATATACAAATTGAAAAGGAGGGGAGCCAGAACAGACCCTTGAGGTAAGCCGTCATTTAGTTTAAACATTCTGCTCCTATCATTATCTGAGTAGATCTGAAAGTACCTATTGCTTAGCATATTGTTGAGTAAGGCCGTGAGTTTACGACATGGGATAACACTCACAAATTTTAAAAGGAGTCCTTCTCGCCAAACAGTGTCATAGGCAGCAGATAGATCCAAAAAGGCAGCCACACTTACTGATTTCTTCTCATACCCATTTTCAATGTGCGTAGTGAGAGATAGTACCTGATCGTTACAACTTCTCCCAGGTCTAAATCCTGCTTGCTCGATAGGAATATGATGGTTGATTGTTTCACAGATTCTGTTGTAGATCAGACGCTCAAGGAGTTTATAAGTGATACTTAAGAGTGCTATTGGACGATAGTTTTCCACTTTTGTGGGATCTTTATTTGGTTTCAGTATGGCTAATATTTTTGATTTCTTCATCAGATGTGGGATGTTTCCAGTTTGCAGGATGTTTGAAAGGAAGTTGGTCAACCATTTTACTGTAGCTGGTCCACAGTGAGCCAGGAATTCTGGGTATATTCCATCATATCCAGCTGCTTTTCCAAGTTTCATACTTATTTAATACTTATTTAATATTCCAACATGTTTCGAGGTATAGCATCATCTAAAAGTAGGATTCAGGACCCTATTTTTAGATGATGCTATACCTCGAAACATGTTGGAATATTAAATAATTTAAGCACATTAACAAAAAAATTGTGACATAGTGGAATCTAAATAACCTGCCCATAATAATCTTTGTTTTATGACACTTGGCAGATTCATGGCGTATCCTTTTTGTCTATTTTATAAATAAACGCTGGAACTTAAACGAACTTTAAAAGTGCGGTAAAGTGGTAATCTAAAAAAACGTCGACGGAAGAAGAACGGAAACCACATGTATGCTGAAGGTATATTAAGGATATTATGTTTTATTTACTTGCGTTATAAACGGAAGAATTTTAAACATCAATGTCTAAATATTTAGACCCGTTGCACAATGCAGCGCAAACGCATGTTTGGTTTGTGAGGCGTTCCACTGCGCGGTCATCAGCGCCCGTGCAAAGTCCCAAATTTTACACACTCCAATTTTTTTACACAGTCAAACCTAGCCACTGACACGAATGACGACGATGATGATGATGATGATGTAATCACAAGAACAACACAAACACCCAGTTCCGGAGCAGAGAAAATCCCTAACCCGTCCGGAAATCGAACCCGGGACCCTGTCATCGTACATGCATGTGAACAAAGATGCGAACTGAAAATGTAAAGGCACGTTCATCTCAGTGCACCGTGTACACTATGAACGGAATCGCTCATAGCGACCAGTAAGAGAAACAAAATAATCGATCGTCGAAAGCAAAGAAACTGAGAATATTATGGGTCTGGATGTTAATGTGACAAGAAACAATATATATGTTATAAGTTATAAAAACCAATAATTATAATGAATCGTGTCAAATACTTTCTTAAAAGATACCTGAACTCCGATAAATTGATAAATCTATCGTTGCAAGCAGTAACTGTAATGGCTTTAAACACTTACCGAATATACCTAAACAATGAAAATGATTTAAATCGTACAGTTAATTAATTCAAATGGTTCACATTTCCACTTTTTCTATCAAACATCACTTAAATGGATTTGCTCCACTTAATCTAGGAACACTTCATCTGTCCCCTGTGTAGGGTTGCCAGATTTACTTAACAAAATTACCGAACATTTCCTGGCGAAAGGATTTGCTGAGCTGAAGGTGAATACAATAAAACACAAAGCAAACGAAAAAAAATTATTATTGCTACTTACAGATTTCAATAATTTTTTTTTTACCTTAGAGTTTTTGGTGAAAGTCGGTGCATGTTACAAACTTCAAATTAAAAAGAATGCACAATTCTGCTTTCACTGGATCGACACTCAATTTCTTTTTTATCGTCAGACCATAACTGATTCATGTGACTGAAGACTCTCCACATATGCATCGCTGCATAGAACCGCCATTATCCTCCAACAATACTGTTACGTTCTCCGTTTAACAATGTTTTGCAGCAAAACGGGTTTGTGGATGTAGAAGCTTGGCTTTTTAATCGTTCCAAAATTTTATTTAGTATGCAGATCTCTTCGGATAAACTATCTAAATTAGCGATACGAAAGTATGAAATGAGTCCAAAAATTACGAAAGCGTTCATATCTCGGTACCGAACGCCGAACACGAGGCTGAAAGACCGAACAGTCTGGGGGGGTGGGGGGGGGGGGGGGGAACTCGGGAACCTGGCAACCTAGCGCCCGTGTCATAGCAAAAAAATGTGTCTGTGAATTGCTAAGGGACCAAACTGCGAAGGTCATCGGTCCCTAGTCTTCCATACTACTTAAAATAACTTAGACGAACTTACGCTAGGGACAAGACAACACCCATGCCCGAGGGACGGGGGCAGCCGTGTGTCATAGCACCTGCATTGCGTCAGCATGATGGTATGAGTAGACTTGTAGAAGCAACTGGTTAGATTTAAACCGCTGGTATTCGATGCTGTCGATATTATGTACCTCTTACAAAATATTCGTTACTCATTACTTTCGCTAACAATCACGTCTGACCTCTTACATGACTTTGCCCGTTTGCTGTGACTTGCTGATGGGAAATACATGAGAACCACGCCATAGTTGATTACATAATTAACTGTCGTTTTCGTATTGACGTCTGAGTGCAGAAAAAAACAGCTGTTTTGTAAGCGCTGGTGCATTAAGCATCCATCTGAAACGAGTCGTTTGTTACGGTTTGTTGAAATAAAACGTGCTGCAACAGAAGAATGCTGAAGACTCCTAACTAAGGTACGACCATATGGGATTGGTTCCCAAGTATGTGAGTGGCTCGAAGACTTCGTAAGTAATAGAACCCCGTACGTTGTCCTTGATGGTGAGTGTTCATCGGAGGCGCGGGTATCATCTGGAGTGCCCCAGGCAAGTGTGGTGGGTCCACTGTTGTTTTCTATCTACATAAATGATCTTTTGGATAGGGTGGATAGCAATGTGCGGCTGTTGATGCTGTGGTGTACGGGAAGGTGTCGTCGTTGAGTGACTGTAGGAGGATACAAGATGACAGGATTTGTGATTGGTGTAAAGAATAGCAGCTAACTCTAAATACAGATAAATGTAAATTAATGCAGGTGAATAGGAAAAAGAATCCCGTAATGTTTGAATACTCCGTTAGTAGTGCAGCGCTTGACACAGTCACATCGATTAAATATTTGGGCGTAACACTGCAGAACGATATGTAGTGGGACAAGCATCTAAAGGCGGATGGTCGTCTTCGGTTCATTGGTAGAATTTTGGGAAGATGTGGTTCATCTGTAAAGGTGACCGCTTATAGAGCACTAGTACGACCTATTCTTGAGTACTGCTCGAGCGTTTGGGATCCCTATCAGGTCGGATTGAGGGAGGACATAGAAGCAATTCAGAGGCGGGATGCTAGATTTGTTACTGGTAGGTTTGATCATCACGCGAGTGTTACGGAAATGCTTCAGGAACTCGGGTGGGAGTCTTTAGAGGAAAGGAGGCGTTCTTTTCGTGAATCGCTACTGAGGAAATTTAGAGAACGAGCATTTAAGGCTGACTGCAGTACAGTTTTACTGCCGCCAACTTACATTTCGCGGAAAGACCACAAACATAAGATAAGAGAGATTAGGGCTCGTACCGAGGCATATAGGTGGTCGTTTTTCCCTGGTTCTGTTTGGGAGTGGAACAGGGAGAGAAGATGCTAGTTGTGGTACGAGGTACCCTCCGCCACGCACCGTATGGTGGATTGCGGAGTATGTATGTAGATATAGAAGATCATACGAGTGCCTGATTAATGGGAATTATTTTGTAAGCACTCCACCTAAACTAATTAAGGAATAAACTAATAAGCTGGTACCGATTCTAATTAGGAAAATAATAAATTTATGGCACAACTTGACTAAAATGAGGGATCGGCTGATAGGACGTCCTGTGGCGTGACTTAATGCTGCAAAAGAATGGGTGGGGGACGGAGGAATTGTAGGGGAAGACCAAGGGATTAATACAGTAACAAGGTTCAACTGGATGTAGGTTGCAATAGATATTCGAAGATGAAGAGGAGGCTTAAACGGGACAGAGTGGCGTAGAGAGCTGCATCAAACCGGATTGGAGACCACAAGACATGATGCTTGCAATATGAAGTTTTAGGGAGTACTTCGAGTCTCTTAGAATATTCGTTAATCAGTAACGAATACATACGATCTGCAACAAGCCTAGCTGTGAGATCTTTAAAACGTGCTGACTAAGGGGAAAGAAAGGATGAGTGTCAATCGTGACCGTCGCCTTCTTCTTAGTTGCAGAGATAGCGTGTGCAGAAGCCGACGACGTTCGAACGTGCTGTCCTGCCACAGAGCCCACTTCTCGCTACGCCACCTCCGTTCGCCCATCTTCCCAGTCGCCGGAGGAAGTTTGCCGCAGCCGAGCGCAGCGCCCGTGCACCGAGGCGCACGAAAGCAAAACAAGTCAACAGCGACGCACCAACAATGCCCTCCGACAGTCCTTGACTGCCGGGGTCGTGACGTCACGCCGCCGCTCCCTCCCCTGGCGCCCTTGCCCGCGCCGCGCCGCGCCGCGCCGCGCCGACTGGCTCCACCCCCTTTCGAGTGCGGCGCGCGCATGCGCCGTGCGCCGCTCATGACGTCCGGGCGCGCGCTGCCGTGCGGCGTCAGTTGGGCGGTAAGAGAGTCGCCGAGTGCTAGCGTGCGAAGTCCGATCCCGCTCATCCTCGCAAGTGGCGAAGGCAACACAGAAAGTCGCTAGAGGCGCGCCGAGTGAGATTCCAGTGCTGTTCCGTGGCGGACTCCCCCTCACCCTCTCGCAAAAAGTGTCGATACCGGCGTCGTAGCGTGCTGCGTTCCCGCGGTACGCGCCAAGTGTTTATATTTTTTTACCCGGTGCACCGACAGATCCTCCCATAGAACAGGGGTGTTTTTGTTTCCATATTTTATTTTTTTTTTCGTTTCCCACTTCACCCTCCCTCCCCCTATTCCTCAGTTTTGTGAGTGCAGCTGGTTTTTTTTTTTTTTTCTACGATAGTCGTCCGTTCCGAGGGAATTATTTCGCTCCGCAATGTCTGCAGCAGTGATGAATGCCGGAGCAAGCGTCTTCGACTTTGGTGATTTCCATTATAAGGTGAGTACAGAGTTTCACGAACACTTTTCCCCTCCGCAAAGCTTCTTTTAAACCTTTTTTTTTGCCGGTGTTCAATAGTTCCCGCCTTAACGATCCGGTGAGAGACAGCGCGCGTCGTTTTTAGAAAGGTGAAAGTTCGGACGCGCTGTGTGGGTAGCCCCGAGAGACAGAGAGAGCTGAAGTCAGTCTGAGAGAGAGTTTCTTGTCATAGTAACCTCTTCCCTCGCGCCGGCGAAGGATTCGTGGGAAGTGGAGCGAATAAGAGTAAATACTTTCCCACCTCCGTCATTCTGGAAACTTATTGTTCGTTGTCGCGTTTCCAGGTTGTTTTTTTCCGTTTGGCAATGTCTTGTTGCTGGGTTGGTAATATGCTACCTTAGTTTCACATCCTACTCTCATCAGTTTTGTGTTAACGATGTTGCCAGATGCAATTTATAACTTCCAAGTTGTATGTCGTGCTCTCCATCGTTTTCGGCGAAGAATCCTCTCTGTTGGTCCTTAGCTGATAGTTTGTGTTCGGGGAGAAAAAGTTTTGTGAACCGTGTCCATGCTAGGTTCTAGCTCTAAAACTTGGCTGTAAACATGAATGGGCCTGAGAATTTCGCTACGACTCCGTATAAGTGTAAACTGCCGAACTGCTCTTTCCGAAGCAAATACTTTTTTCTATTGCGGATACAGATGAGAGTCCAATGATAGCAGTGTTAGTACTAGCTTGTAACAAATTTTAGGGGTACAAAATAGGAAGATCAGTTGTAAGTAAAACAGATGACTGGCAGAATTCGGTTCATTGGTGGGAAGCAAGGAGAATGCAATCTCCATAAATGAGTGTTTTGTAAACAATTGTGTGAACCATCTTACAATATCAAGTGTGTATGACCCATGCCATATAGATAAACGGGGGATACTAAACGTGTACAAAGGGCAGCAAGTATGTCCACATGTTTGACACGCGTTGAGCGTCACAAAGATGCTGAATAAATTTATTTGGCACACACCTAGAGACGTGACTCCTGTTGTCTCGCGAAGGCGTACGAGCGAAGTTATGCTACTACATACCCGTCGCATCGTCCGGGTAGTTATCGCGAAGACAAAATTAGATTGATTAAAGCGCACGTAGAGATATTAGTCAATCACTCTGCTCACGGATAACAAGAAAAATGGAGTAGGAGCAATCCCAAATAAATGTTACAAGGGGAAGTACCATCACCCATTCACTTCAGTGGTTTTCGGGATATGGAAGTACATAGGAAGATGTTCACGTTGATGTACGAAACTAGCAATAGACAATACGCAACCTGCGGCGGTGCATATGTACATTATGATAGGCTGTTCCCTCGTTTCTCGGTAGAATATTTTATACTTTAAGAGTAAAAACACACGCAGTTTTTACTTTATGGATGAAAACACACACAACCCTAGTGTAATGTTTCCTTTTTGTTTCCTTCCGCAGAGCACAGTTTTGTGTTAAGTTCGTTGTTAGGCTATTCGCTTCTTGCAAGAAACTTGAAAAGGACGTGTTTGCAGCTGCAAGAGTCTCGCCCGTATTTGCTAAGAGCATTGTTGTGGGTGTTCTTTGGAACAATCTTAGCCAAGTAGTAGTTACCCTGGATGAGTTTTGCGTGTTTTTCCTGTTTTATTGTTAGAAATTTCTTATAGCTGACTTACTATTGTAAGCAGTTGTGCCTTAGTTTTCGTCGTATCGTACCAGATGAACGTTACTCATTTGCTGCTGTCATTAAGACATGTTCCAGCTTGTGGGAACATTGGCCACCTATTTCTCTTGCTTTTTAATGGAGTTGAGCCATCGTCTTGTCATGGGCTAGATTAAAAACATTTTTTCCATGGTGTTTTGCGCCAACTGGTTTAGGTAGGGTGATGAAAGTACTGCTTGAAAGATTTGTATGTTAAGTTGTCATTCTATGGATAAGTTTGTTTTCATGAAGGCCTTGCATTGTGGTCCAGTCCATGCTATTGACTTTTACACTTCCAGTAAAGAAGTTGCATGGCAAAATTTATAGCTAATCAAGCGCGACAGAAGCCAGTTTATCAAAATGTTTGCGGAATGGTGCATCTTTTTTGAAGTAAACGTGCTGCAGCATCGAGGTGTAATGCTTATTTAGTGCCGTTTAATGACATATTTAGCATTTTGCGAAAGAAAACCTTGTGCCTAGTAGGCACAGGCTGTGCAGCCTACAGCCTTTTTCGGGCAATAATTACGCTTACAGCTGTAAGGAAGTTAATGAAGCGACTTTATTGTAAAGCATTATTGGCCCTGAGACAGGTGCATTGCTATTTACTTGGCGCCTATCATGCGTTTTGTTTGTCGACGAATATGAGATGAAATCATTAGTCCAACACAAACACCCAGTCTCCAAGCGGAGAAATTGGCCGAGCCATCCAACAATCGAACCCGGGACCTTGCGATGTGGAGCCTGAGACACCGACGACGAGCTGTGGACAACGAAGTTAATGAAAACTTTGATTCTTGCCTATTCAACATATTAATACTAATTTAATGCACCAGAAAGCATAATGCTTAACTAATTTCCTGATAGTAGTGCCGGAGGATTAACCATGTGTAGACCGGACGAAGCTAGTAGCAATAAAAGTTTTTCCTTAAACATCTTGCAGCTTCTGAAAGTTGCTCATTTACTTCGTCGCCACAGACAACAAAACTGTAATCCTGGTGTTGCAACTGCTGTTATTGTTTAGTCTGCAACCTTTCGGCGATGCAACTTCGATAGGCGTAGGAGGGTTCGAACCAAGGTACCGTAGAATTAGTGCCCGTCTGGCTCAGTCATATAGCCCAGCGTATGCCAACGTTGTCGGAAGAGTCTTGCTAGTGGTCCGATAGGAGTTTAAATCGAATAGTCCGCTGCCACACATTTACCAGTTCATAGCAGTTGTCATCAGATTGTTGTTTGTAAATAAGGAAGTGGCAGTCTACTAGGTGTTCTGAGTGCATAGTGGGTAGCGAAAACTGTGGATCGTTTCTTTGGTTCAGGAACTACAGAGATTTCTCAGAATGTTAGAAATTTGTCTTGCTTTTGCCTTGGGCGTACGCCACGGCATCTCTTGGGCAACCTGTTGGGAGTTCGTGATCGCCGGAGATGAAAGTGTCAGAAAAGCTGCCCGGGGTCGTGGCTGAAATTTCGCTCCATCTGATCAACCTTTCGTAAAAGAGCGCAATCTCTGTCGCAGGTTCCTCTCATTTTGTGGTGTTTACCGGCGAAGTCCTTAGATGCAGAGGAGCAGTGGAAAGCAAGGCGCGTAAAGAGGTGAAGGATGAAGTGTACATTTCGTGGTAGTACACTGCCTTCGCCAATGTTTACCCGATTCCAACGCCAGAGGCGCAATCGACTTCGCTCTCTGAGGTTCACGACGCTACGGGAAAGAGAGCCTAGGATTTTTTAAGATGTCAAATCATGAAAACGGCAGAACTTGGGGTATGTAGTAGGGAAGGTTGCACGACTTCAGTTACTCCTATTCTCCAGCGCGGTTTATTTTACAGAAGTGTGTACGGTAGTAACTGCCCATTTGCATAGAAGCCAAGTATGTGTTATTCATTAACTATTAACGTGAGACTATCTACGAGCTCTAATAAGAGTTCGGAGGCGCAAACGTGCTTTATTGTAGTGTTCAGGCTGCGGACCTGCAGCTCGCCCTATTTGCCCAAGAAATTCACAGTGCCGTAGACACTGGCGAGCAGATTGATGCCGTATTCCTGGACTTCAGGAAGGCATTTGATACGGTTCCGCACTTACGTTTAGTGAAAAAAATACGAGCTTACGGAATATCGGACCAGGTTTGTGATTGGATTCAGGATTTCCTAGAAGAAAGAACACAACATGTCATTCTTAACGGTTCAAAATCTGCAGATGTAGAGGTAATTTCGGGAGTACCGCAGGGAAGCGTGATAGGACCTTTATTGTTTACAATATACATAAATGACTTAGTTGACAACATCGGTAGCTCCGTGAGGCTATTTGCAGATGACACGGTTGTCTACAGGAAAGTAGCAACATCAGAAGACTCGTACGTACTCCAGGAAGACCTGCAGAGGATTAATGCATGGTGCGACAGCTGGCAGCTTTCCCTAAACGTAGATAAATGTAATATAATGCGCATACATAGGGGCAGAAATCCATTCCAGTACGATTATGCCATAGGTGGTAAATCATTGGAAGCGGTAACGACCGTAAAATACTTAGGAGTTACTATCCGGAGCGATCTGAAGTGGAATGATCACATAAAACAAATAGTGGGAAAAGCAGGCGCCAGGTTGAGATTCATAGGAAGAATTCTAAGAAAATGTGACTCATCGACGAAAGAAGTAGCTTACAAAACGCTTGTTCGTCCGATTCTTGAGTATTGCTCATCAGTATGGGACTCTTACCAGGTTGGATTAATAGAAGAGATAGACATGATCCAGCGAAAAGCAGCGCGATTCGTCATGGGGACATTTAGTCAGCGCGAGAGCGTTACGGAGATGCTGAACAAGCTCCAGTGGCGGACACTTCAAGAAAGGCGTTACGCAATACGGAGAGGTTTATTATCGAAATTACGAGAGAGCACATTCCGGGAAGAGATGGGCAACATATTACTACCGCCCACATATATCTCGCGTAATGATCACAACGAAAAGATCCGAGAAATTAGAGCAAATACGGAGACTTACAAGCAGTCGTTCTTCCCACACACAATTCGTGAATGGAACAGGGAAGGGGGGATCAGATAGTGGTACAATAAGTACCCTCCGCCACACACCGTAAGGTGGCTCGCGGAGTATAGATGTAGATGTAGATAGCCGGCCGAGCGGTTCTAGGCGCTACAGTCTGGAACCGCGCGACCGCTACGTCGCAGTTTCGAATCCTGTCTCGGGCATGGATGTGTGTGATGTCCTTAGGTTAGTTATGTTTAAGTAGTTCTAAGTTATAGGGGGCTGGTGACCTCAGAAGTTAAGTCCCATAGTGCTCAGAGCCATTTGGACCATTTTTGTAGTAGATACCCGATTTAAAAAGAAAATTCAACCGCATGTCTTTCAGCATTGAATATGCACGTTACTTCTAAAACTTTTTCTGTTTGTGCATTTTTAAGTAGTTCCGGTGAAGACAAATCATCTAATTTTGGTAGCTTCTGAATCTTCGGTATTTTTTCCTTCTAATTCTAAAGTTCTTCGCCATTTTGAACTGCGTTGTTTAAACGTTTGGGGCTCTATATTCGTGTTTGTATTGAGCGTCTGTTTCATTGCCGACGTTGTGCAGCGCATAATATATTCTTCGCGGAAAACAGCGCTACCTTTGGAGCGAAACTTCAGCGGGAAAATTGACAGAAAAATGCTGAGTGGCGATTTTTTACGTAGATAATTTCCGTCCAAAATATTGATATGTAACAACGAGAGAGAGAGAGAGAGTGTGTGTGTGTGTGTGTGTGTGTGTGTGTGTGTGTGTGTGTGTGTGTGTGTTTCTACATATGACCGTTTTTATTTATTTCCTTTAACGTACTTACGTTTATACTCCGAATGCTGTTACAAGGACGCCCATAGCCAGTGGCAGTGGGGGGGGGGGGGGGGGAGGTGCCACTGCCCCCTCCCACTACCACCTCTCAGTGCGGGAAAAGTATAGGTAGGCCTTTTTCTTTCAAGAGAATTATTGTATATTAACTCTATATTCCGCAGATTTTTAACAGGGTCAGAACTGGGACTTTTTTATGGCTTCGTCGCCATTCGTCCTCCAAAATATCACAAGTACTCTACAACCCTAGGTCTGGCACCCCCGCCCCCGACACAAATTATCTTGTGTGCACTTAGGTTTGACCTTTTTTAGCACTGTTCACGTTCAAGACTTGCTACCTTTTTGTGATAGCTTGCAACGTCAGTGAGTTTGGTGTGTCACATTTATGTGATTGGTCTTCGTGTCTGTGCGTTCTTATCGTAAGATATCGACCGAGATCTTACCTAACGTGATTTGGAGCTAGTTCTAAACGAGTTTATATCCATAGTTACTGCTATACGTCAATGGGAATGCTTTGTACGAGATTGTGCACCACCCCACCACGGAAGCCACAGAGCTTGCCTGGAATTATTTCAAAAGTGCTTGTGGTGCTACGTAGTGGATGTAAGGTCGTTTATAAAGCAAATGCTGTGTATCCACGAACATGTCCTAGCTGCCAGGAAACAAGTTCTAGAGTCAGAGGTAATTCATAAAGACCATGACGTTTCTCTGCCCGTGCAACGTGATTTGAAGTTTAGCCTGGCGAATGCGTCCATCACTGCCCGAGCAGCCCAATGGCGTTTCCATAGCCTCGTAACTTGTTTTTGTTCGCAGTCCGCGTCGGACTTAAAATCCGTGTCGTGTAGTGACTATCATTTTTACTGGCATTTAAAGCACCCTTTGTTCCTCTGCCAAATGCCATGCTACCTTGGGTCATATTCGACGCTAAACTCTAGTTCATCCTGTAGGTAACCTGGTGAAGTGACGAACCATTTAGACTGAAACGCCGCGGCATTAAAACCGTCTGTCCGTTTGCGGGATTCGTTTCGTAATTCGCCCAGTGATTATCCCTCATCGATACAGAGCTTAATAGAAATTTGTAGCGTAAATATAGACGTAGAATATACGGGAGATATGTTTTTATGAGCGTAGGACAGGTGGTAGATTGTAGCCTTCGTGACGGGAACCATCCTGGCATTTACTGGAAATGATCGAGGAAAACCAAAATAATGAGATGTTGAGTCCAATAGGAGGGCAAGACATTACTATCGTGCATTATTGATCGACATTTGATCTTGGTACATGATTTTCTTTCTGTGAAAGCATTACGTATCACGCATTGTGATGTGTCATTGTTTCTATTATTAATCCCTAATCTTTCTTCTGTAATTAATATTTGTGTAGTATGCGTTAATTAGTGTGTGTCTTAGTCGCATTTTTAAGTACAGTTCAGTAATTCTTTTTCATCTCCCCAGGATATTGATTATGCAGTTTTATTCCGTGATATAAAATACTGATTCGAGTTTTGTTTATTCCTTCTTGATAAATTAAAGTCGCAACATGCAAAATAAAAATTTAACCCTGTGCGTTTTGTTTCCACCTTACATGCATACTAATCTTATACCTATTGTGGATACAAACACAGGGTAGGCTTCCCAGTGTAACCTCAGTGATCATCTGATGTTGGATTGTTGCCGTATTACGACATTTATAGCCGACAATTCGCTTCCATTCAGTACGGAAGAGGCCATTGTCGTATATTGTAAACAGTAATCTGCATATATGACTAGTGATGGACCAACGAACATGTCTACAGACTGACATACGGATATGTGCGCTCGCGCTATGTAACAGCGTCTCCAATGTATTGATTGGAAGACAACGACATACATATTTATCGGCTCTAGGTTGACATGGCCTAATAGCTACAACATCTTTACTTTATAATCGAAATTGCAATTGTGAAATAAAGTGTTAGTCACAGGCGTAAACATGTCTTCTATGAAATTAGTTGGTTTGCTCATTAGTATTTGTGATATCCAGTACACCTTCCCCTACTCCTACAGGAGTGATATTCTATAATCGTGTTAAATGAGTCCTAATTCATTCGGAGGTAGAGCAGAGAGGTGGTTTCAGTGCCACATGTATGCGGTGATATCACATTCGTCTGTTTACGGAAGACGAGACGCGAACAACTGATAAAGCTCGGCTGTATGGTGAAGCACAACGGGTGGGCAAATGAAATACAGGTACGCGATTCCCCTCATTGTCTTTGTTTCTTGCTATCGTAAGAACATATCTGGCAATCGTTCTTGTTTTTTGATAGTTTAATTATAAGCCAAATGAGAGGTGAGCTTTTGTTTAGAATTCAGTTGTCCGGAGTAGTTAACCTTCTTACAATTCTGTTGAAGGCTTTGATCGCACTTCCTCCATATTGGCGTCGCAATAGCTATTTTTTATTTGCTAGTACGTAGGAGCTGGAACATTTATTCATTGAGCGAAAGACTGGATTACGATCTCGCCATCATTTCACAAATACAGAGAATATAAGAATGTTTTACCGCTATCGTTTCTACAAGTGTTCCGAATTTTTGTGGTTGTATGTTGTCCGAAGGTTTTGGCGTAACTCTTTCCCCCTCCTCCCCCTCCCCCCCCCCCCTCAATCACCATTCCACCGTCTGTCCAGTTAATGTAAGAGAAAAGTTGGTTTAAACGGTACGGTGCTGGACTAGGGTTGGTCGTTCTGGATGTACTTACACACACTTCTGTACAGACTTCAGCCAGAGATATCGGTGGTTCTTCTATTATCTCGCATTCCCAAAAGGGGGGGGGAGGGGTACTGTGTGCCCATCTTTGGAAAATGTTGTAATCTAGTGAATTACTGTATACTTCAAAATTTTGAATATGTACTTACTGTTTTTAATTCATTCCTCCACCAGATTCCAGATGTAATTTAAAATTTTCGCGTAAACTTAACCCAAAAATGTCTCTGCAGCAGACATTCACCTCCCCCAGTGAATGTTGTATGCAGTATTTCCGGGTTCATTGCCTTATTTCGACATCAGTATATCTATAAAAGTATCTTGGCTGTAAACGTGTGTCGATATTCGTGTGTGCTGTTTCTAGAAAAGGTTCTGTACGTTACTTGCATATTGGTATCTATTTATATGTTAACATAATTTAACAACAATTAAGGACTTTCGTTTTAATTGTTTAGGATGGGCATAAAGTAACACATCTTGGTAATGTGCGACACCTCTCTGTGGTTTGCGACCAGTAGCTCTGGACTCGCGGTATGGCACCACATTGATCATGTTGAGTTGCCTTTTTCCGGGTTAAACTTAATGTCCCCGTTACCAATGTGAGAATGTCCGCCCCCTGGTAGTTGAACGGTCAGCGCGACTGAAAGTAAATCCTAGGGGCCCGGGTTGGATTCCCGGCTGGGTCGGAGATTTTCTCCGCTCAGGGACTGGGTGTTGGGTTGTCCTAATCATCATCATTTCATCCCCATCGACGCGCAAGTGGCCGAAGTGGTGTCAGATCGAAAGACTTTCACCCGGCGAACGGTCTACCCGACGGGAGGCGCTTGTCACACGACGTTTATTTTATTAATGTGAGAATGAATTCAACTGTGGCTGAAATATTAGGTATTCGGTTTTGTGTAGGCTCTTGATGTAGTAAGAACGCAACCACATTCGTTTCGTAATACTCGCAAACCTGTAATAAAGTGGGCGCCCCCTCCTCCCACAAAAGAAACTTTTATCCAGCTACACCAGGCAGACGTACCAACACAGTTGGTAGAAAAACATTTTTGAAAAAGAGGAAATTAGCATGAAACACGAATTTAAGTGTTGATGTATTTTCTGGAAGTGCGTTATTTGTATGGAGTGTAGTCATGTACGGTTGTGCGAGAGTTTTGAACTCTAAAGCAGTTCAGGTGAGAAGAAAATAGACAATCGAAATGTAGCGCTACAGATAAAGTGCTCAGGAAGAAGTGAATAGATCAAGTAATTCATTATTTGCTGAATTACATTGGGGAAAACAGAAACTAACAGTAGTTTCCTGCTTTTAGAACGGACTAGTGGATAGGTGAAGCTAAATCTACTAGGAATAGACCTATATGAATCTTAATTCGTATTTGTGTATTGTTTCTTTATTAAGAAAACGAAGCGTGCCACGAATTCAGAGCAGACTATACTAGAATGTTAGGTAGAACTTCTAGATGTTTACTTAGTGTGTATAGGGTGACACAGAAAAACGAACATTTCCACAATCCAATACAATTAGAAGTGATGAAGGAAAGAAATCTCATGCACAGTAATTGAAACCTTATAACTTCGCTATTTATGAAACTTTGATGGCATTTATCATTTATTAAAAATTACGTCCTTTAGATGGCGTTCTCCTGTACGAATACATTCGTGAAATCTGCTGTTGAGATTTCTCATTGACCGCTTCAGTATCTCAGACGGGATACTGTGAACTGCATTCCGAATTCTCAGTTTTAACTCACCCAGGGTTCTTGGTCGAGTCGTGTAGACTTTGCTCGTGAGGTAGCCCCACAGGAAAAAATCACACGTGTGTGTTGTATCAAGACTCGAGGGTAATACAACACACTGTGTAGTGGAGGCACGCAAAACGCTATTTCAGAACGTAATTTTTGGGAGGTTCTTGACCAAAAACAAGATTAAAATAAAATACCATCAGTGGTCACCAGCTTCTTTTTCTGTCGTAATACATGACATATTAACTGTCAAACTTTGTAAGCAAAGATAATACCTAGAAACTTTCAGGTGCAAAGATAAATATAGCAAAAAAAAATGTTCAAATGTGTGAATTCGTAAGGGACCAAATTGCTGAGTTCATCGGTCCCTAGACTTACCCGCTACTTAAACTAACGTAAAGTAACTTACGCTAAGAGCAACACACACGCCCATGCCCGATGGAGGACTCTAACCTCCGCCGGGAGGGGCCTTAGAATCCGTGACATGGCGCCTCAAACAGCGCGGCTGTAACAAAACAGAAACATCTTAAAGTACGAAGGATATACATAGAAAAACAACAGATGATTCGACGAGTTCAGGAATACATCATCGAATAAATAATTCAAGTGTACATCCAAATTCTTCTGTCAAGTTCATGTAGCTAAAATTTCATACTGTTTTATATAATCAGGTGACCTTTTGAAAAGGTTAACTATAATAATCATGTTGCCAATAGCGATAAAATTGTCCATAAATAACAATTTTGGCTAGTATTCAGAGGATGAACGGAGTGTGAGAAAGAGAGCAAAGTTTTGGATATCCTAGAGCTGTGCGTTTGTGAAATAACAAAGAAAGGAGGCTGCGATTGTTGGAGCTATTGTTTATTTTCACATTTAGGTATAAATTCAATTTTTAGTAGTCAACCTCGCCATAACTGTTGTGAACTAGGGTTTTTTTAGACAGTGCCACAGGTTACCCCAGAGTCGTCACACAACACACACTTCACGTACTAACACGTGTAAATCCACCTGGCGGATTACGCGTTCAGGATATAAACAAACAGTGCAAAGCATCCCAGATACGCTCAGTACTGTTCATGTCCGGAGAGTATGGCGGGCAGCGGAAGTGTGCACAATGGACAAGAATGGAGATGAGGTGACCAGACAAGACGCTTACGTACACGTCACCTGTCAGAGTCGTATCTAGACGTGTCAGGGAACCCATATGAGTCCAACTGCGCACGCCCCACGCCATCACAGAGCCTCCTCCACCATGAACAGTTCCCTAATGCTATGCAGGGTCCATGGATTCATGAGGTTCTCTCCATATCCGTACACGTCCATCCGATCGATAAAATTTGAGACGATACTCTTCCGACCACGCAACATGTTACAGTTATCTACGAGGTGCATTCAAGTTCTAAGGCCTCCGATTTTTTTCTAGTTAACTACTCACCCGAATTCGATGAAACTGGCGTTACTTCTCGACGTAATCGCCCTGCAGACGTGCACATTTTTCACAACGCTGACGCCATGATTCCATGGCAGCGGCGAAGGCTTCTTTAGGAGTCTGTTTTGACCACTGGAAAATCGCTGAGGCAATAGCAGCATGGCTGGTGAATGTGCGGCCACGGAGAGTGTCTTTCATTGTTGGAAAAAGCCAAAAGTCACTAGGAGCCAGGTCAGGTGAGTAGGGAGCATGAGGTATCACTTCAAAGTTGTTATCACGAAGAAACTGTTGCGTAACGTTAGCTCGATGTGCGGGTGCGTTGTCTTGGTGAAACAGCACACGCGCAGCCCTTCCCGGACGTTTTTGTTGCAGTGCAGGAAGGAATTTGTTCTTCAAAACTTTTTCGTAGGATGCACCTGTTACCGTAGTGCGCTTTGGAACGCAATGGGTAATGATTACGCCCTCGCTGTCCCAAAACATGGACACCATCATTTTCATTTTTTCAGCACTGGCGGTTACCCGAAATTTTGTTGGTGGCGGTGAATCTGTGCTTCCATTGAGCTGACTGGCGCTTTGTTTCTGGATTGAAAATGTTTCTGGATTGAAAAATGGCATCCACGTCTCGTCCATTGTCACAACCGACGAAAAGAAAGTCCCATTCATGCTGTCGTTGCGCGTAAACATTGTTTGGCAACATACCACACGGGTAGCCCTGTGGTTCGCTGTCAGCATTCGTGGCACCCACCTGGATGACACTTTTCGCATTTTCAGGTCGTCATGCAGGATTGTGTGCACAGAACCCACAGAAATGCCAACTCTGGAGGCGATCTGTTCAACAGTCATTCGGCGATCCCCCAAAACAATTCTCTCCACTTTCTCGATCGTGTCGTCAGACCGGCTTGTGCAAACCAGAGGTTGTTTCGGTTTGTTGTCACACGATGTTCTGCCTTCATTAAACTGTCACACCCACGAACGCACTTTCGACACATCCATAACTCCATCACCACATGTCTCCTTCAACTGTCTATGAATTTCAGTTGGTTTCACACCACGCAAATTCAGAAAACGAATGATTGCACGCTGTTCAAGTATTGAAAACGTCGCCATTTTAAGTATTTAAAACAGTTCTCATTCTCGCCGCTGGCGGTAAAATTCCATCTGTCGTACGGTGCTGCCATCTCTGGGACGCATTGACAATGAACGCGGCCTCATTTTAAAACAATGCGCATGTTTCTATCTCTTTCCAGTCCGGAGAAAAAAAAATCGGAGGCCTTAGAACTTGAATGCACCTCGTACAGTCCAGTGTCGGTGTCGACGGACGCAGGCGAGGGGTAAAGCCTTGCGTCGTGCAGTCATCAAGGGTACACGTGTGGGCCTTTGCTCCGAACATATGGATACTGTTCCGTTGAATGGTTCGCACGCTGATATTTAATGATGGCCAAGAACTGAAATCTGCATCAATTTGTCGAAGTGTTGCGCTTCTGTCACGTCGAGCGATTCTGTGACGCCGTCGTTGATCCCGTCCTTCCAGGATCATTTTCGGCCGCAGCGGTGTCGGAGATTTGATTTTTTACCGGCTTCCTGATATTCAGGGTACACACGTGAAATGGTCGTACGGGAAAGTCCCCATTTCATCGTTACCCCGGAGAAGCTTTGTCCCATCCCTCGTGCGCAGACCATTTAACACGACGTTCAAACTCGCTCGAATCCGGATAACCTGCAATTGTAGCAGCCGTAACCGATTTAACAACTGCGCCAGACAACGTATAGGCCTTGCTGGCCGCAGTGCCGTATCTCTGTATTTGGAATACGCATGTCTGTACCAGTTTCTTTTGCGATTTTTGTATTTGGGAATCCCATATTGATGATACCTGTGCAGAAAGGAGTGCAGTATTCTGCTGTATCCATTTTCAATAAGCTACCACAAGAACTCAAAAATCTTAGCAGTAGCCTAAACACTTAAGTCTAAACTGAAGTTTCCTCATGGCTCACTACTCCTATTATGTCGAGGAGCTCCTGGAAGAGCCGAAAAATTTAGCAAATTCCTGTGTTACATTCTTGATTTTCTTTATTTAAACTTACGAATTGTCGCCTGAATGTTTCTTATATTTCATTTTATCTGTTTCTACTATCGTGTTATAATTTCATATATTGACTCGTTCCATGACCATGAAGACTTCTCCTTAATTTGGTCCCACGGAACAATAAATAAATAAATAAATGGGGAAATGGACATGAATTTGCGCCATATACAGGATGTTCCAAAAGGTACGGCCAAACTTTCAGGAAACATTCCTCACAAAGAAAGAAAATATGTTACGTGGATATGTGTCCGGAAACGCTTACTTTCCATGTTAGAGCTAATTTTATTACTTCTCTTCAAATCACATTAATCATGGAATGGAAACACACAGCAACACAACGTACCAGCATGACTTCAAACACGTTGTTACAGGAAATGTTCAAAATGTCCTCCGTTAGCGAGGATACATGCGTCCACCCACCGTCGCATGGAGTCCCTGATGCGCTGATGCAGCCCTGGAGAATGGCATATTGTATCACAGCCGTCCACAATACGAGCACGAAGAGTCTCTACATTTGGTACCGGAGTTGCGTAGACAAGAGCTTTCAAATGCCCCATAAATGAAAGTCAAGAGGGTTGAGGTCAGGAGAGCGTGGAGGTCATGGAATTGGTCCGCCTCTACCAATCCATCGGTCACCGAATCTGATGTTGAGAGGCGTACGAACACTTCGACTGAAACGTGCAGGAGCTCCATCGTGCATGAAGCACATGTTCTGTCGTACTTGTAAAGGCACATGTTCTAGCAGCACGGGTAGAGTATCCCTTATGAAATCATGGCGGTGCATCGAGGAAGTACAGTACATACTGACGAAACTAAAATGATCTCTAACATGGAAATTTAGCGTTTCCGGACACACGTCCACATAACATCTTTTCTTTATTTGTGTGTGAGGAATGTTTCCTGAAAGTTTGGCCGTACCTTTTTGTAACACCCCGTAGATAGGGAAGTGTAGTTTCAACGTTTACATGTTAATAGTTGCTGTCGCGGAGGCCATGTGAGTGGCTGGGGGAACTATACATGCTGCTGGTGATGAATATTCAGACGGCTTCGTGTTACTAAGGATCGTGTCCAGGCTTTCGCGAAGAATTGGGAGCGTCAAATGGGTGGTTTCTCAGGCGGCATCCCCGTGTGACATTAGCGCCATTGTACGTCGGCGTGCCTGTGAAAGTCAGGACACAATGGGCTGCCTTGTCGGCAATACGATTCTCGTCCTTAAGCCGTGCTGCTCGTCGCCGGCACGAAACACCGCGCAAATCTACGTCGCCGCCGTGTCATCAGTTCGCCCTCCCGCCTTGAACTTTCAGCCGAGTCGCTACAGGACAAAGCACTCTCACTCACTCACTCCGGTGCTTAGGCGACGTTCGTAATGCTGTGCACTCTTCCGAATTAGGCCCGAGCGGCGAAATCGCGCATTTGCTGAAACGCATGTGGTGTTCCCGAAACCGCGCACAGAATACCAAAATACAGTAGTGCGGTTTTATGTACAACCCCGCTCTTTGTCCGATTCGCACGTGTTTCCACCAAAACAATTTGAAGCATTGAACCAGCTGTCGTCGTACGATAGTAAAATAAAACTTTTTAGTTGCAGTAAGTGTTTCACTAACCCATTTAGGACCATTTTTTTCCGTAACAGAACATTCTTCTTCTCCGTGTTCTTGGTCTTTGTTGGTGCAGGGAGTGGCAACTAGTCCTTAACATAGACAAATGTAATGTATTGCGAGTACATAGAAGAAGGATCCTTCATTGTATGATTATATGATAGCGGAACAAACACTGGTAGCAGTTACTTCTGTAAAACATCTGGGAGTATGCATGCGGAACGATTTGAAGTGGAAATGATCATATAAAATTAATTGTTGGTAAGGCGGGTGCCAGGTTGAGATTCATTGGGAGAGTCCTTAGAAAATGTAGTCCATCAACAAAGGAGGTGGCTTACAAAACACTCGTTCCACCTATACTTGAGTATTGCTCATCAGTGTGGGATCCGTACCAGGTCGAGTTGACGGAGGAGGTATACAGGGTGATTCAAAAAGAATACCACAACTTTAAAAATGTGTATTTAATGAAAGAAACATAAAATAACCTTCTGTTATACATCATTACAAAGAGTATTTAAAAAGGTTTTTTTCACTCAAAAACAAGTTCAGAGATGTTCAATATGGCCCCCTCCAGACACTCGAGCAATATCAACCCGATACTCCAACTCGTTCCACACTCTCTGTAGCATATCAGGCGTAACAGTTTGGATAGCTGCTGTTATTTCTCGTTTCAAATCATCAATGGTGGCTGGGAGAGGTGGCCGAAACACCATATCCTTAACATACCCCCATAAGAAAAAATCGCAGGGGGTAAGATCAGGGCTTCTTGGAGGCCAGTGATGAAGTGCTCTGTCACGGGCTGCCTGGCGGCCGATCCATCGCCTCGGGTAGTTGACGTTCAGGTAGTTACGGACAGATAAGTGCCAATGTGGTGGCGCTCCATCCTGCTGAAATATGAATTGTTGTGCTTCTTGTTCGAACTGAGGGAACAGCCAATTCTCTAACATCTCCAGATACTGTAGTCCAGTTACAGTAGCACCTTCGAAGAAAAAGGGACCAAAAACTTTATTGGCTGAAATGGCACAGAAAACGTTCACCTTAGGCGAGTCACGTTCATACTGAGTTGTTTCCCATACGTCGTTCGAAATGCACGCTGAACAACTGTCGTCGATTCACTTCTTCCGTACTCAATAACACAGAAAGCTTTCTGTTGAGCGGTCGCCATCTTAGCATCAACTGACGCTGACGCCTAGTCAACAGCGCCTCAAGCGAACAAATGTACAACTAAATGAAACTTTATAGCTCCCTGAATTCGCCGACAGATAGTGCTTAGCTCTGCCTTTTGTCGATGCAGAGTTTTAAATTCCTAAACTTGTGGTATTCTTTTTGAATCACCCTGTATATTGCTTCGCCCTACTCATACCTCCCGAGGAGATCACGGATGTAAAATTAGAGAGATTCCAGCGCGCACGGAGGCTTTCCGGCAGTCGTTCTTCCCGCGAACCATACGCGACTGGAAAAGGAAAGGGAGGTAATGACAGTGGCACGTAAAGTGCCCTCCGCCACACACCGTTAGGTGGCTTGCGGAGTATAAATGTAGATGTAAAAGCAATATTCTACAGCAGAGTACAAATCCATATTCAATTTAAATTAGGTATTTTTTCTTCCATAGATGGAAAATGTACACAAATCGATTTAAAATTTACTGCAACCATTTAACACTATTAAAATAGTTTCCATGAAAAATTTTAATTGCATGGAGGTGGAAGTGGGCTGGGGGGGGGGGGGGGGGGCGTGGGAGAGGAGAACATTCCACTTCAAACATTTGATAGTTGAAATTTCTTTGCAATGTCCACATCGTGTCGCTTATCGTTTTGTAATGCTAGGTTGTTCCGTGATATGACATCAACGTTCGGGGATGACGAAGGGTGAATGTATTCCTTCTTCTTCTTCTTCTTTTTTTTTTTTTAAGGGATCGTGGTCCGGAAACTGAGTCGAAAGTTACAAACGAAAATCTCTGATACTTCTGACAGGGAATACCTGAACCGGTTTTATCTCTAATGTTGTAGGGTAGAGAACTTTCAGAGGTGATAGTATGGATCAAACCAGGGAAAAGTCTAGTAAATTGATATCTTAAGAGCCATGGGCATCTGTTCATTACTGCGAAACCATCTCTTCTAGTGAACAGGTGCTCAGTAGCTCTTTAGGTATGTATTTCAGTGCCCAACTGCTTTGGTTCATACTACCCCTTATGAAATGGGCGTACCTTACAATCGAGACAACAGTACTGGTTTATGTATTCCACTTTCAGAGGTGTCAGACCCATTTTCGCTTATAAATTTCGAACCAGTCCTTAGCAGGCCAGGGTCAGTTACTTCAAACCATTCTCCGTCATCCCTGAGAGGTTGTGACATTGTCACGTAATCACCCTTTATAGCGTCCCTCGTTATCATACTTCACTTCTTGTGCGATCTTCTCGACAATATTGAAACAATTGCAAGAAAGCTTCCCATAAAACTCTATTGACGATACTCCAGCGAGTATTGTGCGTCATAGTTATGCGTCGTGTGAATGCAAGTTGGTGCGAAGTTCCTTCTGTGCTTTCTGTATTCTTCTGAAACGTTTATCTTTACGGGATCTGGATTTGGGAAATACGGGTATAGAATGGCCGGATGGTCATTCTGTCACCACCCCATGACGGTAGTGTGCCTTTCCTTCCAAAGATGAATATGTAAGTAATATGAGATGTTTCACTCAGTTTGCCAGGGATTAATAAAGTGTCGGTAGAGACAGCTGTTGACAATACCCATACCCAGGGGATAGTATGTCTTGTGTTAGATGTCTCAAGTGCTTGAATATTTTGCCTAGTAATAGTGAACCTGGTATATTTTAATATCTGCGTGCATACAGCTGACTGTCAAGTGAAACTTCCTAGCAGGTTAAAACTGTGTGCCCGAACGAGACTCGAACTCGGTACCTTTGTCTTTCTCGGGCAAATGCTCTACCATCTGAGCTACCGAAGCACGACTCACGCCCGGTCCTCACAGCTTTACTTCCAAACTTTACAGAAGCTCTCCTGCGAAACTTGCAGAACTAGCACTCCTGCTATATCGTAAATTAAAACCAATTAAGACCAACCAATAAATTTAACGATAGTCACCATCTATCATTGTCTTTGATTAAATATTGTAGTGCGCATTATAAATTATTCCATTGCGCCACGTAGTTCTTATTTTTTAACGCGTATTTTAACAAACTCACTGCAGACCATTTGTTACTCTTTCATGTAAAAAAAAAAAAAAAAAAAAAAAAAAAAAAAAAAAAACCCGTCCACCCAGTCATCTTCAACTCCCCTAAATACATGAACGTTGTGGATTTTTAATTTGTACTCGTTTCCTTTTCAGTACGAGACATTATTGTAGACTCTAATCCTAGCAATACCAGGGCGGGAGGATAGAATGTTGAATTTCCGAAGGATATGAAGATGAAAAGTCTTCTCTCATGCTTAAAAGTTTTAGATTCTTCTCCCCCATCTATGCCCGTTAGCATTTGCTGAAACCACATTGTCATAGTATCTCAGCATTACTCACCCTATTAAATATTCAACGTTCTTCTGTTCTTTAAAGAACTATTTCTTATCTGAACTTCTTATCGTCCACATTTCAGTTAGGTAAAAGCGTAAAACTCCATGTAAATCCCATTTATATATATATATATATGTCTCCTTTTTCCTGCATGTATTAGGTATTTTCCTGTAAATTCTCCCTTCGTGTGAGTTTTAGACCCTTCCCTTTATTCCTCGATCATCTATTCTGCGCAGTGGGTTATAAGCCATCATTAAAACTGGTATTCTGCCGTGTTCCATTCTTGTGACACAGCGCTTCCAGTTCTTCGTGTATTCCATCATTGCTCGTTTAAGTTTTTCACTCTGAGTGCTTCTCAGATATCCGCATTCCTCCTCCTACCAGATACTTTTTACAGAGCTAGTCTTCTTATAAATCACATCTTCAACATTTCATCGTTGCTACTGACATCGTCCATAACTTAAGTTTCCTTTCTTACTATTGTTCCGTGAGTTCCAAAGATTGATCAGTCAATGTACCAGGACGTGCTGGAAAATAAGTCTGCAGATTTATGTGAAAAATATTTAAAATTTGCAAATTAAATTAACGTTATTAAGTCAGTCTTTATTCTTCACGTCTACATACTTGGTTCTCATCCACCCCCCACCCCACCCCCCTGGCAATGAACGCCTTTTCCCAAGGACAGACGGTTTGTTGAATGCTTGGCTTTGTTAATGCAGCCACAACCTCACTCCTATCAGCACTACCAAAGTCAAGTCCTCGAAGGTGTTATTTAAGTTTTGGAAATGATGAAAATTGGATGAAGCCAAGCCGGGCTGTATGGAAGAAGCAGCCTGATGCTTGTGAATCCAAGGCGTCGGATTGTTCCAGGTGCCGCAGCGCACCTGTGTGGATGAACTCTTCTAATTAGAAACTATTACAGCGCTTTGTTTCTCACGCACCGATATAGTTAAGTTACACCGCTATGTTACATTGTACAATTCAGAACCCTATAGCTGCAGGTGGCTGCAAATATGTAGACATGAAGGTGTAGAAGTTAATAATGCTTGTTTTATTTTAAAAGCGTTAACGGTTCCCGAATGAGATTTTCGCTCTGCAGCGGAGTGTGCGCTGATACGAAACTTCCTGGCAGATTAAAACTGTGTGCCGGACCGAGACTCGAACTCGGGACCTTTGCCTTTCGCGGGCAAGTGCTCTACCAACTGAGCTACCCAAGGATGACTCACGCCCCGTCCTCACAGCTTTATTTCTGCCAGTACCTCGTCTCCTACCTTCCAAACTTTACAGAAGCTCTCCTGCGAACCTTGCAGAACTAGCACTCCTGAAAGAAAGGATATTGCGGAGACATGGGTTAGCCACAGCCTGGGGGATGTTTCCAGAATGAGATTTTCACTCTGCAGCGGAGTGTGCGCTGATATGAGACGAGGTATTGGCAGAAGTAGCTAAAGCTGTGAGGACGGGGCGTGAGTCGTGGTTGGGTAGCTCAGTTGGTAGAGCACTTGCCCGCGAAAGGCAAAGGTCCCGAGTTCGAGTCTCGGTCCGGCACACAGTTTTAATCTGCCAGGAAGTTTCGTTAACGGTTATAACACAAATCCGAAGGCATGACTTTCCAGCAAGCCCTCGTAATTAAATCTTCTCACTTTCCAGTTTTGTCACAAATGATAAAGTGTTGTCTAAGAAGAGGGAGTGTTTTCTTTCTTTACATTGATGATAGGCAGCCGTTCGAAAGTACAGCGAAATAAATTCTCTGAATGCGAATGACAGGCTTCATTAGTTACAGGTATTCTACCTGTCGGTGATGTGTGAAAATTTCTGCCGGAACGGGACTCGAATGTGGAATTTTAGGTCGATCCCGGAGGCGTGCACGGATAGCCTAACTGTAAGGCGACCACTCACTACAAGTGGAAAATAGGGGTTCGAGTCCCGGTCCAAGACAAGTTTTCGAAAGTCACCAACAGGTGACCTAAGGCAGCCAACGCAGTCATTCGCATTTAGCGAATTATTTCGATCTCAGTAATATTTGCTATATTCTGTAATTTTGAGCTGGCGGGAGTGGTTGTGCGGTTCTAGGCGCTACAGTCTGGAACCGAGCGACCGCTATGGTCGCAGGTTCGAATCCTGCCTCGGGCATGAATGTGTGTGATGTCCTTGGGTTAGTTAAGTTTAATTAGTACTAAGTTCTAGGCGACTGATGACCTCAGAAGTTAAGTCGCATAGTGCGCAGAGCCATTTTGTAATTTTCTTACACGTAGTTATTTGCTATGTTAAAAAATTTCTCCTCTTGAAATGGTTTCGTAGCTATTTCAGCTATATAGCTCCGTTTTATTTCCGATCTACTTCGGTTATCGTCAGTTATTTTGCTGGCCCCACAGCAGAAACTCATCTGTTACTCTGTGTCGTATCCTAATCAGATTCTTCCAGTATCGCATAATGCAACTGGCCAGCATCCCACTATCTTAGTTATCATTTTGTTGATATTCGTCTTACAGCCTAGAATTTTCTTTCATCGATCCCAAAATTGATTCTGATGCATTTGAGCATTGTCATGTAGTGACGGGTATTTTTCTTCTCTCTGGAGGGATTTTTGCACTGTAAACGCCTTTTGTCGTAGAGGTTTTACTTAGCTGGCCTGCGGCAGTTTCGAGCACAAGGCTCACAACCACCACGTATCGTGTTACGCGCCTCGGACGCTCGAGAATCTCGTTCACTGTCCCAGCCAAAACTGGCTGGTAGCCTAGATCCGCCGTGGCAGAATCTCGTGTTTCGCGAAACTGCCGCAGCGACTTCGCCACCTACGCGGGTGACTGGTCCGAAATGGAGGCTACGAGTTCCGTGTCGGCGGCTAGCATATATTAGCAGGATACCGAATCTGATCTATAAACTGCGTGCTAGCAACGAGCGGTACTGTCAGGCTACGAACCCGAAGGTCTCGGGTTCCAAACTTCGTTAGCACGAGGTACATCTGTGGTCCGCAAGCCATCTTAGGGCTTTATTGTAGAGAGAACTTCATACGCTACGTTCACTACCCATCTTTCGCGTTCCAAGCGCGAATAGTGAGTCTTAAGAATAAGTGTTGGAAAGACTTCGTGTGAGCTTTTGAATCTACACAGCCTGGGAAAGGAAAAACAGGAACACCCCGAAGACATTGTCGTACGTCAAGGTAATCTCGTACAGGTACACAACAATGTACATCGAGCCGGCCGGGGTGGCCAAGCGGTTAAAGGCGCTACAGTCTGGAACCGCGTATCCGCTACGGTCGCAGGTTCGAATCCTGCCTCGGGCATGGATGTGTGTGATGTCCTTACGTTAGTTAGGTCTAAGTAGTTCTAAGTTCTAGGGGACTGATGACCTTAGAAGTTAAGTCCCATAGTGCTCAGAGCCATTTGAACCATTTTTGAATGTACATCGAGGCGCCAAAGAAACTGGTGTACGCTTGGGTATTCAAATACAGAGATACGTAAACAGGCAGCATACGGCACTGCTGTCGGCAACACCTGTATGAGGCAAGTGTCTGGCGCAGTTGTTAGATCGCCTGCTGCTGCTATAATGGCAGGTTATCTGAGTTTGAACGTGGTGTTACGGACTGCGCACGAGCAATGGGACACGCAGTCTCCGAGGTAGAGATGAAGTGTGGATTTTCCCGTACGACCATTTCACGAATGTACCGTGAATATCAGGAATCCGGAAAAACATCAGATCTCCCACATCGCTGTGGCCGGGAAATGACCCTGAAAGAACGGCACTAACGGTGACTGAAGAGAAGAGTGCAACCCTTCCGCAAATTGTTGCGGATTTCAATGCTGGGCCACCAACAAGAGAAGCGTACGAACCATCATCGAAATGGGCTTTCGGAGCAGAACGCCCACTCGTGTACCCTCGATGACCACACCAACACAAAGCTCGCCTGGGCCCGTCAACACCGACGTCGGACTGCTGCTGACTAAACATGTTACCTGGTAAGATGAGTCTCGTTTCAAATTGCATCGAGCTGAAGGACGTGAACGGGTATGGAGACAACCTCCTGAATCCATGGACCCTGCCTGTCAGCAAGGGACTGTTCAAGCTGGTGGAGGCTCTATAATAGTGTGAAGCATGTGCAGCTGGAGCGATACGGGACCCCTATACGTCTCGATACGATTCCGACAGGTGACACGTACGTAAGCAGCCTATCTGGTCACCTCATCTTCGTTCACGTCCATTGTGCATTCTGACGGACTTGGGCAATTCCAGCATGGCAGTGCGACACCCCATGTGTCAAGAATTGCTTCAGAGTGGCTTCAAGAACGTTCGTCCGAGTTTACACTTCCGCTGGCCACCATACTGATATGAACATTATTGAGCGTATCCGGGATGCCTTGCAATATGCTGTTCAAAAGAATCCCAACCCCCCTCTACTCTTACGGATTCATGGACAGCCCTGCAGGATTCATGGTGTCAATTCCCTCCAGCACTACTTCAGACATTGGTCGAGTCCATTCTATGTCGTGTTGCGGCACTTGTGCCTCGTCGCGGGGACCCTGCTCGATATTAGGCAGGTGCACCAGTTTACAAGCAAGGACCTCTTCAGTCCAGCCCAATGTTAATATGATGTTCCTACTCTTATTTCGTTCAGTATTTGTTGTTGTAGTCTTCAGTCCAGAGACTAGTTTGATGCAGCTCTCCACGCTACTCTATCCTGTACAAGCTTCATCTCCCAGTTCCTACTGCAACCTACATCCTTCTGAATCTGCTTAGTGTATTCATCTCTTGGTCTCCCTCTACGATTGTTACCCTCCACGCTACCTCCAATACTAAATAGGTGATCGCTCGTTGCCTCAGAACATGTCTTACCAACCGATCCCTTACCGAGCGAGGTGGCGCAGTGGTTAGCACTCTGGATTCGCATTGGAGAGGACGAAGGTTCAATCCCGCGTCCGGCCATCCTGATTTAGGATTTCCTTAAATTGCTCCAGGCAAATGCCGGGATAGTTCCTTTGAAGGGGCACGGCCGACTTTCTTCCCTAATCCGATGAGACCGATAACCTCGCTGTTTGGTCTCTTCCCCCATACAACCCAACCCAACCGATCCCATCCCTTCAAGTTGTGCCACAAACTCCTCCCCAATTCTATTAAATACCTCCTCATTAGTTATGTCATCTACCCATCTAATCTTCAGCATTCTTCTGTAGCACCACATTTGAAAAGCTTCTATTCTCTTCTTGTCCAAACCATTGATCGACCATGTTTTCACTTCCATACACGGCTACACTCCATACAAATACTTTCAGAAAAGACTTCCCGACAAATCTATACTCGAAGTTAACTAATTTCTGTTCTTCAGAAACTCTTTCCTTGCCATGAGTTTTTTTCTCCCCAAATAGCAAAACTTGTCTACGACTGTCTCATTTCCTAATCTAAGTCCCTGTGCATGACCTGACTTAATTCAACTACATTCCATTAGCCTCGTTTTGCTTTTGTTGTTCATCTTATATCCGCCTCTCAAGAGACAGTCCATTCCGTTCAACTGATCTTCCAGGTCCTTAGCTGTCTCTTACATAATTACAATGTGATGGGCAAATCTCAAAAATTTTATTTCTTCTCCATGGATTATAATTCCTACTGCAAATTTTTCTTTAGTTTCCGATACTGCTTGCTCAATGTAGAGATTGAATAACATCGGGGATAGACTATAACTACTGCTTCCCTTTCATGCCCCCTCGACTCTTATAACTGCCATCTGGTTTCTATACAAACTGTAAATATATTTCGCTCCCTGTATTTGACCCCTGCCACCTTCAGAATTTGAAACAGATATTACAGTCAACATTGACAAAAGCTTTCTCCAAGCCTGCAAATGCTAGAAACATAGATTTGCCTTTCCTTAATCTATCCACTAAGATAATTCGCAGCGTCAGTATTGCCTCACGTGTTCCAACATTTCTACGGAAACCAATCTGATATTCCCCAAGGTCAGCTACTAACAGTTCTTCCTTTCGTCTGTAAAGAATTCGTGTTAGTATTTTACGGCCGTGAGTGATAGTTCGGTTATTTACACACCTGTCAACACCTTTCTTAGGGATTGGAATTATATTCTTCTTGAAGTCTGGGGGTATTTCGCCTGTCTCATACATCTTGCTCACCAGATGGTAGTTTTGTCAGGCTGGCTCTCCCAAGGCTATCAGCAGTTCTAATGGAATGTTGTCTACTCCCGGGGCCTTGTTTCGTCTTAGGTTTTTCAGTGCTCTGTCAAATTCTTCACGCAGAATCATATCTCCCATTTCATCTTCATCTGCGTCCTCTTCTATTTCCATAATATTTCACTCAAGTACATCGCCCTGTTCATTATGTAACTGTATCGAAGCCTTCCAGATGCCAAGGAACCAGGCACATCTCTCTCTCTCTCTCTCTCTCTCTCTCTCTCTCTCTCTCTCTCTCTCTCTCTCTCTCTCTCTCTCTGTGTGTGTGTGTGTGTGTGTGTGTGTGTGTGTGTGTGTGTGTGTGCCCTGCAGTACATGCTGATCGGGAACAGTAAAAAAGAAGATCTTTATGGATGAAAACTGGATGAGTAAACGTGTAAAAAATTTCGAAAGTGATAGACAAAATTTTCAGGCTCTTCAAGAGCATCCGCATAAAGCACTTGAAATTTACAAAAAACTTCAATTTTTCTTTTTAAGCACTCGTCATGTCTGAATAATGTCGGGCCGAATGACTAGACATTGAAGTACCTAATTACAAAAAGCTACCGGTTGTAACACTGCGACATCCAGTGTAGCCTCTATGAACTTACAAAGAAATAGGGACTTTTCTGCCGCCAGTTAAAAGTATCAATACATTAAATTTTCTATCACTGCCTGGCTGGAAATTGTCAGTAGTAAAAGGGGAGAAAAAAAGTTTACAGCTTCGAGAAAAGAAAGGCAGACACGGCGTGGACTGCCGGCGCAGCTGTTTTCCAGTGGCGACGGGCTGCACAGGCAAGGTTAACCCGCTGAGAACTTTCTCCGTGACGGGAAAGTGGCGGAGTGTTCCGTTTTGTGGGGCAGTGCTCAGCTCGCACTTTCGAGCCGCCATCGCCCACTGCCGGAGATGCCCGAAGTCTGTCTCGTGGGCAGATCGGCCGTGTCCGCGTGTCTTCGGGCCCTGCTACGAACTGTAGCCGTTGAAGCGTGACAGATGACTTTCGAGCTTCCATTCTTGGCGTTCGTTTCAAGAAAGAAATGACCGATTACACACGCGTGTGCAGTTATTGCTACTGTGGAAATGAGTCAAGACTTGTTTGCGAGCTTTTAATTCATTCCATGACCATTAAGCACCAAATGTTCCAGATTGAACCGGTACATATAATCAAGCTGATGGAACAACGTACCTGGTATTGCTATGGCTGCACAATTTAAGGTAACTTTCTATTTTGTGAGTTTTAGAACATTAATTTCATCTGTAATTTCTTACCGAAAGTCGTTCACCTGTATAAAGCCAAAAATCCCATAACTGAAATTTTCTTTCTATTCTGAAGTGACAGATCAGCAAGAACTACCAACCGTGAAGTGGTGTTTTCTCTCTATCTCTCTCTCTCTCTCTCTCTCTCTCTCTCTCTCTCTCTCTGTAAAATAGAGGGCTTTAGCTTACATTATGGACTAGTTAAACATGCAGAAAGTACCCTGACAACAGCACTCTTATTATTGCTCATTTTAGTTCTGCCAATTTAGAGTTGTTATCAGTATAGCATTTAATTTTAAGGAAGTATCGTTACAAACCGAAATTTTTTTGGCCCTGCTTTGCTTCATTTGGGATATTAATGTGTAATATGCCATTTACTTAACAAAAAGTTTTTTGAGTATCAGGTGATAGTGTCTCCGTTTAGAATAGTAAAACAGTGGTGGTTTTGACGTTGCAAACAGAATTACTCATGAAGAGCTGCAAAGACGGTAATGCTCTTCAGTCCGTCTGATTACTTTTATTCATATTTACTTCTTAAGTTTGATATTTAGCACTACACCTTTCAGCAAAATTAAATATTGACCTTATTTTGATAACCAAAGTATTTCTGAGGATATAGAACATGGTACATTTAATATAAATCCGACTATTTTTAAGCATAAACTAGTCCATATTGCTATTTATATTTTTCTTTTTGCATGTTTTATTAAGGGTTTGAAGTGTTCATGGAAAATAATTCCTTTTCTAACGCAATTTCAGACTAGATGTTTTTCACGATGGATAACTTTACAGTAGTTGCACCATTGGGTATTCCTAACATGAAATTCGTAACTTTTTGTCGTCCTTCGATCCTTCAGGATTCCATGCAGCTCTTATCTTAACAAGAAGCAGTAAAAGCGGGCGGTCTTAATTTTCTATAGCACTCAGCCTGAGCAAATGTAGTTGTTAAGCTCTATTTATTTCTCATCCATACGGACCTCTGTTACTTGAGCATTATTTTACTGGCAAGCAAGAAAATATTAAATCAAAAGAAGGCTAGACTACTGCATCAAACTTCCCCGGACAGACAGTATTCGAATATGCCGTCTCGTTTAATTTGCACAAATGAGCGACCTCATTCCGGCCTATTACGCTGCTAGGAGGAAATTTGGCAGCAGTGGCGACCTTCTGACCCGGAGTAAAGAGCCATTAAAACAGCTATTCATTGCGACTGAAGAAATGTGGCAAGCCAGCGCAAATTCTTTCCGAACAACTGCGCAGCGATAATGCGTGTTATCTCATACCAAAGAATATGAAAAGCAAAGAAGTGCACATGACAGTCAAATACGAAAAAAAAATTGTGTGATAGGAAACTTGGCGGAAAACTTTAACTTAGTATTGTGTTTGCATTAGTCCATTGGTGATAGAATGGCAAGACCACAAATGATGACTTGGCGCGTAACATTTAAGTGGGAGTACGGGAACAGAGGAAATAAGGTATGGTATGGAATTTCTCATCTTAGAGAACAGTCGTATAAATTAGATTACGTGAAATCCTTAGCGGTGTAGCCTATATGCCAAATTATTGGAACAAAGCGTGTTACAAACTGAAATTTTAATGCCTTAAAATTTTCCGTAGATGTTTTCACGTATAGCGGTATTCCTAAATCACGCGTAAAACTTTCTAGGTCCGGTAAGACCGTGGACAGATTTCTAATAAAAACTAGTAATTGATACAGCTGTATAATATGAAAGTAATGGGTGTTGGTGATACATGGCTCTGTGATGGAATTTTACACACCGTTAAGAAAACACAAGTAAAAATTTTCAACATTGTTACGTTTAAAAGGAAGGCCAAGTAAAAGTACTCATGTCAAAAATATTGAAGGTGTTTCCAGCGATAGATGTTCGCCCGCAAGTAAGTTTCGTGGTAAATTCAGTCCTTAATTTTAAAATTTGAAGCTTGTAGGTTTACACCATAAAATACAAATTTTGTGTCATTTAACTGTTTTCAACTATAATATCTAAAATTCAAAGTTCTTAACTACAATGCTGTTGCTCGTATCGCTGTTATGGAATGGTGATGTCATATGCCCTTTTCCTAAATCTGGATAAGAGATATGTGTACTGGCGTATAACTAAGTAATGGCTCTTTTTAATCTTTCCGTAGCTCGCTCTCCATCGTAATGCTACATCTATTTTGTTATTTCAGCAATTTAAGCAAACAGTTAATAACTTCTGTGGATCTGGTTCATACCAACTGGCCAAGCTGTATTCTGCCAGCCTGTAAGGTTGATTGGAATTTGTAAGGTCGCCTTGAAATGAAATTAAAGCCTAATGCGATCAGGATTTCAGTCATTGTAATTACGTTCGCTTCCTAAAGTGGTCACACACGCAACGGTAGACGCGACAATCAGGCATGATCAACACTTCAAGTGCACATCACCGTCTGTAGGATAATTTTGCGGAAGCACATGTCTGAGCATATTCACAATGTGCAGGCTGCTTCGTAGCAGTACTATACCAAGCGAATGAAGCAAAGCAAATTGAAATTGCTGCACGAATTTCTTAGTGTTCACTATATCTAGCCTTGTTTCAGATGTATTGAAATGAAAGCCTATTACGATAACACCACATCTCAATAAGACAACAAAAGATTTTGCACGCATTGTACTTAGAACAAACTACAAAGCAGTTTATTTACCACAGTAATGACATTAATAAATACCTTCAGCTTTCTCCTTTTTAATAATGTGGAGCACGAAGAGATGGTTTATTGATAGCCGTGTTTGTAAATGCAGTATTGCTGTCAGTCTTCCGTGTGTCGTTAATCTATCAAGCATGTATCGTCCACTCTTACGGAACGTTGGGAAACCCGTTTGGAGATTCAAATATGTTTCTGAATTGTTCCTGAAATAGTTAAACGAATCACGTCATATAAATATATCTTCAACACAACGATTAAGTTTTTCATGTTATTCATTCTTCACATTACATTGTTTCCTTCTTGCGTTAAGGCGTTCTCCACGTTCCAGATTAAGTTTCTTTGTTATTTATTCATTTTATTCTAGTATTGCTTCATTGTTTCGGTATGCTTCTTTTCCTTATCTTCAGACGACTTTGTCAGGGCCTGCGTTGGAATCCATTAGGTTTTAAAACCGTTACCTTAAAAAATTTCACCAATACTACCCGATCTCTTTGAAATACTAAATCCTTTATACACCTTGAAGCCAGATAACAGTTAATTGCTTTTCCCTACGGTATTTTCGAAGGTCCGCGTGGTGCGTCTATTGTCGTCCTTTCTGCAAGTATGTGCAAGAAATGTCCTCGTCCTTACTTTTTTAGAGTGCTTTAGGTGTTCTGATAAATTTCATCTTTATTTCATTTTCAAAATTCTGCATTTTACTAGGACCTAATATTTTCCGTATAATATTTCTATTTTATGAGGCTCAGAATTTAACTTTAGGTATTTCCTAGCATACTGGCATTCTATTTTCAGTAATGTGTTTTAGTGCATTAAATTTTTTTAGCACATGTTTTCGTAGGTATCCCGTGGTAGTTACATCGTACACCTTTTGCACATTGTGATGCTATCCTATAGAGCAGCTTTTGCTGTGTAATTTTGAATACTCTCTCCCAAATATTTGAATTGTATTACTTGTCCTATTTGCTCAATATTTTTATTATTTTTAAGGTGTGCCGCGGATCTCGGTGGTAAAGTGTTTACTCTCCACCCAGTCCTAAGAGTTTCGGCGTTTATGTGAAAATTAATTTCGCACGATGTCTGTCTGTGACACAATAGCTTTGAGCAGGAGTATTTGTGCAACCGCCATTCGCACCCGGCGCCCTAAACCATACAGACCAAGATGCAAGTGACGCAAACAACTCGCTTTAGAATTGCCTTTCGCGGAGCTGCTGTCTTTCCTGCTAGCGCGTTGGCGGCTGCAGCGGTAGCTGAATTCGTGGAATAAGCCGTCGTTTGTCCACGAAGCGACCTTCGCGGTTGGGGGGGGGGGGGGTGAATGTGGGTAGAGAGGATGGGTAGGCGTGCTGGCGAAATTTCGCCCCGAGCGGAGCCGTGAAGGCTACTGGGACGGCAGGGGGGGGGGGGGGGGGAAGCGGCTCTAATTAAGCGTGTGATTGCCCTTCCACGAAAGGCCGGCGCGATTCCGCTCTTCCAGGGAACAGTTGACTGCCCGCCCGTTGCACTGTTTTCATTCACAGTTGCAACGCACCGGCTATTCAGCCGGTGCTCCATTGTCGGCAATTTGAATTAGCGTGTTGGGCTTATTCACACTTGTTCGTTCTCTTGTGGGGCTTACGCTCACACTGCCAAGTGCTGATTTTTGTATGGAGTTGTTTCCCACACTTACCTAATAATGGAACGCGGTTTAACCCATTTGTGTGCTAATTTTGTTAATTATTTTTACATTTATAAACCTTAAATGAATCTTCTTCAATGTAAAAAACGAGGTAAAGTGAAAAAACAATTTTTACCTTTCTGGATTGAATATAATGTACCGTACATATGCGAGGACATTTAATAATTTAGAGGCGTATTGGTGACACAGTTTGTAAGAGTTTTCTTTTAGTGACTGGGACGAGCAGACAACAGCTGACGGATAAAAACTTTTTGTCTATTACCTCAGTATTGCATTTAACGATGGTTTGCCTGCTAGAAGTTCCTGCATGCATTGCACAACGTTCTGAGTCTTTCTTTCTTTCTGAAGGTGAAAAACCGACTAAAGTCTTTTGGGCGGCATTGCAGTATGGTAAAAGTCCTGTGAACCGCGGTAATTTTTGTAAATAGTTAGAACAGTTAAAAAACGGTCGAATCTCAATGATTTCCGAGCAACGTTCTGGCCAGCCAGTTAGTGTCAACTCCTTCGCTTGAAACCCATACTGACGACCTTATTTATGATATAAGCGCCCAGTAAAGAGTGCCTACTACTCAGACATGCTGACACAGTAAAGCCGACAAAGAGAGAAAAGCGCTGCGAATCTCGTGGGAGAGGCTTGATACTACCCCCCCTCCCCCGCCCCTTTTCCCTACCGTCCTCCTGCAAGTGGCTCGAGAAACCATTGCAAAAATGGGTTGGGAGTTAAATCAATCATCCTCCATCCATACCAGGTTGACTACATCGTAGTTTCATTTGTTTGGTCCCGTCGTGGAGGCATTACGTGGGGAAAAAAGTCCGGCAACAAATACGTCAAAGAACTAGTGTAAAAGTGGTGAGCCAGGGTCATGCAGTACTTTTCAAAGAAAATAAACTGCCATTTTATTGTTGTATTTTTCTCCAGTACTATGTAGATTTCGGCTCGTAAGATTACAGTGACTAGTCGTCGCAGCTGCTTTGGGCTGATTGTACCAGATGTGACGTGTTCATGGTCTGTGAACTTTCAGCATTGTACTCGATGATGACGTAGAAGTCGAAATGCAGAAGAAACTATAGTAATTCACAAATGGCGGTTTATTCTTTCAAAAAACAAAGTTTACTAGTTTCGTAAGAATTGCTGATGCGGAAGCTGACTTTATTACTTTCGCTATCTGAAGTGCAATAAAAGCTTAGCAATGACAAAAAGGTTTATTCGGGTCGTATTTATAAAAAAAATGCCTAAGACTGAACTAAATAAAGTTATACAGACGAGACAACACTTGAAGCGTGAAAATGGTTTAGCCTCTGAATTGTTTCCTAGTCAAGATGATAAGCCAGATACAGGTAACTACTCATATTTGTTTGACAAAGGAAATGATTCCAGATGGTCATCACAGCCTCCACCACGCAATGTGAGAACACCAGCACATTATTAGGTCAGGAAATTTCCAGGCTCGCGGGGTGGGATGCACAGTGATGCAAATCGAATTTTGATCCTTTCTTTTCTCTGATAGGATGGTGAATGAACTAATGTAATTAAAAAATGGAGGGAAGAGAAATATTTGCAAAGTCGTAACCGTTCTACAGAACAGCGGCAATGCACGTAACGGAGTAGCCATTATCGAAATGAAAGTCGCTTTTTAATGAGAACACAATGATCTAAATTCTCCTTTTTGCTTGTGATTGAACTCTTCGTGATACACACTGTGATCAAAAGTATTCGGACACCGCCATGAACTCTTCGTGGTACACACTATGTGGTCAAAAGTATCCGGACACCGCCAAAAATATAAGTTTTCCGTATTGTGCCGCCACCTGCTGCCAAGTACCCATATCAGCGACCTGAGTAGTCATTAGACATCGCGAGAAAGCAGAATGGGGCACTCCGCGGGATCCACGCCACTGAAACTCCTCTCGGGAATCCTCGCCAAAAGGCAGGCAGAGGAGCTCGAACCCCTTCTACCAGAGGAGCAGTTTGGTTTTAGGAAACGACGATCCACGACACTGGCAGTAGAAAACCTGCTGGAGTAAATAAAACACGCTAGGAAGACCCAAAGTAAACTATGTGATTTTTATCCACTCAAAAGAACCTGGTCAACAGAAAGGTTTTAATAGATAAACTGGAGGAACTAATTGGAACAACGAGTACATCGACCCTGATATCGAATATACTGACATAAAACCACATACAGGTATACGATGGAATAGGAATATCCGACTGGCTGCCACAGACGAACGGCGTCCTCCAAGGCGATCTAATCAGCTGTATCCTGTTTCAACGTCCTCACGCACGATGTCGCGAAAGGAATGGCAGGAACAAGCACATACATATATGCTGATGACATCGCAGCCACAGATACGTTTGTCCGAAAAATACGTATAAAAGTTGAATAATAACTTTATTTTTCAACTATTCAGGTATTACAATATGGTCTCCTTCAAAGTACTCGCCCTGAGACGCGATACACTTCTGCCAACGCCGTTTCCACTGTTGATAACATTGCTGAAAGTCTTCAGTTGTGATGTTGTTCAGTTGCCGTGTCGTTTCCGCCTTGATGGCTTCCACATCTCCCAAGTGCCGCCCCCGAAGCACCATTTTGCATTTCGGAAACATGATATCAGACGGGGCTAAATCGGGTGAATAAGGCGGGTGGTCTGTCACGGTGATTGAGCTTCGGGCCAAAAACTCGCGCACAACGAGCGACGTGTGAGCGGGCGCATTGTCGTAATGAAGGATCCACCTGCCCCAGTTTGCCAACACCGGTCGGGCCACACGAGCTCTGAGACGTGTCAGAACTTCCACGTAAAAATTCCGTTCACTCTCTGGCCGGGAGGGACAAATTCCTTGTGAACAATGCCCCTAGAATTAAAGAAAAGTCAACATTGTCTTCACATTGGACCTTGATTTTCGCGACTTTTTTGTTCTCAGTTCTCCTGGTAGTTTCCATTCCTTGCTTTGAGATTTGAGCTCCACATAGAATTCGTAAAACCAGGACTCGTCTCCAGTGATGACTCGGTTGAGAAAGTCTCCTCGTTCCTCTGCCTCCAACCAATCCTCACAGCACTCAACCCTCTTTGCTTTGTGTTCTGGCGTCAAGAGCTTCGGTACGATTTTCGCACACAATTTCTTCATTTCAAATTTTTGTTTCAGGATTTCGTGAATGATTGTTTTGGGGATTGACAGCTCGTCAGCAATCATTCTGACTGTCGGTCTACGGTCTTTAAGAACACGAGCCCGAATTCGTTCAACATTTGCATCGGAACTCGATGTCGACGGGCGTCCTGGGCGAGGGTCATCGTTCACTTCTCGGCCATCCCGGAACCTTTTCAACCACTTCTTCACGGTTGGTTCCTTCAGAGAACTGTCTCCGTAAACCTGTTTCAAACACTCAAAAATCTTACGGCCATTCTTGCCTAGCTTTGCAAGAAACTTCAGTGCTCTCACTCGAACTGAGCGTTGGTGGGATTGATTACAGCAGTAGTCCCACCTAGCGGTGACTGCAACCTGTAACATAAAGACATTATTCAACTTTTATACGTATTTTCCGGAGAAACCTCGTATAGCCAAAGCACAAGTAGCGCTAAACTCACTAAGCGAATGCGCGGAGCGAAGCGACATCAGTACAAACGAAGAGCAGACGGAGTTAGTTGTGTTTAGGGGAGGCGGACGACTCACTGAAGCAGAGAACCTTAAATGCAATGGAAAAACCACACAAGAGGGTTAACAGTTTCAAATATTCACTACAGTCCAAGCAACGGCAGAAAGTTTGACTACATGTAAGATCTAGAGCACTGGCGATCACTAGAGCTATAAATGAAATCAGAAACATCACACAGCTATCGATCATCAGCACAGATACGGACCTGTTTAGGCTAAAGATATTACCTGTTCTGACGTACGGCCTAGAATCAGTGGAGGAATACCTTACATACAAACAGCTGGAAGAATTGGAGCGAATAAACGCTAGATACCTTTAGGAGTACCGCAGAACTCAAGGTGGAGGCTAGTGTAAGAGCTTTTACATCTACATCCATACTCCGCAAGCCACCTGACGGTGTGTGGCGGAGGGTACCTTGAGTACCTCTATCGGTTCTCCCTTCTGTTCCAGTCTCGTTCGTGGAAAGGAGGATTGTCGGTATGCCTCTGTGTGGGCTCTAATCTCTCTTATTTTATCCTCATGGTCTCTTCACCAGATACTTAGGAGAGAGCAATATACTGCTGGACTCCTCGGTGACGGTATGTTCTCGGAACTTCGACAAAATCCCGTACCGAGCTACTGAGCGTCTCTCCTGTAGAGTCTTCCACTGCAGTGTATCTATCATCTCCGTAACGCTTTCGCGATTACTAAATGATCCTGTAACGAAGCGCGCTGCTCTCCGTTGGATCTTCTCTATCTCTTCTGTCAACCCTATTTGGTACGGATCCCACACTGCTGAGTAGTATTCAAGCAGTGGGTGAACAAGCGTACTGTATCCTCCTTTGTTTTCGGATTGCATTTCCTTAGGATTCTTCCAATGAATCTGTCTGGCATCTGCTTTACCGATGATCAACTTTATTTGATCACTCCATTTTAAATCACTCCTAATGCGTACTCCCAGATAATTTATCGGATTTACTGCTTCCAGTTGCTGACCTGCTATATTGTAACCAAATAAGGGATCTTTCTATGTATTCGCAGCACATTACACTTGTCTACATTGAGATTCAGTTGCCATTCCCTGCACCATGCGTCAATTCGCTGCAGATCCTCCTGCATTTCAGTACAATTTTCCATTGTTCCACCCTCTCGATATACCACAGCATCATCCGCAAAAAGCCTCAGTGAACTTCCGATGTCAGCCACAAGGTCATTTATGTATAATTTGAATAGCAACGGTCCTACGGCACTCCCCTGCGGCACACCTGAAATCACTCTTACTTCGGAAGACTTCTCTCCATTGAGAATGACATGCTGCGTTCTGTTATCTAGGAACTCTTCAATACAACCACACAATTGGTCTGATAGTCCATATGCTCTTACTTTGTTCATTAAACGACTGTGGGGAACTGTATCGAACGCCTTGCGGAAGTCAAGAAACACGGCGTCTACCTGGGAACACGTGACTGTGGCCCTCTGAGTCTCGTGGACGAATAGCGCGAGCCGGGTTTCACACGATCGTCTTTTTCCAAACCCATGCTGATTCCTACAGAGTAGATTTGTAGTCTCCAGAAAAGTCATTATACTCGAACATAATACGTGTCCCAAAATTCTACAACTGATAGACGTTAGAGATATAGGTCTATAGTTCTGCAAATCAGTTCGACGTCCAATCTTGAAAACGGGGATGACCTGTGCCCTTTTCCAATCCTTTGGAACGCTGCGCTCTTCTAGAGACCTACGGTACACCGCTGCAAGAAGGGGGACAAGTTCCTTCGCGTACTCTGTGTAAAATCGAACTGGTATTCCATCAGGTCCAGTGGCCTTTCCTGCCAGTTACACCTTCCTGATACGAGGATCTGAGATGCTAGCTCATACTCCCAGCTAATGCCGACTTCAAACAGCTTCTACAAGATCTGCATGAGAAGAAAAACAACATACCAGAGGACTTCTACGCAACGCCTGCTATGCAAGACAGGACCTGGATGGAAGCCAACCATGAAATGCGACATGTGACGACGAGACTGGCAACCCATGGTTTTCACCACAAGGTGTCTCGCAAGAAATTATTTCACGAACCAAATGCTTGGAATTTTGTAACAGATACCATCTTACCAGATGCAGGCATAGACAGAAATCCATTGTGCGTTATAGCAAAGACAAGTAATGTGAATGTAATCCTTTGCACGGCATGTGTACGTTCCCGATAAATTTAAATTTCCTACTTTTCCGGTGGGTTGCCCGAAAATTTTCGTTCGTACAAACTTTGTCCTGCCAATTACGAACACAACAATAAAGTCAGCACAGTCGGTCGAGCCGTTCTCGAGTGATGAACTTTCATACATGCGTCAGTTGATTTTTATTGGTATGAAGGACGAAATCACTGTCTTAACCGAAACCAAATAATCTTAAATCATCGTGTCTGGAACTGTGATACAGTGGTACATTATGAATTTCGTAACTTGGCAGACCTGAACCATTTACTTCAAATAGTGTATCTGCCGCTGCAGCTCTCTGTGCAAACGCTTGGTTCACGCTCTGTTTCCCAGCACGCCGTGGGTCCCCCCTTCCACGAATACTGTGGACTACGAGCGTGGTTTCCTAACTTCCACCCAGGGTCGACGAACGCACCAACTATTGGGCTCGTAAAGTCTTTTATCTTGCGTTGCCTACCCGGAAATTTTTCAGTTTATAAACACAAAGGCTCTGCTGCTCATTATTAACCCTTTGATATGGTGGTACTGTAGAGTCCCGCTTCCAGATAATGATAGCATAGTATCATCTATTTTTTGAGGCCCCACGACACGCGGTGTCCCTTTAATTCCTAGTTTCGTATGGTGTTAGTACGATGTTAATACACTGCCGAATATTCACGCGAGCGGTTCTAGGCGCTTCGGTCGCAGGTTCGACACATGTGTGTGATGTCCTTAGGTTAGTTAGGTTTCAGTAGTTCTAAGTTCTAGGGGACTGATGACCTCAGATGTTAAGTCCCATAGTGCTCAAAGCCATTTTTGAATATTCACGGATCCGTGGCTGTAAAGCAGTTTCTATCTCGGCGCGAGCAGCTGAACATGATTTGGTTGCTTGCAATTATGAAGTGGACGTTCACTGCGTAATTCCGAACGTTTCTGGTGATAATCAGGTATTCGTATTTCCCGCTCATTTTGTGGTAGGTTTGTTTATGCTAATAATTCGTTATAAGCTGAAAGTTAGGAAGATGTTTTAAATTTTCGTATATGTGGTTGTGCACTAGTTAAGTCCCGTCAGGCCTACAGCTTCATGTTTTTACGTTGACTAGTTATGACAAAGTTGAAAGATTTTTTGGAGTTGCTCCAGGAGAACTTTCTTTAAACAAAGTGAGGAAAACTCAACAGTTCACAAAACAAACAAACCACCACGCCATGTATCAGTCGACAAAATACTTCCACTTGTTCTCCAGAAGCGCAAGAAATTCAGTTTAGAGATAGCAGTGATAGCTACAAACATTCCCAACTCTTTCAGACCAAAGAGGGGAAAGAAGAGATTTTCACCTTTAAATGAAATCTGAAGAGAAAACCATGACCTGATTTTATTGATAGTCGATGTGAGAACGTGAATCATAATATAGAATACCTCGTTTAGTTTTCCTAGTGTCTGGTTCTGTTTATATTAAAACATTTTCGAATCGATTGTGCTGACATTCAAAAGAGGCTACAACCCTGTCTCACTCCCTTCACAACCACTGCTTCCCTTTCATGATCCCTCGACTCTTATAACTGCCATCTGGATTCTGTACAAAATGTAAATAGCCTTTCCCTACCTGTATTTTACCCCTGCCACCTTCAGAATTTGAAAGAGTATTCCAGTCAACAGTCAAAAGCTTTCCCTAAGTCTACAAATGCTAGAAACGTAGTTTTGCCTTTCCTTAATCTTTCTTCTAAGGTAACTCGTAGGGTCAGTATTGCCTCACGTGTTCCAACATTTCTACGGAATCCAAACTTATCTTCCCCGAGGTCGGCTTTACCAGTTTTTCCATTCGTCTGTAGCCTAAAGAATTCGCGTTAGTATGTGAACACCTGCATTCTTTGGGATTGGAATTTTTTATATTCTTCTTGAAGTCTGAGGGTATTTCGCCTTTTTCATCCATCTTGCTCACCAGATGGTAGTTTTGTCAGGACTGGCTCTCCCAAGGCTGTCAGTAGTTCTAATGGTATGATGTATATTTAAAAAAACTGAGTCGTCATTCAATCTCCGTGGGCAGTATGCTACTTTTTAAGAAAAATTGTTGTTGTACAAATATTAAAAGTACTGGAATATTATGGGCGAGTTTCCAAAAACACGCAGTCCATCACTCCTTTCAGCCACTGGCACATAGGGTCTTATCCCTTTCTCTATCTCGTCTATCTTACTGGGTCCCTTTCTCCCCCGTTCGCTTAACACCTCTGTATCGTTCGTCTTCACTTTGATTATCCTATCATGGTTCCTCCCTTACTAACACCCTAAACCTTTCACTTCTTAACCTGTCCATTTTTACCACTCCAGTGCTACTTCCCCTCAGCGGTATCTCGCCACCATGTGGGCACGAATATCTCAAATTAATCGTCATTCTCTTGTTGCGAGAGTCTTCTAGAAACGTACGCTCTCGGAACTTAACAGTAGAACCACACCGTCAGACAGAATGCCTCTCTTGCAGCCTCTGCTAACTGGAGTTGGCTATGCATCTCTGTGATGCTTTTGCGCTTACTAAAGGAATCTCTAACATGATGTGCTGTTCTTCTTTGGATCTTCACTTTCTTCTGTTAGTCCTCTCTGGTATAGAAGACCGACGAGCAGTGTTAAAACATTGGTCGAACGAGTGTTCCTCCTTTCCTTTTCGGGACTAAACTTCTGAGGATTCGTCCAATGAATCTATCAGGCACCTGCCTCATCCGCGACTGATTTTATATTGCCCTTCCACAATCAGAACATTCTGTACGCATACTTCATTCAGGTAATTTACTGTAGTAACTGCTCACATTGATTTTCTGCAATCGTGAAATCCTCCCAGTCTGGGGTCTATGTATTTGTAATACAGTAGGCCTACATTTGTTTATGTTGTAGATCAATCGGTACTACCTGCACGCAAGGGTCGTTGTGACTTCTGTGTACACAAGAAAAGTCACTGTGTACACAAGAAAAGTCACATGGTACTTCCGACATTATTTCACTAGGTTGTAGTGAAAAGTAGTTATCCATTAATGCTTACTTGGAGTACGCCCAAAGTTAGTTTTACGTATGGAGATTCTCTCCGTTGAGAGTGCCGTGCTTGTGCCTTGCTGGTTTTAAGTTTGCTTTAAACTCTTCAATCCAATCATACAGTTGTTCTCATATTCCGTACGCTCGTATGTTGCTGTCCAGCTTTTAACATTCTTCCGGAACGCTTCTGCTTGTAGTTTCCTCCACACTCTCGCAGTAAGCTTCCCACATACTTGAAACTCTCCACGTTTCTCAGTCGTTCCCCATCACTTATTTTAGTTGAGACTCCCCCTTTTTCCTGCTTGTGATCATCATTTTGCACTCAACTTTTGCTGTCATCCCAAATGCTTGTATTATACATTGCCATATGTCCAAACGCAGCTACACATATTTCGCATTCATTCGTCAAATCGTCTGAAAACAGCATTGCTTTTATTTGTTCTTCAGCAGTTCCACTCTGGACATTCTAATCCATCTCCCGTTGTACATCTGCCTTATCCTCCAATATCTCGGGTAACAAACAAAGCCTGTTTTGTTGCTTATGCTCTTACCAATTAAAAATATTTCCTAGAATTATTACATTCAAACGATCGTGACGTTTTTTTATTATCTTCGTATTAAACCGGAACTACAAACAATACTTTCAAGATCAGTTAGTTCGTAATTTGCTTTCTACTACGACATTGGTTGTGCCATTAAAAATAGATATATGTTGCAAATTTCATTGGAGTACGTATTGTTCTAGAACTACCTGGAAGCTACTAGGTAAGTGACTTGACCTATTCTGACACCTTTGCCCCAAGTCACGTACAAAAGGCTTGTTCGACAATGTACGCGAACCAGTCAAGAATTTCGTTCAGTATTACCACTGTTGACGTAATGGAAGCTTTTTAACTACTACTCCCGTTTACGGATATAACTTGATTCATACTTGTGCACCGGGCGCTAATGACCATCGCAGTTTTGCGCCCTAAAACCAAAACAAAAAAAAGAAAAAGAAATCATACTTGTGCCATGGCAACACCGTACCAAGTATTGCGCCTTGGGAGTTGCCAGAGACTTTTGATTCTAACATTATTGGTCTCGGATACTACAGTATTCACGGTTTTAGCATAATATTGAGAGAAAGAGCGTACAAAACCTTTAAAATATTGACGCTCGCTCAGTATATTGCGCAACGTATTGTACCGTGTAAGGGTGGTATTGCGCAATAGACCTGCCTAGACCGAGAGAGATTATGTTCGCTCCGGACGAATTCGCGCAAATAACTGATAAAAGTAAATGACAAAAGATCAGTGTGTGTGCTAGAGGATGTTATATTAACACACCACGTGGTACTTATAGAAATGAAATTCCTGACTGTTGAGCAAAGGCCAAATTCAGTACCTCGTTGTCCACAACAGCAGAGGAAATTGGCCGTTGTTATATCATAACATTAAGCAGAAATACTTACTTTAGTTCTATCAGTTTCCAAAATTGGCAAATAAGATCAGGTCAGCTATCCAGCGAGCATGCGTGCTTGTTTCCTTAAAACAGTTGCCGAGCACGGACATAATATCATGTAAACATTGTCAACAAGGAATTGTAATATTTCGTTTGCAGCAGATGTTCCAGTAGATAAATACGTAGAAAGCCGTACATGTAAACGATAAGTTACACATTTCACTTGTTTACTTTGTAATCTGTTGTTGTTCACTAATATATGCAATAATTAATGGGTATATTGAAATGTTTACTGGGAGCTTTCCAGACGTATTTCATCCGTTCTGCATTCTTTCTGTTTGTATGTTACAAGGCAAGTACGTCAATCGAAGTACGTGAACGTGCAGACATTTTCGTAATGAAGGCACAGTTCTGATGCGATTCGCGAATCATAAATGTTGCGCAATAATATGGTGCCGTTCTTGGCTTCTTCCGCGCAAGATAATGACACGATATTATTGCCTAGTAAATATTTGAGTCTGTGGAGCCCCTTTGGCCTTGAATGGTGCATTTAATATACACCTTCGTTGTCCACGCTAGAAGAGGATTTAGGTTACATTAAAGCCAAAATCGAAATTCAATATCCCTGTGTGTGTATGAATGCAGGTAAACAATATAGTTTCCAGTTCCATACTCTTCGCAAAGAATCGAACGGAAAGCGAAAGTTAACCAGCGAAAGAACAACAGAAAAATTGTCTCAAATAAAGGATTTTTTATCTGCGTGAGGTATGTGTAATGTGAAAGCTTAGTGACGAGAGTCTATCAAATAACCAAATACTGAAACCACTCAAGGCAGTACTTAGTCGCCCAAGAATGTTAGTTTCTGTAAATCAGAATTCGATTAATCGACGTCACAATGGGAGCTGGTATCTGCTACAGTGATGAGCTGATAAATAGCAGCATCCATGAATCAATCCAACTCACACGTGCCTTGAACTGTACTGCATTTCACAAACTCGTACCATTTTCCTAAAACAAGAGATTGTCATATCGCCTCGCCAGAAGTAGCCAGTTCACCTGTGTTCAATTTTTAATTCCGCGCATCTAATTTACTCGACACACGAGTCCGTGAAGCTCGTTTGCCGTTCCTAAAATTTGCTATATAGGTAGCGACGAAATGTGTTTCTCTTCCCAAACTTTTCAGAATCAAGTACGTTCGATTCTATCGCTGTTTCTTTACGGGTTTCTGCGCCTTTATTTCACATGTTTTGTGAGTTGAACATGTAACACGGCCAATGGTTAGATCAATTGAGGCTTTCACATATTTGGTGTGCCTCATTGCCATTCACGCTACAATACAATGGAACAACTGTGATGCTTAAGAAGAGCCTATTTCCTTGGCGTAAGAGCATCACGATGAACAAACAATCGTCAAAGTGCCACTGCGCCTGTTTCCGTCGTTATCAGTTGCGTTCATGCACACTCTTCACAGCGTGTGTGAAATGGAATACAGTTGTTCGCTTGCAGTGTTCTACGAACGTGCCAGTGGGCGACGCACGAACAGTGGTGCGTCGACGCATTGGGCGGCCTTTACTTTTTCTTTCTTTACGTGCCGATCCTTTCACTTTTGTTGGTGCGGCATGCGTTAGCGGTTGGCAGCGCCGCAAGGTCGTTTTCGTGCTCGTTGTGACGTAGGCTGCCGAGAGCGCATGCGCAGAAAGGTCCAGAAGCTATTCAGGGGCTTCCGGCTCTTTATCCTGTTGTCGCCACCTGCGCGCTGTGTTTTTCTTTTCCCACTTTCCCGAATAGGCCCGCTATTATCACAGAATTTTGAAGACAAACAACCGACAAACGTGTAACGTCAAAATGAAATGCAACCACAGTCAGTGTGAATGAGGCAATGAAAAGTCCGCGTGTGTTGCAGCAGTTTCCCTTGGGCAAGATGTTTACGTTTTTGTTGGAGCTTAGGGGACCATGTGTGCGCGCGCAAGAGGGTAACACCAAATCCGTACAAAACTGCTTCTATGCACGCTCCTGTGGTGTTTTGCGACATCCATATTGTAATTTCATTCCTTGTACAAGTAATTTTTCAAGAATTTTTACTGCGTTATTTGGCCTCTAGCTGCTCAACTATTTAGCCAATTACATTTTGTGCTCTCAACGTCAGAGAGAACAGAGTAGGGCATACTTTCTATAGTACCATATACTGTTCTTTAGCACTTCCAGTTATTATTCTTCCAGTTCTGCGGCACCATATGAGCCGAAGCTACCTCGTAGTGGAAATAGTGATTACATAGTACGCAGAAAGCTAGAAAAATTTATTAGCCAAAAAGGGTGTAAAAGCTTCTGAACACACAAAAGATGTACTGTATTACATTCAATAGATATGTTACGATGTAGGAGGTATCAGCGGCTATAAGTACAGCAAATTCAAACATGCTCAAGCACGTGTGTTCTGTATAATTCAACAGAATTCGTGACAGATCACATTTATTGAATTTTTTTCCGAGGAAATCATTTAAGGGTCGGCATTACGTAGGGTTTCAACAGGAGCGGAACTGTAACTTAGGTCGCCATTCGTCCTCCAAAATTCGCTGTAGTTAATACGTCAGTTATTCCATTCCGCATTGACAAGATTTCAAATCGCCCAGTGCAATGTGTCGCGGTGATCAGAGAGAGAGAGAGCGAGCGAGCGTTTAAAATGTGTTCGTGAGAGAGAAGAGTAAGAAGTGTGGTAGAACCATTCCGCAACTTTGCTGGTGGTGTTCGCAGCAGTGAATGGCGTTTGGCGGCCTGGCTGGAAGGACAGCGAAGGTCACGGCATTTACGTGTTTGGGTTACGTGCGCAGCAGGGGCAGTACGGGCGTGACGTAACACGTTAAATTATGACGAGCGATCAACCCCCTGAGGTCACGCCTCATGCGTACTGCGCAGTAGATTTACTGCGCTTGCGCCGCTGTGGCGGAAACACTGGTTTAGCGGTATGTGGGGCAGCAGAATTTTACGTCGCCGTATGTAGTGCATTGAATAGCGCCTAGTTAAGAGTCGTAACGCGCAAATTGTCCCTGGGGCTTGCCGTTTTCTCTGGCTTCGTTTGTTCCCCGTAGGAATTGCATATCTTTTTGCAACAGGTACTGGTATGTAAACAGTTGATTTCTTCCACCAAACGTGGTGTAAACAGTAACTAGCACAAATTTCGCAAATTTCTAAAGCGAACTGAAGAGTATGTTGCACCACATTAGGCAATGGGAATAAAATCAACAGCGTTTTTACCTCGCGAGTGTGCATTTCGAAATAGCAGCTTTATCAGTACCGCAATTGTTAAATTTATGTCGATGTCAACACACTAGAAACACATGTGAGTGTGAGTTACACAGTATTTTTAATTGTAGATTGCGGAATTGTGATGGGAAGCATACAGAATTTGTGGAAGGTGTATTGGCGTTATCCTCGCAGTACCCGGAGGGGGAATAGTAGCGTGTTCTATTTTAAAATTTTGAAATGAAATATTTACTGTTTTTAAAGATTTCTGTAATTCTTTTAAATTTTTCTGTGAAACTTAAGTCAAAAATTTTAAATTCTTAAGAGCGATTGTGAGTTTTCGTAATAACGTAATATTTATATTAGCAGGGTCAGGACCGTTCCTACGCATCTATATATTTTGAAAAAGTGTGCTGTGAATGCAAGTCAACGACAATTAACGAAATTTGTATTTTCATACTTTTTGTTATGTTCATGAGGTACCCGCCCCCTCTGTGTACACATTACGGGAAATGTTCCAGTATTGCTGAGACTCTTGACGAGAGATTTTCACGTACTGGTCACTACTGAAACATCATTATTTGAAAAGTATTTAGTGAATAAAAGTTAACAGGTTACCGAAATTTCATTTCTTGTTAATTTTTGTGTGGTGGACACGCAACAGACCGACCGATGTTTAGTATCAAAGCAGCCGGTCATAGACTCAACCCAGATGAGCAAGAGCGGTGCCCAGGCGTCAAACATTCATTCGAAAAAACGACCGTTCAAATCTGTTGGACCATCTAGCTTATAAAGTTTTTCATGGTTTCCATAAATCGCCGAAGGTTGATGTCGGATGTTTCCTTTGAAGACACTTAACCTCCCCGTCCGCCTTCCTCTCCCTTCTTAGCAAATATATCACAAATGACCTAGTCGTCGACGACACACTCTCCTGTATCTTTGACTCATTTTAATGTGTTACTGTCATGTAGCGCATTTAGGCAAATTTTATCATCTTGAATCTTCTGTGGTTCTGTGTTTGAAGTGCGTATTATTAAATCTACATCTACATGGTTACTCTGCTGCAATTCACACGTAAGTGCCAGGCAGTGTGTTCATCGAACCATTTTCATACTACTGCTTTACCATTCCAGTCTCGAATGGCGCGTGGGAAAAAGGAACACCTAAATCTTTTCGTTCGAGCTCTGGTTTCTCATATTTTGCTATGATGATCATTTCTCCCTACGTAGGTGGGTGTCAACAAAATATTTTCGATTTTCGCATTCGTAAGAGAAAGTTGGCGATTGTAATTTTGTAAATAGATCTCGCCGCAAAGAAAACCGCCTTTGTTTCAGTGACTGCCACCCAACTCGCGTATCATATCAGTGACACTCTCACACCTATTGTGCGATAACACGAAACGGGCTACTCTTCTCTGCAATTTTTCGATGTCCTCCGTCAATCCTACCTGGTAAGGATCCCACATCGCGCAGCAATATTTCAGCAGAGGACGGAGAATTGTAATGTAGGCTGTCTCCTTTGTCGCATATTCTAAGTGTTCCGCCGACAAAGCGCAGTCTTTGTTTCGCCTTCCCCACAATATTATCTATGTGGTCTTTCCAATTTAAGTTGCTCGTAATTGTAATTCCTAGGTATTTAGTCGAATTGACAACCCTTAGATTCGTGTGATTTATCTTATACCCAAAATTTATCGGATTTTAGTACCCATGTGGATGACCTCGCACTTCCCTTTGTTTAGTGCCAATTGCCACTTTTCGCACCATACAGTAATTGTGTCTAGATCATTTTGTAATTGGAATTGATCGTCTGATGATTTTACTAGACGGTAACTTAGTGTCATCTGCAAACAATCCTAGGGGGCTGCTCAGATTATCACCTTGATCATTTATGTAAATCAAGAACAGCAGAGGGCCTATGACACCTTGGAAACGCGAGATATCACTTCTGTTCTACTCTGTTTTACCGTCTATCACTACGAACTGAGACCCCTCTGAGAGGAAATCACGAGTCCAATCACACAACAGAGACGATACTCCATATGCACGCAATTTGATTAATAGTTGCTTGTGAGGAGCGGTATCAAAAGCCGTCTAGAAATCTAGGAATATGGAATCGACCTCAGATCCCTTGTCGACAGCACTGACTAGTTCATGGGAATAAAGAGCTAGCTCTTGCACAAGAACTATATTTTCCGAATCCGTGTTGGTTGTGTATCAGTCAGTCATTTTCTTCAAGGTGGTTCATAATGTTAAGAGTACAGTATATGCTCCAAAACCCTACTGCAAATTGAGGTCAGTGATATGGGTCTGTAAGTCAATGGGTTACTCCTATTTACTTTCTTGAATATTGGTGCGACCTGTGCTACTTTCCAGTCTTAAGGAACAGACGTATCGTCAAGTGAGCGGTTGTGTAGGATTGCTAAGAAAGGCGCTATTGTGTCTGCATACTCTGAAATGAACCTGATTGGTATACCATCATCGGATTTAGGGGTGTTCTTGTAACGAATGATGTTACACCCCAGTCCGTCACGCCTAGCCCTTCCTCATACAAACTCAGTGAGCATGAGCATGCACTGCCACGGAGCAGCAGGGACTGACACCTTCTCTTCAAGTGCATGTCTTTGGTATCTTGTGACTATGATCTGTGCTGTATCATATTTCTAGTAGCTCGCGAGCAGAGCACAGTAGCAACAGTAGTAGTAGTAGTAGTAGTAGTAGTAGTATACTGAATCATCTTCTTACTTTTCCTCCGCAAGTACACTTTTTACGTAAACTTTTTATAGGTTTAAACTTTTATGTTAGTACCGTGATGGACCAGTTTTCTTCCGTACGATACAAGATGACAAAAACCACGTTCGCCATCGTGCCTGCTGCTGCAAGAATTTGTTTCTACTATTCACTGATCTACTTGTGATACATTTTCCACATAAGGATGACACGGCATTGAAAGGCATGATGGGGATTAAAGTAGCGCGGAAAAGAGTATCACGTTAGGTTTATTTTACGATTGAAGTCATCACAATACAGTTTGCTATGAAAGGCATAGATTTCTTTCTGATCTGGGAGAAACTGTTTCCGCATTACTAAAAGTAGAAGTTAGACGAGAACTCGTGCATTGCCGCACCATCCATTGAGCAAGCTGTTTACCACGTTTTGTTGACTGAACGGAACGGGAGAAAGTTTTTCTAGAGGCGCTGTCTCTGTTACGGTGTGGCTACGTCGTGTCCAGTCCAAGTCGGCCATGCAGAAACGCGTGCCCCGTCCTTTTCTAAACTCCACACCATCAGCAGAACATAATAAAGTAATTCTGGTGCAGAGGTCGAACACGCTGATACATTTCGGGGAGCAGAAAATGTTTGGGCGAGGCACCTTCTAGGTCCTCATTTTATTGCTTTCTTCGCATTGCTTTAGCTGGAAATACAGCCCACATAAACACAGTATTCGTTTTAGTTAGACGAGATAAGCTGTCGGTAGCTTTAATATTTTTGTGTTCCTGGTTCCCGTACTGTAGCAGTGAATGTAGAGAGAGAGAGAGAGAGAGAGAGAGAGAGAGAGAGAGAGAAGTCTAATTGGTTTTGCTTGAATGCTTTCTGATTGCTACAAACTTGAGATAGAAGGCAACCCAGCTGTTTAATATCTCGAAAGTGTCAATAAATAAGATTACTTCAAATTCGATTACACATCGCCTTGCCATTGGTCGTCGAATTCTCGTGTAACTTCTGATTTCATAGGCGTAGAGACTGAACTCAGTGTTTTTTGCAAATGAACGTTTGCAGTGACTAGAGAAGAGTTCATACCAGTCGATAACGTGGTTTTTTTCCATTGAATATGCGGCAACCTGCAATAAAGTTGTATCACAAGAAAGAGAATACGAGGGGAGAAGTTGGAAGCTTGAGACCTGAAGTCTCTCGTTCCTATCTTGACGGGTGAGAGCCTAAACCAGCCTGTGGAGAGGAAAAAGACGTGCAGAACATGGATGTGATGGAATCGACGATGGTAGTGGAGAGAAGTACACAAGTATTTGAATTGTACAGTTCTGTATTTTTATAATGTAATTTTGTATTTTTGTTTCTGGCAAATGTTATCATGCCTTGACGATGAAGACGTGAAAATAAGTAGTCTTCCGGGAGTCCATTCGTGATGCCAGGACGATTTCATGATAAAAACAGCCTCTGACAGTAAGAACCGAATTTTACAAACGTTTCCTTTCTGCTAAGGTCGTATGTGTTTGTTGTCGCTTTTCTAGCGCTTTTGAGCGAATTGCGTTCGTGTTTGTGATGTGGCACTAAATTCTGAAATCGCGTTCAGTGGGAAAAGCAAAAAGTTCGAGAAAGAAACCAGAATGTAACAAGAAGGAAGAAGTCGACAGTCAAAGACCTCAAGCCTTAGCTCACGTTTGTGACGAGAAAAGGTGTCAGCACACGGACCGACTAAAAAGGAACTCTACGGGTAGGCGATTTACATCGGCAACTGGTTGCCGACTAGTCGGCGACTCAGCTCCACACACGGGCAACTCAAACGAGAAACTGAAATTACAGTATGCGAGGAAGGAGGGGAGGGAGTATTGAGGCACCGGAACGTCTTTCGGTTACACTCGTAATGTGGAGTACAGATTCAAGGTCAGAGGAAGATGTGCCTCCGTTCTTATTACTCGAGAATAACAAAACGAAGAAAATTCTGAATTCGTCCGTACATACAAAGAAATATTAACTGCAGACTGTATGTAGCAACCAAAGAGCTGTGACAGACAGATTGGGAATTCATAGCATTTTTTTTTTTTGTATACTAAACAGCGTTACAGTGATTTTGGTGTAGTAAATTTCTCCCGGCATAGCACATCGTTATTTTTATTTTGATACCGTAAATATCCTGAGATTTATAATGCACGGAAATTTGGTGATGATTGTCTCTTTAGATCATTTATATAAATGTCAACATCATTTACACGTCATCAGTAAAATCTTCTCGGTGTACAGGCGGTGTCAAGCTTTCGTCAGCTGTCTCCGCCAGCGTCATCAGGCTGCAATTACATCTACATAAGCAGGACACAGTGCCAGCCCCAGCAGTCAGTGATTTGAGCTCCTGATGACGATAGCGGGGACAGCTGTCGATACCTCGAGTGTTTTAGTCGACATGACACGACTTGTAAACAGATCATCTTATTGAACCATGCCACCGCGAAACACACTGAATGGTTCAAATGGCTCTGAGCACTATGGGACTCAACTGCTGTGGTCATAGGTCCCCTAGAACTTAGAACTACTTAAACCTAACTAACCTAAGGACAGCACACAACACCCAGCCATCACGAGGCAGAGAAAATCTCTGACCCCGCCGGGAATCGAACCCGGGAACCCGGGCGTGGGAAGCGAGAACGCTACCGCACGACCACGAGATGCGGGCCAAACACACTGAAGGCACCATTTACACGTATCGGAGATTTGCGGCTTTTCACTGTTTCTTTCCATTTCACAGCTGAATTTTACAAAATAAGCAAGGCTGCTAGTCCCTCAAAAGTATACTATCGTTATGATTTACAACTTGTGTACATTTGTTCAATTGACATACTGGTAATTTCATTTTCTGCAATTTACGTACATTTTATTTCTCTACATTGTTGTTCTTGTGGTCCTCACTCCTGAGACTGGTTGGATGCAGCTTTCCATGCTACTCTATCCTGAGCAAGCTTCTCGATCTCCCAGTACCTACTGCAACACACATTCTTCTGAATCTGCTTAGTGTATTCATCTCTTGTTCTCCCTCTACGATTTTTACCCTCCACGCTGCCCTCCAATGCTAAATTTGTGATCCCTTGACGCCTCAGAACATGTCCTACCAACCGATCCCTTCTTCTTGTCAAGTTGTGCCACAAACTCCTCCGCCATTCGGTTCAATACCTCCTCATTAGTTACGTGATTTACCCATCTAATCTTCACCATTCTTCTGTATCACCACATTTCGAAAGCTTCTATTCTCATCTTGTCCAAACTATTTGTCGTCATGTTTCACTTCCATACATCGCTATACTCCATACCAATACTTTCAGAAACGACTTCCTGACACATCTATACTCGATGTTAACAAATTTCTCTTCTTCAGAAACGCTTTCCTTGTCATTGGCAGTCTACATTTTATATCCTCTCTACTTCGACCATAATCAGTTATTTTGCTCCCCGAATAGCAAAACTCATTTACTACTTTAAGTGTCTCATTTCCTAATCTAATTTCCTCAGCATCACCCGACTTAATTCGACTACATTCCATTATCCTCGTTTTGCTTTTGTTGATTTTCATCTTATACCCTCTTTTCAAGACACCGTCCATTCCGTTCAACTGCTCTTCCAGGTCCTTTGCTGTCTCTGACAGAATTACAATGTCATCGGTGCACCTCAAAGTTTTTAATTCTTCACCATGGTTTTTAACACCTACTCCGAACTTTTCTTTTGTTTCCTTTACTGCTTGCTCAATATACAGATTGAATAACGTCGGGAATAGGTACAACCCTGTCTCACCCCCTTCCCAACCACTGCTTCCCTTTCATACCGCTCGACTCTTTATAACTGCCATCTGCTTTCCGTACAAATTGTAAATAGGCTTTCTCTCCCTGTATTTTACCCCTGCCACCTTCAGAATTTGAAAGAGAGCTTTCTCTTAAGTCTGCAAATGCTAGAAACGTAGGTTTGCCTTTCCTTAATCTGTCTCCTAAGAAAATTCGTCGGGTCAGTATTGCCTCACGTGTTCCAACATTTCTACGGAATAAGAATCTTATTAAATTTTTCAGGGATGAGAACAACGAAAGAAAACGCAATTGAGCAGAGGCAGTACCGAACGACTAGGACTTTCCGCTCTTCAGATAAACGTTTATTTTCTAACAAGAGCTGTTTATCAACTCCTCAGCGTATGATGTATTAGTCTCTAACGGGCGGACGCAATACTGTTTTTTGTCTGTGGCGAGAGAGAGAGAGAGAGAGAGAGAGGACTGGAACGGGAGAACATGTTTATCAGACGGGAGGCGGCCGTTGACGGGCTGGTGGTGGGAGGCGGTGAAAACGGTGCGTAGGAGCAGCACTGGCGGGCGAGCGAGCGTGTGGTTTTTTGCCGCAGCGCCTGCGTGCCGACGCACTGCGCGGGCTTCTGGCAACGTCGCAGCACGCAACGGCGGGCGGTTGGCGTGCCGCTCGCGCCACGCACGTGTGCCTGTATGACGCACCGGAGGAGGGAGGAATATACCCGCGTCCCAGCGTACGAATCGTAGACCACGATGCGAATATTGCATCAATTAGGATGTCAAAACTCGTGTGGAAATACAGGCCGCAGCATTCTTCCATGTACGTACGAGCTTGGCAAACCTCTGAAGCGCGGCTTTGGATGCTGCACACACTGCCACGTAATTATGGTTTCTTCCCGTTCCATTTGCATGTGGAGCGCTGGAAGAAACTGTTGAAATGCCTCCGTGCGCTCTACAGTAATTAATTTAGTTCCCTAAGGGAACCATTCGTACGGGACTGATAGTGCACTATGGGGTGAACGTACAAAGGTGAACACTGCATTGCCACTCTCTTTGGCAAACGGCTTGTCACGTACAATTAGTATCAGTAAGCGTACGATATCTCTCAACCTGTGCCAGAAAATCGATCGTTTCTATATTGCTCTCTACTTCGGTTTTAGGAAAGCAAACGAAATGGCGGGCCGATTGAATTTGGGCGCACAACATCTTTCAACTCTTAGGCAGAATCGTGAGGAAACGTTTCTCATCCACGAGAGAATCGTACAGTACGCTTGTTCGTCCACTGCTGGAATACTGCTGAGCAGCGTGGGATCCGTACCAGATATGGTTGATAGAAGGTATAGAGAAGATCCAACGGAGAGCAGCGCGCTTCGTTACAGGATCATTTAGTAATCGCGAAAGCGTTACGGACATGATAGATAAACTCCAGTGGAAGACTCTGCAGGAGAGACGCTCAGTAGCTCGGTACGGGCTTTTGTTGAAGTTTCGAGAACATACCGTCACCGAGGAGTCCAGAAGTATATTGCTCCCTCCTACGCATATCTCGCGAAGAGACCGAGGATAAAATCAGAGGGATTAGAGCCCACACAGAGGCATACCGACAATCCTTCTTTCCACGAACAATACGAGACTGGAATAGAAGGGAGAACCGATAGAGGTACTCAAGGTACCCTCCGCCACACACCGTCAGGTGGCTTGCGGAGTATGGATGTAGATGTAGAAGTGGCTTGCAAAACCGTTGTGGAGTATTGTTCGTCAATCTAGGGCCGTTATCTGCGAAGAGGGATGGGCGGGGGGGGGGGGGGGGAGGAGAGGGAGAGATTCAACGTAGAACGCTATTTTACGTTACGGGATCGTTTAGCCGGCGCGAGAGCGTTACGAATGAACTCCATTGGCAGAGATCCATTGTGAATCAGAGTGCGTCAAAATGTATAGAGCGCATGTTCTAAAAAGAGCCCGTCAACATATTATTCGTCCCCCATAGAAATCAATAGTGGTCATACGTAGCCGACATTCTCTTCATGTGTCGTTCATGTATGGAATAAAGGAGGGAGAAAGTGGTGTTACCAGAAGTATCCTCCGCTACACACCATAAGGTTCATTGCATGGCGTAGTGTTGTCCCTACTGAGGACAGGGATACAGACCAGCTACAAGTAAAGAGATCCACGTAGGTTTTTTCCCCTTCCTGGAACCATCGCAAGTGCTGGAAAATCACAATTAAGCGACGACTGCAGAAAAACGTGATAATCGCGTGAAAAATCTGTATGAATTTAAGGCACCGGTTTTCACTGCAGCGACTGGGAACGTCCTTCAGTTAACATAAAGTGCTTGCAGAGAGAAGAAGATTAATCGACTGACACAGACCGTAAACAATCATGCCATATCTTTCAATCTATCAACTAGTAAGATCCACAGACGAGGCATACAAATGATGTACAGGAACGTTCAGTGTTCTCCACTGTACCATGGTTTGCTGAATAGCTAGCATGGCGAACATGTTTTCCAGACTTGCAGCGTTTTGTTTAATTTTTCACTCAAGTATGAATGATTCTTCCAGCTGTATTTGAAGGTATTGCTTCATTTGCCACTGATTTCGGCGCTTTCATGCGCCGTTTCTGCGCCCAACAGTAGCCACGGCCATAGCGGACGCACAGCGTCGCAGAATGGAGCAGTGTTACGTAGATGCGCAGCAATGTTCCAGGGTGCTCGCGTACGCGTCAGTAATAGTGGAAAACGGAAATGCCTGCCAGGGTCACGCAGAAGGAACGATTTTCTTTGATGTACCGACACTGTGCGGAACTAATTCGTTGTTGCGCAGAGCAGCACGGTTTGACGTCCACACCGAACGCGGCGAGCAGCACCGAACCTCTTTTATTTGTTTTACGTGCGCGCGACGTATGTGGAAGCAGCTTGTGATAAACATGGTAATCATGCGGATAGCTAGGTATCCGCCGTTGTACATCTCGATAGAGGATACAACCAAATCCGTGTTCGCGTTCTACAAGTACATGACTGCTCTGCAATTGACAATTGTCTGGCTGAGGATTCGTCCACATATCTCACACTAATCCTGCCATTCCACTACCGAACAGGGCGGGAGAAAACTGAACACTTGATCTTTTCTTGGGAGCTCAGATTTCTCTTAATTTTAGTGTCATGATCATTTCTCCCCATCTGGCGCCAACAAAATAATTTCGTTTTCGGGGAGGGGAGGGGCGGGGGGGGGCGGAGCTGGATATTGTAATTTTGTGGACTGATCTCTTTACAACAAAGGTGGCCTTCTTTCTGATGATTGCTACACCACTCGCGTGTCATATCCTTAACACTTTCTCCACTATTTTGCTATGTTGTTTGTTGGCCTTCTTTGAACTTCCACGCTCACCAATCCTACTTATCGACGATGAATTCCTCTCTGCTCGTTGGCGCATCAAGAAGTCTGAAGGTAAATATACGAAGAAGCATTGTAGCATTCGGCTTCAAGGAACGTTCGTCAGGAGTCGAGTTATCTAATACAAAGTAAAAATATTCTACTAGATCGTCAAAAGCTGCCTGGATTGCGGTCGGTATAGAAATAGTTATAACACTTCCTTTGGTGAGTGTTTTCAACATATCTCTTGGCCGAATCTGTAGAGAACCTAATTTGTTATCTTGTTTTCAGCAGACTTCTGTAACACCACATCTAAAGTGATTAGATTTTTTAACAGTTTTCCCATAGTCCATGATCCACTTCTATAGATTACTGTGCTCCGGACTTGCTGTGGACTTCACCGCGAAGAGACTTGATTTAGCGTTTCACAGTACTCTATCTTGTGCAGTCACCATCATCATCGAATAACTACTGCAAAAAAATCTATTGAAACATGCATACCGCATTCGCACAGAACGAGGTTGCGCAGTGATCAGCGCACTGGACTCGCATTCAGTAGGACGAGGGTTCAAATCCGCAGCAGGCAATTCTGATTTAGCGAAGTACGGTATATGAATGTCAAAAATATAAAATTGGTTAAGCTAGTCTTAATAGCACTGTAAATTGCTGTGTCACGTTATTTTTTGTAGACGCTTGAAATGGCTTAATCCCGAAATTGCAATTGTCAAAAAAAAACTCGTAAAATAAGATAACATCATGTTATAAATTTATAGAAACTGTTGACTCATTATCAGAAAGTAATTCATCTAGTGTTTTTAGTGTCTTTTTGCCTCATTTCATGATGAGCGTTCTTAGCAATCTGACCGATTGACCGATCATTTTACCTCCAGGCATGCAACAAAGAGATATGATCGTCGGTTCATTCGTATGGTGGTGAGAACCAGCGATACGTACGGGGAACGCTGTTACTAGAGGAAGTGATAGTTAAAAAAGTGCCTGACTGCGTGAAAGCGCTTGACTTCCGCCACTTTTCTCGAGGAGAAAGTAGAGGCGAGTTCATTTCCGGTTGGATCTATTGGGGGGGGGGGGGGGATAGAATTGGACAGAGGGTGGCAGGCTGCTAGCCGGGAGCAACCTGTTGCAGGACCAGCTGTGCCGGCGGCTTCCTTTGTGTTAGCCAGACACCTGTTGGATCCGCCGTTCGCAGCTGGCCGGACTGTAAACTTACACCCTCCCGATGTGACCTCCCCTCTGATTGGATGCCGGCCACTCGGGTGGCGCAAGCCGAGCTCATCTCAAGGTCGCAAGAAGCACAGGGCGATGGGGTGACACAAAGCAGGGTAGACAGTACCTGCATCACGTGGGAGCACAATGTTCACTGAAGTTTTGGCTTCGCTAGACAGTGACAGTACGTAATTAGTTGTGCGGTGTTCTATTCCTGATTGGTTATAAGACTTTTTCTAACCTTTCGACGGTGCAATTTTCATGAAAATGTTGAGAGACGAAGCCAACATTTGGATATACTTACATAAGTTTGGTCAAAACAGAAAGTTATTATTTCCAAAATACACGTTTCGACATGCCGTCGTTTTCAAAGACAAGTATTATGTCAGTCATATAAAACTTCATTAGGTATATGATACCTTGTCAACAATTTCAATCATGAGACAAGTGCAAATGTATCTAATGAACAATTTGTGATCGATGTAAACACAGCCTTTGAAAATAAAGGAATGTCGAAACGCGTAAAGTGATTTTGGAAGTAATAAACAAAATGTGGTCAATACAACAGACAAGATATTAAAATTCTTTTGACAGTGGACACCGTGCGCGAAAAATCTCTCTCGAGTAGCCCCTCAGATGCCGTCACTAGAGTGCATCCCGTTACAGCCTCCCGCCATGGGAAAGATTCCTGCCACTGCCGGGAATCGAACTTGGGTCCTCCGCCATGCAGCCAAACACGCTGACCACTTTCTTTCTATCGTCGTTCTTGGTTCTGTGCGGATGTCGCATGACTTCCGTAAGATTTCATCGTTGAGAACTTCTCTGACACACACACACATAACAAATGAATAACTTTTTTGAAAGAAAAATGAAAATAATAAAACGTTTGAATATTTGAAATGAATTACTAACATTTGTAGATACTTAGCGCTTAGAGTTTTGTTTTTCCACCTACTCTTCTGCAAGCTCTCTTTGCCATAGCAAGTTATTTGTCTTCGATACGATTTTTCCGTGGTGTGTCTAGTTACTTTATCTTCGTAGTGATCTACTTCCAAGTTCCTTTTTACACAGTCCGTGATGACGATGACTGTTTAAAGCTAGTAATTAAGTTATTTTTAGAAATTTAGACGTTTAATGTAATGGGTAAGGAAACGTTGAAATATGTGAAAAAGCTGCTAGGTGAATTGCTCTTACTTCGCATCCGGTTGACACCAGTGCACACATCTGAAGTTGTGTACACGCTTTTGTTTTGTGTGTGTGTGTGGGGGGGGGGGGAGGGGAGAGAGAGAGAGAGAGAGAGAGAGAGAGAGAGATGGAGGGTCATGCAGGCCGCTAAATTCGACCAAAGTGAAAGCTGTGAGAGATTCGACCGAACACAAAAAGCAGAGCCATGGTGAAGAATAGTGGAGCGCAGCGTGTGAGAACAGATTGACGCATTTTACGAGGCAATGTAAAGAGTGAAAGGATCGCCTGCAAGAATGCGGTCCCGGCTGATAAATTTCTGCGTAGTACTGCTGTAATGGCTGTGAGCACGTGCATTCCCTCGTGCAAAGCCGCGTGAGAATTGAAGATTGTGTGGCAAGCCTTTCCTGTTTCCACATTTTTTTTATCTGAGGCAAACATTCTAGATTTATCGCTGGGTTTTAAGCCTAATTACTCATGCGCTGCGCGCTCCATAGCTGTTGCTAATTACACGTTTCCTTTGTTCCAGGTAATTCCACACGCAGCATTCCTTGGTCGTTGAGGCGCCTTTACTGTAAGTGGACGGCGCACGAACTTACTATCGAACTAGTTAGTAAGTCGTATAATGGGTAAATTCGCACACAGCAGTCTCTTAAATACTAGCATTGCATGATCGATTTCGCGTTTATACAATCCACTATCGAGGGAAATTTCTGTCCGTGACTATAAAAATTTCTGTCCGTGACTATAAATTCCAAGGTTGGGAAGATGTTGATAGCGGCGTGTCATTAACAAAAATATTCCGAACGAATTTCATACGTTCGGATGTTTACATACTTGATTGAAATAATTGTCGTCTCAACGATAGTTACACTGATGGATTTTCAGTGACGTTTGCGAATTTAATCAGAACTGGATCGACATCTTCGGGTGGTACTGCACAATTCCGAAATCCTCAATGCAAAGTGAATATCTTAAATGAAATATAGCTGTGTGGGAATGTACCCTATATGCGATTAACAGAATGTAGCTGAAAACCCCCACACATTACTCGACCTGCAAATATATCCTTTTTACGATCTAAGCCAGTATTCAAAAATAAAGTAGGTGGTTGTTGTTGGTGGTGGTGGTGGTGGTGGTGGTGGTGGTGGTGGTGCAGTGACTTGTCCGTATGAGTATTTGCGTTAAGAGTTCCTCCTTCAGTCACTTCAATCCATGTATTGCACAGTGTATTTCGAAGTTTGTCGCTACGTCATGAGATACATTTTAGAGGAAGTTGCTAGTACGATCTTGGGCCTATTTATTACAGCTATACTGTTGAAAAGAAGGTATAAGATGAACATCAACAAAAGGAAAAAAGGATAATGGAATGTAGTCGAATTAAATCAGGCCATGCTAAGGTATTAGGTTAACGAGACATTAAACTTAGACGAGTTTTGTTATTTGGGCAGCAAAATAACTGATGATGGCCGAAGTAAAGAGGATATAAAATATAGACTGCCAAATGGCAAGAAAAGCATTTCTGAAGATGAGAAATTTGTTAACATCGAGTATTGATTTAAGTGATCTTTGAACGTATTTGTCTGCTGTGTTGCCATGTATGAAATTGAGGTATGGACGATAAACAATGTAGATAAAAAATAGGGGCTTTCGAAATGTGGTGCTTCAGAGGAATGTTGAAGATTAGATGGGTCGATCACGTAACTTACGAAGTACTGAACAGAATCAGGGAATTGTAACAGTGGAAAGAAGTCCGTTCCTGAAGAAGATAAATATGTTAACGTCAAACATAAATTTCTGAAAGTATTTGTATTAAGTGTAGTGTAGTGAAACGTGGACGATAAACAGTTCGGGCACAAATAGACTAGTAGCTTTTGAAATGTGTTACAGAAGAATGCTTGATATTAGATGTGTAGATCATGGAACTAATGAAGAGGCAATGAAATGAACTAGGGAGAAAAGAAATTTGTGGCACAACCTGACTAGAAGTAGTGATCGGTTGGTAGGACTCTGACATCAAGGGATAAAGTAGCGTGGAGATTTGCGAAATGAAGACAACAGATAGTCTCAATTCGCACCTTAAAAGTGCTTCAGCCATAGACCATGCTGTTTGCATTATAGTGTGTCCAGTACCTGGTTGTAAAGTGAGAAGATAGATACGAACTACCGAACTATTCAACAGTACACTATAGTGTGAAATGATAAATGTATTGTTACTTTTTGGTCTTAATCTTTCTTGTGCATAGGTACAGTGAGGTAGAGAGGAACTATTTGTAATACAAATGGTACAGTTAATGGCCAAAGCATTTCTAAGCCTAAGGTGGACATAGACGGTCTAGGTGGAACAAATGAGCACAAGAACGGACTTGTGACGACCATTTAAATGCATCCGATCATACAGCAACGAGAAATAAATTACAAATTAAACTGACTGAAAGAAGATACCTTAAAGTAAATGTTCAGGAGGTAGTTTGCATTCCCCTTTGCTGGCTTCCACCAAATGTAATACCAATGGATCCTGAAGATGGAGGCGACTGAAAATAATTAAAAAAGGATTAACGTTTTTGAGGAGCATAAAGTATTATTTGTAGTCATTACATTGCCTGCCAAGTATCATCAGCCCGTATATTGGAGTACGTGTTGTTCCGTGCACACTACACACGTGTTCAAATTATTAAACGAATATTTTTGATACTCTTTAAGTTTTCGGGTATAAAAATAAGAGGAAAAGTGTAATAATTTATTTGTTTTGATGGTTCGATTGATGCCACGAAATTAACCTTCCAAGTAACTCACACGTTACTGAATTTTTGACAGTTGGTAACATTTGTCATTTTCCCTCCAAATTGTGTTGGTGTTTGTTGTCTGTGTATATGCTTTGAAACTGTGTTCAGTGTTTGATGTTTCTGTGGTGTACGTCAGCTTATTATTTATTCTATCAACTTCTTGCAACATTAAAGAGATGTTACATAGCTTGTCAACTGAAATGTTTTTAGCTTTAGAAATGGATGGCGGAGTTTCCAAAGTTAGTGAGGTTATGGGGAAGACAAAACGTTCCACCTCGGAAACTTTCGACTGCTGTAGCACTTCTTGCTGAAAATTGTTATACACAGCAAGAAATTGCTGGCAGAATGAGAATATCGCAGATAACTGTCAATAGAATCAAACTTTCAGTGCAGAAAAGTGGTGAATACAAGTCAAACAGGAAAGGAAAATATGGCCATAAAAGAGAATCTGTCCTAAGACAACGAGAAGACTGACAAACATTGCAACAATGAACCATAAACTTACTTCTTGAGACATCAACTGAAAGGTTTGGGTGTTGAAGTTTCACCTGTGACAATGACGAGGCGGCTGTTTGAATGTGGCTTAAAGGCATGCCGACTAAGGAAAAAACAGAAAATCATCACCTGCCACGAAAACCAAAAGATTTCAGTGGGCTAAAAAACTTCAGAGGTGGGAAAGTGAGGACTGGACTAAGGTTTGTGCAATGATGCAATGATATGGTACATTAAATGGGTCTGATCTCTGAAATTAGGATTTTTTGCTTCAAATTGTAATGTCTCCAGTGCTGCTATTCCCAAATTTCTAACTTGCAATTTTGTGCACATGCTTTAGGTATGTATTAGTGATTATCTGTATTCACTGTGATGGAAGAAAGCAGTCAGTGTGTTCGTCACAGACCTGGAGAACAGTTCAAAGCCGTGTGTGTGTGTGTGTGTGTGTGTGTGTGTGTGTGTGTGTGTGTGGCACCCAACTTCCGTTATGGTCTGGGGTGTAATGTCCGTGGAAGGTCCTGGCAGATTACACATAGCCGAAGGGAGAATGAGGCAAGAACAATATAAAGAAATGCTTGAATAGGAACTTTACCCCCAAATAATTGAGTGGTTTCCTAATAAAGATGCCATTTTTATGCATGATGGGACACCTTGCCACAAAGCCAAAATTGTTTCCACATACTTGGAAGAAAAGCAACTGAAAGTGTTGTCCTGGCCAGAAAGTAGCCCTGATATGAACCCAAATGGAAACTTATGGGCTATTGGGAACAGAGGACAATGAAATTTACAAGAACCACCAAACGAAAGCTCCTGGATAAACTAGAAATCTTGTACCATGACAGCGACATTAAAATGTCATGTGAAATGTTAATAAAAAAACTATGCCAAACGTGACAAAAATGTTAACAACAAAGGCATGCATACGAAGTATTGATGTACAAATATAATCTGCATGTTGATGTAAATGTGTAATAAACGAAGTTTCGCAAAATTTGTCTTAAGTCTAGTAATTCGAACATGTCTGTATTTTGACACACGTGGGAATGGCTGCCAGTGTAGATGAAACAATTCTTACATCGAAAAAGGAAACAGAACTGGTCTAGGGAAGTCTGTTGAATGAAATATTATGTTACCCACAGAAGCTAAGTGATAAAGTTTCATCAACTTTCTCCTATTGATAGCCAAATGGAGAGTCCAACTTAACACTTCAGGTTACTTCGCCCTTTTACTCAAAAACAAGACATAGTTACGCAGACTCTATTTCCATTTTCGCAACGGCCTGTGATCGTTTATTCCTGTCTATGATATCCTAGTATCTTTGTCCCTGCGAACGTGGATACTCAATATGCATCGAGATCAACTAACACGCATTTTTGCTCAAAAAACGCGGCGAAAAGTGAATACTGCGTTTCCCCGACTACGAAGTCTGTCGAGTAACTTGCTTTTGTTAGACTAACGCAAGCGTTAACTATCAAACTAGTTTCTCAAATATGCTGTCAAAACAAATTAGCTTCAAACATGTCGAACACACTGTGGATGTTTTGAGAAACAGAACGAAGTCCTCGAGGTCTTTATGCACTAATTGCACCCGCACGCTATTTTCCTTTTTTATGCCGCGACAGTCTTCGGCTACAATATACTCCATTTCGTTGGAAACTGCGTCCATTCCCATTCACTTCTGCCTACCCAGCGAACAACATGGCGCAGTGTTAAGACAATAGACTCGTATTCAAATGAAAGGCTGTTCAATTTCCATCTCCATCTGTCCAGATACAGATATTTACGCAGTTTCCCTGGACTCCGTACTGTAAATGCCTAGATGGTTGCTTTGAAAAATGATACAACCGATTCCCTTCTTCAATCCGAGCTGGTGTTTCACGTCATCTTTTCGAAGGCACATTTTGCTTTTTCCCTACCACTTAACCAGCATACCGTCTAAGACTGATAGTCACTGAGAAACAAACATCTCTTTTATATACAGTGACACGCAACCCGTGTTAAATCATGGTTAATCTGTTCAATAGAAGAGCAGCAGTTTATCCTATACTTTTAGAATGTGTATGTTCGTGGCCTTGTTTTGTAAGCAAACAATGAAGCACTGATATTGTATTGCACTAACCTTAATTGCTTTTTCCCGTGCTACCCGAAAAATCACTTATTGTTTTACATTGTACTGCTCCTCTTTCCAAGCAAACGCCTTCACAGGATTTTTCTGTGATTACTATGACCAGTGTTCAGGAGTAAACATGCAGGTAAGCCCTTAAGGTGTGCGAAAGCTGTTGCTTTGGTGGATGATGGTCGCGGCACGCGTAACGTTGAAGTTTGATAGCTACATCTTCTGCGGTTTCCAAGACTGTAAGAAGATACGGGGGAATGTGGAGGATATGCAAGAAAATCGGGATAAAGTGCGAGAAGGGGAGCACTGGCAAGAGATGACCACTTCTTACAATTTCCCAGTTCTCAGCAACTGCCACACCATCGCCGATGAAGTACGAAATCGACTTAAAAGTTCGACGATTCGATATCGGTGACATTACCGTCTCCGAAGAAGATTGGAAGAAAGTAATTCTCAACACACAACAGGCTCAGAACTCAAGAGCACTGCACTGCTCCACTGGGCTTCGCAAGTGAATATCGCAGTTGGAGAGTTATAACAATGCGAGCAATTGTTTATCGATGAGTCACTATTTGGCCTGTGACCACTTGACAGAGCGGAGGTTTGGAAAAGGTCTGGGATGAAGTATTCCCCTCGGACACATTCATCCAAGATACCGTGTGTAGGAAGTTGTCTTCTGGCGTGGGCGTCTTCGTGGAGCATCGGAGTCTTGCAGTGCATCGGTATGTAGAGGAAATTATTCTTGCCGATGTGCCTTTCGCTGGCGATTGTTTTGCACTAATGCACGACAATGAACGCCCACATGTTGTGAGAGTTTTGCAGCTCTTCGTTGGAATCACACGTGGTCTGATGTGTTAGAGGGCCTGACTTGAGTCCTATTGACCAAGTATGGGGCCAGTACTATTCGAAGACCTGGAAGAATATGTACTGCAATATTAACCAGCATGAAAGATCGAATGCCGTGAGGGGTGCCACGGGAGGGGGACACTAAGTTTGCCTTCCCACTGTTAAGACACCAATATGGGACCGTAGCACAAAATTGTATCATAAAATAGTGCATTAAAGTACTATGGCGGCCGCCGGCAGCCAGCGAGCGTTTGATAAGTGTCCCGAGCGCGTCGCTGTGAACGTCGTTTACTAATCAGAGTATTGAACGTGATCCTAGCGAGTTCCATTTGTTGCGGGCTGTCATCGCTGATTGTGGTGGTAAGCGGTACATTCTGTATAAGCAAGCGAGACAGATGATTTGCGGGATACAAGCTTTCTTCAAGCGAAAAGCACGCGCATGCGCGTAACGCAACCGTCCCTTGGATTCGGCAACAATGCAATCCCCGTCCGTGCTTCGACATGCGCGAACGGCCATTGTTCGTGGATCTGACTGTAGTATGGTAAAAATGACTAATTTAAAATGAAAGTGTTGAGTTTTTTTGTGCGCCGGTCTGTGCAGAACTCACTTCCCTGATGTTCGAAGTGTACTTCCTTAATTGCATTAACAGAGTTTCACTGCCAGTTAGGAAAGAGGGCAGAGACACGTCTATGTTCCGCTACTCCATTAGCCGTTTGACGCACTTGCCTAAGTCTATTTCGCGTTTGGTCAGTGTTGTATACAGCGTGAACAGAGCACATTGTTTATCCAAAGACGTGTTTTCGATCCCGTGCCAAATGACCTGCTAAGATTTCGCCGCTCCGTTTCCTAGGCCGCCGGGAGGGAATTCTTCCGCGGTCGTCCGCCTGTTTGTGAGGTTTCTTAAAGTAGTCCTCTTTGTTTCCCGGCGTGTGGGTAAACAAGCCAGTGACACTGCATATCGCGCAGAAATATCTCACTCGCCGTGTGGGCGAGTATCCAACATTGCTGTGAGGCTGTTGCCTCCGACCTGTCTCCCAAGGTTGCGCTCGTAGGTTCTTGCGCGAAAATAGTCTAATCATCTTAAAGTTTAAGTGCTGATTCCCAGAAATCGGCAGAGCAGTAGTTGTTACAATTGCCCCGCAAAAAAGTAACCTTTTCCACGGAAAAGGTTCATAGGAAAATTTACCTGCAGAGGGGCGGCACGATTCTATAATCGCCATTTTTTCATATAAATGAGTTGGTTACTTTAGAGACATGCTAATATTTCTGTTGCACTTCACTGCAGAGTCACTCCGTCCGTATTGACCGAATTTTTGAACAAGATGTAATCTGACAACCCAAGCACGTTTCAAATACGGTTATGCGTTTGCATGGAACGAAAATCGATTGCGCAATTGGAAAACCAGCAAATAGAAGCGGATTTCCGGAATCTAAGTGTTCACATGACCACACAGAAGCGGTATTGGGAAATCGGTTTACGCAATCCGGTTTTTAGAAAGACATGTAAACGGGGTGAATGCTGAACTTCACACCTGTCACACAATTCCATGGCACAAACGAAGGTGATTCGACGCTTCTAGACTTTTACAGAATGCTTTTAATTTTTGATATGTAATCAAATTTTAGCTTTGTCCATGAAGTTAAGTGTGCACTACATTGCTGAATTAGTCGCTCATTTTACACACAGTATCCACATGTACCACTGAATATACCTGCAAAAATTGTATCAATGAACGACAGACAGCTCAGAGAACACGACTTCATTAGCAGTGAAATGTGTGAAGAATCCAGTTTTTCTTAAAACGGAGCTCAAACTTTATTCTCAAAAGAATTCGGAATAGGGGTTACAGATGAATCCAAACTGGTAAGGTGACCGACTGACAAAAGAATCGGTCGGAAAGATGCGTGGTTCGTGCATGACTCATTTCTTTGACATATTTCCAAAGAGCGCTACTTTCCTTCTTTCCAGCTAACTTTGCGACCTCTACTGGCTTGCTTTTGTTTCGAAGTCTCTCTCTCTCTCTCTCACACACACACACACACACACACACACACACACACACACACACACACAGAGGCATTTAACGTCTGTTGGCGTTTGGAGAGGTAAATCGCCAATAACGTACTCAAACGGCAGGGGAACTTCACGCTCATTTACAAGTATCATGTCGTATTTGTGACTTGAAGGGTGGGCTCCTATTTCACTACCGCCTCCCCATCATTCACAATTGTTCCCGTTCAAACGAAGTACCGGGAGTCTTGCAGGCAAAGTTTAAGACGCGAGGAAGAGTAGAACGGTGCCCTGACGGTGCCTCCCGCGGAGACAGCACTGGGGAGCTCTTTCAAGGACTTGCGGCTTCGCCGCGAAATACGCGGTGCAGCGAATGATCATCTACCGCAGTCTCATAGTCGTATAAAACACGGCTTAACGAGAACAACAGAAAAGTATGTTACGGCAAGGAACCATACTACAGACGTTTAGACTGAAGACAGTTCCTTCCAAAACTGTACATATATTACACATTTACAGCCACATACAGATTACATTTGTACATACAATACTTCGTATGTATGCCTTTGTTCTTAATCAGCATTTTATCCTGTTTGGCAGAGTTTTTAATAACTTTTCACATCACATTTTAATACCATTGTCATTTCCTGTAGTTTCTCCATGAGATTTTGTTTGATGTATATTGTAAATTTTCTTATCCTCTGTTCACAGTAGCCTATAAGTTTTCAGTTGCGTTCATATCAGGGCTATTCCCTCGCCAGGGCAACACTTTCACTTCCTTTTCTTCCACGTATTTGGAAACAATGTTGGCTGTCTGGCAACGTGTCCCTTCATGCATAAAAATGGCATCTCTATAAGGAAGCCACTCATTTATTTTGGGGGAAAAGTTCTTTTTCAAGGATTTCTATATATTTTCTTGCCTCATTGTCCCTTCAACAATGTGTAATCTGCCACGAACTTTTCACGGACATCACACTCTAGACGATAACAGAAGTTGGATGCTTCACACATTGCAGCACACACTCAGCTTTGAACTGTTGCCTAAGTCTGCGACAAACATGCTGGCTGCTTTCTTCCATCGTAGTGAGTACAGACTCGTCACTGAAGCATACCTGAAGCTAGTGTACAGAATTGCAAGTTAGAAAAGTTGGGATTAGTAGCATAGGAGACCTCAACAGTCCCAAAATTCGAATGTGCATTTCTTCAGTATCAATAAAACATTACAGTTTCAATTCTTACTCCTAACTTTGGAGATCAGATCTACTTAATTTACCATATCATTGCACAAACCTTAGTCCAGTTCTCACTCGCCCACTCCTGAAATTGTTAGCCCGCTGCAATCTTTTGGTTTTCCTTGGTCGGCATGCCTTAAGCCACGTTCAAACAGCCACCGTGTCACTGTCGCAGGTGACACTTCAGCACCCAAGCCTTTCTCAGCTGATGGCTCAAGTCTGTAGAAGTAACTTTTACGGTTCATTGTTGCCGCGTTTGTAAGTCTTCTCGTTATTCTAAGACTGATTTTTCTTTTGCGTCCACATTTTCCTTTCCTGTTTGGCTTACCACCTTTCTGCACTGGAAGATTGATTCTGATGACAGTTTTCTCTGATATTCTGATTCTGCAAGCAATTTCTTTCAGTGTATAACGATTTTCAGCAAGAAGTGCTACCACAGCCGTAACTTTCGACGTGAAACATCTTTTGTCTTCTCCATAACACCACTTCCTGTAGCTAAAAACTTGCAAGTTCACAAGTTACGGTACATAATGCCTTTGTAATAAGAAATTGATAGAATAAACAATAATTTGAAATACGCCTTAGAAACATAAAACATTACAGTAAACACAGACAAGTAACACCAACACTATTTGGAGGGAAAACTACAAATGTTACCAACTGCGAAAATTCAGTGATGTGTGAGATGCTCTGAAGGGAAATTTCGTGGCATCAATCGAACCATTAGAAGAAATCACTCTATTTTTACACCAGAAAAGTAAGAGTATCAAAAATAATCGCATAGTTCAATAATTTGATTGATGTGTACGTGGCTACGCGAAAACTACACAACTCTAGAGTTGCTCAGGATGTGAGGTTAAGTTAGACTAATTTTGTCTGCCCTACGATTTGACAGACATGCGTGATGGTTCACAGAGGCGTATGGATAAATGTTGAACACACTAGTATAGCCAGACGAGCCTATCCAGCAAGGTGGTTTCATAAAAATTGGTGACCGCGTTCACACAGCAATCCCATTCGGTTACGATCGAGTCTGCGCTTACCCGGTGGCAGCGCCTGTGGGGAGATGGTATAAAAGCGAGTGGTCGTCTCTGGGAGGCAGCACATTCTTCCACTTATAAACACGCGCACGCACGCACGGAGTGGAGAGGCGGGAGGCGACGTAAACACGCGAGGGCGCAGGGCTGGCAACGCTGCGGCTGCTCCCCCTCAGCGTGGGAATGTTTGGCTCAACAGGTGGCAGCTCGGGCAGAAGGGGACCCAACGTCGACACGCGGCTCAGCGCTCCCCGGCCTTGGCCCATTGGGGGAGCCTTTATCGTTCTTTAATCATACGCAAAAAGTAAACTATAGGAACGGGTGTACTTCGTCCATCTACATCTACATATATATTCCGCAATCCACCATACGGTGCGTGGTGGAGGGTAGCTCGTACCACAACTAGCATTTTCTCTCCCTGTTCCACTCCCAAACAGAACGAGGGAAAAATGACTGCCTATATGCCTCTACGAGCCCTAATCCCTCTCATCTTTGTGGTCTTTCCGCGAAATGTAAGTTGGCGGCAGTAAAATTGTACTACAGTCGGCATCAAATGCTGGTTCTCTAAATTTCATCAGTAGCGATTTTAAGAAACTCCGCCCGTCCCATATCAAAATCTGGTACCACGTATGTAATTGAAGACAGCATCCATGGCTTGTCAGTCCACTTTTTACATGGCAGAAATGTTTCACTTTTTGCACGACTGTCGTTCCGAATTTTACGGCTAAAGCAGGCGTTGTTCCCATTCCTACCTTCAGCTTTCATCTATTTATCGTTACGCAATATTTCATGCTAAGTGTGACGTCCATTACATCAAACAGATGTAAGTTCAGATGTATATCGTCTACGGACCTTAGCATTTGTTCATGGTGGCATGTTCCGTCGTTACAACTAAATGAAAGGCCGTTTAGAAAATTGTTCAGGGTTTCGTGACCACTTGTTGACAAACTGCCTACTGGCTTCTGCCTCGGGCTCTTCACCGACGTTCGTCTGGTGATTTTACTGACGTTTCGCCAGCATCAGTGGCTGGTATTGCCAAAGCTTCACCCTCCATTCTCCACCGTCAATGAAGGGTGAAGCTTTGACAATGCCAGCCACTCGTGCTGGCGAGACGTCAGTAAAATCATCAGACGAACGTCGGCCGAAGAGCCCGAGGCATTTTGTCGAAAGGCAGGCGGTTTGTCGAAAGGCCGTTTGTTTTTTGCCATATTCATTTCGCTTTATTTATTTACGAAGCAATATCATTGGCCATTTGGAGTATGGGGACCACACATGATCGGCAACATGGGAAATCGTAACACTAAACTATTATTTAACCCCACGAAACTTGTTGCAGAATTTGCTTCTAACCTGGATATAGAGAAAACGTAACGTAGAAAGTATTTGTATACACATAAAACTGTATTAAAGGTCACTGAAGTTACTTCATAAACAGGAAAAGCGAAACGCGTATGGCCAAAAGGAAACTGATCCTCGTTTAGTTGCAAAGACGGAACATACCTCCACGAATTTTGAAGTAACTAAGGGAACTACAGAAGACTGAAAAAACGAATTAGCATTTGTATTCTCGTTTCTCCCAGTCTTTGAATACCTCAGTCGTTGCCCTGTGTCCTAAAATTTTCTTTCATTTGTTTCACTGCGCCTTTAAAGTACTAGTGGAATTTCAGTGGTGAATCATGACTTAATTAAATTCCTCGTATTCATCTTATGTAGTTTTATACCGTTCAGCTGTCTCTGTACGTTACATCCAACCTTTCTTAGGATTGTGATTATCACATTCCGCCCCATATTGCCGAACGCTGTCTCCGGTCCACAATATTTTTGAAGGAATACTGATTTTCCTTCGAATTGGCTTAGATTTGTAAGTCATTTCTTCTTTGATATCTCTTCCTTCCTGAAACAATTTTTGATTTGTTGCTGTTCTCCTTAAGACCCACGAATATTGTGATTACCTGATGGAGCACGCCATTCAAGACGACAGAAAATGCCCGCTTCAAACAAGGTTTTTCGTTCGTCATATTTTGACGTCTACATATACACTCAAAAACCCACAAGTATAAATGGCGGTCCAACATCAGCCACCCCTTGCTGTGTGAGGAAAAATATTGTTTTCCCCCATCTCTTCGTTTTTCACAGAACAGTGTTAACTGGCGAACACGCTGTTTCAGAGTCAAATAATCCAAGCACGTTACAAGGACGCAGGAATCACTCTAAATGTGCTGTCACTCTAAATGGCGTGGCAAAACTTTTTGGCGCATGGACAAAAACTTGAAGCCTCACAACAGTCTGACAATCGGTGTAATGATTAAGCTAGTGGCAGGGCTGTTATAACTAGGGCGCGTCTTAGGGTTTGTGTTGAAACACGAGAACCTGCTAGGCCATGTTGTTTACCAGAGCGTTATCAGTTTTCCTTTGGCATGGAAGCTGCATGTGCTATTCCATTCGCCTGTGGAGAGACTGCGTGCGTCCTCGTGCATCGAAATCTTTCATCTCTTACTCTGATGGACCGTAAAAGAGGAACGCAGTAAAGGCAGAAAAACTCTCCCACAGCGTTCAAAGAATACCGGTTATCTGAATTCACCCAACAGGTTCGTCGGGCAGCAGATTCATAAATATTCTTATGGAAACCAGATTTCTTTTTCGTGCTTCAATGATATTTATTATCCCAGACGCCTTTTATTTGTAAGGCGTCTCCTGTCAGCTGTCCGAAATAATGTATTTTTTTTGTTTGCTTGTGTAATTACACATGGTGCAAGAAAACTATTTCCAACGTGGAATTTTTGAAATGTGTGGCCCTCCCCAGCCCGAAGTTATGTATGGTTAAGTTGTAAGTCTTAGGACGAGGCTACCACGAGTACCCGAACAAGGTTTCGTAGGAAGACGTCACATTTCTCCAGTGATTATCGTTAATGTTCCCTCAGAATCCCTGTTGATTGGATAGCGACTTGTTGCCGATATACTATCCTTTCCTCCATTCCGTTAACTGGAAGTTACAGCTTACGAGACATATTCCGCACGCCACAGGTACACTTCAGCCATTGTAGCAAGTTCGTGATGACCCGCTTTAATACAGACGAGACCGCACGGTTAACCCAAAATAGTTTTTGCCCGAAACTATTAACTGCATTTAGAAAATAGGCTATGTGACAAGTTTGAAAGCCTACTTCATTTCGTAATGGCGTTACTCCCCGGAAAGTGGCAACCTCGAACGCACTGTACTTCGTATCACTTATATAGTCCAATTTTACCGATTATGACTTTGGTCCCGGTTACTCTTTATAACAGATTAACGCATTTCCATTACTCAATATGCCTGACAGCGAGTTCATGGATCGCCTCGTGTTTGCTCGCTTCCTTTACTGAGCACACTTCATTCGCTATATCCGCGCCGGCCGGAGTAGCCGAGCGGTTCTAGGCGCTACAGTCTGGAACCGCGCGACCGCTACGGTCGCAGGTTCGAATCCTGCCTCGGGCATGGATGTGTGTGATGTCCTTAGGTTAGTTAGGTTTAAGTAGTTTTAAGTTCTAGGGGACTAATGACCACAGCAGTTAAGTCCCATAGTGCACAGAGCCATCACTATATTCGCTGCCCAAATACTGGTTCACAAAAATCGTTGTTTAACCAATAGCGAATGTTTCGATATTAGCGTCTTAGCAAGCAGAAACATGTTTCACAGGTTGGATCAGATGAGTAGTTGTATTGCGCTCTCTACTGTGTGGTTGCCTGTGGCGATCACGACCAGAGGTCCTCTACATATCACACTTACGTGTCTCCATTTGTTTTTGATTTCTGCTATATGCCTCCAGTTCTCCATGCCTTAAAGCTACAGCAAATCCTGTCGTACTCCTATCTATCGCTTCCGAGATTTTCCCACGGGTCTTCTGCCTGATAGGATCTAGGCAATTGGAATTGTGGACCGTCTTGTCTCTTCCATTCTCACTGCATATCCAATCCATTGAAGTATTTCGCTTTCCATCTCGCCACCCGTGTTTGTTAGGTTCCTTGTATATCTCTTGTAGTACAGGGTTGTGGCGGCTTCTCCACTCTCCAGCAATTGGATCCCCGATTGGTCCATATATTTTCCGTGAGGACCCTTCTCTAAAACACACAGTCGTTTGCTTTGTTTTCGAGAGCTCCAGGTTTGAGATTTATTTAGTACCATTGACATTACTAATCCTTTATATATTCCTATCATACTTTTCAGTTGTTGAGGTAAGTTCCTAGATTCTAGTACAGATTACATGGAGTAGTAGCATGTGTTACCCGCCAGCTGCGTTCCCTGAACCTCTGTTGTTCCTTCAATAAAACTTGACCCAATGTATTTGAACCCCTTCTTATACTTAGTTCCGGTTATGTCGTACTCAGTTTTTTTTCGGTACTAATTTGTAGCTTGAACCTGGGTGCCCCTAACTCCAGGGTCTGTATACTTAATTTGAGTTCTTGTGTGTACGCTATTAGGGCATTGTAGCCTGCATAGGCTAGATAGATATTTTCATTTATTTGAACGCAAGTTGGGATTATTGAATTCCCGCATTATCGCCTCTAGTGCCAAATTGAAAAGGATATGCGATAATCCTGAAACTTGATGATAGGCTGTAGCCTAGCGTAACGTTGGATTTCTTGTCATTAAAGTATATCTCTTAAAGACGAACCAGTTTGCTTGATACACCAAACTGTCATGACTGTCTACGGATACTATCGTAAGTCCTCTTGAAGTCTACGTAGAGATTTTCCACGGCCGTATTCGAGCGTTTTCTACCAGATCTGTTTGAAGACAAACATCTGGTACGTGGTTGACCGCCCTGTTTGGGAACCACCTACACGAGAATTCTTTGCTGCCTGATGCGTTCGAGTATGCAGTTCGAGATGTTGCTTAGCGCTATGACTACTTAAACCTTAGTATTTTTATTTTTTTTCACAAAGCACCGAACCATGCACGGGTAATCCAGAAACTGGATAATCGGCAGTGTGGTGTATTTTGAATGCCGCGTGGAGTCGCGGAACCTCGGAAAGCGCGCGCTCGCTTCGCTCCGCCTGGCGCGTTTCCAAAGAGCTTAATCGCGCAGTAAGTGCGCAGCCAAGGCCGGCCGCTCGACTCTGCGCTCTTTGTCCGTCCGTTCCCCATCACGGCTGGCTGGCTGCGTGGAGCTGCCGGCGCTTGTTTTCCGGGCTCGCAGGTGGTTGGCTGCCCGCAGCCGCGAGGCCAGTTGGTCTCCAGTCAAGGCCGCTGGAAGCTGCTGGAGCGCATAGCGCCGCGGCACGCTGACCGCCTGCCTGAGTTGCCGCTGGAGAAAATTGCTTCTCTCTCTCTCTCTCTCTCTCTCTCTCTCTCTCTCTCGTACAGCGTCTATTGCGATCTGCTGTCTGCTCGGAGGCAACTCGGAACAGGCAAATATTTGAGGACCGTGTTGGCTCAATTGCGCAGCGAAAGTAATCATAAAATGAGGTCGCCAAGAGAGGTTTCCCGTTATTCGACATTGACAACGTCTTCACTTGCCCAATATAATATGCACATTTGGCTTCTCACTGCACTTTGTTAGGTACTCGGAGGCTACTAATAGGGTGTCTGGGAAATCGACATTTATCAGGGATATCGAGTTCACTGGAAAAGTAAGGATTATTCAAGGACCTTCTTGTCATGCAGGTCCACCCAATCGGGTCCTGAAGACGACGTGATGTCGACCGGTCGCTGTGTCAGAAATCCCTGGCATTACCGGGAGTGGGACTCGCGTCCTCCGCATGAATCAGCCAGTTTGTGTTTTTCGTCAGCAGTCCCGTACTGACGTCACATCGATGAAAACTCCACTGGCTTTATTATTATCGTCGTCGTCGTTAGAGATGGTAGCCAATCCCCTGACTAAATACGCTCATCTGCTATGCTGGCTCCACTCCGCTACAGAGGCGAACGTTGTGGGTCTGCAGTACTTTAAATGACGTAGTTTTTTATTTTGGCTGTAACCATTATTACTGTGCTTACGCAGTTCCGGCAGTGTGCCGTTGCCAAGTACAAGCACAAGATGGGATGTCGTATTGAGACGTATAAAGAGCCTTGTAAGGCTGGGCCACGTTATGAATACCACGAGTAACATAACAGCTATTGACTTTGTTATTGCCAAAGGTCCCATACACCTACAACGGTATTTCGGTGTCACAATATTATTTCGAACCTTGGGCTTGACGATGACACACAGCGGAATTGCAATAGCACATTGAAAACAGTTACAGCCAAAAGAAAAACACCATGTCATTAAAAGAAATCGGAATTCTAAGAGACTACTCCATCATTTCCAGGAACGACATATTATGGGTTTAATCTAGGTGCTGGAAATCTTAGTACACCAGAAAACCACGAAGAAAAACTTCTCAATGACAGGAAAGTAGACAGTAGATAGTGGGTCGATTAATTTCTTCACACGTTTCTCCTATAGACAGTAACTGTCGACAGTACATAAATACTTCTTACCTGTAAGTAGGATTGTTACAAACCATAACTGTGTGTAAATAAGTGATCCACGGAAAACTGATCTCCTCTGGCTGTATCCATACACTTCAGGAAGCAGTACTGTCTGAATAACCTCGAAGCATATTTTGATATAAAAAAAAGTGTGATTGATGATTCGCACCTGTGTAACATCAGTGCGTTATAAAATACAAAACATTTGTTTTCAAAATTTTGTGATTGCGATAAAACCGCAAAAGATTACCGCACGGCAAGAGGCAGCACAACATACATGCAGGAATCACGTATAATGCCAATGTAAAATTCTGCGCTTACAATCCTGAAAACGCATTGTGCGATACAGGAGGAAATATGTAAATGGTGTTGGTTTAAATCAATACTAAATTCGGCTGAGGTAGACCTTAGCGGACACAAATGTTCTTAGTCATTGTAAGATGCTGTATAGGAAATAATGGTTTGTGTAGTTGTGTAAGAAAAGTTGAAGGGCATCAAGTTGTAATGTTTCTTCCTTGATAGTAGCTACACACGGCGTGTTCACAAGCTTTGAAAATCTTACTGTCCGTGGATTTCTCGCGCCTGAGAACCCTTTAACGTTTTATTCTTGTGAGTGCGACGGAGTGCAGTGGACTCGAGAGAATTTGTAATCAATGTTCGTATGGGCTTTCCAGAAAGTTTCTGACCTTTGAAACACATTTCTACATGGATATAATTGATTAGAGCACGAGCTTGAACCTTACAGGCCTGTTCGATCTGTAAGTCCTACTTCAGTTTCCGATCTATATCGGAAAACGGCTTACCCTGTGTACGGCGCACCGTTCCAATTGCAGCATTGCAAGTTTAATGCTTTCAAGGGCCAACAGAAATTTTGATTCCCACCGTTTCATAGTTATGAGCAGAATTAAAAAAAAAACAATTAAATACTTTCATAATTTGCTCGTCAAGAGGTATCAACAGTAAAGGCTTAACATAAGAACTCAAGTAATTTCAGAAACTATATATACAGGGCGATTCAGGTGCCCCTGTCCAACGGTTTTATGCAGCTCGCAACACCTGTGAATACCATGCGCGACATTTTCATAAATATCGCTCGCTACACGCATGCTGTTAATCCTACAGAAAAAATGACCAGGACGTTTTCGTAGAAAATTTAATGTAGTAAAGTGTTCTACTGGGGTATAGTTTTACTACAGACCGTAGTTTTCGAATTATTCAAGTAAAATGTACAAAAGTGACCGTCACTCCTTTTTCTTGAATAACTCTAAAACAATGGGCTCCACAAAGATGTATCTCGGTATAAAATTTTACTACATTAAATTTTTACAAAAAGGCAATGTCAAATTTTTCTGTGGGACTAGTAGTTAGTGCGTAGCGAGGGAGAGAATATGAAAATCCTGCACGTGGTTTTTGAAGGCGGTGTGGGTTGCATAAAACCTGTCGTCGGAAGGTGCAGTTGAATGGCCCTGGATGTCTCGAGGAACTCGAAGGCGCGCAAGTTATCCAGACTATATTCTTCCAGCACGTGAGAATGAGAGCACTTAGCGACCTCCAACAAACTTAAAAGCAAAATTTCAAAACCTCGTTTACGTTCAACATTAAATATTTAACACAACTCATTTGTTATCAGACATTCGACGTTGTTTTCTACATGGCTGAACGCTATCTTCCTCCTCTCTCGTTTGTGTTACCAACTCCATATTCTGCCATAATCTTTTCTTCTACTCCCTCCGCTACAACCGTATTCGAATACCACATGATAACTAGATTTTCACTTCCGTTTACGTAGTGAATTGCCCGTTCAGTATGTTCAGATACTGGTATCTCTTCATCCACCCCTTGCGATATCAGCGTGTATTCCAGAACTATTCTTGTCGATGTTGGTCTGCTGTCGATTCTGATAAGAACAACCTTACCAGCTGTTTAAAGAACAAGTGAGGTGTAAAAAAACATGCTCTCACATGCAACTAAAATTACTTAAGCGAAATTTGAAATTTCACCTTTCATTAAAACAGCAAATAGTTAATACTTTCAGCCAGAAGGCAGATACTTGTTCATAAAGAATGATTAATGTATAATAAAGCGTCGCATAGCGACGGTGGAATTTCCTAAATGTAATTCGTCGTCTTTGGGCGGCAATATAAACAGAAGAATACGGATAGATATGCGATCCTTCACTATTTTGTTCGCTGGAGAACAAATGAAGCCTTGAGCGCTAAACACTTGTACTGTTTTTCTTAAGTAAGACGGACGCAGACTTGTGGCAGTCTTTTACTAAATGTATAAAAACGTGTTACGTCTAAGTTTGGGTGAAGTGTAAAAAGAAGAACTGTTATAACTTATCGTGACGACGCACGAGCGACTCAAGAGGACAATGGCTATCTATATAAAAGAGCGCTCAATGGACATGAAACGGACATAAAAATGTACTGTCATTGTCGTACTAAGCTTAAGGTACGATACATGTTTTAGTTATAATAAATATTTGTTCTGGAAATATTGAATCAGTTAGCAGTGCTCATTCCTATCATCTCCTCAGTATTCTTTTCATTTTAATTATGCATTTGTCTAAGATTACAGACACAAAGATCAGCAATCCATTGTGCGTGTTACATTGATAAAAAGAAAACTGTATTATCGCCTTCTTGCATCAGCTTTAATATTGAATTTCCCTTTTGTGTTACGTTACACTTGTTTTTGCGCCCTTAAGAATTTTCTGGTCCCTTAGGAAATTTTGTCATAACAATAACTTCACCACCGGGTATGATCGTAACTACGATCATGAAGTAATTTGAAAGACAATAATGCAATTTCTTAATCAATAGCACGCTAGCTGTGACTGCTTCAAGCCCCGCGAAACTGCAATTAAAGACTATTCACATTTCATAATGCAATATTTTATGACAATGGTCAATCCACGATTCTTACGCCAATTGTGATTGATAAAACAGTGAGCGAAATCCCAGATTCCAACTTTTCCATTGAATAACAACACCACTTTTATTTTGTCACATCACAACCGCGGAAATACCAGGCAAATGTTTCGCTGATGGAACAAAACTACCCTGTAGGGGTCAAGGTGCAACCGTAGTAGTTCCAGTTGCCACTACTTCACCTCTGGCAATGTTTGTTAATACGCCACATGGCAAACTGCGCTGCAGTTAGGGGGTCCACGTTAGTGAGGAGTGCCCCCTTAACTCGACGAGTTGTTCAGTTCAAAAGTAGAAGGAACGCAAGAGCATACCACCTCCATTAGGACTTCCTCTTGCTTGATGATGGCTGCTTGTACGGTAGCGAAGGATAAGCTACCAATTTTACTTTCGGCGATTTGCTTATCCTTCCCCAAGTCGTTTAAGGGTCCACTTTAAAATGCATGAAGAACAAGATGGTGGTTTAGTTAAATTTCGTAAAGGGCGCTGTAACAGAGTTGAATGGTATTGAATGTCGTTAGTGTGGTGCATTATTCTAGCATTTCGTGTTGGGAGTAGAAGAGTTGTCCCGTGCTGTTGTGTCCGGTTTGTTTTGTTCCGCCGTTGGCGCAGCCGGAAGCTATTAGTGCAGCTAGGCAACCACCGGAAGACGCGGGCTCGACGAGCAGTGGGTTACCTTCACACGTCGCAGCGCCGCTAGCGGCTTGGAGCAGCCGTGCATTTCATTTCACGGCGAGTACCGTCGTCGCGCGCAACTGGACGTACTTACGCCCATCTGATGAGCCGCCTCCACTTTCGGGGGTTCTGCACCATTCGGTTCCTCGTGTCGAGGATTCGCAGTCATCATGGTAGTAGTCTGCCTTCCAGAACTTCCTACAGTCGCACTAATAGTGTAATGCTGTTTGATCGTCAGCGGACTTGGACCGCACAGCCAGCAATACACCGGTGGCAGTTATTTTGGCTTCGTCGTTTCCCACTGTGTTGCCACTTCCTCTCCTCGAAGTGTATTGCTTGCCATTCTCAAGTGGGAATCTTTACCGGAAATGCGTAGAGATACAAAAGCAAAACGAGGATAATGGAATGTAGTCGAGTTAACTCGGGTGATACTGAGGGAATTAGATTAGGAAATGAGACGCTTACAGTAATAAGAGTTTTGCTATTTGGGGAGCAAAATAACTGATGATGGGCGAAGTAGGATATAAAATGTAGACTGGCAATGGCAAGGAAAGCGTTTCTAAAGAAGAGAAATTTGTTAACATTGAAACGTCCCCTTTGAACAATTTTACATGTGAAACGTCCACTTAGAACAATTATACAAGCCTGTGCTTAACCTGACACACAATATTATTTAGCGCAACGCAATCTGACTTTCAATAACCCCTACAAAACAATGGCCCTGACTAACTTTAACCTATACCTTTTACAAATCACTTACCTCACAAAAATCTTCGCTACTCAAGCTACTGCAAAACAGCGAGCGCCACTATTGCCAGCTAAATAAAAGATTCAAACTACTGAAGGTACTAACTACTGATAGGGATAGTTAGCAAATGAAAGATATTAATAGAGAACAAACAACGTATTTACCTTAATATTCATAATTGACATTCAGTCTTACAGATTATCAAAACTCCGCCATCTCTCTCCCCACGTCCACCACTGCTGGCGGCTCACCTCCAACTGCCCAACGCTATCTGCTGTTCACATCCAGCTATAGCAGTTCATGACAACAATGGCAGGCAACAATGCAAACTAGCCACATACTGCACACAGCACAGCCAGTGATTTTCATACAGAGAGCGCTACGTAACGTTGCCAATAAGAAAACATAAACATCAAACTTACATAAAGAAAACATACGTAACGTTGCCAATAAGAAAACATAAACATCAAACTTACATAAAGAAAACATAAACAGCCTACTTACATAGCCCCCATGCTCCCCACAAAAAATTTTACAAATTTTTTTGGGCAGTGGCCAATACAGATTTGAAAAAAATTTTCATAATTACAATAACAAAGATATAAAATGCACACACTTATTTATACAATGTTGGTCAACAGCTAAAATTTTCTCACAGTCCATAAAGACAGTCCAGATTGTTCATCATAATAGTAATTACAGTTTTTGTTTTTCACAAAGTCTCATTAGTAAAAGAAATTGCACATAGAAGTAGTGGATTTCCATGCAGTCTTGAAGAAGTAGTGTTGTCCTTCCAACGGAAAGACAGTGCTGACTCTTGAAATGCTGACAGGTAATGGGCCACAATGGAGCAAACCCACAGCAGAGTCATTCTAAGTTCTGACGAATATTGGTAGGTAGGTCATCACTGAGCAGACCCACTCCAGTCCTGGTAGAGAGTATGGTATTGATGGGCCACCAGAGATGCAGACCCACTGTAGTCCTTGTAGAGATGGCCAGCAGCCATCTGTTGTGACTGTGCAGGTGCACAATCACCATTGAAGAGTCTTGCGGATAATAGAGCAAGTCCATAACCACCACTTGTGCATTCACAAAGTTTTTGGCATTGTCCTTAGAACCAGCAATGCTGTTATCCAGTCCCTTGCTGAATTAGTAACACACGTGCAAACACTAACAGTCCCAACTTCTCACATAGTGTCCATATAGTATGACCAACAGAAAAGTGTGCAGTGAAATGAATGCTTACAAGTTAATAATATGATGAACTGGTGTCAATTACAATTTTATGACGTAAGAATACAATTACAAAGGTACAAAATACATCATTAAAAACACAACAATACAGATAACATTTGTAGTAATAGGGGCTTTACAAAAGAATAGAAATAAACATATACATCAGTGTTACAGGAATGATGACATGAGTACAAAAATAAAAGATCAGAATCACTTTCGAAACATCAATTTCACACATGAGCATTAAAACAAAACAGAATAAATAATGTCTAAGCATCTTTACAAAGTAAATAACATATTATTAGAAAAAGTCTACAACAAAGCTCTCATCAGCTAAACACATAAAGACAGGAAAAACACAAATACACAAGGGTACCCAAACACATAGTGGGATAACACAAAAGGAAAGGACAGGGTTTGTTTTCAGTGTAACATTTGGTACTGCAGTCCACCCCACAACTTCATTCAATAGATCTTTCGTCTTATTTCAACATTTGTTTCCACCAAAAAAATCCTATCCAAGCATGCTTTCTGTATTTATATGTTCACACATTGCTTACCTCATCATTTATTTCCAAGAAAATCCTACCTATACCTCCTTCCTGTATTCTATTCATATTTCTTTCAAAATGATTATTTCTGATTGTACAACACTCATTTGGGCCCAAATCTTTTTCATGTAACCTTGCAATGCATACTTTACCTATTCTCCATAGTCAGTTTCTTATATAGTCTACCCCCTCTTAAGCTAACTTAAATCTACTGAGCTCAGATATATATACCAAGGGACGAGGCAATGCAGCATCACAAAACACAGTTAATATAAACAGCAATGAAAAAAAACACAGATTTGCAAAGCAAGCAGCATTAAGAAATTAGCAAAAGTCAAATTCAATAACACTATGCCTGGCAAACAGCAGCAACTTATACCTAAACATGACATAGCGCAAGCAGAAAAAATATTACACTAAAATGGCCATGTCTAATACCTATGTCACATCTTAACATTAGAGTGATGCATCACAAAAACTTACGCTAGTAGATAAGTTACCAAATCATAAAAAATAATTTATGCAATTCCTGTGAAGGGAAATATCTTTTTTGTGCTCCCTCATTTTTTTTTGGATAGATCATAAAATTATTTACTGGATCTGTAGGCATAAAATATTTATATTAGTACATATATTAAATTTTATTTTAACCAATGCTGCAGTGCAGCTAGAAACTTGATATTAAACAAAATATGTAAATAAATACATAAAGCAAGCCATATGGCATTTTTCTCAACTAGCAAGACAATAGCTGTGAAATGTTTCGCATCGTTTCATTAGGCATTTCAGTAAATACCATAAATTACGAGCTCCACAGTATGCTTTCAGTAGCGCGGACAATGGCCTTCCCTTTCTGTTTTTTTCTACCTGTGCTTCTAACGAGGCACTCAAACTAATGGCTTGTTCTCCAGGTGTCTGACACAGCTGTGTGCCCACGACGCACATGCAGGTGGTCACTTAACATTCTTATGGAAATATTTACGACAGCAGTTTCCACTACAGTGACAGTCTCATATACAAAATTTCACAGGTCAAGAATTAGCGTTGCAAATCTGTAGAAACAAAAATGCTATTGACATGACAGTGTCCAAAAAATTTTTGCTTGCATTGTGATACATTCACGCATTTACACACACATTTCATAACTCTCAAAGTACGATTCTTGGTTTCCAACATCCTTTTTCACAAGTCAAGAGTCCCTACCCACTATTCATTACTCCTTACCTTATTCGTCGACACTTTTTCCATATTTCATCATAACAGATACATAGCATAATCAAATAACTCATATAGCATCAGCTTATGGATCATAAACTTACCGCAACAGCATAATACACATCGTCGTCGTAAAAATAACATCATAAAACCTCAGTCAAATCTCAAAATCGTCGTAGCTTCCTCCAATAATTTCAAAACCTAACAAAATTCTCTGCTCATGTCAAAGGTGTCATCTGCCTCAAACGTACTTTAAAATCATTCTCCCTTACCAAATACATCATTCAAAGCTCTCATAGTATCACAATGGTACCAAAAAAATATGAACAGTGCACAAAGTACAGACAAAGTACAATTTCTTAAGTGTGAAGTAATCCAACTCTGTAATGGCGTAAACATGTGTCACTGACGTAGTAAAAGGATGTTTGTTTCTCTGTTAAATGATCAGATAGGTGTGTAATTTATGTGTTAGAGAAATATGGTACCGATGTGTTAAATTGTATAAGCAAATACCATATTAGCTAGGGCTCCTTGTGCTTGCCAAACACATGGTACACAAAGTAGGCGTGTACCCCCCTGAGGTTTATTGTAATTGTATCCTCAGGTATTACAGCTTACAGCAATGAAATGAAATGTATCACGAAAAACTTTCTTTGTAATTCAAAAATCTTTAAAAATAAATGTTTTAAGTACAAAATTAATCACTCAAATACGTGTCCAGTAGCGCTAAATGAGCATCTTGCTGTAAGATAATCTCTGGGAAGTGTCGTAGTTATTGTCCTCCGAAAGCTAAGTTCTGCAGAAGTCAATGTACTTACCTCATGATAAACAAAAGTGAAATGCTTTGCGTATAGATATCATACTTATTACGCTTATTGCCGTGATGAGGAAAGTACTGTGCTGTAACGTATTGTTGTCCTACGGAAAAGGCTGTCTCCTTGTAGCAATAGCACAAAAGTTACTACTAAAACATGTTTTACTTTACAGAAGAATTCAGAAAAACTGTGCAGATATCAAACAGATACACCGCAAAAGCAACATTGTAAATTGTCACGCATTAGCAGCGTCGTGATAAAATCGTGTAGCTGTCACATAAACTAACCACTGTGTCATCTGGCATTTCACAGAAAGCACCTCAAATCCAGAATCCACTCGTAAGCAAACCAAAATGTTGCATGTTAACAGTTTCTTAAGTCTGACAAATTGTACAAGTAGCGTGAAGTGAAAATTGCAAAGACTAAGTTAAAAAGCAAATTATCTGTCAATAAATGGTTTTACATGAGAAATGTGGTGTAAACCTTTACTCTTCCTAGTACGCAGAGTTTCAACTTGAATGCAATTATCATGCGGTATTCGTCCGTAAAGAATACGGGAATTTTGCTCAAGGTTAGCGTCAATGTTATTTTTCTCGGAGCCAGCCGGCGCACGCGGCTGCCTGCGGTGCGAGTCATTGTCTGTTTCTTTGTTGGCGCGCGCCGTTATTGGGATTAGGAGGCCGAACTTCCACAAATTCGCCTTGCCCAGAGGGCCCAGCTCTGTTAGAAACCCGCCAGTTCTGATGAAATTCACGTCTGTCGTTTTGTCGGTAGTTTACATAGTTTCTTGTTTGTCGGTCATGTGGTGGAGAATTTCTCACGGAATCGTAACTGCGTGGTGAACTGTTGCACCTGAAGTTATTCTGTCTCCCTTGATAATAATTGTTTTGGTTTCCATATTGTCTGTTTCTATGGTAATCTCTGTCATATTCATTACTACGGAAATGGGATCTCTCTCTGTAACTATTACTCTGCCAGTGGTTGTCATATGGGTGGTGTCTGTTTTGGTCACGATTTACGTTATAAGAATAGCCTTGTCGTGTATTATTTCTGTCATCGCGAAATTGTGACAGATGTGACCTGTAACTGTTGTACTCCTGTTTTCGCGTTCCGCGATTGGCAGTGTCAATTTCCAGTTCTTGTAACAGTCCCTGAAAAGCTTCAATGTCGTCTTTGCAACGTCCTGCTAAAATAATATGTCGTAAATGTTCAGGCAGTTTGATTAAGCAAATGCGGATGAGTTCTGAGGGGCTGTATGGGTTTGATAGGTACTGATTCTTGTGCAACATGTCTTCAAAATATTTCACAAGACTGGAAAATTCAGATTGTTCGAAGTGTTTCATCATCATGATGCTATGTTTCACGCGATCTTGTGTAGCTTGTGACCAATATGCTGAGAGGAAGGCATGGTAAAATTCTCCTTCACTGTGGCAATCGTGAATGACCGATCGCATTCTTACAGCTGGTTCATTCTCTAAGTAGCCACACATAAATTCTAATCTGTGCTCCAATGACCAGTTGGGAGGGAAACAATGAGAGAATTGATGGAGCCATGCTTGTGGATGAATGTCGTTGCCAGAATTCTTAAATGTTTTGAATTTACGTGTAGTAATGAACAGCTTATAGTCAAAATCATCGTGTCGGCGAGTAGCATGTCGGTCATTGTTACGTCGTTTCGGCGGTTCCATCTCAAAATTCGGTGTACCTTGCCAATTTCTTTCATAATTACCGAAATGCCCTGTGTTATTATTTTGTGGCTTTTCCGTATTTCTATGTCCCTCTTCCCTTATTGGGGCGCGAGTGTCCTCTGAAATATGTAATTCTTGTATTACCTGTGTCAACTGATCTTGTACTTCCCGGATTTCTCTTTTGTACTGTGTATTGATTTGATTTTGATTTTGTTTGAATTTTCTAATTTGTTCATAGTCTTCTGTGTCAGTGAAGGCTACGGGTCTTGTGTCATTCAGATCATCATCTACCTTTGTAGATAAGTTAGTGACCTGATCCGAAAGTTCGGCTACTTTCTCTGATAGTGAACACATTTCCTCAGTGTGTTTTTCTGAACCAAGTTTCAGAGTGTCCATTTGTGTTGAAATCGAATCTACTGTGTTCTTTAAGTTTTCCTGAGTTTTTGCCAGTTGCGTAACCGAATCGGTAGATGCAACTGAGTCAATTTTAGCCCACAAGGTCTCATGATTTTCATGAACAATGGTTTGCAGCTCTTTTATGGCTGCTTCGTGATTCTGTAATACATTCTCATGACGCGAAAAAATAGGTTGGAAATGCTCACAAATTTGTGTTTTTACGTCATTACAGACTTTCTGACATTTCGATTCTATTTTATGTAACTCAGTAGTTAAATCTTCACGTGTTTGTTCAAGCATATGTTCCACTGAGTCTAACTTTTGAAGCTTTTGTTCCATTGAGTCTAACTTTAGAAGATTTTGTTCCATTGTGTCTAACTTTTGAAGATTTTGTCCCATCTGTCTCTGATTTTGTTCCATTTGTTGCATTAATTGCAATAATAATGTATTAGTGTCTGGAATCTGTTTCTCTATGCTTTTTGGCAGTGCGTTTTCACCGGCAGCATTCACATTTTGACAAGCAGAAAATGTGTCTTGACTCATTTGAGAAAACGGTGAGGACGCAAAACCTGAATCTACAGTATTTGCAAAATTGTGTCCTGTCATTTCGGATTCCTGAGGCGAGCTGTTGCCGACCGATCGATCGATAATGCTTCCCTGTTCACTACCTGTTTCACTGCCTACGCCATTGTCTGACGCCCGCTCCATTTCCCTATGCACAGTTACCAAATTACTACTTTGAATATTAGTTAACTCATTACATGGTGGGGCCAACACACTGCTTTCGTCTTCACTGTCATTTCTCAGTTTACTTTGGAGTCGAGTGTTACGTTTTTCACACGCCATTATTTTCACAATATTTCACACGATAACACAGAAAAGCACAATTTGAATAGCAAAAATAAGAGAACACATTAACATAGCACTAAAAATAATATCTAGTTAATTGCAGCTGCGAAATACTTGGTGCAAATCTACATGCATGCCACAACTGTTTTACTGTGCAACAATGAAAGTCTGCAACTACCCAGGAGATTCTCTCTACAATTACGCACTAGCAATAAACAAAATCTACATTAAATACACAAACTACAAGAAAAAATCAGAAGATTCCAGTGAGGTATCCTAGGCTAAGGGTCGACATATGAAACGTCCCCTTTGAACAATTTTACATATGAAACGTCCACTTAGAACAATTATACAAGCCTGTGCTTAACCTGACACACAATATTATTTAGCGCAACGCAATCTGACTTTCAATAACCCCTACAAAACAATGGCCCTGACTAACTTTAACCTATACCTTTTACAAATCACTTACCTCACAAAAATCTTCGCTACTCAAGCTACTGCAAAACAGCGAGCGCCACTATTGCCAGCTAAATAAAAGATTCAAACTACTGAAGGTACTAACTACTGATAGGGATAGTTAGCAAATGAAAGATATTAATAGAGAACAAACAACGTATTTACCTTAATATTCATAATTGACATTCAGTCTTACAGATTATCAAAACTCCGCCATCTCTCTCCCCACGTCCACCACTGCTGGCGGCTCACCTCCAACTGCCCAACGCTATCTGCTGTTCACATCCAGCTATAGCAGTTCATGACAACAATGGCAGGCAACAATGCAAACTAGCCACATACTGCACACAGCACAGCCAGTGATTTTCATACAGAGAGCGCTACGTAACGTTGCCAATAAGAAAACATAAACATCAAACTTACATAAAGAAAACATACGTAACGTTGCCAATAAGAAAACATAAACATCAAACTTACATAAAGAAAACATAAACAGCCTACTTACAACATAGAGTGCTGATTTGTCAGGAAGTCGTTTCTGCAAGTATTTGTATGGAGTGTAGCCATGTATGGAAGTGAAACATGGACGATAAATAGTCCGGAGAAGAAGAGAATAAAAGCTTTCGAAATGTGGTGCTACAGAAGAATGGTGAAGATTAGATGGGTAGATCACGTAACTAATGAGGAGGTATTGTATAGGTTTGGTGAGAAGATAAATTTGTGGCACAACTTGACTAGAAGGGATCGCTTGGCAGTGCATATTTTGAGACATCAAGGGATCACCAGTTTAGTATTGGAGGGCAGCGTGGAGGGTAAAAACCGTAGAGGGAGACCAAGAGATAAATACGCTAAACAGATACAGAAGGATGTAGGTTGCAGTAGGTACTGGGAGATGAAGCAGCTTGCACAGCATAGGCTAGCATGGACAGCTGCATCAAACCAGTCTCAGGACTGAAGACCACAACAGCAACTGTCTCTCACTATCCCGAGGGAACAAAAATTTGATTTTAATATTACACACGGCTATGGAACGAATTTAAATTATTTATTGCTAGAAACTGAGTTTGTTGAGAGGCAGGGTAACTCTACGGCTTACAAATCACCCAGAAAATATTATCTAGTATTCGTGAATGAGAGCACTTACCGACTTCCAACAACCTTCACACACAATTTCAAACTTTTCCGTGCTTTTTCTCGCAGACAACCATAAAAAGTGATGAAAGAAGAAACGCTTATCGCCGCTCATGGAGTAAAACTGCAGCATATGGCATGACATTGTTACGTACTTAATACTAAGTCAAAGTTTGCAATAGTTCGCAGGGTGTATCCGTATGTACCACTTACTATAGCCGCAAACTAATATCATTTTGTAGACATGGTTTTGGAGATAGACTTCCATTACATGGGGCCGGCCGGAGTGGCCAAGCGGTTCTAGGCGCTTCAGTCTGGAACCGCGAGATCGCTACTGTCGCAGGTTCGAATCCTGCCTCGGGCATGGATGTGTGTGATGTCCATAGGTTGGTTAGGTTTAAGTAGTTCTAAGTTCTAGGGGGCTGATGACCTCAGCTGTTAAGCCCCATAGTGCCCAGAGCCATTTTTGAACCATTACATGGGATTTCGATTTTTTAAAGAATCGAGGGTGGGTCATTAATTGCAAGTGCATTCCAGAAATAGTTTGTTGCAGTTGGGCTTTAAACTTCATACTTGTTAAGAGGTAAATGTTCAACAAAATTGCAATAAATCTCATCCATAGAAAACAACGTTTTGAGTATGGTATACCGCGCGTGGTATTTTGGTAATGAATGAAGAAGAAAGGTACGTCAATGTGTGCGATAGTTTTAATACATGTCGTCATATGTTTCAAGCTGTTTCCCTAACAGTTAGTTTTCAAAGGAATTAACTCAGCTGCATTTGAATTCTTAAGTTTAGAACAAATTGGGGGTACTTAGAGACAACAGAGAGATCTGTGCTGTACGTGTACCGTATGATCGCTTGCGTGAGTTGTGTGGCAGATGAATTTTAAAACGATTTTCTTACGTCGCGGAGAACGGAGCGTTGTAATGGCTGCCTTGCAGACACTGCGTGTTGCAACTTAGGACCTCAAAATACTAATGCCAACGAAATTGAAACACAGGTCCCGCGAGCTGTAGTGTACTGACGCGAAGTGGTTCTCTTCGACGCACACTCGACACTTTACGTGGACCTGCCTCCGCGACACCGGTGCCCGCTTGGTAATGGCTGCCACTGCTATAAATATATTCTGATCGTTCTGCCTAGAGGAAAACACAACTTTCTGTTGATCTAGTTCGCTCTCCCGCCTTAATATATATGAAATACTCTTATTTGCAACTGCATGATTTCGTCGAAATGGCGGAACTTCGTGACAAGTTGAATTATATATATATATATATATATATATATATATATATATATATATATATATATATATATATATATATATATATAGAGAGAGAGAGAGAGAGAGCATATATATTCATAAGCATGATGAAGATTACAAGTTTGCGAATTGCATCTTCAATATCGATTTTAAATGGTAAAAAAAGGAACGTCATGGTACCGGAACGTTAAAAAAATTAGAGGTAAATGGTATACAACCGGAAGACGCGCAAACCGTATCACCTTCAGTACGTTAGGGATATCCCGAGAGGAGAAACAAGTCGTGTTAAGTGTAGAGTTGAACGACACACATTGCATTGATACATAAAGCCTTCGTTCAAACGAAAACATGGAACACCCAAAACAACTGTTGAACGATTATCATAATGGTTCTAAGCTTGTAATGACTCGTAGATAGCCGACTACCGAAAATAATAAAAATACAGTAATACTGTTTTGTTTCTCAACCCGTTATTATAATATCGATCTAAGTCAAGGTCAGCACAACACAATACGTATTTGGGGGCTCAGACTACCTCTACAGATGGTACACTGGGTGTTGAACACGATGGAACATCTGTCTCTTAGCAGATAAGTCAGAAAATAAACTCGGAAAAGCTGCTTTTTATATACCAGGTTGTTATCAGTATGTTCCCAAGCCCCTTTGCAATACCGTCAGAGGTCGCTCGGTTGATGACCCCTTTGTAGCATATTTTGGCCCCAGGCTATCTCGTTCGACGCTAAACTGTAACGAGATGGAGTTTGCCAGAAAAAAAGCTCGTGACGCAACGTCCGGAGATACGCCGCATCATATACGGTATGTTAATGTTTCTGGTTCACGGATTCGACCCCTTGGAGCGATTTGTGAAGTTTACCCAACTTTTTCTCTCCCTATCTGCGTTCTGCTGCCAACTTCTTTCCGAAGTTGTTTTGACGGGATAAATAATGCACTATTCTCGGTCTTATCGTGCCCTAACAGTACACTTGTTTTTTAGAGCAGCTATTTCCATATGATAAAAGTTGTACTCCAAATCCGCCAAGAGAGCTGTTAATAAATAATTATTTACTTTTATTCTGCCTATCTTCAGGTATCATAAAATAGAGCGATCCTGCGTCACTGCTATCAGTAAAAAGACGTCATACAGTTGACAGCAAAATATAGTGATACAGTTACTCAACTTTCGTACAGCGTCACAGTGATAGTTACATGTAAACAGAAATAAACTGTACAATCGTTAATATGTTGAAAACCTCCATATCGATGGTAGGCAAAGAAAACCTCGTTACAGCTTCGCTAAAATAAATGGTTAATTTCAGTAGCGCCAGATTAGAATGAAAATCTCCTAAAACAAAAAACTTCATTACATTATTAGTTGGAAAACCTCGTCTCTCAACTATTAGCAGTACAGTAAGAGATAACCCATGTTCTGCGCTCTGGTGAGGAGAGAAAAGAAGTATTTTTTGGCAGTCATATTGAGGAAAATGACGCGCAACCTTTGAGATACGCGGTTTTCATTACATCCCAACGATATATTTGGTTTGGCCTACGTTAATTAAGAATCTATTCATTTTTTAATATTTATGTTAATAGCATGACACAGAAATTTTGTCAAAAAAAGCACGAGACAGTTTCTTCCGCCAGTCGCTGTAAGTTACATGAAGAGCGGCCCCTGACTATCACAATTCATGTATCGATCAAAGGAGGGCTTTTATAAGCTATCTACTTCGTGGCTGCACTACACTTCCCAAGTATTATCCCAGTGAACCTGTCTGGCATCTGCATTATGTAAGATTAGTATTTTGTGGTTTTTCCGCTTCAGTTCGAAGATAGGGCGAGTCGAAGGTCTCAAAAATGCTGAAGCAGACTTTGGTTATAAACATATTAGCCTGTCATTCAAAATAAAAACACGAGTCAGGATTTCGTTTCGACTCTGAACAGGCCCCCTGATTGTCCACACTGCACTCAATATGAAGAGACTGGAACACAGAAAGGCCGACTACTTTGTGAATTCGTGCTCGTATTCCCGTCTCTCCATTCACCGCGCTCTGTTAGCGAGACTTCACTTAGGCCGCCGATAAATCACACAACAAAAGAGCAACTCGACGCGGTCTGAAGGGACAGAGCGACTCTCGCGCGCGGACAATGAGTCTTTTGTGCGAAAGCGATAACCGGAACGGGCGCACAACTTGCGAACCACACTGTAGCTGCGCACTGCCTCGCGTCTAGGATGACGTGAGTGTGTGTAGGAATAACGGCAGTCGGTATTTAGCATTTTCGGAGCCCAAACGTGATAAGGTATTTCAAAGCGATTGACCTCCACCATGCCAATCAGCATGGAATCCCGAAAAATCAGTCATGCGAAACAAAACTTAGATTTTTCTCATCCTGAAAGCTACGGATCAAGGCAGTCAGATGCAATTTGTTGACTGGATTTAAAAAAACTACGATCACGGGGGTGTCGAAGAAAGTTCGTGATTTGATTGAGGATTTCTTGGTAGTCAGGAGACAGCATCGCAAAATGTTATTTTGGATGGGAACTCATCGGTAGGGGAAGTAATTTCAGGCGTGCGTAGGGAAGTGTATTTGGACCTTTCGTGTTTGCGGTGTCGGTTTGACCTAGTAAACAGTATCAGGAGTAGCCTCGGACTTCTCATTGAGGAGGAGGAGATTGTGTTTAACGTCCCGTCGACAACGAGGTCATTACAAACGGAGCGCAAGCTCCGGTGAGGGAAGGATGGGGAAGGAAATCGGCCGTGCCCTTTCAAAGGAACCATCTCGGCATTTGCCTGAAGCGATTTAGTGAAATCACGGAAAACCTAAATCAGGATGGCCGGAGACGGGATTGAACCGTTGTCCTCCCGAATGCGAGTCCAGTGTGCTAACCACTGCGCCACCTCGCTCGGTCGACTTCTCATTGATCATGTAGTATCGTTAATGTAGTACCACCTGTAAATGACTTCAGATATTCAGTCTGATCTTGATAAGATGGTTCAAAATTTGTCAACTTCTTGTAAATGTTTGGAAGTGATAATGCGCGCTTTACAAAAGGCAGGAAAGTAAGTATCCAATGATTACCACACCGCCGGTGAGCCTGCTGAAATCGTTCAGCTCGTACAACACGCGAGGGTAACGGTGAAACTTGCACCCGGAGAAGATGGAAGAAAGGCCCCTAATTCTCCTGCCCGAAAACTGCAGTTTACCCGTGCTGTAGCACCTAGGGCTTGTAACACGGTATTTTATGACTACTGATGAAAAGGGCTGTATATGCTTAAGACTTGCCATGCACCAGATCTTTAGAAACAACGGATATTATAAAACCCAAATTGCAAACACAGATTTAAAACTTGTTTCTCTTCTGCCTGTCAAAGCATACTTTAAAATAGACGTAAAGTGAAATGTGGTCCATATCCATCGATCTGCATACACGTTGTCATACTATCCAAAAGGCCAGGAATATGCGTTTACAGGGTGTTACAAAAAGGTACGGCCAAACTTTCAGGAAACATTCCTCACACACAAAGAAAAGATGTTATGTGAACATGTGTCCGGAAACGCTTAATTTTCATGTTAGAGCTCATTTTAGTTTCGTCAGTATGTATTGTACTTCCTCGATTCACCGCCAGTTGGCCCAATTGAAGAAAAGTAATGTTGACTTAGATGCTTGTGTTGACATGCGACTCATTGCTCTACAGTAGTAGCATCAAGCACATCAGTACGTAGCATCAACAGGTTAGTGTTCATCACGTACGTGGTTTTGCAGGCAGTGCAATGTTTACAAATGCGGAGTTGGCAGGTGCCCATTTGATGTATGGATTAGCGCGGGGCAATAGCCGTGGCGCGGTACGTTTGTATCGAGACAGATTTCCAGAATGAAGGTGTCCCGACAGGAAGACGTTCGAAGCAATTGATCGGCGTCTTAGGGAGCACGGAACATTCCAGCCTATGACTCGGGACTGGGGAAGACCTAGAACGACGAGGACACCTGCAATGGACCAGGCAATTCTTCGTGCAGTTGACGATAACCCTAACGTCAGCGCCAGAGAAGTTGCTGCTGTACAAGGTAACGTTGACCACGTCACTGTATGGAGAGTGCTACGTGAGAACCAGTTGTTTCAGTACCATGTACAGCGTGTGCAGGCACTATCAGCAGCTGATTGGCCCCCACGGGTACACTTCTGCGAATGGTTCATCCAACAATGTGTCAATCCTCATTTCAGTGCAAATGTTCTCTTTACGGATGAGGCTTCATTCCAACGTGATCAAATTGTAAATTTTCACAATCAACATGTGTGGGGTGACGAGAATCCGCAAGCAATTGTGCAACCACGTCATCATCAGAGATTTTCTGTGAACGTTTGGGCAGGCATTTCTGGTGATGTCTCGATTGGGCCCCATGTTCTTCCACCTACGCTCAATGGAGCACGTTATCATGATTTCATACGGGATACTCTACCTGTGCTGCTAGAACATGTGCCTTTACAAGTACGACACAACATGTGGTTCATGCACGATGGAGCTCCAGCACATTTCAGTCGAAGTGTTCGTACGCTTCTCAACAGCAGATTCGGTGACCGATGGATTGGTAGAGGCGGACCAATTCCATGGCCTCCACGCTCTCCTGACCTCAACCCTCTTGACTTTCATTTATGGGGGCATTTGAAAGCTCTTGTCTACGCAACCCCGGTACCAAATGTAGAGACTCTTCGTGCTCGTATTGTGGACGGCTCTGATACAATACGCCATTCTCCAGGGCTGCATCAGCGCATCAGGGATTCCATGCGACGGAGGGTGGATGCATGTATCCTCACTAACGGAGGTCATTTTGAACATTTCCTGTAACAAACTGTTTGAAGTCACGCTGGTACGTTCTGTTGCTGTGTGTTTCCATTCCATGATTAATGTGATTTGAAGAGAAGTAATAAAATGAGCTCTGACATGGAAAGTAAGCGTTTCCGGACACATGTCCACATAACATATTTTCTTTCTCTGTGTGTGAGGAATGTTTCCTTAAAGTTTGGCCGTACCTTTTTGTAACACCCTGTATACAGGTTACAAAAGCTCTGCAAAGCTTCTGCACCCACTTCTACCACTAGTGCGTATCCTCAATGTCAGACATAAGAGAAGTGTAAGGACAGTAGACGCGCTGTTGTTCAGGCAGCTGGATGTTTGTTTACCCTTCCTGAGTCACTTGCACGGGGCGTCGACGCGGCTCGGACAGGGCGGCAGTGCAGTTCACTGTGGGCGGACAACGCGAACTCCTAAAGGGATGGACGGCCACTTCGTGACGGCAGATAGACCGTGAGTCACACGAAGCGTTCCCGTGGATGTGGACTGCAGGTGGGCAGTGACTCAGTCAACAGGTAGTTTCCGACAATGGCGGGCGCGACATCAGCAGATGCCTGTGAGGTCGTGTTTTTCATTTATCTAAATCCATTAGTATATAGACACGAAACGAAGTGGAATGATCATATAGGATCACTCATGTGTAAAGCACGTAGCTAACCTCGGACCGTTGACTGGATTTTGGCTAAGTGCAATCCACCTGCTCACAAGCGCGTGCGACCCTTCTTAGGCACTCGCTGAAGTGTGTGCGCCCGCACTAAATAGGACTAACGAACGGCGAATACTGAATGTATTTAAAGATGTGCAGCACGAATGGCGAAAGATTCCTTTGTCTTAGGCCCTCGTGAGAGCGCCATTAAAAAAACTGAGCTGGCAGGTGATAGAAAGCAAACACCAACTACTACGCGAAAGCCTATTTAACAAAATTTCAATACCCGTTATGAACCAAGGAGTCCACGCATAACGATATACGGCCGTCCACTGCGTATCATTCCTCCGCAGAGATAAGGTCAGACTAATTAAAAGGCGCACGAAAATTTTTTTTTCTCCGGAAGAAGGTAGTAAAATACTTCGTGCACTCTTCCATGAACTTGATAATTGTTTCCAAAGTTTGTATGTAGATTCACAAGTCTTTAATTTCGTTAGTCGGCCATCTGTGTGTGACAGGTATATCAATACTATTATGGCTCTGGAAGGCTTGTGTTGAAACTTCATCTTGTCGCTTTATGAAGCACTTGTTTAACCTTACATTTTCATTAGCTAGTTTTTAGAGCCACTGCAGGCTCATGTGATACTATTTTTACCAGATGCAACTAGCCGCTGTAATTGTGGCGCTAATGAAAATAGTTGACGACTAAAATTTTGAGAGCGTACATACGTTCCTGAAAGTATCAACCAATATATTGCTTCCCCCTAAGGATACCGTATGAGAATACCCATGCTTATTAAATCACAGATTATAGAGCTCAACACGGAGGTCTACTTACAATTGCTTTCTGCAAATGGAACGGGGAAGCGGTAAGTGATAGTAGTGTTCCAAAGTACGCTATAAGTTGGCTTGCAGAATATAGTTGGAGTAAAAGCAGTATGGGCATTTTAATACCGAACCTGGGACGCAAGAATGTGGAACTTCAAACACTGTAGGACGCAGTGGAAGTGACAACATACGATCCGGTACAAATTGCAGCCTAATCACCATGTAATGAGTCAGGAGTTTTGTGTCCGTGTTTTCCGGCCATTAGCGAAGAGAATGAGCGTTTTCCAGAATGAAACATTACATGTCATGGGGCGATATTTAATGTATCATCTAGAGAAGAGAGCAGGCACAATATCCAGGTATGTGCAACTGAGGAACTGCTGTTTCGATATTGAAAATATCGACAAGAGTATAGTGTGTGTGTGTGTGTGTGTGTGTGTGTGTGTGTGTGTGTGTGTGTGTGTGTGTTTTAAGATTACGTGTTTCGACAGGAATGTTGGAACCATTATTTGGGGCCGGCCAGTGCGGCCGAGCGGTTCTAGGCGCTTCAGTCTGGAGTCGCGCGACCGCACCGGTCGCAGGTTCGAATCCTGCCTCGGGCATGGATGTGTGTGATGTCCTTAGGTTAGTTAGGTTTAAGTAGTTATAAGTTCTAGGGGGACTGATGACCTCAGATGCTAAGTCCCATAGTGCTCAGAGCCATTTGAACCATCCAAGAATTTGGCAATGGCGCTTTCAGAATTTAGAAAATGTGGCAACTTTGCCATCGAAATCAGCTTACATGATCGTCTGAGAGCTTGTGCAAGGTGCAAGAGGTCGTTCGTTGTACCAACCCCGTATTCATGCGTTAGACTGCTACATGTAGGAGTCATCGCGCGTAAGGCAGTTTTCTTGCAAACTTTATATCCCCAACCGCTGATACTAAAAATTTTGCAGACAGTTGCATTCCGCTGTGTACGACTGTGCTTTGACGCAGGATTGAGCTTGGACAGATTTTTCGTTTGCTCGTAATTTTCGTTCCGTTGGCTAAGAACTGTAGACGTCGAGCATGATGTCACTTAAAAACATCGCCTGTCATATGGTAAAATGAGCGCTTGCTATCGTCAAACTACTCTCGATAAATGACAGTTCGATGAGGTTACGTACACTCTTGCCTATCATTTACCTAGTCATCTACATATCAAGTCCGTGGAAACCGGCACGAAAAGGTCCCACAGTGGCTTTGCACACGAGAAAGCTAGAAATAAAAAAAATAAAAGCAATATTCTCCTGTAGCCAGCGTTTCGATGATTTATCCTACACGTTATTTTCAGACGAACTCTGAAGATGCCGAGTGAGGGAAATTGGTTGAAACTTGTCTTCGAAAGATAGTTGATAACTACGGAAGATTCCACAAGTGGAAGTGGAAACTATCGATTCTGAAATAGCAGTTGCGACTTACTCATTTTAGCTCCCATGATCAATATCCGATCCCGTGTAATCTCAGGACAAACCAGTAAGCTATTTTTCTTTTTCTAGAAAACGGACTTTAAAAACAAGATCTAAACGCATGCAGAAATGGTGGTACGTAGAAAAGCAGGTCACAGAAAATTAGGTAATTCCGCGCACAAGTGACTCTGAATTTTCCTAGTCATTTTGTGGCTCCAAATCTTAGAGGAAAGGCAACGTTTTCACTATTTTCCACTAAGATGGCCGACTAGGTGGTCAGCAATATTTTGGCACACATTACTCGGTAGGATAAGATTCTCGAAAACTACTCCTCCTCCTCCTCGAGATTACGCGGACATTGTTCTTCCTGTATAACATTAAGTACTGGCAACTACACCTGAAAACAGTAAAGCTGACAAAATCTTAACAGCTGTTGTAAAGATACCATTTGTCTAAAACTGCTGAGTTCGGCCCAAAAATGGGTCTCATCGGATGTGCAAAATATATTCTGGTTTATCAAGTGAACGTAACACTGAAAATCGACGTACCACAGGACATTCTAATTTGCACTGTCTATACTTTTACAAATAAACTCTAAAAACTTTGTCAGCATGACCAGGAAGGATTCAGGATTCACACCCATAGCAGTGAAAGTTCAAAAACACGAAAAAATAATATTTTTTAAATGTGAAATTTCATGAATTTTTCACTTACTGTTAGCTGCATTTATTGCTATAGGTATACTTTCCTTCATAAGTAAGAGAGATTCTTCGATGAATTTTGCACAGCTTACTAACCATACTTACAGGTGTATAAAACTCTAGTATTTATTTAATCTACGGAGAAATGAATGGGCTGTTACGTTTTAAACTTCGTGTTTAGAGAAAACTCGAAGTTTATAGTTAATTATCTCAATTTTTACCACAGTTTTTAACAGATTTCAGAAATTCTAGAATTTCATACACCTGTAAGTATGGTTTGTATGCTGTGCAAAATTCATCGAAGAATCTCTCTTACTTATGAAGAAAAGTGTACCTACAGCAGCAACTGCAGCCAATACAAGTGAAAAAATGATGAAATTTCACATGAAAAAAATTTGTTTTTGAACTTCCTCTGCTATGAGTGTGAATCCTGAATCCTTCCTGGTCATGCTAAAAAAGTTTTATGAATTTATTTGTAAAAGTATAGACAGTGTAAATTAAAATGTCCTGTGGTACCTCTCCTGCTCAAAGTCGTCCCGTTTCACGTCCTACCCCCCCTTAAGTTTAGTCTTCCTTACTCTCTCTCTCTCTCTCTCTCTCTCTCTCTCTCTCTCATATGATCGTTGCATAACAAGGGAAACAAAACCGATGAGCTTTTAAGTTTTTTGTCTTCAGCTTAATCTGCGTCCTTGTCAAGGTTGTAATGCAGTGCAGGTGTGCGTTAGCGCAGGTAGGCAAGTAGTTCGAAATGGGGGAGTGTAGTAGGGACGATGAGGGAGTGTTTGTAGGGGTTGGGGGGGAGGGGGGTCGAGCAGGCGGAGGCGTCTGGTTGGCGCCCAGAGTTTTCCACTGGCTCGCATCTGGCCTACCTGCTCGGGCTGCCTTTGTCCCTACAGCTGGGGGACTCCCTTCCCCCATGGCAGGTACAAGGGAATCCCTCCGGACCTGCTGGGGGAGAAGATATATCTCCAGTGTCAACATAACCCCGGCGATCCGTCCTCGTCAGGGTAAAATTTCCGGACAGCTATGAGCAGGTGGGTCCGTGGATCCCCTCGGCGGGGATGCATGGCGTTGGCCGATGCTGGCTTTTGCTACCTGCTCGTGCAGAAAATCATCTGATATTGTGCTGTAGTTTTTAAATCTGCAGGCGAAACGCTAGTGGACCGCGCACTGCGTCCCTCGTTAAGATCCTGTTTCACTTGTGATACCTTACCAGATTATCAAACACAGTCTCCAAGCAACGTTTCAACGTGTGTTTGCATGACCAACCAGAATCGATTTTGGATTGGTGGTGACGTGTGATCTATACCTCATCGAAAGGTCTTGCTTATCTACTATCCTAGCTGAGTTAATCCTCCATAGAACTTCAGCACTCTCAAATCCCAGCTCATCATCTACTACCTGCCTGTGGATGCAGCTACTCTCCATTCTACGTGCAACAATACGCTCTGTTACTGTTAAGAAAATATAAAGCACATGGAATCCTCAGAATTTTGTCAAAATTTAAGACTTACTGGTGTGGCCACTTCACTTTTAAGACTTACTGGTGTGGCCACTTCACTTTTAAGACTTACTGGTGTGGCCACTTCACTTTTAAGACTTACTGGTGTGGCCACTTCACTTTTAAGACTTACTGGTGTGGCCACTTCACTTTTAAGACTTACTGGTGTGGCCACTTCACTCTCTGAAACAATGAAGTAAATGATTTTCATCTAGCGGTTATGATTTATATTTCCGTTATTCAGTCAGTAACGTCATATTTTTCCTTTATCTTTTCATTACTTGCTCATTCGTACCGCTCCCTACTCACTCTCTCTCTCTCTCTCTCTCTCTCTCTCTCTCTCTCTCTCTCAGCGCCACGACACACTGTCTAAATGTGCATGTCTGTAAATTATTTCTTGATAAAGTATCCTTCATACCCTTCAGGAAGAAATACAAATTGTTCAGCTGTTACATTTTTCTTTCTGTGTTGTTTCCCTGTATGAAGTTAGCCCCATTTGAACAAGTGTGACTTTGTAGATTATAAAATGAGAGCTGCAGGCTCCACTGCAAGAAAGAGCCTTATAAATGAACCAATAAATATTGTTAAATGGCCTATGGTACCAGCTGTTGGGCAGTATCTGCAGAGCGAGGTGTCGCAGTGTGGAACACATTAAACCTTTATTAAAGAGGGCATTGGTTCAAATCACTGAAGGTGAATACCGAAATAGTTCACTTGAAATGGCACGGGCGAATTGTATCCCCCACCCCTTGCTTGTATTCAGTTTCAAATGACCTAATCGGCGACAGTACATTAAACCGTAAACTTCCTTTGACTTTACTCCCTCCCTCCTCTTCTTCCCATACACAAATACACTTGTTGTCTTACACATTAGGCATATAAACAGAAGCTAGTAGCTATAGTGGCGGCCTAGCAAGTGTTGGCAGAATGTGGGCTGTGTGTGTCGTTGCGAGCAGCGTGGCGTCGGCCTGGACCTAGATGGCTGGTTTGATAGCGCCCCATCGGAATTTCGACACCCGTGTCCTCGTTTCTCGTTCGCCTCGTCCTCCACTCCATGCCATGTCGGAGAAGAGTTCAACGGACGACCCGGAGTTAACAAACCCGTGACCTCATGAGCGCAAATGTCAGGCCACCCCGCCCATACTTTTCCGCTACCTGTAATGCCAGTAATTCACGCTGTTTCAACTCTGCTCCCGCCTGTGCAGTGGCGGCTGTCCGTGGTGAACTTGAAGCTTCTGCCAAGTGCCGTAAATGCAGCTTAGTCGTACAGTTGAAAGTGATGACTATATGGTGTTAAGATGGTGATGTGGACTATGGCGATGGTGATAAAATAATGACTGGATTGTGGTCGATGACGACGAATATGGTAATTTTCTTAACGTTTCAGCGATGACGCGGTTTCTATCCGACGAAGGGGTCACCGCAACCATGTCACATACCCTTACTGAAGTGTGCGTAGAAGTTTGGAAACAAACTCTGGCAATTATAGTAGTCTCTCATCTGGAAATTTGTGCGAGTGTCTTTGGACCATGCCGACATAATGGAAAATAACCCCCTCGAGCTCCACTTCATTAGTGTGCATTGGTATTTGCGCTTCGAAGACCGGTAGACTGATTCTCGTCAGCGGTATGCATATAATGACTGATAATCCATGTGTCGAGTGTTAATGAGTTTAGAGCTCAACAGTTGTTCGTATTTTTCGTTTATATTTATTTTTTACGTTCTAGACTTCCCTAGCGAAATAAACTTGTTCCAATAAGTCGTCTGGATTTACGCCCACATTGCTGCGTTAAATGCTCCAGTGTTTCAACTGCAGTTGGAAAAATCCGTCATCAGCGTGATTTTCTTGAAGTTTTAACGAATCTTTAGAGTCGAAATTCTGCAGCTGGTGATAGACTGAAATTGAGTATATTGAGATCAGGGACTAATGGCTGCAGGTTGGTATTATTTTTATTTATAGGAACAAGTTACATTGTTGAGCAACTATTCAAATTGACAGTCAGGCTCAGTGGATGCATGACTGTGCATAATCCATTGTCAAAACTGAAATGTGCTTAAACTACTTTGGCGCCATCGCTAGCACACGTTGTTAGTCATAAATAGCTTTTCTTTGCGATTACTTACGCTATTTTTTTTTAAATGACATGAATAATCGTAAAATTATAGTCGCGGAAAAGTTACCATTTAATTCGCCAAACAAGCAATATCATATCGTTGCAGACGGCAATCTACGAGGTGTGTTCAACAAATAAGGTGACTTTTATATTGTTATGAAAAAATACGTATTTATTCGTCGATTTTCATGTTGGCCCTTTCAACGTAATAACCCTCAGATACAGTACACTAGTGCCAAAGCTTCTTCTAATCCACGAAGCGCTTCTCACAAGCACTTTTCGGTACAGTCTTGAGTACTTCCAATGATGCAGCTTTTATTTCCTCAGTCGTTGAAAATTTTCGTCCTTCCATGCGTCTCTTCAGTTTTGGGAACGGGACAAAGTCGCAGGGGGACAAATCCGGGAATGTGGTGGCTGAGGCATGATCCTCTGGTTGTTTTCCGCCAGAAAAAATCTCTCAGAAGCGACTATGATTGAGCAGGTGCATTGTCGTGATGCAAAGGTCATGAATAGTTTTTCCACAATTCCGGAAGTTTTTTTCTGTATTGCTTCTCGCAAACGGCGTATAACGTCCCGATAATACTCCTTATTGACCGTACGACCTGGACACAAAAATTCATGATGGTCTACGCCACGGTAATTGAATAAGGAAAAAAAGTGAGCAAAACTTTGACATTTGATTGAACTTGGCGTGCTTTTTTCAGTCTTGCCTCGCCGGGATTCTCCCATTGGGACGATTGGGCTTTGGTTTTGACGTCATAAGCGTAAACCCATGTTTCGTCACGAGTTATGACTCTTTTGAGCTTATCAGGATCATTATCGACGTCAGTCAAGCGCTGACTGAACGATGCACATGCGACGGTGCTTTTGATCAAAACTGAGAAGTTCCGGAACAAACTTCGCAGATACACGTCACATGCCCAAAACATTTGAAAAAATTACGTGACACGAGCCGACCGATGTGCCAACATCCTCAGCTACTTCTCTTACGGTAATTAGACGAATTTCCAAAACAATATTTTTCACAGCTTCGACGTTATCTGTGTTTTTACTTGCAGTAGACTCACTATATGGCACTGTCAACAATAAAGTGTTTTAGAGCACTTGATTCTATTTTTCACACAAAATTTCATACAAATTCTTTGCTCCACTTTTTTATAATAATCGAAAATCGCCGAGCATTCTAAATAAAGTCAAACCTTTCTGTCAAAAACAAACTATGCTGTACACTTGAAACTGTGAAAATATGTTAGGGACATGCATTCCACCGTAACAAAAAAAGATCGATAATCGAATGTACGTTGCCCGCGCAATTTGAAAAGTCAGCTTACTTTTTGAAAAGCCATCGTGTACTGTACCCCAACGAGGGCCCACGCTTTGTTTTCATTCTAATAATTGTTGATCAAAACTTGTTGTATTGACAGAACTGTATAGAAGTACGGAGATCGTAGCAACAGATTGTGGGACAAAGGTAGCGAAACTTTGGGTATTAAAACAAAAGTTTTTACACAAGTGAACATCATAACCAAACGGCGATAAATATGTGCAGCACAAACTTCCATGTCTTAGGTGGAACGGGGTGCGACTGTAGCTGACAAGGAGACGGCACGACCGTGGGGTCCGGGATTTGTCCGAAATTTTGTGTGGTGAAATAGGACTCCTAACACCTCAAATGGTTAAAATATTAGGACGCACTACTCGGAAAATCACGAGAAAAGTGGATCCAAAGAGAAGGTGCTTATGAGTATAAAACGTTAGTCCATTGCCGAGCCGCCGTGTGGCCTACATGGTTAGCGGTCGGACTCTCAAGCCAGAGGTCTCGGGTTCGATTCCTCTTCCGGCACTTTTTTCTTCTGTTGCTTGCAAAATTGCAGCGCATTGTTACAGGAGAATCGTGAAATTAATTCGCGGGAACATTGTATAAAATTAATTTTATAATTCACCATCAGTCATATTCCGAGACATGATTCAATATGCCTGGTTTGCCTAAAAATTATCAAAGTCAAAACATTTTCGTAAATGTTAATGGGGCATATTTTTGTACAGATTTATTGCAAACGCCCTGTGATTGTAAAAAATCCGCTTTTATATGTTGCGCAGGTGTCGCAAAAATTATTGCTTTGTTTGTTTTTACGATAATTACCACTGCGCTTCTTGTTTATAATTATTATATGTATAAAAATTAAATGTTACCCAATCGACTTTGTTATTCTGATTAAAAACCCAATGATTCTCCTTATATACTTTACAATGAAAAATGTAAAACCCACCGCCATGAATTGTGTTGTTGGACAAAAAGAAAATAGTTTTTATTCAATAATGTAACTAATTTAAGGATAAAGTAGGTTTGGGGAACTTTCTGCATAATTGGTGGAATAACATAAATGAAACGGAAGAAAAAAAGGTGCCGTAGGAGGAACAGAACCCGAGACCTCTGGCTTAAGGGTCCGACTACTAACCAAGTAAGCCAGACGGCGGCTCGCCAGTGGACTAACATTTTATACTCACAAGGCACCTAAGAAACTTTGGATCGATTTTTCCAGGAATTTTTCCGGGTAGTGCGTCCAAATATTTTAACTACGTGAGGTGTTAGGGGGTCCTCTTTCACCACACAAAATTTCGGACAAATCACCGACCCCACGCTCGTGCCGTCTCCTTGTAAGCCGCGAACTGACCGGTGCGAAGCGACGCCTGCATCCCGAGGCAGCGAGTGCGCTCAGCTTTTAGGGGGGACCGGTTTCTTTCAGCGCGGCGGTAAAAAGAATGAGCAGGGGGACGAGGCAGCACAATGCGAGGAGAAGGAGAAAGCTGGCCGCCTGTCGTGTGGACAGGCCCGGGCTCCGGCACCGGGAGAAACCGCGGCAGCCCCGCGGCCTAACGTGAGCTTCTGGAGCGTACTCCTGCAGCATCGCTACCGTCTGGACCTAAGTCATAGACAACGTTTCACAACGCCAAATGGCGTAGGAAAGGGGAAGAAGTCAGAAGAAATTAAAATAAATAGTGAAAACTGCATCCAGCCTCTTTACTGATATACACTGAAAAGTCAAAGAAAAAGGTTACACCTGCCAAATATCCTGTAGGGCGCCCACGAGCACCCGGAAGTGCCGTGGCATGGACTCGAAGCAGTGCTGCAGGGAATCCTGCAGGGCTGTCCATAAACCCTTAACAGCACGAGGGAGTGGATATCGCTTCTGAACAGCACCTTGCAAGGGATGGATATGAATGGATTGCAGGTGAGCGGATAGGATGCTTACGTACGTGTCACCTGTCAGAGTTCTTTCTAAACGTACCAGCGTCCCATATCACTCCAACTGCAAGATTATGAATTACTTCGAAGAAAACTGTCTACTGACACAGTCACCATGGATTGGGAAAACATGGTTCCTGTGAATCACAACTAGCTCCTTACTCGCACGAAGTGTTGAGTACTGTTGACAAAGTATTTCAAATCGATTCCGTATATGTGAATTTTCGGAAGGCAGTGTACGACACAAGCGGCTTGTAGTGAAATTGCGTGCTGATGGACTATCGTCTCAGTTGTGACCGGATTCGTGATTTCCTGTCAGAAAAGTCACCGTTTGTAGTAAACGGAAAGTCATCGAGTAAAACAGAAGTGATTTCTGCGGTTCTCAAAGGCAGTGTTAAAGGCCCTTTGCTGTTCCTCATCTATATAAACGATTTTGGGAGACAGTGTGAGCAGCCATTTTGGGTTGTTTGCACATAATGCTATCGTTCATCCACTAGTAAAGTCATCAGAAGATGAAAGCAAATTGCAAAACGATTTAGAAGAGATATCTGTATGTTGCGAAAATTGGGAATTGACCCAAAATAGCGAAAAGTGAGAGGTCATAGACATGAGTGCTATAAGGAATCCGTTAAACATCGGTTATACGATAAATCAGTCGAGTCTAAAGGTCGTAAATTCAACTAAATACCTAGGAAAACACACAAAATGTTGCGAGGAAGGTTACTGCGTTTTATTGGCAGGGCACTTAGAAAATGTAACAGATCTACTAAGGACATTGTCCACACTAAGCTTGTCAGATTACTGCTATACGGTGTGGGTTCCTTACTAGGTAAGATTGACGGAGTACCTCGATAAATTTCAAAGAATGGCAGCACGTTTTGTATTATCGCGAGATAGGGGAGAGTGTGTCACTGAAATGATACAACATTTGGGATGGATATCATTAAAATATAGGCTTTTTTCGTGGCGGAGCAATCGTCTCACGGAATTCCAATCACCAACTTTCTCCTCCGAATGCGAAAACATTTTGCTGACGCCGACCTACACAGGGAGAAACCATCACCACGATAAAATAGGGAAGTCGGAGCCGCTACGAAATGATTAGGTGTTCTTTCTTACCGCGCGCTATACGAGACATGAATAATAAAGGAATTGTGAAGGTGGTTCCATAAAACCTGTCCTACGCACTTAAATGTGATTTGCAGAGTATCCATGTAGATGTAAATGAAACTTCTGAAGTTGGAATGACGTTACGGTTTTACAAAAAATTTGGTGTTGTGGTCGTCAGTCCTGAGACTGGTTTGATGCAGCTCTCCATGTTACTCCGTCCTGTGCCAGCTGCTTCATCTCCCAATACGTACTGCAGGGCATATCCTTCTGGATCTGCTTAGTGTATTGATCTCTTGGTCTCCCTCTACGATTTTTACCCTCCACGCTGCCCTCCAATACTAAACTGGTGATCCCTTGATGCCTCAGAATATGCCCTACAATCCGATCCCTTCTTCTAGTCGACTTGTGCCACAAATTTCTCTTCTCTCCAATTCTATTCAATATCTCCTCATTATTTATGTGATCTACCCATCTCATCTTCAGCATTCTTCTGTAACACCACATTTCGAAAGCTTCTATTCTCTTTTTGTCTAAACTATTTTTCGTCCATGTTTCATTTCCATACATGGCTACACTCCATATAAATACTCTCAGAAACGACTTCCTGCCATTTAAATCTATACTCGATGTTAATTTCTGTTCAGAAACGCTTTTCTTGCCGTTGCTAGTCTACATTTTATGTCTACCATCATTTTGCTCCCCAAATAGCAAAACCCCTTTACTACTTTAAGTGTCTTACTCCCTAATCTAATACCTTCAGCATCACCCGATTTAATTCGACTACATTCCATTATCCTCGTTTTGCTTTTGTTGATGTTCATCTTACACTTTCAAGACACTGCCCATTCCGTTCAACTGTTCTTCCAGGTCCTTTGCTGTCTCTTGCAGAATTACAATGTCATCGGCGAACCTCAAAGTTTTTATTTCTTCTCCATGGATTTTAATACCTACTTCGATTATTCTTTTGTTTCCTTTACTGCTTGCTCAATATACAGTTTGAATAACATCGGGGAGAGGGTACAACTCTCATTCTCTTCCCAACCACTGCTTCCCTTTCATGCCCCTCGACTCTTATAACTGCCATCTGGTTTCTGTGCAAATTGTAAATAGCCTTTCGCCCCGTGTATTTTACCCCTGCCACCTTTAGAATTTGAAAGAGAGTATTCCAGTCAACATTGTCAAAAGCTTTCTCTAAGTCTACAAATGCTAGAAACGTAGGTTTGCCTTTCCTTAATCTAGTTTGTAAGGGAAGTAGTAGGGTCAGTATTGCCTCACGTGTTCCAACATTTCTACGGAACCCAAACTGATCTTCTCCGAGGTCGGCTTCTACCAGTTTCTCCATTCGTCTGTAAAGAATTCGCGTTAGTATTTTGCAGCTGTGACTTATTAAACTGATAGTTCCGTTATTTTCAAATCTGTCAACACCTGCTTTCTTTGGGATTGGAATTATTATATTCTTCTTGAAGTCTGATATCCATATCGACTGGGCGTGGTACTTTTGTTATTGCCTTGTTCAATCTTTGTGTGTGTACAAACTTTTTGTTTATATATACCTGAGGTAGAACAACCAAATAGCCTATGGACAAGGGAGGAAATACGCGTTTGAATAGAGCTAAAGTGGGAATTTCGTCCGTCCATTTCGTAAACAGTTACAGCCGACAACTGCCGCTGCAGTCGGGTGTACCACATAGAGGCACACGTGCCGTAAGCACACGCCGCATCATTTCTGCGCGTTCAGCAGCACATTGAACTCTGCGTGCTCGACAATGACGTTCGGGTGGTCCGTGTGCTGACGGCTTCAGGTCTGGCCGAGGCGACGGTGTGTGGTGTGTGGGATGTGTGTGCGGCGGGCGGTGGGCAAGTGACTGTCGCCTTGCGTCAATCGCTCGCTGGCTTCCACGCGGCGTCGTGCGAAAGCGAGAGTTTCTGCAAGGGGCCGGCGCGCCGCGCACATCGTAATGAGCAGTCTCTGCGGTCGGCATGCAGAAGCGGGGGCGTTTCGACAGTGTGTGTGCGTGTGACGGCAGGCAGGTAAGCTCGGAGGGTCGTTCGCTCGGTACGCGGGGCACGGACGGCTTCCTCCGGCCGCGTCGCCCGCCACGCACGTGCGTAGCCGGGAGAAAGCGTGCGGCGCCCCGGCTGTTGCGAAACACGCCGGCGGGTCCCCCGTGCGTGCCGTACCTAGGGGCCCGGCAGAATCGCCCGACCGGTTTGGAAAGTTCACACGGACGCGCACAATCTGGTGCCTGCCGCTCAAGAAACCTTCCCTTCCGAAAATTAGGTTTTACAGTTCGTTTAGTTAGTTTTGAGCCGTGCGTGGAACAGAATTGCCATTAGAGTGCGGGAGCTCCTCGTTCGAGGCCGGATAGCATTCATCTCACGCTAGGTGAGGAGAACCCTACGTCATAATGACGTAACGCTACGTCATCGTGACGTAAATAACGTAAATCGACTAAATGAGTACGTATATCGATCTTCGCAGTTGTACCGATAACGTCAAAGCTTAATGTAAATACATGTGTACAAACGAAGTGGCAGGAGTTGTGTGACATGCTCATCCCAGCTGAATGAATTGTTAAATGTAACCCCACCAATTTGCGATGTTATTGTGTATTTTATGAACATAATTAATGTCTGAGCGAAGGAGCCATAACGAAATAAAAAAAAAGCTTGTCATTCTTTTTAAATCCCAGGAATCGTGTGGACAGGAAAGTGAAGTAATTCATTATTAAGCTGCAGTCCAAAGTGTGGGATGTTATTGTGTTTCATGAACGTAACGATTATCTGAATGAAGGAATCATAACCATAACGAAAGTTAAAAAAGTGTCTAGTCATGTTCTCAATCCGATTAATATTGAATAAATCATGTGGATAAAAACGTGAAATAGGAAGAAATTGAAGTGAAGTGTTTCGTATTTTTATAAAATCCAATGAATTGTACATAATTCATATGGGCAGAAACGTTAGACCGAGAAATTGAAGTGGTTCTGAAGATAATTCCTAATGTTGCTAGAAACATTGAACCATCTAGTTCCATTTAATTTTGCCTTCGTGTTGTAAATCAACTAAGAAAGATAGGTAAATCTTTAAGACTATCTTCATGGATCTGCTCTAAACTTCTCTCATCTCCGTTAGAGCCACGCTAGCAACACCGGACAATAGGACAATGAAAGCACAGAAACAAATAACAATGCAGATTCAAGACGCACACAGCTGTCGACATATACAGAGTGCACACAACAGTCGATAGGACAACTCGTGAAACTCGGCACTATTACGTAGGGCTCTCCTCACGTAGAGTGAGATGAATGCTACCCGTTCAGGCCCTGAAGACAGAGGAGAATCGACCGCCCGCCGTGTCATGTGCCATTCGGCTTCATGTGGACGTGGCAAGGAGAGGTATGTGGTCAGCATACCGCTCTCCCAGCTACTTTTCATACCGTGGAATCGCTACTTCTGATGAAACTAGCTCCTTAGTATCACAAGCTGAGTGCATCCCGCACCAGTCGTTCCACTAAGGAAAAAAAATACAGGTGTTTGAATTCCGGCTCTCCGCATGGCAGCCAGCTACGCTGACCATTCAGCTGCAGTGGCGGACAGTCACCGTGAAGGGAACACTTTCGTATATCCGAAGATTGAACACTCCACTGTTTTAAGAACAGTGGAATTATAGCAACTTTTAGGAGCAAGGAATACCATTTACTTGTGTAATTGTATCTCGAAATTGATCTCAAAAGGTCTGGAACACACTTCATCAATAAATTTCAGCTATTTAGCAATATGTATATGTATATCTCTCAGAAAGTTTGAGGATTTAACCACTGAAAAAAAAATCGAAAATTGCGCTTTGGGGATAATAGAAATTAGTTGGGAAATAAGGAAAAGGGTAGTAATCAGTTAAAATAATAAATTTCGGAAAAGCGTATTTAGTATACACAAAACGCAGTTGTGAGATCGTTCTCAAATGCATTATTTACCAACATCAGAAAAAAAATTCGTTTCAATTTAAAATTTCTTAAGGTTTATTAACTTCGAAACCAAGCTCTAAGCTATCTTCATAGTAAAGGTAAATCATTTTAGATTCGTCTATTTGCAGAAGTCACAAATGTAATTTTCGTTCTCAGCATCTGCGGAATGGAAGTGAGCCCACATGTGATTAACTATGTTATAAAAATCACTCCCTATTGTTCGATACGCCATCTTCGTTTTACAACAGAACCAACTATATCCATAGAAAAAAAAATCAAGCAATATGTGACTATCTACTACTGTCATAAATAGCGAAATTGTAATTTGTACTGTAAGTTTTAATTAATTATTGCATGTAGTTGAAAACTTAACACCAAACAAAATTTTCTACGCTGTAAATCTCGCGGCTTCAGGAGACGAACTGGACTCGTGGACATTTTGAAGTAGATCCTGCGTCTCCCTATTGTGACCACCACTCGATGGATCAGAAATCATGGTACTCCGTATTGCTGGACTATTGCACAGTACCGGAACTTCATCCATGTGACATCGAACGCTCAGAACCGTACGAAAATGTTTTTGGAATATAAATTACCCATCATAAAAAACAGCGGAATGGGCCATTACAAAACTGTGCTGCCATTAACCACGAGAGACAATAGAACGATCGTCTGTTCAAGACGTTTGAGAGAAACCTTAGTAACGCGAAGAAACCAAATATCGATGTAATAGGTCCAAAAACATTGTTATTTAAATATTGAACAATGGAAAGCCAGGAAGGAATAGTCAATTGTTTAACAGTCTTTTTGTTGTGCCTATCTGCGATTCAACATCTCCACTGTATGTTGAGTGGCAACCCACCCTTTCTAGTAATATTGACATTTTAAATGTCAGGAATTATTACTGTATTCGCCACTGCTTGATAATTACACGATCTGAATAACAAACTATTTCTACTAAATTATAGTGTCGCACAGCTGTTCAGTCTTCAAAATGCACTTGTCATATCGACGAAATTTTCAAAGCACAGTGGAGCAGATCTGACTAAACCCACTTTTTCACATTAAACATCACATCGAGCAACACAACACCAAACGCTACGCAACCAGATTTTCAGACAATGATAATGATATATGCCTTTTGCCATGCATATTGTAACACAACGTGTACTAAGGCACAACATGATCATATAGTACAGAGTAGGAATGTTTTTGGTCGTATTGTATCGATATTTTATGTCTTCGCATTGTCAAAGTTATCTACTCAGACACCGAATAAGTGATTACTGTAATGTCTGTCGTGGTAAACATTCTAATGTATCTCGTGGTAAGACGCGTAGTTTTGCATGCAAATTACTTGTACCAATGCCTTCGAGATAAGCGATTAGTATTCTGTGCATGTTTTCGTGCGGTTGTGAGCGTTCAAGGTCGGAGGTGGTATGCCGTTGGCTGCTTCCGACCTTTCATGTGATTCAACTGTGTTCCGCAAACCAGGAACGTATGCGTGCATCCCTGTGAAAACGACTGTTACCTTGGAAAGCGGAAATATCCAGAGCGTGTGCAAGCAAGGGCAACATTTAGCTCCCGGGAATATTTAAACAAACACCCTGACTCAGGTTCACGGTAACCTGAATGAGTGCGCCCAAGTAATGGTTCAAAAGACACCACAGGACATCACACAACCAGCTCTGGCTTCAGCTACACTCGACACCTTCACGCATTTGGAAAGAAGCTTATTGGCGATTTGTCTGACCACAGTACACGCCTCCCGTCAGCTAATGGGCAGTTGCAGTGTTTGGTTCATTGAAGACATGTAACTTTTACACGCTGATGTGATCAATAGCTTTTTGTGAGGTACCAGACTCCGAATGTTCATTGCATATAGGTCCCGTCGTAATATTCGCTAAGAAACTGACTGGAGAAACTACTAGTCACGTTTAAAACGGTGTGTCATTGACAAGACGTGACGTTGGTTTCCTGAACCTGTCGGTTAGGAGCTTATTACGTACGGCCACCACGTTGTGTTACATGTCGGCGACTGGTGTACCAATCCTTTTAGTAGCATTAGACAGTCCGTGTCCCAACAAAACTGGCAAATTGACGGTATGGTCACGGATGCGCCCTAACGCGCTAACTCCCTTCAACTTGTTTCTTCTGTATGCCGTACACTTACCCAGCTCTCTAGTGGTCGCCTGCGAGACATCTTAGAGAGGATCCAAGTAAATTATTACGTGCATTTCATTGTAGTTTTTAGGAAACGGATAGGAAGTAAGTGGGAATGACCAAAGGTGACAGTAAAATGCTTGTCACACCGCTCAGCTACTGTATTCATTAAGCACGTGGTTCTCAGTTGTCGCCACGTGTGAGGCTGGGAGAAAGCGACCGATGGCTGCCGGGTGTTCAATGGGCCCCGCCCACATTTAAGACGGAGGCACGCTTGTCACATGGCAAGGCGTTTCTTTTTGGCGTGTCGAATCAACACACATGGCGTGTGTGTGTGTGTGTGTGTGTGTGTGTGTGTAAACACACTCCTGGGAGTCGGCTGGAGATGCTTGTGCCCGAGTAGACTGCCTGAAAGTCGCACACTCACGGGCCTGTGAGGAAACACCAATTGTCTTCCACGGCACTGCGACACAGCACGGGCCTTGTAAAACTGTAGGCAGTCGTGTTCGGCAATACGCCATTGTTACTGTCGCCGTTCACAACGGGGAGTCAGCGTTCAGTGACAGAGGTAAATTTCTTAATAAGCTCGCCGGTGTTCCCCTACTGAAGGCAGCTTTGGTGCAGCGTTGGCGATAAGAAAAGTTTCCATTCTGTGCAGTAACCGAAAAAATCAAATCCAATGAATGTTCATAATTAAATGATTCGACACTAACAAGGCATCCGATGCGTCCCAGTACCCAACCTTGCGAATATTCAAAATAATATTAGCTGCACTATTAAGGCTCCAGTTCTCGATCAAACTAGAGTTCGTCAGACAAGTCCTTACACGATGCAGTATTTTCTAAGCTTAACCTCACTTTTGAAGCCGACTTTGCTAGTGTATTTTCACACTGGTGGAAGTGACTGCAAATGAAGTGACTGGAAATGCTTGACTCTGCTACTGTGTTTGAAGAAGAAGAAGAAGAAGAAGAAGAAGACGCAATATGCTGGTCCAGAGAATGATTTAGGATGGGAGAGACATATATACATGAACACCAGTTAAAGGAAATGTTACACTTGGAACCAGATGATAACCTAAACTGTAGCTGAATTAAACTTTTATTTTCCTGTTACATAATTCGCTCTCACATGGAGAAAGACATAATTATGCGAAAATTTATTCCCTTCTACTTGGTCTTCTAATGACACTATTAAAATACCACAACATACACATCGTCCATGGAAGAAACGAAAAACTTCAAATTTTATTATTTTGTTCCACTCCCGCTTGTATGTTGTGCATAAAATAAGGATATTTACATTTTGTACAGAAAATAGATGGCAGTTATAAGAGTAGAGAGACATGAAGGGGAAACAGTGGTTGGGAAGGGAGTGAGACAGGGTTGTAGCCCATCCCCGATGTCACTCAATCTGTATATTGAGCAAGCAGTAAAGGAAACAAAAGAGAAATTCGGAGTCGGTATTAAAATCCATGGACAAGAAATAAAAACTTTGAGGTTAGCCGATGACATTGTAATTCTGTCAGAGACAGCAAAGGACTTGGAAGAGCAGTTGAACGGAATGGACAGTGTCTTGAAAGGAGGGTATAAGATGAACATCAACAAAAGCAAAACGAGGATAATGGAATGTAGTCGAATTAAGTCTGGAGATGCTGAGGGAATTAGATTAGGAAATGAGACACTTAAAGTAGCAAATGAGTTTTGCTATATGGGGAGCAAAATAACCGATGATAGTCAAAGTAGAGAGGATATAAAATGTAGACTGGCAATGGCAAAGAAAGTGTTTCTGAACAAGAGAAATTTGTTAACATCGAGTATAGATTTAAGTGTCAGGAAGTCGTTTCTGAAAGTATTTGTATGGAGTGTAGCCATGTGCGGAAGTGAAACATGGACAATAAATAGTTTGGACAAGAAGAGAATAGAAGCTTTTGAAATGTGGTGCTATAGAAGAATGCTGAAGATTAGATGGGTAGATCACATAACTAATGAGGAGGTATTGGCACAACTTGAGTAGAAGAAGGGATCGGTTGGTGGGACATGTCCTGAGGCATCAAGGGATCACAAATTTAGCATTGGAGGGCAGCGTGGAGGGTGAAAATCGTAGAGGGAGACCAAGAGATGAATAGACTAAGCAGGTTCAGAAGGATGTAAGTTGCGGTAGGTACTGGGAGATGAAGCAGCTTGCACAGGATAGAGTAGCATGGAGAGCTGCATCAAACAAGTGTCAGGACTGAAGACCACAACAACACTGCGTAACTAACATGTAGAACGGCACCGTACTCAGTCAAATATTAGCCAAACATAGTAAATTTTAACAAGTTATTTGATCGTGTGTGGGGTGTAACTGTCGTATTCCAGCATGACAATACATCGTAAAAGCCTCTGTAGATGTATGAATGAAAGTAATGTTGTGTGATCTCAGCTTTCCCCAGGGCGACTGATTGATGAAACACTCCCGGGGTCAGAGACTAAGTGTCGTTTTCCACTTCATGTACAACTAGATTATGCACTTAAAATTGGTTATAAATATCTTTCGGCAGGTTGGCGATTACAGAATTGAGGCGCACGCCATGCAGTCTTTCTCAAACGGTTTTACGGAAGCTATTGGATAAAAAAAATTAATTTTGCATTGGTTATAGCTTTATGTTCAGGCTCATGATGTGACCGTCATAGTTACGGTGATATTTACGTGGAAATTCGGAAAAGTATGCAGTGAAAAATAAGAAGTCATTATGATTTTGTGTTTGCTGTGTAGTACATAATATATTGCTGCATATGAAATTAGCTAACGTATTTTATTTTTTTTTTTTTTTTTTTTGTATAGATGTTAGTCACCAATCTCGAAAAATTGATCTGATGTAGCACACTAATTTGTGATCGCGCAGCGTCAGCGATAAAGCCATAGAGAAATATCCACAAAATTCCTCATATTTCATAAGCAGTATCAGATATCGAAACGAGATTTTGGCAAAGGATAGCACGCATAAAGGAGAGTATTTTGCCATATCGTTACTATGCAAAACTTCATTATCTACCGTGTTATTCGACTACATGCAGACATTTTCGATGGAAGAACGTAGTTTTTAAAGGCTATCCATAGCTGGTGAAACCGGAAATGCTATGGGTTTTCGATGAACATAAGTGAAGACATTACACGGTTTTTTGTGCCCAAGATGTGCTGTTTCATAAGCTACTAATCTTACTTTTCCTCAATTCCTCACTTAATAAACTAATGTTTCAGAATTGTCTCGAAGTTCTGTAGGTTTTACTCAAAATTGGCCAGTCTTGACACTTCTCTAAAAGTTAAAAATGTTTGAGAAGCCAACGGAAAATAAATCGCTGCATTTTCGACGCAATTCTTTTTAGATGTTACCCAAATCAGAGGTGACAGATTATTTTTTTATGGTCACCATGCAAGGGTGGGCGTGGAGGGACCCCGCTTTATATATATATATAAAACACACAGCGCAGCTCGCAGCACCAGAAGAAGACAGCTGAATTGTAGATAGATATTTTTATATACACGTATATTTTGCATCAAATGGGAGCAACAATTACACCTGGAAGTAAAGCTACTGCGACATTCATAAACGTAAATTGAGAACAAATATGGGGAAGATACAGTTTTCTCGCTGGTATTGAATCGTCGTCTTTGTACCTGTTCATGATACAGTAACTTTATGTTGACAACTCTTTTGATATTTGGCGTTTGCTGCCGTGGTAACACCGGTTCTTGTCACATCACCGAAGTTACGCGATGTCAGGCTTGGCTAGCATTTCGATGGGTCACCGTCCGGGTCTACGGAGTGCTGTTGGCAAGCGGGGTGCACTCAGCCCTTGTGAGGCAAACTGAGGAGCGACTTGACTGAGAAGTAGCGGCTCCGGTCTCGTAGACTGACATATGGCCGGGAGATCGGTGTGCTGACCACATGACCCTCCGTATCAGCATCCGATGACGGCTGGGGATGACACGGCGGCTGGTCGGTAGCGTTAGGCCTTCAGAGGCGTGTTCGGGCGGTGTTTGTTTTTTATTTTTAGTGTACCTTTTCCAGTTTTCGTTTCAGCAAGTTTGTCTATTGTCGGCAGTGCAACTAATGATACTTCCATAAACTTGCTTTCATTATCTACCGTTATATCATTATAGGATGTTGTAAAATATTATCTCGTTATAGCAGATTTAAGTTGAAGGTATAGTTTATAATTACAACGGAATAACTGAAATTGAATACAGGTGAATCGCATTGTACGTCACATGAAAACCTTTTGTCTCTAGTAACCGACACGATCCAGTACAGTTTAACTGTAAGACGGCAGAGTTGTGAGGGGAGCTCGGGGAGAGGAGGAAGCAAGCATTGGCCGGCGAGGGGGGGGATATATATATATATATATGTGTGTGTGTGTGTGTGTTTGTTTCTGCTATGCGCTCACAAACCATTCATCCGATTGCAATGAAACTTTGGTGATTTGTTCTCCGCACGCCCACGAAGGTTCCTAGCCGAAAAAAAAGTAAGACACACTCTTGAGGAGATATGACGTCATAAACAATGAGATGCCACCGCGGGAAAATACACAGATTTATGCATTTGCGAATGAGAGCACTTAGCGACTAGCAACAAACGTTACGATTTCAAACCTTTACGAAAATTTTTCTCTCTGACACCCCCCACAAAATAATAAAATGAAAAAAAGGTTGTCGCTTACTACATTTTCTCAGTACATACCGTAAATATGCCGCAGTAGGCATGACGTTTTAATTTATTATTTCGTTACTATTACCTCTAATCGCAACATATTTCGCATACAGTATCCACATATATCAGTAAATGCGCCGGAAAATTTGTCTCTCTACGACATATAATTCAGGAGATATGACGTGGTAAACATCGAGATGCGTGAAAAAGTGCCGCGTCAGGCATGACGTTTTTTTTCTATTATTTCTTCACTACTAACACTATTCAGTTCGAAGATCAGATCATCATAGAATGGTAACACCGTACTACCTTCAGTATATTGCGGATCGACCCAGTAAACAGGAACAGAACAGCACGACAGCCTCTTGGAGGCTGTGTTATTCTACATCTACATTTATACTCCGCAAGCCACCCAACGGTGTGTGGCGGAGGGCACTTTTGGTGCCACTGTCATTACCTCCCTTTCCTCTTCCACTCGCGTATTGTTCGCGGGAAGAACGACTGCCTGAAAGCCTCCGTGCGCGCTCGAATCTCTCTAATTTTACATTCGTGATCTCCTCTGGAGGTATAAGTATATAAACCCACGGGCGTATTCCTAAAAAACGTTGTGCCGGAATTTTAAAGGCAACTGCCATTTCACTCATTTTGATAATGTTTAGCACAACTGCACAATAAAAACACGCAGAACAGTACAGCGCAAAACAATAACGAAGCAGACGACTATGGCTACCTTGTACAACAGTCAGCTACGTAATGTTGGCAGCAGTCGAAACTGCGTGCCTACCGAAGCCTCCCGACGTTCACAGATTTCTACCGATTCAGGACTAGGGAGTGGTCCGCCACACACTGTATGTCACCTCTCAAGGGACATTCTTGTTCTATAGTGGTGGTTACATTCTATTGTTCCATACTTTTTCGCTCCCACCCTGGCGGTACTTGAGTCGTACAGTCTGTAATAGCAGTGCACGTTCGAGTGATGTAGGTGCTGTCGTCGGAGACGAGTGAGGCCGTGGCTTTCGATTTCAGGAGCGTCGGCGAGACGGCAGCGGGTGGCGCGGTAATTGCGAGTCTGTTGGCACCGGTGTGCCGGTGACCGGGTACTGGCGGGATTAACGCGCAATGGCGTGGCCAAGGTCAGGGCGCGGCGGGGGCTCGCTCTGGGGGAGCAGGTGCGGCCGGGCGCCAGGCGAACCGAGAGCGCGGGGTGGCCGCTGCGTGTCGGGAAGGGGAGTCTCCTGTCGTGCTGTTCTGTTCCTGTTTACTGGGTCGATCCGCAATATACTGGGGGTAGTATGGTGTTACCATTCTATGATGATCTGATCTTCGAACTGACTTACCCCGGGCAATTAACTGTGACACGTACCAGCTTAACACGAACTCCGCAGAAACTAACACAGTGCAACGCGGCAGTTTCCACCCTAATCTGTGGTAGTGTAAGAAGTCATACAAAGGTCTCGGTTTCGATCCTCTGTCAGTCATAACATTTTTATGCCACGACCGCGTCTTTGATCTTTAGCAGTGTTCGTTAATGTAAAGTCCGGTACAAGGTGGACAATAAACATGTAAAATTAAGGTATTGATAAAAATATTAAACGTTTGTTTTATATATAAAGCATTTGCAATGTAATGCAGAAACTGTATAAATTTGTATGGTGTACAAATTTCCAAGAAAATATTACTATTCTTCGTGCACTATGAGAACAGTGAAATTCGCAAATACGTCTGTTAAATATATCCCACTGTCGCTGTCGGATGGGCAGAATTTACATCGCAAATATGTTGGGGTTTTTCCTTTCATCGGGGAGTCCAAGGCTGGTCTAGTACTTCGAGATTTTTGGATATTACTGCACAATCCTAGGTGATTCGTCCACTCTTGGAGGCTGTGTTACTCTACATCTACATTTATACTCCGCAAGCCACCCAACGGTGTGTGGCGGAGGGCACTTTACGTGACACCGTCAGTACCTCCCTTTCCTGTTCCAGTCGCGTATGGTTCGCGGGAAGAAAGACTGCCGGAAAGCCTCCGTGCGCGCTCGAATCTCTCTAATTTTACATTCGTGATCTCCTCGGGAGGTATAAGTAGGGGGAAGCAATATATTCGATACCTCATCCAGAAACGCACCCTCTCGAAACCTGGACAGCAAGCTACACAGCGATGCAGAGCGCCTCTCTTGCAGAGTCTGCCACTTGAGTTTGCTAAACATCTCCGTAATGCTATCACGCTTACCAAATAACCCTGTGACGAAACGCGCGCTCTTCTTTGGATCTTCTCTATCTCCTCCGTCAACCCGACGTGGTGTGGATCCCACACTCATGAGCAATACTCAAGTATAGGTCGAACGGAGTGTTTTGTAAGCCACCTCCTTTGTTGATGGACTACATTTTCTAAGGACTCTCCCAATGAATCTCAACGTGGCACCCGCCTTACCAACAATTAATTTTACATGATCATTCCACTTCAAACCGTTCCGTACGCATACTCCCAAATATTATTGATGTAAATCTATTTTTGAAGTTATTCTAACAGTACTTGTATTATCAGTGTGTTTGCACTCCAGTTGGGACCTATTAAATTAAGGAAAAAATATGTTGTATGCGGAAACATACTATCATTGGCCAACGATTTGTATATTGTTGATGGGTGTAAATAAAAACATGTTATTTGACCAAAATTGAAGTGCCTGGAATAATTTGCTGAGGCATATCATTGTTGCAACTGTGTGAAAGGAAAAAGTTGTTCGTAGTATTAAAGTATCCATGTTAGGGAAGTTCGTGAAGTAAAAAATGTTTCAATGTTTAAATGTTAATCAACATATAGCGTGAATGAATCATGCGCTTGGTAGCAGAGTATTTGGTATTTTTTACTTCCTGGCAGAATAAAATCTATTTGCCAGATCCCAAATCTTTATTTGCGTTTTATTGACTGTGCTGAGGTAGACATCATCCATCGTCTTGAATAGTGCAGTTGTTCAAAACGCATCTGTAGTAAGCTTGTTCACCGCCAAATTGAAACTTGCCTCAAAGCAGAGGCACAATTAACCATCGATCGATCGAGCGTAAATCTACCGAACATTTTCCCACGCTCTTTCAGGCAAATTCAGTCTTGTCCCTAATTCCGCTTCAGAGAATACGATATACGAACAGTTAAAATACACACAGATGGCAACACTACTTCCCCCATTTGGGTTATCTTCAGGACAGTGGCGTCCATGTGTCGTCGGCCACAAAGTTAAATATAATCTGCCGAACTTGAGAAAGCAGATCTCGTACCAAACCTATTAAACGCTAGAGAAGAGATCGATGGAGCGATCTTGAGATACGTGTCTTCCCTGCCTGGCGGATGTAGATGGTAGGTTGATAGCCGTATCAAGGAGTTAGCCTTGTAGGCTGCTTCCGGGAGCAGGGTTGGGCCCGCATGACGCAGACATCGTCGCCCTTCGCCTTGCTGGCCCAAGGCACTTCCCGGTGCTGGCGAGGTGAACCTGTCTGTGCCGTGTATAGGCCTCGGGACTTGAAGCTTCCGCACGTACAAGTGCCCTTTGTCCGCCTGCTGCTCCTGCTGCTGCTCCTGCTCGCGAATCGCCTTTTATGGACGCTTTCGATCTGGCTTTCGCCGCGGCCTACTCCATGAGCCGCTAGAGCATGTATGCCGTGTGTACAGCAGCAGGATTTAGGGCTGCGGTGGTAAATTTTTAACATCGTTCACACGTAACAACGATAAATCAATAGGGGTCACATTTAAATCTGTACTCCGCATGCCACTTTAGTTTTAGACGGGGGGGGGGGGTACTTAGTGTACCTGCTCAAGTCGGGAAGGACGATTTCTCGTAAGCCTCTGTGAGGACGCGAATGTCTGTAATTTATCTTCATAGGTGATTATTCAGGGTGTATACGACCCGGGACAACCGGGAAATCCGGGAAAAACCCGGGAATTTTTTCATCCGGGAGAAAACCGGGAAAAACCCGGGAATTTTTCGGAATTCCGGGAATTTTTCATTGCTTTAGTTTTCAGTTAAATTTTTGTAATTTTGACTGCAGAATTGATTCTCTAGCAAAGAATGATATTGTTTCCTGCTACTGGAGAACGATACTGCAGCAATATAGTATGAACGAGAAGGAAAAAAATAAATCTTTAGTGGCAAAGGAAAAGTGCAATTTACAACAACAAAACACCGTGCACGCACAAGCGTGTGCAAATAGCAAAAATATGTCAAAGGCCGTAGGGCGCAGACTGTAATTCTTCGCAACAATAAACTGCTTGCTATGAGCATGACGTCACAACTGTGCACATTAGGTTCGTTTGACCAGTCTGTTGCGCATGCGCATTTGACTCGCTTATAAGCAGTACCTTCTCCCGCTTCCCACTACTTGAAGTTTGGCTGTTAGCTGTATCGGTAGTAGCAGCAAGCAGCCAGATGCAAACGAGAAAAATTTTTCTCGCGTGCCATAGCTGCCAGATTCGCGCTTTCACAGAGTTGTAGTGGTGAAGGGGTTAGTCTCCACGTGACACGTGTTTACGTTAAGTGATTTCGCTGCTTATCTTCGTGTACAGCTCTCACGTCAAATGAAAACAAAACGGATTTCTGTGGCCGGGAGCTATCAACTGAATTAAAATACATTCACATAATTACGGAGGGCAAAAATATATTATTAATTTCAATTTTCTGATTTTATTTTATTTCCAAGTTAGGAGCAGTCAAGCATTAATCGCCTTGCAGAACAATGAAGTTATTTTTGCAAGTTTACTAAAGAAATTTAGCTTTATTAATCTTTCCGCTGAAGAAATCATTTTATTTGAAACGAAGTGTTTCATTCTACAGTATTGGCTAGTTCCAAGTGTTCGCTGAATTTCAAGTGCAATTTCAAGTGCACGTTATCATCTTCTGCCATGTATGGCATTATGCCACAATAAAGAACCAAAAATGAGATCGTAGAGTACTGGTACTCCAAGAAAATTTACATCCCAAAAACCACACTGAAAAACTTAATATCAGATGGGACCTACTTCATTGTGAATCTGGAAAAAGCCAATTTGCACTTCAAGCCGAACTATGCATTTTAGTATGGTTCACGAAATTCCAATGCTCTTTGGAGTATCCTCTGATGCCCTGTTTCTTTTATGGTGTAATGTAAGCTCTCTTAGTGCTCTATACACACGAACATGCGGGCTTCCTACACCACTGCAGTTGCACACGCACAATAATGCCTGTTTTCTGGCGCTCTCTGGCAACGGGTATATTGAACCTATTTCTAACAGTCTCCGGATAGTACTGCCAACGGTGGTTAGAAAAGCGTTACTTTCAAAGTAAATTTCTTTTTACGCAAGATGAAATAAGTTACGTGTGAGAAAGTGGGATGGATATCTAAATCATAGAGCGTTCGAAACTGAACAGTTTGAGAACCAGCCACTTACAAGAATTTCGAGCCGAGACATTTATGTCATAATTTTAAATTTACTGGCACAGTTGTATGATGTATCTTAAAGTATAACACACGCAAAAGAGATCAATATTACTTGTGAAAGCTTAACTTCTGTTGTAGCGTGTTAATCTTAGAGACCAATATAATATGTCAAAGCTTAGCTTCTCTTGTAGATATACGGCACTGTGTACATTAATGTAAACCGTTAACTTTTCCTCTTGTGTGTTCACGCTATGTAACCAGTGATCTTGCTATTGGCTGACTATAACACGTGTCCTATGCTCTGAATAGCTGCTGTCATCGGCTGGCGAGACCTCGTGGCTTGAGATACGACTCGCTTACAAAAGGACATCGCAACCTCGGTTTCAACGCTCTGGAAACTAACGCGCTGTGTTTGGTGCAATTCGAATTTATACGTTCGTAATGCGAAAATATGCAGCGTATATGTTGCTGCAAATCAAAGGTCCTTCCAAAACTTCTCTCACTTTTTAAATTAAAAGTCTCTCCATACTTCTCTCCCCCGTCATTTATTTTTTTCCCGGAAGTTCTACGCGATTGTATAAAACGTTAACCATTCAAAGCACTGATAAGTTTTGCAGTTCCGAGGGAAAATCTATTGAAAACTTACTGTCACTTAACACGGAAAAAGTGTATATTCGCCCGGGAAAAAGCATATTTTTTAAACGGGATATCCGGGAGAAATCCGGGAATAATCCGGGAATTTTTTTTCCTTGTCCCCGTATACACCCTGTTATTCTAGGAACTAAAACAGCAAACCACACCATGGTTGCAGCGTCTGCAGACCGTGTTAGTCACGCTTTCGCACCTACCAAATCGACTTGTAATGAAACGTGCTGCTCTCCTTTGGATCTTCTCTATTTCTTCTTTCAGTCCCAATAGAATCCAGTTTTGACGAGCAGTAAGCTACTAGATTTCCTGAGATGCTTCTAAAGATTTTGTTGGTATAACACTTTTCCTGCGATTAGTCCTTGATGCTCTTTCCACTTCAAATCGGTTCGGACGCATACTCCTAGAGATGTTGTAGAAGTAACAGTTCACTATGATTGTTTTGCAGTGTTTAATCCTACAATGATGGGTTTTCTGTCTGTGTACACTCAGTACGTTAATTTATGTTGAGGCTCAGTTGCCATTCCTTGCACCAAGCGTCGATCCTCTAGCGCCGCGACCTCCGTAAGAAACGACAGCGTCATCTGCGAAAAGCGGGAAAAAGATCAGACGTTATCTGGTGCGCTGAATAGATTTTATTTATATAGTCATCAGTTGTGTTGGCTGTTGAGCTCCGTGCCTGTGTGTTATATTTTCAATTAATACAGCGACCATCCACTTTTTATATATTTATATTTAAGCTAACACACGTTTCGGACTTACCACCTATCTTCAGTTTGAGTAATACATCGCTCGTACATTGCTCATTCGGCGTCAGTGCGGAACTGTGTCGAACGCCTTCTCAAAGTCAAGTGATTTGAGTTGTTATAGTTCCGATGGTTACTTCCATGTGTTTTACGGGCATCATTGTTTAGAGTGATAGGTCACCGTTCTACTTTAATCGTACTGCAGTGTATTTCTTCGTCTATTTACGCGGAGTACATGGCATTTATTTACGTTGAAGGTCGCCTTCCAGTCCTTACACCATTCACCGACCCCTGCTGGTCTTACTGCGTTCTTCTACAAGCGCCATGGAGACAGCAGACGTCGACCGCGGATGGTCTAATTGCGCTTCCCGGCGTTACCACCTGATGAGGTATGTAGTAAACTACTCTACAGCAGTTCATTGCCGTGATCCCGGAATTACCTTTGCACGAGCGGGGTTTACTAGATAAAGGAGGTAGCTCCAGTTGTACAAATCCACATCAGTAATCTTAGAACCACAGTGAAGTGCATAGCAGAGGATACTCCCATTGTACCAATTTAGGGCTTTCTCCCGTTCATTCATGTATGGATCGCGCGAAAAATGATTGTCATCGAGGTTTCCATGGGAGCAATACGTAGGGGACTGGATTATATTCAAATATTCATTCATTTCGCTTCGTTCTAGCAAGTTTGAGTAAGTTTCCATGGGATACTTTGCGTCCATCGTCAAGCATCTTCGTGACACACTCGCATGGTTCGAAGAAGACTGTGACCATTCATGCAGTGGCCTTCTTTTTCGTCCGTTCGGTATCCCTGTTACTCCTATTTGGTACTGGTCCCACGAACTTGGAGCAGTATTTCATAATTTGTCTCGTAGCTGTTCTGTATGAAGACTCCTTTGTAGGCAGATTGTATTTCCCCAGTATTCCACTATTCATCCCGCAGTCTGACGCCTCCTTTACCTGCGACTACGTTATTGCTCCATTACATATTGCTTCAGATTGTTATACCGAGGGTAAAAGGAAATCGCCTTTTAAAAAGCCGAATTCAGGGTTCTGTGAAAATTGTCTGGGAGGTGAAGTTCGTTAATGGATCTTTCGTATCGTGACAGTTTTTTCACTCAAAGACTTGTAGCTGAACTATCTCGTGGCACATCTCTGATTGTTGGACCTACATCTTTCTTGAATGAGATTTTCACTCTGCAGCGGAGTGTACGCAACTGTGTGCCGGACCTAGATTCGAACTCGGAACCTTTGCCTTTCGCAGGCAAGTGCTCTACCGACTGAGCTACCCAAGCACGACTCACGCCCTGTCCTCACAGCTTTACTTCTGCCAGCACCTCGTCTCCCAGCTTCCAAACTTTACAGAAGCTCTTCTGCGAACCACATGCATTTAGTCTACTTTGAGGAAGCAGATTTCTTTTAAGAAAGGCCACCTACAAATATGGTATGCCTTGAAGTGATGCAAATGTTGCTTTTAAGCGGACAGAACATACGATTGGGAAGCTGCTCATTATTCTCTTCTGCGTTGAACTCTATAGACGTGGATGAGGTCTCCTGAACAAATTTCTGGCGCTCCCTTGTCGTCCATTTTGTTAAAAGAAATTAGTACAGATGATTATTTCAATTTAGGATTGTGTATGCCTTGGCTTCAGGGTTCCGTCATTCCCTTAACACTTAGTGTCCAGGATTGTTATTGATTTCGGTACCACATTTGCTAATAGTGATTTCTTCTCTATGAGCGCGCTCGTATTTGTCGGTAGAACCAGAACTGTATGGTCTTTCTTCTTCCGTGTCACTCGTAACCTTACCGACAGTATACACCACTACATTTGGGCAAGAAAAAGACGTGAAAGACTGGAAGCCACGCCGCTGCTGGTAACAATGTTAGGTTACGTACCTGTTTGACGAGACGCATGAGCTACCTCATTCTTGTACATACAAAAGAGGCAGGTGACCCTATTTCTTGAGCAAGAAAACAGAAGCAAACATTTTCTTGGGCAGACGACCCTTTTTCATGCAGAATAATACTACAAATTTTCCCAAAGTAGTTGCTTACTTTTTTGGAGCAAGCCCCAAAACTTGTTACGAAATGTAACGAACAGTTCGTTTACATGGTGCGGCTCTTCTGGCAAACTCCGAATTACCAGGCAGTTACATACATTTTACCTGGATAAATCAGGGAAATCTCAGGGAATTTCAGTAATTTCATAAAATCTCAAGTAATTCTGCGTTTTTAACTGAATATTATGCCATATAAATGTTATTTAAAAACTGCGGTTAAATTTCCGCTTTGGTGAGAGGAAAAAAATTATTGTGGTAAGCTGACCCCGCATCCCCTTATCATTAATTTATCAGGAGCTTCTTGACACAATCTCTCTCCTTCGCCTGGAATTGTCAAGGAATTTTTTTTTTCATGTTTGTGTAACGACCCTGGTTTTATTCGGCGCCGAAATATGTCAGAGTTCACACACTGAAGCAGAAACTGTTGGTAAGGAGTGTCCAACAAAAATCTTTACTGCGATTGTCGCGACCACTGAGAGAATGCGAGTTTGTGAGTTACTCCGCGTCCGGTACAAAGTTTTAATGAGTCTGCAAGTTCCGTGCACTTCCACAGGTTCCACCTTCATGCTTTCTGTGTCTCTTTTATGCGCGCGCGCGCGCGCACACACACACACACACACACACACACGCCACCTTTGGCTGCCATTTTGCTTAGTGTCGCGTGCTCTGCTGGACACTATTGGCTCGTGGGCCGCAGTTCACCCGCAGGTATTGGGTACACCTAGCGGCTGTAGGGGCCTATTGACGGTTGTTATCTCACCGCCTCGAGTGTTTAGGAATCTGCGCGCCCGCGCTGATAGCGTATCTGCTTCTCTGTCCCTCTGCTTGCAAACAGGCCACTCGGCGGCGGAAAATAACGCGCGCGATACCGGCACACGGCTAATTACGGTGCTCGGTTGAATGTGCCCCAATGGGGGCGTGATGAAATTTTCGCTGCCGAGGTCAATGCGCTTGTGCAGTAGCGCATCTCGAACGTTTGCGTTTATGAATGAAGTACCAGTGTGGCCAGCTTGTTTCTGCTGCTTCGCAGTTCATCGAATAAAAGCTCTGTGTAACTGGCGTTCGTGTGAGACTCGTGTATGAATAAAGTGGCGTTACGTTTTTGCCAGTATGCACGTGTTAATCAGTCATTTAGTTTTTACGTCATATAACTATCCGTAGAATGAAGGCTGGTTTGAACACTGTGCTTTACACCTCATAGAAAACGTTGCGGGGAATAGGACCCGAAGACAGAGTATTATTGGCAGAACATGTAGAATGTACAACAAATTTGGTACGACTGCTGAGAACAACTTGGTCCTTCAAATCCCAAAATATGTTGTTCAACTTCGTCACAGGAAGGCAAGGTCATAGCATCTCCAGCAGGACCATGGCTATTATAGCGCTGTTATGTTAAAGCACACATTCGGGCTGAGGAAACCACCGTAATTCGTAGTAGCACGTTGTTCTAAATTTTGGCGTCTACTTCCAGCATTCTGTTTCTGCTTTTCTTTGAATGGGAGACGATACCATAACAGACTAGTGTAATCTAGGCCAGACATAGTGAGTGATGTGTAGTTGGACAGGAATGTACGTTTACTGGATCGTTTCCCTAACCATTGTCTCGGTTTTTCTATCGTGCCGTTTGTGTGTTGCTTTATGATAGTATGTATTCCGCGGGGATTGCTAAATACTCCCCTATGTTTTGTGATTAAAGTTGTTGCCACTATGGGTTTACTGGTAAAATATGTTTATTTTGCCCAGTGGCTTGACTTGCAAAATGAGTTACCGCTAATTTGCACAGACTTAATTAACTCACTAATTTTACTATGTAATCTGCATTCGTTTCGGTTATACCTTTGCCGGGGGTCGAAAGGCACATTTCTTAATTCAGCAAATAGCTAATTTTTTGTGAAAATATAGGGTTTCAGCATACAGTTTTGTGCATACTTCGTTAGATCACTGTGTACGCACAATATGTACATAGATAATACTAAATCTAATTAAAGCATTCCGTGTCTTAAATTTTTCGTTTAATTTGGTTTATTTCGGTACCTATAAATTCGTCTTTGGCAGTGTAAGTTCTTGTGCGTAAGAGTAATTTGTGTGTATGGTGCACCTCTGCATTAGATTTTACTTAATTCATTTTTACTGTTGTCTAAACCTTACGGCTATGCTAAGTCATTTATATGGGTCATTTTATTGTTCACTAATCCGAATGACTTCGTTCCTCTGTTTGTGCAATATGTGACTCGTGTTACTACCTCTTCTGAGGAAAAATCTGTCTAAACCTCGGTAAAGGTTTGAATTAGCTTTCGACGTGCGGTTGGTGGTTGGCTGTATAACTGCCACCGCAACCATAAAGAAACTTCAGGAGTGTTGTAAAGAGAGACAAAGTTAATGCATGTAGAGGACCTAATCAGTCATTGAAATCCTTCACTGACGGTCATCACATTTTTTGTATGTAGCTAACTCCGGAAGCAGTCACGTTTGCGGATAATTGGAGTTTGAATAGTAATTTGCATCGTGTAAGTGGAACAACACATTATCGACTGAAAGGCGCATATATATATGGGCCGGCCGGAGTGGCCGAGCGGTTAAAGGCGCTACAGTCTGGAACCGCACGACCGCTACGGTCGCAGGTTCGAATCCTGCCTCGGGCATGGATGTGTGTGATGTCCTTAGGTTCGTTAAGTTTTAGTAGTTCTAAGTTCTAGAGGACTTACGACCACAGCAGTTGAGTCCCATAGTGCTCAGCCATTTGAACCATATATATAAGGGGAAACTAAATCTGTTAACTGACTGAGCAATGAAAGAGAGTGCCTTATATCTGAGAAAATATTTTCATCACTTTTTGACGTAACATAACGTGTTAGTATATTGCATACGGAGTGTGTTACTGGTACGCTGACAGCGTTATTTTTCTTCTGTTACAGGTGGGTGCCGAGTTTACCGGCCGACATGAAGCGTGTCGGTATACTGTTCGGTGAGTTCGTTTTCCAGCAGGACCTAACAAGATTTCTTCCTGTATTTCATCTCTCATTTTCCATCCATCGTCTTCATCTTCTTCTTTATGTATGTCTTAAGACATGTTTCGAATGAATGATGATCATTGTGTCGTGTTCTGAGCTGTGTGTCGTCCATATCTAATGTCATCCACTTTACAAATTCATCCCTTTCTCTTTTCCGCTCAATGTATGCCCCAGCCAAGATTTTTTTTCCTCTTTCTGATCACTTCCCGTAATCTTCTTTCTTCCACTGTTTATTCCATTAGTTTTTCAGTCTTAATTCGTAAGTTTGTCAGCCCACTTAGTCTTAACAATTTTTTACCACAGTTCAAAACTTTGTACATATTTGTCTCAAACGATTTTATTTGTTCTGTCCTTGTTCGTTTAAGAATATGCTAACTGGATCGTTCTTCTTGGCTGTTCACCACTTTTGTTTTCCTTTGATGTATCTTCAGTCCATACTTGCCCTTCTTACAGTGCTCCACATCATCTGCCGTAGCTTCTTTTCTGGTTCCGCCAGCACTGTTTGATCATCCACGTTTTTTTAGTTTTTGTTTTCCCGTTCAGTTACAATGCCTCGTTTCCTCTGTGGTCTTTCCTATCAGTTCACAAGTTTGCCCAATCAGTAAAGCGCGCGCGCACACACACACACACACACACACACACACACACACACACACACACACACACACACACACACAACCTCCTTGTTCATTTCTGTCATTATTTCTGCGGTAATCCTCCAACACCCTATAGCATTTCCTGTTTATTTACCCTTACTGAACTAGAACTGGTTTTCCCCAGTATTTTCCTCTGTTTTCTTTTCATTTCTGCTTAATACTATTGTCGTAATAGTTTTGTAACGTAACACACAAAACTAATGGTTATGTAGTCTTTGCATTATTTTGTGTCGCACTTTTTAGGTAAAGGCACTAAAATATTAAATAAATCTTCAGGCCCAACTTCTGTAACAAATTTTGTTCACTGCTTCAGCCAGTATGACTGGAGGTAAGACATTCAAAGCCTCAGATGTTATTGTGTCAGCCGAGTTCTTCACCATATCACACCCTAGCATAATTTTCCGCTGCTACTTGAGATCGACGAATAATGCCTTAATCTGGAGAAAGGTCAGAACATAAATGTAATGTATTACGTATGAATAAGCGGGCAGAACATGTTAGCGTATGATAACATGATTGTGTAACAATAGCTGGAAATCGTTACATTCATTAACATCTTGGGAGTGTGCGTACAGACCGATCTAAGCTGGAATAACTGCACATACCTACTGGTGGTAGGAAAGGCAGATACCAGACTGAGATCCGTTGGAAGAATCTTAAGCGACTATTGTTCACCTTTAATGAGATGAATTACGCAGGTGTCGTTCGACCTATATTTGACGATAGTTCGTCAGTGTAAGACCCTTGCCAGAAAAAGCCCTTTTTCAAATGGAGTTTCATTGTGCTCACTTTAATTCAAAGTCTTGTGGCACACTTCCTGCTCGAGTTGCAAGGTGAACACATCACTGACGCACCAACTTACAGCATGTTTCCCTCCAGGGTGATTGACGACCAGAGCGGGCGGCATCCAGGACACTTCTCAGACAATAAGCTTTCTTCTCCCGCCTGATTAAAATCTAAAAGACTTGGTTATTCTTTAACAAACCATCCACGAAACTACCTATTACATGAGTTAACGAAAACTAGCTGTGCTTCGTTTCATTGACCCATACTCAAAGCTATTACAAATTGAAAAAATGACAGAACTGTTTTGAGCCGCACTGTTGTCAGATAACTTACATCTAATTTTTTATTTTTTTTATTTGTAATAGCTTTGAGTAATTTCATATATATAACATTGTACTTCCTAGATCCACGTTTTCCATCAAAAATGTGAACCAAAAAATTTGATAATGTGTGTCAAGAAACGTCGCAGTCTATAATAGCTTTTTAAATTTCTATATATGCAACACCTTTGCAGTTCCTGTGGCTAAGTTCTTTGACCAGAACCTACGAGTTTCTGTGTGAGCAACATCTTTACATCTGCTACATCTAAATTCTTTGACCAGATCCCACATGTTTGTATGTATATATAGTGTATTTCACGAGTGCACATCACAGTAGTGTAATACGGAGCTATACCTGATATATCGACGTGAAATCGACCATAAGTGTGTAACTAAGTGGCAAAACTATCATCACAGCATAACTGTAATAATGGTGCTTCATCTTTTTGTAAGTACAGATATATTTTCGTCAAATGCTGCCTTACCACTCAAAAGTATCCCACTTGTATTTGTGTAGTCACCAGCAAATAATTTTTTTGTGTTTGTACAGTGATCTCCAACAGTACAAACATGTAAATGAATGTATAAACACCTGAAGATGGGCGCAAGCCCGAAACCGGTCGTGTGACGAATAAACAACGTTTTATTGTGAGTGGTAGCGGATATTTTTCTACAACCCTGTACTTTATCGTACAGTGTTACACGCACTTAGTTCAGGTGTAATGGGACCTTGTCGCCACACTGCAGTGTTTTATTCTTCTTGATGTTGATTACGCAAACGGCAGCCGTACGCGGTGTCACAAGCAGTAGGAAGCTAGGAAGAGGGGCGCATGCCGGCAAGAAACAACTCGGACTGCTGAGTGGGAGCGTAGAACGCTTTTTAGCCAGCAATTAGGCGGCGCCTGCTGTCTGCTCGTCGGTGGACTGCTGAGTCGGGCGGCGCGAGACGGCGGGGCTGCGGCGCAGAATTCGTGGAAGGAAGCGAAAGAGCTGCGGTAGGCCGCGCCGGAAGCGACTATCGCGGCTGCGGCGATAGCCGTGGCAGGAGGCGGGCGGATCGTGGCTAGCTGCCTCGTCCAGGCCCCCTGCGCTCACGCGTCGACAACGACCCGGTTGTCCGGCGCCAGTACCCAGTTCCCCATCTGACGACGGGGGAGCGGTTTTCCTCACAGTAAATCTGAAGCACATTGCCGGGACATCAGATTCCTAATGCAATCCGACGCCACTCTCACAGGGGAACCTCCCCATCGCAACCCCCTCAGATTTAGTTATAAGCTGGCACAGTGGATAGGCCTTGAAAAACTGAAGACAGATCAATCGAGAAAACAGGAAGAAGTTGTGTGGAACTATGAAAAAAATAAGCAAGGATAGTGTATGGTCGGGAGCGCCGTCGTTAGCGTGAGCAGCTACGGAACGAGAGGTCCTTGGTTCAACTCTTCCCTCAAGTGAAAAGTTTACTTTGTTACTTTCAGTGTATGTGACAAACTCTTATGTTTTCATCACTTTTTTTGGAGTGATTATCACATCCACAACAAAACCTAAATCGCGCAAGGTAGAAGAATCTTTTTACCCATTCGCCAAGTGTACAAGTCAGGTGGGTCGACAACATATTCCTGTCCTGTGACGCACATGCCGTCACCAGTGTCGTATAGAATATATCAGATGTGTTTTCCTGTGGAGGAGTCGTTTGACCTATGACCTTGCGATCAAATGTTTTCGGTTCCCATTGAAGAGGCACGTCCTTTCGTCTACTAATCGCACGGTTTTGCGGTGCGGTCGCAAAACACAGACACTAAACTTATTACAGTGAACAGAGACGTCAATGAACGAACGGACAGACCATAACTTTGCGAAAATCAAGAAAGTAAACCTTTCACTCGAGGGAAGACTTGAACCAAGGACCTCTCGTTCCGCAGCTGCTCACGCTAACCACGGGACCACTGCGCTCCTGCGCTTAAACTCTCGTTGGTGTTCCCTATCTTGCGCATGGACTACTCAGTTCGTATATTTTGCTTATTTTTTTCATAGTTCACACAACTTCTTCCTGTTTTCTCGATTGATCTGTGTTCAGTTTTTCAAGGCCTATCCACTGTGCCGACTTATAACTAAATCTGAGGGGGGTGCGATGGGGAGGTTCCCTCGTCAGAAACACTCGAAAATATCGCCTTCGAAAATTAGGACAACTTAGTCCTTTGTTAACGTACAATGAAGCGCCAAAGAAACTGGTATAGGCGTGCGTATTCAAATACAGAGATATGTAAACAGGACGAATCCGCCACTGCGGTCTGCATAGCTTATGTAACACAACAAGTGTATGGCGCAATTGTTAGATCGGTTACTCCTGCCACAATGGCGAGTTATCAGGATTTAAGTGAGCTTGAACGTGGTGCTATAGTCGGCGCAAGAGCGAACCATTCAACGAAGCATCGTCGATGCGGGCTTTCGGAATCGAAAGCCCACTCGTGTACCCTTGATGATTGCACGACACAAAGGTCTACGCCTCGCTAGGGCCTGTGAACACAGACATTGAACTGTTGAGTTCATGCACCCTGCTTGTCAGCAGGGAATTGTTCAAGCTGGTGGAGGCTCTGTAATGCTGTGGGGCGTGTGCAGTTGGAGTGATACGGGACCCTGATAGTCTAGATACGACTCTGGCAGGTGACACATTCGTAAGCATCCTGTCTGATCACCTGCATCCATTGGTGTCCATTGTGAATTCCGATGGACTTGGCAGTTCCAGCAGGACAATGCGACACCCCACACGTCCTGAATTGCTACAAAGTGGCTCAAGGATCACTCTTCTAAGTTCGAACACTTCCGCTGCCCACCAAACACCCCCACACATGAACGTTATTGAGCGTATCTGAGATGCCTTCCAACGTGCGGTTCAGAAGAGATCTCCACCCCCTCGTACTCTTCTGGATTTATGGACAACCCTGCAGGATTCAACGTGTCAGTTTCCTCCAGCATTGCTTCAGACATTAGTCGAGTCCGTGCCACGTCGTGTTGCTCCTCGCGGGGCTCCTACACGATATAAGGTAGGTGTGCCAGTTGCTTCAGCTCTTCAGTGTAGTTCCCGGTAGCTGAGTGCGTACGATGGAAGGCTAGTAATGACGAATTGGGTTGTTAGTCTCATTTGTAGTAAATTTCGTTGATTTGCATTCCACATAAGTTAACTAATGGTTCTGTTAATTAACAGGTACTGAATCATATTTTTAATAGAAAAAATATTGTTATATTTTCTAATTAGTAATAGCATGAAAATGCCAGTATTCACAATAATTGAAACAGTTCGTAAGAAAATGCAAAACATCAAATGGAAAATACTTTCTAGAGAATGAATGATACTGAAGAGATAGTCCGCTCTCTGCAAGACGCGTTCGTTCAGTCTTTATCAGGACATGTTCCAGCATTTTCGGTGCTATCTTCTGTAGCATTTTTTATTGCTCAGTCTTACACGTTACTAAAAAGTTACTCTCTGTTAGTAGCTGTATTACTACTGGATTTTTACAGCTTGGCATGATTTCGGAATGAAATATTCGACTCGGCAACGGAGTGTGCGCTGATACGAGAATTAGTACTGGCAGACGTAGACGTCTGAGGACGAGGCGTGAGTCGTGCCGGGTAGCTCAGTCGGTAGAGCACTTGTTCGCGAAAGGCAAAGGTGTGGATTTCGAGTCTCGGTCCGGCACACAGTTTTAATCTCCCGGCAACTGCCATGATTTTTTAATTCTTTACCTTTGTTTCCCGTTGTTTTCAAGGTGTTTAGATTCTTGAGAGAGTTCTTTTTCCCCCATGGCGTGATCCCTCGCGAAACCATATCGAAAAATCCAGTGACGCACAGATATTTTGCAGTGTTTCTAGTATGCCGTCGACCGCGCCATTTAGCACATATCGCGGCTGAGCGTCCAGTGAGCACGTAAACGTGCTTAGAGCAAGAGTGTCTCTCGTCAAGTGTGATGTTCGTGCTGTCATTCGGTATCGCAACGTGAAGAGTTCCGCCCGATCCCATGCCGCCCACATTACGCGACTGTCACGCGTACGACACTGGTCAGCCGCACTCCGTCTTTTGTCCTCCGCATTTCATCTGTTTGTCGTATGAACCGCTAGATCGTTAAACACGCGTTTTTATTTAACCAGCTCCACACCAAAATTTCGTCACTGACTGAAAATAAATGGAAATAAGTCTATAGAATCATAAATCATTATTAGAGGCACCTGTTTCTGGTGAAAAATTTTGCCCGATTTCGTCATTTTTAAAAAGTTATTTCGGTATATTTTTCTCTAGTTTTTTCCATTTCGTCAATTTCGTTAAATTTTATTTGCACTTTTCAGCAGTAAAAGGTACAGGAAATACATTTATGGCACATTTGCAGTGAAAAATCTTTTATTTTACATAAATTGAAAAAGCATAAAAATTATAAATCCTGAAAGTTTTTAAAACATTTATCCTGTCCTAGTCTATGTACACAACACGCAGGTCAGCCCGAGAAAGCCAAGGATGCCTTGACTTCCATATTACTGGGAGTCAGAGCTGTCCTCCTGTCAGACATTATGTTGCATTATCTAGAAAACGATCTCTCACTATCAACATTACTGACTGGGATCCACAAAGCCTCCACTACAGCTTTACACAAACCTGGTATGTATTTGTTCATCCATTCTCTCAGCTTCGGATGATCAACTTTTTCAATCGGAATGTTAGCCTCAATGAAAGGTCGAGCAGTCGATAAAATGAATTCTTCTTTATCATTGTGGTCTAGCGGTTCTAGGCGCTCAGTCCGGAACCGCGCGACTGCTACGGTCGCAGGTTCGAATCCTGCCTAGGGCATGGATGTGTGTGTTGTCTTTAGGTTAGTTAGGTTTAAGTAGTTTTAAGTTCTAGGGGGACTGATGACCTCAGATGTTTAGTCCCATAGTGCTCAGAGACAGCCAGTTTCTTCCTACTTTTGTCGAAAACATAAAATCCTTCGGACGAAAATTCCTTTTCTCGGTCGAAAACTGTCACTACCATATTAATCATCTGTAGCACGACAAAACAATACAAAATACCAAACTCAATGCACCGGCGATCCACAACGATTTCCAACGCGCAATACTGAATACACCGCCAGGACATTGTTGAATGTCTTTGGAATATTCGATATATTACACATATCGAAATGGTGTACAATCGATATCCAGACTGTATTACCATAACTCCAATCGAATTTCCGCAGTTAAGTTCAAATGACGAGATTTTGCTCGTCAATTATTTCGCGATTTGGCTTAAAAGTAAATAGTTACGCGTTTTCAGCAAAATGTGTAAAATTTCGTGAAAATTTCGCGATTTTGCGCTTTGCGAAAAACAGGTGCCTCTAATCATGATACGTCGTAAAAATATGCGGTGGTTATAAAGCTATTTTAAATACATCAGAATGTGTTCTGTGAGGTATGCGGTCATATTGCTGATGCTGATAGCTCGCTAATAACCGTCGCAAGATGTTGCTTAAACTTCTTTTTTTACACTCGTGAGCGCAAAGACAATCTACAGCCGTAATATAAAAATATGTAAACATACCAATGTAGGATATACAAATGATACATACGAAAATAGAAATTACTTCATTCAGATGCTCCACGGTGCGGGTTTTATGGCTCTAGCAGCACGTTTTCCTGTTATGGGCATTTGCATCGCTGATGAAGGGCTTTGGCATTTCAGATCGCCCAAAAATTCCCAGCTTGTATACCGGGTGATCAAAAAGTCGGTATAAATTTGAAAACTTAATAAACCACGGAATAATGTAGATAGAGAGGTAAAAATTGACACACGTGCTTGGAATAACTTGGGGCTTCATTAGGAAAAAAAGAACCATTTGCTAGACGCGTGAAAGATCTCTTGCGCGCGTCGTTTGGTTATGATCGTTTGCTCAGCCACCACTTTCGTCATGCTTGGCCTCCCAGGCCCCCGGACCTCAGTCCGTGCGATTATTGGCTTTGGGGTTACCTGAAGTCTCTAGTGTATCGTGATCGACCGACATCTCTAGGGATACTGGAAGATAACATCCGGCGCCAATTCGTCACCATAACTCCGGACATGCTTTACAGTGCTGTTGACAACATTATTCCTCGACTACAGCTATTGTTGAGGAGTGATGGTGGACATATTGAGCATTTCCTGTAAGGAACATCATCTTTGCTTTGTTATGCTAATTATTGCTATTCTGATCAGATGAAGCTCCATCTGTCAGACATTTTTTGAACTTTTGTATTTTTTTGGTTCTAATAAAACCCCATATCATTCCAAGCATGTGTGTCAATTTGTAGCTCTCTATCTACGTTACTCCGTGATTTATTCAGTTTTCAAATTTATACTGACTTTCTGATCACCCGGTAGATCCCTTCGTGTCTTGATTCGCGAATGCAACATTCAGTTCTGCAGTGACCTTTGTGGTTGCCGTCCCCGCACTTTTCACCTCAATCCTTTTCAGTGACTTGCTGCCACGATCACTTAACATCCATTGTCGTTCACTTAGCGGATGTTCTTTCTTCCCCTGTGTGCGGCATCCTTGAAACACCATACACTTCGGCTACCTTCGTTATACAAGGACCCAGCATAAGAGTGCCAACAGTACCTCCGCGTCCTAATTCACGTAGTCCCACCATAATTCTCACGCCTACGCAGAACACTCTTGTGAGGACACAAGTGTTCGTGGTCAGCGAAAACAGCTACACCTGCATCTGCGTCCATGTTCGAGCGTGCATTTCTCGTACTGATTCCATATTTTTTGTTCAGTCCCAGTAATCGGGGTCCTCGATGAGTCTGCAGTAGTTTCAGCTCTCCATGGCGTCACAGGGGGGAGGGGAGTAGTTCAGCCTCTGAGCCGTTGGACTGAGCATTCGGTCACGTGTGGCCGGATCCCGGCAGACACGTGAGGTTTGTGTCACGCGGCGCCAGTGCAACCTTGGCCTTGAGTGAGGTAGCGCGCTACCTGTTGACGCTCGGGATGCGTTTCCCAGCGGAAACTTACCCACTCACCTTGCAGCGCGCACCTCTGCCCCCATACAAAGGTATCTCCTGTTAATAATAGACTCACCGCGGTAATAGCTGAACCGAACTGTCTCGTCCTGTCGTTACCTCACAGTGTTTTGGAGAGAGAAGAATGGACGTGGCCGTGTGCTCGTGTTGTTCTCGTTGAAGATAAGCGCGTTAACGAGCATTTGTCGCGTCATTGATTAGCCCTTGAGTGTGATATCTCTGTGCTAACTATTGCGTTTTCGTACGTAAACTTCGTAACTTCAGATGCTGAAGTTCCACTGTGGCGATGCAGGAACTCTCTCCTCTTTATTGCTCGGTGTGTCAACACTTAGCAGCGTACGAGTCAGTACGGAAAATTGTTGCTTGTTTCTACAGCCACTCATGTTTAATCACGGGTGGCAATGTCACGCCTCCATCCCCTTCTTAAAAAAACTATATCTTGTGTTCAACGAATACAAAATGTAAGTAAAACTTAGTGCAGCTCATATTCTCGTATATGACGCTGTGAAGAATTAATGAAAAAACTGAAGAAAGAACATGTTTCATGAAACCCGTTGCCGATCAAGGTTCGTGTAAGAAACAAATAAGTGTTTATCATGCCCTAGTCAAACATTTGAATCCTCCAGCCCTGCCTCTCCCCCTTAAATAAAGCTGAGTGTATTTACGAAATTATCCGACTGCTTGTCGATACTTGCTTTAGGTCGCTGGGTTGGGTCATTTCGCTTTTACGATAAAGAGCTTCCAAAATCAGTATAATGTGCATCTCCAAGAAATAGTTTCGGTGCTGGAGTAGGAAGTATATTTCATGTGTCCGCTCCTGTTGTGGTTCTGTCCGTAATGACTTCACTGTGGAAAGGACGAACTTCGTAGAATTCCGCCCCCCCCCCCCCCTCTCTCTCTCTCTCTCTCTCTCTCTCTCTCTCTCTCTCTCTCTCTCTATCGCTCTCTCTCTCTCTCTCTCTCTCTCTCTCTCTCTAAATCTTATGGAACTCAACTGCTAAGGTCATCAGTTCTTAAGCTTATATACTACTTAACCTAAATCATCCTAAGGACACACACACACACACACACACACACACACACACAAAAGCCCGAGGGAGGACTCGAACTTCCGCCGGGACCAGCCGCACAGTGTGTGTTAGTCCGTGAACAAGTTTTTCTCGTGGAAAAGATAACCGCGTAACATTGGTAAAATTTTATGACAATTCTGAGCCATGAAAAGAAACCTAAGAAAGCATGCTTTAAAAGCTTCAAGCTGTGAAACTTACTTTGATGTGATGTAATACAGAATAGAATCTCATTCTGTTACGTCGTGTTAGCAGTTCGCAGATCGTCCAGATACATTCAGGAGAAGGTTGGGGGCAATAAATTTAAATTGCATTCACTACCGTTCCAAGTAGGTGCAAATTTTTTTGACGCCCTAAGGAGAAAAAGGAATCGGAAACAAGGAAGAACATAACCGCAATGGACGGTGATTTGCATGCAAGTGTCGAGCCGCAGAACTCCGGTCAGCGTACGTAACTCGTGCTGAGAGAACATTTAGCGCCAGGGAGAGTGTAGGTATTCTCGTACAGGTAACCTCCGGCATACAATACAATACAATACAGTGCAAGCGGCAGTTGTTGGCCCTCTGGCCCTGGCCTTGTATCCTCTGGTCCGCAGCTGCTATCTGCTGGCCTCCATCTGACTTGCTCACCCCCCCCTCTCCTCACCCTGCCTCCCCCCCCCCCCTAGGATCCACCTGTTGCGGGTACGTACTTGGCTACGGGGGTGCCGGCCTGCGAGCGCATGATCTGCATTGCAAATGAGTGCCGCGCATGCGCAGAACGCGAACCTTCGCCTCTGGCAGGGTGGCGCTGGCTTCAGCTTCGCGTGCCTGCCGGATGTGTGGTTTTGTTTTGCTTCTTGCAGCTCTGACCTTTTGTTCTATTCAGCGGCGACACGCTGCACGCGGATGTTTTGCCACACACACACACACACACACACACACACACACGAGTTCGCTTGGCGGCTGTTCTTTCAACGAAAATCATCTAAATTGCGCTCGCAAGATAATTAGAAGCAAATGTGAACGGCCTAAATTGAGAGATAAAGTTACTAATTTATTAGAAGTATAGTGGCAGCAGAGCGACGTATTTGCGTAATTCGTGACTCCCACCTATCGTCGTCGTCGCTGCTGCAGCTGATGTGATCTACAGTCCGAAATGAGGTTTGAAACTACTGTCCTCGCCGATAACTTACGTGCAAGCCTAATCATATCTGCTGGAACCTACACCTGTTTGAATCGGTTTACTGTAATCATCTATGTTCTTCGTCTACAGTTTCGAACCCCCCCCCCCCCCCCCACACACACACACAAAAGCTTCTTTTGTCTTGTTGTTTGAACTATTTATCGTCCACATTTCGTTCCGTAGCACTGGACTCCGAACAATTACCTTCAGAAAAGACTTCCTAACACTTAATACATGGAAACAAACTGCTCTTTTTCAGAAATTCGTTTCTTGCTTTGGCCAGTCCGTATTTAATATTCTCTCTACTTCTTCATCATCAGTCAATTTGCTGCCAGATAATAAAACCCATCTACTTTCGGTGCTATTTCCTAATGTGATTTCCTCAGTGTCGCCTGATTAAATTAGAATACATTGTTACCTCTTATCTAATTCGATGTTTTATATTACATCTTTCCAAGATGCTGTCTATTCGGTTCCGCTGCTTCTCAAACCCTTCTGCTGTCTTGCTGAATCAGTGTCCTCGCAGACTGCAAAATAGTTATTTGTTGTTCTTGAACTGGTAATTCTCTTTCCGAATTTCTCCTTGGTTTCCCTCACTACTTGCTCCTCGTACAGACTGAATAACACACACTGTAAGAAACCCCCCCGTCCGTCCGTCTCTCTCTCTCTCTCTCTCTCTCTCTCTCTCTCTCTCTCTCTCTGTCTAGTGATACAGCGATCCTGGGAACTACAATGTCGATCCGGACGAGCAGAATTTTTCAGCCTGTCTTTATGCTGACCTTCACCTCTATGATGTGAAGATAAGACGTGAATGACACGTGGGCCGGATTCCACATTAAACTGCAGGCCCTCTTTCCGTGATTGGATAACCGGCGTAGAGTAGGAACAGACAAGTCGTCGAATGGGCGTTCAGTTGAAAGAACTTGGGGAACAGGCGGCTAAAGAACCCTCTTGATGCACTCGCAGCCAATCCTACGAATTTCCTGAGGGTAGTTCATGTAGAGGTTTAGTGTTTCGTACAGGACAGATCAAACGAACGCTACAGTTCGTTACGTATTCTCCTGCTTTTGATCTCAAGTGACACAGTATTTTTATAAGACAGGATGAAAGCCGTGCCGTGCCGTTTTGTGGTCGGTAACTGCCTACAGTTTTACGCCACGAGATATAACAAGCGTTTCGCTGTTTTTAAAGGACACAAATCCTTGCGGGAACCACGTTCTTTATCAAAATTCTCTGTTGTGGAAAAACTGAAAGACGAGATAGATAAAATAACATATTAATACGCCGTGGTAATTAATATTGCGTGGGAGCGTGTTGCCAGAAGCCTGCAAACAGTGGTAGCTCAGTTGGTAGAGCACTTGCCCGCGAAAGGCAAAGGTCTCGAGTTCGAGTCTCGGTCCGACACACAGTTTTAATCTGCCAGGAAGTTTCATATCGCACACTCCGCTGCAGTGTGAAAGTCGGATTAGTGGATAGATAGTTGGACGTAACATGTGGTCAGCTTGACTAACGCCACGTGCAGCTGGCTCCGCAACAGGAGGTAGTTGAATAACCGGGAAAAAGACAGGACGTACTAATCAGTGGTTACGATACACTGTCGTGATGGTGTTGTATATGATTTGGGTAACTTCACACGGGGAAGAACAACTGAGAAACTGGTAGAAGGGCGAAGTGTGATGATGAGAGTAGCCGAGGAGTTTGTTGTCGCTCACAGCATTGTGGTAAACTACAGCAAGCAGATGACCGTTACATTGTGCAGCAGGCAAGAACGAATCCACGTTACCTTCCGCAATACACCGTAATAGTTCTCTTTCTGTGCATATTCAAAATTACATCGCACTATGTTACTTGGAAGTGACACGTTGTGCGAAAGTTACTTTCGCCCCGACGCTTTGCACACAAGGGTAGGCTGGTGCGTGCACCCAACAACTGAAGAAAAAAAAAAGTGTCTTTCAGTTGCAGCACATCCCTAGTTTACTTTTGCGGAACGTTTCAGTGCTAAACTAACAAGCGTTGTATATCGGTGCACTACTACTCCTGATCATCCTTCAGTCGGAGGAAAAAAAAGTTTAGACATCTGCGTTGGGAGGCAGGCGCATCAGCTACGTAATAAAATTAATGTGCATCATTTTTCGATATCTTGAACCGTTCAGTAAAGCAAGTCGTACGCGACTCGCCCTGTATATGCCCCATAATTGTGCAGGTTTCTTCGTTTTTCGTGATGGGGTAGTGACGTGTCTGTTGGATGCGAGTTGCCTTCGTCTCGTGTGCGGACGCCGTCGGTGAAAGTGAGAGTCTTGTTGTGCCGTAAGCCGCTTGCTCTCTGCGTACCACGCTCGGGGTTTTTCCGAGAAACAGTCTCCACTCACAGTGTTGACACTGTACCAGCCTGTGTGTGTGTATGTGTGTGTGTGTGTGTGTGTGTGTGTGTGTGTGTGTATGTGTGTGTGTAGTTTCTTCTTTCGCAGCTGTTGCGCAAATGTGTTTACTTGATCGCTCGCTCTTCCTCCTGCTGCGTCCGCTTCTCCGCTGCGGCTGCTGTGGACTTTGATATTCGCAGCTAACACCGGATGAGATCCAGTGATCATGATAGAGAGAGAGAGAGAAAGAGAAAGAGAAAGAGAAAGAGAGAGAGAGAGAGAAGAGAAGAGAAGAGAAGAGAAGAGGGGGGGGGGTCGGACCTAATTTGACTTGCGACGCGTGTTATTTTTTTGTAGTGTGTGATCAGAGCTATGGCGGTACAGTTTAAGGGGATGCTCGGCAGGTACCGCGAATTGGCTCGCTGTGGTCCTGCTGTCCTCTTTCACCCATTTAGTTCTCGCTCGCTGTGCTGAGTGGAGGAAAAAAGAGGTGGTGCTCGTAAAACAGTATTCACTGAAGTCGTAGCCACTAGTTTGTGTGTGGGGCAACACTGGTGAAATGATCTTTGGGAAAATTATGGCCCGTATTAATCATCGCTTTTGTACGCAACGAGAAATTAACATGTGTTGTATTGTAGTCGTTCTGTACGTTCTGGTTTGCGATTTAGAATGTAGGATTGTAGATCTGGCTGCTATAATTGAATATATTGGAAACTTTCCTTACAGATTGGTTTTTGTTTCTTCTATATTTTTCCTCGTGTGTCTTCATTTTGGGCCTAATGTTGTAATAGACGATGAGTTTGTCTGACAGTACGTGACGCCGCGTCGCGTACATTAGTTCTAATGCTTGATGTATTCAAAAATAGGTGGAGAGGATGCACTAATTTAATCGTGTGTGTGTGTGCGCGTGCGCGCGCGCGCATGTTTCTTGTGAGGAATGTGTATTTAAAATAAGCCTTCAGTGTCAGAAACGCATATTGAATAATTCGCAGTACATCACTGTAGATGGCAGTATTTCTGATTCACAAGTTTTGTCTCTGCAGACGTGATGCCCAGTATATTGTTCCGGCATTCGATCTGCCTCAAGTTGGAAGTCTCCACAGTAATTTGCTGTGCTCGTTTTCCACAACCTTTTGTAGCTTACACTCCAACCAGTTCTTTATCGCCGGCAGATGGTAATTCTGGCGTCAGTTATGACGCAAAATGTTGCCTCTGCCTGTAGTCAGTCTGAGCAGTCCAAAACTGGATGATAATTATCTTTCTGGTCAAGGGTGGAAGCATTGCTGGAGCGGCTAAGTTTGTGAACTGTTCGCACGCCGCTGTGGTTAAGTATACTGTGCATGGCAAAATGACGCTAACCAGAACCGGGGCCGTGTCAACTGTTATGCAGTACGCGCTACGGTCGCAGGTTCGAATCCTGCCTCGGGCATGGATGTGTGTGATGTCCTTGGGTTAGTTAAGTTTAAGTAGTTATAAGTTCTAGGCGACTGGAATACTCACTTTGAAATTCTAAAGTTGGTAGGAGTAAAATTCAGAGAGCGAAAGGCTATTTACAATCTGTACAGAAACCAGATGGCAGTTACAAGAGTCCAGGGACATGAAAGAGAAGCAGTGGTGGGAAGGGAGTGAGACAGGGTTGTAGCCTATCCCCGATATTATTCGATCTGTATATTGAGCAAGCAGTGAAGGAAACAATAGAAAAATTCGGAGGAGGAATTGAAATCCATGGAGAAGAAATAAAAACTTTGAGGTTCGCCGATGACATAGTAATTCTGTGAGTCAGCAAAGTACGTGGAAGAGCAGTTCAACGGAATGGATAGTGTCTTGAAAGGAGGATATAAGATGAACATCAACAAAGCAAAACGAGGATAATGGAATGTAGTCGAATTAAATCGGGTGATGCCGAGGGAATTAGATTAGGAAACGAGACACTTAAGTAGTAAAGGAGTTTTGCTGTTTGGGGAGCAAAATAACTGATGATGGTCGGAGTAGAGAGGATATAAAATGTAGACTGGCAATGGCAAGGAAAGCGTTTCTGAAGAACAGAAATTTGTTAACATCGAGTACAGATTTAAGTGTCACGAAGTCGTTTCTGAGAGTATTTGTATGGAGTCTAGCCATTTATGGAAATGAAACATGGACGATAAATAGTTTAGACAAGAAGAAAATAGCTTTCGAAATGTGGTGCTACAGAAGAATGCTGAAGATTAGATGAATAGATCACGTAACTAATGATGAAGTATTCAGTAGAATTGGGGAGAAGAGGAGTTTGTGGCACAACTTGACTAGAAGAAGGGATCACCAATTCAGTATTGGAGGGCAGCGTGGAGGGCAAAAATCGCAGAGGGAGACAAAGAGACGAATACACTAAGCAGATTCAGAAGGATGTAGGCTGCAGTAGGTACTGGGAGATGAAGAAGCTTGCACAGGATAGAGTAGCATGTAGAGCTGCATCAAACCAGTCTCAGGACTGAAAACAACTACTACTACTACTATTACTACTACTACTACTTCGTATGTCGTCGGACTGGAAAGCAAACATGCTGCAACAATCGCCTGAATGGTCCAGTGTGGAGGAGGGAGCGTTGTGGGCTGCGGAATGTTTTCATGGCATTGTGAGGGCGATATCGTCATTCTGGAAGGCAGCGTGGATCAGCGTAACTACATCTCTTACCCTAGGAGGCCACGTCCACCGGTACATGCAATTTGTTATTCCTCTGCAGCTTCCATCAGGACAGTGCAACCTGTCGCAGTGTACGTGAGTGGTTACAAGAGCACAAGGACAAGTTTACTATATTCGCGTGGCCGACAGACTCCTCGGATTTGAACCTAGCCGAGAATCTGAGGGACCACCTCGATCGGGCCATTTCGCACCAAGCACAGCAGGTCCCTGCATTGAAGTCGGTGTATCAGCTAGAACCTTATTGACTATCTTGCTGCACGTCTCGCAACGTCCGCGCTGCTGAATATTGTAATTCTGGATTTTGGCGGGTGTTCATTTTAATGTGCCGAGGGTGTATAGTTATCCTTTTTGTGTCTTCTGTAAAAGTAATATTTGTGTTGGCGACATTCAGTTGTCTTCTGACGAAGAATTAAGAAGCCGAAAGCTGATTCATAACCAAGTAAATATGCATGAGAACATTAGAAAACTGTTTCCTATTCGATGTATGTGTATATTGTTAAAGTAGTATCCAGAAGCTTCACTTCGCCTGGGCCACTTCTGTCGTACGCTGGTTAGCGTTGCTGTTACTAATGTGGACGCCTGTGGTTAGATTCTCGATGACTATATATTTTTCGGCGTGGAAAGCGAGCAAATGCGAAACCGCTTGAATAAAAACAGTAGCGAAATAGACAGGCTTTAAACGGCGAAACATCGAAAGCCCTGCAGCTACAACCAGCAATTTTGTGAACCGTTCGCGTAAATCGCAGGTATCGAAATGTGTAACCCCCCCCCACCAATCTCTTTCCCCAAGCACTGTAGTTGTGAACGCGATGTTGCGTGGTCAAGCGCGGAGCCAGTTAGTAGTAGTCTTATTTTCGTGGCACGCTGTGACGCACTTGTGGCGCAGCCTGCTAAAGCTGGAAGTTCTCGCGCCGGCGCAGTGGAGCAGAGAAGGCGGTGGACTGATAACGGCCTATAGTGTGTCGTGGCGCGCGCCTTGCATAAGGCAGTGTTTGTCAGTCTCGTCTCAGTGTGTCGCCAAGTGTGGTCGTGTCAGCTGGAACGTGGACCGTGGGCAGCCGCCATGTGTCTCTCGCAGTGCCCCTGCACGCACATTTGCCAGTTGCGCCTGGCTGGTGTGCCGTCGCCTCTCATACTGGTATGTTAGCGCTCATCATCGTAGTTGCTTCTCACAGGGGGTGCTCGTCATGTTGGCTCTAGTCGATAGAGGCTCGACTCTGGCACGCAAATTTAAAATTCTATCTCGCATTAGGTGTACATCTATCTTTCCCCTAATGGTGTAATTTCGGGTGTCACGCAGACTATTCAGTTTCTCAGAAAAATAGATCCAGCTAGGCTGAACATCCGAAAGTGCAGCATAATCACGCCCAGATCATGCGATATATTAAAATCCTTCACATATGTCTTCATGTGTACGGGTTTTCGAAACTGTCGATGCCCATATGATTAGGGATGCATAACTGTCGGAAGGGCAGACAGAGATAGTGAAGTATAACGGCGGTGTGACCGTGCTTTGGAAACCATTTGGGTATTAGCATGAAGTGAAATGCTTCAGTGAAACAGGATGGCAGAGCGGGATTTAAGTAAAACCTGCGAAGTGGACCCTCTTGAGCACCTTTATTTTACGCACGTAATAGGCCTAGAATTGTCGTCGAAGACTCGTCCCTTTAGGCTTCTCAAATTTATTTTTCAGTTCGTATTTATGACGAAAACTGCGGTAATGTTGCGAGAACATAAACATTAGGTTAAACAACTAATCAGTCTCGGAGCGAATCTTTTATTTGGAATACACATTGTTGGCGTCGCCATCTCATTACTATCACCTTCCTACCCAGAGTGAACTTCGTGCTACGCCACAGAGAAGTCTGCCACCACAACCACAATTTCAGGGGGATCAAATATCTCACGCTAATTTGCTTCTGAACCCAGCTCCTCCGGAATGCGAGGTCCGTACAGTAGTCTCCCTTCGTGAACTAATTTATGAAATCTGAAGTCCTAATGTACCGCACTGCGACCTGCACACACGTTACTAGCCTCTCGTAGTTTAATGATGAGACATTTTTTAAGAATCTAATTATAGCTTATGGTGAGATGTCATGGGGACACTGAACGTACTAGAGTTCATTACGGGATAAATAGTTAGACTCGCTGACAAAATCACTTTGGTTACTGTGTTACTCTCAGCAGAGACAATGGAAAGAGCAGGTCATTCCATAAGATTAGTGCTAAATGACGTATGAACAAATAAATTCATGTGTGATGATAGGACTAGTCCAAGTGACAGCAAACAGGTAATCGATAAAATTGTGATTAATGCTGAGTATTATCTGTAATAAGGATAAGTAATTACGTAGTGTCACATTGACAGCACTGCCTTTCTTTTCCTTGAACTGGTTTTTGACGGATGGTATGTTCGTTCACTAGTAGACGTTACGTTCGCACTTCCAATTTTTAGAAATTGGTGCATGTTGTACACACCATTACCCTACACCATTTTCAAAGATGTTAATACAGTCTTTTTACACGACGTAAGAACACCACGGCATTGCCTTGTTGTAACTTTCCAACAATCGCAAAATGTACAGGAAACAATGTAATCCATCCAACACGTATGGCAAGGTCGAAATTGGCATGCCGGATTATAACAATTGAAGGTCTGCTTTTATTGCGTCATTATTCCAGAGTGTAGAGTTGTATGCAGCGAAGTCATCTTGTATTCTTCGTTATAAATGCTTAACCCGTAACTGGTACACCTATAAATTGTAACACATAAGGTACATCTGGGTCCTCGGGACCCACCCAAGTTTTGAGTATATTTTGGTAAAAAAAACACATTTAAATGAAATTTAAATATGAAACTTTTATTAATGTTTTGTTACTAATGTTTTAAAACCACATTCCTCATTTATGGTCATACCTTAAAGATGTTACAAAAAAGGACAATAAACTGCATAAAATACGAAATGTGAAAAATATACTTTTGGAAAGTCCTGCACATCAGTTACAAATAGTAAGATAGACAACTGAAACTTCACGTTTAAACACAAAATGTACTATGCTTCACAACAGTAAGCCAGAAGAAAAGTTCAAAATCAATATAAAAATTTCTGCAGGCACAACTTTTGGATAAATTTTAGTACATTTCTCAGCTAAATGACTATGTGATCTTTGAAAATAGCAGAAATTATGACAAAATATTAGGTTTCAATTATACAGCATCTTCACCAGTCCATTTCAGTTATTTCATTCATCCAGACTACCGAAACAGTTTGGACATAAAGCAGTGGAACATTCCAAACATAATGGTGTTCGACATCTGGCACACGCCCGGGATGCTTTCCTGTCTTTTTTAGATGGGCACACTGAGCATCTTTTCCTCTTCGATTTAGTAGCACCAGCTTCACTGTGAACCTGGGATGTTCCTGATGCCTTGGAGGGGGTCATGCCTAGAATATCACAAATGGAATTTCGGATATCTTTTCTCAAAAATGGAGAATCCAATCTTCTTTTCATACAATCACTTATGAGTTGTGTACCTAGTTCAATGAGGAATTCTCTGCGTGTCACATCATCAGTATCTTCTTTCCCATGGTACAAAACAAAAGCATTTACACCTGCTATATCTAGCATAGTGTAGAAGACTGCCATAGGCCACCGCCTTGTTCTTCTAGAAGTCGTGTAATTATGCGTCTTTTCGTCAAGTGCGTCAACTCCACCTTTTGTTTTATTGTAGTCATGGATTATTTCAGGCTTATTTTCCACCATACATTCTCCATGGTGCATTGTCGATATCAGGTTGACAACCTTGTTCTTTTTGGGGACGTGTGAAAGTATTGTTACAGAACCAGAGTATCCGTAGATTGAAGAAGACACATTTCTGCCCTTTGCTGTTGAAAAGCTTGGTGGTAGCTCAGCCTTGTTCTTTCTCATGGTGCCAATATAAGTCAAATTACAGTTCGACAACTCATTGACCAACTCCACACTTGAGAACCAGTTGTCCCCTGTCACATTTCTGTTACTTCCCTTGATTGGTTCAACCAACCGCATGACAACAGCTGTTGGTAAGAGGACACGGCGCGGGATGGCTACAGCTGATTTTCCCGAATATATCTCTGCATTCAAACAGTAGTGCATTTTGGCATCAGCTAGAATAAATATTTTTATACCGTATTTCCGTGGCTTGGATGGAATGTACATCCTAAATGGACATCTACCACGGAATCCTACAAGCATTTCGTCAACAGTGACGTACTCTCCGACTGAATAGTTTTCTTGACAAGCTTCTATCAATGAATTGAAGAGCCAAGAGATGTGGTACAGTTTATCTGTGAGTTTCCTTGCGTCACGGGTTGCTGCATCATCAAAACGAAGGCAACGTAATAAAAACAGCAAACGTTTCAAGGGCATAGTTGCCCTAAAAATTGGTCTACCAGTGCCGTTTGTAGCATATAAACCATTCAGATCTTCGTTGTTTGACTTGAAGGCTCCCCACAAATAACAAAGACCTATGACAGCTTTTATTTCAGTACTGTCTGTTAGATTTGAAAAAGAATTCTTTTTTGACTCAGGTGGCAATGACATAATCTTTTCATTGGTTCTGAGTACTACCTCTGCAATCATTTCTTTGCTGAAAAGTAGTTCCCAAAATGCTAGAGGGGTCTTTTCTGTTACCTGTCTAGCTGCATTACGTATGCCAGGAAAGTGAATTGGAGCAATGATGTTGGTTTGAGAGGTTCTTCCACGTATGCTGGGTGTTGTTGACCACTTGAATCTGTTTCTTCCATAGATATAATTAGTTCCAGATTGTTCGTTGTTACTGTCTCCATCATCACTTTCATCACTTCCAGTTTCATGTTCACTAATTTCATAGTCACTGTCGCTTCCACTTATGTCTTCAATATCACTGTCCAATGGTTCGTTCAGATTATCTGTAGTATCTTCCTCGCTCATTTTTCTGAAGCACTACACCGTAAATCCAAGATACCGGAAATAATGCCACGAAAAGAAAACTTTCACTAACGGTACACCTGGGTCCACGGGACCCGATCACCTTTATAGAAACAAAACTAACAAAGAAACGCCTGCAACAATGTTGTGGGCTGGTAGCCAGTTGATTGTTAGGAGAGTACAGGGAGAGGGAAGTCAGTGCTACCACACACATCACGGAGCTGGAAAAAAGAAATTTCGCTCGGGTCCCTGGGACCCAGGTGTACCAGTTACGGGTTAAGTCTTCTGGGTTTGATATCCAGTTACTGAACGTTTTCCTGTCAATTGTGGTCTTACAGGAAATGCTGTAGGCTACAAGTGTGGTTTTCTTGCACAGCGCACGATATTAAATCTTGGAATAGTACTTACCTTTTCCAGTCTGCTGTCCCATGGCGATGCGTATTAAAATTAATTGATCAGTTAAATCTCGGAATACGGAGGCGAGACGACCAATTTATCTTTATAAGATCCTAGATATGTGTGCTTCAAATCAATGCAGTGGGTGGCAGAAGGTTCTTAATAGTATAACACGTTTATGGGTTTCTTCCTGTCCATGCCTTAGGATGGAAGTAGTGTCTGTAGCAAACTGGTCGTTTGTCCTGAATTGTCTGTTTTGGAGAAAGGTTTTTCGGGAGACCTCCACAAGTTTTACAGAATTTTTGCTTTGCTCTATCGTTGTACTTATCGTCGGATTTTGGTTCGGCTTGACTATGAATCGCGCGTGCATTTTAGTTATATTCCAGTGTGAAGTGAGTGTCTCTTTATAAGCAGTCTGCATCATTTCATGTAATTACACATGGAATAGTCAGTTTGAATGACGTGATGGGCTTTAGCTGTCGTGGCTTACTAAGTTTAAGCAGTTCGTAAAGTGCCTATCTCAATATTTCCTGACGAACTGCCGACCGGAAACATGTTTTCGTTTGAAGGTTCATTTCAATTTGTCTTTCGGTTTGTGCTCATGCAGCCATCTCAGTAGTAGAAAGACGATACGACAGTGTATTTGAGGCGACGTTCGTGTCAGTAATAACGATACGAATGTAAGAAGTACACAAGATAACATCCAGTCCTCGAGTTGAGAAAATCATGGCTCCGGCCGGGAACTGAACCCGGTCTTCTTTGTTGGACGTCTACCGCGCCGACCCCGCAGCTACAGGTATATGTTAAGGCTGTGTTAAGGCTGCAGGGGGGGAAAAAAACCTCGACGTTTAGTTTCGAATACTTAAGTGCTATTGTTAGTAGTATAAGCTGCTTACATTAGAATATATATGCAACCCGTTTTGTGGGACGTGGAGTGGGAACCAGGAGGAACTTCGAATTTTTTTACAAACACAAAGCGATACCCTTGGTCTATGGCAGCAGACCGACATTGCAAAAAATTCAGACTCCAAAACAAAATCCTCAGCGTCAGCGCCGCTGCAGACTGCTACACACCAGACGGACATATTAAGGACCTCTCACAAGGGAACCTCCCCATCGCACCCCCCTCAGATTTAGTTATAAGTTGGCACAGTGGATAGGCCTTGAAAAACTGAACACAGATCAATCGACAAAACGGGAAGAACTTGTGTGGAACTATGAAAAAATAAGCAACATATACAAACTGAGTAGTCCATGTGTAACACAGGCAGCATCTAGGATAGTGCGAGCTCAGGAGCGCTTTGGTCCCGTGGTTAGCTTGAGCAGCTGCGGAATGAGAGGTCCTTGGTTCAAGTTCACAGTCGCACAGTTTTCCCTGTGCTCTGTCAAAACATAGGTTTTTAACGTTTTCAAATTTTTCCGTTTAGGTGTAGCGTCCCCGTACTACGGCACAGTTAACCTCGCATCGGACGGACGGACGAACAGATAATAATTGTGTGAAAATAAAAAATTAAAACTTTTCACTCCAGGGAAGACTTGGAACCTAGCAACTGCCCAAGCTAACCACGGGACCACGCCGCTCCTGCGCTTAAACTCTCGTTGATGTTGCCTGTCTTGCGCATGGACTACTCAGTTTGTATATGTTGCTTATTTTTTTCATGGTTCCACACAACTACTTCCTGTTTTCTCGATTGATCTGTGTTCAGTTTTTCAAGGCCTATCCACTGTGCCAACTTAAAACTAAATCTGAGGGGGGTGCGATGGGGAGGTTCCCTTGTGACACGAACCATCAATCTAAATCTACATTAAAGAAATCAGAAAAACTCTATGACAAGGCACCTACTTCGACCCACCAACTAATTCAGCAGCTAGTAATCCATTTTCCTGATGCTTCAGACAAACGACCAATCTCAACGTTAACCAGAGAATTTAAGGCTTAACAGTTTCAGACACAAATCATACATGCAAACATGCTTTAGATAAACTACAAAAGCTGTTCTCCTAAATATCATTCACCCATACAGAAGTCAGACGGGCAAAGCCCCGTGGTGCTTCAGTGGAACATTAAGAGAGGCAAACACCTACAGTGATTTTGTTGGAGACGTCGGTGAGACAGTTTAGATTATACTTTTTGATGAGAGTTTGACAGCGTTTGGAACTTTGAAATTCACTAATTACATAAAATATAAAATTGTTGCCGCCCCTGGAAGCCGCTAGACAGGCAACTTGCAATGGGACGGTGTGACATTGTAAGCCGTTTAGGAGTACAGAGAGTAGGGTGTGTCGAGAAATATCAGAAAACATGTCATGGCTCACATGAGCTCCATACTGATCAGCAGTTCTACAGTTAGGTACTAATTTGCACAAAGGAAGAATTGTTTCAGGTTATTATGCGTTCATTGTGCGTTCCTTGGTACTGCAGAGGAGAGAGATCCGTCCTAGACGAGGTTGGCAGACGGTCACGGTGGTTGAGTGGGCGTGCCTTGCAAAAGCGCGAAGTGGACCGTTGACATACTGAGTGGCGATTTCGGCAATAATTTTACATTCAGATGCGCGCTACTCAGCGACTGGTCGTTAGCAAGCACTGCCGTGGACTCCCTCCTGCTTGTGCTGCGTGCGATTTGCGCGGTAAACGCGTGCGGAATACACACTTCTCGCCGCTTCGTGTTTATTTGGAGCCGCATTGGAAGAAGGGTGTGCCACTACGCAGAACAACAGGAGATACTTCATAGTATCACATTGATACGTTGTCTGTTCGTGGAATTTTCGCACCTAACTCGGTAGGTTTGCCCAGTTAGGTGGTGCCGTGCGTGTAAGACGCCCAGACACGTAACTGCAATGCTGTGTGCGAGAATGCTTGATCATCATCAGCCTAATTTTACTCAGACATTAGAACTACCAAAGCTGACTGAAGTCTGATCGATTTTCATTCATGCAAGTTACGCAATTACACTAAAGTGTATGTTTGTTGGTGTATACCGACGATGTACATGCTTACACAAGGTTTTACGTCGAGTAAAATAAGCAAATCAGTAGAAGATAGCTGGACGAGCCTATACGAATGTACAAAAGCAAGCCATAAACCGCAAGCCTGTCACATTGAACGCAGATGTATACGTTTCACTTTAAGCAAATTGCAAAGTGTTTAAAACCTAGTCGTGAACAAAAGTCTTATTGAAACTAGAAGTTCTCTTAGAACTTCGAGAGGGTATATCTAACTTTAGATGTACTAAGTCAGTTGATGAAATCATGGGCTATCAACAGAGTTTTGGCGTCTCATTGTCGCAACGTTTCCACAAGTTTGCTACTCATCTACAGGCAGAAACCTGAAAATGGCTTCTAGAAAACTCGTCGAAAAGTTGCGACAGTGCTCAGCGACTCTGCTGATAAGCAGAGAAGATTTAATCAATGACACTCGCGGAGTCTTTGGCGTGATGTCAGATTCCTCATGAATGCACCCACCTTCATTGAAGGTGTTTCATGTAAAACGAGGTCCAAATATTTCACTATCTTGAAATAATGGCTCCAGTCGTATGGATCTCTCTTCAGCTGAAAGTAACTTTGAGAGAATGAAATAATTATTCTTTTACTCACCAAGGCTTCTCATTCCCTCTTTCTCCACATAGTCGAAGCACAAAGTAATTGCAGAGAACTGTTACTAATGAAAGTAAAAATCTTCCTTGGTGATTCCGTCGGACCATATTTCGTGTCCAGTACTTTCCGAGCGCTGTAATGTCATAATATGGTCGAAGATTGTTGGTTAGTATCTGTAGAAAGTAGCGTGTACTGTATCGGTGCAAAACTAACTTCCAGAGTGACTCTAAATCAGCCGTAAAGCTTTTAACAGGATGTTTGTGGAGCCGAGAAATGTCGTAGATTGTACATCCAAGGATGGCTTGCAATAATTGCTCCACATATGTTTCTATAAGTTGTTGACAACGACGTTACTCGACGAAGTTGCGCAGGAACGAACAAGTTTTGGCGTATGGTATCCGTGTATTACTTTCTTTGTTACGTGCTAGATTTCTTTCAGCGACTTGTCTAATATTATGAATAGTTCTGTAATGGAGTGGATTTGATTCTTATGATAGAAATTTAATGGATTTCTTACGTTGCTGTAGATAAGCAAGACGTGCAACATTATTAGTTGTGTAACTATGTACCGTGCGCCATTATAGGTTAAAGTTGCTTTCACTGTTACAGTTTCAGTATTGTGACGTACCCTTCTATGTATATTTTTCTGGAAAGTAGTCCGCATTACCACGTAAGATTGCATGTGATAATGTGGAGATGATAACCAACGATTAGAGCATGATAACAGTGTATTCCAGTCGAGACTGAGCAGTCTATATTAAAAATGATGCTGCTGTGTAGAGCATTATTAACCGTAAGTCGTGCACAAACGAATTAGTATTTTGCATCACATCCGTAGGTTCCTGCCACTTCTAACGCTTACATTGCCCTCATGAGATGGATTTGTATTTTCCTTGTTGTTTGTGACTCATAGCTTTCGGCAGCCACCTCAGGGAAATAACAAAGGAGGCGTCAACATGACCGTGAATTGGAATACGGCGTGATGAATATCGTTAGGTTGTCAGTTTATTTAGATTGTCTAATTTTCAAGGTTTTTAACCAGAGGCGGTATTTTTTTGCCATCACAAGGAAAAAGGACGAGGTTGAGCCGAAAAAGTTCCTTCTTTTTTGCTGTTTTGAGTGTCTCAAATAGAGCCAACTCTTCACGTGGCCGCGAAGAGACATTGCGCCATTTTATGGGAAGTCCGACAAACAAATAACTACCTTAGTTGTGTGACGGGAAATAGCACACGCTCCTAAGTTTAGGAGCCCGCTGCCCATAGAAAGGTCGTACCCACGTTCCCTTGTGAGAAATTTTCCAAGGATAGGAATTGGCTGGCACCTGGCTTGTTTTCGCGGTTATTTCTCTGCAACTGCTGGCAGCGGCTCCAAGTGGCAGCTTCCGTAACTAATGGGAAAAAATTGGGCGGGAAGGCCACAGCTTCCGGCGAGCGGTGCCGTCTGCAGCGCCGGCCTGGCGGAGGACACTGGAACTGCCAGCCTAGCTTCCGTCGACAACATACATACGTCAAGGGTCGTTCCAGGATTTGTCGGCGAAACGGGAATTCAGCTGTATCATCGTATTGAAATTCCCTGAGCTCTCCACTACATTTAGTTTACGAGGAAAGTAGGATAGATGTCACTACATAAGAAATGCGTTTTTCTGGATATATTGTGAGAGAAATTGTTACAACGGAAAAAATTTAAAACTAAATCGTTGTTACCCAACCGAATTGATGCAGTTGGCAGGATACATTCTGAAGCATAAAGTAATAGTTGATTCATTAATAATGGGAAGTTCTAGGAACTTCTGTAGCGAAGGACGAAGAATTGACTGCAGTGAGCCTGCTTTAATGGATACAGGTTGCAGTAGCTAACGCAGAGATGAGTTGTTACGAATGGCCTAGCATGGAGAGCTGCTTGAAACCTAAAACGTGTTCTAGGTTTTCAGTGGGTATATCTATGCAGCTGCCTCAAGCTTTTATAAATAAGTAGCACACACAAATTCATCGAAGCAAAAGCAGGAGAAAAGTTCGTAACGACCATAATACCCTCATACACACAACTTTGTGGTGGTGGTATTTCTTAGGGATACTAACAAGAACGAATAACTCTTCCTTGCATCTAGGTTTTTTCTGTCGGCTTCAGGTTTATAAAAAGAAGCACACTTATTTGTGTGTGTGTGTGTGTGTGTGTGTGTGTGTGTGTGTGTGTGTGTGTGTTTTTTTTTTTTTTTAAAAAATACGTTGTCGATGGGCTAGTCGGGTTTTAGTGCAAACCAACTAGTATCATTCCTCAACATTTATTCATTGACTTGTAGTATGGCACATAAAGATCATTATACTGTTACATAATACATAAAGCAGCACTAACAATTTGTCAACCGGCTTAGAATTAGATGTATTCGACTAGCAAAAGTGTGCTTTGCCTTACGAAGTCTGACAGTGGCACACAAATTATAACCTTCGAATGTTTTCTTCGCGCCACGTTTCAGTTGCCACCAAACAGTGAAACTGTATAGTGGTTTAATGCTTATGTAAGAGATTCCAATAATGGTAAGAGTGAGCGTTCACTTTACACCATTTTTATTGTGTACATCGTCTCGTTCTCGCGTAATGGATGCTTTCAGTTAAATAGTAAGATAGTGGTCATAATCAGGTACTTTTCTGGAGGGTTGAAATTGTTGAAGCACAATGTAATACGAAGTTGGTCATTGGGCGTGTTTTTCTGTCCGCACGTGAAGGCGTATCTTCGGAATTACTGAAGGTATTTTTGGTACACGTGAAAGTTAGGAGTAAATAATTTGTCACTACTCAAGACAAGACGTTCGATCGTGGATAACTTAGGGGTTACCCGTGCAAAGTCTGAGCGGGTCGTTAATCATCTGTTATTGTTGTTGTTTTCAGTCAAACTGGTTTGATGCAGCTCTCCATGCTACTCTATCCTGTGCAGGCTTCTTCATCTCCCAGTACCTACTGCAACCTACATCCTTCTGAATCTGTTTAGTGTATTCATCTCTTGGTCTCCCTCTACCATTTTTACCCTCCACGCTGCTCTCCAATACTAAATTGGTGATCCCTCGATGTCTCAGAACATGTCCTACCAACCGATCCCTTCTTCTAGTGAAGTTGTGCCGCAAACTTCTCCCCAGTCCTATTAAATACCTCCTCATTAGTTATATGATCTACCCATCTAATCTTCAGCATTCTTCTGTAGCAGCACATTTCGAAAGCTTCTATTCTCTTCTTGTCCAAACTAGTTATCGTCCATGTTTCACTTCCATACATGGCTACGCTCCATACAAATTCTTTGAGAAACGACCTCCTGACACTTAAATCTGTATTCGATGTTAACAAATTTCTCTTCTTCAGAAACGCTTTCCTTGCCATTGCCAGTCTAAATTTTATATCGTCTCTACTTCGACCATCATCAGTTATTTTGCTCCCCATATAGCAAAACTCATTTACTACTTTAAGTGTCTCATCTCCTAATCTAATTCCCTCAGCATCACCCGACTTAATTCGACTACATTCCATTATCATCGTTTTGCTTTTGTTGATCATCTTATATCCTCCTTTCAAGACAAAATCCCACTAATATAAATGAAATAATTTCGTTGTGTATGTACACACTGTAGGCAGTTTCGGTGTGCTCCACTGAATAAGTTTCATTTTCGCCTTCCTTCCAACTTGTTGCTAATATAAGATTCCGAGGAAGAGTATGCTATTGCAGTCAGTTATGTACGTACAGAAAAGATACTTGAAAAACCGCTCTAAGTAGCAGTTGAAAAGAGACCTTTGAAGCGCTGTTGATAAACTGCTCTGAGACTGTAGACGCTCGTTTGTTTACGAGCAGAAAGAACCAGAAGCTGCTATATCGGTATCACTCCGTCCCCCCCCCCTCCCCCTCTCGCCTTATCAACGGAAGGCCTGTATCAGGAGGGGCGGCGCCAGTCGCGCCACAACACGCGTCTCCACTGCGGCTGAGGCAATTACTTTTAATAACGCGGACCAGTCTTGGCTGTCGTAAAACCCCGGCTTTCTCTCATTTATACAGGGTGTTACAAAAAGGTACGGCCAAACTTTCAGGAAACATTCCTCACACACAAATAAAGGAAATATGTTATGTGGACATGTGTCCGGAAACGCTTATTTTCCATGTTAGAGCTCATTTTATTACTTCTCTTCAAATCACATTAATCATGGAATGGAAACACACAGCAACACATCGTACCAGCGTGACTTCAAGTACTTTTACAGGAAATGTTCAAAATGTCCTCCGTTAGCGAGGATACATGCATCCACCCTCCGTCGCATGGAATCCGTGATGCGCTGATGCAGCCCTGGAGAATGGCGTATTGTATCACAGCCGTCCACAATAAGAGCACGAAGAGTCTCTACATTTGGTACCGGGGTTGGATAGACAAGAGCTTTCAAATGCCCCCATAAATGAAAGTCAAGAGGGTTGAGGTCAGGAGAGTGTGGAGGCCGTGGAATTGGTCCGCCTCTACCGATTCATCGGTCACCGAGTCTGTTGTTGAGAAGCGTACGAACACTTCGACTGAAATGTGCAGGAGCTCCATTGTGCATGAACCACATGTTGTGTCGTACTTGTAAAGGTACATGTTCTAACAGCACAGGTAGAGTATCCCGTATGAAATCATGATAACGTGCTCCATTGAGCGTAGGTGGAAGAACATGGGGCCCAATCGAGACGTCACCAGCAATGCCTGCCCAAACGTTCACAGAAAGTCTGTGTTGAAGACGTGATTGCACAATTGCGTGCGGATTGTCGTCAGCCCACACATGTTGATTGTGAAAATTTACAATCTGATCACGTTGGAATGAAACCTCATCCGTAAAGAGAACATTTGCACTGAAATGAGGATTGACACATTGTTGGATGAACCATTCGCAGTAGTTCACCCGTGGAGGCCATTCAGCTGCTGATAGTGCCTGCACACGCTGTACATGGTACGGAAACAACTGGTTCTCCCGTAGCACTCTCCATACAGTGACGTGGTCAACGTTACCTTGTACAGCAGCAACTTCTCTGGCGCTGACGTTAGGGTTATCGTCAACTGCACGAAGAATTGCCTGTCCATTGCAGGTGTCCTCGTCGTTCTAGGTCTTCCCCAGTCGCGAGTCATAGGCTGGAATGTTCCGTGCTCCCTAAGACGCCGATCAATTGCTTCGAACGTCTTCCTGTCGGGACACCTTCGTTCTGCAAATCTGTCTCGATACAAACGTATCGCGCCACGGCTATTGCCCCGTGCTAATCCATACATCAAATGGGCATCTGCCAACTCGGCATTTGTAAACATTGCACTAACTGCAAAACCACGTTCGTGATGAACACTAACCTGTTCGTGCTACGTACTGATGTGCTTGATGCTAGTACTGTAGAGCAATGAGTCGCATGTCAACACAAGCGCCGAAGTCAACATTACCTTCGTAGAGCAAGGAGTCGCATGTCAACACAAGCGCCGAAGTCAACATTACCTTCCTTCAATTGGGCCAACTGGCGGTGAATCGAGAAAGTACAGTACATACTGGCGAAACTAAAATGAGCTCTAACATGAAAATTAAGCGTTTCCGGACACATGTCCACATAACATATTTTCTTTGTGTGTGAGGAATGTTTCCTGAAAGTTTGGCCGTACCTTTTGGTAACAACCCTTTATAGCAGCAGTAACCCCTGCACTCCATACTTCCAAGAAAAAAGACTGATTACTTTACAAATAACGTAGTGTGTAAAATGTAGGATGTCCCAGGAAGAAAGGTCAATATTTAGGGATATGACAAGAATGATCATTCGAAGAAAAAAAAATCTACTTACGGTATGGGTTTCATACCCGTTATTACTAACACGTGAACACCCCATCCCCATCCCAGATTTATTGGTAAGATGGCCCACTGGATAAGCCGTCAAAAACTTACCACAGATCAAGCATGGAAACAGGAAGGAGGTGTACTGAACATTGACAAAAAGAAGAAAAATAGAAACAGTGAATTGTCTAAGCTTAAGATGACGTAAGATGTGCAACATCGAGCGAATACGAGTAGCCAAAGCGTCGCGGTTATGCTGTTGGATTGCGAACCACAGAATTACGAACTGTGTAACGTCCGCAATAGTGAGGCGCAAGAAAGGGGCTGCCAGACGTACGTGTCTCCTGTTTGTTCTTCTTAGTACTTCATGGAACGAGTCTCGCGTTCCGATTTGGAAGTTTTGAGTTTGTTTGTTGTAACAACACCTGCTTATTTGTTGTTTTTCACTTTTGTGAAAGGTAAGTGCGGCATCTCGCCTGCTCACTGTACATCACATTTACTTGGGACAGTAATATATTCTTACCACATGACATATTCTGTGACCAATGTGTGGTATGACGATTGCCAAGGTTTCAGAATGAGAACAGGCACGTGAGTGACTGGACGGAAAGTTTATAATTTTGTGAATGACCTCCCGCTTCAGTCACACACAGACACCACACAGCCACGACGCTGGGGTTCTTGCAATTTGCTCAATGTTGCACTTCTTGAGCTTGGACCGTTTACTGTTTCTATTTTTCTTCCTTTTTTTTCAGTTCAAAACACCTTCATCCTTTATTCGTGTTGAGTTTTTGACGGGCTATCCACACCTCGTGGTCTCACGGTAGCGTTCCCGCGCGGGGTCCCGGGTTCGATTCCCGGCGGGGTCAGAGATTTTTCCTGCCTAGAGATGACTGGGTGGTGTTGTGTCATCATCATCATCATCATCATCATCATCATCATGGTCGGAGGAAGGCAATGGCAAACGACCTCCACTAGGACCTTGCTTAGTAAGGCGGCGCGGGTCTCCCGCGTCGCTCCCCCACGCTCTGTAAAGGAGTATGGGACTCATCATCATCATCATCCACTGGACCATTCTGTCACTAAATGTGAGGGGCGTGCGATGGGGATTTCCCTTCTTCAGCGGAAGACGTGTTCCACAGTAGCGAAGACGAACAAGTGCTCATCTTACTGTAGGCAATGTTAAGTAGACTTTCTTGCTTCGTACGATAGTTCCCGTCATATCCCCAAGTGTTAGTCGTTCTTCCTGGCACAACCTGTATTTGACAAGTGTGTAAGCGAGAAAAAAATTTATAAAAAGTTTGACATTTTGCAGACAGTGTGTTGGAAGTTACTAAGCACTCTAATTCTCAAATATTGAATAATGTAGTTTAAATGTAGTACTAGGCATAAAGTGTTAAAATCTTACTACAATATCGTACCTGTGACTGGCTAGATTCTGACGTTTTAAATTTCTAAATTTGGTAAATAATTGCATGAATTATTTAATGTCAAATCTGTATTGCAACTGGAAGCCGTTCCATCGCCAATTTAACAACAGGGACTGTGCACAGTCACTTTAGTGACGTAGATGTCAAGAGACAATTTCTTTTAGTATAAGCAGTTACAGAGTCTTAACGTGCATGTGTTTAAATCGTATTCCAAGACAGTAGAAATGAGCTGTACATTTGACGTATTACTTGTAGTCGTGGACGAATTTCATTCGTCCGACACTTCAGACTTCCACGGCGTAAGTAGTCGTTTGCAAATTCTTGGTTGTGCAGTTGTATTGCCACTTACGATGGGTAGAGAAGTTACAAAATAGGATGTAAAGAGAAAAGATAAATTTATTCGTAAACCCAAAAATGTGTGAATCAGTTCCATTCGTACTGCACATTGACGAGGCTATCTGCTCCATGACGGCGCAAAGGTCCAGTTATTTTCTGTAAAGAGTAAATATTTATCTCTTTACCAGAGTAACATTAGTGGACTTGCAATCAAGTTTCCATTGTATTATATAAGAGAGTCAGCTTCAGCAAAACGACTACCATTTGACAGTCTTCGCACGAACGTGTTATTTTTTTATGTAATTTGATGGATACTTCATACTGAAGTGAAACTCAGACAATATACAGTTTAGGCAAGAAGAGAATAGTTTTTGAGATGTGGTGCCTCAGAATAATGCTGAAGATTAGATTGTTAGATCGCGTAATTAACAAGGTACTGAATAGGCGCAGGATAAAGTAGCATGGAGAGCTGCGTCAGACCAGTCTTCAGATTGAATACTACTGCTACAATATTACAGTTCTTTATCGTGTAATATATGCTTACAAAAGGAACAATTATATTCCGTGTATGGGGAAGTATCTATTGTGAAATGGCCTTGTGAAACATGCTCTTCAAAATTTCACTGTAGTTCGTACCGCACGCGCAACCACACTTCGAAGGAACAAATGCTGGGTTCCAGTTCTGCATGCAAAAACGTTTCTCAGAAGAGGATGCGGTTGTCCGGTCCCGTTGGAGGAAAAGATGATTTTCGTTTCCTTCACGATTATGTGCCAAACAGTCGTGCCTTCCTGTTCTTCGAAGAAGGGAAGGCATCGGTCATAGCTGATGAAATGGGAAATTTCGAGACGAAGGAGTTGATGGTGGGTCTTGGATGAACTGGAATTAGTTTGTGCTAGTAGTAGGTTTAGTGGTAACTAGTTCAATCTTGCGCTGCCTGTTTCTAGCTAGGCGCGTCATCTTCAAGTGAAGACATACCTCCGGATTATACGTCGAAGTAATAAACTTAAAATAAAAAATTGAGCATTTAAGGAAACCTCGGTTTATGCATAGGTTGATTTGTAATGCAGACATGAAAAACCAATTACGAGTTTAACTTTTAATTGCGGTGTGAGATGATTCTGAATTGTGGATCGAAAGTGCCATTCTGCTCCGAATTTCTTGTATCCAGTTATTTTGAATGAGTCTGAAATGTTAGGCGTTTCCTCTCAAGAGTTGAATCAGTTCGCGAGCAACTGCTTCGTTAAAATATTTGAGAAAACGAAGAAAATTAAATTTTCACGGACAGTGTGAGACATTGGCCTTAAATACATTCTATTTGTCATCGATTTACGCGTGGGAAAAACTCTTGAAGTTGGTTTAGGAGTTCATTGGTTATACTACAGTATGAAAGTTCGTCATAATGTTTTAATCGTTGTCTGGGAGACATTTTATTCGTTTGCAGGTATATATTGTAGTCCTGGTAGACTGAAATGCCCGCGCTACAGTGTCTGTAGTAACGGAGCCAGAACAAGACGGCTCAGCCTACTGATGGAGTGAAATAAAAGCAAACTCGCTCGCTCCTCAGGCCCTGGCGGGCCCTTCGGTATTAGCCGAACGCCGTGTCGTCCTCCGCCAATGGGGTCAATTCATACGGTATGGATGGGCATAGGGTCAGCACACCATTCTCCCAGTCGTCGTTAGTTTTCATGACCTGGAGCCGCTTCTACTCGGTGCAGTAGCTCCTCGGTGGGCGTCACAAAGGAAAAATCCCTGGCACACCGGGAATGCAACGGATCCTCCCCATGGCAGTCAGACCCGCTAATTTCCAAGCTGCGGAAGCGGACGATGAAGTGTAGAACCGTATCGTAATTCGCCTGACACAACTGCAACACTTCCACTGCTGCCGAATACGAATCACCGGTTGAGAGCCCACTTTGCCGGTGCTCTGCGGCATTGTGTGTTGGCTCATGGAGGCTTGGTACGGCATTGTGGCGCTTGACATCACTGTGGACTGTACTGTAGTCGTGTACCTACAAATGAAGACAGTATTTTTTCCGGACGATAATAAAAACTTTCGAATATTCCTCGTAGAAGAGATTGAAATGACACTACATGGGGATTCAAAATTAAAGAACAGATTTCAGTTGTGTATTGCTGACAAACCATGAAAGATTGAAACACATCACCCATGTCATTGGATAGAGGACGGTTCAGAGTTTTATGTTCGCACAGACACTATACTACACACAACATGAACAATTTGCGTTACTCGAGACATCGAAACGGTAGTCCACTTTATTCCACACACGAATCAACAGGTCCTTTTTATTGAATCAACAGCTCTTAAAGAGTAGCTGCCATGGACGGGACAAAGACAGTCTTCTATGTACCCACACAGAAAAAAACTTGCAAGGTGTGGGATCTGGTGACCTGTTCCACTGCAACGTTGTGGAATACTGCTGTTAAAATGCTGCCAAATGTCAGGGAGAAAGAGAGGCGTGGTGCCGTCATGCATAAAAACGAAATCATTGAAATCTTCGTGAAGTTGAAGAAACAACTAATTTTGCAGCGTGACTAGGTATGACATTCCTACCACTGTTTCCTCCGCAAAGACTAAGTGTCCGTAAACTTTGTGAACACTAACGGCGCAAACCCCATTGGTTCGGCGAATCTCTTTCATGATCGACGACCCCCAAATTTTTACATTATGGCGGTTTACATTACTCGGTAAGTGAAACATCGGTTCGCCCAAAAGGATGAGTCATCCGGAAAAAGTGTCCTCTGCCGCCATATCCTGGAGAATTGAACTGCAAAATTCTTATCTTGTGTTATGGTCGCCGGGACGCAGTCGCTGCAGTAACAGCAACTTGTAAGGCTTGATGCGCAGTTGTCTATCCAGAATATGCCACACTGTTGTTTGAGAAAGCTGAAGTTTCTGGCGTACGCGTTTTGTGGACTTGCCGAGGGGTCCGTTACACGCATCTCGGATGCGCTCGAAATTTTCACCAGATGTGCGTGGCTGACGAGTGGTCTTTCCCCTGCATGTTTTTTTTTATGCCAGTCGTAAATCTCATTGCGCGGAGGCAGCTTCCAGCAGAATCTGCGTTGGAATTGAACTTTGCACTTGAGCAATGGATTAACTATATGCAGTTTCCAACGCAGAATGATTTCTTCTGTTGTGTAGTCGCCATTTTTTGCTACAAACAGCGCAGCTATATCAAAACTTCGAACCTTTCTTATTGAATCGCTCGACATACGACAAATGATTGTAGAAGCTAGCTACAAATGTTGTGAGGAAAGGAGATATTGACAAGAAAACCGTACACAGTTAAAATAGATTCATTAACAAAAATATTTTACTTGAAAATTCGCCGACTGAATAGGGATCTTTGAAAGACGAATATTGTGGCGTAACTAACGGCACTTGGCAGTAGAATTCAAGCGGAATCGTGTTCCTCCACATCTTGAGCAAGGTAGTTGGTGGTTGACTGGGATAATGTTACGGGAGAAGCTAGTGGAGGCCCGGTCGGTGGTGGCTGGAGAAGTGCCCTCTCCAAGAAAAGCCTCCAGCGGCCGGCCAGGCGGTCAGAAATACTCTAGCCTCCGTGAAAACGGGCCTTGCCCGTATTTATAGCCACGCCCGTGTATACAGGCGGGCGCGACCATCTCCAGCTAGCTGTAAGCGTATGCGGCACGCAGACTGCGAAGCTTCTGGCAGCTGTGCGACGCCGGTGTCTGGAAGTGCTTCCAGTGTTCCTTGTGTTCATGGTGCAGCAAGGAGAGGGGGTGTAGCGCGCTGTTATCGGATCTTGTGACGTGGAGTGGAGCCGAAGTTTTGCAGACAATCGTGTGTCGGAAATGCACCAATGTGGAGTTACGGCCTTAAACGTCAGCCGACGAGCGGCAGTTTTGATATTTAACCCTGCCTTACGCACATACGTACGTTGCACTCGCCTACTAAAATTTATCTATAGAAGAGAAAAAACATGAAAATGTTTGATCATTTGACAAAATATTGATGTTTATACTTTAGATCGTACATGGCGTTCTTCTGAAAATAATTGACAACCAAACTGATTGCAAGAATGTTAAACATGCCTTTGAGACGTTTTCTGCACATCCACCCCTTATATTTCAAGCACTGCTTCCCTGTGGTTTCCTCTCTCCCTCATCTACTTGCATGACGTCATCTCGAGACCGACGACTTCTCAAGCTCGAACATTCGACACGAACAGTCGACCCATCTCTTTCGATGGGACCTGGGGAATGGAATATGGGCGTAGTATCCCCAGGCTATTATCGCTGGGCTGTTACAACGATTAAGTTTCGTGGAAACTTGTAGTCACGTGATCAATTTCATGATCATTGTGCATGCCGCTACAACAGTCGGCCAAATTAAACCATCAGCTACTGAAAAGCACGACTTCGAAAATCAACACACAATGCCGTAAACCTGCTAGAGACAACATTGGGGTAGTCCCACCAAAGCGCTTATCGTGTCCGACTAACCGCTCCTGTGTTAACGCCAATCATTTCTTCTACAGTCTCGACTTTAGAGCGATGTTGCAGGGGGAATTTTGGTATTTGCTGGAAAATAAGTGATTTGAGAACAAAAGGATTGTTCACAATTTAATTTGTTTCATGTTTGATCATTGCCTGTGTTAACATTTGATTTACTGTACTTACTGTTATAAAAGTTTGTTCATGCTGTCTGTACGTCGGCAAAAATTAAAATCGTGGCTCTTGAGTTTTATTGTGAACGACATTGCACCTTCCACATATCGATCACATTACATCAGTATTGTACTTATGACGTAATTCCTTTTTAGTGGGGTGCGCATTAACCAACGCAGCAGATTCTCGTTTGTCGTATCAAAGCCAAGGATAGGAATTCAAAGTTTGCCTAGTGTTGACTGTTGCACTGAAATTACAAGTTTCAGCTAGTGTAATTAGCAGTTGTGCACTTTAGTGCAACGAATATTATCTGGAGCAAGTTACTTCAAAGGCACATATTTCCGTACGCTTGTCGTTGATACGCAATCATATCTTCATAGCTCCACAAGGGTGCATTTCCGACCGATCGGGAAAATTTTACTGTACTGGACGTTCCCTACAGCCCTGTTACCAAGTTGATTTTCTCCATCCTTAGGAATAGCCAGCTGTCGCATGGTATCATTCGAGTCGTTTTGGGATTAAGTCTAGCAATTAGCGCTAAGTCTAGCGATATAGAAATATACCCTACCTTTCTCCTCCCCGTTCTGGCCAAATATTGGAGGTGAAAATGTCTTCCACAACCGGTATTGGAAACGGCCACTTCGTAGTCCAGCACCACCGCCTGCGTATCGGTGGCACAGATATTCTGTAACATTTTACGATACGTCTTCAGTAAGTTGTTGTTTTCTAAATATGCAGCTGCAGTCAAGCTGAAGGTTGAACACCACTGCTTTACTAGGCACGCCGTCGCCTTCCTACGACCTTTGAACTGATATATACAGCCAGATAGAAGAGGATCCAAAATTTAACGTGATTTGAGAATCATGAGGGGATAGGTGGCAGTTACGTTTACAAGGACTGAATCCTAGAGGATCGAATTTTACTCCATAGTCTGGTACTTCGGTACTGAGCCAACGTGACTCATCCTGCCAAAGTCACTGATGTGTAATGATTAGAGAAAAAAAATTACATTGTTCGGAAACAATCTTGGCTATCTGCGCAACAGTTCTGTAATTGCTGTGAAGGTCGGCAGCTGTTAAGAGGGCATTCAGAAGTCGAAGGAATTGCGTATAAGGCAGGTCGTCCTTCGCAGGATACTTACACGTTATCGAGGGAACCCCGAATGTTGCGTAAAAATAACATAAACGTGCGCTTACCTGGAGCGAGTAATGCCGGAAGCGCGTATGGCGGCGGCCTTTTTTTTTCCCATGCCGAGAGCAAGGTCAGCTGCACTCGTCTGGCGTATCGCTTCGTGCACATCCCATTGTAGTCGAAAAAATTTCAAAAACTGAAAGGGGTTGTGCGACGAAGCTTTCAATCTCCAGGCACGAGAAACAGTTGAGAAAGATTCTGCGCGAACGTTAGCACGGTGGCGACGTCTTTGAGAAAGTCAAGAGATAGGGAGTTATTGCGGGAATTAACGGGAAAATGACACTGAGTCACATTTTGGAGACAGGGGTTGGGATGTTGAAGTTTCCTTGACATTAAAAGATGTTTTGATATGTCATATAAAATTCTCTCTCTCTCCTCTTGTTGAGAATGTTCAGTAGCGAGACCTCCCCTTTCACTGGATGTAAATCGGTAAGATTTATGCCTGCGGGGACATTCAAAGGCACTGGCGTGTGCCCAACCCATACATAGCGTCCAGACGTTACAGGAGCGTGTGACGAAAGCAAGTGACGCAGTCCGAATGGAACCAGGTCTAGTCGAAAGAAGACCGAATGATGTTACGGTGCGTGGTAACCATATGCAGCGCTGACTTGAGTATCTTCTACGTAACGGACGGATGGGAATGACAGAGATTTTCGTATCTCAACAATGATTGGTTTCCAGACATAGTTATGAGAACTGTTCTTCGAGATTTCACGAATAGTAGGTGAATGAGGAATGACACTTTTTAAACATTGCGTACTTTCAAAGTATTTAAAATCAACTAAATAAAGAAAAGAAATTCTACTAGTTAGGTTTCCAACATTTTAACCTGTCGCTTTTTTTTTTACTCTCGAGGTGGTAGTGGTATCTTCTCCCAAAGTATTTTATAGGAATAATTGTTAGGTATACAAAATTTAATTTCTCCAGACGTTCGTGAATTACACTTACTTGGTACACCCTTTTCACCGCACCCCAATGGGAGCCAGGTCGCATCTTTCTTTTGATACGTGTATTAACTTGGTTGGTATCGACCCAGTGGTTTAGATGATGAGGATACATACAACCAAATATAATGTTAAGTGTGTAGCTGTGACATTCTGCTTCGGAAACGGTGGGTTGTAGAGTCGCGTAGGGAAAGGTGCATTGCATTGCATTGCATTCCCTTCTCGCCGGGCCTCGCTGATCACTCGAATCGTCGTTACTGCCTGTGGCGAGGCCCAGTGAGGACAGACAGCACGTGACATTACAGGTCTTGCAGTCTCCGGCAGGGAGCGAGTAACTATTCCTGGCGACTTTAGTAACTCTCGACTGCGCTTTAAATGCATGCGAGTTCTCGATTGCACGCGAAGTAGTTAAGACCTTTAGTGGGTACCTTTTCAATTACATGTTGATTTCCCGTGGGTCCTATACGGAGCCGAGCGTTCGCAAAGTGTGTCGGAGAAGCCGATTAGGGTGACGTCACAAATTCGTTGCGGGGCCTGTGTTCGTGGGTTCCCTGCTCCAGGCCCGTTACTTAAAAGCACAATTGAGATTCCGATAAAGTGTAACGTGGAAATAGTCATATCGCGCATGGTAACTGAAGACGGTAAGGAAGTATTTATGGCAGCAAAAAAAAAGAAAAAAAATTGCCGCGTCAATTGGAATAGCCACCAAGTGACGTGGCTTTTTTTTTCTGCAAGGAAAAGTTGATTCATGGAAATATTGTGTCATGATGTAGTCAACGGGCGTTAAACTCTTCAATCTTCCTTCCATTTGCACAATTACTTGAGTGCGAGAAACTGGTCTTCAGCGGTTTGGGTCCGGGAAGCTTGTAAGTTGTTTCGTGAGACGGCATATTCCTCCACTGTGCCTGCTAGCTCTTAGAAACTGTTAATTTTGTAACGCGAGGAGCCGTAGCGGTGATCATCGGCGTCGGGCGGTGTAGGACAAAGCCGGCCAGGCGGCGGTTGACTCACGTAGCGAGCTGAGCCTTCTGCCAGTAATCAGCTTTGGAACGAGTCATCCCGCGCGGCCAGAGCCTCTGAATCAGACGCCGGAACAGCTCGTGTTGTGTGGCTTCTCCGAAACCGCACTGTTCGTCGTAGGCGGCTCAGAATTGGCGTATCTCACGTTGTTCGCGCTGGTGGTTCGAGGGCACCGTTACTTGTTCTCCACATCAGATTTCTCACGAATTGTCGTAGCATTGCAAGTGTCAATGATGTTCTGTGATCATGCCATTGACAGTAATTTTGCACGTATTCATTACATTCGTTCAACCAGAGAACGATTAACACACTGAAGTACTGAAACTGCGACCAGTTGCTGTATATTTTTTTAAACTCATCATCTCCTTTAAATTAGATATCCAGCCTTCAGATTGTGAGTACTCTTAAGCATTTTTTTTTTTATGAAACATTTATTTCACAAACCGGTTTTCGTCTATTCCTGCTGACTGAGTCCCGGCGAAAACCGGTTTGTGAAATAAATAATATTGTAGAACATTACACCAGTTTTGTGCGTCTTCATTCATAATGTATAAAACGTTCTGCTAAGAAGCAACGGGACAGTTCATCAAATGGTTCAAATGGCTCTGAGCACTATGAGACTTTACATCTGTGGTCATCAGTCCCCTAGAACCTAGAACTACTTAAACCTAACTAACCTAAGGACATCGCACACATCCATGCCAGAGGCAGGATTCGAACCTACGACCGTAGCAGTCTCGCGGTTCCGGACTGAAGCGCTTAGAACCGCACGGCCACCGCGGCTGGCTGACAGTTCATCAACGCAATTTTATATTTTGCACGAAATGCAGCTAAGAGCTGTGTGTGGTTGGAGTAGGGGTGAAAATAGAATTATGTAGAATTTGCCATCGTAAAGGATAGCTAATATTGTTTTTGTTAACTTTCGCGACATGAGACGCGTGAAGTATGTCACTTTCGAACGATAGAGTATTCACCAGCGCGGAAGTTCAATGCAGTTCCCTTTACAACTCCTGTTCAAGCATTAGACTTGCGCATAACGGAGATAAGTTTCAATACAAGACATTTTACCACATGGCGGTATAATTCTGAGTCAGATGTCACCAATTATATATAGTTAAAAATCGCTATTATAGGATTCGAAGTTGCTGAGGGGACGTAGTAGATAGTATTGAGAAGGAATTCGTTTCCATGAATGTACCGTTCGGTTGTGAAATAAGTTGGAGGATCGGATAACCATAATATCTTCCGCTTCACTGCACGCACAAAGCGTAGGCAGGGAACTCCGACCCGTGTGCTGCTTGCTCCACAAGGTGTATCTCCGACACACATCTTCATATCGTCCACAAACCGTGGTGTGTGCTCAATAATTCATGCTGCCACCAGTACTCTTGCAAAGAGATCTCCATCCGACTATAGGTAGTCTCATACGCAATATTTTTCATATGGCGCCACAAAAACGTAGAGAAGAGTTAAATCTGACGCCCATAGTGGCTAAGGAGTTGGTTGAGATGTTGCCGGACACAAATTGCAAACTGTGCGCGTTCGCCTTCTTATTGAGAATCACAGTTGCTGATGAAGGGACAGTAACAAATCTTCTAGTCACAACCTCAGTTTTTGTGCATATCGTGAAGCATATTTGAAACAGCTCCAATCTACAGACTTACCTTAATGGCATTAATTTAATGACATGTAAGTAATAACATCGCTACACCGTATGTACATTATGCGGCGGGTTTCTTAAAATTCTAGTTTCGCCAGCACTGCGACCTCATGCACTAGCCGAGTAGTAGTGCAGACTAGCCGAGTAGTAGTGCAGACAGGATACCAGTTTCGACATTTGTGGACACTTTGTCACTGGGACAGTTAGCGTTGTATGTGCTGGCGCCGCGTGTTAGTCATACGGGAGTATTGGATGATATCACAGTGCCGTTACACTATTGCGTCGCGGATTGCGCGCGGCAGGGAATGTCCAACTATTGAGACTAGCTAATAGTTTCGAAAGGAAATTCCGTAGCGCGAAAATTTGGATGGCGGCTTGCACGGAAGACCGTAGATTGCAGCAGAAAAATGCCTGAAACAACCTAGTCGTGGGCGCCAGAAGTAACAATTTATTGTGGTTGTCAAATTGGAGGGCTTCACTGTTGTCGCGTATGTGCGTCGCCTTCATTCGCGCATCTTCGGCGTATTACTAAATTTTACGACGAACCATGGATGCAGTTCCTTGTGTCGAATAACACAATTGCAGACAATCGTTACAGTGTGTAATCTAACATCTCTGTTAATAGAAAACTGCGGTTTTCACGCAAGTATTCAAGAACACAGTAAGCACATTACGCAACGCGAACTCAACCGCGTCTCCACCACCCCTAATGATCACGTCATTGACAGAAAGAATAGTGAATTAAATTGATGAGGGCGTGCGGTAATGTAAAATATTGCCGTACATTTTGAAGTAGATTCTTTTCAAATGTTTGAGCTTCTGTTGACAATTTTACCATCTATTTCCTTCAACCAGAACATTTTACTTGGCCAGTATAAGAATGGTGTAGGTTTCGTATTTTCGTAACCAAGTGGAAATTTGACATGGGTTGATTACAAATCTATCAATTACAATTTGACCGTGTCTTAATTAGACACTGAAGTGCTTTATAATCGAAACTGGTAGCAAAATAAAGTGATTCATCATCGCATCTGTTTTAAACACGAATTTACTTTATTTAACAGATGTGGAAGAAGACTTGCAAAAGCACGTCGATGGAACTTGGGGGGGGGGGGGGGGTTTGAGAGCGCTGCAGACGTCATAACGCTACGGGCAGGTTGGTGCCTGCCGGCTTACATGCCTGCGATCTGCCCGGCAACTGTGTGCGCAAGTGGCGGCAGCAGCAGCAGCAGCTGACGACCAACAGGCACGTAAAAAAAGGAAAAAAAAAGCACATACACTGCGGTGGGGGGGGGGGCGGACCGCTGGCGACAGGCCAAAACACTGCTGCAGTCCTGCACCTCCTCTCGAGCACAGGGTAGACATAGGTACATATACTGACCGCGGGAAAAAATGCAGCACCTTCAAGGCTGTGGTCATTTTATTGACAAGAGATGAAAGATAGTGCTTCACTGTACGGAATAAAGGCCGACGACACGACGGTTATACGTACGACACTCCTGTTTACACACGAGCGATGCGAGCTGCAACAGCAGGCGGCGATAGCCTCGCGTTGTGGTCTTCCTAAAACGCCACTATTAACACGAATCTGCAAAGAGATATGCACTATAAACAGTACAGATATATTGGGTATATTAAGTGCGCAGCATTGTGTGACCTAAAATGCACCAAACGTTAACCGGTCAGCGACTACATTCGTTTATTGCAAAATTTCCAAAATATGGAGGTATAGCAGTAATCGTGAACAATGGCGCGAAAAAAAAGCAGTTAGAGTCGGTGACATCAGACTGTAAAAATAATGAAATGTATTTTTATACCTAATAGTCCCTGAAAATCGAATGACATTGCGTAGTGAATCCTAAAAGCAGTAAAGCTTTGGAAAACTAATTAGACGGTTGTAGCATTGATTTACCTAGATAACTTTTTTTTAATGAAATGACTGATTTACCTCTCCGTTTATCCTACGTTGTAGCTGGGTGGAGCAACCATCACTCCTTACTGCGCCGAACGATATGGCAGAAGTCGTATCAGTGTAGTATCGCTGTAGTCCTAGTGTGAAACATTTAAGCCACTTCTACAACGTTTCTACGTGCTTCACCAATGGGGGGGTTGCTTCTGCGTCTTATCTAGAGTCGCATCGCCTCGGTGAAAATCGCGTCCCCTACGGTTCGACACATCGAAGCGGTATCAACATCCGCAGCCTTACACTCTGGATCGTGTGCATTGAGCGATGTTTTGGGAGCCGCCCTTCTGTTGCTGTTTACCAGCTGTGATACCCGAACAGCTGGCAGGGACAGAAGTCTCGGTGGGGTGGGGTAGCTCGCGTGCATACCGAAGAAGAGTTCGTCGAACTTCTTTGTGAAGGGAGCGAGACACACCTGCCGGGCCATTCTGCGAGCAGCTGTCTGCCTCCGTTCACGTTGTGGGCGGCGTGCGAGGCCCGAGGAGTAGTTGCGAAAAGCGCCTGCTACGGAAGGGCCGGGGCGCAGCAGGTGCGCTTTCGTCACGGCAGCTGTACCGCGCGGGCCATTTCTCCGCGCCGAAAAAGAAGAAGCCTCGGTGACGTATCTGGCGAAGCGGAAGGAGCGGCCGCGAGTTGGCAGGTGGCGTCAAGCGCGACACGCTCAGCATCCGCCGCAGCTGCGCGTCCGGTCGGAAGCACGGATGTGCGTATGTTGCCTGCGCGAGACATGCGCAGCGAAATGGCGTCAGTGGCACTGGGCTGTGAGTAGACGGCGCCGTCGCCCGATAAAACTAAACGAGCCGACACTGCCAGAAATGACGTCCCTCTGCCGTCGGTTAACTTCCAGCTGTTAAACTTCGCGTCGTCTCATGCCGTAGAGTTTTCTGGGTCTGGGATACTGAATGGCGCACCCTCGGTGCACCAAATAAACTACGTATTATCAAGGAGACAACGAATGTGTGGTCATCCATGCGAGCCACTCGCAGGGTCTCCGTTGTCGGCTTCGCATCGACCATACTAGGCTGGCTCATGGTCACCACCTCCTTCGCGAGGACCCACCTCAGTGTCGCTGTGGTCCACGTCTTGTTGTACTGTCCAATTTCAGCCGCCACACTGCCCACGGTGTTAGGAGACAATGCCTCAACGGCTGATCAAGTAGTACGTTTTAATCGTGAGAGGGGGGCGGTTTTATCACGCAATCTGGCCTTCTCTCCCAGGTCTTCACACTCCCTCAGTTTTCTCTCTTCCTTATTCTTTCTTTGCGTGTTTGTTCGCCCTGGTGTTCGTCTTTTCTCTGTCTGTGTTTCTCTAGCCTTGTGTGTTGCAGCGAGGCCGGCTCATCCTTTTCATTCTTGCGATCATCCAGCCCAGGCCATCTGCTATATTGTTTTAACACCTACCGCTTGTTTTCCTTTTTAGTGCACGTTTTCCTCTTCTGTCTTGCTTCTTCCGTTTTCTCTTTCAGTGAGGTTACCAGTTAGTTTTCTGCCTTTTCTACTTTCCCAGACTGTCTTTGGGAAACGGTTTTACTCCGCGACCTGTTTGAATGTGGAAAAAGGGGCTGATGACTCTTACGTTCGGTCCCTTTCTCTCCAAACCAACCAACCAACCAAACTCATCGTCCTCTACGATTGTCGTACTGAAGTGGACTTACTCGATAAAGTAGGGTACGTTAGCATGTTCCTGCATATTCTAAACAGAACTACTGAACACGAGCAGTTACTAGCCTTATTTCTCGAAGACATGCCGACACTCCAATAAAAAGCTTTCAAGCAGATATTGCAACATACTGGGAACTTGCGCAAACGAAAGCAAGTGATGAATAAGAAGCTCGTTTTGTAAAGTGCTACAATCACACAGAGCTTAGTATACTACCTGACCATAAACAATAAATTGTAATGTTCTATATATGCCCGATTTCCTGTACTGTGCAACCTGTTTATTTGCTTTTTGTTTTCACTTTAAAGTGTTCTGTCACGCACTCATCGCCACAGTTTTGTGTCTATTCACTCGTCAGCCAGTATAAACGTAATTTCTCCGGGCAACGTTGGTGCGTCAGCAGATGTGGACAAAGAGGGTGCGTGTGTAGGGATTTGTGGCGATATGTTTAGTGCGCGGTGGCCGCGGTTTCCCTGGGCTGCGGTTTTTATCTGGAAATGTCGTGTCGGCCGCCGGCCGCGTCACTACTTCCTGCCTGTCCAGCTGCGCATCGTTGCCAGGAAGAGGAAACGAAATACTGGGGGAGTCCTCCTCCTTTGTCTGACTCTGGGGCACGCCGCTTTCTGGTTACGCGGAACACACCACAGCATACTCTTCCTGCAGCTAAAATTTACTAGAGCGCAGTTCTGCATCGACCGTACTACCCAATTTATGGCAGAGGGGTCTGACAGAGTAATGCGAGATATTACTGCAAAGCAGACGTGTCGCCTGTGTCGTAGTCAACTGTTGTTGTTGTTGTGGTGGTGGTGGTGGTGGTGGTGGTGGTGGTGGTCGTCGTCGTCGTCAGTTCTGAGACCGGTTTGATGCAGCTCTCCATGTTACTCTATCCTGTGCAAGCTTCATCTTCCAGTATCTCTCTAAGATTTTTACCCTCCACGCTGCCCTCCAATACTAAATTGGTGATCCCTTGATGCCTCAGAACATGTCCTACCAACCGATCCCTTCTTCTTGTCAAGTTGTGCCACAAACTCCTCTTCTCCCCAATTCTGTTCAATACCTCCTCATTAGTTATGTGATTTACCCATCTAATCTTCAGCATTCTTCTGTAGCACCACATTTCCAAAGCTTCTATTCTCTTCTTGTCTACACTATGTATCGTCCATGTTTCATTTCCATACATGGCTACACTCCATACAAATACTATCAGAAACAACTTCCTGACACTTAAATCTATGCTCGATGTTAACAAATTTCTGTTCTTCAGAAACGCTTTCTTTCCCATTCCGTCTACATATTATATCCTCTCTACTTCGACCATCATCAGTTATTTTTCTCCCCAAATAGCAAAACTCCTTTACTACTTTAAGTGTCTCATTTCCTAATCTAATTCCCTCAGCATCACCCGACTTAATTCGACTATATTCCATTATCCTCGTTTTGCTTTTGTTGATGTTCATCTTATATCCTCCTTTCAAGACACTATCCATTCAACCTCTCTTCAAAGTCCTCAGCTGTCTCTGACAAAATTACAATGTCATCGGCGAACCTCAAAGTTTTTATTTCTTCTCCATCGATTTTAATACCTACTTCGCACTTTTCTTTTGTTTCCTTCACTGCTTGCTCAATATACAGATTGAATAGCATCGGGGAGAGGCTACAACCCTGTCTCACTCCCTTCCCAACCACTGCTGCCCTTTCATGTCCCTCGACTCTTACAACTGCCATCTACTTTCTGTACAAATTGTAAATAGCCTTTCGCTCTCTGTATTTTACCCCTGCCACCTTTAGAATTTGAGAGAGTATTCCAGTCAACATTGTCAAAAGCTTTCTCTAAGTCTACAAATGCTAGAAAGGTAGGCTTCTCTTTCCTTAATCTAGCTTCTAAGATAAGTCGTAAGGTCAGTATTGCCTCACGTGTTCCAATATTTCTACGGGATCCAAACTGAGCTTCCCCGAGGTCGGCTTCTACCAGTTTTTCCACTCGTCTGTAAAGAATTCGCGTTAGTATTTTGCATCTGTGACTTATTAAAGTGATAGTTCGGTAATTTTCACATCTGTCAACACCTGCTTTCTTTGCGATTGGAATTATTATATTCTTCTTGAAGTGTGAGGGAATTTCGCCTGTCTCATACATCTTGCTCACCAGATGGTAGAGTTTTGTCAGGATTGGCTCTCCCAAGGCTATCAGTAGTTCTAATGGAATGTCGTCTACTCCCACAGTCTAGAGCCGAGCGACCGCTACGTTCGCAGGTTCGAACCCTGCCTCGGGCATGGATGTGTGTGATGTCCTTGGGTTAGTTAGGTTTAATTAGTTCTAAGTTCTAGGCGACTGATGACCTCAGAAGCTAAGTCGCATAGTGCTCAGAGCCATTTGAACCATTTGTCTACTCCCGGGGCCTTGTTTCGACTTAGGTCTTTCAGTGCTCTGTCGAACTCTTGACGCAGGATCGTATCTCCCATTTCATCTTCATCTCCGTCTGAGCTCTTGATATTCATCCAAAACAGAGTAGTGCGAGATATTTCTGGAAAGCAGACGTGTCGCCGGTGTCGTAGTCAAATAGGTAAAGAAAATCTGTTTCCATGTTCAGCGATTGAATCCGTGACTTTGCCATAAAAATAGACTTGTGCACTGGTAAACAAGAAATACGAAAATTTTCACCCTCTAGCGGTTTGTTGCCAGGATAGCTCAGTCTGTTGAGTATTTGCCCACGGGAGGCGTAGGTTGTGTGTTTGTGCCCCCAGCCAGGATGTTTTGTACAATAAAAGCTGTACCAGACAGTATCATATCCGTCACATTCTGTACATCTCACTTCTTTGGGAAACGTTGCTATCATCATTTGCATCTATCCTCGTCTCTTCAACTGGTAATTTCCTCGCGTCTAGATTATGAAGTACTAGGAACACTTGGAGTATGCCTTGTATGGTACGCTGCTACACGGGCTGGTGTCTCGAGAAATATACGGGTAATGCAAATTTGAAATCCACCATCCGGTGCCTACCAGCCTACACGACAGCGTTTTTCGCTCTGCCTTCCTGCAGCAACAAAGTCTTAAGTGTTACTGATGGACAGTTAGGAATTATTTCGAAGTGAGGCCGGCCGCGGTGGTCTAGCGGTTCTGGCGCTGCAGTCCGGAACCGCGGGACTGCTACGGTCGCAGGTTCGAATCCTGCCTCGGGCATGGGTGTGTGTGATGTCCTTAGGTTAGTTAGGTTTAAGTAGTTCTAAGTTCTGGGGGACTTATGACCTAAGATGTTGAGTCCCATAGTGTTCAGAGCCATTTGAACCATTATTTCGAAGTGACAAATAATTATTGAGGGCATAGTTTATAGTGCCAGGTGTGTACTGTGTAACTACCGAGGTAGGGAAGCAGTCCCACCATCCAGGAAAATTCTCGCCCCGGTGCCTCCGAATTTCTCGCGCTTGGCTGCGCGCTGCTTGGCACAGTGCGAGAGAGAAGGGAAGGATATAATCAAAGTTCACCGCGAAGCCGCCCAGGAGGCAGCACCGTGCAGGCCTCGGAACGCGCCAGTAGGAATTCTTTAAATTGCCAAAAGGGGATCAGTGATATGTTTAATATATTAATAGCAAAGTCTGTCAGTTGCGCATTGTGCGTGGGATTGCAAATGAAGCAGAACGCGACGTTTAATGCGGTCGAGAATAGTCATATGTGAAAGTAGCGTCGGCCGTACATACCGAAAGGACCGTTACGGTTCGTGATTAACGGTGGAAGCACCCTCAGGCGGTTCGTGGACAGTATCGTACACTGTACGGTATTGCTAAAATAAAACCGACCGACCTTAACGCATACACAGTAGAGCGGTGATTTGAAAACTATGTATGGAGAATTCCGAGACCAGAAAACAGCAGAGAAAATGCAGTTCATACTATGCCTTGCAGATACGCAAAGTAGCTCAGTGACGGGGTGAGATTGGTTTTGCGTCCACAGTTTCCCTCCCTTTTATTTTGACCAACCTGCATATATGCAACTTCTCGATACAGAGGGTCCACGCTTGCTGTAGCAACTGTCTAGTAAGTGACCAACACAATGACGCGTTACGTATTGACCACAAAATAGAGGTGAGACCCCACTATTATTAACATTACAGTACAGGTGATTAGTCACTGGAAACTGCCACAGTTGTTGAAAAAGATGGGTGAATGCATACCTAGCGATATGAAGTGAATGAACAACAAAAAAACTGTTTGTGTAAAACAGATAATTTCAGCCGTGAACAAAGAAAATTTCACAACCGCGGTCCTAACTAAAATCGAAAGCAGTTTTTTGACACGGTTGGAGACGCTATCTATATTACTAAAAGACTATTACGGGGCACGGTCAACCATTCCCAGCTGCAGGTTGCGTAACCAAGGGCTTCCAGAAGCAACAAAAATTTTATTCTGAGCATTTCATATAATTGACTGAATTTAAAATATTAAAATGCTGTCTTATTATTTTTTTATTAAGATCTATTATGTCACAGTAAATGTATCAACGCAATAAGTACTACACTTACAAACAGTGTACTCAGCGCACAGATTACTCAGACTGTAACCATCCAGCGTTGGAGAGTGAGAGCACAACTAACTTTACACACAATTTCAAAATATTTGCGAAACTACTACTCGCTGACACCCATCCACTCCACATATATAATCAGAGGAAAAAAGTTCATCGCACACATTCGATGTTCGTGCAGTTAAAGTGCAGCAGTAGGTACCGTGTCTCAATTTACTACTTCCTTACTGCAAACCCAATCACGACACACTTCGCAGTCAGTACTCACATATACCACTGAATGTACGTGCTGAGTTATATCATCTACAGCACACAGTTCAGCAGCAGATATGACGTTCATAAACATTGAGATACGTGAAAAACAAGCTTTTGCTTAAAACTGCGCAAACTACCCGGAATATATTCACCCAGGGTTTCATAATAAGAGCACTTGTCACTTCCAACAAACAAGTACAGGGTATATCAAAAAGAATGATCTGATTAAAAAATCACAACTATTATTTTATTTGATGTATGTGCGTGAACTGTCGGCAAGAACAAACTCTAGTTTCACATGGTTCCCGCTAGGTAGCAGCCGTGTGCGCCCACTTCAGTGTGACCAATGTGCTTCCAGTGGAATTCGAAAACTCCGCTATCTAGCACTAAGAACGCATCTACAGTTGTTGAGTTCTAGTAAAAATGGTGTCTGGACAACAGAAAGCGACTTCATTTACCAACAGGATGGGGCACTGCCACATTGGCATCAGGAAGTGCGTGAATTTTTAAATCAAAGGATTACTGAACGATGGATCGATCGCACCTTACATTACTGGCCTCAAAGATCACCGGACCTGACATTGTATTTCTTGCGGGGGTTTATCAAAGGGTCTGTTAATGTGCCTCTGTTCTAGGCGCTTCAGTCCGGAGCCGCGCTGCTGGTACGGTCGCAGGTTCAAATCCTGCCTCGGGCATGGATGTGTATGATGTTCTTAGGTTAAGTCTAGGGAACTTGATAACCTCAGATGTTAAGTCCCATAGTGCTTAGAGCCATTTGAACCATTTTTTGCCTCCGTTACCATCAATAATGAATGAACAGAGACATCGTATGACAGCAGCCGTGGAAGCTGTAACTCAAGGCGTGCCCCGCTTCAGTGTGGGAACAGTTTGAATAGTTTGAATACCGCATTGACACGTGCCGTGCATTTCAGAGCGGGCGGGGGTTGGGGGGAAGGGGGGGGGCGTATTGAACACCTTTTAACAGGTGAAAGTATTTGGGTTTCCCGTTCGTCAAAAAACAATGAATTCTGTATATGTTTGTTAGTTTCAGAAATATACACGTGCCAAATCGGATGATTCTTTTGATACACGCTGTTTAATTTCAAGCTTTTTCTGTTGTTTTTTATGCGTACACATCCAAAGTCAAATATTTAACACATTAGCTCATTTGTAATAGACGTTGAAAGCAATGTTATGCATGGGAGTTGGAATCTTAAAGGAATTGGGGGAGGGAGGGGTTAATGGTAGAGATCTGTAGCATATGTGATTCCAGATTTTTGCGTCATTCCTCTAGCTGTTCAGAGCGATTTTCTACGGTCACGGGCGAGTGGTTAGCCGTGGCGGCTACGTGCACACCCTATTTGTCGCGACCAGGTCGAAACCTCGGACGTCGGATGGCGACTGATTTAAATGAAAGCGTGATGTGTCTCGGGTGTTGCTCGCGGCTCTAGGCAGAGCTGTGCGTGGGATGTAGCTGGTGGAAAGCGGCTGGTCGTGGTCGCTGTAGAAAGTGCGGAGGCGTTGCGGCCGACGGTGGCAGTGAAAGCTCACGAGGGAGCGACGCGACCTTGCTGCTGCCGCAGCAGAGGACCGGTCCCGAGCGGTGGCTCTCGGACACCGGTGGTTTCTGCGAATGCCAGTTTCGGTTAAATGGCTATTTTTGAGATTTGTCAGATTTTAAAATCACATTTTAATTACCATCCCTCCGCACTCCAACATTAAAATGTTCCTTTTTGTGATCGCCGGCCGGAGTGGCCGTGCGGTTCTAGGCGCTACAGTCTGGAACCGAGCGACCGCTACGGTCGCAGGTTCGAATCCTGCCTCGGGCGTGGATGTGTGTGATGTCCTTGGGTTAGTTAGGTTTAATTAGTTCTAAGTTCTAGGGGACTAATGACCTCAGAAGTTAAGTCGCATAGTGCTCAGAGCCATTTGAACCTCTTTGTGATCAACGTAGGGATTAGGGAAGAGTAACAACTAACAGACACTGCAACGGAAGTGATACGTCCACGCCTGTGAAGTGTGCGAGCTCAGTATTTGTACAGTATGTCATCGGAGTCGTCATGCGATGAGAAAGGAATGATAAATGCAATTATCCTGCGAACGTACAATGAAAATTGCTTTCTGCCCTTGTCAGAGTCGTCCGATATGTCAGTTTTCTACCACGTAGTTATTGATAAAAACTTGATTGTCTCTCTTAAGGTTGACTATATGAAAGAGTGGAAAGTACGGGTATTCCAGTTAAGTGGACAGGATACACACAGCTTACGTGTGTATTCTAATATAACACAGTACTGTCAAACATTTGGTTAAAGTTACGTAGTGGACCCCTCTGCATTTCTCGTAGTTGATGTACGATGTTTCTTTACAATACGCATCAAAATACTTTCGAAGACTTGTACACTATCCAGTATAAATTTTTTGAATTGACCGTTCAGTTGTTTTTGTGGTGAAAAACGCGTTTGCTTGTGTTCAGATATACCTGGAACGTTAAACAGTAGACTATTCTACAGTGTGATCTGTTACCGGTACCTTTATTTAGCAAGCACAATCGTTGGTGTCGCCAACTCTCAACCAGATAATCACTTTTCAGTTAAACCTGGTCTGTCAACAACCAAGCTACTCGAGGGGGAGGGGGGGGGGGGGTCCAGTATCACACGCAGCTCTGTTGCCTTGTAAAACACAAAGTGTAAAATTATCAGAGAAAATTAACGTTTTGGCTCGTTTCTTCGATCATAATACAGTTTTACATTGATAGCGTGAGACACGAGGTTCTGAGAACGAAGTACGAACGTCGGTCAACCGATTGCACACAACATTTAATGTTATAATGTTGCCTTAGCATTGTAACAGTGTGTACTCGATAGCATGACACAAGGTTCTCAAGAGTGCGAATTTCGGTCGACAGATTGGCACACCGCGTTAAAAGCTACTTCATTGCAATTTGACTTGTAGTTCTGACTGAAACCACAGCCGGATTCTGAAAATAATTGCGTAAACTGCGACTTATCAATCACTTCTGATTTGCGGAATTCGTGGTTTCTTGCCCACATAGGAACCGATGACCTCAGCAGTTTGGTCCCATGAGACCTTACCACAGACATTTACCCGCATCTAGTTGCCACATAGTGGCACTTAATTGCTTCCATAGTAAGGGTTGCAGATAAATTATCGAAACATTTTAAGGTGGAACATCATTTTTACCTTCTATGTAAATAGAAACGTAGTAATAAATAGGGCTGTTGCTTGTAGTGTGTATTACAGGATAACGAGCAGGAGCAGTCCACGAAACGGTTCAGTTACTGTGTGAAACGCGTTGTTACGCAGTTTGTGTCCGACTCTGGTCGACTGTCGTTTCCGATTTCCTCCAGTACGTCATCCACAGCGGACTCAGGGTGACGGAAATGCTTCATTGCTCGCATGTACAGTATTCATTTTACTTTCTAAAATACTTTGCATCTCTCCACTCAGTGCCTCATGAAATAATTTTCCACAAACAGTATTGATACCACAAAAGTGAGCAGTATTGGTATTTACCCACAGTTATCTTGTAGGTATCTCTTGTAATTGAGCATAACTGTACCGTCACTCTGTATGTATACGTTATTCATACGTACGACATTAAAAGAAAAATTGAACTTTATTATCGATCATTAAATCTGCCAGGAAGGCGCTCAGTGTGCATCAACAAATAACCGTCATGTGACCAATAACATTGTAATAAAGTTGCAGGTAGGAACGCAAGTTCGGAATCCAAAATAATTTATCTGGACAACTCCTCCCGTAGACCTATACCACAGACGAATTTCTTTGTAAACGCAGGTAACGTATAGAAGTTCCGAATACATTAGTCACTCGCCATGTTTTCTTTCCCGGATGCAGTTCGTGCCCGGTTCGCGCCGAGTATTTGTAAGCCTCCAACTTCTTACTGCCAGGTACATTTCGTTAGCCCGTGAATTCAAACGCCGTGCCCGAGCAATAGCAGGCGGGAATGACTCATTTGGGAACTGTAAGACTCGGACATAAATTAGCTCGACGACCGACCTACCTCCCTACCTAAGAGTACAATGTGTTAAGTTCGATTTTAAGATTAATTTGTGACCTGAGCTGAACGGCGAGATCAATTCTGTTTAACAGCAACTCTTAACAACGGACATCCAAGTTTACATTGACAATTATTGAGAGCATATGTTACTATGTAATAGTGCAATGATCATGTAGCGTAAAAGAAGTAAACAGTAATTTCTTAAGAGAAGAGCAAGAGAAGCGAAGTGTGATTTGTGTCGACAGTCATACTTGGAGGAAGATCCACAAAAAAATTGAAAAACGCCTGTTGATTTAATAAAAGGGGGTAACTGTACGATCTGCTTTCGGTTTTTAGCAGTGGAGTTTTGCGATGCAGTAATACAAACTGCAGTACCGCTCTTGTTTTTGCATCGTCAGTTACCGATAGGCGGGAATACCGAAATGTATTAAAACCTCCACATTTCTCAGAAGATGGATTCCGTAAGACAATGTTAGAGACGAACAGTGGTTGCCCGCAACGCTTCACCCAAGTGCTGGCTGGCTCGGCGGTAATGGTGAACAGGAGGCCCAGCCTTGTACGGCGGCCGGCGGAACAGGTTAGTCCGGGCAGCGCCGGCACAGCAAGCAAAACAACTGGCGGCCGTGGGCGGGGAACGAACCCGGGACCAGCAGGCCACGTGGCCTCAACCACTTCGTAGGGGCAGCGTAAAAGGAATTTAATTTTCCATCTGAATCGAATACTACAAATGACATCAAACTTGAGCAATATTTACACTAGCGACCTCTCAATTCACGACATATGGTAAATGTATCCTGCAGCGTCCGTGGCGTTTACTCACGTTAAGAGTCTCAACATACATTTATTTGCACGACAAAATATGTACAAATACAAAGAGAGATATGTAGTGGGCAGTAAATGGCGTCTTCTTAATTTTGTTCTTTGTATCTCTTCTGCAAATGCCAAATGTCAAAGAAATAATCTTGGATATCTCGATATTCGGCAGTGAAAATCTTCTACCTCCACCTGCCTGTGAAAATCTACTTTTAATAGCCAGTAACTCCATAGTCAAAGGTATTTGAAAATGTGTGGATTTCTCTGTTCTGTCAATAACTAGAGTCTGCATCTACCACATCTACATCCATGCTCCGCAAGCCACCTGACGGTGGGTGGCGGAGGGTACCTTGAGTACCTCTATCGGTTCTCCCTTCAATTCCAGTCTCGTATTGTTCGTGGAAAGAAGGATTGCCGGTATGCTTCTGTGTGTGCTCTAATCTGATTTTATCCTCATGGTCTCTTCGCGAGATATACTCAGGAGGGAGCAATATACTGCTTGACTCCTCGGTGAAGAGTCGTCCTGTACAGTTGCAAAATGTGAAAGGAAGGCAAAAAAAAAAATTCAGGCGACACAAAAGCACATCAGTGTAACATGAGAGCGTCAAAAATTGATTAACATTAGATGTTAGCAAATGACACCACAGTACCTCTGTTTCTACACGTGAAGTATACAGAGTATGTTAGAACGTGCACTTAGTTCAAATAATTGGTTATTGACCTCTTAACTGTACTATGTGACGTCTGGCTGATATCCTTATAGGCACTTTACTCATGGTCGCCATGAGTATCTATTTTGACTAGAAAGATGCTTACGTAAAACAGACATAAGAGGAACCGCTTAAAGTAAATTATACTGCTGTTAAATTTTGATTTTAGGGAACGACTATCAGGTCATTATTTTAATAATTATGTACTATACGCACTTCAAGAACGCTGAGAATTGTCAGGCAGTTACACCTTTCACAGGCAGCAACATTCTACAGCCAGAAAATGTTGTGTGTACTGAGAACTACGTGACAATTCTTTGTCACCATCCCTGTTTGACGAGCTGACTCTAAAGCCTAATTATGCCCCATGCTGTTATCTTTTCGTCCTTTTAATTAACACCAAATGCAAAAAGCCTTCGTGGTTAAAGGATTCAAAGATTCAGAATAAGCTTAAACACTGTTGCTCAAGTTGTTTCTACTGCGCAGTTATGAAAGATATCCAGGTGAAAATGTTAAAATTGTTACAGATTGCCTGATAATTGTGAAGCAGCGAACAGTAGGGTGAAAATGACTAAAGAGTTGAAAGGTAGAGAAATACCTTGTATAGTGTTCATTCAGTTACAACAATCACAAGTTACTGGTTCAGCTGTTGGTTGCAGCCACCAGCAGGTGAACATGGGCAGATGCTGTAATGGATTGCTGAAAAATAATAGTGAATGAAAATTTAATGATTGTTGCATTATAATTTTATCATTGCAGTCAAGAAACCTCCATTTTATGACTGTTACGCTATATAGTACAAAAGGGTTAAACTGTCACTAATTCGAAGATGGAACGCCACAGCACTTTCCTAGGCATGGCCCTAATATAGATGGTATGTTGTTCCCTTCCAGTGACCTGCGAACTGACTTACCTGGCCAGTTACAGACGACCAACAGTGTCATGTGAACTAAAATGCAATCAGCAGTTTTTCACATTAACAAACACACTGAGGTGAAGGAAGTGATAAATGTGATGTACTGACCAGGGATTGGAGCAAAAAAATTAATGGATCTGTAGTGTGGCACTGATAGATAAATGAAGGAAACAATGCATTCGAGAAATAGCGTAGCATAAACATTCTTAAACAGCAATCCCTACATTATAGGTTTGATACTAACGTTTACCCAACAGAAGAAATTGGGCCATTGTTGGCTCACACAGTTACTAGTTACACAGTAGCATCATCCATCAGTATTTGAAAGTGACTTTGAACTAGCCTTACTACATGATACTTGTTTTAACAACAGTTTCACACAGTGTGCTGAAGTATTTGCGTTTGTATTTTTGCAGAGCCACGGGATGAGCAGCGGAAGTTCAGCCGCGTCTAGTGCAGCGAGCACCACGAGCTCCGGCAGCAGCAGCAAGGCTGGCGGGTCATCCCCGCCTCCGTCTTCAGCGTCCAGCTCTTCTGGTGGCAGCACATGCAGCAGCCCTACCAACTTGGGCTGCCCTGTGGTGCTGTGTGGCAAGGGAGGCGTCTTCCGCCGCAGCTCCAACCCTCTGAGTGGGGACTCGCACGGGCCAGTGAGTGGTGCCCAAACACCGCAGCCCCAACCACACCGCAAGCTGGATCGTAGCCAGTCAGAGCCTGCATCTGCCGCCTCTGCCTCTGCAGCCGTCAATACTTCTCGCTACAAGACAGAGCTCTGCCGCCCCTTCGAGGAAAATGGCTCCTGCAAATACGGGGACAAGTGCCAGTTCGCGCACGGTGCCCGCGAGCTGCGCTCACTTGCTAGACACCCCAAGTACAAGACGGAGCTCTGTCGCACTTTCCATACGATTGGTTTCTGCCCGTATGGGCCACGCTGTCACTTCATACATAATGCTGACGAGGCACGCCCCAAGTCCATAGCTTCTCCTCCACAGTCACCTCTGCTCGTTTCTCCAGTGTCACCTGTCACTCCAGTGGCTCCGGGTAGCCCACTAGCACCAGGTAGTCCTCTAGCTCCTGGAAGCCCACTAGCTCCTGGCAGCCCACTGGCCCCCGGAAGCCCCCTGGTTGCTGCATTGGGCGTCGCCTCTGCATCGTCCACCTCTACTTCACCCCCACCAGGCAGCAAGCCGTCCTCACCACCAGCTGCCACCTCTCCTGCCGTGCCGCAGTCCCCGACCGATGCTTTCACTTTCAACATGGTATTCACGCAGCCACCATCCACTGCGGCGCCTTCGCTGCAGACTCTTCCGGCGTGCTTCCGTCCATCCCCGGAGACGCGCCTGCCAGTCTTCAGAAGGGTTGCTGCCATGTCAGAGCTTCTGGCTGGTGGGCAATAAAGGGGAGGGGCACAGAGGGAGAGGACGACATTATCTGAATCCTAAAGAACCATCCCAGAAATACAGAGGTTGGATAAGTTTCGTTTGAGGGAGAATGTGGAATTATCCTTTCCCTCTGCCACTAAGATCGGTAACACTCTCACATTACTTCCCTTTCTTTTGACATGCTTAATGGCAGAAATTAGATGCCTTTTACCATTTGCTGTGATGATTCTTGGGCATTTAAATAAGTTTTTTTTTATTTATCTTGAGGTTCATTAAATGTAAATAAGTGTACTTTGTTTACCGTGCACATGATGTATACTCAATTCAGTGGTTTGTTTCTCCAGTTGTTTTGTTTTGCTATTGAAGTAGTAAACGGGTCATGAAGTGTAATTTAATGTACCAGTCTCATGAAACTTAACAACTGTGCCAGATTGAAAATGGTTGTTGAGTTTCTTGAAACTAGTACATCAAATTTTCAAAGTTTGGCAAGTAACAATGTCTTCCATGCACATTTCTTGAACATTCCACATTCTCTCTCATATATGTGCAGTTGTTTCAGACACTCAGCAGCAATGAAACAAATAATTCCCTATAGGCAGCAATAAACACCAATTATTTTTAAGATCTAAGTGCCTTTTTGACTAATACTGTACCAGTTTAATATGATTAAGATTCTCTTTTGAGATCCAGGTCTGAAATCCCTGGGAATAAAATTCAAGCACTTGACGCTATACATGCATTCTTGTACAGTAAAATATTTTTGTGTGTTTATATATAAATATATATATAAACATGTGTATATTTCATTGCATGGAAAAACAGTTACAATAAATTAGCCAGTGTAGAAGTAAGAGAGGCAATAGCCAAGGCATATACTATATTTCTGGTGTGATAATTAAGCCATAAGAGGAAGAAAAATATTTAGTAGTAGACTTATTTTTATATTGATGTTTCAGCTGCAACTAACCTTCATATCAAAGAAATTTGGCAGTGTGCATATCATAAATGCCTGCAATAATTTTCATGAATGTGTATATCTGCACATAAGTGCTTGAATCAGAAGCACACAAAATTTTCCAAATTTCTCAGTGTATCAGATTTTTTACACACTATTGAACTATAGACTGATAGATTGTAATTATCCGGTATTATAGTGTCTCTAGCATGGATGAGGACCAAACGTTGCTGAAATCTGGTTAGTTTTCAAATGAGAAATCAGCAACATTCCAAACAGGAAACTTCTGTACATTCATTTTATTTATGGTTACAGTATTGCTTTGAGTTTTAATTTTTGTTTTCCTCTCCTTGAACAGACTGATAATAAGATTCAGTTGTACAAAACTTTGTATACCACATTGTACATAAACCTGCTGTCTTTCTGATACCGTACTAAATTGGAGGAGAATGTTTTATTATAAATATAATATATTATGTATACATATATATGTGAAAGTGGGGTGCCACATTATTTAATTTATACACATTAAATTATATTTTGATGCTGTTACATGATGCATAACATTATTTTCTTTCTCTTTCTATGATGCTTTGGACTTTCATTATTTATAGTAATCTTATTCTTGATATGAGTATCTAAAAATTCTGGTTAACAAAATGCTGTTAGAAGTGACGCTGTTGTGGCACTAGTTTTGGAAGTGATTATGCTACTGAACTGATTAATGATAATGTGCCTTGTGGAAAGAAATTATATTGTGTGTTCATCTGTTATGGTATTTGGAAGGTATAGAATTGACTGGCAAGACTTTATTTAATTAAAAAAAATTTGCCTCAAAATTTTTGTTCTGCTTCTAACATTTGAGGGAGGTCCAAACAGCAATATTGACAAATTTCTCCTTTTCATGTTTTGAAAAGCTCATTTAAATATTTGTGTGAAGTCATTTGGGTTCTTGTATTGTTTTATTTATTTTATGTACAGACAACATTTTCATTCCATTTTTAAAATATCTGAGCATTATTTAAACATATTTATTTCATAATGACATCATGAACTTTGTTTTTTAATTATATTGATTCAAATGTAAGTTTCTTATTTATTAATGATAAAGTGGATAGTTTTGCATGCAAAATGATGTGAAAGGCTGAAGAAATAAATCTGTACAAATTTAAATGTACTGAATTCTATTTATTTATTATCTTTAAAGGGAGTGAATTTCGAATATGTTGCTTGCAGAATGTTAGTATGTTACTATTCTTCAATTCAGTTTGGGAATGCGTTAATGCAGTCATTTAACTTTCAGTGATGCTGTTGTAGCAACAACACACTCCTTTCCACAAAATGAAAACTTAGTTTTTTATAATTTTTTAAGTAATGGGATGGGGGGTATTTTTTGTTCTTGTGTTTACACAATGTTATATTTATGTGACTTATTTATATGAATAAAATATATTTATCAGATTATTATCTCATTAAAATATTTAATTAAAAAGCTGAACCTGTGAAACCACAATTGTATTTATGTTTGCTTGGCACTATATTACAATTTTGCATTGGGAAAGTTTTTTTTTTTGTTTCGTTTTTGTGGCTCATTTAAGGAGTTTGGATGTCATCAGATTGTGTGTTACTTAGTCTGACATAATTGTATATTGTGTATTATTGTATCTGCAATATACAACTCATGTAAAATGTCATTATTTATAGACGTTTAATATGTGCACAAGCTCAGTGTGTATGCAATGAATGAAATATTTATAAAGTGGATGAATATAATTTTATAGCATTTTGATTAAATTATTGTTTTTATTTAACAATTTCCTTTCCTCTTGGACACCACACTCTTTATCCTAATGAAGTACCTAAACCTGCATTGTGCACACATAATTGCAGAAGTGAGTAAAAAATAAAAAACAAAGAAAGAAAAGAAAACTGCCATGATAAAATAACACACCATGCAGCTAGACATGAAATCCATCTGTGGTACGAATTGCTGTTGACTGTTACTATGAACACACACACTTTATTTTATTGGTGCACTGATGTTTGGAGATTGCAAAGTACTGAATCAATGAGAGTGCAAGTATTTGTGGTATGGTATGGCAAATGTAAGGCTTCTCACAAAAACGCAAATTGAAAGAGTAGTTGAGAAAAGCTAACATTCATGTGAGAATTGGTGAACCTGATGATAGTCTCCCCATTCCAATAAACTGCTCTTTTCCTTTAAGTATCATAGTGGGAAATTGGAATAACTTCATGTGCCACTCAGGCCTGACAATTTAGATACAGACCTAATTGCACTGGTTTAATTGAAGGCCAAAAATAAATTCCTAACAGGTTACACACTGAGAAAATACAAGTATTTCTGAGAAATATTGTAAGTAGTGCACTTTCTTGTTTATGAAGGACAATAATTTCTTTTAGTGTGAAATGAATTAAAAGCACCTGAAATGAAAAAGTGATGGGGCAGAAACTGGAACTCAGAACTGGATTTTCTACCTGTTGGAGACATGCCTTAATCATTAGGCTATTTGAGAACTCCTCAAGGCCGTTGTTGAACTTTGTCCCCAACATTTCTGCCTGTTCTCAAACATGAACTACCAGAGGTTACCCCAAGTCATGTGTGTATAGTACACTGAGAGAATAGTCTGTGGAGAACTACTAAGAGATCGATATGGTAGAAGTAAAACTATGCCATGGATCCAGTTGTCTTGATAGCTCAGTAGGTACGAGTTGCCTGAGAAAAGTAATGTGATGGGTGAGTCCCAGTTCTGCATGCTTTTAATATTGTAGGGAGTTGTAAAACAGTGCACTCTGCACTTCTGTGTGAAAGATTCATTCATGTAACTAACTTTGACAATATTCGTTGTGATTTCTTGTAATTGACTACAAATTTCAATTTACTCCTAACAGGAAGAAATTGTGCACAAAAGATTCTCTCTTTTTAAAGTGTGGTTCAGGTGCTTAACAATGAAAAACTTGTCTTGAAACGGTTGTTTCAGAAGCAAGGTGCTCTAAGTGTTGACGATGTTGTGCTGAAGGAATTTACCAGTTTACCTTCACAGCACTTCGTAAAATTCCAAATTATTTACTTTTAATTCTTGATGTGGTACCATGCAGCCAGCACCTTATTACATACATAGTAATTTATTGTGATCAAACTATCCACAGAATTCTTAGCACATTGTAGGTAATATCAAGTTGCTGAGGAAAAATAAAGGAACACAACAAATACAGTACTTTGTTCAGAAGAGATGTTTTAAACTTTGTTTACTGAATAGTTTCTGTAAGGTAAAGATCAAAGAATGCATAGGTAACTCAACATTCTATGCTGTGGAATGGTTGAGAAATTCTCTGTGGAATGCACAAATGTGTGTCATTACACTCTCTCTGATAAAGTCAGTGTTGATTGTATTAAGTTGTGTGATATAATGTTGGTGGTGCTAAATAGTGGAAAATTTATCAACAAGCTTAGTACATTCTAAAGCTTGTGCGTTGAGACATGCAAAATTGTTCCATGTGCAATGGTAGCACTCTTGGCTGGTAATCTCTTACTATGTAAAATCTGCAGTGCCATCATGTCATAAATTATCAGCCTATATATATATATATATAAGTAAAATGTTGGAGCAGCAATATTAGTGTATTGCTGCTGCAACATTTTACTTCATTCAGCTGGATAGGTCCTTAATATTTTCTCATCCATCATCCAGCTATATGGCAAATTTCGTAATAAATCATCAAACAAACTACAGACACTTGTCACATCAATAAGAAACAACTGTTCCGGTACACAGTTCATCAGTGCTACCGCCAGAAGTAGTTGCTCTGTAGGACAGGTGTATGCATTTAGGTAACTCGTGTCATTAGTATTACTAAGACCATTCTCTAATGAGATTAGAAACTTCACAAAAGGTGCTTCCAAGGAATGAAAGCAAAAAATATAAGTGACAGCTGCAGCAAAGTAGTCTTGGTACTGCAAGAATCAAGAAGTAAGCCATGGGTAAAACAAATTACAGTATTGAAGGGCCAGGGGAAAAAAAGGTAAGTCACTTTTTTTTCGAAACTGTTACTGACACAGCTAGATTGAGACTAATTGCTCAGATGTGAGAGAGAACAAAGCAAGTCCAGATATTTTACTGTTCAAAGTTGTGCTGTAAGGGGAAAGAACCAGGTAATTCAGTTTTTCAGGGGAAAAAGCAGGAAGTCAATTAATGTCTCATCTGGACATGAGAGGGCAGAGCTGATAGAATTCTTATGCAACCTCTCACTGCTCCAGTAAATTGGAGGCAAGGAAAAACAAAAAGGTGGCAATCTGGATACACGTTGCAAGAAAAAGTCCCCCCCCCCCTGACAAATATAGCAAATAGTGAAGTTTACTTTAAGCGGCATCTTTCGATGTATTAATGAAATAACAATGTTCTTGCAACTGGTGAATCCTTGTTTTTGTGTTTATGCTGAATGCTTTATGAGAGAGGCCCAAATAAAGTGACTCCATTCTTTTTTCTCACGCCAACACCCTTGTCTTGGGTGAGGACTGTGAAGAGTTCTGTAAAGGGTGTCCCAGGTGGAAATGTGAATATTCAGGAATATGACATGAATGATTATTCAGAATTCCTGGGACATCCTATGTATTTTGTTATTTCTGCTGGTGGTTAAAATAAAACGTCATCTTCCCTCCAATCATTATGTATTTCTCAATCAAATGAATGGCCTGAAGCAGGTGGAAAATTATATTCCCTATGCATGGTGTGAAAATACTCATCATTTAAAGGAAGTTGTACAATCCTCCAGATGTAAACTGTTTCCTTCGACTGTAATCACTTTTAATCAAGAAATGGAAAAAAAAAACTGTTTCACTCGAAGTACCGGTATACTGCAAAATGCTGTTTCAAAACAGCTTATTAAGACTTCTGAATTGAGCCACTCTACATGCTGAAATGTCAAATGACATATCACAAAGGAATGCAGACGGCATCAAAAGGACACCATTAGAATGTTAACCAATGGATGGGCTGTTCGAACTGCACATATCAGTTTATAGTGATTCAGAAATGCATAGTTTAATTCACATTAGCTTCGCAATTATTCTCTGTTCACTGTCATCTATCTCGAACAATTCCATTTTTCATTCTAGATCTCCTTCTAATTTATAGGTTAAAATATAAAGATTTGCAAAGTCTGATCAAATATTTGCGTTCTGGTATTGTGAAGTTGTTCAGTCGCCTACCTCACAGCTAAATGAATGTGATAGGAGTACTGTCGCTGTGTTCTGACAACCATAAATTCGTTTAGTTATTATTATTACCAAATTACTGCGTCAGTTTTGCCTGACTTACAGGTCTCTTTTCCATGACAGGCTGATGGACTGCATTGTGATATCGCTTTATTCTGGGCACAATATATGTCAATAACGCTATTTCCACTGTTGCACGCAAGATGTTTATGAAATAAATTGTTTTATTGTGTATATTGATGTAATCACAGTTCACATTAAAATCGATTTTTTTTTTCGTGTTTCGTTGAAATTAACTTCACTGGGTTTCTTTAGAGCTGCTGGTAAAAGACCAAGAAACTGGAACCAAAATGTGGGACCACATAAGCAACAACAACAGATAAATAGAAGAGCCTGACAAGGACAAATGGAAAAGAAACAATTTTAATATAGATGGGAAATTGATGTGGTACCCGAGTGAACAGACCTTGTTTTAGGAAATAGAGCCACAAGGAAAAGTTGGTTTGATATAATAGGGTGTGTGTGTGTGTGTGTGTGTGTGTGTGTGTGTGTGTGTGTGTGTGTGAGAGAGAGAGAGAGAGAGAGAGAGAGAGAGAGAGAGAGAGAAACAGCAGACTTCCACATACCAAGTTGTATACAGCACTGATATACGGACACTGATGAAATACAGTTAATAAATGTTTGAGATGTGGTCCTGAGGGTTTCGACAACTGAAGAAGTCATTCCATAACTTAGAAACATGTTTTGATACCAAACTACTACAGGTGAAGGTAAAACCTTTTGATTACGGAATGGAAGCTAAACAAATATCAAAACATTAATTCAGGTAAAGGTAGCTGGAGAAGGTAACTGATAGGAATCTCAGTGATTTCCATGAATGGGAAGAGCATTTGAAAGGCCCCATGTCTAAAAAAGTCATGTGATGAATATAAACGAAAGTAAAATGAGGGTAATGAAATTATTCGAATTAGAGTAGGATGTGGGACAGTTAACCGATGCGTTTTGCTTTTTGGATGGCCGAAGTAGAGTCCTAGCCTATATTCCTGAACACACTTCTCCAAGAAACTGGTAAATAAGTTGAATTCTATGAATATTTAACATATTAGGTTATGAGAAAAATAGTAAAATTCGGTAAAAGGATAATGGGTAAAACACTAGCACAGTTGTGTGGGCCAGGTTTCTTTTGAGCTAATAAAGTTCTGATATACTGCATAGTTTCTTGTATAATGAAGAGAAGCTTATTCTTATTTTTTTTTTTTTTTTTAATTCTTTCCCTTTGCAAGTCAGAGATACTGGCTGCATTTTATGCCTTTTTAGTTCTGCTGTTGTAGTGGTCACAAACATGGTCGTGATCACAAAAAGTAATCCACTGTGTGAGGGGGGGGGGGGGGGCAGTGATGATACCCATCCCATCGTATCTCTTGTTAGGGCGTGGCTTTGGCTGAGGTATGTATGTTGTTACCTTTTTTCGGCACTGGTTCATATTCTAATAGTGGTAAACACACTTCTGTCTACCTGGACAAGCCCAAAAAGGCTCTGTCAGAGATATCCTAAATTTCAGAAAACCCAAAATACTCTTCCTCGCCGTCTGGTTTTTATGGCAAAGCTCTGTGCAGAAGCCAACAGTTGGTAACTCAAATCTCTACAAATTATAGTAAACACTGACGAAACACCGCTCAGATTAGAACCCAGTAACAATGAACTAAGTTCATTTTCTATTACGCCTGCATATAAGAAAGCTAATGTGGATCAATGCTACCCAATTAAAAGTGGATAACACCAGTACAACGTCATATGCTACTCTCCAAGAAGCCGTACCCAGCAGATCGCCGACACAGCTAAATTTAATATGTTAGGCTGGTGCATAACTGGGTGGCGTTTTTGTTTTACATTTTCCAGTTCGGGTTGCCATGGGTTTATTTATCGATTGTAATTTTTTTGTCGTTCGTTAGTGCTATCTGAATTTACATATCGTACTTTTCTCGTTTGGGGACAGTGGAGCTGTGGACGCTAAAAATGGTGTGCCAAGTGGAGAAATCTGAACATTTGACTTCAATAGAGGGTTGACAGCAGCAGAAGCAGCCAGACATTTGTGCCATGAATGGGGGTGATGCCACTGGGCAAGCCACAGCAAGAAAATGGTTTTCTCGTTTTAAGTAGGATTCGGGAGAGTGCAACAGGAGTTCCACTGTTAAATTCAGAGGAGAGTGTGGATAGGTGGAAAGAGTACAACGAAGGCCTCTATGAGGGGGAAGATTTGTCTGATGTGGTAGAAGAAGAAACAGGAGTCGATTTAGAAGAGATGGGAGATCCAGTATTAGAATCAGAATTTAAAAGGGCTTTAGAGGCCTTAAGATCAAAGAAGGCAGAAGGGATAAATAACATTCCATCAGAATTTCTAAAATCATTGGGGAAGTGGCAACAAAACGACTATTCACGTTTGTGTGTAGAATATATGAGTCTGTCGATGTACCATCTGGCATTTGGAAAAATATCATCCACACAATTCCGAAGGCTGCAAGAGCTCACACGTGTGAAAATTATCGCACAATCAGCTTAATGGCCTCATGCATTCAGGCTACTGGCAAGAATAATATACGGTAGAATGGAAAAGAAAATTGAGGACGTGTCAGATGACGACCGGTTTGGCTTCAGGAAAGATAAAGGCAATTGTGAAGCTACTCTAACGTTGTGGTTGTTAATGGAAGCAAGACTATAGAAAAATAGAGACACGTTCATAGACCTTGTCGATGTGGAAAAAGCGTTCAAGAATGTAAAATGATGCAAGATGTTCAAAATTCTCAAGAAAATAAGGGCAGGCTATAAATGGAGACAGGTAATATACAGTTTGTACAAGAGCCAAGAAGGAATAATAAGACCGAAGTGCTCGGTTTAAAAAGTGTGTAAGACACAGGTGTAGTCTTTCGGCCCTATTGTTCAGTTTGTACAGCAAAGAAGCAATGTTGGAAATAAAAGAAACATTCAGGCGTGGGATTAATATTCAAGGTGAAAGGATATCAATGATAAGGTTAGCTGATGACATTACTATCTTGAGTGAACGTGAAAAAGAATTACATGAGCTGCTTGCTGGAGTGAACAGTCTAACGAGTACAGAAAATGGGTTGAGAGTAAATCGAAGGAAGACGGAAGGAAGAAATGAGAAGTAACAGAAATGAATACAGCGATAAACTTTACATCAGGATTGATGGCCACGAAGCAGATGAAGTTAAAGAATTCTACTACCTAGGCAACAAAATAACCAGTGATGAACGGAGCAAGGAGGACATCAAAAGGAAAGTAGCGCTGGCAAAAAGGACATTCCTGACCAACAGAAGACTTCCAGTATCAAACATAGGCCTTACTTTTAGGAAGAAATTTTGAGAATGTATGTTTGGAGCACAGAATTGTATTGTAGTGAAACATGAACTGTGGGAAAACCGAAACAGAAGAGAATCGAGGCTTATGAGACACGGTGCTATAGAAGAATGTTGCAAATTAGGTGGACTGAGAAGGTAAGGAATGAGGAGCTCCTGCGCAGAATTGGAGAGGAAAGGAATGTATGGAAAACAGTGATAAGGAAAAAGAACAGGATGATAGGAAATCTGTTAAGGCATCAGCGAATGACTTCCCTGGTACTAGAGGGAGCTGTAGAGGGCAAAAACTGTAGACAAAGATTGGGATATATTCAGCAAATAATTGAGGTCGTATGTTGCAAGTGCTACTCCGAGATGAAGAGGTTGACACAGGAGAGGGATCTCGGTAGGTCACATCAAACCAGTCAGGAAACTGAAAGACCTTCGGAGTTTGAAGATCGTTTAAACGTATTAATCCTAAATGGCCCACATCAGTGTTCTCGAGAACTGGCAAATGTGATGAACTGCGATCAATCCACCATCGTGCGACATTTGCATACGTTGGGGAAGGTTTTAAAAAAATCACCTGTATAGGTACAGCATGCTCTTAAGAAAAGATCACAAAAATTAGAGGTGGCCATATATGTGTCTCTGCATGGTCGTCATCCCAATTGACTCGCCGCGCACAACACCGACTGTTCCTATGGCGTATCGTTACTGGTGATGAGAAATAGTGTCTCAGTCCTAAACTAAGGAAAAGAAAGGAATAGTTGAGGTCAAGCAATGCAGCAACTCCACGCACAAAGACCCGCACGCATCCACAAAAGATTATGCATCTGGTGGAACAGTGATGGTGTGGGGTGTTGCTAATAGCTTGCCGATGTGAAACCAGCACAGCTGACATTTATTCTCATCAACTGAGACGTCTCGCAGCCACAATCCTGTGTGAAGTGATGCTACTTCACAATAAAGCCCGCCCACATTCTGCTAGGGTGACAGAAAACACTGTACAGGAGTTGGGCTGGAAAGTCCTTCCGCTTCCACCTTACTTGCTTGATCTTGCATCCTCATAATTCCACCTCTTCCGCTCTCTGTCGGAACAACCGGATAAAAATGCGCTCAGAACGTGGCTCGAAGAGTGCATCGACTCAAAACCATGATTTCTTACAGTCGCAAAATCGAAAAGTTACTCCCGTGTAGGCTAACTCTTGCAAATAGTGAAGCAAGATATATTATTGATGACTGAAGTCTCTGTTATGTGTATCTCTTGTGTTTATTAAATTTATGGAACCATGCCACGAACTTATGCGCCAACCCAGTTGTGTGTGCCGCGATCTGTTGGCGAACAGTGGAAGCACAGCAAACAACAACAACAATGTTGCAGTTATGTTGGAAATTAGACAAGAGGCCCATTTCGACTGAAATAGTGAAAATATAATCCTTGCAATTCTGTGGACTTGGGCAGAACAGGAGTTTTAGGAAGCCTTTTTCTGGAACTATTTATGTGAAGAATAGCCTGAAAGTGACTCTTGGATGATAAGCAGTTCGGACAGAAAGAAATTAGAAGCTTTTGAAAGAAATGAATTGATTGTATGGGACTGGTGGCTGGGAGTCCTCATATGGAGTAGTTCAGCTAACAAGCTGCCAGTCTTTTTAGTTGATGCCACATTGGGGTACTTGCATGCGAGCAGAGAAAATTCGCAGCCAGATTGGGAATCAAACCCAGACCCGCTGCATGGCAGGCAGGCTCACTGACCATTCAGCTAAGTTGGTGGACAGAAGCTTTTGAGTTGTGATGCCACAGAAGAAGGCTAAAGATTAGATGAGCAGGTCAAACGACTAATGAGAGGGACCTGGTGAATCGAATTTGAGCGAGAAATGAAAGTGTGGGAGACAAAAAAAATGTAGAGGGTGACAACAGATTGACTTCAGAAAGCAGGTGCAAGTGGATGTAGGTTGCATAAATGAAGAGCCTTACACAGGATAGACTGTTGTGGAGAGCTTCATCAAACAAGTCTTCAGACTGAAGATCGTAACAGTCATAATGTTCACAGAAGATTTGGAAAACAACAGTGTTTCGAATGAATGCAGGAGACTGCAGTAATTCTTGATGAATTTAATTGAGGAAATTGCCACTGACTATCTGTAATTTGGTAACCTGAGAAGACTTTATCTTCAGAAAACGAAAGTTGAAGTTGAAGCCTATATGATGATAATCATTATGCACAACCTGAGGTGGAGCACTGTGACCGTCACATTGAGTGTGGCTTGCTGGAAGGAACTACATTGCAGTGGCTCAGTTGAACTGTAGAAAATTTAAATCTAAATGCCAGGAGAGTAATTTTATTTCAGTTCAGTCTCCCTACTGTAATAGGATGGCCAGAGTGGGTGACATGGTCAAGGTTGTAGGGTGTGGCTGGGTAGAAGAAGGCAGCTGTTTTTAGCAATCTTCCTCTTTATTGGTTCTTCCAATACACTTTCCGGTAGCCCAGCCCCACCACTCGTGTCGTGGTGGATACGTGCTGATGCACCCAGCCCCGGGGAATGCGACACCGCGCTCGGTCAGCGACTGCGCAGGCGGTAGGAGGTTAGCAGCTCGAGGCCCAGCCCAGCTCGCCTCCTGCAGATGCGGGGGCTCGTGACGACGCCGGCAGTCGCCGGGGCACCAGCGGACAGTGCGCCCCGCTGGCCAGTCCTCTGGGACAGCATCACTGATGACGACGACGTGACAGCGACTGAACGTCCAATCAGTTGAACCGAATGCCGACGCCCACCTCTGATGCCCTTAAATAGTGCAGACCGCTGCTGAATCTTCCGGTTACGCGGTGGCGTGTTTATTAGAAGGTTCTCGATGAGTTGGCCAATGCAACCGCGCCACATGCGGCCCGCGCCTGCGTAAGTCTGCTAATGCTGCCTTCTGATGGCTGCCGCGCACGTACACACATACCGACGCTCGTTGCAAAACTGTGTCACCTGCATAACTTACCGGCCAGCCTTTGTCTGCCGTCTGCCATGAGGCAGGCGCATCGTGCACTGAAACACACTAAATCACAATTACACACCATATTTCCTAAAAATAACCCCTTGTCCTCTACACTACTGCATTAAGATGTCAATGCCTCGAAGATACAGAGGTATTTCATATGTAATTCCATTTGAGTTAGAAATGAAATGGAGCCTTACAACTTTCAATAACTGGGTGATGACAGATCATGAAAGAACAGGCTAAACGAAGGAGCAACAATTTTATTTCTACGATTGTCAAACATATCTACAATTTCTGATATCTGTCGAGATTTAAGGGACATATATGCCAGTACTAATAAGAACAAATGTTGAATTTCTATAGAGACACATATCAGAATGTAGGTACTGCAAGAATTTGGAAAAGCATGAAATGTTGCTGTTTGAGCTGTTGACATATTGCTTAATGAGTTATTTCTCTGCAATTCAAACATACGTTAGTTTCTTTGCTAGTCTCTGCCACTTGTATTCTGTATAAAAACTTTGATAAACATACTGATGGAAGAAAAATCGTAAAGCAAAAAATTAATGTATAGTGATGAAATTTTGGGAATACTTTTGTCTAGGTAACAAATTTAAGGATACAGGGTACTTATAAATGGTAGAAAAATCGAAATATTTTCATGACTTTATTAAGTTCTATAGTCTTTTCTGATTACATTGATAAATACGTAATAGGGTTACAAATGAAAAATGACCTACTTATATCAAATTTTAAAGTTATGGTCATGTATGCCACCATGCCCTCTTTATTTCTGTTACAGAAACCAATATTATTTCGAAAATAGCTGTGAACTTTCTGTTTCCAGCGACTAAATTTATGATACATTGTATATGTTGGTAATACTGCAGGTATGATTATCTTTGCTAGTATTTACTTTTGTTTCGCTGAAGCAGTTGGTTCACATTTATGTTTGTTACCCAAGTGCTACAAATATTTGTGGAAGTACGTATCCCTTAATGTGCAATAAGTACAGCCTACGCCAGGCATCAAGTAATTCAATAAAAGGAAATTCCGTGGTAGCCAGTTCACAAACAAAACAAGCCACACTGTTGAAAGTAACCTATGTATCAGTACTTCAGGGAAGAAACTCCCACATGGCACACCTCGTGGTGATTCAAATTTTTGTGTTAACAATGACGCTGCTTGTAGTGGATTTGTTGTTGTTGATGTGGGCATCTTATCTTCCATGATAAAGGAAGTTGCGAAATGTAAACAATGTGATGATGTAAGCTGTCTGGAAATAACTGAACAACAAAGTAGCAGGAAGGGTTTAGCGTAAAAATCAGTTGTTCTGTGTAGATACTGCAATAAATCTACCTCGAAAATGACTTCGAACAGTGTGCATAATTCATATGACGTGAATTTGAAGTTAGTGTATGCAATGCATGCAATATGAAAAGGAAAAAAGTCTGCTCAAACGTTTTGTGGTTTGATGGACCTTCCTCCTCCACCTTCCAGTAGGTTCAGCAAGTACATAAAAATACTTTTAAGTGTGTTGACGGTTGTATCTAAAGCGTCTATGAAACGTGCAGTAGAAGAAACTGTAAATATTAATGGAACTAGGGACATTGCTGTTGCACTTGACAGGACATGGCAACATCGAGGACATCATTCCTTGAATGGTGTTGGAAGAGCTACTTCTCTGGAGAATGGAAAAGTTATTGATGTTGACTGCTTATCTTAGTACTGCCACACCTGCCATGGTACCACTGAAGGACATATTGAACATCAATGTTCTAAGAATTATGATGGTTACAGTGGAGGTATGGAGTGTGATGGAGCTCTAAAAATATTTCTGAGATCTGTGCTCGTTTATAACGTTAGGTATACAAAGTACTTAGGCGATGGGGACTCTAAAGTTTTCAATAAAATTAATGAGTTCAATGTTTATGGGGATACCTTGGTAACAAAACTGGAGTGTTGTGGAAATGTGCAAAAGAGTATGGGTGCTAGACTGAGGAAGCTATGAAGAGAAATGCAAGGAAAGTTGCTATCTGATGGAAAATCTCTGTCTGGCCGAGGCAGACTGACAAACTGAAATAGACCTTCTTCAGAGCTATTATGGACTGGCCATTAGACGAACTGCACGTCTGAATGATGTTACAGCAATGAGAAAACCTGTATGGGCCACCTACTTTCATAAGTTATTCACAGATGACCACCCAGTTCACGGACTTTGCCCTAAAAGAGCAGATTCTTGGTGTGATTACCAAAAAGCAAAAGAAAGTGGTCAAATATACTATCATAAGCGTTCTCTTCCTGAGCCTGTTATGAATGAAATCAAACCAATTTTTCGAGACCTGAGTGGCCCTGTTCTGCTTAGTAAATATCTTCATGGGAGAACTCAGAACACAGATGAAAGTTTCAACCATTGCATATGGGAAAGATTACCCAAAAATGTTTTTGTTGGAATAAATACATTAAAGTTGGTGTAGTAGGTGCAGTGATATGTTTCAATGATGGAGTGATAGGAGGGTTGGAAGTCCTGAGAAATTTAGGCATAAAATGTGGCTCTAATATGGAAGATCAATTGCTTGCATGTGACAGACGATGGGTGCATGAAGCTGAAAGATTCACTCTTCAAGTTATTAAAGAAGCAAGAAGTGCTAAAAGGAATGCCAAGAGGAAGTTTGAAGATGAAGAAATGCTGAAGGATGAAGACTATGCTTCAGGAATGTTTAGAGGCACAGTTTAATTGGACTCATATCTTCATTCGCAATTTCCCACAAGTTGTATTTTTCAGAATTCAGGTACAAATATTTCCTAAAGTTTATAAAGCTTTGTTCTAATTTTTTTCTGTAACTTGCAATAGTCTGTACTTATTTAGTAGACTTAAGCTTTATTGCAGAATCATCTAAATTGTAGAAAAAAGGAACTTTTTGTAGGAAAAAATTATAAAAATTAAAATGTAAGATGTGATATATTTTTATCCTTTTAATAGACATAATAAGGTGGAATTAAATAGGTCTAGTACCTCAGCCATCATGTCATGCATATCTGGTAAAAATTTGGTCTCTTTCAAATGTATAACATTGGATTGAATGATACGTCAATTTGAGGAAGCATTTTGAAAAAAAATTTCTTCGATTTCTCTGTAATCTTTTTTAATAACCCTAAGCAGGTTAAAATATTCAATAATATATAATTTGTTTAGAAAGTGTGCTGAATTACCTGACATCAACAAAAGAATCTGTAAAACATTATACATTATAAGCAGTGCCTGAAAGAAATAGGTGCTAATTTTTACTTAATATTGAGCTGGAAAAGTACCCTGGATCCTTAAGTGATTAACATTGCGAGATTACAGGTTAATGTAAATGCCAGATAAGCCATCGTGATGTGAAATAATCTGTGTAACCACCAGAAAGTTGCATGGAATGATGCAAACGTGCGTGTACCGTGTTGTACAGGTGGCCGATGCCAGTTTGTGGATTGGAGTCTATGCCGGTTGCACTTTGTCAGTCAATACAAGGATGGTTAATTTCGATTTTCGTCGTACAAGGGCAGTTAATGCTAGTTGATAGCAGTGGAGTTGTCGTCTGATCGTGTCTCATATGTGCTTGACTCGATACAGATCTGGCGATCGAAGAGGCCAAAGGAACATGTAGACATTCTGTAGAGCATGTTGCGTTACAACAGCGGTATGTGGGCCAGCGTTCTCCTGTTGGAAAACACCCTGTGGACTGCCGTTTATGGATGGCAGTACAACAAGTTGAATCATCAGATTGACGAAAAATTTTGCAGTCAGGGTGCGTGGGATAACCACCAGAGTCCTCTTGCTATTATGCGAAATCGCATACCAGACTATAACTCCAGTAGCGGTTCCTGTGTGTGTTGAACAATCAGATTGGTTGATTGCAAGTCCAGAACTGGCCTCCCTCTAACCAACACACGGCCATGACTGGCACCGAGACACAACCAGCTTTCATCAGAAATAAAAAGAGACCACCACCCTGCCCTTCATCGAGCTGTCACTTGACACAACTGACGTCACAAGTGGCGGTGGTTTGGGGTAGTAGACTGCACGGTAGAGGATGCCTGGCTCGGAGCTGTCCTTGCAGTAACCGGTTTGTCACAGCTCGTTGCGGCACTGAGGTGCCAACTGCTGCTCCAGACCCAGTACGGCGCGTTGGATAAGCAGCTGCAGCAGCAAGTCGTATACTCCTAGCTCACTCATTTGTTACATAGTTCAATTCTTAATTTATTTGCGTGTTTTTGGTACTTGCATTGTTTAATTCATAAATTTCGGTCGTATTATACACTCCTGGAAATGGAAAAAAGAACACATTGACACCGGTGTGTCAGACCCACCATACTTGCTCCGGACACTGCGAGAGGGCTGTACAAGCAATGATCACACGCACGGCACAGCGGACACACCAGGAACCGCGGTGTTGGCCGTCGAATGGCGCTAGCTGCGCAGCATTTGTGCACCGCCGCCGTCAGTGTCAGCCAGTTTGCCGTGGCATACGGAGCTCCATCGCAGTCTTTAACACTGGTAGCATGCCGCGACACCGTGGACGTGAACCGTATGTGCAGTTGACGGACTTTGAGCGAGGGCGTATAGTGGGCATGCGGGAGGCCGGGAGGACTTACCGCCGAATTGCTCAACACGTGGGGCGTGAGGTCTCCACAGTACATCGATGTTGTCGCCAGTGGTCGGCGGAAGGTGCACGTGCCCGTCGACCTGGGACCGGACCGCAGCGACGCACGGACGCACGCCAAGACCGTAGGATCCTACGCAGTGCCGTAGGGGACCGCACCGCCACTTCCCAGCAAATTAGGGACACTGTTGCTCCTGGGGTATCGGCGAGGACCATTCGCAACCGTCTCCATGAAGCTGGGCTACGGTCCCGCACACCGTTAGGCCGTCTTCCGCTCACGCCCCAACATCGTGCAGCCCGCCTCCAGTGGTGTCGCGACAGGCGTGAATGGAGGGACGAATGGAGACGTGTCGTCTTCAGCGATGAGAGTCGCTTCTGCCTTGGTGCCAATGATGGTCGTATGCGTGTTTGGCGCCGTGCAGGTGAGCGCCACAGTCAGGACTGCATACGACCGAGGCACACAGGGCCAACACCCGGCATCATGGTGTGGGGAGCGATCTCCTACACTGGCCGTACACCACTGGTGATCGTCGAGGGGACACTGAATAGTGCACGGTACATCCAAACCGTCATCGAACCCATCGTTCTACCATTCCTAGACCGGCAAGGGAACTTGCTGTTTCAACAGGACAATGCACGTCCGCATGTATCCCGTGCCACCCAACGTGCTCTAGAAGGTGTAAGTCAACTACCCTGGCCAGCAAGATCTCCGGATCTGTCCCCCATTGAGCATGTTTGGGACTGGATGAAGCCGTCGTCTCACGCGGTCTGCACGTCCAGCACGAACGCTGGTCCAACTGAGGCGCCAGGTGGAAATGGCATGGCAAGCCGTTCCACAGGACTACATCCAGCATCTCTACGATCGTCTCCATGGGAGAATAGCAGCCTGCATTGCTGCGAAAGGTGGATATACACTGTACTAGTGTCGACATTGTGCATGCTCTGTTGCCTGTGTCTATGTGCCTGTGGTTCTGTCAGTGTGATCATGTGATGTATCTGACCCCAGGAATGTGTCAATAAAGTTTCCCCTTCCTGGGACAATGAATTCACGGTGTTCTTATTTCAATTTCCAGGAGTGTAGTATTTGAGAGTTGTAGCATCGCGTTTTAGTACCTGAATAGTGTAAAATCGCGTAGTCTCCTTCCGCCGCCGAGCAGTGCGTCAGCAGTGCACAAGTGGCAGCATTACTGCATTTACTAGGCAATCTCGTATTTTAATAACCGTTTAAATTTTGTGTCGATTTGTTTGCGCTCTCTGTAGATTAGTTCAGACGTTCATTGCACAACAGTTTTTAGCATGGATAGGGACTGCAACTGCTGTGTTCGGATGCAGGCTGGGTTGGCATCCCTTCGCTCCCAGCTTCAGGCAGTGTTGGCTTCGGTCACACAGCTTGAGGCTGTTGCCAATGGGCATCACTGTGAGGGTCCGGATGGGGGTTTGTCGGGGACGGCCAGCTCGTCCCACGCATCCCCCGATCGGGCTACGACTGTGGTTGCCCGGGATACTGCCCGCATTGAGGCTGATCCCTCACCTGTGGTAGAGTGGGAGGTCGTCTCAAGGTGTGGCAGGGGGCGAAAGACATTCCGGAGGGCTGAACGGAAGGCCTCTCCAGTTTGTCTGACGAACCGGTTTCAGGCTCTGTCTCAGGCTGATACTGATCTTCGGCCTGACATGGCTGCTTGTCCTGTTCCAGAGGTTGCCCCTCAGTCTGCAAGATCCGGGCGGTCGCAGAGGGTGGGCTTACTGGTAGTTGGGAGCTCCAACGTCAGGCGCGTAATGGGGCCCCTTAGGGATATGGCAGCAAGGGAGGGGAAGAAGACCAAAGTGCACTCCGTGTGCATACCGGGGGGAGTCATTCCAGATGTGGAAAGCGTCCTTCCGGATGCCATGAAGGGTACAGGGTGCACCCATCTGCAGGTGGTCGCTCATGTCGGCACCAATGATGTGTGTCGCTATGGATCGGAGGAAATCCTCTCTGGCTTCCGGGGGCTATCTGATTTGGTGAAGACTGCCAGTCTCGCTAGCGGGATGAAAGCAGAGCTCACCATCTGCAGCATCGTCGACAGGACTGACTGCGGACCTTTGGTACAGAGGCGAGTGGAGGGTCTGAATCAGAGGCTGAGACGGTTCTGCGACCGTGTGGGCTGCAGATTCCTCGACTTGCGCCATAGGGTGGTGGGGTTTCGGGTTCCGCTGGATAGGTCAGGAGTCCACTACACGCAACAAGCGGCTACACGGGTAGCAGAGGTTGTGTGGCGTGGGCAGGGCGGTTTTTTAGGTTAGATGGCCTCGGGCAAGTACAGAAAGGGCAACAGCCTCAACAGGTGCGGGGCAAAGTCAGAACATGCGGGGACCAAGCAGCAATCGGTATTGTAATTGTAAACTGTCGAAGCTGCGTTGGTAAAGTACCAGAACTTCAAGCACTGATAGAAAGCACTGAAGCTGAAATGGTTATAGGTACAGAAAGCTGGCTGAAGCCAGAGATAAATTCTGCCGAAATTTTTACAAAGGTACAGACGGTGTTTAGAAAGAATAGATTGCATGCAACCGGTGGTGGAGTGTTCGTCGCTGTTAGTAGTAGTTTATCCTGTAGTGAAGTAGAAGTGGATAGTTCCTGTGAATTATTGTGGGTGGAGGTTACACTCAACAACCGAGCTAGGTTAATAATTGGCTCCTTTTACCGACCCCCCGATTCAGCAGCATTAGTGGCAGAACAACTGAGAGAAAATTTGGAATACATTTCACATAAATTTTCTCAGCATGTTATAGTCTTAGGTGGAGATTTCAATTTACCAGATATAGACTGAGACACTCAGATGTTTAGGACGGGTGGTAGGGACAGAGCATCGAGTGATATTATACTGAGTGCAGTATCCGAAAATTACCTCGAGCAATTAAACAGAGAACCGACTCGTGGAGATAACATCTTGGACCTACTGGTAACAAACAGACCCGAACTTTTCGACTCTGTAAGTGCAGAACAGGGAATCAGTGATCATAAGGCCGTTGCAGCATCCCTGAATATGGAAGTTAATAGGAATATAAAAAAAGGGCGGAAGGTTTATCTGTTTAGCAAGAGTAGTAGAAGGCAGATTTCAGACTACCTAAAAGATCAAAACGAAAATTTCTGTTCTGACACTGACAATGTTGAATGTTTATGGAAAAAGTTCAAGGCAATCGTAAAATGCGTTTTAGACAGGTACGTGCCGAGTAAAACTGTGAGGGACGGGAAAAACCCACCGTGGTACAACAACAAAGTTAGGAAACTACTGCGAAAGCAAAGAGAGCTTCACTGCAAGTTTAAACGCAGCCAAAACCTCTCAGACAAACAGAAGCTAAACGATGTCAAAGTTAGCGTAAGGAGGGCTATGCGTGAAGCGTTCAGTGAATTCGAAAGTAAAATTCTATGTACCGACTTGACAGAAAATCCTAGGAAGTTCTGGTCTTACGTTAAATCAGTAAGTGGCTCGAAACAGCATATCCAGACACTCCGGGATGATGATGGCATTGAAACAGAGGATGACAAGCGTAAAGCTGAAATATTAAACACCTTTTTCCAAAGCTGTTTCACAGAGGAAGACCGCACTGCAGTTCCTTCTCTAAATCCTCGCACAAACGAAAAAATGGCTGACATCGAAATAAGTGTCCAAGGAATAGAAAAGCAACTGGAATCACTCAACAGAGGAAAGTCCACTGGACCTGACGGAATACCAATTCGATTCTACACAGAGTACGCGAAAGAACTTGCCCCCCTTCTAACAGCCGTGTACCGCAAGTCTCTAGAAGAACGGAAGGTCCCAAATGATTGGAAAAGAGCACAGGTAGTCCCAGTCTTCAAGAAGGGTCGTCGAGCAGATGCGCAAAACTATAGACCTATATCTCTGACGTCGATCTGTTGTAGAATTTTAGAACATGTTTTTTGCTCGAATATCATGTCGTTTTTGGAAACTCAGAATCTACTATGTAGGAATCAACATGGATTCCGGAAACAGCGATCGTGTGAGACCCAACTCGCTTTATTTGTTCATGAGACCCAGAAAATATTAGATACAGGCTCCCAGGTGATGCTGTTTTTCTTGACTTCCGGAAGGCGTTCGATACAGTTCCGCACTGTCGCCTGATAAAGTAAGAGCCTACGGAATATCAGACCAGCTGTGTGGCTGGATTGAAGAGTTTTTAGCAAACAGAACGCAGTATGTTGTTATCAACGGAGAGACGTCTACAGACGTTAAAGTAACCTCTGGTGTGCCACAGGGGAGTGTTATGGGACCATTGCTTTTCACAATATATATAAATGACCTAGTAGATAGTGTCGGAAGTTCCATGCGGCTTTTCGCGGATGATGCTGTAGTATATAGAGAAGTTGCAGCATTAGAAAATTGTAGCGAAATGCAGGAGGATCTGCAGCGGATAGGCACTTGGTGCAGGGAGTGGCAACTGACCCTTAACATAGACAAATGTAATGTATTGCGAATACATAGAAAGAAGGATCCTTTATTGTATGATTATATGATAGCGGAACAAACACTGGTAGCAGTTACTTCTGTAAAATATCTGGGAGTATGCGTGCGGAACGATTTGAAGTGGAATGATCATATAAAATTAATTGTTGGTAAGGCGGGTACCAGGTTGAGATTCATTGGGAGAGTCCTTAGAAAATGTAGTCCATCAACAAAGGAGGTGGCTTACAAAACACTCGTTCGACCTATACTTGAGTATTGCTCATCAGTGTGGGATCCGTACCAGATCGGGTTGACGGAGGAGATAGAGAAGATTCAAAGAAGAGCGGCGCGTTTCGTCACAGGGTTATTTGGTAACCGTGATAGCGTTACGGAGATGTTTAACAAACTGAAGTGGCAGACTGTGCAAGAGAGGCGCTCTGCATCGCGGTGTAGCTTGCTGTCCAGGTTTCGAGAGGGTGCGTTTCTGGATGAGGTATCGAATATATTGCTTCCCCCTACTTATACCTCCCGAGGAGATCACGAATGTAAAATTAGAGAGATTAGAGCGCGCACAGAGGCCTTCAGACAGTCGTTCTTCCCGCGAACCATACGCGACTGGAACAGGAAAGGGAGGTAATGACAGTGGCACGTAAAGTGCCCTCCGCCACACACCGTTGGGTGGCTTGCGGAGTATAAATGTAGATGTAGATGTAGGGATGGGTAGTTCGCGAATGAACAGATGCAAAGGAACGGTTCACCAAGATGAATGAAAGGACCGAGGAACGAATTCCAAGGAACGATCGGTCCATAGTTCACTAGTTCACTTCGGTCGCGGCGGTCACTTCGGCAGTTCTCGTTCCAGCCTGGGTCGCGTGCTCGTCTCAGTCTCGGTCTCCCTCGGCCGCACTTGTCGTTCTTCGCATGACCACCTGTCTCAGTTCCACTGCCGACTGCTCCTAGTTAGTTCAGTATCCAGTTGTTCGTTTCGTTCACTGCGCTCACCCATTTTACATGTGTTCCAAACTGTTCTTGCACTTGGTTCTGGTTATTCAGCGTCCACGACCGGTAATCAAAAAGTATTTTATAGTTACGTAAATTACATAAAAATTACGTTGTATGTAATAGGTACGTCTTTTCAGGTAACAAAAGGGCATATCAGTTCACTTCATTATATCGATAAACAGCAGAAGACATAACAAGGCAAGTTTATTTTGTTATTCATATATTTTTTTGGTTTCATCGCCTTGATTTAGCGGCTAACTTTCAATAATTTGCTTAATTTTTAGTGTAAGATAATTCATATAAAACGATTTTCGAGTATGTTTCATATACAAAACATTACATTTAGGAAGGCTCTAATTATTTTTGAGTTTGGTTGTTACCAATTTGCATTACCTGCTAGTCTGGTTTCTTTGAAAAAGTGGGTTGTGGGTCATTTTGGCTCAGTAGCAAAAGCGGTGCCTCTCCATTTGAAAAGACATAGATTGCCATAAAATCATATTTACTTATTATCTCAAAAACATTTGTTCAGAAGGAGCTTTCAAACCAAAAACTGTATTACTGCAAACTTAATTATTATTATTGCTGCATTAACGTAAATAATGCAACTTATAAACCTAATTTTTACTAATCGTGTGACGCAAGATTGAGAAAGTCACATTTTATTTTATGCTTCCATGAAGTTCTACTTCGTCTACGAACTCAGAGACAACGTGAAGTACACAGGGTGTTACAAAAAGGTACGCCCAAACTTTCAGGAAACATTCCTCACACACAAATAAAGAAAAGATGTTATGTGGACATGTGTCCGAAAACGCTTAATTTCCATGTTAGAACTCATTTTAGTTTCGTCAGTATGTACTGTACTTCCTCGATTCACCGCCAGTTGGCCCAATTGAAGGAAGGTAATGTTGACTTCGGTGCTTGTGTTGACATGCGACTTATTGCTCTACAGTACATCAGTACGTAGCATCAACAGGTTAGTGTTCATCACGAACGTGGTTTTGCAGTCAGTGCAATGTTTACAAATGCGGAGTTGGCAGATGCCCATTTGATGTATGGATTAGCACGGGGCAATAGCCGTGGCGCGGTACGTTTGTATCGAGACAGATTTTCAGAACGAAGGTGTCCCGTCAGGAAGACGTTCGAAGCAATTGATCGGTATCTTAGGGAGCACGGAACATTCCAGCCTATGACTCGCGACTGGGGAAGACCTAGAACGACGAGGACACCTGCAATGGACGAGGTAATTCTTCGTGCAGTTGACGATAACCCTAACGTCAGCGTCAGAGAAGTTGCTGCTGTACAAGGTAACGTTGACCACGTCACTGTATGGCGAGTGCTACGGGAGAACCAGTTGTTTCCGTACCATGTACAGCGTGTGCAAGCACTATCAGCAGCTGATTGGCCTCCACGGGTACACTTCTGCGAATGGTTCATCCAACAATGTGTCAATCCTCATTTCAGTGCAAATGTTCTCTTTACGGATGGGGCTTCATTCCAACGTCATCAAATTGTAAATTTTCACAATCAACATGTGTGGGCTGACGAGAATCCGCAAGCAATTGTGCAATCACGTCATCAACACAGATTTTCTGTGAACGTTTGATGTCTTGATTGGGCCCCATGTTCTTCCACCTACGCTCAATGGAGCACGTAATCATGATTTCATACGGGATACTCTACCTGTGCTACTAGAACATGTGCCTTCTTTCTTTGTGTGTGAGGAATGTTTCCTGAATGTTTGGCCGTACCTTTTTGTAACACCCTGTATATAGGGTGTAAACGATTATTGTTTACAACGTAGCATAGCTATGTAGTGGAAGTCGAAACGAAGAATTTTATACAAGACACTTGTGGTCTATTAAGCTGGGAAACAGCCACCAACAGGTTTACCAGATTACATGAGCTATAGCCCATGTGCGTCGCGTGAGATTTTCATGTTCTCTTCTCCAGCTCTCTGCACATCGTCATCGATTGTTTCGCAATTGTTGCTTGCGTTAGCTTGTTATTTCTTCACTGCCTAATTATTACATGTTTGTTTGTTGTGTCTGCTCGTAACGGGCAACACATCCTCCGTAATTGGCGAGCTGTCTGTACTCGGGGCCGGTTTTCCGTGCGCCACCCTATATTATTTCCCTGCTATCAGCCACACAAGGCTACAGTTGGCTAAACGACAAGTTCTGCAGAATCACAGAAATTACTTCTAAAAGTGTGTAAGAATTCTGTAATGAATAAAAAGTCTATACTCCAGGGGGGAGGCAAGTGCCCCCTCTTGGTGCCCTCCATCCTTCAGTCACCTACACTACTAGTTTTCAGTTTTTCATAAGAACCCTATACCAAGCACAAATGAACGGTGAACGAGTAAAAATGAACGGCTCCCAAAAAAGAACGATCACCAGTGAACTAGTTCCCAAGGATGAGCGAGTTTGCCCATCTCTACGCGCCATAGCCTTACGCGAAACACAACGGTCACGTGGCTGTCAAGAGCTCGATTTTCTTGCCAACGCACCTTCCTGTGACCAGCGCTACCAGCTACCATGTATAGTGTCTACGTTCTTGCTAAGTCTTCCTGCAACATCGCGGAAGGATAACCCAGCTCCTCGTAGCTCTATTACACGATCTCGTTCAAACTCAGTTAGGTGTTGTCGTCTTAAAGGCATTTTTGACTAACATCAGCTCACCACGTCCAGTCTCAAAGGTAGCTAGTGCTACTAAAGTGCGCGTTATTTACGACGGCGGCCGAGTTTAGGTTTGTTCTGCACATCTGACGTCACAAAACACAGTCAGCCAATGAACAGAGAACGACGTTGCCAGAGCTCTACTGTAGTGCAGAGCACAGACGAGTGTCTTCAGTTTTAGAAACGTTCAGTCCAGTCATAAATAAAGTAATTGAACAAAATCAATGTCTTGATAGCAGACTTCCTTTTATAGAAAGTTTGGAAAACGCGTTCTTTATAGTAATTGCTTCATATTCTATTAATTAATTAAACCAAACAAGCAATAAGCCTCCTAATTCAGGCGATAGCAAGGAGAAGGTGTTTGTATCATTCTCACTAACCGCTTTTTTGCAATAAAGAACAGCGGTAATTGTTTATTTCCTATTGTACTTCGACGAAACGTCAGTAATTCATAATCATACCAACAGTGTTTGTCGGTATTTTGCATGACAGTTTAAAGTCCTCTGGGAGAACTATTGCATGAAGAGCAGCGTTAGTGTAATGGTTAAAGTGTTCAGCTGCTAAGTGAAAGGTTCTGAGTTCAAACCTTGTTTGGTGCTTAATATTTTCTTTATTAAAAATGCCGGCACGGTAACTCAGCATGTTTGGTCAGAGGGCTAGCTGCCCTCTGTAATAAAAAAACTGAGTTAATGGATCAACAACGAACTGAAATGGGTGTCTTTCGACGTCCACCCCGAGCAGATACAACGAACAAAAACGAACAAATTGAGATTAAAAAGGAAAAAAAAGCAATATCGAAGTGTCTTTCTTCATGAATTTTATTCGTTTGAATGTAATTTCTCGAAATTTCTAGTGGCAACTAAAATCGAGCATACAAAAAGTATACGCTATGGACTTTTACCTCTGCAAACTCTTCAAAATTTCGTGCAAAGGTTTACTACATCTAATGCTGCACAATAATTGCGTTGAACATCGAAACAAAATTAAGTCATTTATGGGAGGGGGGGGGGGGGAGGTATCAGTCAAGAAGATGTGTAAAAATCAAATTTTTGGGCCAAATAGTTTTTGTGGAATCGAATGATAAAGTGTGTTAAAGCAGTCGAAACACCATGTGTCTGTACAGGCGAGCAGTGCAGTGATGACAAAATCGCGCACAGCGCGGAATGCGGGGAGCACGTCTCCGTAGCAGCGAAAGGGTTAATGCGGCCGTGGTGGCTTGACTTCATAAACTGCGCGCTCCCCCCTAAACGCAAGTTTGCGAACTACACTATACTATGGCGCTGCTTCTCTTGGCGCGTGCAACCGGCAACGCAGCAATCTCCCGCGTCTGGGCGGGTATGCGCGAACCGCCAAGATAAAAGAATTGAACTATAGCGCCACTCTTATGTGACTGGCCCGCGATATTTTAATAGACATAATCTTTCAGATGTAGAAACATGCCTACGAATATTCGTTTATGTCGCGCAACTCCTTCTTGGTGTTGCGACGTTTTGTCTGCCAGTGTATTTAAGTATACACTCGTCTTTCGAGGAAACATGGGACTTCCGTTGATGCAGCGGTACTTTCATTGATTCACGACTCTGATATGAAATAGAGCCGTCTGTTGGGTGATACGAGGGTCACTCCAAAAGAAATGGACACTGTTTTTGTAGAATTACAGTTTTCATTCTGCATGTGTGAAAGTTTTACAGTGTGTAGATACATCCTTGCCGCTTATTTTCAAACTTAGTTCAGAATGGTTCAAATGGCTTTGAGTTAAAAAAAAATGGCTCTGAGCACTATGGAGCTTAACTTCTGAGGTCATCAGCCCCCTAGAACTTAGAACTACTTAAACCTAACTAACCTAAGGACATCACACACATCCATGCCCGAGGCAGGATTCGAACCTGCGACCGTAGCGGTCGCGTGGTTCCAGACTGTAGCTCCTAAAAGCGCTCGGCCACCCCGGCCGGATAACTTAGTTCAACATCTTCCCGTGAGTGGTGCTGTCAGAGCATATTTTCAAGATGGCTGCTACACTTGACATTAGTGGAAGGGAAGGTTCATGTCAGCTGAGTCTGCATTGTTGCCAAATTTATTCAAGATGGCGGTGATGACTTCATCCAAGATGGCGGCGTGTAGTCTTGGCAACTGTGCATGACGTCATCCAAGATGGCGGATTTTGGCGGGAAAATAAGCCAATTGTGCTATGTCCACTAACCTAACCTCCAGATAAAATGGCGGGAAGTTTGAATTTTGGTGGGAAAATAGACAAATTGGGCTGCATCCAGTAACATAAGCCTCCAGAAAAAATAGGCGCGAAATTCAAATTCCGACAGGATAATGCATGCAAAACCGTACTTGTCATTATTATTATTCATTATCATTTATTATCATTCATTATCATTTATTACCATTTATCATTATTTATTATTATTGACCTGCCTCAACTAGAAAATTCCCCCCCAAATTCAAATTCGAGCACGATAATGGCTCCAAAACCGTACTTGTCTTTATTATGGTTGATTATTATTTATTATCATTCATCATTTATTGTTATTATTGGCCTACCTCCACTAGAAAATTGCGCCAAATTCAAATTCCAACATGATAATGTCTCCCAAAACTGTACTTCTATTTATTATTATCATTTATTATTTATTCAAGATGTCTGATTTCGGTGGGAAGAAAGCCATTTGCGTTACATCCACAGCAAAAAATCTCTCACAAGTTCAAATTCCAACACCATAATCTATCACATGTACGAACTTTAGCTGTCACTTATCTGTTTTCACTGGCAACCTATCAAAATCGTGTCAAATAATAAAGTGCATTAAATAGTAAACTAAGTCACATCCGTTGATTTTGCAGGGGGGAAGGGACTGAAGACTTTATGTCAAGCAGTGCAGTCATCACTTGTTCTCCAACACAATCAGTACACATCTTTGATATCGCAGTGCAGACGCCACGACGTCCACGCTCCAACTGAATTAGTACAGATGCTCGCCACCCCCTGGCCAGCGCGCGGAGACACTGCCGACGCCTGTCACGTGACACGGCCGCTCGCGCTGGACTGCCAGCGCTAGCCGTGAGCCCAGCGATCGCAGTTAATTCCACAAATTATCTGGGAGTAGGCTACAGTAGGTAGGTTACAGTATGCTTGTTCGCCCACTGCTTGAATACTGCTCAGCAGTGTGGGATCCGTACCAGATAGGGTTGACAGAAGATATAGAGAAGATCCAACGGAGAGCAGCACAGGATCATTCAGTAATCGCGAAAGCGTTACGGAGATGATAGATAAACTCAAGTGGAAGACTCTGCAGGAGAGACGCTCAGTAGCTCGGTACGGGCTTTTGTTGAAGTTTCGAGAACATACCTTGACCGAAGAGTCAAGCAGTATATTGCTCCGTCCTACGTATATCTCGCGAAGAGACCGTGAGGATAAAATCAGAGAGATTAGAGCCCACACAGAAGCATACCGACAATCCTTCTTTCCACGAACAATACGAGACTGCGATAGAAGGGAGAACCGATAGAGGTACTCAGGGTACCCTCCGCCACACACCGTCAGGTGGCTTGCGGAGTATGGATGTAGATGTAGATGTAGATATGGGACATGTGATACGTCTAGATACGATTCTGATAGGTGACACTTACATAAGCATCCTGTCTGGTCACCTGTATTCATTCACGTGCATTGCGAATTCCGACGAACTTGGGAAATTCCAGCATCAAAATGCGAACTTCCACACGTCCAGAACTGCTGCAGGAACACTCTTCTGAGTTTAAACACTTCCGCTCGCCACCAAACTCTCCAGATACGAGCATTATTGAGGATATCTGGAATGCCTTGCAACGTGCTCACTCTTGCGGATTTACGGACAGCCTTGCAGGATTCAAGGTGTCAATTCCGTCCAACACTACTTCAGACATTAGTCGAGTCCATGCTACGTCGTGTTGCGATACTTCTGCTTGCTCGCGGAGGTCCTACACGATATTACTCTCCAATCCTCTGCCTCTCCAATGTGGCGCTAACGCATGAAACTAGTTGGTTCGTAAACAAATATTCATCATACAGCTGAAGCCGACTTTTTCGTCATGATACGTATGGAGAGGGTGGCAGATGACAGGATGCTCAAACGCATAATGAAAGCCAGTTTGTATTCCACCAGAAGGAGGGGCCGACCCAGAGCTAGCTGGCTGGACAATGTGCTGGTTGACCTTAAGAAGACGGACGCGCAAGGAAGGAAGAGTAAGGCGGAGAACGTATATTTATGGTGGCAGATTGTTGAGGAGGCCAACGTTCTTCAAGGGCTGTGGTACCAAAGAAGAATAACGAACAAATCTGCTTTAGAGATTTCGTGGTTTCGATCTCTTGTACCGTTCTGTCCGTGCCGTCTGTTCAACTGAGTTTCGCAGAAAGAGCACAGATTACCATTTTTCCGGTTGTATTCCACTCTCAGAAGACATCACAACTACAATACATTCCAAGACAAAAAAAATGCGTACCGAATGGGACGGAAATCGGTGAATGTGATCTACACGTACGTACAAACTTTCAGAAAACGGCATGATTTATTCAAGAGAAAGCTTCACAGATTGAAAAAGTCAGTGTCACGTTGGTCCAAGTCTGGCCCTTATGCAGGCAGATATTCGACTTGGAATTGATTGATAAAGTTGTTGGATGTCCTCGTGAGGGATATCGTGCCAAATTCTGTCCAATTGACGCTTCAGATCGTCAAAATACACTACTGGCCATTAAAATTGCTACACCAAGAAGAAATGCAGATGATAAACGCATATTCGTTGGACAAATATATTATTCTAGAACTGACATGTGATTACATTTTCACGCAATTTGGGTGCATAGAACCTGAGAAATCAGTACCCAGAAAAAACACCTCTGGCCGTAATAACGGCCTTGATACGCCTGGACATTGAGTCAAACTGAGCTTCAATGGCGTGTACAGGTACAGCTGCCCATGTAGCTTCAACACGATACCACAGTTCATCATGAGTAGTGACTAGCGTATTGTGACGAGCCAGTTGCTCGGCCACCATTGACCAGACGTTTTCAGTTGGTGAGAGATCTGGAGAAAGAGCCGGCCAACGCAGCAGTCGAACCATTTCCTGTATCCACAAAGGCCCGTGCAGGACCTGCAACATGCGGTCGTGCATTTTCCTGCTGAAATTTAGGGTTTCTCAGGGATCGAATGAAGGGTTGAGCCACGGGCCTGAAATGTAATGTCCACTGTTCAAAGTGTCATCAATGCGAACAAGAGGTGACCGAGTTGTGTAACCAATGGCATCCCATACCATGACGCCGGGTAATACGCCAGTATGGCGATGAGGAATACACGCTTCCAATTGCGTTCACCGCGCTGTCGCCAAACTCGGATGCGACCATCATGATGCTGTAAACAGAACTTGGATTCATCCGGAAAAATGACGTTTTGCCATTCGTGCACCCAGGTTCGTCGTTGAGTACACCATTGCAGGCGCTCCTGTCTGTGATGCAGCGTCAAGGGTAACCGCAGCCATGGTCTCCGAGCTGATTGTTCATGCTGCACGAACAGATCGACGACGTTTGCACCACAGTGGACTATCAGCTCGGAGATCATAGCTGCGGTTAGCCTTGACGCTGCATCACAGACAGGAGCGCCTGCGATGGTGTACTCGACGACGAACCTTGGTGCACGAATGGCAAGACGTCATTTTTTCGGATGAATCCAGGCTCTGTTTACAGCATCATGATGGTCGCATCCGTGTTTGGCGACATCGCGGTGAAGGCACATTGGAAGCGTGTATTCGTCATGGCGGCGTGATGGTATGGGGTGCCATTGGTTACACGTCTCGGTCACCTCTTGTTCGCATTGTCGGCACTTTGAACAGTGGACGTTACATTTCAGATGTGTTATGACCCGCGGCTCTACCCTTCATTCGATCCCTGCGAAACCCTACATTTCAGCAGGATAATGCACGACCGCATGTTGCAGGTCCTGTAGGGCCTTTCTGGATACACAAAATGTTCGACTGCTGCGTTGGCCGGCACATTCTCCAGATCTCTCCCCAACTGAAAACGTCTGGTCAATGGTGGCCGAACAACTGGCACGTCACAATACGCGTCAGTACTCTTGATGAAGTGTGGCATCGTGTTGAAGCTGCATGGACAGCTGTACCTGTAGACGCCATCCAAGCTCTGTTTGACTCAGTGCCCAGGCGTATCAGGGCCGTTCTTACGGCCAGAGGCGGTTGTTTGGGGTACTGATTTCTCAGGACCTATGTACCCAAATTGCGTGAAAATGTAATCACATGTCAGTTCTAGTATAATACACTCCTGGAAATGGAAAAAAGAACACATTGACACCGGTGTGTCAGACCCACCTTACTTGCTCCGGACACTGCGAGAGGGCTGTACAAGCAATGATCACACGCACGGCACAGCGGACACACCAGGAACCGCGGTGTTGGCCGTCGAATGGCGCTAGCTGCGCAGCATTTGTGCACCGCCGCCGTCAGTGTCAGCCAGTTTGCCGTGGCATACGGAGCTCCATCGCAGTCTTTAACACTGGTAGCATGCCGCGACAGCGTGGACGTGAACCGTATGTGCAGTTGACGGACTTTGAGCGAGGGCGTATAGTGGGCATGCGGGAGGCCGGGTGGACGTACCGCCGAATTGCTCAACACGTGGGGCGTGAGGTCTGCACAGTACATCGATGTTGTCGCCAGTGGTCGGCGGAAGGTGCACGTGCCCGTCGACCTGGGACCGGACCGCAGCGACGCACGGATGCACGCCAAGACCGTAGGATCCTACGCAGTGCCGTAGGGGACCGCACCGCCACTTCGCAGCAAATTAGGGACACTGTTGCTCCTGGGGTATCGGCGAGGACCATTCGCAACCGTCTCCATGAAGCTGGGCTACGGTCCCGCACACCGTTAGGCCGTCTTCCGCTCACGCCCCAACATCGTGCAGCCCGCCTCCAGTGGTGTCGCGACAGGCGTGAATGGAGGGACGAATGGAGACGTGTCGTCTTCAGCGATGAGAGTCGCTTCTGCCTTGGTGCCAATGATGCTCGTATGCGTGTTTGGCGCCGTGCAGGTGAGCGCCACAATCAGGACTGCATACGACCGAGGCACACAGGGCCAACACCCGGCATCATGGTGTGGGGAGCGATCTCCTACACTGGCCGTACACCACTGGTGATCGTCGAGGGGACACTGAACAGTGCACGGTACATCCAAACCGTCATCGAACCCATCGTTCTACCATTCCTAGACCGGCAAGGGAACTTGCTGTTCCAAAAGGACAATGCACGTCCGCATGTATCCCGTGCCACCCAACGTGCTCTAGAAGGTGTAAGTCAACTACCCTGGCCCGCAAGATCTCCGGATCTGTCCCCCATTGAGCATGTTTGGGACTGGATGAAGCGTCGTCTCACGCGGTCTGCACGTCCAGCACGAACGCTGGTCCAACTGAGGCGCCAGGTGGAAAATGGCATGGCAAGCCGTTCCACAGGACTACATCCAGTATCTCTACGATCGTCTCCATGGGAGAATAGCAGCCTGCATTGCTGCGAAAGGTGGATATACACTGTACTAGTGCCGACACTGTGCATGCTGTCTATGTGTCTATGTGTCTATGTGCCTGTGGTTCTGTCAGTGTGATCATGTGATGTATCTGACCCCAGGAATGTGTCAATAAAGTTTCCCCTTCCTGGGACAATGAATTCACGGTGTTCTTATTTCAATTTCCAGGAGTGTATATTTGTCCAATGAATACCCCTTTATCATCTGGATTTGTTCTTGGTGTAGCATTTTAATGGCCAGTAGTGTACTTGGCGTCACTTGGTATGTTCTAAGGATGACTTGTATTGTGTCTCCTTGAGAGCATCCGCTGCCAGCACGCGATGTGAGCGGCTGCGTGCAGAGGACGGCGCCACGCCGCCGGTTCGTCTGTCGCTGCCTGTCCCTTCCGTCTGTCCCTGTGTTCTGTCGCTGCTGTCCTTGGAGCGTTGCGCAACGCCTTTCCCGCCGCCGCGCCGCAGCCGGGAAGAGAATGCCGTGCTCTGCATCGCAGGTGGCTCCCTACCCCCAGGCGGGGCTCACATAGACCTCGGTACGAAGGCACACTCTGTTCTTCTGGCTATCCTGTCCGATAGGATCGTCACAGTACGCCACCTGGCAAACTGTCTTCCCTTTCCACCTTCAATTCACACTTAGTCATCATCAGTGGCATGGCAGTGAAACGTCCCCTTAGAACATTTGTACACGACTTTGCTTGCACTGACACACAATATTTTTAGCGCAACGCAATCTGACTTTCAAAAATCCCTACAAAAGAATGGCCCTGACTAACATTAACCTATACGTTTCACAAATCACTTACCTCACCAAAAATCTTCGTTACTCGAACTACTGCAATACAGCGAGCGCCACTACTGCCAGCTAAATAAAAGATTCAAACTACAGAAGGCACTAACTACTGATAGGCATAGTTAGCAAATGAAAGATTTTAATAGAGAACAAACACTGTATTTACCTTAATATCATCAAAAGTCATAATGTATGTAATTTCAAAACTCCGCCATTTCCTTCCACACATCCACCACTGCTGGCGGCTCACCTCCAACTGCGCAACGCTACGCGCTGTTAACATCCAGCTGCCCCTCTACAATGGCAGACAACAATGCAAACTAGCCACAGACTGCACACAGCACAGCCAGTGATTTTCATACAGAGCGCTACGTAACGTTGCCAATAAGAAAACATAAACAGCAAACTTACATAAAGAAAACATAAACAGCCTACTTACATAAAGAAAACATAAACAGCCTACTTACATAGCCCCCATGCTCCCCACAAAAAATTTTACAAATTTTTTTGGCCAGTGGCCAATAATGATTTGAGAAAATTTTTTATAATTACACTAACAAAGATATCCAATGCACACACTTATTGAAACAATGTTGGTCAAAAGCTAAAATTTTCTCACAGTCCATAAAGACAGTCCTGATCGTTCATCACAATAGTAATTACAGTTTTTTTTCACATTGTCTCATTAGTAAAAAAAAAATGCACACAGAAGTAGTGGATTTCCATGCAGTCTTGAAGAAGTAGTGTGGTCCTTCCAACGGAAAGACAGTGCTGACTCTTGACATGCAGACAGATAATGGGCCACAACAGAGCAAACCCACAGCAGAGTCATTCGACGTTTTGAAGAAGATTGGTAGATAGGTCATCACAGAGTAGACCTACTGTAGTCCTGGTAGAGATTGTGGTATTGGTGGGCCACCAGAGATGCAGACCCACTGTAGTCCTTGTAGAGATGGCCAGCAGCCATCTGCTGCGACTGTGCAGGTGCACAATCACCATCGAAGAGTCTTGCAGAGAAGATAGCAAGTCCATAAACCACCACTTGTGCACGCACAAAGTTTTTGGGAATTGTCCTTAGAACCAGCAATGCTGTTATCCAGTCCCTTGCTGAATTATTAACACATGTGCAAACACTATCAGTCCCTACTTCTCACATATTGTCCATATACTATGACCAACAGAAATGTGTGCAGTGAAATGAATGCTTACAAGTTAATAATATGATGAACTGGTGTCAATTACAATTTTATAACATAAGAATACAATGACAAAGGTACAAAATACATAATTAAAAACATAACAATACAGATAACATTTCTAGTACAGGCTTTACAAAAGAATAGAAATAGACATATACATCAGTGTTACAGGAATGATGACATGAGTACAAAAATAAAAGATCAGAATCACTTTTGAAACGTCAACTTCACACATGAGCATTAAAACAAAACAGAATAAATAATGTCTAAGCATATTTACAAGGTAAATAACATATTATTAATGCCAATTATATTTGAGGAGAACAGTATTCCTCATCATAGTGAATGTAGCTTAATATTAAAAGAAGAAAAAATTCTATGAAACTACACAGAGACAGGAAGAAAACAAATACACAAGGGTACACAAACACGTAGTGGGATTACACAAAAGGAAAGGACAGGGTTTGTTTTACTGCAGTATTTTGCATGGAGATCTCCCTTCGTTCATCATTATTCCCAAAAGTCCTATCTAAGCCTGCTTTCTGTATCCTGTTCACATCCTCTGTCAAAATAGTTTTTCTCCACTGTACAGTATCCCTTTTTTTTTTTTTTTTTGCCCAAACCATTTCCATATAGCTTCTCAATACATTTCTTCCAAGTCATCATAGTTAGTTTCTTATATAGTCTACCCCTCTTAAGCTAACTTAAATCTACTGAGCTCAGAGATATATATACCAAGGGACGAGGCAATGCAGCATGACATAACAAATTATCACAAACAGCAATGACAAAAAATGCAAATTGGCAAAGCTAGCAGCATAAATTAGCAAAAGTCAAATTCAATAACACTATGCCTGGCAAACAGCAGCAACTTGTACCTAAACATGACATAGCGCAAGCAAAAAAAATATTACACTAAAGACGATAATGCAGACAAGGGAAATGTATATTCACATCTTAATGTCTATGTAATTAAAGTGGTGCACCATAACAATTTATTGTAAAAAAATATTACCATGTACTTGAAAAGAAAATTATGTGTTACTGTTACTAGTTCCTTCTTATTGTTCTTTCCTTTCCAAGTGCTCCTTTTTTTTAAAGAATGTGGATCATAAAATAATTATTTAATAGATCTGTTGACAGAAAGAGTTCACATTAGCAAATGCATCTAAGTTTATTTTATAAAACTAATGCTGCAACACAGCTGGAAACCAGATATTAAATGAAATAAGCAACTATGAAAAGCAAAGCATAAAAATATCAATCAATAGTCATGTGGCATTTCATAAGTCAGTAGCACTCAACTCTCGGAGAAAGACACTTGTCATAATCAGGTGTGCAGATGTACGAATATTTCCCATCAATTCATAAGCATTTCAGTAATTAGCACAAAGTACAAGTAATCATATGTTTTCAAGTAACGAGCATGTCGCATTAGCGATGCCCTCTACAAAGGAATGTCAATAGCCCTGTGCCTCTGGAAAGGCCCTCACTCTAATGGCTTGTTCTCCAGGTGTCTGACACAGCTGTGTGCCGACGACGCATGTGCAGGTGGTCACTTTCTTACGGAAATATTTACGACGCCAGTTTCCGCTACAGTGACAGTCTCATATGAAAATTTCACAGGTCGAAAATTTACGTCACAAGTGTGTAGAAACAAAATCCTATGAATATAACAGTGTCCAAAAAATTTTCGCCGGCATTGTGATACATTCACGCATTTACACACATTTCATAACTCTTAAAGTACGATTCTCGGTTTCCAACATCCTTTTTCACAAGTCAAGAGTCCCTAACTTCTATTCATTATTCATATACATATAAACACGTAATCACATTCCTCATATATGGTAGCATCATCTTATTGACATAAACATACCTCAACAGCATAATACACATCGTCATCGTAAAAATAACATCATAACACCTCAGTCAAATCTCAAAAAAGTCGTACCTTTCTGCAATAATTTCAAAATCTAAAAAAAATTCTCTGCTCATTTAAATAGCGTCATCTACCTCAAACGTACTTTAAAATCATTCTCCCTTACCAAATACATCATTCAAAGCTCTCATAGTATCACAATGGTTCTGAAAATATATGAACAGTTCACAAAGTACAGACAAAATACAATTTCTTAAGTGTGAAGTTATCCAACGGTGTAATCACGTAAACATCTGTCACTGACGTAATAAAAAAGTTTGTCTCTCTCAGTTAAATGATCAGATAGCTGTGTAATTTATGTGTTAGAGAAATATGGTACCGATGTGTTAAATTGTACAAGCAAATACCATATTAGCTAGGGCTCCTTGTGCTTGCCAAACACATGATACACAAAGTAGGCATGTACCCCCCTGAGGATTATTGTAATTATACCCTCAGGTGTTATAGCTTACAGCAATGGAATGAAATGTATCACGAAAAAACTTTCTTTGTAATTCAAAAATCTCTAAAAATAAATGTTTTAAGTACAAAATTAATCACTCAAATACGTGTCCTGTAGCGCTAAATGTGCGTCTTGCTGTAAGATAATCTCTGTGGAAGTGTCGTAGTTATCGTCCTCCAAAAGCTAAGTTCTGCAGAAGTCAATGTACTTACCTCATGATACACAAAAGTGAAATGCTTTGCGTATAGATAACTTAGTTATTACGCTTATTGCCGTGATGAGGAAAGTACTGTGCTGTAACGTATTGTTGTGCTACGAAAGAGGCTGTCTCATTGTAGCTATACCACAAAAGTTACTACTAAAACATGTTTTGCTTTCCAGAAGAATTCAGAAAAACTGTGCAGATATAAAACAGATACTCCGCAAAAGCAACAATGTAAATTGTGTCACACATTAGTAACGTCGTGATATAATCGCGAAGCTGTCACATAAACTAACCACTGTCTCATCTGGTATCTCACTGAAAGTACCTTAAATCCAGAATCCACTCTCAAGCAAACCAAAATGTTGCATGAAAATTTCATTAGCAGTGCTTGTATATGTTCTAAGTATGTAAGCCGTATATTCGTTACGTAATCGTGCAACTAACAAGGAGGAATGTATAAATAACCACACTGTGTCGTCTGTTCACAATAACAATGCATTCGCAATTACTTGTCTAAGTTACCTATGTTCTTGACTGGATGGTTAGTTAGCTTTAAAACATAGTTGCATGTTAACAGTTCCTCAGTGTGACAAATTGTACAAGTAGCGTGAAGTGAAAATTGCAAAGACTAAGTTAAAAAGCAGATTATCTTTCAGTAAGCGGTTTTACGTGTGAAATGTGGTACAATCTTTTACTCTTCAAAGTACTCAGAGTTTCAGCTTGAACGCAATTATCATGCAGTATACGTCCGTAAAGAATACTGGAAATTTGCTCAAGGTTAGCGTCTATGTTATTTTTCCCTGAGCCAGCGGGCGCAGGTGGCTGCCTGTGGTGCGAGTCATTGTCTGTTTCTTTGTTGGCGCGCGCCGTTACTGGGATTAGGAGGTCTAACTTCCACAAATTCGCCTTGCCGAGAGGGCCCAGCTCTGTTTAAATTTCGCCAGTTCTGATGCAATTCAGGTCTGTCGTTACGATCATATCGTCTGTCATCATGTTGGTAGATTCGATAGTTTCTTTCTTGTCGGTCATGTGGTGGAGAATTTCTCCCTGAATCGTAACTGCGCGCTGGACCGTTGCGTCTAAAGTTATTCTGTCTCTCTTGATAATAATTATTTTGGTTCCCATATTATCTGTTTCTCTGATTGTCTCTGTGATAGTCATTACTGCGTAGAGGTGACCTTTCCCTGTAATTATTACTACGCTGCCAACGGTTGTCATACGGGTGGTGTCTATTTTGGTCACGATTTGTGTGGTGAGAATAGCCTTGTCGCGTCCAGTTATCGTTTCTGTCGTCACGGAATTGTGACGGATGTGACCTGTAGTGATTGTTTTCCTGTTTTCGCATCCCACGACAGTCTGTGTCAATTTCTAATTCTTGTAACAGTCCCTGAAAAGCTTCAATGTCGTCTTTGCAACGTCCTGCTAAAATAATGTCTCAAATGTTCGGGCAGTTTGATTAAGCAAATGTGGATGAGTTCTGAGGGGCTGTATGGGTTTGACAGGTATTGATTCTTGTGCAACATGTCTTCAAAATATTTCATAAGACTGGAAAATTCAGATTGTTCAAAGTGTTTCATCATCATGATGCTATGTTTTACGCGGTCTTGTGTGGCTTGAGACCAATATGCTGAGAGGAAGGCATGGTAAAATTCTCCTTCACTGTGGCAATCGTGAATGACCGATCGCATTCTTACAGCTGGTTCATTCTCTAAGTAGCCACACATAAATTCTAACCTGTGCTCCAATGACCAGTTGGGAGGGAAACAATGAGAGAATTGATGGAGCCACGCTTGTGGATGAATGTCGCTGGCAGAATTCTTAAACGTTTTGAATTTACATGTAGTAATGAACAGCTTATAGTCAAAATCATCGTGTCGGCGAGTAGCATATCGGTCATTGTTACGTCGTGTCGGCGGTTCCATCTCAAAATTCGGTGTACCTTGCCAATTTCTTTCATAACTTCCGAAGTGTCCTGTGTTATTATTTTGTGGCTGTTCCGTATTTCTATGTCCCTCTTCCCTTATTGGGGCGCGAGTGTCCTCTGAAATACGTAATTCTTGTATTACCTGTGTCAGCTGATCTTGTACTTCCCGCATTTCTCTTTTGTATTGCGTATTAATTTGATTCTGATTTTGTTTGAATTTTCTTATTTGTTCATACTCTTCTGTGTCAGTAAAGGCTACAGGTCTTGTGTCATTCAGATCATCATCTACCTTTGTAGATAAGTTAGTGACCTGATCCGAAAGTTCGGCTACTTTCTCTGATAGTGTACTTATTTCCTCCATGTGTCTTTCTGAACCAATTTTCAGGGTATCTACTGTGTCCTTTAAGTTTTCCTGAGTTTTTGCAAGTTGCGTAACCGAATCGGTAGATGCAACTGAGTCAATTTTAGCTTGCAAGGTCTCATGATTTTCATGAACAATAGTTTGCAGTTCTTTTATGGCTGCTTCGTGATTCTGTAATGCATTTTCATGCCGCGAAAAAATAGGTTGGAAATGCTCACAAATTTGTGTTTTTACGTCATTACAGACCTTTTGACATTTCGATTCGATGTTATGTAACTCAGTAGTTAAATCTTCACGTGTTTGTTCAAGTGTGGTGTCTAACTTCTGAAGATTTTGTTCCAATGTGTCTAACTTTTGAAGCTTTTGCTGTGTTTGTCTCTGATTTTGTTCCATTTGTTTCTGATTTTGTTCAAGCGTTGTGTCTAACTTTTCTAGCCTTTGTCCCATTTGTTGCATTAACTGTAATAACAGTGCACTGGTGTCTGAAACATGTTCCTCAGTGCTATTCGGCAACGCATTTGAACCGGCAATAATCGCAGTTTGAATAGCAGAAAACGTGTCTTGACTTATTTGAGAAAACGGTGAGGACGCAAAACCTGAATCTACAGAATTTGCAAAATTGTGTCCTATCATTTCGGATTCCTGAGGCGAGCTGTTGCCGACCGATCGATCGATAATGCTTCCCTGTTCACTACCTGTTTGACTGTCTACGCCATTGTTTGACGCCCGCTCCATTTCCCTATGCACAGTTACCAAATTACTACTTTGAACATTAGTTAACTCATTACACAGTGGCGCTAACACACTGCTTTCGTCTTCACTGTCATTTCTTAGTTTACTTTGGAGCCGAGTGTTACGTTTTTCACACGCCATTATTGTCACAATATTTCACACGATAACACAGAAAAGCACAATTTGAATAGCAAAAATAAGAGAACACATTAATATAGCACTGAAAATAATATTTAGTTAATTGCAGCTGCGAAATACTTGGTGCAAATCTACATGCATGCCACAACTGTTTTACAGTACAACAATGAAAGACTGCAACTACAAAGGAGATTCTCTCTACAATTACGCGCTAGCAATAAACAAAAGCTACACTAAATACACAAACTACAAGAAAAAATCAGAAGATTCCAGTGAGATATCCTTGGCTAAGGGTCGACATATGAAACGTCCCCTTAGAACATTTGTACACGACTTTGCTTGCACTGACACACAATATTTTTAGCGCAATGCAATCTGACTTTCAAAAATCCCTACAAAAGAATGGCCCTGACTAACATTAACCTATACGTTTCACAAATCACTTACCTCACCAAAAATCTTCGTTACTCGAACTACTGCAATACAGCGAGCGCCACTACTGCCAGCTAAATAAAAGATTCAAACTACAGAAGGCACTAACTACTGATAGGCATAGTTAGCAAATGAAAGATTTTAATAGAGAACAAACATTGTATTTACCTTAATATCATCAAAAGTCATAATGTATGTAATTTCAAAACTCCGCCATTTCCTTCCACACATCCACCACTGCTGGCGGCTCACCTCCAACTGCGCAACGCTACGCGCTGTTAACATCCAGCTGCCCCTCTACAATGGCAGACAACAATGCAAACTAGCCACAGACTGCACACAGCACAGCCAGTGATTTTCATACAGAGCGCTACGTAACGTTGCCAATAAGAAAACATAAACAGCAAACTTACATAAAGAAAACATAAACAGCCTACTTACATAAAGAAAACATAAACAGCCTACTTACAGCAGATCTGGGTTGATCTTTCGTAGGTTACACTACTCATAGCTATTTAGAATCGAATTACTCAGTTCTGAATTCCAGTTTTCGTTCTGTCCTCTCTGACACCTTGAAAGAGTCATGTTGAAACTCTTTCATTAATTTATAAATTATAGAGTGCAGCAATCAGTTGCCCTTTTTAGATTTTATTACGCAAATCCAGATTTCGGCTAGTACCTAGCCATTCTCAATCCGCTATTTTTTATTCTCAATGGATGTAAGTCCCTGTTGTTCGGGCATCAGTCACAGTTCTACATCTACATCTACATACATACTCCGCAATCCACCATACGGTCGTGGCGATGGGTACCTTGTACCACAACTAGCATCTTCTCTCCCTGTTCCACTCCCAAACAGAACGAGGGAAAAATGACTGCCTATATGCCTCTGTACGAAATGTAAGTTGGCGGCAGTAAAATTGTACTGCAGTCAGCCTCAAATGCTGGTTCTCTAAATTTCCTCAGTAGCGATTCACGAAAAGAGCGCCTCCTTTCCTCTAGAGACTCCCACCCGAGTTCCTGAAGCATTTCCGTAACACTCGCGTGATGATCAAACCTACCAGTAACAAATCTAGCAGCCCGCCTCTGAACTGCTTCTATGTCCTCCCTCAATCCGACCTGATAGGGATCCCAAACGCTCGAGCAGTTCTTAAGAATAGGTCGTATTAGTGTTTTAGAAGCGGTCTCCTTTACAGATGAACCACATCTTCCCAAAATTCTACCAATGAACCGAAGACGACTATCCCCCGTCCCCACAACTGCTATTACATGCTTGTCCCACTTCATATCGCTGTGCAGTGTTATTCCCAAATATTTAATCGACGTGACTGCGTCAAGCACTACACTACTAATGGAGTATTCTAACATTACGGGATTCTTTTTCCTATTCATCTGCATTAATAACATTTATCTATATTAAGAGTTAGCTGCCATTCTTTACACCAATCTCAAATCCTGTCCAAGTCATCTTGTATCTTCCTACAGCCGAGCCGAGCCGAGAAAGCGTATGTCGTGCTTGAAATGCACTCACTTCAGTCAGTCATAACAGTGCAACGACACTTCAGGACGAAGTTCAACAAAGATCCACCAACTGCTAACTCCATTCTGCGATGGTATGCGCAGTTTAAAGCTTCTGGATGCCTCTGTAAGGGGGAAATCAACGGGTCGGCCTGCAGTGAGCGAAGAAACGGTTGAACGCGTGCGGGCAAGTTTCACGCGTAGCCCGCGGAAAATTGGCTCATGCCAGAACTAGAGACCGACAGCGCCGACTTCATCTTTCAACAGGATGGTGCTCCACCGCACTTCCATCATGATGTTCGGCATTTCTTAAACAGGAGATTGGAAAACCGATGGATCGGTCGTGGTGGAGATCATGATCAGCAATTCATGTCATGGCCTCCACGCTCTCCCGACTTAACCCCATGCGATTTCTTTCTGTGGGGTTATGTGAAAGATTCAGTGTTTAAACCTCCTCTACCAAGAAACGTGCCAGAACTGCGAGCTCGCATCGACGATGCTTTCGAACTCATTGACGGGGACATGCTGCGCCGAGTGTGGGAGGAACTTGATTATCGGCTTGATGTCTGCCGAATCACTAAAGGGGCACATATCGAACATTTGTGAATGCCTAAAAAAAAGCTTTTTGAGTTTTTGTATGTGTGTCCAAAGCATTGTGAAAATATCTCAAATAATAAAGTTATTGTAGAGCTGTGAAACCGCTTAAATCATTTGTAATAACCCTGTATTTGGGATATAAACGAAAGTCGTTAGGCGTTTTTCTACATTTGAAACATGATTTATATTCAAATTTCGCAGCAGTCGCATAAGGGTGCATTAGTAGCGCCGCTATGAGGATGCAAATCAGGTTTGCTTTAAATACACGCTGTACGGACTCGAGCGTTGTTTACCTTTGGGATTGGACGTGGTGGGTTTGTGAGGGATCCACTTGTACGTGGAGGCCGGTTTTGTAAAATGTTTCATGAAAAATGACATGAAACGGTTATCACATGTAGAAGATTTACTTCCGGTACGATGGACGTGGAAGAATTATGGGCAAATTTTAAACACATTGTAAATCACGCGTTGGACAAGTATGTGCCGAAAAAGTGGGTTACGGACGGAAAAGACCCACCGTGGTTTAACAGTGCAATTCGGAGAACGCTCAGGAAGCAAAGGCAGTTGCACTCGCGGTACAAGGAAGATCGGGAGAATGAGGACAGGCAAAAGTTAGTAGAGATTCGTGCTGCTGTAAAAAGAGCGATGCGCCAAGCATTCAACCACTACCACCGTCATACCTTAGCAAAAGATCTTGCTGAAAACCCAAGGAAATTCTGGTCTTACGTAAAATCGGTAAGCGGGTCGAAGGCTTCCATCCAGTCACTCACTGATCAGTCTGACCTGGCGACGGAAGACAGCAAAACGAAAGCTGAAATTTTAAATTTAGCATTTGAGAAATCTTTCGCGCAGGAGGATCGTACAAACATACGGCCGTTTGAGTGTCTTACAGATCCCCGTATGGAGGACATAGACATCCCTGGGGTTGTGAAGCAGCTGAATGGGTTGAAAATAAATAAATCTGCCAGGTCCTGATGGGATTCCAATTCGGTTTTACAGAGAGGATTCTACTGCATTGGCTCCTTACTTAGCTTGCAGTTATCGCGAATCTCTTGCCCAACGTAAAGTCCCGAGCAACTGGAAAAAAGCGCAGGTGACGTCTGTATATAAGAAGGGTAGAAGGACGGATCCTCAAAATTTTATACCAAAATTATTAACTTAGGTTTGTTGCAGGATTCTCGAACATATTCTCAGTTCGAATATAATGAATTTCCTTGAGACAGAGAAGTTGCTGTCCATGCATCAGCACGGCTTTACAAAGCATCGCTCCTGCGAAACGCAACTCGCCCTTTTCTCACATGATATCTTGCGAACCATGGATGAAGCGTATCAGATGGATGCCATATTCCTTGACTTCCGGAAAGCGCTTGACTCGGTGCCCCACTGCAGACTCCTAACTAAGGTACGAGCAAATGGGACTGGTTCCCAAATATGTGAGTGGCTCGAAGACTTCTTATGTAATAGAACCCAGTACGTTGTCCTCGATGGTGAGTGTTCATCGGAGGTGAGGGTATCATCTGGAGCGCCCCAGGGAAGTGTGGTAGGTCCGCTGTTGTTTTCTATCTACATAAATGATCTTTTGGATAGGGTGGATAGCAATGTGCGGCTGTTTGCTGATGATGCTGTGGTGTACGGGAAGGTGTTTTCGTTGAGTGACTGTAGGAGGATACAAGATGACTTGGACAGGATTTGTGATTGGTCTAAAGAATGGCAGCTAACTCTAAATATAGATAAATGTAAATTAATGCAGATGAATAGGAAAAAGTATCCTGTAACGTTTAAATACTCCATTAGTAGTGTAGCGCTTGACACAGTCACGTCGATTAAATATTTGGGCGTAACATTGCAGATCGATATGAAGTGGGACAAGCATGTAATGGCAGTTGTGGGGAAGGCGGATAGTCGTCTTCGGTTCGTTGGTAGAATTTTGGGAAGATGTGGTTCATCTGTAAAGAAGACCGCTTATAGAACGCTGGTGCGACCTATTCTTGAGTACTGCTCGAGCGTTTGGGATCCCTATCAGGTCGGATTGAAGGAGGACATAGAAGCAATTCATAGGCGGGCTGCTAGATTTGTTACTGGTAGTTTTGATCATCACGCGAGTGTTACGGAAATGCTTCAGGAACTCGGGCGGGAGTCTCTAGAGGAAAGGAAGCGTTCTTTTCGTGAATCGCTACTGAGGAAATTTAGAGAACCAGCATTTGAGGCTGACTGCAGTACAATTTTACTGCCGCCAACTTACATTTCGCGGAAAGACCACAAAGATAAAGTAAGAGAGATTAGGGCTCGTACAGAGGCATATAGGCAGTCATTTTTCCCTCGTTCTGTTTGGGAGTGGAACAGGGAGAGAAGATGCTAGTTGTGGTACGAGGTACCCTCCGCCACGTACCGTATCGTGGATTGCGGAGTATGTATGTAGATGTAGATGTAGATGTCGAAGAGATTGTGTCTTTGACACCACTGAACCAAAGATGTCGCCTGAGTGGCAGAATCAGTTGTAAGTGGATTCAAATGGTTCAAATGGCTCTGAGCACTATGGGTCTTAACTTCTGAGGTCATCAGTCCCCTAGAACTTAGAACTACTTAAACCTAACTGACCTAAGGACATTACACACATCCATGCCCGAGGCAGGATTCGAATCTGCGACCGTAGTGGTCGCGCGGTTCCAGTTCGTAGCGCCTAGAACCGTTCGGTACACCGGCTGGCAATTGTAAGTAGGGGAGCGCAGTAGCAGTTGCCGTTGCACTATATTATAAGGTAGGATATTAGACTTTAAGCTAGTGGCTAGATGCGAGAATTTAGCTGTTGGCCTATGGGCGCAGCAGAATACAGTTTTGTAAGGTAATGAAACATTGTATATTTAGCTTTTAGTATACAGCAGCGCAATGTGGATTTCGCTAATTCTAACAGTACCATCCCATGAAAGTAGGAACCAAGGATTTGCCATCAGGTTTAATGTATAGGTTGATTAGGTATACCCGATTTGTAATATTTCGAGTGTTTTGTAATCCTGATACCGACAAGTTTAATTTTGGAATCTGTTTTGTTAGACGATGTTAGACTTTTGTAATGTAACTATCCAAGTGTGTTTAATTACGTCAGTAAGTGATAATTGTAAAACAATTGAGAAGTTCACTGATTTTGTGAACTTCAGATCATTGAAACACGTATGTTTAATTACGTCAGTAAGTGATAATTGTAAAACAATTGAGAAGTTCACTGATTTTGTGAACTTCAGATCATTGAAACACGTATGTATTCAGTAGCAGCGATGGCGAGGCATGACAGAATCTCTGACCAGAGAGTTATTTATTGTTGCTAGTCTGCGCTTGACTGCGCGAGAGTTCTGTTAGAGAGTAGCAGTCAGTGCTAGTAGCGCGCGAGAGACAGTCGCAGTTGTGTGTGAGGAGTCGGCGGGCGTCGACATGGCTCTATGGTCGGGATTTAGGACGAGGTATATTGTTAAATAAGGTAATGAAGCAGCATTGCGCTCATCTGATAATGTAATGGATCTTAAGTGTAATTGATTTGTTCAAGAATCGCCCCAATAATAATTTTTTTTTTCAAACCAAGCATTTTAACAAAACAAACATTTTATTGAAAGAAAATTTCCTTCGCTTTTCCTCCAAGAATCAATTTATCACGCTGGTTATTGCACAGAGCCTAAGGTTAGCGCAGCTGGCCTTATAAAATTTATCAGGTTTAGCATAACGTTAATTTTGTGGGGACTTAACATTTTTGCACATTTTTATTATCATTGACATTTATTACTGTGGGAAGCTAACATATGGGACTATTCGTATTTTTTATTCAATTCATATCATTTAAAAAGAAGTTTTGCGGGAAGGTTACACTTGGCGACATCCGGTCCAGGATCGTATTTTGTTGAGAATCTTCTGAAAAGTAGTCAGATTTTGCTCTTATTTGCTATAATTAGCATTTGCCACGAACCTACTATGCTGTCATAGTAGGAGGAGAGGTGATACTCCTACGTGGCGCGTCCCAGGTGGCGGATAGGGAAGTCCTCACCGGTTTACTGGCGGACTTGAGTGAAATACATAAAATAGCTCTCGCGGACCAAACACACCCTCTGCTGTTAACAACCAGAGTTGTAAATCGGAGCTTGCTCCAACTAAGGTTGACAACCTTCGACAGTCAAAAACGGAAAGGTCTTTTAGGAAAACATTTCCACCGTCCTGCTCAAAAAGGCAGGAAAACGCTACATCGCATTCGGTGGGTAGTCAACTAGAAGATAGCAACGAATCGGAGCGTTTGCAACCATCCAAATGCACACTAAAACACAAAAAGAAGATTAAACATGAGCAAATAAATTATATAGCAACACACAACATAAACTCACTACTTCAGACCGGAAAACTCAAGGAGCTCACAGATAAACTAAATAAACAAAAAAATTTAATAACAGTGATTCAAGAAATGAGAAACACCACAGAGGACCCGTTCAAATCACAAGGATACAGAATTTATAATGGGAAACCAGGAGCGAGGGCAATGAAACATTGTCCCCAGTTTGGAACAGGGTTTTTAGTAAACATAAAAATAATAGATTCAGTAACGGATTTCCAAGCAGTATCACCAAGAATTGCGACTCTAAGCTTTAAAACAATGAATAAAACCTATACAATAATAAATGCTCATGCCCCAACAAATGAAAAAAATTGTCTAACAAAAACAAAGGAAGAGGTAGATAAATTTTGGGACCTTCTAGAACAAACTGTGAACAGAGTAAATAAAAAGAATGTACAAATCTTATTGGGAGATTTCAATGCTCAGTTGGGAAAAGAAAGGAAATATAAAGATATAATTGGAAAATGGAGTCCACATAAATTTACAAACAAAAACGGTCAAAGACTTGTAGAACTCTGCAGAGAACACAACCTTATATCTAAATCAACATACTTTAAGAGGAAGCCAAGTAAACTTAAAACATGGAAACATCCAGACTGGAGGAAGGGCGAGTGGCAGCTAGACCATGTCTGTATGGACAAAAATTTTCATAAGGAGATCCACAATGTTAAAGTACTGAGAGGAGTAGACACAGGCTCAGACCATTATATGGTTAAAATTAAAATCGAATTCACACCGTTAAAGAAGAGGACCGGAAAAACTAATAAAATAAAAAGGAGGTTTGACCCACATCAGCTAATTAAAAATAATAAGTACCAACAAATAACACAAACCATCAAATTAACAGATGATCTAGAACAACTAGTGCCTAATCTTAAAAAAGAAGCAGAGAATCTAGCTCCCTTGAACCCACGAAGGAAACATGCATGGTGGACATCAGAATGTGACAAACTCCATGAAGATAGACACCAAGCATGGTTAAAGTTTCAAACACATAAAACTGAAGAAAATGCCATCAACCTAAAAAATGAAAGAAAAAAATTCACTCAAAATATTAGAAGAATCAAGAGAGGATTTCATAAAGATATTATAATGTCTATAGAAGGCAATTATCATAAAACCAACTCCAGGAACTACTACAAAATCTTTGGGAAACAACTACAACAATATGAGGCCCCTACACTAATACTGAAAGATGAAGATGGAAGAATGACACACAGTAACAAGGAAAATGCAGAAATCATGGCAAAAGCATTTTACAAACTTCTGAATTGCGAGGAACCCAAAGAACCCTTACAAATCAACATAAATACCCCAATAAAAACCAAACCTAACAAACTAGACCCTCCAACTTTCCAAGAAGTAGAAGAAATTCTTAAAGAACAAAAAAATTATAAGGCATGTGGAGAAGATCAGGTTTTTGTTGAAATGTGGAAATATGCAAGTGACACAGTCAAGACCTCCTTACACATGGCTCTAACAAAAATTTGGGTAACAGAACAATTTCCCGAACATTGGACCACAGCTATCATCCACCCACTACACAAAAAGGGAGATAAGAGCAACCCAGATAACTACAGAGGAATCTCTCTCCTAGATTGCACATATAAAATTCTATCCAAGATCCTATATGAAAGAATCAAGGAGCAATTAGAACAGGAGTTAGGGGAATATCAGGGAGGTTTCAGACCATGGAGAAGCTGTGCAGAGCAGATAATTAGTTTAAAATTGATTATGGCATACTACAAGAAACGGAACAAACCTCTGGCAATAACATTTGTAGATTTTAAGAAGGCATATGACTGTCTCCACAGACCTTCAGTATTAAAAATTTTAAGAAATCTAGGACTCCATCCAAAACTAATTAAAATAATACAACTCACTCTAACCAACACCAAATCAAAAGTAAAGTTTAGAGGAGAAATTTCGGAACCATTCCTCATAAAAACAGGCTTAAGACAAGGTGACTGCCTATCACCATTACTTTTCAACTGTGTACTGGAATACATAATGAGAGAATGGTACAAGGACAATCCAAAGAGGATAAGAATTGGAAGTGCAAAAGATAATATTAGTTTAAACTGCTTGGAATTTGCTGATGATCTTGCTCTCCTAGCCAACACCGTTCAAGAAGCCAGGCAACAAGTGAAATCACTACAAGAAATAGCAGAGAAAGTAGGCCTTAGAATATCATTTGAAAAAATGGAGATTATGCTAACTGATCCACCACTTGCAAAAAAAATTACAATAGGAGAACAGGAAATCAAAATTGTTGATAAATTTAAGTATTTAGGCGAAATAATAACATACAATCTAAATGAGAAGCCATCATGGCAAAATAGAATAAAAAACTGAACTATGCAAATTACATTACCAAAACTACATACAAAAAAAAAAAAGCCTATCTATAGATGCAAAATTAAAACACTATAAAACAGTTACACAACCAGAAATAACGTATGCAGCTAAAACTATCTTCAAAACAACTAATACAGCAGAAATTGACAGAATACTAAAAATAGAAAGAAGAATAATTAGGACATGTATAAATAAACAGTATAAAATAAATGGAAATTGGAGAATAGCATCAAATGAAACAGTATATAAGAAAATAGAACCAGTCATGAGCACAATCAGGAAGAAACGCATCTCATTCTTTGGACATCTGATGAGATCTCCAGAAAACAGAATTAGTAAAAAAATAATACAAAAATTGTGGAATAGCAAGAGCGACATTAAATGGATCACAGAAATTAAGGAAGATACAAAAGAACTTCAAATTACAGTAGATGACCTAAAAAACAAGACAGAGAAAACCAGAATACTGCAAGACCCGCAAACCAGACTACAAATGAAAATCAATAAAAGGAGTACAGGAAGAGTTGTCTCAGATGAAGAAAGAAAGAAAATATCTGAAAGAATGAAGAAATATTGGGCAGACAGAAGAGCAAAACACCTTTCATATAAGAATAGCCTCCAATAATTATATTACCTAAATATATTAAGTTATTGTCGAAACAAATTGTATCCATTTGTAACAACTTGTTTAGAACTTTGTGTTTTTGACTACAGTGGTCCAATGAAGGCCATAAAATAAATAATAATAATAATAATAATTAGCATTTGGCGCAACGCTTTTACTAATTTTGTGACTTTCTTTCCTCAGATCATCGGCAATTCGTTGCTCTGTTGTATTTGTGTGTTGCTTTTGCATTGTGCTTATTTCTTTTGTGAATATTTGTGACTATTGTAAAAATGCCGCGAAAGACTGTGAATAGTGTATCGCGAGGTATAATGAATGAAACTACCGAATTAAACAGCTTGACCGATAGTAAATGCGATACGCAATATAATGATGATAATTCACCGTTTACTGACAATCATCCTAATGATGAACAAACGAACTTAATTGTCTCCTCTGTTAATCTGACGACAATTGATGACGCGGGGCGCACTATTGTAATGAGCGCTGCCCAGCTTAACACACCCGGTTTGGAAAATTCAAGTAACGCACAGACAACTTTTTCTAATGAAAATGAACAGTGTACTGAAAGTACGACGGATTTATTTAATTCTGAAATAGTGACTGACAGTGTACATTCGACTGGCAAACTTTTTTGTAAATCTCAGAATAACCAAATGGTTACAGAAAGCGAGACAATTCTAGATCCACCATTAAAGAGCACAGAGAATAGAAATGCTAATTTTGTGTCGGATCCAATTATGGCATTGTTGCTACAAATGAGTAAACAACTTAATGAAAATAGCGAAGATAACAAACAATTTAAAGAAAATTTCAGACAACAGAGTGAAGATTTCAGACAACTTAGTGAACAGAACAAACAGTTAAATGAAAAATTAGACAACAATTCCAGACAGCTTAGTGAACAGATTAGAGCCATTGCCGCACAATGTCATGATACTAAGGAACAGTTACGCGAGGAAATTGAGGCTTGTTCAAGAAAAAGTAGCGAAGAAATTAGGTCTGTTGCTCAGGAATTAAGAGAAATGCAAACAGCTGCAACAGAAACACTTAAGAGACGAAATTAGCGGAGTCGCTAAACAATGCTCTGAACAGGCTACACAATTACGCGACGAGTTTAAAGCAATGACAGCAGAACTTCCGCGCACAATGGATGAAAAGATTGACGCGAAATTCGACCAACAGAACACTCAGATTGACGAACGTTTTAATCACCACATGCAAAACAGTGATACGCGTTTCCGTAAATTTATTCAGGATCAAAATAAAGCGAAACGTCAAGTCATGGAAACAATCACTGCTCAGAGACAAGAAGACAAACGTAAATTGTTCGCGAAGGCAAAAACATACGTGGACAGCAATATTGCTGCAGTGTCCGATGAAATTAATACCATCAAACAGTCGAACACCGAATTACGTGATGAGATTTCTGACCTTAAATCAAAAACAGATACACACTCAGTAGATTTTCAAACAGTGACCGACAGACTCGAACAATTAGAACTAACACAGGACTCCGATGTCGTCAAAGCTGACGTTAAAAAACTGAACGAAACTACACGTGAATTACAAAAACAGATTAATACTTCTGACACTAAAAACGATGATCAGGTAAAAATACTGACTGAAAAATATGATAAAATTGGCCAGTCGTATTGATGTTATCGAAAGTACTAATGATAATAAATCAGACGATACCTCACCGGTTTCATTTAACCAAACACCTGAATTCCAAAATTTACAGCAGACAATTAATGAGATCGATTCGTCTAATAACACGTTGCGTAGAAAATTGTCAAGTTTACAGCAAGAAGTAACAGAGATAAAAAATGTTTCAGGGTATAACACATCACAGCAGACGCCACTTTACTAACATATTTCAGACTCACGCTGCGCGTATAATTTGGGTAATCTACAGAGAGTACGGGACTTAGATTCCGAACAGACGCAGACAAATAGATTCTCTTACAATACAGAACCTGTTCCATCATACAGAGACGATAATTTCGATTACAAACATTTTCTATCAGTGAGAAAATTTAAAGTGTTTAAAAATGACAAAACACAGATTCATCCGCTAGATTGGATACAACAATTTAGCTTTGCTTTTCCACCGACTTGGCCTGTAACACACAAACTTGAATTCATTTGTAGTTTTTTGGAAGGCGAACCGGCAACTCGTATGAGACCGATCGCGAGACAATGCTATTCAGTAGAAGAATTTCAGAATGCTTTTCTGTCAGCGTACTGGTCGAAGACGACACAGCGCGGAATTAAAGATCAATTAATTAGTTTACCAAATTATGAGAACTCAAATTTTTGTACTGTCACGCAATTCTTTGAGCACATGGTCCAACAAAACCAGTACCTAAGTGAACCGTACAGTGAATCTGCACTCATTCAATTATGTATTTCTAAATTGCCACGATCATTAAGAGTGTCACTTTTAACGGGTCAGCAAAAGGAAAATATTTCGGCATTCAGGGATCTGTTGCAGCTTTTAGAAGTGCAGCAATCAGATTATTCCTTCGTAAACAAAAATTTTTCATATAACAACAAAGGCCAACAAACTTACAGTAATTACGGTCAACCACGTAATTTCAATAGTAAAGGTAACAGATGCTTTAGGAACGACAACCACCAGAACTTTAATAGCAGACAAAATTTTGATTATCAATATCGTCAAAATTTTCAGCAACAGGAACCACACTTTAGTAACAATAGAGGTTTTTCACATCAACAGCAACAAAACCAGCCGGTTAGAATACCTAACCAAGAATGTAATGCACAAGGTCAACCTAACTTTAATGTTTCGCCGCGTGGACGTATAGTCCCTGGTACAACAAATAGTAACGCACGGCAGCAAAGAAACGATTACGTGCAGAAGACACAGTACTTCAATTCCTATCGCAATGTACCGTATAGGAACGACTATCACGACAGACGTAAAAACAATGAGCACAATTATCAGCGTACGTATAATAACAGTCGGTCTTACCAGCAGCAAAATTATCCACAAGAACATATTCTCATGAATGAACCCGACAGTAGGTATCATCCAGAGCGTAATACGTCTGGAAGAAATAATAGAACAGTTCAAATAGTCGAAATGCCACAGAATCGTCCTGAAAATAATAACACGTCAGATAGAATCTGACTAGATACTCTACAGGTCGCATCTTCCAATAACACAAACACTACTTTTGACACCCAGAATGTTGTTCACGAAAATGTTATTACTTTTGACGACGTCAGAGACACTCTTTTACAGGAAAGACCAGTTGTTCAGAAAACTATTTCACACCCTGTCATTGAAATTAAAATTGGTTCATCGAAATTTTCAGCAGTAATCGATTCCAGATCACCAATGTCAGTAATAAATGAAGAAACTTTTAACGAGTGTAACAAAGAGAATACCTATCCTACATTACCATTAGGCAAAACGAAAGTAAAAGGAGCAGTATCGAGTAAAGGTGTAGACGTTAAATTACAGACGCATTTATCATTTTGTGTTGCAGGTCATACTTTTCACTCAAATTTTTGGATTGTTCCTTTATTGACAACAGACGTTATTTTAGGTAATAATTTTCTGGTACAACACGACGCAGTTATCGATTTTCAAAATTCCTATTTAATGTTGAAGGATGAAAATGTGCAATTGGCTTTAGAATTTCAGCATTCTTTATCTGCGGAAGAACAAACAATTAATCGTACAGAGGTCATTTCTGCATCACGTAACATAGACTGTAATTCCACAGTATTCACTGATACGTACGTACATAACTATAATACTCCAGACGAAGCTGACTACGACGTAATGCAAATGATTTCTGATAAAGTTAAACAAAGCAGTGCAAATACAGACGACGAACGCACGCAACTACACAAAATTCTTTTACAGCAAGCTCCAGTTTTCGACAACATTCCTGCTACTATGTCCGGTTTTATGTATGAATTTCAAGTCAAACAGCACGACACATTTAAAGCCAAGCATTATCCCATTCCGTATATTCACAGAGAACAGGTTAAGAAAGAATTGCAGGATATGCTTGACCAAGGAATTATTGAACCAGCAGTTAGTCCGTACATAAATCCGCTACATATTGTTAAGAAAAAAGATGGCTCACTTCGCCCGTACTTGATTCACGTCACATTAATGACATAATTATTAATGAAACAGATCGACCACAGACATTAGAGGAACTTTTACAGAAATTTCATGGTACTGCTATTTATTCTACATTAGATTTGAAATCGGGATTTTGGCAAATTCAGCTTCATCCTAATTGCAGAAAATATACAGCTTTTCTCTGTTTTGGCGACTGTTATCAATTTCGTAAATTACCATTCGGTTTAACTATTTCTTCTGCAGCTTTTATTCGCGGTTTGAACACAATACTTCCGACAGAACTTAAAGACAGAATCACGACGTACGTAGACGACATTCTTATTGCAGAAGCTAACTGGTCTGAACACAATATGATTCTTGAACGTCTGTTACAAACTTTTCATGCGCAAGGACTCACAGTTAATCTCAGTAAATCGCACTTTGGTTAAACTTCTATAAAATTTCTTGGACATGTAATTTCAGCAGAAGGCATTGCGCCTGATCCGGAAAAACTTCAAGCTCTACGTGACATTACTGTTCCTACGACGAAGAAGCAACTACGCAGGTTTTTGGGATTAATTAACTTTTTTCGTAAATTTATTCATCACTCTGCTTTAGACACACCTAGATTATGCCAATTGACAGGTAAAAACACGATTTGGTCCTGGGATAAGCAAGCACATTCTGAATTCATGAACCTGAAACATGCTTTGTTGAATGCTCCACTTTTATCGCACCCAGATCTTACCAAAAATTTTTCCATTGCCACCGACAGTTCTAACACAGCTTTAGGCGTACATATTTTTCAGGAAATTGAAGAAGATGGCTCTACAGTAATTAAAAATATCGCATTTGCAAGTCGTATTTTGTCACCTGCTGAACGAAATTACTCCGTTACAGAACTGGAAACATTATGTGTTGTATGGGCTTTTACGAGATTTGAACATTTTCTTTATGGCAGACATACCACCGTTTACACAGATCACAGAGCGATACAGTTTTTACTTTCAGCTAAATTTACTCACGACAGATTAAGCAGATGGAAACTTTATTTACAGGAATTTAATTTTACAATTGTTCACATTCCCGGCACACAAAATGTTGTAGCAGATGCACTATCTCGTTCTCTCAGCAACAATCAGCAAGACGTCGCAACCAACTTCTGCAAAGCAAATTTCAGCGTTATGTACATCCAACAAGTTGCATTTGAAAATTTTATTTCGTCGTCATTACAGGACATAGCACGAGAGCAGAATAAAGACAACGTATGGAAAGAAATTAAACACCTTTGGCAAGATAAGAATAATGTTACGATTAGAAACCACTACACTGTACGCAATGACATTCTATTTCGCCGTTCTCATCCTGACAGCAACAATTGGTTATTATGCATTCCTGATGAACTGGTTAACAAATTAATCAGGTATACTCATTTAAGCTACGCACATTACGGAGAAAGAAAATGTTTTCTTATAATGAGACAGAACTGTTATATTGCCAACATGGAGAAACGTATACGACGAGTTTTAGCGTCATGTAAAATTTGCTAGAAAGCTAAGTCAGACACCACTTCACATATTCCTCCATTATATCCCATTGTACCTGTTAAATTAAGACATATGGCCGCAGTAGATATTTTTGGTCCAATTCCAAGAACTAACAGAGGTTTTTGCTACATCTTTGTCGCTGTTGAACTCACTTCAAAATTTGTTACCTTCCCTCCGTTACGCAAAGCTACTGCCAAAACTGTTTCGAAAGCATTTGTAAAGCATTTTCTATTTCATGTAGGGCATGTGATGAAAGTAATTTCTGACAATGTATCACAATTTCGTTCTGCTATATGGACACGCATGTTACGAGCTAGAAACATTTCTCCGATCTATATATCCAAGTACCATGCTTCATCGAACCCTTGTGAACGATTAATGAAAGAAATTGGTAAACTGTGTAGGATATACTGCCACAAAAGACATATTGACTGGGACACACACATATTCTCATTCCAAGCTGTAATTAATTCCATTCCAAATGAATCCACTATGCTATCTCCGTCTGTTATACTGAAAAACGTTGAACCACCAAACAAAATTAAATAATTAGTAACATTTCCTACATCTCGTCGACTACGACACCGTGAAATAATTGACATTGCACTGAACAACATCAAACGTGCCGCAGAGCGCCGGAGAAGACAGCAAAAACAGGTTTGTACACGCCGAGACTTTCACGTGGGCCAGAAGATATTAGTACGTACACACTATTTATCCAGCAGAATAAAAGGTAAGTGCAGTAAATTTGAACTTCTATACGCAGGTCCATATCGGATTCGCAGCATTCCTCACCCCAATGTTGTACACGTCGAAACTTTGAGAACCAGAAAAAGTAAAGGCAATCACCATGTCTCCAACATTAAACCCTTTATTGAATGAAGACACTTTATGATTTAACATGCTATGATGCCATTTACACATTTTATGACTATTTCTGCAATTATAATCACATGACTACTTATTGATGATTATCGTATTTTTTCTTGGCACGTGCCCGGCAAGGTAAGGTTAGCAGGTCGCTTTTCTTGTCGTTACACGTCAGACCGTGCATATTTTTCCAGATGAATTTACACATTTTATGACCATTTATGCAATTATATTTATGTAACTACTTAATGATGATTGTCGTATTTTTCTTGGCAAGTGCGAGACCGTGCATATTTTTCCAGACGAACTTACACATTTTATGACCACTTATGCAATTATATTTATGTGACTACTTACTGCTGATTGTATTTTTTCTTGGCAAGTGCCCGGCAAGATGAGGTTAGCAGGTCGCTTTACTTGTCGTTAGACATCAGACCGTGCACATTTTCCATTTTTTTGTATGTATGATTGTTTTCCTGTTTTGTTTATATGCATTATGAAATAGCTAAGACATAGCAAACACCAGTTGACTTTGACATTTTTGCTTTAAGATATCTCAACATCGTGACTACTTTATTTTTTTTATTTTATTTATTTATTTATTTATTTTTTTTTTTGCTGCTGCATTGTGATATTCTGTGTACATTTTTTGCCTCTGAACACTATCTATGTTTCTGACATACTACGTCTTCTGTCATGTTATGCTGTATGCTTAATTATGTCACCATAAACCAGTCATTATTTAATGGGTGTATGATTTAAATGCAAGACATTAATCTTTGTTCATCATTTTCAGAAAGAAATAACGTGTAAAGGAAATAAATTAAACAGAAATGGGAATTTCACCTACGGAATAAACGAAAGAAGATGCAAAAGCTTTATGAGGAAGAGTAAATGGATCAGGATTAACAAGAATATACAATATACATCGAAGAATAGCAGTCTTAACTAATTTTTTCTTTCAGAATACGAGGCGATTGATGCAGGCTGTCAGACAGAACTACACATCTTAGTTTTAGTGATGAAATATGTTAGAGATAAGGAATAATCGTATAATGAATAATGAGGTGATTTTTTTTTGCAGATGATAATGAGTGATGATGAATAATGATGAAGAATATGATAATATGGATAACGAAGTTTTTCGTTACAGGTGATGATAATGATGGACTTATGGATAATGAAGTGATGGATAATGAAGTTTTTTCTTTACATATGAGGATGATGATGAAGTTTATGTATTTATGCTATGTAGTTATTTAAGTATTTGTTGCAGTTCGTTTTGACAGTAGGTATTTTGTTGCTTAGTAGGATGAATGAAGGTTTTGGAAAGGACAGCTATGGAACACATTTTTATACACATACTTCTGGGAAAAGAACTGCAGATTGTCTCACTTGGTGTTGTACTTCTGTGGAAAGATATGGACTTTCAGTGCAGCTGCGTGCAACCTAAAGTGCTACAACCATGATACAATCCTTCCCTTCCTATCCTAGTTCTTGTAACATAGTAAAAAAATCATTTTTTGCTAACATGATTTGTATTCATGACCTATATATATATATTTTTTTTGATTTGCTGATATGTTCTAAACTACAGTACATGTGCACCTATGTCATTTGTCAATGAGATTTATTGTGAAAACTTTGAAGAATTTTTCAGTGCATGTGCACTCTTGTCATTTGTAAACATGATTTGTACTTATTGTATACACATTTTTTTTTTTGTGATTTCCTGATATGTTCACTACTTCAGTGCCTGTGCACTTTTCTCATGTTTTGTACTCATTCTGTATACATTTTGTGATTTCGTGATATGTTCAATACTTCAGTGCATATGCACTTATGTCATGTGTTACTCATTGTATATATATTTCGTCATTTCCTGATATATTTTGTATGTGCACTTATGCCATTTGTGAATATGTTTTGTACTCATTGTACATATTTTGCTTTTGTATGATATATTTTGTACTCGGTGCATGTGCACCACATTTCATTCATGTTCTACATCTGTATATATGCTGTAATTGTAAAGTTAATTAATTGTGAAAAAATTTGTTGCTCATGGCAAGTCCAAATGACTCACCATCGCTGCCAAATTTTTGCTCCCCCAGTGGAGGGTTATGAAACATGTATGTATTCAGTAGCAGCGATGGCGAGGCATGACAGAATCTCTGACCAGAGAGTTATTTATTGTTGCTAGTCTGCACTTGACTGCGTGAGAGTTCTGTTGGAGAGTAGCAGTGCTAGCAGTGCTAGTAGCGAGCGAGAGACAGTCGCAGTTGTGTGTGAGGAGTCAGTGGGCGTCGACATGGCTCTATGGTCGGGATTCAGGACGATGTATATTGTTAAATAAGGTAATGAAGCAGCATTCCGCTCATCTGATCATGTAATGGATCTTAAGTGTAATTAATTTGTTCAAGAATCGCCCCAATAACAATTTTGTTTTCAAACCAAGCATTTTAACAAAACAAACATTTTATTGAAAGAAAATTTCCTTTGCTTTTCCTCCAAGAATCAATTTACCACGCTGGTTATTGCACAGGGCCTAAGGTTAGCGCAGCTGGCCTTATAAAATTTATCAGGTTTAGCATAACGTTAATTTTGTGGGGACTTAACATTTTTGTACATTTTTATTATCATTGACATTTATTACTGTGGGAAGCTAACATATGGGACTATTTGTATTTTTTATTCAATACATATCATTTTAAAAAAAATTTTGCGGGAAGGTTACATCATATCAGATTTTGTGGAGGAGAAACTTTATTTTGAATACAATTTTTGAACTAAAGAATTGGGTCTTAGCATATCCTAGTATCTGTACCTCATCCTCTTCCATGTCGTGTTTGTTTAAAACCAACAGGTATTTTCTTTTAAAAAGAAATGATTTTTCGCTCAGAGTCGCAAAAATATTAATGTGCCATTAAGTACACGGCCGGCATTGCACTTCACTGAGCCAAGATTGAATATCTTGTATGCGTTTTATGGAGAGAACAGAATACCAAGATTACATCCGTTGCGACTCAAGAGCTAAGGAAAATGTATTTCATTGTATATTTGCATAGGGAATTTTATCAGTTTATTTCACAGGGCCGTAGAACTCGGTGGTCACGTAACTGAGTAAATTTCAGAGGGATTGATGTCGTTATAGGTATCACATACTGGTTCTCCAGATTAAATTGTTTAATTTTTCTTTGGATTACAGTAAGACTGATTAAGCACACCATTTGCTCAACAACACAACACACAGTAAATTTGGATATCACAAATATATTTTTTAAAGAACGTTACACTTGGCGACAGCTCTGCCAGTCGTTCGCTTTGAACAATCTGTAATATTTAAAGTAGTCAGATACATACATACCAGTTCTGTTCTCTCAACTACTCTGCAGCGATAATAGTAGTTAGATTTTTGGCGCAACGCAGTTTACTAACTTGTATAAAATTTTCCCACAGTTCATCAGCGTTCTTATGCTCTACATTGTTTTCCATTGAGTTTGTTGCTCAATATTTTTGTCTCTGATTTCGTACCCTCTATTTCATTTACGATGCCGCGCAAAACTGTTAAGGTTCCGGCGCGGTAATCTCAAAATTACAAAAACCGAAATAGACGATATTTACCGAATAAGGTCAGAGATTTACCTACTTTTCACACAATTAGTCAGATTGCCAACAGTATGTTAGAGGAAACAATAGTGGACAGGAAACAGTCTGTTCTTAAAAATAAGTCAGATTTTATTAACGGTAATCGTGCAGATAATGCAACAAACGAGAGGTCCACGCTTGTAGATGATGTCTCCACACTGCGTAACACGACACAAGTGACGCACGACGCAACACTTGAAAGAATACAGAAGCGACGCTTCAAAATCTCATGAAAATGATAGTTAACCTGAATTCTCAGTTCAGTGAGTAATTTTCCGGCATACGAGAAACACGAGTTGACACCATCACTCAGTTGCGACAAGGAATACGAGAAATACAAGTAGACACCGCCACTCTGATTGAACGATTTAATAAGTCCGATGAAATGATGGTTAAACATGAAACGTCCCCTTAGAACAATTATACATGACTGTGCTTAAACTGACACACAATATTTTTAGCGCAACGCAATCTGACTTTAAAAAATCCCTACAAGAGAATGGCCCTGACTAACATTAACCTATACCTTTCACAAATCACTTACCTCACAAAAATCTTCATTACTCGAACTTCTGCAATACAGCGAGCGCCACTACTGCCAGCTAAATAAAAGATTCAAACTACGAAAGGCACTAACTACTGATAGGCATAGTTAGCAAATGAAAGATTTTAATAGAGAACAAACAATGTATTTACCTTAATAGTCATAATATATATAGCAGTTCATAATATCCAGTATAACAAATTTCAAAACTCCGCCATCTCTCTCCCCACATCCACCACTGCTGTCGGCTCACCTCCAACTGCGCAACGCTACGCGCTGTTAACATCCAGCTGCCCAACACTACAATGGCAGACAACAATGCTAACTAGCCACAGACCGCACACAGCACAGCCAGTGATTTTCATACAGAGCGCTACGTAACGTTGCCAATAAGAAAACATAAACAGCCTACTTACAAACAGAATGAAAAAACCTATCAGTTCAATGAATAATTTTCCACCATACGTAACGAGCTTAAAACGTACAGAGAAACAACTGATAACCGTTTCAAACAGGTACATGCAGACGTTAAGGCCACTGAAAAACGTCTCTGGGATAAAAATGAAGCCATTGCCGGGCAATGCGCAGACAGCTCCAAACCTTTGAGAGTTGACATCAATGTAGTGAAACATACAGGGTGAAAAATATTTAAAACGACAAACTCTGGGAGGTTGTAGGGGACATCAAAACAAATATTTTTCCCTAATGTCGTTGTTTACTATGAGGGGTATTTAAACCGATAGAGGAAGATTTCTCTGGCGGCAAATTAATTAAACCAACAAACACTTTTCCATTTTTTATGACCAAGAGACAACACATTAACACAACCCAATTTCAATTTCAGTAGATTTTCAAATATGCCTCAATTGACACGTAAGCAAAGGTTACACCGTCGGATCATGTACTGTCTGATGGGCAAAAACTGCAGGAGTTTCCTGAATTGTTCCTGCTGCTGCTACTAACCGGGCAACCAGATCCTCTTCTGATGCAACAGGAGTTGCGTAAACAAGGTTGTGCATCTCTCCCCACACAAAAAAGTCCAGAGGGGACATATCTGGGGATCGAGCAGGCCACGGTACAGGGCCACCTCTGCCAATCCACGTTTCTGGGAACCGTCGGTCCAGGAATCGACGCACACGAAGACCGAAATGTGCCAGCGCCCCGTCATGTTGGAACCACACGCGTTGTCTTGTAGGAAGCGGGACGTCTTCCAGCAATTCTGGCAATGCTCTGGCGAGAAAACTGTAATAGTGCCTGCCATTTAATGGCCTAGGTAGCACATACGGCCTAATTAAACAGTCTCCAACAACACCGACCCACACATTAACGAAGAACCGTAATTTATGAGCGCTAGTAACTGTGGCATGTGGGTTATCCTCACTCCAAACATGACAATTGTGTATGTTGAAGACTCCATCACGCCCGATCGTTGCTTCATCGGTAAACAACAGAGAGGATGGAAATGTAGAATGCATTCCACACTGTTCCGTGTACCACTGCGAAAAGAAATGTAGGATGCATTTCACACTGTTCCGTGTACCACTGCGAAAACTGTGCTCTGGGTTGGATAATCAACTGGTTCCAGGTTGGGACACGCTGTAAGTGAAATGGACGTAACAATTGCTCTCGAAGCACTGTTCTTACATTCATCTGTTTTGTCCCCGTGTTACGTGCAATTGCACGAGTGTTGATTGAAGGATCCCGCTCCACATGCTGCAAGACAGCGTCCTCAAATTGCAGCGTTCTTACCGTGCGCCGGCGTCCGTGTCCGGGTAATCTGCTAAATGACCCGGTCTCACGCAGACGTTGGCACACAGTAAAAAACGTCGTATGATGCGGGACACAGCGATTGGGATATTGTTGTTGATAAACCCGCTGTGCAGCTCGTCCGTTGTGGTGCGCTATGTGGTACGCACCAACCATATCAGTGTACACACTCCAGATGTATCGCTCCATTAGTAAAGAGAGACAATGCACTACTACACTGGTGGACAGCAGTTGCCTACAACTGAAGAGCGTAATATGCCCTCTATCAATTGAAGATCGTAATAAGGCCTCTAACAACTGAAGAGCATAATATGGCCTCCACCGGTTTAAATAATCCTCATAGGAAAAAGTGCCATTAGGGAAAAATATTTGTTTTCATGTCCCCTACAACCTCCCAGAGTTTGTCTGCTTAAATGCTTTTCACCCTGCATAAAAACTTACAGACGAAATACAATCAGTTTATAAAAGAATAGATCAACAAGACACTCGATTAGAAGCACGTCTTGAAGTTCACACTGAAACCTCAGAAAAGCGACACAAAGATTTTCTCCGTAAACACACAGAGGACAACAATCAGTTTTTACAGTCATTAGTAGTACAAAGACAGAAGTAGAACAGCAGTTGGTCACTAGTCTTAACAACCCATGTTGACGCTGGTATATCTTCCGTTACAGACGAGTGTAACACAATAAAGCAATCACAGGAGGCAGACTAACTGATTTCAAAACGACTGTTGACGCAGGAATCCAGCAAGTTGAAGAAAAGTGCACGGATGACATTGATTCGTTAAGCTTCCGTCTTGAACAAATAGAGAGCTGGTGCAGGACCCTGACACAATTAAAGCAGATTTAAAAAAGGTGAAAAGAAACTACACGCAAACTAAAGAAGCAAATCGACGCTTTGGATTTAAACAATTCCACACATGTTCTTACGCTCACGGAAAGATGTGATGAGCTACCGGCAAGATTAGAAACACTTGAAAATCAAACAGAAAATAAATCAGACGACACAGCTCCCATTCCGTTCACCGAATCTGGAGAATATCAGCCCATGCAGCAAACATTAAACCAGCTTGATGCACATAACAGGTCGCTACATAGGAAAGTTAACGTTTTACATCAGGAAGTAGAAAATATCAGAAAATTTTCTCCACGTAATCAGTTACAAACTAATGTGCCACAGCAAGTCCCCTACTTTTCAGCCTCACAATAATATGAGCAGACTACAAAGAGTACGTGACTTTGATACAAGCCAGTCATCTCACAATCATTTCTTTTACGCCGCCGAACCCTCTCAAAATCTACAACGCGAAGGATTCGACTATAAACATTTCCTGTCGCGAAATAAATTGAAGGTATTTAGAAATAACCGCACAGATCTGCATCCCTTTGATTGGGTGCAGCAATTTTCATTTTCGCTGTCACCACACTGGCCAGTGACACACAAGCTCGAATTTATCTGTAGCTTTTTAAGAGGGAGAACCTTCGATGCGTATGAGGCCCATAGCAAGGCAATGTCATTCTGTGGAAGAATTTCAAAATGCTTGTCTATCTGCGTATTGGTCGGAAACGACTCAGCGACGCATTGAAGACCAACTAATTAGTTTACCCAATTTTGAACACTCCAGTTTTCCAACTATCAAGCAGTTTTTTGAACATATGTTTCAACAAAACCAGTACCTGACCGAACTCATCAAGAGTTTGCCTTCTCACCGGACAGCAAAAGGAAAGCATTTCAGCTTTCAGGGACTTAATACTATTATTAGAAATTCAGCAATTGGACTACTCTTTTGTCAATAAGAACTTTAATAACGGCAATCAAGGTAACATCTCATTCGGTTACAACGAACAATCCCGCCCATTCAATAGCAAAAGAAATAAAAGATGGACATGCTAACAAGAGACAACATCCAGAATGAGATTTGCACTCTGCAGCGGAGTGTGCGCTGATATGAAACTTCCTGGCAGATTAAAACTGTGTGCCCGACCGAGACTCGAACTCGGGACCTTTGCCTTTCACGGGCAAGTGATCTACCATCTGAGCTACCGAAGTACGACTCACGCCCGGTACTCACAGCTTTACTTCTGCCAGTATCTCGTCTCCTACCTTCCAGACTTTACAGAAGCTCTCCTGCGAACCTTGCAGAACTAGCACTCATGAAAGGATATTGCAGAGACATGGCTTAGCGAGTCTCGGTCGGGCACAGAGTTTTAATCTGCCAGGAAGTTTCATATCAGCGCACACTCCGCTGCAGAGTGAAAATCTCATTCTGGAAACATCCCCCAGGCTGTGGCTAAGCCTTGTCTCCGCTATATCTTTCTTTCAGGAGTGTTAGTTCTGCAAGGTTCGCAGGAAGCTTCTGTAAAGTTTGGAAGGTAGGAGACGAGATACTGGCAGAAGTAAAATTGTGAGTACCGGGCGTGAGTCGTGCTTCGGTAGCTCAGATGGTAGAGCACTTGCCCGCGAAAGGCAAAGGTCCCGAGTTCGAGTCTCGGTCGGACACAGAGTTTTAATCTGCCAGAAAGTTTCAGATCAGCGCACACTCCGCTGCAGAGTGAAAATCTCATTCTGGAAACATCCTCGTGGATGTGGCTAAGCCATGTCTCCGCTATATCCTTTCTTTCAGGAGTGCTAGTTATGCAAGTTTCGCAGGAGAGCTTCTGTAAAGTTTGGAAGGTAGGAGACGAGATACTGGCAGAAGTAAAGCTGTGAGTACCGGGCGTGAGTCGTGCTTCGGTAGCTCAGATGGTAGAGCACTTGCCTGCGAAAGGCAAAGGTCCCGAGTTCGAGTCTCGGTCGGACACAGAGTTTTAATCTGCCAGGAAGTTTCAAGAGACAACATTTTGATAACCAATGTTTCAGCAGCAGCAACTGTATCAGAATTTCGAGGCCAACAATCACAGGTTCCAGCCGCAATTCTTGCCGCAGCCGCAGCAGCCTGGAAATATCCAAAAAACAATAGGACCGACAAGCCCAATCGATGCTCAATGCTCTGCCAGTACAGCTCAGTCCAGTAATTTTACGCAACTTCTCCCACAAAAACCAATCGTCACAGTAACATCGAAACGATCAATAGCAAAGAAATTTTTACGACAGGCATGATGGGAATAATCAACAATTTAAGCGTGATTTCGGCAATGCAGCTTTCATTAGAATCAGAAAATTGTTCTTAAAGAACCTAATTTTCGTTTCCATCCACCGCGGCATTCTGCGGGCCAAAACAACCGTACAGTACATGTAATTGAACCACCAAAGCAATTCTCTGCCACCAATCAATGAATGACTAGAAACTACCGACGCTGTTCAATCGGAAAACGCGCAGTGCGATTATTCTATTTATAATACCATTCAGCAAAACGTCATAACCTTCGACGACATTCGGGACACAGTATTACAAGAGAGACACCAACCTCAAAAGAATATTTCTCAGCCCGTAGTTGAAATTAAAATTGGTTTGTATTTATTTTCTGCAGTGATCGACTCTGGTTCACCCGTGACAGTGATAAATGAAACAGCAATCCAAAAATGTAACGTTGACAATACGTGTCCTACCTTTCCACTTGGTAAAACGGAAGTCCGAGGCGCAATCTCTAAAAAGGGAGTAGAAGTGAAACTACAAACCCACCTATCTTTTGTATTTGCTGATCACACATTTCATGCTAATTTCTGGATCGTTCCCCTCTTAACAACCGACGTCGTCTTCGGCATGGATCTCCTTGTAGAACATGACGCTGTTATTAACTTTAGGAAGTCATTGTGTATATTGAAATATGACACGGAACAACTAGCTGTCACTTTTCAGAATCTTTGTCAGTAAGGAGAAAGACATTAAGAGAGTAGACGTCATTTCAACATCTAAGAGTACTAATTGGCATACACCATTCTTTACACACACGTATTTCCGTAGTAACAATATCCCTGAGGAATTTAATTATGGCATCGTGCAGACGATCAACAGTAAGAAGAATGAATGTAAAGCTTCAACCAACGAAGAGCGCCCACAGTTGCAGGATATTCTTTTACAGCACTCTGAAGTATTTAGCAATGTACCAGGAACCATGTCCAGTTTTGTTTACGAATTCTAAGTAAAACCGCATGATACATTTAAAACAAAACATTATTCCATTCCCTGCATCAATAGATATCAAGTCAAGCAAGAACTGCAGGCTACGTTAGACCAAGGTGTCATTGAACCAGCCGTTAATCAATATATTAACCCTCTTCACATTACTAACTTCGCCTTGTGTTGGATTCACACCAGATCAACGAAATCATCATTACAGAAACCGATCGTCCGCAAACGCTGGAAGAGCTCTTGCAAAAATATCACAGAACGTCAATCTATTGCATTTTGGACCTAAAATCTGGATTTTTGCCAAATTCAACTGCACCCTAATTGCAGAAAATGCACTGCTTTCCTTTGTTTCGCTAACTGCTATCAATTTCGTAAATTGTCTTTTGGTTTAACAATTAGCTCCGCCCCATTCATCTGTGCGATGAATACCATTCTTCCAAATGAATTAAAAGACAGAATCACCACCTACATTGGCGACATTTCTAATTGCAGAACCTTCTTGGTCGGAACACAGTTCTGTTCTTCGGATGCTATTACAAACTTTTTTTTTTTCGGAAGTTGTTACCGTGAACCTCAATAAATCATAAATCTCATTTTAGCAAGGCTTGCATTAAATTTCTAGGTCATGTAATTCCGGCTGACGACGTTATGGCTGATCCCGACAAACTACATGCCATCCGTGATTTTACAATTCCGCCTACCAAAAAACAACTATGCAGCTTCCTCGGTTTGATGGATTTTTTTCGCTGTTACATTCTGCCATGTTTCATTTATGCCCAGTTTTGTGCTCTAATTTGCTTTATCTCTTGTTCTTGATGATATCACTAGTTATGTAGATATAAAAAATAAGTGTACCCTGTAGCTCATGTCCATTGCACATACTCATCTAATTTGTATATTTTGCAGAACCAGTTTACCAAAGTCTCATTGTATACAGACGAGACATTATGCTCATAAATAGAAGAACGTGAAAGTGCAGGAAAGGCAGTACATAAGAAAGCACTATGTAAGGAAATTATATGGAATTAAATACCATTGACAGTTCTCACACTGTTTCCTGGCAGGCCTTTTATAAGCATTTTCCTCTCAGTGTAATAGGTAAATTAGGCAAATTGCCTATAAACATTTAGGGTTAAGGACATTTTTTCTCTGAATTTTATGTTAGATATAAGTGTATTATTAGAATATTTAATGAGTGTTCATACCCTGAGCTGCACCAATTTTATGGATTAATGATGGAATGTTGATGTTTAATAAGTGTTCATGCCAAGAGCTGCACTCCAATAATGAGGATTATATTGACATGTTGATGATCTTTTTATAATGGTGCTATTATGTATTTGTGTATGTTGAATACTTACTAGGAAAATCTGTCTTGCCTTGTGCCACATGATTGGAGGTGTTTGTAGGAGATTGTGATAGACACTTTGCACCTAAAAACATTTTTTTTGGCGTTCCTTATGATACTGCATATGATGCTGCCTTCTTATGTTAGCATGCATGACTGCCTTTTTTTAGGTTAATAATCATATTCATCTTCCACTATTTCTGCAATCCGTTTGTATCTTTGCATATTTATTTTACGATTTACTGTGATGTGTTGCATTTACCTAGTCAGTAAGCTATATTGCACGTACTCCTCCTGTCTTTATACTTGCATATACTACAATCACATTTTTTCTTTGCTTTGACCTTAGCAGTTCTTGACTCAAGATGAATGACAATTGACTGTTAATCATTTTCTTTACAGATAAAGGTCAGTACCCTTATCAATCATTCCCATATCCTTCCCTGTAGGAATGTGCATTGTTAGAGATATAGGTCATTTAACAGTTTTATGAAGCCCCATGGGTGCTACACAACCTATAAATATTGTGTATTTACTCACATGATGAAATACTGTGTTGATTCTATGATTCTATATGTCTAATATGTACTCATATAGGCCATATAGAGCCGTACTTTTATATAATATTGCTTGTTCTTTTAAAAGGCATATTGAGTTATGTGTTCTCATTATGAATTATGCATAGGCCTCTAAGTGCCATATAAAGTTATAGGTAAATGGTATTTTATGATACTTTCTTAGCTTTGATGTTTATGCCATGTTAAATCAGGCCACTGTGAGCTGCAAAGAAGATTTTTGTCTCTTTTTAGTTATTAAGGTCAACAATTTCTTCATGTAATTCTAGGCCACTTGGAGCCCCAATCATTTTATAGCTCTTCAGATCAGTACTTATGTATGTAGAAAGGCCACCTGGAGCCTATGATTCATATTTTCTCATCAGTTGTTTTAGATATTAGGATTTGCATGTGTTTCATACACTAGGCCACTTGGAGCCCCAGTCATTTTATAGCTATTAAGTATTTAGGTACGTAGGAAGGCCAGTTTGAGCCTCTGATTGATTTTTCTATGCAATTGTTTTAAACATTAAGATTTTTATATATTCCAAGTAGAAGGCAACCTGGAGTCATTTAGTTCTTGATTTTACTGTTAGGTTTTCTTAAGTAATTATGTCACAGTATTGCATAAATAAGGCCACTGAGAACTGTCATTCTAATTTTCATGAATTTTATGAGGAGTTTGTGTAAGCATTTATGTCAAATGGCTATTGAGAGCCATATATATATATGTATATATATATATATAAATGTATACTTATATAATGGCCATATGCAGACATACCATAATTCTTATTATCTTCTTAAATATTTTGTCAGGTTGTCTACTATGTAAAATGAGTTTGTAGCCATCTCACTATTTTTCTAATATGTCTAACCAGTGCTATATGCATTATGATTGGTAAATAGGCCACTATAGGTTATTATGAAGGATTATCCATTACCAATAATATTGTCTTGCCTTGTTTGATTAAGTCTTTATGTCTTATTTATTTAGCATGTATGCCAGTATTGATATTCTCAGAGACAGACTGATGCCACATTTCTTGAGAATTATTATACTTACAGGCAGATTCTGCCACATTTCTCATTATATTGTGTATAATTAACATGTCATAATGTACAGCACTATGGCTTAGTCCAGTTCATGGTTTTATTATGATGTTGTATCTTTACTGTTCACTGCTCTCGTATTTATCAGAAGTTGTCATGCTGCAACACTCAGTATAGGCTAATTTAGAACTTACATAGACATTTTGCTACATTTATTAGGATATGTTCCACTATCTTACCTGCCTTACTGCTTCACACCTTCCATCCTCCAATTTCCTCCCTCTACTCAAGGCATTGGAGCTATTGGATATCAGCATTCATACTTCAGTGGTGGTATGCACGATATGGATCGATGAAGAATCTTCAGTTTCAGATATAGTTTGATGATGATCGTCACAGTACTGATGTACTGAGAACAACCAACTTTAGGTGTTGGTAAATATGTACCTTTGTACTGGAGTGAGACTATGGTGACTTGTTTAGCTGTTCCTGGGCATGGGACCGACCTACTATGGCTAATGCACAGATGTGAGACTGCAAAGAATTGGACTTTATAATGCAGCCATGTCTACGTGGTTATAAGCTTCAGCCATGCAACACCCTTTCCTTAACCCTTTTCCCATTATCTTCTTGACGACTAGGGTATACTTTACTCTTAATATCACTAATATTATGTATCTTCCAGCAAGATGAGTTTAGAATATTTTGTGTATGATATGACCAGTCTTTACATTTACTACTTATGCACCAGAGCTCAATGATTTGTACTGTCTTTAGGATTATATTGTAATGATTATGTAATACCTATTACTCATATTGTAAATCCTGATGTAATAGAAAAAATTAGCCTACATTTGGTGTTCATTGCACATCCAAACCGTATGGCAAATTTAACAAACCACACTGGAGGGTTATGTGAGGAATCCATTTGTACGTGGAGCCTGATTTTGTAAAATGTTTCATGAAAAAAGACATGAAATGGTTACCACATGTAGAAGAGATTATATCTTTGACACCACTGAGCCAAAGATGTTGCCTGAGTGGCAGAATCGATTGTAAGTAGGGGAGCACAGAGTGCAGTAGCAGTTTCCATTGTACTCTGTTAAAGGTAGTATGTAAGACTTTAAGCTAGTGGCTAGCTGTGAGAATTTAGCTGTTGGCCTATGTACGCACCATAATACAGTTTTGTTAGGTAATGAAACTTTGTATATTTAAAGTTTTAAACATGCCTCATTAAACATGATAGCTTTCTACAGGCTGTGTCATTCAGCCCTTTTTTATTTTCTATAGTGATGTTTTTATACTTCAAACTCTACTTCTAAGCTCTGATGTAGACAAAATGTTACTTTATCTGTCGCTGTTAAACAAAATATTGCCTTTCACATCATGTACTGAATGATGCTCACCTTAATATTCGTCTGTCTACATTTGAATGTTAAGTAGCCAAGTTGTACTTGCAGCTACTAGATAGCACTCTCAGTGCAATGTTCACATGCCCACAGTTGTTAACGCGGGCGCCTCAGTCTGAAGCAAGACATATGCGAGCAGCCCACAGTGGCTCGCCTTCCACACATTTTACTTCAGATTGTGACTAAAGCTGTTTCGCTTTATGTTTATTTTATATGTGACATGTAAGTACTGCTTATTTTCGTACTTTTAATCAGTTTTCAGTTTTCAAACTGTATTTCAATGCTTATACATAAGAAAAATGTTACCATGTCTGCTGTTGTCATATGAAACTTTGCCTGTGAGTTTAAGTACTAAATACTGTTCATTTTAACATTCAGCTGTTTATATTCCAACTGTTAAGTAGCCTACTTATATTTACGGCTACCAGATGGCACTCTTGGTGACATGTTCACCTGCCCGCACTCGTTAACTTGGGTGTCTCAGTCTGTTGCTACCTGTGGCTTTACATATATGAGCAGCCCATAGTGGCTCGCCTTCATGCATTCTTTTTAAAAAAAATTGTGACTAATGCCCTTCTGGCCTATATGTGACATGTAAGTACTGTCTCTGTCTTGTATTGATAGTCAGTACTTACACTTTTATATAAAAAATTTTCTTTTCCCACAAATTTGTAATTATGTTATAAGCCACTTTAAACATTTAAATTCTGATGAAGACACTCTTAGAAGTGTTGAAACTTGGTTAATAAGACTAAAAATTGTGATTGAGGGCTCATTTGTTTCAACTTTAATTTGTATATTTAGTTTTAAGATTGCAGCAGCGCAATGTGGATTTTGCTAATTCTAACAGTACCAGCCCCTGAATGTAAGAACCAAGTATTTGCCATCAGGTTTAATGTTTAGGTTGATTAGGTATACCTGATTTGTAATATTTTGTGTTTTTTGTAATCCTGATACAGACAAGTTAATTTTTGGAATCTATTTTGTTAAACGATGTTAGACTTTTGTCATTTAACAATCCAAATCCGTTTAATTATGTAAGTAAGTGAGAATTGTAGAACAATTGAGAACACTGATTTTGAAGTTAACATAATATGTTTCATATCAAATTTTGTAAAGGAGAAACTTTATTTTGAACTAGATAATTCAGTCTTAGCATATCCTGGTATGAGTGTTTGTTTAAAACTGATGAATATTTTTTAAAAAAGAAATGATTTTTCAATCATAGTTAGAAAAATATTAATGTGCCAGAATCAGAAAAGTATTGATGTTTGTAACAGTTTCAATGCTGGCAGAATTGCACAACACTGAACCAATATCCAAAATTATTAATGAACATTTGCAAGGTTATTCTTTTATCAACTAATCTACTGACTTATTTCTATGAAGCTATTTTTAGGTCAGCATTGCACTTCACTGAGCCAAGACTGAATATTTTGTATGTGTTCTATGGAGAGAACAGAATACCATAATTACATCCGTTGCAACTCAAGAGCTAAGGAAAACGTATTTCATTGTACATTTGTATAGGGAATTTTATCAGTTTATTGCACAGGACCATAGAACTCAGGGCTCACGAGACTGAGTAAATTTCAGAGGGATTGATTTCATTATAGGCATCACATACTGGTTTTTCAGATAAAGTTTTTTGGTTTTTCTTTGGATTACAATAAAACAACAACACAACACACAGTATATTTGGATAACACAGATATATTCTTTAAAGAACGTTACAGGTTGAATTTAGTCAAGAATGGCTTTAAGGTGAAAAAGATGCCATGCTAAGCATGCAGTTTAATCACAGAAATGGTACAGCAACCTTTCAACCTTCCTTCCACCTTAACTTTGGCCTTCCAAACCTATTGATTCCTTCAGACACTGCTTTGAGTATCTTCTTAATCATTCTGCCACTAGTTCTCACTACATGTCCAGCCTATTCGAACCTTTTAATCTTAATGCAACTGACGACGTCTGGTTCATCATATGCACTAGACTACATAATCCATAGCTGAATCTTCTTCTCCTGACAACATTTTGTTCCACTGGGCTAAGAATGTGTTTGAAGATCTTGCTTTCAAATATACTAAGTTGCTTTTCGCCGAATTTCATTAGCGTCCAGATGTCAGCATCGTATGTTAGCACCGAAGTCATTCAAACATTGTACATCATTACTTTCCCTGAACAGCAGTTTCAATTTCAGATGTTTTCTGAGGCCATGGTAGGACTTGTTGCTCGACAATATACATTTTTGACTTGAGACCTGATATTATTTCTTACAGTTTCTGTCTAATCCAATCCAAGGGAAAGTAGACACAGCGTGTAAGTTACAAAACCATTTTCTATGAGTGGGTTTCATTAGCAGAACCATTTATCAGTAGATTCCTCTTTTTAGCAGCTCTTTTGACTGCTGACAATTTAGTTTAGTTCCTTTACCCTACAGACCAACTAACCAATCAACTCTTTTGAGATGTGTGAAGGCTTCTTTTATTGTAGTTCTATCATCTGCATATTGCAGCACCAGAACTGATTTGTTCAGGATAGTTCCCCTGGTATTGACACCTGGAACCATTATAAGTTTTTCAGGGCTATCTAATAGAAAAAAAGATTCAAATTTTCTAAGATGCTTCAAGCAGTCTCAATGGTGTCTGTCTGTTGTAGAGCCTCAGAACATGTTCTGAGCTCAGGAGTAACGAGCTATATCCAGCAAACTGATCTCCACCAGCCAATGAGGGTGGAGACCAAAAACATCAATCAAACGAAACTCACCTTGAGATTTTCTCACATGGCAGCCTGAAAGCCATGGATCATGGAAAGAAGATAAATACAGGTTTCCTTGACATTCAATTAACAATTGACTCGGTACCACATCAACATTTACTAACGAAAGTGTGACTGTGTGAGATATGAAACAAAATTTGGGCTGCATTGAGCATTTCTTGGTAGGGAGTATGCAGCAAGTTATCTTGCATGGAGCATAGACAGAATAGAAGCTAGTTCAGGCATGCCCAGAGAAGTATGTTAGGACCCTTGTTGCATGTATATACTTTTAAGGATATGGTGTCTGTTCTTTTGGACATTTTGAAAACATAAAACTAGAAGTTTAATTCTTCTATTAACTTTTCTTAAAAATTTCACTAAATAAATGAGATCAATAAAATCTTTAAACCAACAAAGAAAATAAAAAAATTTAAAGATAAAGGTAGAAAACTTTCTCAAGCTAAGTATATCAACTTATCATAATTGAACCATGATAAAGTACCTTGAACCAAAATAAAACCAAAAGATATAATAGCAAGCTTAATAAAAAATACAAAAGAATAAGAATCACCTCCTAAAAAATTAAAGCTAAAAATATTCTTAAAAAAACAGTTCTAGTATACTGAGCTAAAATATTAAAGTAAAACCACCTGCACCACAATCGATATTAAAGCTTGAAACTATCTCAGACTCACCTTCAGCAAAATCAAAAGGGATACGATTAGTCTCAGCCAAACAAAAAGCAAAATAAGCTAAAGCTAAGAGAAAAGAAATAATTTCTTATCAGCAATAGAGCTGATAATTTATAGAATCAAACATGTTAAAACTACCAAATAAAATACTTAAAGACAATAAAATCAAAGCTTAACTAACTTCATATGAAATTGTTTGAGCAACAGAACAGAGGGAGCCTAATAAAGAATAATTTGAATGAGATGATCATCCAGCAATTATAACAGTATAAACACCTAATCTAGTACAGCATAAAAAAAACAAAAACCCATAAGAAAAAGAACACATACGAGTAAGTAAGGGGAAAATACTCAAACAGCCAAAGAAATCATTAAATTAAAAACAGGGAAAAAATACAAATCAACTTAATAGCATCTCTAAAAGGCTGTGGGATCCCTACAAATCCTACTTTATTCAGACTCTTACGAATCTGAATATAACCTAAAACCTTTTACTCCAACAAAGTTAAAAAAGCAACACTAATTAAAACACAAATAACTAATAACAGAAAATTTAAAATAAACGTAAATAAATCATAAAGTATCAATACCAGTTGTAGAAAATATCTACATAAATGAATTTTAAATTCAACACATTAATCTGTCAAAATAGTAAATTAATTAATATTAATCAATAAAGTAAAAAAATATTTTAACCATATGGTCCTTTCATACTAATATCGATTAATAGTCATAGGCCAGAAACCGACCTGGTTCACACCAGTCTGAACTCAGATCATTTAAGAATTTAAAGGTCAAACACTCCTAACCACTGGGCTCCTGCACCCAAAATTTTTCGTAGTCCATCATCGAGGTCGCAATCTGCTTTGTCAATATGAGCTCTCAAAAACAATTACGCTGTTTTCCTTAAGGTAACTTAATGTTATGATTATAAATTATGGAACAAAATAACAAACATAAATCAGTGAGATAATAACGAAGAGTTTATCTTTGCTTCATGTCACCCCAACAAAACATCATCATTAAATATAGAAAGACAAACAAAAACCTATATAAATGTAAAATCTGAAGCTCTATAGGGTCTTCTCGTCCTAAAGAAGGATTAAAGCCTTTAGACTCAAAAGTTAAATTCAAAAATTTATTAAGAGATAGTTGATTTCTCATCAAGCCATTCATTCCAGCCACTAATTAAAGCACTAATGATTATGCTACCTTTGCACGGTCAACATACTGCTCTCTTTAAAAATCCGCTGAGTGAGCAGGCCAGACCTCAATATATTTTCAAGCGGACATGTTTTTGATAAACAGGTGGAAATCAATTTTGCCTAGTTCCTAATAATAAATTTACAAGATAAAAATTTTATACAAATAAATATACTAATTCTATCATTATTACAAAGATTTAAAAATTAAATCAATAATCTTAATAAAAAACCTAAAATAATTATAAAATCAAAATATAAAATGATGAACTAAAACGTAGTCTTAAATACGGCTGGTTTTAAGTTAACTATTATATTTTAAAATACAAATTATAGTATAATAACTTCATACCTTTTACCTTAAAGAATAAATAAGTTAATATTTATACTTAAAAATTAAATAAAAACAACTAACATTAAGAAATTAAATTTTTCTTAAGAAACTAGATATCTTAGGAAACGATTAACATGTCATTTCTAAAAATATTTTAATAATAATTATGATACATTAAATATAAATTACTTATAAATCAACCCAAACTGAAGTAATATAAATACTAAAATTTTGACAAACCCTGATACGAAAGGTACAATAAATAAAATCTTCTTTAAAAAAATTTAAAATAATATTTCATAAAACATTTACATTACAATACACAATAATTTTTAAATTCTATAAAATATACTAAGCGAAAAACCAACAAAATTATTTATATTAAATAAGGAAATAAACAAAAATCTATATAATAAAATAAATAAACTAGGTTACGACTTATCTAAATTGAAGCTACCTTAAAATAATCAGAATAATCAATAATAAGAGCGACAGGCGATGTGTACAATCCTCAGAGTCAATATAAGTTAAATTAAATAAATCAAATTACTATCAAATCCACTTTCATCAACAGTATTTCACTATCAAATCCATTATAAACAAAAATCTATTGTAATCTACCTCATCTTAACTATAAGCTGCACCTTGACCTGAAATATTTTATAATTATAAATCTTGAGAATTATAACTCTAAAAAGATTCTCTGATAACAGAGAACAAATAAATTAAGTGGAGTAAATCATTTATTATCAATCATAGGGTTGGTTCTTCTGAATGGAATTAGATACCGCCAAATTCTTTGGGTTTAAAGACCTTAACTAATACTACCCTGATAAATATAATTAACACTTAAAAAAAAAGGTTATCTAATCCTAGTTAATTATTTCAATTTCACAGATTCATAGAAAGAGCTACAAATAAATTTTAACATTTCACCTTACAAATTTATATTTTAACCCTAATAATATAAACAACTGTTTTAACCAATAATATTCACTTGTATCAGTCATATAACTGCGGCTGCTGGCATGAATTATGCCGATACTAAATCAATTGCTAAATCGAAAATCACTTGATAATTAAATCAAATTACTGCAAAAAGTTCATGTCATTTAACAAATCTTACATATAAGACAAAGAAAATTGAGAATAAACAAGCAAGAATAGAACATTTAGGAACAAAAAATAAGAAATATAGAAATTAATCAAAATAGGAAAAAAGAAAAGATACAAACATTTAAAGCAAAAGAAAGAAAAAATTACAAATAATAGCAAAAAAAGAAACAGATGCCCTTTAATGACCACAACAACTTCTCTGTTATATATAAATAAAGATAGATATGGAACATATATTCCAGAAAATGTATCGTATTCTTTCTTATTTAATCTTTCTTTTCACTAATAATAAAGAAAGATTAAGTAATATAATAACTATATTCGATACAAATGTGTAAATTAATGTAATATCTTCTTAATATAAAATTAACTTTATATTAAGTTAACATAAATATTCATTAATTAAATAATCTAATTATAGATATTTACACAATTATAATGTTATAATTAATATAATTATTTATATTAATTTATATTTAATATTATTAATTTTCTTTATTATATCCAATTATAATAATATTTAATATTAATCTACATATAATTATATACTTTATGCTAGAATAATTTATTTTAAGCTAAAACATAAGTGCTATAATCCTTAGTAAATAAACCTATTAAAATAATCACTTAATGATAATAAAATAAACCTATAGGTATTTATATTTAATTAGATGTAATATATTAATATAAATTATGTATATACACTAAACGAAGAAAATATGCCTAAATCGAAACAGAGTAAGTCATAATAACCAGAACAATACACAACCTCATTTCTAAAAAAACTTATATATTAAATAAATGAAGTGCCTGATTAAAGGGTTACCTTGATAGGGTAAATTAAGTATAGAAAAATTACTTTCATTAAACAAATTACATAAGATAGAATTAAAGTATCTCCTTTAGTATCAAAAACTAACATGCATCATACACCTTAATGTAAAAAGGTAAGCTAATCAAGCTACTGGGTTCATACCCCATTTATAGAGGTATCAATCCTCTCCTTTTTTAATGACCAACAATTCTACAAAATTTCTCTTCCTATCAACATTAATGATAGGAACGATCCTGTCCATTTCATCAAATTCCTGATTTGGGGTTTGAATAGGACTAGAGATCAACTTACTTTCATTTATTCCACTTCTAACAAGAAATAAAAGTATAATAATAAATGAATCATCAATTAAATATTTTATTGTACAAGCAGTAGCATCGACAATACTATTATTTTCAAGTTTGTTGATTCAAATAAAGTGCCCAATAGGATGGGAAACAGAATTTATCCCCTCAATAATAATCAGATCTACATTATTATTATAGATTGGAGCTGCACCCTTTCATTTCTGATTTCCAGAAGTCGTAGGCACTTCAAGCTGAAATAACTGTTTAACATTAATGACATGACAAAAATTGCCCCAATATTGGTACTATCATATTGTGTTCAACTAAGAACCTTTATTGGAACCATTATCATTTTAAGAATTCTTATTGGGGCAATAGGAGGTTTAAATCAAACATCTTTATGACAGAATGGGATTTTCACTCCGCAGCAGAGTGTGCCCTGATATGGAACTTCCTGGCAGCTTAAAACTGTGTGCCAGACTGAGACTCAAACTTCGGACCTTTGCCTTTTGTGGGCAAGTGCCTGCGAAAGGGAAAGGTGCCGCATTTGAGTCTTGGTCCAGCACACAGTTTTAATCTGCCTGGAAGTTTCATCTTTATGACAACTTCTAGCATACTCTTCAATTACACATTTAGGGTGAATAATCAGATCCTTAACAGTCAGAGAAAACATCTGAGAACTATACTTTATTATTTATTCACTACTAAGACTTATCATAGACTTATTATTCAAGCAAACAAATTTATTCTTTATAAATGAGATTTATTCAGCTAGAAATATAAAAACTGAAATTAAATTCATAATATTTTTATCCCTACTATATCTAGGTGGTTTACCACCATTTCTTGGATTCCTACCAAAATGAATTGTAATGCAATCACTAATGGAAAATAACATAACAACCATTATAACTATTATAGTTGTATTAACTACAATTACACTTTATTACTACATACATATTAGATTCTTGGCTGTAATTATATCATATTACGAAAATTCATGATCTATAAAGTCTCAAAAACTAAGAATTGTTGTTCCTATAACTGTAATAATTTCAACAATAGGATTGATTTCAACATCAACCCTAATCTCATTGTACTAAGGACTTAAGTTAATCAAACTAATAACCTTTAAAGTTATAATTAAAAGAATAATCTTTTAGGCCTTAGGAAAACTTTACACCTCTAGAATTGCAGTCTAGAATCATAATTGAATATAGGACCAGAGTACAGTAAGAGAGAAGAGAAGATTTACAGTCTACCACCTAAAATTCAGCCATCTTACTGCAAAAATGATTATTCTCAACAAACCATAAGGACATTGGTAATTTATACTTTTTATTTGGAGCATGGGCAGGAATAGTAGGAACATCAATAAGAATACTTATTTTTGCTGAACTAGGTCAACCAGGATCTCTAATTGGAGATGACCAGATTTATAGTGTTATTATTACAACCCACGCATTTGTAATAATTTTATTCGTAGTAATGCCGATTATAATTGGTGGATTTGGTAATTGACTTGTACCATTAATAATTGGTGTACCAGATATAGCATTCCCACAAATAAATAATATAAGTTTTTGATTACTACTACCCTCATTAACTCTTCTTCTTACATCTTCTACAGTAGATAACGGTGCTGGTACAGGATGAACAGTTTACCCCCCTCTGGTAGGAGCTATTGCACACAGGGGTGCATCTGTAGATCTAGCCGTTTTTTCACTACACTTAGCGTTTGTATCATCAATTCTTGGTGCAGTAAACTTTATTACAACAGCAATTAATATACGATCAGAAAGTATAACTTTAGACCAAACACCTTTATTTGTTTGGTCTGTAGCTATTACAGCCTTTCTTCTTCTTCTTTCACTTCCAGTTTTAGCAGAAGCTATTTCTATATTATTAACAGAACTAAACCTATATACATCATTCTTTGACCCTGCGGTAGGAGGATATCTGATTCTATATCAACACCTATTCTGATTCTTTGGGCACCCAGAAGTTTACATTCTAATTTTACAAGGGCCTGGTATTATTTCACACATTGTATGTCAAGAAAGAGGAAAAATTGAATCATTTGGAACGTTAGGTATAATCTACGCCATGATATCAATTGGATTAATAGGATTTATTGTATGAGCATACCATATATTTACAGTAGGAATGGATGTTGACACACGAACATACTTCACATCAGCAACAATAATTATTTCTGTACCTACAGGAATTAAGGTACTCAGATGATTAGCTACATTATATGGAACTAAATTCAACTTTAATCCACCATTATTATGAGCAGAGCAGACAGTAGAGCAGAATCTACAAGTTCTTCATTATGCAAATAAAGGCTTACTTATGAATATCTAGATATATGCTCATTTGAAAACCAAATCATCAGTGGTGCTCAATGAACAATTAGATTTTCGCGAAAAATATTTTTATGACTTTTTGATGAAATTTTATAATGAAGGTGCAACTACTCTTTTGTTTTAAAATATAAGATTAGTTATACCCATGGCAAAAGCTATGTATGAAAAATATGCTATACAACATATAAAATTTTTATTAAATTGAGATTGATTATTATAAAAAGTATTAATCTAAATATGTAATTAGCTGTCTCATCAGTTATTCAGACATACATAATGCAGAACATACTCTTGGCTGCTACTCTACTGTTATAAAGAATGTCACTATGAAAACTACAGTTAAAAGTAAGACGATTCTGCAACATCCATCAAAGATGCAATTGTGATGTAGGCGACTCGGTATAATCGATATATACCACAACTCCAAGGACTTTTACATCTTTGATTTAACTGACAAGGTTGCCCATAGAGGGCACAGCTGTTACACATCGTAGTTTACCGTTTTATCCAAAATATAAATAAGTTTTACATATACTAACTATATGTTAATCAGACATTTTAAATGAATCACTTTGACGATAGCGTCATATTATGAACGCTGATTGGCAGTTGGAAGTAGTGTGAGACAAAGTAGGCGGAGCCTCTGCATATTTAAGCGCATGCTCAGCACTCATAACCATCAATTGACTTCGTAGCAGGTGAGGAGAGCTCCACCTACCATCCTCCAAGGAAGCCATGGGTGTAATAAGTTTTATTTTATCTTGTTAAAATTTTGTTGTCATTAGACACTTTTCATTTTATTTTAAGATTGGTCTCTAGTATTTTCTAAAATTAATTCACAGGTCTGAAGATTGTTACATAAATTTAACCGAAACTGGTCACCTATGTTATTGAGACATACTCTATTGATCACTGTTCCAAGAATGTTATCATCATCATTGTGCCAAGGAAAAACAAAGTGTATGTAGGGGTGGACATGGTCCCCAAGGATAGATCCATACTTGTGTAGATCCAACGTGCCTTCCAGAATGACGACATGACCCAGTGGATACCATTAAAACATTCCCCAGACCATTACGCTCCCTCCGTCCTTCAGTCTGAACCCTTCCATGATTATTGCAGGCGCAGTTTCCTCGGCGCCGGTTGGCATAACGCCGTTTTGCAATCGAGGTATACTTTAAACATAGCGGCACACGAACAGTTTATAAACATAGCCCAGGAATGCTTCCACCCTTGGTAATCAAGCCCATTTGGACAGCAGATAAATCGTTCGTTTTCTGAGGCCTCTTGACACACTTTATACAGGGTGGTCCATTGATAGTGACCGGGCCAAATATCTCACGAAATAAGCATCAAACGAAAAAACTACAAAGAACGAAACTCGTCTAGCTTGAAGGGGGAAACTAGATGGCGCTATGGTTGGCCCGCTAGATGGCGCTGCCATAAGTCAAACGGATATTAACTGCGTTTTTTTAAATAGGTACCCTCATTTTAATTACATATTCGAGTAATACGTAAAGAAATATGAATGTCTTAGTTGGACCACTTTTTTCGCTGTGTGATAGATGGCGCTGTAATAGTCACAAACGTATAAGTACGTGGTATCACGTAACATTCCGCCAGTGCGGACGGTATTTGCTTCGTGATACAATACCCGTGGTAAAATGGACCGTTTACCAATTGCGGAAAAGGTCGATATCGTGTTGATGTATGGCTATCGTGATCAAAATGCCCAACGGGCGTGTGCTATGTATGCTGCTCGGTATCCCGGAAGACATCATCCAAGAGGCCGGACCGTTCGCTGGTTAGTTACGTTATTTGGGGAAACAGGAAGTGTTCAGCCACATGTGAAACGTCAACCACGACCTGCAACAAATGATGATGCCCAAGTAGGTGTTTTAGCTGCTGTCGCGGCTAATCCGCACATCAGTAGCAGACAAATTGCGCGAGAATCGGGAATCTCAAAAACGTCGGTGTTGACAATGCTACATCAACATCGACTGCACCCGTACCATATTTCTATGCACCAGGAATTGCATGGCGACGACTTTAAACGTCGTGTACAGTTCTGCTACTGGGCACAAGAGAAATTACGGGACGATGACAGATTTTTTGCACGCGTTCTATTTAGCGACAAAGTGTCATTCACCAACAGCGGTAACGTAAACCGGCATAATATGCACTATTGGGCAACGGAAAATCCACGGTGGCTGCGACAAGTGGAACATCAGCAACCCTGGCGGGTTAATGTATAGTGCTGCATTATGGGAGGAAGGATAATTGGCCCACATTTTTTCGATGGCAATCGCGTGCAGTTGAAGCGGCATTGAATAGCCGCACATTCATCGGATCTGACGTCCCAGGTCTCCTTTCTGTGGGGAAAGTTGAAGGATATTTGCTACCGTGATCCACCAACAACGCCTGACAATATGCGTCAGCGCATTGTCAATGCATGTGCGCACATTACGGAAGGCGAACTACTCGCTTTTGAGAGGAATGTCGTTACACGTATTGCCAAAAGCATTGAAGTTGACGGACATCATTTTGAGCACTTATTGCATTAATGTGCTATTTACAGGTAATCACGCTGTAACAGCATGCGTTCTCAGAAATGATAAGTTCACAAAGGTAGATGTATCACATTGGAACAACCGAAATAAAATGTTCAAACGTACCTACGTTCTGTATTTTAATTTAAAAAACCGACCTGTTACCAACTGTTCGTCAAAAATTGTGAGCCATATGTTTGTGACTGTTACAGCGCCATCTATCACAAAGCCAAAAAAGTGGTCCAACTACAACATTCGTATTTCTTTACTTACTATATGAATATGTAATAAAAAATGGGGGTTCCTATTTTAATAAACGCAGTTGATATCCATTTGACCTATGGCAGCGCCATCTAGCGGGCCAACCATAGCGCCATCTGGTTTCCCCCTTCAAGCTAGACAAGTTTCTTTGTTTGTAGTTTTTTCGTTTGAGGCTTATTTCGTGAGATATTTGGCCCGGTCACGATCAATGGACCACCCTGTATACCCTCCACTGCTAGGGCTGCCATCTGCCGTTTATGAGTGGTTACTGCATGTTGACGTGAAATGTGGGTGATTGTCGCATTAACATGACTGGACCATATAGTATGTGCAGAAACATTTAAGCAGTAACTCTTCGTACACTCCATGCATAAATGGAACGGGAAGATATCCTAACATTTAGTACCGTGATAAGTATTCTCTGCCATGCACTTCACAGTGGTCTACATGTTCTGGCGTTAACCGCAAGCGCCGGGACGAGGATGAAGAACGCAAGACAAGAGAAGGCGGTCAAACGACATCGGCGAATGGTGCGCCGATTAGGACCGCGCTACGATAGGAGCGGCTTCTACAAGAGGTGAATACAGGACATTAGTGCTTAGTATCGGCTCAGTACTGGGACTGTTTTCGGAGAGCTGTAGACTGGCACTCGCGGAATAATTATTAGTGATCCCTATCCATTGCTCGTTTGGACATTGTCTGTAGCGAGGAACATTACTGTTTGCATGCTGCCCATCGCTTGCGACAAGTTAAGTATTGTCAAACCTATTGAGATAAAACTATTAATGTTATTTGCTTGTATTGTTGTATAGCATTCCGAGAACGCAGCATCCTTCTGGCACCCTATACGAGACGAGTGGTCAGGACCCCACACTAGACTCTACTCTCGATGTAGATGTAGATTTAGGTGTAGTGAGGCAGCAAATGTAATCCTTTATCACCCGACACCCAAACACAGAAGCAGTCATTCCACGGTATTTACGCTCGATACGACCTGTCAGTTGTTTCGCGCGCTACAGTCCACCCACCAGAGTAGACGTCACCCACTTGGCCGTATTAGGAGACAAACACAGTAGCTTAGTCAGGATTGCGCCACCTGGCACGTTCACAGGTGATGCATGCTAACAGCGCGACTCAGAAACAAAGGCTGCTGATTGAATTTCCTATCGGGGGGGAGTGCGTGAGTCCCATTGAAATCTATTAGCTTCTCATAAATGTTTAAGCTAGCAGAGCGGCCGACGTAAGTGCGACTAGGCATTGACTCAAAACCTTTAAGACTGCTGCTGTATCTGATTCACCGGCGCCCAGAACCAGTTCGGGTTAAACAGACTGAGGGTTCCAGGTGAGTATCGAAGACGGGTGGGGGGGATTCACAGTTTATTGCAGTCTCCCACACCTGTAAATCTAACTTCCTGTGACCCCAGTTTTAACGTGTTACATACAGCGCGATTCTTATTAACGTTTAAAAAAACCCCAAAGCCACGTAGACGACGTTAAGACAAGTTATTTACAGGACACCGTTACTGAACTACACTCCTGGAAATGGAAAAAAGAACACATTGACACCGGTGTGTCAGACCCACCATACTTGCTCCGGACACTGCGAGAGAGCTGTACAAGCAATGATCACACGCACGGCACAGCGGACACACCAGGAACCGCGGTGTTGGCCGTCGAATGGCGCTAGCTGCGCAACATTTGTGCACCGCCGCCGTCAGTGTCAGCCAGTTTGCCGTGCCATACGGAGCTCCATCGCAGTCTTTAACAGTGGTAGCATGCCGCGACAGCGTGGACGTGAACCGTATGTGCAGCTGACGGACTTTGAGCGAGGGCGTATAGTGGGCATGCGGGAGGCCGGGTGGACGTACCGCCGAATTGCTCAACACGTGGGGCGTGAGGTCTCCACAGTACATCGATGTTGTCGCCAGTGGTCGGCGGAAGGTGCACGTGCCCGTCGACCTGGGACCGGACCGCAGCGACGCACGGATGCACGCCAAGACCGTAGGATCCTACGCAGTGCCGTAGGGGACCGCACCGCCACTTCCCAGCAAATTAGGGACACTGTTGCTCCTGGGGTATCGGCGAGGACCATTCGCAACCGTCTCCATGAAGCTGGGCTACGGTCCCGCACACCGTTAGGCCGTCTTCCGCTCACGCCCCAACATCGTGCAGCCCGCCTCCAGTGGTGTCGCGACAGGCGTGAATGGAGGGACGAATGGAGACGTGTCGTCTTCAGCGATGAGAGTCGCTTCTGCCTTGGTGCCAATGATGGTGGTATGCGTGTTTGGCGCCGTGCAGGTGAGCGCCACAATCAGGACTGCATACGACCGAGGCACACAGGGCCAACACCCGGCATCATGGTGTGGGGAGCGATCTCCTACACTGGCCGTACACCACTGGTGATCGTCGAGGGAACACTGAATAGTGCACGGTACATCCAAACCGTCATCGAACCCATCGTTCTACCATTCCTAGACCGGCAAGGGAACTTGCTGTTCCAACAGGACAATGCACGTCCGCATGTATCCCGTGCCACCCAACGTGCTCTAGAAGGTGTAAGTCAACTACCCTGGCCAGCAAGATCTCCGGATCTGTCCCTCATTGAGCATGTTTGGGACTGGATGAAGCGTCGTCTCACGCGGTCTGCACGTCCAGCACGAACGCTGGTCCAACTGAGGCGCCAGGTGGAAATGGCATGGCAAGCCGTTCCACAGGACTACATCCAGCATCTCTACGATCGTCTCCATGGGAGAATAGCAGCCTGCATTGCTGCGAAAGGTGGATATACACTGTACTAGTGGCGACATTGTGCATGCTCTGTTGCCTGTGTCTATGTGCCTGTGGTTCTGTCAGTGTGATCATGTGATGTATCTGACCCCATGAATGTGTCAATAAAGTTTCCCCTTCCTAGGACAATGAATTCACGGTGTTCTTATTTCAATTTCCAGGAGTGTATATCACAAAAACGTAAATTACAAACTACGGCGTGCACACACACTTTATTCAACATGTGAGACCTGCATGTGTTGACATCCACTTACATTTTATTTAATGATCAGTATTACGAGCAGACAGATGGAGTTGCGATGGGTAGTCCGTTGTCTCCTGTGATCGCAAATTTGTTTATGGAAGACTTCGAGGAACGTGCATTGGAGTCGGCACCTTTGAGAACCCCCTGTTTCTTTAGATACGTTGACGATACCTTCGTTGTTTGGCGTCATGGTAGGGAGAATTTGAGTGTCTTTCTAGAACATCTGAACTCGAACCACCCGAACATTCGTTTTACGATGGAGGTGGAAGAGGATGGCTGCCGTCCCTTTCTTGACGTGTTGGTTAGGAGGAAGGTTGATGGATCATTGGGACATGCAGTCTACAGGAAACGTGCTCACACCGACTTTTACTTACAGGCTAATAGTTGTCACCATCCGGCTCAGCGTGAAGGGGTACTTCGTACCTTGGTACACAGGGCACATGTCGTTTCTGGCGCCGAGACTTTGCCAGCTGAGCTGTCCCATCTTGAAGTTACATTTCGTCAAAATGGTTATAGTGATAAACAGATTGAACGTGCGTTGCGCTATCGACCAACTGTACATCGGGTGATTGATGATAATTCTGAGTCAACACCTAAGTATACTGCCTTTTTTTCTTACGTAGGAAACACGTCCAACAAGATCGGTCGTATTTTACGGAAATACGATGTGAAATGTGTTTTCCGACCTCTATCTAAAATTAGAGCACTTTTGAGTTCCGTTAAGGATGATCTTGGAGAGCGTAAGGCGGGTGTATATCGTATTCCTTGTAGCTGCGGCATGGCATATATTGGTCAAACTATCAGGACCGTGGAGGACCGATGTGCTGAGCATAAACGGCACACACGATTACAGCAGCCAAATACATCTGCTATTGCGGAACATTGCTTGGATACTGGCCACCCCATGTTATATAATAACACCGAGATATTGGCATGCACGTCCAGCTACTGGGACAGTGTTATTAGGGAGGCAGTTGAGATTAAATTAGCGAGCAACCTCGTTAACAGGGATGGAGGTTTCTGTTTAAACTCTGTTTGGAATCCGGCTCTCTCCCTTGTCAGAAAACAGAGGGACAGAGTCAATGCTACGTCACTTGCGAGTTCGTAGTCTCACTATCGATAGCTCTGACTTGGGTCGTCTTTGGTGGCACTAATGTGCTTCAGTCCGAGAACAGAGGTTTTAAAGTTGCATGTACGCCGCCTGTCCGTTGCAGTTTGCCTTGAAAGTGGCGGGGTGTTTTCCCGCCGAAATATCGGCGGCCGCTGGAAGTGTTACCTGGCTCAACTTCCGGGAGTTATTTGAAAATTTGTTCAACATGTCACTACAGGTATCCGGATTTAGGTTACGACATGCATCAAGGAATGTCGCACCGATTATTCCGTGTCTGTACATTGCACAGCACACAGTCACCTGTTGAGGGTGAAGGGACATCTCGATCGCGAAATGCGGATGTTCAGTCCCCCAAATGCGCCAATTTGGCTTATTGACCAACCCATCCAAATGAAAGTGGGCTTCGTTGCGTATGTGCACACTAATTCCCATCATGCCCCGCGGGCAACCTTACAGTTTGAACGTCCTAACGCAAACCGTTCAGAAATGACGGTTTCATTTAATATAGTTACTAAAGTCTATAAAAAATAAGAAAGGAAAGAAACTCAAAAGAAAAACAACATTTGCTCGGTTACAGCGAGGCCAATAATTTTGTAACTTTTTCATTTACAACAGATCACCTTTACAAAAGGTGGTTGAAAACAGAGTAGCCTCATCGAGGCCTGCTGGTGAGGTTAGGATCGACAAACCCAATGGCTGCACGTGCAGCGAGATACGTCATGTGGTTACTTCATATGTTCAACACTTGTCACCCAGTTTTGGGATATTTCCAGACGGTTTTGGCTCCATGGGTCTTATAATACATTACGCGTATCAGCGTAATCTACAATGAAGAGCCAAAGAAACTGGTACACCTGCCTAATATCGTGTAGGGCCTCCGCAAACACGCAGAAATGCCACAACACGACATGGACTCGACTAATGTCTGAATTACTGTTGCAGGGAATTGACACCATGAATCCCCCAGGGCTGTTGATAACTCTGTAAGAGTACGAGGGGGTGGAGATCTCTTCTGAACAGCACGTTGAAAGGCTTCCCAGGTATGCTCAATAATGTTTATGTCTGGGCAGTTTGGTGGCCATCGGAAGTGTTTCAACTCAGAAGAGCGTTCCTGGAGCCACTTTGTACCAATTATTAACTCCTGGGCGTCTCATTGTCCTGCTGGAATTGCCCGAGTAGGTCGGAATGCACAATGGATGTGAATGGATGCATGTGATCAGACAGGATGCTTACGTACGTGTCACCTGTTGGAGTCGTATCTAGACATCTCAGGGGTCCCATATCGCTCCAATTGCACACGCCCCACACCATTACAGAGTCTCCAACAGCTTGAACAGACCCCTGCTGACATGCAGGGTCCATGGATTCACGAGCTTTTCTCCACACCCGCAAACGTCCATCCGCTCGGTACAATCTGAAACGAGACTCGTCCGACCAGGCAACATGTTCCCAGTCATGAACAGTCCGATGTCGGTGTTGACGGGTCCAGGCAAGGCGTAAAGCTTTGTGTCGTGCAGTCGTCAAGGGTACACGAATGGGCCTTCTGCTCCGAAATCCCAAATCGGTGCTGTTTCATTGAATGGTTCGCACGCTGATACTTTTTCTACATCTACATACATACTCCGCAATCAACCATACGGTGCGTGGCGGAGGGCACCTCGTATCACAACTATATGCCTCTGTACGAGCCCTAATCTCTTTTATCTTATATTTGTGGTCTTTCCGCGAAATGTAAGTTGGCGGCAGTAAAATTGTACTGCAGTCAGCCTCAAATGCTGGTTCTCTACGTTTCCTCAGTAGCGATTCACGAAAAGAACGCCTCCTTTCCTCTAGAGACTCCCACCCGAGTTCCTGAAGCATTTCCGTAACTCTCGCGTGATGATCAAACCTAGTAGTAAAAAATCTAGTAGCCCGCCTCTGAATTGCTTCTATGTCCTTCCTTAATCCGACTGATAGGGATCCCAAACGCTCGAGTAGTACTCAAGAATAGGTCGCACCAGCGTTCTATAAGCGGTCTCCTTTACAGATGAACCACATCTTACCAAAATTCTACTAATGAACCGAAGACGATGAAAGGTGGCTACACTGAGCCACAGCGCCAGAAATCGCGCCAGAGAGTATTGTTCCGCCGCCTCCACTGGCAGTGATTATTGAGACGTAGCGGCAAGCAGTGCTTGCCGAGAAGTTGTGGTGGACACTGCTTGTCGTGAAGTCAGAGTGAGATGTGGTAGTGGAGAGTGTGTTCCATGTTTTATGCAGTGGTTTGATGGGAGAGATAGCAGATGTTATTCCAATGGAGATATTGTAATGATCTGAGTGCTTTTCGTCAATATATATGAAGGTAATAAGTATTATGTTGTTTTATTATTGGAGTGTCCTGAAAAGTATGTCAGTACAGGTTCAGTCAACAAAGCATCTGGCGTGTGTTCTTGTATTAGAGTGTAATTTTCGTTTTCTTGCACAATTATAGTATTTCTAATTTTCTTTTATCGCGTCAGTATAAATGGTATTTAAAATTTCTTGTCTTGTTGAAGAAGAACCGTGCCAGATGTGTACGTTGAGTCATACTTCCACACACAGAACAGCTACACTTGTGCTATGTTGGCTTCGTAGATTTTATAGTTGCTGGGGACTTAATTAATTAACTGTGTTAACAAAAATTTTCTTACATTGTTTGTTGTCGTTCTAAGCAGTCAGATTGCGTACTAAAACTAGTCAGGGCCAGCCGTTTACGAGACTTGCGTAATCGGACATACAGCTACTAAAAATATTTGCATTTTTTTTTATTTAACTAAGCCCCCATGCACGTGGCGACCGCTGCTTCGGATCGTCCCTTGGAATTCTTCTGATTGTAAAAATAATAGACAGTAGTATTGTTGTAGTAATTTGTAGTTTAGCAATTGTAGTCTATATTGCATGTGTAGATTTGGTAATTGTCATTCTTCTAATGGTATTTTTTTCTCAGAATTTGATTTGTTGTCGTGTATACGCGTTTGACAATTTAGTGCAATTATTTCAATTGTTCGTTAATCGTGTTTGAAGGAAACATTTCGTGTGAATGGTATTGTTGGAGATAAAGTGTCATTGTGTGCAATTTTCATATAGTGACGAGCTTTGTATGTTTTGTAAATGATTACGCGATCTATGAAAAAGGCAAAAATGATGAATAGTGAGAATAACGAAATTGTTAACATGGCGAATTCGCCAACAGAGGAAAACAGTATCATGAACAATGAAGTGGAAAACAATTTAATCAGTCGGGAAAATAGTCCGGAAACAGTTCAAAATTTTTCACAATCGAAAAATTCTCAGAATACGAGATTAACGACAGAAGATATGCAGCGGTTGATGAGTGCAATATTAGATTTGGGGTCACAGATAGACTCAATGGGTTCTGAATTAAGTGCAATGACAACACGGTTATGCTCACAAATAGGATCTGAATTAAAAACAGTGGCAACACGTTTAGATTCACGAATAGGGACATGTTTCAAAAACAAGAATGATGAATCAAAGAAAGAAATTAGAGAAGAAGTACAACCGATTTTGAATTCTCACAATAATAGATTATTTGCAGTAGAGATTAGACAAAGGGAACAGGATAGAGAACAGGAAGAAAGAGATCGCGTGATAGTACAGAAAATTTTAAGAGTTAAATTTACAACGTGCAAAAGATAAGGAAGAAATATTTGAGAGAATCGAGGAATCCGTACCAAATGACAGAATAAATAATCTAACGCAACAGTGTGAACAGTTAACTACTAAATGTGACAATACCGAAACCCGAGTCGCGACACTTGCGGAAGATGCAAATAAACAGAAAGAAAACGTAAGTGACTTTTCGGAAAGAGTTGAGATTTCAAATAAATTGACAAATCTTAGTTTAAGTGGGGACAGAGATTCAGATGATACAGCACCATTGCCATTTGCAGAAACCGAAGAGTACCAGAACGTAAATAAGCATGTTGAAAATCAGGGAAAATTTAATGAACGCGTTAAAAGGGAAGTGGAGGCATTACGAAAGCAAGTCAAGCAAATTGAAGGCGAAATCGTAGGAAAAGATAGCAGAAGAAATTTAGAATCACAGGTAGCAGAGGGGTTTGAAGAAAATAATTTGTTTCATTTACGGGAAGCAACAAGAGATCGCCAGGCGCGCGAACTTTACAATAATCGACATTCGGACTTGGACAGACGCGGTAGGTCTTTGTCGTCACGAGGCGAAAACTTTGACTATAAACACTTTTTGACTGTTAGGAAATTTAAGATCTTCCGCAATTCTAAGAATGACATACATCCATGTTCATGGTTAGATCAATTTACGTACGCACTTCCGCCAAATTTGCCACGAAGTCACAAACTGAAATTTATGTGCAGCTATTAAAGTCCTCAGGGGATTCACTACTCTAAGTGAATATGTGCCGTAGCGAGCAAAGGGCCCCGAGCTGTAGTGATGCTATTTCCCTTTTAGTTTTCTGTACCGCTGCCTACTCTTTTACTATTCTTTGCATCTATCAAAACAACTCTTCGACTATCAATCTATCTAGAGAGTAAGCAAAAAATAACCGGATATGACTATTTTACCTAAAAGCGACTTCGGAAATTACCGTTTGGACTTACTGTATCTTCAGCAGCATTCATTCGTAGTTTAAACGAAATTTTACCTGTTTATCTTCGTGACAATATTACTTCATATGTTGACGACATTCTTATTGCTTAACGTTCTTGGAGTGAGCACAACAAAATTTTGGATTCATTATTACGTATTTTTGCAAGAGTTGGCATTACGGTGAACTTAGAAAAATCTGAATTTGGTCGTTCTCAGGTGAAATTTCTCGGTCACATTATTTCTACAGAAGGTATTCTTCCTGATCCAGAAAAATTAGACGCTATTCGTAATTATGCTGTTCCTACCACAAAACGTGATGTTCGTAGTTTTCTTGGTGTCTGTAATTTTCTTAGACGCTTTGTTAGATTGGACGATTTGGCCACACCTCGTTTATGTGAACTATCTGGAAAGAAATCTAATTGGTGTTGGGATGAGGAAGCTCAGTCAGAATTTGAACAACTCCGTGATGCTTTAGTTGCTGCTCCACTTCTTTCACACCCGGATTTATCTAAAGATGTTTGTTTGGCGACGGACTCATCATACAAAGGACTAGTGCACATTTATTTCAAGAGATAGAAGAAAACAGCGTTGTAGTACAAAAGACTATTGCATTTGGAAGTCGTGTTCTCTCTAAATCAGAAAAGAATTATTCGATTACGGAACTTGAAGCTTTGGCTGTTGTTTGGGCTTTTACAAAATTTCGCACATTTTTGTTGGGCAGACATACTAAGGTTTACACCGATCATCGAGCTCTGGAGTTTCTTATGTCGACAAAATTAACTCATGGCAGATTGTCACGATGGGCGTTGTACCTACAGGAATTTGATTTTAGTATTGTTTACATACAGGGTTCTTCAAATATTGTTGCCGATGCTTTATCACGTGCACCTATGGGTTTGAAACAAAGTGCTGAAGAGGACTGCAAGGAAAACAATTATTGTTTGATGTATATTCAAGGTGTTGCGTTTGAGAACTTTATTTCGTCTTCGCTCCAGGACATCGCTAAGGAGCAAAATAAGGATCCAATCTGGAAGGACAGAAAGCGTAGCGATTAGACAGCATTATTTAGTTCGCAACGACATTCTTTTTAAACGAAAATCGATCGACAACTCTGTTTGGTTAGTTTGTATTCCTGATGAGTGGGTCAATAAATTGATTTGGTACACACATTTCAGTTATGCACACTTTGGTCCCAGAAAATGCTTTCATAAATTACGAGAAAATTGCTACTTCAGTAATAATGAAAAACGTATTCGATCTGTTCTTGCCAAATGCAAATTATGTCAAAAGGCTAAGCCGCCGACAGTTTCTCACAGAGCACCGTTGTTTCCTATCATTCCAGCGAAATTAAAGGACATGGCTGCAGTTGATTTGTTCGGTCCAGTGGTTCGATCTACTAATGGTTTTGTGTCCATTTTCGTAGCAGTGGAGTTGACATCAAAATATGTGTGTTTTACACCGTTACGCAAAGCAACAGCTCGTTCAGTATCTAACGCTTTCATCAAACATTTTCTTAAAGAAGTGGGTCATGTTGATAAGGTTATATCAGATAATGGATCACAGTTTCGTTCTAAAATTTGGCTTCGTACTCTACGGCGTCGTAAAATTAAACCAATTTTCATTTCACTTTTTCACCCCCAATCTAACGCTTCAGAGAGATGGATGAAGGAGATCAATAAATTGTGTCGTCTTTATTGTCATCAGAATCACAGAACGTGGGATCAGTATCTTCATATTTTTCAAAACATTCTGAATGAACTTCCTAATGACTCAACTTCTTTACCGCCTATACTGATATTAAAAAACAAAGCACCGACAAATCGCGTTTCTGAAATCGTTCCTTTTCCGCCTTCACGGAAACTGCGGCATTCTGAAGTTGTGAATCTGGCTCTACAAAATATTGCATCTGCGGCTGCTAGAAGAGTGAAATCAGCAAAGCGTCCTGGTCGTTTAAAAATCTTGTCAGTTGGTCAGAAGGTATTAATTAAGTCTCACCGTCTGTCTCACAAAGGAAAGGGCTTGTGTCGCAATTTTTTTTCTGCTTTATAACGGTCCATATAGAGTTCGCAAAATTATACATGATAACACTGTTGAAGTAGAAACTCTTAAATCTCGACGCTCTAAGGGAATACATCATATATCAAACGTCAAAATTTTTGTAGAATGACATACTTGTGAGAAACGAACAGCTACATGTAAACATGCGGAGAGTACAAGGATACCGCGCTGTGTTTTGGCGGCGGCACATACTCAAAGCAACAGTGAAGTCTGCGCGCCGCACAAGGCAGTCGTTGACCGCAAACAATCACTTCCTACGTCACGCGCCTACAGCTGATCGAGCGCTCAGTGCGAATGCACTGACAGCCGTAAATAAATACACAGTCTAATTTCTCCGACTAAATTCAGTATAAAGCTATAGTGACTTGATGAATTCTGTTATTAACATTCAGTATTTTTCAGGATACGGTTCTATAAAATATTTAAAAACTTCAGGTAAATTCTGTGCGTGTCCGACGTTAAGACGACTTGCTATCGAGAAAATTTCAGGAAAAATGTCATTTCGAAGAAGAAAGTAATAAACTAAAAAGGTAAATATTAATTGAGTTTATTTTTCAGGTAACATATTTCCACTTAGGTACGTACTTTAGACGTAATTTGCTGCTCGCGATTATGTGATTCATACTTTGTGCTAATTACATGTTCAATGAAATTACTTGTGAAGCGACGTGCTTGCGTACGTTAACTGATTTTGACAATGATTATTAATGAACTGGATTGTTACTTGTGTATATTATGCATCGCTTGGCTGCTATGCTTTTTCACTGATGTCATATTTTTAATTATGTGCCTGCTGTGCCTATTTATTTAAATTATAATTGTCACCTGATTAATTGTGCTGATGTGGTTAGGTATGTAAGTTATACTTTGTGATTTATCTGCTTGCGCCTTCATGTTTACTTATTAAGATACGATGCTAATGACCTGTTTAGTACGTAAGATACATGTTTACTGCTATGCGTATGGATTGCACATTTACACATTTCTGCTTGTTGTCATAACTATACTTTAATTTGGTATATAGCAATGCTGATGTACAGTGTACAAACATAGAGTTTAGGTTACACTATGGTACTAGTTACAGATTGTTCGCTTGGCAGAGCCTCGTTGTAAGAATTGTGCTGCATCCACTTGTTGACATTCTGTTCACTACTGGTATATTTACTCGCTATTGCTTGCCTTGCTTACGCTCAGTGCCTTATATTTTTAAGATAAGAAAATGAACTGCTATAATTCGACGAACGACATTAGTACAAGAAACTTCATAGAAGTCACATGAGCTGGAGGTTTTATGAAAGCTGTATAAATGTATGTCAATAGGAAGGAAGCTAACGACATGACATACCAACACAGTTATTACACTGCATTTTTCGTGAGCAATTGAAATAGGAAGTGACACTTGACAAGAAATACTCCACATGTTTGCTTCTGTTTGCCATAATTCTTGAAGTGGTGTACACACTGTGAAATATTAGGATCATTCACACTCCATAATCGTACTTAAGTACTGAGAGTTATTCGAACTAAGTCTGTTAGAGGTCATGTATGCATTCTTTGTTTATAATTCATAATGAGTAGAAGATTTTGGTCAGATGGATTACACAGAGGTTGTGTGTTGACAGTGTGTCTTCGGATTGTATAGGATGATTAGGTTTGCATTAGGATTTTATCTGTACGTGTTCGAGGAGACTGACTAGAGGAAAGAGTTGTTATGGAAGTGAAATGATACTGGCAATAAGGTTTATATGTATCGACGTATTGAAGAGGTATTATGGAGGTATTGAGATTATATGAAGTTGATTGGAGTTATGGTGTATGAGAGGTAAAATAAGTGAGATGCATAATTTTTTTTTGTTGTTGGTCTATATGGAACAAGGAGGATGAAGATAGCAGACTAGAACACTAAAATGGAAGGAAGATTGTCTACACACACTTTGTTAAATCACTAAGCAGTATGTACTTTTTTTTTGGAGAGAGGAAGTTGCATATCTTGGCACACTGACAGTTGTTCAGCAACCGTACATTTTGATCTGGCTTGGCAAACATTGGTCTTGACATGATGACTATGACGTTGACTTAACTATTATTGACTGTTATACATTGCTGTCACTACTACTTGATACACATGATGAACATCAAATTTTGACAGAAGTGGATTCACACAGTTAACACTATTCAATTACACAGTAGTACTTAATGTGGATGAAAGATGAGTGAGTGTGTTTTGTGTGTTTTCCTTTCCTAATCCTACCCACCTATCTCCTAAATATTATTTTATTTGTTTGTAGTGGCTTGCACTGACACCCATAAATATTATAGGTTTACTGATGTTTGTGTATTTGTAATAGTAATATGACAATTATTTGATATCATTTGTGTGTTTGTTATGATTTGTATGTTTAGTGTAAGAGCATTGTAAAAGCATTTGTATGTGCATTCAAACTATTGTTCATGCTTGAACTGTCTGATTAGTGATGGTGAAATTATGGACTGTTACTTGTACTTTTTCTACATGATTGGTGCCACTAGGACATATTTAATTTCTGCTAATGAACTGTGTGATCAGTGATAGTGAATATTATGGACTGCTGTCTGCACCTACTCAACATTGCTGGGTGCCACTGATGGACTGATTCTACTAAAATGATGTCACCTGTTGGAGTCTGAACCTACTCCACATTGCTGGGTGCCACTGATGGACTGCTTCTACTGAAATGATGTCACCTGTTGGAGTCTGAACCTACTCCACATTGCTGGGTGCCACAGATGGAGCTACTTCTATGGAAATGATGTCATCTGTCGGTGTCTGCACCTACTCAACAATGCTGGGTGCCATTGATGAACTGCTTCTACTGAGAAATGTGACTTGTTGCTGTGTGTACCTCTTCAACATTGCTGGGTACCACAAATGGAACTGCTTCTACTGAAATGATGTTACTTCTTGCTGTCTGTACCTCTTCAACATTGCTGGGTACCACAAATGGAACTGCTTCTACTGAAATGATGTCACTTGTTGCTGTCTGTACCTCTTCAACATTGCTGGGTACCACAGATGGAACTGCTTCTACTGAAATGATGTTACTTCTTGCTGTCTGCACCTACTCAACATTGCTGGGTGCCACTGATGAACTGCTTCTACTGAAATGATATCACCTGTTGGAGTCTGCACCTACTCAACATTGCTGGGTGCCACTGATGGACTGCTTCTACTGAAATGATGTCACCTGTTGGAGTCTGCACCTGTTCCACAATGCTGGGTGCCACTGATGGACTGCTTCTACTGAAATGATGTCACCTGATGGTGTCTGCACCTACTCAACATTGCTGGGTGCTACTGCTGGAACTGTCAATCACTTGTTATGAAAACATTTTATGTGAATATTTGTATAAACTGTTTTTTTTTGTGTATTACTGTTTGTGAAAAGTTATAAGATTCTTACCTGCTCATATTCGTCATTGCTGACGCTATCGATTGAATTGTTTAACCACATGATATTTCTGTAACTATTATGTAAAGTCATATGTATGAAAGAATTTGTATTCCTTACTGTATTTTATATATTAGGCTATTGTAAGGTCAGTGCAAAGCCAAAATTTTATCTAGTTATATGATACTTACGTATTAATATTATCTTTTATTTTTGTCTGTATTTTTTTTGACGAATTTGGTGGTATTTTCACCACCAATGCTGGCAGAAATACCATCAAATTCTAGCCCGTGGAGGAAGGGCATATGAAAGGTGGCTACACTGAGCCACAGCGCCAGAAATCGCGCCAGAGAGTATTGTTCCGCCGCCTCCACTGGCAGTGATTATTGAGACGTAGCGGCAAGCAGTGCTTGCCGAGAAGTTGTGGTGGACACTGCTTGTCGTGAAGTCAGAGTGAGATGTGGTAGTGGAGAGTGTGTTCCATGTTTTATGCAGTGGTTTGATGGGAGAGATAGCAGATGTTATTCCAATGGAGATATTGTAATGATCTGAGTGCTTTTCGTCAATATATATGAAGGTAATAAGTATTATGTTGTTTTATTATTTGAGTGTCCTGAAAAGTATGTCAGTACAGGTTCAGTCAACAAAGCATCTGGCGTGTGTTCTTGTATTAGAGTGTAATTTTCGTTTTCTTGCACAATTATAGTATTTCTAATTTTCTTTTATCACGTCAGTATAAATGGTATTTAAAATTTCTTGTCTTGTTGAAGAAGAACCGTGCCAGATGTGTACGTTGAGTCATACTTCCACACACAGAACAGCTACACTTGTGCTATGTTGGCTTCGTAGATTTTATAGTTGCTGGGGACTTAATTAATTAACTGTGTTAACGAAAATTTTCTTACATTGTTTGTTGTCGTTCTAAGCAGTCAGATTGCGTACTGAAACTAGTCAGGGCCAGCCGTTTACGAGACTTGCGTAATCGGACTAACAGCTACTAAAACTAAAAAATATTTTCATTAATAATTAAGAAAGCCCCCATGCAACGACCATCCGCCTTCCCCACAACTGCCATTACATGCATGTCCCACTTCATATCGCTCTGCAATGTTACGCCCAAATATTTAATCGACGTGACTGTGTCAAGCGCTACACTACTAATAGAGTATTCAAACATTACGGGATTCTTTATCCTATTCATCTGCATTAATTTACATTTATCTATATTTAGAGTTAACTGTCATTCTTTACACCAATCACAAATCCTGCCCAACTCATCTTGTATCCTCCTACAGTCACTCAACGACGACACCATCCCGTACACCACAGCATCATCAGCAAACAGCCGCACATTACTATCCACCCTACCCAAAAGATCATTTATGTAGATAGAAAACAACAGCGGACCTACCACACTTCCTTGGGGCACTCCAGATGATACCCTCACCTCCGTTGAACACTCACCATCGATGACAACGTACTGGGTTCTATTACTTAAGAAGTCTTCGAGCCACTCACATACTTAGGAACCAGTCCCATATGCTCGTACCTTAGTTAAGAGTCTGAACTGTGGCACTGAATCAAACTCTTTGCGGAAGTCAAGGAGTATGGCATCCGTCTGATACCCTTCATCCATGGTTCGCAAGATATAATGTGAAAATGATGACCCAGCATTGAAATATACAGCAGTTTGCGGAAGAGTTGCACTTGCGTCACGTTGGACGATTCTCTTCAGCTGTCGTTGGTCCCGTTCATGCAGGATCTTTTTACGGTCGCCGCGATGTCTGAGATGTTGTTTCCCATCGCTCGTGCGCCGACTATAACACCAGGTTCAAACTCACTTCAGTCTCGATAACCTGCCATTGTAAGAGCAGTAACCGATCTAACAACTGCGCCAGACACTTTTTGTTTTATACAGGCAGCGCCGTATTGTGCCTGTTTATGTACTCTGTATGTGAATACGCATGCCTATACCAGTTTCTTTGGCGCTTGAGTGTACGACTGTTTGGAGTTTCTTACAGGACAGTAAGAACCACCCTGTGTACGCAGTTCAGTCACATTAAATACTGTGGTGTCATCGCCAGACACCACACTTGCTAGGTGGTAGGTTTAAATCGGCCGCGGTCCATTAGTACATGTCGGACCCGCGTGTCGCCACTGTCAGTAATTGCGGACCGAGCGCCACCACACGGCAGGTCTAGAGAGACGTACTAGCACTCGCCCCAGTTGTACGACGACTTTGCTAGCGACTACACTGACGAAGCGTTTCTCTCATTTGCCGAGAGACAGTTAGAATAGCCTTCAGCTAAGTCCATGGCTACGACCTAGCAAGGCGCCATTAACCATTTCTAGAGAGAGTCTCACTTGTATCATCAAGAATGCTGTATACAAATGATGGATTAAAGTTAAGTATTCCAGCAGCTACGTACTTTTCTTTATAGCATTCATTACGTATCCTGTTTCAGACGTACCGCCCACCTGCGTGAGTTGACACGTGCATTTCGGCCTCCTTGCAACACAGTGTTCGCTCTTCTGCCAACACTACAAATACTATATACTAAATGTCTTTTTCCAAACCTGTTTCACAGACGAAGACTGCACTGTAGTTCCTTCTCTACATTGTCGCACAGATGACAAAATGGTAGATATCGAAATAGACGACAGAGGTATAGAGAAACAATAAAAATCGCACAAAAGAGGAAAGGCCACTGGACCTGATGGGATACCAATTCGATTTTACACAGAGTACGCGAAGGAACTTGCTCCCCTTCTTGCAGCGGTGTACCGTAGGTCTCTAGAAGAAAGTACCGTTCCAAAGGATTGGAAAGGGCACAGGTCATCCCCGTTTTCAAGAAGGGACGTCGAACAGATGGGCAGAACTATACACCTATATCTCTAACGTCGATCAATTGTAGAATTTTGGAACACGTATTATGTTCGAGTATAATGACTTTTCTGGAAACTAGAAATCTACTCTGCAGGAATCAGTACGGGTTTCGAAAAAGACGATCGTGTGAAACCCAGCTCGCGCTATTCATCCACGAGACTCAGAGGGCCGTAGACGCGGGTTCCCAGGTAGATACCGTGTTTCTTGACTTCCGCAAGGCGTAAGGTACAGTTCCCCACAGTCGTTTAATGAACAAAGTAAGAGCATATGGACAATCAGACCCATTGTGTGATTGGATTGAGGAGTTCCTAGATAACAGAACGCAGCATGTCATTCTCAATGGAGAGAAGTCTTCCGAAGTGAGAGTGATTTCAGGTGTGCCGCAGGGGAGTGTCGTAAGACCGTTGCTATTCACAATATACATAAATGACTTTGTGGATGACATCGGAAGTTCACTGAGGCTTTTTGCGGATGATGCTGTGGTATATCGACAGATTGTAACAATGGAAAATTGTGCTGAAATGCAGGAGGATCTGCAGCGAATTGACGCATGGTGCAAGGAATGGCAATTGAATCTCAATGTAGACAAGTGTAATGTACTGCGAATACATAGAAAGAAAGTTCCCATATCATTTAGCTGCAATATAGCAGGTCAGCAACTGGAAGCATTTAATTCCATAAATTATCTGGGAGTACACATTAGGAGTGATTAAAAATGGAATGATCATATAATGTTGATCGTCGGTAAAGCAGATGCCAGACTGAGATTCATTGGGAGAATCCTAAGGAAATGCAATGCGAAAACAAAGGAAGTAGGTTACATTACGCTTGCTCGCCCACTGCTTGAATACCGCTCAGCAGTGTGTGATCCGTACCAGATAGGGTTCATAGAAGAGATAGAGAAGATCCAACGGAGAGCAGCGCGCTTCGTTACAGGATCATTTAGTAATCGCGAAAGCGTTACAGAGATGATAGATAAACTCCAGTGGAAGCCTCTGCAGGAGAGACGCTCAGTAGCTCGGTACGGGCTTTTGTTGAAGTTTCGAGAACATACCTTCATCGAAGAGTCAAGCAGTATATTGCTCCGTCCTACGTATATCTCGCGAAGAGAGAGGATAAAATCAGAGAGATTAGAGCCCACACAGACGCATACCGACAATCCTTCTTTCCACGAATAATACGAGACTGGAAAAGAAGGGAGAACCGATAGAGGTACTCAAGGTACCCTCTGCCACACACCGTCAGGTGGCTTTCGGAGTATGGATGTAGATGTAGATGTAGAATGTGACCACAGCCTTTATGCCACGGTTACGTGCAATAACCGATCACAGACAGCGAGTGGCAGCACTAGCAGTGGAGGGTATGTACAGCATGTCGGGGGGATGTGGAAAACAGTGCAATCGTTGTCGTAATGCGGAAACGGAGCGATTTATTTGACGTCCAAAGATGCGTTTTCGACACTGCTAAGTCTGTAAACTGTCTCAAGCTACAGTGGTTTGAGTACACAGTGCATGGCAAAACGGCGATATCCAGAAACGGTGTCGAGGCAGCTGTGGTGGTACACGGGTGAACGACGTCCGCGGAGATGGTACGGGCCAGTAGACACGAGACTGTTGAGCGCTTCGAACAGTGTCTCCCCACCGACGGTTCAGAGTGTAACGCCGGAAATGCATATCCACCTATTTCCATCTGTTGTACTATAAATTTTTTTCCTAATTTTGTTACCTGAAGATATGACATTCTGTGTCTTTATATAGCACGCAAACGGGTCCGTAACAGGCCCGTCACTGGCGAAGCGGGTGCAGTTGGTGTGTTAGCTGCTGTTGCCATGAACCCACACATGAGTACACGGGACATTGCGAGAGCCGGTGGACTGAGTCAAAGTAGCGTCATGCGCATACTGCATCGTCACCGCTTTCACCCGTTTCATCTGTCGCTACATCAGCAATTACATGGTGATGACTTTAATCATCGAGTGCAATTCTGTCAATGGGCATTAACAGAGAATGCGTTGCAGTTCTACCTGTTTACCGATGAAGCGGGTTTCACAAACAACGGGGCAGTGAATCTACGGAACATGCATTACTGGTCCGTTGACAATCCTCGCTGGCTCAGACAGGTAGAGCGACAGCGACCGTGGACTATAAATGTATGGTGCGGAATCATTAGCGACCACCTCATTGGTCCTCACTTCATTGCAGGGGCCCAAACAGCTGCAACATACATCGCGTTTCTACAGAATGATCTGCCAACGTTGCTCGAAAATGTCCCACTGGAAACGCGTCGACGTATGTGGTATCAGCATGATGGTGCACCTGCACATTCCGCAATCAACACTAGGCTGACCCTTGACAGGATGTTCGACGGGTGTTTCATAGGACGTGGAAGACGCATAAATTGGCCAGCCCGTTCTCCTGATCTTACACTTCTGGACTTCTTTCTGTGGGGTACGTTAAAGGAGAATGTGTACCGTGACGTGCCTACAACCCCAGAGGATATGAAACAACGTATTGTGGCAGCCTGCGGCGACATTACACCAGATGTACTGCGGCGTGTACGACATTCATTACGCCAGAGATTGCAATTGTGTGCAGCAAATGATGGCCACCACATCGAACATCTATTGGCCTGACATGTCGGGACACACTCTATTCCACTCCGTAATTGAAAACGGAAACCACGTGTGTCCGTGTACCTCACCCTGTATGGCAATGTACATGTGCGTCAGTGAAAAAGACCAATAAAAAGATGTTAGCATGTGTACGTAATGTGCTGTTCCAGTCTCTTCTGTACCTAAGGTCCATCACCGTTCCCTTTGGATCCCTACGTAATTCGGTGCTCTCCGGTACACACGATCGAACAGCGGAGGAGTGGTACTCAAGCGTCAACTTTAGGTTACAATATCTCCGGATGTAATTAACATTTTACAATGCAACAAACGGCACTGACTACGTATTTGTTTATATGTTCAGATGTGCTAAGAAAACTAACGGGGTTCCATTTAAAAAAAAAACGTAGGTTTTTGTTAGAAAACATACTTCCGTGCATTTTTTTATGGTTTGTATTAACCAATTACACTAGCCCCTCTCCTCACGTTTGGTCTGTGGAATCGATTCGTCAGTATTTGATGTGGTTTACGAAATATATCCAGCGGTAATGTTAGGTGACTCACCCTGTATATATATATATATATATATATATATATATATGCATTTATGTCGATGTGTAATTGATTTGTTTTGTAAATATTATTTGTATTTTTACGCTGGGTCTTGCCAAGGGAAAACTATGCTATCGAACGATTACATCGATAGGTCCTGTGGAGAACCAAAGTGTTTTGGTAGTGTTAACTCTGCCGCGTGGAGCGTGGGCAGAGGGGAGTCTGGCTGGAGTAGGGCGGTGGAGCAGGTGTGTTGTGTGACGCTCCCGCGAGTTGCCACGCTTTCGTGGTTTGGCAGCATGTAATTGCGCTCGACTTGCTATGATAGTTTCTGACACGGTGTCGCGGACGGGAAGCATTAGCTGGCGCACATCAAGAGCCCGTTTCGCCTGGTGACCGTGTCGAGAAGAAGGCGCGCCAACATCCAGCTTCTGCAACAGCGACGGCCGACAATGAGTGACTGTCGCCACCTCCTCGATCGACGAATGCAAACCTTCAATCAACCAACAAGGAAGACTGGCAGCACGTAAAGTTTTAGAACTGTATGACAGACCTCAGCTTTTAAAATTGCTCCATTTGCCTCACAAAATTACAGAAACTTAGCATGAACCTTTGTTGCTAATTGTCGCAACTGCATTACCAAGCACGGTCCCTTCCTTTTCTGAAATGAACCCAAGTGTCGTTGAATTCAAACGCCAGCATTAACGTAATATCATTCGATTTCACTGCTTTAATTTCAAAGTTCAGTTAAGGTATTTGTAGCTGGCTACAATATTTAGATTACACAAGCGCAAATTAAGACAGCGAGTTTTGTTACCATATTTTAGCTTACCTGTGACTGCAGCTCAGCTTGGTACATACTAAATTTTACTATTGTTAATTGTTCAAAATCATTTAATTCACGTTCAAAGTTAAATCTCTTATTTCTAAATTGCGTAGATTCAAGTAGCTTTTGAAATGGTTGTTGAGGTAGCCCAAGATTAACCTTATTTTATTGAATTTCGTAGTGCTTCAGAAACAAAGTTCACTATTAATTTGTCACTAAATTAACTTTCAATTTTCCGGTTTTATTAATTCTTTTGCTAAATTAAGTCAGAGCGTAGCGAAATTTATTACTTCTGACAAACATTCAGTTTTCACACAACACGTGTCAACCCTCAGTTGCCACGCTTTTAGTGCTAATTATATGAGCATTAATCTTTCATTTTCAGTTATTATAGTAGTTGTCCATAGGACTGGCGACCGTAATTTCCCCCAAATCTCAAATATCTAATTAACGCCAATTAATTGTTAACGTAACGACTGCACATTTACTTTCTTTATTAATTTTACCCTTTTCTCAAAATTAATTTCCACCAATTTCATTTGCATTTTTCCTTTCATTTAGATGTAACCCTTTCCTCCCTCTTTACTGACAGATTAACTTTGGTGACGATTGCTTTTCCCAAATTTGCATTAGGTGCACACGGTTTAATTTTTCACTGTCATTAAGGTCGATAAGTGAGGGGGGAGGTTACAAGCGAACGTCGCTGCTTACAAGTGTGGGTCTCTATAGCAGGCATCTTGTTTATGAACCCGTGCTGACTGCTGTTCATTGGTGATGATGTCTGGAACTTGCACGCTAGTAACGCAACTGGACGTCCACTGAGTGGCTTTACCAGATGAATCACGGGTTGTTCCCCTTCAGACAGACAGCTTTCGGTGAGTATGGCGTGAAACGTCTGAAAGCAAAAGGTTTAATGCAGAGGAGGGAGCGTGATGGTCTGGGGAAAGTTTTCGTCCCATTCCCTAGGTGACTCCGTCATTCTGGAAGGAATAATACACCAAAAAAGCAGTGAACACAAGGTGTGTCGTGGGGTGATCACTCTGTTTTTAAAATAATTGAAAAGCCACGATCGCTTCAATTGTTTCTTAGATGACCGGTTTCAGCACTCTGAAGGTGCTAACATCAGATCTGTGAAGGTGTAACATAACAGGTTTGAGGGAGGGATTACATACATTACAATTATTACAGAACCACATAGCTTTCTGTGTGCATATTCCTGACGTCCTTATATGAATGAAGGTAAATTATAATATGTAGTTTTGTAAGGCGCTAGTGGATAATGTCTGTGCCTCAGATGCTTTTACTTTGTAATTGACGTACTTTACAGCGTAAGACGTGTATATTTCTATTGTCTATTGTCAAATCACAATTTATGAAAGATGTTTATCTGGTGTGCTTACTGTAAGACCTTCGGTACACACACCATCAGATTATTTGACTTGTCGCTCTAACGAAGTAGGCGAGTATCAACAATATGTCTCGTGGTCTTATCGTGGCGTGTTTATCTTCTGCCGTTAGGTCAGACGATAGAAATGCCACTTGCACACTTAGAGTAGCAGATTGACGGTGACCAAGTTTAAACAGAACTTGATTAATTTTCACACACATTTATTAAAATAATAACAAGCGTAAATATAACTTAACTTGGTTCTGGATGCTATTTACAATTGACAATCTCAAGTTCCTTTGGTCTTGGTACGGTAATCTTATTCTCACTTATCTCTGATACTTGACAAAGTGTCTATTCATTTATCTTCATGGCTATGTACAGGAATATGGTAATCTTCTTAGGTGCAGACTGAAACTTGACTATAGACTAATGCAGACTGACTAACCGGAGGTCTGTACACTCGTTATAATACATCGAGCATTCAGGTATCACTGCGTGAGTGTGATCCGCGAGGAGAAAAGGTTCTACGTTAGCAGCAATCTCATTGGCTGCGTTACATATTAATACGTGGATCGGTGGAAGCAGAATTTGGACCGTCTCTAAGACAGCGCCATCTCGTAGTGTGGAGACAGACGAGCGCTGCGCCTGCGCTGTTGTGCTTAGCGGGACGCACTCTATTGGGAAAGTTGTATACGGGCTGACTACACGGAACTATGTACACAACAGTTTATATTTTATTGATAGGATTAAGTAGGAATAATTAATATTTGTCATGTTGGAAATAATTGTGGTAGCAGGGAATGTCTGCACCAAAGCATTGTTGGCAGGAGAGACCACACTTTAGCGTTCGTAAGAAGTCAGTAGTAAGCGAGAAGTGAAGCGAGTCAGTAGCAGGTCTGTAGCGAGAGGTTGAGAGGAGCGGTGTGCCTGCCAGCCACCAGCTATGATTTACAAGAGATTATAAACGGATGTACAGAGACATCAGCTAGCTATTATCATAAGAGGAACTAATATTATTGAATTATTTTCTTTGCAAAACTCGAGACCACTGAAGGTATGTTTGTGCAATGCTAGCTGTAAGATTATTGTAAAAAGTAAATCCCATTTGAACGTTCGTAAAATCATTTCATTACCAACAGTAAATATTTGAAGCGTTTTCAGAATATAATTAATTTAAGCCAGCAATGTTGCATTACTGATTATAATCCATCCCAAGAACCATCAACATAAAACTTTGCAAAAATTTTATGGCTGTCAAGAAAAAGTGTAACTATGAATTACGTAACTTCAGTCAAATTAATTAAAGAATAAAGTCAGCTCTGCTATTAAAGAATAACGTCAGCTTTGGTAATAAATACAGCCACTTATTATGACAGCCCACCAGCAGCTAATAGAGTATAGTAAAACAGAGTAAGTATATTCATGTCGCAGTTCGATGTAGCAGTCAGATGGCGATCCAGTAACAGTAAAACAGGTAAGGAACAGTTTTGGGTTATTGCAGGTAACGACTGAGGGCCACGACGACGACACATTCTATGTTTCGTCGAAATAATCAGAAAATCACTTTTAATAAGCAGCATTTAAATTTGTATGCGAAGATTGAGAAAGAGAATCAATTTCAAAGGGAAGATTTCATTTGTTATTATTAAGCAAGAGATAGAAATCCTAGGGGAAGGTTCCATAGGTTATTGTAAAAAGGGAAGGTTGCGTAACAAAAGAGATACAGAGGAGACGGTTTTGATTAAAGAGATATAGAGGAGACGGGAAGGTTTCAATAGTGATTGTAGTGTATACAGGAAATGCATGCGCAGATGTGAGATTTGCATGGGTATGTAACAAGCAGTTACAGTAAAGTTGTGTTTCAGTAGTAATGAGTGGTTATACCGTGGGACTGTGTGTGCGCTGCTTGGACAGCTCTATCTGGTGGCCGGTTGTGAACCGCTAGACTCACAGCAGGTAAGCCTGCGCGGAATAGGGCAGTGATGACGCCGACCGGTGTTAGGCGAGCAATGGTAGTTTCATCTGGTGACTTCAGTTTTATATTTTATGGAAAAAACGACCACGAGAGCAGTTTTTTATTATTTTTTATTGGTTGTGACAATGATTTTATCAGATGGTCTGATGTCTTTTGTGGCGGGGTTCGTAGCGACAAACACTTCGCTGTAGAAACGGCTTACGAAGTCACCGCCACACTTTTAATAGCGGGCCGACCGGTCCGCTGGAACAGTGAACAGAAAGATGAAAACCCAAACACTCTGATTAAATAAAAGTCGGTACTTATCTTTATTAACGAAGATACAGAAACACAGTAGTGAACTCCGTGTCTACAGAAATCTGTCTAGTTCGAGTCGGAGCTGCTGGGTCAGCGTCGGCTGACGACAAACAACAACTCTGCTGCGATGAACACACAACTGACTAGCAAGTACACAAATCGGTGGCGAGTATACAACTGAGCGGCGAATACAGAACTGTCCTAGCGCTCGCGACTCCAGCGCTTAAGAAGCCAGAAGCCAGCGGTGGCGCGCGCAGACTTGCGGCGATTTCCTGTATCGCTGGCGCTGCTTATGCGGACGGCGTCCGGACTTTGATGCTGCCAACCTTTTGGCAGCGGGCTCGGTTGGCATTATTGGCTAGGATATAACAATGTCCATATGGTTTTATAAATGTTAACCCACGTTTCAGGTATGTGCTTCTGTAATAATTGTAATGTATATAGTTAACTCATGTAAGCCCTCCCTCAAACCTGTTATGTTATACCTTGAGTGGTGAAACCAGTCATCTAATAAACAATTGAAGAGATCGTGACTTTTCAGTTATTTTAAAAACATCAAAAAAAGGCAAACATCCATCGTTGGGAACCATGTGCACCCTTAAATGCAGTTTGTTTTTCCTTGATGGCATATCAGCGGAACAATGCACCGTGTCACACAGCTCACATGATACGCGCGTTGTACAGACAGCACCAGGTTGTGTTTACCGTACTCCACGAATTTAAAGCCAATCGAGAATAACATATGTTTTTGGGTGCGGCAAACACAGACAAAAGAGCTTCAACCTCAAGATGATTACCAACCGAGAATATATGGGACTACCTCGATCAATTACAATTTGTACAGAAACCAGATGGCAGTTATAAGAGTCGAGGGGCATGAAAGGGAAGCAGTGGTTGGGAAAGGAGTGAGACAGGGTTGTAGCCTATCTCCGATGTTATTCAATCTGTATATTGAGCAAGCAGTAAAGAAAAAAAAATGAAAAATTCGGAGTAGGAATTAAAATCCACGGAGAAGAAATAAAAGCTTTGAGGATCGACGATGACATTGTGATTGTGTCAGAGACAGCAAAGGACCTGGAAGAGCAGCTGAACAGAATAGACAGTGTCTTGAAAGGAGGGTATAAGATGAACATCAACAAAAGCAAAACGAGGATAATGGAATGTATTCGAATTAAGTCGGGTGATGCTGAGGGAATCAGATTAGGAAATGAGACGCTTAAAGTAGTAAATGAGTTTTACTGTTTGGGGAGCAAAATAACTGATGATGGTCGAAGTAGAGAGGATATAAAATGTAGACTGGCAATGACAGAAGAAGAGAAATTTGTTAACATCTAGTACAAATGGTTCAATCGGCTCTGAACAGTATGGAACTTAACTTCTGAGGTCATCAGTCTCCTAGAACTTAGAACTACTTAAATCTAACTAACCTAAGGACATCACACACATCCATGCCCGAGGTAGGATTCGAACCTGCGACTGTAGCGGTCACGCAATTCCGGACTGAAGCGCCTAGAACCGCTGGGCCACTCCGGCCGGCCATCGAGTACAGATTTAAGTGTCAGGAAGTGTTTTCTGAAAGTATTTGTATGCAGTGTAGCCATGTATGGAAGTGAAACATGGACGATAAATAGTTTAGACAAGAAGAGAATAGAAGCTTTAGAAATGTGGTGCTACAGAAGGATGCTGAAGATTACATGGGTAAATCACATAACTAATGAGGGGGTATTGAATAGAATTTGGGAGAAGAGAAATTTTTGGCACAACTTGACTAGAAGAAGAGATCGGTTGGTAGGACATATTCTGAGGCATAAAGGGCTCACCAATTTAGTACTGGAGGGCAGCACGGAAGGTAAAAATCGTAGAGGGAGACCAAGAGATGAATACACTAAGCAGATTCAGAAGGATGTAGGCTGCAGTAGGTACTGGGAGGGTAGCATGGAGAGCTGCATCAAACCAGTCTCAGGACTGAAGACCACAACAACACCACCTCGATCAGGGTATTTTGCACCGTGGACCCTCAACGGAGCAACCAAGCACAGATGGTCACTGTACTGGAGCCACCACGTCTACACATTTCAGTGTAGCATCCTGACGACTGAATTTTATTCTGAAAAACTAAAATTAAAAGCTTTCTCGAAACTCTTGGAATTCCCAGAAATGGTACCTTGCAATACGAATGTCGATAAGAGGCAAAAACCGTCGTGAGCCTCGGTTCCAGGGATGAACTGTCTATATAGAGGATAATGTTTGTACGGAACCCTCACAGCGCACTTCACCAATTTTTGTCCTTCTTTGTATCGCAGAAAGAGGTCCGGGCAAGGCTGGGACGGCAGGTGGCGTGTTCTGCATCCGCACAGGTACTGCGCAAGCCGCTGCACGGCCCGTGGCAGAGGGTACCCTGTACCACTACTAGCCATTTCGTTTCCTGTTCCACTCGCAAAATGAACGAGGGAAAAACGACTAAGTTCTCGTATCTTATATTCGTAGACCTTACGTGCAATGTATTATGGCAGCAGTAGAATTGTTCGGCAGTCATGTTCAAAAACCAGCTGCCTAAACTGTAAGTAGGCTGTTTAGGTTTTTATGTTGGTAACGCCACGTAGCATATGGTTTCACCCAACTGTTTGTATCCACTAGTAAGTGGACATTCTTACCGTTTACACTGTAAGTAGGCTGTTTAGATTTTTATGCTGGTAACGCCACGTAGCGCTCTATATGAAAATCACTGGCTGTCCTGTATGAAGTCTGTGGCTGGTTTGCATTGTTGGAATATTCGCCATTGTAGTGTTGGCCAGTTGGATGTGAACAGCGTGTAGCGTTGCGCAGTTGGAGGTGAGCCGCCAGTAGTGGTGGATGTAGGGAAAGAGATGGCGGAGATTTGAGAGCGGATGATGTGGACGTGTGTCCATCAGAGACAGTAAATTTGTAAGTTCGGATGTCATCAACTATATATATATATATATATATATTACGGCTTTCGTACTCTATTAAGGTAAATACATTGTTTGTTCTTTATCAGAATCTTTCATTTGCTCACTATGCCAATCAGTAGTTAGTCCCTTTAGTAGTTAGAATATTTTATTTAGCTGGAAGTATTGGCGCTCGCTGTATTGTAGTAGTTCCGAGTAACGAAGATTTTTGTGAGGTAAGTGATTCATGAAAGGTATAGGTTATTGTTAGTGAGGGCCATTCTTTTGTAGGGATTTTTGAAAGTCAAATTGCGTTGCCCTAAAAATATTGTGTGTCAGTTTAGTGTTGATCTGAATAAATAACGAGCGAAATGTCTGAGTACGTTCAGTTGTACTCAGCTGTTTGAAAATCAAATAACGTAAGTGGTTTACCAGCACAGTCATTCAATAATTTCTGAGGGGACGTTTCAAAATTTTCGGTAATTTCCAAGAATGATTGCCTATCGAAGTTGGAACGCTCCAAACGATACCTATCGAAGTTGCGATAGTAAATCGATTATGGATGTGACGTGGCCCGCGCTACGAGTATGTTTCAAGTTGTCACTAGAGAACGAGAAAAGAGAAGCGTTAGAGAAGCACTGGTAAATTGAAAGGAGGGGACTTACCTTAGTCGCCGTCGGTGTTATCGTCTTGTGAGAGTCCGCTCGATGTATAAGCTGCAGAGACAGATCCTTTTTTGCCATGCCCCGGGTATACTCTGCCAATATCGCGTAGGAATATCGGCAGAGTGTCGCATGCGTCGTCTTTTCCCTGGAGACCCAAGTTGTGAAAGTATAGGTACCGGAATAAATAGAGTTCGTCCCTCTGTCCTGGACGGCCTTCTCTTTTTATTGTTGACTTGACAGACTTCCACAGGCGTTCTGTGTTCTGGGTATGGACACTGGCGTCATCTGAAGAGACAAACTCGACAGCGTGGTTCACAAATTCGTTCTCGAACGCCGGCTGCGGTGGCCGTGCGGTTCTAGGCGCTCCAGTCCGGAGCCGCGCTGCTGCTACGGTCGCAGGTTCGAATCCTGCCTCGGGCATGGGTGTGTGTGATGTCCTTAGGTTAGTTAGGTTTAAGTAGTTCTAAGTTCTAGGGGACTGATGACCACAGCAGTTGAGTCCCATAGTGCTCAGAGCCATTTTCGTTCTCGAACACTTCAGCTTTGAGACTCTGGTATGATTGAAACCCGTCGGTGATGACTTTTGTTGCTGCCAGTATGAAATGCTTTATAAGACCCACTAGAGTCACCTTGTCTCGCGACGATACCCTGACAACGAAACACTTGCGTGACTATACAATGAAGGTTGTTTTCACGGCTGGATGGTACTGTTGTTGATAATTCTTCCGGGTTAAATGGCCGTGGTCCATGGAATTCTTCCATTCCTAACGTTTCGTTCAGTACTACGTTGGACATCTTCAGATGTATGACTGGTCCTGCTGAGCCATATGACCCGGAAGAATTATCAACAACACTTGCGTGACTCCCTTTCTATGCCACCAAAAACTCTCTGATTCTTTCGCCTAGCAGTGTGAGACTCGTCTGCTTCCACTATTTTATTCGGTCCACCAATTGGCACACTCTCGTTTGTCACTGTGACGTAGCACACATCTCGGCAAAACCCGAAGTAATCACAGACGGTACTCGCCGATAGCCCAGTTTCTGATGCTGTGGCTCGCAGAGTGTAATCACGAATCCAGCACGACGCAAGAATTATGCTCGTCTCAATCGATAATGTAGAGGACTCGAACCACGTATTTTTTCTGACGCTGGTTCGCTTTCCACAAAGCCCGCAATGAAATTACAATGGAATCTCTGTGTCCGCACTCCTCTTACGCAGTTTCACAGACTTGGCAGCACCACAGTCAATACAGTCTCTCGTGACTTCGTCTGGCAGAAGTCCATAATTCCGGGAAAAAGTCAAACATTTGTCTACACTGCTTATTCATGGAATGAGAGTTCTCCATGTGAGGCAGTCCGCAGACGAAACTTGACAAGCACCACTCATTACACTCGCTATGAAGGGAAAATGTCACAAACAATTATGGCCGGAACGTAATTTACTGAAACTGAAGGAACAACGCAAAACTGATACAAATGACGATCACAAGTAATTTATCATAACGAGACCTCCATAATCGATTTACTATCGCAACTTCGATATGTATCGCTTGGAGCGCTCCGACTTCGATAGGCAATCATTCTTGGAAATTACAGTGTTACTCGGAAAGATCGTCGCATTCTATCCAGGTAACCCATTTGAGTTCCCGAGGCATCTCCGTAACACCTGCATGCTGTTCGAACTTACCGGCAACAAAATCTAGCAGCCCGCTTGTGAATCGCGTCAGTGTCTTCCCTTAATCTGGCCTGGTGCGGATCCCAAATACACGAGTAGTACTCAAGAATAGGTCGCAATACCGTCCCCCGTGCGGTGTCCTCTACAGGTGAAGCACGTTCTCCTAAAACTCCCCCGATAAGCCGACAGCTCGCTCCACCTGCCACAGTCCCGACACGCTCGTGTTGTGCTGGGTGTGCGGACATTTGCCACGCCGGACATTTCCCACGATTTGACCTGCTCCGAAGGGTTGGGTCCCTTGTCTCTCCCCCCCTCCTCCCCCCCCCTCCTACTCACTCGCCGCCAGACCCCTGGCATTCCCGTAGAATTTTAGAACATGTTTTTTGCTCGCGTATCATGTCGTTTCTGGAAAGCCAGAATCTACTCTGTAGGAATCAACATGGATTCCGGAAACAGTGATCGTGTGAGAGCCACCTCGCTTTATTTGTTCATGAGACCCAGAAAATACATGATACAGGCTCCCAGGTAGATGCCATTTTCCTTGACTTCCGGAAGGCGTTCGATACAGTTCCGCACTGTCGCCTGACAAACAAAGTAAGAGCCTACGGAATATCAGACCAGCTGTGTGGCTGGATTGAAGAGTTTTTAGCAAACAGAACACAGCATGTTGTTCTCAATGAAGAGACATCTACAGACGTTAAAGTAACCTCTGGCGTGCCACAGGGGAGTGTTATGGGACCATTGCTTTTCACAATATATATAAATGACCTAGTACATAGTGTCGGAAGTTCCATGCGGCTTTTCGCGGATGGTGCTGTAGTATACAGAGAAGTAGCAGCATTAGAAAATTGCAGCGAAATGCAGGAAGATCTGCAGCGGATAGGCACTTGGTGCAGGGAGTGGCAGCTGACCCTTAACATAGACAAATGTAATGTATTCCGAATACATAGAAAGAAGGATCCTTTATTGTATGATTATATGATAGCGGAACAAACACTGGTAGCTGTTACTTCTGTAAAATACCTGGGAGTGTGCGTGCAGAACGATCTGAAGTGGAATGATCATATAAAATTAATTGTTGCTGAGGCGGGTACCAGGTTGAGATTCATAGGGGAGTCCTTAGAAAATGCGATCCTTCAACAAAGGAGGTGGCTTACAAATCACTCGTTCGACCTACACTTGAGTATTGCTCATCAGTGTGGGATCCGTACCAGGACGGAGTAGATAGAGAAGACCCAAAGAAGAGCGGCGCGTTTCGTCACAGGGTTATTTGGTAAGCGTGGTAGCGTTACGGAGATGTTTAGCAAACTCAAGTGACAGACTCTGCAAGAGAGGCGCTCTGCATCGCGGTGTAGTTTGCTGTCCAGGTTTCGAGAGGGTGCGTTTCTGGATGAGGTATCGAATATATTGCTTCCCCCGACTTATACCTCCCGAGGAGGTCACGAATGTAAAATTGGAGAGATTAGAGCGCGCACGGAGGCTTTCCGGTAGTCGTTCTTCCCGCGAACCATACGCGACTGGAGCAGGAAAGGGAGGCAATGACAGTGGCACGTAAAGTGCCCTCCGCCACACGCCGTTGGGTGGCTTGCGGAGTATAAATGTATATGTAGATGTAGCCTGTGTCCAGTCACCGAACTTATATATTAGAGACTTTTTGAAAAGATATTTGATGATTTCCTCTGTTACTGAAAGTTCAGAAACCTCTGCAACATCAGTTATTTGATAGTGTAATTTGAGTTGCTTTGCAACACCAGAGGTATCTACTTCTCTATATTATGTTTGCAGCTGTTCTCATTTAGAATTCTGGAATATTGGCTTCGTCTTCTTTGGTGAAGGAATTTCGGAAAACTGCATTTAGTAACTCCACATTAGTGGCACTGTCATCAGTAACATTACCGTCACAGTAAAGGACTGAGCCATTCCGCTGGTTTACATAACATAGGATCAGAATCTCTTTGGATTTTCTGCCACATTTCTAGAAAGAGTTGAAGCTGTTCAATGCATCTCGCATTAAAATCCGCACAAAATTTCGAGCCTTGGCCAATCTTCGAAATTTTGCGTTCGTCTAAATTATACGTGCCTTTTTCGGTGCTCCTTCAGCAGCTTTCTGTCGTGTTTTGTGTACCGTGGGGGATCAGTTCCGCCTCTTATTAATTTATTTGGTATGAATCTCTCGCGTGCTGTTGATACTATTTCTTTGAACTTATATGGTCTTCACTTACACAGTTTGGAAGGATTGGAGACTGTCTCTTGGAAAGACGTCAACCGAATTTTTAGCTGCTTTTATAATTAGATATATTTCGCATTAAGTTTTGGTGAATTTGTTTGTTACGGAATTGAGCCTCGTTACGACTGTGTATTCACTAAACCCTGTATACGTCGTGTTGCTCAGGATTATTTATGGCTAAGAGATGAAGTGAGTTTTCGTAACCATCTACAATTTGAATGACCTCGTGAACTAATTTTTCAAAATAATTTTAAAAAATCATTTAGAACAATTACGGAAGTTTCTTTCTACCTTCAATAGGGTCTGAAAATGTATTTTTGTCAGCCGGCCGATGTGGTCGTGCGGTTGTAGGCGATTCAGCTTGGAACCGCGTGATCGCTACGGTCGCAGGTTCGAATCCTGCCTCGGGCATAGATGTGTGTGATGTCCTTAGGTTAGTTAGGTTTATGTAGTTCTAAGTTCTAGGGAACTGATGACCACAGATGTTAAGTCCCATAGTGCTCAGAGCCATTTGAACCATTTTTTTGTATTTTTGTCAACATACGGAAGGTATATCACTGCCAACTATAATTGTATGAGTAGCGTGCCTATTTGTGATGAGACTCAAGTTTTCTTTGAACTGTTCGGCAACTGTTTCATCTGAAACCGGGAGTCGGTAAAATGAGCCAGTGGTTAATTTATGCAGGTTGTTGAATATAACCCCTGCCCACACTAAGCCAGAGGAACTATCTGCCTCAATGTCGCTTGTGAGCTGGAACACACATTACATTATTTTCATTAAGTTGTGCTTCTTGTTCCTGTTGTAGTGCAGACCATTGCAATTTCGGCTTTTTCCTCCAAAACCTGGGATGCTTTCTCTGTGACACTGTAAATACCAGAGCTAAACAATATAGAACAACAACGTACGTTACAAGCACAGCATTATGTATTACTTCATTTCCTTATTTCTAACATTTTAAAATTGTAGTCGACTTTAGATGACATGTCAATAATAAACTAATGTTTCGCCGCAAGGGATGTCGCATTTTAGAGAGTAAATTAATATGGAGTATGTCGTTCTTCTTTTCAAACGTTCACATACCCATTTCCTCTTTCGTTATTGTCTTTTGCGCATGCAGTTGTAGTAATTAAAGTAGGCACAAATGCAGTGATCAAAAAGAAATGATTAGCGTACATTCGCATTCTCTTTACATCGTTCCTTTCTTGTTGCTGCCATGACTGTTTCTATCGCAATCAGTAAGCGTGAAAGGAAGCTACCGTACAGACAGAGGAATCTATATTTATACTTGGCGGAACTAATTACATACTGACATAATCGTCGGTATTGCTTTCGTTTCCCAAAAGTTATAAATATTTCGATTTCGGTTAAGAAGCTCTGTATTTCGCCAAGATGTCGAAGATATCGACAGGGGATCTCAAGTTGATTCCGCATTTCTAGATTTCCGGAAAGCTTTTGACACCGTTCCTCACAAGCGATTTCTAATCAAGCTGCGGGCCTATGGGGTATCGTCTCAGTTGTGCGACTGGATTCGTGATTTCCTGTCAGGAAGGTCGCAGTTCGTAGTAATAGACGGCAAATCATCGAGTAAAACTGAAGTGATATCAGGTGTTCCCCAGGGAAGCGTCCTGGGACCTCTGCTGTTCCTAATCTATATAAATGACCTGGGTGACAATCTGAGCAGTTCTCTTAGGTTGTTCGCAGATGGTGCTGCAATTTACCGTCTAGTAAGGTCGTCCGAAGACCAGTATCAGTTGCAAATCGATTTAGAAAAGATTGCTGTATGGTGTGGCAGGTGGCAGTTGACGCTAAATAACGAAAAGTGTGAGGTGATCCACACGAGTTCCAAAAGAAATGCGTTGGAATTCGATTACTCGGTAAATAGTACAATTCTCAAGGCTGTCAATTCAACTAAGTACCTGGGTGTTAAAATTACGAACAACTACAATTGGAAAGACCACATAGATAATATTGTGGGGAAGGCGAGCCAAAGGTTGCGTTTCATTGGCAGGACACTTAGAAGATGCAACAAGTCCACTAAAGAGACAGCTTACACTACACTCGTTCGTCCTCTGTTAGAATATTGTTGCGCGGTGTGGGATCCTTACCAGGTGGGATTGACGGAGGACATCGAAAGGGTGCAAAAAAGAGCAGCTCGTTTTGTATTATCACGTAATAGGGGAGAGAGTGTGGCAGATATGATACGCGAGTTGGGATGGAAGTCATTGAAACCAAGACGTTTTTCGTCGCGGCGAGATCTATTTACGAAATTTCAGACACCAACTTTCTCTTCCGAATGCGAAAATATTTTGTTGAGCTCATCCTACATAGGTAGGAATGATCATCAAAATAAAATAAGGGAAATCAGAGCTCGAACAGAGAGGTTTAGGTGTTCGTATTTCCCGCGCGGGAGTGGAATGGTAGAGAGATAGTATGATTGTGGTTCGATGAACCCTCTGCCAAGCACTTAAATGTGAATTGCACAGTAATCATGTAGATGTAGATGTAGAAGAAGGTCCCTTACGTACTGGTAGTATCGAGTAAGATGTGTAGACGGCGGTTTGAAAGCGGGCAGAAGAAGTACGAGGAAGGGCGTGCCTTACCTGAGGGATCGCTACCTGGAGAAGGGCAAACGTGGCAAATGTCCGGCGTGGCAAATGTCCGGCATTCGTTGTGCTGCGCTGTTTACCTGCTCGGTATGGGTTGCGCCGCCAGACCGCGGCGCGTGCAGAAATTTGGCGGAGTCGGCAGGCGGCGTCCTTGGCGCAGCCGGATGTCGTTCCAGCGCCAGTGCTGCGCGTCCAGCAGCCTCCAGCAGCCCGCGTGCCGCGTGGGACGGCGGCGCTGGCCAAGGCCGAGGGCGGCCCAGGCGGGGCCGCTCCGCACTCACCGCTCAAACAACCGGTTCTCAGTTGTATCTGTTTTCTTCCACGCCATTTCAAACCGGACTGTTGAAACCCATCAAATTAACCCGTTTCTGAAATAACCGATTTTCCGTTTTTTTCAGTTCTTATTATTTCCTGTAGCAAACGAGGAAATAAGATGAAGATTGAACAACTTTGACTACATCTACATCTACATCCATACTCCGCAAGCCACCTGACGGTGTGTGGCGGAGGATACCTTGAGCACCTCTACCTTGAGTACCTCCCTTCTATTCCAGTCTCGTATTGTTCCTGGAAAGAAGGATTGTCGGTATGCCTCTGTGTGGGCTCCAATCTCTCTGATTTTATCCTCATGGTCTCTTCGCGAGATATACGTAGGAGGGAGCAATATACTACTTGACTCCTCGGTGAAGGTATGTTCTCGAAACTTCAACAAAAGCCCGTACCGAGCTGATGAGCGTCTCTCCTGCAGAGTCCTTCCACTGGAGTTTATCTATCATCTCCGTAACGCTTTCGCGATTACTAAATGATCCTGTAACGAAGCGCGCTGCTCTTCGTTGGAGCTTCCCTATCTCTTCTATCAACCCAACCTGGTTCAGATCCCACACCGCTGAGCAGTATTCAAGCAGTGAGCGAACAAGCGTACTGTATCCTACTTCCTTTGTTTTCGGATTGCATTTCCTTAGGATTCTTCCAATGAATCTCAGTCTGGCATCCACCTTACCGACGATCAACTTTATATGATCATTCCATTTTAAATCACTCCTAATGCGTACTCTCAGATAATTTATGGAATTAACTGCTTCCAGTTGCTGACCTGCTATATTGTAGCTAAACGATATGGGAACTTTATTTCTATGTATTCGCAGCACATTACACTTCTCTACATTGAGATTCAATTGCCATTTCCTGCACCATGCGTCAATTTGCAGCAGATCCTCCTGCATTTCAGTACAATTTTCCATTGTTACAACCTCTCGATATACCAGAGCATCATCCGCAAAAAGCCTCAGTGAACTTCCGATGTCATCCACAAGGTCATTTATGTATATTGTGAATAGCAACGGTCCTACGACACTCCCCTACGGCACACCAGAAATCACTCTTACGTCGGAAGACTTCTCTCCATTGAGAATGACATGCTGCGTTCTGTTATCTAGGAACTCTTCAATCTAATCACACAATTGGTCTGGTAGTCCATATGCTCTTACTTTGTTCATTAACCGACTGTGGGGAACTGTATCGAACGCCTTGCGGAAGTCAAGAAACACGGTATCTACCTGGGAACCCGTGTCTATGGACCTCTGAGTCTCGTGGACGAATAGCGCGAGCTGGGTTTCACACGACCGTATTTTTCGAAAGCCATGCTGATTCCTACAGAGTAGATTTCTAGTTTCCAGAAGAGTCATTATACTCGAACATAATACGTGTTCCAAAATTCTACAACTGATCGACGTTAGAGATTTAGGTCTATAGTTCTGCACATCTGTTCGACTTCCCTTCTTGAAAACGAAGATGACCTGTGCCCTTTTCCAATCTTTTGGAACGCTACGCTCTTCTAGAGACCTACGGTACACCGCTGCAAGAAGGGGAGCATGTTCCTTCGCGTACTCTGTGTAAAAGCGAACTGGTATCCCATCAGGTCCAGAGGCCTTTCCTCTTTTGAGCGATTTTAATTGTTTCTCTATCCCTCTGTCGTCTATTCCGATATCTACCATTTTTTCATCTGTGCGACAATCTAGAGAAGGAACTACAATGCAGTCTTCCTCTGTGAAACAGCTTTGGAAAAAGACATTTAGTATTTCGGCCTTTAGTCTGTCATCCTCTGTTTCAGTACCATTTTGGTCACAGAGTGTCTGGACGTTTTGTTTTGATCCACCTGCCGCTTTGACATAAGACCAAAATTTCTTAGGATTTTCTGCCATGTCGGTACATAGAACTTTACTTTCGAATTCATTGAACGCCTCTTGCATAGCCCTACCCACACTACATTTCGCTCCGCGTAATTTTTTTTTGTATGCAAGGCTTTGGCTATGTTTATGTTTCCTGGGAAGTTCCCTTTGCTTCACTCAAAATATTAAATTGGATAGACAAACAAAAGAAAACTTAGTCCGTCCATCGTCACTGGTTTTCTTGAAAAGCGATAAGTGGTTGAATCCTACCAAAAAATCACCAGTATTCTAATACTGATTCCAATTTTTTGGAACTCTGTTCAAAAATCGTGTTGTAATCGGTGATCACACCACACAAAGGTGGCTGAAGAGCTCTACTATTCATGTTAATTTCCCCATTTTCATGGGCTACAGGGAGATAAAAGTGTTTAATTTGGATAGATACAAGGACGCTGTACTTGAGGACAATATTATGGAAATGGAAGTGGATGTGGATGAAGATGAAATGGGCGATACGATACTGCCTGAAGAGTTTGACAGAGCAGTGAAAGACCTGAGTCGAAACAAGGCCCCAGGAATAGACAACATTCCATCAGAACTACTGACGGCCTTGGGAGAGCCAGTCCTGTCAAAACTCTACCATCTGTTGAGCAAGATGCATGAGACGGGCTAAATACCCTCAGACTTCAAGAAGAATATAATAATTCCAATCCCAAAGAAAGCAGGAGTTGACAGATGTCAAAATCACCGAACTAATAAGTCACAGCTGTAAAATACTAACACGAATTCGTTACAGACGAATGGGAAAACTGGTAGAAGCCGACCTCGGAGAAGATCAGTTTGGATTCCGTAGAAATATTGGAACACGTGAGGCAATACTGACCTTACGACTAATCATAGAAGAAAAAAATGGCTCTGAGCACTATGGGACTTAACATCTGAGGTCATCAGTCCCCTATAACTTAGAACTACTTAAACCTAACTAAACTAACGACAGCACACACATCCATGCCCGAGGCAGGATTCGAACCTGCGACCGTAGCGGTCACACTGGTCGAGACTGAAGCGCCTAGAACCGCACGGCCAGACCGGCCGGCGTTAATCTTCGAAGAAATATTAAGGAAAGGCAAACCCACGTTTCTAGCATTTGTAGACTTAGAGAAAGCGTTTGAAATTGTTGACTGGAATACTCTCTTTCAAATTGTAAAGGGGGCAGGGGTAAAATACAGGGAGCGAAAGGCTGTTTACAATTTGTACAAAAACCAGATGGCAGTTGTAAGAGTCGAGGGGCATGAAAGGGAAGCAGTGGTTGGGAAGGGAGTGAGACAGGGTTGTAGCCTGTCCCCGATGTTATTCAATCTGTATATTGAGCAAGTAGTAAGGGAAACAAAAGAAAAATTTGGAGTATGTGTTAAAATCCATGGAGAAGAAATAAAAACTTTGAGGTTCGCCGATGACATTGTAATTCTGTCAGAGACAGCAAGGGACTTGGAAGAGCATTTGAACGGAATGGACAGTGTATGGAAAGGAGAATATAAGACGAACATCAACAAAAGCAAAACGAGAATAATGGAATGTAGTCGAATTAAGTCGGTTTATGCTGAGGGAATTAGATTAGGAAATGAGACACTTAAAGTAGTAAAGTAGTTTTTCTATTTGGGGAGCGAAATAACTGATGATGGTTGAAGTGGAGAGGATATAAAATGTAGACTGGCAATGGCAAGGAAAGCGTTTTGAAGAAGAGAAATTTGTTAACATCGAGTATAGATTTGTGTCAGGAAGTCGTTTCTGAAAGTTTTTGTTTGGAGTGTAGCCATGTATGGAAGTGACACATGGACGATAAATAGTTTGGACAGGAAGAGAATAGAAGCTTTCGAAATGTGGTGCTACAGAAGAATGCTGAAGATTAGATGGGTAGATCACATAACTAATGAAGAGGTATTGAACAGAATTGGGGAGAAGAGGAGTTTGTGGCACAACTTGACAAGAGGAAGGGATCGGTTGGTAGGACATGGTCTGAGGCATCAAGGGATTACAAATTTAGCATTGGAGGGCACCGTGGAGGGTAAAAATCGTAGAGGGAGACCAAGAGATGAATACACTAAGCAGATTCAGAAGAACGTAGGCTGCAGTAAGTACTGGGAGATGAAGGAGCTTGCACAAGATAGAGTAGCATGGACACCTGCATCAAACCAGTGTCAGGACTGAAGACCACAACAACAACAGGTAACAGATCAACTATTTTCTATTTTTGTTGTATACTATGAATGAATCGTTAAATTTTTAGTTTATTACTGTTATCATAACTTCCTTCCTGTTTTGTTATTTCGCAGAAGTGGGAAACAAATCTTTAATATCTTGAAGCAAATGAAGCACTGTACTTCCTTGCTACGTTTTGTTTCCCGCCTGGAAGGCGGCATGTGTATCTGCTCCTGAAAACTAAATGGTAAGCCGAATGTAGGAAGCTAGGAGCAGCAGGTGAGGAAGAACACCTGGTACTGCAATTAAAAGTGGTTTTACTTAACTTTGGATGACAAGGGGAAGGCCTCAGACACGGCCAACCGATTCGGTTCAGATTTGGCAGGTCCCATGTGTACAACCTAAAACGAAGGAATCTAAGATATTTTGTATCAACACCCCCGCGTTTTTAGAAAATCACCCCTAAAGGTTATGAAGAGCGATCGACTCAAAGTTGGCGGGATCGATAGATAATTGTAAATAGAGCATTTTTCATCGCCAGGTATGGGGTCCGAAAACGCATACTTTTCCAGAAATCGAGGTAAGGAACTTTTACAACTGTCGCTTCTGTGCCCACATGGTCAACGCTTTTCGCCGACAGCACCGATTACGCAACGGCCAAGGTAACTGGCTGCGAATCTCGAAGAAACGTAGGGGATGTTATTCTTTTGATTTGTATTTTTCCATATCTCAATTGATAGGGATAGGAAGGCTAATAAGGTAAGTAAATCAACAAGGAATGATAATAAGGTAGGCAAATAAATTTCTCAAACCTCTTGGGATAGTGAACAACTAAAATGTTACTCCAGGTCACTGTTACGTGTCCTCACTTTTCTTCGAACAACTAGATGGATAGTACTTTTCATATAAACATTCGAAACAAATATACTCACGGCACCAAGAGCATCTAATGAATGCGATCTTTCGACAGCTACACTGTTCCTTCCCTATGATATGACGATGAGGCAACCGGGACGACATAGCTCTCCCCGCGTGCATTCCGTCCCGTGCATTCTATCCCGCGCCTCGCTGTAAACAAGCATCGCACGGTTGGCTGTCGGTGATCCCTCGTGAGGAAGTCGCAGCACTTCTACTCGGAGTTGTTTACATGTGACAAGGCCTAAAAGTTTAATACTTTACTAACTCACGGTGTTTGGGAAATTAGTTTGCCTGCCTTATTATTATCTTTCATTACTGATTTACTTACATTATTAACCCTCATATCCCTATCAATTGAGATATGGAAAAATACAAACGGAAACAATAACATCTGCTAGGTTTATTCGAGATTCCAACCCGGGTTTACCGAATACCAGCGAGTTACCTTGGCCACTTCGCTATCGGCGCTGTCGGCGACAGGTGTTAACCATGTGGGTACAGACGTGGCAGTTGTAAAACTTTCTTACCTCCATTTCTGCAAAAGTGTGCGTTTTCGGACCCCATACCTGGTGATGAAAAATGCTCTATTTACAATTATCTATCAATTGTGCCAATTTTGAGTCGATCGCTCTTCATAACCTTTAGGGGTGATTTTCTCAAAAACGTGCGGGTGTTGACCCAAAATATCTTTAGAGTCCTTCGTTTTAGGTTGTACACAAGCGACCTGCCAAATCCGAGCCGCATTGGTTGGCCGTCACTGAGGCCTTCCCCTTGTGAGATGAGCACGTAGGTGAGAAGCTGTACATCACCATCGGCTGGAAGGTACAAAGGCAAAGTCAGTAATGGCTCGCCCACTATGAAATACAAACAATGTTTCTCGGTCGTCTACTCGGAATCAAACGGGCAGAATCCACATCGCCGGCTAGAGGGCGCTGCCGTCGTGCCAGCCTAAGAACTCGCACCTACGCCGTGGCATCGTAGCTGTCGATACCATACTACGTAATTTCGTAAAAATATTTCGAAACTGTGGTTGGTGCCAATCTGCAGCACGACGGATTTCCGCCGACGACAGCGGGAAACAACCCGTATAGATCAGGCGGCGGCAAGTCTTGCACTCTGCACACATACGCGTTGCTTGAGCTGCGACACACGGCAACAGGTTACAGTAATGTCTCGGCAGTACTGTACCATTTCTTATGCCACGTGTTAGTTGCTCGTTTCTGTTGGCATTGTTATTAAAACAGCATTCATTGCATTTCCGCCGGCCGGCCGCGGTTCTAGGCGCTACAGTCTGGAACCGCGCGACCACTACGGTCGCAGGTTCGAATCCTGCCTCGGGCATGGATGTGTGTGATGTCCTTAGGTTAGTTAGGTTTAAGTAGTTCTAAGTTCTAGGGGACTGATGATCTTAGAAGTGAAGTCCCATAGTGCTCAGAGCCATTTGAACCATTGCATTTCCATTTTCTATAGTAACACAATGTTCCAACCAATGCAAAGCAAACAAATATAATTTACTTCTTTTTAAAAAATGTTTGTTTAAAGACGAAAGAACCCCAGGAACTTTTATCAGTTAATACAGACACACCCATGGAGACTCCATATGATCTCATAAATTCTCCAACAATCCAAGAGGTGGAAACGGCACTCAGAGAGATGAAAAATTATAAGGCATGCGGAGAAGACCAAGTTTTTGCAGAAATGTGGAAATATGCCAGTGATACAGTTCGGCCGGCAGGAGTGGCCGACCGGTTCTAGGCGCTACAGTCTGGAACTGCGCGACCGCTACGGTCACAGGTTCGAATCCTGCATCAGGCATGGATGTGTGTGATGTCCTTAGATTAGTTAGGTTTAAGTAGTTCTAAGTTCTAGGGGACTGATGACCTCAGCAGTTAAGTCCCATAGTGCTCAGAGCCATTTCAACCATTTGATACAGTTCGAACAACCTTACACATAGCCCTAACAAAAATCTGGATAACAGAAAAGTTTCGCGAACATTGGACCACAGCCATAATCCACCCACTCCACAAAAAAGGAGATAAAAACAAGCCAGATAATTACAGAGGTATCTCTCTCTTAGACCGCACATACAAGACTTTCTCCAGAATCCTATACATGAGGATCAAAGAGCAACTAGAGGAAGAATTAGGTGAATACCAAGGAGGCTTCAGACCTTGGAGAATCTGTGCAGAACAGGTCATCACTTTAAAATTAGCCATAGCATATTACAAGAAACGAAATGAACCTCTTGTAATAACCTTCGTCGACTTTAAAAAAGCATATGACTGTATCCATAGAACATCAGTATTAAAAACCTTAAAAAATTTCGGGCTCTATACAAAATTAATCAAACTGAGATAGAACTCACCTTAACCAACACTGTATCAAAAGTCAATATCAGGTGGAAACTCTCTGAGCCATTCATCATAAAAACAGGTTTAAGACAAGGAGAATACTTATCACCCGTGCTATTCAACTGTGCTTTAGAATACGTAATGGGGGAATGGTACAAGATTAACCCAAAGAACATTCAAACTGGAAGACCCAAAGACAACATAAGTTTAAATTGTCTAGGATCTGCTGATGACCTTGCTCTCTTCTCCAACAGTATGCAGGAAACCAAACAACAAGTTATCTCACTACAGGAAGTAGCGCAGAAAACTGGTCTTGGAATATCCTTTGAAAAAACGGTCATCGTGTGAACTGACCCACCACTCAAACAAAACTGCCATAGGAAACCAAGAAATGAAAATTGTAGGTAAATTTAAGTATCTGTGAGAAATCATAACATACAATATGAAAAGCCAACATGGCATAACAGAATAAACAAATTGACTAGAGCACAATATATCACCAAGAACACCTACAACAAAAAGAGCCTGTCAATAGCAAAAAAATTAAAACACTACAAAACAGTCACTCAACCAGAAATAACATACGCAAGTGAAACCATCTTCAAAACAACTAACACTGCACAAATAGACAAAATATTCAAAACAGAGAGAAGAACCATCAGAACGTGTATCAACAAATCGTACCAGAAAGATGGACACTGGAGGGTAGCTACAAATGAAACAGTCTGTAAGGACACAGAACCGGAAATGAGTACATCAGGAAGAAACGCATTTCATTGTTCGTACATATTCTAATAGAAAAATTGTGGAATAGTAAGTGCAACATTAAAGTGCATTACAGAAATGAAGGGAGATATGGATGAGCTACAGATTACATTGGATGACCTAAGAAACAAAACGGACAATATCAGGAAACTCACAAACAAACCAGACTACAAACGAGAAACAACAAACAGACAATAGGATGGGTGATTTCCGATGAAGAAAGAAGGCCGAGATCCGAGAGAATGAAGTAATGAGCTTACAGAACACTGAAAAATTCTTTGTATAACGTTGTCTAGAGTGGTACAATGAAGGCCATAAAATGAAAATAAATAAATAAAGACGAAAAAAATTAGCACTGTTGCTAACGCTAATTTTTTTACTCGTTTTCTTACTCCGTTATTAGTAGAATATTAAAGAGCGGCTGCTATAACCGACACCAGATTATAAATTGTGAGACATATCCTTTGGCAGATGGAGACTCTGATCACAATGTATTGGTTATGAACTACAGATTAAAACTGAAGAAGTTGGAAAAAGGTAGGAATTTAAGGGGATGGAACCTGGATAAACTGAAAGAACTAGAGGTTGTAGAGAGTTTCAGAGGGAGCATTAGGGAACGACTGACAAGAACAGGGGAATGGTATAAGGTAGAAGAAGAATGGGTAGCTTTGAGGGCGGAGGATCAAGTAGGTAAAAAGACGAGTGCTATTTGAAATCCGTGGATAACACTAAAGATATTGAATTTAATTGATGAAAAGAGAAAATATAAAAATGTAATTAATAAAGCAGGCGAAAGGGAATACAAACGTCTAAAAATGAGATCGACAGGAAGTGCAAAATGCCTAAGCAGAAGTGGCTAGAGGGCAAAGTAAGGATGTAGAAGCATATATCATTCGGGGAAAGATATATGCCTCCTACAGGAAAATTAAAGAGGCCTTTGCAGAAAAGAGAACCACCAGAATGAATATCAAGAGCACACACAGAAAACCAGTCTTAAGCGAAGAAGGGAAGGCAAAAAGGTGGAAGGAGTATATAGAGGGTCTATACAAGGGAGATGAACTTGAAAGCAATATTACAGAAAGAGTAGAGGACGTAGATGAATTTGAGATAGGAGATATCATACTGCATGAAGAATTTGACAGAGCACTGAATGATCTAAGTCGAAACAAGGCTCCTGAAGTAGATAACATTCCGTTGGAACTACTGAGAGCTTTGGGAGAGCCAGCCATGACAAAAGTCTTCCATCTGGCGATCAGGATGTATGAGGCAGGAGAAACACCCTTAGTCTTCAAGAAGAATATAATAATTCCAATCCCAAAGAAAGCAGGTGCTGACAGGTGCGAATATTACCGAACTATTTATTTAGTAAGTCATTGTTGCAAAATACTAACACGAATTCTTTACGGAAAAATGGAAGAACTGGTAGAAGCCGACCTCGCGGAAGAGGAATTTGGATTCTGGAGAAAGGTAGGAACACACGAGGCAATACTGACCCTACCACTTCTCACACTTCTCATAGAAGAAAGGTTAAGGGAACACATTTGTAAACTTAGACAAAGCCATTGACAATGTTTACTGGAATACTCTCAAATTCTGAAGCTGGCAGGGGTAAAATAAAGGAAGCGAAAGGCAATTTACAATTTGTACAGAAACAAGATGGCGGTTGTAAGAGGCGAGGGACACGAAAGGGAAGCAGTGGATAAGAATGGAGTGAGACAGGGTTGTAGCCTATCCCAAATGTTGTTCAATCTGTATGGCTTCAAATGGCTCTGAGCACTATGGGACTCAACATCTTAGGTCATAAGTCCCCCAGAACTTAGAACCACTTAAACCTAACTAACCTAAGGACATCACACACACCCATGCCCGAGGCAGGATTCGAACCTGCGACCGTAGCAGCCCCGCGGTTCCGGACTGCAGCGCCAGAACCGCTAGACCACCGCGGCCGGCGTTCAATCTGTATATTGAGCAAACAGTAAAGATAACAAAAGAAGAATTCGAGTAAAAATTAAAATCCAAGGAGATGAAATAAAAATTTTTTGAGATTTGCCGATGATATGGTAATTCGGTCAGAAACCGCAAAGGACTTGGAAGATCAGTTGAACGGAATGGAGAGAGTCTTGAAAGGAGGACATAAGATGAACAACAACAAAAGGAAAACGAGGATAATTAAATCGGATGTTGCTGAGGGAATTAGATTAGGAAATGAGAGAATTAAAGTAGTGAACGAGTTTTGCTATTTGGCAAGCAAAATAACTGATGATGGTCGAAGTAGAGAGGATATAAAATGTAGACTGGCAATGGCAAGAAAAGCGTTTCTGAAGAAGAGAAATTTGTTAACATCGAGTGTACAGTAGCCTCGCTTGGGGTAAACATCGGCACAAAGTTAGACTACCTTCGATTCAGGAGTTAGTCACCACGTGGCTTGTTTGTCACATTGTAACTTTTTGGTCCATGGAAAGATCGGCTCGGCAGGTCGCTCGAGATGTGAGAAAACGAGGTCTGTTTTTTTTTGTTTTTTTTTTACTGATAATATGTAAATTTTCTGATGTTTTACTTGAACTTTGCATAATGTAGGGTTTGGAAAGAAGATTCAACGAATTACTCGTTGATGTTATTGCGTTTAAGCTTCACTTTCGCGTGGAAATGATTGTTCCAGTTGGTCCTCATATTCAATTTGTCAAAAAACTGGCGAAATGGGGAAAATCAGATGTTGAAATGTTTGTGGATTTCTAAGGGACCAAACTGCTGAGGTCATCGGTCCCTAGAGTTACACACTACTTAAACTAACTTACACTGGGAACAACACGCGCACACGCACACGCACACGCACACACACACACACACACACACACACACACACACACGCACACACGCACACGCACGTACACACACGCACACACACGCACACACACGCACGCGCTCGCGCACACGCACACGCACACACACGCGCACACACACACACGCACACATGCCCGAGGGAGGACTCGAACCTCCGGCGGGAGTGGCCCCGCAGTCCGTGACATGGCGCCTCAAACCACACGGCCACTCCGCGCGGCTGGGGAAAATCCCTGCAGCTCCAACAATGTGGCGACAATTCTTCAATGATAATTCCACACCTCACACTGCGTGAGATTATCTCACTTGAAGATACAATTCCGCTGTCTAAAATACAGGTTTAGAGAAAACTTCTTCCCCCATGAACCATGGACCTTGCCGTTGGTGGGGAGGCTTGCGTGCCTCAGCGATACAGATGGCCGTACCGGAGGTGCAACCACAACAGAGGGGTATCTGTTGAGAGGCCAGACAAACATGTGGTTCCTGAAGAGGGGCAGCAGCCTTTTCAGTAGTTGCAGGGGCATCAGTCTGGATAATTGACTGATCTGGCCTTGTAACATTAACCAAAACGGCCTTGCTGTGCTGGTACTGCGAACGGCTGAAAGCAAGGGGAAACTACAGCCGTAATTTTTCCCGAGGACATGCAGCTTTACTGTATGATTAAATGATGATGGCGTCCTCTTGGGTAAAATATTCCGGAGGTAAAATAGTCCCCCATTCGGATCTCCGGGCGGGGACTACTCAAGAGGACGTCGTTATCAGGAGAAAGAAAACTGGCATTCTACGGATCGGAGCGTGGAATGTCAGATCCCTTAATCGGGCAGGTAGGTTAGAAAATTTGAGAAGGGAAATGGATAAGTTAAAGTTAGATATAGTGGGAATTAGTGAAGTTCGGTGGCAGGAGGAACAAGACTTTTGGTCAGGTGATTACAGGGTTATAAATACAAAATCAAATAGGGGTAATGCAGGAGTAGGTTTAATAATGAATAAAAAAATAGGAGTGCGGGTTAGCTACTACAAACAGCATAGTGAACCCATTATTGTGGCCAAGATAGACACAAAGCCCATGCCTACTACAGTAGTACAAGTTTATATGCCAACTAGCTCTGCAGATGATGAAGAAATCGATGAAATGTATGACGAGATAAAAGAAATTATTCAGGTAGTGAAGGGAGACGAAAATTTAATAGTAATGGGTGACTGGAATTCGTCAGTAGGAAAAGGGAGAGAAGGAAACATAGTAGGTGAATATGGATTGGGGGGAAGAAATGAAAGAGGAAGCCACCTTGTAGAATCTTGCACAGAGCATAACTTAATCATAGCTAACACTTGGTTCAAGAATCATAAAAGAAGGTTGTATACCTGGAAGAATCCTGGAGATACTAAAAGGTATCAGATAGATTATATAATGGTAAGACAGAGATTTAGGAACCAGGTTTTAAATTGTAAGACATTTCCAGGGGCAGATGTGGATTCTGACCACAATCTATTGGTTATGAACTGCAGATTGAAACTGAAGAAACTGCAAAAAAGTGGGAATTTAAGGAGATGGGACCTGGATAAACTGAAAGAACCAGAGATTGTAGAGAGTTTCAGGGAGAGCATAAGAATTGACAGGAATGGGTGAAAGAAATACAGTAGAAGAAGAATGGGTAGCTTTGAGGGATGAAGTAGTGAAGGCAGCAGAGGATCAAGTAGGTAAAAAGACGAGGGCTAATAGAAATCCTTGGGTAACAGAAGAAATATTGAATTTAATTGATGAAAGGAGAAAATATAAAAATGCAGTAAATGAAGCAGGCAAAAAGGAATACAAACGTCTCAAAAATGAGATCGACAGGAAGCGCAAAATGGCTAAGCAGGGATGCCTAGAGGACAAATGTAAGGATGTAGAGGCTTGTCTCACTAGGGGTAAGATAGATATTGCCTACAGGAAAATTAAAGAGACCTTTGGAGAGAAGAGAACCACTTGTATGGATATCAAGAGCTCAGATGGCAACCCAGTTCTAAGCAAAGAAGGGAAGGCAGAAAGGTGGAAGGAGTATATAGAGGGTTTATACAAGGGCGATGTACTTGAGGACAATATTCTGGAAATGGAAGAGGATGTAGATGAAGATGAAATGGGAGATAAGATACTTCGTGAAGAGTTTGACAGAACACTGAAAGACCTGAGTCGCAACAAGGCCCCGGGAGTAGACAACATTCCATTAGAACTACTGATGGCCTTGGGAGAGCCAGTCATGACAAAACTCTACCATCTGGTGAGCAAGATGTATGAGACGGGCGAAATACCCACAGACTTCAAGAAGAATATAATAATTCCAATCCCAAAGAAAGTAGGTGTTGACAGATGTGAAAATTACCGAACTATCAGTTTAATAAGTCACAGCTGCAAAATACTAACGCGAATTCTTTACAGACGAATGGAAAAACTGGTAGAAGCGGACCTCGGGGAAGATCAGTTTGGATTCCGTAGAAATGTTGGAACACGTGAGGCAATACTAACCTTACGACTTATCTTAGAAGAAAGATTAAGAAAAGGCAAACCTACGTTTCTAGCATTTGTAGACTTAGAGAAAGCTTTTGACAACGTTAACTGGAATACTCTCTTTCAAATTCTGAAGGTGGCAGGGGTAAAATACAGGGAGCGAAAGGCTATTTACAATTTGTACAGAAACCAGATGGCAGTTATAAGATTCGAGGGGCTTGAAAGGGAAGCAGTGGTTGGGAAAGGAGTGAGACAGGGTTGTAGCCTCTCCCCGATGTTATTCAATCTGTATATTGAGTAAGCAGTAAAGGAAACAAAACAAAAATTCGGAGTAGGTATTAAAATTCATGGAGAAGAAGTAAAAACTTTGAGGGTCGCCGATGACATTGTAATTCTGTCACAGACAGTAAAGGACTTGCAAGAGCAGTTGAACGGAATGGACAGTGTCTTGAAAGGGGGATATAAGATGAACATCAACAAAAGCAGAACGAGGATAATGGAATGTAGTCAAATTAAATCGGGTGATGCTGAGGGGATTAGATTAGGAAATGAGACACTTAAAGTAGTAAAGGAGTTTTGCTATTTAGGGATTAAAATAACTGATGACGGTCGAAGTAGAGAGGATATAAAATGTAGACTGGCAATGGCAAGGAAAGCGTTTCTGAAGAAGAGAAATTTGTTAACATCGAGTATAGATTTAAGTGTCAAGAAGTCGTTTCTGAAAGTATTTGTATGGAGTGTAGCCATGTATGGAAGTGAAACATGGACGATAACCAGTTTGGACAAGAATCGAATAGAAGCTTTCGAAATGTGGTGCTACAGAAGAATGCTGAAGATAAGGTGGGTAGATCACGTAACTAATCAGGAGGTATTGAATAGGATTGGGGAGAAGAGAAGTTTGTGGCACAACTTGACTAGAAGAAGGGATCGGTTGGTAGGACATGTTTTGAGGCATCAAGGGATCACAAATTTAGCATTGGAGGGCAGCGTGGAGGGTAAAAGTCGTAGAGGGAGACCAAGAGATGAATACACTAAGTAGATTCGGAAGGATGTAGGTTGCAGTAGGTACTGGGAGATGAAGAAGCTTGCACAGGATAGAGTAGCAAGCAGAGCTGCATCAAACCAGTCTCAGGACTGAAGACCACAACAACAACAACAGGGAAAACTTTCTGGCAAAGCATTGTAATCTGTGCTTCTAACATCGACACCCAGCAAAGAACGAAGGAAAGACGTGCCGAAGAAAGAAAAGAGCAAGCTATGGAAACAAAACGATGTAAGCTATATTTGATTGAGTCAGTGATGAAATAGAAAGAAGTTTCATACCAGCGCACACTCCGCTGTAGAGCGAAAATTTCATTCTAGAAACATCCCCCAGGCTGTGGCTAGGCCATGTCTCCGCAATATCATTTCTTTCAGGAGTGCTAGTTCTGCAAGGTTTGCAGGAGAGCTTCTGTGAAGTTTGGAAGGTAGGAGACGAGGTACTGGCGGAATTAAAGCTGTGAGGACGGGGCGTGAGTCGTGCTTGGGTAGCTCAGTCGGTAGAGCACTTGCCCGCGAAAGGCAAAGGTCCCGAGTTTGTCGGGCACACAGTTTTAATCCGCCAGGAAGTTTCTTATCAGCGCACACTCCGCTGCCGAGTGAAAATCTCATTCTGGAAACATCCCCCAGGCTGTGGATAAGCCATGTCTCCACAATATCCTTTCTTTCAGGAGTGCTAGTTCTGCAAGGTTTGCAGGAGAGCTTCTGTGAAGTTTGGAAGGTAGGAGACGAGGTACTGGCGGAATTAAAGCTGTGAGGACGGGGCGTGACTCGTGCTTGGGTAGCGCAGTCAGTAGAGCACTTGACCGCGAAAGGCAAAGGTCCCGAGTTCTAGTCTCTGTCGGGCACACAGTTTTAATCTGCCAGGAAGTTTCATATCAGCGCACACTCCGCTGCAGAGTGAAAATCTCATTTTAGAAAGAAAACAGTTGAAAGAGCCAGTTGAGTCAGATTCCGACTTCTCATACCATCACAGTAGCTGAGATATCGGTATGGACTTACTATTTGGAGAAGAAGAATCCGAAAATGAAGAAGAAGAAGAAGAAGAACCTGGGACTTCCAGGAAGAATCAGAGCACCTGGCAAAATTGATGGTTGACCCTCTTGGCATCACATCCACGAGAATGACGCCATCACAATCCCAGATGACTGTCGTGACTTTTCCGGCAGAGGGGGTTGTCCTGAACTTCTTCTTTTACGGTGAATGAGGATGATGCCACTCCATGCACTGCGTTTTTCGTTTTCGCGCGCAAAGTGGTGCACCCAGCTTTCGTTCCCCGTAACGATCAGTGACAGAACGGCGTATCTATCGGTCTCAAAACGCTCCAACAATTCAGATTAAATGGACTTTCTTTGAATCTTGTGTTCCGCTGTGAGCATTCGTGGAACCAATCGTGAGCACTTTGAATATCCGTGAGTCTCGATCATTGCAGACGATCTTCCAATGGTGACCAACAACTGTAGAGCCAACTGTCGAGTTGTGATGCGCCAGTCGGCACGAATAATGGCATCCGCACGATTCTGCATGTCTGGAGCAGTGGCTGCGACAGGACGTCCCGAGCGCGGCTGATAATGGAGCTCTGTTTCTGTATTTCCTGAGGCTGTAGCTTTCTTTACCCATCGCCCAACTGTACCCCTATCAACTGCAGGATCGCCATACACTGCACACAAATGTTTATCGGTGATCACTGCGGTTTCTTTTTCTGCACACAAGAATTCAATAACAGCACTCTGCTTGTAACTTGAGTCGTATGTAGACGCCATTTTGGCGCTGTAATACGGCTCTGCGTCTGCCAGAACGGTTGGAAACTTCACCAGCGCACAGAAAAAACGTCAAATGTGAAGCACCCACAAGGACGTTCCTCTATGTACTGGGTGATCAAAAAGTCAGTATAAATTTGAAAACTTAATAAACCACGGAATAATGTAGATAGAGAGGTAAAAATTGACACACATGCTTGGAATGACATGGGGTTTTATTAGAACCACCCCATATTGCTAGACGCGTGAAAGATCTCTTGCGCGCGTCGTTTCGTGATGATCGTGTGCTCAGCCGCCACTTTCGTCATGCTTGGCCTCCCAGGTCCCCAGACCTCAGTCCGTGCGATTATTGGCTTTGGGGTTACCTGAAGTGGCAAGTGTATCGTGATCGACCGACATCTCTAGGGATGCTGAAAGACAACATCCGACGCCAATGCCTCACCATAACGCCGGACATCCTTTACAGTACTGTTCACAACATTATTCCTCGACTACAGCTATTGTTGAGGAATGATGGTGGACATATTGAACATTTCCTGTAAAGAACATCACCTTTGCTTTGTCTTACTTTGTTATGCTAATTATTGATATTCTGAACAGATGAAGCGCCATCTGTCGGACATTTTTTGAACTTTAGTATTTTTTTGGTTCCAATAAAACTCCATGTCATTCCAAGCATGTGTGTCAATTTGTCATACATAGATAACTTAGCCTTATTAATTGAATTCTTTCATGTTACCCTAATTTCGTAAACAACAAAGTATTATTTTTGCACTATTTTTAAGCATTATGCTCAATTTTACCGGACATTTCAGTTCAGTATAGTCTTGGGTAACTTGGCTTCAACACAAAGATGTTACTAAGGATTAGTTCAAATGTTTTTATTATGCAGCCATTCATTTTTATCCTTATTTATCTCAAATAGGGCAAAGATCCCCACTGCGAGACTTTACCCCATTTTTGAATTAGCTAAATCGTATATTTCTCCGTAATTAATAGATAGAGCTGGAATTTCGGTGGTAATAGGTAAAAACCCAGCCTATGAATTCAGTTTGAAATTACTGGAAAAAACGCCCCTCATCGACCATGATATAAAAGAAATTTAAATTTGGGGGCCCTACCCCCAACTACCCTACAACTAAACCGAGTCCAGGCAGACATCACGTATTGACGGATAGGGGCCGTCGATCATCGCGGAGGGTGGCAGTAAAACATCCCATTAAATTAGCGGGAGGAGCCGCTAGCGAGTTCCACATTGCATTCCAGCCTGCCCGACGACTGTGCGCAGGGCTTAAAAAGGATGAGGTACAACGACAGACCACCTACTCATAAGGCACACGTCTGTCAAGTCAGTGCTGAGCGATGCTGGGAATAGTGCAGGATAAACAGTGGATGACAAGAAACGAATGATCTGGTGTGGCGAATCACGCTATACCCCGTGGCAATCCGATGCACAGGTTTGTCTTGTTGGTGAACAATGCGTACTATCACGTGTACTGCCAACAGTGAACCACGGAAGAATTCGTGTTACAGTACTGGAACGATTCTCGTGGTTATGGTGTTGTCGCCTTGCTGCGCTGAAGAAAACGCCAAATGCGGAGGGATATGAACACATTTCACACAGTGTACTGCATACAGTAAGTGAACAGTTTAGAGAGAATTATTGACTGTACCAGCTCGACCATTCACTATATCAAAAAGCTGTATCTGTGAGGCAATGATTTGTGGATAATACACTACTGGCCATTAAAATTGCTACACCACGAAGATGACGTGCTACAGACGCGAAATTTAGCCGACAGGACAAAGATGCTGTGACATGCAAATGATTAGCTTTTCAGAGCATTCACACAAGATTGGCGGCGGTGGCGATACCTACAACGTGCTGACAATGAGGAAAGTTTCCAACCGATTTCTCATACACAAACAGCAGTTGACTGGCGTTGCCTGGTGAAACGTTGTTGTGATCCCAATTGTAAGGAGGAGAAATGCGTACCATCACGTTTCCGACTTTGATAAAGGTCGGACTGTAGCCTACCTCGATTACGGTTTATCGTATCGCGACATTGCTGCTCGCGTTGGTCGAGATCCAATGACTGTTAGCAGAATATGGAATCGGTGAGTTCAGGAGGGTAATACAGAACACCGTGCCGGATCCCAACGGCCTCGTATCACTAGCAGTCGAGATGACAGGCATTTTATCCGCTGCGGTTACCCTTGACGCTGTATCACAGACAGGAGCGCCTGCGATGGTGTACTCGACGACGAACCTCGGTGCACGAATGGCAAAACGTAATTTTTTCGGATGAATCCAGATTCTGTTTACAGCATCATGATGGTCGCATCCGTTTTTGGCGACATTGCGGTGAACGCACATTAAGCGTGCATTCGTCATCGCCATACTGGCGTATCACCCGGCGTGATTGTATGGGGTACCATTGGTTACACGTCTCTGTCACCTCTTGTTCGCATTGACGGCACTTTGAACAGTGGACGTTACATTTCAGATGTGTTACGACGCGTGGCTCTACCCTTCATTCGACCCCTGCGAAACCCTACATTCCAACAGGATAATGCATGACCGCATTTTGCAGGTCCTGTACGGGTCTTTCTGGATACAGAAAATGTTCGACTGCTGCCCTGACCAGCACATTCTCCAGATCTCTCACCAACTGAAAACATCTGGTCAATGGTGGCAGAGCAACTGGCTCGTCACAATACGCCAGTCACTACTGTGGTATCGTGTTGAAGCTGCATGGTCAGCTGTACCCATACACGCCAACCAAGCTCTATTTGACTCAATGCCCAGGCGTATCAGGACCGTTATTACGGCCAGAGGAGGTTTTTCTGGGTACTGATTTCTCAGGATCTAAGCACCCAAATTGCGTGAAAATGTAATCACATGTCAGTTCTAGTATAATATATTTGTCCAATGAATACCCATTTATCATCTGCATTTCTTCTTGGTGTAGCAGTGTTAATGTCCAGTAGTGTACTTTCAGCAGTGGCCAAAACCTCAGACCTGTTTTCGAGGCCTAAGGGGACAGCCGTGCGGCCGGTATCCACTTCTTCCTTCTGCCTGGAGAATTACGTCACCCCGCCACTATTCAAAACCACCATGAGGCTTGCTTATAAAACACTCGAGCGGTCCATCTTAAAATATTGCCTAAGTGTAAGGGAGGCTAAGAGGGCACATCGAACGTCTACAAAAAAGAGCAGCACGAATGGTCGTAGGTTTGTTTGACTCTTGGAAGTGTGTCACGGAGATGCTGAATGAACTGAGCTGGCAAACACTTCAAAATAGCCGCAGACTGTACTGACAAGGGAACCTCCCATCGCACCCACCTCAGATTTAGTTATAAGTTGGCACAGTGGATAGGCCTTGAAAAACTGGACACAGATCAATCGAGAAAACAGGAAGAAGTTGTGTGGAACTATGAAAAAAATAAGCAAAATATACAACCTGAGTAGTACATGCGCAAGATAGGCAACATCAAGGAGAGTTCAATTAAGCGTAGGAGCCCCGTGGTCCCGGCGTTAGCGTGAGCAGGTGCGGAGTGAGAGGTTCTTGGTTCGAGTCTTCCCTCGACTGAAAATTTTAATTTTTTATTTCCAGACAATTATTATCTGTCCGTCCGTCCGTCCGATGCGAGGTAACTGCACCGTAGTGAATTGCAGTGCGTCAGGAAAAATGGAGAAAAGACTAGTGAAAGACTTTAATAAACGCGTGATTGCTCCTTAGTCCTTGGCAGCTATACAGGACTGAAGGCATTGTACAATTTTAGTGTGGGAGTAGACGTGATTACCATTCCTCCACGTTGTACACCTCTTGTGCAACCGTTAGATGTGTTTGGTTTTCGGCAAGTGAAATACTTTGTGAAAAGATTCCATGATTTTACGAAGCTGCACAGTCTAACAACCCTACCACAACAAAGGTCAGCAATTAATAACTATTGTGGTGTTGCTCCCGCTGCTAAATACTGCATTTTCGGGCAACAACGGTCATATTATGTGGCAGGTGTCATTAGAGCACAGTTAATAAAGTCATTTAATGTAATAATGAAAAAAAATCTAGGCACTCATCTTTTCGTGTTTCCCACGCTGGTCTCGTCGTAAAATCATGACTCAATCGCTGAAAGTCTAGGTGGTTATGATTTCAAGCCCGGATGCAAAGAGGCCTAGGTTTTATTCTGCTATATTCAAAAGTTTTGTAGATGCGCTTCACAAACCATTCTTGGAGATTAAACCTTTCAAAGTTAGCACAATAGTGATGTAAAAATAAAATAATCAGCACTCCGAATTTAAGTTACACTTCCTTTTAATTGCAATATCACGTGACACACAAACATCACTTCACAATACAAAACATACTTGAAAACATCTTCCTCACATTTTATAAGCCAACTACAAAATGCATCTTTCCAACATGACGTCCAAGACTTGACCTTCTCAAGGTCTGACCCTCTAACAACTTAACAACTAACTAACAATCGCTTACGCGCCCAAAAATCAGAGTTACAAGTACGTCGAAGATCATAGTGGCAAAAGAAAGAATACACACAAGAATAATGTCATTGCAATATAAACATATCGATGTATCACAAATGAAATCAAATCTGAATGTTGTCTCAGAAATATGTCAACTACTTTGCAGAAACATAGTAGAATATTACTGGTATCGAGAGGTTCAGGTGAGCTGCCGTAATAGTTACGTAAATCAAGTACCATTACAACAGGTACACAGAGCAGTATTGTTTACGTGATCGTGTGTCAATTGTCAAAGTTCAGGCACTCAAACATAATCAACTTCGCTCTCCAAAATTCCAGGAGATGTTCAGATTTGCCTGGACATATGCAGGATTTGACGGTCTACACACGGAAAAATTTGGAAACGTTAAAAACATATGTTTTGACAGGGCACAGGGAAAACTGTGCGACTGTGAAACTGTTGCATTCATTTGTTGCAGTTTATGTGACAAACTCTTATGTTTTCATCACTTTTTTGGGAGTGATGATCACATCCACATGAAAACCTAAATCGGGCAAGGTAGAAGTATATTTTTACCCATTCGCCAAGTATACAAGTTAGGTGGGTCGACAACATATTCCTGTCATGTGATGCACATGCCGCCACCAGTGTCGTATAGAATATATCAGACGTGTTTTCCTGTGGAGGAATCGGTTGACCTATGACCTTGCGATCAAATGTTTTCGGTTCCCATTGGAGAGGCACGTCCTTCCGTCTACTAATCGCACGGTTTTGCGGTGCGGTCGCAAAACGCAGACACTAAACTTATTACAGTGAACAGAGACGTCAATGAACGAACGGACAGATCACAGCTTTGCGAAAATAAATAAAGTAAACTTTTCACTCGAAGGATGACGTGAACCAATGACCTCTCGTTGCGCAGCTGCTCACGCTAACCACGGGACCACGACGCCCCTGAGCTCTCACTACCCTTGATGTTGCCTCTCTTGCGCATGGACTACTCAGTTTGTATATTTTGCTTATTTTTTCCATAGTTCCACACAACTTCTTCCTGGTTCCTCGACTGATCTGTGTTCAGTTTTTCAAGACCTATCCACTGTGCCAACTTATAACTAAATCTGAGGTGGGCGCGATGGGGAGGTTCCCTTGTGAGAAAGCCTACTTACAAAGTTTTAAGAACCAGTTTTAAGTGATAAAGTCTAGGAACGTACTACATACACCCTCTAGTTCCCCATCCTCACTCCCATATGGATCGTTATGACGAGATAAGACTAATTTAAGCGCACACAGTGGCGTTTAAGCAAACATACGTGAATCAAACGGGAAGAAGCCCTAAAAACTGGTACAATGTTTTGCAGAGCGTGAAAGTAGATGTCGATTTGGGATTTGCACCACGATACCGCTGTCATTTTATGATTGTGCTACAAGCTGTGCTCGCGACAGCAGGTTTGCTTTGTTGTTTTATTTAGTTGCATCGCCTTTGTTGCTTCTACCCGTCCTCGACATTTCTGGTAGCCTGCCGCACGTAAGACGCGCCACATTTGCACGGAATGAGGAACGGACGCGGTTTTCGCAGTCTAAGATGGTCTTTAACATTACGAAGAAGATTTTTCACCAAACTGCAGGGAGCGACATAAACGGAAAGTCGTGTTTTCGTGGTAGTCTACCGTTATTTCAAAATACAGGGCCAACTTAAGGCAGTACCAGGCTCTTACCCAGGCCTGAGAAAAGGTCCAGAAAACCAAAGATACTATATCCTCGTGATTAAACTCTATTTACCAATGCCATAGTTCTCTGCTTGACTCACGCCTATAAGAAATATCGGGATGTCGAATACGACGAATCAAGGTTTAATTTGTCAGAAGAATTCGGGGGAGAGAGAAGCGGCAATGTGGGTGTACCCTGAAATAAATGGATTAATAATACTTAGTGGATACTTCTGCTCGTATGTCGTGTTCATCAACTGTAACTGGCCATTCCTGTTGTTGGTACAGTTATCTATTTGATGGTTGCTGCCAGTGAAAAGGATTCAGTACTTCGATCTGTTTTATGCATGTTACTAAACGCACCGTTTCACTATTTTGTACAGTTTTGCATTATCACAATACCTGATTATAGCATTCAACCAACACCGACTCAAAGGAAGGCCTCGGCGCTTATTGGTGACGTCACGTCAGCTAGGCACGGCGAACGCCAGGTCCGTTGCAGGCAGAAACGCCTGGGCGTGCTTATCACTATAAATCTCTTATTTTTGGACAAAATGTTTGGTATTCTTTTGCATTATGCAGTTTTATTTAGATGAAAGATTTTCTTACTATCGTAAAGCTACAAAGGAAGATCATAGTTCTGTATTACTGAATCCTGTCGAAACGAACGTAGATCAATATGAGAAGATGCTTTGCCCCACTGCAAACTTCGGAAATTTTACGTTCAAGTAACTATATTTACTTGATCCATTTTGTTATCGAAACTTACCCCAAGCCCCTTACAATTAACTCGTTTCTTTTATTTATTTATTTATTTTCGTTTGACATCGTCACTGAAATGTGAACTAATTTACATGTGTAAATGTACAACTGTTGCCAGTCATTAGATTACAGTAGTTTTCAGGAAACAAAATAGCTTCATACATCGAAAATACTGCTGAGCTTAAACTTTTTTAAACATGCACATTATAAAACATAAATATTCCCCTCTTGCAACTGAAAGGAGAAACTTTGTAAGATAAAAAAATTTTATTTGATTAAACAAGTATCTCTCTTTTGCCTCTTCTTCTGTCCCCCACCCCCTTCCCCAGCGTGTACAATCGCAACATATTTCATTAACATTCAGTGCTCCTCACCCCACAGTTAACTAAGATGCCTAAAGAAGAGCACCAATATGTTCACAGTTTCTTGTAAAAGCAACCCAGTACAAACGTAACTTCCTCAGATTTACAAATAAGGTAAAGAAGCACGAATTTTGTTGCTGCTGGACCATGAAGTTGTTTTTGTATGTCAATCCTTAAAACAGGTGGAAATTTAAGTTCAGGAATACACTATTTGTTAAGAGAAGTGTAATGAATTGCACAATTAATTGATTGCAGAAATCTCTCAGAACAATGTGTGTTGGTCAACTACCGCCAATAGTTTCACATTTTCCTGTGTCAGAGCGGGAGACACCACCATTATGAGTATGCCTGCAGCAGACCTGGCGTTCGCCGTGCCTAGCTGACGTGACGTCACCAACAAGTGCCGAGGCCTTCCTTTGAGTCGGTGTTGATTCAACCAGTATGAACGTACAACTGATACAGCAACGGACTTTTAATAAAGATCTTGCATTTAATTTATTCTAGTAGGCTCAGTGCCAACATTTTAACACAAACAAAAGAATCTTACTTACATAATCCACCCTGATAGCAGTACGTATTAAAGCGCCGCTTGCGAGAGAGAGACGTGTGCCAGCCTCAAACCGAATACGATCGGCGGTTAACGATGGGAGGCTGTGTCCCCGCCAGTCTCGAAGTGGTTTTTAGGCAGTTTTCCACACCTCATTAGTTGAATAACGGTCTTATCCTGGAGTCCCGCCTCAGTTACACGATTTGCAGGCGTTTGGAAAACGTTCTCATATTTTCACATGGGACAACACTAGACGCAGACCAATGATGTACACACATTCCATTCCAGGTGCAAAGAATGCCGACAGAAAGGGCAACTGGCCAACCTTAAATATTGACTTTGTCATATGCAATCATTAACGTGATGACCGAGTGAAAAAATGGTTCAAATGGCTCTGAGCACTATGGGACTTAAGGTGCTCCGGAACGTCCTATACTTGCAATGTTAAAATAACGCTTATAAATTACATCTTTCCTCACAAAGTATCTGAGGTAGGAAGTTGAACTTTTTACAGATTATTTATTGGAATATGGGCTACAACTTAACACAGGGATTTTACAAAATTTTAGTTCAGTTATTAAAGATGATTTTTTTTCAATTGTAATGAAAATTCACAACATTTTTTTGCAATTTTTTATTTATATATTCAAAAATATACAGTTTTTTGGAAAAAGGCTGTGTTAAATTATGCAGAAGGTACTGTGTAACATTTACTGAAAGTTTGAAACAAATATGTTTGGAAGATCCTTAGAAAACATGTAATTAGTATGAGAAAATAAAAGTTTTGTGAATCGAGCGACAAAGATTGGATTAACTTTTTAGTGCATTCCAGGTCCATAGGATGGATTATCTTCATCCTCTGCAAACTCCTCCTCCAGCTTCCTCTTGTTCCTCCTCCTGTTTACTCTTGCTTGTATTTCTAGACTCTTTACAGCCCTGTCTGCAGCCCGAAGGCGTTCCTTGTCTAAAGCAAGCATCGCTCGTACCATGTTAGAACCTATCTTCATTCCCATATTTCTAAATACCTTGCATGTTGCCATCATTGAAAGTCGCAACAGCATCGTACACACCAAAGTGAAGTGTTTCTATTCCAACAAATACAGTCTTGGGGATTCTCGACCATAAAACACTATTTACACTTTCATTGGGGTTTTGAGTTTTTCCGTGAATACACTTTTTCAACAGTTCAGGTGCTGCTAAGTCTCTGAAAATAGGTTAGCCACAACACATACTTTATCTCACATCACTAAAATGTACCTGATGAACACGGACGTTAATAATAACACCATTTGGCAGCAGTTTAACAGCGCCACAGTGGGTCACGCCCATGTAGAACACATTTCAAAAAAAATTTAAAAATAGTTGTAGTCTTCGGAATTGAATAAATTATATGTCTATTAAAAGGTAATAGTCTGCAGATTCAGAAAACGCAAAAAAGTAAAAATTGAACTTTTCATGATTTTGAGCCTTTCCGGAGCCCCTTAACAGCTGAGGTCATCGGTCCCCTAGAACTTACAACTACTTAAACCTAACTAATCTAACGACATCACACACATCCATGCCCAAGGCAGGATTCGAACCAGCGACCGGAGCAGCAGTGCGGTTCCGGACTCAAGCGTCTGGAACCGCTGACCGAGCGAAGAAATGAAATAAAAGCCAGAAAAAAAGGACACGTACCTGTACATAACACGAGGGCTGGTCAACAAAGACAGACTGATTTTGTCCTGTAATTTCTGAAGTAGTTTTCTATCTGTACCATAAACATTTGAAAAGAGCAGGTCTTTATGTATAACGTCCATAGGTGGCAGCACTCATGTTGGTAGGTTGGTAACAGTGTTCTACTTTATAAATGCTCTTACCAAATTGCAAAACCAAACCGTAGATTCTTGTACCGTAGGAATCATTGAAGAGGATTTTGTTGGTGGCCAATATCCTCTTTCTACAACACAACTGCATAAGTGGATTAAAACAGTGGATTAACGTGGATTAAAACTGCCACATTTACTTATCTTGAATAGAGCCCATGTGTTGTGGTGCAAGCTCATTATTAATAGTCATCTTGCAGACAATACCGGTAATCTGACTATTGTCACAATTATGGTCACTATACACTAAAGTAGACGGTGACCCACTCAGAGTGCCGGCCACTGTGGCCGAGCGGTTCTAGGCGCTTCAGTCCGGAACCGCGTGCTGCTACTGTCGCAGGTTCGAATCCTGCCTCGGGCATGGATGTGTGTGATGTCCTTAGGTTAGTTAGGTTTAAGTAGTTGCAAATCCAGGGGACTGATGACCTCAGATGTTACGGCCCATAGTGCTCAGAGCCATTTGAACCATTTGAACTCTGTGAGTGGACTGACAGATGTCAACTGGACTGTGACTGAGTGAGTGAGTGAGTGAGTGTGTGAGGGCCTCTAGCCAGCGGCGTCGATCTAAATGCTTGCTGGCGAGAGCGCGTTGGCAGCACGTGGCTTGTCGGTGTGTCTTTGGCCTCTCTGCTGAAGATCTTTGCTTACCAGTGTGCTGGTGACAGTATATGTCAGCACACAAACAATGGAGGTGACACGAGAGGAGAAGTGTTGTTGTTGTGGTCTTCAGTCCTGAGACTGGTTTGATGCAGCTCTCCATGCTACTCTATCCTGTGCAAGCTTCTTTATCTCCCAGTACCTACTGCAGCCTACATCCTTCTGAATCTGCTTAGTGTATTCATCTCTTGGTCTGTCTCTGCGATTTTTACCCTCCACGCTGCCCTCCAATACTAAATTGGTGATCCCTTGATGCCTCAGAACATGTCCTACCAACCGATCCCTACTTCTAGTCAAGTTGTGCCACAAACTCCTCTTCTCCCCAATTCTATTCAATACCTCGTCATTAGTTATGTGATCTACTCATCTAATCTTCAGCATTCTTCTGTAGCACCACATTTCCAAAGCTTCTATTCTCTTCTTGTCTAAACTATTTATCGTCCATGTTTCACTTCCATACATGGCTACACTCCTTACAAAAATTCAGAAACGACTTCCTGACACTTAAATCTATACTCGATGTTAACAAATTTCTTTTCTTCAGAAACGCTTTCCTTGCCATTGCCTGTCTACATTTTATATCCTCTCTACTTCGACCACCATCAGTTATTTTGCTCCCCAAATAGCAAAACTCCTTTGCTACTTTAAGTGTCTTATTTCCTAATCTAATTCCCTCAGCATCACCCGACTTAATTCCACTACATTTCATTATCCTCGTTTTACTTTTGTTGATCTTCATGCTATAGCCTCGTTACAAGACACTGTCCATTCCGTCCAACTGCTCTTCCAAGTCCTTTGGTGTCTCTGACAGAATTACAATGTCATCGGCGAACCTCAAAGTTCTTATTTTTTCTCCATGGATTTTAATGCCTACTCCGAACTTTTCTTTTGTTTCCTTTACTGCTTGCTCAATATACAGAATGAATAGCATCGGGGAGAGGCTACAACCCTGTCTCACTCCCTTCCCAACCACTGCTTCCCTTTCGTGTACCTCGACTCTTATAACTGCTATCTGCTTTCTGTACAAATTGTAAATAGCCTTTCGCTGCCTGTATTTTACCCCTGCCACCTTCAGAATTTGAAAGAGAGTATTCCAGTCAACATTGTCAAAAGCTTTCTCTAAGTCTATAAATGCTAAAAACGTAGGTTTGCCTTTCCTTAATCTTTCTTCTAAGATAAGTCGTAGGGTCAGTATTGCCTCAAGTGTTCCAGAGGAGAAGTACGCCTCAATAAAATTCTGTGTTCGTTTAAACCGTACAGTCACTGAAACTTACGAAAAGCAGCAGCAAGGGTACGGTGAAGCTGCACTACTTCGTGCAACAGTGGGTCGAGGACTTCAAAGAAGACCGACTAGTCTGTGTTAAGTGAGGTAGGTGTGGTGTTCCGGCTTCTCCTGTGACTGAAGACGCGCATTACGTTACCTCAGAGAAGAGAATTTAATGACGGTGCCTTTACGATGATCTCCATACGATGCTTGTTTGTGTGTCTCTTGACTCTCGAACAAAGGACTGTGGAAGAAGAAGAGACAAGCCGTGAGGTGTTGCATCTCCTTGCTGATGAAGGGGACGCATTTCTGGAATCGATTATCACCGGTGCTCATTTGGTTCCTGACGGAAAATGTGCCAGCACATTGTGGAAATCGCCAGGTTGTCAAACATCAAAAAGAGTCGAAAGTTGCTCCATCTGCAGGGGAAATGATGGTGATCACATTTTTTGTTTGTAATGGAATGATTTACCAGCATGCAGAGTCCCTTCCCACTACTGTAACAGCAGCATACTACACGTCAGTATCGGGGAAACTGAGGAAGCGCACTGTAAGGAAAGGACCAGAACTTCCTCAGACTGGGTGGCAACTTCGTCATGACAACACCCGGCCTTACGTTGCAAATCAGGTCAAGTAGTTTCTGGCTCTAGTTCAAAATTACCTGTCTACCGCATCCTACTTATAACCCTGATCTTGCTTCCTGTGATTTTTTTTAAATTCCCTTTGCTAAAGTCAAAGCTTCAGCGCATTCGATTTGAAGATTCAAGAAAAGTGAATGGCCTAAACTATGTGTTCGAGAACTGGCAAAGACTGTATAAAAGTACATTCAAGTAGGAGTGGATTACTTCGAAAAAGATCATGTAACCACTAAAATGGAGTAACTAACATCTGTGAAAACAAAAAGTCTCAGTCCATGTTGGTCAGCCCTCGTATAAATGACTCGCAAATTGTAACATAAAACAGACCCAATGACTCGTATATGTATCATTGATGTACCACGCTGTTTACTGAAATGGTGTATCATATTGTTTACTAAAATTAAGTGTGCGACACTGCTCAATTTGATTATATCCCCCACAAGGATCTTATCAGATGTGCTTAAAATATGATGATACTGTCAAAACAACATCAAAACTGATACCGGCTTTGGGTTAGACATCTGCTCTTAAGTCAAAGACGTAGTTGTAAACATCTCAGAAGAGAAAGTTTTATTGAAAGCGTACTTGACCGTTGCTCAAAAGAAACAAAAAAGTGCTCTTTTGCTCCGTTATTTGGTTTCGTGGCAACGTACTCCCTCATTTACCTCACTGTATTTAATAAGCACTGTATCTTCGAGATTATCTTTGGCAAGCGTCTAATTACTTTGAGACAGATAAGACGATTTTTTTGCTGATACTGTCTTCCGGGAGATGGACATTAAGTGCGGTGTACGAGGGCATGGCCAAAATTTACAGTACTTGAGAGGGAAGACTATGTTGTTCAGGTCAGGCATGCACTTCATTTTTGGTCTTACATTGCAATTCTTAAATGATACGGAATTTAAATTTTCAACATCCCATAGGAATGCTATGTGTGTATCTAAACTTACAATAAGGGCACAGGAAAAAGCGGCAGAGCATTATGCCCCGCCAGATGCTCCACGGTTCAAATGGTTCAAATGGCTCTGAGCACTATGCGACGTCGCCTAAAACTTAGAACTAATTAAACCTAACTAACCTAAGGACATCACACACATCCATGCCCGAAGCAGGATTCGAACCTGCGACCGTAGCGGTCGCTCGGCTCCAGACTGTAGCGCCCAGAGCCGCACGGCCACTCCGGCCGGCGATGCTCCACGCTCGGACTAAAATTTATAAGACGGAATGCTGATAAAAACAGGTTTGCAATTATAAACAGAGTTATGATCAAATAGTTCATATGCTCTTGTATAAATTTCGTCAGTTCTTACTCGGAACAATGCTTCATAAAAAACCTAGAGGTTGTCCCAAAAGTCGGGACAGGGCTAAATGTCGCGAAAATGGTAGGAGGCAGACATGGGGTGGATCTGGCTACAAGCAGGTGGGATGAGGGGTAACTTTTAGGATGATCTGCGAGGGCCGTCTGCCATCTTCATACCCGCCATACTGTATTCAGCTTACATGTCTTCAATGGGAGTGGGTCGGATGATACGTGTGTGACGGGTAAAATTTGACGAGAAACACATTGGTGAAGTCCGTTTTGCAACATCCTTGATAGGTAAAAAGATATTCATGTTGTAACATGTGTAATGCGTCAAAGAAATGGCTCTGAGCACAATGGGACTTAACTTCTGAGGTCATCAGTCCCCTAGAACTTAGAACTAATCAAATCTAACTAACATAAGGACATCACACACATCCATGCCCGAGGCAGCATTCGAACCTGCGACCGTAGCGGTCGCTCGGTTCCAGACTGTAGCGCCTAGAACCGCTCGGCCACTCCGGCCGGCGTAATGCGTCCTGCAGCATGCCAAATCTGATCACGTTCTGTTCCTGTCTTTACAGGTGTGCTGTTAATGTGAAGGACAACATGACGCTGACCCTAGAAGAGAGGATCGAAATCATCCTGCTAGATCAGGGGTCTCCAAACTACGGCCTGCGTCAGCTGGCCGGACATCCCCGGTATCCGGCCCGCCAAATATTTGAGGTGGTACCTACACTGCCGACAAATGAGTTTCGAGGCCTCTCTCTTTAAAAATTCTATATTCACTGTCAACCTTTCGTTTCTTTTGCATATTTGTACAGAACTCCACAAAAGATTGTAACCTGAAACTAAAATTGTGCTATTTAATACTAATAAAACTAGGGACTAGTCTGCCTAAGGTACTTTAATTACTAAATTAAATACTCACAATTACACTGTAGTTCCACTAAAAAATACAGTGAAAAAATACTCAAGTCGTACTATACGTATTTCGAGTTTCAGATTTTCCTTGTCTCTTCGAATTCAAACTTTGAATTGTCCCACACTTCGTCGTCTCACCTAATAGTACAGCGCATAAAACAGTAAAAAAACTCGTGAGACACTCGCAACATACACACAATCACGCAACAGAACTACCAAATATATGCTCTGGCTCTGCTAATCGCTACAAGGCTATGTAACTAAACTTATTGTTGCGCCGCTTGAAACAACAATGCGTTGACGTACTCTACCTCTGTTACGTCTTGCAGTAATAGCGTTGCTAACAATGATTTTGAGATTTCGTTAACTTTGCAGGACGCTTTCGTGAAGAATGTGCAGTGACATACTATTTTTTTTGGTGAAATTCGCCAGAATAAAACACGCCAGAATTTCGGTCAGGTACGTCCACCAATCAAAATTATGTAATTAAATAAAAATCGTAGTTCGTTTCAGTGCTAGCTGTTCCCACAACCTTAGATTTTTACGATTTTCATCTTTCCTTTAGCCTTACATTACGGTGATCATGGAGTGCTAGGGTGCTTTAATCCCACTAGGTAGATCTTGGCCCTTATGACTTCGTAGAGGAATCAGTGTGGCCCGCGGATTAAAAAGTTTGGAGACCCCTGTGCTAGATAGCGGCCGGAGTTCCACAGAAATTACCAGGGACTTGAGCCAGCGACACCCTGACAGGGAAACCGATACAGGAAGTGTCGCTGTCATCAGGAAATTAATCAGAAAGTTTCAAGAACCGCGAACGGTGGTAGATAAGCCCCGCGACTGTGAGGCTACGACCACGAAATTTGAAGGCTGCGTCTCACTGGCCCTGTGTTACTGACGGATACCCTCAATGCTGCCAGTTAATAAAATGTTCCGAGCTACTACGACTTGGTCCAGTGCATTTCAACTTCAAACCCAGCATTTCGTACCCAACTGCAGTACTTGGCAGTGAAGCATTTTCAAGGGGGATCGTAGACACTTTGAATCTCCGATTCGCAGCCTGGCTCGCTACTGACTACAGCAAAATTGCCCCTCCGCGTGCTCCCGCGCAGTGGCGTGACTTCACGTTTTGAATGCGCGAATGTAATTGGCCGTTGTTGACTGCCTTCGTCCACTGTTGCTATCGCCCAATGGTGGAAGACTGGTACACATCTTCTTCAGCACCGGAATCCAAACATCATTCAGTTTCACGCCCTCCTTCTTATTGAAACTTCCGGAAGTGTTTTGCAGTCTCTCCGGTCTCTTTATTCTCATCAAAATGAATGTGGCTGTCTCCTGGCTGCAAAGCTTGTTCCGTAACAGCTGATCTGTCAATCTCCACTCTTCTGAAATTGCGCTTGCGTTCTTCTAGTCGTTTTTTTACCGTTATCAGAGCCCCCCCCCCATGAACCATGGACCTTGCCGTTGGTGGGGAGGCTTGCGTGCCTCAGCGATACAGATGGCCGTACCGTAGGTGCAACCACAACGGAGGGGTATCTGTTGAGAGGCCAGACAAACATGTGGTTCCTGAAGAGGGGCAGCAGCCTTTTCAGTAGTTGCAGGGGCAACAGTCTGGATGACTGACTGATCTGGCCTTGTAACAGTAACCAAAACGGCCTTGCTGTGCTGGTACTGCGAACGGCTGAAAGCAAGGGGAAACTACAGCCGTAATTTTTCCCGAGGACATGCAGCTCTACTGTATGATTAAATGATGATGGCGTCCTCTTGGGTAAAATATTCCGGAGGTAAAATAGTCCCCCATTCGGATCTCCGGGCGGAGACTACTCAGGAGGACGTCGTTATCAGGAGAAAGAAAACTGGCGTTCTACGGATCGGAGCGTGGAATGTCAGATCCCTTAATCGGGCAGGTAGGTTAGAAAATTTAAAAAGGGAAATGGATAGGTTAAAGTTAGATATAGTGGGAATTAGTGAAGATCGGTGGCAGGAGGAACAAGACTTTTGGTCAGGTGATTACAGGGTTATAAATACAAAATCAAATAGGGGTAATGCAGGAGTAGGTTTAATAATGAATAAAAAAATAGGAGTGCGGGTTAGCTACTACAAACAGCATAGTGAACGTATTATTGTGGCCAAGATAGACACAAAGCCCATGCCTACTACAGTAGTACAAGTTTATATGCCAACTACCTCTGCAGATGATGAAGAAATAGATGAAATGTATGACGAGGTAAAAGAAATTATTCAGGTAGTGAAGGGAGACGAAAATTTAATAGTCATGGGTGACTGGAATTCGACAGTAGGAAAAGGGAGAGAAGGAAACATAGTAGGTGAATATGGATTGGGGGGAAGGAATGAAAGAGGAAGCCGCCTTGTAGAATTTTGCACAGAGCATAACTTAATCATAGCCAACACTTGGTTCAAGAATCATAAAAGAAGGTTGTATACCTGGAAGAATCCTGGAGATACTAAAAGGTATCAGATAGATTATATAATGGTAAGACAGAGATTTAGGAACCAGGTTTTAAATTGTAAGACATTTCCTGGGGCAGATGTGGATTCTGACCACAATCTATTGGTTATGAACTGCAGATTGAAACTGAAGAAACTGCAAAAAGGTGGGAATTTAAGGAGATGGGACCTGGATAAACTGAAAGAACCAGAGGTTGTAGAGAGTTTCAGGGAGAGCATAAGGGAACAATTGACAGGAATGGGGGAAAGAAATACAGTAGAAGAAGAATGGGTAGCTCTGAGGGATGAAGTAGTATGTATGAATATCAAGAGCTCAGATGGCAACCCAGTTCTAAGCAAAGAAGGGAAGGCAGAAAGGTGGAAGGAGTATATAGAGGGTTTATACAAGGGCGATGTACTTGAGGACAATATTATGGAAATGGAAGAGGATGTAGATGAAGACGAAATGGGAGATAAGATACTGCATGAAGAGTTTGACAGAGCACTGAAAGACCTGAGTCGAAACAAGGCCCCGGGAGTAGACAACATTCCATTTGAACTACTGATGGCCTCGGGAGAGCCAGTCATGACTAAACTCTACCATCTGGTGAGCACGATGTATGAGACAGGCGAAATACCCTCAGACTTCAAGAAGAATATAATAATTCCAATCCCAAAGAAAGCAGGTGTTGACAGATGTGAAAATTACGGAACTATCAGTTTAATAAGTCTCAGCTGCAAAATACTAACACGAATTCTTTACAGACGAATGGAAAAACTGGTAGAAGCCGACCTCGGGGAAGATCAGTTTGGATTCCGTAGAAATGTTGGAACACGTGAGGCAATACTGACCTTACGACTTATCTTAGAAGAAAGATTAAGAAAAGGCAAACCTACGTTTCTAGCATTTGTAGACTTAGAGAAAGCTTTTGACAATGTTAACTGGAATACTCTCTTTCAAATTCTGAAGGTGGCAGGGGTAAAATACAGGGAGCGAAAGGCTATTTACAGTTTGTACAGAAACCAGATGGCAGTTATAAGAGTCGAGGGGCATGAAAGGGAAGCAGTGGTTGGGAAAGGAGTAAGACAGGGTTGTAGCCTCTCCCCGATGTTATTCAATCTGTATATTGAGCAAGCAGTAAAGGAAACAAAAGAAAAATTCGGAATAGGTATTAAAATTCATGGAGAAGAAGTAAAAACTTTGAGGTTCGCCGATGACATTGTAATTCTGTAAGAGACAGCAAAGGACTTGGAAGAGCAGTTGAACGGAATGGACAGTGTCTTGAAAGGAGGATATAAGATGAACATCAACAAAAGTAAAACGAGGATAATGGATGTAGTCAAATTAAGTCGGGTGATGCTGAGGGAATTAGATTAGGAAATGAGACACTTAAAGTAGTAAAGGAGTTTTGCTATTTAGGGAGTAAAATAACCGATGATGGTCGAAGTAGAGAGGATATAAAATGTAGACTGGCAATGGCAAGGAAAGCGTTTCTCAGAAAGAGGAATTTGTTAACATCGAGTATAGATTTAAGTGTCAGGAAGTCGTTTCTGAAAGTATTTGTATGGAGTGTAGCCATGTATGGAAATGAAACATGGACGATAACTAGTTTGGACAAGAAGAGAATAGAAGCTTTCGAAATGTGGTGCTACAGAAGAATGCTGAAGATAAGGTGGGTAGATCACGTAACTAATGAGGAGGTATTGAATAGGATTGAGGAGAAGAGAAGTTTGTGGCACAACTTGACTAGAAGAAGGGATCGGTTGGTAGGATATGTTTTGAGGCACCAAGGGATCACAAATTTAGCATTGGAGGGCAGTGTGGAGGGTAAAAATCGTAGAGAGAGACCAAGAGATGAATACACTAAGCAGATTCAGAAGGATGTAGGTTGCAGTAGATGAAGAAGCTTGCACAGGATAGAGTAGCATGGAGAGCTGCATCAAACCAGTCTCAGGACTGAAGACCACAACAACAATCTATGTAGCACCCACTTACACCTCTCCACAACTACATCTACATCTACATTTATTCTCCGCAAGCCACCCGACGGTGTGTGGCGGAGGGCACTTTACGTGCCACTGTCATTACCTCCCTTCTCTGTTCCAGTCGCGTATCGTTCGCGGGAAGAACGACTGCCGGAAAGCCTCCGTGCGCGCTCGAATCTCTCTAATTTTACATTCGTGACCTCCTCGGGAGGTATAAGTAGGGGGAAGCAATATATTAGATACCTCATCCAGAAACGCACCCTCTCGAAACCTGGACAGCACGCTACACCGCGATGCAGAGCGCCTCTCTTGCACAGTCTGCCACTTGGTTTGCTAAACATCTCCGTAACCCTATCACGCTTACCAAATAACCCTGTGACGAAATGCGCCGCTCTTCTTTGGAGCTTCTCTATCTCCTCTGTCAACCCGACCTGGTACGGATCCCACACTGATGAGCAATACTCTAGGTTGAACGAGTGTTTTGTAAGCCACCTCCTTTGTTGATGGACTACATTTTCTAAGGACTCTTCCAATGAATCTCAACCTGGCACCCGCCTTACCAACAATTAATTCTGTATGATCATTCCACTTCAAATCGTTCCGTACGCATACTGCCAGATATTTTACAGAAGTAACTGCTACCAGTGTTTGTTCCGCTATCATATAATCATACAATAAAGGATCTTTCTTTCTATGTATTCGGAATACATTACATTTGTCTATGTTAAGGGTCAGTTGCCACTCCCTGCACCAAGTGCCTATCCGCTGCAGATGTTCCTGCATTTCGCTGAAATTTTCTAATGCTGCAACTTCTCTGTATACTACAGCATCATCCGCGAAAAGCCGCATCGAACTTCTGACACTATCTACTAGGTCATTTATATATATTGTGAAAAGCAATGGTCCCATAACACTCTTCTGTGGCACCGCAGAGGTTAATTTAACGTCTGTAGACGTCTCTCCATTGAGAGCAACATGCTGTGTTCTGTTTTCTAAAAACTCTTCAATCCAGCCACACAGCTGGACTGATATTCCGTAGGCTCTTACTTTGTCTATCAGGCGACAGTGCGGAACTGTATCGGAAGTCAAGGAAAATGACATCTACCTGCGAGCCTGTAAATACACGGAATCCTAAAATTCCTGCTTTCTCCAGCGGTTGGCGAATTCCTAAAATCAGCCAAGGATGCTCGCCAACCGCTGGAGAAAGCACGAATTTTAGGATTCCGTGTATTTGGGGGAGAGGGGGTGTATGTGAGCATTGGCTCCTTACTTAGCTTGCATTTATCGCGAATCTCTTGCCCAACGTAAAGTCCCGAGCGACTGGAAAAAAACGTAGGTGACGCTTGTGTATAAGAAGGGTAGAAGGACGGATCCTCAAAATTACAGACAAATATCCTTAACATCGGTTTGTTGCAGGATTCTCGAACATATTCTCAGTTCGAATATAATGAATTTCCTTGAGGCAGAGAAGTTGCTGTCCATGCATCATCACAGCTTTAGAAAGCATCGCTCCTGCGAAACGCAGCTCGCCCTTTTTCACAAGATACCTTGCGAACCATGGATGAAGGGTATCAGAAGGATGCCATATTGTTTGACTTCCGGAAAGCGGCCTTCCGGGGCGACTATATAATAGGTATTACGGCTCGTACAAAATCTTACAAACAATCGTTTCCGCTCGTAAATTTGCTAGTGGAACAGGAAAGCGAATGGTTAGTTGTTTCAGCAAATACTATCCTCCATGCATTTATCAGTGACTTGTCGATTATGTATATAGATTTGAAAGACGGGAGACAGATAAATTCAATAGAGTGGGAGTCTGTAATTTTCTTCGTATAATATGTGTGTCCAAACCTTTTTGTTTACTATAAAGTTACAGTAGGAGGCCATGTTACATGTGTCTAGGACATGGAGAATGATTATGTGTGATGTATATTTTAGTTTCCCGAAGGATGAACAACGAGTAAAGATGTGGCTCCAGAAAATAAAGAGGAGTAATTTTGTCCCCACAAAATATTCCAAAGTATGTTCAAAACATTTTGAAGAGGAATGTTTAGACAGAGAAAAATTTGGACGTGTGTGGCTGAGGGTAGATGCCATACCAACTATTTTTAATTTTCCACAGCACCTACTACCAATTTCTGCATTCACCTTAAATACATTTTCTGCACAAATCAAATAAAAAACACAATAGTGTAGCTGTGTATTTTGCCTTCAATTTATTAAGAAGCGTAAAATATTAGTAAACATGTCCCCAAACTCTTTCATTTGTGTCACTTTACACTTCCCTTAATGTTGTTATAGGTTTGACTGTTACATGACCAACTGTATTTGCTTTACAATACATTTATTCTCCGATCACCTTTTCCCCCCGTTCTTACTCAGTCTACTACTTATTTAATAAACTGGGAGCAGGTACGTACGATGTGTTAAATAAACACATCAAAGTGTCAGCAGTAAGAAAAATTGTGCTTTAGGTCGCAAAAACGAGAAAATAAATACGCAGAAATAGCAGAAAAAATGGACGAATTAGCAGGGATTTAATCGGTAATGTGTGGCAAATTCGGTGTTTTTAGGACACTTGCAAAAGTACTAGCGTACTGTCAAGTCGTTTTGCAAGACTGTCACTGCCAAAAATGTACGTCAGGCTCTGTAATACTATAAAGTGGCGTATCATACCGAAAACTACCAAAAATCGAGTGCATCTGAACTGTGACACCTATCGCAAAGAAGCAGGATGTAATATCACTTGCCCTTAAAAGTTACGTAGCTGGTTTATTCCCGGTATCAAATGGATACTGTTAAAATGTCTGCGCAACATAATAAATAATCCACAACACGTACGAAAGGAATCCCTCTGTACTAGGGATGTAGTGACATTCTAAATATACAGGGTGCTATACGGGCAAACACACGACGTCCAGAGATCACGTGACCAGGCCGGCAATGTATGTTGACAACACAAAATCTGTTCTGCGCATGTGAATGCTCACTCCAGAGATATTTACTCTGTGGTGTGGACCCTCCTACAGCACAGAGCATTAGACGATGGCACGAACAATTCCAAGAAACAGGTTGTTTGTGCAAAGGCAAATCGCTGGGCCGTCCCCGAGTGTCTCACACAGGCGTCGAACGCACCCGCCACAGTTTCACAAGGAGTCCGCAGAAATCCGTTCGCCGTGCAGCTCGACAGCTCAGCATGCCCCTGATGTCCGTCTGGTGTGTGTTGCGTCGACGTTTCCACGTGAAACCGCAAAAAAATCCAGCTACTGCAAGCTCTTCGTGAAGACGAGAAACAACAACGTGTAGAGTTCTGTAATGTCATTCTTAACAAGATGGAGAATGACAGTTGTCTTTCACGCTTAGTGTTTAGTGACGATGTAACATTCCAGTTAAATGGAAAGGCGAACCGTCATAATGCGAGAATATGGGGTACGGAACAACCACATGCGTTTTGTGCAGCTACACGGGAAAAGATGTATGGTCCATTTTTCTTTGCCCAGGTCACTGTTACAGCAAGCACATACCTCGAAATGCTTGAGAACTTTCTTTTCCCACAGTTAGATACTGATTCAAACGAATTCATTTACTCACAGGATGGGGCATCGTCACATTGGCATGTGGAGGTGCGGGAATTTTTAAATCAAAGGACTGCTGAACGATGGATCGGTCGCACTGTACCAAATGATTCAGCCTTACATTACTGGCCTCCAAGGTCACTGGGCCAGACTGATTATTTCTTGTGGGGGTTTATAAAAGACTCTGTTCATGTACCTCTGTTACCAACAAGAATGAATGAAGTGGGACATGGCATAACAGCAGTTGTGGAAGCTGTAACTCAAGACGTGCTCGCTGCAGTGTGGAAACAATTTGATTACTGACATTTGCCGTGCATTTCAAGGGGGGGGGGAAGGGGATATTGACCGCCTATGAATAGGTATGAAAAAACGTTTTTGAGTTTCCCGTTCATCAAAAAACAAAATTCATTTTATGTTTTTGTTAGTGTCAGAAATATAGGCGTGCCAAATCAGATGATTCTTTTTGATACACCCTGTACTTCGTAGCGCACCTATAGGAGATGCTAAGTTCTTCAGTAAGCTCTCGAATTGTTATTCGCGTTTCCAGAATGAGATTTTCACTCTGCAGCGGAGTGTGCTCTGATATGAAACTTCCTGGCAGATTAAAACTGCACTCGCAATGTACGAAGTGGTGTTGGGATGCAGATCCACAATATACCACATCCGAGTTAAGCGTTCAGGTATGGATCTGCCGCGGACTATATATACGCAGCTTTGTTTGGAGACGGATCCACCTCCAAACCCTGTCTCTTGCGCGACATATTGTGGATCCTCATCGGAACACCGTTTCGGATATTACGCGTAGCGGATCCACATTCAACGCTAACTCAGGCTTACTACGGGTTCAGAGAACCGTCTGCGAGATGTGCATATAGACAGACATGCAAAAAACAGAGCAAACGCTCCCCTAATGTGGAGGTAACAGTCGAGTACAGTGGAATATTACGCCTCCCGATTAATGCATTTGGGCCAGGTGTTGGCAGTTGTGTTAAAGTTACAGGTAATTTTAGAACCGCCGGCCGCGGTGGTCTAGCGGTTCTGGCGCTGCAGTCCGGAACCGCGGGACTGCTACGGTCGCAGGTTCGAATCCTGCCTCGGGCATGGGTGTGTGTGATGTCCTTAGGTTAGTTCGGTTTAAGTAGTTCTAAGTTCTAGGGGACTTATGACCTAAGATGTTGAGTCCCATAGTGCTCAGAGCCATTTGAACCTTTTTTAGAACCCAGAACGAGCGGTTACGTCGTGATCGCATGGACAGATCTGACATAAAATCGAAAGAATTGCGAAAAATGTCTGGGGAATTGGTATAAATTGATCGAATATACACCGAAATGAGGGAAAATTGAGGAAGTACTTGTGTATGTTCCGGTTCGCGCCGAACAGTTTGTACATGGGATCAAGTATGCGCCAACAAGAGGAATGCGAGAAAACGTTGACATCGAAACGAAGGGGAATCACGTAGTCATTTTTTCCCGTTGAGTCACTATTTGACTGTATGTCTATTGAGGTATCAGTGATACACGCGAGTTGACTACTATATTTGGTGCTTTTGAGGAGTACAGAGATCGTTTCAGCTCTAAACTTACTTGCATCTGCGTTATAGGACAACAGAGAGTGGAGGAGTTGATAGATTGAGAAAGAGCTGTAACGAGGTACGATTTAAAGGTTGTCTAATTCATTCTAGAGGAGAACCTGGTGCAGGTAAATTTTTTTTGCAATGTTCTGTCCGGATGCACGAGTCACGTAACATAGCCTGTGTTTTACTCGTATACAGCTGTGTATTCCATATGTGGTTTAAAGCAGTGTCTACTTGCGATCGTTAACGGTAAACCTCTCGGTCACCAGACGACTTCCATCTTGACACATTCCTCTAAACGAATTTTGATCCCCCTGTCGCATCTTGGGTGTAAAATTGAGACTTCAGGGTCATAATTAACTTAGCGGTAAGAGCTTGTGATACGCTGCAATCCCTGTGTACACATTTGCCCGACTGATGTGCTGTTTACAGAGTTAGTGATGGAATGGCTTGTAATTTTCACATGTCGGACGCTGCTGCTATGCGTTTATCTGTTTCCTTGTAGGATGTACCCCACGCTACTAACTATCATTTTATATATAGGCCTGATGCAGGCATCGTATAATTTCTGAACCGTGATCGGATGTGAACAGTGGACACTATACGTCTCCGCAAAGCTGTATTGTGCTCGTATCATGCAAAGCAAATGTTTTTGAGCCGTGGTAAAATTTGCTGTTTTGAAGAGCGCGCCGCAGCCCGTAGTGTGAAGCGGTCGCCCTCCGTTTTTGGCGGTGGCGCCGCTGTGGCAATCGCAGCTTTGGTGTCTCCCTCTGGTGGGAAAGGGGAAATGTTGCCTTTTCACGTGCATTTAAGGGGCGCTATGAGCTCGGCAGTCGCGTTCCTACCCTCCAACGGTCGCAAAGCCTTCTCCAGGATCACCTTGACCTTTTTGCCGCATGGTGTAACCAGTGGCTCCAGAAAATCAATCCTTCCAAGACCCAGGCAATCATCGTAGGTCGTACCACTCGCTCCTTCCGGCTCCTGGATTTCTCCCTTACTGTCTGCGCCCGTCGTGTCCGCCTCACCCCCACCCTCACCTACCTTGGCTTCACCATTGACCGTCACCTCACCCGGATCCCTCGTCTCCGCTTCATCCAATCCAAAGCCCACAACCGCCTCCGACTCCTCATACTCCTCTCTGGCCGGACATGGGGTTGGCACCCCTCTACCATCCTCCACACCTACAAATCCTTAATCCGTCCCATCCTCTGTTATGCCAGTCCCGCCTGGGTATCTGCCCCACCCCCTTCCCCAAATTCTATAATTCCCTCCAGATCCTTGAGCGTCATGCACTCCGCCTCGCCTTCCGTATATGCCTCCTGTCCCCTATGAGGATCCTCTATGACCTCATTCCTCATCTGCATACTCTACACCTCCCGCCGCCTTGATCCCCCTCACCCCCTGGTTGCTCCTCTCCTCTCCAACGCCCGGTCTCTGCCCTGCCTTCACTGTTGTGTCCCCCCTACCCTCCATGTCTACACCCTTCATCTCCTTTCCCAAGGTGTCTCCCATCAACTCTCCTCCCAGATGAGGCCCTCTCTCCCTCCATTTATCCCTCCTATCAACTCTGATCCTCACCCCCCTCCTTTCCTCTGTCCTTTTCCTGGGCTCCCTCTCCCCCTCCTTCCATCCTCTTTTTTTCCCCACCTACCCTCTCTCTGCCCCCTTCTCTCCCCTGAGTCCTTTTGCATTTCCCTCCTCTGCCTTTTCCCATTCCCTCTCGCGTCTGCCCTACCCCCCCCCCTTTATGAGTCCTCTCCCTCCTTTGTTTCCCCCCTTTCGTTTTTCCTCTCCTCCTTCCTTGTCCCCCCCCCCCTCATCTGCCTAGTCCCCCCCCCCCCAATCTGCCCTCAGCTATGGTGTGTTATCTTTGTGCCGACATTTTAGTACAGTGTTTACAGTGCGTGTTCAGTGTTGTGTGTCTTCTCCGAAGTGTTGCAAACGGCCATCATACTGTCGCTGGGTGTGATGTTTATATTTCTTGCGAACAGAAACCAGACTGTCGCCATGTTTTGTAATTGTCTGTCTACTAAGTTCCCTGTCTGCTTCCTGTGTATTTTATTAGCTTTGCCACCCCTTTGCTTTATGTTTTAACTTTCCACAATTTTCCGCCGTTTTACAATTTCAGTCACCGTTTCATTGCCTGCTTTTATTGTTTCTTATCTTCTTTCTTACGTTTTAAAAAGTCTGTAGGCTGCAGAGCAGCGTAATAAGCTGCTGCCAGCCCTGCCCCTTCGGGGGGAATCGAAATACAATAAAGGAAAAAAAAACTCGGCAGTCGGTCAGTCTGTCACTCTGAGTTGGTCAGTCGGAGTGAGTCTGGGGACAGTCTGTCAGTCTCGGCGAGTCGGTCAGTTGGTCAGCCAGGTCAGTTTGGGGCAGTCAGTGTCTGTCTGTCGTCCGGAGTGCTAGTGTGTGTTAGGTCGCCAGTCTGCTCCAGTTTGTTCAGGCAATGGACATTGGCGGTTGCATTGATCGGTAGGTCGGTCTCTTCCCAGGGCAGGGATGTGGGGTAGCCTGAGGGCATGTTTCCTCTGCAGGGTTGGGTCCGACCGAGTGTATCGCTTAGTCAATGTCAGTCTGCCGTCTGGAGAGCCAGGATGTCTGTCGTTCGGATCGACCTTTAAGGCCGTTTGGATCGATCGGTTGGTCGGTCGCGCACTGGGACACAAGATGACTGGTCCGTCTTGAGCGTCGGCGCATGGGACGTCGCCATGTGGCAGCCGAGTGGGCCGCGCTGTATAGCGAGGAGTGGTGGCTTCGCGGCCGACACCAGAGCAACAGGCGTCAAAAAACGACTTCGGTCTGACCGGCGCGAACTGCGACGCCGTGATACGGGAGATCGGCGCGTCCGTTGAAGCGGCTGGCAGCGGACGGTTCGGGAGAGCGTTTTGGGGGTGCTGCACCAGGTCTTCGCCAGAAATCGCAGTTTACTAGAAGTTAAGTGACTGGAGATATGTTGTTTCATTTACTTGTTAAGTTCTACTTGTTTTCTTGGTCAGTCTCTCGTCCCCAGCTTGCTCGCCTGTCTTTCGTCCGCATTTGTTAGGCAGTTAGTGTCTGTCTGTCGGTCTGCCGTACGTTAATAGCTGCCTCTGTCATGTTTGTCGGATTCGGTGTTAACGAATTTATATAATCAAGATGAAAGGCCGAATTCCTGAACTATGTTTTTATCTTGCCTATCATCTTGCGAGGCGGTATATGTGTAATGTAGAGCATGTTGGACATTTCATGTAAGTATGAATGTCATGGGTTTTATTTAAATAGTAATTTTTATGATGTTGCCACCCTTCCACCGTAAGAGACCTTTTAAAAACAAATTACACTTTCCGTGGCAAATACTTTCTCAGTGTGAGTGTTTGTACCATTTCCATCCCTCTTACGGGGTGCGTAGTTAATGTGTTTGTGTGAGTTGTTAAAAGTTTTTAGTTTAAAGTAATCTGGTGTGTTGCAGATTTGCACCAGTGTATTCTTTCAGGGGTTGTTGTGAGCGGTCGTGACTACGGCCGTGTCATAAGGGAGTGGCAAGATTCTCAGCCCGAAGGCTCATACTGTCGATATTGTTCTTTTTGCCTCTAAATAAAATTGTAACTTGATATGTAGAGGGTGCTTTTCTGCTTACAAATTTTAAATCTGTTTTGAAAATGCTTTTATAAATAAAATTCGCATTTGTTAAAGGTAATTTCATTTTCATCAGTTACTCCCTGGCAACTACTTCCACGCTTCAATGTGGTAATGTTCTTGACGAATCCCTAGTAAATAAAGTAAATTCTTTAAGAAAAGATTCTGAAAGAAAATAAATTCACGGTTCAGTTTTACCATTCGATAAGATAGTTCAGCCTAGAGAAACCGGGAAGAACGATGTGTGACTGATACGTCGGAAGAGTACGCGATATAACATTATAGTCAGTTTTTAAGTGCGGAACGTTGTAGTCTTAGGAGTGCGTGTGTTTACGTTCTCTCTCTCAGCAATACCTTCCAGCTGCGGATCGTAGACTCTAGAACAATACTTAAGAGTTGATAGCTTGGTTGATTTACGTAAAAATGCGTAGAGCTCCATCCGTCTGGGGCTTCATCGCATATAAAAATCAATCCTTTGTTGTTATTCTTAACTGTCTTCAATTATATGACCGCACTTTGGAATCTGTTACTATATATCGATAAGGGGTGCTAAGCTCCTCGACATGGTCGCATCTTAAGAAATCTCTTGCACTTGGACGGGTTAGGACTTGGACAGCTCAATTCATTCACGAGATGTGGAGTATAGAAGTCTTCTTTTGGTCGGTTGCAGATTAATTCGGTAACTGTGCTGCAGTGCTGGTTGGTCAATGACAGTGTGAGGATAGTCTTTTACCCTAAGATGGCGAGAATGCTCTGTGACTCCCATACGCTGAGAGATACGTCGTAAATTAAACACTATGCTCAAGGCGATAGAAATATGTAGAGCGTTGTCTCGTATACTTGGATGATTTATGTGTTCGAGAATTGAGAGTTAATGGACGTACTGCTCAGTCATCTATCGATGTTCGCAATGATATTCGCAACGTGGAGAGGGCATGGTTTAGCTATGATACTGAAATTGGGGAAACATGCTGTCACATCATTGGCCGGTGCTGAACTTAGTGTAAAATTCTTCGCGCTATCAAGTCTGTTGCTTAATATTACAGTACAGTGGCGGTGTCTTTTCCATCACATCCGTACATTAGTTACCACATGCCGGCCGGAGTGGCCGTGCGGTTCTAGGCGCTACAGTCTGGAGCCGAGCGACCGCTACGGTGGCAGGTTCGAATCCTGCCTCGGGCATGGATGTGTGTGATGTCCTTAGGTTAGTTAGGTTTAATTAGTTCTAAGTTGAAGGCGACTGATGACCTCAGAAGTTAAGTCGCATAGTGCTCAGAGCCAAAGTTACCACATAATGTTTGAGTAACATCGCTTGTTTGAGTTGGGGAAGAAGTTTTGTGGATGGATGACAACTTCTGGGGGTAGCTTGCACGTAATCAGCGATCATGTACATGAGTGCAAAATTAGGAATAACCCGAAATGGAATGCGTAGCCATCATCTATTCCGCCGCTGTGACATATGAGTTTAAATGTAGATGTCTTCAGTCACTTTCGGACGGTAGTTTGGAAACTCCCAACAACCCTGCCAAACTCTTCTAGTTTCCTTATATTGTAAGTGTGTTTTATTTAAATATCATCCAGTGTTATGCTATCCGCCATAAGAATATGATTTACACCGTGTGATGTCTAGTTCTCTGTGAGAAGTCGTTGATCAGAGCGTCTTAATACTAGTTTACAATCTGACACAGACCTCGAAGTAGTGGCAGAAAAGGAAATGTTTGGCAATGTACAAAAGCGTGTTAGAAAACAGTGTTTGAATCAGGATCAGAGGGAGTGTCTCATACGATAATTCCCTTAGAGTATAGGTGATGAAAGTTAAAGTGGTCTCTGAGATGTTTTTATATTTAATATGATCATGTACACATAGGCAGCTGCAGTTTGAGGTGTCGGACTTGGTGAACCGTTAGGAATGCCTGGATGACTGCACACTACGCTATTCTGGGGAAGTATTGTGAAATGTCTTTCTTCGCGCCGGAGGCCCACCGTAGCTATACGTCATTACGCGCGCATCGCCGCCTAGGTGAGTAAATAGGATTCGGTTTCATAGTTCGTAAGTTTTCTGTGTTGGGGTGAGTATAGAATAACGAAGATAGCATATTTGGGATCTGTAGTACTTGTATCTACACTACTGGCCATTAAAATTGATACACCAAGAAGAAATGCAGATGATAAACGGGTATTCATTGGACAAATATATTATACTAGAACTGACATGTGATTACATTTTCACACAATTTGAGTGCATAGATCCTCAGAAATCAGTACCCAGAACAACCATCTCTGGCCGTAATAACGGTCTTGATACGCCTGGGCATTGAGTCAAACAGAGCTTGGATGGCGTGTACAGGTACAGCTGCCCGTGCAGCTTCAACACGATACCACAGTTCATCAAGAGTAGTGGCTGGCGTATTGTGACGAGCCAGTTGCTCGGCCACCATTGACCAAACGTTTTCAGCTGGTGAGGGTTCTGGAGAGTGTACTGGCCAGGGCAGCAGTCGAACATTTTCTGTGTCCAGAAAGGTCCGTACAGGACCTGCAACATGCGATCGTGTATTATGCTGCTGAAATGTAGGGTTTGGCTCTAAGCACTATGGGACTTAACATCTATGGTCATGAGTCCCCTAGAACTTAGAACTACTTAAACGTAACTAACCTAAGGACAGCACACAACACCCAGTCATCACGAGGCAGAGAAAATCCCTGACCCCGCCGGCAATCGAACCCAGGAGCCCGGGCGTGGGAAGCGAGAACGCTACCGCACGACCACGAGCTGCGGACGAAATGTAGGGTTTCGCAGGAATCGAATGAAGGGTAGAGCCACGGGTCGGAACACATCTGAAATGTAACGTCCACTGTTCAAAGTGCCGACAATGCGAACAAGAGGTGACCGAAACGTGTAACCAATGGCACCCCATACCATCATACCGGGTGATACGCCAGTATGGCGAGGACGAATACACGCTTCCAGTGTGCGTTCACCGCGATGTCGCCAAACACGGATGCGACCATCATGATGCTGTAAACAGAACCCGGATTCATCCGAAAAAATGACGATTTGCCATTCGTGCACCCAGGTTCGTCATTGAGTACACCATCGCAGGCGCTCCAGTCCGTGATGCGGCGTCAAGGGTAACCGCAACCATGGTCTCCAAGCTGATAGTCCATGCTGCTGCAAACGTCGTCGAACTGTTCGTGCAGATGCTTGTTGTCTCGCAAACGTCTCCATCTGTTGACTCAGGGATCGAGACGTGGCTGCACGATCGGTTACTGCCATGCGGATAAGATGCCTGTCGTCTCGATTGCTATTGATACGAGGCCGTTGGAATCAAACACGGCGTTTTGTATTACCCTCCTGAACCCACCGATTCCATATTCTGCTAACAGTCATTGGATCTCGACCAACGTGAGCAGCAATGTCGCGACACGATAAACCGCGATTGCGATAGGCTACAATCCCACCTTTATCAAAGTCGGAAACGCGATGGTACGCATTTATCCTCCTTACACGAGGCATCACAACAACGTTTCACCAGGCAACGCCGGTCAACTGCTGTTTGTGTATGAGAAATCGGTTGGAAACTTTCCTCACGTCAGCGCGTTGTAGGTGTTGCCCACGGCGCCAACCTTGTGCGAATGCTCTGAAAAGCTAATCATTTGCATATCACAGCATCTTCTTCCTGTCGGTTAAATTTCGCGTCTGTAGCACGTCATCTTCGTGGTGTAGCAATTTTAATGGCCAGTAGTGTAGTTCAGGTACGTACTACATAGCGCGCATTTCCACTGATTGCTCAAAACCCGGTCCTGTTGCAGTAACTCAGCTCGATTTGTTTCTACACGGGTTGCAGAAGGTGTTGGATATGTCTTTCCCCGACTTAAATTGGAACTGGCACATGCGGGAAGCTGTAGGAATGGGTGCGACTGCAAGAGGTGTAGCGTGTGATTAAAAAGAGGTTGTAATTTTACTGTAGCAGACAGCTTCGGAGATGGTGACTCGTTTAGAGATATGAGAGTGCGTGAAATATGATTGACTCGTGGGTGTGAGCCAATGCAAGTATGTGTTTGAATGGACGTAATTTCTAATATATAGCGTAAGGCTAGAGATCTGAGAAGTTTGTGTGTATTTTTCTTCTAAGGACTTCAATCAGCACATCATCTACTACTACTGTCTGTCATCGCCTATAACTCAGCTGATATATCGCGGAACCTCTGATATGGTCTCGAGACAGAATGCGTTGCAAAAACTAATGAATTATGTTATTGGGTGCTGTGCGATGGTGTCGCAAATAGCGTTTGCATACCACGTTCCGTAGTCCAATGACTTTCAAAGTTCATTGAATTTATCGCGAGGTTGCATCATTGGCTGTTAATACACACATTTCTGCGAACACGGTCATGGTATTTGTCCGGAAAACACCGCCTCATTCAGAGGTAATGGCGTACTTCGATTCGTAAAGCGGTTATAGGTTTTAACATGGATACTTGGGTGCACCTGAAGAACGATGAGCGCTTGTGAGAGTAACATGCAGTAGTTGTTGGGATCAGGATTTTTTCTTTAACATCTACTCGATGACGTCCATGATACGGTGGTATGACTCGGAGGAAGAATGTAAGAGACATGCACACCCATCGTTCATTTTCGGTCAGTATTACAGCATTTGGTGTTGTATGCATCCAGTTATTGGTTCAAATGGCTCTGAGCACTATGGGACTTAACTTCTGTGGTCATCAGTCCCCTAGAATTTAGAACTACTTAAACCTAACTAACCTAAGGACATCACACACATCCATGCCCCAGGCAGGATTCAAACCTGCGACCGTAGCAGTCCCGCGGTTCCGGACTGAGCGCCTTAACCGCGAGACCACCGCGGCCGGCACATCCAGTTATTGAGGTAATATTATACTTAGTATTAGTGCTGGCTGTGTGATATGTTCGCATTTGAGCATCAGGTTTATGAAGTATATGTGATTGTGTAAAAGAAATATCTACACTCCTGGAAATGGAAAAAAGAACACATTGACACCGGTGTGTCAGACCCACCATACTTGCTCCGGACACTGCGAGAGGGCTGTACAAGCAATGATCACACGCACGGCACAGCGAACACACCAGGAACCGCGGTGTTGGCCGTCGAATGGCGCTAGCTGCGCAGCATTTGTGCACCGCCGCCGTCAGTGTCAGCCAGTTTGCCGTGGCATACGGAGCTCCATCGCAGTCTTTAACACTGGTAGCATGCCGCGACAGCGTGGACGTGAACAGTATGTGCAGTTGACGGACTTTGAGCGAGGGCGTATAGTGGGCATGCGGGAGGCCGGGTGGACGTACCGCCGAATTGCTCAACACGTGGGGCGTGAGGTCTCCACAGTACATCGATGTTGTCGCCAGTGGTCGGCGGAAGGTGCACGTGCCCGTCGACCTGGGACCGGACCGCAGCGACGCACGGATGCACGCCAAGACCGTAGGATCCTACGCAGTGCCGTAGGGGACCGCACCGCCACTTCCCAGCAAATTAGGGACACTGTTGCTCCTGGGGTATCGGCGAGGACCATTCGCAACCGTCTCCATGAAGCTGGGCTACGGTCACGCACACCGTTAGGCCGTCTTCCGCTCACGCCCCAACACCGTGCAGCCCGCCTCCAGTGGTGTCGCGACAGGCGTGAATGGAGGGACGAATGGAGACGTGTCGTCTTCAGCGATGAGAGTCGCTTCTGGCTTGGTGCCAATGATGGTCGTATGCGTGTTTGGCGCCGTGCAGGTGAGCGCCACAATCAGGACTGCATACGACCGAGGCACACAGGGCCAACACCCGGCATTATGGTGTGGGGAGCGATCTCCTACACTGGCCGTACACCACTGGTGATCGTCGAGGGGACACTGAATAGTGCACGGTACATCCAAACCGTCATCGAACCCATCGTCCTACCATTCCTAGACCGGCAAGGGAACTTGCTGTTCCAACAGGACAATGCACGTCCGCATGTATCCCGTGCCACCCAACGTGCTCTAGAAGGTGTAAGTCAACTACCCTGGCCAGCAAGATCTCCGGATCTGTCCCCCATTGAGCATGTTTGGGACTGGATGAAGCGTCGTCTCACGCGGTCTGCACGTCCAGCACGAACGATGGTCCAACTGAGGCGCCAGGTGGAAATGGCATGGCAAGCCGTTCCACAGGATTACATCCAGCATCTCTACGATCGTCTCCATGGGAGAATAGCAGCCTGCATTGCTGCGAAAGGTGGATATACACTGTACTAGTGCCGACATTGTGCATGCTCTGTTGCCTGTGTCTATGTGCCTGTGGTTCTGTCAGTGTGATCATGTGATGTATCTGACCCCAGGAATGTGTCAATAAAGTTTCCCCTTCCTGGGACAATGAATTCACGGTGTTCTTATTTCAATTTCCAGGAGTGTAGTTGTAAGTATGATGATAGAAGGGGTTTTCTGGAATGTGTCCATGTATGCAAAGTCTGTGGTGGTATTGATTCGCGTTCCCCTGTTAATGGTAGCAGTCTTCCGAATGCAGAGGTCTGTTGGAGTGTAGGAACGTATCAGTGTTAAAACTTTGAACATAGCTGCTAAGTTTCAGTGACCGTGTCAGAATTATATTAGGACAAATAAGCCCTCGGTCACAAATATTAGGTCAAAATTGACCAGGTTTCGATGCTACTATGAGCCTCGTCTTCAGAATTAAACCAACTGTTGTAAAACATATTAGGTATGTAATAATACATTAATAAAATTAAAGTTTGTACTGACTGGAAAGAGATGCAGTACTTACAAGTCACATTTTTAAAAAATCTAAGCCGGAAAGGCGACGTCATGAATAGTTGTAAATAATTGCTGGAAGACGTCCCGCTCCCTATAAGACAACGCATGTGGTTCCAATATGACGGGGCGCCAGCATATTTCGGTCGTCGTGTGCGTCGATTCCTGGACCGACGGTTCCCAGAAACGTGGCGGGCCGCTAAGGGCTGCTCGTACTTGAGTGAACAAGCCTTTCCGGCTTAGATCTTTTTTTAAAATGTGCCTTGTAAGTACTGCATCTCTTTCCAGTCAGTACAAAGTTTAATTTTATTAATGTATTATATACCTAATATGTTTTACAACAGTTTAATTCTGAGGACGACGCTCATAGTAGCGTCGAAACCTGCTCAATTTTGACTTAATATTTGTGACCGAGGGCTTATTTGTTCTAATATAGTATCAGTGTTAACTTTACTATCTAGACGACCGAATAGCGAACTAAGAGTAAGTGCTGGGTGGCTTTCATGATCACGTGTAACTTTGAGAGGATTGTGCGTTTGCGGTGGAGTGTTATTCCTTCCCATGTAAATTGTTCAGTCAACTGCTTCTGCATATTTGGTACCTTTAGTTAGTTGAGGGAGGATCGATTGTGGTGTGTTGGACACACATTTGCCTGTTCTCTAGACATGGGAAAAACCCTAGTTGGTTTGTAAACAATATTGATCATCTGGAATCTGTTACATCACCGACTTCGGTATTCGAGAGTACAAATATCAGTTTACTCGTTTCTAGTTAGTCAATGGTTTACAGCACGCTGCACGTCGCTAAAGTTTGGTGTTTGTGGAGAAATAATGTACAGTGAATGTCTTGTGCATTATGTTGCGTTAGCTGTGTGCTTGATGTCGAGGAGTACGGCGAAAATTGTAAAATATTATGGCGAAAATACGGGTTTTCTTGTAATCGACAAGTCTGGAGATGTCTGTAGAAATGCGAGCAAGAAAGCAGAAACAGTAACGCGTTTTTGCCGAGAGGAAACGAGCCTGATTTGGCACATCAGTTCTGAGAGTGACTTCGGTTCGCTGTTGTAAAGGGGGTGATTTGGTATGGTGGGGGATATGAATTGCATGTTTACTAGATAAAGGCAGTACTCAGTGATATATGCCCTGGTTGGAGATCGGTTTGACGCTCCAAATTTCTCGAGAGTATCATATTTATTTGATGACCTGTAGACAACTTTGCGATGTTTAGTTGTCAGTCCAAAATGGTGATCAGTGTAAAATAGTTTGTTACCACTGAGTGTAGCGTCTGTAGAAAGAAAGAACAGGTTGACGGTGTATAGATTGAGGGAACTGTCGGTGCAATTTAGCAATCCTTGCGAAATAACGACAGTAAGACCCAGAAACAAAAGGTGGGTGGTGCTTCGATATCGATGGCGTTAGTAATTTGACTGGTAAATTCGACAAGAGTCAATGACAATGCTCGATTGATTGTGGTGGGATATAGGAGCGGTGAGAACATTTACATAAGTTGAGAGCAGGAAGGCTATCACGTTATTTCCAGGAGGAAGACTGGATTCAGCAATATTTTGATAAACAGGTTCTTTTAGGGTAGGAATTTTGGCGCATACAAGCTGAGGCAACAAGAAAGCGACTGTTAACTATTTCTGTGCCACTGTAAAATTACGGAGAGCTGGACTTGGCTGCTAATTTTTTTTCACAAGGACATGTGATGTAAGAATAACATTGAGAATGTTTTAGATGGTGATGAATCAGTCACACTTGGGTGGGTACATGCGGTTGAACGCGTGTGTCAACACGCTCTGTGCTATTCTGCCATTATTGGCAAAGACAAGTGGCGTCTGCTGATGCCTCGAATATGAAACTGGCGTGAACGCACTTTGGAATGCTATGACAGTATAACCGTGACTGTATACAGGGTGAAGAGTATTTAAACCGACAAACTCTGGGAGGTTGTAGGGGACATCAAAACAAATATTTTTCCCTAATGTCATTTATTCCTATGAGGAGTATTTAAGCCGGTAGAGGAAGATTTCTCTGGTCGCAAATTAATTAAACCAACAAACACTTTTCCATTTTTTATGACCAAGAGACAACACATTAACACAACCCAATTTCAATTTCAGTAGATTTTCAAAAATGCCTTCATTGACACGTAAACCAAGGTTATACCATCGGATCATGTTCTGTCTGACACTGGCAAAAACCCCAGGAGTATCCTGAATTGTTCCTGCTGCTGCTACTATCCGGGCTACCAGGTCCTCTTCTGATGCGACAGGAGTTGCGTAAACAGGATTGCGCATCTAGTACCACACAAAGAAGTCCAGAGGGGACATATCTGGGGATCGAACAGGCCATGGTACAGGACCGCCTCTGCCAATCCACATTTCTGGGAACCGTCGGTCCAGGAATCGACGCACACGGCGACCGAAATGTGCCGGCGCCCCGTCATGTTGGAACCACATGCGTTGTCTTGTAGGGAGCGGGACGTCTTTCAGCAATTCTGGCAATGCTCTGGCTAGAAAATTGTAATAGTGCCTGCCATTTAATGGCCTAGGTGGCAGATACGGCGCAATTAAACAGTCCCCAACAAGATCGACCCACACATTAACGAAGAATCGCACTTGATGAGCGCTAGTAACTGTGGCATGCGGGTTATCCTCACTTCAAACATGCGAATTGTCCATGTTGAAGACTCTATCACGCCCGAACGTTGCTTCATCGGTAAACAAAACAGAGAATCGAAATGTAGGATGCATTTCACATTGTTCCAGGTATCAGTGCGAAAACTGTGCTCTGGGTGGATAATCAACTGGTTCCAGGTTGTGGACACGCTGTATGTGAAATGGACGTAACAATTGCTCTCGAAGGACTGTTCTTACATTCGTCTGATTCGTCCCCATGTTACGTGCACTTGCACGAGTGCTGATTGAAGGATCCCGCTGCACATGCTGCAAGACAGCTTCCTCACATTGCAGCGTTCTTACCGTGCGACGGCGTCCCTGTCCAGGTAATCTGCTAAATGACCCGGTCTCACGCAGACGTTGGTACACAGCAGCAAAGGTCATGTGATGCGGGATACGGCGATTAGGATATTGTTGTTGATAAACCCGCTGTGCAGCTCGTCCGTTGCGGTGCGCTACATAGTACGCACCAAACGTTAAAAAAAAAAATGGATCAAATGGCTCTGAGCACTATGGGACTTAACTTCTGATGTCGTCAGTCGGCTAGAACTTAGAACTACTTAAACCTAACTAACCTAAAGACATCAGACACTGTAACCTCCCCACAAAAAATTTAAAAGAAATGACAATATTTAATAATAATAGGGAGCCAAGTGAAACCTTGCCACAAAAATGTTGACCGGACAATAATTTGAATATTAACAAGAATACAACCTAACGTAATCTCCCAGCAAATAAATTTACTGACAATGACAATTAGACAAAAATTAGCAATCTGACCCAAGTATAAATTCCTCACGAAAACAATGAAAGTCAATTCAGTGATAAGAAAATCTTAGTGATAATGATAATTCAATTAAACCGAAATATCGGTCTTTGGTCCTGTACAAAAATCAGAATTAAATTCTTACCTCATTGTAACTGCTAGTCAAATTTCTGCTCTTATTCTTGCGCACGGCTTGGAGGAACTGCATTGCAAATAATAATATTCCTTTTTTTTGTAATTTAACTGAAACTTTTCTTTAAGGGAAGTGGAACGAAATCGTTAATTCAATTAAATAAATTTTTTTTGTAAAATGCTTTGAAATCAAAATTATTATTGGGGCACTTGTTGGAAATTAATTACAATAAATAAACTTTACATTATCTGATGATTACCTTAATTAACAATACACCTCATTCAGCATCTTGACCAGTGTTGCCGACAGACTACATCACACAACCGCACTGGGCTGCTACTACTGACCGACTGCTCTGCATGACGACTACTAGCGTACTCCACGACGGCTACCACTGAACTCCACTACATGACGACTACAACTGTACTGCTCAACTGCAAGCAACACTCGCGCGGTCAAGCGCAGACTAACCACGAAAATAGGCTCTCTGGTCAAAGATTTTAACGTGCCTCACCATCGCTGCTATGTTACATACGTGTTTCATAACCCTCCACTGGGGGGGGCAAAAATTTGGCAGCGATGGTGAGTCATTTGGACTTGCCATCGCAAGAAATTTTTACAATTTACAGAATATTCAAATTTAGTACATAAATTAAATGTTGTGCACATGCACCGAGTACAAAATATATCAGACAAAGACAGGATGTGAATACAAAACATAGTAGTAAATCAGAAAACTGTATATACAAATTATTTGACAGATAGCAAAGTGCACACGCACTGACAAAATTCTTTAGCATTTTCAGAACAAATAAACAAAATGGCAGAAAATCATGTTGATAAGTGACATGAGTGTACTCGCACTGGAGTTGATAACATATTAGCAATTTACGAAATGTATATATATAATTAGTAACAAATGACATAAGTGCATACGTACTGAAGTATTGAATATACAGAATGAGTACAAATCATATTGAAAATGCACAGGCACTGAAGTTCAGTAGAAAACATATTAACACACAACATAAGTGCACATGCACTGTAGTTCAGAACATATCATTAAAATAAAATAATAAATAAAAATGTATATACAATATAAAAGACAAGAGTGCATATACTGTACTTGAGAACAAATCGAAAAAATGTCTTAGGCATTTTTGCAATAAATAAACATAATGGCAAAAAATCATATCGACAAGTGACATAAGTGTACTCACACTGGAGTTCAGCGAATCAAAAAAAATGTATAATCCATGAACATAAATAATGTTAGCAAAAAAATGATTTTCACTATGTGACAAGAATTAGGATAGGAAAGGGAAGGATTGCATCATGGTTGTAGCACTTTAGATTGCACACAGCTGTTCTGAAAGTCCATATCTTTCCACAGAAGTACAACACCAAGTGACACAATTTGAAGTTTCTTTCCCATCAGAATTTACCAGTGTAGCCAAGACACTGAACTCTCGTAGTAACATTTCATGTTCTCATTTTGGCAGTACATTAGGTACACCAAACAGTGGGACCATAATAACGTCTTCATCGCCCACGGTGATGGACAGCATGTCGTGTCAACACCACGCTTTTACAAGGCACACCAACGTAGAATTAGTGCAAAACCAAAGATAGTGCTCCATGATCACTAGGATAGACAGGACAAATGGACATTGCAGTAATTCAGGGTAGTTAGCTCATGAGGTGAAGGACATTAAGTCACATAATATTGACAATTACAGTCTTCATTAGTAGTTTGCGGCATTCATAGCCCAGTGATTGAACATTTCTGTACCAAGTATGTAGTATTACAGAAAAATGTTCATTAATTGTTTTACATAGAAACAGTAACCTTCTTTTCCTAGTTACAAAGCATTATTAAATAATCACATTCTTTTCCAGTTACAAAGTATACCATAGTTAATTAATCATTGGTCATTCCAATAGTATTAATCACTAGCCTTCTCCTAATTACAAAGCATTATGAAGCAATCGCATTCTTTTCCAGTTACAAAGTATGGCATAGTTAATTAATCATTGGTCATTCCAATAGTAATAATCATTAGCCTTCTCCTAATTACAAAGCATTATGAAGCAATCGCATTCTTTTCCAGTTACAAAGTATGGCATCGTTAATTAATTATTTGTCATTCCAATATAGTAATAATCATTAGCCTTTTCCTAATTACAAAGCATTATCAAACAATCACATTCTTTCCCAATTATAAAGCATAGTTAATCATTTGTCATTTCAATATAGTAAGAATCATATTCTTTTCCAGTTACAAAGTATCAACATTGAAAACAAGAGCTAATTAATGGCATAATTAATAACAAAATTCATTGAGTGACATTAATTATTGGCACTCAGTGTCCAGCAAGTATTAAATAGTACAATATTTTTTTTATTCATTATTATTCAGAAATCTCTTAATTCATTATAAAAAATCAGTTAATTACAGTCATAGCATAAATAATCAGTAGTACTGAGAAATCTCTTAACTCATTATTCGGGACTGGCAATACATATTTTTTGTTTTTGTTTTGTTTTTTGTGCTAGCAAAGCATTGCTTTTGGTAATTATAAGAGAAAGCAAGAAGAGAAAAAAGGAAAAAAATTGGTACTGGGTTGTTCCTGTAAATCAAAAATGTGTAGTTGTTCCTGTAAATCAAAAATGTGTAACGTCATTCGTCATGAGTCAGCTGTAGCAAGGTTATGAAACAAGGCAGTATATGTGATCACATTTATAAATGATAAACACAAATGGGTAAAAAAATAAAAATGCAAGTACTAGAACAGGTATAATAAGTAACAGGTTTAGTAACTATCATGAAAAACTTCTCCTGGAAAAAATACAAAATGGATTATTGACCTGAAAGAAGAAACGCACACTATGCTGAAAGGTAGTGAACTTCGAATTAACAAGTAGTGAAATGTGTATAAACATGTGTTCCATAGCTGTCCTTTCCAAAACTTTCCGTCATCCTACTATGCAATATAACACCTGCTGTCAAAACAAACTGCAACAAATACTTAAATAACTACGTAGCATAAATACATAACTTCAACATTATCCTCATCTGTAAAGAAAAAAAACTTCATTATCCATCACTTCATTATCCATATTATCAGAACTTCATTATTCATAACTCCATCATTATCATCACCTGTAAAGAAAAACTTCAGTATCCATAGTAGCATATTCTTCATCATTATTCATCAGTATTCATTATCATCTGCAAAAATATCACTTCATTACTCATTATACAACCATTCCTTATCTCTAGCATATTTCATCACTAAAACTAAGATGTGTAGTTCTGTCCGACAGCCTGCATCAATCACCTTGTATTCTGAAAGAAAAAATTAGTTAAGACTGCTATTCTACGATGAGTATAGTATATTCTTGTTAATGCTTGTTAATCCTGATCCATTTACTCTTCCTCATAAAGTTATTGCATCTTCTATCGTTTATTCCGTAGGTGAAATTCCCATTTCTGTTGAATTTATTTCTTACACGCATCATTTCTTTCTGAAATTGATGAACAGAGATTAACGTCTTGCATTTAAATCATATACCCACTAAATAATGACTGGTTTATGGTGACACAATTAACCATACAGTATAACATTACAGAAAACGTAATATGTCAATGACATTGACAGTGTTCAAAGCCAAAATGTACAGAGAATATCACAATGCAGCAGCAAAAAATGTAAAAGTCACGATGTTGAGATGTCATAAGGCCAAAAAAAAAAAAATGTCAAAGTCGACTGGTGTGTGTTATATCTTAACTATTTCACAGTGCATATAGACAAAACTGGAATACAATCGTACATAAAAAAGTGAAAAATGTGCATGGTCTGATGTGTAACGACAAGAAAAGCGACCTGCTAACCTTACCTTGCCGGGCACTTGCCAAGAAAAAATACGATAATCATCAGTAATTAGTCAGGTGAAATAATTGCATTAGTAAATGGCATTATAGCATGTTACATCATAAAGTGATTTCATTCAATAAACGGTTTAATGTTTGAGACATGGTGATTGCCTTTCGATTTTAATTATTGGCACTCAAAGTTTCGACGTGTACAACATTGGGGTGAGGGATGCTGCGAATCCGATATGGACCTGCGTATAGAAGTTCAAATTTACTGCACCTACCTTTTAATTTGCTGGATAAATAGTGTGTACGTACTAATATTTTCTGTCCAATGTGAAAGTCGCGGCGTGTACAAACCTGTTTTTGCTGTCTTCTCCGGCGCTCTGCAGCACGTTTGATGTTCTTCAGCGCAATGTCAATTATTTCGTGGTGTCGTAAGCGACGAGATGTAGGAAAATTTACAAATTCTTTAATTTTGTTTGGTGGTTCAACGTTTTTCAGTATAACAGACGGAGATAGCATAGTGGATTCATTTGGAATGGAATTAATTACATCTTGGAATGAGAGTATGTGTGTATCCCAATCGATATGTCTTTTGTGGCAGTATATTCGGCACAGCTTACCAATTTCTTTCATTAACCGTTCACAGGGGTTCGAAGAAGCGTGGTACTTGGATATATAGATCGGAGAAATGTTTCTGGCTCGTAACATGCGTGTCCATACGCTACTACGAAATTGAGATCCATTGTCAGAAATTACTTTCATCACATGCCTTACATGAAATAGAAAATGTTTTACAAATGCTTTTGAAACAGTTTTGGCAGTAGCTTTGCGTAACGGAGTGAAGGTAACAAATTTTGAAGTGAGTTCAACAGCGACAAAGATGTAGCAAAAACCTCTATTAGTTCTAGGAATCGGACCAAAAATGTCTACTGCGGCCATATGTCTTAATTTAACAGGTACAATCGGATATAATGGAGGAATATGTGAAGTTGTGTCTGACTTAGCTTTCTGGCAAATTTTACCTGACGTTAAAACTCGTCGTATACGTTTCTCCATGTTGTTAAAATAACAGTTCTGTCTCAATATAAGAAAACATTTTCTTGCTCCGTAATGTGCGTAACTTAAATGAGTGTACCAGATTAATTTGTTAACAAGTTCGTCAGGGATGCATAATAACCAATTGTTGCTGTCAGGGTGAGAGCGGCGAAATAGAATGTTATTGCGTACAGTGTAGTGATTTCTAATCGTAACATTATTCTTATCTTGCCAAAGCTGTTTAATTTCTTTCCACACATTGTCTTTATTCTGCTCTTTTGCTATGTCCTGTAATGACGACGAAATAAAATTTTCAAATGCAACTTGCTGGATGTACATGACGCTGAAATTTGTTTTGCAGAAGTTGGTTGCTACGTCTTGCTGATTGTTGCCGAGAGAACGCGATAGTGCGTCTGCTATAACATTTTGCGTACCGGGAATGTGAACTATTGTAAAATTAAATTCCTGTAAATAAAGCTTCCATCTGCTTAATCTGTCGTGCGTGAATTTGGCCGAAAGTAAAAATTGTATCGCTCTGTGGTCTGTGTACACGGTGGTATGTCTGCCATAAAGAAAGTGGCGAAATCTCGTAAAAGCCCAAACAACACATAATGTTTCAAGTTCAGTAACGGAATAATTTCGTCCAGCAGGTGACAAAATGCGGCTTGCAAATGCGATGTTTTTAATTACTATCGAACCATCTTCTTCAATTTCCTGGAAAATGTGTACGCCTAAAGCGGTGTTAGAACTGTCTGTAGCAATGGAAAAATTTCTGCTAAGATCTGGGTGCGATAAAAGCGGTGCATTCAACAAAGCGTATTTCAAATAACATTTTCGTGGACAAGATTCTGCGTGTCTAAGGTATTGCTTGCGTTACTGAAATATGCAATCGGTACTGTATTTTAATCAAATTCTATCTGACGTGTTACTATTTTCAGGGGGACACTGTGGAATTTTGACTATTTAAACTATTCTGTTATTTCTTGCTGACGTGTTACGCTATGGATGAAATCTACTGTCGGGTTCATTCATGAGAATATGTTCTTGCGGATGATTTTGCTGTTCGTAAGACCGACTGTTATTATACGTACGCTGATAATTGTCCTCATTATTTTTACGTCTGTCGTAATAGTCATTTGTATTCGGTACATTGCTATAGGAATTGAAATAGTGTGTCTTCTGTACGTACTGATTTCCTTCTTGCTGTGCGTTACTATTTGTTGCGACTGAGACTATACGTGCACGCGGCGAAACATTAAAGCTTGGTTGACCTTGTAGACTGCATTGTTGGTTAGGTATGCTAACCGTTTGACTTTCATGCTGTTGCGGTGAAAAATGTCTATTGTTACCAAAATGCGTTTACTGTTACTGATAATTTTACACATACTGATGATTAAAATTTTGCCTGTTATTAAAATTACGCTGGTAGTTCTGGAGTGCCTAATGAAAATTGTCACTTTCGGTATATACTTGTCTTATCCGGTTTTCGTTACATATTCTTAATTCTAAGTAGAGCAATAGTTAAAGAGCGGTTTTGATAGATATAAAGGATAGTAGAAGAGAAGGCAGCAGTGCAGAAAACTAAAGATGAAACAGCACTACTACAGCTCGGGGCCCTATGCTCGCTACGGCACATATTCATTAAAGCGTAATGAATCCCCTGAGGTTTATTACGCACTGCAAATACTTTTCAGCTTTTGTGTTACACGCAATGGCGGTAAAAATTCAGAAATAAATTTCTGTATCCATACTAATTCAAGTTTTTGCATTACACGAAATGTTGGTAAAAATTCAAGGGCAAATTGTCGTATCCAGTTCAAAGCTAGTTTCTGCGTTACAGGTAATAGCGGTGAAAGTACAAAAATAAATCGACGTATCCAGTTCAAATCGTGTATCTGTGCTCTGTCATTATTAAATTCCTTAGTTTTTCTTACGGATAAAAATTGCTCGTAATCAATGTTCTCGTCACTGAATTTGAGAACACGTTCACGTTTGTGTGAGAATCTATTTGTCTGTGTCATTTCGGATTTCAAGTTGCGTAGCTTTTCAGATTTTAAATCGCGTACTCTTTGTAGATTACCCAAATTATATGCACTGCGTGATTCTGAAAAATGTTCGCAAAGTGGCGTCTGCTGTGCTGTATTATTAACTGAAATATTTTTCATCTCTGTTACTTCTTGTTGTAAACTCGACAATTTTCTACGCAACGTGTTATTAGACGAATCGATCTCATTAATTGTCTGCTGTAAATTTTGAAATTCAGGTGTTTGGTTAAATGAAATCGGTGCAGTATCGTCTGATTTATTATCATTACTACTTTCAATAGCATCAATGCGACTGGCTAATTCATCATATTTTTCAGTCAGTATTTTTGCCTGATCATCGGTTTTAGAATCGGACGCATTAATCTGTTTTCGCAACTTACGCGTAGTTTCGCTCAGTTTTTTAACATCAGCTTTGATGACATCGCAATCCTGTGTTACTTCTAATTGTTCGAATCTGTCTGTCACTGTTTGAATATTTACTGTGTGTGTATCTGTTTTTGATTTAAGATCAGAAATTTCATCCCGTAATTCTGTGTTCGACTGTTTGATGGAATTAATTTCATCGGACACTGAGGCAATATTGTTGTCTACGTATGTCTTCGCTTTCGCGAACATTTTACGTTTGTCTTCTTGTCTCTGAGCCTTGATTGTTTCCATGACTTGACGTTTGACTTTATTTTGATCCTGAATAAATTTACGGAAACGCGTATCACTGTTCTGTATGTGCTGATTAAAGCGCTCGTTAATCTGAGTGTTCTGCTGTTCGAATTTCGCGTCTATCTTTGCGTCCACTGTGCGCGAAAGTTCTATCGTCATAGCTTTAAACTCGTCCCGTAATTGTGTAGCTTTTTCAGAACATTGTTTAGCGACTGTACTAATTTCCTCTCTGAGTGTTTCTGTTGCGGCTGTTTGCATTTCCCTTAATTCTTGCGCAACAGACTTAATTTCTTCGCTATTTTTTTGTGAACAAGCCTCAATTTCCACGCGCAACTGTTCCTTAGTGTCATGACACTGCGCGGCAACGGCTCTAATTTGTTCACTAAGCTGTCTGGAATTGTCGTCTAACTTTTCATTTAACTGTCTGGAATTGTCATCTAATTTTTCATTTAACTGTCTGGAATTGTCGTCTAATTTTTCATTTAACTGTTTATTCTGCTCACTAAGATTGTCTTGTTTTTCATTAAAGTGTTGTTTGAGTTTTTCGTTATCTTGTTTGACCTCTTCACTAAGTTGTTTGAAATTTTCTTTACTTTGTTGTAGCAATAGTGCCATCATTTGCTCCAAGCCAATATTACCAGCTCTATTCTCTGTGCTAATTAATGGTGGAACTGGAATTGTTTCGCTTTGTGTGACCATTTGGTCATTCTGTAATTTACAAAAAGGATTATCAGTCGGATATACACTGTCAGACACTATTTCGGAGTTAAATAAATCCGTCGTACTTTGAGTATTCTGTTCATTTTCATTGGAAAAATTTGTCTGTGCGTTACCCGAATTTTCTAAACCGGGTGTGTTAAGCTGGACAGCGCTCATTACTATAGAGCGTTCCGCATCATTGATTGTCGTCAAATCAACAGAAGACACAATCGAGTTCGTTCGTTCATCATTAAGACAAAAGTCATCATTATTGGTTGTAATGCATTGATTGTTAGTGAACGCAGGATTGTCATCATTACACTGCGTGTCACATGTCCTATCGGTAAAGTCGTTTGAGCCGGTAATTTCGTTCGTAATACCTCGCGATACACTATTCACAGTCTTTCGCGGCATTTTTACAATGGTCACAAATATTCACAAAACAAATAAGCACAAATGCAAAACAACACACAAATACAACAGAGCAACGAATTGCCGTTGACCTGTAGAAAGGAAGTCACAAATTAGTAAAAGCGTAGCGCCAAATCCTAATTATACTTAAGCAAAGAAGAGCAGATATCTGACTGTTTTTCAAAAGACTCTCAACGAAATACGATCCTGGACTGGGTGTCGCCAAGTGTAACCACCCCACAAAAAATTTAAAAGAAAAGACAATATTTAATAATAATAGGGAGCCAAGTGAAACCTTGCCACAAAAATGTTGACCGGACAATAATTTGAATATTAACAAGAATACAACCTAACGTAATCTCCCAGCAAATAAATTTACTGACAATGACAATTAGACAAAAATTAGCAATCTGACCCAAGTATAAATTCCTCACGAAAATAATGAAAGTCAATTCAGTGATAAGAAAATCTTAGTGATAATGATAATTCAATTAAACCGAAATATCGGTCTTTGGCCCTGTACAAAAATCAGAATTAAATTCTTACCTCATTGTAACTGCTAGTCAAATTTCTGCTCTTATTCTTGCGCACGGCTTGGAGGAACTGCATTGCAAATAATAATATTCCTTTTTTTTGTAATTTAACTGAAACTTTTCTTTAAGGGAAGTGGAACGAAATCGTTAATTCAATTAAATAAATTTTTTTTGTAAAATGCTTTGAAATCAAAATTATTATTGGGGCACTTGTTGGAAATTAATTACAATAAATAAACTTTACATTATCTGATGATTACTTTGATTAACAATACACCTCATTCAGCATCTTGACCAGTGTTGAAGACAGACTACATCACACAACCGCACTGGGCTGCTACTACTGACCGACTGCTCTGCATGACGACTACTAGCGTACTCCACGACGGCTACCACTGAACTCCACTACATGACGACTACAACTGTACTGCTCAACTGCAAGCAACACTCGCGCGGTCAAGCGCAGACTAACCACGAAAATAGGCTCTCTGGTCAAAGATTTTAACGTGCCTCACCATCGCTGCTATGTTACATACGTGTTTCAACACATCCATGCCCAAGGCAGGATTCGAACCTGCGACCGTAGGGCCTAGAACCGCTCGGCCATCCCGGTTGGCCCAACCGCATCAGTGTCCTCACTCCAGGTGTATCGCTCCATTAGTAAACAGAGACAATGCACTTCTACACTGGTGGACAGCAGTTTCCTACAACTGAAGAGCGTAACACGCCCTCTAACAACTGAAGTTCGTAATACAGCCTCTAACAACTGACAAGCGTAATACGGCCTCCACCGGTTTAAATAATCCTCATAGGACAAAATGAGATTAGGGAAAAATATTTGTTTTGATGTCCCCTACAACCTCCCAGAGTTTGTCGGTTTAAATACTTTCCACCCTGTAGAGGCATGCAACTTTCACCGGTGTTCGACGACACCGGCTCAGGGATTGTGACGGAGCGCGCAGGACCCGATCTGTAGCTGACTCACTTCGCAGGGGTTGTGGCGCGCGCCGTCCTAAATGGTCTGTGATTGCTTTGACAGCTGACGGCCGCGTCGGCTGTACGTGCGATCGTGTCATCATTGGTGTCTAGTGGATATGAATTTCTCAGGTGTTAGGTATGAATGGTTGTGCCGCCACCGTCATGCTTGTGGCAGCCGAGCAGGGGCCTGTGCGCAGTTTGACATCTGTCTGATGCGTCACTTATCACTGCCTCCTGTGTACGAGGTGCATTCAAGTTCTAAGGCCTCCGATTTTTTTTCTCCGGACTGGAAAGAGGTAGAAACATGCGTATTATTTTAAAATGAGGCCGCGTTCATTGTCAATGCGTCCCAGAGATGGCAGCACCGTACGGCAGATGGAATTTTACCGCCAGCAGCGAGAATGAGAACTGTTTTAAATACTTAAAATGGCGACGTTTTCCTTACTTGAACAGCTTGCAATCATTCGTTTTCTGAATTTGCGTAGTGTGAAACCAATTGAAATTCATCGACAGTTGAAGGAGACATGTGGTGATGGAGTTACGGATGTGTCGAAAGTGCGTTCGTGGGTGCGACAGGTTAATGAACGCAGAACATCGTGTGACAACAAACCGAAACAACCTCAGGCTCGCACGAGCCGGTCTGACGACACGATCGAGAAAGTGGAGAGAATTGTTATCGGGGATCGCCGAATGACTGTTGAACAGATCGCCTCCAGAGTTGGCATTTCTGTGCGTTCTGTGCACACAATCCTGCATGACGACCTGAAAATGCGAAAAGTGTCATCCAGGTGGGTGCCACGAATGCTGACGGACGACCACAAGGCTGCCCGTGTGGCATGTTGCCGAGCAATGTTGATGTGCAACGACAGCACGAATGGGACTTTCTTTTTGTCGGTTGTGACAATGGATGAGATGTGGATGCCATTTTTCAATCCAATAACAAAGCGCCAGTCAGCTCAATGGAAGCACACAGATTCACCGCCACCAAAAAAATTTCGGGTAACCGCCAGTGCTGAAAAAATGATGGTGTCCATGTTCTGGTACAGCGAGAGCGTAATCCTTACCCATTGCGTTCCAAAGGGCACTACGGTAACAGGTGCATCCTACGAAGATGTTTTGAAAAACAAATTCCTTCCTGCACTGCAACAAAAACGTCCGGGAAGGGCCGCGCGTGTGCTGTTTCACCAAGACAACGCACCCGCACATCGAGCTAACGTTACGCAACAGTTTCTTCGTGATAACAACTTTGAAGTGATTCCTCATGCTCCCTACTCACCTGACCTGGCTCCTAGTGACTTTTGGCTTTTTCCAACAATGAAAGACACTCTCCGTGGCCGCACATTCAGCAGCCGTGCTGCTATTGCCTCAGTGATTTTCCAGTGGTCAAAACAGACTCCTAAAGAAGCCTTCGCCACTGCCATGGAAACATGGCGTCAGCGTTGTGAAAAATGTGTACGTCTGCAGGGCGATTACGTCGAGAAGTAACGCCAGTTTCATCGATTTCGGGCGAGTAGTTAACTAGAAAAAAAAATCGGAGGCCTTAGAACTTGAATGCACCTTGTACTCTACTGGACAGGGGGCGGTGGACTGTGCTTGCTCGCTGTGATTGCATTATTTCGTGAGCGGCTCTGTAGGCCGTGCTGTGCGCTATTTGGACAGTTTACGAGTACTCAGCGTCTCTACACACACAGTCCTGAGACTGGTTTGATGCAGCTCTCCATGCTACCTTATCCTGTGCAAGATCCTTCATCTCCCAGTACTTACTGCAACCTACATCCTTCTGAGTCTTCTTAGTGTATTGATCTCTTGCTCTCCATGATTTTTACCCTCCACGCTGCCCTCCAATGCTAAATTTGTGATCCCTTCATGCCTCAGAACAAGTCCTGCCAACCGGTCCCTTCTTCTTGTCAAGTTGTGCCACAAACTCCTCTTCTCGCCAATTCTATTCAAGACCTCCTCATTACTTATGTGATCAACCCATCTAATCTTCAGCATTCTTCTGTAGCACCACATTTCGAGAGCTTCTATTCTCTTCTTGTCTAAACTATTTATCGTCCATGTTTCATTTCCATATGGCTACACTCCATACGAATACTCTCAGAAACGACTTCCTGACACTTAAATCTATACTCGATGTTAACAAATTTCTATTCTTCAGAAACGCTTTCCTCGCCATTGCCAGTCTACATTTTAGATCCTCTCTACTTCGACCATCATCAGTTATTTTGCTCCCAAAATAGCAAAACTCCTTTACTACTTTGTCTCATTTCTTAATCTACTTCCCTCAGCATCACCCGAGTTAATTTGACTACATTCCATTATCCTCGTTTTGCTTTTGGTGATGTTCATCTTATATCCTCCTTTGAAGACACTGTCCATTCCGTTCAACTGCTCTTCCAAGTCCTTTGCTGTCTCTGACAGAATTACAATGTCATCGGCGAACCTCAAAATTTTTATTTCTTCTCCATGGATTTTAATACCAACTCCGAATTTTTCTTTTATTTCCTTTACTGCTTGCTCAATATACAGATTGAATAACATTGGGGAGAGGCTACAACACTGTCTCACTCCCTTCCCAACCAGTGCTTCCCTTTCATGTCCCTCGACTCTTATAACTGCCATCTGGTTTCTGTACAAATTGTAAATGGCCTTTCGTTCCCTGTATTTTACCCCTGCCACCTTTAGAATTTGAAAGAGAGTATTCCAGTCAACATTCTCAAAACCTAAGTCTACAAATGCTAGAAATGTAGGTTTGCCTTTCCTTAAATTGTTTTCTAAGATAGGTCGTAGGGTCAGTATTGCCTCACGTGTTTCAACATTTCTATGGAATCCAAACTGATCTTCCCCGAGATCGGCTTATATCAGTTTTTCCATACGTCTGTAAAGAATTCGCGTTAGTATTTTGCAGCTGTGACTTATTAAACTGATAGTTCGGTAATTTTCACAACACCTGATTTCTTTGGGACTGGAATTATTATATTCTTCTTGAAGTCTGAGGGTATTTCGCCTGTCTCATACATGTTAATCAGCAGATGGTAGAGTAAGTTGATTCAAAATAAATAGAGTGCAGTAAATCCTTCCTCTTCCCAACAGCCTGGAGCAGGCTGAGTCGTTTTGCCACCATTTTCCCTAACCACCATGGTTTACATCAGGAAACGGAGGACAGCGTCCTCTGCTGGTGGTACTGAGTACTAGACCTCGTGGAGAACACACTGTTTGCCGCCATCATAGATAACTGTACTTTTGTCATCAGCTGGTGTCATAGTGGCGTCGTTTGGAGGCCAGTTGGGGTCTGGAGCTCGTGATGAAGCCATTAGGTGGCGCCATCTTAGATTATGGTTCTTGCGTCATCCTCTGACATCACTACAGCGTCCTCTAGTGGCATCGATATGAACTAAGTCAGTTGGGCTATGGACTCAGTGGCGAATACATTTGGTGGCGGTGCTGCCTCTAATTGTTTAGATAACGACTGGTGTATGATTTAGACAGTTGACGATTAGCAAGCAGAGTGTTTTAGACTGATTATTATTTTGACAATTTAGGAGTTGTTTGGCTATCTGGACGTAAATGTATTGCATTATTTACGAGTGGTTCGCAAGTCTGTAGGCTGTGCAATGCGTTATTTTTGACGGTTTATGGTCAAAGAGGTAAAGAGATGTTACACATACACTTATATAACAAATGCTACAAATTATGAAAATGAATTTGTTACGTGATAGTGGAACCACACTGTCATTTATAGTATACCGTATTTTACCTAAGCTCTTTGCCCATAACGTCTGTTTTCCAGTGTAAAAACGATGGATGCTGTGAGTGCATGTGATTGAAGTCACCACCATCTAAAGTGCACTACTTTATAAAAGACATATGAAAGGAGTAATAATTGATATGATGACTAATATGCAGTTAACGAGAAAAAAAAATATTTTTGTAAAAAAATGGGATAAATGTAATGGATACACCTGTTATATGTAAGTACTGTAACATTTTACAACTTGTGTCGCTTAGCGTCCCAAATGGTTCATTGTGTCTATTTAGTCTTCATCACATTAATTGTTCTTGATTTAACATTAATTATTCTTTATTTAACAAGTGATCTCCAACACAGAGTATGGAAACATGTACGTGAATGTAAACCGCTTGAAAATGGGCACAAGCCTGAAACCGTCGTGTGTTGAATAAAATCAGCTTTTGTGGTGACCGGTAGGTGTTACTATTCTATACCATATAAAGGAACAGATTCGGAGTTCACGTGCTTCCGTTATGGATAAAATAAATCCATTAATCTTATTATCGTTTGTTGATGTTCATCTGGTAACCTGTTTACAATATCTGACCATTCCGTTCGTCTGATTGTGCAAGTCCTTTACTGTCTGTGACAGAATTACAGTGTCATCGGCAAACTTGAAAGTTTTTATTTCTTCTGTCTGAACTTTAATTCCCTTTTCAAATTTTTCTTGGTTTCTTTTACAGCTTGCTCAGTGCGCAGACATAATAACAAGGGGGATTCGGCACAACCCGGCCTCACTACTTTCTCAACCTCTGATTCCCTTTCATTTACTTCCATACGAGTAGCTGCAGTATGGTTTCCGTACAAGCTGAAGGTAACCTTTCGCTCACTGTATGTTATCCCTCGATAATGTGAAATGGTGCAAGATCTGAAAAAAATAGGGGTAAGCCATAGGGAGAGACGGGTCATATTCAATATGTACAACACGCAAGAGGGAATAATAAGAGTGGACGACCAAGAACGAAATGTTCGTATTGAAAAGAGTGTAAGGCAAGGATGTAGCCTTTCATCCCTACTGTTATCTGAACATCGAGGAAGCAATGATGGAAATAAGAGAAAGGTTCAGGAGTGGAATTAAAATTCAAGGTGGATGTCAATCGCTAATGACATTGCTATTCTGAGTGAAAGTGAAAAAGAATTACATGATCTGCTGAACGGAATTAACAGTCTAATGAGTACACAGTACGGATTAAGAGTAAATCGAAGAAAGACGCCTTGGCTAGAAAGCCAATGCTCATGCCAATTCGGGAGGACGACGGTTCATCCCCGCGCCCGGACATTCAGTGATTTTCCCAATTCGCTTCAGGCAAATGCAGGGATGGTTCCTTTGACAGGGTTCGGACGGGTACCTTCCGTATCCTTCCGTAATTCGATGGGACCGATGACCTCGCTGATTGGTCCCCTGCCCGCAAATCAACCAACCAACCAACGACCGTGCCCTTTTGGACGACAGGTAATTCGCTCCGTTTCCGCATTACGACAACGACTGCACTGTTTTCCGCGTCCCCCTCCCCCCGACGTGCTTTGTATGCCCCACACTGCTAGTGCTGCCACCTGCTCTCTGTAAGTGGTTACTGCACGTTGACGTCGAACTTAGGCGGTGGTCACCTTAATGTCACGGGACCAAGTATTTGGCAGTGACATACGTATCATGTGAAAGTTACTTCGATCTTTAATTTTTGCGTACCATTGTATATATTTGATACCATGTGAGTCATTTATATGATATTTTCTTCACTACAGATATTAAGTTATAGGAATTTTTTGTTTTTCGTCATCAGTCTACTGACTGGTTTGATGTGGCCCGCCACGAATTCCTTTCCTGTGCTAACCTCTTCATCCCAGAGTAGCACTTGCAACCTACGTCCTCAATTATTTGCTTGACGAATTCCAATCTCTGTCTTCCTCTACAGTTTTTGCCCTCTACAGCTCCCTCTAGTACCATGGAAGTCATTCCCTCATGTCTTAGCAGATGTCCTATCATCCTGTCCCTTCTCCTTATCAGTGTTTTCCGCATATTCCGCATATTCCTTTCCTCTCCGATTCTGCGTAGAACCTCCTCATTCCTTACCTTATCAGTCCACCTAATTTTCAACATTCGTCTATAGCACCACATCGCAAATGCTTCGATTCTCATCAGTTCCGGTTTTCCCACGGTCCATGTTTCACTACCATACAATGCTGTACTCCAGACGTACATCCTCAGAAATTTCTTCCTCAAATTAAGGCCGGTATTTGATATTAGTAGACTTCTCTTGGCCATAAATGCCTTTTTTGCCATAGCGAGTCTGCTTTTGATGTCCTCCTTGTTCCGTCCGTCATTAGTTATTTTACTGCCTAGGTAGCAGAATTCCTTAACTTCATTGACTTCGTGACCATCAATCCTGATGTTAAGTTTCTCGCTGTTCTCATTTCTACTACTTCTCATTACCTTCGTCTTTCTCCGATTTACTCTCAAACCATACTGTGTACTCATTAGACTGTTCATTCCGTTCAACAGATCATTTAATTCTTCTTCACTTTCACTCAGGATAGCAATGTCATCAGCGAATCGTATCATTGATATCCTTTCACCTTGTATTTTAATTCCACTCCTGAACCTTTCTTTTATTTCCATCATTGCTTCCTCGATGTACAGATTGAAGAGGAGGGGCGAAAGGCTACAGCCTTGTCCTACACCCTTCTTAATACGAGCACTTCGTTCTTGATCGTCCACTCTTATTTTTCCCTCTTGGTTGTTGTACATATTATAGGAATAGGGAATGGGTAAGTCCACATTATTAGAATAATTGTAACAGAGTTCTTCCGGTGTTCTACGCTCCTAAGGTCATTAAAATGCATTTTCTTCACTGGTAACAAATGTTTTACTGTGTCTCACGCTAAAACCATCACCATAACATGCTGCTATATATGCAGCTTCACTTCACTTACTTTGGTGTGAAGATCATCCGAACTCTCTTTCATTCTTTTCTGAGAGACTAAGCCTAGTGGGTAGGATCTTGAGGGGTCAATTTGTTTACACTGTTATTCAGAGTTCGCCCTTGCCTTGAAACAGGGTCTTAGCGATATTTAGCATGTACAACCTGTGGGGCAACGTGGAAATCAAAGGGAGGTGCTCACGTAATAAATGAGTTCACATTGTGGATTAGAATATCTCATATAACTGACCGCGAAATCCGCATAGCGCCACCCTGATCTTAGGTTTGCACCGGGATCTTCTAGTGATGCTGACGCAATATTTCGACGGCCCACCTGGCTCTCATCTTCAGTTCGTCGAGACTCAGCAACAGAAGCGTCTCACCTGAAGATGACGACGAGGTGGACCGTCCAATAATGTATCAGCTTCGCTCGAAGATCCGTCTGCGAACCCGAGAATACGAGGTGCATTCAAGTTCTAAGGCCTCAGATTTTTTTTCTCCGGACTGGAAAGAGATAGAAACATGCGCATTGTTTTAAAATGAGGCCGCGTTCATTGTCAATACGTCCCAGAGATGGCAGCACCGTACGGCAGATGGAATTTTACCGCCAGCGGCGAGAATGAGCACTGTTTTAAATACTTAAAATGGCGACGTTTTCCTTACTTGAACAGCGTGCAATCATTCGTTTTCTGAATTTGCGTCGTGTGAAACCAATTGAAATTCATCGACAGTTGTAGGAGACATGTGGTGATGGAGTTATGGATGTGTCGGAAGTGCGTTCGAGGGTGTGACAGTTTAATGAAGGCAGAACATCGTGTGGCAACAAACCGAAACAACCTCGGGCTCGCACAAGCCGGTCTGACGACACGATCGAGAAAGTGGAGAGAATTGTTTTGGGGGATCGCCGAATGACTGTTGAACAGATCGCCTCCAGAATTGGCATTTCTGTGGGTTCTGTGCACACAATCCTGCATGACGACCTGAAAATACGAAAAGTGTCATCCAGGTGGGTGCCACGAATGCTGACGGACGACCACACGGCTGCCCGTGTTGCATGTTGCCAAGCAATATTTACGCGCAACGACAGCACGAATGGGACTTTCTTCTCGTCGGTTGTGACAATGAATGAGACGTGGATGCCATTTTTCAATCCAGAAACACAGCGCCAGTCAGCTCAATGGAAGCACACATATTCACCGCCACCAAAAAAATTTCGGGTAACCGCCAGTGCTGAAAAAATGATGGTGTCCATGTTCTGGGACAGCGAGGGCGTAATCATTACCCATTGCGTTCCAAAGGGCACTACGGTAAGAGGTGCATCCTACGAAAATGTTTTGAAGAACAAATTCCTTCCTCCACTGCAACAAAAACGTCCGGGAAGGGCTGTGCGTGTGCTGTTGCACCAAGACAACGCACCCGCACATCGAGCTAACGTTACGCAACAGTTTCTTCGTGATAACAACTTTGAAGTGATTCCTCATGCTCTCTACTCACCTGACCTGGCTCCTAGTGACTTTTGGCTTTTTCCAACAATGAAAGACACTCTCCGTGGCCGCACATTCACCAGCCGTGCTGGTATTGCCTCAGCGATTTTCCAGTGGTCAAAACAGACTCCTAAAGAAGCCTTCGCCGCTGCCATGGGATCATGGCGTCAGCGTTGTGAAAAATGTGTACGTCTGCAGGGCGATTACGTCGAGAAGTAACGCCAGTTTCATCGATTTCGGGTGAGCAGTTAATTAGAAAAAAAAATCGGAGGCCTTAGAACTTGAATGCACCTCGTATTGTGACGGTTTCAGACAGCTGCCCTCCCTATCCGACATGGAGGACGTGGGCGGTCCTTCCACTCTTACATGTGTTGGCCGAGTCTGATGAAACCGTCCAGTGTAGGCCTACCACAGCCTTCTTGCAGCAGATGTTCCGCCAACTCACGCCCGTTGCATCAGGCAGCTCCAGTGAATCAGCAAGGACGCTGCAAGAGCGCTCTTGTCAGAATCTGCCTGCTGAGCTGCGAAACGCACAAACAACGGCAGAAACCGCGCGCCCAAAACGAGACTCATGCGAGGTGGAGGAGCGACAATAAAGAGAGATAACGTCTAATTCCTCGCGACGAGCGGGGCCTAGCATTGTTTGCAGTGCGTCAGAGAGGAAACAACAGCCCACGAATAGCCGTCCACCGCTATTACGTGTTCCCCCGCCCGCACGGCGTGGCTCTGTCGAGCAACTCAAACGAGTGTGTATATATGGAGGGGTAGGCGAAACTATTAAGCTGCAATTTTGTGAGGTTAACATGAGCATTTGTTAATTTGGAGGTAGCTTTTAAGGATTTTTATTGGGAAACATTATTGATATTCTGAAGGTAGGAGCGATAACATTTTTTTTCTTTTTTTTGTCATTAGTTGTCTGACTGGTTTGATGCGGCCCGCCACTAATTACTCTCCTGTGCTAACCTCTTCATCTCAGTGTAGCACTTGCAACCTACGTCCTCAATTATTGGCTTGACGTATTCCAATGTCTGTCTTCCTCTACAGTTTTTGCCTTATACAGCTCCCTCTAATGTTATCGAAGTCAGTCTTAGCAGATGTCCTATCATCCTGTCCCTTCTCCTTGTCAGTGTTTTCCACATATTCCTTTCCTCTCCGATTCTGCGCAGAACCTCCTCATTCCTTACCTTATCAGTCCACCTAATTTTCAACATTCGTCTGTAGCACCACATTTCAAATGCTTCGACTCTCTTCTGTTCCGGTTTTCCCACAGTCCATGTTTCACTACCACATGTACATTCTCAGAAATTTCTTCCTCAAATTAAGGCCGATATTTGATATTAGTAGACTTCTCTTTGCCAGGAATGCCCTTTTTGCCATAGCTGGTCTACTTTTGATGTCCTCCTTCTTCCGTCCGTCGTTGGTTTATTGCCTAGGTAGCAGAATTCCTTAAATTCATCTAGTTCGTGACCATCAATCCTGATGTTAAGTTTCTCCCTGTTCTCATTTCTAGTACCTTCGTCTGACTTCGATTTACTCTGAAACCATACTGTGTACTCATTAGACTGTTCATTCCGTTCAGCAGATTATTTAATTCTTCTTCACTTTCACTCAGAATAGCAGTGTCATGAGCGAATCGTATCACTGATACCCTTTCACCTTGAATTTTAATTCCACTCCTGAACCTTTCTTTTATTTCCATCATTGCTTCCTCGATGTTCAGGTAACAGTATGGATGAAAGGCTACATTCTTGTCTTACACTCTTTTCAATACGAACACTTCGTTCTTGGTCGTCCACTCTTATTATTCCCTCTTGCGTGTTGTACATATTGAATATGACCCGTCTCTCTCTATGGCTTACCCCTATTTTTTTCAGATCTTGCACCATTTCACTTTATCGAGGGATAACATACAGGGAGCGAAAGGTTACCTTCAGCTGGTACGGAAACCTTACTGCAGTTATTCGTATGGAAGTAAATGAAGGGGAATCAGAGGTTGAGAAAGTAGTGAGGCCGGGTTGTGCCGTATCTCCCTTGTTATTACGTCTGCCCACTGAGAAAGCTGTAAAAGAAACCAAGAGAAATTTCAGGCTTGTGCCCATTTTCAAGCGGTTTACACTCACGTACATGTTTCCATACTCTGTGTTGGAGATCACTTGTTAAATAAAGAATAATTAATGTTAAATCAAGAACAATTAATGTGATGAAGACTAAATAGACACAATGAAACATTTGGGACGCTAAGCGACACAAGTTGTAAAATGTTACAGTACTTATATATAACAGGTGTATCCATTACATTTATCCCATTTTTTTACAAAAATATTTCGTTTTTTTTGCACGTTAACTGCATATTAGTCATCATATTAATTATTACTGTTTTCATATAATGTCTTTGATAAAGTAGTGCACTTTAGATGCTAGTGACTTGAATCGGATGCACTCACAGCAGCCAACGTTTTTACACTGGAAAACAGACGTTATGGCAAAGATCTTAGGTAAAATAGGTACAGAGATGTTACACAAACATACATAACAAATACTACACAATATGAAAATTAATTTCTCACATAATTGTGGAACTATACTGTAATTTATAATATATCGAATGATGACTAGCAAATTATAATTTTAAATACACATTGTTTTTTTTTAGAAACTTTATAATTTGCCAGCAACCATACTGTATACTATAAATGACAGTGTGGCATTTCCGAAACGGGTAAGTTTGTAATGGGCTCAAGTGCTGTCGTGGTTGATGTATACAATGGTAAGATGGCGCTATCCAAAACCGGCGCGGAGCCAAGTGTGGCGCACAACGGACCATAAATAATAAGGTGAACGACGACTTCGGGTTTTGTATCCCCGCCTGCCCATAGCGCCATGGCAACTGAGGACGAAGAGCCAATGACGTTGGTAGCCAGCGAAGTGAGTAGGGCGGAGGTCGGTAGGGGCCGCGAGCAACGTGTGTACTGGAAATGGCCTCCAGTTTGCGAATCAAGTCATCTGTGTGTTCACCAGCTAAGCAACTTCGCGTGCGGCTCTTCAAATGGTTCAAATGGCTCTGAGTACTATGGGACTTAACATCGGAGGTCATCAGTCCCCTAGACTTAGAACTACTTAAACCTAACTAACCTAAGGATATCACACACACCCGTGCCCGAGGCAGGATTTGAACCTGCGACAGTAGCAGCAGCGCGGTTCCGGAATGAAGCGCCTAGAACCACTCGGCCACTCCGGCCGGCTGCGGCTCTTCGGTAATTAGACGTTTTAAAGTTTAGAGAAATCTCTTATTGTTTGATCTCTTGATTACATGCATGGTAGTGTTCTGATCTCGATTGCTTTTGCCCTTTGGACGTTGAAATTCCGCTGTTGACGGCTTGGCGCGGATAGGAGATACACTACTGGCCATTAAAATTGCTACACCAAGAATAAATGCTGATGATAAACGGGAATTCATTGGACAAACATATTATACTAGAACTGACATGTGATTACATTTTCAGGCAATTTGGGTGCATAGACCCTGTGAAATCAGTACCCAGAAAAACCGCCTCTGGCCGTAATAACGGCCTTCATACGCCTTAGCATTGAGTCAAACACAGCTTAGATGGCATGTACAGGTACAGCTGCCCATGGAGCTTCAACTCGATAGCACAGTTCATCAAGAGTAGTGACTGGTGTATTGTGACGAGCCAGTTGCTCGGCCACCATTGACCAGACGTTTTCAGTTGGCGAGAGATCTGGAGAATGTGCTGGCCAGGGCAGCAGTCGAACATTTTCTGTTTCGAGAAAGGCCCGTACAGGACCTGCAACATGCAGTCGTGCATTATCCTGCTGAAATGTAGGGTTTCGCTGGGATCGAATGAAGGGTAGAGCAATAGGTCGTAACACATCTGAAATGTAACGTCCACTGTTCAAAGTGCCGTCAATGCGAACAAGAGGTGACCGAGACGTGTAACCAGTGGCACAGTCGTGTGAAGTTAGCACCCGTTTTTTCAGAAATGTATATTTTTTTCAGAGTTCTTGATAGATATGAAATAGTTCTAGAGTTCTTTGTACAAAATTTCAATAGTTCTGCAGAATTTAGCGAAGAAAACAACAATACTCGAAAAAATTTTCGTATCGAAAACATTCATTGTCAATTTCCGCAAAATGTAAATAAGTACGACAGTTCTGAGCACAGTTCTGAATAGAGCTCCAAGAGTTCTATCGAAAATCCCAGTAACATTTTTTTGTGCAGCTAATAGTTTACGAGATAATTGCAATTTAAGGAGAAAATCTTTTCACTTACTGTGAAGTTGGCACCCTTTTTTTCAGAAATGTATATTTTTTTCAGAGTTCTTGATAGATATGAAATAGTTCTAGAGTTCTTTGTACAAAATTTCAATAGTTCTGCAGAATTTAGCGAAGAAAACAACAATACTCGAAAAAATTTTCGCTTCAAAATCATTTTTTGTCAATTTCCGCTAAATGTAAATAAGTACGACAGTTCTGAGCACAGTTCTGAATAGAGCTCCAAGAGTTCTATCGAAAATCCCAGTAACATTTTTTTGTGCAGCTAATAGTTTACGAGATAATTGCAATTTAAGGAGAAAATCTTTTCACTTACTGTGAAGTTGGCACCCTTTTTTTCAGAAACTTATATTTTTTTCAGAGTTCTTGACAGATATGCCATAGTTCTAGAGTTCTTTGTACAAAATTTCAATAGTTCTGTAGAATTTAGCGAAGAAAACAACAATATTCGAAAACATTTTCGTATCGAAAACATTCATTGTCAATTTTCGCAAAAATTAAACTCGTACAACAGTTCTGAGGACGGTTCTGAACAGAACCCCAAGAGCTCTATCGAAAATGCCAATAACATTTTTCTATGGCTATAATAGTTTATGAGATAAATTGATTTAATGTGGGACACACTTTCTCTACAGAAAATATAAATATATTCGTACAACAGTTCTGATGACAGTTCTGGACACCACGTGAAGAGTTCTATCGAAAATCCTGGTAGTATTTTTTTGTGCAGGTAATAGTTTAAGAGGAAATTGCAACATAATTAAGAACTCTATAAGAGCTCCCACTGTGAAGCTGGCACCCTTTTTTACAGAAATATATATTTTTTTCAGAGTTCTTGATAGATAAGCCATAGTTCTAGAGTTCTTTGTACAAAATTTCAATAGTTCTGCAGAATTTAGCGAAGAAAACAACAGTACTCCTAAAAATTGTGGTATCGAAACGATTTTTTGTCGATTTTTGCAAAAAGTAAATTCGTACAACAGTTCTGAGGACAGTTCTCAACAGAGCCCCAATAGTTCTATCGAAAATACAAATAACATTTTTTTGTGCAGCTAATAGTTTGCGAGATAATTGCAATTTAAGGAGAAAGTCTTTTCACTTACTGTGAAGTTGGCACCCTTTTTTTCAGAAATGTACATTTTTTTCAGAGTTCTTGATAGAAATGCCATAGTTCTAGAGTTCTTTGTACAAAATTTGAATAGTCCTGCAGAATTTTGCGAAGAAAACAACAAAATTCGAATAAATTTTCGTATCGAAAACATTCTTTGTCAATTTTCGAAAAAAATTAATTCGTACAACAGTTCTGAACAGAACACCAAGAGCTCTATCGAAAATCCTAATAACATCTCTTTGTGGCGGTGATAGTTTATACGATAACTGTTTTGATGGAAGACCTACTGTATCCACAGAAAAAAATTAAATCTTGCAACAGTTTTGATGAACAGTTCTGGATAACACCCCAAGACATCTATCGATAATCATAATAACATTTTTTGTGGTTATAATAGTTTGTAAGATAATTGATTAATTGTGGGGCTCACTTACTCTAAAAAAAATTATGTCTATTCGTATGTTTTGATGACAGCTCTGGATAGCAATGTAAGAGTTCTATCGAAAATACTGGTAACATATTCTGTGCAAGTGTATTGTTTACGTAGTAACTGCATTTAATAAGGAATGCTTATGAGCATTTCCCGTGAAGTTGGCACCCCTTTTACGAGAAATATACATTTTTTAATAGTTCTTTATATGTATGCAATAGTTCTAGATTTCCCTGCTCAAAACACGAATAGTTCTGCAGAATTTCGGGTAGAAAACAATAAATGGGCAAAATTTTGGTATAGTAAAAAATTATTTGTCAGTTTGGAAAAAATAAATTTGTATAACAGTTCTATTGGCATTTCTCGATAGCACCAGAAGAGTTGTATTGAAACTGATAAAAACAATTTTGTGGCGATAATAGTTTATACGATAATTGTTTTAATCTCATACTTTCTCTATGAAAACAAAATTCGTAGAATAGTTCTGATGACAGTTGTAAATATCACCTACAGAGTTCTACCAAAAACTATAACAACATTTTTCGTGACGATGACATTATATGAGATAATTAATGTGAGACTCACTTTTGTCATGTAAAAGTAATAAATTCGTAAAAAAGGTCTGATGGCATTTCTTAATAGGACCCTAAGAGTTCTACCGAAAACTGTAATAACATTTTTTGTGGGGATAACAATTAATGAGATAATATCATTTACGAGAGATCCACTTGGTCTACATTATAATAAATTGGCACAACCCTTTCTGGATAGCACCGAAAGAGTTCTTTTAAAAATCCTAATAACATTTTTATGGTGCCAATAGATTATGAAATAGATTGTGTGTTCACTCTGCAGTGGGTGTGCGCCAATGTAAAACTTACTGGCAGATAAAAACTGTGTACTGGGCCGGGTCTCTAACCCCAGGCTGTGACGAAGGAACATCGTCACAATATCCTTTCTACCAGGAGTGCTACTTCTGCAATTTTCGTAGGACAACTTCTGCGAAATTGGGAAAGCAGGAGATGAGGTACTGCTAGAAGTACAGCTATGAGGACGGATCGTAAATTCTCACCTTTATTTTGAAATTATGTGAGACATAAACAATGTTACTTTGTGCAGTGCGGTACACAAGAAGCTCTTTTATCCGGACTATGTGGGACCGGAAGTAATCCGGATAACCGAAAATCCGGATATATATTCTACTAAATACAAAAAGTCTAAATGTTCAGCACTGTACAAATACCGGTACACCTTCTTAAGACTGATTGTAGTAACTGTAGGTGGAAGCGTGGGATGTGCACGCTTAGATGATTCAAAGAGAGAAGGCTCGTCAGTGCAAAACAGATGGCTGAGAGGGCAGATACATTCACACACGCCACTAACCAGGTGGTGTCACACCTGTCGAGAAGCGCACCAGAGGTACAATGAGCTCTGGTGGAGTGCGGTTGGCGTGGTTACTATGCAACTTACTTGATGGACACCAATACACCGCTATATTAATGTACAATACTTGAGAAACAATGTCATTTAAACACTCTGAGCTCCTTTATCACTCAGTACTAGACTAAATTAGCGGCCTAGTGATAAGCAGATACAAAGATACAAAAGATACAAATCTTTAGTTTCAGTTTTCTGTAATCAACGTGTTTGCATACCGAGATACTGTTACCGGTATCTCATCCACTATTAAAGCTACATAAACAAAGCTATGGATGAATAATAATATAGTGCTTGCATACACACTGAATCACATTATTCAACAATGGATTAAGTATTTTAAGCTGCAGTATCTCATATTATGTTCTTAAATCATTAGGAGAAAAAATTTACTCTTAAAATACATTTTTTTTTAAATAATCAAAACATGAAATGTAAATATTACTGGTTTGCTGTTTCAACAATGTAATAATTCAAAGAATAAAATTTGTTTTTTATCTTTTATTTGGAATAGCGTTAAGTACATTGAACCTAAAATAACATTTACGTGTAATTCAGTATGTAAGAAAACATCAATATTCACTGCACAGATTTACAATTTTTTTCACCTGGAGCTCACAATATACCAATTCTTTGATAAAAGTTTCATTCCTGAATCTATTGACAGTCTTGCATTATTAAATTTCAAAGTACCAGTAAAAACTACAGGCTGTGATGTACAGGTCCGTCAACAACTCTTCTTCAGGATACACTAAACAATACACTATGTAATCAATACACTTGCACAGAATATGTTACCAGTATTTTCGATAGAACTCTTACATTGCTATCCAGAGCTGTCATCAGAACATACGAATAGACATAATTTTTTTTAGAGTAAGTGAGCCCCACAATTAATCAATTACCTTACAAACTATTATAACCACAAAAAATGTTATTATGATTATCGATAGAAGTCTTGGGGTGTTATCCAGAACTGTTCATCAAAACTGTTGCAAGATTTAATTTTTTTCTGTGGATACAGTAGGTCTTCCATCAAAACAGTTACCGTATAAACTATCACCGCCACAAAGAGATGTTATTAGGATTTTCGATAGAGCTCTTGGTGTTCTGTTCAGAACTGTTGTACGAATTAATTTTTTTCGAAAATTGACAAAGAATGTTTTCGATACGAAAATTTATTCGAATTTTGTTGTTTTCTTCGCAAAATTCTGCAGGACTATTCAAATTTTGTACAAAGAACTCTAGAACTATGGCATTTCTATCAAGAACTCTGAAAAAAATGTACATTTCTGAAAAAAAGGGTGCCAAATTCACAGTAAGTGAAGAGGTTTCCTCCTTAAATTGCAATTATCTCGTAACCTATTAGCTGCACAAAAAACTGTTATTCGGATATTCGGTAGACCTATTGGGGTTCTGTTCAGAACTGTCCTCAGAACTGTTGTACGAATTTACTTATCGCGAAAATTAACAAATAATGTTTGCTATACGAAAATTTTTTCGAGTATTGTTGTTTTCTTCGCTAAATTCTGCAGAACTATTGAAATTTTGTACAAAGAACTCTAGAACTATTTCATATCTATCAAGAACTCTGAAAAAAATATACATTTCTGAAAAAAAGGGTGCCAACTTCACAGTAAGTGAAAAGATTTTCTCCTTAAATTGCAATTATCTCGTAAACTATTAGCTGCACAAAAAAATGTTACTGGGATTTTCGATAGAACTCTTGGAGCTCTATTCAGAACTGTGCTCAGTACTGTCATACTTATTTACATTTTGCGGAAATTGACAAAGAATGATTTGGGTACGAAAATTTTTTCGAGTATTGTTGTTTTCTTCGCTAAATTCTGCAGAACTATTGAAATTTTGTACAAAGAACTCTAGAACTATTTCATATCTATCAAGAACTCTGAAAAAAATATATATTTCTGAAAAAAAGGGTGCTAACTTCACACGACTCAGTGGCACCCCATACCATCACGCCGGGTGATACGCCAATATGGCGATGACGAATACACGCTTCTAATCTGCGTTCACCGCGATGTCACCAAACGCGGATGCGACCATCATGATGCTGTAAACAGAACCTGGATTTATCCGAAAAAATGACGTTTTGCCATTCGTGCACCCAGGTTCGTCGTTGAGTACACCATCGCAGGCGCTCCTGTCCGTGATGCAGCGTCAAGGGTAACCGCAACCGTGGTCTCCGAGCTGATAGTCCATGCTGCTGCAAACGTCGTCGAACTGTTCGTGCAGATGGTTGTTGTTTTGCAAACGTCCCTATCTGTTGACTCAGGGATCGAGACGTGGCTGCACGATCCGTCACAGCCATGTGGATAAGATGCCTGTCATCTCTACTGCTAGTGATACTAGGCAGTTCTTATCCAGCACGGCGTTCCGTATTACCCTCCTGAAACCACCAATTCCATATTCTGCTAACAGTCAATGGATCTCGACCAACGAGAGCAGCAATGTTGCGATACGATAAACCGCAATCGCGATAGACTACAATCCGACCTTTAACAAAGTCGGAAAGGTGATGGTACGCATTTCTTCCCCTTACACGAGGCATCACAACAACGTTTCACCAGGCACCGCCCGGCAACTGCTGTTTGTGTATGAGAAATCGGTTGGAAACTTTCCTCATGTCAGCACGTTGTAGGTGTTGCCACCGGCGCCAACCTTGTGTGAATGCTCTGAAAAGCTAATCATTTGCATATCACAGCATCTTCTTCCTGTCTGTTAAATTTCGCGTCTGTAGCACGTCATCTTCGTGGTGTAGCAATATGAGCGAATAAAGGCGCAAGTGTTGAGCAACAGACTGGCCAGATAAACAAGTGTTCTGAACGACCTTTCAGCGAATGTTGTTGCGGATGGGTCTTCACAGCAGGCGCCTGTTTCAGGCACCGATGCTGGATGCTGTTCATCTGCAACGAAGTCTGGAATTTGCACGCCAGTACGGCATCTGAACGTCCACTGAATGGCGACAGGTTGCCTTTTCAGAAGAATCAATTTTTATGCTCCACTCGATAGAGGCTGTTCGCGCGTTCGGCGTGAAATGTCTGAAAGCAGTCACCTTGTAGGCGTTTCGGCTTGGGGATTGTTCTCGCGGTATTTCCTTGGTGACCTAGACGTTCTGCAGTTTGGTTTTCTTCTGCACGATGGCATCTTCCAGCAGGACAATGCAACGTGCCACACAGCTCACAGTATACGCGCACCAGGATGTGTTTGGGGTACTGCTCTGGCCATCAGACTCGACGGATTTAATTCCAGTCCAGATTCTGTGGGACCACCTCGGTCGCGCTCTTCGCTCAATGGATCCTCCTCCGAGAAACCTTGCGCATCTAGTCATATTTGTAAAGCGGCCAAATATCTTGGTGTCACGTTGGATCGCACACTGACCTATAAACATCAGTGTAATGCCACAAGGGAAAAAGTCTCAATTAGAAACAACATCATCAGGAAACTAACCAGCGGATCCTGGGGTGCAAACCCAAAAGTCCTGAGAACTTCAGCCCTTGCCCTCAGTGTCAGCCGCGGAATGCGCCGCTCCAGTATGGTCTACATCAACACACGCGAGAACAGTTGATGTCGCGGTGAATGAAATGGCACGGATTGTTACCGTATGCTCGAGGCCAACCCAGTACACAAGATGTACTTAATCATGGGGATCGCACCGCCCAACATACGACGTGACATCGCTGCCGAAGCCGAAAAAACCAAGCAAGAAAAGGACATGCGTCACCCTTTATATGGACACCAGCCTGCTGACCGACGGCTTTGTTCGAGGAAGAGTTTCCTGTCACGTACCCGAGCCCTGGACGGGTCGGCTGCAGGGAATCGTCTGAAAAGGTGCGAAATCGACCTCAGAAATCCCCATAAAGATGTAAAAGAAGAGCCGGCGCCTGGTGGAGACCTACCATACACAGTCTGGAGAACCCTAAACCGTATCAGGGTAGAAGTGACAAAGTGCAATGCCCGCATCTCGTGGTCGTGCGGTAGCGTTCTCGCTTCCCACGCCCGGGTTCCCGGGTTCGATTCCCGGCGGGGTCAGGGATTTTCTGTGCCTCGTGATGGCTGGGTGTTGTGTGCTGTCGTTAGGTTAGTTAGGTTTAAGTAGTTCTAGGGGACTGATGACCATCGATGTTAAGTCCCATAGTGCTCGGAGCCATTTAAACCATTTTTAAACCAGGATCCTCAACACCTGCTTATTTGTCCATATTTAGACCAGCCCTGCACAATGAATGACTTATGGGAGGCAAATGACTAGGCCATATTGGCTGGTGATTTTTGGAAGTCTGAAGTCTAGTTCCGGACACGGAAAGTAAGTAAGTAAGTACGGCACTGGAATCTGCACGGCTCCAAAGTCCTGTCGTTACTTTCCAGGACCTCACTGACTCTCTTCCTGCACGTCTCCCAGCAGTTCGCCCTGAAGAGGTGGTTATTCAACCTTTTGACAGGTGATCACATTAAAGTAACTCGACCATGTAATATAGCTAGAATGAACTTGGACCATACATAGTAAGATCTGTTGCAGTAACAATGAGACGAACGGAAAAGACAATGAGTACACTGGTGTTACCACGATATACGATGCTCTCTGAACATAACACGAGGCAAGGTGTGGTTCTTGATAGGGCGTCTGACCACCACAGACGACAACGTGCTCCCATTCTGCCCACAAGGTTGGTAAAGATTTCTTGTGGTAGGACGTTCCATTCTTCATTTAGTGCAGTACTCAATTGCTGGATGGTTGTTTGATGCATACGGACGTACTGCAGTATTTCTCCCTGATACATCTCTCATGTGCTCGAAGAGATTTAGGTCGGTGGGGGGAGGGGGGAGGAGGGGGGGGGGAGAACGGGCAATCCAGTCCACTCGCCGAATATCATCTCGTTCCTAGAGTTCCTCAATGTCAACAGTTCATCTACATCTACATCTACATCCATACTCCGCAAGCCACGTGACGGTGTGTGGCGGAGGGTACCTTGAGTACCTCTATCGGTTCTCCCTTCTATCCCAGTCTCGTATTGTTCGTGGAAAGAAGGATTGTCGGTATGCCTCTGTGTGGGCTCTAATCTCACTGATTTTATCCTCATGGTCTCTTCACGAGATATACGTAGGAGGGAGCAATAAGCTGCTTGACTCCTCGGTGAAGGTATGTTGTCGAAACTTCAACAAAAGCCTGTACCGAGCTACTGAACGTCTCTCCTGCAGAGTCTTCCACTGGAGTTTATCTATCATCTCCGTAACGCTTTCGCGGTTATTAATTGATCCTGTAACGAAGCGCGCTGCTCTCCGTTGGATCTTCTCTATTTCTTCTACCAACCCTATTTGGTACGGATCCCAGACCGCTGAGCATTATTGAAGCAGTGGGCGAACAAGCGTACTGCATCCTACTTCCTTTGTTTTCGGATTGCATTTTCTTAGGATTCTTCCAATGAATCTGTCTGGCATCTCCTTTACCGACGATCAGCTTTCTATGATCATTCCATTTTAACTCACTCCTAATGCGTACTCCCAGATAATTTATGGAATTAACTGCTTCGAGTTGCTGACCTGCTATATTGTAGCTAAATGACAAGGGATCTTTCTTTCTATGTATTCGCAGCACATTACACTTGTCTACATTGAGATTCAATTGCCATTCCCTGCACCATGCGTCAGTTCGCTGCAGATCCTCCTGCATTTCAGTACAATTTTCCATTGTTACAACCTCTCGATACACCACAGCATCATCTGCAAAAAGCCTCATTGAACTTCCGATCTCAGCCACAAGGTCATTTATGTATATTGTGAATAGCAACGGTCCTACGACACTCCCCTGCGGCACACCTGAAATCACTCTTACTTCGGAAGACTTGTCTCTATTGAGAATGACATGCTGCGTTCTGTTATCTAGGAACTCTTCAATCCAATCACACAATTGCTCTGAAAGTCCATATGCTCTTACCTTGTTCATTAAACGACTGTGGGGAACTGTATCGAACGCCTTGCGGAAGTCAAGAAACACGGCATCTACCTGGGAACCCGTGTCTATGGCCCTCTGAGTCTCGTGGACGAATAGAGCGAACTGGGTTTCACACGATAGTCTTTTCGAAACCCATGCTGATTCCTACAGAGTAGATTTCTAGTCTCCAATGCGGTCGCGCATTCTCTCCCAAACAAATTATGTTAGCGCCGACAGAGTCCCTAAAAAGCACTGAGTGAAGGAGTACAGTGTTACAGTAACGTTGACCAGTGAGTATACCATGTTCAAAGTTTTGCACCCATGCAACATCATGCCTCCCCAACTCCATAACATCTGGACCATAAACGATCATATTGGACAGTGTTCGTCATATGAGGGGGCGTCCAGGATTGTCGTATACGGTGGCTTCGGCGACCCAGGAGCTTATTGACCTCCAAATCTTTGAAGACGGTACACTAGCAGTTCAACGTTACTTTGACACCGTACTCCTTCTTCAAATGCAGCTTTTCAGGGTACTTTCAGGCCTGACTTCATTTTTACGGACCTCAATGCGATACGGCATCGAAATACGGAGCTCTGGCCACCAGACTCCGCAGATATGAACATTATTGAGCATATCTTGGAAGCCTTGCAATGTGCTGTTCAGAAGAATGTCTACCTCCTCGTACTCTTACGGATTTACGGGCAGCCCTGAAGAATTCATGGTGCGAATTCGCTCCAGCACTGCTACAGACTTTAAGAACCTTCAACATCGCAGCGCATCAGCAATCGTTGGTTGTTTGCAGTTGTTGTTGTCTTCAGTCCTGAGCCTGGTTTGATGCAGCTCTCCATGCTACTCTATCCTGTGCAAGATTCTTCATCTCCCAGAACTTACTGCAACCTACATCCTTCTGAATCTGCTTAGTGTATTCATCTCTTGGCCTCCCTCCACGATTTTTACCCTCCACGCTGCCCTGCAATACTACATTTGTGATCCCTTGATGCCTCAGAACATGTCCTACCAACTGGTCCCTGCTTCTAGTCAAGTTGTGCCACATACTCCTCTTCTCCCCAATTCTATTCAATACCTTCTCATTACTTGTGTGATCTACCCATCTAATATTCAGCATTCTTCTGTAGAACCACATTTCGAAACCTTCTATTCTCTTCTTGTCCAAACTATTTATCGTCCATGTTTCACTTTCATACGTGGCTACACTCCATACAAATACTTACAGAAACGACTTAAATCAATACTCGATGTTAACAAATTTCTCTTCTTCAGAAACGCTTTCTTTGCCATTCCCAGTCTACATTTTATATCCTCTCTACTCCGACCATCATCAGTTATTTTGCTCCCCAAATAGCAAAACTCCTTTACTGCTTTAAGTGTCTCATTTCCTAATCTAATTCCCTTAGCATCACCCGACTTAATTCGACTACATTCCATTATCCTCGTTTTGCTTTTGTTGATGTTCATCTTATATCCTCCTTTCAAGACGCTATCCATTCCATTCAACTGCTCTTCCAAGTCCTTTGCTGTTTCTGACAGAATTACGATGTCATCGCGAACCTCAAAGTTTTTATTTCTTCTCCATGGATTTTATTACCTGCTCCGAATTTTTCTTTTGTTTCCTTCACTGCTTGCTCAATATACAGATTGAATAACATCGGGGAGAGGCTACAACCCTGTCTCACTCCCTTCCCAACCACTGCTTCCCTTTCATGTCCCTCGACTCTTATAACTGCCATCTGGTTTCTGTACAAATTGTAAATAGCTTTTCGCTCCCTGTATTTTACCCCTGCCACCTTCAGAATTTGAAAGAGAGTATTCCAGTCAACATTGTCAAAAGCTTTCTCTAAGTCTACAAATGCTAGAAACGTAGGTTTGCCCTTCCTTAATCTAGCTTCTAAGATAAGTCGTAGGGTCAGTATTGCCTCACGTGTTCCATCATTTCTGCGGAATCCAAACTGATCTTCCCCGATGTCGGCTTCTATCAGTTTTTCCATTCGTCTGTAAAGATCGTTGGTTAACATATTAAAAAACTAAAAACCCGCCGCGACTGCGAAAAATGCACCTAGCGTTAAGTGTTAACCCAGGTTTCGGCGTAGATAACTACACCTTTTCAGAACAACAATAAAAACCACAAGTGCCTAAGAGGACCTTTGTCAATGATTAAAAGAACACCATAGCTATACATTTATAAACGAAAAGAGAAGGAAAACACATACATATGTACAAAGTCAAAACCACTACTTAACTTAACGGTGTACGCTCCACCTCACACCGGCCTATGTTCGAATGGGCGATGACCCGCCATAAACTGCAGCTACAGAGTAAGAGGGATAAACTTTCCAAATCAGGAATATACAAAATTACATGCGGGGATTGTCCAAAATTTTACATCGGGCAAACGGGACGAGCTCTGGGTCTCAGGTATAAAGAGCATATTCCTACTAGAAGCGGTGACGGTACTAAGGGCTCTACTTATGCGGAACACCTTGTGCAAACGGCTCATGCGCCAAGCCCTCCAGTTAGTATCGAGTTACTTCATGCCGAGGTTAAGGGCTTAAAACTGGATGTTTTGGAAGAAATGCAGATCTTTAAGCATCTGCAACATGATAAAGACAATATCCTTAACGACCAACACCTACTAAGAAATAGAAAATTTTTTGAAGGTTTCGCGCCTTTACTTTGTTCTCCATACTTGTAAATCTTATGATCTGGGGATTACCAAATGCGCGCTCTGATTGGCGAGCGCGGTTGGTCATGTTGTTCATCTCTTATCTTTTTATCCTCATTTTCCTTTTACGAAGAATGTGATTTTAGCCCGTGAACACCTCACGTTTTATCCACATATCTTTATTACCACGACGTCTTTAGATTGCGTCCCCTCAGCCCCCCCCCCCCCCCCCCCCGGCTAACTACCGGCCTTAGGTATAGTTTTTAAGAGTTCCTCCTGCTGTCATAGGTAGCTTCATATATACGTTTCTTTACTAGCATAAGCAACCATGTGCGGTTATGTTTAGGTTTCATTTCCTGTTTAGCTCGTCTCTTGTTCAATCCATTCCATTTTTTGATATACGTTCATCTACGGTTGGCAATATATATGGGCTATTTAGCCCCGACCTATGTATAAACTTTCTCGTATTTGTATGCGCATGCGCATTCAAGTAACTTCCTTTGTCTTGCTCATGTGCATAGATAGCGGGTCAGGCTTGTAAGTGAGCGACCATTTGTAGTTGCAGTTTATGGCGGGTCATGGCCCATCGAACATAGGCCGGTGTGGGTGGAGCGTACACCATTAAGTTAAGTAGTGGTTTTGACTTTGTACATATGTACTGTTTGTGTTTTCCTTGTTTTTTTGTTTATAAATGTATAGCTATGGTGTTCTTTTAATCATTGACAAAGATCTTCTTAGGCACTTGTGGGTTTATTGTTCTTCTGAAGAAGGTGTAGTTATCTACGCCGAAACCTGGGGTAACACTTAACACTAGGTGCCTTTTTCGCAATCGAGCCGGGTTTTTAGTTTTTTCATATACTACTACAGACATTGGTCGAGTCGATGACACATCGAGTAGCGGCACTTCTGCGTGCTCGCGGGGGCCCTACACGATTTTAGGTAGGTGTACCAGTTTCTTTGGCTCTTCCGTGGAGATGAATAACTGCGTTCAGCTATATAGACTGGTGAGCAGAGCTTGATGCGTCACTGCTAGATAAGATAGCAGGACGAAACTTGGACCATACATGGAGAGAACTGCTACAGTATACTACAGAGAGAAACTGAAATAGAAAACTAATGACACTATTATTCGAAGACAGTAATTTCACTGTAGCCACCACGATTCATGATGACCCCTTGAGGCGTAGCGCCGTATAACGATCCTGCCTTGGAGGCGGTGAAGTGGGAGATGTGTCTCAGAGCTGGAGATTGACAGATGGTGACGCCAGACTGGACGTGCACTTAGTTTATGTATCAGCCGATAGAGGACAGTATTGGATAGGGGGACTGTGATTTTAGTTTCGATTCTGCCCACTAGAGTGCTTTAAAGTAATAGAATGTTTTTCATAAACTGTTCTAGTATTTTCATAAAGTGTTATTATGTCTTTTTGTGTATGTAAAACGCTATAAATGTGTTTTAGCAGTATGAATGATGCGTGAGTGTGGTCTGCTAACAGTCATTGGATCTCGACCGACGCGAGCAGCAATGTCGCGATACGATAAACCGCAATCGCGATAGGCTACAATCCGACCTTTAACAAAGTCGGAAACGTGATGGTACCCATTTCTCCTCCTTACACGAGGCATCACAACAACGTTTCACCAGGCAACGCCGGTCAACTGCTGTCTGTGTGTGAGAAATCGGTTGGAAACTTTCCTCATGTCAGCATTTGTTTGAATGCTCTAGAAAGCTAATCATTTGCATATCACAGCATCTTCTTCCTGTCGGTTAAATTTCGCGTCTGTAGCACGTCAGCCTCGACCTTTGCAGCAGCATTGGACTGTCAGCTCGGAGACCACGGCTGCGGTTACCCTCGACGCTGTATCACAGACAGGAGCGCCTGCGATGGTGTACTCAACGACGAACCTAGGTGCACGAATGGCAAAACGTCATTTTTTCGGATGAATCCAGGTTCTGTTTACAGCATCATGATGGTCGCATCGGTGTTTGGCGACACCACGGTGAACGCACATTGGAAGCGTGTATTCGTCATCGCCATATTGGCTTATCACCCAGTATGATGGTATGGGGTGCCATTGATTACACGTCTCGGTCACCTCTTGTTCACATAGGCGGCACTTTGAACAGTGGACGTTACGACCTATGGCTCTACCCTTCATTCGATCCCAGCGAAACCCTACATTTCAGCAGGATAATGCACGACCGCTTGTTGCAGGTCCTGTACGGACCTTTCTGGATACGGAAAATGTACGACTGCTGGCCTGGCCAGCACATTCTGCAGATCTCTCACCAATTGAAAACGTCTGGCCAATGGTGGCCGAGCAACTGGCTCTTCACAATACGCCAGTCACTACTCTTGATGAACTGTGGTATCGTGTTGAAGCTGCATGGGCAGCTGTACCTGTACACGCTATTGAAGCTCTGTTTGACTCAGTGCCCAGGCGTATCAAGGACGTTATTACGGCCAGAGGTGGTTGTTCTGGGTACTGATTTCTCCGGATCTATGCACCCAAAGTGCCTGAAAATGTAATCACATGTCAGTTCTAGTATAATATATTTGTCCAATGAATAACCGTTTATCATCTGGATTTCTTCTTGGTGTAGCAATTTTAATGGCCAGTAGTGTACTTCCTTTCGAAGGAGCGGGAGAAAGTGCCAGTGCGACCAGCGAAGGCTCTTTCCAGAAAAACCCCTCTGGAATGCGCTTCCCTAGTGTTCACCGGAAGTTGTCCCCGCCAGACCGGCCCCAGGCAAATCCTGCGATCCCGTTGCAAGAGTCCTCCAAGTTCCGCCGCCGGTAAGGCCTATTACGAAGTCACAGCAATCTCAGACTGTTTGCTGATGACGCTTTTGTGTACGGAACAGCGTCGTCGTTAAGTGACTGTATTTGCTTACTCTCATTCGGTTTATGACGCATAGTATTGTTTTTTGCGGTAACTCTTCTGATTCTAGAAGGGCATTTTTGGCTCACAAACGGGCGATTCGAGCAGTATGTGGTGTTAAGTCCGCGAACGTCTTGTCGATCGCCTTTCAGTAGTCGGGGAATTCTGACATTGGCCTCATAATAAATGTCTTCTTTAATGCCGTTTGTTGTTAACAATATCAGCTTATTCCCAAGAGTTAGCATCTTCCACTCAGTTAATATTGGACAGATATTCAGTCTGCATTTGGAACGCACCTCTTTGATTCTTGTCTAGAAAAGCGTGCAGCATTTTGATGCACCCATCTTCAATAAGCTGCCGCAAGAACTCAAAAATCTCAGCAGTAATTCACGCACTTTCAAGTCGAAACTCAAGAGTTTCTCTTGGTTCACTTCTATTCCTGTGTTACGTTCTTGATTATGTTTAATCAAACTTAGGTTTATCTTCTGCATAGGATTCGTATACGTTTCATTTAGTCTATTATTACTCTTCTCTTATAATTTCATGTACTGCCTCGTTCCATGACCATGGCGACTTGCTACTCAATTTAGCGATACAGAACATGAGATACAAGATAAAAATAAAATATAAAAGTACAATACGTCTTAGACAGGTATATCCCGAGAAAATTTCGGAGTAGGTATTGAAATCCATGGAGAAGAAATAAAAACTTTGTGGTTCGCCTATGACATTGTAATTCTGTCAAAGACAGCAAAGGACTTAGAAGAGCAGTTGAACGGAATGGACGGTGTCTTGAAAGGAGGATATAAGATGAACATCAACAAAAGCAAAACGAGGATAATGGAACGTAGTCGAATTAAGTCGGGTGATGCTGAGGGAATTAGATTAGGAAATGAGACACTTAAAGTAGTAAAGGAGTTTTGCTATTTGAGGAGCAAAATAACTGATGATGGTCGAAGTAGAGAGGATATAAAATGTAGAATGGCAATGGTAAGGAAAGCGTTTCTGAAGAAGGGAAATTTGTTAACATCGAGTATAGATTTAAGTGTCAGGAAGTCGTTTCTGAAAGTATTTGTATGGAGTGTAGCCATGTATGGAAGTGAAACATGGACGGTAAATAGTTTGGACAAGAAGGGAATAGAAGCTTTCGAAATGTGGTGCTACAGAAGAATGCTGAAGATTAGATGGGTAGATCACGTAACTAATGAGGAGGTATTGAATAGGATTGGGGAGAAAAGGAGTTTGTGGCACAACTTGACTAGAAGGAGGCATCGGTTGGTAGGACATGTTGTGAGGCATCAAGTGATCACCAATTTAGTATTGGAGGGCAGTGTGGAGGGTAAAAATCGTAGAGGAGACCAAGAGATGAATACACTAAGCAAATTGAGAAGGATGTAATCTGCAGTACGTACTGGGAGATGAAGAAGCTTGCACAGGATAGAGTAGCATGGAGAGCTGCATAAAACCAGTCTCAGGACTGAAGACCACAACAAGATCCCGAGCAAGGCTGTGAGGGATGGGAAAGACACGCCGTGGTTGAACATACTTGTTTTGTGACCCTCAGACGTTCAATAATATTGTAAAATCATCAATATATTGACCCTCTGAGAACGTGTATTGACGTATTGTCAATACTAGAAACATCGACGAGCAGTACTGAAGGCCCTAAAATTATTCTCAGTATTGTCAATAATACTGAACGTGCGAAGTGAACTATTGACGGTTTCGCAGTATTCTCCAGTCAGATGCTGACAGGGCTTCACGAACCAGCTACGCGGCGTGCACTGTTTGTGTTTTCAATTCGCCTTTGAGTGTATCGTATATCAGATTCACTTTTTCAAGTAGTCTTTTAACGCAAAAAATTGTAATAGACGTATGCGAGGGTAATCACTGTAGTATGATCAACGGACGATTGTGTGACAGTGCCTACCTTTTTTATGAAAGAATTTGGCCAATGATAGACCATTTAGAACATAAGACAAAGGTACAGTCTTTTTCTTTTTAGCCGACCGGAGTGGCCGAGCGGTTGTAGGCGCTACAGTCTGGAACCGCGCGACCCCTACGGTAGCAGGTTCGAATCCTGCCTCGGGCATGGATGTGTGTGATGTCCTTACGTTAGTTAGGTTTAAGTAATTCTAAGTTCTAGGGGACTGATGACCTCGGAAGTTAAGTCCCATAGTGCTCAGAGTCATTTTTTTTCTTTTTATCTTGCTTGAATGTCTTTGTGTAGGCTTACGTCCTGTCCCTGTTCGTCTGACATCTCCCTCCTAGGTTCTGAATTCCGTTGTTGGACTGGAAATATTGCAGTATTGATCAGCAGCCTGGAACTTTCCATGTCTTGTATGGTGTCTTCTACAACGTTAAGTTTTCTCGTCATTCCTTGCCTCTACCAGCCATCCCGTTGTGTTTTTTTTTTTAATTTGGGAATGAAATTAAAAAAAGTTTCTGCATTAGCCTATTGTCATTCATTCTGTAAATATAACCGTAAACTATAATCTCCTCTTTCTTATTGTGTCTGTGATTGTTTCTACGTTTCGGTACAGATCTTCATTTCTCCTCCTCGTTCATTTGTTATCTTTGTTCTTTTGAATTCTAAAATTTTTCTGAGTATTTTCCTTTCTTTCTTTTCCGGCTCTTCTTGTTCACCTCTTTTACTCCGTGGTTGGCATTCAGATACGTAAAGTTCTTCCGGTTTAATGACTATCGCGTAGTGCTTAATTTTTGCCTAGAATGATACTAATTCCATTTTCGTCGATTTTCCTTACTTGTTGTGTTATCTAACCCAGTTGATTGTATCCATTCTCCCAAATACTTAAACTTATGTTTCCGTGTTGTGTATATTTTTCTGTGTTGTGTTTATGTTCAATGCATTCCGTTTTCTCACATCACATTTGTAATCCGGTTTTAGGTGCAATTTCGTGAAGTGTTGCTATCATTATCTTTGCATCTTTTTTTCCTAAGGAATTACTGCAACATCAACAGTAAAAGTGAGACATTTCACTTGAAATCTTCCTCTTCCTTGCCCTAGATGGAATCCTTCGATGTTTTTTCTCTCGTAGTTCCTTATATCACTCTCTCATGACCCTGTCTAAGACCAAAATCAAGAGAATCGGTAAGAACTCATCGCCCTGCCAAACACCTGTGTTAATTCTGAAACATTCTGAAACTTCTCCTAGAAATTTAAATTTTGAAGTTGTGTCCAAGAGTGTCTGTAAGACTAACTGTCTGGTGGTTTTGTCGACACCTGCTCCTTCCAGCGTTATGAATATTGTCTGTCCGTCTATAGAATCGTAGGCTGATATGAAATCAATGAGTGTATCGACTGTGTTAAGTTTCCGCACTGTTCTGATCCTGATGATAGTTTCGAAGTTAAAAATTTGCTCTGGGTACTAACCTTTTTTTTCTGAACCCCACTTGGTGCTCGCCGATGGTGTGTTCTGCTTGATTCCCTATCTCATTCAATAGAAATTTGGATATAATTTTTTGGGTGACTGGAAGTAGAGATATGCCTCAGTAATTGTTGTCTGTTCTGTAACCCTTCTTATGTAGCGGATGGATCATGTCATTTTCCCAGTCATCCATTATTCTTCCTTTCTCTCAGCAATCTTCAATAATCTCATAAATGTTTTCAGTTACCAACTTCCCTCCCGGTTTCCACATCTAAGCTATCATCCCGTCTTCACCTGGCGCTCTGTTGTTTTTCAGCTGGCCAAAGTATTGCTCAATTTGATGCAGTTACGGCGGTTTTGAAGGTGGGTTTGCCTTTTGAGGCAGCTCTGACGCTACCGTTGATAGTGGAAACAAGATCGAAGATAAATCAAGATACGTTCGACAATGTAAAATGGTGCAAGATGTTCGAAATTTTGTGAAAAGAGGGATAAGCTAACAACAACCAAGAACCAAGAAGCAGAATAAGACTGGATTAAAAACGGTATAAGACAGGAATGTAGTCTTTCAGCCCTAATGTTTAATCTGTACATCGAAGAAGCAATGAGGCAAATCAAAGTTTCAAGAGTAGGATTAAAATTGAAGGTGAAAAGATGCCAATGATAATATTCGCTGATGACATTGCTATGTACAGCGAAAGTGAAGAAGAGTTACAGATCTGGAATGTAATAAACAGTCTAATGAGGACAGAATATGAATTGAGAGTAAATCGAAGTAATTAGAAGTAGAAGAAATGAGGACAGCGAGGAACAACATCAGGAATGGTGATCACGAAGTAGATGAAGTTAAGGAATTGTGCTACTTTGGAAGCAAAATAACCCATGATGGGCGGAGGAAGGAGGAAATCAAAAGCAGAAATCAAAAGCAGCTGGCAAAAAGGGCGTTCCTGACCAGGAAAAGTCTACTAGTATCAAACACAGACCTTAATTCGAGGAAGAAATTTCGGAGAATGTACGTTCGGAGCACAGAATTGTATGGTAATGAAACATGGAGTGAGGAAAACCAGAAGTGAATAGAAGCATCTGAGATGTGGTGCTACAGAAGAATGTTGAAAGTTAGATGGACTAAGAAGGTAGCGAAGGAGGAGGTTCTCTGAATAATCGGTGAACAAAGAAACGTATGGGAAACGCTGACAAGAAGAAGGGAAGTGTGACAGGATCACCGTTAAGACACCAGGGCATAACTTCCGTGGTACTAGAGGAAGCTGTAGAGGGTAAAAACTGTAGAGGAAGACACAGATTGGAATACATCCAGCAGATAATTGAGGACGTACGTTGCAAGAGCTGCGCTCAGAGGAAAAGCTTAATACAGGCAAGGAATTAGTGGTAGGGCGCGTCAGACAAGTTAGACAGATGATGAATAAAAAAAATCAACATTAATAACTTGTCGTACGATGCAAGACTCATCGGGAAATAATTTATGAAATCTTGCAGGCCTGTGGTTCTGATCTGGCAGTAAATTAGCGTGCGACCAGTCGCTGCATTCTGCTACTATAATTGGAATAAACGCTCTCTTGTGGATGTTCGACATCTTAGTAAAACCACGTTGTCAGCTGATGATTCTTATCAGTACTGTTGGTAGTGTCAAGTAGTTTCAATATACTGAACGTTTGGCAGCCTTTAGAAGGCTGCTCGGAAAGCAAAGAGAGCTTTGCTGCACATTTACACGTAGCCAAAGCCTCGTAGACAAGCAAAAACGGAACGGAGTCAAAATTATCCTCAGTTTCGTAACATACTGAACCGACTCGAAAGTACAATTCTGTCTGCCGATCTGACAGAAAATCCTGAGAAGATTTGGTCTTTTATTAAATCAATGAAAGGCACTGAGTAACAATAATGGCAACGAAACGGAGCTTCTCCTTTAACTCGTCGCAGAAATGCAAAAATAATAGCTATCTAAATAAGTGTCTGGCGACCAGAAATTCCACTGAAGGAATATAACCAAGGAAAGAGATGACTGGACATGATCGGGTGTCTATACGATTCTGCATAAAGTAGTGAAAGAAGTTGCCCCTCTTGAACCAGCAGCGTACAGTGGGTTGCTGAAGGGACGAAGCGTTCGTAGTAATTGGAAAAATCCGCATGTGCTTCCCGTTTTCAAGAAGGGTCATCGAATGTCTGAGAAAACTATAGGCTTATACCGCCGACGTCAAACTGTTACAGCGATTTGGAACACGTTTTCTGCTCGCCTGATACGACATTACTGGTGACCGAAAATCGCCTCTCTACGAATCAACACAGATTCCGCAAACAACGACCGCGTGAAACGCAGCTTGTTGTCTTTCTTCACAAGACGATCAAACCAGTACGTTCCGACATCGAGGATGATGCCGTGCTGGTTCACTCAAATAAGGCGTACCGCATAGTTCCCATCTACCGCCTAATGAGTAAAAGACGAGCGTATGGATTATCAGCGCAGCCGTGCGATTAGACTGAAGTAGACAAGTAGAACTCATTTTAACTGACAAGGGAACCTCCCCATCGCACTCCCCTCAGATTTAGTTATAAGTTGGCACAGTGGATAGGCCTTGAAAAACTGAACACAGATCAATCGAGAAAACAGGAAGAAGTTGTGTGGAACTATGAAAAAAATAAGCAAAATATACAAACTGAGTAGTCCATGCGCAAGATATGCAACATCAAAGATGATGTGAGCTCAGGAGCGCTTTGGTCCTGTGGTTACCGTGAGCGGCTGCGGAACGAGAGGTCCTTAGTTCAAGTCTTTCCTCGAGTGAAAAGTTTACTTTTTTTATTTTCGTAAAGTTATGATCTGTCCGTTCGTTCATTGACGTCTCTGTTCACTGTAATAAGTTTGGTGTCTGTGTTTTGAGACCGCACCGCAAAACCGTGCGATTAGTAGACGAAAGGACGTGCCTCTCCAATGGGAACCGAAAACATTTGATCGCAAGATCATAGGTCAACCGATTCCTCCACAGGAAAACACGTCTGATATATTCTATACGACACTGGTGACGGCATGTGCGTCACATGACAGGAATATGTTGTCGACCCACCTAACTTGTACACTTGGCGAATGGGTAAAAAGATTCTTCTACCCTGCCCGATTTAGGTTTCCCTGTGGATATGATAATCACTCCCAAAGAAGTGATGAAAACATAAGAGTTTGTCACATAAACTGCAACAAATGATTGCAACAGTTTCACAGTCGCACAGTTTTCCCTGTGCTCTGTCAAAACATATGTTTTTAACGTTTTCAAATTTTTCCGTGTGTAGACCGTCAAATTCTGCATATGTCCAAGCAAATCTGAACATGTCCTGGAATTTTGGAGAGCGAAGTTGATTATGTGTGACTGCCTGAACTTTGATAATTGTCTGAAAATAAAAAATTAAACTTTTCACTCAAGGGAAGACTTGAACCAAGGACCTCTCCTTCCGCAGCTGCTCACGGTAATCACGGGACCATAGCGCTCCTCAGCTCACATTATCTTTGATGTTGCTTATCTTGCGCTTGGGCTACTCAGTTTGTATATTTTGCTTATTTTTTTCATGGTTGCACACAACTTCTTCCTGTTTTCTCGATTGATCTGTGTTCAGTTTTTCAAGGCCTGTCCACTGTGCCGACTTATAACTAAATCTGAGGGGGGTGCGATGGGGAGGTTCCCTTGTGAGTGACAGAGTTGTTACATGTCTTCTTGACGGTTATCGTGCCAAACTCTGTCCAATTAGTGCGTTAGATCGTCAAAATCCCGAGCTGGTTGGAGGGCACTACCTATAATGCTCCAAATGTTTTCAATTGGGGACTGATCCAGGGACCTTGATGGCCATGGTAGGTTTGGCAAGCACTGAGACAAACAGTAGAGTTTCTCGCCGTGTGAGGAAGGGTATTGCCTTGCTGAAAGTCGGCCGCTTGGGCCGAGCGTTTCTAGGCGCTTCAGCCTGGAACCACACTGCTGCTGCGGTCGCAGGTTCGAATCCTGCCTCGGGCATGGATGTGTGTGATGTCCTTAGGTTAGTTAGGTTTAAGTAGTTCTACGTCTAGGGATGTTAAGTCCCATAGTGCATAGAGCCATTTGAACCATTTGAATCTTGCTGAAATAGAAGCCCAGGTGACTTGCCATGAAGGCCAACAAAATGGGGCGTCGACTCATCTCTGTGCTGAAAGGGTGCCGGGGACTGGAACCAAAGTGGTCCTTCTGTGAAATGAAATGGCACCTCAGACCACCACTGTGTGTGTGTGTGTGTGTGTGTGTGTGTGTGTGTGTGTGTGGTTTGAGGTTTTCGGGCGCTACACAGCATGGTCATCAGCGCCCAAACGCATAGAAACGGGAACACAGGTGGTGAAGGGACGAAGCCGGACAGCGAACAAGGAGAACGGGTAAAAGACACAGATCTGACGCAGTTCCAAATCCTCAATACAGAGGCAAAACAAGAGGAGAAGAAACGCACTAAAATAGGAAAAGAAACACAAGGAAAAGAGACCAGAAATCGAAGTGAAACAAGTAGGTAATCGTGACTGGCGGACCTCTTACCTAAAACCTGGGTGAGCCAGTCACCCAGCAGCACATTAAAATCCTCTCCCTAAAATCAGAGGCAACAAATTGGACAGGACACAAAACCGTAAGACCTTAACCACAGTCGTTGCGTCGTCTTGCAAAATAGTGGGCAAATCCGGTGGCAAGGAAACCACCGCCATCCGGTCAGAGAATAAAAGACAGTCAAGTAAAATGTGGCGGGCAGTAATCTGGACGCCAAAAGCACTGCAGATTGGGGAGGGGGGGGGGGGGGGGGGTCCTCCCGCCGGAGTAAAAAAAATGCGTTAAGGGACTGTGCCCGATGCGGAGGCGAGTGAGGAGAACCTCATCCCTCCTGCATGACTGGTAGGACGTACGCCATGGCCGCGTGGTGGCCTTGACCAGACGCAGCTTATTTTCACCGACTGCCAGCCACTCCTCTTCCCATTGACGCAAAACACGAAAACGCAAAAGGGAGGAAACAGCACGGAGGGGGACGGCACATTCAACAACGTGAGGGAGGGAACATGCATCTTTGGCAGCCACATCCGCCAGTTCGTTTCCCCTAATACCCACGTGCCCCGGCACCCAGCAGAAAGAAACCTCCTTCCCCTGCCGTTGCAGGTGGAGTAGGGCATCGTGGATGTTCTGGACGACCGTATCCGCTGGGTACAAGTGTTGCATGGTCTGAAGGGCACACAGGGAGTCAGAACAGATGGAAACTTAAGACTGGGAACACATCTCATCTGCTCCAATCCCCGCAAGATCGCAAACAATTCGGCATCAAAGATGGTAAAGGAAGCCATAACTTGACGACTCGATCAGGGAAAACAACAGCACAACCAACAGATTCCCCCTGTTTAGAGCCATCCGTAAATACTGGTACATGGTCGGGATGCTGGTTTAAAATATCGTAAAATAAGGAGGCAAAAACAAACGCAGGAGTGCAGCTCCTCCGATACTCTGGCAAGTCTAAGAGGACGCTGGGCCTCTGGAGCAGCCACGGATGCAGGTTGGTAAAACCCTGGAGTTGGGGTGCCACACGCTCCACACCAAGGGACTCTAGCAAATGCTTGGCACGAATCCCAAATCGTCTCGTTGCCCTGGGACGACTGGAAAAGAGACGTTCCATAGACGGTCGGGCAACGGTAGGGTACGCAGGGGAGGTAGGACAGGCAAGGAATTGACACACCCATCGCACCGTGAGGAGTTTCCGCCTGATGGCGAGTGGCGGTTCCCCTGCCTCAGCACACAGGCTGGGGATGGGACTGGTAGGGAAGGCACCAGTGGCCAGCCTGATACCCTCATGGTGTACTGCGTCAAGAATCTTCAGATATGAAGGCCTCGCTGACCCATACACGGTGCATCCATAGTCAAGACGCGACCAGACGAAAGCCCTATAAAACTGCAGCAGACCACCACTCGTGGTTGTCGGCCAGTATGGCGGATGACCGGTTGGTATCATACTGCTGTCCTGGGCGCCACCAGACACAGTTTCGCTGGTCATGAGAGCCTGGAATTTAATTAACTGGAGAAAAATGCCTTCAGTGATGGGTCCCGCTTCGAACTGAGGCCCGATGACCAGGAAAGAAGTGTTTGGGGATGCACTGGGCAGTGGCGGGATAACAACCTGACTGTCAACTGTCATATGGCCCGAAAAGATTGACCAAGGACACATGTCATCCCCGTTTTCAAGAAGGGATGTCGAACAGATGTGCAGATCTCTAACATCGATGATTTGTAGAATTTTGGAACACGTATTATGTTCGAGTATAACTGCTTTTCTTTAGACTAGAAATCTATTATGTAGGAATCAGCATGGGTTTCGAAAAAGACGACCGTGTGAAACCCACCTCGCGCTATTCGTCTACGATACTCAAGAGGGCCACAGACACGGATTCCCAGGTAGATGCTGTGTTTCTTGACTTCCGCAAGGCGTTCGATACAGTTCCCCACAGTCGTTTAATGAACAAAGTAAGAGCATATGGACTATCAGACCAGTTGTGTGATTGGATTGAAGAGTTCCTAGATAACAGAACGCAGCATTCATTCTCAATGGAGAGAAGTCTTCCGAAGTAAGAGTGATTTGCGGTGTGCCGCAGGGGAGTGTCGTAGGACAGTTGCTATTCACAATATACATAAATGACCTTGTCAATAACATCAGAAGTTCACTGAGGCTTTTTGCGGATGATGCTGTAGTATATCGAGAGGTTGAAACAATGGAAAATTATACTGAAATGCTGGACGATCTGCAGCAAATTAACGCATGGTGCAGGGAATGGCAATTGAATCTCAATGTAGACAAGTGTAATGTGCTGCGAATACATAGAAAGAAAGATCCCTTATCACTTAGCTACAGTATAGCAGGTCAGCAACTGGAAGCAGTTAATTCCATAAATTATCTGGGAGTAGCCATTAGGAATGATTTAAAACGGAATGACCATATAAAATTAATCGTCGGCAAAGCAGATGCCAGATTGAGATTCATTGCAAGAATCCTAAGGAAATGCAGTCAGAAAACAAAGGAAGTAGGTTACAGTACACTTGATCGCCCACTGCTTGAATACTGCTCACTGATATGGGATCCGTACCAGATAAGGTTGACAGAAGAAATAGAGATCCAACGGAGAGCAGCGCGCTTCGTTACAGGATCATTTAGTAATCGCGAAAGTGTTACTGAGATGACAGATAAACTCCAGTGGAAGACTTTGCAGGAGAGACGCTCAGTAGCTCGGTACGGGCTTTTGTTGAAGTTTAGAGAACATACCTTCACCAAGGAGTCAAGCAGTATATTGCTCCCTCCTCCGTATGTCTCGCGAAGAGACCATGAGGATAAAATCAGAGAGATTAGAGCTCACACAGAGGCATACCGACAATCCTTCTTTCCACGAACAATACGAGATTGGAATAGAAGGGAGAACCGATAGAGGTACTCAAGGTACCCTCTGCCACACACCGTCAGGTGGCTTGCGGAGTATGGATGTAGGTTCAGATGTAGAACCACAATTAATGGTCTGGGGTACCATTTCATTTCAAAACTGGTCCCCCCAATGGTTGTCATCCGCCGTACCCTACAGCACAGCAGTATTTCGACGACATTCTACGCCTTGTATTTTTTCCCTTCATGGCAAGCCATACTAGGTGTACATTTAGCAGGTTAATGTTCGCCCGCACGCGGCGAGAGCTTCCACTGCTTGTCTTCATTCTTGCCAAACCCCATCTTGGCCAGCAAGGTAGCCAGATCTCTCCCCAACTGAGAATATTTGGATAGTGATGGGCAGGGCGCTCCAACTTGCTCGAGCTTTTGACAGTCTATCGCGTCAAATGGACAGAATTTGGCACGTTACCCCTCAAGAGGACATCCAACAACTCTGCGGCAGAGTATGCCCCTCCTGTTTGGTATAATTCAACTCATGCCAAACAGGTAGATGTAGCTCTCAACGAAACCTGCAGAATTATGGTAGGTTTCCAGAATGAGATTTTCACTCTGCAGCGGAGTGTGCGCTGATATGAAACTTCCTGGCAGATTAAAACTGTGTGCCCGACCGAGACTCGAACTCGGGACCTTTGCCTTTCACGGGCAAGTGCTCTACCATCTGAGCTACCGAAGCAGGACTCGCGGCCGGTACTCACAGCTTCTGTAAAGTTTGGAAGATAGGAGACGAGATACTGGCAGAAGTAAAGCCGTGAGTACCGGGCCTGAGTCGTGCTTCGGTAGCTCAGATGGTAGAGCACTTGCCCGCGAAAGGCAAAGGTCCCGAGTTCGAGTCTCGGTCGGGCACACAGTTTTAATCTGCCAGGAAGTTATGGCAGGTTGCTTGAAATCCACTGCAGTTGAATGGCTTTACCACCTCACTGGAATAGCACGACAACCTGTTTGAAGAGAGATAGCTGTGAACAAGGAAAGAAACGCAGTGTGACAGGAAATTATCAATGGTCTGTATGGGCATGAACCGCATCCGCAACGATTGAAGTCAAGGAAGAGTTTACTAAGGACATCAGAGGAACTTAGAACCATTGCTGAAAAAGCTAGGTTGCAATTATGGCGGGTTACGACGGACCTTCCTCCTGGTTGGAAAAGAGTTGTTAAAGCTTTCCCTCCAGGCCATAACGGGGAATGGAGAACTTGGAAGTCCCTGAATAGACTGAGATCCGGAGTTGGAAGATCAAAAGTTAACTTGGGAAGATGGGGATACACTGATCCAAATGGTATTCGGTGTGACTGTGGAGAAGAACAGACAGTCCGGCACATGCTTCGGTGTCGATTGTGCCCAGTCACCTGTACGGAAGATGATCTTCAACAAGCAACAGAAAATGCACTGGAACTGGCCAAGTTTCGGTCAAAAGTAATTTAATCATAACTGTGTAAAATGTATGTAGGTGTACCTGTATGTTTCTGACACGAGTAGAATAATAAGAGCCAGCGGTGTACCTATTCGCTATTGCCGTGCTCAGTTTGTAAAGTTGAATAAATGATTCAGTTTTTCTGAAATTGTAATGATTTCTTTGTCTGTACATGTGACTCACATCTACTGATTTCCTTCGCAGTGCGTTTTTTGTGTGTGTCAAGTGTATGTAAGTAACATGGTGTATAGTGGAAAACGTCGAAAGTGCCATGTGGATTTCGTCGGTGATGCTGTTGTGTTCAAAGAAGTCACAACGCTATAAAACTGGAGCGAAATGCAGGGACTGGTAGCTGATAGTCAACAGCAACAAATATAATGTATTGAACATAAATAGACGAAAAATCCAATTACTGTCTGATTACACGATGTCAGGTCGATCATTGTAAGCAGTCACATCCGTTACATATCAGAAAGTAGTATACGGGTGATTGAAAAAGTATCTGCCACGTGAAACTAATCGTAGGAAATTCAATGCCAAATAGAAATTCATTGAAAGAACACTCAGGACCTGTGATCGACCCACTAAGTAGGTAACTTAAAAAAAAAAGCCCTTGTTCGACCAGTACTTGAATGTTGCTCGTCAGTCTGGGAACCGTACCCGATGGGGCTGATAGAGGAAATTGCGAAGACACAAAGAAGAGCTGCTCGTTTCCTTACAGGTTGATGCAGTGAGTACGAAAGGTGATCGCAGGTGGGCATCAAACGCGAGTGGCAGACGTTACAAGAGAGGAGCTGTGCACCAAGGTGTGTGTGTGGTGCCACCTCTTGCAAATTACGATTAGGGTGAGATCCAGTTACAAAAACGCAGCGAACGTTCATTAATTTCGGTATTCATTCTGTAGACTTGTCGGCAATTAGATGCGCAAAATGCTCTCAACTCCAGTAAAAGACGCACACGCATCTCCTTCTGTACTGTTTTATATTTTGACGTGCGCTATCCGGTCGGCCGCACTTACAGATACGCACTTCGCCTGTTACGCCTCCGCCTTTCCTACGAGGGCGCTGCCACGAACGATTATGCTGGTGACAAAAGTGATAAACGATCTCCTCTTCGGATCTCCAGCGACGTGTGTACTAAGTTCGAATGTTTATGCACTGACCCTATTTCGTATGTTCGCCAGTTGAATAACATTTACAGAGTTTCATAATGGCCACGACTCGACATCTTCTGAATAGAGATTGCACTGACGAGTAACATCAATAAATCTTTTGTGTCTGTATATATTTCCACATTCAGATCTACTGTTTGCAAATGACACTGGTAACACAGCAACAAATTATGTGTCATTTTTACTATTTGATATCAGACGTAGAATAAATTAATATCTGAATATTTTGAACGTGGCTTTAAGCCACTGAAAAATTTTTTATTACGCGACGTTACTTAAAGATGTCTGATAGCTAATATTGGTTATCCGCTTCCCTGTTAGGCACTTAAATACCGTTTTCGTCTCCTTTGCTTTTATGATTTACATCCTGTTAATTTGTTAAACACTATTATATTGACGGCCGATGTGGCCGAGCAGTTCTAGGTGCTTCAGTCTGGAACCGCGCGACCGCTACGGTCGCAGGTTCGAATCCTGTCCCGGGCATGGATGTGTGTGATGTCCTTAGGTTAGTTGGGTTTAAGTAGTTCTAAGTTCTAGGGGACTGATGACCTCAGATGTTAAGTCCCATAGTGCTCAGAGCCAACTATAATATTAATTTCGTATAGATGGTGTTAAACCTTTGTAAATTCTTCTACATCTACATACATACTCCGCAATCCACCATACGGTGCGTGGCGGAGGGTACCTCGTACCACAACTAACATCTTCTCTCCCTGTTCTACTCCCAAACAGAACGAGAGAAAAATGACTGCCTATATGCCTCTGCACGTGCCCTAATCTCTCTTATCTTTGTGGTCTTTCCGCGAAATGTAAGTTGTCGGCAGTAAAATTGTTCTGCAGTCAGCCTCAAATGCTGGTTCTCTAAATTTCCTCAGCAGCGATTCACGAAAAGAACGCCTCCTTTCCTCTACTCTCACCCGTGTTCCTGAAGCATTTCCGTAACACTCGCGCGATGATCAAACCTACCAGTAATAAATCTAGCAGCCCGCTTCTGAATTGCTTCTATGTCCTCCCTCAACCCGACCTGATAGGGATCCCAAACGCTCGAGCAGTACTACTGTATGGCGCGAGCTGTATCATGTTCACGTCATCATTTGCTACGACCCGCTTGCGCATTCGCTGTTACTCACTCGTGTCCTATACTACTGTAGGGCCTTAGTGGCATATTTTGATAATGGTTTAAAATTTTGTCTATACCTGTTATGTATTCAGGTGGAAAACGTTTTAATTTTGGTTTTAGTGTTTTGACTAGCGCGCTGTCGCTCAAATTTCCTTTTAACCACCGGTGAGTATTTTAATGCAATTTAATTTGTAAAAATTAAGTGTTTGTTCTAATGACTAACTGCTGTTAATGTACTTTCCTGTGATATTGCTAGGTAAGGTAACAATTTCCTCTGAAGAAGGCGCCCCAAGTTGGCGTTGAAAACTAGTTAAAGAATTTTAAATTCTATTTGCAACCGGTTGGCTGGAAATTTGTGACACTGTAATATCTGAATTCTCTGTTCGTGAACAGCGTCTATTCCTCACTCCCGTATCCATGAAAGAACAGCACAGCGTGCAAAGGAAGACATAACACAATGCACTGAACTTCGGCTATCACGGTGTGACTCCCCTGAATGAAAACGTTTTGTACAGATACGTGTTGATTTAAATCACATTCTAGATCCCTTGTTTGGGTTTGCCAAGGCATTAGCTTGTTACTTTCAGTGATGCTTAAACCACCTGTTTATTGTGCATTTAAAGATGTATATGTGTAATAAACGGAATTCATTGACATCCGTATCACTTTTCGTAGTCAGGTTACGGAACGCCGTGGTGATCTGGTACTGTGGGAATTACTTGTGATAAATTTCTGTACCGGATTGACTCTTTGACACAAAACCACATTTAAGATACACGATAGTAACCTGTGCGCAATGGGCTACCTAAACGCATATTAACAGTGGCTGGCCCTACAACTGACTGATAAGTTAGCAAACTCGTAATAAAACAATAAATGACATCAAATATCTCACAGAAAAAGGCCCAAAATTATCAAATTAGCAAGGCTGAAATGAGGCAAGTTATTCATTGTGACGATGGGCCTATTGTAAAAAAAAAAAAAAAAAAAAATGTGCATGCATTGTTACGTTCAACCACAATAATGAGGAGCAGATATGCAATTAAAACACCTATAAGTCACAGTTATGTAAGTACTAATTAACGGTTGGCAAAGTTGGCGGGAAGCGTTGGAATTCTCTACTAGACATCTCCCTCTCTGAGTATCTACGTAAACGCTGTCTGACTGGTTCTGTCCTAAGGGAAAATGCTTATGAAGGACTAAGCTGTAAGATTTGCTACGTGCTTTACTTGAACAACTGCTGGTGTAGGTCGAAAGAACACGCTGCCGAGTGTGCCAAAGTATCATGGAAAACTAACGTGTCAGAGCTATAGGCTGTAGGCTCTCTGCTGTTCCTTATCTACATAAATTTTTAGGGGACTGTCTGAGCAGCCTTCTTAGATTGTTTGCAGATAACGCTGTCGTTAATCGTCAAATAAAGTTATCACAAAATAAAAACAAATTGCAAATCGATTTAGAAAAGGTATCTATATGGTGCAAAAATTGGCAATTGACCCTAAATAATGAAAAATGTGAGGTCATCCACATGAGTGCTACAAGGAATCCGTCAGACGTCTGCTACACGATAAATCAGTCAAATTTAAAGGCCGTAAATTCAACTAAATATCTAGGAATACAATTACGAACAATTTAAATCGGAAAGAACGCATAGGAAATGTTGTGGGGTAGGCCAACCAAAGACTGCGTTTTATTGGCAGAACACTTAGAAAATGCAACAGATCTACTAAAAAGACTGCCTACACTACTCTTGCCCGTCCTCTTTTGGAGTACTGCTGCGCGGTGTGGGATCCTTACCACACAGGATTATGGGAATACATTGAGAAAATTCAAAGAAGGGCATCGCGTTTTGTACTGTCGCGAGACGGGGGAGAGAGTGTCACGGACGTGATACGGGATTTGGGATGGACACCATTAGAAGTAAGGCGTTTTTCGTGGCGCCAGATTCTTCTCACGAAATTTCAATCACCAACTTTCTCCTTAGAGTGCGAAAATATTTTCTTGACGCCGACCTACATACGGAGAGACGATCATCATTATAAAATAAGGGAAATCAGAGCTCGCACGGAAAGACGTAAGTGTCCGCTTTTTTCCGCGCTCTGTTCGACATTGGAAATTCTGAAGGTGGCAGGGGTAAAATACAGGGAGCGAAAGGCTACTTACAATTTGTACAGAAACCAGATGGCAGTTATAAGAGTCGAGGGACATGAAAGGAAAGCAGTGGTTGGGAAGGGGGTGAGACAGGGTTGTAGCCTCTCACCGATGCTATTCAATCTGTATATTGAGCAAGCAGTGAACGATGCTATTCAATCTGTATATTGAGCAAGCAGTAAAGGAAACAAAAGAAAATTTCGGAGTAGGCATTAAGATCCATGAAGAAGAAATAAAAAACTTTGAGGTTCGCCGATGACATTGTAATTCTGTCAGAGACAGCAAAGGACTTGGAAGATCAGTTGAACGGAATGGACAGTGTCTTCAAAGGAGGGTATAAGATGAACATCAACAAAAGCAAAACGAGGATAATGGAATGTAGTCGAATTAAGTCGGGTGATGTGGAGGGAATTAGATTAGGAAATGAGACACTTAAAGTAGTAAAGGAGTTTTGCTATTTGGTAAGAAAAATAACTGATGGTGGTCGAAGTAGAGAGGACATAAAATGTAGACTGGCAATGGCAAGGAAAGCGTTTCTGAAGAAGAGAAATTTGTTAACATCGAGTATAGATTTAAGTGTCAGGAAGTCATTTCTGAAAGTATATGTATGGAGTGTAGCCATGTATGGAAGTGAAACATGGACGATAAATAGTTTGGACAAGAAGAGAATAGAAGCTTTTGAAATGTGGTGCTACAGAAGAATGCTGAAGATTAGATGGATAGATCACGTAACTAATGAGGAGGTATTGAATAGGATTGTATGGAGTGTACCCATGTATGGAAGTGAAACATGGACGATAAATAATTAAGACAAGAAGACAATAGAAGCTTTCGAAATGTGGTGCTACAGAAGAATGCTGAAGATTAGATGGGTAGATCACGTAACTAATGAGGAGGTATTGAATAGAATTGGGGAGAAGAGGAGTTTGTGGCACAACTTGACTAGAAGAAGGGATCGGTTGGTAGGACATGTTCTGAGACATTAAGGGATCACCAATTTGGTACTGGAGGGCAGCGTGGAGGGTAAAAATCGTAGAGGAAAACCAAGAGATGAGTACACTAAACAGATTCAGAAGGATGTAGGTTGCAGTAGGTACTGGGAGATGAAGAAGCTTGCACAGGATAGAGTAGCATGGAGAGCTGCATCAAACCAGTCTCAGGACTGAAGACCACACCAACAAGAACACTATGAAGGTGGTTCGCTGAACCCTCTGCCAGGCACTTAAGTGTGATCTGTAGAGTATCCGTGTAGACGTAGATGTAGATGTAGAGCTGCGAAGATGCTCTCCACACACATCGTGAGGAAATCCCGTGCTCGGCGTTCCAAATCTGCCAGTCTGCCACCCTAGCACGGACTAGAACGTTGGACTCCACCTCGACTGCCGGTCTTGGGCGAGCATTTAGATCTTCACCCTACTCTGTCTCTGGATCTTCACACCTCACCATCTGCGGAAGAAACCCTTGAAATTTTCTGCAGAAACTTACCCACCAAGAGATGCTCTGCATGGAACACCTTGGAAAATTCCCACTGTCAATTAAATGCCGCAGGATTTCTCCATATTAGCCATGTGTTCATTTTAGCGTGCACAGGCTCCCTCCACGAGACAAGCCAAAATCACTCCCCAAAGTAGAGTGGCTTGTCGCCGAAAATTACTGACGGGTAAGTCACGTCTTCTTTACGTCACCGTCTCATTCCCAATCATGTTGCTTATTTTCAGCACATGCAGTAAATCTCTTGGCGTAGGAAACTAAATAGGTCAAAATTTATATGAGCTGTACTGGCGACAAACTGTGGGGCACCCAGCAACACGGGGAAATTCAGACTCTGAGGAAAAACGACTTGCAATCCTAAAGATCCTCTCAAAAAAAAGTAGGTTCTCTGAAATTAGGCTTACAAATACCTAAAGATACGAAAAAATTTCTTTCCGTACAGGGAACTATTTCCAGGGTGCTGGTCCATCATGCGATAGATAATACCTGAAAGTTGAACAAATCCTTGCACTGGGAACTGTATCGTAGTACTTTAACAGCAGGACACTACATGGCTGGGTGATTCTTCTGGAGCACGGGTCTTATATTTATGATAAAAATGAAATGAAATGTCGTGTGGCGAAGGTCTCTCGGCAAATAAACCTGATCGCCTGCTGCAAGTCTTTTGAGGTCACGCCGCTTCGGCAACCAATCCCTGAGCGGTGTAAATCTCCAGCCCAGCCGGTAATCGAACCCGGGCCCTTCGACATAACAAGCTGACGGACTGTCTACTTACCTACGGTGGCGAACAATATTTATGCTGAAAAACACAACAATACATGGTGCATAAACCAACCACCAAACATACGTCAAATAAAACAAGGGACTGAAACGTGAATGCGTGGGTTAGTAAATTCGTGCCAGCAACTATGACTATAATGGATGTAAATGTTCACTTCCTTGACATGAGATGAAATACTGGAAATCACACTTAACTTTACTGATTATGCATCAACATCTACCAAACACAGTCCTATCCTGTTCAGAGTTGCCAGTTTTTACGAAATACCACGGTGGTATGGTAATGTGGGAACTGCCTGTGATTAATTTCTGCGCTCTGATGTCCCTGATCATACAACCGCCCTTGAGACATACTACTGTAGTCTGTGCAAATGGGCTATACAAAGACATATTAATAATAGGTGGCCATACTAGTGGATCCGAAGTAGGCAAATTCGCAATAAAATAATAAATGACGTCAAATATACATTAGAAAAAAAAATTATCAAATGAGCGAAGTATACCATCTATTGAAATGAGAAGGGTTATTGCGACGATAGGATTTATTGCGAAAAATGTGCATAAAGCACGACGTTCAAACGCAATAACAAAGAGGAGGTATGCAATTAAAGCACCTATAACTCACGATCATATAAGTTACTAAGGGAAGCGATGTTGCAGTAAAGGTGTTGTGAAGAGGAACGACTTAATGTTCCTTTGGACCTGCATGCACGTCCAAGCAACTGCCACTGAGGCGACTACAGCCGTCTTGAAATACGTGGAATGTAGTATTTACAGTTGCGAATATAGACAACCATCAACTGTATAATGGAATGACGACATTGAAAGTTTGTGCCGAATCAGGACTCTAAACAGGATTTCCCTGCAGTTATAGTATAACCTTTAGTATGTGACCACATAACAGGAGCTGGCCGCGGTGGCCGAGCGGTTCTAGGCGCTTCATTCCGGAACCACGCGGCTGCTACGGTCGCAGGTTCGAATCCTGCCTCGGGCGTGGAGGTGTGTGATGTACTTAGGTTAGTTAGGTTTAAGTAGTTCTAAGTTCTAGGGGACTGATGACCTCAGACGTTAAGTCGTATAGTGCTTAGAGCCATTTGAACCATTTGAACTTGAGAGGAAACGCAAACACCAGCAAAAAACTCCAGTAAGTGTAAGTAATCACTTATTTAAGTAAAATGGAAGAGAATTGTTTTATAATCTACAAATATCACATATCAAAACAAAACTCTATGATTCTAGATTCCAATGAAGATGCCTTAAAGGAAAAAAGCGCCAGGAATCAACACAATAGATTGCAGTAAAAAAAGGCAGTTTTTATTTATAAAACGAATTTTTTCGTTCTTTACTTTGATTGATTCCGATTTATTAATGTGTTGTTTTAAAAATGCTTATGAAAAACTTGCAGGGATTGTCATTCGGCTACGTATTCTATAATGATTTATATGCTGTCCTATAAGCAAATACGCAGCTGATAGCTTCGTCCACCTTGTCAGTTAGATTGTAAAATTTGAAAGTGCTTTCCTGCACGTAACACATAAGGATTCTGTACCAAAAAGTTCAGCAAAACGCGTCATAAACTGTTGAGACTAAAGCGCGTCTATCTTTAAGAAAGATTAACTGAGATATTGGAAACAGGATGCAAATACACTTCAGTCACATACAAAATAAATAAAAACATGTGAGACATTTTCATATTTATTGTAAAATTTATGTATTTATCTGTGTGTGTGTGTGTGTGTGAGAGAGAGAGAGAGAGATAGAGAGAGAGTGAGAGAGTGTACTCTACATCTCCTCCTAACCACTGGACCGATTTCAAACATGGTACGTATATCCCTTACTGCCAGGCAACAATCGCTGTCGGATAAGAACCATCTATCGTAGTTCAGGTGTTGTTGTGGTCTTCAGTCCTGAGACTCGTTTGATGCAACTCTCCATGCTACTCTATCCTGTGCAAGCTTCTTCATCTCCCAGTACCTACTGCAACCTATATCCTTCTGAATCTGCTTAGTGTATTCATCTCTTGGTCTCCCTCTACGAATTTAAGCTCCACGGTGCCCTCCAGTGCTAAATTGGTGATCCCTTGATGGCTCAGAACATGTCCTACCAACCGATCCCTTCTTCTAGTCAAGTTGTGCCACAAACTCCTCTTCTCCCCAATGCTATTCAGTACCTCCTCATTAGTTACGTGATGTACCCATCTAATCTTCAGCATTCTTCTGTAGCAGTTCAGGTGGTATAACGTCATAAAAAATAGATATGTAAAATGCCGTATGCATGTTTAAATTTATTACATGTGTGGTACTGACTTTATTCACAGCAAATTTCGTAAATAGTATCCACATATGCAGCGCTAAATGCACCTACAAAATGACACTGACGGAAAAAAAATTGCAACACCAAGAAGGAGTTATGCGACATAAACGAAAGTCGGTAGGCGTATTTCTACATCTGAAACATGATGTCTGTTCAGATTCGCGCCAGTCGCGTAAGAGTCGCGCTAGCAGAACAACTATGAGGATGCACGTAAGGTTTGCTTTAAATACACGCTGTAATGATCGTTAGTTGCTTTTGAGACTGGACTAGGTGAATTGATGTTAGTCAAGGATACCTTTAAGGCGATAAAGACACCATTATTAACACCTGACTGAATTTGAACAAGATGGTGTAAAAGGGCTACTAGAAGCTGGATGTTGGTTCTGCGATACTGAAAGGTCTCTGTTGGATTCCTTTCATGTTTAATTTCTTAAATCTGTTGCCATTTATGGAATAAATTCCTCTTCTAAATGTACTGTGGCGTTTCTGACTATCTGGGAGGAGACTGAGCAGTGGAACATGTTACTTTTACACATAAACAAGAACGATCTGTCACACTACTACACTTTAAAGCACAGTTTATATGTAATTCTTACATGTAATTCATGTCACACAGTCTCATACGGAACCTACATCCGCTTTCTTTTATATACTGTATATGATAAGATACTGTCATCCCCCTTCCCTTTTGTGTGAGAGGATGAATGAGCATTTGTATTTCTAGTTGCATGCTTGAGGGTAGCAGACAAGGCTGTCTGCTAGAGAACAGTAGGACCAACATCGGAACAGGTAGCTACGGTTCCTAAAAGCAAAGAGGTTTCTATCCTTAGTATGGTCCTGTCCGTCCGTTGTCATGTTGGTATAGGAAGCTGCCCCTCTGGCCACTTCCGTTGGTCTTTGTGAGCCACCCTCAGGAAGCAAGCTCGGGAGTAGGGCAGTTGCAGTGTGGCCGTGGCGAGCGTCTGAAGTGGTAAGATCTCCGGCTAAGCGCGTGTCTGTTAAGTCCGTAGGACAATGGATTTCTTAAGTTCAGCCTAACTGAAAATTTAATCACCTTTATTTCGGGTTTAGGTCTAAAATATCCGATGTTATCTTAAAGTGCAGCGGAGTGTAATTCTCGTGTTAAATTCAGATTATTTTGCGGTAGTTGCTTTGTTACTACTTTGTGAGTAAAGTGGAACCACGTGTTGATCAGTAACTCTAACTAAGTTCATCAATCTTAAATGCGAATATTTGTGTGATTATAACGTCTCGTCTTGACAATATTTTGCAATATAGCAACTTTTCTTTATGTTCAACCCACGTGGAGTGTACTTTGCGAGACCAGTACCACGTGCTTACATAACTGTTTGACCCATCAGGTTAATAGTAAGACGTTAGTAACCAGTTCAAGGTTTTTCTTTTGTCAATTGCTTTTCGATCTAATTTATTTTAATTATCAAAATTATTGTGGAGTTGTACGCTTTGTGTAAACCAAGTTGACCACGTGAAGCATGTGGTGTAATCATCAAAGTAGCCCTCAGCTATTCTTTTTGCGAAGACTTCACAAAGAGTTAATATGAATTTAGTATACCAGTGTGTGGTAATTACATGACGGACAGGATTGTGGTATGAACGTAATTTCTTTGGGTAAAAAACTGAATCTGTTGGTTGTGGTTAATTTCTTCTTGCTTATGTTTCAATGTTCTTCGTGTGTGATTTTATGAATGCAGTGTTGTATACAGTCTCCCAATCTTGGCTCCATATTTTATGTGTTCCGTAAAATTACAATCTCACTTTTTTTTTTTAATCGTAAATAAGGCACCAGCTCAGTTATAACTCACGTATAATACGCTGAAATTTCAATGAACGTTCTTAAAATAAATTTCCAAATATAAACTGATTTCTTTCTTTTTATTTAAATTATCCTTTATATATATATATTACCGGTTTTGTATGACTATTAAAAGATTATCATTAATGTTAGTCTGGTTGGTAAACCAAGACTAAATATCTGATGAAACAGTTGCCCAGTAATCCACGGTTAACGTCCCCAGACAGATCACGGCTTTTAACCCAGCTTTTATTGTCTATTAGCACCGATCTCAGCATAACAAAATTAAAGTTACAATATTACACATCAGCATACCAAATTAAAGTTACAATATTACAATACTGCAGAAAGGCTCGGCATGAGTGTAGCCACTGTATGTTATTGCTGGCAGCGGCGGTCGGGAGAATGTACGGCCGCAAGAAGACCGGTGCCTCGTGGCACTACAGGGAGGGGACACCATCGTCGTCGTCCCAGAGGGGGGTCAGTCAGCGTGCTACTGGCTGACGTCTCCTTCACAGCCCTCTCCTCTTTAACGTTCCCGCCTGGCGTGCCGGCGAATGACGTCACGCCGGAACAGGCCGTCCACGGGTAGCATTCATCTCACACTAGCTGAGGAGAGCCCTACGCCATAGTGACGTAACGCTACGTCATCGTGACTTTCAATCTCTTCATCTCAGAGTAGCACTTGCAACCTACGTCCTCAGTTATTTGCTTGACGTATTCCAATCTCTGTCTTCCTCTACAGTTTTTGCCCTCTACAACTCCCTCTAGTACCATGGAAGTCATTCCCTCATGTCTTAGCAGATGTCCTATCATCCTGTCCCTTCACCTTATCAGTGTTTTCCACATATTCCTTTCCTCTCCGATTCTGTGTGGAACCTCCTCATTCCTTACCTTATCAGTCCACCTAATTTTCAACATTCGTCTATAGCACCACATCTCAAATGCTTCGATTTTCTTCTGTTCCGGTTTTCCCACAGTCCATGTTTCACTACCATACAATGCTGTACTCCAGACGTACATCCTCAGAAATTTCTTCCTCAAATTAAGGCCGGTATTTGATATTAGTAGACTTCTCTTGGCCAGAAATGCCTTTTTTGCCATAGCGAGTCTGCTTTTGATGTCCTCCTTGCTCCGTCCGTCATTGGTTATTTTACTGCCTAGGTAGCAGAATTCCTTAACTTCATTGACTTCGTGACCATCAATCCTGATGTTAAGTTTCTCGCTGTTCTCATTTCTACTACTTCTCATTACCTTCATCTTTCTCCGATTTACTCTCAAACCATACTGTGTACTCATTAGACTGTTCATTCCGTTCAGCAGATCATTTAATTCTTCTTCACTTTCACTCTGGATAGCAATGTCATCAGCGAATCGTATCATTGACATCCTTTCACCTTGTATTTTAATTCCACTCCTGAACCTTTCTTTTATTTCCATCATTGTTTCCTCGATGTACAGATTGAAGAGTAGGGGCGAAAGGCTACAGCCTTGTCTTACACCCTTCTTAATACGAGCACTTCGTTCTTGATCGTCCACCCCATTTTATATTGTCGAATGCTTTTTCCAGGTCGACAAATCCTATGAAAGTGTCTTGATTTTTCTTTAGCCTTGCTTCCATTATTAGCCGTAACGTCAGAATTGCCTCCCTCGTCCCTTTACTTTTCCTAAAGCCAAACTGATCGTCACCTAGCGCATTCTCAATTTTCTTTTCCATTCTTCTGTATATTATTCTTGTAAGCAGCTTCGATGCATGAGCTGTTAAGCTGATTATGCGATAATTCTCGCAATTGTCAGCTCTTGCCGTCTTCGGAATTGTGTGGATGATGCTTTTCCGAAACTCAGATGGTATATCGCCAGACTCATATATTCTACACACCAACGTGAATAGTCGTTTTGTTGCCACTTCCCCCAATGATTTTAGAAATTCTGATGGAATGTTATCTATCCCTTGTGCCTTATTTGACCGTAAGTCCTCCAAAGCTCTTTTAAATTCCGATTCTAATACTGGATCCCCTATCTCTTCTAAATCGACTCCTATTTCTTCTTCTATCACATCAGACAAAACTTCACCCTCATAGAGGCTTTCAATGTATTCTTTCCACCTATCTGCTCTCTCCTCTGCATTTAACAGTGGAATTCCCGTTGCACTCTTAATGTTACCACCGTTGCTTTTAATGTCACCAAAGGTTGTTTTGACTTTCCTGTATGCTGAGTCTGTCCTTCCGACAATCATATCTTTTTCGATGTCTTCACATTTTTCCTGCAGCCATTTCGTCTTAGCTTCCCTGCTCTTCCTATTTATTTCATTCCTCAGCGACTTGTATTTCTGTATTCCTGATTTTCCCGGAACATGTTTGTACTTCCTCCTTTCATCAATCAACTGCAGTATTTCTTCTGTTACCCATGGTTCTTCGCAGCTACCTTCTTTATACCTATGTTTTCCTTCCCCACTTCTGTGATGGCCCTTTTTAGAGATGTCCATTCCTCTCCAACTGTACTGCCTACTGCGCTATTCCTTATTGCTGTATCTATAGCGTTAGAGAACTTCAAACGTATCTCGTCATTCCTTAGTACTTTCGTATCCCACTTCCTTGCGTATTGATTCTTCCTGACTAATGTCTTGAACTTCAGCCTACTCTTCATCACTACTATATTGTGATCTGAGTCCATATCTGCTCCTGGGTACGCCTTACAATCCAGTATCTGATTTCGGAATCTCTGCCTGACCATGATGTAATCTAATTGAAATCTTCCCGTATCTCCCGGCCTTTTCCAAGTATACCTCCTCCTCTTGTGATTCTTGAACAAGGTATTCGCTATTACTAGCTGAAACTAGTGACTTAAACACACCTAAATCGACTTCATGAGTACGTGTATCAGTCTTTGCAGTTGTACCACAGAGTTTGCACGGTAACGTGAAAGCTAAATGTGATATGTTCAGACAAGTTGAATTACTTATGAAGCTGGAATCCCAACAGTTTACGATGTTATTGTGTGTTTCTTGAACATAATGAACGTCCGAACGATGGAACCATATTGAAAGAAAGAAAAAAAGAAACGCTTGCAGTCATTTTTTTTTAATCCGATGAATCGTCCAGAAATCATTTGGAAGAAACGTGAAATAATTAATTATTAAGCTGTAATCCAAAGAATTTTGGATGTTATTTGATATTTCATGAATATGATGAAATTCAAAAAAGCTAGTGGTCATTTTTGAAAAATCCCATAAATCGTGCGTGATTGTGTCGACAGAAACGTGAAATAATTAATTATTAAGCTCTAATCCCAAGAATGTGGAATGTTATTGTGTGTTACATGAATATAGCAAATATCTGAACGAAGGAACCATAACCACAACGAAAGTAAAAAAAAAAAACGAGTAGTCATTAAAAAAAATCCAATTAATTCTGCATAAATCATGTGGATAAACACGTGAAATAGGGAGAAATTAAAGTGTTCCGTATTTTTATATAAGCCAATGGATTGTACATAACTCTTCTGGGCAGAAACGTTAAATCGAGAAATTAATGTGGTTCCAAAGATAATTCGGAATGTTGTTGGAGTTTTAATTTTGCCTTCATTCTTTATACGCTGTATAATGTGAAAAAACAATGATATTTAGTCTATAATTATTACTCACACTTTAATATGTAAGTAGTATCAACTATAAAAAAGTAAGTCTCCTAGTAGTCGCCAAATAATGTTGGAACACTGGCTGTCACAATGGGTGAGCTACTTGACAAAATAGCCACAACAGCCCACAGTTTTAGCAGCACTAAGCGATGTTTCATATGCGATGGTGGAATACTGTGTTTGTTTATTCTCTCAATAGGCATGGTATTAATTTTGGGGGTGTTTGGCATGATTACTATAGCTATTTCCATAGTGCCTAAGAGTCATACAAAAAGTAGCTGAAAATGGCATAAGCACTCACTGCTTTCAGATGCTTAAAATTCTGGTAAATGTGACTTGTATGTCATTGTTTTTTCACAGTGTACAACATATGAAGAAAAATAATGACATGTGTTATAACAGGTCAGTACATTATAATCATCAGCAATAACTTATTTCCGAAGAGCAAAAGCGTCTGTGCTGATCTACAGCATGAAGGCAAAATTAAAATTCCAGCAGCATTCGGAATTATCCTTGGAACCACATTAATTCCTCAGTTTAACATTTCTGTCCAGAAGAATTATGTACAATCCATCGGCTTTTATAAAAATACGAAACACTCTAATTTTACTCTATTCCACGTTTCTATCCACGTGATTTATGCACAACTAATTGAATTAAAAAAAAATGACTAGACGCTATATTTGGCTTTTGTAATTGTTTTGGTTCCTTCGTTCAGACATTCATTACATTAAGAAACACACAACAACATCGTAAACTGTTGAGATTACAGCTTAATAAATAATTCAACTGGGATGAGCATACCCCACAACTGCTGTCACTTCGTTTGTACACGTGTATTTACATTTAGCTTTCACGTTACCGTGCAACCTCTGTAGTACAACTGCAAAGATCGACATACGTACTCATGAAGTCGATTTAGGTTTATTTACGCCATGATGACGTAGCGTGACGTCACTATGACGTAGAGCTCTCCTCACCCAGCGTGAGATGAATGCTACCCGCCGTCCACTGCACTCAGAAGTGGTGAAGGCAGTGCTACCCTCTAACTTTGTGGGCATTCTTCGGTGAATTCGCATTCCTTCAGCTGCAAGAAAACACTCTCCACTCCTTTGTTCTTCATTATCAGTATCCATTTCTCTGTTTTGAGTCCTAATGAGTGCAGTGGACGTCAACACGTGCACATTCGCGCTCTGTCGCCACGTAGCTGTGTGACCATGTCCCTCTAGTGGCGAGATTAGGGAATCAGTGCTCTTATAGGGAGCACACCTTCTCCTGTAGGCAATGACTTACGATGCCTTCACCGGTTTTCATTTTATAGCCTCCAGCTCGTTTCTTTTTGAGTACCTCTCATATGAGGGCGTTCAAGAAGTAATGTTGTTGTTATTGTTGTTGTGGTCTTCGGTCGTGAGACTGGTTTGAATCAGCTCTCCATGCTACTCTATCCTGTGCAAGCCTCTTCATCTCCCAGTACCTACTGCAGCCTACATCCTTCTGAATCTGCTTACTGTATTCATCTCTTGGCCTCCCTCCACGCTGCCCTCCAATACTAAATTGGTGATCCCTTGATGCCTCAGAACATGTCCTACCAACCGATCCCTACTTCTAGTCAAGTTGTGCCACAAACTCCTCTTCTCCCCAATTCTATTCAATACCTCCTCATTAGTTACTTGATCTACCCATCTAATCTTCTGCATTCTTCTGTAACACCACATTTCGAAAGCTTCTATTCTCCTCTTGTCTAAACTATTTATCGTCCATGTTTCACTTCCATACATGGCTACACTCCATACAAATACTTACATAAACGACTTAAATAAATACTCGATGTTTACAAATTTCTGTTCTTCAGAAACGCTTTCTTTGCCATTGGCAGTCTAAATTTTATATCCTCTCTACTTCGACCATCATCAGTTATTTTGCTCCCCAAAGAGTAAAACTCCTTTACTACTTTACTACTTTAAGTGTCTCATTTCCTAATCTAATTCCCGCAGCATCACCCGACTTAATTGGACTAAATTCCATTATCGTCGTTTTGCTTTTGTTGATGTTCATCTTATACCCACCTTTCAAGACACTGTCCATTCCGTTCAACTGATCTTCCAAGTCCTTTGCTGTCTCTGACAGAATTACAATGTCATCGGCGAACCTCAAAGTTTTTATTCTTCTCCATGGATTTTAATACCTACTCCGAACTTTTCTTTCGTTTCCCTTAGTGCTTGCTCAATATACAGATTGAATAACATCGGGGAGAGGCTACAACCCTGTCTCACTCCTTTCCCAACCACTGCTTCCCTTTCATGTCCCTCGACTCTTACAACTGCCATCTGGTTTCTGTACAAATTGTAAATAGCCTTTCGCTCCCTGTATTTTACCCCTGCCACCTTCAGAATTTGAAAGAGAGTATTGCAGTTAACATTGTCAAAAGATTTCTCCAAGTCTACAAATGCTAGAAACGTAGGTTTGCCTTTCCTTAATCTATCTTCTAAGATAAGTCGTAGGGTCAGTATTGCCTCCCGGGTT